>NC_089683.1:76328290-78868290 GCF_031753505.1 Anomalospiza imberbis | reverse complement strand
TGCATATCAGATGATGACATCAATAGCCAGAGTTAAAAAAAAAGGGTCCCTAAAGTAACATATTATTTTTCTTTGCATAAAAGTAAGCTAGAGAAAATAGTATGTTACTAGCCCCTCTTTCTGAGTTGGTAAAAAGGTGACTGAATACATCCAGAGTAATGATGTTCAGATGGGATACTGGGAAACAGAAATGGTCAGGAATGAGCAATTAGTTTGAAGGAAGGAAACATAAAATGAGGTTAGAAACACAGAGAACATTTTAAAAACTGCATTTGTTTTCTCTTAAAAAATAATCTTGTGAAAAAGCTATTTTCTTTTTAAAGGAAATTTATTTGCAATTGCCTAATAAAGCAATAGTTCAGTCTAAGAACAGCAGAGATTAATATTCCAACAAAGGTGTAATAGCAAATGCATAACTGCTATTAGATGCTAAAAAATATAAATACTTTACAATAACAGCAAACTAATGCTTTATGGGAAGGAAAACTCAGGGGACCCTCTCAAAACTCAGAGAACTTCTAAGGTAGATATATGCTGTGCCCAGCAATCTCTTTTTTCCCCTCATATGCTGTGCTGGCAATGACATAAGTGCCATTCTACCACCATTTCTTGTTCATAAATCATCAAAAATTATTTTAAAATAGCATTAATTTCTCCTTTGGTTTAAAACTGCAGAAATGTTTAGAACTGCAGATATGTTTGCTACTTATTTCCAGAGAAAGTGATTTGAGGAATTAGTGAGCATATGGCCTATGGCATTTGGTTTTCAAATATAAGTCTTTTTACTCAGTCTTTGAATGTCCAAATCAACCTAAGTCTTTATCTAATTCTATGAAAATTTCTAAATCTAAATAAAATCCAAGGGATGTCTGTACAACTTATTAATGATCATTACATTTACAAAGATGCTGAATTATGGAAGACCTCAGGATTTGTGTTATTCTGCATTTGTTAGTAGGGCCTGTACTCTGTATCCCTGGACTTGCTGAATCTGAGTGTATGCAAACCAAAGCGCTGCTCCGTCGTGTGATCTCCTACTTCAGCCTAAGACTGGCTTAGTACTCAGGTCTGGACCACAGCCCAGGCAGGCAGCACTTGCCTGGAAACCCAGACTATCTGAGTTAGTTCCAGCCACCAGGAAAATCTGGGTCTCTCATACATCATGCAAAAATGCTCCATTAGCAGAATTTAGTGGTAGCTTATTTAGGTGGCAACTTTTAGCAGAAGTCTTTCTAACTTGCTACTTTGCAGGGGGGTCTGGTATTGACAGATGGAAAATAATCCAACAAATTCAGAACAAAAAATTATAATGCATGGTTTCTTCTGGTGCTGGCTTTTACAAACCAGAGCCAAAGACTGCCACACTGATGAGAATTGTGGGTCAGGAAAATACATCTAGAGTTGGATATTTGAGGACTAGCTGGAGTCTGAATGTGCTCCATGTTACTGCATAAGCACTGGGGCAGCTCACACTCGTTGGAGGGCAGTGGCAGAGCTCCATAAATCTGTCTCTAAAAACTGTGCTGGATACAGCTGCCTGGGATTGTGGCAGAAATCACAAAGACTTGTAGCAATCTGAGTTTTTTTTTACTAAAAGCACAATTTTTCTTTCAGTCATGCAGAAAAATTTCAGTTTCCTACTCTGTATTTAGCAAACCATGGGAGAACCAGGCCCCAGAGGGGCTGAGGCACCCACCTGCCACTTCAGCTACCTGAATTCAGCCCTCAAATCTTCAAGTGGCTTTTCCAACACACCTGCCTGGGGAGGCAATGGAGCTGTCTGCCTGCCTAAATTACTACCTCTCAGCATGTCATAACTACTGAAGTGTGGCTGTGTCCATGCTGTTACCTATTTAAGCCCTTCTTAAACAAGCTATTAGCAGATCTACATTGCCTGCAGGTCTGCTTCTCTAGGCATTTTCTGTTCATGCTCTCACAAGGTCTGACACACAGTGATCCTGGCAGAGTTGTTACCTCATGATTCATCTAACAAGTGAAGCCTGTGGAAAACATGAGACTCTGCCCCCCACCTTTCCCTAAAAGGACATTCAGTATTGTCGCCCTGATTTTTTAAGATTTTCTAAAGCCTTCTGAATTCACATTCTTGTAGAAAACTTTCTCATATAACTTTCTGTAAATAACCTATTGTTTTGCATTCCTTCACAGATGCGTAGAAATTTGATGAACTGGTAGCTTCTCCAGTGTCATTGGAGAGGTGGCACGTTCACCCTCCAATCCACTGGCACCTTTTGAAAACTATAAATGTTGAAGTCAGAGGAAATAATTTAGTCTCTTCATCGTGACCATAGCTGTGGTGTGTCATTTTTCCTTGTGTCCTCCAGTGACACAGTATATGTAGAAGAAATAATAACACTACTCTCTTCTCATGAAAAGTGTCTGACATGGTTTTAGGACCTCTGCTGAGGATAAGGCCCATACTGATGAATATTGGGAGGTAAATGTATGCAGCCAACAGAGTTAAGTCTCACTGACCCCAGAGTCTTGCTCTGTCTCCCAGCACATTTCACTGGCTTCACAATCAGCATTTCAGCTTCCAGAAGACCCAAGGACACCATACACAGTGTCTGACAAGGTATCCAGGTACTAAATGGGAGTAATGGATCCCCTCTGCTGTTAGTGCAGGACATGAGAGAAAATGTGGCCAGGGAGAGCTGGGGGCACACAGAGCACCACCTCTGACAGCCTGAGTTAGCAATCTGAAATGCATGCTTTGCAAGAGACTGGTTTCCTTCCTGAAACATTGGACTAAAGACCTCCTTAGCAAAGGATTGTGTTTAATGTAGGTGCATTGCTCAGGCTGTGGTGCATACACCATAAGGTAATGCAGATTTTGGTGTGTACAAGTGTGTGACAGTTCCCTCAGTGCACAGTGGCCAAGCCTTAAAAAAGGCCTGTAGCAATTCCTTTAACCCAGGTGAAGTTATAGAAGTGTTAATAGAAAATTTCCCTGCATTTTTTCCAGGCAGCAACAGACAGAGGTAGCATATCACAAATTTTCTATCCTGAAAGAAAATGTTTCTTCTTTTCCAAATCAAAATCAGGAATTTCTTTCCCCCTCCTTTATCTTGTTTAGGAACAGGCTTATGCAAAGAAGTTTGTGAGATATTTGGATTTTGGAGGCTGGTTCAGGCCCATTATGGGGCCTCTTGAGAGGAGTTTCTCTTAAGCATCTCATAAAAACCTTGTCAAGTTTTTGGAATGTGGGTGAGTTTCCTGTCTCAGACGAGTTCCTCTCTTTCCTCTTTTCCATTCTGGATTTCTAGCATATTACCTAAAAAGATGCTGTTTGCTTTACTTTTTTAATGTTCTGCATAATGTGTGACATGAGGGTGCATAGCACTCAGGAGTAAACTGCAAATTAGGTGCCCTCAGGTACTTGTTTGTGCAAATACTGAGGACATTCACACCTGGAGAATATTTTTCACACTGAATACAGATGAATGTTTCTGGAAAGATTGGTCATTTATCTTTTCCAATCTACTGATAATAGTTTAACCTATGTTTACTGAGCCACTGTTCCACAAACTACTTGCAGGTTAGTATAGGTACTGTCCATACAGTCTTAGGGCTTTCTGGATGGAAGGAACCCTGGCCTTGCCCATGGGCATTATATGACTTGATGTGTTTGTAATGTTGGGTTAACCTTCAAAGAAACTGGACTAAAATCTTGGAACTGTTTCCATTACAGCCTTTACCTGGACTGACATCATAGTCACACGTAATAAACAAGAGCCTCACCCTCTAAACCCTTTCAGGCTTTATGTTTTAATGAAGTTTTGAGTTTATGCACTAGTTTTGGTGAAAATCTACTTTGAAAAAATTACACCGTAAGTGCCTTTATGTTTCTGGGTTTCCCCTTCCCTTAATCATATTTTATTTTGTTCTGTTTTCTTTACTAATTTTGCCAAAACTAACTTACACAGACTTTGGTTTGTTTTACTCCCAGGATTCTATTTCTAATGTGATTTTTAAAGGTTTGAAAATTTGGACTCAAGAATAAATGTCTCAAGTTTTCAGAGCCAGAGTAATTTGCTTTAGTGAGATGGTGTATTGCACCTGTATCAGCTTAGTGGCACAAAACATCTGTCAGGAATTTTTCATTAGAGTTTTTTAATTTTATTTTCATTCAGACAGCAGAAAGAGAGCCTAGCCAAGAACTTAAAAGACCAATTAAGCTTTAAATAGTTTTACTAATAATACTGAGAAGAAATGGACTGCATAAAGGATTTGCTTGCTGTGCACTTGGCCAGTGTGAGTGCTCAACTATTATTACCAAAATCCTTCATACTTGTGATCAACAAAAAAATTGAGTGTCAGAAGTTTTATCTGAATCAGATATGGGTTCAAATTATGATCTGAAGAAAAATGTGGCACTTTATTAAAGCTGTAGATATGGCTCATATGTCTGGGAATCATAATTTACCAGCATTTTAAATCACAGACATATTTGGTGATACATGCTGATATCCTTACGTGCTCTGAAGATGAACTTTGTGTAGTATTTTGGGTGCTCAGAGTCAGAGATGTCCCGCTCACCACACTTGGTATTTCTGTTCATGACCTAAGCATGGTTTCTTGTAGGCAAAACTTGTGGTTTCTCCTGTTGCTGCCATTTAACCAGGGATGAGTCCCCTTAATACACAATTAAGTGAAATCAGTTTAATTACATTTTATTTGCCCAGTCTGACTGAGCCCTTTGCCTAAATAAATGATTTGACATGTAGGCAGGGCTGTCCATTCTGAACCTCTTATTTCTCCCCACAAACTGCTCTGCCAAAGCTTTTATTTGTATTGGGAAGACAAAACCAGACTTTACTTGTATTGGGAGGTCAAAACTAATGAACAGGGTCTGTATTTGACAGCTTAAATGAGCTGACAACATTGAACACCTAAATTACCTTCTGATGCCAGTTAAAGGCATGTCTGAAGCTGGGGCATTTGCAGGGAAGATGCAGATCTATAAAACGTGCTCACAGCCTGTTAGAGGCAAGCTTCTGGCACAGCAGTGAAGCAATTCATTCATCCTGACCATGAGCAAAGCAAGCACATGTGTCTCCCTGATGGAGAAATATAGCTATAGGCACAGCCTGCTGCCAAAGCTGCAAATACCTTGGTCTCTGATTGGGTGCTATCTCACTGCTATCTTTAATCTACTCCATGGGAAGGTCCTGAATGTTGTGTGTGTCAGCTCTGCTTAGTCTCTTTTCTCCAGACCTCCAAGGTGTTATTTTCTGGCACAAGGACCCAAAAGAGACCAGGGAAATGGATATGTTTCAGCCTATTCTTCTGCCATCCTTATGTTGGGTAGTACTTTCTAAAGAGCTTCTTGAGGAGTATCTAAGTAATTATGCCATGATTGGTAGGCATTGGATGATCAGCTGAAGCCAACTGGGAGGAAAAATGAGAGAAGCAGGTGATAACCAGAGCTGAATGAGAAATCACTCATGCCAGACCCATACCTGTTCCCAAGCAACTTAGCATCCATTTGGGCTGGACACAACCCTGTACTCATTCAGGAGAGGTAAGAGGACTGAGGCACACAGTAGGAGCCAGCCATATCTCCACAGCTACTGTGCCAGCATGTAAACCCTCTCCAAACAGCCTGCTGAGACTCCACATGCACTTCTTTTCTCTCATTCCAGAACCTATGATTTGCTTCACCCATTGCCTCCTGGTTCAGCCATCTGTGATGTCTGGTGGAGGAAGACTCAGAGTGCTTCTTCAGCTGCTTAGCCCCTTCTGATGTGAGCTGTTCAGTCACTTCTACCTCTAGAGCACTGTTCAGCAGCATCTCCTTGCTTTTTGGGTATCTTCAGAAGTGAGGCAGACAGAGGTGCTTTGCAAAATGTTCCCCTTCTTGTCTGTCACTGTGAATTGACAATCATTTATCTTCAGCCTGCCATTATTGTGGTGGGTTTTTATTTAATTTTACACCACCACTAAGTAGTTAACACTGGGAGGGACCTGTCATGATCATCAAGGCCAAACCTCTCCCACACCCACCCTGACTTTGCTCAATGCAGGGTCAGCTAAAGTAGGTTGCTCTGTCACCTTCTGAATATCACTACAGATGGAGACTACACAATCAGTCTGAAAAATCTGTGCGAATGTATGATCACCCCTACAGCAATATTTTTTTCTTATGTTTAAATGGAATTTCTTATCTTTTAGTGTGTGCCCATTGCTTCTTGTCTTTTCAATGGGTACCAGCACAGTGTCTGCTCGTGGCCTAAGTACCTTAGGATCCCCATTTACATTTTTTGAATTTCCTAAATTTCTTGTTATCTGATTTCTTCAGCATGTCAAAGTCTCCCAGAATGACACCAAAACCATCTGGTGCATCAACCACTCCCCCTGGTATTGTACAAACTTGCTGATGGTGCAGCCTGCTTCGTTATCTAGATTATTAATGAAGAACAGTCACGTGTTTCAAATGCTGATAGCTTTTATCCACTGGAAGCTCATTTTCTCCTTTGAGTTTTCTATTTATGAATATCCTACTTCCAGAAAGTATATCCAAATGATTCTTCATTATTCACCTTGGTGTTTTAGGTGGAACATAAACCCATAGAATTAAGTGAATCATATATCAATCAAATTTGTAACAGAATATTTCCAAGAAAGTAGTCTTGTTTTCAGAATTAACCTCCTGGAAAAACATCCAGAAGAACACTTGGACTTATATTTTACCAAAGTTTCTCCACAGAAACAGTCTGTTTTCTAAAGAGGTTTTTGTGGCTAAAGCACAGAACAAACATATGAAAAAAGAACAGAGAATACATTAAAGGATACTCCCTAGCCCTGAAGTAAAACCTAGAAATGCTGGAAATAGGATGTTTCGGCACAAAGAAATGCATGTCTATGTGTATATATATATGGGACTATATATATGCTCACATATATATATATATAATGTATGTATAAACAGTGAAAAAAGATTTTATTTTCACTTTCCATCCAGCATGAACACAGCCTGGCTCTGGTGACTGCTGAGTGTTGCACATGTTTTCATGCTAAATAGCTTCATTCTGTTGATGCAAATTTGTGCTAAAGACAAGAGACAGATCTGAGATGAGGCAGTTACAGTTTCATAAGCGGACGCAGATACACTTCTAAAACTTCCAGTGTAAGAGGTAGAACAGCAGCTAGAGCTTGCATCAAAAGCTCCCATCCTATTTCCTAGGAGGAAACAAGGCCCAAAGTGTCTCTGAGAATGTTGGTTTTCATTTCTGTCCTGCCACAAGTGCCTCTGTTTTGTCCTGTGTTTTGTCATACTCATTACCGTTCTCAATCCTGAGTGAGAATTGGGCAAAACATAACTGTTGTTTGTTCCTTTTTCATGTTCCCAGGCTATGTTCCTGTTTGATTAGTGGTGTTTCCTTTTTCCTGTCCTTTGTTTATTGCTATAACACATTTCCTGTTTATTGGTTTATAGTAACCAGACAAAAATAATGTTATTTAGAGGTCTGTCTTGGAAGTGCTGCAGGTTCAATGACACATACCATTTGAGTCTTACATGCATTCCCATTATCTCAGCTTCCTCCTCTTCTCCATTTCTCCCCACACTTCCCAGTTCTGCTCTCTTTGTCAGCACACACCCCATCTTTGCTTTTCACTCACCCCATAACCCTTCACTCACCCCATCTTCTTATTTCTGGCAGGGGAAACGTAAGTATTTGGCAAAAAGGAGGGAAAGAACCACAAAAATGAGCCATGGTGCAGCCAGTGTAAACATAAGCTCACAGTGGCACTGGTAAGAGAAGTGAGGTTGGACACTGTGTTCCAGTGGCAGAACATGTGCAGGGAAGGCCAAACAACTTGTTGAAACTGAGACCATTTCTGGGCATCCACCAAATGTTAGATTAAAAATTCTAGTTCTAAGTAAACCAGAAGTATTGACTTTACTTCCTTCTGGTTTGAGGTCATTTAAGGCTTGCAGTTTCAATATCTTGTCATCATATTGAAGACTTGCTTTTAAATTACTATTTTCTTCTTTAACAAAAACTCACATTCACAGGTATCAGCCTAACAACATCTGTAGCTTTAAAATAGCAGGACAATACAGATGTTGCCCCAAATACTAGAGGACCCAACAAGCAGAGTGCCTAGCCTGCCTTCAGCATGGTGGAATGCCACTGTTGATTCTGTGCCTGAAATTGCCACAAAATTGCTAAAAGTTTGGAAGCAAGTCTTGGTTTCTTCAAATATCAGGTTGTTAATTTCCCAGTCACACCAGCATCCCCCAAGTGTACACAGGCAGAGAAACTGGAGATCTTTAGGCCTGCCAGTGACATTTCTTACAAATATTCAGGTCACAGTTGCCTTAATAATTCATGTAAATATACAGATTGCACCTCCGTAACTAGCTCTGACAGGATGGTGCATTATAGGAAAATAAATTAATATCTTCAAGCTCAACATAAAGGTTATTCCTCCCATCCACAGACAGTCATTCTGTAGACTGCAAAGCCAGAGACCAGCAAGTCGTGGTCTTGTGTCATTAGGAGCCTTTTGGTGACCACTGGCAAGTTGCTGATTGCTACTGCTTTTGTGGCCTTGGACACCACAGGCAGCTTCCCACTGCTGCAGAGTCCCCAAGGGTACCTCCACTATAGCCTGCTGCTCCTCTTTCCCTCCAGGCTTCAACCTGTTGTAGGTTGGGTTGGTTTAGTCAGGGATTTTATTAATATTAGTTAGGCATGTTCCTTGTACCCCTATCTTTCCCTTACAGGGGTTTGATCCAGGTTGTTTACTCCAAAATTTCCCGCCGCGCGGACCCACAGTTACCTGTCAATCTTCTCACTCCTCCCGGGGTTTCTCCTTATTTGGTTCTGTCAGTCAGGGGTTGTCACTCCTTGTTGGGGTTTCAACCTTGTAACCACTGCCTGCTTCTTCATGAAAGTTCCGTGTCAATCACCCCACCTTAGCATTCCTATTTGTCCCAGAACACTGTACCCACCTCTGCTATGTCTCCATTGGTTGAGGAACCCTATCATGGTTTAACCCCAATTGGGCGAGCCAGGTTTCCAACCCTGTCCGCCCACCCCCTATTTAATCTGCTGTAATCTTTTGTCCATGGCCATTTTGCCTTGCAATGCTCTGAGGGCGATTCTCTCAGACCATGCATGGGGGAATAAAGATTCTCAGTTTCGCAGGCCAAGTGTCCCTCTGTCGTCCCTTCGCTTCCTCTCAGTGTGAAGCCACCAAAGCTGCTAGCCCATACCGGGGTACTCCGCAACCCTGGAGTGCCTGTAAACGTAGCAGCTACGGCCTCACAAGGCAGTACCAGCCAACGCTTTTACGGCTCGAGGTAGTAACGGGCAACTGCCGCATCAACCTGGCAGCAGAGTCCTGTCTGGTCTGGAGATTGTAATGAAAGATTTTGGAGGTTAGAATTAGAGAGTAGCATTGGAGAGTCTAGCAGTGAACCTGATATTTCATTGCAAGAAATGAGACCTCATAACCTGAAGGCTTAGTTTGCAAAGTGATGTCAGGAGCGTGATTTTCATTTTTAATGGCTGTAAAAATAGCTTTCCTTCTTTCTAACCACTTACAGTCTGTATAAACAACCCTATTAGCAATTATAGAAAGAATTAGGTCTGTCCAAAAGGTGAAGAAGATGCCCTAAAGATGGAATTTAGATCAAATGAGACATGGAAGGACCGTACCAAGGAACCCTTCTGTGAGAGATTTTGTTATTCAAGCATTCGAGGAAACACTTCAAAGGGCTTGGGGAAGCTAATTGCTTGGAACCAAAGCATGCTGCAGATCCTTTTGGGGTATAAGTCACACCAGAGTGCCAAAAAATATTTCTTAATTAATAACCTGATTCCAGCATATGGAGTTTTACAGTGACAAAAACCAGCTGCAGCATAAAATTTCATGTAACAATTCCTCCAACTAAGGTAACTGAAGGTGCTAGAAAGCTCTTGACACCATTGTCAAGTTTTTGTACTTGCAAGTCACCTAAATTAACAATTTCAGTTAACTTTTCTAAAGAAGTTTTCTCTTCATGTGCTTATTCACTAAGATAATGATACTAACTATTTAGATGCCTAATTACAAATAAAGTGTCTAACCTAAGGTGTAAAATGTTGTACTAAGTTCCTAGGCAGAGCTTACAGTCAAGCACTGAAAGAAGGGTGACTGCAAACCAGAGCAATGCATTCCTATCACTTTGGCTGGATATTTGAAAATACAATTTAAAAAAATGGTAGGGTAATAAATTTTTGCCTTGAGTATTTTCATTTTCATAAGCATTCTTGTCTTGAGTGTTTTCACAAGCATTGATTTCCCTCAGGTAAAAATATATGCATCAGAGTCACATTTACATTTTTGTTGAAGTGTTGCCACCCTCTGTTTTCCAATAAATTTTTATGCCTTTGTATAATCATACATAATTTGTAGCAAGTTTTATGCTTCAAAGGTGACATATAAAATTTTGTTTATTATCCCATTCTTTATTTGTCATTGAGTTCAGTTTGTCCCACCATGGCACAGAATAGCCATTCGCTAACAGCTTAGAAGATAATCACCAGTTTCATCTCCAAGACTTAAAATAGTTCAGGGTGGTGCTTGTGAATTTTTGCATACACATGCATACCCCTCTCCTGCCCCGCAACAAGCCACAGCTAACCACAGACAAATCTCCACATATCTAAATACTATTTGTCCTTGCACAACAGTGGGAATATGTCCTGAGTCACCCCAGCATGCTGTTTTTCTTTTTTTCTGGAACCATACAATTAGCATCTGTTTTTAGTACTTAGCATTTGGACTGAAGGGGACACAGAGAAATCCCTGTTGTTAGCTGTTCCTATGCACTAATTGGTAGTAGTGTGTAAAATTACAGAAAGAGCTACAGGGCTCACTCTTCCAAATACATCCCCACATTTCTAACATATTAGCCCCTTTTTCCCTGAGCAGAAATAAAGCCTTTTTGAGACAGACAGTTAGAAGCCCCAGAAGGGAGCCAAGCTGTGCTCTGTCTATAAGCCGTGGATGACGGGACAACAGAGAAGGTACAGGAAGACACAATATTTGTATGTTTTATCCCCTCACAGTTAGATAATATAAACTCAGGGCTTGGGTCCACCAAGGGAGAAAGGAACATCACCTCAACCCCCACACAGAAGGAACACACTTCATAGAAATATTTGGGTTTATTAGAAGTTTCATCTCCATTCCCACTTGCAATGCACCTGAGCATCACTGCAGGCAGGGTGCCACAAGCACTCTGAGCTGATAATGTTTTGCTGTAGTTTAGGCTGCACAAAAGACATGACTGAGGATGAGGAGAAAAGTATCATCTTAGGAAATGAACGTATATCAACCCATTTTAAAGCCAGTCTTTTGATGTTAGCTGCAAGAGACTCAAAAGTAAGATACAGCTCTGACATTGCTTCTAATTATTACCTAAAACTCAAGTCTGTTAATGTTAATTATGAATTGTAAAATTCAGATTAAAGAACTCCTACCACCATTTGCTGGTTTCCAGTTAGGTTCTTTGAACAAATATGGCTCAGGTGGCTGAGGCCTTTGTGCACCTCATTTCTTTACCAAATCAAGTACGTTATGTAAATGTTTCAGTGAGGGGACACAGTCACAAACATTCTGCAGTCCAGTGAGCCCCAGCTCAATTAGAGGTTCTTCCTCAGAGAGGTGGGCAGTGAGTTATGCTCAGACGTAATGTGTGCATAGAGTGTGGCTGTGAAAGGGAAGAAACAGTAGCAGAGTGGGGAGCATGGAGCCAGGCACTGTGCTTTGACATGGTTCCTTGGTGCTGCAAGCAACCACAGAGACTATTAGCCTTTCTGCCTTGGAACTGACAGGTCCTGGAGAACAAGCTGGATATATAAATTGGTGAAGACCTGGCTGAAATCTGAAGGCCAGTTTGCATACTCAAAACAGGACATAATCATATGATTCTGCAATGTGTGCTAAGGAGCAGGAAGAATTAGTCTTAACAGTACCATATCTTTCCCTTCCCTTCTTTCCCCTTCCCATCCAATGAAATACTTTTAACTATGCAACCACTACGACCTTAACTATGAACCAGTGGCAGATGAGTTTACATTTTTTCTACTGTCTAGTCAGATCTAGGAGGAAGTGTTTGTGTATTTGACTACATATCTTTTTTGAGAGGATGAGCTATTTGCTGTCAAACTACATTAGCAGTTAGATAAAATGGAATGTCCATGATTCTCCGAACGTTTGACCATGGAAATTGTGAAAGATTAATTCTTAAGTCTATGACTTTGGACCAACTGGGCTTGTCTCAAACATGTGCAAAATCACATGAACTAATCTCCTGCATGTCTTGTGACAGGAGAGACATAATCACAGACTCTGAACTTCTCATCCCTATTGCTGTATGGAAATAGGAGAAATCAAGGTCATTTTCCATTCCTTCAGTGGATTCCCTCCATACATATTGCTATGACTTTCATTGAAAAGATGTTGTGTGATTATACCATGTCAACAAGAAAGATGTTACCTGTAAATTTTATGACCCACAATTAAATTTCAGGTGTAACTTGTTCCATTTTGCTGCTGAATTCTAAAGTGGAATCAGAAACTGCATGCTGGAGACTAGTCAGACCCCACTCTGGAATATATTTTGTATTCAAGATTTTACACTTGCCACGTGGTTTGCTGCTAGGCTTTAGGATTTGACTGTTCTGGATTTGATACCAGCCTCAGGGTCTGATACTGCACTCTGCTATGGGGTCCAATCATTTGGGGTTTAGTAGGACTCTGTAGTTTATCCAATGCATCCAAAGACAATTTTTCCAACCAGTAGTGCAAAATGGAAATGCAGTTTAACAGGAGTGTTTCAGCAACCTTAGAGTCCGTAATGTGGTGATGTTTATGTTGCAGATGGAATCTGGCACAGCAGGTAGATATTCATGTCAAGCAGTGATTGCAATCTCAGTAGCAATTACCTGCAATTTCAGTATGATCGGAACTAATTTCATACATGATTTCAAAGGATTCAGGATTGGTCACCAATAAATTGTGTCCTCTATCTACTGCAAGTGTGACCTAACTTCAAAACTGTTTCTATTAAGGTAATTTTGTTATCCCATTTATCTGAAGAATCCTTCTTAAAAAGCTTATGTAGCAAAGCTACAAGCAACTATCTATTATTTGGGCGGTTCAGAAGATCATTCTTACCAAGAAAAATCTTAGTGTTTACCCTGCTAATTAATAGCCATCTTTCTAAAGATCAAAGAATGGAACCTGATCAGGAACAGCTGCTGTTGTATGGCTATTTACATTTTCCTGTCTGATGTCCTAACATGCTTTTAATGATTTATCTTCCTTTTGCAGAGGGTAATTCCACTGTTTTATGAAACAAAATCAGTGTCTGTTTCTGGCAGATGACTGCATACCTAAGATTGTGCAGCCATTGATCTGTACATGGAATTTTCCCCAGTGTGAATAGGAATTTCATACAAAGTATATGACCACAGTCCAAGAAAGGAAAAATCTTGCTGCCCTAAGAGATCTGTTCCTGGGAGTGATGGGACACCAGAAGTACTCCACTAGGCAAAAGGACTAAAGGACTTGGGCATAAACACTTGAGAGTACTCGTAAGAGGTTTCCATGTTTCCACTCCTGCAAGGGTTATGTTGGAAACATTTGTGTTACATGTCCCTACTCTCCACATTTGAGTGTCTGCAGAAACATCTGATATTCCAAGTGCTTCAGGACAGTAGGTACTGTTAGTAAGTCAGATTGCACAGAGGACATGCGCAAGCAGTAAGAACCTCTTATCACTCTGTTTATGCCAGTAATCCAAGTTCAGACACCCAACTCCATTAAGGAAAAGTACTTAAATGGAAACTGGACAATCTGTGTTGGGGAGATCTGTGCTGGGGAGATCTAAGCTCAGATTCCATTTAGAGAAACTGAAAATAATGTCCACAAACTTAGTTTTAAAAAATACCATTGTTGATATAGCTCAGTGAGAAGACAGAAATTATGGCCAGGGAGTAGGTGGGAGAGAACAGAAGGGGAGAGGAAAACTCTCTTACTCTAAGCTAGGTTTTGTGTGCATGCATATCCTGCATATAGGCCACCCACCTATGACACATGGATTTTGGAAGGGTGTTATTCTACCCCTTATACATAGAACTGGCGTTCCCTGTAACTAGGAAAACATTTATTTTAAAAATTGAATCAACCCTGAGTAAAACATGAGTTTCAGTTACAGGAAGAATAGGTTCATGAACTCCAGTTAGATTTCTGAGCCCTACCATCTTAAAAAAAATAAAAATCGCCTGTCTGCTGAACTCTTAGGCTCCAGGAAACTTACCTCTCTCTGGATCACCATCCAAGCTACCCAGTAAGGTGTTTCAAACTGCACATGAGGCAAAATAGCTACTAATACTATTAACCAATACAAAAGAAGTAAAATTTAAAAACAGGAAAATGCTTACTGTGACAGATCCAGGTAATAGAGTATTCTTCTACGCTAAGGCAGAGGTAGTTCTAAGCATGGCATCCAAAAATGTATGGTAATCTAGAGAATTATTAATGCTAACCTGGGACATGTTCAAGTCTTACAAAGAGGAATTAAGAAAACTCTTCCATTTTTTTTTTTTTGTTCCTTTGAAATCTTATTGTCAAGATTTGTAGTCCCAATGTAGTTACCTCACAACCTGTTGGCTGCTGCTGAACCTCTGCAGCAGTTGGAGCATGGTGCAAACTCATGGGATGCTTGGGAAAGACTTCAGCATCTTCAAGAGCAATTGGTGGTCCTGCCCTGGCAGGGCAAACAATGTTAACAAAATAATCTCCAGATAAGCAAGTGGGCAAGATGTCTTCCTCGTGGATATCTGACCTTCACAGTATTCCTTTCCATACTGTTGTTTGCAGGTGCAGTTTATGTTTTCCTTATTGAGTGTGACTATTTCTGTGACATGCTCTTGCTTCTATATGACTGCATGGCAGTTCTCAGACTGGGGTACTCAAAAGAGTTTAGTTCATAGATGTATTTTACTTCTCCTGAAGGTTTTGCACCTTTCTGAAGATCCATGTCTACATTCCCAACTGCTATTAAATGTGGTATGCGTTAAGTTTCAATATAAATCAAAAATAAACATAATTTTAATCTCTCATTATATTTAAATGATTGCAGCCTCACAAATTCAAATCCTTGAGTGACTTAAACTCTTGCTTCAAGTCTGTATAAAGATAGAGTTAATAACTCTGATTTTCATTAAATTAATTTGGATTGCACCTGAGAATAAGAAAGAAGAAGAAGTCTTGCCCACTACATATGGAACTTTCATTTAGGGGATTTTTAGCTTTCCCCCAAACCCTGAGATATGACTTTTGACAAATTCACTTCTTCCACCTCTTACCTGCCCAGACATTCAGGGCACACATGTCTTGACAATACATTGGTTTAACTTGGGCATGAGCAAGCAATTGCTCAGCTGGTCATATCTGAGTATGTCTGGCACTTTCAGTATAATTTGTGCCTATGAATTCAAACTGCAGCTGCGAATTCAGCAGCTGTGGCTTCCCTGCATAGTGAGACCCATCTCCTGTGTATAAAGAGGGACCTCAGGAGGTCTGCCACGTTCAAGAACAAGGCTGTTCTGTTTGTTGTGGATGTTTACGTGACTAGATATACTCTGCTGAAATGTGCTTGAAAAATATCCATGGCATGTGTTTCATCCCAACCACTCATTCCCTTTCCTTGACCTGCCCTTTGTGGAGAGCATGGAATGTTAAACATTTCTTGTTGGTCTGCCCAGCCTCTGCTTTATTTACACTTACTCTCCCATTCCCTTATGCTGGGGCACCTTTTAGGCTATTTTCCTTCCTGCTCAATGTAATGGAGTGCCAGCAGGGCCAGATCCTTCAGCAGTAAGGAAGTGGATCTTGGCCATTAATGCTGAAGCCTGCACCCACTGGAGCTGCATGCAGAGAAAGAAGTAAGAAATAGTAAAGAAAATTAAGGACTAAATAATGCTTTATGGCTTGCTGAACAACACATCCCTTTTTCTGCTGCTCCAATAATAATTATTTTTAAAACAGTAGGTAAAAATCACTTCTGCGAAGACATTTCTTCTCAATGTAAACAAATTTTGGGCTTCTGAAACCCGCTGCTTCTAGTCACAGAGCCATGTCTGCTGCATTTAGCAGAGATTACATAGTAAAGAACAATCCTTACAGCAGAACAGTCAAGTGCCTACACTTTCAGTCAAACTAGTTTACAGATTTTATTTTTAACTATTATAGCCAATCTAAACTACTTGGAAACTTACATAAAAGTCAGCTGGTTTATTCCAGTTTCAGCATGACCATTCAGAAGCTACCTTAAAATAAAATTAAGCAAAATAAAACTCTGGGCCACTTTTTCTTATCAAATTTCTCTGTAGATAATCTTGTAGATATGTGAGACAGGTAAAGAATCAGATGGAAGCTTTTGGACAGGAAACAGGACAATGTCCATTGCTGAGAAATTCCCAGTTAAATAAGAATTTGAGTCTTCCCACAGACTTCAGCTATTGCCTCAGAATTCAGCTACTTTCAAAGCTGTGTCACCTTATGTCACCTCTTTGAGAGGTGACACTCATACTTGTCATTCATATTTGTCATGCCAGAGCTGCCATATATGTTGTTTATCTCCAGTTTCAAATGCTGTGTATTTTAAAAGCAGATATCATCTTTCCTTCTTGTGAGTTACCCTTCGTATTAAGAGCAAAGGAAAGAGGAAAGCTGTTTTCAGTAATGAGGTTCCAATAGAACAGCAATTTTAAAGATGAATCCACTGGAAAGTGTGGAGAAGCTTACAAAGCTTTTTGAAAGCACTTTTCTCAATGGAAGTCATGTTAGATGTGAACTCCAGTAAGCCCACCATGATCGTCTCTCATATAGAAGGTACAAGATGAAAAATGTTGGTGCTGTATGGATTGTAGTCACACCCAAATTGCATTTGAAAATTCATACTCAAGCCTAGAACATTGTTAATAGGCTGCTGGTAGTAGATTAGGTTGTTATCCTTATATATTTTTAATAGAGACAACCTGCAGATCAAAGTCCTCCTGTTACGAGTAAATAGCCAGCTGACATCAGAGCAGGGGTAGAAATGGCCTTCATTTTCTCTCTGCAGGGTTGAAATTAAGTACTTTATATATTTAGAAGTCTCCAGCCTAGCCCCTTCTCTGTATTAAATGTTCTGTGTGCCACTGACTTTACAGTAGATCAAAAATTACTTTTTCAAAGTAATATCCTGGCCCTGATTTTGACAAGTGTATAGTAATTACAAATGCCTCTGAATGACCTGATTTACAGAACATGTTGAAAATACTAACATTCAACCTTCCAGCCACAACCAGGAGACTTAATCATCACTTCTGCAAGTGTAGTGTTTGACTGTGGAATTCTAAATCCTGCTCAAGTCCTAAGACTTGCAATTGTGTTTACTAGCTTGGTAAAATGGATCAAAAAGAGGCACACATGCTGGTGTCACAGTAGCTTAGTATGTTCAGGTCTGAAATACTGCCTTTCTGCCTCAAATGGTCTTGAGGTTTAGATCCAGCCTGGCAACAGCCTGCTGAGCTCTGGCCTGAACCTGAATACAGCAAAGCTGTACCTAAAATCCTAACCAAGACTTGGTGTGTTTATTGGTGATAATGGGGACATTTGCCTGGAGTGAGAGATACAAAGCAGATACATAGATTCCTCATCCTTTCATCTACCAAGCAGGATAAGAAGGATCTTGGCAATGGCAAAGGGCTGCACAGTTAATTCATTCATGTGTGCCAGAGGAAAGTCTGAAGGGAAGGAAAAAAATGTACGAAAGATCTGGCCAAAAAATATATGCCATCATATTTTTTATTGCTGCTGAACAGGCAATTAACTACATTTCTTACTAATAAAGTCATCAGTCATTATCTCAGCAATCTGTTGAAAATATTCTTTGGGACATCTGAAAATAACTTTGATTCCAAGTGTTTATCAAGAGAGATGATAGGAATTCCATGCAAAGCCTATGTTCAAAGCACTCAGATTCCTTGTGGTTTCTCATCTTCCTGGAGGTAAGCTCATAAGAGAAAAATGCGTGCCAACTTCTATATCATTACAGAAGCGTACTGTAAGATGATCAGAGAGGTTTACTTGCTAAATGCATGAAGTTTACCTAAGGTGAGGCTCTGCCCTGCATGGGGGTACTTGAGGCCATGGTGAGGTTGCAGGGCACAGCACCCATTGCATGAGTAAGGCACAAGAGCAGCCCCAGCACCGCTTCCTTTCCAGCACTAACACAGGAGAGAGGAAATAACCAAGTAAGTTATGGAAGCAACCTAGCATGTGGGAATGGGGGGCTTAAGCCCCCACTGTGCTTCTATGGTGACTTGGAATCATTCAGCCATTTTGTATATTTGTTCCAAACTGACCCCAAGTGCACAGCATTTACTGTGGGAACTGGGAGAATTGTGAATGCTGTGCATTCCTCAAAGCTAGTGCTGGAAGTCAAGGTAATTCCACCTCCACACTCAAAAGAGTGTGCAAATGAGTCAGGAGTACAAAGGCACACCAATGAGGGGAGCAGGAGAACGGAGTTGAATGGCAACACAGAAAGCAATGCTGAGTGGAAAAAAGCAAAGTCACTCAGGCATGAGGAGGTGTCCCCCATGGCAGGGTGACTCCAGTCACTGTCCTCAGACAAGGACTGGGGCTGGCTTATGCAGCAAGACAATGTCTTTTGAACAAACAGCCAAGAGGGAAAGAGCAACTTCAAGATGGATATGGTAATGATACAGGATAGAGATTTAATTGGCATTATCATGTGTTATGACTCTCACACCTCCTGTTGTCCATGCTGAGAGCCTGGAAGAAGACTGTTTTCAATTGCACAGCTGATGAAAGAAATTAAAATTAGAACTGGAGGGTGAAGAAGAAAAATCCAGACAGACCCAATTCTCCTCACTCCTGTATAAATGAGGAAACACATGGGCTTGTATGAAAGGGGAAACCCTGCTGTTTATATCATGGTCTCTCTCTTTTTATTATCTGCAGACTGAAGCTTTTGGAAGCCAGTGATTAGGAAGCCTCCATGACAAGAATGGGGCAGTCATCTTAGCTGGAAGCAAATACAGGTTTTGCAGCTGATTTGATAACAAGACTTGGAAAAGGACCCTGAATGACAAATATGAATGACAAAGTATCCATACAATTAACATGAAAGTCAAATTATAAATACAGCATTAAACCATTTTTTAAAAATTGAAATAAATAAAGCAAAACAAACCTATAGCCCTGGTTTTATATTTGTTTGATAAACAGTTCGTGAAATGTGACCTGTCTCTTCCGTACTAACAGAGTTTGTACTTTAATTGAAAGGCCACATCTGAAGCAGTCATTGTGAAATCCAAGATATGCAACTTTGTTTACATAATGATACAATTCTGATAAGCCACTTCCATGTCACCACATGCCTTTGAGCTAATAGTTTTTCAGTATTTGCCTTAATAACTACCTTCAAGTAATGGGTTCAATCAGTACTGTGTACTGTTATTATTCTTTTTCTCCCAATAGCAACAAACTGTACGAACACACCAATTTCTAGTTCAACACTTACCCTTTTAGAGCCCACAAATTGTTCTCCAAACCTTTTATGGCTAAGTTTATCTGCTGGTGTAGGCTTCTGAGATATTTCCTTCCATTTTGTTTACTTGTACTGCTGCATTTGCACAAGCAGCCTGTCATTCTGCATTATATAAACTTAAGCTTCACAGCAAAAATAGCAATACCTGTTCTTTGTCTTTTCAGATCTGGCATTTTCCCTAGAACATTTGCAAAGACATTAATCCAAATATGAATGCACAAAGGAGGAGGTAAGGAGAGAACACATAAATCTAGTCCTTCCTTTAGGACTGATAGGCGATTGGCCTCAAGACAAAAGCTTATCTGAGCTACAGCTATCCACACCAGGGAAGAATCAAACTGATTTACTTTTAACTGGTTTTGCTTAAAAACTCCTATTAATTTGCAGCTAAAATAAATCAACTCTTATATATCACTTAAAAAGAAAAAGATTCACAAGCCATTCAAAACTAAGAACAATATCAAAACTGCTGTAATTAAATGCAGTGTAAATCAAACCATTGTGGATTGATAATAGAAACATTCTTGCCATTGTCATTTTGAGGTAGAACATGGAAAGTAAAATTCTGATCAATTTGGAACATTTGAAATTCAAAGACCAGTGACTACTCTACAGCTGTTTTCACATGAATTAATTTCATTTTGTGATTAGTCATTTCACAATGTCTTGCATGTGTTTTAGAATAGTCAGACACCAGATAGATATGAACAGTCTAGTGAGGTAATTCCTTCACAGTTCTGTACACAGAATGAACAGTCATACCTGTCTTGTGCTTACTGAAATTTAAATACAAATGAAACCAGAATATTTTTTCAAATAAACATGTAGGAAAAAAAGATGAAGTGATTAGATTTCTAGTTTTAGATATTCTCTAATCTTGTGCATCAGTCAGATCGGTAGGCATGCACTCCAGGGAAGTGTGTTCTAAAACTGTCGAAATAGACTGCAAATAATTCATAGAAAAATCACATGATGTAATCTGATTCAGGGTACACAGTTCAATGTGCTTTTTTTCAGAGCTGATGGCTTCTTAATTGTTCTCAACAGTTTAAAACCACATCAGTAAGGGAGAGCAAATGTTCCCTTTTTGTCTCTCAGACCTTCACTTTTTTCATTTGTAAAGTATATAACTTTGTAAAATATTAAAATATAAAATCTTGATAGCAGCCTATTGAAAGACAGACTTTTTGTTCAGGGAATGGTGTCCCATCAAAAGGTGAAACAAGAGCTGCTCTGAAGAAGGGAATATGTTATTGAACACATTTGAACTTAATTTCCAACATTAACAGACTTTTCCCTGCATAAACAGAATCAGGAGCTAATCAAAGAGTTTCCAAGTTAAATTCTCAGTTTTCCACATCAAAAAAAAAATTCTTCCAAACCCACAATCTCCATATTTTCACTTTGCGTTGAAAGAGTGAAACTGGTAGCCAAACCTCAATATGCTACATATTCAACAGAATAGCATCCGTTACATGGGTAATAAATTGCCTCTGGAGGAAGAATTTTCCAGCTCAAATAAGCTTCCAACAGCAAAGCACAGGTGTTCCAACACACTCCTTGGTTTAGATGTGGTGAGAGAATTTTACACATGATAAATCTTAATTATTACTTTAGAACAACTACCTAGCTTTTACTTCTGAATTACCCATTTGCATTACCACCTCCTCATCTCTCTGTACTCACTCTGAAATGCTGCTTTCATTTGCCAACATCGCCAGCCACCCAGGTGGCAGAGTGTGTTCTGAGTCAGAGAGAGACACCAGGAAAGAGTGTGGGAGTGCACAGCTGTCCGTTGCCAGAGTGAGCACCCGTGATTCATCCTCCAGAGTATGGCAGTGAGTTCAGATACCATCAGAATGAAATGCAAATCAATTCCCCTCTTTAGATATCTAAATCTACAGATCTCAGTATTTCCACTATGCTACTAGCATCACAGCAAAATGAGGGAAGGTGTTTGCAGCTGCATCAGCATCAGCAGGCAGGGACAGAAGACAGCCAAGAAGAATTGGTGGCCTGGACTTTGGGACATGCTAAAAAGCAAATTATCGTGGCCAGGATTCTTGGAAAGTTATTAGTGTGGTTACTAGCATGGGCTAATATGTTGGAGTTTTGAGTCTTGATTATTACTTTCACACATGCTACTGGATTTTGCCAGCAAGGTAGACCTGTCTATATAACAATACTTTTCCTGTGTAGACATATCAGGAACTGTTATCACCAGAGCTAGAAGTAGAATTCAGAATCATGCTTTGAACATCTCAATCACATTATTTAACTTTTGTGAGGTTTTCTGGCATTAACAGATGCCACAATATTTGGAAAGAAATTTTTGTGGCACCTTGTTGCTGAGTCGGCATTTTAGGCCAGGTTATGCTCTTAATCTTTTTTTTTTTTTTTCTGCAAGAAAATGAGCTTCTATCTGTACTTCTGCTACTTTGGATTCCACATGTCTCGTTAAATTACCTTCAAATTCACACACTGGAACCATTCAGGTCTCTAAGGTGTAATAATAGCTCAGTCAAAAGCAAAAATTTGTTCAGATGACTGCCCTTTGAGTTCCCAGATCAGAAACAAAAATAGTTAAAATCAGCACTTTTTTAATGTACACAAATATATATTTAGTTTAAAGAGAAAATAAGTTCACGCTGCATGAAGTGTCTCTACGTGCAAGTTTGAAATGAACTTTTCCTCCTCTCTAGCACATCTGCAGTTCACCACATGCAGACACACAACGTAGGTTTTTGTTGAAACAGAAAAATGCCATGAAGGAAAATGACAGAAATCATAGCCACAAATAGCTTCTGTGGAGTCAGCTGAGCTCTTTGAAAATAGCTCTTCACCATATTTTCTTCTGGGCAAGTTCAGTTTTCTCCCACAAAGACAGCTGCCAAATACCCCCACACGCAACAAGCCACACTTATTGAAAACCAAGCTCCTGTTTGATGTACCAGCCCTTCTCTGGGTAATCATAATCTGGTTTGACATGTTTGTTGATAAACATTTCA
The DNA here is from genome assembly GCF_031753505.1 of Anomalospiza imberbis. NCBI lineage: Eukaryota > Metazoa > Chordata > Aves > Passeriformes > Viduidae > Anomalospiza > Anomalospiza imberbis. Next base: position 78,845,634 of record NC_089683.1, on the reverse strand, counting down.
CAGATAATTTTTTTGTTTTGCTGTTCCCTGGTTTATACCTCTTCCAAGACCTTGTGTGACTCCAAACCGCCATCGGATAGAACTCAACTTTTACCTCCTCTGGATACTTGTGCATTGGCCCAGGGTCAGCCAAGCATCATGCTCTTTGCACCATTGCTGTGCAAGGGAGAGGCAGGGGCTCACAAAATTTGCTAATCTAGCTACAGACCTGATCAGCAGGAGGAGCAGCATGCATTGTTGAGCAGGTGGTATTACACTCCAATCTTCTGCCTTGCATATTTGAAACCATCAGTGGCTACATTGCACAGAACAACCTTCTATGATACCCTTGCTTTTCTTCTCACAGTTATTTACTGCTCCTTTAATGAGTCTAACCACTCCCAGCCTCTGAATAGGGAATAGACTCTGCTAAAAGCCCTCATCTCCAACAGCATCTTATTCTCCCAGCCTTTCCCTGTCCTTTAATAGAAATCCATTTTCTCCAGTTACTGCTGTGTGCACCACTGCATAGTCCCTGCCTTTACAGAGATGTGCCAGCCCCTCTTCCTAATTGCTGTCACCAGGTGCACCATGCTGTCCAGGAAGCAACAGAAAGCCCTTTGAATGACTGAATTGCAATTTTGCCTGCAAGAGTCTTTGTCCAAAAGCACTTTCCAAAAGCAAAGCTTTGAAGGAAAATAGAGTCAGAGCCTCTGCGTAGGATGCAATGGATGACTGCTGTAGCGATGATGTACCAGATAATGATGCCTTTAGGTAAAATAAAGAGCTGCTATCATAGCTGGAAACTTGCCTGTACCCTTCTGGTTTGGAGTATATGTCCAACCCTCATAGTTTATATAAGTCTACCTCACCAGTGATATTCCTAGCAAAACTGCAACTGCTCAGGTTTTTGTTTCATCTGTCAGCCTTTTAACTGGCTTTCAGCTCTCCAGTCTGCATTTGAAATATATGAACCATATCAGAAGTTATTTTTTCAGATTAAACTAGGATATGCATAGAAGTGGCCAAAGGCTGACTGATTGTCTTCTCTTCACGATTCAAAAGCAGTGTCTTTCTGACTGCATTTTTCGACCATTACCATTTTTGCTTCAAGGAGACTCCTGTTATTTTTGTCCAGTCTGTTATTATATGTCCAGTCTGTTTTGCAGACTGGACATATACATGTTACCTTGGCTAATAGACAGTCACGAGCATATTCTTGGCTAATAGCCAGTCAAGAGCATATTTTATCCACATATTCCATAAGTTTTTAATTAAATGAGCTCAGTATGCCCACTCTTTGAAGTTGAATCTATCCAACATCATTAAAACTTACTCACATGCTCTTACTTTGTTATTAAATTCTACTGAATACCTATGAAAGTCTTTCATTCTTCACCCCTAGCAAGAACTGTAATTACCTTGCTATAACAAACAGAATAATTAACAACTTAGTCTGCCAAAATTTGTTTACTTACCCATCCCAGCAGGGTAGCTTCCAGTATTATGCATATTTTCCCAGAAAGTAAAATAGATGTCTAGAAATAAGGGAAAAAAAAAAAAAAAAAGTATTCTTGCAAATGATCAGTAGAACCATGTAATTAATAAGAATTTTTTTTTTTCTTCTTACAATTTAGATAGCACTTTTTTGAATAAGTGATTTTGGACTTTCCAGTAAAGTTGTCAAACACTGCCTGCTAGTTTTATTGGGGTTTTTTTCTAGGATAGTAATTTAATTTTTTTTTAATGCTGCATTGTTGTCCCTTTGAGACTTCAAGTTCTGATTCACAGCTAGTGAAGCATAGTCAAAAGCAAGGCAAAAAGCCAGTTTTCACAGGTAGCTAGGAAATAAAAGCAAATCAAAGCATTGTCTACATTCAGAATTCTTTGAAATTACTTCAACCACACTAGTGCCAGTGAGCCGTAGCTGTAGAGGGGATGGTATGCTTGAATCCTTAAGCAAAACTTCAGATGAATTGGTGGTTTTAAGCATAGGTTCAAATGCTTCATCTAGGCCCACAGGGTCAGTTTACATAAGTCTCCAATAACTCCTACGTACCATCAGACAGAAACAGACTCAAATATCTATTCTTGGAGTTAAAAGTAGCATTTAAGTATAATAATCTGTACTCTTCATTTCTACAAATGGATGATGCCTTTTGAATGACTCCTATGTTCCCACAAATATTGTCCTAAAAAGGTGAAATGATTTCAGGTAAGACAAAACTTCGATTAAGTAACTTATTTTAAATTTCTATTGTACATGCCATACGCAGGAGAGATATCATTGTGTATTCTGACTAAATTATCTACTACAGCACAGTTGCAGTGACTGTAAGAAACTCAATTTTCTTTGTGACTGTGAACAGTCCTCTGGAGTAAAATGATCAGTTCATTAAAATGTAAATAGGCAATGCTATTGAATATTCTTCAACTTCCTAAAATCCCACTTGATTTTAGTGTTGACTGAAGTGGGCATTATGTACACTTTCTGCTCCCTGCAGAATCACAGACAGTATTCATGTGTGCTCCTTTGCCTTGGAGTGGGAGTGTTTGGCAGCCTGTTGAATGCTGAGATGCAGTTCTTCAGACTAACAGAAGGATATGTTGCCATGTTGAACAATAAAATGTCCAGTTAAAAGTCAATGAATACTAGTTAATTAAATGCCATCAAATGAAGATTATAGAATACTTCACAAGTGGTCCAGCCCTAACCCTTTACCCATCACTCAAAAGAGAAATTTCCAACTTTGCTTTCTTCCCAAAGGCAGTGTTTTTCATGCTCTCCCAATAGAATCTTCTCAACCACTCTCTGATTAATGCTGTTTACTAGAAAACTGTTTCAGGTGCTCATATATCCTGCCAATCTACAACAACATAGAGCTGTTGTTGTCACTAGGACACAGCTGTAATTACCCTGCCGCATTAAAGTGTTCAGGTTCCCGGCAGCAAAGACAGTGTAGCTGAATTACCCAGAAATTTGGATTTGGCTGGAAGTCTGCAAACAAGAGACTGGAAGCTTGGTTCTTTGTGTTTTCTCTGGAGAGTCATCCACTATTTGACATTTAAACCAGAAGGGAAGCAATACAGAATACAGCTACTAGAACAGTTACTTCCTTGCTACAATAATGTGATTTGCTTACTGAGCTGTAGGACCGTACCTCTCAGTAGAATCTTCTTTCAGGGTTCCTCATCTGTCTATCTAGTGACCACTTTAGCAGCGGCAGTGACTTTCACCAGAGCTGGGGTATGTCACCACTGGCAGTACATGAATTCCTCTGAAGGAGTGCATGAAGTAGACTGTGGACCAGGGTCTGAGACTGCAACCTGCTTGTGAACCATAGCTAATTCCTTGTAGGCGTGGGCTGGGGCAGGAGAGCCAACACCTCTTCGCAGACATTACTGCAGAGCAGCTGAGGAGACTCTGGGCTGGCTGAGCCCGTGGCGTGGAGTGACGACTCACTAGGAGTCCTTCCCCTTCTGCCTATACATCCTCTGGGTGCACAGATGTCCCCATTCTAACCAAAGGTAGGAGTGTCAGCTCTGGATTATTTATAAATTCTCCTTGCTATGAGTTTTTGGCTTTATTAACAGGAAGCTACATTCCTTTCATTGTAATTCTTGGATGAGTTTGTTGATACGCATGGAAAAATCCCATCCTTCATGTGTGCATGTGGGAGGCATGTTTTATTCTTCCTTAATCTTTTCTGGGCTCTGCTACTTGCATATAGGACATATTATGCTAGTACCAGCAGAAGATATGTATAATGTGTAAAACACTGAATGGGAAGGAAATAGGAGCTAAAATCTGTTACTACCACAGGCCATCTGCTCAGGTATTGACTCTCAGAACCTTTAGATCTCTTTGATTATGTATATACTTACTACAATTATGCTCAGACCCAGGAATAGCACCTTCATTTAATGTCACATTTTGACTTGTCCCTGGAGGATGTAAGACATGGTAGCTTGAAACAGCACTTTGAACTGCACTTGAAGACAAAATCCTAACACTGACTGACACACTGAATTGCAACCCTTAAAAGAACATGATTATCATTACATCTGCAAGTCCTGGCCAAATTCCAGCTTTAGCACTCCAGCTGTGGGGTTTCTTTGTTTTGTGTTTTCACATAAAGTTCTAGGATTTGTTCTACCTCACTTATAGATGCTACTAGAAAATTCTTTGGTGCACATTTCACTCTCTGTCATCCAAGACAAACACTTATCAATGCTTTCATTTCTTATAAATGTGAACAAGTAGTTTGTCTTTTGCCAGAAATGTGATGCTATCAATGTATCACAAAATCTACAAGCAATTTACTCGCCCATATGTTCACCAAACACTTTTCAGCTCTATCTGGGCATGCTGGATCTGTCTTAAAGCCATCTGGAATCATATGTTGCCAACTTCTGATCTTCAGTTAAGTACAGTAGCAACTTTCTGAGCTTGTAGTTGCTAAAATGACTAAATTTGGAAGCGTGGTAAAACTGGACTGCAACGGAAGAGCCTGATGAATGAATTGAATGTTTTAGAACCCCAAAATCATACTCCAGTGTTTTCTTTTAGTCTTTTTAAAGAAGTACATAAATAGTAAACAGCTTGATCTGTATCAATTCCAGAATAACTTCTGAGCAAAATTTTTCCACAGTTTTAACATTTTCTAAATCTGCCTTTGCCCATTCTTTATGAATTGTCTTTTCAAAGAATGTTACTGGCTCTTTTCATTTCAGTCCTTCGTCTCCCCAGCCTCACTTCTCATCCAGTCTTGCTTTACCCATGGTCTGTTCATCCACTGACATCTGTATTAAACTGTTGGCCACACATATGGCCATTTCTATCAATCAAAGCTACAGGCATTAACTTTGGAAGATGTCTCAGGTACTTGCATTCCCCTTGGAAATGACATTTTCCAAAAAAAAATTACAAAGCTCACAAGCCTGTACATGTCATGAGGAAGTACAGCTTGCTGGATTCCCCAGTTACAGCCAATAACTGAGTTAGCCTGTCTTTAGCAGCTGGAGGCATTAGTGTTTGCCACAACAGCATAAGCAAGCACTGATGCTAAATGATATTTTGCTTAAATTTTGTTCTCATATGACCAAGCTGAAAACTTTGAAATACCTTTCAAATGGCATTGCCATCAAAAAGAGACACTGCAAGCTTATGCTGCAAAATATTTATTTTGTCAACATTTTGCTGATGCTGCAATTAAGTATAATGTTATTTAGAAAGTTTTTAAGAAGTAATATCTGTGAGTAGGAAATTGTGTATAGAAGTCTTTTACCAATGGATTTTTATTAGAGTAGATTTCTTTGATCAAGTTCTATGGTGAGGAGACTATACCTTTCTCTCTGTATTGATTCTGTGAAGATAGTGCTGTAGATATGCAAACAAACAATCAATCAAACAAGAATTTATCCAAATATGTCAGTAGCATATTATGTTATATAATTTTCCTCTACTCTTTTTTCATATTCTGAAACACTAGGAAAGCCTCATTCCTAACTTTCTGGAATACCTTTGGCAGACTACCTCTTGTCATTTAAATGAATGCTGAAAATTGGCAGCAAAAATTATTCAGCTTGTTGAATATATTTCAGGGCTCACTCAGTGGTTGTGCTTGAATTTGAGTTTACTCCACTGGCAGAAAAGGCATCAAACAGAGTGAAATGTTCCTCCACTGTAGCAAATCAGGAAGTGCTTTTAATGTGAGTTGCACTAATTTACAGTGTCTGCAAGTTGTGTTCCAAATTTTCTTTTCCTTTTTGTTTTCATGTCAGAGTTTCTGAGGACAATAGAGATTCAATAAACCCAGCTCCAGATCTGTTTCACTGAAGGAGTACGCAGAGCTGCTCTAGTCAGAGGGGTCCGAACTTATTTATCTAAAGTCTTTTTCAAAAACACAGTCACACCTTCTCTTAATCAGTTTTATATTTTAAAAAGAGTATTGAAAATTAGAGAATAAAAGTGCAAGCTTGTTCAGGAATGTAATTTTTAAGGCACAGATCTCAGGAAATACATCCTGTCTCAGCTTCCAAAAGCTCTTTTCTACGTTAATATCTTCTTACATTTCCTGTAGCTTTTTTCCCTGCCCAGATAACCTCATCTTGTGTTTCCATTACCTCATGAGTTCTGTTTTACTCTGACCTGTTTTACCCTGGCCTTCATTATGTTTTTGTTAGGGGATATGTATGACCATAAGCTCAATTACACAGCTTCTAAATGGATGATTTGTATTGTCTCTTATTAGAATCACAATCTATTTAAGCACCAATTCAGCCAGGCTATTCTTTAGGTTTACTATGTATGGGCAGCATCTTGAAGGATTTTAGTTGTTTTTCTCCTTCCTGAGTCTCTCAAGGGTTGTAGGTAATGCAGTGCCCAAGTGGTGGATAGGGCACGTACCAGTAGATGGTGCTGAAGAACACTCAGCATGTTCCCGAGCTTTGGGTGTCGCTTCCAGCAAGTGGCTGCTGGTGGTATAAGCAGCTGAAGAAAAAAGCAATCTGGATTTTCATCTTGTTAGAGTAGATTAAAAATCATGCTATTTTCTTGCAATGTTGAGTGAAGAACTTTCAGGGAAAAAAAAAAAAAAAACGAAAAAGAAAACTTTGCCATCAAAGACAGGCTGTTTCTTCCACTGCAGACCTTACATTGGGACCTTCACTACGCTCTTCTTTCTTAAAAAAAAATACAGTTTTTCATATCCTGGTATGTTTTTTTTTTTTTTTTTTTACTCAACCACTGCTGCTTCCTTTTTAATTTCTTTACATCTCATTCCAGGATATGAGACTTTCAAGCATGTGGCAGCCACTGTGCACAAGATCATTTTGAGAGATTCACGTATGCCAAGCAGTCAGAAATACAAGTGCACCTTGGTCAGATCCTCATCCCTCTCCCTTTAAGTAAATTAACACCGAAACACTTACCTTTGTATGACTTTCACTGTGTGGCCTAGTCAAGGCTAGGGACACACTCATACATTTTCACCCTGTACTGAATTGGAGATCTTCACTTTGATAGACAACAGATAACATCACTGTTCTTTATTCAAAACCTAGAAGTCTTGAGGCAGGAGGGTAGGTTTTGGATGAGAGAGAATGGAAAAATAGGGAAGAAGCACACTTGAAATAATTTAGATTGCTGATGGTTAAATACATAAATTTGGTGAATGTGATAGAGGCCGTTTAAATGAGTGACTCTTGCTTTGTCTTTTATTGTATTCATGAATAAGAGATTCGGGGAGCCACTTCACCTGCATCTGTTTTTATCCTGATTCAAATCATTATAGAATGAAGGAAGCCAGAAATGCTGCCAATAAAATATTCAGCTCCATGAGACCTTTCTGTTGTCTCTTAGGGGACATGGTGTCATTTGGCAAATTCAGATCAGTTAAGTTCAGAAAATTCCTCTATTCCTGTCTGACAGAGCTGCCACACACACACATAGAGCTCTGCACCCCGCTAGGGAGATATCAAGGGAAAGTGTGTCACCAAGTCCCCAACAACTCACATGCTGGCTCAACAGCGCAACTCTCTTTTCCCAGCTTTAACATGTTACCCAGGAATATGACATATTGCAGATGAGACCAAGGCACATGTTTATTTGTGCTTCAGGGGTGACAATCTCTGGAAGATTCCCCAAAAATGTCTTTGTAGTATAAGGATCTCAAAGAGTTGAATTGCCTTCATTTCAGAAGACATGTTCAGCTGTAGGAGTGAGGATTAAAGGGACAGATGCATAGCCAAGGAAAGCTTTTATTTAACTACTTCATATGAGAAGAACCATCTCCACCAGCTCCTGCCCTCTGGGCACAGGGCCAGGCACAGCTGCTCTCCAGTTCCACCACCAGTGCTGAGCATGCCATGAAGTACAGAGAGGTCTTAGCTGAGCTTCAGACACTCATCTGCACTGCTCTGCTACAGCATTCCTGGGTGCCAGGGCACCAAGGGTACCTAATATTGAAATGCTGTATCTCAGTATTTAGCTCTTGGGCTATCAAAGAGTGCTTGAGGGATGTAGCAGTGTTACACATGGCTTCTAGTGCTGTTGGGAATGGCACATTTCCCATCCCAGAGCCTGCAGCACTCCTGGAAAAGTTCCTCTAACACTTGACAGTGATTTGTCAGCACCACCCACACCTGGCAACCCTTCTGTCTAGTTCTTCATGTGCAGTGTTCACACCATTATCCTTCATCTTAGAGCCAAAAGGAGGGGAGGACTCATTCAGGCCTAAGACCAGACCTGAAGATTAACAGCCTTCCACATTTCTCACAGTTTTGCAACTGCTAAAATGCCTGGGATTTTCTTTTTAAATACTTAATTTATGCTCTTAAGGGAAGAAATAGGTATTTCACATTTTGTCTAATGAAAGTGACTTTACTTACTCTGTCAAAAATAGTCCTCTGGATATATGAAAGCTTCTGTTCCTGTCTGGTTTACAGCACATTGTTTGTAAGAAAATTCATCAGTGGCAAAAAGCATGGTCTTGTCCAGAAGCTCAGCCCATTAATAACACACAAAGATGCACTGTATTCTGCCAGGCAAAAACACCAGACAAGCTGGAACCCAGTATGGAAATATTTAATGATTTTTTTTCAGTAGAAGAGCCAGCTACTGTATTTCATTAAAAGGGAGTAGGATTTTAAGTGAAATAACATAGATTTTGTAAAATGTGGGTATTATAGTTTACACTGAAAATAATTTGGGTTTGGGTCACTGAAGCTTAGCTATTATTGAAAAAATTAATGTATTTTCATATATGATGGCTCAGAGAAACATGTCTGGATTAAGCTCAATATAGCATTTCCCTTAAATTTGTATACATGTGATCTGATGCTGTTCTCATTCTATAATCTATACAAAAACATGGGTAAAAACATGGGGAAGTTTGGAAGAAAGTGTCAATTTGGTCGAGTTTTTCTTCCATGAATGGATTTTAGAAGATGCTGTGTTTTAGCTAGGAAGATCTACTGACAGCTTTTCTGACCTTTGGCAGTAAGAGAAGATACAGAGAAACTGAGCCAATCGTATAACTGAGAGCTATAACAGTAATCTGAGTCAAGTTGTAAACTGTACTGGAGGTGTTGTATTGCCATCAAAGAGTTACTGCTCAGAATAGCAGAGACTAAATCTGTGGGAATTTCCTGGGCTGGTCAGAATCCTGGCTAATCAGTAAGAAGTGATGACAAAATATGACCAAGCCAAAAGAGTCATACCTCATCTCTGCCTTCCACCACTGGAAGTGACCAGACAATGGAGCAGAGTTGATATCAGATTTACAGAGCTGGATATATTTGGCTTTTACAACATTTTGGACATATTTAGAGCTTGTTCTACAAATTCCATCTGCACTTCTACATGTACATAAACAGATACACCTTGAAACATGCTTGTCCAAGCAGTCATGTATTGTCATATGAAAGATTTCTCAGCTATACATGGAATGATGCTGGCTGCATGATTTGGCTTAGGTTATCTAGTCAAATGCTGTAACATTACACTAAAAATAACCAAATAACCTATATACATTTCTTACTAGAGGCAAGTATCTCTAAAATGGAGGATAATTTTCCTTTAATTAATTTAATCGTATTGTTCCTCCCACAGTGCAAGCTGAGTGTATCTTTAAATGTGTTTTCTTCTCTTATGTCTCAGGTATGCTTTGGGGTTCAAAATATGAGGGCAATCCCCCTGAAGATGATTTAAGGCCCTCTGTATTCCTCTCAAAATATTTTGATCCTTGGGAAAATCACTCTTGTAAACTGTCTTAAAGACAAAACTTACAGTTTCAGGTTAACGTGTGCCAAACTGATTTGTCTACAAAAATGAAGGCATACAGTGTAATGGAAGAAGATTTCCAGGCAACCAAGTGTCATGATAACTGAGTGCCTTATAGCACAATCTTAGAGGCACTAATGCACTGCAAGATAAAGTCCCACCCTTCACAACTCTCAGGAAATGCATATTATATGTGCTTCACAATCTCTGTCTGATTTACTGCTGATATTATAAAGTGCTCTGTAATCTACATCCAGGCTCCAACTGTACTTTAGGAGTACCATCAAGAAAATTAGCATCAATTAGATAGAGGAAAGATGAAAGACTCTAGGAAGCATTTAAGACACAGTAATCATGTTTCCTAAAGAGAGAGACAGAGTGTGGTCAAATAAAGCTCCTGAATGATTAGGTCAGAGGCTCCTGCTTTGCAAGGGCCAAATGCAATGAAAAATACTGCAGCCAGAGCTGAGAGAAGGACAGCTCTACTTACTATTTCCATCCAAACCTGCTCCCTCTTCCTCCCCTGCCTGTCCTTACCACAGCCACGGCCAAAGGCTGCGAATTGGAGGCACCCTCTGGTTGAGTTTGTGTTCCTCAAAAGAAATGCTTTGATCACACATAATCTCTGAGGTGTCCAAAATCTGGGAAGTAAACAGCAGAAATAATTGCTTTCCCTGGGGTTGTATTCTAATGGTTTAAAGTGCAGTATTTCCCTGTACTCAGTCCAGCTGCAGCCATGCGCTGTAGGTAGCCCTATGGAATGGTGAACAAACTGAGCACCAGTTCGCCAGAGCTGTTCCTGCAGCAAGAGGGGAACTAAACATTGTCACCAGAGGACACAAGGAAAAACGATGCACCACAGGTATGGTCACGATGAAGAGGCTAAATTATTTCCTCTGTCTCCAACATTTATAGTTTTCAAAAGGTGCCAGTGGATTGGATGGTGAACGTGCCACCTCTCCAACTACACTGGACAAACTACCAGTCCATCAAATTTCTCCACCTCTGTGAAGGAATGCAAAACAATAGGTTATTTACAGAAAGTTGTATGAGAAAATTTTCTACAAGTATGTAAATTCAGAAGGCTTTAGAAAATCTTAAAAAATCAGGGCGACCAAACATGTACATGAAACAAGACTTTTGTTGACACTTCATTCAGTAGATCATGCCTACATTGGTGTCGGGGTCGGGTTGGCAAGACCCCAACAGTGTGAAAGTCCTTTTTCCCTAACCCGGCAGCCAAAGAAGAAGTCTGGAAGGTGTGAAGCTGAGTTTTCAAGGTTGTTTATTTCTTCTTATCTAAAATACTTTCTTTCTGACCTGCCGAGGTCCAGCTAGTACAGAAGCCATGGCAGTTTGCCCTGAGCCCCGGGCGTCTCCCACATTATATACTCAAAATTACGTGTACGATGTTTACAATTCCCATACCAATACCTAAAATCTATGTTGGACAGTGTGTCCTTATCATAGACCAATAGAAAAGTGTCACTATCACACTGAGACATGGAGGACAAGAAGGAAGAAAAGGCTAGGGCACGCCCAGATTCCTCCATATTGTATCCCTGAATTACATTCTAAAAAAACCCAAAATTCTACTTTTCCACCCTGTGTCAATTCCCTTATTTCACTACTTGAGCCCTTTTGGCTTGTAATTCCTCATATAAGGTTGGCAGCCTCTCCCATGGGCTAAAATCGAAGCCACAGGTGTTTTTGGCTTGTTGCCAAGGTCCCTGAGCCCCCTGCCAGGGTCTCAAGACATCCAGAGCAGCCAAAGGGATGTTCTGGACTCCGACACATTGGTATACAAGCTCTCCTGTCACCAGAGAAACTATGAGCAAGCTGGAAGTATCCTGCAGAAATTACTCCAACACTGATGGTTAAATAGATGCAAGTCATATTGAAAGCAGAAGAAAGGAGAAAAATAATATTTACAGACATTGGGATGGCTCATGTGAAGTGTCTCCTGTTCAATGTAACTGACGTGAGCTGGGGATTTGTCTGAACAAAGAGAAGAGTTAAGCGTTCAGCTTTCAGTGTTCTGCCTTGGCTTTGGTTCCCAAAGTGTCCCCCCACCATCTGCAGAGCTATTGCATTTCTGGTGTGTGGTTGTCATCATTGCTGAAAGAGGCGAGTTGGTGCTGTAGAGATGACGTGTGTCTTGCTCTCGTATTTGTTTTCCTGTGTTTACATTTAGAGCGGTGCAGTGTAGTCTGTCTGCTTTACCACATGAGGTGCATGATGGCACTGCAGCCTGAGATCAGAGTATGAGGGTTCAAGTTCAGAGACCCACATTATTTGTGAAATCACTTCCACTTGTCTGGAAGTGCACAATGAGTGTAAAATGCTGCATTTCCGGCTTGAAAGCAATTTATCTTCACTTTTCTTAACAGAAACAACCATGTAAACTCTTGAGAAAACCCAAGCTGCAGACTTCCAGGTCAGATAGATCAAATTCAATCAGTACTTGATTAATTAAAAATTGTCCTTTATAATGCAGGTTAACTACTAAAATCTTTGTTCACATTTACTCAGTTACATAACTGTATCAAATTATTAACTGCCAGTAGAAGACAATGTGCTCAGAAAGCTGAAGTCTGATCTTCACTGTATCATTGAATCAGAATGTAGTGTCAGGTAAATCTGGTCCACCCAAATTACTCCATGCATAAAATGGAAGTCACTTTTATGTCAGAGAGGATAAATTAGTAAATAATTGATAATCAGTAGATAATTAGTTGATAATCAAGTGTGCTTTGAATCAAAAAATGCAAAATATTATTATCAGCATTAAACTTTCCAGTAGGATATGACTCAGCCTTCAATGTTTAACACTTCATGTCACTATATTTGATTTCAATATTTTAATATAATTTTTATTTTTGTTTTATTAGACAAAATTAAAAAGCCCTTTACCAGCCATAGTTTGGTCTAACAATAAAATTGTAAGTGACTTTGGCACCAAACTTTAGAAATTAAAAACCAAAAAATTCTCATTACAGTTTTAACATAAAGGCACTATAAACACTTGAACACAGAATTAGAAATCCTAGCTGACTTTGCCCATTTCCATGCTAAGCATCCCATTCTAGGAATTAAGCTATATTCTGGAAATTTAACATATGTTGGTTTGCTTTTTAATCTTTTTTTTTCAGTCCAGTATTCCTTCACTTATATTTCCTCACTAAGTTTTTAAGTGCATACCAAAATGCAGAATCTACATTTAAAATTACAAACTTTTTTTTTGTTTTTTTTTTGGTTTTTTTTTTTGGTTTGTTTTTTTTTTTTTTTTTTGCAAACTAGACACTGATTTTGTAGACAGTTTCTCAAGCACTTTTGAGCCAGACTGCTCTATCTTTCCCCCTGTGTCACTTTGGATGTCTCTATATATAGCTGGCAGGGTAGGAAAGCATGAACATTTTAAATGGTGCTATAAATGATGCTACAATATAGCTGCCAACATAGCCTTTCACTCTATATCTATGAAATTTACTACATTTCATAAAAAATGGTTCCTGTAATTCTGTCCTGCAAACAGAATGAACACAAAGTACTATTAAATAAGTTAAAAAGATAAGTTATAAAAAAAGACACACATAAAAAAGTACATTTGTTTATTTTTTAATACCACGATTTGTAGCCTCACCTCAAGGTTTTGTTCAGATTTTGCAAAATGTTGGGGTTGGGAAGGCTAAATTAAGAAACATGATACCAACTTCTGCTTAAACAACATTTAGCACAAAAGCCTCACCGTAGCTATTGCTGATACGTGTTTGTGCAAACAGACACCACACTGATGAGAAAACTCACACTGACTGACAGAATGCACATATGGAAGGATTCTTACAGCTATTTTTGATGTGAATAAAACTGCACAGGAACTGATGATACGTCAGAGAGACCTGCTGAATATCCAGGGACATGGGGAACTTTTAAGAAGAATGAAATACAATACCATGTGCTGTTTTTAGAGCAAGGTATGACACAGACTAGGTAGAAGGTCATGCAGAGTGTATCTAATATCAAGGAATAAAAACAACCTCAACATTTTTATTACTTAGATTCTTATGATTTGGGGGAGAAACTATCTTATTATTTTTGGATGCCTGAGTTCTGCAATTACATGAAATAAATTGCACAGTAAACCAGCTCCTGATAAAATTCTAATTGGTATCATCTGTTTTTCTGACTGCTTTTACAGATCTCAAAGTAGCTTAGTTGGGAAGGGAGCTGGTGTGCTATAAAAGTAGTTATTACTTTAAATAAAACATTTTAGTCAAACAAACTGACTAAATTCCTTAGGATATATGATCTTGGCAAAAGATGATTCTCCTTTTTCAATGTTTATCTTTGTTGCTCTATAATAGTGTTTCTGGGAAAGAATGGCTAGGAAACCCCTTTTTGACTGAAAATTCAGAATGAAAGTGTTAATGAAGCAAAACCATGTAATGATCATAAATGCAACCATGATTAAAAAGTAATTATATCTATTTACCTTGATCACATATATGGAAATGATACCAAGAGCCATATTTATGTACAAATCTATCCCATACCTCCATAAGCAAAGGACATTGCGCAATCCAAAATGCAGAGGGTTTTTTGAGTTTTTTTCCAGCCCTAGCTCACCAAGCACCAGACAAACACATCCTCAGTCATGAGAAAGCCATGGGGCAGCATGTGCATTTTGCACAGAAGGCTGCATTCCATTCATGCACTGAAATTAAAGCTAAATAGAAACCGGAGTTCCTCCAGGCAAGAACCATAACTTCTAATTACCAAAGGTAAAAGATAAACTGAAAAAAACAAACATTCTTTCAGATACTGCTAAAATTATGATGTGAGTCTTAGAAATATTTATCTTTCCATCCATGAGTGAACATTCTTCGGGTAAGTTGGAGTTTTTCTTGGATTCTTGTTGCTGTTTCACAATCATCTAAGGCTTTATTTGTAGTCTTAGTTGTGCTTATATAATTACATAAATCTAAAGAAAAATGGAATGGCTGATTATTCTAAATTCCAGTTAAAATAAGTCAATTGAAAAAGGAACTATACTTCAGTGTTTCAGCTACATTTCAGAGGGTCATATATTCATGTGCTCAGCAGGCCACAGAATGATCTTGTCATAGGAGATCATTGGGATTTCTGTGAGATCTCAAATATAATTACATGTCTGATGTGGACTCACAATAAGCCACAAAAGGCAGCAGTGTCTAAATCTCTGGTAGTCCTGAAAAAACCTTAGAGCTGGGTCAAGTGAGAAATGAGACCATCTCCAATGAGAGCTTGTCTTTGAGAAAGCACTCAAGAAACCAAGTCTAATTAACTGGAAGTACAGTATCAAAGTTGATTAAATGTGCACTTGAGGATAGGACCAGGGACCAGGTGAACTCTGCAACAGATGCTTTATCTCTATGTGGCAGCAACATACATATCTTTGGGGTTTCCTAGATCTACTGCCTCACCACAAAGCCCAGTAATTAAAGTTAATTCTTTCTGTAAGTGTCAAACTGATTGCACAGGTCCAAGGTGGCTGTCTAATGCATGCGGGGTACATCCCGTGCTTCCCAAACTAGCAGGCATTGGGTGAGTGAGGTATAGATCCATACTGTGTGTCCACACACAATACAGAAGTCTTTGACCTCTGTACAGAAGCCAGGTCCAAAAGTGTTATCTCACATGTCAGTTCAGGGCATGTGCAAAACACCATCTGACCTTTCACCATGAATCTCTAGGAAGGCTGAAAATCCCAGATAAATATAGAAAGTGATAAAATTTGCCCAGGCAAGATTTCCAGGTAGAAAGAAAGGGGCACATGTTGGGAAACAGAAAGCAAACAACAAAAAAGGGAATGTGCTAGGAATGGCAGTTTTGCTGGATCATTCACAACGGTTAATGCATGCTATTGCTGTTGGAAATTAATAAAATTTTCAAAAGTCCTCCTGCACAAGCATGTCCTCCTAATGGCTACTTGTCACAAATGAGTGCTTTAAGGTCACGTAAGGAATCATG
This sequence comes from Anomalospiza imberbis, assembly GCF_031753505.1. NCBI lineage: Eukaryota > Metazoa > Chordata > Aves > Passeriformes > Viduidae > Anomalospiza > Anomalospiza imberbis. Next base: position 78,829,862 of record NC_089683.1, on the reverse strand, counting down.
TTAACAAATGATGTAATCAAAAGTCTGTGTTTTGATTATGGACAGAGCTGGATCAAACTAAATTCAGATTCATTGCATATTTTACATGATGACAGTCACCTTCTTCTGTTGATCAGGTCAGAAAGGTCTTAAAGGCATTAAACTGTATTAAAGGCATACAACTGCAATTTCTCTTGTTTCAGATTAAATAAAACCTTAGGAGGAATAGCATAAAACATGCTGTGAAATTCTCTCAGTGTTGTTCATAATGAAAACCAAACTCTTACAAGATATGTAATAAAAAGTACAAATCATAGTAAAAATGCATGCTGTTTAAAAGTAGAAATAATTTTCAATCTTTTTGGAGTAGTGGTGGTACCAGTAGGTAAACTGAATTTTGTAGGCAGAATCCTTTACAGAGCACAACAGATCTGACTCCACTTTTTCAGATTACAAACTGAGTAACAATAGCTCACATCTTTTGCACATGCTTTCTGCTGTGCTCCACAACAAATTCTTGTAGGTGAGAAGTCCCTGATCTTTTGGCTGGTTTCCAGTTCCAGGATGCTCACTTTCCCTTTCAGTGTAGGCTTGAGGCAAAAATGGCAAAAATGGCAAAAAAAAAAAAAAAAAAAGTGTAGGAAAACATTAAAACATTCAAGGAATCTCTTGGTACTGGGTCCTGCTCATTAGTGTGTTATTGTGTTTGGACTGCTAAAAAAAGAAACAAAGGCACAAAGTCAAAGCAGGTCAGAAATCACTGTATTTCCATACTGTAATATGCACTGTATGCTGACATGGGTAGTTTAGCTAGCATGCTCTTCTCCTTTGGAGAAAACATTCTCCATCTAGTAAGAATTTGCTGCATGTTGAATGCCTCCCTACCACTTTTGAATATCTGGGCCAAGAAATGTGCAGCTGCGGGTCCCAATACACAGCTGGAGCAACATTCCAGTAGGTTCCTGCAATGACTCATCAGCTCTGATCCTGTTCACCGCTCCAATTAATGAAAAAAATAATAGCTGCAAAGTCCAGTTTTAAACCTTTTATCCAGAACCACTTGGCCACTGCTAAAAAATTAGTTACTTCCTCTGCTGTACATGGAGATTCAGATGTTTTGCAGAGAACACTTTAAAGGCATATTAATCTTCACTTAAAAGTTGATTTTCATGTCAGTGCCTTAGCTTAGTGTGCTACATTAAGGACTTGCTTTTAAAGTACAATGTTATCTACTTAGCTCAGACTCTTTCATTTCCTTTTTTATTCATTCCTTTGTGCAATTGTCCAAATATAGGGTAGATTAATATAAGAGAAAAAAAATATATATGTAAAAGAAAACAGGAATTAAGTTATCACCATCAGTCTGAGATTTTTGATCTGCACCTTCTTCTTCAAACTAAACTGATGTAGGGCAGACACAAACACTGTTTCTTATAAATATCTACGATCTTGATATTATCGCTGATGTTTTTACATTTCAGCTTCCCTGAAGCCTGTGGAGTTTCCTTCTAATTTGCACTATGCTTAATGAAAGCAGAGTCAGCCCTTTAAAAGATCATAATTATATCAGAATCTGGCCTGTCCCCATACTTACTCCTTTTCTCCTTAACCTAATAGTAACAAAGAAGAGCAGTGGGTAGAGGCTTAAAGCATGAGATTTTTAATTTGAAGGATGATGAAATGGTAAATTATCTCAGCTTTTCCCTTCTTTCAATTAAACAACACAAAATGCCGCATTATTTGATTATGCCATTTTCTTTATAAGACCCGTGTTGTGGAAATGAATACTGATAGTCACATTTGATTGCTGACAAAAAGCATATTAGTGAAAGACACAGTTACTGTTGAAGTCTTGTCCCAGGAAATCATAGGAAATTCTCTTTTCACTCTTCGAAACTTGGAAAAACAAACAGAGAATGCATAAGACATAGATGACCTGATAAAAGTTACACAATTATTGTCTAACTGCAGAGACATTTAAGAGGAAACACATAATAAATCTCTGCAGTCAGCCACAGATTTAATCCAGTCCCCGTTTCCCCTCTGAGGTGCCCATAGCAGAGCCATGGTGGGGCCGATGCCAAACCTACCCTCAGTCACTGCAGCAGATGCCTCACTTCACTCCTGGCAGACCCTTACCACATGGCCAGAGGGATCCCAGCACATGAGGGGGACTCCTGTTCTGCTCCAAACCCCCCAGGGTTGCACGCCATCACTGCGAGGAGTTCTTATGCAGCAATCAGGCCCTGTTCCCTGTGGCCTGTGCCCTATTCCTACCCACCCACTGTTCCCAGTCTACCCCCAGTTACAGGCACCAGCTGCAGAGAGAGAAAGGCTGGTAGTAGAGGGTCGTATCTGCTGGAAGGTCAAGAATCACCATAAGGATGCTGGAAAGAGCTTGGATATCTTGAGAGAGATGCAAACAAGGGCGAGGTGTGGCTTGTGTTTTGAACCTACAGAGGGGTGACTCTCCCTGTCAAATCCAACAGTTGTCGTATAACCAGCCTCAGGCCTGTCTGAACTGGTGGATCCAGAAGCACTTCCAATCCCCTGGGTCAGGGCAGCCTAGGCACTTCCCAGCTGCATACAGGACATAAACTCAGACACATGCTGTCTCCTCCCTGCCCTGGTTTCTGCTGGAAGCAACATGGAAACTGAGCAGAGAACTGCCGTGTGCTCAGGGCAAGATGACAGCACTGTGGGGACATCAGGATCCTCACTGGATACTAAAGCAGGCATCTGTCCTCAGCCTGGACACAGCCTAGATGTGTCAGATCCATTTACCATGGATACTTGTGTTCCACAGGAAATGGGAAAGATCCTTGGAAATCAGTGGGGTGAGGTTGGTTTGTAGCAGTTTAGAGCCCAGGGTGACCTAATGGTGCTGCAATTCCACATACTCACATTCCTCAGTTCAAACGCACCATGAGCTAATCGATGATCCATTTGTCTCCCCATTGGATAGCAAATAATAGGGGTTTAGATGCCAAATAGGAATGTGGCACAACAGGGGAAATTTAAAGCTTTTATTTATTTGGGACTTCCCATATTGATATCAGCAGTGATAGGAGGGCCAACTGAGCAGGAAGGATATTATGGGCTGTTGCCTGCTTTCTGCAACCAATTCCTTTCAAATCCATGCAGGATGTAGCCTTGTCATCCTGTTTGAAAACTTTCTTTGCATGTTGGAGTTTTCAATGCTAAGAGAAAAGGTGGCCAAAGGGTTTCTTATGGCCACAGGGATCGGGATCACATAGATTTGTGAGGATGAGCGTCACAGAGTAACACTTTATGTCATCCTGCTGGCTCACTGCACCTGTGCAGGCATTGTGTTTTTTAGGAAGTGTTTCAGTTTACAACATCCTGTTCTGTGCTGCTGAAGCCACAGCTATTTACAGCACATGGAAATACTACAAGGGCTGGAATGCAGAAGTTCAGTGTTTCTTGATTCTTCCCTAGTATAGATTGTCATGTCTGCACCCACAGAAATTACTCTCTAGCTGGAAGGTGATTCAGTTCAGATCAGTATTTACCTCTCTGGTCAATAATTTCCTTTCAGGTAATTCCTTTTGAGGAGCATAAAACTCTTATTATACCCTGCATAAAATGAATTCCCACCACAGCAAGGCATGTTTAATAATGTCATTGGCACTATGTTTTGGTAAGAGAATTTGATGCCCCGTCAGGACTTTCTGTTTAGGGCCCATTTTGCCAAATCTCAGCAGCGAAGTATCAGCACATTACACAGAAGTTAATAATGAACTATAAAGCTACTGCTTGCATGCTGCATCATTTTAGCAGCTTGGTTTTAATGACATTTTCCTTTCTACATTTTTATTTCTAGTTCACTTTGAAGAGACAGCATATTTCAAAAATTATTTCCCTGTTAATACTGTCAATTTGTCAATATTGTGGGGGTTTGTTTATTGTAAATAACAGTGTAATTTAAAATTAGTTATAAAAAGCTCGCTAGTCAATATGCTCCAAACTTGTCTTATTAGATATGTTGCCAGGCAGAGGGCTACATGAAATCATCAATTTTCCTTTGAGCTCAAGTGAGATGTTAGATTGCCTCTCCCAGGCAAAATCCCTGGGACTGTTCCACAGAAAGGTGTGCTAGACATGGTGACTGACTTTACAGACAAAAACTTTAACTTCAAAGTTTGCATTTTAAATATCCAACAGTTTTTCAGATAAAAATGACCCCTTATTTCTTGTTGGTCAGTGTGTGTGGAGGGATGGGCTCTGTGAGGCCTGAGAGCACCCCAAACACTCTGGAAGCCTTGTAGGGGGGTAGACCCATACTCTGACAGGCTGCACATCACAACACGGGTCTTTGACAGAATCACATTAGAAGGATTTGTCAGCACTTGCTCTGTTTCACAGCTTGGAAATGCAGTTCCATGCAGAGAGGGCATTATTAATCAGCATGCAATTTCTGCAGGATGTCATGAATCACAGGTTGCAGGACATCCTCCTGAAAGGCTCCATAAATTCTGACTAATTTTTAAAATAAACACAAGACAATAGCAAGCAAGACCAAACAAAGGTAAATATGAAAGCACTGAAATGCAGAAATAGGATCCCATCATGTCTCCTCCCAGCTGATACCTTCCTCCCTTCTCCCAGCCACTGAAGTGCTGAGAGCTCCACACCCCTTCAGGAAGGATTGTGTCTGCATCACCATCTGCACATCCAACCAAATTGGAGCCTGAGTAAATCTTTGCTCAGGACTTCAGGAACTGGTTGGCTGTGAGCAAACACTGAGTAAGACCACTTCCTTTCTTGATGGAATTCACTAAGGAATTTATTGTAATCAGCTCTGGCATTTTTCTTCAATGATGCATTTTTTTAAGCTGGACGTGTCATGAGAGAGTCATCACATGACATTTTTCCATGGTTCCAAGGTCTTGATTTCCAAAACTGCATAAAATATACAACTGAGATTTGCACTTCAGTTAGTAGTCCAGATAAAAATAGAATACACTGAGTAGAAAAGTCACCTCTTCATAGACAGAAATACAAGACAACCATGCATGGCTGGAAATCCAAATCTGAGCACTAATACCCTAGCTTTAAGGTGATGTAGCTCAACCATTAAACTGAAGATTAATGAGCCTACTTCAAATATTTGTAAGGAACACAAAGCTGATGGGAAATAAAGACACTTTCACGTCTTAAAAATCAGATCAAACTGGAGGAAAATTAGATACTGGAAGCAATTTCATTTTTTTCTGACTTATAGTCTTAAACAGACACACAGAAGTCAAATATAATGATTCATGCAACAAATTTTATAAGTATTCAGAAAGACTGAATAAACAAACTGTTTCAGAGCAGTGTGGTTCTCTGTTCTCTACGGAGTGCTAGCTCAGATTTGGGAAGGTTCATTATATTCCATATTGGCTGCATTTACAGGACGGCTTGTAGCAAACTTCTGCACTTTTAAAAAATTAATCAGACATTATCAATTCAAACCTATAATCTGGTTTGGGTTAATGCATACCTCTGTGTAGCAATCTGAGAGTGGGTTTTGGAGGTTTCAGAGCACTGGCCACTGCAAGTAATGAATATTTTGCAACAAAACCACTCTCTGTGTTTCTAGTAAACTGGCAGATGTTACTAACTGCCTATTTGTTCTACTTCAGAAGTTCTAACAGACAGAATTAAGTTTAATACACCTACAGTAAATGACATATAGGGAAAAAAAAAAAAAAACAAAAAAAGAGGTCAACATTTAACATACCAGGTCCCAAATAAAAACTTCTAAGTGTTGTGGTTACTTAAGAAAAACAAACTACGTCATTCAGCAGAAAGACTGTTGATTAAGGTTTGGTACACATCTTCTTCAATAAAATATGTATTTCAGTCATATCAGTTTTCTTAATAGGTTACTCTTAACAACCCAATAATTTTGCTAAAACAGAATGGGATTTAAAATATTAGCTAAGTGACAAAATTCCATTGAAACACAAGCACCTGATTCTGGACTATGCTAGTGCAGACAAAATTCCTACCTGAATTAACTGGGTGTTTTCTTATTACACTTACAATGCACCATTGGCATGTAGTTAAAAGCCAGTTGTAGGCTTTTTACACATTTAAAAAGATTAGTCCCTTTGCTTCCCAAATGATATTCCAAGATGGGAACATATTTATGTACGTGTGGGATGGCAAGGAAAGGAGAGAAAGAGTTAATGATAGTTAAATTCTTCATATGAAAGGACTTTTGTCTGAGGATCAAAACCCAACACTATTTATCACCAGCAAATGAATTTTTCCAGCACTGTCATATTTTTATCTGATTCAATTTGATCAGTGTTTTAATCACATATGGTAAGTTGTTTGTTTAGCCAGACGTCAGGCCATCTAATTATATAACAGAAGCATTGCAAAAAACATTACCATAATTCATGTGAAGATTATGAAAATTAAAACACACGTACCAGTTATATTTGTTACTACGTTTCCAGATATTTTTCTGCAAATGCACTAGGTGTCTTATGAAATGGAGGTATCTTTACAAAAGATATTTCAGATTTTGCCATGCTAACTATTTTAAAGCTTTTTTTTGTATCTTGTTTATACTAACACTTTTCAATCTAAAATAAATAATAAATCTTTACTGTGTGTAAGAAAAAGATGTGTCCTGGGTTAGCTATTTCCATCTTCCTCAAATTGCAAACTCCAAAAAACTTTCCTGTACAGATCCATACCTACTGACAATAAGCATTCTTTTCTTAATTATCATCATAAGACCCTCAGAACTGGGCACCAGGACCCTACAGATAACAGGTTCAAAACAAGTGCTTCAAAAGCAAGGTAGCAACTCACTTCTCCTAATCGCTTTGGGGACACTGGAGAACAGGAAAAAAGTCAGATCTTCACAATCTTGGGGGTCTTAGTGGTTTCAGGCTTGGTTTGTGGATTGTGTAAATTGTGATTTAGATAATATTTGTGGGATTGTGGAATAGGTAATTTTATTTTGCATTTTAAATGCAGATTTTGATATAGCTAATCACATTTGTGAGAAGAAATAAGTAGAGGCAGACTTGTTTTCAATCTACAAGGCAGGGGACAGGAGCTGCACACCCATGGTAACATGAGGAGATACAGAAGTGCACACTGTAGTAAATGCATAGAAAAGTCAACCTTATGAAGTGCATTTCTTTAAGTGATGCCTGCATATAATTTCACACCAGCATCACATCACTGACATTAACAGTTATTCTCAATTTACAGTAAAATCAACTGACAATAAATTTCTTAGTCCTTAAGCAATGTGCAAAAGCCAACACAAGAAAACATGAATCATTCCCTTGTTTCTGGTAGGAACAGAATCTCAAAAATATGTTGATGGCAAAGAAAATGGGTAATTGTTGATTTTTAGTCAGTTCTAAGCACATGAACAGCAGAGCTCTGCTGAAGTGTATCTACTCTGGTACTGTATTCAGTTATGGGCAGACCGCGATGTCTGAGGTTGTATTTACTGGTTTTAACTGCGTGCTCAATTGCACAATTCTGTGGTGTGCTGTGGGAAAACTGGTCTGGCCTTTGTGAGTACCTGTACAGATGAGACTTTGTCCCATAAACACAGTAAACTACTTTCAGCTTGGCATGCTGCAGTTTTCTCTCTGCAACCTCTGTTCCAATCAGTGGTAAGGCAGGAATCCAACTTGGAGCACTGATCTGTTCCAGCTGTTGGCATTAATGCAACCTTCATTATGGAACCAAGAGGTAAATGCAAGACATGAGACACATTTGAAGGCATTTTCTCAGTGTCTTCTTGTTAGCCAGCAGCATGCCTAGCTAACAACATGCAGACATGGGGGCAGCTGATGCAGATTTTCATAGCTGTGAAATCCTATACTGCTGATCAGTGATGCTGTGGTAAGGCAGCGAGCAGAAAGCAATGAAACAGCCTTGTGCTGCAGACTAGAAGGGGTGTCAGAAGAATCAGATTTACAAGAAGAGGAGGGTTCCATTAAGCTGTTGGAAGAGCTTTCCTCTTTACTTATCTAGTTAAGATGAAACTCCCTACCTCTCTCTGCAACCTCTTCTTTCCAGCACTATAAACCAGAGTAGAGCTCTATTTCTAATCCGCATGAAAAGAAGGAATATAACCCAATTTGGGTTGTCCTGCTGGATTTGCAAAAGGTGTTTACAAAAGAGTTTCATGGAAGTGAAACTTGGGGAGCAATTGTTTAGCTGAGTGGGAAAGGTATGAGGAATATGGGATGTACACGTGATATCTGGATTTGAGACCGAAATCTACACTGTTACCTTTGCTTTATCCTCTGTGAACTCTCTTTTTCAGTAAGTGAAGGTCATGTAAAACGACTCTTCCCCAGCCCACATCCACACCCAGCCGACTTCAGCATTTCCTAATTAGGTTATATTCATTCTTTATAATGTGCTTGTAATAGATGTGGTACTGTAGTGTAATCTCAACTGATATTATTCACTTCCCAGGAATGTACAGCTGAAGCTGCTCTGCAGGCTCTGACTGAAAACAATGGGTGTGCAGCTGACAAATAGAAGTAGCTATTTTACATGCCCTGGTCTATTTGGATGCCATTGTTTAAGTTATGTCTGCTGAACAGGTATTCACATTAGAAAAACAAGCACCATTACAATTTTCTGATGTGGCAGCTATTTTTGAAACTCATTAAAGCCTGCTAGAGCTTTTCCCATGCAACAAAAAACTGGAATTGCCTGTTGTAATATTGGCTGGCAGTTATGAATGGTTTCAGCTCACATTTTGTAATGAAGAAGTGAGCTCATGCTATATAATTGTGGGCTATCCCCAAGAATATTTTATTCAGCGTTATTGTCAGACTAAATTAAAACCGCCAAACAGCCCAATTTCTCAAGATGCCAGGTGCTCTCAACTCCCACAGCAGTTAATGGAAGACTACTCAGCAGTTTTAGAATTAGTCCCTAAATGCTGATAGTGATGCTCAAATTTTCATATTAAGCAAGATAATTTGCAGAGCTGTTGTTCTTCTACTCTTATTTTTCCTTGTGAGTATTCATTGAGAAAAGTATTGTTTATTCTATTTATTCTATCCATTTATTACATTTGTGTGAGCTATTGCCATATCCTTTCAAATGACTTGTGGTTTACTTTTCCTTTGTAAGTTTAAAACAAGCATTAATGTCCTTTTATTGAAAATTACTTAGTGATGTATTTGAAGCTGCTGTTGATCATAGACAGTGGCACATGTCTAGCACTAGATGCTTGTTTTCATGCCCTCTCGCCAAACACAGTGGAATTTTTGTCCTCATCTCCCTGAGGTGTTCTGCAAGGAAAAGGCTCTGAGCTTAGAGGACCAAGAGAGCAGATGAAAAGAGAAAGGAAAAGCTCTTTGAGGCAATCAGTAAACTATCACCTTCTTTCACTGGCTGAATCACCACATCACTCCATGCACTCCTCCAGGCATTACTGAGCAGCCTGGGAAGACTTGGAAGATTGGTCCACACACCCATCCTTCCACTTGGCATTTTACAATGCAGTAGGAAAATGCAGACTAGGAAAGCCGAATCTTGTGCAGTACTGGAATATCAAAAACAGTTGAAAGTCAAACATCCATCAGTAATGTGTACAAGGCCAGGCAAAACCCTTGCTCAAACTGTGGGTCAATTAGTCCTTCTTTCCCCCTGGGTCCAAAGTGTTATCACCACAGAGGACAATGAGTTAAAGCCAAGTATGGTACTCTGGAAATCAAAGGTCATGGAACAAGAGTTGAAAAAAAGGGTTCCAAATAGTATAAGTCTTTCAACACTGTTTTCTAGGTATTCTGTTAAATATCCCACTGGGAGGCTTCTTTTCGTCAAACTAAACCACATTTCTTTGGACTCTCTTTTCTGAGTGATTTCAAATATATAAAGAATTTAGATGAAAAACAGAGCTGTATTTTTTCATTGTTTAAAACATGGTAGTAAATGTTCACTTCTCAGAAGAGTGATAGTGATTTTATTTATAGAAATTCCCAAAGTGACAGTTACAGAAATAATCTGTGGCAAACAAGTTGCAGAAGACTTTTTCCCTCAGTCAGATCATATCCTTGCTTTCCAATGCTGTGTAATAATCTCCATGAAAAGAAGCTTTATTATATAGCACTGATCATTGTTTTCACTTGGTAAGAGCAAACACTTGAGCATAAAGTTGGGGGAAATAACAGCCTCCTAATAGGATTGTTATAAAGAAGATGGTCTCACTGTTCTCTGGGGTCATTGAGAGAAGAAATTAGACTGATTTGCAGCCAAGAAAGATGTAAGTTGTGTATCTGTTGGGAAAACAGAAAAAATACAGATAGTGAAAAAATGAGACTATGGATCTACCTCAGGAGGTTTTGGATTTTTCTACCAGTGGATGAATTCAGGAACAGAGGATAAATGAAGATGTGTAGGATATCTCAGGTATGTGGTTGACCAATTTGCCTACAGTGCCACAAGGATCTGGGAGAGACTGTGAAAAGTGAGATTTGTATACATTATGCATTAGCCCATTTTAGGGAATTCTAAAGGGGCTGCAACTGCCCTGGAAAAGAGCATGCCAATAAGTGCTTGATCCTCCATCAGGGCACAATGTGGAGTAGATGACACCAAAGTCCCTTCAGTTCTGACCCTACAGTTCTATAGTAATCTATAGTACAGTCACTCTCTGAAGTAACTTATCAGAAATGCTTGGATGTGTGTGCATTGGTAATCCACATCAGTTACTAAAACAGAGCCAAATATTTAGACCATTCCTAGATAGTATTGCTAAATGCTATTAGCAATAGTGTTTCAGTATGCAATCTTCAGGAACCCTGGAAAATGGAATTTTTGAAAAAGGTATTAGTCACATTTTCTTGTTTATGTTGGTAGTATGAAGATTTTACATTAAATGATTTAACTTATTAGCTGCCAGAGCTTATGTTAATCATGTGTACTTTAGGGATCATAAAACCTTTTAAACAGACAATTTAAAAGCAGAGCAGACTGCTTAACAATCCTCACTAAACTCATGGTCTAACTCTAGCTGAAAGAAGAGCAAAAGCACCACACACTTAAGTTGGCATATATAAATAAGCCAAATATTATGATGAATAGAAGTTCTCCTGATTCAGCAAAGCACTTAAACAGATACTTACTTTAAACTCCAGTTTTAATTCCTAATAAAAGAGGTCTGAAATTAAAAGGAGAGAAGGCCTAAATCTGTGGTCAAAAGAGACTTAACAACAGAGGATCCCATCACTCCTTTCAGGTGATCAATTAAAAATCTGCATGTGTTTAATAATTCTGATACTTTAGCTTTGAAGAAGTTGAAGAAATTAATAACTGAAGTTCTCCTAGGAACCTTGGTTCTGCCTCTGGCCCCTACATGTGTATGCTTCAGTGTTTCCCATAACATGCTTAGCTGGGAAAGAGATTGGTATTTTTTCTGCAGAGAAACTAGAACTTTGCTCTAAACCATTACTGCCTTAAAACACAAATGCTATTGATGTGTACACATATCACTTTCCTATTAATATGTCCTTTGCTCCTACTTAAGAGAATAAACCAGTATCATTATGGCCTATGATGGCACACTTGGGCGCAGTGCAGAGGGCTGCAGCCTGGCTTTGATGACCTTGGGATAGCTAACATGGAACTTGAAAAAGTAAGAGCAATGATACAAGACACCAGAAATGGCATGGCTGTGTCTTCAGGCCAAACTGGCTTTTAGGGCTGGAGTAAAGCAGTGAAAACGTGCATGGGATAAAGACAAGGGGAAAAGAAGGAAGGAAGAATGAAAAGCTGGAACAGGTGCCACTGATCAGAGGTGCAAGAGGTCATAACATGAAAGGGCACAAGAGAGAAACTTGAGTAAAACCAACTGTGGCACAGTACAGTGGCCCACAGGTTTGCCCACAGCTCTGGAGAGAAAAATCAAAGAAATATTCAGAAGAGGCAGGGATGTAACATGACTGGAACAAGCTTTTGAGTGAGCTACTGTCAAGTGTTGCCAGCCTGTTATTATAGCAAATGAATCCATGTGTTTCTTTTGTCCTCAGAAACAGTTGTGTGGATTTTCATCAGCTTCAGCACATGGCGCCACACACATGCATGCCCACACACATGTCCTTTCTGAACTAAAAGGAAGTAAGAGCAATGTCATCCCTTCAGTGTCCCTTTTAAAAATTTTAAACCACTTAAATTAGGTTCCTAAACTAGAAAGTAGTCTCAAGCACAGAGTTGGTAGAAGAAAGGTAGCATGGAGTGCATTCACACAGGATAAATAATTGAATAATGGCTAGGTTGGAAATGTATCCAAAGAAGCCAGGAATTATTGCAGAATTCTTTTTTCTTTTGCTTACACAAACTTTATAATAGCTGTTTTCTCTGACTGTCCTTTTATATAAACTGGGAGCAGCCTCTGGGCTGCTCTCAAATTTACTTTGGCTTCTGCAATAGCACTTAAGAATTACTGGAACTGTGCAGTCCCTGGCCATGCCTCCAGTACTGTCGGAGGCCAGGGCACAGAGCCATCCCCATCCCCAGCGGGGCTGCTGCCTCCAGCCACCTGCTGTGTCACTGCCTGCTCCCACCTGGGAAGCCGCGCACTAGGCGGGACGGTTTGCACAAAGCCCTTGCTCCCATGGAGCAAGCAACTTCATCCTCGGCTGTTCAATTACATATGGAGGGCTCGTGGGGTTTTTTATCATTGTGATACATAAATCAAAGAGTTAAAAATATTTTCACACAATTGAAAATATTTCAGCAATGAGAAACCATGAAAAATGTGAAAGGACACTATTTTCACCGTAAGTTTCATTTCAGATAGCAGGATTGGGCCATGCATGGCATGATGCTTCTCACCCACAGACATCATCCTCTATGCATAAGGGCACAGTGGTCTGAGGGCACACTGAATATTACAGTCTCAACACCTTGAAAGGAACGTGTTCTCTGAATTTGGGTACTGTATTTACAAAAAAAAAAAGAAAATAGAATTACCCTGTGGTAAAGTGCTTTAGGGTCAGAGTGCTCCAATGCAAAGAGAGCAAAGGGGAAAATTCTCTCACCCAGATGTGGGTATGTAAACATATTTTAAACTAAGTATACACGTTTACATACAATGCATCCACTGTTTAGGCTGATTTTAAAACATCATATGTAATGAAAATTATGCAAATATCTAGAAAAATACCTTAGCCTGGGTAAGGTATATACCACAGTTAATATTTCAGTAAGGGCACGTGCAGTGCTTGTATGGCAGTGCCAAAAGTAACATTTTGAAAAATGACCCTTTGGTAAAACTGTCAGGCACAGAGTGTTGCGTCCAGGTACCCCCCAACAGAAACCTTTGGGAGGATGTCACTGCGAGAGGTGGCCCAATGCCAGGGTCTCTATCTGGATTAACCAGAGAACTTGTAAAAAATTTAACATCAGCACAGTATTTATGGGCTTCCTAGTCAGTAATCTGCTGGACTGCCAACAGCTATTTTGAGCCCTTTCCAGTTCTGGGCAAGGCAGTTTCACTTGTATAAAACAGACGGGCAGGTGCCCCTAAATCTGTCACTAAAGGGCTCTTGGCCGTCGCTGAATGGTCCGCGCCCGCGTAGCACCTTCGCGCCGCTGCCCCGCTCCGGCCCCGCCGCTGGGCGGGAGGAGACGCCCCTGCGCCTCGCCGGCTCTCGCAGTATTTGCCGGTTACCTGCAAATCGCAGACCGCCGAGTCCTGAAAGCCCGAGCGCTCCTTAACAACGCGTAAATAATGGAGGACAGGCGGGATGAATGAGTGCGGCGGGCGGAGAGAGGGCTGAGCCTCACCCCTGACGGATCGGGGCGCCGAAGAGGTGAGGGGCGAGAGGGTTTGAGTGAAAAATCATTAGCTTTAAAGCACACCTCGGAGCTGACCGTGCTCGGGGGCCAGGGGGAAGGGGGTTGCCCACCCGAGGGCTTCACCGGGACACTATCAGGGTGTACGGAGGGCCTCCCGGACTGCCCGCAACGCCCCCCACCCCCGCAAAATAGCCCAAAAAAAAAAAAAGGTGGGGGGGGGAGCCCTTTATTGTTATTGTGGTTGTTCCCGGCCTCCCTGCCCGCCTCCCCGCCGGTGCTCCGCGGTGCCAGGATTTCCCTGCAGCCCGCCCTCCCCGCCCGCAGCGCCGCCGGCAGCGCCGCCTCCCCGAGGCAGCCGCTCGCAGCCCGCGGCCCCGCGCCGCGCCCCCGGCACACGGGGCGCCGCCGCCCGCGCACTGACAGACGCTCGCAGGTGCCGCGCTCGGCCCGAGTCGCGGAGGGGCGGCCTCGCTGCCCTCCCGGCTCCGCACCGGCGGGAGGGAGATAGCTCGGGAAGGAGGAGTGGCGAGGGATCAGCGGCAGCGCCGTAAGTCGGGGAGCGGGGCGCGGAGCGGGAGGGCCGCCACCGCCGGGCTGCGTGACCGAGACGCGGCACTGCCCCTCCTGACCTGCGGAGCGGCGGCGGGGCCGCAGCGCGCCAGCTCGGGGGGCTGGGAGGGAGGGTACGCATTTCAGGGTAGCCAGAGAGAATACCCATTAATGGTCTTGTTTGGCTGCTCGGGAGGTTCATGCCCGAGCTATCGCTTAGAACGACTCGGGGTGTTTCTACATTACTGAAATTCCGAGCTGAAATTCGCCCCTGTATCGCTCTAGATTTCCATCCCAGTGTATTTTGGCATACCTGATTTTATGCCCTTGCCTTGGAGGCAGAAGGCATACCCAGCCTACATCCCCCCCGAAACAGGCTGCGCTCCTTTTTGTGCGGTGTGTCGCCTTGCGCCGCGCCTTCCAGCGCGGGGCTGAGAATAACCGTGTATTGAGTGCGCTGCTCCCTGCCCGGCTGGGGCTGGACCGAGGGCAAGCGCTGCACTGGGGGAACGTCCGTACCCCGTGTGATGCTGGTTGTCGAGCTAAGAGTTCAAGTTGGGAAGTCAAATTTGAGAATTTGAGTTGGGCTGCTGATGAAGAAATGCGGGCTGTAGATAATAGAAAGGACTTTATTTATTTTCAGTTGAAATTTAAAAGAGACCAAAATAGAGGAAGCAATTAATTTAGGACTTGCGTCACTGTAGATTGTTGCTAGGTTTTAAAAATAGGAAGAAGGCTTATTATGAAATGTGTAATGTAACAAATACGATCCCGATCTCTTACTTTCCTTTGAAAAATATCTGGGGGGAGAGGCAAGGACTCATGCATAGACCATTAATTTTCGTTATATATAGGTTGTAAGGATGTAACATTGTTCAGGAAAATGTAGATGAAAAAATCAGAAGGTTTAAGGTATGAAAATATAAAGCTGAACAATTCTTTAGATACACACTACCAGAAATCTTGTAATCCATGTACCATGGCTCAGATGTTTAGAGGAATGACAGAGATACCAAAAAAGGCATCATGATACTCAGCGCAATTCTAGAGGCAGAATTTTCTCATTCCCTATAGAAAAGGAAAGCGCATTTCTGGAAGCAAGAAGTGACAGATGTGGCATCTTGGCAGCTGGCTAAACATAAAAGCATGTATCAGCAGGTGATTACTGTTGCAAGGATTTATTTTTAAAGTGTCTTACACTGAAAGGCTTCAGCCTTTTTTTAGCATTAGCAGTAAAATTTACTTGCACTCTGTGGTATGTTACAAATAGTCTTTCAGCAGAAACATTCAGAAAAGCAAGAGAAAACTCCTATGTTTGAGGCACTCCTTGCTTTGAACATTTGTTTTGCATTATAGCATGCGAAGGAGAGGAACTGAGCAGGTTCTTTGGTCGGTATGATGGTACGGAAGGGAATGATTTTTCCTGGCCTCAGCATAAGCCAGCGGTATCTGGGAAGGAAACAATAGGGCTTATCTTCTCCTTAGATTAAAGGTAATCACAGTTACTGTTGTTTAGGGAGCACCTTGTACATCCACAGAAGTAAAAACCAGGCTGCAGAAACTACCTCTGCCCCTCTTCTGTGATTGGTAAAGCCAGCCTGAATCACCAGGAGGTGGCCTGGGTAAATTTTAGAAAAGAGATGGATATCACCTAAGAGGCAGCCCAGAGCCACTCTTTCCCTGAGGCAGCGACAGCGTGGGTCTGCACCATCCCTATTTCACTGCTGTGGCTAGATGTCACATTGACTTGAAAGAGGCATCTAAAACTGTTCCAAACCACTTGTATCAGCTTTACTGTAACCAACAAAAGCCATGGTTCATGGCAGAACATGCTTTGCTCTCAGCTTTTCATAATTAGGGAGGCTGCTTTGGTTTATAGTCTTCTGACCTAGATGGCTTCTCCTAGAAGAAATTCTGGTCCTCTGCCCAAGTTTTTACAAATAGCTTGGGGAAGAAAAGGGAACTTGCATTTTAAAAAATTTCTTTCTGCTATGCAGAATTTGCCATCAGGTTCTCCTTTACTTCTTGCCAGTGAGACCGTGTGTGTCCCAGGGGCTCAGCAATGCTCTCTGACCAATTCTTCCTCCTCTTCCTCACCCCAGTTAAGAGAATTGCTGTGGATCAGGTCACCTGATGCCTGTTTGGCCTTTCATAATGGTGTAAACCACTACAGGCTTTCACTCTCCTGCATGCAAATTTTACTTTTTGGAAACAAAATAATAAAACCATCACTTCTGGTTTGTTTTTGGTGGTGTTGGGTTTTTTCGGTTTTTTTTTTTTTTTTTTTTTTTTTTTTTTTTTTTTTTCCCTCTAATGATCACATCAGAGTAAATATATTTTCTCAAGAGCGGAACCATCTCATGGAGAACTCTCCTTCCCCCAGTGGTTAAACTGAACTAATTGGGTGGTCTGTACCTAAAAGCCGCAGTATCTCCATGAGTGCAGTGCTTACAGGGAAGACAGTTGGCTGAAGGTGTTGTTTGTTTGTGTGATAGCAAGGTAAATTTCCCTAATAACCTGAAATCTGAACTTAAATGAGGATGTGGGAAGAATTGTGTTCGGCTGTTGGGTAGAGGACTGTTTTTAAATGATTTCCTCTCACTAAGAAGCAGACAGGTTAGTAGGCAGCGAAGGCGCCTCGGGGGTGCTAGAGGATGTGTCTGGGTGGAGCAGTGAGAGCAGAGTCCTGCCTCTTCTGCCGAGGTCAGTACATCCTGTGTGAAGCAGCATGGCAGAATAAGGTGCAACTACTCATGAGCTCAAGTAAAGCTCATGCTGGAGAAGAGAGACACTTCTAGTGCTGTGTTAAAATAAGAAAGATTTCTGGTTGACACATTCATGCAGATAAGCATTACTTACAATATTTTACAATGTTTTGTATTTACACTCGTAATTGACATTCCTAATGTTATTGAGCAACGATGTTGATCTAGCATGGTGACTGCTGGGAAGGCGAGTCTGATGGGAGCAGCTGGAACTGGCTGACAAGACTAACTTCCTCATAGTTCAAGGGTTAAATCAAGACCCAGTAAAGCCTCAGGAAGCACACTGCCAAGATAAAATGGGATGATTACAAGAGGACAGAGTTGGCCAGGGAGACAAGATGTATTTATACCCTTACTTAGTTTCTTTGATATTTGTGGAATAAATACTCAAGTATAGAAACAAATATTTGTCTTATGGTTTTACCACTAGTCAAGGCTACAAGAACACAGTTAGTCAATAATCTTTGTAACTGTGACATTTTTCTTTTGAGAGGCTATTTAACTGCTGAATGTATTGTGCTCCTTTTTGTGTTGTGCTTTTTTTAAAGAGGAAAGGTAAGCCATTTGCAGGCTATTTACAGGCTGAGCCTATAGCCAAGTAGCACTCTTAGTGCCTAAAACTCTAAAAATGTGAGAGTTGTTTTTGAATGCTAATACTAGATTGTATCGTCATGATCTTAGTAGGTTTTAATGCAAGACCATTTTCCTGAAATGTATATTTAGCACAAGTAATTTGAATTACAGTTATTCTTATCTTTGAAATTAGCGAGTGTTGCAATACTCTTAAAACTTGATGATCTAGTGTCTCATGAATGCCAGGGAGCCACATTAAGGGTTTCAGCCCCCACTATGTGTGGTAAAGCAACAACATACAACTTAACTATGTAAATGTTGTGTTCATGCTGTTTTTACTTGCACGGAATAATAGCGAAAAGCTGACCAAATCTGATACAGTGCTTTGATTTCTATCATAAAGGTCAACGGGGAACATGTTAGATAA
Source organism: Anomalospiza imberbis (assembly GCF_031753505.1). Lineage (NCBI taxonomy): Eukaryota > Metazoa > Chordata > Aves > Passeriformes > Viduidae > Anomalospiza > Anomalospiza imberbis. Next base: position 78,811,757 of record NC_089683.1, on the reverse strand, counting down.
GAAATTAAATGGACTGATACTGTGAGTTTTTGTGCTGGGTCTCATTCTGAACGAGCTAAGTGAACTTTTCTGTGATTACATGTAAACAGCAGCTGACCTTCTGTAGAGATACAAGAGCTGATGACAAGCTGAGACTAGGTATGACTTGCTTAATCAGGTCTGCAAGATTGTTTAGGTGCATTTACATGGCAATTAATTTTTTTTCAGTCATTTGTAAGAACTTTCTAAAAATAAATACTACTTCATATCTTTGCTTGGAAGATCTAAAATGTAGGGCTTGGCGTATTTTTTTTTCCATCCCTTTGAAATACCAGGTGTTTCAAGTCCATTTCTCACTATTTTGCTATAGAAACTTTATATGTATCTGAGGATTTGTGTTGTGCCTTAAACAAAGGAAACAGGTGTTGAGTCTTCATTCCAAATGTGGGATTTTTTTCTTTATGAATATTAGGCACTAGCATAAAAATAGTAAATAAAAACAAACTTAGTCTGAAATGTCCTTTCCCCCCTCTGCTAAGAAATCTATACATTCAAGTATAACATTAAAGTCAAGCAAACCCAAAACCGTAAAGCCTGTTGTTCTGGTAAAAGCAAGTATCCATAAGTTGTCAAAAGCCTGTAGAAAATGGTGGTGCATATATAAGTGCATTAAGGTCATGATATTTCTCATAGCCCCCTTGGCTTATGTAGTATGTGGGGTGAATTAGGTGAGCAAAAAGAGGATCTGTTAGAAATTCGGGGCTAAAGCTGAAGCCCCTTCTCTGTCATAGTTGTTTTGGGTGGTGCAGATGATGAAGGAATCAAATAAAGATTCCACAAATAATGTAAACTTGGGATTTTCTAACTTTGTGTTCTTTGAGCTTGTAACCTTAGTGCTCTACATATGATATTTCTAATTATGGGGTTTATAATTTTCAGTGATACTCTGCAAGGAAGATCAAAGGTGCTTTGCTGCTACCAGTCAGCATCTCTGAAGCCTTTCTGCAGAGGTTGTGAAACCAGCTCCTTAGCCAGCAGAGCTCTCAGTCACCATCTTCACCGGGAGAAATCCTAATCCCTGTAAGAGCATGAATAATAAATCTTAATGAAGGAGAGGCTAATGGATCTTATTGCTTTGATAAATACTTTCTCTCTTTCTTCTCTTTGAGTAAAGTTCCTTAAGCTCTTTATAAGAAGGTAGTATTCTCAAACTATGTGAGTAGGTCAGTTCCTGTGTAGTAGACAGGTTTTTTTGTGGGGGTATTTTTTTTAGTACTTGAGTGATGCACTAGTACCAAGTGACATACAGGAATATAATGTTGGTGTTGCTGAGGACTACTGCTCCATATTTATATTCTTGCATTTTTTTGTTTTTCTCATATTTTCTTTATATTTCAAAAAAAAAAAAAAGACAGCACTTATGGACTGTTCTCATTCAGAAAGCTTTTAAATTCTGCCAAAAAAATCAATACTTCAGTAATTTCAAACCTTAAAAATCATTTATGAGGCCAGAACAATTTTTAAAATGTTTTTGTTCTAATGCTTCCTAAATCTAACCTTTTAAATTTTATCCATCAAGATACTTAATCAGAAGTAAGTTCCATTCTTTATTCTTTCTTATGTGTATTTCCAGTCCTACCTAAGTAAAGCCTGAATTGTGTATATTTACATACATATTTTTCATGAAGGCCTACATATTTTTTAGAAATCCCTAACTTTACTTTTTCACCTCAGTTAATATGATTCAGTGCATATTTTGATTTAGTTAAGTTCTGTTTATTTGTGAGATTGGGTAAATTAGATCTGAAACTGAAGCACAGATTAGTCCAAGATGTGGTGCAGTTTTGGTGAATGTCCAAGGTGAATGTTTTGGTCTGTTTTTTCTTTCCCCTTTGCTGTGCTGAGGATGCACACCATAAATATCTTGTCTTTATTGTGACAGGATCTTTTAAAGGCACTCTTGCCACTGCTTTTAATGAAATTCTACAGGGGAATGGCCATCAATATAATTTTTTTGTATTTATTTTTTGATTATTTGCTAAACTGTCTTTTGGGAACTAAAGCATCATTTCAGTTCGGTTAAAACATGTTTCCAGAGGATGGTTAGATCAGTATTCTCATGTTTAGATTTCAAATGATAGCCTAATCAGTTGAAATTTTATGAAGTCCATGTCATTTGAAGCATTAATGTGGATCATTTGTTCTTTGAGAGTAAATGTTTCTGTAACCACAAAGAATAAAAACAACAACATCCTCAAAACCGGAAGTTGCACATGCCACAGTGAGAGTGAAGAGAAAAGAAGGTGCAGGTTCTGCCTTTTGTAATGACATGTAAAGGCCAGCCATGCCATTTCTCCTCAGCACTGTAGTCCTTGCAAAGGCATTTTTCTTTAGCTTTTCCATGATTTGACTCTATTCATCTGGAGGATGGTTTGTGGCTGTGTAGTCTTTGGCATTTCCCTTTTAAGGATACATTGCTCCTGCAAATAATGTTAGGGGTTAGCCCAATTTAAGGAAGGCTTGAACACTAGGAGTACTACATTGTGAGTGAAAGAGGGACAAAGAAGGAGTAGTGCCATTAATTGTCCTGCATGTCAGATGCAGCTCACATGTTTCTGCTCCAGATACCATAGATTACTGCTCTTGAACAAGTTTAGGCTGCTTCTTTGCTTGCTCATGGCTCCTGTAGCAGGTAACCTTGGAATAACAATGATGGTTCATAAGAGGGTAAGATGTAATGCATTTGGGGGTCTCTTCTGTTTGATTGTTTGAAAACCAGATGGGAATATAGAAGTGAAGAATGGAGTAGTATGTCCATGCATAGGCTGTATACACGGCATACAGGATTATACTTGGCTTCAGTCCAAAGAGTTGGAGTGGAAAGGTGAAATAGGAGGTGATGTTCACAGCAGTTACAATTCTGTAGGTATTCCTTGCCCCAAAAGACATAACAGCTGAAGAACTGTCTTCTGTGAGATTTAATTGCTCTCATTTTATGTCTGCATAATTCTCAATATACTAGATACCTGGCTTGTGGTTAGGGGTGTGATGCTGCAGTAATACAAATTTGTAGTAATTCACTCAGTGAATTAGTTTGGTCAGTTTGGTCATCCTGCCTAGAAAGCAGGGGTAGCATCTAGTCAGTTTGATGAAAGACTTAAATGAAATTATTTGCTTATTACTGTTATCATTTCTGCTTAACTTGTTTCTTATTAGTAACATGCTAAATAATCAGCGGCACACAGAAGTCCTCAAGACTGAATAGAAAATCTGTTGTTAGGAACAAAGATAGTGGACTGGGCAGACCAGTAATTTGTATGGCTGTTGCTCTGTTTTCCATGTCCCTCCCCACTTGCTTGCTATGATTTTAGTGGAAAGAGAGGCTGTACTTCTTCTGGTTTTCTCTTTGTGTATCTTAAGGCAGTATGAATACCCATCTCAGCCTCTGGAGTCTTTCAGATAAGATCCCCTGAGGTCAACAGCAAGGACAACAAAGCAATCCATTTGATAGCAGTGGACTGTACAGCTCTCTTAAAAATGCATACTTCTGGTCCCAAAGAAAAAAAGTTACAATAGCAAGAATCTGAGAAGGTTATTAATCTGTAGGAGTTCCTAAATAATTTGTGAGGACAAAAATAAAACCTGCTTGTCCAAATGGAAGTGCTGAACAACCATGTAATTTATGCTGTGGATGGTTTTCACATTTTTGTCTGAGAATTAATTTCACTGTTAGTTGCAGTAGTTATTTTGCCTTGAGAGTACAACCATGCCTCTACCTTGGCAGAGAAATAAAAATTGTAAATAAGGTATTTTGAGGCATGGTATAACATTTTGATTATTGGGAGATGCTCTGACAGCTGTATAGGAGGAAATAACGGAATTGTTATCTAATGAAGCAACAACAGAGAAGTTGGAAACTTTTTGACATTGCATTTGGTATGAACAGTATATCCATTCAAGTGTAAATCTTTAAGTGTATCCAAATAATCTCTGAAAATACACATATATAATCTGCATATAACTGAAATATCTGCAAGGAAAGAAGCAGGCTTCAATGGCCAAATGAACAATCTAAACATACAAATTACTCCTGTTGCTAAATTCCAGCCAATTTTCCTGCATCAAGCCTGCGTAAATGTCTTTGTTCGTTGCATCTGTGAATAAACTTTAATCCCTTACCCACATCTAGTGTCCTCCATCTCCTGGTTCTACATGCCTGCTTCGTATGCAGAGGTTCCAGCACTGATCTGAATTTGGGTTGATGGTTATCTGCTTCTAGACTCTAAAGCTACTGAATCTTATAAAAAATTATACACTTTAATGCCTTGACATTGCCTATCCTGGTAATTCAGAATGACAGGAAAAGACACATTTAAAAGTACAGAAGTGCCAGAAACTCTTAGCAGTATTGTGGATTTTGATGGTTTGCATATCTGTAGGAGTAAAGGATACTATGGTACAGCTGGGGAGTAGAATTAGATAATTTTGTTTTATCTCATTAGAGAAACAGTTTTAAAACTTTAGTTAAAATTCTCCCACCTCCTTCTAGTCCTCCCAATAAACAAACACATACAGATGGCTGCAGGAGAGGATAGAAAATGTTGAATGGCAGTGTCAGATATTGATAAACAACTCTGAAAATAAGCCTTAAAACGGAAGCTTTCAAGACAGCTGAAGTGTTGGTGGATGTGTTAAAAAGGCATCATCTGAGAAATTGTGTGCATTCTTTCTGTAATAAAAGTGGTATCTGCAGAAGTAGGAGCAGCTGTCTGTATATACATATAAGATCCATGACTGAAATGGTACCAGATGATTTTTCAGGTGCTCTGATTCAGTGTGTTCTTTCAATCTATCTGCTGAGGTAGCTGGTGGTAGTTACTGGGCTTTCCAAATTTCAAAGTTTGTACTTTTGGGATAAGTATCCTGAAAGTACAAATATGGTCCCAAAGTTTTGCAGTTGTAACAATACATAGGAGATGTGACTTGAAAAGAAGTTACAGTTGTATTTTCAAATTCAAGAATTGTGTGATTTTTTTTTTTTTGAGTAAAAGTGAATGAAGCCACATAATTTTTTAAATTGTGCTTTTCTTCAAAACTGAGGCTCTGTAGATGGACATGGATTCCACTTGGTCATGGATCTTAGGTACCCCTTTTGGACAGTTGTAGTTTAAAACTTTTGAGTTTTTCTTGTTTGTTTTGAAGAGGCTAAGTTGCTGTGAAATGGGTGCCCTTCTGCTTGCACATTGTTCAAGGAGGAGCAGCTTCTTTTAAAGCTTCCAGATCTCAAACTGTTAATGGTGATTTGACAGGACAGAATTTATTTGGTTCTCCATGTAGGATTTGAAGTAGTGTCCAACACAGAGATCTACTTCTTTTTTTTTTTTTCTTTCTATTTTGTGCTGAAAGATGAGAATTTTCTAAACACAACAGTTTTGATGAGAGGTCTGTTTTGATAACTTACAGGAGATTTGTCCTTTCAACCTTCATAATCGTCTTGATGGCCAAAGAAACACAATCTGTGGACAGAAAGGCTCTAAAAATGTAGTGTGGCTTTACTGAGATAAAAATACTTTTCCAAATACTTAATTCTTAAGAGAAATGTCATGAATTTAGGGGAAAATACTGTTCATATCTTGAATGATAAAAGTCAGACCAGACCACTGGGAACTTGTCTTATGACAAGTTGTAAGCCTTTCCTGAACTGTTACCCAGTTTTGTGTCTGTATGACTCCTTGTTCTGCCTGAATTGTTTGAATTAGACAACAGTATTTTCCTAAAAAAACAAACAAAAAAAATTAACAAAGATTGAAATAACAGAGAAATCTACCTTAAGCCTGAGTAAATTGATCTTGCTGTTCCAAAAATGTCTGTTTTCCTTTGTACTTGCTTTGACTAGCTTCAGTCTAGCAAACGGAAGCTAGATAGTTGGACTTCATGATCTTAAAGGTATTTTCCAACCTTAATGTTTCTATGCTTCTATGAAATGTAAGTGGTAATGTCAGTCTTGTGGCTCTGCTGGAACTTTCTTTTGTTTTGTGATATCCTCTTGGAATTGTGGCTACAGGAACTGGACATAATGATGGCCAAATACAGAATTACTGGACCTCTTCTTTCAGTGCCCTCTTAAGCAACAGGGAATTGCATTACCCCCTAATGACTAGAATCCAAGAGGATGAAGTTCAGCCTGGTTAACTCTTCTGACTTCTTACTTCTGTTTCTAAGCACAACCTTCCTTCCTGAAACTGTGGCCTTTGTGATTTAGTCTTCCATTTTAATCTTGAGTACATGACTTGGGCTGCTGTTAAAACTCAAGTGGCTTGCTGGTGTTCAGATACCAGCTTGAGGTGGTTTAACCTGACAGGTCACTGAACACTTTACAGCTGCTTGCTCACGCCTTCCTCACCCAGTGGGATATGGAGGGGAAAAAAAGGTAAAATTAATAGATTGAGGTAAAGACAAGCTTAATGGGACAGAAGAGGAAAAGAGGAAGGGATAATCATAAAATAATTAGAATGTACAAAACAAGGGATGCACGGTGCAATTGCTCACCTGCTGACCAATGTCCAGCCAATTCCTGAGCAGTGGCCCGTGGCCACTTTTCCCCCTATTTTGTATACTGACCCTGATACCATATGCTGTGGGACATCCCTTTGGACAATGTCCTGGCCATGTCACCTCTCAGCTTCTTGTGTCCCTCAGCCTACTCACTGATAGGGTGAGAAGCTGAAGAATCTTTGCCTTGATGTAAACACTGCTTAGCAACATCTAAAACATCAGTGTGTTATCAACATTATTCTCACCCTAAATCTGAAATACAGCACAACACTGTACCAACTACCAGGATAAAACTTAACTCCATCCCAGATGAAATCAGGACATAGTTGATCAAGGTCACTCTTATCTATCCCTCAATTTCATTATCTATCCCTTGATTATAAGTCTTCCAGTGCAGATCAGCCTAGGGTAGTTCTCAAACTGGAATGGATCAATTGAAGGCAAAGAGTTTAAAGATCACTCATTGGTAATGCAGGCTGCAAGTCCTGTTGAGCAGAAAATTCACACAACTCCACATGTCCATAGGAACAAAGCTACAACCTTTCTTTGTATCATTAGTCCGACTTGGGAGTGGCACTCCCTTTTAGGGCCTGCAAATGGAGAGCAGCTCCTATGAAATCAGGCATGTTAAGCTGCTGTGGAAGAGCTCATAATTGATCTGAGATCCCGTGAGAGGAAAAAAAAAAGAATATTTGTGGTTTTCAGTGGATGTACTGGGCTGAAAGAAGAGCTTGTATATATTGCAAGTTGTCCTTCCATTGCTGATTTACCAGTTTTGTACCTTGTAATCTATACAGTAAAGCAAAAGTTTTGATTCTGATCTGGTTTGCAGTATAGCCTCCAATAATTACACTGATTCAATTACTGTTGAAAGAGAAAAGATGTAAACTAATGACTCAAAAAGTTATCATAGTTGTTTTTAAAGCTATTAGCAAAGCGTTTGACCCAGGAGAAAATGGCTTTTTCCGGGTACATAGGAAATTACAGAATTTCAGTGGAAAGCTCAAGAAGAATATTTTAGTGTCTGATAAGACAAGTGAAAAAAAAATTCTGTATCGTCTTCATAAGAAAGGTATTCTGCAAGAGGTATTAAGGGAGTTTTATTATTTATTAGTCTTAATCAAGTTCTAAAACAGCGCCCAGTTTCTGTTGGATAAGTCACTGGGAACGTAATAGTCCAAATGCAAGTCAGATTAAGAGTCTCTGGATTTTTCAGGTATTCACATTTTTTTGTTTTTGAAGTTGAGTTTTGCTTTAATGCTCTTTCAGCCTCTTGGCACCCTGAGTGAAATTGCCTGCCTTGTTTCAGACAGTTTGAAACACTCACTTTGGGAGGTGTGAACTCAATCAGGGCCATTAATCTGGGAACCTGGTGACTATAAAAAGTTAACTGTTTTCCTGCAGGCTGCTAATGTGTTGTACTTGGGGAGTTTTAGTTTACTGACTAGGTGCAGATTTTTTTTCATTGTTGTTTGTGCCTTTTTCCCTTTCCCATGCTAAATTGTCTCTTCCTAATTTTGTCCTCTCAAGTGAATGGGTTATAGTCTTTCCAGGAATAGCAGAAGTTTAACAGCAGTATCCATGACTGGATGTTTGTTTAAGAAGATATATATTTAATTTGAATTATTGTAGGATGAACCCTATTTAGTCCTGTGTTCTGAGGGAACAAACAAAACAATAACAAAATCCCATTTTACTCAAGGATGTGGTTTACCTTAGGAAGCCTATGACTAGAGCAATAGGGGTGTTGCTGAACTACTTTTTACATTGGTCTTAGTAGCTGTTGGTGAACTATTTAATACTTTCCTCCAGTAAGGATTTCCTTGGGCTCCAAGGAAGAAGCCCAGGTATGCTGCCCACTTCTTCTGCAGCCAGAAGGAGCATACCTCTGGTTCATCCAGGTTAGCAGGCATGTACAGAGGGAAAGAAGGAATGCCACTTGGGTGATACTTTCCTTTTAGATGTTACTGTACATGTCTTTTGCTGGGACTGTGTTTCAGAGTCTTTTGGTTATGGTATTTCTCTTCCTTCCCACAGAGTCTGTGGACCAGACCCTACATTATCCAATATTTTTTTCTGGTCCAGTACTGAAGCAGCAGCACTGAGATGTTGATGCCCTACTTGGATGCAAGTTCCCTCTTAAACTTCTTGAGCATACGGTCTCTGCTGTTGTGTAATTCAGGGAGTTATAGTTTGTTCCTTGCCTGTGTTTTCCACAGATGCTATCTCTGTGAAAAGAACCATATGGCCAAGAGGAGAGGCCCACACTGTGCCTTAAATTAATCCTAATGAATTGTTAGAGTATTATATGTTGTGAGTGTGGTGTGTTTTTTTTTTTTTTTGTTTTGTTTTGTTTTTTTTTTTTTTTTTTTTTTTGTTTTTTTCTGGATATGGTTTGGATTTGTGCTCAGGACAAGGAAATTGACCTCAGTTTCTCTTCCTTTGCCTACAGTAAGAAAATCAGGAATAGCTGTCCACTTACTTAGGTGGCTTGGTTTCTGACCATCTTTACATTGCTTTTGTTTTCTGAGTTGGTGTTGTTTCTTTTGTTGTTGTTGTGTTTTATTTTGCTTGATTTCCCTTCTCACCCAATAGAAGTTTTTTTTTCAGCACAGTAGCTGTGTGCCCTGGACTCTAAAACATGTCATCTTTTCTTAAATTTTTGAAGGATGGTAAACCACACATAGTGCTCCTCCCATGGCTTGAATTTTGACTCCCTGGAGCTTGCAAGAACCATTAGAAATTTGCTTTAAATAGCCTGCAGTAAAGGTAGCATTTCATCTTACCTACTTATTAGAGGATTAAGTAAATAAATATGTCCTTTACATGGGAAAGTAGGTCCCAGAATCATGTTATTTTATTTTTCTGCCTACACACCAGTGCTTTCCATACCAGTTGTATGAATTGGTACATGAAGGACTTGCAGCATGTGGTAACAGCTCATTCTTGGTCAATACCGAGGTGCATCCATGCCCAAAGGGATTGCTGCACCTCATTTCTGTGCTGCTGAAGTTGTATGAACAAGATGAACAGAGCTTTAACAGTCCAGCAGCAAGTGTTACAATGCAATATAAAGCCTTGGTATATGTGTGTGTACTCTGTTTCACAACCAGCTTCTCTCAACTCTGAAGCAATTATTGCAACCTGGATAAAGTATAGGCTCAGTACACTTTGCTGGTATTGGTTTAGTCAGACCTAAACTTGACTTTTGCCTTGTGTAACACTTTGTTTCTCCCACCTGTCGTCCCCCAGTACTCTGTTTAATGTGAGGGGCAAAAGGTTGAGATTGCTAAATGGTGAGCTGAGGCATTACTAAAAAGACAGTTGCTAAATTTGGGTTGAATTTGGCTGTCAGACCTGGTATAGGTCTCTTCAGTATCCTGAGAGTGGAATGCCGCAGCTGATCAGTCTTAAATCTGTGGACAGTGGTTTTGACAATGGATTATGTGTGTAATGGTCAACTTCAAAATCTATCTCCCCTTTGATCTCCCTTGTTGGAAGTACCATAAGGAACACAGTAACTGGTGCTGAGGAGCACGTTTAGCACTTACTTGACATTTGTAAAGGAGTGAAAGGGACCTGCAAATGTAGGCTCCTAGCTCTGCTTCTGAGGTAGGAGGGAAGGGAAGGAGTTGTCTCGTTGACTTGATGATCTTAAAGGTCTTTTCCTACCTGAATGATTCTATGATTCCATCTGGCCTGTGAGGGCTGCAGAAAGGTGCAGCTGGGTGTTGGCATCTGTTACCTAATGTCTAGCCTAGTTTCAGTTGATATATCTGATTAATTTTGGGGTTTTCATTAATGTGGGTTTTGGAACAAATTAAATGTGACCGAGGTCCCAACAAGGATCTGAAATCTTTTTTCTGCTGAGGAAATCTTTATACAAATGAACAGCAATTTGCATCATTAAGCACACACTTCACTCGGGATGATCAACAGGACGGAACACTGAGACAGAAATTGCCTCATGCAGTGCTTTTCTTATAAGACTTTGGGAGACGTTTAACCCCAATTCGTGCTTTGTCCCATTTGTGTGTTCTTTTACAGCCTTTTTGGGGAGGTGGTAGATGTTTTACGGCAGTCTGAGTTCGGTGTGATCCTCTCCAAAAGGTCCTTGCATCTTGCGTTTCTTTAGATACTAAGTAGCAACTAGACATTCCCCCTCCCTCTCGCTAGGCATCCTCCCAAGGATTTACAGTGTTTTAAAGGTGTGTGAGAAGGTTGGTTCGGGTAGGAGAAAGCATAAAAGTTGTAACTTGTTTCTCTCAAGTTGATTGCGAGGCAAGTTGTTTTGGTTGGTGTTATGCCACTGTGTTTGTCAGTGTCGATTTATGTCGGCTTTAAATAGGATGCTCTGCAATGAGTTTGTTTTCTGGTAATTTGTAATCCTTTCAGGCCAGCTAACATTAACGAGCGGCAGCATTGCTGTGGCTGGCTTGCTTTTGATCATGCACAGCCCTAGTCAGGAAATGGGTGAGGAGCATGAGTCATGATTACATTACCCTAATGTGACTGCCCACTAGAAGTTTTCTTTTTGTCGCCAATATGCCTTCTCTTGACACTACTTCTGAAAACAAAACTTCAATTTTGGAGCACTTTGAAATATTGACCTTTGAACAGAGAGATTTATGTTCTCTTGCAGTCTCAAGGCAAAGCTCTAAGCAGGAGCCCCTGCAGAGAGCTGAGAGAAAACGAATGTCTGCAAAATGCTTTTCCAGAAGTTTGCAAAGACAGGACTTGACTTGCAGTACACTGGGTCTGCTTGGCTTCACTGGATACAACATGCTTCCCTGACCCATTTACTTATCCTCTCATGTTGCCTGCACATGCAAGCTCAAAGTCCAGTCTATACAAGGACTGTCATCTCATTCACCATTTGGCTTAAGCTTTGTCTTAGATCTGTACTTCTCTTTTGAAATATGGCTGCAATAATGGGAAGATAGGTGCTGAGTGCTGGCTGATGTAAACCCTGAGTGTTGAGAAGGTGGCTTTAGTGGGATTTGAGTCAACAATATTTTGGACAGTTTAATTAAATACATGGGATTTAGAGTTTGAAAGAAATAGCTGCTAATCAGTAAACTAGCTTTAGCACTGAATTGCCACTGTGCACTCTGAATATTCAGACAGCACACCTCTTTACAAGTGCTGAGTATATTAATTTCTTTCAAATTAGACTCATTTGCTCTGACAGGTTTTATGTGAAATACGATTATTGGCACAAAGAGTGATTTCACCCTGATATTACTTGATATATTCCAGAAAAAAAGAAGTCTGATCAGTTGACTAAAAGCAACTCAAGATATGAGAACCAAATGTCTTGGGAGGAAGTGGGGCCCCTGCACTGCTGTCCAGCATGGTGCATCCCTGTCAGCTGGGGCATGTTGCAGGTGTCACTGACATGCTGCAGAGCAGCACCAGAATATGGCATGTCTTCCAGTTGTCACTTATTCTTCTAGATTCTTACCTCTGCTCAAATGGTGCCTTCAAATAGTGGAGTTGTTTTGTTAGAAGTAGAGTATAAACTCACCTTGAAGATGTAATTTCTGGGTTTCGCCTTTTGTTTCATGTAAGGGTGATAAACCAGTTACTTTAGCTGTACTAACAATACACTTGAAACTGAACATAGATAACAAAATTTTAGAAGCCCTATTTACTCTGTGATTTCAGCCCCATTTTTTAAAGAGGGCATGAGTTGGACCAAAAAGTAATTCAGTGAGGATTTTTTTTAATCTATTGAAGCATTTCCTTTCTTCTATCCACCCCAATGCCATCAGCTTTGCTCTCATTTTGATGACTGTTCAACTCTCTGAAGGAGGCAGAACTGCAACATAGCACAAGATTCATCCTTCTTCTATGTAATAAAAAAAAACAAGTCCTTTGCAACTTTAGATTTTTCTGTAGCTATATATCTCTACCTCATTGTTAGTCTTTGCTTATAGAGGGCTCTCTGGCTTTTAAGTTCATTTTAAAACTAGTTTATCAGCCACTTAAAGATGGTCAATACTTATTTAAACACTCTGAAAAATGAATAATAGAACTGGTGATTGTGATATGCCTATGTCACTTGTGTGTTTCAAGGAGATGATAAGGAGTATTTGACTTAGAGATGAAGCATATTTGAGAATTGGAGGTCAGGAGTTCAGGGTAGGGTTTTTTTTTCTTGAAATCTTGCAGGATCCTCATATTTTAGATTGCCTTTTGTCAGTAGCTAGCAATTACAGAAATTTTAAGCTAAGGGTCTTTTCCAAAAATAGTATGAATATATTAAATAAAGTTAGAAAAACTTTATTTCAGTGTGACAGCAGTCTTGGGAAACCTAAGACAGAAACAAGTGGAGCTACAAAGCCAATTTTGCATCAGGAGTGCTTAAAGTCTGGATGTAATTCCATGGACGTTTTTTCTTGCAGAAGAGATGTTTAAGGATTGCCTGGCCCTTCTGCCACAACTCCTTGCTTTCTAAGTGTGATGTCTCAAGAGATAGCTTAGCTATTGGAAGGACTTTTTACAGCAGAGAGTAGCAGTCTTATGCCAAGCCTTGTGATTTTAGACCCCTTTCCTAGTTAGTTTTCACCTTGTTGTGTGCTGAACTGGCCTATAAGGGGTCAAGTGTGTGCACACAGTAGGGGGGGAAGGAGAGAATGCCTTTCTGACAGCAAGTTATATTGGGCTTGAACTCTCTTGAAGCACTGCCATCGGGCAGCTGCAGCTGTTGCTAAGCCTGTCCTGTAAACTGAGTCACTGGAGAGAACTGCGGCAGTGACCAGTTTGAAGTGTGACTTGTAGGTCCATCTGCCTGCCTGCGAAGGGTACAAGGAACTGCGGTGCAGAACCAGGAACCAGCAATGAGGAGTGAGGAATCCAAGGTGGGAACGTCTTAAACCAGCTTTGAGAGCATAGTTGGGCTGAGGAACTACACCTTCTGTGTCAAAAGAGAAAGCCATCTATGCTAACCTGCTCAGAATCACAGAGGGTGTGGAGTGTGGATTCCTAATCCGTTTGCACTGATCTGAGTGCTGGCTGACATCACAGGGGACAGTTGCGATTTCAACCAGAGCAGTTTGCCAGGATTTAGGTGGCACATCGGCTCAGGTTGTAGGGGTTATTTTTTTTTGTCCCATTTCATGTTTTTCCCTATGGCTGAAGAGAACCAATGGACAAGTTTTTAAGCCTGTCCATCTTGTGGCTTATGGGTTTATGGTACCCACCTATTTGCTCATCTCGTGTGTGACTTTGTAGGAGGAGACGTGTGACTGTGCTTCGGCGTGCAGTCTGCTTGACTAGCATAACCTCACCGTGGCTGGCTGCATTAGTTAATGTGCTGTGCTGCACCTTGTACTGACATGCACCTTTGCCTAGATCTGCATGGGCTTGTGCTCATCCAGTTTTTGGAAGCCAATGAACTATATGGTATTAAATGTATGTGTGAATGTACCAGCCAACAAAGCTGAGGAGAAAATAGTAAAGAGGGACCTGTTTCAGTCCATGAAGCTGAACATGAATACAGTGAGCTCATTAAATCCCTGTCTCTGGAGGAGAAAAGAAAGGAAGATTTTTATTGTTCTAGAAAAGATGCTAACTTTTCAAAGCTGAAAGCAAGCTGTGATTCAAACCTGTTGGAAGGTAAAAAAAATTGCTTGATAAAAAAGAGCTATTTAAAATATTCTAATGAGTGGTCATAAGCACAGTTGCAAAAACAGACTGTGTAAGGCATTTATTTATTGCATCACAACCAGGTTTTAAAAATGTTAGTCCTCTACAGTGTTAACAAAGCATGTATTAAAAACATGTAGAATCTCAGAGTAAATGTCAAAAATAAGTCAGCATCAAAGAGGGATATATTTCTACTCATACAGTGCAGAGATCTATTTATACAGTATGGGTTGCCTAGTATTTTTATGAGCATCTTGCAAATAAGTACAAAATTGTTGTAGTACAAATTTGGAGGTGATGGATATTGGTGAAGAAGTGTATTGGTGAGGGAGATGGAGAAAGCTCAACTGATTTATGGATTCGCAGCTTGAGCACACAGAAATAAGATGTTTCTCTTTCTGAAGTACAGCATTGCTTTTTATCCTATAGAATGCAAATCCAGTTTATTTGCTGGAGAATGATAACTTGGAATGCTTTTTTGTCTTCCTCTCCCCCCATCTCCCCCTTAAGGAAAGGAGTAGAGTCTTACTGGACAAACAGTGTAATTTGCATACTGCCACTGGCTGTGCTGCCAAAATTTGTTGATTAAATTAATATATTTGTATATTGATCCTAACAAAAATAAAATGGAGATGCCCACTCTGAACCAGGCAAGGGTAACAAATTCTACTTTTTCCAGTATAGTTTATTCTGCTTGGAGAACTTGTTTTTGTTATACCAGCACAAGAATTCTTAAATGGTTTGTAATATAATTCTACCCAGTAAATACAGGAAAATTCCTGTTGTAAGAGGGTGAGAATAAGAGCAGAAGTATGATCTCGTTTATAAACAAGGCAGTGGTGATGGGAAGAAAGAAGTTGTTTTTATCTTCATATATGCTCTTAGGGAAAATTATATTGAAATATTGTCACTAATTCTGATCTGTTTGGAAAACAATGTTGAAAAATTGGAGGTGGTTCAAAAGAGAGAGGGGGAGAGACCCCAGAAGGCTTAAAATTATTCCCCCACTATTACCACATGAGGAATTCTGCCTGTTCACTTTGTTCAAAAAGGATGACTGAGAAACAACTTGGTTAGTGTTCAAGTACCTTAACAAGGATGAAGGTTTCTGGTTGATAAAGGGCATTTGTAATCTCAGCCTGGTAAAGAACAAAAGAATAACTGGAGACTGAGGCCAATTCCTCAAATTAGACCTCTTTTTTATCTTCCACCAAATCATGTTTGCTCTTTTTTGTTTCTTTTTCTTACAAGCTAAAATAAAAACTCTTAAATAGATTAATTACTTAATCAATTTCCATATAATATGCAAGTGCTTTAATGGTTTAAAATTAGTTGAAAGTGTTCCCTGGTCTAGTTAACATGATTTACATGAGGTCGATCTGTTTGAAAGAGTGCTAAGCAGGGTGGCAAGAGTTAAATGAGTCAATAATTAAAAATCAAGAACTTGTTTTTCCTTTGTTTGTGAACCTAGGTTTTAGGGAGGGGGGGAAAAACAGGAGGGTGCTGGAGAAATGGAAGATACCTGGAGAGAAAGACACTGTATGCAGCCTGTCTCTGTCTGTGCTTACACTTAGTGGCAATTGACCCTTCTTCAAGTGGACTCACAGCTGGTGTACTATTTGTCTTTGATTTATGTGGAAAAAAATGTTTTATAACAGTAAAGTAAAAAGTAAAAATATATCCTTATGTGATTTTTTTTTTTTTTGCCTTTTTAAAAATATTTTTTAAGTTTCTCCACAGCTAGAATAGATAAAGTAATTTATTCTATTAATTAGGACCCAGATTGGAACAGGGAACACTTTAGGTTCATATTCTCTGGTAACTGACCTCTGTGAAGTAAATTAATTCATGTAGTCTGCATGTATGGGGAATTTTAAGAGAAGGGTGGACAAACACCTTCACAGCTAGCACATGGCATCTCTTTCTTCAGGGCAATGCAGAGATGAATCAACTGCAACATAGAGCTGGGTCCTCTCTTGACCTGTGCTTCTGTAGCTGTGGGAATTATTTGGGATTTTTTTTCCTTCTATTTTCTAAATAGTGTATGTGATAACACAATGAAATAGGTAAGACTTGATCCAGGAGAGTCAGTTGACTGCAGTTGAGAAAATTAGTTAAACTGAAGTGCATTTAGCCTGATTGTTTTTATAAAGTAATTAAATCCATAGCTTTAATCAGGAAGGTGCCAATTCTTTGATGAAAGGAAAAGCAAAGGAGACAAGGACTTCTAACCTGATCAAAGGAAGTTGACTTTAATACAGATGAATTCAAAGGCTGTGCCTCTTATAAACAATGTAAATTTAGATAAACAGTCTGGAGGGAGAAATGTTAGCACTTGATATGGTTTAAGCTATTTAGAAGGTAGTGGCTTTATAAGTGGAGAGCTGGTGGCCTGGTCTAGAAGTGGACAGACTTGTGGCCTCTTGTCTTTAGAGCCTGGTGGTTGATGAGGACACCTGAGTCCCCAGAAACACAAGAGGTAAGCTCTGTGGTGCATCATCTCATGCTTTTCTTGTACCTGAGGACTTTGTTAACTGAGAGTGTGTTTCACTAGCATTCAGGTATTGTGACTGCATGACTTCAGGCACATGTCATAAGAGCAGTAAAAATGTGTTTTACACTTCATACTGTTTCAGACATAGTGAAAGTAACAGCATTGACCAGGATATTCTCAAGAATTTGTTTGTACTGCTAAAAGCTACTGATAGCTAAAACCTAAAATGAAGCCCTAAAGTCTAATTCTTCTATGCTTGCAGATACTTCATCATGTAGAAAAGTTGCAGCTGCTTGTTGCATAATATGTGTCTGTCTTTTGCTATATTACTGTGCTTTCATTTGGACATTTAGATAATGTACAGACTCAGTTTTCTCTTACTGACTTGTTCCATAAGGTAATTCAGTTATATTTTAAGTTATGCTTTGGAAAGGCCTTTCTCTGAGTTTCACGTGCTTCTAGTCAGTGATGTGTAAGGCAGAGCCTTTGCAAGGAATTGTCCTGTAGAAAGCCCATAGGCTTCCCAGCATACACACTTGCTTCTGGCTCTGCTCTGTGGAAATACGGTTTCTTTCTCTAATTTCTTTGCCAAATGATGTAGGTCTCTTGGGATGCGTGCACAAATAAAAGTTTGCACCTTGACCCTTATTTGTCTCTGGCTTTGCAAGCTTAGCTATTGAGATATTTGCTGATAGTCTGTCTTTTTAAGATGGACTGTGCAATAAGCTAAGGCATCCACGGAAAACTTTGAGCTGTGTGGAAGGTGATGATTGCTGAGTGGACAAAAGGCGAATTGAGAAGCACCTCTAAAAATATTAGTCTTTGTTACTAAGCAAAATAGCTATATGAGAGTGTGAAGTGATAGGAGTGAAAATGAGCAAGCACTACAGCCAAACTAAAACTTTAATTTTCACTGGGCTGAAATTCCTCTGGTTTGGCTCATGCTTGGATCTTGTTAGGAGAGGGGGTATCTTTTCAACTGGAATGAGAACTCTTTGATGTTGTTTTTCTCTTAAATTAAGGTCTTCCACTGTAGACTGGCAGTCCAGGATTGCAGACTTCTGGTTTTCTGGTAATTTCTTATTCAGCTTTCCATTCAGCTATCCATTTAGTTACTGAGCTGAAATTAGTCAAAACAATAGACTCTTTTAGCAGTAAAATGTGAAAAAGGTCTCATTTTAAGACAAGGAGAAATTTATTGTGTAGCCTGATATCAAGACTGCATTGTGTTGTGTCCCTTCTCTTAGCCCATGTGCACTTGATATTCCATTAAAACTTGTTGAGTGCAGGGAGTGTGTTAAGGTGCTAAGATTCTTGTGAAAATTTTGTGGACTAATGTTTTTGTCTTCTAGGATTTGAGCTGGAAGCTTAGTCTTGTTAGGTTTTTCTTCGTTTGCCAAAGTTTAATTTATATATATTTTTTTTTTTTTACTAAAATGACTACTATCTATCAATCTATCTATCTGCATGTATGTGTGTGTATATATATGCTATATGTTAACTGTTTATATGGGTTCTTCTTTATTTAATTGTAAATTAAGTATGAATAAAATAGTACTGTAGACTGAGTGAATATTTCCAGATTTATTTGTTTGAAGAAGCTAAAAATCTGTGCTCCTTTAGGCAGTAGTTGACAAAGAGGACAGGTATGCAGAAAGAAAATTGCTCTGAAGCTTTGTTATGTTGTACATGGAAGGCCTGTCCATTGAGAAGGGAGCCCTTTTCTTTTATTTAAAAGGTGTAGTTTGCAGATTTCCAATACTGTGCATACTGAAATTTGCAGTAAGAGTAGCCTTTGCTTTCAACAGAGAAAATGGTGCTTGCACAAAGCATGTAATTGTGAAATTTCTTCTCTTCAAATGTAAAGCCTCTTGCACTGGCCAAATGGAAGACAAGGCCTTCACAATTTAAGGGACTGCTGTATAGAGAGGGTTTATAATTCTTGATAGTGGAGTGTCTTGCGGCATCATCTCAGGTAGTGTGGTTTTACACTGCCCCTTACTGGGATTCTCTCGTACTGCAAGAACTAAAGGAGATTTGGATATCCAAAAGTTTGTGCTGCTTTCAGAGTTTTTGTATTTTTTCCCCCTGAGCTATGAGCTAAATAAAATACAGTGCTTTCCTTGTATGTCAAAATGGCCTATTTATACTAGGAGTTGTTTTACATTTTCTTTTTAGTATTTCCTGATGCTCAGATGTTTCATTGTGTCCTTCAGGTTTTCTATAAACCTCCATGTGGAGTTTGATGATACTGGTTTTTGATACAGATCCTAAGTGGTGGAAGCCATGAAAGCTTTGAATGAACTACCATTTGTCTTTCATTTTTAAACTACTGACCAACAGGCATGTCTTTGGACTACATTGTCATTACATTGTCATTTATTCAAATTAAAAGACCTTAAAGAATGAGAGATTAAAATCAGAGAGAATTTGGCCTGTTATTTCTAGGAAGTGAGATAGAGCTGAGTCCACTAGATAACTGTAAAACCACTTTGCCATTCATCTCTGTTTGATAATAGTCTTCTCTGTAGAGTTGAGGACGTTTTGTTTAGTTAAATGGGTTGCTTGGGCAGAGTGATAAACTGGGGGAAACAATGCAGTGAATTTTAGACTTCAAAACTGCAAGGTTGATTTGTCTAATCAGTTCTGTTCCCATTGCAGGTGGCACATGTAGAGAGCTTATTTAGGAGTTACTTTTGTATCTTGCAGTACTGTCATGGAGTAATGTGAATCTCCTAGTATATTGTAGATCCTAATGAATTACCATTTTGTTGTGTAGAAGAAAGCTTTGAAGTGTTTTTAATTGATTGATGCAATTTTATTTTCAAAATTGATCTTAAAAGTATAAAATGCCCTCATAAATTATTGAACTTATTTTGTATTTTAACTTTAACCTGTTTACATCTGACATGTTTTGTGGGGAGCGCTCTTCAACATTATCAAAGTGCAGTAGATACCTGGTGGGAATCAAAAAACCAAAGCACTGACCTGGCTAGACTCCCAGCTCCCCTTGTGATGCAGAGTTAAGTACCCAACTGTAGGAACTAATTACTGTGGTTAAAAGATCTGTTAGAATGCTGAAATGCTTCTTGACAACTTGGGTGTGTAGCCATACAGTGCTAAGTTTTAAACCTGGTGATTCGTACTGGGCTTAATTTGGTGAAGAAAAAACCCTGCCAGGGCATGAGTAAAAGGCAGCAAAAGTAGCCCTTGTTACAGCCAGCTTCCCTCCTCTTATGGTATAGAATAGTCTTGCTGTGTAAAAGCTGTAATCTCCTTTGTAGAGTGGGGGTGGTGATGGACAAAGGGTGATGGATTTGCAGATGAGTATTCTGAGGAGAGGAGGTGATCTGTGGTGCATGAAGAATGTACAAAAATGTTCACGAGGAAAAAAATGCATGAATTCTGAGAGTGTCCAAGGGTTAGGAACTGGCACTATAAGGAGAAAATATACCATTAAAGTATTAAAAAAGTGTGTTTTTCAATAGCTTGTTGACTTAATAGTCTGTTAGCCCTTGTTAGCTCTATCAGGCCTTTCAAAGGCCACACTCTAGTAGGACAACATGGTTTGCAAAGACTGTTGAAATTGGTTGCACTCTAAATCACTGTGGCCTTGTGGTCTGCATAATTTGTGAGCTAGTCTATAACTAATTGCTATGAAGAATTCATGTAGCCTAAAGAATATAGTCACAAGAATCAATCTCCTCTAAAGCACGTGCATTTGGATGTTCCTAACAATTTGTAAAGATGTGGAACAGCTCTTTTTTCTAGTTCCTAAAACTATCTGTTTAAATGGGCACAGTTACTGAAACATTATTGGTTACAGTTTGTGAGTGTTTCAGCACTAATTGGAAGCATCTGAAAGCTAATCTGATTACCCAGTTATCTAAATCAAGGGAGTGTATTCCATATCCAAAATGGTTTTCTAAATGACTCTGTCAGTCTTCCTGGATCTACCAAAAACTTAGTGTTGTTGAATGTTATAAATGTGTTTCTGCACGTGCTCTTAAAGGGCAGCATTTTGGATGCCGCAATAAAGAGAAGAAATATTGAGATAGTGATATTTGTCAAATGAATTGTGCTCAGCAACTGTGTCTAAAAAGTCTGACTTCAAAAAAAGCTATGGAGTCAGAGAAAGGTTAGGTAGCCCTTGTTAATTTGAACTCTTTTATCCTGCCTAATGAAGGGAAGCAACATCATAAAGCTAATCTGCAGGCTGGAACTGTCAGTACCATTACTAATTTTGGGGTTTGGTAAAAAACAAGACTGAATGAACCATGAAAAATAAGTTAATGATAACCTGATTTTGTATCCCATGCAGGTTTTCTCAAGCTGAGGAAGTAGCAGGGCATTTGGTTGGTACCTGACCCCAAAATGTGTGCTCTACCTTGAGAAGAGCTGATGTGGGAGACATTTACCTTCACCTGCTCCACAGTTCTCTGTATCAGAAGAATAAGACTTTGTGTGCAAGAGTGGTTCAAGATGATGATGTAACATTGCTAACACTGAAGGTCTCCTGAGAAGAACTGGCTTTGTAAGAGGCTTCTCCTTCCCTAACCTTTTTTTTTAACTACTTCTCTCAGAAACTACAAGCAAGATGCCTGCCAAGACACCTATCTACTTGAAAGCTGCTAACAATAAGAAAGGGAAGAAATTCAAACTAAGGGATATTTTATCTCCCGATATGATAAGTCCTCCACTTGGAGATTTTCGTCACACCATACACATTGGAAAAGAGGGACAGCATGATGTTTTCGGAGACATCTCATTTTTGCAGGGCAACTATGAGCTGTTGCCTGGAAATGAAGGTGAAACCAGAGTTAGCCAGTCTGGTATCCACAATGAATTCTTAAGGGCAAACAGCACTTCTGAATCCATGTTTACAGAAACTCCATCACCAGTGCTCAAAAATGCTATTTCCCTTCCTGCCATTGGGGGTTCTCAAGCCCTTACATTGCCTTTATTGTCACCAGTGACGTTTAATTCAAAGCAAGAATCCATCAGGTCATCCAGAAATCCTAGGCTTAGCTGTGAGCCAGTAATAGAAGAAAAACTGCAGGAGAAAGGTAAAGAGACGGAGGATGAAGAAACATACAAAGATGACATATGGGAGCAAAATGGTTCTTCTTCACATTTTACTAACGGTAGCGACAGTCACTCATCCAGCTTTTCTGAACGATGCACTGATTGGCAAACAGTTGATTTACTGGATGACAGTCGGCTTTCATGTGAACTAACCAAGACAAAGTCAGAAGAATCCCTTTCAGATCTTGCAGGCTCTCTTCTCTCATTACAACTTGACTTGGGGCCCTCACTTTTGGATGAAGTCCTCAATGTAATGGACAAGAATAAATCTTAGAACTGGTACTGCCTTGCTTCTTTATAAGTGATTCACTTAGAAACAAACAAAAGACCACAGTTAAAAGCAGATGCTTAAAAGTCAGCTGTATTTGCAGTTGTATGATGAGTTTTCTAAAAATATTCTTAAAATACTATTTTTTTACCTATTGTTTTTCATGATTTTTATTACACTAAATTCTCATATCAGGAAGGTAAACTTTAATAATCAGTTTCAGCAAATATAAAATGTTTTTAAGTACCAGTATTAATGATCAGAAACTTAAGAAACAGCGTTTGAGGATGATACTGATTGTGACATTTGCTTAGTTCACTTCTACAGGCTTCTGAATATGTGAGAATCTCTTAATGTCAGAAAGGAGACTGATATCAATTATTCACTTTTATAAATTATTACAATATCACTTTACGTGTAGGCCTCTTTCTAGAACCTTGTGTTTGAGGGTTTTATAGTGTTTTTCTTCATTTTCCATAGTACCATTTCTGTTATAAATTCACCATAACTGCTTTTTTGGTCTTGTACTACCACTCTGAATTCAGATGTGAACAGTTTGAAGGCTTTTTCAGCTTGAAAAATCTGGTCCAGAGTCTCAGCTGCTTTAAATGAGTATGCACAAATTTACACACATTGAAACTTGGGCCTGACATTGTATATGAAATGTTGTATTGTAAACAGGTGACACATGCAAGATATTATGGTTAAATTATTTTAAAAGTTGAAATATATTTTCTGTGTGCATATTGGCTTTTTACTGCCTACACATACAGTATCTCATCAAAATACTTGCTTGGCAATATTGGTGCTCTTCTGAAAATTGTATATTTGTGTGTTTGAAGAGAAATATGTATTAATAGTCCTTGCTTTTTTCTTCATTTATTTCCTTGACATGCTTCAACTTGCAACTGGTTATTTTACTTTTTGAAGAAGGCACTGGTTATTCACAATGCTAGTGATGTGTGCAGCAACAGCCAATGTTTGCGAAATGTGGATCCTTCAATACAGTACCTACATGGATTGCATAAATACCTTGTGCAATACAATAAAAACCCCTTTAAATTGCTATGTCTTTGTGATTCATTACACAGCCTCACCAAAACACAAAGTTTTGTTTTCTGCTATAAAGAAACAGACTAGTTGCAAAAATATGAGACCAATGGGCAAATAAATTCTGACTTAATTCAGTTGATTTCTCCAGTTTATTTCCTGAGGTTTTAAGGGCAAACTCCAAACATATAGGACCCTCTGGAATATATATACTGATTTAAAGTAATGGGAGATAGGAGAGTAATACTTTGAGCCCAGTGAAGTTAGTGGCAGAGTTCCAGTAGCTTTCACCGAAGTCTTTAGGTAAAATCCCAACACAGTTTGTAGACTGTTCTTCATTAGATAACTTTATTTATCTGTATCTTCCTATAATAACATGTACGTCATGGATTATTTAGTACATATTATTTATCCTTAAAATTTCTAGGGGATCAATGCCAAATAATAATGTTCCTTCAGCATGTTTTAGGAACACAATCTTTACCCCTGTTAAATACATCTGTTATTGTAGCTGCATGTCTCATTAATGCACAGTCTCCCATATTATTCCTGTAAGTGAGGAAATGAGATGTAGAATGCCCAAGAACTGTGTTTATTTTTAAGATAATGTTTAATTGCCTTTAACTTCATATTCTCTGAGTGTAAGCCTGTATCAAATTTCCGATGTATTCATAATCCAAGAAAAATGGTGATGACTATGGTGCTTTTTCTGTTTCAGAAAGTAGGTTCAAAGCTCTGCTTGGCCACATTTCTTATGGGACCTGAGGATTTAGAACCTAAGGAGAATTTAGGCCAAAACTTTTACTGGAAAAATCTGTCACTCATTAGCATAGGGGAAGTTTGGGTGAAATAGGGGATTAGACATTTTCTGTGTAAACCAGCTTCAAATACCGTGATTAGAACATTAAAGTATTTGTTGAATGGAAAGTCATTATCTTTTAGGGCTTTCCAAGAAAGTATTCTCTAAAAAGCAAAATCAGATTATATTAGCAGCTGTTGCAGTTGTGTAATTTTTGCTTTGTCCTGTTTTATACTTTATTTCCTGGCTTAGGCTGCTGAAAAGTGTCCCACTATTGCAGGATTTTTTTGGTGTGTATTATCCTTTCAATGTCATTGCTCATCTGAACTTGTAAATCCTTAAGTCTTGTGATGAAGGTGGGTGGTCTGAACTAAAATAATAGCCATTGCTCCAGGCAAAAAAACTGCTGTGTTGTGGGGAAGAACCTTTCCTCATGTCAAGAACAGGACCTTTGCACTGGCAAAGCAGATTTCATATTTCTTTAAAGTTTTCTTGTTACTTCCCTAAGAAGCCGGATCCCTGAATTGTTCAGATCTCCTCAGTTTTACATGTAAAGACCTAGAAGATGCAAAGTCAAAATGTGTCCAGCTTCTGTTTTGACATGGTCTTCTGTAAAATACTGCTTTGTGTAATCTGATCTGGCATCTCATCTGTCAAAATCAAAATATAAATTTGTCAGATCAAAATCTAAATTTGAAAAAAAATTAAAGTTCTTCCCTCCTGAAGCCTTGATATAGTTCTTAACTGAAATTAGACTTTCAAGGAGGATCTACATGTCAGTTTTCTGAAAACCAATATCCTACTGCAAGTTGGCCTTGTGGTTATTGCATATTGCATCAATTTGGTATATATAGATAAATATATATATATAGCTAGCTATACAAATATATATATATATATGTACAGGGAGAGAGAGAGAGAGTGATCTCCAAGTTGCCTTGGATAATGCATCAATTTTCTGTGTCTGTGGCAAAAGTGTGCTAACTGTACCACTGCGCAGAAAGTTCTACAGGTGCTTCACAAAGCCTTCTAGTATGTCAGAAAGCTCTTTCCCATCACTTCTAACTGCAGATCTACAGTGGAGGCCTAGAGATGTAATCTGAAGATGCTGAAGAAGAAAGCAGAGGCATATGCCTACTTCCTACATAAGTATTTGCCAAGTTTCACATCTGTACAGTCCTGCAAGCTGAGCTATACACAATACAATACAAAAGTGTACCAGAAAGTCCAATAATCATCCAATTCAAGAACCTTGGAACTCCTGTCCCTGTTCCCCAGCCAGCCTGAGGTGATCAGTATTGGGCTGAGGGTGTCAGTGAGAGGTAGAGAGGAGGTAAAATGCTGGGAAGTACGCAGCCCCACATGGATATCTGTCAGTTTCTAAGAAGGACCAAATCCAGACACTGAGAAGAAAAACAAGTCTCAGCGGAAGGATGGAAAGCAGTTTGACGAGGAGGCTAACAGGAACCCTGAACTTGAATTAATTCTCTTGAAACTTCAATGTACTGAAGGTATCCATTTCATTTCACCTGTTTATCCACAACAGTACAAAGTGTGTACCATCTGGTACAAAGGATTGCACCATCTGGATTCGCTGCCAAATAGGTATAAATAACTGTACATTATGTGAATGTGACAGAAAAGGGAAGAAAATATAAAAAAATAAATCCAAAGGCAGTCAAAACCTTGTTTAAGGATGATTTTACTTTTTAGTCCTTTTTTCCTTTTTGAATTTTTTGGTGTTAACGAAGAAGCTAGTTAAGAAGATTACAGCTGAAGGATGTTACCTAATTTGTGTAGGAAAATCTCAACAACAGGAATAGACTAAGGCCAAGTTTCAGAAAAGTGTGGGAGATACTGGCTCAAATTATTTTTTTCCTTCTTGTTAAAATTAGTAAGAGAAGAGGGAGTTAGGGTGTCTGCCTTTTTGAGGATGTCATTCATGACCAGAATCGGAAACAGCTGTTTGAGATGTCTAATGTAAATAAGGCAGATGCAAGCCTAGCAGAGAAGG
This sequence comes from Anomalospiza imberbis, assembly GCF_031753505.1. Lineage (NCBI taxonomy): Eukaryota > Metazoa > Chordata > Aves > Passeriformes > Viduidae > Anomalospiza > Anomalospiza imberbis. The sequence continues at coordinate 78,785,863 of NC_089683.1, read as the reverse complement.
TGCTGGATCTGACATAGTGAGACCAAATAAAGTTTGAATGATGCAAGAAGAAGCTAAGAGACACAGTGGACTTCATTCCAAGGAGAGAAAGAAACAGTTGTTGTAAATTAAATAAATTAGTGACCCAGCTGGTCTGCTTGCATCTATTTGCTTTTCCCTGTGAATACAAAGTATGGCAATACATCTGTTTCCTATAACACTTTTGTTTTACATGTTTCTACAGAGGTTTCTGGACTCCAAATATGAGACTGGATCCATCACTAACTGCTTCTCTCTAGTTAGCATTTTACAAGTGCAAGAAAATCAAGGAAGTACCTAATGCTTTCTGTTTACTTTTGAATATTGTAAGTTATTTTCTCCCCTATAACAGTTATAAATGGACTGATTGTCTCCTAGTAAAAATTAACATTGCTCCAATAAAATCACAGATTTAGATTTATACCAGGGTATTCCCAGAGAGAAATAAATTTCCCAGAATATTTACAGCAGAGATAATGTTCTTTTTCATGGGTACCTTGTAGTATGCCCCTACACATTGTTCAAGCTATTTATCTTCCTCATTGCCTAAGATATTTCTAGCTTGTGCTCAGAGAAACTAGGACTTCAGGTTTGTGGGTGGGTGACTTCTAGCCTGTGCTTTGCTTCTTGTGATAATCACTTATTTAGGAACCTTTCTTCTGCTAGAACCTCCTGTCAGGGTGAAACACGAGCCATGGCAGGGGTGGAGACCAGACATCAGAGGGGCAGACACTGAAGGCCCTGGGCTAAGATGAAATGGGCCTCCTGAGCTAGTGAACGGGGTGGGGTCTGACTTAAGAACCCTGACAACCTCTGGCAGAATTTCGTGGGTAATCCTTTTGATCTGGAGACGAAGTTTAATTTTATCTTCAGTGAGTCATAGTCGCAAAAGCCATCTGACACACAATTAGATTTTGGTTCAGTACAAATGAAAAAGCCTTGGGCCATTTGCTGTTTGCTATGTAGGATGGAAGCATTAGTCAAAAAAAGTCTTTTGAGCCTTTTGCTCACTTAACAAATTGTCATTGCTATTCCAGAGCACTTAACTGCCCTACTAAAAATGATGCAGCTTTTACAGACAAATTGCTAGATGGTAATACTACTCAAGAAGAAAGTTGCGTCCACATATTGGAAAGGTAAAATTCACACCAAGTTAGATACCATATGTCAGCACTTAGCCAAGTAGATTTTTAGTCCTTTGTGGCATCCTTTCAGCTCTTCAGTGCTTTGATGTCACAGCCCCCAGATATTCCCCAGATATTGTTACATTACACTATAAGATGGTCTCATGCACTTGTGAAAGGCCAGTGGGCCTGGGCCTTTCCTTGCTTTTTTGCCAGACTTCTCCATATATACTGTCAGCTCAGTTGCACCTAATGAAAGTAAGGCCCAGACCCAACCCAGAGCCACAACCAGCCAGAGTGGAAACTGCTCACAGTCATTCGGTCCTCAGGAGCTATCTGTTGGGACATCAGCTGGAGTCAGCTAGATCAGTGGGGATGTGTAGGAGGAGACACCCAGGAATGGGCCCATCATTTGGAACAGGAAGAACAATGCCAGCTATTGTGCCATGCACATATCCTGAGGATCTGGACGCAGTAAGAGCCATGGCAAGTCCTTTAAGATTCACTCTCAGGAAAGTCACCTTTCTTGAGCTTGGAGATGGTCCTTGAAAATAAAACCTCTCTACTGGATCCCTCTTCTCTCCTAAATTGTATCCCCTAGGTTTCTTCTGAGCATATCCCTGACAGGTTAGAGTCTGCTCTTCTGAAGTTTAGGGTTGTGATCTTGCTTTTGCCTGTCTCCCTCCTCTCAAGATCCAGAATTTAACCATCTCATGGTCTATGCACTACAACCAAGGCTGTCCCCTAATCTTCAAATCCCCAACAGACTGTGATCCAAATGGACTAAAAATGCATTCTATATTATAGCATAGGATAAGCTCTAGGTAACTCATTAGCTGCCTACAGATACAGTGCATACTTAAAAAGAAAAAATGTATATTAAGGCTCCTTAGAGACCTGTCTAAAAGCAGTATCAGAATAAAAGAAATAATTTTAAATGCTTGGAGTCCCAACCGGATATTCCTGACACCTATTTTATAATGTAATAACTGGATGGTTTGTTTCCTAATATTTATTCTCTTTGTAGGAAACAGAGTGCCACCCAATACTTTCAACTTCTGAGTGGTACTGTAATGTTATCTCTGTCTCTCAGGGCTTCCACCAATTCCTTTTTGTTGAAGCATGGTGCTGCAGTACAGAAGTATTTCTGGGGATATATTCACTGTTTCTCCACTGTTTCTCCTTAATTTCTACTACACTTCATCTGGTGGAAAAATTGTGGGAATATATTTAATAATAATATTTCTATTTCCTCTCTTGGCAGATCTGCAGTTCATGGTTCATGTACTTATGGTTAATCATCAAATATTTTCTAAATTTGGAGAAGCTTTACGTCACCTGCTATGTTATCCAAACTGCTCTCACTAGAAAAATGCAGATGGAGAGAGCAAATTAACAAACCAACTGTAAAGGTTGACCTTCTGCATCCACAGAGTTGCGAGAGCTTTCGTTGCATTTTACATATGAAGTTATTTGAATGTAAGCCTCAAATATGCTTAATTTCAACTGGGGTTCTATAGTGAGTCCTATACCCTGTGGCACACTTGGGGAGGTCCCAGCCACACTAAAGATGTGCGTACTGAGGAATACTATTTCTCATACTGAAAGTAATGTGCTTTCCAGCGCTGATAGTTGTGCTTGCACTGGCACAGTGAAGGGAATTTCCCCTGGCACTGCAGGGCAGTGATAAAAACAAAGGAAAAGAGGAAGATTTTTCTGACTACAGCATTAACCTGAACTTCTAGACTCTCTTGGCTCTAGCATAGACTTGGTCTGTGCCATGAACTTGGGCAAATTAATCTCTTGCTGAGACTGACATCACTAGTTAAGAAAGGTAACACTGTGCTTCTAACTGGGTGAAATTGTGTCACATTAGGTGAAAATATTTACAGGTAAAATGTTTGGAGGGCAAAGCTTAGCCTAAAAGCATTAGCTGGGGTACCTAAGGAATACTGCCTAGCTGGGGTATCTAAGGAGTACTGCTATATGGAACTGCAGTGCTTTACTGGACTATACACAACATAGTATTATAATTGAATATTATAAATACCAATGTTTAACAGACTGTATAATATTTCAATGATAAACATGATTAAACTAATATTTTCTCCAGACTCCCATGAAAAACTGTATCATTTAAAGGAAAAAAAAATCTAGGCTTTGCTCTCAGTTTGAACAATAATCAACCATAAGGTAGTATGATTACATAATTTGGGAAAGAGGGCAAAATAAGATAGTGATGGCTTCAGTAAATCTAACAGCGAAGAATTAGAAGCAAGGCACTTAACTTATTTGTTTGATTATTCTTGCTTGTCTTTTTGGAACTGTGGTGGGGAACTAGGACTATCCCATCCTATGTCTGGAGAGAAGTTAGAATAATCTGGCTGTCATCACAGTTCAAGAAATAATGCAAAACATGGCCAGCAACAAAGAGGATATTCACTGCACCATGACACCTTAGCAGAGGTCAAATTTGTGCAGAATCAGTTAAGTGTGAACAGGTGTAATCAGACCACCATGAAATGGCTCTCTGGTTAAATTGTTCTAAGTGAGGCATACGACACTCTACCCTAATGTTATTTGTAATCTTAAACTATCCTGGACCCACAGAGTATCTGACACTATTCCTAAAGCAAGTCAGCAAGAGAAACAGAAATTCTTAATTACTGCTGCATCATGAAAAATATTAATCTTGTCAGTATTGTGGATTGCTCCCTGATGTGGTAGTAACCAGAAGGTATTTTCCTTTCCTACAGTTATTGAATGAAAAGAGGAAAACTCTAAGTAGTTTGCATGTGAGGTGGCATCCTTTCACCAAATAATTTCATCAGGATGAGAGACAGTCATATAGAAAGGGGATTACTTTGCACTTCATGCAACAAAGAATTGGATCTGACATAGCTGTCCTATAACCTGTAGGAAGCTGTGCCATTGCTAATGAAGTCTCGGTGTCCTTAACCAATTTAAAACCCTGTAGGCTTTTCCACTTTAGAAATGTCTTCAGACTCTCTTGGCATTGAGCAACAGAGACAGTGCACATGGAAGTTAAGAACCCTAGTGGAACAGCATAATGAAAAAGCTAAAGCATGCCAAGCTCTCCTCTGCCACATATGTTTGGTTTCTTCTACTGACAACTGAGCATAGGAATGGAAAATTAATGTCAGCTCTGATTTCAAGCAGGATGCTGCCCGGGCATACCCCATAGACAGAAGCCCAAGAGCACACCAGATTATGCACAGTCCTAAAGCTTTCCCCTGCTGGAATTGTGGGGTTTGCCTCTTGCTGTGCACCTTGTGAAGTGTTTCAGATGAAAGTGTGCCCACTGTGCCTTGCTTTCTGTGAAATGACACACTTTCTCATTCATAGGGCTCCTCTTGTACTCCTAAAAATGGAATATGGATTTTAAAATGTCTCCACTATTAACTTGTATTTACAAGGTGCCTTCAGAAAGCTTCCTTACTACAATAAATTACAGCCATTTAGCCCTTGGCATGTTGGAAGATGCATCATGCCAGTGGGCAGATCTGAGAATAGATCATGGATTAGTGGCTGACCCACTGGATAATGCAGCTTTTTCTGGTATAGAATGGAATCCAACCTGTAACATTATATTCATTTTAAGACATAAGTATGCACACTCATACAAAAAAACCGACATTGCTAATGCTTTAGGGTTTCTAAGAGCTTTTATATTTGTGTTCCCAAAGAACAGAATCCTGTGTAGATTCTCTCATGTCTAAAAAGGGCTCCTTTCATAATACATCGTTTTCTGCATTGGGAGAGTATAGGCATAATGGAAGGGTCTCTCTCTGTTGTCTAGGAGCTTATTTTCACTTTGATTGAAACAAATCAATGTTTCCAGAAGTATTCCAGGATCCCGTACATATATGAACCCATACTGAGATTTCAAAATTGCATTTCTTTAGAAAGTCAGGCTTATTGTGTACTGTGTTGCAACCCACACAAAAGTCTAGGAAGTCAGGCAAAGTAAAAATTGATGCTGAACTTGACTTACTGTTTTGATATTCAGATGTGCTAAGTGCAAATAAATTTAAATACTACAGAGTCCAATTTTGGACTGTTTGTTCATTGTTTCTTAACACATATTTTAATCTGCTGTGGACAATTCTATCTCTGCCTTTTAAGGAAATGTCTCAAAGAGGTAATTTAAACTATCTCATAAAAAGTTCATCACTGTCAGGCAGAGATATGTGTAATTGGGCTTGTGCATGGCTATTTTTTGGATTCTGTGAACTATTTCCTTTTAGGGGTAAATCTATTGGCACGGCAAACTTCCATTAGTCTTCATTCAAGGAAGGTGAACATATACTCTTATTGGCATTCTGTACCTGCTTGCTCCATTATACTTTTTTCCAGCATTAAATTTATATTGCAATTATTAATTGATAGGTCCCAGCTTTTCAGGTCAGCCAGCTTTGTTTGTTCATTTTTGTATCCAAAACGTCTGCACATGAAGGAGTCAAAGTAGGGAAGACACCCAATTTGAAATATTGAACTCAGGCATTTTTTTCTAAAGCTCACCCAGTAATCTATTCAATCACATCTCCTGATTAAATCTACATTTATTTTGAATGTGCTTTCCTGTCCAGTTAGGGTGTCCTAGTTACAAATGTGTGTATAGTGTAGGAGAGTTAAAAAAATAAGAAGTTTTTTTCACATATAGAATGCTGTGTTACTGGGAAATATCCTTAGACATTCTAAGTGAATAAACCAAGAGTTCATAACTTAAGCTGCCAAAGAACACTTTGAAAAGCAAAATATGGCATAGTTTTGTGGGATTTCCTTCTCTCCACAATGTAAGCTGTTGTTTTAAATAGGATTTCACATACATTCTATAAAACTCAGTGATGTCCAGACTTGATAAAGATAAGGAAAAAAAGCAACAATTAAATATATCAAATCCATCCATAAAGCTACAACAACTTACACTTGTGAGGGATTCTCACAGTACCAGTTAGGCTTGAGGAAATTAGGATTTCTTTACTGTATATAAAGTCTTTGACAAACTGAAAACTGTAGACGTGGCCTGAGGATAAGCTGAGTCCATGATGCTCTGTGAATTTTCTTTTGACTATCTGTCAACTCATTTTTACAGTGAAATTGCATTTACCTCCTGTGGAATGAAGGAAGAATTAATATTTCAATATATATTATCTATATGTCTGAGGAGCTGTCAGAATGCAATCAGAAATAGAGCTCCCTGTGGGAAGCTATATGAGTTTATAATGCTCCAGTGATTCTGGGTTTGCCCCCTTCCCCTCTCCTCCAGTTCCTTGTATCAAGGCCACAGGACTAAAGGACTGTAAAGGCATGTATTTCTTTTGGCCACCACCCTTTAAGCAGTCTAGAGCACAAGGAATGGTTACAGAAATGAACATTGAGTTGAGAAATATTCACAGAATTCCACCGTTATATTTCCAGTAATACATGGGTGACCTTTAAAGTTTCCCACTTGGCCCATTTAGACCATGGATCAGAAATTTAACCATGACATGATCCTACTCTGGAATATCATCATTCAGCGTACCTCAAAAAGAATAAGGTATCTCTTGAATGCATAGATAATGACAACTTGTTTTTTCTGGTAACTTATTCCTCATGTTTATCTTGGGGAAATTTCAAGATGATCTCATAAGTCTTCTTAATCTCATCCATTTATAGGATTGTTTTTCCCTTCTCTTCTATGCACTGCTGGATCCAACTGGCCCAAATCCTTCCTACAGTAAGTGGTTTACACCAGAGATAATTTTTTAATTGTGTTGAATAAATAAATAGTTTAGATCTTTGGGTAAGATTATCCATTAGCTGAATATACTGAAAGAGAATAACTGATATTTTTACAGTCTGCCTACAATCATTTACTGTACCAGATGAACTTTTTTCTGATCAGACAAAATGTGACAAGGAATTTAAAACCAACAAATCTAAACCTGATCATAAAGAGATGTGGCTCTAATGCTTTGCTTCTATGTATTTAAGATTCGTGAAGAGCAGTCATTTTAAGAAAGGTGATATATCCAAGCAAGGCCTCACTATGTTGCATGGAAATGTGGCAGCCAAGCAGACACCTCTGGATCAGCAACAGGACAGGACAAAGACACTATCTTTAAAGACCGTTTATATCTGTTCTAACTAAAGGGTTGGAAGGAATTTCACCAATAGCATGAGAACACTAGGCCACGAGAGAAGCCTAAGATAGAGTCTCTGGGCGTAGAATAACAGAATGAGTATTCTAGGAACAGCCATGAGCCTGCTCATATATAAAGGCAAAGACTTTTTGCCAAGTTATTTATTAATACAGCACTGCAAAACAATGTAGCTTTGTAATTATTTTTCTATATTCCTATGGTGTCTAAGAACATATATCCTAGGAGAAACTGCTCTCAGGAAATGGTGATAAATCCTTCATAAAAGGTAGGTACCTGCCTAGGTTTCTCAATTTTTTTTTTAAATGAACACTTTACAGCAGTTATGAAAACCCCAACTACACTTTCCCCCACACTCACTCTCTCCTCAGGTGTAGAAATAACAAAAAGATCATTAAAATCACAATCTGTGTGTCTATAACACTTAATGTAGGAAATCAAGCAAATGAGTTTTGTATTTAGTTATTAATGCAGTGAGATCTGAAGCTTTTCCTTAGTCCTACAAGTAACAAATTCCAAATGCAGTAAAGCCAAGTCCATTTTTCTCTTGCTCACAAAGGAGCCTGAACTCATTTCATTGTTCTTGTGGAATTCATCTGCTGTGTGAAGGTTCTGCTCGCTGCTGGAGAGGCAGTGGCTGGAGTTACTTCAGTATGTTTGTTTGTAGACTGGGTCTTAAAAAGATAAAACTGCAATAAAGTCCCATGTTATAGACCCTTTCATAGCAAGGTCAACCCCCATCTTATACCCTTTGTTTCCACTGCTGCTGTCATAGCTCCAGCATTTCACTCTTGTAGAAGCTTTTTGGTTTTTCTATTCTAAAATCATTAAAGGTCAGTTTGTACCTTTCTGCCAGTGCTGTCTTTTACCCTAAATAGCTTTTTTCTCCTAGTGTTTACCCCTCTTCACCAGTGTATTTGTCATCAGTTTTCATTTTCTCCCTTGATCTTAGTTTTGCTAGACTAAACAAGCTGCTCTAGTTCAATCTCTTAAAAAGCCTTTCATTCCCTAACGATCCTTCCAGCTCTTTTCTGCAAACATTCCAGTTTAAGTTCATCCTTCCTGTACACACATGACTGTGCAATTTCCTAAAAGAGATTTCACCAGTGTTTGAACTTTTCAATTTGCGCTGGTAGAGCCTGCTGGAGCCTTGGACCTTGATTGCCTATATCCTGCATGAAGTCAGAAGCCTCTAGAGACTGCAAAGCAGTGAAGTGTGATGCTACTGCTGACTTTTGTTGCAAAATAGAAAGTGTGTCATGTAGTGAACCAGTTAGGGGCTACAATAACTGGTGTGGGTTTTTTCCACCTAACTGCTCCTGACCTCCTGAACTTGTAGATTTCTGTGATCAGACCTACTTCTGAAAGGGAAGTCAAGCCTTAGGCCTACGGAGACATTATTTGGAAACCTACTAGCACTGAAATGCTTGAAAGAACCTAAAAGTTGTTGGGCATTTGTGTGAATTAGATGTGTTTCCACAGCATTTCCCTCTCCTGGCTACAAAGCCGTGTTTGTGTCCCCCTCATTTCCAGCTGGCTGTTCCCAAAGCAGTGGTTGATTTTACTTTGATAGAAAGCTGGAGGGCTGTGCATTTGAAAGGAAGACCCTGTAGACCTGGTTTCTATTCATCAGCTATTAGAACAGGTGCTGCCTTACTGCACACCCTCCTGCACGATGACCCAGCCTGCAGCAGCAAAACAGTTGCTTCTCTGCTTCTCCTGTTACAGAAGCTGTTGTCTCCCATAAATCTTCATGAAGTAAAAGGATGAACCTGAGCTACATTTCACCTGCACATCTGTGGGAGCAAGAAATCTCAGAGAGTTTTTATGCAGTTTCCATCTCATCCTTTATTGATAAGGTGTTGTGAGGTCCCACAGATCTGGGAAGGCTGGAATCTGATACAGCTGAGCCACACTAAAGGGTCCTCCTCAGGACTGGGGGAAATAGAAACACATCAGAGATGAAGCCACAGTGGCTATGAACATGTTGTGTGGGTATGATTCTCATTTTCTGAGAGATCCTTATCTCCTGATAAAATTTCTCATTTTTCATGCCATTGTGAAGGGGGGAAAAAAGCCTGTCTTGAGTGTATCTAAGCAGATGAAGTTGCAAAATCTGGTGAAAAATCACTGGTGAAAACTCACAGTAATGGCAAAACTCCTTTGATTTTCCTGTGGCCCAGATGACCTCAATGTTAACCATAAGGTATAGTGTCAAATCTTCTATTTGTAATCCTCTTTGATAAAGCCAAAAATTCTGCACATAGTTTATTATAATGGATTTTAATAGCTATAATGCAAATATTATCACAGAAAAGGTGAATTATAGCAATAAGTGACAACTGAGCAGGAGATCTTCAGCTGCTGAGAACTGCCATGGCTTAGCTGCAATACTATTTTGTTAGCAAAGAATGTTCCCCACACATTTAGGATATATGAACAGTGAAGGTGTTAGGAACTTTAAATGTGTGCAAAACAGCTTCATGACTCACTTTGGTTGAGCACTGAGAAGCCCCAGTTTAATGTATTGCAGAAGTTCTCCAGAGAAACTGTCAGAGAAACTGAACAACGTACTCAGGGTGTAAAATATATCAGCTTTGAAAGAAGTGAAGCTGTTGTATATTACTGACTACAAGCTCAGTCCCACAAGCAAAGAAGTAATGCAGAAGAATTACTGGAAACTCCTATTTAAAACATGACACCTTCCAAAATAATTTCTACAGGCAGTAAGAATTAATGCACTATGAACAAAGCAGTGTTTTCTCTATAAACCTTTAAAAAGGAAAAAAAGGTTCAGCACAAAAAGTCTGCAGTTAAATCTCTGATGATTTAGGCATTTTCTTTTTTTATGTGTTAATAATTTATCAAGAGCTAAAAGTGTTTTCAGAAGAATAACTCCATGCTCACTCATTTTGAAGCAACTTCAGGTTTTTCCTTTTGTTTTCAATTTGTTCTAGTTGCATTCCTTCTGAGTGGGAAAAATAAACCAAGTATTTATAAGATATAAATAACTGAGGATGAGATGAGTAATTATGTGAGAAGAAACCAGAGCTGATTAGCGATAGATCTAAGTGACATTACAATGAAACAATGAAATCCATTCTTTCCTTCTTGCTCAGCATCAAGGAGGTGATGATTTTATGAAACAATGCTCCATAAAAATACTGTGCATTGCAGAACATTATTATATCTCCCCCTAAAATAAAAAGTAACAACAACAACAACAAAATTACCTTTTATTTTACAAAAGACATGCAAATTCTGTCACATTAGGCCATTTCAAGAGTTTTTCTAGGTGTTCTTTCTTCAGTTTTTAACCATAGGAAAACAGCCAGCCCCACACTAAATAAGTCTTTCTTTCTCCATCTGTCACAAGCCCTCACTCACCTGCCTTCTTTGGAACTTGCTCCTTCTCAGCAGTAGGAATAGTAGCTGGTACTGACACATTTTTCACAGTTTGACACCCTTAGCACATCTTTAATATTTAGGTTTTCCTCCCTCCAAGCATAAAAGTACAAAGCAGAAGACCATCAAGGACAGTTGATGTCTCCTGTGTAATTCAAAGGTAATAATGCTTATATTCTTCTACTATAATCAGTAAACTGATGTAAATACCTGTAAAATGTATCAATACATGCAAAATGTATTTATATATATTTATATAATTTAATTAATTGGTTATTTAGATACATTTTGTTAATCTCTATTAAAAGAATTACAAATGGACAATTACTGAAATGAAGCACATTGGGTCCATGTGGTCTTGCCATATTCCATTTTTACTTTTACTTCCCTGTAGACTGACAATCATTGTGTCTATTGCGGTGAAATAAAAGAGCTTAAATGAACTGAAAAGAAATTATTAAGGCTCCTTAATCCTCTTTTGCCATCTGCCTGCTTCACATGCTTACATTTTCCTTCAATGTGAAAGATCTGTGCTATTCAAGTATATATTGTAAGCCACTTTATATTGCTGATGTAGATAATATTTTAAAGGGTAAAACCAAAAAGTGTGTCCAAATTTAAAGGACCAAAGCCAAATAAAGGAAATAACACACCAGTGTTACTGGGGAAAGGAGTCTCACTTTACCTGGTAGGAGAATGAAACTAATTGATAAAACCTGCATGCCCTTCCTTGGTGTTTTAAAACTCTTTTGTAAAGTTAGGTTCAGGGGACAGGGGAAGGGCTGATGGTTTATTACTCCTAGATGAGCCATAGATTGCTAGGGGAGCCTTATCTATGCTAGTTTTACTGATACAAGCTTTGACAGAATTTCCTTAGTGCAGATGAACATGCTTATTCAAATAGAACTTTTTGAGAAGCTGTGTTAGGTATCTCAGCATTTACATATGGGTTGGGTGTCCACCCAACAGCCTTTCCTGCATATAACTATTTTGGTGAAACAGAGCGGTTTTAATCAGAGCAGTAAGAATAGTAAAACTTTTAAAAGTATATCAGATTTGAATGACCTTTTAATTCTCAATAGTGCTGCAGGGGAAACTCCTCTGTTTTCCTTTTTAGGAAATGTTCATCTAGATTAATTTATCTCATAGAAAGATCATCACAGGGAAAAAATAGATTGGACAATAGGGGTCCTGCAACCTCAGTTGCACAACTGATGTGAATGTCAAATCTATTGATACAAATGTCAACATGAAACAATAAAATTGACTGAGAATGCTGGAAGGTTAAATGTAAAAATAGAAATTTTAAGCTCTAAACCAAGCCAAATACTTCTGCTACTTTAAAGCACTGTTGAAACTATTCAGTAAGACAGGAGCACTATCTGGGTGAAACAAGCTCATGCTCATTTACACTTCCTCCTGTCATTGTAAAAGCATACTGATGGAACAGTATGTATACAAAAGTATGTATATAAAAGTATACAGATGGAACTGAGTTTGGAATGATTACCTGCTGAACTTGTAAAGGAAGGACTGTGCCTATCTAGAGAGCTGGTCCCTGGGAAAGTTTGTACTTACCTTGGATTTCTGCCGGTAGTAAGGTCTCATTGTGCCATTCACAGCAACACTTTCCTTCTCATCTGAAATGAAGTTGACTGCAAAGGAAAGGAGACAAATAGTAAAGTTACCAACTTTTGTCAGTAGGAACAAGTAGAGCAGTTAAAAAGACCCTTGTAAGCGGCTTTCTGCCCTCTATCCCAATAAAGACTTCACAGCTTGTGCTTCTTTTTTTCTTAGTAGCAGAAATATTACATATATGTCAACCAGTCCATCCCATAGCCTCATTGAAGCAATAATGGTTTCCTTAGTAACAACCTTTGAGACACAAAAAGGAAATTTCTCCATCTGTCTGACCTGGAGGCTCGAACCCTCCCTCTGGGGACCAGCTGCCCTCTTTTGTCTCTAGCTTCATTTGTAAAACATTTTAGCCTTTATCTGTGTTTATATTGACAAAAAGAATATGTATAAAATAAAACCTGCCGGCTGCCTCTGCAAGAGCCAGATGCAACAATGCTGAAGACAGAAATCTTCATCATTTTCCTTTGAGGTATAGAGACAAGTAAACTGGCGTTATTGCTTGTCTTAAACAAGGAGTTGTCATAAACAAGATGAAGTAGATACTTCCACATGGACAGACAGAAAAGGCCACTTACATTCTCTCTTCTGTGAAGACCCATAGTTTTATTGGACCTGACTTCAAGACCAGTCCTGAAAATATTAACTATTGATACTAGGTGACATTCGTAAAACATTGCAAGATCAGGGTACCTAGCATATCTGCCTGTTACATCCACACCAGCCTACTGCAACATGAGGAACTAGGTCAATAATGAGGAACTAGGTCAATATGCCAGTTCCGGTACTGGCTTTTATGTGGAAAAATTTACTAGGTCATTGATTTCCACTTTTTTTTCCCTGTTTTTTTTTTTTTTTTGTTTTGTTTTGTTTTTGGTTTTTTGTGTTTTGTTTTTTTTTTTTTTTGTTTTTGGGTGGTGTAGGGTTTTTTTTGGTTTTTTTTTTTTTTTTTTTTTTTCAGCTGCAGTGTTAAAAGAGCCTGAGAAAGGAAGTGTAAATCAAAATAGTCACACTGTCATCCTCTGGGAAAGCCTTTTAAGGAGCAGGGCTGAATCTCACCTGTATCTATTTGGTTAGCTTCCAGATGGTAAAAATAAGAAGTAGCGCTAAAAGCAGTAGACAATGCTGCTCACAGAAAAGCTCTAGTCCAAGGAATGCTGACAGGGTTCAGCTCTGAGTGATGAAACAGGCTGAAGGTACCTCCTAACAAGGTGTCAGTAGAAGTTTAGAAGAAGTGTCCTTGCTGATGCCTTTTGCTAGGATTTCCCTCAATGTTGGAGTGTCTGCTGCTAATAAATGGGTACTTCAGAAAAGGAATGGCACATTATGCTATCTCCAGTTTTGATGATGCATTGCACTGGCTGGTTTACATGGCAATGAGGAAGTCTGGTCCAATGCCAGGCTTGATGGAAAGCTCTTGTGCATATAGATGTTTATACTCTGGTTTGTTTTCTGCCCCACCAAGTGACTGAGGGAGCCAGTGCCTAGGATCAAGTTTGTTTCCCTTGGTGGGAGCACAGCATTAACATTCAAAGTGCTTCTTGTCTCAATATGCTATTGCTTCCTAGCCTGAGAAGACCAACAGAGCAGTCTAGTTTATGGACCTGCTTTTACCCCTATTTCTGCCTACACTGTTATTCATGAGGTGGGAACACAAGGCAGCTTACACAAATCTTCCACTGTGTAAATCATTCTGGCCCTAAAACTGCATGCTAAAATGCACCTGGTAAGTTAGAACATCTAAAACTGATATTGAGGCAGAACCACTGCTGTGCACTAATATGGTTTTGTTAAGAATGCAGACAAGCTAGTATTGACTTGAGACATTTTCATCTGTTACTTTATTTGAAGTAAAAGAAAACATGCTAATAGTGCTAACAAACATCAGAGCTAAGCAATTTCATAGGGTGATTACACAGCAGAGTTCTGGAAACCTTCTGTCTACTGCATGTCCTAGATATTAACACAAGCAGCAGACTAAACATTTGTACCTTGTTTGTACTGCCAGCTGACAAATGAAGGTAATTAATGTGCAGCTATAAGGTGGAAGAGTCTGGAAAATAGCAAAACTTGTAGTCCTGAAATACATAATGCTGATGCCAGAATATTGATTTAATTCCATTACTGTTGCTGTGATCTTTTAGAGTTTTACATTATATATTGATGTTTACAGCTTATTATATTTTCTTATTTCTGTTTTATCAAATTTTCATTTTGAACATTTATTTCTAGCTGGATATTAGACAAAAAGAAATATCCCATATCAGGTGCAGCTATTCAAGTCAATGGGTAACAGGACTTGACACTTGTCAGGTCTTTTTAATTTATGTTTCAATTCTCTTCTTTTGGGTAACATTGATTCTGACAGTGGATAATTACTATGAATATGCTTAGTGAAATTAAAATCAATGACATCTTTGTATTTGCTCTTTGGAGAAATTGCCAACAGAGGCAAAAAAAGATTTTCCAAATACTCTTCTGGAAGTGGCCAGTACTAAATGAAACTGGAAAGCAAAAGATTTATGACTGTACAGCACTTGCATTACTGTGGGCTGATTACTTTCTGCAAAATCCATTGTCACGTAAGGTGAACTAAATGTATATGGCCTCAGCTGCAGAATTTCTTCCAAATTCACAGTTTTTTGCAGGCTGCTTTGGGCATCTGCTCTTTGGTGGAATCAGGGAATGCACACTCCAGCTTCAGTTTTCAAGTCAGCTTGTAAGAAAACATATGGGTTTTCATAGTCATTCAAGGAAATAAGCCTATGGCTTGTTAGGTACAGAGGACAGTTTGTGGTATAAAGGGATTGTTATAATCGTCTGGCCTGACTTGACCTCCTGCCTACCCTATCTGGCAATTTCCACAGTTACTCTAAAAACTTCAGAAGAAAATATTTTTTATAAAGACAACCAGATGAAATTTAAGGAGTGCAAAACATGCTGAGTTTTACATGCCTGTGGTAAACTGCTCCAGTAGTTACATACCTCAGTGTTAAAAATGTATTTTATTTCCTGTTGTAAATTTGCTGATTTAAACTCCAACCACTGCATTTTGCTACCCCTATGCCTTTATACTAGAAACTCTTCAATCTGCTTTTAGCACTGATAAAACCCATTCTGTCTGTGGGGTGGGAAGAAGGATACAAGCAATGCCAAAAGGCAACGTATTTGCTCTCTCCAATTTTCCAGGAAAGGCATAAAAAGATAGGCTGAATTAGTTGCTAAATTTTATCACTCCCAAAAGAGCTTTCTGATACTATGCCAATATGAACACTCCATAAGATTAATCCATATGCAGGTTATAATGCTTTCTTCTGCACAGTGTTTCCCTCATGGTTTTTGAGTGATTTTAAAGAAAAATATTCACATTCCACATTAGAGGAGTTCCAGACACTTGTATCAGTGTGTTGCCTTGTACAGGGGAAGCTAACATTCCTCTCCAGAAGGATGTTTCTTAGAACAAAACCTTGGGGTTGTGCACATCTAGGCACTGTGGCAGATTCTAGTTTTTCATTCACAGAAGAGGCTCAGGCTGCATTTAAGCCATTGTAGCATAATGGTAAAATCAGTTCTTACATTTTATAAAAGTAATTCCTGTCCTAGGAACTTTTTTTTTTTTTTTGTCTTATAGAGGAGAAAGCTCATTGTTGGTAGCCCTTGTGAGAAGGGAGAGGAACAGTGATGGATGCTGAGCCAGGTTCCAAAATGCCAGCAGCACTTGGTTGGCACATAGTAGTGACTGATGGGAAAGGTCTGACAATGCCAGGCTGATATGGCAGGGTTTCAGAGTTAAAATAGAAGACTGAAATTCAATAAACTGGGAGGAGACAATCTCCTCACCCTTTTCCCACTTGTCCTGTTGTTGGCTGCACACTTCCTTTCTTACACCTGCTCTGGTACACTTTGGGCCCTGCTGTGATCTAATTTAATTCTAGAATGGCAGAGAACTATTTAATTTTTCATTGTGTGTTTTTCAGGTGGGATTTTTTTGCCATTTTAGTGAATGGAGTTTGCACATAAGAAGAGCTCTGGCAATTGCCAGCACCAGCGTGTTGGTGAGGAGGGGGGAGGAGACAGGTGAACACACACCCCATATTGGCAGCAGAGAGCTATAGATCAACCAGCTGTGCTTTTGAAACCATACTCCTCAGCTGTAATCAGAATGTAAAAAATACACGTAACACCTTGAAATGGAAGGACCTGTCATGATCCAGAAGGCAGAAGCATGGTGGGAGCCCGGAGAAGCCAGGGCTGCGCGAAGCCAGGAGAAGAGCTGAGGGAGTCCCTCAGCGTTCCCGCTCTTTCTGTGAGGGCGCGGCTGTAGCACTCACCCCTTCCCAAGGCGAAGCAGAGGCAGCTCCAGAGCAGCCCCACACACAGCAGTAAGAATATTGTAATGGTTTGAGGGTTTGGGTTTTTTTTTTTTTACTTAATAATTTGAATTTCTGTTCTTTCCTTCATTTGCTTTTGAGCTCTGTCTGCCCACGCCTTGGTGCATGGCGGCCGTATGGCTCATAGGGCCAAAGCACCAGGTCCCACTGTGGCACCTGGGTGTCCTGGCAGGCTCAGGAGCTCTGGCATGGCCTGCGTGCCACCAGGAGCCGTGGCATGGCCTGTGTGGCACCAGGAGCTCCGGCATGGCCTGCGTGCCACCAGGAGCTCTGGCATGTCCTGTGTGGCACCAGGAGCCGTGGCATGGCCTGCGTGCCACCAGGAGCCGTGGCATGGCCTGTGTGACACCAGGAGCTCTGGCATGGCCTGTGTGACACCAGGAGCTCTGGCATGGCCTGTGTGACACCAGGAGCTCCGGCATGGCCTGCGTGCCACCAGGAGCTCTGGCATGGCCTGTGTGGCACCAGGAGCTCCGGCATGGCCTGCGTGCCACCAGGAGCTCTGGCATGGCCTGTGTGACACCAGGAGCCGTGGCATGGCCTGCGTGCCA
This sequence comes from Anomalospiza imberbis, assembly GCF_031753505.1. Taxonomy (NCBI): domain Eukaryota; kingdom Metazoa; phylum Chordata; class Aves; order Passeriformes; family Viduidae; genus Anomalospiza; species Anomalospiza imberbis. Next base: position 78,768,572 of record NC_089683.1, on the reverse strand, counting down.
GCAGGAGCCGTGGCATGGCCTGTGTGGCACCAGGAGCTCCGGTATGGCCTGCTTGGCATCGACACCCCCTCAGCCCAGCTGAGGTGCCTAGACAGGAGCCCACTGCCCTTCTGCATCTGTGGGTGCAGCTCCAGGGCCTGGCTGAGGTATGGCAGCAGTGGGAAGCTGTGTTTTACCGTGTGGCAAAAAGCCAAAATTCCTGTGCATGTGCACATCAGGTCTGCGAAAGGACACGTGAGATGTGAAGGGTGCTCAGGCCTCATGGGTGGTAAAGCTGGCAGCCCTAACATCACACAGGATCCAAGGGACTTGGGCAGTGGGTCTGGATTTAATGATAGATTCCAGCCACATGTAAATAAACTTTGGGAATTGATTCAGACTTTAGGTGGTTATTTTTATCTTATGTTTATCATGTTGACCTGCTGGGTAAAAAAAATAGGAGTTAGTACAAGAAACACAAAGCTGTATAATATAAGTGACTCCAAAACCATTCCATGCTATACATACTGTTACAGAAATTCTGCTGGATTGGATATTGAAAATAGAAATTATTTACACAAATTACAGTGTGGAATTCTGTGGATCTTCTTGCTATTGTTCTGTTGCTATTGCATGTTTAAATTGAAGATGTACATCCCTGGACATTTTTAATTTCTTCCCTACTCTCTTGTGTGCTACTACTTATTTTTGTCAGTCTATTGTTTTCACAAACTTGATGATTTTGAGGTAAGAAACCTATATTATTATTCACTGTCACTTGATATCTTCATAAATCACTGGGCATATTTAAAACTGTCTATAACCACAGTTTTGTTGCAGCAGAAGAAAAATCCTAATTATAATATCCTACATAGATACTTTGATACAGTACAGTAGCTCTAAGTCATGTGTAAAATGGCTGCTATTCAGCTCTGTGGGTCTAGTGGTGAAACAAACCATGAAAATAAAGTTGACTAAAACCAGAAATGAGAGACAATAGAGTTCTCATGCCAGTTGAGATGAGAAAAAGATAGGGTGTTATTTATGGACTGAAGTTTTTTACCCTTCCTTGGATCCTAATGTACTCAGTGCCCTTTGCTGCAGAGCACTGCTGCTCTTACAGTGCATGTTTCACTAGTATTTACAAACCACCTCCATATGTTTTGTAATGATTTTTAAAAGTAGAAATACCAGACCATCATACTTGTTAAATGATAAATGAACATTATAAACCCAGGAGCATCTGGTAAACAAACAGAGATTAGCTAACATTTATTTTAAATGTTATTTCAAAGCAATTTTTTATTTTTCTGAATTGAAGAGTGAGAACATGACTACTTTAGGACATTTTCTGTTTTCCAAGTAGTGACAGCACCCTTGTCTGGACAGACTGTGAAGAAAAAGACCAGGCTGATGGAGAGTCATAGACCTCTGAGGTGTTGGCAGGCCTGCCTGAACAAGGCTCATGCAAACTGGATTGGGTTGGTAATCATGTGAGCCAAAAATTGGTAATTATTTTCATTTGGGAAGTTTTCAGGCTTTAGTGTATGTGTTTTCAAGGTTTTCTCTGCAGTCATAACAGACATAAACATAAGGGGAAGGAAGGTAAAAATGTAGTTAATACAATATAGGAAAATACTCTGGGAGTTAGGGCTGGAAGCACCTTTCATATCTGGAAGGTCTTACAGTAAAGGTTTGTGGCAAGCACAACATCTACAACAAAAGTTATGAGAGTTGACAATGCTGGTGAATGGTCTGTTGAATTCCAAATCCTTTGCAGGAAATGTTGTGCAGGTAGTGCTCTTTACCTGCCTCAAGTTCTCAGCTACTATTGCTATCACCAAGTAGGTAATGTATATAGTAGGAAAAAGGATTCTAAAGAAATGCAGGTTGTAAATGGCTGCTGTTTCTACCAAATGTTGCTGCAAGAGCAGGACCTGTGCACAAAGTCCTGAACATACTTCAGTTTACGGGCAGGGGCACAAACCATTTGCTATGTGTATCCTTAGCCATGTTTTTGTAGCCTTTTCCATGTGCTTAGTAAGTCTGTAGTATACTTCATCTTTTGCAGCCTGACATGAGTCTTTATTCACAATTCACTTGATCTTCTAATTTTTTGGAAACTAGATGGTGTCTTCAATATAGACGTATTAATGCTATGTACTTTATATTCATTTTGTGGCTTTGAAAGGTTCAGTAAATCGAATAGCCTCTGATTCCCATCTTAGATTTGTGTCTGTTTTTTCTTACATGTTCCAAGAGGGCAGGTTGTAACCAAACACAGAGACTGTGATTTGTCTTTTGTCAACAACAGAGTAAGTAAAGGATAAAATTAATTTCAATCCAACTGCTTTTTACACACCTGCATTTAAAAACACAGATACCTCTATTAGTCAAGATAGTTTCTGAGTTGCAGCTTGAAGGAAGGGGAGGAAAGGAGGCAAAGAGTATAGTAGGGCATTTATCATGTCATGCCTTTCCTGCTTTTGTGTTCTTCTGTGGGAGTCTACTACTCTGTGCTGGCAGAGATGGCTTTCTGTGCTTAGGAGACAGTGGATCTGACCCAAAATGTCCATTCTTGAGCTTAAAGATTGAGGGCTGTCTGGGCCTTGATAAGACATTTTTTAATACCAGAATAAATACTGACTGCACAGTTAAAGTGAAAGAGTTAAGTTTAATTTAGCTTCTTTTCCAAACTGCTTCTTAAAGGCTTTTCTGTTTGCTCATCTCCTCTGGAACTTAAACAGAGACATTTTGTTGCTATGGAAAATAGTGAGCAAGCAATAACAAATGCTTCCTCACATAGAAGCAAAGCACCCTGTTAACCATCAGCCATACAGATATGACTGAAAGTGGAAAAGAAAACATGGGGGAAAATATGAAACCAGTTGCAGCTTTCATTCTGTCCTTAAGTGAAATATAACCTCACTTCCTTCTTTCAGCACGGCATAGTGGCATTCTTGTGGTCTTGGAGAAGAGGGTCATTTGCTGATAGCAGTTTCACTGTTTAAGGATACCTGTCACAGTCATGAATATCTGTCTGAAACAAGAGATTTTGAAAAGCCTCACCAGAGTTACAACTTCACATATGCACATTTTACACTAAGCCAAAAAGAATAAGGGATTTTTCTTCTATGATCTTCTTAGTTCCAAGAAAATTTCTTCATGAGACATATGTGGGAAAATAATACCTTAAATACCTAAATCCAGTCAGACTTCATCTTGCCTCCAGTCTCAGAAAGGATTGCAGAGATATAAATTAGAAAAATTTGACATTCACCTTGATCTTTGCTTTGCCACCTAAGATGCTTTCCAGGGTCAGCCTTGAAATTCAACACAACACCACTCTGTCAGAATAAAGCAAAAGTTGCACATTAGAGCTATTTTAGTTTTTAAAGTATTACTGTTACAGCTTTTTAAAAATAGTCACATATGACCCAACCTATTTTTAAACAACTGAATCTTTTCATTCCTAAGTCTCTTTTTTCCCCATCTATCTGTAATTTTCTTTTTATAATGTTCTTGACTAAGCAGGGTTACAGTCAATACTAATTCATACAGCTAACTGAAGATGACAGTTTCAAGGGACCATTTATGTTGTGACAGGCAAAGAACAGACCAGTTACACTGTTGTTTTTACTGAAGACAGACAAAACTAGACCAAATCCTGTAGCACACACTCAAGCAAAACTCCAAGAGAAACTTTGCCTCAATTCATCTATGAATAGTCAGAAATGGACATTAGGAGTTCCATATTTTTCACAGTGAACTCTGAAAAGCTCAAATCATCCTTTTTGCAGCTGTTGTTCATTCATGATTCAAAAATGTTGTCTGATTCATTAAAAATGTAAAAACTCAGCAAAAAGTATACATCAGAAATTCCTTCTATAGAAAGCTCAAACTATATGTGAGATGAAACCTAGTAAACTTGAACTTTCCCACCAGCTGAAATTAAACAAATTTTTTTTAACAATTAATAGTAAATAAGATGGTCTGAAAAGTGCCCAGTACCTTGTGAACTTAATCTGCAGCAGCAGTTGCACCACATCAGTCTCCCTGAATCAGCAACATACCCATTTACCAAAAGAATTAAATAATGAAATCTGGAGTCTTTCTTATGTGTGTTTCCTCAGTGTTTTTCTTGTTCTACATGGCCATGTGCATGAGTAGATAATTTCATTAATATCTTTTTTCTGTCAGGAAACATCATTACATTGTAAGGAATGCAATAATCCACCCATGTGCATAAACTTCCTTTTGTAATACATCCCCATTTCATCTACATTTTTCAAGGACTTTTACTTGTTGTAAGTACACTTGGGTGGTATATGGGACTCAGCACCCACAATGATTTTTTTTCTTTCCTAATTTCTAAACTGCATTGCCTGAAGCTGAGGAGGTCTTGGGATATTCCCATGATTCTGGTTTGAGCCTGTATGTGAAGCACCAGATTAATAAAAGACTTTTACCAACTTAGTCACCACTCTGTATGCAAACAGAAACATTTTCCAGTGAGTGATTTTGACTAAGTTCAAGTTTATAAGCTTGACTCCTTTAATTCAGTTTCCTGCAGCAGAAATATCAATTATTCATCATTACTTACCAGGAAGGAAGTGTACCTGTTACACAGCAAGATGATCCTGTATAGAAAGTAATGTAGACTTCTTTGGACATGGAAAACTTGCAATAATATTTTACTTCTCCCTTGGTTGGGAATCAAAGAGAGCCTTGGGTACTCCAGTTCAAACCACATCACAGTTGAAGTGTCCAAGGAGAATCTAAAATTTCAGATTCAGCCACTGCTATGTAAAACAATGCCACAGGAACATTCCCATGTCAAAACCACAATTTTTATAGCCAGCTGAATAGCTTTTTCAGGCAATGAGCAATCAGTTCAAATATATACCTTATTCCAACTAAAATAGAGATCCACTGTATTATCTGTTCATGGAGAACACTTAGCCTAGACTCTAATCTCTAGAAATTGGCATAATTTGAAGGCACTTGAGACAACAAACACTCAAATTACAGACTGTTAAAATAGGAAATATGAATGGATTTCTACTGGCATACTTTGTTGAACACTCCTGCAGTTATGCTGCAGCCCAAATATAAATGCTTTCTGTATTAGCTTGAGAGGCATTAAGGGTCATATTTTCTATAGATGAACTGAATGAGGGCTGAAAATCTAACTTGTAAAAGCAAAGAGGAGGGGAGGCCTTGAGAGTAGGCTTTCTAATCATGTGTACAGAAGGCTCTTCTGTGGATGTACCACGATGGCTATAGAGACAGAGCTGGCTTTATATGGGGCAGGGATAGAGGTTGTCTTCTGTTGATGTCTTGAGAGGACTCTTAACTGGGGGAAGCCTAGTTTCTTGCTAATAAATGTGGTCACATTATTCAGTACTGTGTTGGGTTTAAAAGACTTTTTCTAGCTGTCTCTTACAGTTTCCAAGGGCTGATTTCACTGTGGGTGAGCACACAACACCAGGACTGTCTCAGGAAATGACACCCTACATTTAGATATCCAAATACCTTAAAACGAAGCTGCTCTGAAAAGAGAGAGCAAAAGATGTAAATTTATGCAGTTAAGCAAAAAGCTGAAGAATCATGTCCCATCTAAAAATTCTTTATTTTCTCAAATCTTACTCAGTGGTGTCCTTGCCACCAGAACATACAAGAACTCCAGTTTTAACTTGTCATGCTATCCTTTGCAAGACTGAAAACAGAAGATATTTGTCCCAAGTTTTCCTTACAGACAGTGAAATTTAGAACACCTTTTCAGGTAACTGTTGTCAAAATTAATAATACATTAGAAATTGGAAAAAATTATGTGCTCAGAAGGCATAAGATTTGTTTACATTGCTTTAAATTCACTTCTCAAGCTGTACAGAGGAAATACCTTTCTTTTGTAGATAGGATCTCTGAATGTAAATATCATACAATGATGAAGAGTGTATTTTATTTTTAAAACCTCACAGTTTTGGGAAATCTTGCTTAAAATTTTGGAATTCCTTGAACTTCTCTGACTATCACTGTCTGTAGTTTCTGGTGGAATTCCCATGGAAGGAAATAAAAGTGTCCATGTCCTTTGGTTACTGGGGAGGAATTCAGGGGCTGAATTTCCTTCACATAAAGCTGTGCTCCCAATCCTCATGCCAAGACATCTACTGATAGAAAAAAGCTGTTTGAATGGTGTTTCAGCAATTTTGAATAATTCAGGCCTCCACATTCTGGACTCCAGAGCGATTTGAGGTTTGAAACTGAGACATTAAAGCTAAAGTAATATAAATGGAATGACACGTGTGCTTTCCAAGATCTGGAAGCCTGCTGCCCTCCAGGTCTCTAGCTTATTCAGGAAATGACCATTTTTTATAATGTTGACATTCCCATATACAAATGAAAATCCATAGTGTTTCCCAGACCTGACACTGAAACACACACAAAAGGGAGAAGTGGACTTAGAATGAAATAAAGTGCGAAAGGAAACAAGAATAATAATCTTGAACTTCATTTATTGTGCTTCTTTAAATCTTTGTTTGGCAATGTTTCTGTGGAAAGATTGAAGTTAAATTTTTCACATGTTTAACACCTGGTTAAACACCATGTAAACCCATGGCAGTGGCCAAATATACCTCATTAAGGAAAACTTGAGACTACTGTCCTAATGAAGTTCCATATTTTTCCATGCACTATCATGGATTGATTCTTTAGAAGCTTTTTCAATAAGGCATCTGTCCTCATTTCATGTGTCCAGATTAAATGAAATACATTTTATTGAATAGCCACCTCTGGCTGTGATTCTTTATATAATTCGAAAATGTGTTTTTAATATTGCTGTTTGTAGGACAGCAGAGGACAAATGTTTTACAAAGTAAACCAAGAATATTGACACCGTAAAAGAGAATTCTTCTTGACACCTTTCAATATTTGGTCCTGTGGCTGACATGTCACTACGTTTTTTTGACTTGCTTTGTGTACTATCACCAGCATCTTGGAGATATCCAGGCTTCATATCTGCTGCAAAGGGCTACAGGCCAAGTATCTTTTACCTCCCTGCTATCACCCCCAGAGGTCAGAAGTTCATTTTGAGCATTGAAGCAGCCTGCTTCTGTAACAATTGGTGAAACGAGATTATGTTAAAGAAAGCAGTGTTGATTTTATTAGAAACTAGACAGAAGAATTAAATGAAACTAAAGTTGAACAGAAGAAACTTTCCTGTATCTGGCAGCAGCACAAAGTCTAGCTCACCAGGTTACAATCTCATGGTTATTACTGATACATTCAAGCACACTAGAAAAATGTATCAGTGCTTATCTGACCTTTCTTCTCATAATATGCTTCACAGATATGTTACAACAGGAACTTCAGCCAGCAGCAGCTTCAGTGAAGAACAGTTCTGGCAGTCATGAGCAGGAGGGAAATGCTTCACCTTTTGAAGCTCCCTTCAGCTGAGAAAACTCTCCCTTGTTAGGATAACTGCAATCCAGTTTTTTTCAGTGGCAGGTTGTGTTAAATATATTTAAAGGACACAAAACCCAAGTAAATGTTTCTGTAACTGCAGTTTGTAGCTAATTCCACTCAGTGATGACACCATTTCCAAGCCTTTGTGTGAACATTCCAGCTTTTTGCTAGATGTGTTAGAATATGTTGTCCTTATGAACTGATAAAAGGAAATCTTCAGCTTAGCCCACACACACACTTGGATTTCTCTTTATGGAAGCTCTACTGATCTGTCACTGGGGAAATACCTTACTCAAAGAAGAGAAACAGAATTATTCTCTCAATACTGTTATTCAGAATTAGGTATATTGTATTTAAGTATGTTGAAGATTGCTGCTGCCATAAGGCAGGAAAATGTGCAGGCTGAGGCTGGCTGATCAGAGCAGAATTTGATGTACATGTTGCTACATTGTAGTCTTTAATATAAAATGAAACTATACTCTGCCATCAGATTGTCATTGCTTTTAAAATTAGATTGTGATGCTTCACCAAGGGTTCAACATTCCTTGAATTTCTTTAGTTAGTGAGTACAAGAAAAAAAACTGGTTGTCAGAACTAAGAGTGTAAAAGTTGGTCTCATGCTAGAAATCTGTCAACTTCAGGTTCAAAAGCCTGAAGAAAAATCAGACATGCAGAAGCACAAATCATGGATGGGAAGTGCAGTGCAGGGCAGCCGTTGCAGTGTTTCAGCACACACAAGGCTCAAATCTGCTTGCAATTTTGCAGGATTGGAGTAAAGTTGATGGCCTAGGAAATTCTTTAATACTGACACATGAATGAAACTGTTCAGGACAAAGAAAACCACCTCTAACAAAGAGGTGTTCGTGGGATGTGCTCATATTCATTTCATGAAATCAAACTGTCACATCTAGCACCACTCTTACCTACTGAAGGAACTGTGCTGTCTTTCCAGTGCCTGGTCTCAGAACTGAATTGCAGCAATCTCTTCAAAATATCTTATTTGCCACATTGTGTCCATTGTGAAAACACAAAATACATAACCAGAACTGACAGGAGATGGCAGCCATGCAGAGAAAAGTGTGGCATGCAGAGCTTTGAAAGAGGAATGGAGGGCCAGAAGAGACAATGAGGAAGAGCAGGGAAGAGAAGGTATGACATCAAATGAAGGGAGGAAAGCCATGGAAACAGTGTCAGCCAAGGAGTATGAAACTGAAAACAGGGAATAGAAACTATTCACTCTGTTTAGGATATGAAGGAGGGATTCAAAGACAATATAACCTGGAAAAAAAAACCAAGACATAGGGGAGTTAGAGGACTATGAAAGCGATGTTAGAAGTAGTATAATAGAAAATCACTATGGAGCAAGTACAGGCAGCTATGAGAGATTAGAGACCGAGGCAAACATCACTAAGTATGAGGAATTGAAAAGGAAGGGAGACTTTATGGAGACTCAAATTAACTTTTGATGGAAAGAAAATAGAAACATAGAATGAGGGAAACTTTTGAGGAATGATAAAGAAAACAGGGCTGTGAAGACATTAGGACATAGGGAAGAAGAGTAGATAGGAAAGAAAACTCTAAAGTAGATGAGGAGCACAGGCAAAAATAAAGGGAAAAAACCTTCAAAGACAAAATAACCAAAGAAAAAACCCCGAACTTCCTTGTCTTATGGCATAATCTTTTCTTTTGAAAAAGGCTGTACACTGTTTGCAAATTACAGAAACAGCACAGTAACTACAGTTACCACAGTCCATACTGCTGCAAATATAATCCTCTTCTGGGTGTCCATGTTAATTCCTGCAGAGATGACTTTGTGATGCACAGCTATATCAAAGGATCAATAGAAGTGCACCCAAATGCATTAGAAAATTTCCATTTATCCTCCTAGTCAGCCTTACATTAGTACTATAATTGTAGTCACTGACACTTGCTTTGTCACAACCTTTTCACTATAAACTACTCCAGGAAACCATTCCCCAAACTTACCTGATCACACACCTACATTAGTTGACATGTTCATGTGAGGTGACAGAGACATAAACACGACATAATCCTTGCTATATAATGTAATCCTCAGTGTCACAGACAAAGAAGTTGATTTAGAAAGGCATTTGGGGACAAAGGTATTTAATTGTAGCCTAGAGATTCTGGCAGATGTCTGTGTTGCTTCGGATTATGATTTTACCATCCATTGTAAAGTTACTTTCCATTTCATGTTAGCTGGTATATTTTGATTTCTACACGTTTCTTAGGAATGTTGCAAAACTTTCCTAAAGAGTAGCTTCATCCTGGAACAAGATAAGAAAATGCAACTTTTAAGTTAAGTAAGTGCAGTGTTATAGGGAGTGTTTCTAAGAAGAACTCTCTAATATTTCTGTACATTCACTGTCTATTCAAATCTTTCAAGCTCTCTGCATTGACTTTAACAGGCCATGGATCAGACTGAAAATTAAAGCCTGACTGAAGCGTTCACTTAGAAAAATATGATGCTATCTGTGAACCACTGCATTCTGAACATTGTGATCAGGCCACAAAAAATGCAGCTTGAAACAGGTGCCAGACATTTTTGTAGGAAATCGGTGCAATTTCAGATAAGTTTAATGGAGCAGCCATTTCATGAAGCAGCTAACAAGCTGCTCACACTCCTATTTCACTCACCTTAACTAAATTATTCAAATCTTCAGAGTTTTCTACTGATCATGTACAGAACCACACTTACAAATGGCCATGCTTTGTATTTAATCATTTTTTCCTTCAACTATGCAAAAACGTGATACTCACTGCAGGATACTTACTATGTAGGAAGCCACAAAATGGGCAGCAAAGTTGTGTGGTACCTAGTCTGTCCAAACATAGTAATATTACCTACTGAAAGTAAGCTGCAAAATAAGAAATGGAAGAAAAATACTATAAACTGAGTGTAAATATATTAACTATAAATGGCACTAGAGAGAAAACAGGCTCAAAATTTTCCTTCCTCTCCTTAAGACGCTATACTGAACTCACTGGGGTAACTCAAGGTAGAGTTCCTAACTGAAGAATCACATATTATTGTTACACATTCTTTCTCTGCATGGAACCCATTTATTTTTTCCCGCTGGACTGTTTAGCAAACCACAATTATTCAGTTAGCCATCAAAACTTAATTAGATTACTTACATGTCAGAACAACCCCAGTCACGTGTGTACCCTACATTAACTTCTAATAATTTAGAAGGAAATCACAGGCACTGAAACCAGCTCCCTCTCTTATGGATCGAGAGAAGCTGCCTGCAAGATCACGGTCATGCCAAGGATATTTTATGCTCTGCAGATGGTTCCCTTCCTCCTCAAGTTTGAAGATAGAGATGTGCTGAACAAGCCTTTTGTAGCATTCCTGCTGAAAAGTTAGTAGCAAACAACGAAATTTGAACAATAAAACAGGAGTGGAATATTCCTCTGAAATATGAAGATCTATCAATGACCTTTTAGCAGTAGCTACTAATTTGGTATTTCCTAAACAAGGACTTGATTAATGATACTTGGAAGGGATAATGTTTTTAAATGTTAGAACTGGAATGGAATTAAATCATTGTTGATTGTAGTGCATGCCTGCTCACACGAGTTATCATCCTCTGCCTGTTTGAAGATTAATAATCTGTATCTATACTGTGAGGGGAGAAAGATGGAGCAAATTCCTTTCCAGCATTTTTTTCAGTTTACTAAGATAATTTTTTTCCCCTGGTAAAAAAATTCTATTCCCAGCCTTTTAAATGAAGCAACTCCAGGAACATAAGTTGAAAAAATCATAGTTCACAATGAGGAGCACCTTTAATCACAAAAATGTGAGCAGTGAAAGCCTGATCATGTGCAGCAGAAATTTTCTGTAGTGCCTGATGAGCAGGACTGCACTCTCTTGTGGAGGTGTCAGACTGCATCACTGCAGCAAGCTTGGTGTACTCTCCATGTAACTGGAATCTTTAGGGACGGTGTGTAGGAGTGATGAAGAGGCCTGACAACAGGACAACCTTTCCCTGAGGAACTAAAAACAATCACCTCCTGAAGGCAGAAGTTGAATTTTAGCAGCTGTTCGTACAGATTAATTTTTGTCTTCTTTTCTGCTAGCCATTTACAAATAAGTGACACTGGGTAGCACCAGTGCTACCTATGGCTTCAGAATTAAACAGGTTTAATTTTTTTTTTTTAGCAATGAGAAATACACCACAATCACAAATAGCTGTTGCAGATCTTGCCAGCAGAAGTGGGGAAAGAAGTGCTCTTTAGTAGTCTGATTAAAGAACTGCCTCTATAAACTTAATTTGAGCTTTAAATCACCTTTGGCTTTAAACAAATAGGTGTAGTGAATGAAAGGCACTGGACAGCTGGTAGGGAGAGTGGCAGAATAGCATGTGAGGGGACTCCCTGTTTATAAAAGTTACTCAATAAAAAGTGTGTAAACTCCAAACCCTGAAGTCCTGCTGTTAGTTCTGTATTTTGCACACTGAAGTAGCATCTTGAGGGGTGTTCAGAGACTTAAAATGGGATAATAGTTATAACATGAAAATAAAGTGTCCTCTGCTCCTCTGCACCATGTAGACCTAACTACTTTGCCACTCGATAGATTCAATCCATCTATAAACAGATACAGATGGCAGGATTTCAATTTTCTGTTTCCTTTGCTGTTTTTTTCCAGAATTTTGTGGATATCCATTTCTGAACAATTACTCATCCAGTGTTATTTCTGATGAGGGCGTTGCCTATGTACTGCAAGCTATCATCAAATTGCCAGAATTACTTCACTCTTCATTTGAGCCTTTTCCCACTGAATTTAAGCAAGATGAAGGCATTTACATTCTCATCTGCATACATGCATACTGATCTTTTTCATTATTCAAATAGAGAATATTTTTTGGCCTAGCTTTCAAAAAACACTTTTCTATCTGATCTTAGGGCAACTACAATTGTAGATATCAACTGACAGACACTATCAGTTTGCTTTTTTCCATACTAAAGCATAGTAATGCTAAATTTGTAATATATCTTAGGCAGCCTCTTAACATTTATATGTCTCATAATTTTACTAAGTCTGTAAAATCTAGTACCTGCTATGCCTTATATCATTGATTTTACTCAGTAACTGTGTTATGCATTCCCTTGAAATAAACATGTACTTCATCTCAGGTAAGAAAGGGGCTCTGCTTTTGAAATTTAACAATATGCAAAGCAACGTTTTGTCATAGTATCTAAAAAATGTATGGAAATCTCTCCCCTTCTCCATGCCATAATATAGGATTTCCTCTCATGTTTCCAAGGTCATAAGAAGGGCTTTTGATAATAGCCCACAAAAGCAAAAGGGATATGAGAAGCATCATCCTAAATCTGTGAATAAGAACCTCATATATTTTGCATATATTTTACTGAGTAAGCCTCCAAGATAGACATAAATTTTACTTTTTCTTATTATTTGTGATCTAAGGCTGTTATCCTGCTAGCAGTCTAACTCTCAACAACTGAGTAGCACCTCCTTCTTTAATAGCACCATTTCTTGACCCAAAGTGAAATTTTGGTTTTGCTTGTTTTAAAAGCATTCTGGCTCTATACCTGTGGATGGTTCTTCCAAGCAAGCTGTGAGAAGTGGTCACTCTATTTAGTGTATTAATGAACTGCATGCCCTGGGCTTTGTAAGCAATTGTTCAGTCATGTAGTTCTTTCAGTTTGCCATTTTCAAAACCATAAAAACCTTCAATACCTGGAGGAGGCAGAAATGGGGGTTGCTCCAGATGTACACCATTTAGATAAGCTTAGATTGATTATGGCTTTATTCTAGACTAAGTTTCCCCATGTGTAGAACAGCACATATGGGAGGTTCCTAATAAGTTGCACACTTTAGAGGACGAAGTAAAAATATTTTTTTCTTGTTTGCAATTTATGTTTATGTCTCATTGCTAAAATCACATCTTTAAATGTTATGCAATGACATATTTCTAGTGTTTGTACTGCTGAATGCTGGGTAGAACACTCAACAAATCAGTCATCTGTAAAGATACTTGGCAATCACTAAAAATCAGAATAGAAGCCCCAGAGGGTGAACATGCTTCAATTTAGATTATTATTTTATACTAAGAAACACATTCTTGTTCTATTTTGGTTTTCAGGATGCCAAAGAACACGTTCTGGGCATGATTTGTGCTGAAAACCAGAGAAAATTCCACTTTTTCCTATGCCATAAACCATTCATAGATAAGATCATTACAGCAAGCTCAAGTTAGAGTGCAGGATGTAAATCTTTGTGTCATTAGTCAGCTATTTATGAAAATGTTTGTTAAAACTCTGTAATAAATAACTTAATCAAGTCTAGCAGTGTTTCCTCATTTTCCTTAATTTTTCCTCTTAAAAGGGGAAAAGAAAGATTAAGTAAAAGTCTGTCATTTATAAGACATCTAACAACTTTGCAAACAATGCTTATCACACAAGAAATATTCCTCAAAGAGAATTTGATGATAATTATGTAAAAGTCAATTGTTCAGGGCTCCCAGCAATTATCACTCCCAATATGTGGAACAACAAAAATGATGGATTAGCTAGAGAAACTTTGATATTAAAAACGTAGCAACTTTTGTCCAAGTAATATATATGTGCATGCACACACATGCACAAATACAGGCAAGAAGAAGGGATATCCAGCATTTGTGGGTTTAGACTGTGTTGGAGATAGAAATCTCCTGTTTAATTTATTGTGAGTAGCAGCCTAAATTTTTGAAAGTGACAAATTAGCTGAATTCAAGGCACTAAGATGATTTTGGTTTTCAGCTCCAAGTTCAGTTTGAAAATCAAGTTATCAGAGACATCTCTTCAAAGTGCATACATCTAAAATACATCTGAATCAGGTGTTGCAAAATGAGGTCTGTGACTGAAAGTTCTGAGGCAGAAAGACCAAATTTTTGACATAGAGTAGAAGACAAGTTGTACATTGCCTACACTTTATACCATAGAGAATTAAAAAAATACTATTTAATTTTATGAATGAAAACCCAATTGTCATCCAAAATCCAGCTAAAAGGAAAATCTAACTGTAAAAAGTCTTCCAGTAGAAGTTTTTGCTTCATTCAAAGCTGCTTTTAAAAATAAAAAAGATTTTCTGGAAGATCTCTAGATTAAGAAAAAAGTATTTTCAAACAATTAGTAAATATGCAATTGTCTTTTCTAGTGTATCTTGCTTTATACACTTTCTTTCCATTAAACAAAATTTATTCTGCACTCTTGTTTCCATTCAGCAGCCAAAATCAAAACATAATGAGAGCATACAAATCAAATAATATACAGCAAGTTTCCATTCTTCAGTGAGAAGAAGCCAGGCTATTCTCTAGGCTACAATATTCCTGACAGCATGTGGTGGGAAGGCCCAGCCCTATCTGCTGCTGCAAAATAAAATGCTGTTAAGAAAAGTTTTGAACAAAGAGAAACATTCAGTGTCCTTCTCCAAATACAGTAGAATTAGTGTAGCAGTCAAAGTTAATTTTCACATGGTCCCTGTGTAAAAATCGTGTGCGTTCTGGAGGATTAAAGCCAAATTCTGATCTCACTGATGTCAGATGAGATACCCCAGTGATTAATGTGGTTCTTGGCTTCCCAAGCAGCCATCAGACTCAATGTGTTTCTACTAAGATGGAGACTCAGTAGGGGCCAGGTGCTCTATTAGCTTAAATTGTTAGAGAAGCAGGAGTTTTGTAGAAGGTTAGTAGATGGAAAATGTTTTTTACCTCCCCAAAATGCCTACTCCAGGTCCAGAAATACAGTTGCTGCAGCCCTGCATTTGTACTGGCTGAGCTTCTGACTGAAGGCTTAAGTTATAAGCCTTCTATGTAGTAGCAATAAAGCAAACACTTGATGTTGTATATTTGCAAGAGAACTCAGTTTCAGATGTCTAACATCTCACTTATTTTGGTTTGGGACAGAATTCTACCTGTTTCCCTCTAAGTAATTATTTTCTTTGTATTTTCAAAAGTAATCTTGCACCTGCTGTTTAAATAAATCTTTAGTTCAAAGGTAGCTGATATTCATTAAATGTAGTACTGAGTGAAATACTTAGTGCAAGCCTAACACAAAAACTATGACTGGGTAATAATGCTGTAATAGAAAATTTGAAGTAGAAAATGTTGTGTTACAAGGTGAAAATTAAATGAAGCTTCATAAAGCCAGGTCTGAATAATTTCAGACCACTGAGCAGTAAAGAGGCTGCCAAGCACTGGGGTGATCTGCTGTTGTACTGATGGCTGTCCTGCCTGAGAAACCCTGGTCACAACTTGTAATCCTTCCACACACACTTCTGGCAGCAGTGCAGCACCCTAAGGACTGGTGTTGCGCTGTCTGCAACGCTGTTGCATATCTGCTCTTTTTCCAGAATAGAGGAGGCACTCACCAATATGTGAACTTCAGGATTCATGGTGCAGGCACAGCAGACTGGGGATTTTCTGCTTGGACAGCACCTGCAGTAGTGCTCAGCACCCCAGCTCCCTCAGCAGCCCTCCCCAGAGGGCCAGGCTGTGCACATATGGCCTATGCTGTTCCTCAGGGACCCAGAAGAAAGAGGCTGGGGAGAAAGCTGCAAGTATACCCTTAGGCAACACAGCTTAAGAATATCTCAGTTACCAGTAAAGTCTCTTTTTCTTTGAAAACTTATACATGTATTCACACAGCATGTGACTGCAGGGCAGCACCTCCAGCATACTGTGTAGCTGGAGAACTGCCCTGGAGTCCTTTAAATGAATCAAGACAGAAGGATTCTCTTTTTCATCACAGAGCAGTTTTGAGCCTAAAAGTATCTGTACTTGAGTAATGTTGCTACAGAGATGGTGAATGGAGTCCAGATGGCAGCTTTGCAATTTACAGAGATGAAAACAGCCTACAGAGAGGTCACTGGCACTCTCTGAGCTGTAATGGAGCTTCAGATCACACTGTGCTGCCTTGCCTTACTGATGCTTAACATGTTTTACCATCATCTGTAACCCACTAAGACAGTTTCTGTGCAGAGGTAAATGACCCTTTACAAGCCTTGAAAAACAAATTTCAAAAGACAGGAATAATTCTGTGGTTTTCATCCTTTCCAGATCATTTAAAAAATACATTATATAGAACATGTAAGAGTACTTTAGGCAGAAAAAAATCATTGATTAATTTTTCAACTAGGATGGAAACTGGACTACTTCTCAGCAAGACACCAAGAAGTCTCGAGCACGACTTTTTCAGGAAAAAAGGGGCTATTTTCACTGGAGTGAAATCTCCATGCTTGCGTCAGGGACAGATTCAGCTCCTCCAAGGACTAGGACTGTTATCTAGCAGAGACCCTCACTAACACATCAGTGAATTCTGCTGTAGTGGAGTAAGACAGGCCGTTCTGGGAGAACTGCTTTACCTACTAAAAAATCCACTGACTAGTCCTTGCCTGACTCTGATGGTCAGCCCCAGTTAAATACAGGCTAGGTAATTTCATGGCAAAACCGTACCCAACAGAACATGAGATCAAATTGGCTTTGTAGGAATATATATAAATATAAGCCTTTCAAATACTGTCAGCTAAAGCACTTGCCATATGAGGTGCTTATGTGCTCTGCATGTGAGAACTAACTAATCTAAGTGCCATCACAAGAGGTGGTGCTGTTCAGGAGTGCAGGCACTGGACCTGAAATGAGAAGGTCTGGTAGCAAGAACAGGACCAGGGTAAGAAACACCTGTAATAAGAGAGAACAAGGCATGTGGATATTCTGAGAACAACTTTTGGAATCAGTGCAGCAGCCCTGCTTCTGTGGCAGGGAGGAAGACACTATGTGTCTGGGCCTCGCATTGTGCATGTAAAACCAGACAACTGCTTGAAAAAGAGAAGGAAAATAATAGTCTAACTCGCTTGACAAATTATCAGAGTCCACCACATTAACAGATGCATTGCCTTTCTTTTTGTAGTCTACTTATATTTTTGTGTGTTTTTACTTTAAAGTTACTACTTTTACATATAAAAGTAGTTATAGAACAAATAGTTCTCTATCAGGAAGGAGAGATTAGTTCCCTTCCAAAACACTTAGCTCTTATACCAAAAAGTAAAAAGATGGGGAAAAGCAGAAGGTGTCTATAATCTATATCTATATCTCTTTTATCTATATCTCTTTTCAGGAAGGCTTAGTAACCTTTTCCATTCAATGAGTGCTGACTCTGACAGAATATATACATTTCTTTTGCACATGCGCTATTAATGTCCCAAATCCCAGTTCAACACACACATTATAAGACTGTTTTCTTTCCTTTGCTGTTGAAAGTAGACAAAGAAGGAAATATTTTTTTTTCACAAGATGCACATCTTGAAAATCCTAGGAACCATCAGCCCATACATTGAACTAACTTCATATCCTCTTTTTAAATTGAAAAATATAAAAGTAATTCCCTGCTCATGATGATCTTTTTTCTGAATGAATCAATTTTTAGATAGGGCTCACAGCGGGTATTCATGAAATTAACCAAAGAAATTCAAATTGCTTTATTTCTGTTCATCAAGGGGCTAGTTATGGGCAGGGAAAATTAAAAATCAGAACAAGAAGAATAAAAAAGAGAGATCATTAATTAAACTTAGTAAAATTCTGTTTGCTTTGGGAACAGAATTTCTGTCTTAATGTCTTGGAAACACTTGTGTTTGACTATCTTTTATGTGTATATGAACATTATTAGACACTGCTGTACACTTTGCAGTTTATTTAATCTCTTACTTGAATATAAATGCTAATTAATTTTTATTATTTGAAAACAAGTTAAAATATTATTATTTCATTATTTCATACAACTATTAAAATGAGTTTGTTTTCAATACAACTTGGTACTCTGTAAATGGAAGGTCTTTGGTCTTTGGAACCAAGCATGTGAAAATTACTAAAAAAGGGTAAAGCCATATGAGCTACATTGGTATTAACTTTCATTGAAAAGCCCTATCTAGAATATAGAGAATAGTATATAGAATATAGAGAATAGTATATTTTCCCTCTGGAAAAGGGTAGTTCCATTACAACTTGGGAGGAAATAAAACCTAAATCAGAAGGAAAACAACTATATAGATAAGTCTTTTTACTCACTATGCGATTTTCACAGATGTTACGAAATGAGACAAATTTGCTTACCCTTCCTGGAGGAAGAGTTATGAAGTAAGAAAAAATAATTACTATAATATAATACAGTATAATATCCAAGAAATTATTCTTCTAGAGTCAGCCATGGGCTGAATGGCATTATAGAGGTTAGATGCCAAGGATTTCAGAAGTAGTTGAGGTTGAAAAACAGGTGTATCTGGAGATGTTTAAGGGAGAGATCAGCTATAAGTTTCCAGATGGCTGAAAAAAAGAATAGAATAAGAACTGGTGTTCTTGTTAGAGGTACCAAATAAACTAATCAATCAAAAACCTTGTAAAGTTCAAATTTAGTTTGGAGAAGGTGTTTAGTTCAGGTCTGATTTTCACGTTATTGAAATTATTAAGTTGCAAATTTCAGGATTTACTCTTGGGCTTTCTCAAAATCACGGAAATTACTGTATGTCAGAATCACACATATGGACTCTTTTGGTGAAAAGCAGTTGTCCATTTGTTCAGCTGATGTGAATAAGGTCAAGGGAGTTCAACACCTGCTTTAGAAAAACATGCTCGATAGTTACCACATTTTTCTACAACAGGTGCTGGACTCATCTAACCTTGGTCATGTTAGAAAGACAACTGTTTTCAGCACTATCTGATGGAGAAGTAAGCTCTGGTATGTTTATTAGCAGTATTTGTACTCTGGTTACATCTGACTGCATTCTTCTAGAAATGAACAGTTAATGGATTTGGTGAGGCAATCTGTGTTACTTCAGGATGTGTGCATGAGGCTGATAGGTGTCTGTACACACTCTTGTGTAAAAGGATTCCTAGAACTATTGTAGAAGTCAGACTGCCATATGAAACAACAAAAGGTGCATCTCAGTTTTGTAGCATGATTCTCTAACAGTGCCACAGCGCAGTAAATTGCCTAGTCCCATTAAAAAAGTCATAAAAAGACAAGAAATGTTGCAAATAAGACCACTAAATTACAGTTAAGCATCGTTACAGCCAAATAGCTCATGTACAACTTCATAAACATTTCAACTGGTGCTCTTAAATTTCCAGATATATTTACTTTACTCCTCTAAAGCACATTAAAGAAAAGGTGTTCTTTGTTATCTGGGACTATTTGGAATCTTTAGCAGTTCACTTAACACATCATAATATCTGTCATAGACTTTCCTAAAACACCGGGGAAAATGCACACCTCAGGAGAGGAATAAATCTCTTAAAAGGTGTTCGTGTAACTAAGTAGGTCACCCTGTAGAGGTGAAGTGCTTGTTACTATTCGTGGATATTAGTCCTCATTCAGTAGAGTGCTTAAGCAAGACGCACTGAAATTTGTAGGTACATATATGTGCAGTAAATGCAAATTATTTCTTGAGACATGGTCCTACATAGCTGAGAAATGGCTATCACGCTGGTTCTGGGGCATTTTGCCTTTTTTTTTTCGTGGTGGAAAGCCAGCCTTATAGCATGTGACAGAGATGTCCAAATATAAATTGTACCTGTGTGTTTCAAGTTTATTGCTCTTCTCCTGAGTTGTCTCAGTGTAAATACTGTCCCAAATACACATGCTTGAGAGTAGGGTTCAAACCCTTGTATAGCCTGTGACAAATCTGCAAGAAAACTGAGCTTGCATATATTTGCAGGCTTGTGAGTGTTCACAGAGAATCACAGAGAAGGGTTGAGTTTGGAGGGGGCCTTCACCAGCTGTTTCATCCAAACCTCCCTGCTCAGAACAGGGTCAACTAAAGCAGGCTGCTGAGGGTCATGTCCCATGGGGTTTTCAGTTATCTCCAAGGATACAGACTTGATGATGTGCCTTGACAACCTGTTCCTATGTTACACCAGCCTTACAGTGAAAAAACCCTTTTTCTTATGTTTAAATATAACTTCCTGTACTTAAATATGTCCTCTTGATCTTTCCCTGGACACCACTGAAAAGCCTGGCTCTGTCTTCTTTGCTATCTACCATCATATAGTTACACACACTGAGAGGATCCCTCTGAGCCATCTCTTCCCCAGGATGAGCAATCCCAACTCTCTCAGCCTCCCCCCATATGTCACAGTTAGGAAATAAAATTAGGCTCTTGCTGTCTTGGATGATGCTGGCACTGTTTGCCTGAGGGGCCTTGCCCTGGAAGCAGGCATGTGTACTGCTGAGAAAGGTTTAAATGAAAGCTTCTGGCATGCAGAGACAGGACCTAAGGTGAAACAGGTAAGTTTCTCCAGGGAATGCTAATTTAGAGTATGGATTAAGTAATCCTGGAAGAGAGATTCTAGGAGTGGCCCCCTGAGGCAGAATGTTTCATCTGTCTTTTATGGTATAATCTTATTGTGGTGCTTTTTTAAAACGGAAGACAAACTGTGAAGATGATGAACAAGTAATTTTCATATTGTAGGAGAGCACTGGAAGATTGAGTTGTCTTTCACATACTTTACTGAAGACTGTAAGATTGTTTGCAAAATCTGTTTCTGAAGCATTTAATTTCAGTACAAGCATTGGAAACAAAGAATGGATGAAAGGAAGCAAGGTTTGTGCTTCCTTCACGAAGCACAAAGTTCCATCAAAGCAACTGGTTTGTGTACTGCTATTTTAGCTACTAAGTTCAGAAGTCCAAAGGGTGTTTGCTACTCTGACTCTGACAGCCCTTTGCATGATTCTCACAGGCTCTAACATGTCTCCTGTCTCTGACATTCCTTCGTCCTATCTTCCCTGACCAGTTACAAATCTTATTTTGCTACTTTTCATTTCTAAGTCTGCCTTATATTGGGAAATTTTGAAAACAGCGATGTAATCTGGCTCTGTGATTACAGCTGAAATTAATTTGCCTGCCTAATAATACACTAGAGTGCTTAAATTCATGACGGGATGTAAAGTATAGCTTCCTTTACCTTTCTGTTTTCTGAATCTGCATGGACATGGCAGGGGAATTGATGTTTCTGATGTCCCTGTAGATAAGAGTGGCCTGACATAAAAGATGGATCCCAAAGAACTGAACAAACAAACTGAATAGTCAGAGGAGCTGACAGACCAGCTGTCACTGCACACAGAGGCCAGTGAAGGAGAAGGTATGTGGTGAACTCTTCACTGTTCTGCAAAATTCTCATGGCTGTTCAGGCAAGGAAATTCTGCCCCTTCTTTTGATCCTAAAGATTAAATGATAGCCACGCAAATACAAGCATTTTACAATTTAGTAATTCTAGAAATGGCTGAAGAACACCTTTACACTCATGCAAGATGTACATACAGTCATACAGACAATCCCTGCTAAGCATGCAGGTGTTTCAACTTCCTGCTTTCCCAGCACCTGAGAGCCTGTTCAGGTAGGAGAATAGATATTCTTGTGCACTGAGCTGCCTCTTTG
Organism: Anomalospiza imberbis; assembly: GCF_031753505.1. Taxonomy (NCBI): domain Eukaryota; kingdom Metazoa; phylum Chordata; class Aves; order Passeriformes; family Viduidae; genus Anomalospiza; species Anomalospiza imberbis. Next base: position 78,746,674 of record NC_089683.1, on the reverse strand, counting down.
CAGGGTATTTGCAAGAGCTTTGTGTGCAGGAGGTGCTCCAGTCACACAAGGGATTTCACACAATTGCATGTTGCAGTTGCAGTTGAGGGGAGTGTTCCTTGTAGGCCTCTTTTCCAGAATGAGCTCACAAACCTGAGTGAGCAGACAAAAAATTATCAAATTAATGTCAGTGTGAAAAACATGAAGTAGTTAATCTTGGGGAAAAAACAGACTAAACTGTGCTTATGGGATTCTGAATTTGTAATTGGCAAATATACCTCAGGGAAGAGAGCTAGAAATCATCACCAGCAGCTCTCTGAAGTCATTAACTTAAGATGCAGTAGTAGCTGAGAGGAAATAAAAAGTCAACATTCATCAGAAAGGGCATTGAGAACAGAACAGAAAACATAATTTTGCTGCAGTAAAAAATCTCACACACCCTGGGCACTGTCTGATGTTTGATCCTCATATCTCGAGGAGTCATAGTGGAGTAAGAAAAGGTTCAGAAAAAGACAGGACAAGTGATTTAGGATGTCAAGTAATTGTATTACAAGAAGAGACTTAAGGGACTTAATTCTAAACTTTGAGTGGAGAATACTCCGTGGGAAATGTGAAGGGAATCAATGAAGTGAATGCAGAGCTGCTAACTCACCAAACCCTTCATCATCCCAAAATTTTGGGAATCCAGCCACAAATTTTGGAGACAGTTTTAGCAGAGTATACAAGGAACTAGGAACTACTTAAAAAACAGTCTAATACTATATTAAAGAAAATTAACAGGAATTCCAAAATCACCGAGTCTGGACATGGGCAGAATAGTAGTGAGATAGAGGCCAAGAGCGCATGTGCTCCCTGAATAGCATCTCCTAGGCAGTGGTGGAGGCAGAATCTTGGTCCTTCTTATATTCTTATTTTCTGAGCCCTGCTGAGATGTAATTTTAATCTGCTTCAGAGCATCTTAGTCTCCTCCCATTTCCCCAGCCTCTTGTACAAGAGCCAGCTGGGCTGCAGATTACAGAGCAGTAGATAGGTCAAGATAATACTTCTGGTGTGGGAAGTGACAGAGTGGTAGAGAGACTGCAACAACATGCAGGAAGTCCATGAGAATCTCAGGCAACTTCTGGAGAGTGAGAGATGTAGTCAAATGATTAAGTCATCTGCTCTATATCATGCCTGGCTGTTTAAGGACTTCTGTCAGAGGAAAGTATAGAGAACATCAGGCTGATATGCAGTAATAACAAAAAAATATGAAATTTTCCTTTTGATTCCTTATGTTCTCTTTTTGGCTCCTACAACAGGAATTGCTGAGAGTAGGATAATAGGATACCATGAACAAACTTAAAATCTGTGCCCTACTTAACCATCTCTGATTTTGTATGTGGGAAGGAAGTGGCCTAAATCTGACCCATCTAATATATATAATATATTCCATGGCATGTAATGTTTTGACAGCTTAAGTAGATATACTAGCACTGAATTGGTAACTCATTCAAATAAAAATTGGTATGCCTCCTTATCTAAGTATTGCAAGTCCTGGTTTTATTCAGATAATTTTGTTTATTTTTTCTTTTCCAACAAGATAGTTGTGCATATTACTTCAGTCTCTGGTATGTGTTAGGCTTGTCCAGGTTTTTTCTAATGCACTCTCATGAAATTTTATATACAGATATCATCTGTGTTGGTAATGGGGAATGTAGGTGCTGGACAGGAGCAGGAGATTAAGAATCTACTTTTCCTGCCTCACAAACACATTGTTTATGTCAGGATTTTTTCCCCCCAAGTGTAACACTGTGTGAACACATCTTAAATGGGCTGATCTTTATAATGTATTTGCTAAAAACATTTCATTTTATACATCAGGAGCTAAACCACTGAGAAATATGTGTTTTGTCAGGAGAAGTCAGTGGCAGAGAGATAAGAAGTGGCTGTAGAGTGCCTTAACCACAAAGCTGCCATAGATCAGTGGAAATGATGGGCCATGGAGCTACTCATTGGTGAGTTGGACACAACTGTAGAGCCCTTCTAGGGACACAGTGTCAAGGAGAAAGATGAGTTTTATCTGAAGTGTCTAATCTCCTCTAATAATGATAAGATTTGTCTCACATCAGATAATTTCTTTCCAAGGATTTAAAGCCCTTCAGCCTGCCTCTCACCCAGGTAAGTGATATACCAGGAATTACAGCCGCTGGGAATCTGCCGAAGAAGAGAAGCTAGGTCTGTTTTTAGGAAAACTCTCAATGGATCCCTGAAACTTGCACCTTCAGTCATTTGTTTTACTCACATGAAATTTCATGAATTAGTTTTTTCTTTAGTGTTCCCCTCCTCTTCCCTTCTTCACTTCTGGCATTTCTTTCTTCAACACTGTTTTTTCTTTGCCCAGTAAATTTCTGGTTGGTCTTGACAGCTCAGCCTCTGAGTTGTAAACAAATTTACATCCCTGCTAAAGTATTTTCTGACTTCTGAACCCCCACTTGTGTTCTGGTTGGCTGAGAAACCTATATTAACACTCAAGAGCATTGTTCTCATACTGCACACAAAAAGAACTAAGTGGATAGGGAGTGTATCCTGATCACACTTTATTCATGTAGAAGTCTGACAGGCAAGTAATTGCTGCCATTGATCACAGACAGGGAATTAACAGCTTGGAAATAGTGCTTCCCACATTCCCACATTGTGTTCTCAGGCCTAGGATCAACACGAATTGTGAGCAGATGTGCTTGCAAGTACTCTATTCTCATACCAATTTATGTTCTGCAACAATGCTGTAGTGTCTAATCATTTCTGAAAAGAATTTTCTACCTGAAAATTGAAAAATACATCACTCCATAAATAATACCTTTCCCTCTTAGAGTAGCATCAGGAATAGAAGCCAACAATTTACTGTAGAGATACCAAAGGCTGGGAAGTGGACTGTTATCTTTATCTTGTTGCCAGGTAAGAAGATAAAATATGTGGACATGATTTTGCAATACTTAATCCTAAAACTTGAGTTCAGATGCTGAAAGGAATCTGTCTAGAAACAGTCTTTGTCTGCCCTTTGCTTCATTGGTCTCATTTTGTTGCCAGTTTTATCCTGCCTTGTACCTTAATTCTCTTCTTTTTTGCCATCTGAATTACCTCTCTTCCAAGAATTTGATAGGCATTTTTATGGAGGTCTTCTGAGAAGACTGGGAAATCAAGATGAGGTTTGAGAGATGTTCTGCAACAGACTTAAAACAGAGCTGTGGAAGACCCTGCAGGATTCCTATGTGGCAAGCACATTTCTCTCTCTCTCAATTTCAGGATTTTTCAATGAGGTGCACAGAGAGAAATGAAAGAGAAAACAACTTCTATTTCTGCTCCTTGTTTTTCTCTTGTGGAATGTGTTTGGAGAATTGTTTACCTAGAGCGAATGCCTGGTTGGATCAGGGTGGATTGTTTGGGCCTGATGGCCAATCAGATCCACCTGTGTCTGGACTCTGGAGAACAGGGTCACGAGTTGTGAGTTAGATATGATAGTTAGAGAGAGTAGCATGTAGTTTTTAGTATCCTCTTTTATATAGTGTATTAATGTATCATAGCATAATTATAATAAAGAAATAATTCAGCCTTCTGAAATAAGTCAGACATCATCATTCTTCCCATTGGGTTTGCCGACATCTACAACATTCCTATACTTATTTGGTTTTAGCCTCGAAAGCTCAGCTAAGATAGTTGTGTTGCTAGAACTCAGAGTAGCACCAGAAATGATTAAATGAATAAAAAAAAAGAAAAATTATTTGTGTAAAACAGATATTGGCATAGGTTTCTGGGAAAAAAATCCTAATCTTGCCGTTTCCCAAACCCATGAGAAGCAGAATGACTGAAGGAACCTTTTTCATTCACAGACTGTAATTATGAGTGCACTTTCATATTGATCAATGGCTGAGATAGAGTTATGTGTGTCGGTTTCTCCCATTTAATGACTCATGTTAGAGTGGCCTATAAACAAGCTTCCCATTGCCTTTAATTTTACCCCCCTATTATGAGATAATAATACATCTTATAGTATGATGGGTTGAGTTATTTTGAAATAAATCTGTCCTTTCAGCCCTTAGGCAGGTAAGCATCTTGTAATCTGGAGTTCTGAGGACTCAAAAAGGTCACTTTATTTTGCAAATAATCAATTCTTTGACTGCATATTTGGACACAGTATCGATACAAACATAGAGTTGAGCAGTTCAAAGGTTACAAATTAAGAGATGCAGTTGTTCAATTTCTTTGTTCTGTCAACACAAAAATGAAAGAATAAGTCAAATGGGAGCATATTGTACATGCACATAGTTTTAGAAAAGAGCTGAAGCATATTAATTAATTTCTCATGTATTTGTCATTGTATGCCCTTACTGCAGACTACTTAAGTCTTTGATTAGAAAAGCCTGAAACAAAAGACAAGAAAACACAAAAATTACTGGAAAATTCCCTGTGATATTATGCAAGACTGGAGAGTAAAAATTGTAACTTAAGGCAGAGAACATTCCATTCTCGCAGAGGATCTCTGAAGGAATGGATGAGGAACAATAATTAAGAACTGAAGTCTGCTTCACTATACACTCTCTGGGTTATCCTTGTATTGTCATGAGCACTTCTCTATAGCCACAAAACTACAGAAAAAAGGTGAATTGTGACATGCTTGCTAGAAAATACATGACAGAAAAGTTTTTGTTACATATGGAGAAAAGCCAAATACACCATCATTAATGGAAGATCTTTACACCTCATTTCTACACAAGCTCTCTTGAGTCTAAAAGATCCTTTTGCAATTTTCGTACTTAGACTCTTGGGTCTGTAAATAATGAAGTTCTACTAGTCATTCAAATTTTTAAGATGGCAAAAGACTCAAATAAGTAGTGTGTTCCTTATAACCTTTTTTCGTTGTCATTTATGAAACTGTTTTGATGTTAGGAGGATTTTATTTATTGTCTCCTGCCAATATTAGGTCTTATGTTATTACCCTCTTGACTCCAGACTGGCATAACAGCAGCAGCATCTCTGAAGATGAGAATGTAGATATTTAACATATGCATCCTGTTTGAAAATAAGCGACTGGTCTCCATGTTTCCCTTAAAAAATGTCAGAGATCCAGGCACATTCTTACATCAAGAAGAATTTTATTATTTGGAAACTGTTCAAGTAGAAAACTATTTAGGTAGAAGAAAAAATAATGTGATCATTAATGATTTTTTTTGAAGTCACAATATGTATCTGGTGTATATTTTAATTAATCTCTATGACTTTTTGTTTCTGTGATTGCTCAGACTTTCATAACACTAATTTGATGTGAACTGGCTCAAATCCTTGCATACACAGGCTTCCAAATTAGTTACAGCAGAACATTCAGATGCCATAAGGAAACTCTCAGACCTACCCATGCTAACAGTGAGGCAGAGCAGGGAGGCTCTTTTTAGGATCAAATTCACTATCTGTGCAGACAGTGAACCTGAAAACATGACCCCAGATATGATGGGGCTGTACCTAATGAAGCATGCAAGCTGCTGTGTGCCTGAGCACCTGAAGGGAGCTAACACAATGCCAGCATATCCAGGCAGGCTGGCTGCTGCCTGCTTGCAAGTGTCCACAAGTCACCTACGTTGGCAAGAGATGGGCAGGCTGTTGCATGCTCATAGCCACCTCCAGAGCTGCTTTTAGAAGAGGTAGAAACATGCCTGCTAGGGATGATTCATGGCTGCCTCATTTCAGTGTATCAGTGGCACAGTCTCATGTGGCTGGCAAGGGGGCAGCTGGTTGGCAGCATGAAGAATGGAACTGATGTTATCAAAATGATGAGGAAAAATGAATGGATAAACTAAAATGCAAGTAACACCTATGTTATGCAGCATGAGGCCAGCTGGGGAGTTGGCTTTGAGACACTGAGCATCTGTACAGGGAAGAATGACTTGCGTTTGTGCAGATTCATAGTGGTTTGCACCAGAACATGCCAGTTCATTAGGATCCCATTAGGAAAGGTGCTCAGACTCTGTAGAATATAGCTTAAAATTCCTGTTATTTGGATTAATACTATAAAGAAGGTTGGACTTGATCATCTTAGAGGTATTTTCCATCTTAGTGATTCTATGATTTTATGGTAGTGGGTGGGCAGACAAGGAGTGAAGTGTGTTTTCTGTGATATATTTTCTATGTTTCTTGGACATGTAGCAGTGTCACCTGTAAAGTCTTCAGTGTGACTGAATTTACAGAGGAAAGCTACACCTGTGGCTAACTAGAGAAATTACAATGTTTTACTCTTGCCTATTTGTGCCCTTCTGTCACCAACTCTGGAATTCATCCTGCTGTGGCTCGTACCAAGGAGAGCTGAGTGGATCCCTCAAAGGTAGCCATATGCCATTTTCCCTGGTTTCATGGAAAAAGAAACATAAAGTTCCTCTTTAAATGAAAGATAGGTTGACTGAACTTCCATTCTCAGAAAATTATCAAACTGGGTACTTAAACAATGTATTTGTAATTACAAGAAGGTAGTAAGTTAATAGCAGGATGAGCTTATAAAGAACAAGTGACATAGTACTAATCTAATTTCCTTCTATAACCCGGTAATGTGCCATGTGGATACTAGAGAAATAGTTATCTTAATTTGGTCTCAGATGATATAAGCAAGTTGGGGATATATGGTAGAGTAAATTTCATAACATGGGAACTGGAAAACTGGTTAGAAAACTGTACCCAAATGATAGTTATTAATATTGCTCTTTCAAAAGAGACTGTGTTAAGCATGTTTAGGAAGCTCTTTTTCTTAATCAGTATTTCCACTATTTCCACTAGTGACTTAGATCCTAGGGGGGAAAAGGTATTTTGTTACTGAAGTAATAAATAAATGAATTATATTTCAGTAAGGACAAGCACAAAGTAATAAACATTGAAATCATTATTTTAATGATTAAAAGATGCAGAACAAAATGTTAAATGGCCTTTCTAGGCAAAATGGTTAGGAGATTTAGTAGATCAAAAACTGAATATAATGACTGATGCACAAAAACGAGTAAGACATGTTAAAAGTATGCATTGTAACTCTTACATTCAGCTCTGGCAATTCATTCCGACCTCACCTGGAGCCTTATACTAAGTCTTGGGCAGCCCTCTTTAAGAAATTCTTGAACTAGAGGAAAGCAGTAAAGATGATCAAAAGCCCAGAAAATCTGACTTCTGAGACTGAAAGGATGAGGTTTGTTCAGTCTAGGGAAGGGAGAACTGAGGAGAGATGTGAGAACAGTCTTTAAATACATAGAGACTGATGTGGAAAGGTTGGAAACAAATTGTTCTTCTTGTGTATTGGAAATCAAGAAAAAATAAAGTGTGCTCAAACTGCAGTGCAGGGAATTCAGCTCAGACACAAAGGAAGATTTCCCAGCTGTAAAATAATTTAGCACTGGAATATATCTCCCACCAGATACAATATTGCAGGGCCCTTTGCTGCACTTCCAGCCCTCTTACATGGCATGAAAAATCTCTTCTCAGCAGGTCAGTTTAGGAAATGTTTTGTGCAAGTAGAAATGAGAAATGCTAGAAGGCAAGGTGTAAAGACAAGTTCATATTTTGGCTTAGATGGAGAAAGCTGGGTTAGAGGAAAATTCATGCAGAAAAAAAAATAGTGTGAACAGTTGGGGTGACTCAAAAATAGAGGAGAAGAAAATGGATCTAAAACCAAATGAGTTTTCTGATAGGGTGTGAGCCCCCCCATGACTCCATGCTAGGAGAGTAAGTGGCCCACTACACTTGATATTTAACTATCTACCAGAGAGAACACCTGAAACTGAAAATATAATTAAAATATCTTGACTTCTCTAATTTTGTGTCATTGCCCAAATAATGAATAAGACATTTTATAAAACTATCTTCAAATACCCATCATTTGATTAGGTGGCTGTCAGTAGTGTGTTAAAGGGTAAAGGTCAATTGCATAATGTTTCATGAACTTGTTTGATAGAAGAGGTACAAAAAGATTTTATGCAAGGAATGGGTTTTAAGAACAAATCATAGATTTTGTAGACAACATTTCCTTCCAAAATTCTTGGAGTATGCATGCTAGTGTACATATTTGTCAACTTGCTTTTCTGAAATATATCTCTCCCATTATCTCATATGTTGTTGAGGCTCTTAGGGAATTCATGCTTTGTGCATTCAGCTGACAAAGCAATCTTTTGCTTTAGGATTCAGTATTTTATGCTGCTTAGTGCTAACCACAGCTGTTCAAGGCCACATGGTAATTCTGGTCAAAAAAATTAATTGAATTGTCTCAGCAGAATATTCCATGGGCATACATAATGAAAGCCTAAACTTCATAAACTTCCTGGGAAAGTTTACTTTCTTCCTAATTATCTCTAGTGCTCTTGTACCAGCATACTATTTCACTTGTGATGGTTTACTGATAATAGAATACTACACAATATTATAGAGGAAAGCTACACCTGTGGTTGACTAGAGAAATTACAATGTTTTACTCAAATTCAGCTAATCCAAAGATCTCCCTCCCAGATGAACATAACCCTTCTCAAAATAACCTTTCACCTTTTTCTGGACTAAAACGTGAAGTAACAGGAGTAGAGTTTAGACCTGACTGATGTTGTTAAGGCAAGTAACCTGTACTTTGAATATGTGCTTAAAAGGCTATCTTGAAAGTGTATTGATGTGTGATAACTGTACCTAGAAATTCCCTTCAAAAACATGTCCCTAGGTAAGTGTGTTTGCACAGCAAGAATAAGTTTCTGCCTCAAAGGGTTTGCAAACTAAATAAATAAGAAATAAAATCAGTGGAAGTATGCAGAGAAATGAGCATGTTCAAGATGTTGTAGCCAGGGAGTTGGAAATATTATTGGTAGTGTTTCTGAGTCCCAGCTCAGTGACTCAGTGAAGCACATTACCTGAAAAAATCTAAGTTTCACATGCAAATACTTCTTGAAGGTCTAACTGCATCTGGCTTGCTAATAGTATTTGCCTTTTGATTTCAAAGGGCCACTTATATGAGCAAGGTAAGACAGTCTAGCCCTAGAGTTTTCTAGTTTTTCATCTCTCTAGGCTGCTTATATCCTTTCTTTCTTTGATAGACGGATCAGCAGATCTTCCCCACAAAGACACCGCGTGAAGGTTGTGAAGGTAGTAAGTCCTCATCAGATTCTCTTCCCTTTTCTGTCACACTGTTCTCCCTTTACACTCTCTATTCTTGTGTAAGTAATTATATCAGATTTCTGGTGACATGGGGAATCTCTCTCCTCTTTATTATAGAACTTCTTTCAGCATTACTGTTTTCCCTACAGATAGTCCTTTTCCATTTCTAGTATTATTTCCTCCTGTTGCATTCCATATGTTTTAGATTATTTTGTCTCAGTGTGTTAGCTTGTAAGACACGTTCTTTTTACAGTTGTTTTCCACCCATGATTTAGTTGTGTTACTGTTGATCTGTCTACGCTGTTATTTGTATCTCCTAACAAATTAGAATCATATTGTAGCATTTCACCATACAATGAGGATTTTTAAATCCTTACTCAGGAAACATGATGGCTTTGTATCTGATCTCATTGGCATAGCACATAGTACTCCTTAATCTCCATTTTTGCTTTCTTCCTCCTTCCTCTTCCTTGTCCCAATTTTCTCTAACTCTGCTGTGTTTTCAAAAAGCCACATACATGCAGATGTCACTGTGCATGTTGAAAAAAAATGTCTCTTGATCTGAACTATTGTTTCCCTACTAATCGTGGCTTTTTTAAGGTAAGATGATCTGAAACTAATCCGTTCTGCCAAGGATTAATATATCGCCATTTACTCTAATTCATGCATTGGTCTGTCAGACACAAGGTTTGTATTAACCCTTTATATTGTCACAGCCCTGAGCTGATGGCTTTTGTTGGATTTTTTTTTCTGGGTTCTTTGGTGGAATTGAGTACCTAAATCAGTGCTCTGCACAGTCATAGATAATGCAAATATTAGCAGAATCATCAATACTTGTCTTTCACTGAAAGTAAGGTTACTAAGCAATGTCTATGGTGACTCACACTAAGTAAGTTTCACCCCTTAAATCTGTACCAATTTTCTTCTGCTTCTGTAAAACTGCTATAATGCCATAGAAAACAAAATGTAGGGCTTAAAACAATGCTTGTAGTGACCTGGAAAAGAGAGTCTGATCCCAAAACTTATCTTTTTTAAATGTTTGGTCTAATGTAAAATATTGCCTCTCCCTGTAAGCTCTCCTTTTCTATAGTTTTCAGCATAATAACCTTTCAAACATCTTGAAGCAAATAAAAGCAAAGAGTACCTAAGTATTCCAGCATCTCAAGCTTTAGTAAAGACAAGAATATTAATTAGGCAGCTACTAATTTATTTGGTTGTTATTGCCCATAACTTCATCTCTAATAAATGTTGTGGTCACTGGAAAGTAAATTAGTACTTGTGAATACAGATAAGTATATATATATATATATATATATATATATATATATATATATATATCTGTTAGTTAGAAAGCCTATAAATCTTACAAACTCTGTTATGGGAGTCATAAAACTACTGATAAAAAATATAAAAAACATATTTAGTAAAACAGAAAAACTATTTAGACACAAGTTTTGTAAATCCTGGTCATGACATTACTCATCCTCTCCTAGGAAGAAAAATCCTGAATGCAGCATATAGAGGTTTGATTGTCCAAATGACTGCATTTGGAACAGATTCATGAGGAAGTTTGCATCCTTTTCAATGAAACGTCTTGGAAGATGATAGGGACATGTTCAGTAGATCTGTGTCTATATAGAGTTCAGTTCCTTTGCCTCTCAGATATGTGGCCAAGAAATACACTCAGCATAAGAAAGTAACTGTACAGCATTTGGGCATCTTGGAAAGCAAGGTAGCTTTAAACAATCTTTGCACCTTTTAGTGACACCCCAGAGGCTGGAGAAGTGTTTAGTTTATTTTAGACCACGTTGTCTGTAATTTTCTAAGCATTGCATAGCATTTAACCCTCTTTGAATTTATTCCTTCTGACCTCAGATTACTTCCTGTTCTTTGGAAGAGGTTCTAGAGGGAAAGTTTTATGGTCACCTCTCTCTATTGCTCAGGGAGTTCTTCCCTAGAAAAACACAAGAATTTTAGTCTCTTTATACCAGCTGGCACTTTTATTTGTTCTGACTTCTTGCATTAGAAAACCTTAACTCTGAAACATAATGTATTGGCTGCATAAAAACACCTCTGCTGTTTTTACTAGATTGCATATTCCAGGGGTCCTTTCCAGGCAGTCTCAGAGGATGTGATGGAGAATGATCATCTTTTTATGCAGTATTCCCAGGATTATTTAATGAAACCTGTGGTGAAGGTATTCTCTGGGTTTTTTTTGGGGTTTTTTTTGTTTTTGTTTTTGTGTTTTTTTTTTTTTTTTTTTTTTTTTTTCATTTCTGTCTTTATAAAAGCCTGTTCATTTTCTGTCTTCTTACATTGTATGGCTTTTCCACAAATGCTTCCTTAAGCGTGGGAAAAATATTTCCTGGGTGTAAGTTTTCAGGTTTGTTAGTACTGTGTTGAAATAGACAAAGATGTTCCACTTGACCTCATAGAAAACTCCTAAAAGTTTAAATTTAACTGAGGCCTAAAATTAGAAATCATCTGAGGAAAAAAAGCAACCAACTTTATCCAAAAAGATGATTTAGTGTTAGCACTGCATTCTGTCTTCCCAAATACTTCTACAGGCCACTGCTTTGCTCTCCCTCTCAGCAAATAATTCTCTGTCCTATAAAATTTGCCTATAATTCTCTGTCCTATAAGAGAAGGCTTTACTGTCACTTTCCTGCATTTTTCTCTTTCTCGGGCACCTCCTTCAGCACTGCATTTCAAGCTCCAGATCTGATCCTGCTTTTGCATACAGCTCAGTGAGGGGATTATGGCCCCCTCTTCCCCGTTCACTACGGCTTTATGAGCAGTGCTGTGTTTCAGCAAAGAAGCCAGGTCCTGTGCAGTGTTGCTCTCCTCACATAATTGCTACCAGGGCAGGTGACACTGTGACCTGATAGATTTCTACAGATTTTGTATCAGTGTTGCTAACAATGTAAAGGACAAAAGGCAAAGATAATTGGGACCCAAGTGTACTGAATTTTCTTACTTATATATCATGCAAGCACACCCAAATTTCAGATTCAAGAAATATATCATACATTTTCACAGGAGATCACCTCAGGCATGAATTGTACTTTGTCTTCTTGTGATTTGCAAAATAAACCCCTTGCAAATGCAAATAGGATGTCAGTAAATAAAATAATTCAGCAAAACCTAATTCATAAAAATGTAAATGTATACACCCTTCCCTGTGGCAGTATATTCCAATGTTTAAATCAAGCTTCATGTTTCTTTTAAACAAGTCTTTAAACCTGCCTTAATGGAAAAGTTATTCAAAAGTATGAAAATATCCTCTATCACATTATTTATGAACTCAAAATATTTTTCCAAGACCATAAATTATTCTAAGCTTGTTTCCCCAGGAGTCCCATTATGAAATGAACTTTAAAGCTACAGTTGGAAGGTGAATTTAATACCAGTCATACAAAATATAAAGTTCCAGCCCTGCAAACGCATCTGTGTCTGACTTTAGGCTGATGAATATTTCTAGTGACTCAGTGGAAGTACTCCCACTAAAGTTAAGTACATCTATTAAGTGTTTGAAGGCCGGTATCTGAAAGTACCACAGTAATAATCATAAGTAAATATTTGTACAGCCTTTCCTTTCTCTAAATATTTAATTCTTTGAGCATCTTTAAGATTCCTAGCTAAGAAGTTTGTTTTGCAATACTAAAACTTTTGGAGCAAACCCAAAAGCTGCGGACCTTGCCAATTATGATTTACATGGGTATCAACGATTTCTGGGTATTCCACTTCTGGTTTGTATCCCTGCAATTTAAGATTAGTATGCTGTGTTCATCTTAATACAGACAAAGAAAATTTAGTTTCTTCAGTTACAGCATTATGAAATATAAAAGTGTTGGTTTTGGGTTTGATTGAAACCAGAAACAGGACAAATAGCTGCTTATTTGGAAATTCTTAAAGGTAGGTCAGATATAGGAAAAAAAAGTTTGTTTTGGAGAGGACAGTGTTTCCAACTTGTCTAGGCTAGAAAAGCAGACTTTGACTGAAAACATTTAAATTCTTCTATAGACAGAAATTTGCAGTTAAATAAGTGAAAACACAATTTGACACCTTTTTAAGTGTGTTTGTCAGCACAAGTCCACATTTCAAGTGTAACTGCCAAGCTGTGTTTTAAATATGGACTGTTTTCTTATCAGAGCCAAAGGGTGACAAGAGGGAGAAAAGTGCCTCAACCATACAGGCACACAAATATACCAGCAATTCCCCTTCATAAGGTTAATTTTAAGTCAGGACTACTACATGTTACATGTTCAATAGGTTTAGAAATATGTACTCTTTTATTATATATTCCATATTTTCCTATAGTCTTCCAGTGCACATGTGATGGACACAGCCCATCAGCATGAGCATTTCAGAGACTGACAGGAGTTCACTGTAGATATTGTTAAAACCTCTACAGCTTTTGTGGAAGAAAAGCAACTACTTTGCAAGCAAGTACATTATATGAGAATTGATAGCAAGTACCAACCTTGCTGCTGTGATCCCAGCTGCATTCATAGGTAAATCAGTACCAGCTTTTGTAGAAAGTGCTCTGCAAACACCAAGGTGGAGCATATTTCAAAAGGGGCATATAGAGGACCCACTGATCTGACAAATGTCCTTTCCAATGCTGGAAATATGTGTGAGTGAGGGCAATACAAAAATGATGAGAGAAGTATCTTATTTTCACATTTGAGGAGTGGGAAGCATGGTAGTGGCAAATGAACAATTTGGAATAAAAGTAATTTTGGAATAAAAGTAATTCAGATGAATTACTTTTGGAATAAAAGTAATTCAGATGACAACAGGAAGCATTCATATACATGTGGAAGCAAGTGTGACTGTCAGTATGTAGAAGTTAGCCGTGCACATCTGGGTAGCAGGCACTAACCATCACCACGGATCAGAGAGGTCATTATAGCAGGAATTCCACCTCAGTTTAATTTGCTGAGCGTAACTAATGCACAAATACTATGAAGGAATGGAATTTTAACGCAAAAATTATCCATTAAAATCACAGTGTAAATTTATGAACATTTGCAGTATACTATTTGTTGTCCTTACTTTTAAGTAAATTTGCACTTCAGCTCGACACATAAACCTCCAAAATATCTCAGATTTTTTTTACAATAACACTGTATTTTAAATGGGAGTAGGAAAGTTAAACAAAACATAAGCTGAGGAGATATTCTTTCCTATTATATGAATTCTAACATCAATTAAATCCAGCTCGACTACCACATTCAGGATTTGCAATAAAGAGAAAAGAAAGTATCCATTTGGACTAATCTAGTTATTACTACATTCTTAAAAAAAAACCAAAAAAACCCAAATAGAACCATATCCCGCAGCTGCCATGATTTTGTGTCAAAAACCTGCTCCAAAGCTACTCTAATAATAGAATGAATTTTCATAAAATACTTTTACTCAGTGAAGAATTCCCAGCCTCCTGGAGCGTGCAAATGCCAGTTAATTTCAGATGCCCCGAACTCTGGTAATACAATATTGTATAGAAATCTCCCCTCCCCTGGCACACCAGTGCTCCTCCTTGCAAGGGTTCTGTGCATAAATTGAGAATGGGCCTGATGAAGGTCCTGTTTTAGATTATTTTTATCCTTTCATCAGGCTTCTAGAAAGAGTCTTATTTCTATGACCATACCCAGGATTGCAGTAGTAGACAAAAAGGGAAAAAAGCCCAGCACACAAGTCAGGAGAAGCTAGGGTCAACAAAAGTCTTTCTTCTTCATTACTCACCTTTTCCATGCTGAGTTTTATATACCACGAGATGGGCTTCCTTTCCAAAAATAAGAAATATAGGACAAACACTAGGATGCCTTGCGTGACCAAGACTTAAAAAAACTGTCAAACCAACAGTCTGGGAAATAGCCAAACAAATGTCAGTTCTCCAAGTTTTGTTTCTTATAATTGAACCCAAACTATAAAAAGTTTGTACTAGTAACAAAATTCAATCTGCTAGAGTAAAACCCTTCCTTGGAGCAAAAAAAATATCTTTTCTTCATCTCTCAAATTAATCTTTGCCAAGAAAGTATACATAGCACAAAAGTTAAACAAGATATTTTTGTTCCTAGCTATCCACAAAAGAACATCCTTCAATATTGTTTTGGAAATACTGTAGCACAATTAAGATAGAGTGTAAATCATAGAAAGAATATTTCCTGTAGCCTTTAAAATATTCTAAAGCAGTCTGAGTGAAAGCAAAGCCCTTTACTGTTGCTTAATGCCAAGTGAATATTCCTGTCCAAGAAACCAATTTATGATAAAGATCTCACCAAAAAAAAAAAAAAAAAAAAAAAGTTCTCTTGTGCTTCTAAGACAGAAAATATTACAATGCTTGCATAGATTCTGTTTAAAACAAAACACCCAATAACTGCAAACAGGACTACATGACCCATTGTAAAAGTAACAATCTGGGATATGTTCAGATTCCAATTGCTAAAGTGACTTCAATTGGAAAGGAAATTTTGGGGCAAAGGAAGGAGAGTCATGAAAGAACAGTGAACAGGGTAAAAAGGGTTTTAATAACTAAGAGCCCCAAAAAGAAGATCCTTTATTTCAGTCTACTATGAGAAAAATGTGGGAAATGAAGAGAGCCTGCATTTTCTCCCCTCTTCACCCAGCCAGGTTGTCTGAAGGAGCTCTTGAAGACAGAGGAAATGGTTCAAAGGTCCTTTTGTGGAGGACCTTGATCTCCTGACATCTCTCAGATAGCACACTGGCTCAGCTTATTAACACACAAGCAAACCCATATTTACTTTAAAGTTAGTAGTCAAATTCCCACTTAATTTCCTGACATTATCAAAGGTACTCCAGGAGTTTATCTCAAGATATTTGGTAGACACAGAAGGTTTCCATTCAGATTCTCTAAATTCTTGCTTCTTGTCTGAGCATTTGTTCTCAGAACTGGCTTAGTAGATACACATATCTCCCCTTTGATAATGAAGACTTATGAAATGCCACTGGAACATTCTCACTTCTGGCCTTGGCATATGTGGAAGTATGAATCATCTTGTCTGAGGCAAGGAAATACCATGTGAGTAAATAGCTGCACTGGATCCATAGAAACAATGAGATGAAAGGGCTGAAATACTTTTTAATAATTTAGAAGGTGCATATACATTATTATGCCATTATTTTTTGGATGAGATAGTTATGGAGACAGAAGCAAAAAAAAGCCCAAAACACACACACAAAAGAAAAACCCCCAACAACCTCTGGATAGGAGGAGTTTTTTTCTGAAATTATATTATTTTTTTCAATTTATGCAAGTTGATCTGCGGGATAGACCTTAAATTGTTACAAGTGGAAAAATGAGAACATGAAGATAGACACAATGTCTCCTTTATGTAGCAGCCATTTGATGTTTTTGATAGTATCATCTAAACAAGCAATAAAGTGATCAAAGTTCCAGTCTTCAAAAGTGATCAGTATAGAAACAAAATGAATGACACAGGGATTCTTCAAATAAATGTCCAGAAATTGCAAGTTTAGTAAACACAAATGCTCTAAGTTAAGTACTCTAGTACTGGGGCACTTTGAAGCTGGACAGCTGAGACATCATTTAGAAAAGTATTCACAGCTACATTCCAGACATTTTGAAATGCACTCTGTCCTGTAGTTACATTTGTATCCAAACATTGCTAACAGTGATTTTTTTAAAGATGTATAAACTATGTAAGATTAATTTGATTCAAATGGAAATGGCTCAGAATCCCATAAAGAAATTGCCAGAGACTCTCTTATTGCCTTGTAATGAATTACATTTTATGTAAAACAGCACATTTATTTTCCTGATCATTGAAGTGGGATATCAGGAAAGGCATACCTTATGCAGGCAATGCAAATATTGATAATCTTGTATGTTAAAGGAAACAAAAATTTTTCACTTAGAAGAAGGAGAGAAAGCAGGAAACCATGACATAAAGTGGAGAGCATGTAACATGGGATCGATGAACAAGTCTGATCAAAATAAAGTTCCCAGAAGCTCTTACTAACAATTTTCAATATTATTGTGCTGATTTCTTTGCATTAACAATGATTATTCATTTTGGGCTTGATATTATCAATTAACTTTGATAGACTGACTCCTGATTGACACAGCTGTGAGACTAAAATCCATTTTTCCATACTTCTAGATATGCCTCTGAGTACTGAATGACATTTAAATGTGAAGAAGAGAAAAAGGAAGCTACTTTTAAATTAGTTTGACAAATGGTAGCATAATAGAGTCCTAAACTCTTCAAAAACCCTACCAATATTCCTATGAAGAGTAATACTTTTTTCAGATGACGTATGTGTCATGACATCTGGTGTCAGGAGACTTTGAAACATAACCAGAGCTGAACACATCTGAAGTAAGTATCATGTCAATTATGTCTTCTGAAGAAAAATAAACCAGTGAGAGGGCTCTGAAATTGTGTCTGCAAATAACAAATATTGTCAGCCTAATCCAGCAAAATCTTCAGGGATGGAATTCAAAATAAATAGTAAATAGTAAATTATTAGGGTCACTGAAATCAACAGGGCTGGTGTAATTATGGGCAGCAAACTTAGCACCTGGCAGTTTGATATCTCCAGTGAGAACAATAAATGCAAAAGTCATAGTTCACTTTCTAATCCTTCCACTCTTTTCTTCATTTTCTTGTATATCAGAGATGAAGGAGTCTATGGGTGTCAATGATATTTGTAAGCAACATAGCTTTTCTTTGTCACTGCTTCCAGCTCCAAGAAACATGAAAAATTACATTTGCTGCCCTACAAATTTTCTTCAATCACTTTCTAATACCAGCCCATTTTTCTGAATGTAATGTATTAAAGCATCCAGTGTGAGTAGCTGCCTTTATAGCTTCATGTGCCTTGCAGCATAAGAAATATGGGGAAGATGTGCAATGTGAGGATGGAAAATAGCTTGGTCAAATAACTCAATGCCACTTGTTGTATATACCATAACTCATGTATGTTTTAACCTTTTCTTAATCAACACCTTCACCAACTTCAACTTGAAATTGAGCCAAAAAAAAAAAAAAAGACAGAATCAATGACTTGGTGAAAGATGTATTTATAATTATTATTCAGATAGTCCTCAGTCACTTAAAAAACAAAAACAAAAACAAAAACAAAAACAAAAACAAAAACAAAAACAAAAACAAAAACAAACAAGCAACTTGATACACCTAAATGCATCTTCTCTGGCTAAAGACTGAAAGGCAGTTGCTTCCTCACTGAAGATCTGCTCTGAATGCCAAGTCAAACAGGAAAAGAAACCTTCATGGAAGTGTTGTTTTTAGCATGTACAAAAAAGCAGTAAGGCATACTCGTAGTCCATAACCTCAAGACCCAAAAGCCTCTTTTCTATTGCTGTTCTTCAGGTTCTGCACAGCTTGGTTTCTTGTCCCTTCTTGATCCCTGGACAGATGCATGGGGAACTGATGAGGATGTCATGATACTTTTCAGCCAGTCCTTTGAACTTGTCTGATAGCTGAGTTATTAGGCTTACAATATCAAGAGCTTTTTTCAGCTATGGAGAAAAGGGCTGAATTTATTCTAAAAGCCTCCTCATAAACACTGCCTTGTAGATAATTTTTCTATTATCAGAAAAGCTGCATTACAGGAGATGAACCCACTACCCTTGCAACTCTAATTTCTTACTACTCTTTGTCATAGTATGGCATTTTCATAACCACTTACTTCAACACTAGCCATTTAAAAATAGCTGCTTTTCTATTTTCCAGGGCCACAGCTGTCTCACATCAGAAATGCTATTTTATGAGAGGTTTCAGTTGCTCTGGCAACAGCCTTTGACAAGTTCTGTCTGTGAGGCTGCAGAGAAGAGATATTGCTGAGAGGAGAGGTCCATGCCTTCCCACTGCTGCTCTGACTTGGCCACACAAACAGTACCAAGCCTCTGAGAGACATCAGTAAATGCATATCAAAGAGGTCATTCCCTCACTGTCACTGAGTACTACAGGGAAAGGAACTTATGGAAGAAATACACTGGCTAAGAGTTAAATGGTTCTGATTCAGCTACACGCAATACATGAAGAAACAGTACTAGGTTGTTATGCATGTTCTTGCCTGAAAATGCCACCATTTTTATCACCATTTTAAAAAATGGTGGTAAAACAGCTGCCAGGTTTGCTATTGTCTGGTTATGAATACCATCAGAGCTGAAGGGTACACAAAATGTCAGTAATAATCAGATTTTGAAGAGGTAATATCATACATATTTATTATTTAAAATTTTTACTATCAAAAATGTTCTGTTGTATTGTGTTTTTATATCTCTGTAACAGTTCTGTCATGGTTTGCCCCTTCACCCCCCCCATTTTCTCCCAATGGTTCCACCCCGAGCTTTCCCACCTTTCCCTCAATGCCAATCTCCCTGAAAATGCTCAGTCATTCCCCTGCCCCGTCCCTGGTACCCTGTCCATCACTCAGCTCCCCATCCTACTCTCCCACAATCTTCCACCTTGGGCATCAAGTGAGTGGATGAGGGCCAAGGGTCCCTCCCTTAAACTTCCCCCATTGATTTATGTATCTGTCTATCCTTCCACCTTCCACTCCCCCAAATCTCCCCACTGGTTAATGGGCATCTCTTCCCCCGGTTGCTGCCCCCGTATTTGAGATGTTGCAAGAGCCTCGAGGCCATTCTCGGCTGTTGGACACTCTGGAGTTTGGAGCTCCTCGGAGCGTGGATTAAACCTGAGACTTTTTCCCCGGCCTTGAGTCGGCTCCTTTACTGCCTCCTCAGACGCCGCCTCTCCTCCATACAAGGCAGACAGCGCAGCGCTCTGTCTTAGCCGCTCCCCGAATCTCCTCGAGACACAGGGGAGTGTCCCCCGCAGCTGACTGTGCCTCTGCCAGACAAGCAAAGCTAGGGGGCTTCAGGGTGGCATGGCTGCAATGTTCATGTTTCTTGACATTTTCTTTCCATTTTCTTTTAGGCCACATGATAATTATGCATATGTGTTACAGTATGTCAGTCCAATGTAAGTTATTTGCAATTGGGGCAGACTAATTACACTTAGCTTTGGACAGTATCTCTGTAAATTTGCTTCTTCTATCATGATCATGCCGTGTTAGATGCCTTCAGACCATCTCTTTTTCTTTGGATTTTGGGTTGTCAAAATTGTTTATTTATGGAGCCTCTTGCTACTGAAGTACAGGGAACTTCTGGAAAGAGGGCCTTGACTTAACCCTTTCAGTTGTGCAGTGGTGCATGGGTGCAGTCCCTATGCGTCTAAAAGTACTGCCCAAAGATGAGCTGTAGCAATCCTTAAAGATTATACAAAAGCCAGTTTTGACTAGGTGACTGTACAAACTAGAGATCCCTTCTTTCAGTTTTTAATTTTATTCCATCTGCTGACACAGTCAGAAACCTGCTGTCATAAGAATATCCGAGCTCTCCGGACTTAGAAAGTATCCACAGGATTTTGGTGTCACCTATTAAAGTAAGTGACAAGATTAAAGAACATGAGTTTGTCCTCATGCTCTTGTCTGACAGCACTAAGCTTCAAAATTAGTTCTTGGCTGCATGGCAAATTTGGGATCAGGAAAAAATCAGGTCATTTAGTAAGGAGTCTATGGTTGTCTAGTATCTGTTAAGGAGAGTCTACTTAAACTGTCAACAGCTTTATGACTGAAAGTTGAATGTAGGATGTAGGTAAGTATCCTTTATCATTTTGTTTGGTGGTGTTGAATAGAATGAAAATATGATAAATTCAACAGCAATGAGCAAAAATCTGCTTGCCATTTTCAAATCTGCTGCTACCAGACTTTAGCTCCTGTCCCATATTGTTGCACAGAAGAGCTCATTTGTGATTGAAACCAGTGTGAGCCCACACCAGATGTTACAGCAATCTTGATCGTACTTCTTAAGTGATGTGATAAAAGGGGTTTTTTTCCTGTTCTTCTAGGATGAATTGTTTTCTTAACTTGCAGTAACATTTTCAAGTTCTTTTTGCTGCTGTCTTTCAATTATTTTTTCTCTTCTGTTTTACTGCTCTTTATGTTTCACAATAAAAAGAAAGTAATGTATCAAACATTCTTACAAATGGAGGCAGAGCCCTCAAAACCGAGTCAGGCTTTCAAATAAAATTGCAGTCAAACAGTATTAATGGATTTATGGTTCTCTTTAAATGTGTATTGCTATCAGCATTTTAATTCTGCATTTTAAAAATTTAACCCTCAGGACTGGAATGCTTGAAATTTTCATCACGCTTTTTCACTATGAAAACACCTGCAGTCTTTAAGTATCCTTATTGTAGCATTTGAGAATCTCAGGGAGCAACAATTATTGCAGGACTGTTAAAAAGTTAAGAATTGAAAGCACTGATAATTTTATTAATTTGATTAGTGATGAATCCTTACAATTTGATTTCCAATCAGGAGCAAAACAGAAGTATAATATGGACATTGTCTCTAAATTTGAATATAAATGAGTGGCATATTTACATCATGATACATATGACTATAAAATCCTAATAAAAATAATGCTAGCACTGCTGCTGTATAATAAAAGAAGTAAAGAAACAGCAGAAAGGAGGCCCCAACCCTGGGAAAAGATTAGTGCTGAAAATGTCTTAAAGCATAGAAGCTATAATCAGTGCTAAAAACTGCTCTATCCATTCTACCAGTAGATACCCGGGAGTTTGTTTTATTGAAGATGATTTTCATAGCTCATCACTGGTTTTAACAGTGAATATGTGACAATTGAAAGTCTCAAAGAGCATGGCATTTATGGCAGGCAAAAAGCAAAGTTTGCTTATTCACAGACTTAATTAGATGCAAATTAAAGGCTCCAACTAAGATTTTGACCCAACCCTGGGCTTCAGAAGCCCAGCTCACAAAGGGTTTTGAAAACTGCTGCTGTGAAAAATCAGGAAAAAAGAGCTTCTTTTCAATGGTTAAGGTCTTGCAAGGTCAGCAAGGATATAATGAGTTTTTTAGAGATGTCACTGACAAATGTAATAATACACCATGCTGAATGAAATAGAAGTCCTGCAGAATAAAGTAATACATGAGCTTCTAATTATTGCTACTATATGGATATGAAGGGATGGAATTAAGGGTTTATAGACAACATTGTTATTCCTTTTGTCTAAGGCCATCACAATAAAACCTAAATGTTCTTTTATATGATTTGCATTTATTTCTTACAGATCTATTTAGTGTCTTTAGTCTGATAGGTGTTCCAGCAATGTGGAAATGAAACTAGAAATTACAAGAGCAGAAGGTTTGTCTGTCTTTCATTGTTAGATTGCATATGCTTATAATGATTCTTTGATTATTCTCCTCTTACTCTTGCATGTGTACAGGTAGAATAAAGCTGTAGGAATGATTATGACTGATTCAATATGACTGACATATTTAATCAAACCCATGTATGTTGTTTGTATAAATCTTAATGATTATTTAAATATCGTAACACTGGAGTGAAATTTTAAGGTCATTAGTACTAACTCTTTATAGGTAGTCTTACAGAAATTCATAGTCACTGGCTGTATATGGAGAATTAAAATTTGTCAGTAATCCCAGTGAAAAAATAACAGATTCAGCTCAAGGGTGTCATTCAGCTCAATTGCTGGTCTCTTTCTCATAGACTGCACATTATCCCAAGGTGTTCATTCTGGACTTTTGCTGCTCTCTTAACCCTGTGTAAGTGCTAGCTGTATGTCTGCCCTATCATGTTCCCAGAAAACAGAAACTTCCTCCGACATTATGAAGGAACAAATAAATATGTGAGTGATGCAGGAAAGGTGAGCAGACCACCTAGGCTCCTTGAAAACCCTCTGGGTCTCACATGTTTTGCATTACTTCACTTTTTAAGAATGTTTTTTCATCATGACTGATGGGTCTGATGACTGATAAAGATAAGAAATTCAAGAACTCATAAGAATTTACTTACTGTCAGCACTTCCAGGGATGCAAGTTTGAATACAGCTGCATTAGGATTGTTACATTTCCAACCCATATCTATACTTTATTTTTTTTCCTACCAAAGAAGTGGACAATGAGAAATGCATTGGCAGTTTATCAAACAAAACATCTGACTACATGCTCTGTACCTCTAGAGCATTAAAGGACACAGACATTTAAGTTATGAAAACTCTGCAGCTTTCTGTTACAACAGAAGAACACAGGAGGGTCTCCTATTACCCAGCAAGTTAGAACTTGCTTGTCTGTGTCTTTCCATGACATTGGTTCTTGATAACAATTTTTTGTATCTGTGTGCTGAAGGTAGTAAGACCTTTCAATCAAATCAGCCAAAATATTCTAAATGCAGTTGTTCTGAATAGGAATTCAGTCATGCTGAAAGAATTTTGAGCTTATTTCTCCTCTGATTAAATACTGCAGTTTTCCACCATTTTGAAGGAACAGACTACATAAGCCTTTGCCACAAACAGATTTGTGGCATAAATTAGCTATTCCATTTTCAGTCTTAAACAAGGAAGCATATTGAGGCATTTTGTGTTCTTTTCCAAAATGCTTTAAGCTTATATTTCAGCAATATTCTAGTGTGGTTTCAGTCTCCTGCTGCTAATTAGAACAATCTTGGATGCCATCTTAAAAAAAGAAAAAAAAAGGGAAAAATAAAAGAAATGGTTTTTTATGGTTTCCTTTCTGGGGTGTAGAATCAAGAGTGGTAAGAGTGAGTGCATTTTTCCATGTGGCTGATAAGACTTCATAATAAGTTGCAGTGAGAAGTCAATTCAAACCTTTAAAAATCCTAGGTTTATCCTAAGTTTCTTCATTTAATATTTATTTCTTCTCTCTTTTCTATTATTATTGCATTGAGCAATGGTTCTAGAAATGTGAATCACGCTGTTATCTTCTATCTTAACAAATGTAAATACGAAATCTGACACTAGAGATCCCATGTAGTGCATGTAGAATCACAGAATAACAGAATACGCTGAGTTGGAAAAGACTCACTAGAATCAGCAAGTCCAGCTCCTGGCCCTGCACAGGACACCCCCATGGATCATACATTGTGCCTGAGAGCATTGTCCAGATGCTTCTCGAACTCTGTCAGACTGATGTTGTGACCACTTCCCTGAGGAGCTGTTCCAGTGCCCAACCACTCTCTGGGTGAAGAACCTTTTCTTAATATCCAGTGCAAACCTCTTTTGACACAACTTCAGGCCATTTCCTTGGGTCCTGTCACAGAGAAGAGGTCAGTGCCTACCCCTCCTCTTCCCCTCACGAGGAAGTTGTAACTGCAATGAGGTGTTCCCCTCAGTCTCCTCCAGGCTGAACAGACCAAATTACCTCAGCCATTCCTCATATGGCTTCCCCTCAAGGCCCTCCACCATCCTTGTTGCCCTCCTTTGGACACTCTCTAATCACTTCATATCTTTCCTACTTCTTGGCGGAGCAGAGTGGGACAATCACCTCCCTTCCCCAGCTGGTGATGCTGTGCCTGACGCCCCCCAGAACAGGGTTGGCCCTCCTGGCTGCAGGGCATGGCTAAATAATGTTCAGATTTCTACTCACCAGGACTCCAGGTCTCTTTCTGCAGCACTGCTTTCAAGCCTCATGACTTGTACTGTGCAAGTCTGTACAAAGGTCTGGATGACAAGTTTACACTATTGCAGAGCCACTGATAAATCATGCTGTTAGTTACATAAAGCTATAAATGTTCAATATAAACATGGCATTGGTAAGACATTAATCTTCTCACCAAATCAATGCTCTTACATTTAGGAGAATGTATTTTGGAAAATACTGCATTATCTGTAAATGGATTAACTCTCCAGTTCCCGAAAGGAAAAGGTATTCAGATAACTGAGTTAGAGTGCTTTTCTTTTACTTTATTTTACTGTTGTCTCAAATATTCCAATTTTATCTCTTACTGTTCATTTCCTTCTGCATGTGGAATTTTTTTCTTCTTTGTAAATATATCCTGTCTGCACCAGCTGGCTAAAAGCTTCCTAACAAAGTTTGTGATTTAGATTTAAGCTACATGAGCCTGCAAATAAGTGTGGACACATTTAACAGCAAATATGCTTTCTTCCCTGCAATATTTAATGAGTCCTTTGAACTTCATCTTATTCCCTTTAAATGGTTGGGTCTGATGTCTTTGCTTTCTCCAAGACAGACCCTCATATGTAGAAAACAGCTGATCCTCAGCAGCCCTCTTGAGCAGCTGTACATCCTGTTCCTTGTCTCAGGAGCTTGGGAGAAGCTGGTAGAAGGGCTTACAAAAAGAAGATGTTGCTTGCTCTAAAAATATCGCTCATTTTAATTTCCTGAGGCTTCCAGCATCTCATCAAAATATCAGAGAATCCAAATAAATAGAGACCTAATGGAGTGCTCAGTTCAGCCAAGTAAAACATAACCCTGTTAATACTGTTCTCAGGAAGTCTTTTCTGGTTGGTAATACACAAATGAGCATCACCAAAATGTCTACTCTGTCTTTCCTCTGCCTCTCCTCTTTCTCCACTTCCAAACACTAGTTAGCATCTTGCTCAAAGCCCCCACTAGTGTTAGTGCCTCTTTTTGTCAGGTTGCTTGGAAATGAGAGCAGACTCCTTCCTAAGCAGACTAATTGCACACACAGCTCAGAGCTTTTGGCACTGGGTTTTCACTTGGCAAAATGATGCCCAATCCCACATCCCAGTTTTGCTTTAGAAGGTATTAAGGAGCTGCTGGGAACGCACTAACATTTAGCACTGTGGCTGGCCAGCAAATCAAACCAAAGGGAGTAATTTATTCAATACTGCAGATGTGCTGACCAAAAATAGGCTTAGTGGTCACTTGCATTGTCTTCCCCAAATGCCTTTTGTTACCACTCTGTGGTAATTACTCACTAACGTGAGTAGTAAGCCACATCCATTGTTCTTCTTTGTATTTGGGAATAAAAACTTGTATGTTGTAAGGCATTATATGTAGATGATTAAAACTGCTCACACCAGCCTTCAGGGAGAATTTCAGTCAGGATGAGTAACTAATTAACTCTCCAGTACTCAGAATCTTCAGGAAGTTGCAGGGTGTTTTTCTATATTCAAATATACATTTAACATGTGGAAACCCCACACAGATTGTTGGTTTGCTCATATGAAACATTGTTTCTCAAGTATAATTTTATCTGTATTTGAAGGCAATTTTACACCTCTAAAATGACACCTCAGGAAGACATGGTGAATGGGGAAGAGGACAGGGCTCTCCCATCACCAGCAAGCCGCCTACTCTGGAACAGTTTGGACATGGGACACTGTGTTATCACTGGTGCTGCATGACTGTGCTAGCCAGCTGTAGTCACAAGGCTGACCTCCTCTCCTCTTTTCTTCTATTATTTCCTATCAGCCATTCCTGCCATATTCTGACACAACATTTTTTCCCATCTTCTTTCAGACTCCTCAGAGGTACCACCAAATTACTGTTCTGGGAACACAAAAGCTGGTGGAGCTGTGGTAGACGAACAAAGAATGAAAACTAACAAGACAAAACCCCCTCCCTACTTCCTCTCTTGCCCAACAAATTTATGCTTCCTAAGTGTAAGGCAGACATGGCTTAAATGGGATATAGGACACTAGAAACTGCAAGACTTTATTCAGTTGTCATTTTTTCTGTCTCCCCAGTTAACTCTAATTTAAACAAACCTGTGTGTAGGCGTTGTCTCTAGAAACAGCATAGGTTCTGGTGAGTTCTACTAGTGGAAAATAAGAAAAAGGGTATATGGAAACTTTGATGATAGAAATGAGAAAGGGGAAGACAAGAATTCATATTTTTAACAATATCCCTTTTCCCAAGAACTTGTCAGTAAAGGAGATGTTTGAGAAAAATTTTCATGCTTTGTTTGTTTTAACAAAGGTTTATGTACAGTTCATGCAGTATTTACAGTGAAGATAAACTATGAAAATGGTCTTGCTCTTCAAACCTAAGCGCTCTTTAGCATCTTTGCTTATTAAAATTATCCAAGAGTAAGAGTCTATTAGAGTTATGATCCAGTGGCTCCCAGATTCTGGGACCAATGCCAATTTATTTGCAAGGGGAAAAAAATGAGGATTAATATCATTGAGGTAAACAGCTCTATTTTGACTGAAAAGGAATATCAGAACTAAAGGCATTGTACAAACTTCCTAAAATTTAGCTAGGCTGTATAAAGGCAGGAATTTTGAGAAGGGGGTCTAGAAAACCTACTGCCTCAAAATATTTAATCTTAAAAGTACTTAGAGATCAGAAGTTAGTTATATACCTAAAAGCAGATACCATTCATGTTCAGAAACAACCTAATCTAGGAGTATAGGTGCTGTTTCCTAGCTCTTCATGCCTCTTTACCTATGACCCTTCACAGACCTTCTCACAAGAATATGCTCAAAGGATGTCTAATACACCACATGTTCAGTTTCTAAGGAGAGGGCTGACCTGCTGGGCCATGACAGGAACTTGGGGAGAAATTATGCTCTGTCACTTGGAGCAAGAAAGGAGAGGTGTTGATTGTGCCCCCTTGTTCAAAGCACTCAAATGAAAAAGAGACATCTTCTTCTGCATACTAGAAAGGGTGCAATGAACAGTGGATGAGAGGGATGTAGGATGAACTGGCTCTAGAGCCCATATCTGCCCACTTTAAGGGCTGAGAACACCTATTATTATAGTCTCCAGATCAAGGCTGGAATTTTCTCACTCTTTTTCTAAATGTGGGACTCTTGCACTCTCAGATACTCAACACAAAAAAAAGGCAAGAAAAAGCTGCTCAGGAATTTGAATACTCTGAGCAGAGATACTTTTGACTACATGAGGTTCTAGGAAAAGTGTGTATGAGTGCATGTGAATGTGTGTGTATGTGCATGCCTGCGTGTGGCGTGTGTGATATGGCTCCGGGATTCAAGGAGTGAGACCACGCATTAGAAGAGAGAGAAAAAGCAGCCTCAACAGCCTGAACAGAGCTGCTGTGTAGGTTTTTGGGAAGCCTGGAGAGGTGACTCTTGGATTAAGGTTCTGGCAGAAAGTCTTGAACGGGTAATTGAAGAAGCTGTCATAGGATGTTTAATTTTTTTCCTGTGGTCAAAGCTGGATTTGGACATTCCTGTAAATCAAGTTGCATGGAAGATGTGTGATTGAATCCATTACTAATTTTTCTTCCCAACTGGCAGATCTAAAAAGATCCTGATCTAACAGCTGCTTGGATGAAAACCTGCTGCTAGTAGCAGTAGCAAGTTTTCTTCTCTTCTCATGGGGAATGGGAAGATATTTTTAAGAATTTTCATATTTTTATGTTTCAGTGCTATGTCTACTACTGCTGCCCCTTTTACATGGTATTCAAAGATACTATTATTTCACAAAAGCAGACTTTAAATTTAGTCTACCATTTCAACCCTTTTGTCTTGAAATAATTCAGAAAACTCAGAGCTCTCCCATGAAGAAGATAGGCTGGCTTCCCATGCTAGCTGTACTCCTGCAAAGCTTTATCAGTTGACTCGAAGTTTGAAATGAATCCTGCGACTCAGATCATTTAGGTTACTTTATATAAGAAACAAGATCTGAAACTCAGCTGACAAGTACAGATCTTAGTGATCTATATTACCTGTCTTTTCTCACAAATCAGTGCATGGCACATCACCCTCAGACAAGAGAGAGGAAGAGAGACTGACAGGGAGATGCACAACTGAAAGTCCAAAATAATCCTAGAGGGACTAAGGCTTGCTCTTGTTAAAGGAAGAAAAGATGCTGCAGAAGTCAGTCAGATTACTTTTGAAATAAGTTGGGAGGCTTCTTTCCACCCTCTACTCAGACTTTTGGAAGGAAAAACCTATCTACAGAAACAAAGATGTCTCAAGCTTAAGAGAAGTGAATCAGCTGCAGGCTGGCTGCTCTGCTGAAAGCAACTAGTCCTGGCTTCTGCAGAGACAAGGGAAGTAAGTAAATAAATACCTTCCCTCTGACCTCAACAACCCAGTAGTGCTGACATCTTTTAATATGTGAATTTAATTTGTATACAAATGATGCACACATAAATCCTGCTAGAAGTGAGACAGCGCTCATGATTCACATTCCCTACTTCATGAGCATCCAGGTGAAATTTCTCCCCACTCACTTTCAGCAGTGGCCCGTCTCTGGCTTAGGCTTGGGCTCAGGCGGAAGCTCAGATTCCACCACAGTTCTTGGGGCTCATCCCATTAGCTTCCAGCAATGTGAACTGCTCTGCAAAGCCGTAAAAAGCCAACATGGAATTTAGTTGAATAAATAGTTTAGAAATAAATATTACAAAGTAACATTTTACTTGGTCTTTAATAAAAAAAAAAGCAAAAAACCAAACCAAACCAGAAGATAGATGTTTTGCTGGCAGTTTGTGTGTTTATTTTCCAGTTGCCATAGAAAATAATTGACCTATTTTCTTCCAAGAATAAATATCTTTATTCAAGCTCGCTAAAAAAACAGGCAGCCAAGACTTGCACTGAGGCCCCACCCATGCTGTCTGCTGCTACAGTCCACAGAGGACAGATTAAGCTTTACCATTTTTAATGAGGCTTTTGAACTGTTGGATGAAAATGTGTTTCTTACAGTACATTTATCCTGCTGACTCCTACTGTTTCAGACCACAGATTTGAGTCTAATGAGAAGCCTGTGTAAAAAAGACAAGACATTCAGCAGTGTCATTGCCCTGGGCTCATTCCTGTTCTCCTTCCATTTCTTTAAATCTTCCTAACAGATAACTAGGCCACCTTTCTGAATGTTTCTCCTGGCCATTCCTTTTTCTTTACCCTGCTCTGGATATGTAAGGACTTCAGCAAAAGGCCACTGAATTTATGGAAAGAGTTGATGGCTCAGGAGTTGAGAATTTCAGTGTTAAGTAGATTATACTTTGTTTCTGGACCTTTTCTTACTTTTGCTTGTGGATATAAAATGGAGTCACTTTGGAAGTCCTCATGCAGCTCCCTGAGAACCAGGCCATTTGTTCTGTTACCTTCTCTGTAACCCCATAAAATGTACTCAGACACTACTCCAGTTGCTTTTCCTCCTCATACTAGTCCCTGAATATTCATCTTTTTGCATATTGTTCATGTTTGCATACTTCTGTCCACTTCAAATACTTCTAAAATTATTTCTGCCAGATTATAGGCAGTATTTCTATTTATACATTATAGATTTGTTTTTTCATTGCTGCTAAGCACTGCACTGTATCTCTGAGAATCTTATCTATGGCTTTGTCTGCAAAATTTCTGTTCAATGTTCAGCGGTGTACATGGCAAGTGATGTAGCCTTGACATGACTGAGAGTGTCTGGAGCACTCCTACCTTATTTGCTGAAAATGTGGAAGCGTGTGGTAAAGGCAGCGCAATGGTACACAAAATAAAAAAACAGACTTGTAATTCTGGTTTGATTTTACATATATGAATAAGTAGCAGTTAGAACAGCAAGTTGTTGGGCTGCTTCTTCTGTTCTTCTTGTGCAGAAGAGTCAATATCTTCAGACCTACCTACTGGGCAGCCAGAAATATGACCCAGAAGGAGGACTAGATAGAAAATCCCCCATAATCATGGGTGGACCCATGTTATCCATTGGGCCATATTTGAACACAGGCTTGCTCCTTTTCCTTGTCCAAATG
Organism: Anomalospiza imberbis; assembly: GCF_031753505.1. Lineage (NCBI taxonomy): Eukaryota > Metazoa > Chordata > Aves > Passeriformes > Viduidae > Anomalospiza > Anomalospiza imberbis. The sequence continues at coordinate 78,715,998 of NC_089683.1, read as the reverse complement.
CAAGGCATGACTTGGCAATGGGGTTAGTAACATACTACGGGAGAGAGTCAAAGAATATCATGCACCTGAGAGCCAGTTCAAGCCCCCATCCCCAGAGGTTCTTTGCTCTGCCTGCTCTTCCATCCCTCTGCTCTTCGAGCTGCAGGGATGCAGCTGGAGCATGGCACTGCAGAATTCTTCTGTCCTCCAAACTTCCATATGAAACATACCATGGGGACAGTTGTATCTGCTTCCCAAGCCTATTCATCACGTCTGCAAAGGGAAATCACTGTAATCCACAAATCCTGTCTCCAGCTAGCCTTGTAGAACATCAGATATGTTTTAAAATGCAGTTTAAAACAATCCATATTATTTGTAAACTCCTTTTAAAAATATAACTAAAAAATGCTTTCTTAGTGCACACTACAAGATTTTATTTCAAATACCAAATTAAATTGAGAATAGCTAGAATTTCTGAGATAAATGACTGATGACTTCTGGGAAAAGGGAAATTATTATTTAATTAGTGTTGACTGTATCATTAAGTTAAAGAAGGGATGGTTTTGATCTTGTGTCTTTCCACTAAGTTTTCATGTATGTAAGTTAAGTGATCCCAAAGATGCTCATAAGTATCACCATTCCAGCATGACAAATTGTTTCATGTTCTCCATGGTATGATAGCCAAATAAATAGAGGCAGTGTTTATTTTGCCACTCAGCAGATCTTTCAAATATTATCACTGTGACATATTTTCTTTGTTTTATTTTATTTCAAGTCAAATTCTATTTAAGACTTAAGGTCACTGCTTTATGCCCTTGGGCTGGGTACAGGTCTTTCACCAAGCCACTGTAAATAAACAGTAGTGATTTCCATGATTGCAGATCATGACAACACTGGTGGGAGCATTTTCTTTAAATGCCATGTCACTTTCACCTACTGCCTTCAGGCCAGTGCATGACATGCAGTAAGTGTCAGGAGAAATGTCACATCTGGGAGGAAGAGCTTGTGTGAACGTTAAACTGGAATGTGGAAAAATGGTGTCACATACCCTGTAATCTAATACTGTTCTCCCTTAAAAGGGATGTTTTCTCTGTAGAGATATGTGTTTACCAAAAGGACTTCTGCTTGAAGTTCAACAGAAACTAAACTTATCTACTTATCCCAAGTTTTCTTGGGAAGCTCTTGCTACAAGGGTTGAATTCCAGGTCCTTGTATATTTTGCTGACATGATAAGAGTCTTTAGCAAATAAACTCAGAAAATGGAAAGGAGAGGAACAAAATTAATTTGTGTTATGGAATGAGAATAACCTTCTCCTAGGACACAAGAACCCCCTCAGATCCTACCCCTCAGATTCCAAGTCTTACAAGTACCTATTCTTATATTTTGAGAGATCCAAATATAACAATAGGGAGGGTATCTAATGATGCTTCACTGCTGCATACTCGGCTCAGGAATATGCCTCTTTTCTGTGTGTTTTTAATCTGTCACCTGCTAGGTCTATTTGATATCCATAGCTCTTATAATAAAAAAGGCAATGGCTAACTACTCCTATTCTTACTAATTTTTCTTTGCTGCTGTGCTTGCAGAAGTCTGCCACTTCTCCAATTTCTCCATTGCTTTCTGGGCTGTGTTCTGCTCCTCTCATGGAAGGTATTGTCTGGCTTCGAGCATCCCTCTTGTCTATGTCTTTATATTTTCTGTTTTTACTATATGCTTTTTGAGATGACGGCACTGGAATCAGTTCTTTGTCCACTGTGGATTCATGCCATACTCTTTTCCAAATAATTCTCAGAATTTTAGCAGCTTAATAGTTCATTAGTAAGGATACCTTTCAAAATCTCTCTCCTGAGTGACAAACTATTTCTGAATCTAACACGCAGATAGGATCGTTTCTTTACATTACATTGTTTCTTTACTTTACATTTATGAATTCAGTTTAATTCGTTGTTCTATTACTGCCATAACATCATAGAAGTCAACAAATCTTCACAGTCAGCTTTCATTTTGATTAGCTTAAGCAATACAGTAGCATCAGCAAATTTTGCTACTTCACTGTTAACCTCCTTTCCAGCTCAGTGATTATGTTCTTTACCACTGTTTTTACCTGTTTAGGTAGTGTTTTCAATAATCTTGAATTCTTATTTTTGACAAATGTAAGGAATTCCTTTCAGCATTTATTGAGGTGGTTATAAACAAAACATTACTTGTAACAATCAAAAGTTCAGTTATTCCAGGCTTGAGATGCAACTCTGCTCTGAACTACATCTGGGTACAGTGATTTGTTACTATTAACTTCGTTGATAGCTCCACTTCCACCAACAATTCAGTTTGTGACACAGCCTCAGATTCATCCACTAGGAAGGAGAAGCCTGATGGAGAAATATACCCAAAGTCTCCAAAGAAAGCACAACTACAAGAATTTTTTTTACTGTTTTTAGTCTGACCTTATGTTCTCTGAATACTCCCTTTTATGCTTGGCTATCAATTGCCCTGCTAAATTTCAGTCTGGCTTTTAATTCTTCATCTATTTGAAAAATAATCTACATGACATTTCATGTCTTCTGCAAGTTGTTCCTCTAACTCTTTTGCAACCTGCCCTCATATGCATTTATATTTAACCTGCCGGTTTTTATATTATTTTTCATTTTCCTTTTCTCAATGTAGCCTCAGATATTTGAAAGCCTGTCTTCTTACTTCAAATACCTTCCATTAACCTGATATTAAATAATGTCAATTGATTGCTTTGGGCTCAGGGTGGAATGTGATATGCCTGAAGTTTGTGTGGTAGAAGTCCTACCACCCTTCTGAGCCTTTGAAATACTGCTTATAAATAGCCTTCATGTTAACTGTTGTGGCGCAGCAGCAGCACGCAGCGGTGTGCTGGGTGTGGACAACAGAAGGGGGTGCGACACCTCCCCCAGGACCCCGAACCTCCTAAGCAGTCGCCGAGCGATCAATGTAGAAAGACGGGATGGGCCTTGCTTGCTTATCCGAGGATTGTTTATCTGCCAAAAGGGTGAAACAAAAAACATCTGTAACTCAAATATACAGCAGAGGCAAGGACCAAAACACAGACAGGGCAGAGGGTTTTAATGGACAGGACTAGGGTGGAGCTTGGGACTAGGAACCAATAGCAGAGTAGCAGGGGAGGAACATAAGGCGGGGATTACAATGTTTAAACCAATAGGGAGTTCCAGGGGAGGGGAACAGTTTAACTAAACCAATGGGGCATCGAGGGATACATAAATGACAGGAAATCCTCTGGAACGAGGGGTAGGAATTAGGGAGGATTTACAGCAGGCACTGAACTAATGCCTCAGGGGAGGGAGGGTACAAAACCACTTAAAGAAAATAATAATATAACAAAAAACACACACCACAACAGTTAACTGCAAACATTTACTCCTTAGTTATCCCTTTTAGGTAATTTTTTCAGAGTTCTCAGTTTTGTATAGCTGCTTGCTTTTTTTTTTGTTTAATTTTTTTTCTTTTTTAAAATCAGCTACTACTGAAATAAACACTTTTTGGAGACTTGCTGCTCCCCAGAACTATCACTGCCTTTGTGATCTTGCTTCTACCTTCTCACTTGTCTGTTACCTGGCTATAAGAGATCGTCTTTATGTGCCCCTTTCAAAGATGATGAGAAATTTTGTCCATGTCCTGTTTTCAACTAGGAGGTCATTCACCCAGTAATGCATTGCCTCATTCAAATGGGATCCTCTGCACTGCAACTGCTCTTTCTTCCAGTGAGATATTCCCTTCCTGGAACCATTTAACTGGATCAACACTCAATTTGCCCTTTTATTTCTAGGCAGAGGGATAATTATGCAGCGTCATCTCAGACTCTGAAACGAAACTGTCATTGGTGCAGTTGTGCTATCACACAACATTTGCCAAATCAGTCACAGAACTGTTAGTACATGACATCCTGTCAGCACCACTGCCTCTGCCCTCAGACTGAGCATCTTCTTCACGCACCCTCTTCATTTGACCTCAGAAGCAAGTCTCCCAAACTCACATTTTTGATGGGTTGGTACAGAGCAGGGCATACTGACCTCACTGAATACTTTATTAGTGAAGAAGTAAATTATTGAAATGCATACAGATAGAAGGAGAAAAAATGGAAACTATGCTATAAATAGAGCAAACTTGCTGCTTGAGAGTTAAGCAGCCATTCATACTCTTCTAAATTATTCAACTCGCTGCTTTAATTCACTAGTTTCTTCCAAAATGAAAAATTTACACTTGTTTCTATAGCAATCCTCTGAATTTACATTGAGCTGAAGATCTAGATAGCCCTTGAAATTTTACAGGGGTTTTTATCTGTTTAACCAAAACCTATAAACTCAAGTTTGCCTTTATTTTTTTTAAAGATATCCTTGAGGTTAGCTCTGGGTCTATACACTGATGACAGCTATAACACAGTAGAAAAATGAATAAGGGAGGCTTAAATTGGTTTCATCAGGGTGTTGCAGCTACAGTAACCTTGACATAAACCAGCTGCAAGCTTCTCAGGCAAAAACAGTCCTGAGATGGATCAGTTTTAATAATACTTCTGGCTTGTGCGCCATTTTAACTGTATCTAAAAGTCCTCCAGGTTTATTGAGTTCAAGAGCTATTGTTATTATTCAGTTTTATTTGCACGAGTCACATGAAACTTAAGCAATAAGCTCCCCACATGCTATGTACTTTAAAGGGTCCTAAGTGACCTGTAAAGAAGTTTGTTGTAAGTCCTTCCATCATAGAGTTTTGTAGACAGAACCAAGTGAACCACAAAGCTCAGAAAAAAATCTTGTGTCTGTGTACAAAAGACCAGAGAAAGAGAAATCTCATTCTTAGCTGCTTTCTTCAGTTACGATTGAGGGGTGGGCTTGGAAGTGCCTGATCCACCAGCAGCTGCTTCATTACTGTACCTTACAAATGGTGTAAGGTAACCCCATCTGCCCTCAGTTCAGTGAAGTTCACTGTTAAGTCAGTAAATGTAAGGATTTTCAAATTCACCCACTCAAAGTCCCAAGTCTAGGTGCTCACTCATTGTTTATTTTTTGTCTCAAGTGATTAAAACTATGCGTGTTTTAGCAAGTTTCCTTGGCACATAGTGGACTTCTACAGCTGTCACTCTGTTTAATATTGCTTATAAGCGGACTGAAAATTTTGGGACAGCATCTGCATTATGACTAGTTTGCACTGGGTGTCACCCTGAAGACAAATTTAAGCAATAACCGGGTGAAGTTTCATGGTACCAAATTCCTGTTTAATACTTCCAGAATGCTTTGTCTCTCCCCCTCAATTAGCTTCTTATTTCCTTAGCAAGGAGCTAAATCGGAAATAGCCTTGAGAAAGAAGTCCCATTACATTTTGCTTTGTCTTGAACTAAACTCTTCTGAGACCAATTTGGATCATGATCTTTGAATCCAATTTTATCAGTCATTTGAAATGTAAAGGATTAAAATATTATAGATGAATCTTGCTGATTCAACAATATTACCCACAGACCTTTTCAGAACAGGGAGCACTTCAGTATAATTCTGACACAGCTTGGTGCAAACCAACATAATCTGAGAAGCTCTGCATGCATGCTCTTGGTGGTGATCTTAGCACTAAGGACTGCAGCATTAAAACCATAATATCTGTCTGGTACCACAATTCAAAATGGTTACATAAAAAAATAAAATAAGAGACACTCTGGCAATAGTTTATGAAATAAAGGATCTAGGGGTAAATCAATGCATATGGTCTGTCACATTGTTAAGAGATGCAGTGGAAGGATAGAAAAGAAACACAGCTGATAAAAGCATCTGTAACGTGGCAAACCAAGTAACACCTTAGAGGTAAACCTGCACAATGGAATTCTAAATGTTTGAAGAGATGCTTCTCATGAAGATCCCTCTTAACTCTGTTGCAAGTGTCTCTAACTATGGGGTATTTGAGCATATATCAGGTTAATCACAGCATGTAAGTTAAATGTCAGCAAATTCCTATGAGGTCTGTCATTTCCTACCTTACAGCCCCTATTTGCCTTCAACCAAGAGATATGCATCCACAAAAGTTGCTTCTATATTTGCAGAATGGAGGAAGGCAGTGTGTAAACACCCTGATTTCTTGTTGTTTGGCTTAAAGTAGTCACTTTAACCATCCTTTCCAAAAAATGTCATTAACACTTTGAGTTGTTTGCATTTGAACGGATGATCTCATTACAAACATATGCCTTCGGTGTTCCTCCTTCTCAGGATCCTGTGATTTTCCCTTCAAGAAAAGGAAATCTGAAATGCAAACTGCACTTTAAAGAAGTAGTAAGACCCTTCACAAAGTAGAACCTCACAGCTGGAGAAAGGAACTTCAACAAAACTGGGCTTGCTGTCCAGCATGACTGGATGATGATCTCATTGCTGTCACTGAACCAGAACAAAGACCTGATTGGAGCTGTTCAGGAATTTGAGGACAAAATGTAATGACACTGGAAAATCCTGACCTGTCAAAACCAACATATTCTTTGGAAATAATTTGGTTTCAACAAATTTCTTCCAAATCACTGTTGTATTTCCTTTCAAAACTTGCCTAGTTTTCTGAAAATTCATGGAGAGAGGGTGGTTCAGGAGTTTGTGTTTCATAGGTCTAGAATTCTTGCCAGCTCCAGCAAAGCTTAAAATGAGTTGAGTTGGAAGGAGTTGAAGATTCAAAGTTTACAATTTGTGAACAGAAAGGTCGCTTGCAGGAGAGAGCACTTGACAATATTCTGAAGAAAGCCTTCTAATTGCTTGCTGTCTTCACAGCCCTGCATCTGGGCTACAGCAGCTGATGACAACTTCTGCAGAGAGCAAGGTCCATTGCTCAGCCCTCCAGAAGAAGACCAGGCAGAAATGATCCAGTATCACAGGCTCCATCCTGGTAACAAAAGGACTGCTCCTAACATTTCCATCTCTGCAAAACCAGTATGGGAAAAGGGAAGGACCAAACAGCACCTGGCTCTGCCTGGTGTCGGGAAAGAAGATGTCAATGCCATTATAAAACTGGGAGAGACTGCCTCAGAGAGCAGTTCTTGCTTCCACAGTTACAGACCTGATTTAGGATTTGAGAGATCAAATTGAATTTTTGACAGGGGTTGGGCTAATCTCAGACTGGTGGTGACCCCTGCATAGATTTACTCTATGCTTATAGAACATGCAAGGCACAGGCGTGTCTGCTCTTCAGGCCAGCTGATGGTTAGAGGACCCCAAATTTCAAGTCCCCTGCCCTTGCAGCTGGCAGATTCCCTTCTTGCTGACCTCCCAGGCTGTAACACAGAGCCCAGGAGCTCTGGGATGTCACAAGACCTCCCCCCTCCTCAGCAGAGGACTGGGTGATACATGTAGACACTGGAGTTTTTTGCTCCCTGAGCTTGGTCTGGGAGCTGGGAAGCCAGGATGATACAGGGGGGCTTTTGAGTGTCCTGGGCTCTCTGGCACAGAGTAGAGTGCTGTGCCAGGCCATAGGCAGCAGCAGCAAACCTGCTGGGGAGCCCCCAGGAGATAAGTCAGGTTCATTGCTTTTTAAAAACAAAAAACAAAAACAAAAGCAAAGCGAGAAGACAGAAGAAATCTGGCGAGGCAGTGACAGTGCCTGTAGTTTCCATTCCAGATCAGAGGGGAAATAGTCCACGTTTAGGAGTACAAAAGCCTAACTTTTAGGTAATTCTGGTTGCAACCACAAGGCCCCAGTCCTTACAATTGCTTAGGCATCAGCAGACTCGCAGAGGCAGAGCTAAATGCATAGTTGCTTCAGCTCTTCACCAGAGAATGTTTCTAACATTCAGAATTTAGAAGATTTAGAAGATTCAGAATTTAGAAGATAAAACATGTATGACTCACACTAAGTCAGTACTTCTCTCTCCTATTTTCATCAGGATGCTGACCTTTCTGCCTCCCTTGCTGAGATTGATTAATCAGAATCATGTCATTGATACCTACAACTGCCTGTCTTTTGAATGAATACTTCAGATAGCTAAGTATATATCACATGGATTCTTCAGACAGCTAAATATCTATCACAAAAATTTGATCCTAAAGAAAAAAGAAAGCACTGCACCAGCACTTTCTGTCCTTGCTCTGTGATAACCATAGCAGCAAGACCAAAGACATGTTGACTCTTAGAGCAGTTATCTGCCAGTCTCTATACTTATGCTGGTGTTAAGTCCAGAGATGCCAAGAGAGTACCACCACATATTTCTTCTGAGCTTTGCATATGTGCCAGTCATGACAATTACTTGTGGCAGAATCTTATGGAAAAAGACTTTGAGAGGCCACTTATATGCTTGGACTTAAAAGTGAGGGCTATAAAGTATCCTGACGAGTTGGATCTAGGTTCCTTCCTTTGACAGCAGCACCTCTTTCTGCCTCTGCTCTTCCCACTGTCAGTCCTGCAATAACCCACCAGGCATTGCTGGCAGGAGCTCAGCGCAGCTCAGCTCCAGGCTGGGATGCTGCTGCTGGTGAGTTGTCTTTGCTGTCTCTGCAAGCAGCGCATGGTAACCTTCACTGACAATGACACTCTGTCTAGTGAAACTTAAATAGCTGGAGAAGCATTCAGGGCAGCAATGTGTACAATGCTCTGTCCAAAGGCTGGAAGTCATCCTGGGCTTTGCTTTCTCTGTCAGACTGAAAGCTGCTGGTGAAACAGAGGGTTGGAAAACCAGAGTTTTGAGCTGTTGTGTGCCATAATCAATCTTTTTTTTAAACATTCACTGAAGAAAGAACTTCCTTCTGGAGAACAAGTTGTTTACAGGATAAATTCCATGCTGAGGTTAATATTTATAGCCACTATGAATTTTTTAAAGGAGAACAGCTCCTAAACACAGTAAGGTATGAGGCTTTAATAACACAATAGTTGCAGAGCTTGGGCAAAAGATATGGTAGGTTTGTTCGTAGCCAATGTGTTGCAGAGAAAGAAATATAAAATTAATTCTGCCCATGCCGATGCCAGCAGTCACAGTAACAGATTGTGGAAAGAACAGAGAGAATATCTTTGTCCTGTGGTAATCTCCTAGTTGACAGCTAGTTTTCTTATCATTACCTGTTGATTACTTTGGGGTTAAGAGTTTCATATACACAGGAGAATAAGCAACCTGAGAGTTCCATAAAAAGCCACTATAATGGTAGGAATTATATGCAACTGAGTTACTTTCTTAATAGCATATCAGGCCTGTATTTGTAGAGACACAGTGACACCCAGTGGTTGCTAATAAATATAATGGACTGACCTTCAATTTATTTGGGACACTGGATCTGAACATTATCTAAACTAGCTCCTATACATTCAGGAAAATTCCAGTGTATGCTGTTTATTAAAAAACAGGTGATTCAGTACCTGTTTTTGTTATGTGTATTATAATGAATCTCCAAAACTAAAATAAAACAGAAATATACAAAGCTAATTATTCAAGTAGTGTTTTCTTATAGTCCTTGTTAAATAAAACTGTGTTGGCTCAAGCATAGTTCAAAGAATTAGCTGTTTTCATTTGTCACAAAACTTTTGCTAATCAAGTCTTTAGAGGAAATATTCTGTGTTGTCTTTAAGGCAGGAGATAGGATGGTTTAAGTTCAATTTATCCTTCCATCTTTATTTTAGCATTTTGGGTAGCAAATATGCTCTTACAGTCGACAGTGTGTGAAGACCACTTTATATTTTAAAGAAAAAAAAAAATCTGTTTTTCCTCTGTGTCCAAAATGTAGATTGGAATTTTATTTTGATTTCCTTTTTTTTTTTTTTAGGAGCCAAATGAGACTTAAAAATGGAAAAAGTTTAACAAGGTTTAATGAAAAAACAAATTGCTCTTGCATCAGCTTGACATAAATAAGAAGCTTCCTGCTTGAAATTAAGCTAATAGTGAGGAGTGATTTTTATTGAATCTTTGCTAAAGGTACACAGGGGTTATTCTTATGTTCTTGTGGTCAGCAGGAGTATAACAGTTTAAGGGTGGTTCTGTGCCAGGCACAGATGAACATTAGTACACTGTGGAAGATGAGGCTGTTCATGTCCAAGTCAGGGGAGGCAACGGAGCAGCAAAGCCCAGGCTCCAGGGAAGATCCCAGAGAAACTCCCACTGACATCAGCAGAGCAGAACTGTGTGTAACTGGCCCTGAGTGCTGGCCCAGGGGATTCCTGCTGTTAACAATCTGCCTCAGGTCTGAGGCAGATATATACTTGTGAATTGGCTATTGCCACCCTGACTGTTGGGAGATATTGCTCTACTCACTCATCTTCCAAGCTGTGGCTTTCATGAAATACTGGTTTTGTCCTACAGCCTGAGGAAGAAATGTCCTAGTCACTCTTCTTTTCATGTCGTACTGGAAAAGATTTGCTTCCACCAGGCACGTGATCTCACTCTCATCTCCCAATATATAGTTCAGCATAGGGGCTGTTTAGGCCTATTTCAGGATTATGTGTGAGCTGACATACCCTCTTACCTTCAGTGCATGAGCTTCTAGAATTTTCCAGTAAGGCACTATTGCTATTGGCAGCAGGGAGCCAGGTGTGCTCCACATTCCTACCTTCAAACTGTCAGTTGGAAGTGCCCTGAGATAATTTTGAGTAGAGAACCAAAGGGAATGTGAGTAAAGCTTCTGAGACCTCTGTGTGCCTTGAAGGACAGGAGTAGCTATGTAGCTAAGTTTCTGCAAGTGTCTCCAGATCATTGCAATTTCTCTCTGGATACTGGGATATTCACAGGCTTGAAGTGGAGCAACACTTTGCTGTTTTTTCCTATTATATTCTTATAATTTGGAGGGGAAAAAAAGAGTTTTAATACTAAGAAACTTATTACTGTTATGTTTTTGTGTTGTGGCAGGTGGTACCAGTTGATCCAAATCTCAAGCTAATTTTTGAGGTCCCAGTTTTGAAAGAATTTCAGCTGTTGCAGCTCCCACAAAAGTAATCTGACCATTCCAATATCCCCATTAAAATCTAGTAAAATAAACTTTGTTAAAAATCTCCTTGTTTCAAAGAGAAGGATGTCAGGGAAGATTCACAGGAAAAAAGGAGAGGGAGGAGAAAAGAGTGAAGTTAAAGAAGAAAAGAAAAACAAGTGAAATAGTCCCAACCTTATTTCCTTCCTATTGAATCGCAATATGTTTTCACACAGGAGAACTAACACAGTAAGGACGCTAATACACTTCTTGCGTGCTAGCTGGTTATTAGAGCCTCACAACAAGGAAGGTGATCAGAGAATACTTGTCACATGCCCAAACTACCCTAATTCAAGGAACCTGCCACCTCAGTGCACCATATGAGGCAGGTCAAGCCTAGGGTGAAGCAAGCTTTCCGTGTAAGAATTTTAATTAGCAATGAGCACAATAAAATACATAAGCTGCTGAAAGTTAACAAGTGCTACTGTTTGAGATTTTTGTTCAAATCCATGCTGTGCACTTCCCTTTCCTCACTGCTAATGGATTAGCAGTATACTGGATAGTAATCAACAAATATTACAGTCATCCTTCTAATCTTATTAACAAACTTGTAAGAAGCATTAAGGACACATTTATACCACTTGTGGGAAACAGTCCAAATACAACGAACCAAAAGCTGCTTATCTACAAGCAAAACCATCATTATATGACTGAAGGAGGCCAAGTTAATCAAAGCTATCAAGAGGTTAATTCAGGTCCAGAGGGCTGAGAAGGCAGGTTAAATGATTGTTCATAAATCATTGAAAGCATACTGTATTGTACTACACTATACAACAATTTTGTAGCAACAAACAGTGTTCTTCTGTAGGGTGCAGTTTCCTGCTTTGTATAGGTCTGTGTTTTGACATTTTAAGTATCTCATCAGCATCTTTTTATCTTTAAGTTGTGAATATGTTATAACTCAGCTTGTTAATCATCAGATCTTTAGGAAGGAAGGGGATAGGCTGTAAAAACAAACCTAAAATTGTTCGTGTTTGCAGGGAGCACTACTGTGCTCACTACAAGCATATACAAAATAGAAAAGTATATTGTTCCAAGATACTGTGGAAGAAAACTGAGGAAAGCAACTGAGAAAATCTGAAAAATCAGCTGTATATGTCTCCAGCTCCTTTACTTTATAGGATGGAGGAGAAGACACTGATAGTTAATTTTTCACTTCAAAATACTTTAGAGAAGTCCTGAAATGTGCTGGTTTATATAATGTAAGCTTATTCAATGATTCCACCATGGAAAAACTGGGATCTGGTCTTATTATGCCTTTCTTCTGATTGGATTGAGACTATCCATAGGCTATGATTCACTACTCTTTAGAACTGTCTTCCAAAGGCTCACTTACCAATTTTTGAAAGTGTTTAAAACACTGTTCTTCAGCTGCTTGCTTTTCCCCCACCAGCAGTCCTAAGAAAGGCTTTCCCACTACTTACTGTAAGTAAAGGATTCCCCCCAAAGACTATAGTTAATGGCACTTGTTTCTGATCTCACAAGACGTGGAACATACTCTAGTTCTCTATACAGCATAATATTACACATTTCCAGTGCCTGATATTCTGTTGCTATGCACTATAGTATTTACGTGCATCAGCACAAAGCAAGGGCAAAAGGCTGCCATTGCAATGTGCTCCCTCTGGAAAAATGACACTCTGGGATAAAAGACAACATAACATGTTAGGAAGAAGAGACTAGTCTTTAATTACAAATCATTAAGTCATGTGTGGTTTTGTCAATTTTTCCACAGAACACAGAAGATCTTTGGACTGGGACAATATGGCTGAATAGCACAAGAAGCTAAAAACAAGTGAAGCCAGCAGCTCTATTTGATAACACTGTCAAATCAAAATTGTATAGGTTTATCTCCAGCTATCTGAACAGCATCATTTGCTCATTTTTGCAACTTCATGGGCATGTTTTTCAGCTCTCTTCTTTCTTTTTCTCTACCAAAAAACTATACATACTCATTTTAGGTCTAGGAAGTAGATTGCCTCAGGGCTCACACAGTCCTTTCACTTTTGGCATAGCATGAGACATAAGCCCTCATCTGGCTCTCATTTTCTTTCTCAGCCTCACCAAAATTTGACTGCTCTACGGTTCACATTTCCAGCTTGGTCCTATTATGTCTGAAATGCCAACTGGCAACAAAACTGCACAGGCACCTGTAGCAAAAAGTAAATATGTAAATATTTCTTGTACATTCTAATTTCTCAGCATCATGTCAGAGCTCCTGGTTTGCTCCCTAAGATTCTCCCTAGGGTCTCAAAAAAAAAAAAAATCAAAAAAAAAAAAAAAAAAAAATCATCCATCTCCCTTCAAGCTCCAGAATTGAATTTGTACCATCTGTTCAGGATTTTGCTCTTACAAGGCTCCCTGCCTGGATTGCACACTTTCTTCTTCTGGTTTACCAACAGCCATTAACACTATTCTGTCAGCAGCTTTCTAGAGATGAGTTTTTGCAACTACCTTTAAATGGAAAATGAAGCCCTTTCCTTTGATTGATTCAAACACCTGTCCGCATCCTTTTACATTAATTATGAGGCCTAAAAGAGCTTTTTGGTTTTGTATCATTTGGCTTAGCTGTCATACATCTCAAGACAAAAACACTCAGTATGCTGCAACTCAATATCCACCAGAAAATAGAGTGTGTGCTTTTCTACTTGTATTTTCTTACAGAATAAAGCTGTGGAGTGCAAGGGATTTGACTAGATCTGTGGGATCAGGTGGCAGTGACAAAGAGTAAACAAAATAAAACACATAATAAAAATAGTCTTTCTAACTTTTCATTGTTTCTGCTGTAAACAACATTAACTACAATCTTTGGTGAGAAGCACAGTCTTCTGAGGAAGTAGGAGGGAAAGAAACCAAATTCAGCTGTGAGAAGAGAGATGAAGAGATGACCAAGACCTTGGTTACTCTTCATATTTTGACCAAACTGAAAGAGAGCTTTGAAGCAAAAAGTTGCTCTGCTAAGCAACTAAGAAACTGAAAATATTGGAATTCTTAAATGTTGATGAGAGTATCTTCTTTATCATATTATGCTGAGATCTCTGTTCCACGTCAAAATTAAAAATAAGTATTTACTACAAAAATCCATGCGTCCGTTTTCACAGATGAACCCTAGCAATTTTAAAGCAATTTTTCTATTTTATTCAGCTTTATTCCATTTTAGGTTCATATATCTGATATAGGATTTTTCTGCTTGGGGAAAAATAATTATACTATGTCAGATTTTCTCAATAGAGTTAACTTACACATTTTCACTGAATTCAGCTCTTTGCTGAATTGGAGCCATGCCTTTGAAGGAACCAAACTACAGGAAAATTGCTTTATTTCTTTTCATTGCCAGGGCAAAAGTAGCTGAATGAAACAGCTCTGAAGCACTGCCCAGCACAAAACAGAGCCCTTGGGCACAGGTGCACATAAAGAGATAACAGAGAGTTAATGGGTTCATGATGTAGAAGCACCCATGGTTAACAGTGCCTAGAGAAGTGAAACAGCAGCTGTCACATGTTTTCCTGCCCCTTCATTCCACTGGCACACTGGAAACAAAGAGTGCTGTCTTTGACTGGCCACCACTTTTTACAAAGGTGGCCAAGTGACTCATCTGTTTTCTTCCTCTGTGTTTGGAGCTGCCTTGCTTGCACGGTGCTCTCCTGGGACATCTGTAGATTCTGGGGGCCTGGAGATTACATTCTGACTTGTCTACACCAGGACCTAAAAAGGTTTCAGTCTTCCTGTAAACTGAAGGTACAACATGAACCTGAGAGCACACCTGCAACTTTGTTATAATATCCAGATGTCGACTCTTACCACATGGTAAATGTGAGATGGCTTACTGTGAAAGAAAGCAATAAATGGTGACTTCTTTTTGCAAACCAAAGTGGTGGTATATTAAAGATGGTAAAGTCACTTAAAATAAGCTATCTGCTATTTCGATGTAGAGTAAGAATTCATTTGTGGCAAATAACTACAGAATAGCTTCTGTTTACGTCTACCCCAGCCCTCTTTCGTAGAACTAATATCCTCTAATCACTCTATTGTTATTTTAGAGGTCTAAGTTTTAATTGGCATATTCTGTCTTTGCAATATATTTTTACGTAATGAATTATAGAGGTGTAACTATACTAGAATTTTCCTGCTGGTAGGAAAAGTTTCCTTTTGCGAGGTCAGACAACTATATTATTACACTGGAAAGTGCCCACTGGTAAAACTCCTACCTATTATCCATCAGGTTGCAGATTTTGTTATCTTTTTCTTAAGAGCTTTCCCTAATCTAGATAGTAATGTCAGAGCTAATACAAATGAGCTCATAAAAACCACACAGATAAAGTGAACACTCTTTGAAATCATTTAGAAACTAAGGGGTGTTACAGGTTGCTGGATCTGAGGGTAATGCAAGGTCAGCTCTCCCTTATTTTTTTTTTTTTTTACTTGTTTCTTCCAGAAGAGGATATGATACTATTCTCACTCCAGTCTCACTTGCCAACAAGGAAATCCAGATAATCCTCAAGCTGCTGAGTCAGTATGTGGTTATAGAGGAAAATATTTCTCAAATATGAGAGATTGTATGTCCACTGGGAAAGCTCTTTTTCAGACTTTTCTCTCAAGCAAAACAAAACTAAATGATTTCTCATAAGTCACATTTTATTAACCTCTAGCTGTTCTTGGTGCTTTCTCTTGACTTCTCTGTACCTTTCTTAATAATCCTACCGAGGCTGAACACAGACTTGTTTTTCAGGACTCACCAACACACGTTTTCTGCAATAGCATATTTTTTCCAGTCTTTCACAGAAGACCCTCAATTTTTATCAGTTACACAGGTAAACCTCCATTTATATTAATGAAAATGATTACTCATTCCCAGCTACAGCTTTTTACATCTGTCTGTAATTAATTCCCTATTGTTGTTTTTGAATCACTTCTGAAGTTCATCCAATTTGATTTGTGGTTTTGTATTCCAACAGGGTTTGTAAGCCTTTGAAACTCATCATCATCAGAAATTTTGTAAGTTTATCCTCCATTCTGTTATTTAAGCCATCTGTTAACATACTGGTTAGAACAACAAAGGACTTAGAACCATAGAATTACATGTTTTTTCCTTCTGTTACAAAACTATGTATTGATTTTCAAAACACACATATTCCATTTGTAAAGTTACTATTATTATTTTTACCTAGAATTTCCACAGTATCTCTGGAGATTTAGCAGTTGCCTATTGGGATTGCTTCAAGGTCGCTTAGTTCATCAGGGATTTATCTCACAATGTAGGTTATGGCATCCTCAGTAGCTGTGAAATGGTTCACGTATAATAAGCATAGTCTTCTCATATTTCTAATACTTTCAACCATGAATGGGATGGGGGAAAAATAACAGGTCATGTTCTTAGCTGCACTGTTTTGGTTATGTTTCTAATGCCTTGGTCACAGCAAAGTGCTAGACAGAATTAGATGTTTACTGTCTAACATAATACAGCTGTCTGTATTTTGATGCCATCAATTATATGGCACGTTTTGTTTGCATAAAAAGATAAACATAGCCTACTGATTAGGTATTGTATCATGTAATCAATATGAACTACCCCTCAGCCCAGAGAAAGTAACTCATAGAAGATCAAATGGGATCTTCCTGTGGAAAAAATCCAGGAGAAGCATTTTTTTACAAAGTCATCAAAGGCAGACATATGAATTGCCATATCCATTTCAGTTACTGGATTGTGTGACCCTAGCAAACACGCAAACTTTTCAACCTTGGTATCTAGTGACTGACCTCACAGAAAGCCAGCAGTAGGTCAGAGAGGGAAACTGTCACCTTTGCAACCTGAATGGCAGTTCATGCAGATGAGCCAGTTCTGGGGTCAGTCTGTCAGATCAGCTTGACTGTGGTATGCATTACTAACTTGAAAGGAGCACTCTGACATTTTGTGGCATTTAGGATACAGAACATATCACGACTTCAGTGCAAATGTTTAAGAAATTACTTTTCTAATTAAGTTGTAGGATTTTCAAATTGTAGTAGCATACAAACTTCAGAGGTTATTAAAACATTCACATTGTCAGCACAATATACTTTATTGTGGTGTAAAATAAGAGTAAGCAGCAAAGTGTTCTAGTGCTTGTCAAAAACTGTCTCCATATTATCTGAGGGTACTTTCTCTACCAATTTTCTTCTTGTACAATTACCTCATATCTTGTTTGCTTACAGAGTAAGTTGTGCAATGCCCTTCTGTTGCCAGAAAAATTAGAGAATGGTTTTTTGATGTAAAGCAAGCTCCAGTTTGTAAATATTTGAAATTCTATGATACAGCTATCAAAAACTTGTTTTTCTGTCCAGAATTAATGGTCCAGTTAGTAAATATTCCTGCTACCAGCAGAAATGAGTGTATTTACGATGCATTTAATTCTTTCATTCATTCTTTAATGGTTCATTAGAAGATGGTAACTTTAATTCATGAATGAGATGTTTATTGTGGGACTTTGATATCTAGCCTAAGCCAAACAGTCATGCTGTTCCAAGAGGCCAGGCCTCACAAATCTGAGCAGCACTGACTCAAGTAACCAGAGACAGTGAGGCAGGCCCAAAGAGAAGCTCTAACAACCCTAGATGCAAATGCAAAAGCCATTTCAAAGTGGATGATTTATGTTATAACAATTAACCTAATATGATATTACTCTGAGACGTTAGGAATAAAACTCCACAGCAGTCTGCCTACTTGGCTCGTCATGGCAGTTGGCTCCAAACTTCCCAAAGAAATCAGAAGATGACTCTTAACATTGGTGGTTCTGACTTCCTTTTCACACAGTAATTATTACAATATGTTTTGGTAAATTTACATAATGCATGATTCTTGAATGTCTAAAATTAAAATTAAACAGGAGCCTTTTTCTAATGGCAGACAGATTGTATTTGTGATAATCCAAAATGGCATTTTTATGCAGCACAGCTTATTACAACCTATTGAAATGCTTCCTTTCCCTTTTCCTTTTCCTTTTCTACCATACAGTAAGCCAGAGGCAAAGCAAAATTCCACTGGTGGTAGGAATGAAGCCAGCCTTTGCCAACAGTTAAAATACATGGAAGGGTGGCTATGTGCAGACAGCTGTAAGACACCCTAAACTTCAACAGACCAAACAGAACTCTTTGCTCACATATTTACATGTGGTGTGGGCCTTAATCACTAAAGGCGATTTCTGAAGTGTGCAGAACTCAAAATGCAGAAATTTCTAAGAAATCTAGCAGCAGCAGCGTCTGGGCGAAACAGCGTTAGTCAGCTGGTTTCAAGCACTTCACACAACAACCCCCCCCCACCACCCCAGGAAAAAACCCTGACCTGGAACTCCGGACAAGGGCTGATCTGGCAAAAGCAGTTGCTAAAGTGCCCTCCGCTGGCACAGCTCAGTCAGGGGACAGAGGGTTGCTCCTCTATAGTCTGAAAGGAAGGAGGCTGAGAGGAGATGAAAATCTTAGTATTTGAGCAAATGCTGAGAAAAAACCAGAGTGTTTGGATCACGTGGATTTCTTGATCCTTCACTACTCATGTATGACAGAGCATCTGGAAGAGCAACTCTCAAAACCTACTCACTGTTATTTTACATAGGCATGGGCAGAACACCTATCCTTTGTCTCATTCAGTGTATCTTTGATGTGAAATTCCATCTGGATCTCAGCAGGTCAGAAATTCCCTAGAAAAAGAAGTAATTAAAGCAAGTTTTTTTGTCTTATCAAAATTATATTTAAAAGTAGATAATGAATGATAATTAATGTCTTTATAAATAGTCTATTTATAGAGAAAGAAAGAAAGCAGAGAAATCAAATAACTGCTTGTGTTCATACAGAGATCACAGTCAGAATCAGACAATGAGAAAACACACAAAATATTTTCAAATAGTGAACAATATCTTGTCTTTCCTAGGTACCAGCAGTGTCACAAAATTGTCTTCTGCTTCACATCAACCTTTGTGTATTTCACTTATACTTAGAAAATGATACAGCACATGCATAGCAAAGGGTCCAGTGCATGAAACCATGAAATAAGGAGAAACAGAACTAGTCACTCAGCCTGTCATGCAGCCTCATTTGTCACTGCTCATTTTCAGCACCCTAATAAAACATGCATTTGTGACTCATCTTAATTGCATAATATTCTGTCATTAACTACCAATGTCCCAAGTTTCCTCCTCAAAGCTGATCCAGCGTGATATTTCATCTCTTCTCTTTTGTCTCCTCCCACCCTTTTACAGTGCCCTGAGGACTACTCCTTGTGTTTATCAAGAGGTACACTACTTCTGTGCCCCAAATCACCAAGTTTTGTTCTAGCAGTGTATGCTGTTTGTCTTGTTAGGAGACAAGTACTAAACAGCTTAAAAACAGCTACCTTGAGAGCTGCGTCCAGCTCTGGGCCCCTCACTACAAGGAGGACATTGAGGGGCTGGAGCACTTCAGAGAAGGGCAACAGAGCAGGTGAAGGGTGTGGAGCACAAGTCCTGTGAGGAGTGGCTGAGTGAGCTGGGCGTGTTTAGCTTGGATAAGAGGAGGCTCAGGGGTGACCTTGTTGCTCTCAACAACTGCCTGAAAGGAGGATGTGTAGTGAAGGGGGCGGGTTGCCTCTTCTTCCAGGTAACAAGTGACAGGATGAGAGGAAATGGCCTCAAGCACCAGAGAAAGTTTAGACTGGCTAAAGGAAGAATTTCCTCACTGAAAGAGTGGTCAGGCATTGGAACAGGCTATCCAGGGAATTGGTAGAGTCACCTTTCAAAAAAGTAGCTGTGGCATGTGGGGACATGGTTTAGTGGTGGACTTAGTTGTCTTAAGGTAATGGTTAGACTTGATCTCAAGTGTTTTTCCTGCTTAAATGGTTCAATAATTCTATGATTTCATTATTTGAAATTTGTCCAATAATAGACCTGTCTGGCATCCTCTGGAGGGCAGTTTCCAGAAGCATCCAAGACATCCCAACAACATCAGGGAACAACACACTCATAGCAGTGTAGTTAAATATAATAATAGAATCTGGAATGTCTCAAATTGGAAGGGATCCATAAGGATGAACAGGTGCAATTCCCACCTCCTTGCAGTAAACCATATGACTGAAAGTATCATCCAAAAGCTCCTTGAACTCTGACAGGCTGACTAACTGAGTAAAAAGAAAAGTTTTCAGAAACTGAAAGAAGCCTATTGCAAAGGTCTTGTAATAAAGAAGTTCCACATAACAGCTAAGAAAATGAGGTGCTCTTGATGTCTTGACTGTTCACCTTTTAAAAGGGAAAATCTGACTATACAAGTATCTGTATCTCAAGACAATTTTTGATTTAAAAATAGGTTATGTGCAATTATAGGTGATTTTTTCCTGCAAGGAAGCTGATAATTGTTGTAAAATATCCACAGAGAGCCTGAACCCAAATTATATTTGATATACATGCAAATTTGAGTGATCCTTGGATATGGATCTGGGAGCAGGAACTCCCAGTCATGTTCTTTTCTTAAAAAACAGATTGGGTTTTACTTGTTAAAATTTTTTTGAGATGGACCTCTCAGTGACTTCCTTTAATGGGATATATATGGAAAAAGAAATATATATATATATATATATATATATGAAAAGGATATATGAAGCATATATATATATATATATATATATCTCCTTCTACAAATCAAACCACTGCACTAATGCTATTTCTGGACCTGCAACTTTTCCAATTTATAATACATTCATATTTATATCCCATGGCACTTAATGAGATCTATGTATGAAATAGAATCAAATATATGTAGCATGAATGCCACATTTAAGCCTGTTTCCTCGAGATGTCAGGAAAAAAAATGTGTCCTCTCAGAATAAATGTTGGTATTCAGTAGGGAGCAAAGGGATGGATATATCCTAAATGGAGTTATCTGGGAGGTTTTCTGTTAAGTCATTGAATACAGGAAAAGTGAGATCCCACTTACTGATTCTTCAAAGCACAGACCACAACCAGAACCAGTGTTTATCTTCTTCTTATAACAGGGACTGGCAACATCTCAACTGTATTATTTTACAATTTCTTTAGTGACACTGCAGGTGTCTCTGCAGGTCAGTCAAAAACATGCCTCACAGCATTATTAGGGAAGGCAAGGCAAGGCAAGGGAAGGGAAGGGAAGGGAAGGGAAGGGAAGGGAAGGGAAGGGAAGGGAAGGGAAGGGAAGGGAAGGCAAGGCAAGGCAAGGCAAGGCAAGGCAAGGCAAGGCAAGGCAAGGCAAGGCAAGGCAAGGCAAGGGAAGGCAAGGGAAGGGAAGGGAAGGGAGCTTGGTTTGTTCGGCCCACCAGGAGGAGCTTGGCGGCGGAGTGGAAGTGACCTCACTCCCGGGACGGCGCCGGGACCAGTCAGCGCTGGAGCGCCGGCGGCCAGTGCGGGCGCGCCTTGCGAGCAGCCAATGGCGGGGGCGGCGCCGCTTGTTGTCGCCTCGTGAGGCGGCTGCGCCCTGGGCTCGGTGCCGCCGCCGCCGCCGCAGGAGGGACCCGGGAGGCCCCAGGCCCCGGTACCCGCTCGCCTCTCGCCGGCCCCGCAGCCCCCGCGGAGGGCGGGGAGATGCAGCCCCCGGGCGCTCAGCAGCCGCCGCTCTACGCGCCCAGCAGCGGGGACTTCACCTTCGTCTCCTCGGCGGACGCCGAAGGTGAGCGCGGGGCCGCGGGCAGGGCCGCGCTCGCTGTCCCGAGGCAAGGGCTCGGCCGGGCCCGGGGGGAACGGGCTGTTCCCGGGCCGCAGGGGCAGGAGGGGCCTTCCTTGCCCTCCGTCCCGCCGCCCCCGCGGCTGGTGTCGTGGCGGGGGGCGGAGCGGGGTGGCCGAGGTGGCCGCTGCCCTGGGGCCGCTGCCGCGGGTGCGCCCCGCTGCCGTGTCCGCGTCACGGGAGCAGCAGCGGCGTGGCAAAGGCGGCCGTGCCGCTCCGCTTCCCAGCTGCTCTGAAAGCCGGAGCCCAGGTTGTCCCAGCTACGTGACATAACCGTGACCGCTGTCGCTGCCCGCTCCTCTGGCTCCCGTGTTTCTGGAAGCCCACTTTGTTGTCTTACCGAAGATTGTGTGGTATGTTCACGTTTGCTGTAGTGTGCCAAAGTGTCTGCGCCGTGTCTCATTGCAGCACAGTCATGAAGGAGAAAAAAGAGGCCACGTATGTAATTTAGGGGGTGAAGCGTGGCCTTCTGCCAAAGTGCTGCACAAACAGCAGTGGTATGCCGGCGTGCCGTGAAGATGTGCCTTCGAACGTCAAAACTGAACATACAGGAGTCAACATCGTGCAAACTTACTTTGTTGGAGAATGATTTTTTGGTCTATCCCCATTTAAATAACAAGGATTCTACTTTCATGTATGTATTTAGTTACTCATAAAATTGTGACTAGGGAATCATATAAATCCTTACTCGTGTGTCCCACCCTGTAAAGCAATTGCTGAAGTGGAGAAATTGCTATAGAATACCTGTCCTTTAGTGAACTTTACAGTCCTTCTGAAAGGAAATACGAGTCAACAGTACTGTCATGGCTGTGGGGGTTTTTTTGCTGGTTAGTTTTCCTTTGTTTTGTTTTTTCTTCTTCACCTTGGCCTGAAAAAGGATCCATGTACCTCTAAGCAGAAGCTCTCTGCTTCTTCTCTGGAAGTATTTGTTGGGCAATGCTGAACACAATCCAGTAAAGCCACCTTTCTGGTAGGTTGTGTTGTGTGACCAGTGCAGCCTGTAGTCACGCTTGGCTCTGTGTTTTTTATGAACACAAACAAGGTGTGATCTCTTGTGTGTTTGAATGTAGTCCTGTCCTCAGAGTGTTGGATAGACCTACCCTAGCAAAGAAAAACATAAGCAAAATTAATCATCTTGATATTTTAAAATTAAAGTACTGTGCATTGCACTCTAATTTTTACATGTTTCCCAAAACTCAATCCATATGACAAAACAAAAATTAGCTGTACTGTTTCCCCATCTTATTTCTGTGGGAGCTGTATGGAAGAAAGCTAGAGGGATGTTCACAATTAGATCACCAGACAGTGGAAAGAGCACTCTGTTTGGAGTTTTGCCTCTAGTACTGCTTTTTCAAAATTAAGAGTCAAGACTGTTCTGAAAGCTGGCTTTCTACAATGCTTTGTTGAAATGAGGCATCTGAGAGACTTTGGTTTTGCTTCTGTGGTGTTCAGCCTGAGCCAGTAGCAGTGAAGGCACCCAGACTCTCCCTAGGAACCATCAATGTCATCAGTTCTTGGCAGATTTTCTGGTTGCCCTGCAGTTAAAAATCACATTCAAAGCAGCCTGCGGAACAGGAGATGGCCATTCCTTTTTCCCCAGGTTTCTGCAGCTTTTGTCTTGCAAAACAGACTGAAGATCATGTTAATAGATTTTATAATTCAGAAGTGTGGTTGCAGGTATTCATCGACTGCTAAAAGAAGTCTTGGTAAATATGACTTTTGTAGGATTTTCCGTGCCTCAGGAAGGGTTCTCAGTGGTCCCTGAGAAAGGAGAAATACATGGCTGGTTGGACTGCTGTGTTGTCTTCTTTTGACAGCTGTATTTATGCACAGAGTAGCACTCCTTGCAAAAAAGTTATCTTGTAGCAGGAACAAATATTCCTTTATGACATTAGAGTACCTCAATCAAGAGAAAACTTCTGAGGCTTCAGCTTGATGCCCAGGCATTAAGATTTTTCTTTTTTCTTCCTTCTGTAAACAGCAGAAGAAGGCTTTGCTTGAGTCTAGTGAGAACGGTGTATGTGTGCTGGGACTGGGAAGAGCAAAGAGAAATTCCTGCTTTAAGTTACGGTGATCTTTACCAGGGTCCTGTGCAGATGGTGTTCCAAGAATCAAATGAATGGATCACTAACTCTCAGGATTATGAAATAGTTGAAAAGCATTTGTGGAGGAGCTTGAATCTGAGTGGCCTAGCAAGCTGGTCTGGGAAGGAGAATACTGTTGAATTAAGTGCGATACTGAATGATCGATGAACACTTGAGACATGTTGGCTGAAGAGACTGAGATTCTGTCACTGTACAAATTTTGTTTCAATAGCACTGTAATGTTTCCAAAGAGGATGTTGCAAATGTAATCTACAAATATGGCCTGATGTGCCTCTGTGAGTGTTTCAGAAGTACTTGCTATAGTTAGGTGTTTTGGGAAATTTGTGCTGAGGAACTTTTATGTGTGAAAAACACACAATGATGATAAGGCAAAAGATATTTTCTTTACCTCCCAATATATTTATAGTAAGCTTGTAGAAAATATTTGCACATTTCTGTTTGGATTTTTCCTTCTTAGCAGATAATGGAAATCCATTGTTTCCTAAAGGAATAATTACTCCCTTCTTATGTATCCTTTTCATTCACGAAGGTGCTTAATTTATTTTCCTATACTATTTTTTATTTTCTGTCTATATATAACTGAATGAAATGAGAAAAAAAATTAATACTTATTGGCAATTTTGCCAAGACCAACCAGAACATAGATAAATTGGTATTTGTTTTGCTTAGTACTGTGGTAGAAAAAGATCCTAGTATATCAAAGAGAAGTTGTATAACTGTCTAACTTCTTATTGTCTAGAGCCTAAGGATCTCTGATAGCATTCTTTCTCTAACATTTTCAGCTGCATTGAAGGCAGGCTACAAATTAAAACATCTTCAAATGTTTTCCTTTCATGAAAAATTCGACATAAAAGCAGAAAGTGGTTTTGGCTGAAACAATGCCACTGTTAAAAAATGGGCACCAAAAGAGGTAGAGTATGATCAGAAAAAGATTATAAATAATCCACAGTTTATAGCATGGTGAGACTCTCATTAGTGTCCTCCTTTTGTGCCTTTAAACACTTAATGATAAAGCACAATTAGAAGCCTTTCTGTTGTACTACAACAGTTGTAATAAAACAAGAAAGAGTCCCATCTAAAAGCTGGTGTTTGAGACCTAACCCAACATTGTTACTATTGCAATAAAAGCACAAGTACACTTTCAAATTATGTATCTGTGAAAGTATAATTTTATTTTGTAACTTCGAATGTTTTATGGGCATGACCAACACATGTAGCTTCATATGTTTGTTGTTTATCTTCCAGTACTTTTAAAATCAAATTGCTTTTGGCAAGACATAAAAAGGTCTATATTTTTCTCCCCTTTTCTTTAGATCTTAGTGGTTCCATAGCAACTCCAGATGTTAAGCTGAATCTTGGAGGAGAATTCATCAAAGAATCTACTGCAACTACATTCCTAAGACAGAGAGGATATGGCTGGCTTCTGGAAGTGGAAGATGATGACCCAGAAGACAACAAGCCACTTTTGTATGTTGTAATTATTTTTGGGTATCTGTCTTCAATAGCTGTGTAGGGAAAAGAAACAACTTGTAGTCTCTGATTGTCCCGCAGTCTTGTGCTGTGACTAGAATTCTGTTTGACAAATTACTTGACCAATGAGTGTTTTCTGGTGCAAGAATGGAAACATTGTTTCTCATTATGGATTTTAATCTCCGTAAGTATAAAGCCTATATGACTTTTCTGCTTTTAACTGTTATCTTGTAACATTTTTTAAAAAAGAGACTGTATTCTTTGTATCTTTTGCAATCATGTTTCTTGATATTGTGAAAGAATCAAAAGAGCCCCATGGGAAGACTCCTGTTAAGTAAATCTCAGTC
This sequence comes from Anomalospiza imberbis, assembly GCF_031753505.1. Classification (NCBI taxonomy): domain Eukaryota; kingdom Metazoa; phylum Chordata; class Aves; order Passeriformes; family Viduidae; genus Anomalospiza; species Anomalospiza imberbis. The sequence continues at coordinate 78,690,464 of NC_089683.1, read as the reverse complement.
AGTTCTGTCAGTTATTCTGAAGCAAAAGCATTGTGAATCGTGGTTTTTACAGCAGGGATGTTAGAACCAAGGTAGCACAAACTTCATAATCTTTGATGCTGCCTTTTACTATAAAGCTAGATTAAAAGGGTGCTAGTGCTGAAGGACAGTAATGTCCTTAAAACTGGAAGTCTCGCATCTATTGTTCTGTTCACAGAAACTTGGCTGGCTGAAGAAAGTTTGTATCTCAAGCTTATTACATTGTGAGTCAGGCAGGCTGGTCCTCCTTCTGCACTTAAGCAACTTCATTCTCACTGTCTCAGTGTTTTTATGTGAATTAAACATAATGATGCTTTGAAGAATTGGGGTGAGACAGAGAGTGTTGCATCTTAGGTTTGGGTGGCTGCTCGAGAGAGTACTCTGTAGAACTCAGATGAGAGTGTTGGGAGACAACAGATGTCTGGAGAGCTTAATAATGACAGTGCTACTTGAGAACTGGTTTAAATTAAAGTGTGCAGAAGTAGGTCCTTGTGTGAATGTCCGTTTTGTGAACCTCTAACTTTTAATTAAGAAACAAACTGGTATAGTGAGGTGACAACATAGGAATTCTGACTTTAGTGTAATTTTGTTGTTTTGATTATTCCCAAAAATGTGTCACAATAATTCTTACAATCTGAATCCTTTTAAGGATTGAAAGAACAGCAGCCTGCTAAGGGAAGTTCACCAATGCAGTGCTACAGTGCAAATGTTTTTTTCAATAAAGTGAGATTAGAATTTTTTTTACTTTCTTATTGGGCAGCCTTACTCCAGACACTTGTTTCCTGATACAGCTACCATCATTTTCAGGTGAGGTAGCTGTCAGCTTTATGCAAAAGACAGTTTATTCACATGAGAAGCTGTCAGAAGACCTAGACAATGAGAAATAATTATTTCCATGCAGGAAATACTTGTGTTACACAGTCTACAGGGTAAAGTATAGGTCTGCTACATCTTTTTGGGTAAATGGTGGCAAATAGATGCTTCTAGTCTGTTCCTTAGATTCAGGGATGGCTAAAGAACAATTTTTGTTACTTAGTCACCAGTTAGTAATACTGCTTATGAAGTAGCTTTAGTAATAGTAATCCAAAAATTGCCTTGAGGGACTAAATTAACAGTATTTAATTTATTTTTTTAAACAGAATTTGTCGTATCACATCTTTGCATTTTTTTCTCACATCAGCTTTTCTGAAGAAAAAGCCAAAAAAACCACAAAGCCTTGGACAAAACCTTCATAAATGGACTTAGGGTATCATTATACATTTTTCTTCACTGTGTTCTTAAATGTAGAGCAGTATATCTGCTGGAAGTCTCTTGCAACTCTTCAGAATTCCTCAGTCATGACTGAGGTTCTGCACATAAAGAAGTGGAATTGCCCATTACTTGGGAAGTCTTATTCCTTCTCTATGAGGCTACTACAGTCAGGGCAGCATGTACCAGCTCAGAGTCCTGGGCAGAAGAATCTTCTGGCCAATTTGTATCTGCTTTCAGAGAGCTTGTAGCAGGAAGTAGAGAAGGCAATGAGAGAAGGGCAAGATCTGTTGATACATGTTGCTGCTAGTTCAAGTGACTTGTATTTATTTTACCCTTAGGGGACACAAGCCAGAAATTAACTATATGCATAAACTAGTCTGTTGAAAACTACTGTTCTTGAAGGAAGCTAAACTCCATTTTCTTTTTAAAAATTGGAATTTGGAATGGTTTAAGATTAGTAAATGTAATGGTATTCTTTCTTGCACAATTTGAAATAAAATATTTTCATAGTACGTGTCCTTATGGCAAACTGCTTGGCATAGGAATACACAGACATTCTTTATGTATGCATGTCTTTGACCTGTAGTTAGAATGACACAAATATGTCATACGTCCTAGTGTGTCTGAAAAAAAGCCCTCCTGTCTTAATGCAGACTCTCAGGGTATCACAGAATCATAGAATGGTTGGGTTGGAAGTGAGCTTAGGGATCATCCAATTCCACCCCCACTGTCTTGAGCAGGGACACCTTTCACCAGTCCAAGTTACTCAGAGCCCCCTCCTGCCTGGTCTGGGTATGCTGTGTATGTTTTCTGTTGACAGTCATATAATTTGGTTTTGAGTAATTAAATAAATCTAACATTGTCCCACCAGTTACTGAATGCAGCATGAAGCTATGGTGTTGCTTTACTGTGGATAAACTTTTCCTTTACTTGTTGTGGCTTCAGAGGGCCATATGGCTGACAGGAGACTTGCTCTATAAACCTACTGTTTGCCCCTGTACTTATTTTTTATTTCATTACTGTGGTGTATAGTAATGTTTACTTGCTTTACAATTTCAGGGAAGAACTCGACATTGATCTGAAGGATATTTACTACAAAATTCGATGTGTGTTGATGCCTATGCCATCTCTTGGGTTCAATAGGCAGGTAGTGAGAGACAATCCAGACTTTTGGGGTCCTCTGGCAGTTGTCCTCTTCTTCTCAATGATTTCGTTATATGGACAATTTAAGGTAGGTATAAATCTTCAGCCTAAAAAGAAATCTGAACTAAATTTGGGGATGTGATTGCTAAGCAATTTGCATTCTTACGTAGGTAGAAAGTCTTTTTTTCACATACTAATGTGGGGCATTTCAAGTGCTGTTTCTCAAGTTAATATGTAGAAAGACAGCAGTTAGGAATGTATTAAATAGCCCACGGGCAAGTTAATCATAATGAAATGTCAGATTTGTTTTTATACAGTAAAACAAAGGAAAGATGTGGTTTCTAGAGGAACCACATTGATACTAATGGGTTTATAGTCATATTAGTGAATCTTTCCATTTTAATTATGACCTTCTGTTAACTTGCTTTTTATTACTAAAAAATGTTAGCAAAAAGCATTTGTTTGGATGGCATGAATTCTAATTTCCTGACAAATAAAGCTGCTTATTTAATTCATACTATATGACTGTTGTTATCTTGCATATTTAATCTTCATTAGTGACGTTTGCTATTTTGTCCTCCCTGCTCAGTTGCAATCAAATAACTTTCCTCTGGTCAATAGACTTTTTCCATAATTCCTTTTGAACTCCAGGGTGAATAGCTACTCAGCAGCATTGTGCATATTTAATTGACTTCCATAAACACTGTTAGCTTTTTTCTTTATGTTCTGATTAAAATAAAGAAGTCTTATCATTTATAGTAACAATTTGTATGTAAGCCTAGGTGCTCCTGCATTGGAAATCTTTATGACTAAATGTTTGGTTACAGTTGTTTTAAATGTCACCAAGTATGGCAATAAGCTGTATGTAAACCAGCAGAATGTGCTTATGCAAGGATTCTTGTGCATGGTGGGATAAAATCATTCCCTTTCCCTTTGGGACCTCTGGCTTCCATATGGCGTACCAAATGCTGACTAAGAATTCACTCTCAGTATCTTGTCTCTATGAGGCTTGAAGTGAGTAGACTAAACCACTTTATTGTTCAAATCTTCTGGGTGGGCCACTCACCTGTCTCCTTGGCTAAACAAGAACCATTCCTTGACCCTGCGACAGATGAATCACCTCTTGCAGTTTGTGTACCTCCTGTACAGGAGCACTGGGTCTAATGTTTCTTAGGAGCAGTGAGTTTACCATATGGATGCAGGAGTGCTGTATATGTATGAGAAGGGAAAGCTAGCAGCCAGCAACAGGATGACTGACAGCAGCTGGACTAGACAAACCCAAAGGTGGGCTCTAAACTGGAGAGAGATGAGCACTTCTGCTCTAAGACTTTAATCTGGTCCTCTTCTTTTAGTTAGTGGAGGAAAACAGGAAGTAAAAAGAGGTTAGGTGCTATTTCCACAAATAGCATAAAGCCACTTATATTGTTTTTAGTGCTGCTGTGATTTTTACCTGGTTTTTCCTATTTCATTCTTCTGGAAATATGGAACTTCTAATTAAGCAAAGTATTGAACTGAGTACTGACTTAATTTTTGAAGTTAAGTCATTGTATATTTGGAAATATAGAGACTGGACTTAGACTGTTGTTTCCTTCTGAAAAGGTGTTTCAGAAAGTAGAGCTTTACTTCAGATCCTCCCAGTGGCTCAACACCAAAACCAGCTACGTTAATTTGAAGGATTTTTTAAGCCAGAGAATAATTTTAGGATTTCTTCTGTAGTTTAGGAGCAAAACTATGAAAGAAGCAAGAAAAAATAATGACAGACTTGGTCCTATGAATCTGAGGCTCTTTATTAAGTTATCATCATCATCATCATCAAGTTCCACTGAGAATTAAAGTCCTATGTCTTCTGAGTGTTCTCAGTTTGAGTAAAGGATAAAGTGGCATCTTCATAAGTGAAAGAAGGAGAATTCCAACTCCTCATATTGGTTGGGCTTACTTTTAAAAACTGCCTGAGCCCATATTTTGTAATAGGTGGGATATGAAGACATTTAGGGTAATTTTAACTTAACTTCCTATTCCTGTTACAGTAGTTATGGAATACATTGCATGTGCATTTCATGTACACCAAATTTACCATTAATGTGATTCTATAAGTGTAACTTCTGAACTTCATTTGCTAATTACACTGTGAGACTAAACACTATTCTTGCCACAATTCAGAATTCAGTTTTGCTCAATAAAATCCTTGACTGCAGTGAAAGCAATTATGGAAATGCATTTTCCTTTTTCACAATGACAATTACTCATGTAAATGAATTGTTCTTTATCTCTCAAGGTTGTTTCTTGGATCATAACTATTTGGATATTTGGATCCTTGACAATTTTTTTACTGGCCAGAGTTCTTGGAGGAGAAGTAAGTACCTGTATGTGAAAAGGATGTAGAGGGAGGTAATGTAAAGTCTCTTGACAATGTTTTTCAGCAGTAGTTGGGTTTTCATAGTGCTTGGGTTTGGATCTTGTAGCCAGCTAAGAACGGATGCAGTTGCTAAGTGTAAAGTCAACATTTCAGGTTTTCAGTCTCCAAAATGAAGTCTAAAATACAGAGATCATCAACTAATCTCTTGGTGCAATGGATGGTGTACTTGTTTCCAGATAAACAGTCTGGAAATTTTGCTGTGAGTCCCAGGAATTCTGGCAGCTTCCTGTGATGCAGAAATGAAGTCCATTCTTGAGGGAGAAATGCTTTCAAGTTTTTGCTTACTGGACTGGATGGAAACTTTTTTTTGTGGTTTTTTTTTTTATGTTAAATGTTTTTTCAAATGTTAAATCTAACAGCAGTTAGATGTCCTTGTGTGTAAAGCACCTGCCAGTGTTTGTTTTCATCCCTGGCCTGATGCAGTTCAAACCTATCAAAGTATGAAAGCCAGGGCATGTTTCTCAACTGGAGAGCCAACTGGAGTTGTGGCCTGCATCCCTTCCTCCAGCTGCTTGCACCAGCAGGGTTGGAATAGCTGCTTGAGCTGTTTACAAATTGACTCATTAAGCAATGCAGGTGTAAACAACAAAAAATTACTTAGAGCAAGGCCCACAGAGAGCTGCAGTGGAACAGTCAGGAGGATAAAACTTCTTAAAATGGATCTGCAGCATAAAATGCATTGAACTGTGTTGTGAAGAGCTAAATATTCTGTGATGCTTTATTTTTATACTTTTACTATGGATATTGCATTAATGATGCACCAGTGTTGCAGAGGTCCTATGTTATTTAGTTTAATTTTTTAAAATTTTCCTGTAAATCATAATTGGTAGAGTTTTCTTTTGTGAATGCTGCTTTGAAATAAAAATTTTTTTTTATAAATGTGATTACATGGTATTTCTGCATTTCAACACAATCCAGAGGCCCATCAAGCAATCTGGTTTGTGGCTCAAAATGGGAAATTATCAGATGTATAAACTGAAGAGAAAAAGTATAGGTTTGCAGATCTTGTAATGAAGGATCATGATCCACAAGAAAATGCTTACAAGATGCCACTACTTTTCCTGTGAAATCCAAGAAACCTAGCTGTGCACAGGAACATTTCAGACCATAGCAGGGGAAAATCAGATGTTTCCTTCTGAAGCTAAAAGTAGTTATGGAAGAACTTGGGACAACTCTGTTCCAGACAGTCACAATAAATTGAAGCTGGAAATCAGAATTCTGTGCCTTACAGGGATCAAGTTTTAACTCTTCCGCTGATGCTAAAAACATTCATGTGCTTTATGTAATTATTTATATATAATGGATATGAGTATGTTAATGCAGAAAATTATGTCTTTGCTGCTTTTGACAATCAGGACTACAGCTGGTCCTTGAGAGGTCTGTTGCAGTTCTATGCTCCTGGGTATCATATGTAAATGCTTCCTTTGAAAGTGATTGTTTACAGTTTTATGGGGAAAAAAAAAAGGTAACGTATTTCTAATTTTAGGGTTTAGCATACAAAAACAATTTTTATACTAGCAAGCCTCCTTTAGCTGAAATTTCATACTATAACACATTATAATCATTATTCATAGTGTTAAAACAAGAACAAATTGTATTTGGTGACAGAGATTAGGTACTGCAAAGCTTACTTTCATGTGCTTGAAAATTTCAGGTTGCTTATGGCCAAGTTCTGGGTGTAATAGGATATTCCCTACTTCCCCTCATTGTCATAGCACCTGTACTTTTGGTGGTTGGATCATTTGAAGTTGTTTCTACCCTAATAAAAGTAAGTTCATATCATCGATTGAGAATTTAGTTATTTTTAAGTCACTTTCTTTACACCTCAAGTAATCTGTTCAGGAAAACATAATGATGTGTCAAAATTTTCAGAACTACAATGTGAGCTCTGTGATCCTTTTGGTTAGCATGGTTGAAAGTGAATGCAGTTTTAAATGCTCCATTTGAGTGCTTGGGAATATACAGTGCTGTTGCTATAACAACACCTGTTGTTGCTAGAGTAGCTTGTATTTAAGTATTTTGCTGTGCTCTAATAGTTGCATTACAAAAAAGATGGGATTCTCATTTTGAGAAGAGAATGCATAATTAAACCTCAGAATGAAGAATCTGAAAATAAGCTGTTCTCTCCCTTCCCCCATCATCCAGATTATTTTTAGTCACTGCAGCATGAATATGATGTTAGTCATTATTCTGAGACCTCCCCATAGTGGTAGCGGTACAAAGCTCTCCATATCCTTTGCAGAGAAGGTAAGGATTGTTCTGATTTAGAGAGGGGGAATGTAAGGCAGAAATGTAACCTGCCTGATACCACCTGCTGCTGGACACCTTTTATGGAACCAGCAACATTCCCTAAAAGATCCCAGAACGACATAACGCTCTTGAACACTTCCAGTGCTTCTTAAAACCCTTTTAGGTAGCCTTTGAAGTTACTGATGAGCCTGGGAAGGTTAACTGATAAAATTCTGTTATGAGCTAAGCTGTACACTTTCTGGAGGTTTGTTCTGTTGATTTCATTATTTCTGTCCCTTTAGCTTGCTGGCAAACAGTATAATTGAAGTACAACTAGAGTGTATGATAAGTAACAAAATTGCTGTATTTGAGATTTGATAATCTGTGATTACTGATAAATGATAGTGAGAAGGTAAATCATTAACTTGCCAGTTAACTAATAAATAACTTCGAAATAAATATGCGTTCATGAAACCTCTGTTACTTGATTACTACTAACAGCCTTATGTTAACTTCAGGGTGAATCTCCGCAAGGTTCTTATCTTTGCATCACCAGTATGAAAATGCATTTCAAACCCCACATGGCCAAAACTTCTTGGGCTGTGACAAGCACTACTTCCATAGCTGGCTCTATGTTATACTGAGAGAAGTGATTTTTACTGTGGTATTTGGAGAGACTTTCTTGTCGTGTCAGCTAAGACTGTTCATCTTCTTTTTCAGTTGTTTGGAGTCTTTTGGGCTGCATACAGTGCTGCATCATTACTAGTTGGAGAAGAATTCAAGACCAAGAAACCCCTTCTAATTTATCCAATCTTTTTATTATACATTTATTTTCTGTCCTTGTATACTGGGGTGTGATCTAGTGTAAGATGTGGCCAGAAACCATATTTCAGTCACTTGCAGACTGATAATGAGTAAGATTAAGAAAGCTGGAGATAATACAAGTGACTGTTTTGTATGCAGTTGTCGAGATGTTTTAAGATGGAAGAGCATATTTGTGTATATTATTTAATGAAGCAATTGTAGCTATATAGATTTGTATCAAAGTTCTAGGTTTGTTTAAGATTCTTCAGATTTTAATGAACAAAATAAAAGAACCTTGTGTTTTATAATAAAGTGTAGCAAAACTGCAACTCAATACCTGTGCCAAAAGCACTGGGACCAGATTACTATGTTCAAGAATTAAAAATGAGAAGTTAACTGTTAACAATCTCAAAGTGCAATTTTTCCTTTAAGCTTAAACACAGCTGGCTTTTTTTGGCACAGCAAATTCTGTAGATAATATATATTTATGAAACAGTCCTGATTGTTCACAGAATAGTCTGTATAATCAAGACAAAAATATACTACTTTTAATTTAGTGCCTCAATTACTGTGATTTGGCTGTTGAGTTTTTATAAATTCCAATTTGTTTTCAAAACATGTATATACTGTGTATTTTGTATCTATGGCTTGTGTGTACCGTAAATACTCTTTGGTTAAGGACGTATATTGGGTTTTTAAAAATTGAAGATACAAGTATTTGAAATTTTCATTTACTATCTCTGACCAAAGGAGCAAGATACTTACTGTGTGACATAATTAATTAAAGTGCATATTTAGAGAATCAAATTATTTTACTTAAAAGTATAAATTTATAGAGAAATGGGTAAACACCTTTCTCAACTCTAGTGCTGGCCTAATGTTGGAGAAAAAAAAGGTGATCTATCAAATTTGTGTGATCTTCAAACAATGTTATTTTATGATGACAAAATAAAAATATTGCTTCCCTAACTATGTTTTACAACATCTTGCTCTGTTTTGCTTTTAATAGCATGCTATTTAACATGCATCCATTTTTTTTTTTTTTTTTTTTTTTGCCAATACTATTAATCCTCTGTAAAGAGAAGTAAGAAAGATTTGGAAGGCCAGATTCTCCCTCCACTAAACAAGGCAGAGTTACAGCCTTAGTAACAGTTAGAGTCTTGCTAATTTTGACTCTCTAGGGATTATGTAATAATGTGATGACATGTTAAATATTTCCTGTGTACTGTGTTGATTGCTTATATAATAGTCCTTATGGTAATATTTCTTCACAAGGGAAGTCCACTGAAATTCACTTTGTATGGTACTAACGTAGGCATTTGCAGTCTTCAGGACTTATTATCAACAAATAGCTCTGAAGGTTAGGGTTTTTTTTTTCTGGCTACAAAAAAAAAAAAATAATTCCCATTCTCCCTGCCCCCTCCCCCATCCTTTTTTTCTAATGCTACAAATTAAAATCAGCCATGACAAAGTAATAGCAAGGGCTGTCTTGAATCCCTGATGGACATATTTCCATATCAGAACTGTAGTTTTTCAGCTTTTTAGACTGTGTAGCTAGCCAGGTTGGCAACTTATTTTTACCAGTCATTACTGATGCAAAATACATAATTAAATTCTGGTTCTCCCACAAACCTTTAGCTTACTCAGTCTGCTTTCCTGGCTGATTCTTGTGTTGGTTTTAAACAGAACCACTTGAAGTTAGTGCTGGACATAGATTGTAGTGTAATACTTGAGCTTGTAATATATAAAAAGAGAAAAATTGGTAGAGTGAATGATTTTTCTCCTAATTTTTGATTTCTGAATAAGTTGTGGTGGGATTAATGCAGACTTGTACTAAATCAATTTATACCAGCAGCAGCTAATTTCTTACCTACAAGTGTTTTGAAAGCATTCATACCACATTCTTAAAAAAAAAAAAAGAAAAAAGGAAGTTACAGTGTATTTTTAAAAAAGCATATTAGCTTTGGAATCTTGCATGATAATCTGGTTTTACCTCCTTTTTCATGACTTATATTTCTTTTTTTTAACAGGAATATCCACCTATTATTATAAGACTGCACCTAGCCCTTGTGAATGCATTTAACTTCTGTCCTCACAAAGGTGAAGGGCAAGAACACATTTAGGTTACTAGGCTGTCAGACAGCTTTAAGCTTAGTTCCTCTTTTCATAGTTGTTAATGAGGTGTTCTGTGCATCTGAACTGACTAGGAATACTGAAAGGATGCAAGAATGTTCTATTGAATCCCCAAATACATCCCTTTCCAGTAATGTTTTGTGAAATTTATAGTTGGAATTTTAACTGTTCCCTTCCGCAGACTTGGCACATGTGTAATATGCAATGTAGATAATGCACTTAACATAGTACATATTTTGTACCCAATTGCAGATTTGCACCTTTTAATCTTAGTATCTTTAGGGTCACTTTTTGCATATATTGTGCAAGAAACATACAAACAGCTCTCAAATTATTCTGATAGTTTGTAATAACTTTGCATCCAACAAACTCATATTTTAGATGAGGTATGTGTGTAAATACAAGATGTATTTTATAAAACTTTTGAATTAAACTTGTTTACAGAATGTATGAAGCTCATTTATATTTACTGACTTAATACTGAATAATTAATATTGATCATTTAAGATACATCCATGTTCCTGTGCATGCCACCAATATATTGATGCTATATACCAATAGCTTTGAGGCTATAAATAAGTTTTTGTGATAATCAACATACTACTTCAGTCTGTCAAAACTGGGAACTTATAGCACGTCCATCTAGCAAAAAAAAAAAAAAATTGCCTTTCTAAGATGCAACACCTCATTTTGGGGTGGTGACATGGGTATCACACCTTAGTGAGACATGCATTTTGAGTGATTTCTAGAGAGCAGCTAGAAATCTACGTCTTGTTTCCTTTCCTACCCATCAGACATACTCTGCTGTTTATCAGCAAAATTATACTTACTTGAAAAGTTGATCAAATCAATTGTTGAGACAACATACAGCTTGAGATCTGCTGTAATTTTATCATTATCCTTACTGGTGTTTAATGTTTTGCTTGAAGTACTACAGCAAGCTTAAAAGCTGCTCATTTTGCTCTCGGGACAATGTTGATTAGCCTGGGTGGCACACATACCCTGTGGGTTTGGTTTGGTTTCCTTATTTTTTCTTCACACACTTTATTTCTTTAAAAATTTCCCTGCTGGAGCAGCCTGTGCTAATTTGGGTCCTTTTAATAAAACTATTCCGTAGAAAACTTTGTGTTTGAAAATTAGCTTTAAGACCATCAGTAGCCTAAAAGCTTTGTGTAACATGTCACTTAGCTCAAATAAAGCCTATGGCAGATGCAGTAACGTTGTACAGGTAGGCTGAGCTATACAAAATGAATTGGCGTTTTAGTGGGTGAAAAGGGAAAATCTCAACAAAATACAAAATGTTTTATTAAACTCAAGTAGTTTTTGAAGCACTGCTTCAGAGCAGAATGCTCTCGTGGGTGCGATGGCTCCGTGCTCCCGGCCCGGGGCCAGAGAGAGCCTTTCCAAGGGCAGCGTGCCTTCGGGGGGCAGAGGCATTGTGGCTTTGTCACTCCCTACCAGCGCTGAGGCCACTGACACCGGGGCTCTCTCGCACACTCGGGGTCAAAAACACAACGGGTGCGGGAGCCGGGGTATGAAACACAAATCCCCGCTCCGCTTTCCCCGAGGCGGAGGCGGTGAACGCGCTCGCCCGCTTACGACCCAAGTTTTGTCCGAAGCAGTACCTACACGGCAGCGGCGGCGGGCCGGGATCGCCGCCCCGGGCCGGGATCGCCGCCCCGGGCCGGGATCGCCGCCCCGGGCCGGGATCGCCGCCCCGGGCCGGGATCGCCGCCCCGGGCCGGGATCGCCGCCCCGGGCCGGGATCGCGGCCGCAGGAGCGGAGCCAGCGCGGGGCGGGCCGTGGGTGGCGCGCATGCGCGCGCAGCGGAGCCCTGCCCCTGCCCCGCCTCTCGCGGAGCGGCCCCCTCGCCCCCGCCCCCGCCCCCGCCGGGCCGCGGCCGCTCGGTTCCGCATCCGGCGCGGCTGTGTCACTTCCCGCTCACGCGGGCGCTCTCCCTTTCCCCCTCTCCCCGGACCCGGATGGTGACCGGCGGCGGCGGCTCCAGGGACTGTCAGTGAGCGGCTCTCCGCGGGCCTCTTGTCCTGAGGGCGGCGGCGGCGGCGGCCGCGAAGATGGCTGCGGCGGCCTCCTGCTCCTCGGCGACGGCGGCGGCGGGGCCCGGTCCCGGTCCGGGCTCCTGCGAGTGGCTGCTGCTGCGGGACGGCTGCCTGCGCTGCGACGCCGACGGGCTCTGCAGCCTGTGCTACCACCCGGCGCTCAACGCCATCCTGGCCGTGACCGCGCGCGGCGCCATCAAAGTCATCGACGGCACCTCGGGGGCCACGCTGCAGGCGTCGGCGCTCGGCGGTGAGCGGGGAGCGGGGCCGCCGCCGAACAGGTGTCGTGGCGGGTCGGGGAGCCTCGGGAAGGAGCGGCCGGGCTCGGCTCGGGCCCCGGATGCCGGAGGATCCCCCCGGCTTATTGTCAACCCGTTTTCTGGCCTGAAGGGCCTCCCTGCCCAGGGAGGTGGTGGAGTCGCTGTCCCTGGAGATGGTTAAGGAGAGACCGGACGCGGCGCTCAGTGCCATGGTCTAGTTGACGTGGTGGTGTTTGGTCATAGGCTGGACTCAGTGATTCTCAGAGGTCTTTTCCAACCAGGCCCTCTGGTTCTGTGTTCCTGCTCTTTGGGGCAGAGATCCTCATGTAGACAGCGCCCAGGCGTTTTACTTCTGTGAAACATATTGGCATGGTTTCTGAAAGATTAAATGGGGATAAAAGGCTGCAATGTATAGAGCTGTGTTTTTTAATTTTGCTTTTGCGGGTGTTGTTGTAGATCATGTAACGTCGAACTTCCAAAGATTGGAAGCAGCATGTTAGTCGGGACAGGCATAATTCTAGTACTTATTGATATGTGATACTGTAATAATTTCTTTACTGAGCCTTATTCTGTTTTTTTCAAGAAGGCTTACTGCTTAAAATTGTGATTTGTCCTATGGCTTAAAACTATTTAAGGTCAGAATCCTTCATGAAGTTATTTGGTGATATGTTTTTGTATGTGTTCGAATAGTTCTTCAGGCTGTTGACTATTTTGACTGTCTCTGGTGGTAGAAACCGTATCCCTCCTATTATGTTCAGGAGTCGTGATTGTGTACTGGCTTTGTAGAGGCTTAGACTGTAGCATCTCCATAACTATGAAGCAGCTTTATTTGTTGACCGTTAGTGTTTTTGCCCTGTTAATAAACTAGCTCTGTAGAAAAAGATCCAAATGCCATTAACAGCTTTTGTTCCTTGTTCATTAATGGCTTTTAAACTGTGGCACTTGTCAGAATATTGGCGGTGAGTGGTGGGTAGGGTTATTTGTCTCCTTGTGAGTGCAGCCCTTGGAACAGAAAGATAGGCTTATTAAACCAGTTGTGTGCCTCCATGTTCAGGTTCTCCTTACAGTTGTGCATTGCTAATAAGTTGTAGCTTTGCTGAGTGGTGGTGGTGAAAGGTTGTTTGCTGCCTGAACGTGGTACAGTAATGCCAAGAACTGCATGGGAATGCCATAGCCTAGCCAATATGTACACTTTCACCTTGAAAACCAGTAACTGTATTGCAAATGTCATACTGAAGAGAACAGGACAAAAATTGCCGATTTCTTTTAATAACTCAGCGTTGGTACATTGTATGTAAGATTAAGCATTTGGGGCAAATGAAAAAAAAAAAAAGTTTTGTGGAATTATTAAGAAGGTGCCAGCTGCTTTTGTTGTCAGTTGCTTGCAAGGCAAATGAGGCCCTTGTGTGGTGTTTCCTGCATTGTTCAGGATTCAGATCACTCTGCTTCTGTAATTCCCTTCTACCATGCTGTCTCATAAAGTGCTTTTTTTATTAATAACTTTGCTTCTTTTCTTCAGGCAATTGGAGGAATTTTAAAATTGCTTTTAAGTTGTGGATGAAGAGGGCATAAATAGAGGACTTAATTTGTAATTGGCTGTCTGTGTAGGAGATGTTTAATTCTCAGATACAGAAAAGGAAGTGATCTGTAAATGAAAGTGATTCTACACTTTGCTGTGATAGAATCCTTGCAAAGGATTTGACTCAGTGTTCAAAATGCTAATGGAAATTCTCCCCGAAATAGTAACTATTTGAAAATAACATATTGCTTTGCTTCTGCTACGTACATTCAATCATGTATACTTCCTTTAGTGTCAGTCTTCTCTGTGACAGCATGGCTGTAAAAGATGGGTTCTACTCCTCCTCACTTAAAACAACAGAATTGCTTGCAATCTACCCAAATTTTATCTGTGCAGTAGAGCTGATGGTTTTATTACTGGGAAAAAAAATATAACCTTTAGTTTGAAGAAACTTTAGATGAATTTTCTTATTGATTCAGGCTGGCATGCCTGTCAGAAATCTGCATCTCAGCAGTTGGTGTCTGTTGCGGCTATTAGCAATGCTGTTCACTTTTTTTGTCTCCCTCTTCCTTCAGTCTTTGGGAAGAGGAGGACCAGGGAATTTAGCTGCTCTCTGATGTCTGCCTGCACTGTACAGCGTGAGCTCTTTTAATGTAGGATAGTAGTAGCTGGACACTCAGACCTGTAGACCAACTCTGTCCGTACTCCCTCCCCTGCCATAAATGACAGGTCAAAGGATATTGTTGCTTCGGGGACTTCTGGTACTATAACTAAAAATAGAGTCTCTAGGAATTAAAACTGCTTCTCCTGGGAGACTGCTTGTCCTCCTTGGTAATTGAGGCTGTAGGTCTTATGCCTTGCCAAAAGATTTATGTTGGACAGAAATGCTGTTGCTTGTTACCCAAAGAAAAACAAAATGTAGCAGGCCTCTTTCTAGAAAGCAGAGCAAGGAAAAGGTTCTCCTGTCAAGGCAGAATAGGGGAGGAAAAGAAACACCACCAAGCCTCAGTGTGTTTTGTATTTGCAGTCACAGTTCACTGCAGAAATATATATTAAGCTTTGAGCTCATTCTCTGTGAAAAGATTGAACTTGTGGAATGCTGAATGTGGTAGAGCAGTGGAGGCTGCCTTCTTTAGAATAGAAATGCAGATTGCTCTTTGGTGTGTAAAAGAGCAAGACAAAAGATTCACAGCCAGAAGACAGTTCAGTTCTAGATGGGGTCCAGACATTAGGATGTGGTCTGTGTGCTTCACTTGCTCATGTGAACTTCATTGGTCTAATGCATGTGGTGATCCAGGGATTGTTCTTCTGAGCCCAGTCTGTAGGAATTCAGTGTGGATTGTTAGACCATGCTGAATCTTCAGCAGCTCTGTCTCTGTCTCTAAAGTGTGTAACGTCTTTAATCTGTTTCCAGTATGAGCCCTGTAGGCCTATTCAGGAGGACCAGGTGATCATTTGCAACAGAGCGTGGTAGTGCTTAAAAGTAGGGAGTAAATCAGGTACCACTAACGTTAAGCTCTGTCTTACCTGGTTATAAGATTGTCCTTTTTATTCTGTCAAGACTGTTGCATGCACACTGTGCATTTCAGAGAACCAGACTGGAAGTGCAAGGAGAATTCTTGTGATTTCTGGATGTTCTGCATTTCTGTTTATTTGCTTGTAGTGGTTAGTCAGGACTGGTTTTGAATCTGTTGCACAAGTCTATCAAGTACTTTATTTTCCCTCTTAGACATTTAAATATTTCTGTGGTTTCAGTTTCAAGTTGAATGCTGGTAGCCAAAAAAGCATAAATGAGGAATCTTCAAATACAGCACTAAAGATGAGCCTTTTCCTCGGCCTCAAAAAAAGCAAACCAAAACAGTGATACAAAAACCTCGTGAAGAATTTAAACAAACTTACAGATTAGTCTTGAGTGACACTCTTAGTGTTCATAGAAATGTTTGATTTATCAGTCCCTTCTATTTACAAATAAAGTAAGAAAACTGCCTGAACTGAGAGAGTACTATAACTCTTAGAGAAGCTTGGGCAGGATTGAAATAAGAAACTAAAATGTACCATCAGATGGACAGTGACCATCTTGAATGTTCCAGTAGGTATTTCTAGATTAATTTGATGTGGCAGTAACTTCAGAGCCTTGTTTGCTAAAACGCACAGTGTTTTGTAGCTAAGGCCTTCTAAATTACTCTAGAGGCCCTAACAGGAATTAAAATACAGACTTCTGAATCTGTACAGGAAAGGATCTGTTCATGGTACATATATACCAGTTCCTGCAGGGGAAACAGAGCTTCTGCCTTATCATCAGAGGCCCTCAAGGGCTGTTCCTTCATCAGAGGAATTTAGAAGTAAATAGATCCCAGCCCAGGAGGCTCACCTGTGCCAGCAAGTTCAACACCATTGCCTGTCAGAGTTCCCTTTTGGGAAGTCTTTTCTTCAGCTGTCTAAATTATGTTGCCTTGGAAATCTCTCAAGAGGTATCCAGCTCTGTTTCTTTCTGATTCTTTTCCATGTGATGCAGAAGGCAAAACAAGAGGAAAAGATTCTCTTTCGCAACTTGGAAGTCATAGAGGGAATTTACACTTAAGATAATCTTTAGGGAGAAAATGTTGGGATATTCTGTCATCCAATTCTATACTTGATTTATTTGAAAACACCATCAACAGTTTCAACTGTTTGAAGCTCACTGGTAATACTGTTCAAGTTCTCCTTCATTCCTCAAAATCTGAGTTAGTTTCTTCCATCTTTTTGTTTCTTGTATTCTTTTGTTCCATTATGAAACAAAGATTATGATAATAATAATGAAACCCCTTGGTTTTAACACAGATTTTCTCATCATATAGGGAATGTTGTCAAATCTAGTAATGTGCTACAGTCCACCTTGCATTTGAGCATACTTGGGTGACTGCTAATCTGGGTGAAATGCTGTTTAAAGAGATAATTTCATTTATTTATGTGATCGTAAGATCATTCATGAGGTGCCTTAACCGTTTGAGAAAACAGAATAGGAGAACTGTTAGATTTGAGTTCAGTGTTTTATAGTAGCAAAGGCTATAGACTGCTGCTCCATTTGTCTGCTAGCTTAATCAGAGTATGTCGGATATCCCTTCTTACTTATCAGGCATCTTGCCGAACTGTCAAAATGCTGTTAATTGATATTTCCAGGCTCTGTTGAAGCACATCTGGATTATCTTCTGCAGAAGCTAAAATAGAGTTAAATTAGCGATCTTTTCTTATCACATAGCTTTAAAGGGATGTTTGCATGTCCATGCTTCATGCAGGTATTCAGAACAGGCAGCAATGCAGGCATATGTTATTTTGCCAGGCATGATAACACATTTTTTCATTTTATTGACAGATCATTCCTATCTGGACCAATGGCCTCATGATTAAATCCATCTGCAACAGTAGTGCAGTATTATTAAAGGCTGCAGAATGCTTTAATGTCAGATAATCAGAAATTTCCTAGATCTCTGCATATAGACTGTGAAAAAGGTCTTCTGCAGGAAGATGAATCCGAAATGCTTCTTAGTGACCTGAAGAAGAAACACTGTGCTGAGATTTATGTCAGGGATTTGAATTTGACTCCCTGTCCTAATTGTCTCACAGGCAGTTGAGGCATTTCTCATTGACATGAAGGTTTCTCAGGGAAGAAACTGACTTTCACCTCAGTGTTAATTATTGTCCAGCTTTGGTCAAGACAGCTTTTAATATGCCTATATGATAAACCCTTCAGCTCAGCTCCCAGTTATGTTGTGTACTATGTTGTTTAAGATGTAGAAGAAACTTGGCAGAAATATATCCTGACAGATAACTGATAATTCAAGTCCAGAACATTATGGAAAAAAACAGGTGTATCTCTGTTGGACTTGAAGTAATGAAAACATGGAGAAGGCTTTTACTCATTGCTCAGTCTATTCATCCTTAAAAGCCTGATCTTTTACCATTCTGAACATCCTGGTGATCAGTGGTTGGGATCTAACATACTCTCTTGTCCTATGGTTGGTCCTTTCTGGTAGCCCACCACAATGTTAGCTGGCCTGGTAGAACCACTTTCTGAGTCTTTAGTTACATTGTTTATAACTATGTTTTTATGGTTGCTGTTGCATTGGTATCCATAACTTAAGTGAAATAGAACATCTAAAATTTTATAAGATAGAGTGTAGGAAAAATCTGTCCTAGATGAAGATTCACCTTAATTCTTTTTTAATAAAAATTAAATCTGATTTTTTGGTTTCAGGTTTTCTTTCCAAGTTACTTTCAAATCAGGTAACAAAGCTGTCCATCCTTGCTTTTACAAGCATTCTTTAATTTTCCCTGAGAAGTATGACATATTTCAAAAATGTTTCTTAGGCTGCCTTGAAGATGGAGATGAGGCTTGCAATCATGTGGACTCATGGACAACTTTTGAGTGTATCAGAGTGTCCCAGGTCATTTGTGAGATAGCATTTTGCATGTTGTCTGTTCCAGTGGGATCGGTACCTTTTCACAATTTAAAAAAAATTTGTAAATAAAGATGTACACGTGGGCTAGTTCACTTTCCTGATGGTTCTTAGGTGATGCCACAGTATTGCTTTCTGTTGTTAGAAAGCTGTCCTTTAAATAGTTAATGCTTTCTTAATTGCACTGACTGCTTGCAGTCACCAGATGAGTGCTTGTCACTGAGTAGAAGTTTCAAGAAAGAACAGCTATTGGCCTGAGTTCTTTCATTTGTGAAATACAGATTAATACTAACCCTTGCAAGTCCTTTGCTACCTTGTCTTTGGGAAGAGTATCAAGATTTGTTAAGGACTAGTGTACACTGCTAGTGAAAATGTAGACAGGAACACTTGCAGAACATTTATTTTGAAGATTCCTGTGTGTGTTGGGGAAAGTGTACTCCACAGATAAGGATGATGATAGTCAAGAAACATTGTGTGTAACATAAGTTTAGAAGCGTTAAATTATGGAAATAATTTATCTGTCACATCATTATAAGCTATTATATTTAAAATTTTCTTGAGCTATTTGCTAGAGCTATTCAGTGAGTATTGATAACTTTTTATTGTGTAACTTAAGAGGGAATTTGCTTAAGTTTTCTTGAAAATTGGTAGCGTTAATGAAAACATATCCAATGACAAGTGCTGGTCAATGAAGGCTTGCATAGCATACAGTCTGTCAGCAGTTCTTCAGTCTCCTGTACGTCTGGGGAGGGAAAGCTTTTTGATCCACTGCACTTCCCTGATTTGACTGAGCATGAAGCGCTCAGGATCTCGTGTTGCATTTGGCAGCTGTAGGAGAGCAGTTTGGTAAACTGTTGTTTACTGGGCAACAGGCTATAAAGATTTGTGGAAATCTCCATATTAAAAGGAGGAGCTGGGAGGGTGAAGGGTGTCACTGAGAACTATGATAGAGTGCTTGAATGACAGTGGGTATAGGGTTAGGGAAGTAGGAAGCTGGGAAGATGGCACTGAAGACTGGAAATGTAGTGTTTAATTGGAGAGTAAGAAGGCAATGTGGTTAATGTGGGGTAGACTTAGTTGACCTGTCTTCTGCAGGATCCTAGATTTATGTTCTGATGGTAAATGATGACATGTAACACTACTTGTTAAACTTTTTTTGGTAGTGGATTTTTCCTGATCAGTTTTCTATAGCTTTTGTGAGTCAGAAGTCGCAAGATCAGCATTTTTCAACAAATAATACCAGGTTCTCTCCCCATGTTATGATGGGAAAGTCCTTATACTGAATCTGTGGAAGAACTGGCTTCCCAATACCTACAGAAGGTGCCTGTCAAGGCCAGACTTAAGGTAGCTTTTCTGAATTTCCCTCTTTAATGACAGAACTCAGGTTTAACTTACGCTATCACCATGTTTAAATATTCTTATGCTGCAAATAAGTGTTTAAAATGTACAAGGCCTTTTCATTTTGCTGACTTCTCTGAAGAGTTGGAAAAGGCATCCTAAAGAATAGTTTAACTTTTAAATATAACTTAAACGTGCATGAATCTAGTCTGTTCTGCTTCAGCTTCCCTGTGTAGTAGTTATTAGGATAATATGAGAATGCATTTAATAAACTTTAAATACTCATAAGAATTTACTGGTGTTGTAACCTGGTGTACTGGGGTCTGAACTAACTCATAATGCCAGAACGAGATCTTGTGCTAGGAATATGAAATACCAGCTAAATGCTCAGTTGTTACTGTATAAGCAAATGCTAGAGAAGTTGTCAAGAACTCATCTGATTATATGTCCTTTTTCAATGTCTATATATGTGTGCCATATTTCTGTCTCAAAAAGATGTGACAGAACTAGAAAATTAAGGTGTAGAATGGTTTATGTATGTGAAACAAATGGTTTATATATGTGAAACGGTATTCAGTCTGAAAAAGATGATGGGGATGATTTGGAATGTGGAGTTGAGAGAATGAGAACATATGAAAAATGAAGATTGGGAGCTGATTATTCAAGTACAGGAGCTGAGGGCATCAAAATAAGTAACTGAGAAATAATAAAATATGAAGCTCCTGGGTACAGGGCATTGTGGATGCTATATGTTTGTGGAATTACAACAGTGTTGGACAAAGTTATAAAGGAAAAACTTGTCAAAGGTCATTGTAATAATCAAAATCCCTTTTGGGTCAGAAGATCCCTAAGCACAAACTGGCTCAGGCTGAGAGTGTTACAGGAAAGACCCATTGTGTAGATTACCTTTCTTAAATTCTTCACTAACCACTTGGTTTAGACCACTGTCTTCGGCTAAATCTGGGGTTATGAGCATTTTCCTCTGATCCACTGTGCCTGCTTCTCTGGTCAGTACATTTTTTTTTTAAGTAATATCCAAAACAGAAAGGTAGTAACTCAGCAGTCTAAAATAGCTTTTGAGCTACTGCTGTAGTAATGGAAGACTGCTGTTAGATTTTCTGCTAAACCTCTTTTTCTGTAGACTAAATGAGCCCAATTATCTTAGTCTTTCCCCATGTGTTGTGTTTTCCAGCCCTCTAACTTCTTAGTACCTCCTTCATGGGACTGTCACATATGTGCTGATGTGCTGATGGAGGAGCAAAGATGGAGCTGATATTCTGGATGTGGGCTTATTGCTGATTAGAGGAGTTTGATCTTTTCCTGTGGTCCCCTCTATGGTAACAGTTTGTTGCTGAGAGGGTGCAATGCTGCCTCTTGTTCAGTCTGTCCATCAGGATCCCAAGTTCTTTCTGGTGGGTTGCCACCCAGACAAGTGGTCCCCAGCTTCTCTTGTTGTATGGGGTTATATCCCATTCTGGGTGTAAGACCTTGCATTTGTCTTCACTGAATGTCAGATTTGTGTCAAGCCATTCCTCTGTCTGACATCCTTGTAAAAGGCAGCCCTGCCATTTAATGCATCAGTTGCCCTCAGTCATCTCCCATTGGTGTCATCCACAGTCTAAATCAAGGTGCAGTGTGTCCCACCACCCAAACCATTGATGAAAGTAGTGAACCATGTATCAGGCTTTGTTGAATGCCACTCATAACTGGCTAGGTGTTGTATCATTAAGGACTAACTTTGCACATGACAATGTAGCCAGGTTTTCACTTGCCTTTTAACCCACCCATCTGCTTTTGAGAACTTGCTGCTTCTCCCAGCATGATGTCTTGTAATCTCCTTAAAATACTGGAGCTTGGAAGGGCGAGAAGCTAAACCATTTCCTGCCAAACAGTCTTGGGAGCTCAAAAAGTGCCATATGTGGAGATGTTTTCTCCATTCGCAGAGACTGCAGGATACATAATGGGTGAACTCAGATGCCACTTTAGGGACCAAAAGAGGAATTGGTAGTAAAATTTCATCTGGCAAAGTTTCTTTGTTGTGAAATGCTGTGATGGGACTAGCACTTGAAGAACAGGAACTTCCTGTTACTGAGCTGTGAAGTGTTCCTTGCCCGTGTCTGGTTGTGGGTGGAAGCTGTGTAATCTGTCTGTCTGCACCCTTTGAAAGAAAACTTTCCTGAAGTTTTTTCATCATTTTTCACTTTTAAGAAAATTTTTGAATAAGAATGTGCCCTCAGTGAGGTGTTTGCGGAAGAATTGCAGGGACTTATATTCTCATAGTTTACTGGGGCTTAAGGGAAGGATTCTAGAATACCTTGTGAAATCTTTCCTAATTTGTTCTAGGGATAACGGCGTAGAACTGTGTGAGTAGTTGTGTTCTGTACATGCAAATGATGCCACTCATGTCAGATACATGGAGATCTGAAACCACACAAAGAGCACAGGCACAAGGAGCTTGGGAGCATCCTCCTGCTGATTCACTCTCATTTTGAGTACAGTACAGTGGGAGAGGACTATGCCTGCAAAGCAAGTAAGATATGAGCTGTCTTGATCTCAGTGGGGTTTTGTTTATGTTCTGAAATCTTTTTAGTGTTAGTGTTAGCTTCTCTTAGTAGTTGCCTGAGCAGACACATCTAGTTAATATTCATGTGGCAGTCTCCAGTGCTTTGGCCCAGATAACACATCTTCCTATTAATAAGGATTACTAAAACCAGCTATCATATAATGAAACTGATACTGAAGCAACTCTATTGTGCTTGTTGCTAAAGGAAAGATGAACTTTAGATCACATGTCTTGTTTTTTATTAACTAAATCCAGTTTTTGCAAATACGTGAGTTTGAAGGCACTTTGTAATGTGAATCTGGGTATTTGTCGCCTTCAGCATTCTTGCTGTTTGGAGAACATTTTTAATTTTCTTTCCTGCTTCAGCTCTAGTGTGTTTTTTCTTTAATAAATAATTTTGGACAGCTCTTCCAGCTGATGTGGCAGATGAAGCTATGTGCATATAGTGAAATCCAAAAGAAGATGCTGCTTGTATATACCTGGTTTAAGCCATTGATGTAATTTGTCTAAAATAGGAACTTGAACTTGTGTTCATCTAATAATTTCCTTTCTGTCCTTTCCTAAAGTTTGAGAATGTTTCTGATTTGGGGAAAAGAGGGGTTCATGGAGTGCCTTTGTGATGACAGCAGACTGCTTTGGTGAGGTGATGTTTAGTGCAAATAAGGGGTTGGGCCTGGACCTGAAGATAAAACTACAGTGCTGAAGTATCCACAGGGGATGTACATGAGTAAGAGAAGAGGAGGAACAAGTGAGACTCTCTAACTGTTAAATTCAGTAATTATGAGCAGTCATGGCCTGATTTGGCCAGCCATTAGACATCTTCTCGTTATGGTGTTCCCAACTGTTAATAACCACCATGTCTTTGTTTCATTTGGGAGCCACTGATGTGAAATAATTTGGAGATAAATTTATTTTTAGACAGTGGTTTGCTTTTTATCCTCTTTTGTGTGAACCCTTTGCAGCTCATCCGTAGTTGTGATTTTCTGTAGTATTAGTTCAAAATAGATTCCTGCAAATATAGCAAGTTGAGACAGCAAGTTGAACTTCAGGACAGGATTTTCTTTTTTTAAATTTGTATTGCAGAATTTCCTCAAACTGCAAGTGTTCTTAAATGCTTGCCTTGGCAGATGGGTTGCTTAGATAGTATGTAATTAGGTGTAACACTTGCTAACTTTCAGTTGGTTTTATGATTACATGAAGTGGTAGCAATAAGAAAGGCACTTGCTTTGTAACAAATGAGGACAACCGATACGTAAGGTTTTTTTAATCCCAGGTGTATGTGAAAAATGTGTGGAAGTAGCTGAGTGAGGTTCTAGCAGGAAGTGTTTTTGTCTTAGGTGGAAGGGATAGTTTTGTTGTTCACTAACCTGGCCTTTTCTTGAGTTTTGGATTCTCTTTAAGTAGCTTTTTGCTCAAATTTTATGGTACAAAGTCAGTGGGATAGATAGGGCTTTTGATCTCCTGAAGCTTCATTCATTTATTTTTTCCATGTTTGCAAGTATTTTGAAATGAGTACTGAGATATTGTTTGGATATTTTAATGTAAATGGCAAATGCAAAACTGGTACTGCTGCACATAATGTATCTGTTCTACTGGGCTGATGGGATTTCTGTTTCTCAAAAAAATGTTACTTTAATTCTTAATTTAAAGATCTAGTGACATTGATAGATCAAAATTATGAACGTTCCTTTAGATGCTTGATTGGACTTGGGTCTTAGCATTATGGAATTAGTGCTATGATGCATGTGTTTACCATTCTCACTTTATAGCTGCAGGTAAGTGTTAGTTTACGGTAATTTAGAAACTATTTTTAAGCTTTTGTGCTCTATGTTGGGAGATTCTTGTCAAGAGAATTACTGACTTTCATATGTTTTAGTACTATTCCTGGCTAGCAGTTTTCTAGGTGAATTAACTTTTTCCAGTACCACAAAAGATAAAGGTGTTACTGCCAGCATTAATCTATATCTCTTCATGATGGTGACCAAGCATATGCAGGTGTCAGCCACTTGTCTTAGATTCAGCCTCAAAGCTATAGAGATTATCTTTAGCAGAGAGATGGCGACAAATTTTTTTTCATTGTTCTACTTCTTGAAATGCAAGGCTAATTCTCTAATTGGTTTGGTTCATCTTAATGCCCATAGGCAAGGGGGCATGCCAGATGCTGCTTAGACTGTTATGAATTCTCCAAACAAGTTTGTTTTCTGTTATACTTTTGTAGGTCAGATGTCAATCACAGGAAATTGCTGGTCTCTGTTCTCTGTTGTTTGAAACAAAGAAGGTGGAGGTGAAATATTCCTTTTCTCAGGTTCTTAATTTCTGCAATCTGATGGTTGTTCAGTTTTATTTTAAGTTTTTAGGTTTCTAATTCTAATTGTTGTGATAGATGACGTACCACAGTGTGATATGCTACTGGATTTGCACTTCTGGCATGCTAGCAGCCTGCCAGGTTTCCTTGTAGGAACTGACAAAAGGTTTAATGACTTCTTTGTGAGTTGTTTTGTTTTTAATCCTAGGCAGATAGGCTGGAGTTATTGGGAGAAGCTATGATTCACTTGTGCCAAGATTGAAAAGCAAAATCATTAGAAACTTAGAATGACTGCTTTTTCTCCTATCACCCAAAACAAATTACAGCTAAAGCAGTGGGGGCTAAAATGAGAGTAACACCTGGGTTCTTATGATCTAGCTTAAATAATTTAGTGATTTTATGTGAAACTTTATCTGTGGTTTGTGAAGATATAGATCACTATTTATTGCTGGTAAACTTAGGCTGGACAGGCAGGACATAATGTTAGAGGGGCACCAGTATGTTTTTCAATGGGTATTGGCAGAGTCCTTTAGCACATTGTGAAATATTGATCCTGAGTTTAAAAGAACACTTCTGACAATGCTTTGGGATGATTTAACTTTTCTAGGCATAACTTCCAGGTTACTACTTCTGTTGCAGTGACTTCTATATTCATTGGCTTCCTGGTTCTAAATCTATTATTATAATCATATGATCAGCCATATGTAGACTGTGTTATAGTATGTGACTAGTACTAGAATTATTTTGAAGTGTGTTTTGTGAACTTTTAAAATTAAACTCCTATTTGCAAAAAAAGCTTCTCAGCAACTCAGAGGCTATTTATTGTAAACTAGTCAGTTACAGAATATGTTTCTTTGGGTTGAAGTTCCATCAACTTAGGCTAGGGGAGCCTGTTTTGTTTTTATGTGCTTCAAATAAAATAAAAACAGCAACTGTAAATAGCTTTTTAGAGATAATTTGGCCAATATTTCTGTCAATACAGCCAACTAGAATATTAGCCAGTACACAAAAAAAAAAAAAAAAATCACAGCTGGCAGCCAATATATTTTTTGTTCTGTAGTTATAACATACTTTGTTTTGCAATGGAGCATAAATACTATGTTACCTGCCTTGTTAGTTATCTTCATTGGCTTCTAAAGATTTAGATCATTTACTCAGAGGGTCTTAGCTGTTTGCTGCTTTAGTTATGAGATTTCATTAATAGCCTGGAAAGCTGCAATCACTGGGGCCCCTACAGGCTGCTGAACTCCTAGGCACAGGGCTTGAGCATACTCTTAAGCTTGGCAGGAAATGAGGAAAGTGCAAAAGAAAGTGTTCATGGTGTTGGCACTGCCAGAAAGCGTAAGCTGCTTTTCCCATTTTCCGTGGGAGGGGGAAGGAGGAGAGAAGTGACGTGTTAAAGTGTCCTGTAGTGATCCATCCCTTGGATCACTCTGGATAGTCTGCAGACATCATCAGAATCTACTGAGGTTTCTAGTTTACTGCATCAGATACTGTTCAGTTTATTTGCATAATAGTTTCCAGTACATTGTTGAAACTTATACTTTTAAAGATGTTAAAACCAGTATTTGAATTTTTGATAAAGCTTATTTTCCTGTAGAATGCTTTACTTCCTTGCCTGCAGCTGTGTTGGTTGTAGAAAGTCTTGTGTGAGGAGCTCCAGTGTATTGGCAAAACCACCGTTTGAAATTAGTTGGTTTACCATTTAGAGAACCTTTTTTTGCTGAGCAAGGACTAAAGACTTTACAACTATCAAGTGATTCCGGACTCTTCAAGTGTTTCTGGCTGTGGTATCAATGATTACAATTGCAGTATACTTAATGCAGGCAAAGGGATATGGCCTTTGTTTTGTGAGTATGAGTCATTGTTTCCGAAATCTTGGTGGAAAGGGCAGCTGACAACTGTTCTTTACCTTTTACCTTGCATTTTCAAAGAGAGGATACTATAAGTGTAATGTTGTCAGATTCATGTGCCCTGTATTTCCAGAAGTCTTAATTTCCATTTAACTCTTACCAAAGTGTGAAGATGACAGAATTATGTAGCTGTCCTTACCTGGATGTTTTACTTTGTGCTAGCTACCAAAATGGGGATTTTTAAATTATTTATAATAAAAGCAGTATCCAGTGTCTGAGGAAAGATGAGAGCATGGACAGGACATGATTAATGCAAAATTTGATGGAACTCCTGTTCCTGTGTGACAGGAAGACATCTGTGTTGACGATTCAGCATTTTCAGCTGCCATTGGAGAATGTGTCCCTATTTATAACATACGCACAATGTGCTTCTGGGGTGGCAGCTTACACTGTCTGTGATAGAAAGCAGTTTGCCTTCTATGCAGGTAGCATTTCACATGGATTACATTTAGTTCTGCAGTCTATCCAGCTTTAGACATGTAATAATGACGAGTAACATTAAACATTTTAGGGGATAATATCCATTGCCACAGTCTTTCCTTATTTATCTGCTGGCAGTCTTTGTCTGCTTTCACCAAACTTCTCAAACCTGTTACTAATGTCACTTGTGCAGCACTGAGCAGAAATTAGCTGTTGTAGTGTCTCAAGGAGCACATACCACATTGGTACCTGTTACATGCTGTACTTAGTTTTGAGAAGTTTAAGTGTTGTTTTGCTTGATGAAGTGCTGATAGTAAGCCTTAACGGTAATTTAGCAATTTTTTCTCAGTGTTCATGCTGGTTTGTACAATTTTGTTCTTATCATTGATTGTTAGCTAGTGTCGAGTACACCAGGCATCTGCATTAAGATTGAAAACACTAGTTGAGGCCTCCTGGTAGGAGGAGGACTTAGATTGATTGCTTCCACTGTAGGAACAAAATGGTTGCATTTATTGATGGGATGTATAGATTTTGGTAGTTTGTTTTTTAACATAGGAAATATAAAGGCTTGGTGAAAATTGTGGTTGCTAAGATGCTAGGTTTTGATCATCTCAAGAAGTAAAGATTTTGCCAAAGTGTTACATTACGTTCCTAAACAGAAATTAGAGGTCTTTTCTATAAAAGCGTTTTTCTAATTAGATCTTGCATTTTATCTTTCCTTTATAGCCAAACCAGGTGGACGGGTGAAATGTCAGTATATTTCTGCTGTGGATAAAGTGATCTTTGTGGACGATTATGCAGTAGGATGTAGGAAAGATCTCAATGGCATCTTACTGTTAGACACAGCTCTGCAAACGCCTGTTTCAAAACAAGATGACGTGGTTCAGCTTGAATTGCCGGTTACAGAGGTAAGATGTGGAGGAGGGAATTGAAAAAAGCTATGTAAATAACTGTGTCAGAAATTCTGAAACCAGACATTTGACTCTGAGTTTCTAGGGTGATATTAACAGCATGTAATGGAAAAGTTTCTTAGTTATTAGCTGTCATAGGGCCATACATTTTCACAATTTCCTGTATCTCAAACAAATCAGAGCATGTCTCAAGACCACATTTTTTCAGAAGAAAGAACTTTTTAGTGACCAAAGATAAGGACTCATTTCCCCACCTTTGTCAGTATTTGTGTATGGAATCTACATGCACTTCTAGGAGTCAGTCTGGCCTGTTAGGCATCCCTGATTTGTTGTTGTTATAGTCTTTCAGGAAAAGAATGGTGAAATCAGTTAACACTGTGTTCTGTCATGTGAAGAGTTAGAGCTGGAATCTAAGTTTTCTAGCAAGGTCAGCTGGCATAACAAAAGACTTTTTTTCTGTGCAAACCTGGCTTCCCTTTTATGTTTGGATCAGCTGTAACACAGTACTTTGTGGTTTGAGCATTCAGTATCACTTTAAGAGAAGCTAATGTACACATTTCTGCTTAGAGTGTAATGCTTAGGATTTTTTTGCATTTGTTTATCCTCAGCATTGATGTAAATTGTTTACATATGAATGTGAATCAAGAATGTATATTATATGTGAGGTTTTTAACTATGTGACTTGAGTAGGAGTAACAGCAATAAAATGCTTCATAGGGGTTTCTGAAGAAAGCTTTCCAGGTTCCTGATGCTTGCTGCCCACTGGCATCACTTTTATACCCTTTGTGGGTTACTAAAGAATCTTGGTATGTGTGGCTGAGTGTGAAGAAAGTTTCAGAGGTCAGGATTGTCTTTCATAAGGTCTGCTGTGATGGGTTTTCAGTCTCACATGGTTCAATACAACCTATAAGTTTGTATCAGTTTTTGGCACAGAGATTCTTTGGTTCTAAAGAGTTTACAGACCCTTATTTACAGCACTTCTCTGTAAACATCCTTCCTGTAGAAAAAGAAATGTGGAGTTCAGTAGGAATAGCTATGGGATTTTTATCACCAGATCAGTGAGGAAGGAGGCAAAACATTATCAGTCTCAAGTTCTTTTAATTTTAAAGATGTGGTAACCCAGACTGTGGAAAAACTTAGTAAATACTAAGCAAATATCATACAAACACATCTGTCCACTTCTTTCATCATAGAAAGGTCAAGAACTTTCATCCAAGGAAGGGTGTTTAGTGGTTTTTGTCTCTAGAACTTTTCTGCAAATTTTTGCACTTAATTTAAGTAGTTTTTTAAATAGTTTGATCTCCTGGTAGTGCAGTGCACCTTTATGCATTTCTAACTGTCAGCATTAACAAGTTATGAAGCAATCTCTATACTGTTTTGAATTTGCCATAGAGCACTAAAATCTAGGAACTTCCACAGTCTATCTGTTAGTCTTCTGATACAACCTTAGCTAGGGGGCTGTTTTGCCTTATTTCAGTCTTGCTTCCCTTGAATTTCCTAAGGACTTAACTAAGGGGCCTTTTGGTCTGTTCTGTTGAGGTTGTTTAAAGGACTGGCTGACCATTGTCCTTGGGAAATATTTCCCTATATTTGTAACTTGAAAGAATTCCTGTAATTTTTCAGATGTTAACCCACCTAACTGCAGATTTGGAATACTCTGTGCCTTTAAATCTTACCTGTCAACGTGAAGTTAGCAGACAGAGGGATAAGCTGGAAACAGATGAGACTGGGAAGAAAAAGTCTATAAATGGATGCATATACCATTCTTTTATAGCTGCATTATGTCTTGAGTTTTAAGAACTAACTTCTAAACTGGCCCGGGTTTTTCTTTGCTTCGTTTTTCAGCTTCGCTGTATTAGCATTGTAAGTAGCTTATCTCTAATTTTATTGCAGTGTGGTTGTTATCATTATTATCTACCTTTTTGAAGGTACAAAGCTACTCAGAAAACGGCAAGACTTTTGTTCTTGCTGTCACTTTTTGTCATTAAAGCTGATTGAATCCTTTTGAAGAGAAAGCATTGGGCATTAGATGTCTCCTCATTCCTTGCTTTAATAGATCTTCTGTTTTAACTTTTGTGACTGACTTTTTGTAATTGATAATTGTAATTGACATTTGGTAATATTGTCCTTGAGAGAATTTGTAGTAATTAATGTTACCGTTGCTGAAGTTTATCTGTGGGTTGGCCTGTGAAGTAAAATTTGGTGCTTCTTACTCAGGTCTGGATCTTTTTTGAGAATTATACTGATATATGATAAAGTAGGATCTGGCAAAGGACATTTCCAAGTGTAATGAAACAGGCATAATTCCTGTTGTAGTTACTCAGTGTGGATGCTAACTTTGCTTGCACATCTGCATTTTAGGCTCAGCAGCTGTTATCTGCTTGCATAGAAAAAGTAGATGTTTCTAGCACAGAGGGATATGATTTGTTCATCACCCAACTGAAGGATGGCTTAAAAAATACCTCACATGAAACAGCAGCAAATCATAAAGTTGCAAAGGTAAGAATTTGTCTTTGTACTGTCTAACATGGATTCCCAAGTCTAATATGTGTGCCTACCATTGAAACATACAAAATCTATGACTCAATGTGGTGGATTTTGTTTGAAGACAGTGGAATATATTATCTGTTCCTTAGTTTTATTTGTGAAGCTTCACTTGGTAAGAGAATAAACAAGATCAGTTTCTTGCTGATTAAGTCAAAAAATAAACCCAGATGAGATTAAAATTTGAAGTTACTTGTGTTATGCTCCATGTTGCTTTTGTGTGTCTGTTGTTGTATTTTTTTTTATCACGTGTTTGGTTTTGGTTTTGACACGCTTCTGATGTGTTTGTTTAGATGTTAAAATTTTAAAACGTAGACACTTTTTTTCTTATTTAGTGGGCAACGGTTACGTTCCACCTTCCTCATCATGTTTTGAAGTCTGTCGCCAGTGCCATTGTAAATGAACTCAAGAAGATAAATCAAAATATTGCTGCCTTACCTGTAGCATCCTCTGTGATGGATAGGTTATCTTACCTCTTGCCCAGCGCACGACCAGAGCTTGGTGTGGGACCTGGGCGATCTGTGGACAGGTATATTAAGACAAAATAAGTGATGAATTTGACCCCTTAGTTGTATCAGGATAAGCTCTTAGATGACTTCAACTTAGTTGCCAAAGAGTTAGACCTATTTTGTACTTTGTTGCTCTTACACATACAGCTAAGTAACTGTTTAATGCATGCTGTGCCATACATTTTACTGAATTTAGCAAAGCCTTTATGGACATCACAAGACTATCTGTATTTCAACTTTAATGCAAATTTAATTTACTTTGCTCTTAATCCCAATCTACACTTTAAGAAAGGTAAAAATTGAAGCCTTAAATACATACTACATTGTATCCTGAAGTCAATTGCTTTTCCTTCGCACAAGAAAGAGTCATGCTTATGTTTTATGGTTTAGAAGTTTAGGAAGTTACCTTTGCAGACCATATATATGCTACTTCTTAACTCTCTAGTCAACTGCTACATGTTTGGGGTAAGAGAACATTTAACCTCAGATTGCCTCTTCATCTCTTTCTGATCCAAGTGGTAATGTATACATTAGCAAGTAACCCATTATTTTAACCTTCGTAGGCTGAGACTAGTTAGAATACTGATGAATCTCCTAAGTTTATAAATTTTTCTTTCTTGAAAGTGTCTGTACAAATATTATTTTGCATGTGTTTTCCATTTCTTACACCTCACATAATTTAATGAATTTGATTTTATCTCTTAGCTTTCTTTCCCCAAGCCTTTAGGTCTCCCTGTACCTTACCACATTATATTTTGATTAGAGCTCTTCCAAGATCTGCCTCTTCAGCTGGTATAATGTCAAGTTAAGATAGCTCTTATGTGAGTGTTGCTAGACTAGATTACTTCCTTGGCAGGAAATGTTTAATATTTCCATTCTCTTATAAGACAGCAGAAATCTCCTGAAACTGAGAAGCAGAAACAGGAAATAAGGCACGTTTCCATCTAACAGCCCTAGTTCTTGGAAGAACAAAACTCTATCAAGGGAAAAGAAAAACTGATACTCATTTCTCATGTGCTGTTGCAGATGAGAGACATGCACTGAATGAAGGTGGAAAAGAGAGGAACTACTTTGCTGTCTTAACTGCTGAGTAGCAGAGGGGTTCATATTTTGGAATGTGGTAGTTTAAAATTTACAAGTGTTATAGTATGTAGTGAGTGATGACTGAGCTGGAGGGTTCCATGGCTGTACCATGTATTTAGTTAAGCCTAAAATATCACTTTAGAGTATTTGTAAATATGCATATTGATATCTGTTTAACTAAGAACCCCAAATTTTTGCAGTTGTTGTCATGTTAGAAAAAATCCAACTCTCTTGCAGTTCTGTTGGGCTAGCTTCTCCACTTGCCTTTGATGCAGAATAGCTTTGGGTATCTGATGCTTTCCTGCAGGTAGATCAGATAGGCTACCTGGAAGCTTATTTTCTTAGTCCTGCTTTTAAGGTCCATAGGTTATTGTGTGGATTTTCATTTTTTACTGGGGATGTACTTTAAGCACCCAAGTGAGGGAAGTTTTTAAGTTTCCTGTAATAGTTAATTATCGTTTTATGTGTAAGTTATAGGTTACTATTTGTGCTGTTTTTAATTGTTGCTAAAGCACTGAAAGTCTTATAAATAGTTTGGGTTTTTAATTTTAAGTGGCAGTTTGGGGTAATGTAGAGTTTTTCACCTTTCTAGGTCTTTGATGTATAGTGAAGCTAACAGACGGGAGACATTCACTTCATGGCCTCATGTGGGTTATCGGTGGGCACAGCCAGATCCTATGGCTCAAGCTGGGTTCTATCACCAGGTAAGAGATTAGTTGTTCTTAGTATTTGTTCCCCAGGTGAGAGGGCACGGGAAAAAAGATGGTGATGTTTTCTAGTAGGGGTTTTTTTCTATTTTTTAATGGATACCTTCGATTATGCATAAACCATAAAAACTTTGTCATTCAGTTTTTTTTTTTTTTTATGTTTCAAGGGGCTTTGGTGCCTTGAGTTTGCCTCTTTTTTTTTTCTTTTTCTTTTTTGTACAGATCACTGAAAATACAGTTATGAACTTCAGCATACAAAACTTTTTGAAATATCATATTAATCTGAGTTAACAGAAATAGAGATGAAGTTGGTTGTTACATAGAATCTGTCTTTCACCTTGTTAGATTGTTGAGTAAATAATCTTTTTTATATTACAAGTAAAGCAAAAGAGCAGTAAGCTTGGCACTGGAGTTCCCTAAACATAATTTCCTAGCAGAACTTTGTTGTATCAAACAGAGGTCCTAGATCACATTAAATTGTTAGGCTTATTGAATAAATACAACCTCAATATTTTATTCCACTACTTTTGCTTATTTCCATTTTTTATTCCTTGAAATTATTCCTGCTTTAAAAAATATTTATAATATGGATTTAGATAATGATGCCTGGGCAGTGCCTATCATTTGACAGCAATATTGTCTGTTTCCTTCTGTCAGCTGTAAAGTGTGATAGGTGGATGAAGTTTTTGGATGATTTCTTAAACTTGCACAGAAGGAGTAATGCAAGGAATTCATATGTTGGAATTGCATCTGCAAATTCCCAAGCATGTCTTGAAATGAGGTCATGAAAATGCTGAATTTTAAGAGAATGGAAATTTTGATTGTTTTTCCTCAGTTACTTCAGCTAGTAAGAACTGTTCTTTGCAGAGGAGTGGTAGAGAATACTTTATGTCCTAAGAGATTGGTAGGAATATTTTTTAACCCGTGTTTATCCAAGCATGTATTCTGCTGCAGTTAAAATTTTTTTGAACCTTGTGAACTTTTGCCAAAGAAAAAAAAAGTAATTTCTGTTCTATGTCTGTGGTTTGCATCCAATGACTTGCATGGATGTTAGCTCTGGATCTCTTCTACAGTAATGTGTATTCTTTTTTTAATGTGAAATGCTGCCACTTTGTAGAATATAATTTGTGGCCTTTTATATGTTTGGTGTGATGCTTTAGTATGTCACTAAGGGGAAAGAACTTGATCATCTAGTTAAAAGTGCTTTGTAGTACATAGCTATATAAATTTCAAGTGTTTCTTCCTATTTTCGTAGCCTGCTTCATCAGGAGATGACAGAGCCATGTGCTTTACATGTAGTGTGTGCTTGGTGTGCTGGGAACCTACAGATGAACCTTGGTAAGTTTAATGATATGTGAAGTACACCTAAATTTGTACTGAGGTGGTTAGAAATCTTCGAAGGACAAAAATCAACATACCGCAATGGTATTTCTGGTGAGTTTAGGACAAGTCATTGACAAGAATGGGTTTCCAAAATGATTCCATGGAACAAATCACAAAAATATTTTATGTACTATATCGAATTTCTGTATAATACTAAAAGAAAAAAGATGTAGTTGGTTTTGTTTCTTAATTCTGATTTGCTGTTTCATTTCAAATTGCTCCTTGAGAGTTGTCAGCCAATACTTCTTTGCAGGGATCTAAACTAAGTCTTCTATTTGATTGTGACTAGAATACATCTCTTTTCAGGTTCAAAAACTGCCATGGCTGCATAGTGCATATTTGCCTTTTATGTGAAATTGCAGTATCCATTACTAGTTTCCTGAGTCATCTAAAATTGCGTATAGTGACAGAAATGTGGGACCTTACATAGATTAAAGAGTTCTTAATGTAATTTTTTCTTGATTAGTTGGTAATGTATAATCTTTTCTTGAATACGTCAGATTCCTGACTTGCTGGAAACTTTTCCTTGTAATATTATCTTCATAGTTTTTGTCTACTCTTTTCACTTATGATTTTCAAGACATTTTGTAGCCATGTAATTGCTCTTGTCAAGTCTCTGCCTTAGTTGTATATCAAGGTTCGTTTTTTTCCGTGCTTGGTTAATGTGACATTCAGGACTGTTTCCAGTTTTGATTTTTTAAATTATGGATATAGAACTAAAACCAGGACATTGCTTCTAAAGTTACTTGTAACATTAGCGTTTTAATGTACAGTAATTTAATCTGGGCTTTTCTTCATGGGGACACGATGGGCTACTTCCTATAGAACAATTTTTTTTTTAATGGGCTAATTATATTAAGAGCATTGTGTAGATTGATCCATTTGAATATGAATGTACATTGAGTGATCAAAGTCTTTAATACAGTCTGCTATTGAGAATCGGCAGGGAAAACTGTGTTAGTAACTTCATAACTCTTTTGTATGGTTGACTGCCATAGAGTTCAAACAGTTCTGTTTCAGCTTCACTTCTAGGGCTTAGCTTATATATGCTGTGTGTAGTTTTCACAGTAAAAAATGGCTGTTTTTTGTGTTTGTTTTTAATCTGGAAAGGTCTGAACATGAGAGACATTCCCCCAACTGTCCATTTGTCAAGGGTGAGCACACTCAGAATGTACCTCTTTCAGTCACACTGGCAACAAGTCCAGCGCAATTTCCCTGCACAGATGGTACTGACAGAATAACCTGCTTTGGATCTGGAAGTTGCCCTCATTTTCTAGCTGCTGCCACAAAACGAGGAAAGATCTGCATATGGGATGTTTCCAAACTTATGAAGGTATGCAAAATAAATAATTATTTTTCATCAACTATTTACTGATCAGACATATCTACATATCTTGATTCAAAATCAAATGCCTCTTCTGTTTTTTATTGTTATTTCTCAGGTCCACTTAAAATTTGAAATCAATGCATATGATCCCGCTATTGTGCAGCAACTTATGTTATCAGGAGAGCAGAGCTCAGGGGTTGACTCAAGGAGACCAACACTAGCATGGTTAGAAGATTCCTCTAGCTGCTCAGACATACCAAAATTAGAAGGAGACAGGTATGCCAGCCTACCAAATGAGAAATATGATGTTTGAGTGGTAAATGCCATTTAGCAAAGTCATGCTTTGTGTAACATAAGATTGGTAATTTTCTTTTTATGGAAATAATATTTTTAGTCACTCTGTACACAATTCAACACTTGAAAAAGACTAATCTAAATTTCTGTTTTTAAGCCAGTTTCCTGCTGTTCCAGTTTTATACTCCACTAGCAGAGAGATTGCAGATCTCATTGCTGCTCTATGCTCATGTTTCAGAGGCAGAGTAA
This sequence comes from Anomalospiza imberbis, assembly GCF_031753505.1. NCBI lineage: Eukaryota > Metazoa > Chordata > Aves > Passeriformes > Viduidae > Anomalospiza > Anomalospiza imberbis. Next base: position 78,654,648 of record NC_089683.1, on the reverse strand, counting down.
AAAGAGAAGGGAATACAAGTTTTGGATCAGCTTTTCATTTTAGTTATGGATTATACATTTCAGATTTTTAAAGGAAAGGCTCCTCATGGACTTCTGGAACATGTTTTTTTTCTGATTGCTTCTCTGTAATTTCTGAGTATGTCACTCTGAAAATAAACTGATTGGATGTGCTAGGAATTTATACTTCCTTGCATGCTGTTAGCACACGTATACAGACTCTAAAAAAATTAGTCCTGTTGCAAGGGTTTATATAAGCTAGAGGGCATGTCAGTGCTTTGAAAGTGTGATGTGAGAAAAGGTAGTATTTCAGTTGTGCTTCATGCAGTCTGTTACTGGGAGCTCTTGTCTGGTCTTACCAAAGCTCAACAGAGTGAATAACTGTTGGAAAATTTAGAGCAAAAGTTGACTGGGGAGTCTTACTACTTTTCTGAATGTTTCTTCTTAAACTTCAGTGTAAAGAAGAAGGTAACAGTGCTGCTATATGCACAGTGACGTAAATGTTTGGTTTTATTATTAGTGTGATATGTACAGTAGTGCAGAGCAAACACGAAGCTTGCTCTTCTGCTGACATGGGCAACATCAGCAGCTGCCTGAACTATTACTGTAGCTTTAGGGCTGGGAGCTCCTTAATAGTTAAAGAATTAAACCAAGATTAAGAGCTGGATAACGGACAGTGCAATCATACTGCCTAGAACTAAGCATCTTCCATTTCACTTAACCTACATGGAATTTACTGTCACTTCTCCGCTTAAGGGGAAGCTGGATCAGAATCAAAGTATTGAATTACGTCTGCCATGTTGATCAGGTTTGACCCCACAAAAATCTATTTCTTGCATATGAGGAATAAGCATCCAGTTTGTTGAAGTTTGAGGATCTGACTTGGTACTGTGAGTAGTTTTACCTGAAGCTGCAAAGGGATTGCTGTCTTCCTGTGTGTAATAAGCCTGTAATAGGAAATAATTTATTTTATTGGAAAAGTCAGATGCATTAATTATTTATATATTATTAGAACTACTCAGGAGCCTATTTCTCTTGAAAAGGTGTCTTGGAACAGAATCTGGTTTTATGACAAAAAGATTTATCTGGCAGTATTTTTAAAACCAACAACACTGTTCATCCTTGTTTCAGTACTAGCTAAAAAATTGCTTTATAGAATTGAAGGCCAGTCTGCCAGCTCCACTTTCCAGAGATGATTTTGAGGAATTTGAAGATGCTGATACTAATTTTTAGATGTCCTGATTGTATGGTTTTATTTTTCTTGGAAAGATTCCTGAGAACTGTTTTTTTAATTTTGATTCCATTTAGGCTTGAATTGTAGGAAATACAATGAGGCATAAAGAAATCTAGTCTACTGGTTCAATAGTGGAGGAAAAAGTCTTTGCTGTTGGTGTCTGTGATGAACTCATCAATGGATGAACAATGTTGGCTAAAAGGAATAAAGGAATGGCCAGCTATAGTACACATTGTGGTTTTTATGAATTTTTATTAATTTAATTAAAAATAAGCATGCAGTTAGCATGTACATGGTGTCTTTTTTTTTTTTTTTTTTTTTTTTTTTCCTTCAAGTGATGACTTACTGGAGGATTCAGACAGTGAAGAGCATTCCAGATCGGAATCTGTTACGGGTAGGTTATATCTGACCTGTTATATATGTAATAGTTTAGAGGTCAAAGAGGAAGTTCTTCTTCCAGGCTTTTAAAAGAACCCTGTCAAAACTGATGATATTATATTCACTGTATTAGGAAAAAAGGAAAAGCATTTACCTTGGAAAAGGATTTTTCAATGGATTTACCATTGTAAGGAATGCTGGTATTTAAGTTTGTGTGATGGAGAGATGACATGCAGGAGAAAAGAAAAACTGCTGCACTTTGTTAGTTAATAAATGTCTTACTTGACAACAGACATTGCTTATCTTGCTGTCAATAAAGCACACAAACCAAGATAAAAGACCTTTCCTAGAACAGGAACAAATTACAGCTGTATGAAACCCTTTAAATTCAGGGGATTGCTGAAAAAGTTCCTGTGTCTTGATTGTTTCCCTAAGGGTATGCACTTTGATAAAATATTTCTTACTGAATAAAGATTTTATATGGAAGCAGAATGGTGCTATGCATAGTGTTCTTATGTTATTTTCTTAGAGATTGAGTCAGAAATTTTGAGGGAGGGAGGACTACATGTTTATTTTCTATAATCTGGTTTACATCTTTGAGTAAGGATCACCAAGTAGGGAAAAAAAGAGCATGAGATATAGAAAAAGATCCTTTTTTCCAACAAACTGTTATACTTGCAGTATGATTCCTGTTTTGTCTTTTGAGCATTTGTATTATGTTAAACATTTTTATTTTAAAGGGCATACATCACAAAAAGAAACGATGGAAGTCAGCCTTGATATAACAGCTCTCAGCGTTCTTCAGCAACCTGAAAAACTTCAGTGGGAAATTGTTGCAAATGTTCTGGAGGACACAGTTAAAGATCTAGAAGAACTTGGGGCAAATCCCTGTTTGGCCAACTGTAAGAGTGAAAAGATGAAGGAAAAACATCTAGAACAACACAACATTCCCTTTCCTTGTTTATTAGCTGGAGGTCTATTAACATACAAATCACCTGCTACCTCTCCCGTTAGCAGTAACTCTCAGAGATCACTGGATGGTTTAAGCAGGACTCGAGGTGAGAGTGTCTCGGAACAGGGATCAACTGACAACGAATCCTGCACTAATTCAGAACTGAATTCCCCTCTGGTAAGGAGGACTTTGCCTGTATTGCTGCTGTACAGCATAAAGGAGTCTGATGAAAAAGCAGGAAAACTCTTTTCACAGATGAACAATATTATGAGTAAAAGTATACATGATGATGGTTTCACAGTTCCACAGATCATTGAAATGGAGCTGGACAGTCAGGAACAGTTGCTGTTACAGGACCCCCCTGTGACTTACATTCAGCAGTTTGCAGATGCTGCAGCCAACCTGACATCTCCGGACTCGGACAAGTGGAGCTCTATGGTTCCCAAGCCTGGGACTTTGGTTCAGTGCCTGCGTCTGCCCAAGTTTGCAGAGGAGGAGAACCTGTGTGTAGATTCAATCACACCCTGTGCAGATGGAGTTCATCTGTTAGTAGGACTGCGGACTTGTCCTGTTGAATCTCTGAGTGCAATAAATCAAGTAGAGGCCTTGAATAATTTAAATAAATTAAACTCGGCACTATGTAATAGAAGGAAGGGGGAACTAGAATCAAGTCTTGCTGTAGTGAATGGCACGAGTATTGATGTAATCCAGCATGAGTCACCAGCAGATGTACCAACTCCTTTAATAATTCAGCCTGAACAGAGAAGTGTTAGTGGTGGATACCTAGTGCTTTATAAGATGAATTATGCCACTAGAATAGTTACTCTAGAGGAGGAACCAGTAAAAATCCAGCATATCAAAGACCCCCAAGACACAATTACCTCAATGATTTTGCTCCCACCAGATATATTGGATAATCGAGAGGACGACTGTGAGGAGCCTGTGGAGGAAATACAATTATCTTCTAAAAATGGCAGTGGGAGAGAGAGAAGATCTGAGATCTCTACTCTTGGGCACCTGGTAATAACTACTCAGGGAGGATATGTAAAAATACTAGATCTTTCAAACTTTGAAATTCTGGCCAAAGTGGAGCCACCTAAAAAAGAGGGCACTGAGGAACCAGATATGTTTGTCTCTGTGATATACTGTTCGGGCACAGACAGATTATGTGCATGCACCAAAGGTAAGATTTTCCTTCAAATTAAAAAAAAATATTGATTTTACTGTATTTGGATTATGTTACAGAATTTAGAATCTAAATTTCAAATTCCACTGAATTTATGTACAATTGAATGGTCTAGGAAGCATGGACTCTAGTTAATTCCTCACTTTGAATGTCAGTTTTAATATCTAGAATGGCAGTAATTATTGCGTGTGTCTTAATTCTTGAAGAGGCACAGGTTTTCTTAAGTCAAAAACATATAAAAGTCATTATTGTATGTAATTATTTCTGTGATAGAGAATTCCCTTTCTGGAAAAATGTCTTCTGCCTGTACTTGATTATATTCAAGAGAGCAGAGAAGATAATGCTTTTATACCTTATCCCAGTGTATTTTCATTCAGGAAGCATGCTTCTGGTTTTGCTTCAGCTTTTTGAAGTTGGGATTGTACTTTCTTGAGTGTTAGAGCCAGACTATTTATGCAGGATTCTTTTTTCCAAATGAACACAAGCTATTTTGGGGAAGGGGGCAGGTAGGAGGGGAGTGTAACTCAAGCCCAGGTAACAACTACTTTGTAAAAGTCCCTAAACCACCACACAACTCCCCGTTTCCTTGTGTCACATTGGAAACAGCTCTGAGTGCCATCCAGCTGAGTTCCTCCATGTCCCAGTGTTCTGTTTAGTTCATCTGCAGTTGATTGAAACTGTGGAGGAAATGCTTAGGCTCTCAGAGGGACTAAGCTGATGGGGTGGTTCATACATTTCAAATAAATTCCCACGATACCATGTTGAGCTTCTTCTTTACTAGAAGAATTGAAATTGATACCTTTTTTCCTTTCATGATGGTGTCACACTAATTATAAAGTGCTCCTATGAGCAAATGTTAAATCAGATTTACTTGTTATTTCCAACAGAAAAAGTCAAGTTTATTGTAAACATCTCCGCTTTCTTAAAGGCTCCATGTTTCTCAACTCACCTGCAAAGATTTCTGGGAGTGGGCATTTCAGATTTGCTTTTTAAATACCAATGAAAACATTGCAAGTTAGTAACTAGTATTTATGTTTGCAGTTTCCCAAGGGTAACATTCATATTTACTAAATTGTTATCTTTCAGTGATTGCTTTTGAAGAAATATCTATTAAACTGTTCCAGCTGCATTTAATAATGCACGCTTTTTCCTAGTTAAAATGGAACTCTAATTGAACTGTTACTTGCCTTTGAAAACGGTTCTATCATATCATATCCATGTGTCCTGGTTTAGGGCATATTTGGGAGAAAACCTCCAAAGCGGTTCTTCTAGAAAGCAAATTCAAGTGGCCCCTCCTGCAACTGGTTTGGGAAAAGATTTCCTTGGAGAAAAGTGGAAAAAATCAGTTTTTTAACAGGCAAAGCATTCACCAGCACAAAAAATGAACAATATTAAACAATAAAAAACTTCTTGCCAATCTGAAGAGATGACAAACTCAGAAAGTCCCCTTCTTGGGCTGTAGCTCAGCTCACCCAGTCTGTTATTAGTCCCTCCAGCACTGGAAATGCCGTGGCCCAGGCCCGGCCCGGTGGGCCGCAAGTGCGAGTTCCAGGTGCTCTTCTGGGTTTTCAGTCCAGAGCAGGTTTAAACAGTTATAAGAAGAAGAAAAACCACAGTTCAAGGAACATCTTTGTCTCAGCTAGCTAAAAAGTAACTAAAAGCAAAGGAGAGCTCTGTCCCACTGTCTGTCCGTGCTGCAGACAGCACAGTCCAGGAGCAGGAATGTGGAGGAGTGAGTGCAGTTTCTGATAACAAGCTCCATGCTTCTTCTCTCCCCCGCTTCACTTTCAGAAGCAGTCTTAAAGGTGCAAAACTTATTTCTGGGCTAAACAGATGAATGGGGATACAAGCATCATAAAGTCACTCCGGGACACCATGTCATAATGTTTTGACTTTATACTTAGCTGATCAAACTGCAATCTCATTGAAAAGGCCTCCAAATAGATTTTTTTTTTCCTATGGAATTTCATTACTATCAATTTCTTTCTTTCATCAAATCGCTTTTGCCTTTCTTGTGTTTTAAGATTCATGATAAAAGTTAAAGGGCTTATTGTGCATGGTACTTTTCCATCCAATGTTAGTGTGTATGGTAATAATTTTCTTGTAGTTTTTGGTATTATCTAAACCTCTTAGGGGCATGGAGTGTAAGATATACAGGTGTCTTGAGATGGAAGCATTTATTCTGTGTGTATTAGGAGTATTTTATCTCTGCCTAGATAGCCACCATCTCTGTTGCTGACTGGAGAATACATCCATCTTACTAGTAATGGACAAGCACATCATTCTGCCTTTGCAGTACATCTCTCTCAATATTATAATACCCATCTAGTAATTTATCAGTAGCTTTTTTTGGATTTCTTTCGTTCATGCTGCCCTTAAGATGACTGAGATTTTGGGATATTTTTTCTTCTGTAGCCCAGTATGCTACAGGTATCAAGTCAGCCTCCAAGGGTCTTCTTTTGAATATAGTACTTTCTTTATTAAAAAAAAAACCCAAAACACTGATTATTCTTATCTTTCATTTTCACCCACTACATGTCTGTTTGGAACTTCCATTTTCTGCTCAGCCATGGACTTTGGAGTTCATTATTTTCATTGCTTAAATGTCTTTAGAGGCTTCAATTTCTATTCCTTTTTTAGCCATGGACTTTGGAGTTCATTATTTTCATTGCTTAAATGTCTTTAGAGGCTTCAATTTCTATTCCTTTTTTAGCATATCAGTCATTATTATATTTTTGTCACTTTCGAGAAATTAAGTCCAAAGCCATCATAAATACTTGGGGGTCAATATCCTTTAGACGTCTGGATTTCAGGATCTGATGCTAGGTATGTCTGAAGCCTCAGAGTCAAAAAAATTATCAAAATACGTCACTTGGTAAAGAATGACTTGAACTGAAAGATTTATAAATAAGGCATAAAAGGTATAAAATTCAGGAACACTAGAAGAAAAAGCAAATCAAGAACTTCAACTTAAAATATATTACTATAACTTTTAAAATCCTCTATCTTATTGTATGTTTGAATAGCTTAATATATGAAATAGGCTTTGCATAATTTTCCTTGTCTTGAATAATAATCATCCTTTAAACTTTTGCTTTAAATGGGTAGAATTTCTTGCTTAGCTAGGTGGCTGAAGATGGAGGGTTTTGCTGTTACTATTTTTTTATTGAGTGCTGTTTTCTTAGGTTTCTTTGCAAATCACTTAGAGGTGCTTGCTCCTCTAGGTTTACTGCCACAAGAGCGATGGTGCCTGCAGTCTGACAGTACTTTCTACACTGAAAGTAGAATAACTGTATTCTACTGATGTATTCTACTGAACTGATGTGTTCAACATTATTCTGTCTAGAAAGGTGCTTGTAGTGCAAAGATATAAATGAAAATTTAAAGTGAAAGTTTTGGAGCATACATGGCATTAGAAATGCTTGGATGATGTTGGAAAACATTCAGGCATGAGCAGTGTATTCTTTCCTGTTTACTTGTTTGGGACATCAGAGTAGGGAAAGAGGTACTTTAATGTTGGAAAATTCTGAATGCAGAATAGCATTTTCTTCTGTTTCTCCTGCTTGTTGATGTATTGTTTTCATTGGTAGATTATACAAAATTTTTCCATAGCTGCCTCTAATATATGACTGAAAAAGAAACTTCTGTGTGAATGGGTGCTTCGGCTCTGGAGTGGTTTTATGGAAAGATGTTTTAGACCTGCTTTTGATATCATCCATCTTTGTGAGTCGTGCTTCAGAATGTTACCTCTTGGTATCAGCTTCAGGTACTTACCTGTTTCTGCAAGGATTACCTGAGCTTGACCTCTGGGGGAAAGTCTGCAAGTATATTCTTGTTTCCAGTTCTGTTAAGCAAACATTGTGAACTTTAGTCTCTTTGAATTTTGCTTTCTTCTCTTCCCCTTGGCCAAGGTAGACTGTATTTAATATCCCTCTTACTAATGGATATTACTGCTCTCATATGAGGGTTCAGATGTTTTTTCTTGAATCATTAGTAAGAGTCTAAACTCTGCTTTTATGGCATTCAAAATGATAAGTAAGAAAATAAGTAATTTATTCTAAAACAAGGCAGCAGGTACTGTTTTTAAATGTGGATACTGCTGTTGGGTGGTCTTTTGATATTTAAAGTTTAGTATGTTGTGTTTAAGAGGGTCAGAGTTTTTTATTGCTGGATTCTGCTCACCTGAAATTTTGAATCTGTTACATTATAACATTTTAAAGGTGCTACAATACAACAAGAATTTTTTAGTCCCTCCTTTTTGTGGGAAAAAGTATTTTTTCAGGCTGGATTTTGTTATGTCCAGGGTGACTTGCCTATGCTGATATTTCTTACCTGCAAGCCTGGCAGAATTGGATGGCACTTGGATACATTTGAGAATTGATTTTCCCAGATCTCATGCCTTTCATTTATAGCAGCTTTCTTGCTCTTAAGTTGTAAATAGTGTAGTAATCACACTCTGTAGTTTTTTTCTGATTTAGATTACATCTTCCTTGTCATTAGACTTTGTCTGTCCTGTGTGTACTGTGTATTTGAAGTTAAGGAGTCAATTCAGTATTTTCAATTTTCTGCCTTTTTTGGTAATGGAGTCTAACAGAATTTGAGAAGTCAATTTTTTTTCCACATCGGAATTAGTACTGGAAGTGATGCTAAGAGCTCATCTTCAAGTCAAGGTCAATTATACTTACCCATTCAGAAACAGACAACTGATCACCATTCGCAAACATCTTCAAGACAGAGATTTAACTGCCTGCTCATGAAATTTCTCCTGCTGCATGCTGCCCTTGATGATAATTTTTTCACTAGTGTTTAGTCTCTATCATCTCTGTCACTGGAGTCATATCTGTTGTACCATTCATTATGAATATGGCAAAGAGATTTCTTCAAAAAAGTAGGGAAAAACAGAGTTTATTTAGGTGCTGTCTTTCTCCAACCATTTATTGTCTCAAGCTGAATATCTCCAATCCTTTCAAACTTGCAGAAGAAGAAGAAGACAAAGCAGACTTTACTTTCCCCTCCCAAAAGATCTGATCAACTCAGTCCACAAGTTTCTTGATGAGATATGCAAAACCAGGCCCAGTAATCATACAGATGAATTCCTCAAGCAGCTCTGGAGTTCGCACATACCATGTGTGTGTATACATAGTGGAATGTTTGCACTTTTGAGCAGGAAATTGAATGAGGTTTATTATCTGATTCACAACAACCTCTCTTACAGAACAGCTGTCTAGCTGATTTTTTTTTTTAATCTTTTAACAGGGCTTTTAATTATTTCTTTCTAGACATGGTAACTTTCACTTGTCCCTATTCAATTGCATTATATTTTTTTAAAGTCAAGGCAGAATTTTATAGCTAAAATCTCCTAGAGTAGTTTAAATTGGAGTGTCTCCAAGTGAGGTTTTGGGATAGCTTTCTTGACGACATTTTTCAAGTGTTCTGAACTTGCACATTTAGAGCTAACCAATGACAAGAGAAGGAGGGGACTATAAATTAAGTAGTGCATAGTTGCTTGTGGTATGGTTTTGTTTTCTAATTCCTTTTAATTAATCGTCTATTGTTCAACTATGTCATTGTGTTGTGATTTGCTAATGACAATGGTGTCACTCTTCCCAAACTCCTTCTAGAGTGCAGGAACATCTCACCTGATTGGCTTTGACTTTTGTGGCCTTAGTCTCTGGCATGATCTCTAGCTTGTTCCAGTGCTGCTTTCCTGGAACCAGGAACTGTTCTGCCAGAAGGAAGCCTATGATTTATTTGAATAAATTCATGATTCTTGGGTTCTGTTTGTATTGCCACCAGGTTCTTGAATCCATGCAAATTGCATGTTTTAAATACAGTTCAGAATTAAATTAACAATGTTTTGATTGTGTTACCTGTTTCTTGAAGGAAGTATAATGATGCTTGTTTCCAATTTGTCTCTTTTGTGATAACTGAGTAAGTCAGTGTCAGCTTTCCTATCTTCTTGGTAGTACAACAGAAATATTTATTGCCTCTGTCAAAGTGATGAAAGCAGGGGAGCCTTCAGATAAACTGCTACTTGAGATGTTTGCTCCCTGGCTAGAATTAGAAAGCACTGGATAAGTCACTCTTTCAGCCTAGTGCTGCAAACAATAGTAGTAACACAAAAAGAAGAAAAAAAAGGCATTGACTTCCATGCAGATTTTTTCACTGGCCCTTGACTATTGGAACTGCAGTATCACTGAAACAAGTAATGAAGCATGCAACATCAGAAAGTCATCTTTGGATGTTCTATGAGAGGAAATGCTTCCTTTGTGATACAGGGGCACAGCCAGCTACAGCATTTTGGAAAAGCGTGCATAAGCAGAGGCTAATACTGTACAACTTAAGTTCATGGTGAACTTCATTACAAAACCTTTTAAAAACGAGTGAGAGGAAGTGAGATATCTCAAGTTTAGCACAGATTTTTCCTTGGAAAAGTGCTGGAATCTTTCAGGAATGCAGGAATTATGACTATTCTCTTGTATGGAAAAAATGGTAAGGACATTTTTGCTGCTGCGCAGTAAACAAAGTGATACACAAACTAATTTGACTTACTACCAAATGAAGCTGTCAACATCTGTGTTTTCTAATGTGTCTCAAATTCTCTTTGAAGTTTGAGGAAAATTGCTTATTTAATGAGCTGTTTAATTTCAAGGAAACTCAAAAGTGTTATTTGCTCGAACTGGTTTTTCCCCCTCCACTCTTGGGGTCTGCTTGGGATGTACTTTACTGTTCTGCACCAAGGATGTGTGGTTTGAGACGGAGAGAGGGGAGCTACAGGCTTCTTAGTGGATCTCAGTTAGAAAAGACCCAACCAGAAATAGCTTAATGGAATAGGTGTTTTGAGAAGATAGAATAAAAAGATAAAGATAATGACAAAATCTCCCATCCCTTCAGATCCCAGGAATGCTACTTTTGTACATTACCTAGACCTGGGGTGGATTTTCCCACAGCACAATGCACTGATCCTGACCATAGAGTTGTTGTGACCATTTTGGCCATTTGAGTGATTTGTTTTTCTATATTCATAAAAGAGTGAGTTGTAAAGGCATTTGTTGTCAGGCCTTTCCTAGTGAGATCTCAAAAAAACCCAAAGCTGTGTGCCTCACATCTTTTCTCTGTGCCTCACACTCTCCCTGTGCCTCTCTATCACTCTGTTTCACTCCCCTCACCCCTCATGGTACAGGACATATACCCGCTTTTATCTTGAGGTCCTATTACATTTTTATTCTCATGTTTGTTTTTTTTTTTTTGTTTCAAATTACCTGGATATTTTGTATAACAGTGTTTGTCATAATGTTAGTCAGATGCTGAAGGTCAGTCTGATAATTTTTCAGAAAAATCACATTAAGGTCTATGCTTGGATTTGTCTCTTGATTTGAATCCTACTAATTCAACTTCCTGTAACTTCGGGAACTGGTAACAGCTCTTCTCACCCCACCCCCTCCCCCAGCATTACCTAAAGTTAAACATTCCTGCTCAGTGACTTAGAGCACAAGTTGAAGGAGGAGCAGCTGAGGGAGGTGGGCTTGATTAGTCTGGAGAAAAGGAGGCTCAGGGATAACCTGATGGTTCTGGGCAACTACCTGAGAGAAGATTGTAGTGGGTTGGCCTGTACTCCAAAATAACAAGTGACAGGAGAAGAGGAAATGGCCTCGAGCTGCTCAAGGGGAGAATTGATATTAGGAAAAATGTTGTCACAGAAAGGGATGCCAAACATTGGAACAGGCTGCTCAGGGTGGTGGTGGAGTCACTCTCCCTGGAGGTATTTAAAAGGTGTACAGATGTGGCATTTAGAGGCATGGTTTAGTGGTGGACTTGGCAGTGCTGGGTTAATGGTTGGACCTGAGGATCTTAGTGCTCTTTGGTTCTATGACTTGTCTGTAAATGATAGAATTGATCTATGCGTATCTGTAGTGGTAAATAATGGGCAACCTCCTTGAATGATTTCAATACACTGTGTCCAGTGAAAATTTTGGGCTTGGCTCTTCTGTCTGTCGACTTGATCAGTGTTTGAATTCTAGGTTTGATGAAATAATGTGGAGAGCTCCATTGAATGATTTCAATACACTGTGTCCAGTGAAAATTTTGGGCTTGGCTCTTCTGTCTGTCGACTTGATCAGTGTTTGAATTCTAGGTTTGATGAAATAATGTGGAGAGCTCCATAGTTAGGAGAATTTAGAGAAATTAGTTTAATTTTCAATTTTCAGATATTGAAATTTAAAAGGAGGCTTATGCACTCTGTACAGGTGAGGTAGTGTAGGCCTTCACTTGACGTGGTAGAATATTTTCTGTAATAAGCATAAATTTGGTTTATGGGAATTGTCATAATGGTTAGGATTTTTGGTTTCTATTGAGGTTTCCTTTGTTAATTGCCTTTTAAAACCTGTCCCCCATACAGTTTTTACCTTTGATGCCATTTACAACTGCAGTATTTCTGTAGTTCTGTTTTGCATTTGCCCTGAAAAAAATTAGTAGCAGTAAAGCAAAGTAAGTATTCCTGTTCAATTTCACTGATTTCAGGTCCTGCATAAATACTGTCATAATTGCATAGCAGTTTAAGTGCAAACTGTCTTGTGAGTTGAATTTAGCTGTATGCCTGTTCAAACTTTCTTCTTTTGTTGTCTGTGATGATTTTAGGTGGGGAACTTCATTTCCTTCAGATTGGAGGGACCTGCGATGACATCGATGAAGCTGATATACTTGTAGATGGGTCCCTTACCAAAAGCATAGACCAGTCATCAGAAGGCACCAAGCCCTTATCCAACCCTTCTAGTCCAGGCATTACAGGTAAATTGCACATGTGTACATGTATCAAAATACTTTTGTCATTTTTGAAAGCTGCATCTGAACATGACTTGCAATTATTTAATAACATGCTGCTTGATATTTTTTTTGCTGCCCAAAGTTAGAGTTCTGTAGTTGCTGTATGTCTGTCACTGGGTGTGTACAAGCATAACACTTCAGCAGGTCCTGATTTAAAAAAACAAAACAAAACACTTTGACATTTTCCAGTCTCTACGTGTGATTTTAAGTGTGGCAGACTGTGTGACCCTGATTTTATTCCTCAAGAGTCAGTCGAAAGAAGGAAGAGATGTTTTTTGTTGTAAGTTTATTTGTAAGCAGTATTACAGCAGTTGTTTTGGGGACTGTATTTCTCCTGCTTCTTCTCTTTTACACCAAAGAGGCCATTCCTGAAGTTTGCAGATCACTAGAAAATGAAGTGTTGTGCCATATGTGAGGGGAAAAAAGTCTATGGCTTTCTTCTGCAGCCTTCTTTTGCTAATGGCAAATAAAGCAAAAAAGAATATAGATGTCAAGGATGTGCTTCAATGGATGCATTCCCTTATCAGCAGAGATAAGTGACTTCCAAGCAAATAATAACTCTCACTATCCTGATGAGTCAAATAGATGACCATTACTGTTTAAATTCTGCCAGTACTATACAGGGAAATTATTTTCCTTTTTTTTATCTTGTTCCCATCCAGCCTTCAGTATAGCCTTGAATATGACTTATTGGAATAAGAAATTGATTTATTTGTGTATAGACTTCAAAGTAGCTGTATCTTTAGGTTGTCCACAAGCTTCAGGTCCTCCTTTAAGTAGTCATATGATTTAAACATTGTAGTATTGCTTGATCTTGTTCTGTAATGGTTTCCAAAGAGTTGTTAGGTACACAGGAATGATCAGATAAACTGAGTATTATTTTGCTATGGCATCAAACTGAGTCACTAAAAGCTCTGAGAGAAGTTTAAAAGTTGTAAGAAGCCAGTGCTGAAATGAGGGGTCTGGATTGGAGTTCTTGAAACCAAATGGTTGCAGAACTCTTGAGGATACCAAAGTCAATAACACAGGGCTTTTAGCATATATGAGAATGATTGTTAGGGCTGTGTAAACTTCTTCAGCACTGAGGTTGTCACTACTTGTGTGGATCGTGATCAGCCTTTGATTTATAATATCAGTGTTGCTTCTCTTTTGGTCTTACATACTAAAAAACATAACAAGTGTTTTCTTCCACTATTGTCTTAGCATGTTTTTCAGACAGAGATACAGCTCAAGAGAAAGGCTTCTGTTTGGGGAAATGAAGTCCTGCAACAAGCAGAAGCTTCTGCTCATATATTGTTCCTTTATACTGTGGGCTTTATGTGTTTATTTTTCTCCGTTGTTTGCATTCTAGAATGTGTTTCTTGCATTTTATTTTCTAGCCTGAATTTGCAACTTGGATGCATATTAAATTTTACTGTTTTAAGAGAAAATTAGTTATTCTTATAGCAATCATAGATTACTGTTTCCTTTTAAAGAACTGAGGCATTTTGTGGCGAAGTAATCTAAAATAATGCCTTTTTTCAAAGTGAGTTAAAAAAGAATATTGGTCTTCCTGACCAGTTTAAAACCTGTTTTCAAGTTTGCTGTTTGTCTTGTTATAACACTTTGTTAGAGTCTTGTAATTTTTAAATGAAGCCAAGTATACTTGACAGCAGTGGAAAGTTAAGTCCTTAATTTTCAGTTTTAGGCATTGATTTCATGTTTGTGGTTGCTGTGAATACTCTGAATTTGGATTTGTTTCTGTTGGAGGAGGATGGAGAATGAAGCAGAAAAATCCAGTCTGCTCAAAGATAGTCTTGTTGTACAGTTTGAGCAATGATCTCACTTCTCATTGCAGTGTCATCCAGCTAATGAGGTTCACATTTAGCAGTTTAAAAAGTGAAGATCTTTGCTGTATTATTGAAATTCAATTTCTAAAGCATTTTTGATTTCTTTGGCATTTTCCTGCCCCTGAAATTGAAAAGTAGAAATTATTATAGTTGAGAGTGAATTTATTACCTGTCCAAGTACCTCACCTCCAAGTCAACCTGGATTGTTTTTCACGATACTCTCTAGGTTTAGGCTTTGCAGCGAGGGTGGTATTTGTGTTGGTGTATTATTATCTCCTCAGCTCGAGTGGTGACAGTAGTAGTCAGGTAGCAAATTTCTTCTTTTGAAACACATGATTTCTTTACAAGTAAAAACTTTTCCTTCAAAACACATTTTTAAGAGAAAATGCTCAAAATACTAGAAAATATACATGTCTTATTTTCCCTCAAGTTTGCTTGGTGGGAGTCCTTTGGTTGGTTGGTTGAGTTTTGTTTGGGGTTTTCTTGTTTTGATTTGGGGTTTTTTGTCTGTTTTTGCTTTGGTTTGGGGTTTTTTGGTTGGTTGGGGATTTTGTATGTCTGAGGAAATCTGATTATCAATTTTTGGTTTCAGTTGTGGTTCCTTTAGGTGTTTGACTTCCTGGGATATTTTTGTTTTCAATACTTCAATTAATGCCCTAGTTTCCTTGGTACAAGGCCTAAATATAAAGACAAGAAGACAAAATAGTTGTCAAGGCCCAGTGTCTTTTAAGTGCTTAACATAAAACATGTTTGTTTTTCACTTACCCCTCTTTAAAGTAAATTCAGAGTAAACCTTCAACAACGTTCTAGTAATCCACCATAAAACAAGTCAATATTGATAATAAGGGGCCAAAGTAATGTTTTAAACAGTGATAAAAATGCCTAGTAATTCTGTATGTCTGTTTTCCTGAAATAATTTTTTTATCTGAGTCAGTTGGGATATTAAAAAAAAGTGTTTAATCAGCTGTACATCTTCAAAGTATAGCTGGCTAATTACTTATTCCTGATGCCTCTGGCTGAATTCCAGACAGCATGCTCAGAGCTCTCAGTATTTAGAAAATGTATTCCAAGTGAACTGCCTTCAAAGGATACAGGCTTCAAGGCTGGGATGTTTGGTTGCTTGTGTTGGGTATTTTTGTAGTTGTTTTCTGTTGTTTCTTTAGGGTGGTGCTTTTGGGGGGGGTTAGAATTTATTATTACTCTTTTTTAACTAGAAAACCTTCATACGACTTGTAGTTCATTTTGCCTGTAGCAGTTCTGATATATTTCAAACTATTTTTATAGGATGTTCTGGAAAAAATATCTATGTAGTAATGAATGTATGTGCTGTAATTATTCAGGAGTTGATCTTTTGGTGGACCAGCCATTCTCCCTTGAGACACTGACATCCCTGGTGGAACTGACCCGTTTTGAAACCTTGACACCACGGTTTTCAGCCACTGTCCCTCCCTGTTGGGTGGAAGTCCAGCAGGAGCAGCAGCAGAGGCGGCACCCTCAGCATCTGCACCAGCAGCACCATGGGGATGCAGCTCAGCACACTCGGACTTGGAAGCTACAGACGGACAGGTACGTAGGGGAACAGCGCATGAGGAGCTGTGTGCATTGCTTCACCAGTTGATGTAGCTGTACAACCACAAATTTCATGCCATTTAATTGTTTTTAACTAGTGTACAAGTTTAAGAGCATGTGTTTGCAAAGATGATAATCCCCATTTGGCAGTTTGCATTATAGGTGTGGGTGAGATTGCCAGAGGCATTTTAGTGGACCTTGAAACAAATTGAAAAGTCAGGTTTTGATTTGGTGGAGTTTTATTTGCCAAATGTGGTCATAACATTACATAAATAGACAAGCACATTTGCCAGAATTAGAGGTATTCTTGAAACTTTCTGTAGAAGTCTGATTCACCCTTCTTATGTATACACACATTTTTAATACATTATTTAATCAGAAAATGCAAACTGTGGGTGCCAATGTGACTAATTAGTTGTCCTAAATTAAATTGTATTGTAATTTACTTTAACAAATGAAGGTAGAATTTGGTTTTATGTCTATTCAAGTTAAATCTTTATATATGAAACATTTAAGCTGCTCCAGAGCCTTTGTAGTGCTAAAGTTTAGGCTGTATTTTCATTGAAATGAACTGCACCAACATGGTATGAGTAGCAGGACTTAGTTTTTGACACATGACACGAGAACTTGGAATTCCTCTGGGATCCTAAATACTACTACAACAGTGTTGCAGTCTCCTTGCAGGATTGCTTAAAACCTACCTGAAGTAGCTTTGTGTAGTTTTTTTTTGTGAAAAATGCTTGGAGAAACACAATGTAGATAGAAATATTTTTTGTTTTATTAAGGGATGTGCATAACATACTACAGGATTTTTAGGTCATCTAAACATCTGTTCCACTGATGTGTA
Source organism: Anomalospiza imberbis (assembly GCF_031753505.1). Lineage (NCBI taxonomy): Eukaryota > Metazoa > Chordata > Aves > Passeriformes > Viduidae > Anomalospiza > Anomalospiza imberbis. Next base: position 78,637,833 of record NC_089683.1, on the reverse strand, counting down.
ACATTTGGATTGTCATGCAGACTTGAAATAGCCATATAGTGAAAATAATGAAATGGCCAAAGGGTGCTAGGGAAGCTAGAGGTCATGTGTGGGGCAGAAAAAGCATGTAATATAAACAACTGAAAGATAGCATGTGATAATGAAGCATTCCAGGTGGGAAAACATGTAATAGATGCAGGCGTTTCCAGGGTTGACACATAACAGGAGTTGGACTTGCTTCAAATAAATATTCATAGGCTACAGTTGAAAACTTGCAATGCATTATAGGCTTTAAAGCCTTTATTTATCTTGTGGTTTTGCATTGTGTAAGTCAAATATTCTGTATGTATCAAGTGGAAGAGAGGTGGTTCCTTGCAAAATAACTTCCAGTTAAAACTATTGATTATCCAAATGTGTTCAGCAACGGTTGAAAAGTAAAAAGCCATCAATATGAAGTTACAATTAAGCAAGCAGTGAAGGTAATAGCTGTTAATTGGAAGGGGATAGGTGGAAAATTAACTTATGTATATTGTTTCATTAGAGGAAAAGAATTATGCCTGCTGCTAAATAAAACAGGATTGTAAAGAGGAAAAGTTAGAAGTTTTGGTTTAGTACTGGAAATCTTTGACAGCTGCTATATGACTCATGATGAAAATTATTGAATTACAGTCCCTTTATTCTTAGGGTAGAGTCTTAAGATTGAAAGCCATGTTAGCTCTTAAGTAAAAGTTACATGGGAAGAATAACTGATTGATTTCTGGATTATTTTTTTGGTCTTTAATATAAGGTTCCTTTTATCCCCTTTTTGAGTGCCTCATACTGATACCTATCACGATGTGGGGTTATAGTGTTAGATGGATGAGTAATGCAATTTGATATGGTAATTCTTTTGTTTCTCAAATAGATAGAAAGAGATAATCCTGTAACTGTATTTTAGAAAATGGCATTATATTACAATCCTAATTTGTTATTTTAAAAAGACTGTGCTCAAAGGAAAAAGAAAAGCAGTGTGTGATTTTCCTTGTGAATTATCTAAATATCAGTATTGTCTCTTCAGGTGTAATGTAACTGAAATGTTAAATGAATTTAATTCTTTTAAAAGGGAAGTACATGAATTTCTAATATGCATGGATAAAACAATGACATCTGAGTTTCTTGGTTTTATCTCAAATTTATGTAGGATGTATTCATCTTATGGAGATTTATTTGAAAATATATGAAAGAAGGAAGAGCTAGATAGTGATGTTCAGTTGTAGTGGAAGATCAGACAATGCATGTTCTAGAAAAGGAATGAATAAGTGTGTTGGAAAATACCTTGTAGCTGAGAATGATGGTATATTGGTGCTTAGAACACAGCATGGGTTGAATGTTTTTCTTTAGAAAGATGCTATAAATTTGAAGGGTTTCAAAGGTAGAAGAGTTCCTAAATTTAAAACTTTGCATTGGGTTATCAACTTAGGATAGATATGCTAATATATGAGAAAATAACAAGGAAGTAAATTAATTTGTTTGCTACTTTGAAGCTTTGCACATGAATAAAGGATGTACTTAAAGCAACTTGTGAGATATTAAAAGAAAACTTTAAATGGGAGTCTTTTAACTAATGACAGAATTAGATTATGAAGTTTATTGTCAAAGGTATAAGAAGGTCTCTTCACTGCTGGATTAATGTGAGACCTTCATGGAGATTCTTAATTCCATATGTGCCTATTGAGCATCTGCTGCTCAATTCTGTCAAAAATAGATTTCTAGGGTAGATAAATAACAGTTGTAATTCACTATGGCTGTGTGCATTGTATGCAACACATAGACTACAAAAGACTGCTGCAGACAAAGTGGTTTATTATTAATTTCTGGGTTTGTACCAGATCTTTAACTAAAATTGGATGAGCAGAATATTACTTTTTGTTTCAGAAGTCTGGCTCCTTTGATTGTTTTACTTAGTCCATGCTTTGCATGACATGAAAAACCACCCCCAAACATCTGTTTGGCACTGGATTATATGTACTCCAAGCTAGAGGAAAGGCGTGAGTGATTCTAAATATTTACTGTTACAGCTGCTAACAGAGGTTTTAGGGTTTTTCCCCCCCAGAGCAATGGGATACATTTTCATTATATTTTATTTACCTGTGTTCTTTGTAAAGTTAACTGAAAATTCTTCACTGTGCCTTCTTGAATCATAACCACAAATTCTCTTGCTTCTGTCCATCTTCCCTTTCAAAATCTCTGCTTTTCTATGCTGCTAGCTCTGGAAAGCTGGCATGCCACTTCATTACTTGTACCTGAAATCTCTTTTACGTTGTAGTACATGTGCCTGAAGGAGATCTGGCCATCAGGGATATTACTGTAAAGAAATAAATATATTTGCACCATTCCTTAATCTATTTTAAAATGGTTTTCTGCACAATACTTTATGTGTAGCATGCTATTGAAGTTAAAATACCTATTTGTGAATTAGATAGTAGAAAGATGTCTCAAAAATATTTAGAGCAGCATAATCAGTTTCTTAGTGTTCTCAGTTATACGGCTAAATAAGTATATCAAAGTTACATTTAAAAAAAATATTTACTGCTAAATTAAGGAGATCAAGAAGTTCAGTTAGTTTTAAAAATGTGCACAAACAGGACAATTGACATATAATTAGTTTTATTTTCATTGCTCTTTGGTTTGAACTATTTTTTGCAAACCCCAGTGTATCAAACTATGGAATGGATCATCAAGGGGTACTTGTCTCAAGTTTACACTTTCAGTGTAAACCAAACTTGTCTTCAAAACAAAAATGTGACTTAATAAAAGAAAGCTGCACCCTTTTGCACCGCACAGGCTTCTGAGTGTGCATGTGGTAAGAGGCACTTTTCATCCTGTATGAATTTTCAAATGTCCTTTAAAAAATACTTTGAAAATAGTATTTTGAGTCTCCTATATGTTGATTTTGTACCACTGGAAAGTGACATTGTTAAGTGTTAAACAATGGATAAGGGCAACTTGAAAGAAATTACAAGGTAGGTACCTCTCTGATCATTCTTTCATACACTTCACTAATTGATAGATCTTGTAGTGTTGTGCTTGGTTTGTTGTTCTTGTACCTTTTTTTCATGGAAATAAGTAACTGGTATTTATAGTGATATGGAAACCATACTGCAATAAAGGTAATGGGGAATCTTTCCACTTCTGGTTTTATGTGAACATTACTTCTCCCTGTCATATCAATTGTCAACTAACGCAAAACAAGTTTTTCTTCCTGTTAAAGAGAGTGTACATAGATGCAGAATGGACTGGGTGATGCTGCCTGTGTGATGGGAATTTTCTCTGTACACTGGGTCATTGTCTTCTTTTTTTCCTGACAGCAACAGCTGGGATGAGCATGTCTTTGAACTAGTTCTACCAAAAGCCTGTATGGTTGGACATGTGGACTTCAAATTTGTTTTGAATTCAAACATCACAAACATTCCCCAGATTCAAGTGACTTTACTGAAAAATAAAGCTCCAGGCTTAGGGAAAGTCAATGGTAAGAAAAAAAATAGGTTATCTTTCAAAACATCATTTATTTTCTTAAACTCATTATTCTCTGTGATGTATATCAGAAAAATTTCTTGTATTTTGTGTAAGTGTTTCGCTTTCACTGATTTATTCTGTTTCCCAGTATCATGGGCTCTTTTCAGTTATCATGCTTGAATGTATATGAGGGAGACAAACTGGGTAAACAGTTTCAAAATCTTGACATTTATGCAAATAAAAGTACATAGCTCAAAAAGACTGAACTCAGTTATAATTCTGTACTGCATTGATCCTACAGTCATTAAAAATAAATTGTCAGTTGTAAATCATTCTAGAGATTGACTGATTAAACAAATTATGCTCTTTTAAGATCTTGATATATTAAATTATTCCAAGTCATAGAAGAAGATTATTTGCCAGTGAGAAAATAGCAAGGCGTTTTGTGATGGAAGTAAAAAATCCTGTGGTTTCCTTGAAAATTCTCTCATCATTTGGCTCATTGACTAAGCTCTGTGAAAGCTGCAGTATGATTTCACCTTCTACTCCTTGCAGCTTTGACAGAGTAGACCAAAGTCAGGAATTCTCGTACCTTGGGAAGACTCCTGTCTGGACTCTGCATCTTACTAGCTCTCAGGGAACCTGTGAGGGGGTAGCATAAGTTGAAAAGTCAGTTCTTTGATGTGGAAGTGCCTCCACTGGGATTTTCCTGTGGTGAGAGCATTTGTTTCGTGTCCTGCTGCCTTGTCTGCTAGGCGTGGAAGGTAATACATGCTGCACCTACTTGTATTGAGGCATTAATTGCTTCTCTTTATCTGGCCACCTCTTTTTCCAAAGCTTCTGGGACTGGCTATTTCAGAGAAATCTTGCTGTCAGATATTATTAAATTGCTTGATGGATATAAATTGTGTTGAGGAGAACAGCAAGCATGATCATAAAAGCCCTTTTTCCCTCTTTTTGCTATTTTTTTCAATTGCTCGGTAAGACCATCCCACTTAAACACAAGAGTAACGGTAAATTTCAAAAAGGAATATAAGCATTTCAAAGATCATTAACACACTTTCATCAAACTTCACTCTGTAGCATCCCCCAGTTTTTAACAACAAAAAAGTGTGTGCTGGAGATGCTCTCTTAAATACTGTAAACTGGTTGTAAACCCAAGAAGAAAATATTCTGGCATAGTAATATTGTTTGAGAAACCCCTATTCTTGTAGGGTTCAAGATGGTTTAGATTTAACAGAAGTGCTAGCTGTGACTGCAGGACAGCAGTCAACATCAGTTTCTTCATTTTTTTAAATCCTTGCTGTAAAAACTAAATTTTAACATGTAGAAGGAATTTGTTCTGTCAAAGAAAAAGCCAGAACAGATTGCCCATGTTTCTCTCCTGAATGGAACCTTTCTTTTCAACATTATTTCAGTCCATTTGTAGATCTGGATGTCAGAATTAATCTGAAAATCTTTACCTATGGAACAAAACAATAGAAGAAAAGCTAAACTCTTTTCCTTAATGCTTCAATTTTAAACACTTCTGAGCAAACAGTTCCATGAGTTGGTAATTCCTTGGAGACATTTGATTTAGCTGTGAACTAAATTGCCAGAGCTCTCTGTGAATGCTTTTCAGCAGAGCATACTGATCAGAAGACATGACAGAGCTCTTCCAGAAAATGACATTTCACTTCCTTGCATGCAATATACTGGAATTCGCTTTTTTCTGTTGCAAGGTAGCAAAGGCATCAAATGGGGGGTCAGGCAGTCTGGAAAGGTCTGGGGAATGGGAGAGCAACTTCAAGGCAGCCTTGGCAAAGTCTTTTTTTATTCAGTAGGGTTGGAGATCAACAACTAACCAACATCTTCTGCAAGTGTAACTGCATTGCAGTTGTTTCCTTCCCTTTTCAATTTCTTGAGTTTTGGAGAAGAACTTTAGTGACATTTGCCTTTTTTCTATGCACTATTGAATAAAATAATAGGACACTAATGATTTCATTATAAGGGAAGACAAAGCTAGGTAATTTATATCTGTGATAGATCTTAACCAAAATGTTCCAGTACTAGGGAGAAGTAATATTCAACATTATTTGATGGCTCTTAGAAATGTATAAAAACCCAGACTGAAATTCTATTAATTCCCCCCCTCAACTTCTCTCCTTCCATGGGGAGAAAAAGGAACTAAAATTACAAGATAATGAGACGTAGGGAAGATGTGCAGGGCAGAGTTTATTCAGTCATTTTTTTTGTATGACAGGAGCCCTGGAAACAGTTAAATATGTAGTGTGTAGTAATGGGAAGGCCAGAGGCATAATTCTTCCGGTTGGGAATTAATGGTTTTAGTCTGGCAGTTAATTCACTGTATATGCTTCTTGTTAATTTACTTGCATGTCCTCTTCATCTATAATTCATGTGCTTCATTTAATTGGAAAAGGGCCTATGTTTAAGTATTACCAAAATAATGTTTGATGTCCAGCAAGAGCAATCCACTTATTTAAAGTTTAAATTACCAAACTTTCAGTACTGGAATCTAATTGCTTTGGAGTAATCTGCAGTTGATTATTAGGGGAAAAGAATTTGGACAGTGTTAAACCAAAACAGGTTCTTTACAAGTCATTCAGGAATACTATTGTTTTAACTATTTGCTGCAACTTCAATCCATATGAGAAACATGTCTTTGTATATTTGTAGGTTTGTATTAGAAATATTGCTGTGGGGAGAAAGTTGATCATTTTGCTATGAAGACTACCACTTCTGTTTTTCCTGAGCCTTGAACAGTGTTTGAAATCATGCTAATATTTTTATTTCCAGAAGCAGCAGTAGATAGACAAATTGCATTTCCTTTATCTCCAGCTCATAATATAGAAGTGGAGAGAAATGGAAAAGCAGGACTAGTGGAATTCAGTGAAGAAATGCAGTATATGGATGTAGAGGAACCACAATGTAAGTTTTGTTGATCTTGTTATACTTCTGTTAGAAAGACCTTGCTTTTTTCTTGTTTTAATGATAAATTTGAATTCCTCTGCAAAAATTTATCAGACATTAAAATAGACTAATTTCTCAGGTGTCTTCAAAGTTATTTTTCTTTCTTACCTGTTTGCTGTATGAGTTGAAAGTTTTACACAAACACACCAGAAATGTTCTAAACTACTAGAGACGTTTGGTGCTTACAAGCAGATTAATGTTTATTTGAATTTAGAAATCAAGTAGATTGACCTTTCAAATTTAAATTGCTAGCCTGTTTCAGCAGTATTTTATTTTGTTTCTTTGGCTAGTTTTAGTATAATTTTTCTTTGCATACCTGGCTTTTATAGAGATTGCTGCAGTAAACCAATAAGGAACAGAGCGTAAAGAATTCATAACTAGGCAACATCACACTGTGCCTGTTTTTATAACTTCGTTGTTAACTAGCACTCTTCCACAAAATATCTTAGACTGTGAAAGGCAATGAGTGGGTCTGAGTGAGGAGAGCTGCAGACTAAAATTTGTCAGTTGGAATGTCTCAGTTCTAGAGTGATGGTTCTTTTACTTGGTCCTTTCAACAGTCTTACTTTACACCTTCTTTGCTCTCATGTAATCAGCCTTATCTAGAGCATGACTGTCAAGGTCCTTTCCAACACAAACCATTCTATGATTCTGACTACAAGAAAGGAGGGGGTACAAAGGATGGGGGGAAGGATCAAAGGGGTGATAAAAGTGCTGAAAGGAAGTGTTTCATGCTGAGAAAGCAGCAGCAGATGAGTGAAGATGATTTCAATAATTTGTATATCCCACAGAAGAAACTAAGCCACCCTTGTTCTAAATTTATTACTCATTTAGTTTTGTTTTTAAACAGTGCGTCCTGCTTCAATTACGACCCATTAAGGATTGTAGCTCTGTATATATTGGTTCTTTTATTTCTCAGTTGTGTATTTTGTGGTTTTTGTAAGCCAGTCAAGATATATATTAATCCATATACGGCAGCTGAAAATGGTTTTAAAACTAGTTTAAAAATGGTTTCAAATCAATTGATTTCATTGGAAAATGTCTAAAAGTGAACTTCAAGTCTTTTTTTATGTAAAGTTATATGTATTTAGTGGTCAGAGTTTGACATGGTGCATTTTTAATCCATGCAAGTGATCAGATTTTATGACTGAATTATGGCTAATTCAGATCCATATTATTCATGTTTTTGTAAGGTCTTAGATTGTGTCCATTTCTGGAGGAACACAAGGAAGATATACTTTGTGGTCCAGTATGGCTGGCTACTGGACTTGATCTATCAGGACATGCTGGAATGTTGACACTAACAAGTCCAAAGCTTGTTAAAGGTAAACCAGTTTATTATGCTATTTGCATGAAGCCTGTGTGACTGAAGTGCATCTCGTACTTCTGAAGTCAGACATAGGTTTGTTATTTAATTGTACATTCAGAAATTCCACTATATAACACCATAGTGAGTTGCTGTTTACAACCAATTATAAACTACTGTAATTAACATGGTTGATCTGTTTACAACTTGCAGTCTGTTTAAACTGTGCAAATTCTCCCCCCTCCCTTTTTCTTCTCCACTTTTAGGCATGGCTGGTGGCAAATATCGTTCATTTTTAATTCATGTCAAAGCAGTGAATGACAGAGGAACAGAAGAAATCTGCAATGGTGGCATTAGACCAGTGGTTAGAATACCTCCCCTAAAACCTCAGACGAACAAGGGCCATTCACTTGCTTCATTGTTGGCAAAAGTTGCAGCAGGCAAGGTAATGAATATCCAAGGAAGATACGTTTGGTAGTTGTAGACTTGGTATCATTCATGTCATCTGAAAATGAAGCAGCTGTTAGCAGAATTAAGATCCATTAAAAACTACGTTCTAAAGAGGTGACACTGTGTTGACACCTTCAAGAATTAGAGTTCAACATTTCTAAGTTGTTTCTTTTGTGCAGATTGAATTGAAAAGGTCTGTTCTGCCATTTTCACATTTTGCGCACTTGTTTTTGAAACTTCTGTTCCTTTGAGTATTTTCAGTCGTTGATAGCTCCTATCCTTTTGTGAAGATGTGTGTGTGTGCATGTGTATTGTTCTATATTAAAGCAATTAGTGAATAAAAATGGGGTTTTTTGGTACAGTGCTCAAACTGAGAGATTTTAGCAAACTGTTTGCATTTCACTGAACAAGGTATAAAAATAAATCAGAACCAATGTGATTTATGAATGTTATTTTTTCCAATAATATAAGGAAAAGCCATCTAGTAAAATGGAAGCCACTACTTCTTCAAGAAAATCAGACAATCTGCGAGGCTGTGACTTACTTCAAGAAGTCTCTGTTACAATTCGAAGATTTAAAAAAACTTCCATTTCAAAGGAAAGGTTAGTAGGTGTTTTTTAATTCTGAAGAAATACTAGCTTTAGTTATGCTTCTCATCAAAAGCTTAGTTCTTGAAATAGCTCAGGTCAAGATACTGTTTCAAGTTGTTATTTCATAAGCTTATTTTGTATGAAAAATCCTGTAAATTGCAAGTAAGAGGGCACTATGCTGTGAAAGTTGTGGTGAAATAACACCATGCATGAAATTTTATGTTGAGTGGGTTTTTTTGCCTGACTTCAAAAGGCAAAAGTAAATAAGTGTTCTTGGTAAAACATAATTTTTTAAAGGAAGCATCTTCCCTTTCTATTTCCACATTGCCTTGTTTCTTACGGCAGAAATTATTTTATTTGTCAAAAAGTTCCAAATCAAGTTTAGCCAACAAAGAAATGGTTGAAGTCTTTGGTTTGGTACTGCAGACCTAGATGCAGGTAATACAGTATTTGAAGTGTATTACCAGCTGCCACCCTACAGTGGTGGCACTGTAACGGGCTTAAAGAGGTCAACGAGGATGCAAAGAGGTATGTGCAAACAGTTGATAAAAGTTCTGTAGATGGTGAAAATTTGTTTAGGTTTAGAAGTTGCTAGACAAGTTAATGGGGGAGAAAAACTTCTATGAAGTTTGCTAGATGTATTGTAATGCAGGAAGTTCTGTGAGCAGAAAATAGGATGATTGGAAATGTGTGCACAGAAAGTATTGCATATGCTTGTGTACTCCTTTTACTTTCATCTGGGATTCTCTTTTTTTGCTGCTCCTAAGACAGGATACAAAGCTGGAGAATGGCCATATTGGTTAATTCTGATTTTCTTTCCTTCCCCTCCTCCCTAGAGTTCAACGGTGTGCAATGTTACAGTTTTCAGAGTTCCATGAGAAGCTGCTCACCACTCTTTGCAAGAAGACAGAGGATGGTCTGACTACAGAACATGCTCAGAGTCTTGTACTCGACACACTTTGTTGGTTGGCCGGAGTATATTCAAATGGCCCTGGCAGGTAAGGGAGGAATTATGTTCAAATTATCATGGCTGTGTCTCAGTATCAGTTTGTTTTAAAAAAATCGTTTTATATTATTCTCTAAGGTGTGCAACTTGTTTTCACAGCTCAAAGGAAGGAAATGACAGTTTGCTTTCTAAAACACGTAGATGTGTTTCTGATATTATACGTGTTTGCTTCTTTGAAGCTGGGCGGAGCATAGCTCACAAATGTGCACGATTTCTTGCACTATGCATCAGGTCAGTGCTAATTATTTGCATATATTTCTCTTTCTTTATTTCTGTTTTACATGTATTTTGGGGATTTGCATGCATTCTGAACTGAACGTTTTGTTTGTTATTGTTTGACATTGAATTCATAAAGCAGCAAGATCTGGTAGATGTTCTGTTCAGGACATATGTGTTTAGGGTATGACTGCAAAGAACACCAGTCTTTCAACTTCATCTCCTGGAGGAGATTTTATTCTTCATTCATTTTAACATTCATCCTTAAATGTTCAAGTGCCTGTGGTTTTTTTTGTAGCAATGGCAGGTGTGACCCGAGTCAACAAGGGTTTGGATCAGTTCTTCTGAAGGCTTTACTGGACAATATGCCTCTTTTGCCTGCTGCTGCCACAGGTGGTACGTATACAGTGTTTCTTGTCATAAATATACATGGTGCATTTGTTGTTAATGTTGAGTTGTGTTGGACTCTCTTGTGAAATTAGAATGAGGTAATTGTTCAGTTAGTACAAAATGCTCCTTGGAGTGGTCTGGTCATGAAGCAGACATTTGCTGTTGGTGGAATTTTAAGCAAATAAGCTTGCTTAAACCAGAGCATGAAGGCTGGCATTTTTTAAGAGCTTAAGTAAGTTTTCTAAGAATTCTGAAAGATGTTTAGCAACAACAGATTCTGTTGACATAAGTGACAGTCAGGGTAGTCTATTATTTTTTAAAATTAGGAGATAGTCAGGAAACTTGACTATCCAAATGATGTCCAACTAGCAATCCACTTCTGATTCTTCTGCACTACAAGGAAATTTTAACTAAATTAAATTTCTTTGTTACCTATATTGCAGTGTAACTGTGTCTTAGCACCTTGTTGAAGCATCTGGAGTGCCAGATGGAATGGGAAGATGACCCTTGCATTTTGGGTGGCAAGGCCTGCTTTTCACACTAGGATATTGTTGAATTGTTTCTAGCTTGGCATCACCAATGAGTCTTACAGAAAAATTAGTTTGCATTCCAGAAGGCTTGTTGTATTACCACTCAGGTCAAAACACATAAAACAGTGCTACAGAGGGTATGAATTGCACTGGGAGAGAAGGAGAAGGAGGAAGCTGAGATTTGTGTTTCTGTACAGAAACATAAATGCTGTGCTCCTAGAAATGATTTGTATGAAAGCAGTGCCTCCAGCAAACACAGATTAAGGAGACAGTAACCAGAACCATAGGATGAAAGACTTGGCTCTGGTGTATGGCTTGGCTTTGATGAGATTGGAACCCCTAGCCAAGCACCTTAACATATCAAGAGCATTTTGATTGTTGTGAGCAGGAGGAATGAAGGAAGTGTGCAAAGCTGTCTCTTGGGAACCCTTTTTTTCCTTCAGTTATGTGTTAGTTGATAAGAGGAATTGGAAGTACTTGTAGAAACTTACGATTGCAGAATGAATCTTAATTGAAACCTTTCAAGAAAGGTGAAGGGGTAGAATATCTCCTAGTCTGGATTCAGACCATTAGATAATTATCACTTCTGTTAATTTTCCTTTAAAGTATGCTTTCTCAGTGAAAAATTTATGTCATGTTTCACCTGAAATATTTTTTTTAATGCAGGATCTGTGTATTGGTATTTTGTATTGCTGAACTATGTAAAAGATGAAGACTTGGCAGGATGCAGCACAGCTTGTGCATCATTGCTGACTGCCGTGTCCCGGCAGCTGCAGGATCGCCTAACACCAATGGAAGCGTTACTTCAAACAAGGTACTAAGATATGTAGTTGTTGTAAACTTAATAAAAACAAGCCTAGGAACCATCTAATGCCATCCTTTGGTGTTCTGAAAAAGGTTGTGTAAACTTTGCTGTATTTGAGCTAGGATTAATTTGCTAAAGCTCTGGAAGACCATTTTAACTTGTGCGAAATTAAAGTTGAATTTAGTTGCTGTGTCACGTTTTAAATTAGCAAATGTGTATGATTGTGTTTGAAGTCTGTACAATCCTTAAGTTACTATTTATGATTTTTATTGTAAGGACTAACGTAGCATGTCATATTTTGACTCTTGGAAGGAATTAAGTATATTGAATAATTTGTTTGGCACAGTGCTTCACAAAGCTATAGTCTTTCAGTAGGTGGACAATACATTTAACATATTTCTTCTAAAGTCCACATTCTAAGTGTAGAGACCTGGAGTAATTTACTGCGAATGCGGGTTCTTCTTTTAAATTACATATCAATGTAATTTAGGACTGTGATGTTTCATCTTCTACATATTGAACTGATTGGCCATTTAACTTTAGATTTACATGGCATGAAAAGGAAATTTCTGGTGGTTCAGTTGTGTAGCAGTTTCCAAAGCTGCATTATGGTGAAGGAAAAATGCTGCTGTTTGACATATCTTTAAGTTGTGGATTGGATGCAAGAGATTTCCTCAAAGTCAAGTAAGATCAAGATAGAAAAGTTTTGGTGGAGGTTAGTTCAGAATTTTCAGATAAAATTGAAAATGTAATAGAAAATGTACTTAGGGAAGATGCAGAGGAGTGAGGATATCTGTTGGTTTTTTGGTTTTGTTTTTAAAGATCTATAATTCCAAAATACTTCATAAAACCTTAGTGTTACACTTGGATCCTTATCCTGGTGTCTACTGCATTCCTTTGCTTTGTTGTTAATTTATTTCACCATCTCATCAGTTGATTAGAAGACTTATCCCAGCAATAGAAATGGTATCTGGAAAAATTTAGAATTTTGAAAAATGAAGTGAATTTAACCAAATGGAAGAGAAAAATCTGAAAATTACACATGACATGAGGGAATTCTGTGGGAATTGAGTTGTTCCTTCATATAAATTGCTTCCAAGTACTTTCTTTAAATAGCATATCTAAAATGGAGGGTTTTCCTCCTTTCCATTTGCCCACTTTTGAATTTGGTACATGTGACATTTCAGATCACCTTCTGGTGAGCACATGCTGTCTGCATGGCAAGGGAAGATTTCTGAAGTGAGCCCGTTCTTGGTGCCCGTCAATCTTAGATTTTCTAGAATGTTTCTAGATGGTGTTTTACTGATTTTCTTCTTAAAACTTAATTTGTTCTCTTTTAATTCCATAACCCCATAAGTAGTTTAAGAGTAGCAGCACATCTCTTATTTTATTACAACAGCTCTCTAGTAAGGACTGACTATTTCTTGATTTAGTTTACTAATTCAGGCAAAATTTGTGGGCCTTTCTTTCATATGTCTGTGGATCGAGAGAATACTGTAGTTTTTGGATTTTGCTTTTTGTATTTGGTTTTTTAAAGAGAAATATGTAGGTAGCCATAGCTTCCCCTTTTTTCCTTTCCTTTCCCCGAATTGTATTCTATCTTTTTTGTGTACATTTGTGTTGCAGAATTTATGCTATTGTGTTTTTCCTCTTCATCCTTGGTCGCAGGTGCACTAGGCTAACATCTGGTGATCAGCTAAAAGCAGATATCTAATTAACAGATCTGCACATTCATGGGAGAATAATACTCATTTTACTATCATGTGCTGCAATAAATCAAGTAAAATTTGCAAGGATAAGGCCAGTAGGGTGTGTTACATGATTTGCAGTTCATAAAAACAACAAAAAAGGCATTTTATATAGGATTTTCGACTGTCTTACAAAACAACAGGTTTGTTTTGTCTCTAGTAAATGTGAAAAATTTTCTCCAGCCTGTTCTTGAAAGTACCAGATTCATGTAGTCATGGAGTTAAATTATTCAAAATATTGTAAGGTGTTACATGGTTTAATTATTGTTATCATTCACACTTGAACTGTCTCCTGCTCTCATCTAATCTGAAAACTCTCCTGCTGCATTTAAAGCCTTTTAGTGCTTGTGTCCTCCCCACACTGGCACTGGAGAGTAGTTTCTTTCATTCTAAACAAATTCTGGATGTCTGGAGTGTATTTATATCTTAATTTTATTCTCCAGATCTGTAGTCATTCTTAAAGCATTTCCTTCAGCTTCTTTGGTCCTTGTCTTCCTTCTATTGTGATACGCAAAATTTTACACATTATTCTATGTGAGGGCTCTGATGAATGAAACAGAAGAGGTATTTCACATAATTTATGTTCATTGCTGCACAGATGAATAAGGTGATTGATGAGTTTTTACATTACGTTCTTGATTTAGTCTTAGGGTTTTTTGTTGGTGTACCTTTATATCCTTTTGTGAAAAGGATTGCTACTGAAGCTTAAAACCGTAAAGCTGATAATTTCTGCTGAAGAACAGGCAAAAGGCACTATGCTTGTTGAAATAAATCTGGGCTGGACAGAATAAATTAAACCCTCTGCAGTATGTTCAAATTCTACTCTACAATGCTTTTGCAGATTTTTGACATTTTATCACTGGTTTACTTAATAAATCAGATTCTTTATTTAAAACATGTAAGTGTAATGAGTGTTAGTGTTGAGCTAACCTGATTTATTGAATGTTTAAATCTGATGTCTAAAGCAGGCTGTGAAGGTACAGCACTGAATTTTGTTCGAGCATTTTTGTGTGTGTTATTAGCCACTTTACAGGAGCATGTTGTCTTGGCTGGTGTGCAAAAAAAGGTCAGGCAGCAAACACATCAGTCTTGTCAGATGTGCAGGATGCACTGGTCCCATCTAATGCATGCTTGTAAAGAGCAACCGAGTCTATCCTGTGTTGTTCTGAGTATAAAGTTATTGAAAATTTGCTACCTTGTGAGTAACTTGGGTGGGAAATGTAATGTTAAATGGGTTGATCTGTAATTTTCAGATCTGCTCTTTTGTAAGATCGTTCATCACTTTCTGGTAATTACAGTCATAGTATTGTGTGGTCAAAAGCACTGACCCCAGGTAATGTGGGAACATTTTGACAATCACAGAAGTCTAAAATCTGTTTTTACCTTGTTGCTGGTGTTGTATTCATGTAGACATTTACACTTTTGTGATTACTTAATCAAAAAAGCCATTTAAACGTTCCAGCCTTCTCAGCATATTGGGGGTTTTTACCTCAGCTGGTAAAGAAAAGAGAAACTGCTCGGAGGCAGAGGGAAAAGGGGGTAGAAGAACTTACTGCCCTTGCTAGCGTGTTTGTGGAAATATTTCTGATTTCTTCTATCTCTTGCCAAAGTGGAAAGTGTTATATTTCTCACTTTTGTATCTACAGAGATGCATTCTTTCTTTCTACTCTGGCTTAGTAATTTAGCCAGATTTTCATGTTTTTTCCTCTTCTGAGTTGCTGGTAATAGGTATTGTTAAACACTAAAAAAAAACCACCAAAAAAAAAAAAACCCAAAAAAAACCCCAAAAAACTCTTCCAAACAAAACCACAAATGAACAAAAACCCCACTGATTTTGATATGACTTTGGAGTTTCCTTTTTCTTGACTTATAAAACCCTAATTGATTTGGGACCACTTCGAGTGATGGTGCTGTTTTTTGCCCTCCAGCACTGCTAGAGTAAATGTTATGAGTTTTCCTCAGTTGAGGTGTTTTTCACATGTGTTAATTGGTATGCCTAGCAGCATTTCCTTTTTTAATTCTTACTTCAGCTGGAAGAACAAGCTGAGGTGGAATTTCTTCTGTTTTGAAACAGTACTGTGTTTTTATTGACTTCAGACTAATGTCTCATTTACCATATGCAGGTGTGTGTCTTGCCATGGCTCATTGTCTAAGGCTTGTAGTTCTATTTTCATGCCTAGTGTGATTGTGTCTCATGTTTCCAGGACAGTTTTACATCTTCAAAACTCTTAAGTAACAAAGAGTTACTTACTTAGCATTACAAGCAGTTTGAAAATACTATAGAATAAATAATTTTAATGAAGTATAAGCAAGTGATAATTTCTAAGATGTGTCAAATGAATGAACAGAAGAGTTTGGAGTATAATAAATCCTGATGGTAAAATACTTGGCCTTTTACTGTAAATAATTTTATATGCATTCTTATTGTGTGAATGGTGCTGTTTGTCTTATTTGCAGATATGGATTATACAGTTCACCTTTTGATCCAGTTCTTTTTGATTTGGAAGTATGTGGCTCTTCCTGTAAAAATGTATACAACAGCAGTATTGGAGTACAGTCAGATGAAATTGATTTGTCTGATGTTCTATCAGGTATGTATGTTTAGCAGTGACTGATTGTGGTAGAATTGGTAAATCTCTATTATAGTGTTTTGTTTTCGTGGAGATGTGATTTTATACTTTCCAACCAAGCTGAAGTCCAAGTTATTCTGTTGCTCATGGTATCTTTTACATTTCCTGTGACCTTAGGACAGCAAGAAAAAAATTCTTTCTGGAATCTATTATTTTCTTATCCTGTAGAATATCTCAGGATAGAGATTAGACAGAAAGGCTGCTCTCATTCTCTGAGTCAGTCATCTAGGAATCACCTGTCACCTCTTTCAAGTGCTTCCATGAGGTGTGTTGTTATTCATTTAGGCTAGCAGCACTCACATAGGCCGAGACAACTAAATGGATTTTTTTGAAGATGGGAAGATGTCATATGGCATTCTTCTACTTAAATATAAAGGTTTAATGAGGTATTTTTTCTGTTTTAAAGGAGTTAAAATACCTTAAAAGCATATTTGTGTCTTATCTTCTCAGGTTAATTCATAAGTGAATGTTTAGGCCCTGCAAT
This sequence comes from Anomalospiza imberbis, assembly GCF_031753505.1. Classification (NCBI taxonomy): domain Eukaryota; kingdom Metazoa; phylum Chordata; class Aves; order Passeriformes; family Viduidae; genus Anomalospiza; species Anomalospiza imberbis. Next base: position 78,621,234 of record NC_089683.1, on the reverse strand, counting down.
GTCCTAAAGAACTAGATAATTTCTACCTGTCAGGAAATTCTTTTCATAGCAAGTTTTTTCATCAGTCATAGTGACTTCTTTCCTTCTCTTGTATGCTATTGTCTTTCTCCTTCCTATCCCTCCATACAACTCTGTGAATTTGTTTGGATATTGATTAATAGTCTTGGTTCTATACTAAATTTGTGTATGATCTTGGTTGGTCTGGCAGTTTTTTCATCTTCTTTTCCAGTAACATCAGTATATTTTTGCAAGCTAATTTGCTTTCAGTGTAGAAAGAATAAAGCATCCATATATAATTTCTCTCTGGAATTAAGAAAGTTATACTATGCTTCTGTCACAATTGACAATTTGACTTATTAATATACTCTCTTCAGATTTGACAGCAAATAGACTTCCATTTATATTGAGGATGTGTTAATGTTAAGGTGTTTCTTCTACAACCTGAACTAATAAAATATGTGTATTATATTTAGTTGTCCCTTTTGACACTTCATGAATTGACATGTCACTGTCAAGAAAACATTGGCTGACTGTGCAGATACGTGTTTCTCTTTCAGGAAATGGGAAAATAAGTAGCTGTGCAGCTGCTGAAGGTAGTTTTACTTCCCTTACTGGACTTCTGGAAGTTGAACCTCTGCACTTTACCTGTGTTTCAACAAGTGATGGAACTAGAATAGAAAGGGACGATGCAAGTACGTTTACTGGTATATACAATTTTTTATTTTTTCTACTTAGCATAGTTCCATAATACATTTTTAATTGAACATAATGGCACTGTTTGACAAACTGATTGCTTGTATTTTTGCAATTGTTGAAATGTTTTGTCTGTGGTTTGTTTTTTTCTTAAATAATGTCTACTTGTGAAGTTAAACTTCTTGGATCTTAGCAAACAAAGTGGATTTAAAAAATACTTGAATCCATTTGTTTCTATTGGAGAGTATAACGTGCAAGCTTGCGTTTTTACCTTACTACCTTTTGTGGTGGAAGAATTCCAGAGCAATAGATGGCTTTTCTGTAATCCAAGTGTTACATTTATGACCAATGTGCATAGTGTATAAACCATATACTTTGTAACTCAAGATGATGTTACCTTGTAGCAAGAACTGGATAAAAAAGATATCTCTCTTGTTTTTACATCACTCTGAACAATTAATAAGGAACAAAAGGTGTATTTTATAACTTCTACATGGGTGTTTTGTTTTGTTTGTTTGTTTCATGCCAGTGAGTACCTTTGGGGTTACCCCAGCAGTTGGTGGCCTCTCTTCTGGAACAGTTGGGGAAGCCTCGACAGCACTGAGTTCAGCAGCCCAGGTAGCTTTGCAGTCTCTCTCTCATGCAATGGCTTCAGCCGAGCAACAGCTCCAGGTGCTGCAAGAGAAACAGCAGCAGCTTTTGAAGCTTCAGCAACAGGTTGGAGGCCATTTGGCTCTTTTTAGTGCTGTATCTAAAATTCGAAAGCTGAGAAAGTAGTTGCAGAGCTAGTAGCCTTTTTTTTTTCCTCCACAGTCTATTTGAGGAAGGAACTGCTCAGCACTCCGGTTTGCTCTTCTTAAGCAAAGTGCTGGTAGTGTCTGTCATGCTGCTTTGGTCTTTCAGACTTGTTTTCGTGTATTTTAAGGGTGGGTTGGGAGTTTGTAATAAATCCTAAGTCTTCATAAGTAAGTATATCAGTTTGAAATTGAAAGAAGTGTACCAAAATGAAAAGCACAGTTGCTGATACAGAGAAGTGCCAGTAGTTGGCCAATGCTTGGCTGTGTTGACTCTGCTTTTCAGTGTAGGGTTTTTATTTTTTTTTTTATTATTCCATGTAATTACTCATGTTCCTCAGCTTGTGAGTCAAATTAAATAGATAGTTTAATAGTTTAATTTTTCAGCTTATAGTTGGTCATCCAACTTGACTATATTGAAGGTAGCTTAGTTTTATTAAATACAGTTGTATAATCAAAGTTGAGCTTGTGGCTCAATACTACTCCCATGTTCACAAGTAGTATTATGTGCTATATACATTGCTTTCATCTTCTCCACAGAAAGCTAAGCTGGAAGCAAAACTGCATCAGACAACGGCAGCAGCGGCAGCAGCAGCATCAGCAGTTGGTCCTGTTCACAGCTCTGTGCCTTCTAATACAGTAGCAGCTCCAGGGTTCTTCATTCATCCTTCAGATGTCATTCCACCCACACCAAAAACAACTCCTCTCTTCATGACTCCACCTTTGACTCCACCTAATGAAGCAGTTTCTGCTGTTATTAATGCAGAACTTGCTCAGCTTTTTCCTGGTTCAGTCATTGACCCCCCAACAGTTAACCTTGCAGCACATAACAAAAATACAAGCAAGTCTAGAACGGTAATTATTTTCTTTTTCTTAGAGAAATAAGATGCAGTAAGCATTACCAGGGTCTTAATTTGTACTTGAGTGCTAGTCAATATGTATTTATTTGGGTGAGATCTGAAAACTGTATTGCTAACCTTATACTATAAACAAAGAACTTATGAAAGCAAGATAGTAGTGTTACAGTACCTCATATGGTTTCTCTTTATTGGAGCTAGCTTAACTGTCTAAGGAGTTATTAATCCTTTGAACTTAGTAGTTAATATATTTTGATGGTTCGTGCTCAAATCTAAGTGAAGTGTTGTCAAAATGATACATCTTTAACAGCTCACAGTAAATGCATAGATTTTAATAACTTAATTTTACTGATGTTTTTCCACTCCTCAGAATCCACTTGGATCTGGCCTTGCTCTTGCAATATCTCATGCTTCACATTTTCTTCAACCTCCACCTCATCAGTCAATTATTATAGAGCGAATGCACTCAGGTAAAACCACAATTCCTAATAGTAGTTTTGACACATGTTCTAGTAAGCAGTGGACTGGTTTTTGGGCCTTTAAATAAGTTGCTTAGCTTCAGTCTCTCTTAGCTTTCTAGAGTAAAGATATTTCTCAGTTTGTGTTCTGTAATACCTGTGACTTTAAGATCTAGCACTTGATGATAGTTGAAAAATCCGTGAGTCTTAGGGAATATGTTGTGTCTCTTAACAGAGCACCTGTTCAAAAATAATGCAAAAAAAAGCAAAACAGCTTCATTCAAGTTGATGCCAAAATTTTCTTCTCAAAGTGTTCAAGCTGTAGTGAGTTTCTGGGATTATGCAGCTATTTTTAGCCTCAAGTGTACAAATATACCTTTTAAACAATGCATAAATCATTATATACCTTTTAAACAATATATAAACAATGGCTTTATTGTTTGAGAAGTAACATGTCTTCCTGGTTAGCACACACTGGTCTTTCAGGCAATCCTGTGTTTTTGTCACCTAGGAGCAAGAAGATTTGTGACTCTGGATTTTGGAAGACCTATATTACTGACAGATGTATTGATTCCCACTTGTGGAGATTTGGCTTCTTTGTCCATTGACATTTGGACTTTAGGAGAAGAAGTGGATGGAAGGCGACTGGTAGTGGCTACTGACATTAGCACACATTCACTTATTTTACATGACTTGTTGCCACCCCCAGTTTGCAGGTTTATGAAGGTAAAAGGCTCTTTTAAGTTCTTGATGTTTGTTAGTACGTGAACTTTCACTTAAGTTCTCTTCAGACCAAACTCTTTTTTGGCTATAAATTTTTAATGTATTTTTGACTTGGTGTTTATTTTTCCTGGTTTGATACAATTGTGTTACAATATAGTTGCATTTTCTTTCAGATCACTGTTATTGGTCGATATGGTAGTACAAATGCCAGAGCAAAAATCCCATTAGGATTTTATTATGGCCATACCTATATCCTACCCTATGAAAATGAGCTGAAACTAATGCATGATCCCCTCAGAGGAGAAGGTGAATCAGCAAATCAGCCAGAAATTGATCAACATTTGGCAATGATGGTTGCATTGCAAGAAGACATACAGTGCAGGTTAGCAGGAAAAAAAGTGTATTTGCTAATTATTTTAATGTAAACCACTGAGATGTCATAATGTTACAGATTTTTTTTCTTCCCATTATATTCTTCAGACCAAAAAATACTCTGCTCTTGTAGAGTTGTTGTGAATATCTTTATAGCAGCAATAAAGACTGCACTGTATTTTTTTTATTCTGTATCTCTTTTAAGAGTGCATTCACAATGGACCGGAAGTTGGCTTTTGGCAGGGTGATGGTCAAATGTATTGCTGTTTGCTAATGTGTATTGAATTGTGTTTTTTGAATATTTCCCTTTAGGTACAATTTGGCCTGTCATCGGTTAGAAATCCTTCTGCAGAGTATTGACCTGCCACCACTCAATAGTGCTAACAATGCCCAGTACTTTTTGAGAAAGCCAGACAAGGCAGTAGAAGAAGACAGCAGAGTATTTTCTGCTTACCAGGACTGCATTCAGCTTCAGCTTCAACTCAACTTGGCTCACCATGCTGTTCAGAGACTCAAAGTAGCTTTAGGTGCAAGCAGGAAAACACTGAAGGAACAGTCTGATCCAAAAGAGTTGATTCAGATGTCATCCACAGAACAGTTACGCACCATCATTAGATACTTACTGGATACTTTGCTCAGTTTGCTACATTCGTCCAATGGTCAGTATTTTTTGAGGTTTTGATTTTTTTGTCATGTTAGTAGAAACAATTTCCAAGTATTTCTATTTCTTGACCTGCACTTTTCTACTGTTAAGCCTTCAAACTATGTTTAGATGTAGAATCATAAAAATGTAGAATGGCGTTTGAGTTTGAAGAGATCTTAAAGATCATCTAGTTCCAACACCCTGCCATGGAGAGTGACACCTTTCAGTAGACCAGACTGCTCCAAGTCACATCTACTGTGATTTTAGTAGCTGATAGCGTACATTGTAAAGTTTTACCAGTGGCACCAAGCTGACCTAACCACTTCCTGAAAAGGATAGGAGAAGGTGTCAAGGTCCTCCTTGCTTTTGTGTAGTACTGGCTGCATATTCCTCTGTTCAGATAGTCATCTGATCTTTATTGGGATGATCCAGTTTGCTGAAGTAACAAAAAACTGCCCAGGCAGAATACTCATGTGGTTTTCACAGGCAGAATCACCTTGTGAAAGGATCTGTGAGCACTGAGGCCTGTGCAATGCTGGGGATGGATTAGGCAGTTAGAAGTGAGCTGAGGAAGCAGAAGTTGCCTCGAAAGTGGTGGTGGTAGTGAACTCATAAAACCAGTATTTCTAGTTCACAATTTTTTGATATCCAGTAAAGATTTTTATTTCCTAAGCTTACCATTGAAAGAAGTCTTGGAGAATTGAAACTGAAAAATCTGAATAGGAGTTGGTGGAATTAAAAAAACAAAAAAAAAAACAAACAAAAAAAACACCCAAAAAAAAAAAAAAAAAACAAAACAAACCACCACAAAAAGAGGAACATTTTTCTGTTGATAGGTTGTTGTGTGATTTTCTGTACCAGTTTGTTTTAAAGCATGATGGTGGTTTGGGGTTTGCTTCATGTAGGTTCTGTGGGGTATTTGCACTGACATAGTATTGATTTGGTTTTGACAAAATGGCCCGGTCTTTGAGTTACCTACAAATCACCATCTCCCCATGCATTCCCATCTCCTCTACTCCCGTGCCAATTAGTCTAATTGTACTAGTTTCAAAAACTTACTGCAAACTTTTTCCTATATTTTCAAGTCATTGTCTCTTTAAACAGAGGTGTTCTCTTTTCTTAAAAGGGCACTCGGTTCCTGTGGTTCTGCAGAGTACTTTTCATGCTCAAGCTTGTGAAGAGTTATTTAAACACCTGTGTATCAGTGGAACCCCCAAGATACGATTGCATACTGGCCTTCTGCTGGTTCAGCTCTGTGGAGGTGAAAGGTGGTGGGGTCAGTTTCTCTCAAACGTACTGCAGGAATTGTACAATTCAGAACAACTTCTCATATTTCCACAAGACAGGTACGGTATAAATCTAATCTGTGGATCAATGAAGTAATTTCATTGTTCATAACTTAGCATTGGAATTGGCAAAATTGGACTGAAGGGTACTTATCCATGGTTTTCACTGGTTTAAGACATAGACCCAAAAAAGTAACTGCAGATGATAAATGTCCAATTGCAGTAATTTATTGCACCTATTTGGTTCTTACACCACAAAAATTTGCTATTTTTTCTTACTTGGAGATCTTCACATACCTAGCAGGATTGCTGTCCTGCTATGTAGTGTCAAAAATGGCCTTCTCTTTTATCAGGCTTAAATGTTCCCTAATCATAGAGTTGCTCTTCTCCAGTATTTGAAAGTGGGATTGAGACACACTATTAGCATTCACTGCAAAAGACTGCACTGAGATAAGAGCAAGAACATGTAGAGTTGGTCACTGAATGTTAAGTGTATTGATTATTTCAGATTACTGATTGAGGTATTTAATATTCTAAATGTTAGCATTTTATTTTAATCAAACATATTTGCTGCCTAGAGGCTTTCTGCCGTCTTTGAACAGCAACATCTGTATTTTCATATCTTTTTAAAATTAATTAAATCAAGGATATAAGAATCCATAGATTTCATTCTCTTTCCCTGCTATCAGTAATGCATAATAGGAAATGGATGAGATCTTGTTTCAGATGTGGAAGACTCTGCTGACCTCTTGAGGGTGAAAGAGATGATGTTCACCCTAAAATGCTATATTGACCTTAACAACGATAAGAATGTGAAATCCAGTCTACTTGCTGGGCCGCAGTACTGCTTTCTGTAGCAACCTGTCTGTGTCTCAGATGAAAGCCTAGGACAGTATTGTTATATAAGGGGTGTTGCAGGATATTAGTGATTCTGAAAAAGAAATAAAACCTTAAATATGTAAATTTTATTTTTAGGGTCTTCATGTTGCTTTCTTGCATTGGCCAGAGATCGCTTAGCAACAGTGGTGTTTTAGAGAGTTTACTTAATCTCCTGGATAACCTGCTGTCACCACTGCAACCTCATTTACCTGTGCACAGAAGAACTGAAGGTAGCCTTCTAAGTTGGGAGAATATTTTCATATTCATTATAAACTAGAAAATTGAGAGACTAACTCACAATTTTTGGTGTATTAAAAGAAGAAATTGCTTGTTTACTATATTTCTAAAACACAATTGTTTTTTAAAATGTGATTAATCTTCTTGTTCTTTAGGTGCTAAAAGAAATTCCTTCCCCCACCCCATTAAAACTTAGCAAAATCTATTTGATTATTTATAGTGCAGCTAGGAAGCTTTGGCAGAGTGGGGGGAACATTCAATGTATAGACAGCTCTAGTGAATGACTTTGGAATTTAATGGTTTGGAGAGAAATGCACCTTTTTGCTCATAAGATCCTTTCTAAGTTTCAAGTTTTTGAGGTGAAACAGATACGAGGACAAGTTTGTTACATGTATCTGCATGGTTTCTGCAAAATACACAGAGTTTGTTCTTGCGGGATTTTTTGTAATTACAAGAAATTTACATTTTTTTGATCCTAAAAATTTACTGAAATTATATCCTGCAAAGTTTATTTTCTTTGAGTGTTCTCTTAACTACCCCAAGGTTGGCACAAATTCTTATTTTTGAAAACATCACACCCTAGGCTCCTTCATTTGTTATGTACAGGTAGCAAAGCATTATAGAATATAAGTTGTTTAAAATTCTTAGCCTTGTGAGGTCTGTGAAGTGCCAGCTTAGACTCTGTCCTTAGTTTTCCCTTGTGTTTTGATGTTAACAGACCAACAGCTGGTGTCAGGAGCTGTCCTATTGCTTCCCACTATCTACCATGTGCTTTCTCTATTGGGGCCATATCCTGCTATAGTCTCTAACTAGTTTGAGGCAAACCCAAGCTTACATCTCCTCTACCTCTGTTTGCACTCTCCCCACAGCTTCCAATTCCTTTCATAGCTCTTGCCTTACTAGTTGTCCTCATGGAGGACTTTAGGAAGCAGAAGTAGCTGATACTTCAGAGCTTTATTTGCTGGTCTTCCAGCTTCCTTCCTCCTGGACAGTACAGGTGAGTACTAGGGCAATATTATGTGTGGTGGAAGCATCAGGTATGGCAGAAGAAATTCCTATTTGAGAACTATCACACATAAACCAGGGTCAAAGGGGTGAAAACTTACTGGGGAAAAAATGAAAAGCAAAGGAAAATCAGAGCAAGAGGTGAGTGTTATGGGTGGAAAGAAATTGTAAACTTTGAGGCCAGAAGAGGAGAAAAAGAATGAGCAAAAGACATTTCGAGGGGGGAGGGAGAGAAGCTTGAGATTTTTTTTTGAGATAAAAGAAAATAAATGGTTTTAACAGAAGTGTGAAAAGGTATGTACTTCACTCTGCAGCAGCATCCTTGTTTTTTATTCTTTGATTCTGCCAACCAAAAAGGTGTGTAGCAGTCACCAGTGCTCCTCATGTCTGTTCTTGCAATTTAGCCTGTGGTTCCAGTCCAGGAACAGTCCAGGTCCTGTTATGGACCTGTTGGAGTCCTTCCTCTGCCTCCATGGGCTGGGCTGCTTTCTGTCAGAGTATGCTCAGGAAACTGCAATTAACAAGTCAGGCTGCATCCTACTGCTTGGATGCCAGCAGCTACATGTGATTTTGGATGGATCGTTTCTGTGCCTTAGTTTTCTTGTTTGATCTGCATTTAATAATAGTTTGAATTAATTACAGCTTTTTTGAGGTCCGTGCATGAAAAGCACAGTGTAGTTAAATGTGGCTCAGCAGAGCGCACTGATACAAAAATGTGGGTGTAACTGCTAGGGCTGATGTCTTTGCTGTAATGACATGGTAGAATTATGCCATTTGCATAATGACTGTAATTAAGTGGTCATTATTTGTAGGTTTCTGATTTTCCTGAGCGGTCATGAGTTCACTTTGGAACTGTTCATTAGGATTTCCATGTGCACAAAGATTTTTCTTGAATGATGCACAAGATATGTTTTTTTCCTTTCTGCCTGTACAAAAATATGGCATTTAAAGTGTGAGACTGAAATAGGCATTAGCCAATCTTTAGTGCCACCAGTGTGGTTCATCTAGTCTGAAGTCACTCTTGACTTTCCTGCAACTTATTCAGATAGCTACATGAAAATACAGTAATGGAGAAATCAAGATGGAGGCTATCTCTATGCATGGTTATAACTATGTTATTGGAGCCCTGCTTGATGGAGGAATTGCACACTGTAGAATTTGAGATATTTACTTAATGTACTTTAATGCAAGCAGCTGTCATTATGCATTTGGTGTTTAGGAAATTTAGACATTAAATTTTTGACTCTTTTTAAGAAAAAAATGTTGCTTAATTTTTAACATGAACAGTTGAGATGAAGCTTTTGAGTTCTGACTTCATCACACTATGGAAACTGTGACATTTTTGTTTGCACCTAAGTTTTACACTGATTTCTTCCCTCATTTATGAGTGCTCAGACTCCTACTCTCCTTTTAAAAAACAAAAAGAGGGGAGTGGAGTCTTTATGGGCTAGTGAAATATGTGACGTTTGTTATGTCTTAAGAAATTTATTAAGGCACTGAAATTTGTTTATTTTGAAGGAGTTTTAGATATTCCCATGATCAGTTGGGTTGTAATGCTGGTGTCCAGACTACTGGATTATGTAGCTACTGTTGAAGATGAAGCAGCCACAGCCAAGAAACCTCTGAATGGAAAAGAGAGGGAACGCTTTTTGACAGGTATATTACATTTATTATCAACACTTAATTCTATGGGTATTGCTCTGGGAGAGCTGTTATTCCTGAAATGAATTTTCTATTCACTTGAAAAAAGAGATTTTAAAAATGCATGTTGTGATCTTTTTATTTTCGTTCTTGTCTGCTTATTTACATCCACATCTCCTTATAAATATAATCTCTTTCATTTTTTCAAGTGAAAAACGCAGGATTGATTTTAGTTTGTGAAATGTCTGTGTATTACCCTGTGACTGGGACTTTACAATTGGAAGTGCACTATGTTGAGTCACTTTGTACTGTGAGAAAGGGCCAGCACTATGATTTCATAAATGTTTTGGTATTTATATCCACTATTTTTAAATGTGATTTTTGTCTGGTTTTAATTTATTTTATAATAGTAGTAGTAGTAATAATAATGTATACCATATATTATCATCATCAGTATTATTATTATTATTATTTTGATTAGCTATGGTTTTCTTTTAATATCTTTTCTAAAAATTAAAATAAACCTTTTATGTTATGAAGCTGTTTATCTATTTTTACTTAGGACAGAGTTGCTTTCCTGCTTATATGTTCTAAGAATAATGAAAAAAGATGGTACCGCTGCATTTTACTATCACACAGAAATACTACTATGAGTGGGGATAGCTGAATAATGCCAAGAGTTCCATTTAGCTTGTTTCTTTAGTACTTAGTATATGGAGATGCTAACCATTGAAACCTAAAGGCTTTTCTATAGAGTTACATGAGATTTAATAAGATGGATTAATTTTTAAAATTCTATTTCCATTAGGGAACCAGTGGAGTTTTATCAATAATAGCCTTCACACTCAGAGTCTGAGCAGATCTACTAAAGGCAACAGCAGCCTCGATAGACTGTATTCCCGAAAGATCAGAAAGCAGCTCGTGCATCATAAACAGGTGACTTCCTGCATGGTAGTGGCTATTTTCACAGAAGTGTGTCTCATTTATAGGATATCTCATTTCTTGAAACAACAGCTTTGGCATTGGGACTCATTCAGCCTTGCTTTTGCATAGGTCTGATTCTGTAGCTAAAGGCTGCCTAACTTCTTTGACATTCATCTAAAACCATGGGGCAAGGGATCTGCTAGAAAAGCAAATGTTGGAGTGTACTATTGTACTCTATTGGACAATAAATATAATGTACTTTCTACATAAATCTGAGTACATCTGAGTGCAAGCACCTGCACTGTGATTTAAAAGTGTTTTAAAAGCTCAAGTTACAGTTTGAACTGAAGATTGCTATCATGTGAACATACTGATCCTTTTAACATCTTATTGCTTAAATTTTCATTTATTCCTATTAACATTTTCTTTTAGCAACTTAACTTATTAAAAGCAAAACAGAAGGCTTTGGTGGAACAGATGGAAAAAGAGAAAATACAAAGCAACAAAGGATCATCATACAAACTTTTAGTAGAACAGGCAAAACTAAAGCAGGCTACTTCAAAGGTATGATGCTCTGAAACTGTAACTGACTTCTTGTCCTTTATGTGAAAAGACCTGTTCCTGCAAAGTCATTTTTGTCTTACTTTGACCTTATTACAAAAAGTTGTTTCATCATAGCTGCTATCAAGTATATTCTAATACTGAAAAAAAGCAGCCATCTGGAAATTTATTGCTCTGTGAAAAATAGTTTATTTTCTACAGGATTCTTTAAGGTAGTCATGGCCAAAATTGCTAATAAACTTGTAGCTTCGGGGATGCCAGTCATGTCATTAAACTTTGGATAGCATACAGCAATAGAAAGACAAAGTAGTACTTTATATGGCTAGCTTTTATGCATGATGCTCTTCTAGATGCTTTCCTGGTTGAGTAATTGGAAAATAATCATGCCAATGTCTGTCTTCCTGAACTAATAAATATGACTTTTGAGAATTGTTTTTGAAGTTTGTCATAAGCTCTTTAGCTTCCTGAAGGTACCCACCACTTTAGTTGCGGCATCTTGCAATAAGCCTCAGATATTGAGAGTTGATGATGTAGTTAAAGAATTGTTTTGGCTATGAGAAGAGATGCTGAAATTTAGGGATTTCAGACAATGACAACGTGAACTTTGCAGGGTACACAAAAAATGTGTAAATCTTTCCAGTTACTGAACTTAGGTGTCTCTTGAAATATTTACTCCCTAGTTCAAGAAGTATTCATGTCTGTTAGGATGCCTGAAAATAGGTCTGTGGAAGGAGACTACATAACGTTGGACCTTACAGGCAATCTAAAGGGAAATCTTAAAATTTCTAGTAATTATGGGGGAAAAAATCCACTAGCATAAAAATGAAGCTCCAAGTTTTCACTAACTGTGCTTGTCATAAGCTGTTCTTTCCTGCACTATCTTCTGCTTTATTCCAGCAGGTTATACCAAGGGGGCTGCTCTACTGACGGCCCCTTGAGACATCTTTAAATGAGTTACTGGCTGAACTGTGCTGACAAGGTGTTTTAAGTTTATAGTAGCCACGTTGCATAAAAAAAACATGTTGAACTAAAGATCTTTCATCTTGTAGTTTCTTGTAGTTAAGGTGTTACTGTGACCTTGATAGTTGCATTTTATGCGTGTTTTGCGATTTCACCTACTAATCACTTCTAGTTATGACAAGCTGTGAGTGATGTGAAACATGTACTGCATTTAGGAGAAAGTGAAACCTTTGTATTACTAAATAGCTCTTTCTTTGGTCTACTTCAGTAGCTACTGCTTAAGTGGGATTATAAGAGGCATTTGTATTACCTGATGACTGCTACTGTAGCTGATACAATGAGCTGAGCTGCTAAATGAATGAGCTTGGTGGATGAGAGGATTAATAAAAGCACCTTCTTTTCTCCATCACATGTAGGCCCTCTGTCAAAAAGGTTGTAGTTCAGAGCCATGATCAAAAATCAAACTAGTTCAATTTATGGTGTGAGTAATGCATACTTTGTATCATGGCAGTATTAAAAAATTTAGAAATTCCTGATGACTTATCAAATGTGAAGAACTGAAAAGTCAGTGTTCTTGTAAAAGTAAATTTCCATATTGGCTATTTTTCTATGCAGTTTGCTTTATGGTAACTGTAGCTTTATGTACAGGTGTGAAAATATGAAAGAAACTTTGAAAATATGTATTTTCAATATGTGTTATGGTATACATAAGGCTTAATTGGCACTTCTGCAGAACTGAATTTGATTATGCATTTGTCATCTGAGATAACATGCTGCCAAAACAAATTTCTGCCAATAAAGCCTTAATTCCATTCCAGATTCTCATATATTTTTAGACTTAATTCTAGTTTTTTTAAGGAGTTCCACAGTCTCTGTTATTGCTAACACGCTAGTTCATTGGGAAAGGATTTAGAGGTCAGTTTTAAACTGTAACTGTTGTTTCAAATTTAATTTCTGCAGCACTTCAAGGACTTAATACGCTTGCGTCGAACTGCAGAATGGCCTCGTTCTTCTTTAGATACAGAAGTATCAACAGCAAAGGAAACTCCAGAAATTGAACCACTTCCTTTTACACTGGCACATGAACGTTGCATTTCTGTAGTGCAAAAGCTGGCGCTCTTTCTCTTGTCCATGGACTTTACTTGTCATGCAGATCTACTTCTTTTTGTTTGTAAGGTAAACAGAATATGGAACATCACTATGTAGTGGCAGTAGCAACCACTTTAAATTAGTTTTCAATTACTGCTTTTTTCCTTGTGTGATGGTAAGAGTTAGCTGCAGCACTAAAATTGCTAATCATTTCTGGTGAAATAGTTTTTCTGATCTGTCACTTTTTGTGTGACTTGCAATTTTGGAGCGGCCATATTGTATGGAAAAACTAACTTTAAAAAAATATATTCATGTAATTGCACTCATAAAATTCTAAAGTATGAGCTGGTAAAAATACCTGATTTATTTGTAAGCAAAATCTAATAATCATAGGGTTAACTATGAATAGGCATATATTTATCTTTTTTTTTTTTTTGATAGGTTCTTGCTAGAATTGCGAATGCTACAAGACCAACAATTCATTTATGTGAAATTGTAAATGAGACTCAGTTAGAAAGATTGTTGCTGCTTCTTGTTGGAACTGACTTTAACAGAGGAGACATCTCTTGGGGAGGAGCATGGGCTCAGTATTCTCTGACTTGTATGCTACAGGATATTCTAGCAGGTTTGTTTTAAGATCATATTCTTCAGAAAATATCTTGCACTTGAATCTTTCTTCCTTTAGTATTTTGGGGAAGAGTTTATCACTATGTTAATCTGCTGACACAGTCTAAATTATAAAAAAACCCAAAAAAATCATAATATTTAGGTTAGTGTGTAAAATTGAGATTTAAAATTGCAATTAGAGTGACTTGTGCATTGAAGAGTTCATTTTTGTGTGACCCTGATTATTTCAAAATTATTCAGAACACTTCCCCTTGAAGAAATAGCCCCCAGAGGATTTAGAGATAGATGAAAAAATGACAGTTGGCATAGACACTGAGATGTTAATTTGTAATGGGAATAAAGCTTGAATAGAAGTTGTCTGCTTAATTTAATTCCTAGGAGAGTTGTTGGCACCTATAGCAGCTGAAGCTATGGAAGAAAGTGCTTTGGGAGAAGATGCTGGAGCTTCAGCTGGAGATTCTGATGACTCTCTCCAGCAGTCCACAGTTCAGCTAGTGGAAACCATAGATGAGCCTTTGACACATGACATCACAGGTAAATTAGTCCATAATTCTGTATATGTGCATTTATTGAAATGAATAAAAAAATATTTACTCATCTATCAAGGTATCAGTAAAAGACTTTTGGTGATAGCATAAATAATTTCTGATAATATAGGCAGATTGAGTAATTAATTTAAGTTAGTTTTACATCTAGCAAGTAAAAAATGGCTTTTTCCTATTATTTTTAAAAAGGCAACTTGATTGCATATTTTAACTTTTTCCACAAAGATTTAATATTAAAAAGCTTAAAATTATCTGTTACGTATATTATACATCCTTGTTCTATAATTTTTACTTGCTAGTGTTAATACTCTTTTAATGATTCAAGGTGCTCCACCTTTATCATCATTGGAAAAAGATAAGGACATTGATCTTGAATTACTGCAAGACCTGATGGAAGTTGATATTGATCCTTTGGATATTGATTTGGAAAAAGATCCCCTTGCAGCCAAAGTCTTCAAGGTATGTCACACCTAAATTTTCAGGATAACCTTTACATGTGAGATAGAAAAATCCTTGCTCTCATACACTGCTTCAGTAGTGTAAGTGTACCTGCTGCTGGTTTTTTATGATGTTTAATGTGGAATGACAAGAAAGAATGTAAATATTTACATCTCAGTTGACCACAGAATATTTTACTTTTGCATGAAGATACTTGTGTAAACAAGAGGTTCTGAGTTTACTCACACTTTAGCACCTATTGAAGACATCAAAAGCATAATAGAAAAACAAGATCTAGTCTTGTCCTTTTTATTAAGAACAGAGCACCATTTCTGTGACTGATCTTAAGATGAGTTGTTGTTAGTATTGTATTTAAAAAAGGAAGCCAACAGTAGATTGTGCTCAGGTTGGCTCCAGACTATGAAGAGAAGCAACTCACTTCAAAATTTACTTCACTGGGGAAAAAGAAAATTACTAAGTACTTTTATACTTAAAATTAAGGCTAAATATACATATGTTGTACAAATAAAATGTTCACAATGTCTATGAAAAAACAAAAAATATTTAGACTTTAAAGAAACACACTGTTCATAATGAAGTATTGAGTCTCTTTTCTCTGTTTAGAAGGATGACATTTGGAATTTTTCCGTGCCTCTCACTATTGACTTAAACCTTTCGTTTGAATTAACCTAAATTATCTGTCTCACCGCTTGCTCAGAAAACACTGAAGTTTTTTGCTGTATTCCCTCATATGTCCTTCCACTCATTACCTATCATGTAAAGATTTTTTTCTTTAAATCTCAGTCTACTATCAAAAATTACACTTACTGCTGAATTTCTGTGTTACTGATGTTTCCTGCCTTCTTTATTCTGTCATGTCATGTGGCAGTACTAGTAGCTTCATCCAAGATACCTTTATCGTCTTACCTGCTTTGATGTCTGCAAAAAAAATTGCCATAAAACCACGTCTTCATTCTTCATCCTTCTTAACATTTGCTTCCATATCTGTGAAATGACAGTTGGTATTGGATCTCACCATTAAAAAGACCAGCATATGCAAATTGCCTTTATACAGTGTTACATTACTTTTTTTCCTTGTGATCCATATGCTTTCTTAATGTCTTAAATTATGACACAAGTAGAGATTACTCAACTGTTTCTTTTCCAGAGCCCAGTACAAATAGTCCCTGAGCCTCACTGAGGCTTCAAGGTACTTAATTAGTACAGTTAATAGTATAGTACAGTATTCTGTCTTGATAAATAGCTCCTCAAAACATCTGTGTAATACTCTACTTCCACATTTACAATATGTTACAAATGTGGGAAGAGAAACTGATGATAACATTTTCAAATTGGCTTGAATCTTTGAGGCAGGTAACTACATTGCTGGATTTTGACAGTCACTAAGGATTGAATAGCTTATACTGCAGTAAGAATTGAAACAATTTTCTAAAGCTATTGGAACTGATATTCTGGTTTTATTTTTTTTTAAACTTCAAAGTTTGTTAGTCATTAAAAACTTTTGGCAATCTAAAGACTTGCTGTTTATTGTTTTTCTTTGGGTTTTTTTTTTTTTTTTTTTTTGTTTGCTTGTTTTTTAAGCCTATAAGTAGCACCTGGTACGATTACTGGGGTGCTGAATATGGCACCTACAATTACAATCCTTACATTGGTGGTGTTGGAATTCCAGTTGCAAAACCACCTGTAACTACAGAGAAAAATGGATCACAAACTGTCAGCATATCAGTCTCTCAAGGTAAGCAATGAATTGAAGTTCTGTTTGTGGTCTCTTTTCTGTAATACTGTAATTGACTCCTTAGAACAAGAAATTAATGTAGCAATATCTCTGTATTTCAAGAGGAAAGAATTAGATTTTATATATGCCACATTTTTTTCCTGTAGTAACTGTGATAATATAGTATGAAACTTACATTTAAAAAAGCCCAACATAGCAGAAAACCTCATTTTGTAACATTTTGGAATGCACTTATAGGCAGTTTTAAATCTTTCCTGTTTTCTCGGGAAATTTTGGAAGCTCTTCCCTAGCTGGCTCTACCCCAAAGGAGTGAAGTGGCACACATGTTTCGTTTGTAGGAGTACTACTGAACTAGGTGATAAATTTTTCTTTTGCCACACTTGAAAAAAACAACTTTATGGTTCTCATTTGAGAGCTATTGCCTTAGGAAGAAATGTCTTGAACACATGCAGATTGCCATGTGTGATAGTAAAGTGAGTGTGGAAAGAAATTTGGGTGTGTTTCAGAGAAATTCGGTATTTTAATAACTATGTATTTCAGGTCTGTAAGAATGTTATAGAAAGAGGAACAAATTAAAGGTGAGATGAGCTCAGTTGTTCAGAGCATGGTGCTGATACACCAAGGTTGTGGGTCCAGTCCCCCTGCGTGCCATTCTCTTAGGAGCTGGATTTGATGATCCTTGTGGGTCCCCTCCAATTCAGAATATTCTGTGATTCTGTAATTATGTATGTCCTTGATATACTCAGTTTTACCTTTTTTGTTGCCTTCTGTAGCGTTAGATGCACGTCTTGAAGTTGGACTTGAGCAGCAGGCTGAGCTGATGCTGAAAATGATGTCCACACTGGAGGCTGATTCCATTCTACAAGCATTAACAAACACATCTCCTACATGTAATTACGCGTTGTCAAATCATTCTCTTCACATAATGATCATGATGCTTTGAAGTTTGTAGTAATGTTTTCTGTAGCCAGTAGCTGAGAAAAAGTTACATTTTGCTTGAGTTTTCTTATTAGGCTGTACTTTGGAGATAGTTCTTTATTCAGATTTTTGAATAACTTACATGCCTGTATTTAAGACATTTTGTGAAACAGTCAACTATGCATGTGGATTATGCAACAAAGAAGGGAAGTTCTTTATTCAGATTTTTGAATAACTTACATGCCTGTATTTAAGACATTTTGTGAAACAGTCAACTATGCATGTGGATTATGCAACAAAGAAGGGAAAATTTTCAGTTTTAGGTCTAGATGCAAGTGAACATTAAACTTCCTGTGTGAAGCTTCACTCTTGGTGTTTGAAAGCTCTTTGCATTTGACAGTTACACCTACTAAGTGATGAAAGTGAAAATACTTGAATACAATATTGAACTCAGATGTTCAGTGAGCTTTATGTTACAAAAAGACTCAGTGTTTTACTTTTGAACCTTTTTCAGTGAGTTGTGCTGCCCAGCCTGTTAAAATGTGTCTCTTTGTAGCCCTCTGGGTACTTTAATGTGCATGCAGTCATTGGTTGAGTATGTAGTGATGGAGTAGGTTTAGTGATATCTTCAGACTTTATTCTCTGGAAGTTCATTATTGTCTGCAACAGTTGCACTGTAATGCGTGAAAGAGATGTTACAATTGTTTGTCTTGCCATTGTGTTACCAGGACACTGCTGTAATGGCTGTGAAAATTTATTTGTGTGGACTCAGTTCCAAACAGTTTGTGTGAAGATGGAAATGTCTGATATTCAAGTATGACACAACTATGGCATTTAGTAGTCCAAATAAACTGAACACTATGTTGAAGATGTTCTTCAAAGTTATAAAAAAGTGTCTTTCACTTAAGTATAAAATGCAAGGAAATAGTTATGAAATTACTTCTGACAACTTTTCAGAGTAATTCATGGGGGGATGGTGCCCTGTTTTGTTTTCTAGTGACACAGTCTCCCAGTGGCACAGATGATTCATTGCTGAGGGGATTACACGCTGCTAACCAAAATGCCCAGCTGATTGTGCAGTTGTCATCTATACCTATGCTGAGTGCGTGCTTCAACAAACTCTTTTCCATGCTACAAGTCCACCATGTTCAGGTAGAGAATTTAAAATTTTTAATGTTCTGATAGTATTTATCTCTAAATTTGAGAGTTATTTTCCTCTACTTCTTGCTACATAGGATTCAAGTATTCTGTTAGGTTATGTGCTTTGTTGCTTATGAATATGTCATGGACAAGAGTACCGATGATGTAATAGCACTGAAAGCCTTTGTGAAAGCGGACATTGCTTGTTACAGTGGAAAACTGGTATACATTTTCATATTTAAAAACAAGTTTGTATGTCCACTGAATGATAATTATTTGCTTATTAATGAAAAATGTCACTAAGTGACACTTAATGACAAATGGAGATTTGTGGAGGTTTTCAAAACCCAGTTGAGTAAACCCCCAAGCCACAGAGTCTGATATCTTCTTTGGCATTTCTTTGAGCAGGTTGGATTGGATAACTTGCAAAGGTTGCTTCCAATCTGAATTATCCAATGATCCTGTATGGTAACAGGAAATTTAAAAGTTTGCTTTTTGAAAAGTCATTGGTTTAGCAATACTTTTCTTGACATACAAGAAGCCAGGCATCTAATCACTATATATATAGCACACATGGCATTTGAGGAATGCCATGCGTGCTATATATATGTATAATGATTAGATGCTTGCCTGCCTGATATTTTGATAGCGACTGATTCCATACCAGAATTGTTCTTTGAATATCTCATCCAAAATACAGTTTCTTGTGTAAACATCCTTGATGCTTCCCCAGAATATCTAGAGTTATTTTCCTTGGGCTAATTATTCAGAGTAAGCATCAGTGTCTCTAAGGTTTCTCATTAGATAAATGGGGCTTTTGAATAATTTTGGTTGACTGGAAAACATCACCTTAATAACATTACAAAAGCTTCCATGCTTTAATAACATTACAAAAGCTTCCATGCAAACCTGTAAACTTACCTGTATGCGTTACAGTTATAATGTGCCATTATAAGGTTATAATAAGGGTATTTCTGAACAGTGCATAAAGCTGCATTTTTCTTAACACAAGTTTGAAGGAGCTTCTTGAGAGAAACTATTTGGAAGAAATCAATTACAAAAACAATAGCAGAAGCATTTTCTAGTTAGGCTGAATTTGCCTTGAATATTATGTTTAGTAGAATTTTCAAATCTGGTAAAGGAGAGAGTGTGTGTGTGTAGTGAAACAGTAGCAGCTGAGAATCAGCTTTTAAAAGCCTAGATCAGACTTTTAAAATTAAAACTTTGGTGCTCTGGGGTTCTGAGTTTGGTCTCACAGTGCGTTTTTTCCCCTTTTTTTCAGCTTGAATCCCTATTGCAGCTATGGCTCACATTAAGCCTGAATTCCAGCTCCTCTGGAAGTAAAGATAGCGGTGCTGATATTTTCCTTTATAATGCTAACCGAATACCTGTTGTTTCCCTGAACCAAGGTAAAATACATTAAATAGGGGAAACAAGTTTGGGTTTGTTTTTTTTTTTTTTAATACTCAATTTCTCCTAAGAAGCAAAAAGTATTGCAGTAAATATTTTTTACAAGATCACTGTTGAGATAATTTCTGTGTTCTTATTAAAGAACTCTTTGGTCTCAGTTTCTTCTTAAAGTGGAAAATACATTGCTAGTGTGTAACCAAGAGTTGATTTGTTTAATTTTTATAAAGTTTTTAGAAATCAAATGGTAAAATTTGTGGTTCTTAACTCATTATTATTCCCAAGAAGATTCATTAAAATACACTTCTTAGTCTGAGATGAACTGTGGAACTGTATGCACTTCTCTGACGAATTTAATCTCCTTTATATTATCCTATGATCCCTCCCTTAACAAAAAGGGGTCAGCAGAATGGGAAAGCTCCCTTACTGTTGAGCATCAGACTACTAATCTAGTGTGGAGACATGCTGATTTTTTTTCTTGCAATATTTTATACTATATAATTAAGAAAGTCTGTGGTATCTTGTGGTGATAATCCAAAATGTTAATGCCTGATATGATGAACCTGTTACACTGACTTCCATGAGAACATTTGGAACCAGTTTCTTTGCACTGTTTTCTTTGAGATGTCAGGGTCTGTACACTGTAGAAAGTTCTGTGGGCCAATTCCTGTGAAGTGTTGGTGAGGTTTCATTTCCTAATTTCCTAATTCACTTTGTCTTGACCACTGTTGTCACTGTTCCTGCAACAGTGGTTACAACAGTGCTGAATGAAAGGAACAATAGTATTAATAACAATTATCAGCATAGCACCTTGGAGTAAAAATTAGAAATTTATAGTTATACCTTGAAGATTAAAACTTGGAAAAAACTGTTTTTCTTGACAGCTTCAGTAACTAGCTTCCTGTCAGTTCTGGCATGGTATCCTAATACTTTACTCCGGACGTGGTGCCTTGTGCTTCACAGCCTAACACTCATGACAAACATGCAGCTGAATGGTAAGTTTGTGTGGTTGGTTTTCTTATGTTGACAGTTTTAGTGATGTACAAATGAATGTTGATTCCATCAGAAGACTTCCAGAACATTCCTTTTGTCATACGCATGCTTTTGTTCTCCATTAACTTCGGGCTTTTCAAGAGTGAACTCCTTGAATTGCTTGTACCATGGGAAACAGAAACCCTCATGGTAAAAGAACATGTCATTATAAGTAAGTCGTCAGTGTCTTCCAAAAACGTTTTAGGACTAGCTGATGATCCTTGGGAATTAGTTTTGTAGCATGAGAAGAAGTAGCAGAGAGGAATGATTAAGTTGCTGTGAGTGAGATTGAAGTTTTTCTGACAGAGTAGGAATTTTTTTGTAAATATGCAGGCACCAGTCACTGCTTATATTGAACTATCTGAAAATAAGCTCCCAGCAGCTGAATCTATTAAAATGGAATTCCAGCCATTTCATTTCCCTATACATACCAGCAATATCTCACATTCTCTGTAGTGCTCCATAACACACTAGAAATAATCTCATTTTGTGAATGAGATTTTGTCACAACAAAAATAAATAGAAGTTAAAGTAGTTTTTAAATGTTGCCTATGAACTTTTTTTCATATTTGCCATTTCAAGTCATTGACTTTAAGATGTACTTTGTTCTTAAAATTTTTACTTTCTGTCCCCTTTCTGTGTGTTATTTAGAAATCAGTCTCACAAAAATCTGCTGAAATTTTTGTCATCAGGTGAAGAAGCAGAGCTGCAAAAAACTAATGAAAGAGACTTATTATGCACACACTGAGATTTCACTATTTTTGGTAGTATTTGAGAATAGATCGTGGCCTGATTTCTGGAATAACTACCTTCAATTAACAAGCACGTGTACTGTCAAGGCTTGAGTCAGTTACACCTTATCAGAAGGGAGGAACACAGTCAGGCTGATGTGTGAATGTCCTTGTAACGCCTCCCAGGGGATGTTGTACACCTGAGCCAGTCATGAAAGGGAGAACATTGGCATGATGGCATTTATCAAAAAGCATTGTCCCACTTCTGCAGGATCTGTTTCATATTGTGCTTTTTCAGGGTTTTGAACTGATTCAGTATACTGCTACTGCAAGAGTAAGACTTCACATTTAGTAAAGCTCGGTTTTTTGATCACTGAAGGGTGTATTGTAATTCAAATTCCAGTCTTCAGAGATCTTATCTGTTAAGCTCCCTACAGTTTTATTCTGAGAAGTCTTTGCATGTGCCAAGAACAAAAATACTGTGATTGTTTACAGGATAACAGAGCACTTTGTCTCTATCTGACAAACTAAAAAATGCACTTGAGCCTTATTGAAGTGTTGGACTAACAAAAAGAGACAAATCAAAATGTCTGTATGTATTGCTCCTACAAAATGAATCTCAGTTTTCAGGAATACTGCCTTAGCAAGCTTGGAACACCGATCCGATGGTTTTGGGGCTTTGTACTTACTGAAAAATTCAGAATTGTAGTCCTGAGTAAGCAGGTTTTGGTAGCTGATTTAAATGAGAATATTTCCATATAATGAAATAAATATAAGGGATTGGCACTAAAAATACTTGATTTACGCTTAATGTTTAAGATTATGCGCATAATTTTTATGTCTTTATTTTTAAGCTGGTCCAAGCAGTGCCATTGGAGCTCAGGAAAGTACTGCCCAATTGTTGGTGTCAGATCCCAACCTTATTCATGTGTTAGTGAAATTTCTTTCTGGCACTAACCCTCACGGAACAAATCAACACAGTCCACAGGTAATGAGCGATTAAAATAGGAGAAAAACTTTTTGCAATAGGATTTCAAGACACTTGACAGAAATATGTGTTCATTCATAATGTATTATATCCTTGTCTTGTTTCTTCTTCTAGTTATAGTCTTAGTTGCTTCTGATGAGCAGCCATAGGAAAGTTCATGTTGTTGATACACTCTGAGTAGTGCTGGTATGTTTTCACAACTCTCTGGAGACTTGCCATAGGGAGAGGATGCCATATGTGAATGAAGTGTTCCATTCAGTTACTTTCCCAAAATCTTGTTGGGTTGGGATAAAAATGCCAATGAAGATGAAGTTTTAATATCTAAGAATTCCTGAATTTAAAATTATACTTTAGTTTTCTGCCTGTTTCTGAATTCATGTGGTATCTGCTGTCTTCCCTAATTTCAATAAATGTTTTCTTGCTTTTTGCAATCTTTGAAATATCTATGAATAGTGTTTTAAAAAAAGCCCAAATGAACTTAATTGTAGGTAGTATTTGACAGGAATCTCAGTTTGGGAGACAGAAAACACCTGGGAGTTCCAGGGGTTTTTTCCCCAGCAAATTTTCAAGAAAATACATGGTCATTTCCAGAACTTTAACACTGCACAGTGCCATTAAAATACTTACTAAACTATGTAGTTTGTGAAAGAACATTCAGATTAGCACAGAAGTGGATTCTGTATGGAGTATAGTTCACATTACTGAAAAGAGAATCTCAAGCTGAAAAACAAGTCTTAGACAAAGAACTGAATTTCTTGCTTTTGGTTCATGATTAATAATGGAAAACCATGTAATATAAATGGATACAGATTAGTTCTGTAAAGATGCTGTAAAAATTCTTAAAAAGCAAGTTAAGCTATGCAATGCTTTCCTGTTCTTAGAAGATGTTAATGTTCTTGAAGATATTTCAGTTATATATAATTCTTCCTAAAATATCTTTTCTTCTAGGTTGGGCCAACAGCAACACAAGCTATGCAAGAATTTCTTACTCGATTACAAGTGCACCTTTCTTCAACTTGTCCTCAGATGTTCAGTGAATTTTTACTGAAACTAATACATATACTTTCAACAGAAAGGTAAATCTTACATATTTGTTTTCTTTCATACCCTCCTTTTCTTTAAAATGTGTGTGATTGTGAATCACAACTCAGATATGTATGTGCCTTGTCATACTGTTAAGTTACATGTCAGTGGAAATCATCATTGTTGCTGTAGCACTAGCAGCAGGACCTGGGCTGCTCCTGGCACATAGAAAAGTGCATCTGGAATTCACACACAGCTATCTGTGTAAGGGAGTGTCAGTAGAGGCACTAAAATGTTGGGCTGATTTTATTTAAAGCTAAGATGTAAACCTTGTTGAAGTAACTCCCTAAAGTAAGGGCACTGTTGATGCGCTTACATATTAAAAAAATTCTGGGAGGTCTGAATTAATGAAAGATTACAGAAATTATTCATGTTTTGAAAATAGTACAGATGTCTTTTCTCACATGGTAGGATGAGTTATGAGATTGCATAATTCTATTTATGCAATATGCATTTTTATAGCTTTATCTTTGGTGAGTTTTTTCTCTCCACATGATAGTGGAAAACACCCTCTGTCCCACTCTCCTGGAGCCTTTTGATGCTCACTGGTGTAGAGAAGTGCCTCTGGTCAGGGGTGAGAGAAGAGCTTGTGGCTCATCTTTCACAGTTCTGCTTCCTCAAGGCAAGGCTGGTGTGCACAAGATTCTGTCTCCAGTGGTACATTGTTTACAGTGGCAATTGTTGAGTCTGAAGTACACTAGAAAGCATTTCTTTCTGGTATTGATGTTCTGCTCATCTCCAGACAAAGGCTTCATATAGTTAGGGATGAGCTTCCTCAGTTCTGAGTTCCCAGTAGGTGGCACTTTGGTGTTATTTAATCTTACAGAAGATGGTTTCTGTCTTCTCCAATAGATTTTACCTTTGTAACTTAAATTACAGGAGTGATGTTTACCAGGTTATACTGATGATCAGTGATTTCTATGAGACATGTCATAATACGATAAAATCATTAATTCACAAGTGAGTCTTGGAGTGTGTGTCTTTATGCCAGCATTTGTTTAAAATAAGCTGAGACCACTGAAAGAGTAGTTTTTGAAATGTGTTAATGTTTTTTTTTTTGTTGTTAAATGCCATGAAATGGAAGCAAAGCACCAGAAAGGGATATAGATGGTTATTTCTAAGAACACAGATAATTACTGAACTGTACTGTGTCTGGTCATAAGATTAATTGTAAAGAAAAGCAGTATTTTACTGTTAGAATTACTTAAATTCCAAATATTTTTTCAGGACTGTTTCTATAAACTGTTTTGTTCCTCATTTAATTTTAGAAGTTTGAATAAGATTAATCAATGGGAAGCAAAAAACGCATCATTATTTCCTGTTAGCAAGTAAATAATCCTCATGATATTAAAGTATTATGTGACTGCTTTTCATGATGTTTTCTTGCAAATGTAGGAAACTTTTCACCAAGAACTGAACAGGACTGTTCAGTCTGTATGTAGACTGTTCCAAGTATTTACCTACAAAACTACCTGAATTACAAAACAAAAAGATGAATCCTAGCTTTTTCAAAGTTAACCTCTTAATCCTTAGTGTTATCAGGAAAGTAGTGGCATGAGCAGGTTCTGCAGTAATGACCAGTATATTAAAAAATTACAGAAGCTTGATGTGGGTGGAAGATGAGATTTGGCTTCAACATGCATTTCTGAAAATAGTTGGATTTTTATTTATTGGAAGTCTGGTGTGCATTTGAATTCTTAAAAAAATCAAGGAAAAAGACCACACTCAAACAGCCAAACCTGTCTAACTTGTAATATGACTCTTTTTCTTTTTTTTCTTTTTTATTTTCAGGGGTGCTTTCCAGACAGGCCAGGGACCATTGGATGCTCAAGTGAAACTCCTGGAATTCACCCTGGAACAGAATTTTGAAGTTGTATCAGTTAGCACTATTTCTGCAGTGATTGAGTCTATAACCTTTCTTGTGCATCATTACATTACGTGTTCGGACAAAGTAATGTCTCGCAGTGGCTCAGACAGCTCTGTGGGTGCTCGAGCATGTTTTGGAGGGCTTTTTGCCAACATTATCCGTCCAGGTGATGCCAAAGCAGTTTGTGGAGAAATGACAAGGGATCAACTCATGTTTGATTTATTAAAGCTGATAAACATTTTAGTTCAACTGCCACTTTCCAGTAACCGAGAATACAGTGCCCGTGTTCCAGTAGCAAGCAGTACTACAGACAGTGTGTCTGATGAGGAAAAGGTTTCAGGAGGCAAAGATGGCAACGGAAGCAACCCTAATACTCAAGGATCAACTGCATATGTGGCGGACTTGGTGTTGGCCAACCAACAAATTATGAGCCAGATTTTGTCTGCACTTGGCCAGTGTAACAGCAGTGCTATGGCCATGATTATTGGTAGGTGTTTTCTGAGTAACATGGAAAGTCTTTTGGGTGGTGAAACATTTAAAACTTCTGCAGTCTCATCTCTGGGTGTAGATGTGAAAGAATGTGTTACAGAAATGACAGGAAAGAAAGAGACAGAGAAAAAGGCAAAGGGGAACAGATGCATGAAAAAAGCCCCTAACAGGAGGTGGGAAACAGTAACTGGAAGCAGTAATTATCAAACAGGAATGTGTTTGATATTTGAATTTGCTGAATCTCAGAATGCTTTATGTTAAAGGACTTCTGGAGATTGTCTAGTCCAGCCTTTCTGCACAAGCTCAGAGCCGCCTCAGTTGGGAGCAGGCTGCTCAGTACCTTGGTTCTGTTGGATTTGTAATTCCTCAGGGATGGAAACTCCACAACTGCTGTGGGCAACCTGTTATAATGTTCGATCATTCTTAAAGTAGAAAAGCCTTTTTCTTATGTTTAAGTGGAATTTCCTGTATTTCAGTCTGTGGCCATCACATACCTCTATGCATGAACTAGGATGAGTCAATGAGTCTTCTTTGTACAAGACACCTTACCTCAGTTGTTTGCTATGTATTAGATGATTTTCCTTTTTTAAATCACTTTTGGAAAATACAAATTACAGTCATGTCCCTTTCATAGAATACCTCAACTTTTCCTCTGTTTTATCAGAAATTGCATTAACATCACATTCTAGGAGTTGCAGTCATATATTTGTGGGTGGGATCTTCCTGCTATGAACTAGTAAAGGAGATGATGATACTTAGAAATCAAAGCTGCTCTTTGCAAGACATCTATCTGAGGTGTATTTTCTCAGACAGACTATCTGTCTTTGTGACTTACTTGTGTGCTGTGATGGTAGCATAGCATTTATTTGCACAAGTTAAACCACTGGCTGAAATACCACGGATTTCTGCACGTGCAGAACATTTTGCAGGAGGACAGATAAAGACCTGCACTCCATTTCAGGTGTAATAGTTGTAAGATTTTGTTCTCTTTACAGTCATTTTCTTACTTTGAAGCAAGTTGCTCTGGCCTTTTCTGTGCTCCTCTTTTAAGCAGATACAAAACTTAACCAATGCTATTATCAGGAAACAGTTATTTGTTCAGGGAGCCCTCATGATAAACCTCATATTAGACCAGTGGTTTATTATAGCATGAAAGCAGTTGAGGAAGTGATAGTTATCTCTAGTAGTCAAATTAAACAGGAGGCAGGATTTGACAAGCCTGGATTGTGCTGTGGGAACCTTCCTGAAATTAATTCCAGAGCACCTCCTTCACTTTGGGTAGTTGGTGTCAGATTATAAATACGTTATGAACACTGAAAGTAGTTTGTTCTGGTAATGGTGGCTTGTTCTGAGTGTGTGTTTCTTTGGAGTAAATTCAGATATTCTTCTCAACTTTGATGTCTTTCTAAACCACTGATTTTTGTCTAGCAGTTGTTTTGCATTTTTTAAGGGCAGTTTGGAAAGATAATTTTTTCAAAATGTTTTTCATTGAAATTAGGGTTCTGGGCCAGCTGATCCCTTCAATGAAGTGTTCTTCCAAAGGGTTTTTAATACAGGTTATTGAAAATAATCTGTCCATGTATTTTGGGAAGATGTAACACAGCTATTTGTGGGTTTAGTTTCTTCAAGAAAAACTATATTAAGGTCTCTCTGGACAATTTCTGTGGAAAAAAAAAAAAAAAACCAAGACTGCAGCCCGGGTTACACAGGATCCAAAAATTAGTTATCAGCATATAGTAATAAATATGTAATAACTAATGCAGTATGGAAAGGTGCTGTCAGGATAGGTAAACAAGAAGATGTCTGCAAATGTTACTGGTAGGTAGTGGCTCTGGTGTCAAAATTTATGCTAATAGTGTTAGTTTACTGCATCTGGCAAGCCAGCTGGTCAGGATCCAGGATGGCCCTGAGTAATTCACTTGTCACATGAATTTTAAACATTTTTCGTTTTGTTTTTCCTTTTATGACCATTGTGTCTGTTTCATTAGGGGTTTTTGCTTTGTAAATGACAAACTGTGAAAATCATACCAGTAACAGTATTCACCTTCTGTCCTATCTTGTCCTCACCTGAAGGTCCTCCCTCACAGTAAATCCAGCTTACTTGATTTCAGCTCTATCATTCATTCCATTTAACTTTTCTAGGCTGGACAGAGGCTGGGTCTTAGGACTGCTTTATTTGTTGTTCTGCAAGCATTGCATATCAATTTTTGCTTTATTGACAGTTTAAAGATGGCCAAAGTACAACACCTGGCAATTCTTTTGCGAAAAGATTTCTTTAAGACATGCTCCAAAGATCACTTGAGCACACTGATTTTTATTTTTATTTGTTAGTACTGCTTCAGTTTCTCTAAATGGGACAGGATTACTCTGTGGTTGTATTACATTTAAATCTAAGACCACTTTTAACAGCTCTTCCAGATCAAAGTCATATGATTTATAAGACAGTTGTATTTATGGAAGGAGTCTCTTCCATGGGAAGACTGTTGTTTTGCTTACTGTCTGTTATCTCAGCAATGTGTAGTCAATAATGCTGATAATTGATATTCAGAAAATAGTCATGAATAAATCCTGAGCTTTAATAGTAAGAAGCAGAATTCCAGGAGAGGTATTTCTGATAGAAATGTGTGTGTTAAATGTTTGGGGAGGTTTTTGGCAGCACAAGGGCACTTTATTGTTACCAGAATAAAGATCTTAAATGTCAGTTGCTTCTAGCTAGGAGTGATTCCAATCCTTGTAGTTATCCCGTTTCCTTTACTAATTACACTCATTTTTATGGTCTGATTTGATTTAAATTTCCGGACTTCCTGGGTCAAGTCTTCCTATTTCTACATATCTGGAAATACTAATTGTAAGTCATATGATCCTGAAAACTGGTCTGTTTTTACTTTGTAAAATCCATGTGGACATTTGAACATTCTTGAGTTGTCTTATGTGCTGTTAATGGTTTGTTAGGTCTCAGTTTGTGACCTTTGAACTGTTTTCATTTAGGTGCAAGTGGCTTACACCTGACTAAACATGAGAACTTTCATGGTGGCTTAGATGCAATATCAGTTGGAGATGGGTTGTTCACTATCCTGACAACGCTTAGTAAGAAAGCAACAACAGTTCAAGTGATGCTTCAGCCAATTCTTACCTACATGGCCTGTGGGTACATGGGAAGGCAGGTAAGTTCCCTGAGGCTTGCTGTGCTTCAAGGTAGTTGATTCTGTAATCAGTAGTAAGGTCAGAAAACGAAAGTATTGCTATGTAAAAGAAATGTTAACATTTTTACAACCTTCCTTCATTTGGATGCTGAAATTAAGAAGCCTCTCTCTGTTGCCTATGGTAGAGAGTTTTCTCTAAGGACATTTTGACATTCCTGTAAATGTTTCTGGCTAAAGGCTTGAAGATACTTTATTATGTGCAAGTGAGAAGCACATTGTGGCTATTTTAATGCTCAGTACTCATATCTCCATGAAGGTGCTCACCCCCTGAGTTTGAGGTTTTCCATACCCCAAAGACTTTTCCTGTGTAAGGAATTGACCCTGTGGAACATGGTATTGTATATGGTGGCAGAGAGGTCAGCTGTGGTGGCATTTCTTCCCTGGTAGTTTTCCCTACTAAAAGGTGAGGCTGAGAGCTGTTATTTGAATTTCTACTGTATTAATTTTGTATGAAACCATATATTTCTTAATTTATTTTCTTCTAGGGTTCTCTTGCCACGTGTCAGTTATCTGAGCCACTGCTCTGGTTCATTTTACGAGTGTTGGATACAAGTGAGGCACTGAAGGCTTTCCATGATATGGGTAAGAATGTCTTTTCTTTAGCCACATCAAATAAAAAGTTTGATTTAGGTTTCTTTGGCACTTAAAGAATACATATATGTGTCGACATGGGCCAGTTTACCAAACAGGCCTTTGCTTGTGTGGAATCTATTGTGTGCTTCTGAGCAGTATTTTTTTTTTCTCTCTGCCCACATTGTACACAGGTGGTGTTCAACTTATCTGTAACAACATGGTAACAAGCACAAGAGCTATTGTTAACACAGCAAGAAGCATGGTTTCAACTATTATGAAATTCCTGGATTCTGGTCCCACCAAAGCGACAGATAGCAGTTTGAAAGCCAGAGTGCTTGCTTCTGAGCCTGATAATGCAGAAGGAATTCACAATTTTGCACCTTTGGGTGAGTAATTCTTTCTCTTAGATTAATATCTACTGGTCATTTCAATGTGTATCAAGTTCTTAACAAAAAGTAATACAGTAGTGTCAAATGTTCCAATACTACTAAATCCTCTAATGAGAGGGTTGCTGGTGTTTCAAGTTAATGTTGAGGAATGAGGTTAGTCCCCTCCACCACAGGTAATAAGGCCTCATGTGGACAGGGGAGAGAAGGAGAGGGAGTGATCTGTGTCTGATGAAGTCATGCATCAAGGTGAGCCCCTTTCTCCTCCCTTAGGTCAGGGGATGCCTGGTTCCAGCCCACCGTCTGCCTTAGACATAATAAGACTCATAACTTCTTTTAAGGCCCATCAATTTTGACGGCGTTAATACAGAATCATGGTATGGTGGGATGATAGAGAATGAGCCTGAGCTCTGTGAAGCAGAGCAGAAGAAGCTGGAGCATAAGGCTGATATTGCTGCTGATGCTCTCATAGCTACTTCTGACTGCTCTCATGTGGTCTGTATGAACATTTGTTAGAATTGCAATGCTGTTTTGATATCAATACAATAACTGCCAGTTAACTAAAATGTGTATTTTAAGAGGTAGTGGTACTGTAATATCTTACAAAGGCTTTCCTTTTCAGTGCTAGTGTCTTTGTTTTCTGTTGCTGCCCACTAGCCTGGTGCAGCCCTTGAATGTATTCATACAGTTTGTCTCACTGACAAGAGGGGATTAATTTTAAAATTTCTGGAGAGGTTGTTGAATAAGGAAGCAGTCCATTCAGTCCTGTGATTCAGATTTAAGAGTGTCAAAAATAATGGCATTGTGATAGACAATAAAAAGAGGTTTATTTGGTAAAATAGGGGCCACTGGAAATCTACTTTACTCTTCACAAATTTCTAAATGGTGAATTTAGAAATCCTGCAGATGTTCATTCTTTGTTACTTTAAATAGTAAAAATCCTAAGCATACATGGTGGTCAGTTCTTGCCTACCTTATCTTCCAGCTTACAAAGTGCTGCAGTTCTTGATGTTCTGTCATGAGGGCATCTCTCTTAATATTTAACTTTCAGTCAAGAATGTGCTTTTAAAATTAACCTTCTAGTTGCCCTCACTTAGTACATTCTAATTCCCATCATTTAGTAGTCTGTGTAGTACATTCTGATTCTCATCGTGTGGTTATTCTCTGAGATGGACTTAATTCATTTTGGGTTGAAAGTTTATCAGTGTCCTGCTGCTGCTAGACATTTAGTCGTGGGGTCAGGCTATAGCTACTTTACAGTAAAACACCCCAAGTATCTGGAGTTTGGAACAGCTCAAATCTGGTCTTGGTGCTCTATAACCTGCTGAAGAAGACTGCCTACATCTTCCTTCTTCATTCTTAACTTATGCTAGGAGTAGAAAAAGAAGCAGCAACTGTGGTCAGTTTTTTTTTATTCTGGTGTCTTTTATAGAAAAGGGTTTTCATGTGAAACCTTTTTAAAGTTAAAAGGGTTGCAGAAGTTGTTTTTTAAGTAATTTATGTTATTTTAGTATTTAAAATGTGTTAACTGTGAATTAACTGAGTTCAAGTTCTAAGCATGCTGTTTGACCTGCACCTTTCTATTTGGTTTGTTTTTGTCATGTACTCTTGAGAGTAAGTTTAGAATTTTGGTAGCAATTATCCTCTGGCAAATTTCAAGGACATACATATGCATGTGGATATGTGAACTGCCTATTTAAAACAGTTCGGAGTAAAAGAAAAGTAACTGGACAGTGGGCATTAAACATGGGATGTTACTGATAAAGCGAAAGAGATGAGACAGAAAAAAAAAGATGTTTTCCACAGTTCAGGCTGTAAATTAATCTGGGTTTTATTAATAAACATTAATAATCAACGTTGATGGTGCTGTTTTTGAAGGTTCAATCACCTCGAGCAGCCCCACTGCCCAGCCTGCTGAAGTGCTGTTGCAGGCTACTCCTCCCCACAGACGGGCTCGGTCTGCTGCATGGTCATACATATTTTTACCTGAGGAAGCTTGGTGTGACCTCACGATTCACCTTCCTGCAGCTGTGCTGCTCAAGGAGATCCACATCCAGCCTCACCTGGCCTCTCTGGCAAGTAAGTAGATTCACTGATGTTGATGCCAGTTCAAACATTTGAAGGTTGGGATACAATACAAAGAGTGTAATCAGAGGAACTAAAGCTGGGAGGTTGTTTGAGTAATGCCTGTAAAATAAGTTTGAAAAGCTTGCAAATTCTGCTTTCCTTGAGAACGGAAGTCCCTGCCTCTGCTTGTTTTCTAGCATAGTAGATGTCATGTGGCATTCTTGTTAAATATGTCAAAAAACTTGGCCATACTTATCAAAACTTCGCCCAGTGACAAAGTGATACTGGTCAAGGCTCTTCAGGCAAAATGCTTGTTACAGTAGTTGGGAAAAGGCATGAGATTTTCAGCTCTTATTGTTGTAACCCTGATAGGGAAACAGTGTTTTCAGTGGCAGGACTTTTCTTCATCTGAAGTCTTTGAAATAAAATCTATATACCATGTATCAAAATGCTTGTGCTTTTTAACATGTACCTGTACCATCTCCCAGGTCAAGTTCTCTAGCTGCAGTTCTGTAGTAGTGTCTGCCTGAGATAATTTCAGCCATTCTGTTCTCTCAATTTTAAGTGTTGACTGTGTAGCCATGATGAAGACAAACTAGAACAGATTTAAAAATAGTGTTAAACCTTCTTATCTTACTCTGTAGCTTGCCCTTCATCAGTATCTGTTGAAATAAGTGCAGATGGTGTCAATATGTTACCTTTGTCAACTCCTGTTATCACGAGCGGTCTCACCTATATAAAAATCCAGCTGGTAAAAGCTGAAGTTGCCTCAGCTGTCTGCCTTCGTCTCCATCGTCCTCGGGATGCCAGCACCCTGGGCCTCTCCCAGATCAAACTGCTGGGCCTCACCGCCTTCGGAAACACCTCCTCTGCCACCGTCAACAATCCCTTCCTTCCCTCCGAGGACCAGGTCTCCAAAACGAGGTAAGGCTCGTGTCAGGGGACAGTTTGTGCCAGTTCATGGTTTAGGGTTTGGGCTTTTTATGGTGTTTTCTTCTTTGAGTCAGATCTTTCAGTAGCAAACTCTTCGTCCTTTTTTTTTCCCAATATGAAGGGAAGCAGTACTTCTGCCTTCTTTAGTAGCATGCTTAGTCTGCAGACGTTAAAGGGAATGTTTTGTCCTTGCAATGGTGAGAGAATATAAAGCACGGGAAAGCATTTTGAGTTGCATTTTGTGTTTTTAATGGGTAGGCAGTTGTCAAAAAAAATGGAGTGCCAAAATACCACTTTATCCTTACAGAAGTCAACAAGTTACATAAGTATTGGAGCAGGAGTAGAAATAGAGCAGTGGAATGTTTTGTGGAAGTCATATCTAATATTGCTATTTGCAGATGTTTCAGAAATAGGAGTTGAAGGTTCCTATGATTCTGGCATATCAGCAAGATTTATTTTCAAAAGTGTTTATTTGGTTAGGTGGCATTTTGAATTTCTTACTCATTTTAAAAGTAAAAATAAATGAACACTTAAGGAATTTTTCAAAAGTATCAACATTTTCCAACTTTGAATTTAATTTCCTGGATAGATTTTTGAGATTTCCTGGTTTTTAAATTTAGCTTACTAAGTTGTAAAAACTCGCTAATTTTAAATCTTTAATCTTTGAACTTTAATGTTTATAAATTTGAAGAGAGCATGGGAAAGTTTTTAAAACCTTTCCTTTGCAGGGAAAATTTTTGAGAGCATAAGTAAATTTAGAGAACATGAATACTTTCAGAGTATATTTATAAAAGCTGTATAGCTGAAATTGGTCTTTGCTCTTAAATCGCAGTGAAGAAAATTACTAGAGCCAAATTATATTATATTTTTACTTCAGTAAAGGTTATAATAAAGTCATGCAAGAATAACCAGTATCTAAAGAAAGAAGGTGAATGTATATTCCTAATTTCTTGAAATGTTTTATTGTAGCTTTCGGCCTAATGTTGTAAGTATCTCAATAAAAGAATGACAGTAATGTAAAAGATATATTCAATAAACTTGGCATAAATTTTGTTTTGGACATAACAGAGAACTTGCTCTTTCTTAATTGATGAATCCAATTGGTTTAGGAGTAAATTATTCCTAAAATTAAATTGTAATCCTAATTTAGGATCTGTAATAAAGTTTGCATTTTTTAAAACTGTGGTAAAGGTTAGTTGTGGAAACAGCCTGCTAGTTTAGAACTTGTCAGTGAAAGATGCCATTTATTTCACATACAGCTTAGATTGCCATATTGTTCATGATTCTAGCTTAAACAGTATTGTGGTGTAAAGTCTAATAGATGTGTTTCTAATTCGATTTCATTGCAATAGGTTTCTTTCTCAGGATTTATTATTAAAAGAACTTCAGAGCAATTTTGTCAAAGAATGAGAGACATGAGGGAAATGTAATAGCTAACACATTTTTAATTTCTGTGCTTTTTTCTATATGCATTTTAAATCAGGTTCCCTAAAGTTCACTGTAGTTTATTGTAAATATGTATGATCCTAAAAGTTTGTAATGTCAGGGAAGTTGTGCAGCTGTATAATTTTAATGCTAGCTACTATTGCACTTTTCACTCACCTTGATGTAAATAAAAACAATGCACAAGCAAATAAAACCCAACAAAGAAGAAGAAAACCTGACAATCAGTAAAACCCAAACCTGCCCCATACCCATATATAAACACTTTCCCTTTCATCCTTCCCTCACCAGGGAAGGATTTCTTCCTGTTGGAAGAAATATGTACGTGAATCGAGAAATCTTGAAAAACCTTAGTAGTAAAACTTGCAGGCTCTTAACTCTTTCTGCCCACAGTCCCTGCCTTTCTTATAATCTTAATCCAATGATTGCAACAGCATTACTAATGTGTATTTCATTGTGGTCTTAAATTCAGTCATTTGCTTTGCTCAGATGATGTTTGATCATGTCATACAAGTTTTCTGCAGTACTTGTCCTGTAATCTAATACAGGTAGTTGTGCTACAGATAAAAAGTAATACAATAAAATAATACATTAACTCATTTTTCTGTTTTCCTTTTCAGTATTGGATGGTTAAGATTATTACACCACTGCCTCACTCACATAAGTGATTTGGAAGGAATGATGGCCAGTGCTGCAGCACCCACTGCTAATCTGTTGCAGACATGTGCTGCTTTACTAATGTCCCCTTACTGTGGGATGCATTCTCCAAACATTGAGGCTGTGCTTGTGAAAATTGGGCTTCAGTCCACCAGAATTGGCCTAAAATTGATTGACATTCTTCTAAGAAACTGCTCAGCATCAGGGAGTGATCCTGCAGGTGAGTGCAGTGTATTTCTTTTCAGTTGTTTCTTAAAAGCATTGCTTGTATAAAAGTACAAATACAGTATATTTGCATGTTGCTTTCTGATTCTGAACCTGGGTTGCCAGAACTTGACATTGTGCTTTGTTGGGCTTCTAAGTATCACAGTCTTCGTATGTGGGTAGTCCTACTAGAATAAAGCAGTGCAACCAGGGTTGTTTGGTTTTTCATAATTAGATGGGTGTTCTGAAGACAGCATAGGATGCACAGTTTATCCTAAATGCCTCTTACTTCAGATACTGTGTCCAGATGTTTTGAAATAAAGAGCACTGCCACAAATGCTGCTAAGGGAAACTAATGCAGCAGTAGTCTGTAGGACAGTATGAATTCTGAATAGCACTAAGCATTGAAAATGTTTATGTCTGGAGGTACATAATGAAGATACAACTACATTCTATGTCCCACAGTGAAGTTTTGCAGAAGCTGTTCTGTTAGTGCACCGAGGGTTTTGTATTTATGGTTTCATACTACTTTGCTGTTTTGTAGCTTCTAAATAAAAGAAAACAAATTCAATTTTCCCTGTTTTGAGGCTGCTAACAGAAGACGCTCTCTTTAAAATGGCTTTTTATGACTTCTTTTGCCGTAAGTTAGTGTTTCAGCATAGACTGCCCTTTTTGCTGGAATGTTGTTAGATAGGAAAGTACTTTCTGGCAGGTCAGAGGATGAGCACAGTGAGGAGAAGCTGAATAGGAAATAATCTGTGGAAATCTTCAGCTGTAATCTCATTGATGGAAATTGGAGTTAAATAAGCTTTCATTTTGAAAAAAAAGCGTTTGCTTCTGTCAAGTAAGAGGTTCGACAGCTTTATTGGAATTAGTCATGTCTTTTTGGAATATGTTGAAGAAAACCCTACTATGTAAACCTCTAAGTCCTGTATATGATGAATGTTGTAATGGCTTTTCCTTTTATAGTAAAGCTGAACATTGGACATAGAAAATGCACAGTTTTGAGTCAGTGGTGTGTATAGGAATTTCATCCTTATGTTAATGGAAAAACTTAATTCATTGTTAATATTGCAATTTTGTGA
This sequence comes from Anomalospiza imberbis, assembly GCF_031753505.1. Taxonomy (NCBI): domain Eukaryota; kingdom Metazoa; phylum Chordata; class Aves; order Passeriformes; family Viduidae; genus Anomalospiza; species Anomalospiza imberbis. Next base: position 78,584,540 of record NC_089683.1, on the reverse strand, counting down.
TAATGTCATTAGTACACTTAAAAATACATATGTAAGTACTTCTATTATTTCCCCTCCCCTTTTTTTTTTTTGAATGCGGCAAGATCTGAATAGCCCTTTACTGTTTGGAAGATTAAATGGTCTCTCTTCTGACTCCACAATAGACATTCTTTATCAGCTTGGAACAACTCAAGACCCTGGAACAAAAGATAGGTAATGTTATTTGGGTTGTCATATGGAAGCATATACAAAAAATAACCTACTAAACAGTGGCTTGATATTAGTTCACAAAATCAAATATTTTTGGAATCTGATTGTTGTAAGGTAGCATGGAAGTGCAGAAATCTGAAAAAGCTCTCCCAGCTTTCTGTCCTAGCTCATTTCATCCTTTCCAGGGAATGCTATCCCTCTTTTTTCTGTTCTTATAAATGTGATAAAACTTTGTTTTTCAACTGACTTTTCTCTCAAATAGTCAGAACTCAGATACCTGCTATATTTTCTTTTTCTGTAGGAGGTTCACATTTGGCTGTCCAAGATGAATTTTTTAAATTAATTTTTGCTCTGATATAAGTCTTGAGAAAAAAGAACTTGAGCTCACTCTCGAACTTTACTTCAAAGAAAGAGATAAATATGTAAATAGGATTACAAAAAAACAGCAAGCTAATTTGACTCTTGAGTGTTTCTTTGCTCGTTTATAATGTGCAACATCATCTTGTCTTACAGAATTCAAGCATTGCTGAAATGGGTCAGTGATTCTGCAAGAGTTGCAGCTATGAAAAAAAGTGGCCGGGTCAGCTACATCTGTCCCAATAGCTCAACCAGAGAGTACGGGCTTTTGATGCCATCTCCTTCCCACCTGCATTGCGTAGCAGCAATTTTGTGGCACAGTTACGAATTGCTCGTTGAATACGATTTGCCGGCATTGCTGGACAGGGAGCTCTTTGAGTAAGTAAAGCAAAGTTCAGCACCACATTATTTTTGTAATTAAGTTGTTTTGTTCACGGATATAATACAACTTGAAGGGCACTTATTGTGAAATAGTTGTGGAAAGTGATGTGCCTGAAGCTAATTAATAGAGTGGATACCTAAAGATATCCAAACAGATAGTTTTGTAGTTCTAAACTCAAAGCTGCACTTCACAATTCCAGGTATAATTGTGTTTAAAGACCCAAAAATCTGAAATGAAACAGGAAATCTATGTGTATACTTGCATATATGTGAAAGGTAAGCTGGTTCATGGTTTCATTCATGAGGTCTTTTAATGGACTATTCTTGTTGAAATTATTTGCAGTAATTTTCACAGTATATATAAGTGATCTTCATTAGGATGCTGTCACAGAAGCATTATTTTATTTGTCTCAGTATCCAATATCTGTAACTGAGAGATGGGAAGGTGGAAATGTTTTCTTGGAGTTTTCTCTTCTGTTCTGGCCAGTTTGACCTGAAAGAAATGAAGGCACAAAATCTAGAGTGAATCTTAAACTATGAACTTGCTTCATTTTGATGCATTCTAAAGAGGAGTTCACCCTAAACACCAAATGTGTACTCTCAGTGATTCCCAAAACGAAAATATATAGTCTAATATTTGCAATTTATGTTACTTAACTATCTCTTCCATTTCAACAAAACAAAATAAATCACATAAAATTGTTTCACATGTTTTATTGAAAAATAACTGTTAAATTATTGTATCTAGCATTAGTCAGGCATCTTTGATTTGTACTGTTGAATGCAGTTGCAGTTAATGAAGAGATCTTTGCACATGGTTTTGTTGTTGTTCTTAGGAAACCTTCATATTTTTCCACAACCAGCCTCCTTTAGGCATAGTCAGACATTAAAACATCATCAAGTTATGGCTACAGGTACAAGCATGTGGAGCTCTTACATATGTGCAACATGACTTCAAGGAAGACAATTTCCAAAGACACATCACTGGTACAATGATGTAGATAATTTTTAATTCAAAATGAGCTTGTTCATCTTGGGAATCTGTTTAAGGATTTAAATTGCAGGTCAATTAATCCTTTTAGCAATACACTTTGACAGAAATATATTTTCAAGATACATTTTAGCATTTGAAAAGGAAAAGCTCTAATAAAAATGGACTTTACAAAATGGACAGCCCAATTAGATATATAAAAAAGTGGGTTTCACAGCTGAGTTCCTGTCTTTTGGAGGAAAGTGTGTTTTTTTCATTACAGGGAGAAATTATAGTTTGTACCTAGTTTGAGTATGCAAGTTATAATATGACCCTGTTCCCCTGCCTCCTCCCAGATATAAAACTATCACTCAGATAGGCCACCATCTGGAGCAAATTGTAAAATATATTCTTTAATAAATATAAAAGCTTTTTTGTCAGAGTTATATGGGCAAATAATTTTTCTAATAAAAGTAACTTTTCATGTGTATTCTTCATCTTCTTTGATATTGTAACTTTTGAAATATTGTAATGGATTCTAGCTATAGCTCCAAGTTTCTCCTTCATGTGATAAATCACTTTGTTTTTGGAAATATTTTCCCATTATCTCTATTTTCCATTTCAGTATTTTTGCTTTGGCCAATGGATGCTAATCCCCTAGTTATTTTTAAATACATATTTAGAAAAAAACCTTATTTTTTATAGAGCATGAACTCATCCAGAAGATTTTTGCATTTGGATTGTGTTAATATATATTTGAAGAAGAGTTAAGTGTAGCTTTATTACATGTGGACTTTTGGAAATTGTGACTGTCTTTCCAGAGTTATAGATCATTTAGCCACTGAGATGAGTTTTCTGTTGGGGAGGGGTTTTTATCAACCCTTGACTGGTGATAAATTCTACTTTTGGTTAGACCCAGAGAGTTCTTTGACTTCCTAGGATGCCCTTACACTAAACGTAGAATTACATTTCCATCCAGAAGAAGGGAAAACAATCCTTGTGTTCAAATGGGAATGCAAGATACAATAATATATCCAAATTTAATTTAAAAACCTTGCATTGAATGGCATGAAGTTCATGTTCACCTCTGTATGTAAATGTTAAGGTAATGTTAAGTGCGTCTTCACCTCTGTATGTAAATATTAAGACACCTGTGGTGTCAAGGTTCTGTGAAAGCAGTTTGGAAAACTGGCTTTTTTTTTAAAGTACTTCACATACTCTGGACAAGTCTGTGTGAAGAAATTTTCATTTTTCTTTACAAGTACCCCTTCTGAAATTTAAGCTGAATAACAGGAGCTAAATTAGCTTCTGCACTCATGTGCCTTGGATTAGCATTCAAGCAGATGGTACTTGGATGTGATGCCAAAGGTAGGTGGGATTTTAGAATCACTGAGGAATAATTCTGTTGTTAACTTGTGTCCTAAATTTAGGTCAAGTAAGGATAACAAAGTTGTGTTTTCCAACCAAAGAGGTTGTTGCTACTTTCATTTTTAGCAGCATCTTTAGGAAAATGCCTAATAAGGAAAATTTTTCGAACATTTTTAAACATGTTAAAGTTCTTACAAGGAATTGAGACCTTCATGTAAATGACCTTTGTACACACACATAGGGTCATGTGTGTGACCCTAACAGCTGCAGCTTGGAGAATTGACAGCAGAAGGAGGTTGCAGTTGGTTAAAAATGGATGAGATGTATGACAACTGTCAAAAGACTGAAATCTCGTTTTTGTGTGCAGCTGGTTTATATCTATTTAAAATACAGTATGGTGAAAGAAATTTAAGCATACAGTTGAGAAATGTGTTTTGGGTAGTCAGTGTCCTGCTGATACTGTGATCCAGAAGAAGTTTCCAAGTTCAGCATGGAGTGTTTCATAGCAGGTTCTATAATAGTAAATCGTAAAAGTGCAAAAATGTTGTATGCACCAGTGATGAAAAAAGGGAAAATAACTGGCAGACTATGTATTGATATGATTTTCTGTCTTCTACAGGTCACTGTTTAATTGGTCCATGTCTCTTCCCTGCAACATGGTTTTGAAGAAAGCTGTTGATAGTTTGCTTTGTTCCATGTGCCACATCCACCCAAACTATTTTTCCTTACTGATGGGATGGATGGGTATCACTCCTCCTCCAGTGCAGTGTCAGCACAGACTGTCTATGACCGATGACAGCAAAAAGCAGGACCTTAGTTCATCTTTGACAGATGACTCTAAAAATGCACAAGCCCCACTTGCACTAACAGAGTCTCACCTGGCTACGCTTGCTGCCTCATCTCAGTCTCCTGAAGCTATCAAGCAGTTACTGGACTCAGGTTTGCCATCACTGCTTGTAAGAAGTCTTGCTAGTTTTTGCTTTAACCATACTTCTAGCTCTGACTGCACTGCACAATCAGTGGATATTACCCAGGACAGGCTCAGGAGGCACCATGTTCCACAGCACTTTAATAAAATGCCCATCACGGCAGACCTGGTTGCTCCTGTTCTCAGGTTTCTGACAGAAGTTGGCAACAGCCACATGATGAAGGATTGGTTGGGTGGCTCTGAAGTCAATCCATTGTGGACTGCACTTTTATTCCTGTTGTGCCATTCTGGTGCTACCTCTGGAGGACACAATATGACGGCACAGCAGACCAGTGCAAGATCCAGCTTGCTTTCTTCAACTGCAACCACAGGACTGACCACTCAGCAGCGGACAGCAATTGAAAATGCAACAGTTGCTTTCTTCCTGCAATGCATCTCTTGTCATCCTAATAACCAGAGACTTATGGCGCAGGTGAGAGAGAAAAAGAATAATGTTTTAATATTTTGGAAACTTTCTGGTTTTTTTACCTTTCTTTATAATAACTTGGGGTTTTGTAAACTGTCATTGACTGGAGAAATTTTATATAAAAATTGTTAGCTTGTTGATCTGAGTCTGAAACATATAAAAAAGTTTTGGCATGGCTGTCCAGTCCTGTATATAGATTTGTATTCCTCTTGGTTTAGAGAAATAAACTTTAGACCAAAATCCAAAAGACTGTTTAATTGGATAGGGCTAAACTTTTGTGAAATGGAATTTGAACAGCAAGCTTTACACATATTTAATATTAGTAACCTAAGGAGATATCCTGGGAAGTTTCCTTGTGCAATCTCTGTCCAAGGAAATACAGGGTATTGCAGAATATGGCTTTGCATTTGGCATTCTAGAGCAAATTCAGCTATCTTTGTCACATTCATTAACCTTGCAGACATAGCTGAATGCAAGTATAATGAAAAAATGGCTTTTCAGCATTAAAAATAATGATGGTCTAGGAAGAAATAGACTTCAGTAAAAAATTGAGTCAGTTCTCTGTTAGTGGCTGGGAGTAATAGTGCATTATGCCATGGAAGGTGTTTGCTTTAGGGATTCAAAAGCTGTTTTTATAACTACTTTCTTTTCAGTTTTTTATGTTTTTGAGAAATCTACATGTTTACAATTACTTTAATGCTGTAGTCAGCATTTTAAACTTTTATATTAAAGGCCTTATTGCTGCAGGTATTTTCTTCAGTAGTGCTCATTTCTGAGCTGGTTTGTGTGATAACTGGGAGTGGATCTCGGGCACTGCCTACTATGGCTGTGTAGAGCTATATTTTAAAGACCTAAATGTAGAAATATTTTAAGTCTGGTATCATTTTGCATTCTCAGGTTCTCTGTGAATTGTTCCAGTCCTCTCCTCAGCGTGGGAACCTCCCAACCTCTGGAAATATTTCAGGATTTATTAGGAGGCTTTTTTTGCAGCTGATGCTAGAGGATGAGAAAGTTACTTTATTTCTTCAGTCGCCTTGTCCGGTAAGAATTTTTGATACCGTATGGTAAATGTGGAATAAATTTAGCCTTCAAGTCTTAAGTCTGAGTTTATTCAACTTTGAAATGTTAGCAGCTTTTTTCTGCTGTACACATTATGGAATTTTGGAAAGGAAAGTGCTGTTGAATTGTAACTCATCATTTTAGAAGAAAATTCAAGGCACTGTGTTACAATCACACAAAATATTTATTGGAAATGTACTGTTTTTGAAGGATCTGACAACTGAAATTTATCTTACAGAGGTTTTTTTAATAGCACCCTTACACACTAGCAATAAATATAGATACTACATCTGTTCAGTCGACCTTAGCAGTTTCATTAAGGATCAGTCATAGTCAAAATTGGCGGACATGCTTCAGCAGTTAGCCAAAATGCCATGAATAAATTGAGTGACAAATACGTGAATTAATTTATAAAGCAGATGTATGCTTTATGGTCCCACATGCTTCACGGGAACAGAATTATAATTGATGTCTGAAGTGCTCTCCTTGACGGCTGTGACTAAAAAAATAGGGTAAAACCACAAGTTTCTTTAGAAGATCTGTTACTCCCATCCAGAAAACAGTATTTGCAGCTGTGGTTTCTGCATCTCAGAAGTAAAGTACTGCAGGAGATACATGAGAGGGAAACTGTATATTTTATACTGTCGGACAGTATAAAATGGAAAAGGAGGCACAAATACAGTTTTAGCACAAACATTTAAATGTTCTAACTTGGCTAAATAATTTTTAGCAGGTCCACTGACAGTGTAAAGGTAGCATCAGTTTTCTGTTAATTGTTTTACATACAACAGGTTTTTTACAGAAAGCTGTTACTAGATACGTAAAAGCAGAAAAAATGTCTTGAAGTTGTCATAGTTCCATTTCTTATATTAAAAACACTGGGAAATTGTGTTCTTACTGAGATGATTCCTCCTATAACATGCAAAGAGAAACCTTAGAAATAATGTAGATGTACAGGATATACTTCTAGAATATCCAACAACATAACCTTTCAAAGATTGGTTCCCCATTGTCATCTTAAAGTTCTTACAAAACTGTTTTTCAGAAGCTTAGTTCTGGTTGTCAGCAAATATAATTTTTTTTCATTGCATTGCACAACAATAAATTGGTCCTGTAAGTGCATATTAATAAACAGGTCTTCAGGGCTGTCTAAAATATGTTATGGTAAAATATTTGCGATATTTTTACTAATGGTGACTTAGTTACCTGTCATAATAATAAAAAAATAGATATTAAGTCTAGAATAAACTTCCTCCTCAAGTGAGAGCAACAGAGAAACATCATCTTTCTCTACTCAGGGTATATTGTTATTTTTCGATATTGAGTTTCATAGTTAAGTTTTCATTTCCTAAATAATTGCAATTCTCAGGCATGCAGTTTTTCTCTCATATTACAGCTATGTAAAATGATTGCTTTTATATAGCAAAGATGATATCATACTGTTTCTGGTCCTAAAAATATTGTAGGCTTTCAAAACAAATTATTTTGAGTTAAAAAACTAAACATGTCCTAATTTGATGCATTTTTACTGTATGCCTCCAAAGTTGAAGGATTTTTCTTTCATTTTACTGTATGCCTTCAAAGTTGAAGTTAGTTTTCTTTTTTAGCATACTAAGAATTTAGCTTTGTCTAGCTGACATGGCTTTATAAGAACATAGTGGTTTAAGTTATTTCTCAGTGTTAAAGTCATAATTAATGTTGACTGTTTTTTCCTTTCAGCTGTACAAAGGTAGAATTAATGCTACTAGTCATGTAATTCAGCATCCAATGTATGGAGCTGGACACAAATTTCGTACTCTTCACTTGCCTGTCTCAACAACTCTAGCAGAAGTTCTTGATCGTGTGTCAGGCAAGTTTGCAATAGTTCATGGTTTTGTTTTGCTTCTTTTTTAAATGCAGTTAAAAAAATATATATTATATTGTTTATTTGACCATACAAGTGCTACTGCAAATATCAGTCTTTAAAACACACTGTCTTTCATCCATTCATTACATTTCCCCAAATGTTGTCAGTTAAATGTCCTGGAACTTAGTGATACATCTCAAAATGGAGATATGTGTCATGTGAAAAGGACCTTGATAAAGGCTCCATCTAATTTCTGTGGTTATACATTTGTCTGCCATATAAATATTTGCAATTGCTTACTAAATGAAAAATGAAAAGTATAATTTACTTTAAGATATTAATTTTAAAATTATGCACAGTGAGAGGATAATGTTAAGGCATTCATTATTTATTTGTTTTTAAAATTTCAGTACTTTCAGTCATACTACGTGAATATACACTGAGAGATAAACCTGTCTGTAGGGAACTTTGTTGATCAGGCTTTCACAGACCATAATATGGATTTTGACACCTAAATGGTAGACATCTTAATCTTAAAATGAATCCCACCTTTAATTTTAGTGCTTATTAAATACTTTAGGAAACAGAACTATATGTTAAAGATTAGGGTTAATAACTTTTTTTAAATTAGTTAAAGAAGAGAATTCATACTGAAGATGTCATGTCCATGCCAGAGTTCTCTAGGTAAAGCCAAGCAAGATGCAAGTTGATTCTCCTCTAGTAACAAATAGAAATTGTTGGGTCATGTTAAATGAAAAATCAGTTTTATACATGTCTAGTTTAAAAAAAATAAACAAATCCAGGACTTTATCCTCTTTATTCTTAAAATGTGATTCTCAATATACCAAAGAAAAATCAAAGATCATTAGAGCAATTATGTTTTTGCCATATGGGAGATGTGTGTGCCCTGAAGGGTATGCACTTAGTTGCCTGTTCATCTGACTAGGTATGCATGCTCCTGTATGTAGGTTTACTTGAATGTGTACTTCTTTGGAACTCAGGGTAGATCAAAATTTTAATTTATGAGACAGGTCTTCATGGAGTTAAAAGCATCTATTGCTTTTTTATATGTGTGGAAAATTTTTTCATTTACAAATTTGTTGAGGCAGGAAATGTTGCCTAACAAGCTGATAGGAGTACTAAAATGTTATTTGGCACAATACTAGATCAAACAAGATGTGTTTTAGGATTTTAAAAGAAAAATATCCATTCCTAGCTAAATGCTTGTATCTTATTTGTCAAGGAACACTTTACTATTTCTGATAGAATTCTATATTTATTTACTGTCCAGAGAGTCATGTGTGAAATTTGACTAAGGTTTTTCTGACCACAAACTGCGCAAGGATCTCATTACTGTAATGGGTGGGATGGTCACTCCATACGAGGTAGGGATCAGTTGTTGAGCAGTGGCATAAACTGTACTGAGTAGCTGCCTTAGTGGTGTATTGTTGTCAGCTTGATGGCCAGTGCTAGTAAGGACTGGAGAGGAGAATGTGATGATACGGTAAACTGTCATGTCTGTAATTCAAAATGGTCAAGTGCTGACTTTGTAGGGCACCATGACTTTAGAGTTTGCTACTGCATTGTTATGCTTTGGCTTTGTGGTTCTTGTATGGCATTCTGTGAAGTCCATGGTTAGGACAGAGTAAAGAAGTCTTGAATATAAGAGGAGCAAGCTGTGTGTTTGGGGGGAGAGAGAGAGAAAGGGTGGACTGGGGTAGAAAATTAAGAAAAGGCTGTCACCACTACAGCAACAGGAAATCAGAAAGATCTTGTGTCAGAATCTGTCCCTTGGGTTAACTTCTTTTTTCTTTACTACTGTTAGTGTTTCAAATTAACCATTTCATACTTTCTGCATGAATAAATCACAAGAACCATATTCATTTTGTACTTTTTTCCCAGCTTTTAATAAAAGACGGTGAGAAAGGGTGCCTGAAATCATTGATAGATCTGCTGCTTGCATCCCTTCACCATAGGAAGAAAATGTGCAGTACACAGCAGATAGAATTGCCTGGATGAGTACCAGTTGTTTTGTATTTCATGCATCTTAATCTTGAGTTACTGCTTGACTCAGAAAAACTGAACATCGAATCTGGGTATCGCCTGAGTAGTTACAATACCATTGCTTAATCTCCTTTAATAATTGTATTAATGACCTTTAAATTTCCCAACAGTAGGTGGACAACATTGAGTCCGTGGGACAAAACTAGAGAAATTCAGAAATGTAATAATAATAATGATGATGAAATTTTTTTTAAAGACAAGAACGTACACAGTCTCATCGATAGATACATTTGCGTGTGTGTATATATACACACATATGTGTTTGTCTATATACACAGAGATCTATACGTAAAGAGAGTGTATTTGTGTGAATGTTGAATCCTAAGTGGCAGTAGTTTCACACTCTGTATCTTTTTTTAGTCTCCGGTGCTGTCTAATACAGATAGAACTAATGTCTTCAGGAACAAATCATAATACATTTCCAAGCAGACAAATCACATCCCTTTCAGCACCTCACCCACTGGTGACAGACAGTTAAAGGTAGCTGGATGGTACTTGTAGGTCTTGAGTTGTACCTTAAAGCTGCTGTGGCTATATGGAAACAAGTTACTACTCAGAAGCAATTAGAGAATTACTTGGCCATTTTGGCCAGTGTTGTACCATACAGAGTATGAAATCGTCCATTGTCATTAATCATCAGTGATTCAACAAATTAGATTAGATTTAATAACATACTGGTAGTTGTGATCTACACTAATGATTGAACCGAAATGGTTGAACTGCAGTAATCTAATGTTCTCTTAAGCAAACAGCTCAAGATTTGGTTGTGTAATGTACTTAAGGCATCTTTCAATTTCAAAGGAAGAGAATTTACCAGTTCTGAAATTGGATCAGTATGTAACGAGAGATACCCAGACCCAAATACAACAGCCTGTCTAAATAAGTCTGCAGCTGTCCTTAAAAAAAAGTTTTAGTATTTCCTTTTTTGTTGGATTTTTTTGCTGTTGTTGGTTTGTCAAGATTTTTTGTGGGTTTTTTTTGGTTCATTGGGTTTGGATAGAGATTTTTTGCTTAATCTCATTTTTGGTTGATTGCAGTGGTTTAGTGTTTTTTTTAATGTGAAAACACTTGATGCATCAAGTAATGGTTTTAAACTGTTACAGATTTAAATTGTCAGAGAACAGAGTTTTGGGGGGAGAAGGTGGCAGAATTACTGTAATACCTTAATTCAGAGTTACTGACAAGACTATTGCTGTGTGTGTTGGAGCTCTGAAATGCTACAGTAGTTGAGAATAGCCTTGTTAACGGCTTAGAAACTAATAAAATCAACTTAGTATCTTGAAATGCTTTTCTTTCCTCTCTTTGTTTGTCCTTGTCCCCTCCATCCCCACATAGATACACCCAGTATTACAGCTAAGCTAATTAATGAACAGAAGGAAGATAAAGAAAAGAAGAATTATGAGGAGAAAGAAAAAGTTAAAGCAGAAAATGGATTTCAGGACAATTACAGTGTTGTTGTTGCTTCTGGTATGTCTTTTTCTTCTATCTTTTATAAAATGGATCTTTCTGGTATTCAAAGTGTGTTGGGGGAAGAAAATATCTACCAATAATTAATTTTGTTACTAGTGATGGTTAGAAAGATTGTAGTACCTGGTACTACAATTGTAATGTAACTGACTGTTAGGCAGCAAAGATTGATTCCTGATGAAACAGTTTCCTCTAGCAGATTATAGTTTGATAAATTTGTCAAATATATGGACACCTAAATATATGTGTCAGTGATATCTTCTTGGATGCTGTTGCTAGGGTATTTTACAGCATTTTTTTAAAGACACCCCTGGAGCTTGGAGGGTATTATTGCTTCTGTTTTTTGCAGTAGCTGGTACAAGAGTTCAGTCACCTCTCTTCTGAAAATATTCTTTGGAAATAAAAGATATCCATATATTTTGCATAACAACTAATGGTACTCTGTTAAAATGGTCTCTGTCTAATGGAGACTTTGGCGTAAACCCATGTTATTCCACTTCGAAACAACTAATACTGGAGTTTCAGAGCATTCAGTTTATAAAAGCTATTGAGTCGAACCTTCAGAAGTCTTTCATGTAATCCCGTTTCCTTACAAAAATGCAAGCCTATTGTTGGAGGATATAGATTGAACATAGTAATTTTACAGCAGTACACAAATGTTACAGTTCAGATGATGGCTGTAGAAGTCATTAGTCTTTTGGTTTGAAGTTGATTAATCAACTTCAGACTACTGCCTTTCTAGCTTTCTGCCATTATTGAGGTACCTCGAGTTCATTCACACTTCATGAAGCATAAAGCAGAGATACTGATTTCCTTTGACTTTTGGCACCAATATTTCTTAAGCTTTTTATTTCAAGTTTTTAGATGTAGATATAACTTAACACAAATGTTGAACAGGGCAGCGGTTCCACTGAACTTGGTACACTTAAAACAACATAGCTATGTTAATTACAGCATCTTTATCTGACAAGATAGTTATAGTACGTGCCACTTAAACAAGTTAAACATGTTTTAGTAGTATCTAAAATATTAACAGGTCCAAGCAAATGGTTAAAATACAAAAAATCTAGAAAGAAACAAAAATATTACACCAAGCTTGAAGATAGGGCATAGCATAGTCAGCCATGTCATTCCACTTGCATCACTCATCCTACTACCTGATATAGCCCATTCTCTATTAAAAAGAAGCAGATTTCAGTTTTTTCTGATGTTGTTTCCAATTTTCTCCAATTTAGTAAGAGTTTAAATGTAAACTTATTTCATTTGCATTTGTTTTTACTGCCTGTTTACCAAATATTTTCTTCTTTTGTCATTAATTTTTCATATATTCTGAGGGGTTTTTAGTGTTCTCAGAATCTCATGAAGTTAAAAGTGTTTAACATTTTACCTATGGGTAAAATTAATCAAAGAAGGAGATGGTATTTGCAGCCTGATCTTCCTGAGGCAAGCTAGTTTAGTGTACTGAGGTTATTGGACAATGTGTTGCACATTAGAGCTGCTTCTAATGATCAGCTGAAACCAGAGCATATTACAGCATTTGAAGTGTGGATGTTGTTAGTTTTGTGTCAGCTCTTGGACAAAGATAAGTTAGTAATTGTGTATTTGTGTCTTGACCTGCTGGCTTTTTGCCTTGGTCTGTCACCTGCACAGAAGGGTACATGATTGCAGTATAATTTTGTTGTACCTTAAGTCTCCTTAAGCTGTCCTAAGATAAGGCAGTCTTGCTGTGTAATAGCAGTAAGCTTTTATGTGGCTATTCTGCCTCCTAATTTTCATATAGTGCTTACTTCAAATGTTTTGGGGCCAGGGAACTTGGAAACCACATATAAAGACACCTTTTATCACATGTGGTACTGTCAGTACTGCAGCTGAAGTCACCTTTGTAGGCCAGACAAGGGGTTATTATCTATAATCTGTGTTGAAATGTCTGTCAATTTGGAAAATTTTGCCTTTCTTGCTTTCAGGTGAAAAGACAGCTTAAAAACGTTTTGCTGTAGGGCCCATTGTGAGACACTTCAATGAGAGCAGAATCAGAATAGCTTTTGCTTTTTTTATGGATGGTATCATCTAGTTATGGTTTGGTTTATGTTTGGGGCTTAGGAGAATGTACAGCCTTTTAACTAAAAATATACTGTATGAAACATATGTATGTATAAAACATATTTGGATATAATATGTGTATTATATCCAAATATGTTTTATACATAAATGTTATTCTGGTATTTAATTAGCCAGTGAGGTAAAGTTCTTACATTTTTCTGTCATTGAGGATGTTGTATCTTGGCTAACTGAAGGTGTTACATACTAGAACAACTTGAAGTGTTTTACTTCTGTACTAGGTTTGAAATCTCAGTCAAAAAGAGCTGTTTCATCCACCCCTCCACGTCCACCATCAAGACGAGGAAGAGTGATGGCAGATAAAGTTGGTGCTTCTTCATCGGGAGGAGAATCTTCCAGCAAGACCATTAGTGTTCCAGTTTTTCATCTGTACCATAAACTACTACCAGGTAACTTCAGTAATACATTTTAAACATCAAAATTATGGTCTTTTCAGTGGCTGATACGTGATCAGGAATTTGTTACAATGGTAATAGGCATTAGCATCTTGGAAGTGTGGAGCCCTTCTGGGCTGGTAAACAGTTTTCAACTGGAGATCATTATAACATCAGCAATTGCAGCATTGTAGCATCATAGCAGCTCAAAAAAAGTGGCAATTATGTTGATCTCCCTTGAAGTTTAATACCTTGTTCCTAAAAAAACTCTCAAAATACTTCCACTCACAAATGAAAGCAGGGTAGGTTTGAAAGGTGACGTAGGTTTCTTTCCACATACAAGGCAGAATTGACCTAGTACCATTGCCCTATTACTTCTGGTTCTAAGTGGGCAACCATCTTGCATTGCTCTCTGAAAGGTTCATTTGCCAGTTCAGGAATATTCTTGAATTCCATAACATTTGTGTTTTAAAAACAAAGCATGTCCTAAGCAGTTGGTCATATTCCATGTATATCAGATATGGTATAGCAAGATTGACAATCTCTCTTGTGTAGGAAGACACTGTAGTGACTTGGATCAGGAATTAAAGACAGAAACATGGATAAAACACTTCATTATTATGCAGAACAGCTTCTTGTCTGGATCCAGGTAATGGAATTAAGTGGCTAACTTCTGATCAAAGTAATTTTCACCCAAAAATCCCTAAATTTGAAACTTACTATCCAATTACCAGCTTTGAGGCTATCCTCTGGCAATTATTAGCAGGATTGTTTACTTGGATTAAAATATCTAAAACTGATGAGCAAAACCTGGTGGGATGAGTCTAGTGATCGGTGTGCCATGACGGATGGTTATGGGCTCTTCTGGAGAAGATCAGGCACAGCATCGCCAGCCAGACAAGAGAGGGGATTGTCCCGCTCTGCTCTGCCCTGGGGCGGCCTCACCTTGGGTACTGGGATCAGTGTCCAGTGACACAATATAAGGACATAAAGCTATTAAAGATAGTCCAGAAGAGGGCAATGAAGAGAGTGAAAGACCTTGAGGGGAAGCCATATGAGGGATGGATGAGGTAATTTGTTCAGCCTGGAGAAGAGGAGACCTCGTTGCAGTCAACAACTTCCTCATGAGGGAAAGAGGAGGAGCAGACACTGATCTCTTTCCTGGTGACCAGTAACCAGTGACAGTACCCAAGGGAATGGCCTGAAGTTGTGTCAGGAGAGGTTTAGGTTGGGTATTAGAAAAAGGATCTTCTCCCAGAAGGTGGTTGGGCACTGGATCAGGCTCCCCAGGGAAATGGTCACAGCACCAGCCTGACAGAGTTCAAGAAGCACTTGGAAAACGCTCTCAGGCACATGGTGTGACTCTTGGGGCTCTCCTTTGTAGGGCCAAGAGTTGGGCTTTGATCCTTGTGAGTCCCTTCTAACTCAGGATAATCTATGATACTGCTATTTTGGAGATGAGATCAAAACCCAGTGCCTGTTTTCAGTATGTAGCTGGTAAAGGTTGACTGTCTCATGATGGTCATGTAAACTGTTCTGTATTTGTGGTCTGGTTATGTCTTGCATAGCAGACAGTTGTTACAAAATAATAGGCCATGTGAAGAAAATCAGTGATGGGGAAAAAAGGGCAGAAAACTTGCTCACTTGCACAATGGCAAGGCATTTTGAATTTTTGTTTTCCTTAAGACGTAATCTTCAATTGAAGAAATAGATTGTTTCTAAGGAACTCTTAGATGTTGTTTTACTTGATTAAGTACAATCAAGATGAAATGGACATGCTATTATAGGATCCAACTTTAAAATATTTAGTGTGTAAATCTACTTGTTTTCAGACAAAATTTTTCTGCCTTCAGATGAGCTTGTAATTTCAGGGAAGTGCATATTTGCAATCAACAAAGTAGCCAAAATCTGAATTAGAGTAACCAGTTTGGACTGTATTGCATGTGCATTTCAAGGCTACATTGCTGTGGAGAAAAGTAGTCCTGGCAGTGCCCTTTTTTTTTTTTTTTTTTTTTCTGCTGTCTTCTGCTGTCCTGATACAGAAGTCATGAGCTAGGCTTGAGATTAGTAGGCCTGAAAAAGAATTGCCAGTTTATTTGTTTTCCACTTTTTTCAATACCATCTGTTTTACCTTCCAGTCACACACACCTCTATGCTCCCACAATTCAAGGGTGATGCATAGGTGGTGTTTAATAGCAGGGGACAGCCGGTACCCACTTAAAATGCACATCAAATTACAGCCTTAGCCATTTGTTAAATGTGCCAAGTGCTTGTGCTGTCAGCACAGAACTGTCTTAGGGAATGTTGGCATAGATCTTTTTGATGATTGGTTCCAAACTGATGGGGCCCCTTTTCCCAAGAGACCAAGTGGTAAAATTAAGGCCTTAGTTTGGAGCCAGATGATATTTAGTCTACTTGGCATCTGTGGTGCAAGTAATGAACAGCACCTGGATACATATGTTAAAATAACCCAGTCAGAATTTTCCTCTCTGACTTGATGCCTTTGTTGTCTAGGTCAGCCACTACCAGCTGAAATGACACTTGCCCAGCTTCTGACTCTGCTGTATGACCGCAAACTCCCTCAAGGATACCGATCCATAGATTTGACAGTTAAGCTTGGTTCCAAAGTAATCTCAGATTCAAGCTTATCAAAAACAGACTCATTTAAACGTCTTCACACAGAAAAAGGTGAGTGTTCTTACGTTTTTGGTATACCCCTTTTAAAAATGTTTTTAGTTTGGACAAAAATTGTTTTGATTTTCTTGATGAGAAACAGTGGTTTTTTTTGTATTTTCTTGAATGATTTTCCTGAGCTGTTCTTTTCTAGACAAGAGCTAAACATTGTGATAAAGTACAAATTCATTGCCTGCCTGAATTGTGTCTATAAGATGCTCCAATATGGTTGCTCTGGTTTCACTTTTCTTTTTTCATTATAATACTGTACGTGATACAAATGTGATTGTATAGATACAGTATATTTTATTTCTTGACATGTATATCAGTTCTCTCTAATAAGTGTGCTGGTAACCAGGGCAGATTTAGTAATACGGGAGCTGTTTGAAACCATGAGTTAGAGAAGCCTGTGAAATTTTTTATTGTGGTATCTTAGGTACCAAATGCTCCTTTGAAAATTGAGATTTCTCTTAAGCCATCTAAGTAGGTGTTATAGCTCCAGCTTTTAAAAGCATTTAACATTTTCTAATATCATATATGTTTGTGACACCCCCACCCACTGTCTGTGGGGAAGAGGAGCATTTCCACGGAAGTTTCTGCCTGTTTTGTTTAGAAGAGTAGACATCAAAGCTGTATATACTGAAAGTGTTGCATTTGGACATTTTCTTACAAGGATTATCCTACTTTGAAAGTATCTGTGACCTTTTCTCAGTCTGTCAATGAAAGACTGCTTCAGACAGACAGACTTCTCATAGTCTGTGTGTTTGAAGTAGGATGAATTGATGTAGGTATTCCTACATGTCCCTGATTTAAGCTTGTTAAATCTTACACTTCGATCATATTATTCCAAAGCAGTGTGATCCTCCCACAGCATATCAGTGATGTCCTTGTAACACGGTGCTTCTTGCATGTTTAAAAGTTGAGAATTAGATGGGGAAAGACCTGCTGTTTCCTGTTCCCTTTCAAATTAGAGAAGAAACAGGTTTAAAAGATGAAGTATCTGTTAAAAGATACACTATCTGCTGTTGAAAAATTTTTTCATAAGAGATTTGTTTTGGTAGCTGCACAAGTTATTCATTAATGTGCTTCTGTGTTTTTACAAGAATATAATAAATAATAGCATGTGTGCTATACATTTGGAGTATAACCGAGGATTATAATGGGTGTCAGACTGTTCACGGTGAAGAAATACTAAGACCACTTGATCGAGAGATGTCGCTGTACTGTGAAGACTTGGAGAACCCCTGCATTACATTGCTTAAAAATATAATCTGCAAAACAAATTTTTAGATTAAATATACAGAATATTCACTGAAGTTTGCCTGTGGCAATTAGCAAAGAGGGCTGATATTTGGCAATAAGGAATTGTGGTAGGGTTCTGTATATTCTGTATATACTAGTGTGCATAAGTGTACAGAATGTTCATTTTTTGTCTGTTGTACAAGATATTAGGGTGCTTAGTCATAAACTGAGAGGATGGAGGCTACAAGAAAGTTAAAAATCCAGATCATGATCTTTTTTCATGAGGAAGAATAGAATTAAATCTCATGGCTTTTTGGAGAGACTCATTTTGACACCTCACAGAGAGGAGATGTGATAAGCAAAACTAATTTAAGGTTAAGATTATCTTTCCTTTCTTCAGCTATGTGGGAACCCAGAACATCCCTCTGGCTGCCTTGGCTGTCTCGAGACCCTGGCAGGGGGCTCAGAGACCTTGGCACGAAGTCAAAAACACCTGTGGCTTCGATTTTAGCTCATGGCAAAAACAGCCAACTTTGTGTGAAGATTTACAGGTCACAAGAGTTTGAGTTTATGTAACACAGGGTGAAAAAGTAGAATTTTGGGGTGTTTTAGAATGGGGTTCAGGAGGCAAGATGGAGGAATTTGGGCGTGTCTTGTCCTTCTTCTCCTTCTTCTTGTCCTCTGTCTTTCACTGTGATGGTGACACTTTTTCATCGGTTTAGAGTAGAGACACACTGTCTAACATAGGTGATAGGTATTGGGAATTAATCGTAAATAAAGTACACGTAGTTGATAGTATAAAATGTAAACAGCGCCCTAGAGGGTGGACAGAATGTGATGATCCGACTTGCTAGACAAAGCTTAGCAGGTCAAAGAAAGAATGTTATACATAAGAGATAATAAACAACCTTGAGAAGCAAAACCAACGCATCCGGACTTCTTCGGCTGCAGGGCTGGGAGGAAAAGACTTTTTATGATCTCGGGGTCATCTTGACCACAGAACCCCGAGACAACTATAAACTCTTTATTGGAGAATAATCAATCACTTAATTTCTAGATGAAAGAGTGTTAAAAAGTGTCATTACTCCAAAATTAGCAAAGTCTTGAAGGCATAGATCAAATTTTAATGAAACATGAAATTCTAATGATTAACACGTAGCTGTGTATAAATAATGCTGAGTTTGACATGAATCTGCTGTCATTGGTGAAAGGTACCACTAACACTTCTATTTTCTTTTGTTATTCTTGTATTCATTTCAGGTTCATGGCTCAGTCTTTGCTTTGAAGGAACCAGTACTTTTTAAATCCACTTTTAAATGAGAACAAAGAAATAAACACAGTGTTGATGATAATTTATTAATTTAATTTACATTTATGTTTTTGTAGAGCATGCAGATTTACTGGGACCTTGCCCTGAAGATGAGGCCATCAGTCCTGGGGATGAGTGTATGGATGCAATTCTAGATGAATCACTTCTTGAAACCTGTCCCATTCAGTCTCCACTGCAAGTTTTTGCAGGCATGGGTGGATTGGCTCTTATTGCAGAGAGACTCCCTATGCTTTATCCTGACGTAATTCAACAAGTGAGTAGAAAAAAAATTAATGTTGGAAAATGCTGAGAGTATTTTGTTTGTTTGTTTAAGGACAGTATTTTCCTTGTATTTCTCCATAGTTCAGTTTAACTTCTCAGTTATGTGGGGAAGTTACTTTAAAACAGGCAAGTGCATAAGTCCACAGCCCTGTCCAGCTGTACACATGCTTCCCCTTCCATGTCACAGACTGCCCGAGTAGTAGCCATGGCCTTGTGGGACCAAGGCAAGCTGCTTGTGTTAACTTAAAATATCTTGGAGGGCGCAGTAAAATAAAGTTACTGATGTACTATAAAGGTGTTCTTGATTATCACTTAATTGTTCATGCAAGTGTACCTTCATAGATATTTTTATGGTTAAGTGAAATGCAGTTCTCAAAGCAGAGGATGTAATTTTATTATTATAAATAATAGTGTTATCTTAATTATATTAATATTAAGAAATAATATATATTATTTATATACTTATATGTAGAATTCCTCTGGATGCACTGATAGACATTTCAAAAGTATCAGTAGTGGCATTAGTGTGGAATTACTGCTTTGGCTGCTGTTCTAAGTATACACTGCTAAAAAGGGAAAAAATAACCTGTGAATTATTCACATTCTATTTGACTATAATATTGAAGGTTTTTGCTGATATTCCTAAGAGGAAATAATATTTATTCCCTTTGAAACTGAATTAATAATGAATTAAGGGTATCATACTAAGATTATAAGTTAAGGGTATATCATTCAGTATCTTGACTGTAAAATTATGGCAACCATAGGAACCCTGTAGTGAGGCTGAATTAGTATGCATTCTTTCTAAATAGTTCTACAGAGGCTTTAGAGGTCTATGCAGAGTACCAATGCAGTTCAAAAATTACAAGTTAAGGAAAAGTTTTTACATAAACAGTTACTGTATTATGAATTCCAAGAGGGATAATGTGTACTCTGTATTGAAGAAAACTGATATATGGAATTCTGCAAGACATGAAAGGTAACTTATGACCATGAGAAATTTCATTCCTTTTTTTCCTTCTTTTTCTATTGTCCTAGGAACTTACTGTCTTTTCACAATTTCATAGCTTGAGGTATACATTTAGATTCAAATACTGATTAAGAATTCTGTGAACCATAAAAAAGAAAAAAAATTAAATATAGTAATACCAAACAGATTATTTAGAGTGAAGACTGATGATTTCTCCAGACTCTTAATTCTTTAATTTTACTTTTATATTTCTCCAAGTCACTGGTACTTCTGGTTCTCCTAATGTGAAGACAATTGGAATAAATGCAGTAAAACATGGCTTTGACTTTAAATTAGGAATTTGGTATTCTGGATAAGTTCTGTAAATCTTTTCCAGTTGTCCTGGGTTGACTGTATGATGCTTTTATCCCCAATCATCTGTCCTGTTTATGCTGAATAATAAGTTTTGCACCTTTAAGACTTGTTCCAAGAGTGAAGGGGGGAGAAGAAGCGCAGAGTTTGTTTTCAGGAACTGCACTCACTCCTCCACATTCCTCTCCTGGACTGTGTTGTCTGCGGACGGACAGACAGCGAGACAGAGCTCTCCTTTGCTTTTAGTTCATTTTAGCTAGCTGAGGCAAAGAAGTTCTCTAGACTGTGGCTTTTCCTTTTCTTTGGACCTGCTCAAACCTGCTCTGGACTGAACCCCAGAAGAGCACTGGCAGCTCGCACCTGTGGCCCAGCGGGCCGGGCCTGGGCCGCGGCATTTCCAGCACCAGAGGGACTGAGAAGAGACTGAGTGAGCCGAGCTGCAGCCCAAGGGGGGGATGTTTCTGAGTTTGTCTCTCTTTTGGAGCAGCAAGAAGTTTTATTGTGTAATATTGTTTAGGTTTTCTGGTAAATAAACAGTTTTTTTCCACTTCTCTCCAAGGAGGTATTTTTCCCAAACTGGTTGGGGGGAGGGGCCGATTGAATCTGCTTTCTAGAGGAACCCCTTTGGGGGTTCTCTCCCAAATTTGCCCTGAACCAGGACACCAATTTAGATCAGTGTGGTGATAAGTACTGAAATTCTAAATATGATCAAATCAGTTTATCTGAATAGCATGAAAGCCTGAAACCTCTGTGATGTTTAATTATGAGAAGAACCTTGGTGTCATAATTTTAAATTGTTTGACTGTGTCTTGGGGCACTGTACAGCTACTACCCCCTTAAACTCTGATACCTATCATAATGCTTGACTGCACAATCCTCTGGTCAGAACATCAGACTGTTCCGATAGAGTATAATAGTAATAAAGCCTTCCAAATCAAAGAAAAACTCAAAAGGATCACAAAGTGCTACAAAACTGCTAAGATACCTGAAGTTATTCTTTGTTTTTGACAGCATTATGATTAATTTTTCTTCTTTTTGCAATATGAAATTAAAAATTAAATACTTCTGTTCACAATGTTTAATGCTAAAAATAAAGGGCCATTTCTTATTTAACAGTATGGTGCATAAATTAATCTTTGTCTTTACTTCAGAGTAATTTGTATCTCTTATGCCTCTATATTTAAGCAGCACACCTTAACTGAGGGTTTTAGGTTGCCAAAATATGTTTGCTTCCTTGTGTAAGTACAACTTTGTAGCACTGTATTGAAAATGCAAGTTTGCCCTTTTAAGCCATTTAGCATGGTTCCTGTATCTGCAAATGGTAGAGTATTTCATGTGACTTCTTTATTGTGTCCTACATTAAGACTGCATGCCTTTTAGATCCTTACTATAACAGGATTTCTGTTTAAGGTGTTCAACTGGATGACTGCCAAATTTCTTTGTTGTTTCTGTTGGTTAAGGTGAGCACTCCAGTGGTTACGTCGGCCACACAGGAAAAACAGAAGGACAGTGATCAGTTTGAATGGGTTACCATTGAACAATCAGGGGAATTGGTGTATGAAGCACCAGAAACCATTGCTGCAGAACCTCCACCGATCAAGTCAACAGTCCAGACTATGTCTCCCATACCTGCACATTCTTTGGCTGCCTTTGGTTTATTTCTCCGTCTCCCAGGCTATGCTGAGGTGCTTCTAAAAGAACGGAAACATGCTCAGTGTCTGTTGAGATTGGTGTTGGGAGTTACAGATGATGGTGAAGGAAGTATGTGCTATAATTATTACCTTTCTTTGTAGACCACTGATAGATAATTTTACTTAAATTTATTTGCACTGTATTGCTTTTATCAGGAATTTAGAATTGATTTGTGCAGAAGTGCATTGCAGGCATCTTTGATAAACTGTTGTCTCTGTTAAATTCTGTCTGGCAAAGTTTTATCACAATCATCAGTATTCAAGGGTTCTTATCTCATGTCAGAGTAATTGTAAAATAAGTGCTGATAAAACCTACAATGACACTGTCAAAATGACTGCTTTCAGACAGAATGTTCTAAGTAGCTGAAAATGCTCAACTAATTGTGCAAACATCCTATAATTCTGCAACCAAATGCAGAATAATATGGATAAGAGCAAAGCTACAACAGATGTAGAGTAAACCATTGAACAATGTTCTAGAGAAAGAGAGTAATATCTAAAAATGATGGTGATTAAGTTGCCTAAACAGAATCTCTGCCTTGATGGTGTGAGTTCAGAGAGAGAAATGGGATATTCTTCAAAGAATAAACAGACAAGGCAGGAAAAAAATTGTTGTCTTTAAAAATGAACCTGGAATTCTGCATATAGTTCTAATATTTGTGTTTCTTACTGTTTTGAAAAACTGGAAGAGTGTGTATGAAATATGGTCTCATATGTTGAAGGCATTTCCTTTCACTGGATATTGTATAGTGGTGCACTTGAGCAGTGTCAGGTTTACAGTTGAACTTGATGATCTCAAGTGTCTTTTCCAACCTACATGATTCTGTGATTATGACTTTGAAAAGAGTGCTGTTTTTTCTAGGCTGCAATCATCAGAAGTTAGTCTCTATTTAGCACTCCGTAGAGTGGTGTGCAACATGGACCTCATAAGACGAGCTGGAAAACCAAGAATCTCATTTGCCCACCCTTCTGCTTGTCTTTTTATTTCTTTAGTATTTAGGTGCAAGACAGTAGACGAGAATAAACTGGGCAATAAAAATGCAATCTAGCTGCTTACACCCACCTAAATCTGAGTGGTAAATAACTGAAGAACTATATGCAGTTTCTAGAGTAGTCTCAGTCCCTTACTACTGCAGGCAATTTTTATATCCTTTTTTTTCTTTTGTTTCATAAAGAGACCTTCAGAATTTGGGTTGCTTTCTTTTTTTGTAGTAGTGTAGCTGTGTGTGCAGCCACTACTGCTATTGGAATACTGTTCCAGAACATAATATTCTTGATGGGTAGGGGCTGCTTTACTTTTCTGCCTATGTTTATTCATATGCAATTAGTGGCCAATAGCTCTTCTTTCTCCAATTCATTTGTTGACAGGAATTACATACCCTCATAGCCTTAGTTTTAGCTGGACTAAACAGCCAATTTCTCTTTTCCCTTCGCTAAATATCTGAATTGCACTCTACAAAATGTGGGTTCAGTTGTACACAGTAATCCACATTAATTTTCTGTTTAAACTATTAATATCTTCCATTTTTGTTTGAAATGCAACTTTTCACACATGTACAATCTCATTACTTTCTTGCACAATATGAAGAGCTGCAGTTATAAATCTGTGACTTATAGATAAAAACATGGATTCAGTTGAATGCAAAGATAAATAATGTGCAAATGTTTAGATTTTCTCTTTTTTGATTTGGCTATGCCTGCATTTATGGAATTTTATTAGAGAAGCTTATTTTCCAGAAGTTTCTGATTTTATTTATGAAGATCCCAGTCAGAAGATTTTTTATTCCTTCTTGTCACTGTCTTTGCAAAGAGTATCAGATAGGTATGAATTAACACATGTGTATGTATGTGTGTAGATATGTATACACACAAATATAGATATATTTGTTTAAATCTCTGGATGATGATATAGTTGTTTAACTCTTTAGAATGAGGGAGAAAATAAAATATTTAAAATAGGAAGCAAAGTTCTGGACAGACTTGGCTATTTTAAAGTATTTTCACTGTTTGAAGTGTCTCCAGTTTTCAGTGATCTCTCTTTATGTATGTACTGGGGAAGGAATGTGAAAAGTAATGTTAAATATAGGAAAAAAATTGAGACAGCTTCCTATATCTCAGTGTGTTGCATTAATAGGTCACTCCATTATTTGAAATGTGGCTTTTAAAAGAAAATTTTTTGCTCATAATGCAAAGGGGTTAAAAATTTTAAGGAATTGTAGCATAAAATTCATACGTGCCACTCATATAATTAAAATTATGTTAGTATTTCACCATGCATTCTACTTTAGAAACTTGTTTTGTGTCAGTGCATTATTTCATACTTTAGACACATGAATACAGAAAAGAATCTTACATATAATAAATTACTGCTGCATATCAGCTGAGCTGCCGTTAGCTGATCACATGCATTCTTTATCTTGCTGTATTTGGAATGATTAAAAATATATATGTATTTAAAAAAATTAGTCCAAACCAGCTTTCTCCCTGGCAGTGGCAAATTAAATTTTAAAAATTTGATTCTTTAGCAAATCTATGAATAAAATAAAGAAACATTCTTTCTTCTACACTCTCCTCATAATGAAATTTTTCTTGAAAGGGAAAATAGTAATAGATAGCTTTACTGTATGTGAATGCTTAAGTCCTTAGTAGATTTCTGTATGTTCATAAACTATATAAACTATTGCAGAGATTAGTAGGCTGTATCGAACTATTGAAAGAAAATGTGGGTTTGATGTTTTTCTTCTCCAACCTAGGTCATATCCTGCAGTCTCCTTCAGCAAACGTGCTCCCAACTCTGCCCTTCCACGTGTTGCGCAGTTTGTTCAGCACAACCCCGCTGACTACCGACGATGGAGTGCTGCTGAGGCGGATGGCACTGGAGATCGGGGCCATCCATCTTATCCTGGCTTGTCTCTCTGCCCTAAGCCACCACGCACCAAGAGTGCCCAACTCAAGTCCCAACCAAGCAGAGGTAAGGTTACCAGCACAGTAAGTACCACCCAGAAGTACTAAGAGTTTTAATTAAAAAAAGAAAAAAATCTCATTGCTTTCATTGTAGCCTAATTTTTGCAGACAATGAATGGTGGTTCTTTAGATAGCATGACCTCATTACCTTATTTAACATTCATAATCTAAACTCCTGGTTACAAACGATTTCTTTTCAAGTGCTTCACAAATATAAATGAGTTGTGAAAATTAATGAATTAATGCAGTGATTTATGTTACAATCTTTGTACTGATATTTAAATGAAATCTAAAGACAAACATTTTCCATCATATTCAAGATCCCAAATTAATCTCCAAAATTTGACTTTTTTAAAGGCCTTTCCCATGTTATATTACCCTCTATTCAGAATATGTGTACTCTGATTTTCTTTTTAGGACTACTGTTACCGTTTCTGCATAACGTACCAATTGTCTGTAAAAGTGTTCAAAAAAACCATGCATGACTTGCCCTCTTTAGCATCATTTTGGTAGAGGCTTGCATGAAGCAGTTCCTGGTGGCTGAATGTGGATTAGTGCTTGCAAAATATAGGGCTGTCCATATTTTAGCAGCTCTGATACTGATGAAGGGTTGAGCAAGCAAGAGATGAAGCTGTGCCTGAGAATAATTCACCTTAATGGCTAATCAAATTCAAGGGGAAGCTGAGAGATTCTACTTCTAATGGGGTATCAGGCTGCTGACACATTAACACCTTAGCATTTTTGCATGTTTGGAGGGAAAGGGCAACCATTAATTCTTATTTCTGCTTCAGTGCTACCATGACCCCTTAAATAGCTTGCTTTCTCATAATTCATATCTATCAAGTGATAGATGGTAACTTGAAACTAGGGATCCATCAGGCCTGCACTGAGGCTTGTATTTCTGGGGCCAAGTTCTCCCTTAAGTGCTTTAATTCAGTGCTCATGACAGTCCTCTCGAGTGTTAAAGGCACAACATATTCATGAGTAATGCCTACATGAAAATAACCACACAGCTGTTTCATCACCAAGACACATTGCATTCCCAGTGTATAAGTTAAAAGATTATCCAAGACTACTGTCAGTATGGTACTTCACAGGTGATAATTTCTTTTACCATTGCAGTCTCTTCATACATAATTTCTTTTCTTTCATATACAATCTTTAATAAAGTCACTGAAAAAGATGTGAACAGAAAATGAAACTTTTGGAGCCATAAGACAAACACTGCATGATGTGGTTTCCAGCTAATTGTGACCAAGTAATGAAAGCAGCAAGTTACTTGCTTTGGATGCTAAATATGCAAATAGGAAAACATCAGTTAAAAAATGCCTATCAGAGTTTTTTCTGCATCCTTTTCACCAATGACCTGCTAAATTTCAAAAATTTGTGTAAATACTTCCACACTACTTCATGATGGCTAAGCTAATATTGTAATATTGGAATTATGTTACTAAAATCACTGAGGCAGACCATTGGTAAAAGCTGTTTGAGCTTTTACCAAGCACTGTTGGAAAAATGTGCTCTTAGAAAATTTTAAGGAAGACTGACTCCCTTGCTCTTACCTAGGGAGGAGGTAATGTGTATTTTAGTGACTCGGAGATCATGTGTCAGAGCTATATGTGTAACCTACTCCTCTTGTTAGTTTGGAGCATTTATTCAAAATCAATAAATACTTGAGCATCTTAACATTTCAGTTCTGTTCTCTTGATAACATTTCCACTCCCATCCCCTTCATCTCATTGTGTTATTAGACTTGACTAGGTTCTAAACAGCAATAATTACAGAGCTGTGATGTTTAGAATGATATTGATTAAGCAGCATTCTAATGCCTCCCATCATTTAAGCAGTGATAGTATCTTACAAGAAAATAATAAAGGGCTTGCAGTACTGGTTTAAGTGAAGAACTACTTTCAACAGTCTACTGCTGACTTTTACCAGAACTCCATATATGTGTCAGTCTTTCCTATGGAAAGCTTTGAAGTTCTCTGGATCCTGATGACATCTGTAGAAAGTTAATGAACTGGGATTACATTCTTTTGGATAACAAAGGCTTTTTAAAGAGAATGCTACAAAGATGAAATAATTAAATAATTTTTTTTAAACTTTAGCCACAGGTGTCAAGTACACACAATACTGCATCAACAGAAGAACAGCAGTTGTACTGGGCTAAGGGTACAGGATTTGGAACAGGCTCTACTGCTTCAGGATGGGATGTTGAACAAGCCTTGACTAAGCAAAGACTAGAAGAAGAGCATGTGACCTGCCTTCTACAGGTGTGTAATTATGAAATTTTCATTAGTGAGAGGCACTTAATGCATGGATAATAAAACAGGAGTTTTGTCAGTCACACAGTAGAGTAATTACAATATTTGGGGCAAAAATTACTTGCAAACAACTGTCTTAATGGAAATTATCATATTTTGAGCAAGGCTGTTTTCAGATGTCACTAGGCTGCTGCATAGAAGACCTGGGTATGAGTTCTGAAGAGAAAGTGAGTGAGGAGGTGTTCCAGTGCATATCCCTTGAGCTGTCACACACCTCCATCAAAAGCACTGCACACAGTCAAAAGTAAAGACTGTCCATTGAAGCAGAAGGATACAGGAATAGGCATTTTGTTTTATGTGCCAAACAGTGTTACCTATTAATTTCTTGCATACTTTTCACTCTACTTAAAGGAAGTGCCTGTAGTTGATACTGGTGTCCATGAATGTGTTATGCCAATAAAACAAAATCTCACTCATACATACTAGAAAATCTTGAGTGTGTCAATTACATGACAATAGTAGTTCTCCAACAAACATCTAGGTCTTGGTATAATTCTGATGTCTTCTAAATACCTAAGGAGAAGAAGATCCTGCATAATCAGGCTTTTCAGTCCATTATGAAATCCAATCAATCCCTGTTATCTTGGATCAATGTAGGGAATATGAGATTGTATCTAGTCATCAAAAGTTTAATTCACAGAACCCTGAGTTCAAAAGCATTAGCTAACTTGCTGGAGTTAGAGTGGGATGAAATTTTGAAAATGCCCACACCCTGATGAAGATACCATTTTGATAATCAATTATTTTAGTCACTATAGATTACATGGCACAATCCTCATATCCCTTGCTAAAGTACAATAAATAAAATCTGAAAACATTTTTCTATGTAAGAAAGAGGAAAACCGCCTGAATTACTCTCAGCGAAGTTTCCAAGCAGTATTCTGTATTCTGCCAGGGTGAGGTTTAACTATGAATGTGATAAGTCATGAAGTAAGGAGGCATTTACTGAGGGCACTCAGCAGTTCAAGGAAATAGAATTTTGCTGAACATGTCTGTCAGTTGTACAGCAGACTTTCCTTAGTCCCTGCTCTAGAAAGGTTTAGAGAAATTGTGTTGTACAGAGTGCTGATAAGATGCTGCAGTAAAATACTATGGGTAAGGGGGTTAGAAAAAAGAGGGCGAATGAAAGAAAAGAGGCTGAAAAGGTGAATAGAGTCCCTGGGACTTCAAGCTCTACAGCCTGTCAAACCTCAAAGTTACTGAGAGTACACCTGCACAAATCATAGCCATGGAAACTCTTAGACCTGCAGCACACAGTAAGGGCCTGTGAACTCAGCCACAGCTACTCTTGGGACAGGCGGGTGTGCAGTCGGGAGGTGTCTTCCCATCATCCATCAGCCAAAGGGAAGGCTGGTCTTTGTTTACTCAGATAAGAGCCGTGCTCGTGAGTAGTTGTTCCTCCAGGTAACTGTTGGGCTCACCATAACTTACTGTTTCATCTGGAAACCTTGAAGTCCCATCCCACATGAAGTTACAAAAATACCTGAAGCATTTGCAGTTGAAAAAAAGAAAAGTCCTACTGCTAGTTGGTGTACTTGGTGTTGTAAAGTGAAAGGGACTGGTCAGCTTCAGGTCTCAATGGTCTGAGCTGGCAAACTCTTGCTTTGAGTAACTCCAGCAGGTTTGTCAACGTTCATATTAATTGAGCTCCTAAAATAATTCAGAATTATGGTAGTTACTTAATTTTATCATTAGCCAAAGTTTGAATAATCTAATAACTGTATAGAAATTCTTCTGAAACATCTTTGGGCCTGCTGAAGTAAATACCAGAACTGAATTCACAAAACAGTTAGTGAAGTGTTGGGGCATCTATCTTAAGGAAAGTCAAAGTTCTTTTGACTGAAAGAAATCAGTTTTAATTAAGTACTTTGGTGTATTTCAGGTTCTTGCCAGTTACATAAATCCTGCTGGGAGTACATCAAATGAAGAGACTCAAACGAGCCATGAGGGGAGAGGTCAAAACAGCAGCGCTCTTCCATCCATTCTCCTGGAGCTGCTCAGTCAGTCCTGTCTCATCCCAGCGATGTCATCGTACCTCCGCAACGACTCAGGTAGCGTGTCCTTGCTTCCTTCAAAATCAAAGCTGGCTTACTTCTGTCAAATCAGTTTTTGCAGAAACAACAAGTGGTTCTTGCTGGTTTCAGTACGCTTGCCAGTTCAGAATTTTACTAATGGAGCATTCACTTGAGCCTTAGAAAACAAAATAAAATGTTGAAATGCTCACATTTGTTGCAATATGTCTTTAAATTTGAAGTTCAGTTCTTCAGCTGTTGAAACTAACAGGAAAATGGTGTTTTCTTCTGAAAAGTTTACATGTTAGTTCTTCTACAGAAGACACACAGAGAAAACGAGTACTTTATACAAGACCACGAAACTTATTGTGAAGAAAAATGTCAATTTTATAGAAAATTGAGGCTTTACCATATGCCTGAATTTGGTAAATTTGCACATAGTAGGGCAATTCTACTTCAATCAAAGCTTTTTTCCTTTATCTAGGAAGTACAAATATAAGCCTCTTATCAGAACTGTAAAATATTTCAAATATCTGGGAACAGTTAAATTGTTGGGCTTTTTAAAAGCAAAAACAAATGAGTTCTATGAGTTCATCAAATTTCTGCTCATAATTTTAAAACCAAGATGCTTTGATAGTTTTCATCTGGTGTGTTGTACCTGTCTGGGGAAACCATTTCAGTTTTACAAGGTGGCGTGAAGCAGTATGAATTAAGCCTGTGCGGAACTAATGACCTAATGACAACATCAGCAGACTGGGTTTGTGATTTATGTTCAGTCTCACTAGAAGACAAGCTTTACTATGGAGATGAGCCTTAGGTTGGATTTTTATTAAGTTACTTTGTTTATAAGGATGGATTTAATCCTTAAGTATCTAGAGGAGTTGTTGCAAATCTGAGTAATTTGGTTTTGGAGCTTATTTTGTCTGCCCTATTTTTGGAGCCACTGATTAATGTCTTTGTTCACGTTACTGCCATTCTTTGGGATGCCAGTTGGAGGGTGTGGTGGTGTGAATTCATGAAACAATGTTATAGCTCTCTGAATTACAGCATACATTTATGTTAGAGGTAAAAGAGAAATCATCCCTGTGTTAAGTATTTGCAAAACTACTTAGAACTAAAACAAGAATGTGGCTCTTTTAATTTGTACTAACTAGGGCATTACATAGTCTTGTGTGATGGAATGGAACTAGTTCAAAAAGTCTGCTGGAGTCTTATATTAAAAATAAAAATATGAAGATCTTTCACTTGCTAGTCTGCAGTTTGACACCTCACCCTAATTTTGCAATGAATTTGTTGGTTCTGTTTGGCACATACTGCAAATGAGGAAAATGAACTAATGATAGACCAAGCTCATTATTGCAATTGAAAAAATAATGTAAAACAGGCAAGGAAATTATAAATTAAAACAACAAAGTAATCTTTCTAACAGATCATAAATTCTTCTTTTTTGAGGAAGAGTCATTGAAAGGCCTAGCAAAAATACGATGTTATCTAAAGGATGAAGCAGCTGATCCTGAGTTACAGATGAATCACAGCTGCTGAAATTGCTTTTTCCTGTTTTCAATAGAAGAATGTATCTGTCTGTGTAAGTCACCTTTAACTGGGAAAGAACAGTCAGATACTGATAGAATAGATGAGATATGTGGCTCGTGGGGAGAAGTTCAGACTAGTTTGGATTTCAGGGACCATTTGTTTTCTCAGTGTACAAAGAAGAGGCAAAGTTTTGGTGAGACATATTTATTTTAGGTGTATTTTCCACTGCTGAACTACTGTTGTTCGTGGTTGGCAGGTGGTGTTGAAATGTTGTGCCTGTGCATTAACAAGTAGGAAAGAGTGAGCAATGTAGCAGTTAAACTGTATTAAAGCGAAGCAAAACCTTGCTTTTCAGAGAAAAAAATGAAAACTACTCTTCCGTTTACAAGTTCACAAAGAATGGGGTTATTTCTATTGAAATTTAGAACTGTAAAATCTGAGGGTTGCTATCCTTTGATTGATCAAAGCACTATGAGTGTTTCCTGCTGTATTTGATCAAAACTCTATACAACATTATAATTAACAATGCTCTCCTGGGTTTAAAAATAATAATTTTGCAGGCTCACATCAGTCAGGCTCATCTTTAAAAGCGCAGTAGTATAGCAGTATAAAAGGGAAATGTGCAAAAAGAATGTCTTCTCTTTGTTAGTATTTGAGCCAGATGCATTTAGTTGGGAAGGACCCCCTGAAAACAGTTTGTCTTAGTGATAACAAGGCATAATTCCAGTGCAGTAATTACTGTTGAGTTGAAAGGCAGACAGATAATTTTCACATTAATGAGTGCAAGTTGCACGTGATGCTGGGTGTCTCAGTGTCATCAACACTGAGTGTCAGGAGACATACCTAACACAAGAGAAGCAGGTTGAGAAGCTCTGAAGCTGTGTTAGGTTCTGGTGTAATGCTTGTGGGACTGACAAATTCCCTTAATGCATTTATGATTCAAATATTTCAAATATGGAGATTACTTTTTTATTATTACTGCTATTTTTATTTTCTTATTTAAAAGCTTGAAGACCAATTCAATGTAGTAGAATAGATTTGAGTCTTTCCTGATAGAGCTTTATCTAATTTCAAACTTATCTTGAATTACCTGTGTCTTCTCTAGCAAGGCTGAACGGGAGTCTAGGGAGAGTAGGAAAGGGAGCAGCATAGGTAGTAATGTACATGTATATAGTATTCTAATTTTCAGACTGGTGCAACTTCTGCTGTCAAAATGTATTTCTGTGTGGAATGAGCAGGTAACTATATTGGTCTGAGAACTTAGGATATTGCATATAGAATGCTAGCAGAATGTTCCTGGGTTCTGGCACCTGAGCAGGAGCAAGCTGTGCCCAGCACAGTGATGACATAAATTAGCGATTTTCAGCAACCCTGTAACTTTCTCAGATTTGAGTGGGTACTGGTGAGACCAGATGAAGGTTGCCCTTATGCTGAACTTATTCTGCCATATTTTAGGTTTTGTTGTAATTGTTGGAATAATAGAGATCTTCACATATCTATGTGTATCTACCATACACACAAATTTAAGGAGGGGGAAAAGTTTTGAAATAGAAATATGTGCCATGAAGCTGCAGGCATGCTTTTTCCTTTCATTGCACAGTAGGCTGGTAGCTCTGTGGTAATATAAAACAGTAAGTATTCTGGTATTGATGTAAATTTTGTATTTTGCTTACACATGTTCAATTAGCTACAGCTCTGGCACATCTAGCTTGCAAAGCTCTTTCAGCAGATTAGCCTGTGTCACAGTTGTAAATCTATCTAGGATTTTTGTTGCTTAAGTTTATTTTGGCATCCTGCTTAATTTGCCCAAAACATACATGGACTAGATTGTTATCTATATAGTTCTAGATAAAAGGAATATTGATCAGACAAGCAGTGTTCACATAACATTTAATCTTTTAGAAACCTCACCTTGAACCAGATCAGTACAAACCAGATTGCTCTGATATGTTCTGCAGCTTCATCTGCATCAAAGTGAGGTGTTTGTGAAGTCCTTGCAAATTGTGACCACTTCAATTGATTTCTGTAATTGCTTTTTTTCTTGTAGAGAAGGAAGGTTTGTCTGTCATTGAAGAACTTTACTTAATATGCAAGATAGCTCTTGTCACAAGGGGCAGTAGCTGCTGTTACCCTCACCATTTCTTGATAATTTTTTGGTGTTTGTTTCGTGTCTTGTTATGGCATTACTATGGTTTTTATTATCTTTCATTCTGTAAAGCAGAAGGTTTATTTTTGCAGCATGGTGAGATTTTTTTATTATACCTATGTTTATTCCTAAGATTTAACTCATATTTACATTTGTAAAATTGATGTAGTTTTTAACTTCTGTATCATGAAACATCTAGCATGTATTCATTACCACACATGTATGCACATTTCACACTAAAAACTGTCATGTAAAACCTTTTCACTATTGTCTTGTATACAGCACATTTCATTTGAAAGAATTTAGAGACTCTTTCAAATATGTGAGCATTTTTCTTCTTGAACAGAATGCGCAGCAGTAAAATTTGCACTGTACAGCAAGAGGTTCCCAGCAAACGTGTGGCCATACATGACTATCTTGAAGGTCTAGATTTTGCTGATACAAGTAAGAGTTATTTGACTGATAGGTTTATGGAAGCTAATGCAAGATAGTATTTGCGAGTGGGAGAGAAGAATGGCTGTATTTATAATAGTCTTTGTAGCTAACAAGGTTTACAGAGACAAGACAGTGGAAAGGAATCATGAAACAGAAGGAATATCAAGTGACTTCTAGAACAGGGCAGAAACTATCTATTTTTTAATAGGCTTGAACAGTAAGAAGCCAAGTGAAGTTGGGATTTGTCAATACCACAATATTAGGTGGTGTCTTCATGGTAAAAAATACAGTTTTCTACTGGTTTGTCCTTAAACTACTACCTAGCAAACCCTGAGATAACTTAGATGTGTTACAAGCCAAATATCGAAAGAGGTTTGTTATCACCTTTGCCTTGGAAAACAGACCTCATAGCAAGCGGCAGAATTCTGCTTGTATTCTCCTTGTTTGAATTTCCAGGCTTACAGAAAACAGATGATACTGTAATTTTAGTTGGGGTTTGCATACATGCATGCTCCTTTATTAGGCACCTTACCTTCTTTGGTGAGCAATGATGCCATGTGATGTGGCCAGCATAGCTTGTAGTGTTACATGAGCTCAGTCTTCCCTGGGTTTGACTGCTGAGAAGAGATGATGCATTTCTGTGGGAGGGCTTTGCTAAAGGGATTGTCTTTACTGACCAGTGTGTTCCAGTATTTGCTTTCAATGCACCTTTCATAGTTTACCACATACTACCACATCATGGACTTGTGGATTCATTAATGTTGTGCTGCTTTATCCTGCTGCCAAATACCTCATTTTGAATGTTGTCTAATCAGTACTGTGGACAAATCTGTTGAATGTGAATGTGCTGCATTCTTTTTTCTGCCTCTTTTGATGTACCTTTCTTAGTTGAGTCCATTGAAGTCATACTCAGGCCTCAGACCATGAACTACACTAGTTGGTCTGCTGAAGATAGAGTATTTCTTTTCTAGCAATCACACTTATTCTCAAGGCATTACATGGTGTTGTTTTACTTTGTGTCAAATTATCCAGTCCCACTGAACTGCGTATGTTGAGTACTCTGAGGCAGGTACACTGAGCTCATTATGCATCCATCACTGAAGATATGATGGTACTGCTGCAATGTAAATGTTGAATCATCATGCAACTTCCCTAGACTACTGACTTTTTGCTGTGTATAATGAGAGGTAGTTGCTATTAAGATATTTTTTGTTGGTGAAATTCTTTAGCATATATTGGATTCAATGTATAAGTACCAAAGCTGTTTATTAGAGCTCATTTAACTAAAGTTAGACTTAGGTCCACATGAGTATAGCCTGCAGGTATTACCTGTTAAGAAAGAACATCAGATTGCTGTTTTAAAACAAAATGTAACCTGTATGCTGAGGTAATCTAGTGATAATGTTACCCTGTGACTTCCCTCTAAGGATCAAAGCCTTTGCTATAAATGAAATCAGAAGAACAATGGCAGTTTAGATAGATAGCATATAATTACTAAAATTAAAAATTCTTCTAGCCTTCATTAATGTTAATGAGCTCATGCATTGGTAAAAGAATCATACTGACCCTTTGCCACATATGGTTATAATTTTGGGATTGATTTTTGTCTGTTTTGCTGTTGAAGAGCTTACAAAAAAAAGGTGCAGTATTTCACTGTAATGCTGTTGTATTAGTTGAATCACAATTTCGAGAAGAGAGCTATGCACTGAAATGATATGAAATAAAACTGTTTATTTATTTCACAGAATTGACAAGTTGAAAATAATTTCAGGATCAAAATAAACAGCAGTAATTTCTACCTGAATTTCACTTTTCAGGTTCTTGTAATCTTTCACTTCAGAGATCCATCTCAAATATCCTGGTATTATGAGATTAAATGCAATAATATCCATATGTATGTCGATATAAGAAGTACATTGAAAAAATAATAATGGTAATATCTGTTCTGTAGTCTTAAATAAACATTAGCAACCTGCATAATTCCTTTAGAATGTAGCTTAGTTTTACAGAATGCTTTGGTGCTTCATATACTGAAAATAAGTATACATTTAATAGAAACTTTCTGAAGACTGTGGCTGGTGAGTAAATATTCTTGTCTGCATGTGCTTCCTTCCAGTGCAGCCTCAGCCCTGTTTATCATTTTTTCTAGTTGAGCCAGTATTGACTCAGAGTTGCAAAACCAGAATATACCATCTTCCACCTCATTTGTCCATAAGTCGGTGTAACAGTGTGCAACTGACTGAAATATCATTGCCAAATTCATTCTCTTCTAGGTCCCTGACCTAGAATGTATGCATGTACTGGTTTCAAAGTGACTTCCAAAGGCTCAGTTGGTTTAGCAGTACCAAATTCTATACACTAACAAGCTATCACCTATATAAGGGATGTATTTCTTCACATGTCATTTTATGGAGGGACTGGATGTAGTTTTGTAGCCTAGAGGAAATTGAGCTGATATTCAGAAATGCAGCTGCTCTGTTGTTCCTCTGTGGTACAGGTAACAGTAAGAAAAGTATTTATTAAAATCAGTTTCTTTTTACTTTTTCCAAGTTATTTGTTTAATGAGTTTCTAATCCTAAACTCTCAAAAGTAATTTTCATTATAAGGTACATGTGAGATACATTCATGTATACAAAAGCTTCTATGGTCTCAGACTGTCTGCAGCTTTGGATCTAGTTTAAAGGCATATGTAGATTTAATTAAATAGGTTTTAATTAGTTTCACTAATTTCAGTAGCCAAATGGTATGTTCTGTGAAGTACGCTGAAGAGTTGCAATTCTGGGCCTCAATCATAGACAGTGCAAAAAGGGAAAATTTCTTCAGTATTTGGTCCAGAAAGGGAGAGTACAGTCTTCTGGACAAAGGTTTTCCATGCAACACTGTGAATCCTTGCATGATACCTTTTACTTGAAAATAAGCATCAGGTTGAAAACATGAGAATTGTATTTGGCTTCTGTTAAGCACATTCTAAAAATGGTGATATATAAAATGTAATTTAAGATTTTTTCATTTAGATAATATGTATTAGTATGTCATTGGAATTATTAATATGTCTTAAAATAAGTACTAAAATTATTCTTTATTTTTTCACACCACTTTAAAGTATTTTTAATTAGAAAAGCACATTGTCAGTATAGCACGATGATTTAAAATACAGATTTAGTAAAGGCAAGAAAATCTAACCTTTTTCAGCTTTCCACAAGACTAACAAAAATGCTGCAGAATATAGTCAATAGTTAAAATTTTATTTATAATATTACAACTTCTAGTATAACAGCATTCCTGTTTCCACACTTACTATACATTAGTGTAAATTATAAGCCTAAATTATGGTGGCCTAAAAATAAAAAACCCTTTTGCCTGTTTTCTGGTCTCAGCTATGAAGAGACATACTGCACAAAACCATAGAAAGCATGGGACCTGCTTATAGTTTCTCTCTTTCTATGTTCTGATTATTTTCAGTGTTTGCCTACATTTTTGTCTTGCATGTTTGCTGGCAATAAAACAGTGCCATCTCTGACCCTGCTATTCAGATTTCATCTGTTACCAACAAAATGTTGTATTTGGTCTGCCTTCATTTATGTAATTTAGCACTCTAGCTGGGCTCATAGGTACACTTTGCAGTCATTGATGCAGCACCCTTAGCCAGACACTTCACTCTGGAATGTTTTTGATAGTCTTTTCAGAGAGTGGTGGGGTTTTTTTGCTTTAAATTTAGAAATCATCCTTACCATTGCAGGTCTTTGCACTTTGTGCTGTACAATTGATTTTCAAAAATGTCATCAAAGTGTAGTATAGATATACACAAAAACAATAACAAATAAATTGAGCACAGTTCCAATAATCCCAAGCAGTGCTAAAATAGATTCTTCTTTTTCCTCTTTCTCCTCTTGCCTTTTTACATCTTCTAGTGTTGTGATGGCAGAGGTCCCCATTTTTCCTGCAAATACCTTCACCAGTATTCTGGCAGCTAGCTAGAAAAAAGAAAACAAATGGTAAATCTGGTCTGACAAACACGCAAGCTTTGAGCTTTTTAAAAACAATTCTTTAGTTCTTCATACACCGTTTCTTAATGCTGCATTTATTGAGTTATAGTTGTCTTTTGTTTCCTTTTTGTATGAACATGTTCATGTTAAAAATAAATGTTCTGTAGGTACAGATTTGATAGGAGTGAAAAACAGCTTGGTGCTCCAAGCCAGTTAGTATGCTTTATTACAAAAGACATTTAAAATTTATCTTAAGCCAGCTTATTTGTTTATAAAAGATGATACTAGTGAAAGCACATATGTGAGCATTTTCAAATACTCTGAAATGCCTGGGGAGGTTATATGCATTTTTAGCTTTTCTTAAATACTTAACTGCCACATAAAAAAACCAGTTGAAAATATTCATGCCTGCTATTTTCAAATATGGAAAATAGCCTCCTTAATACAGTATCACAGTTGTTTTTCAACAGTGAGCCCCAAGCAGGCAATTGTGAGTGAGATCTTATCCTTTTTCATGTTTAACAGATCAGCTTTTGGACATCCATGCAACAGTAAGCATTTATCAGAAAATGTCTGTCTCTTGAAATATAAAGGAGGGTTATATATGCTGATTATTGCAGTATGCCACAGGATGGTAA
Source organism: Anomalospiza imberbis (assembly GCF_031753505.1). Lineage (NCBI taxonomy): Eukaryota > Metazoa > Chordata > Aves > Passeriformes > Viduidae > Anomalospiza > Anomalospiza imberbis. The sequence goes on along the minus strand of NC_089683.1, from coordinate 78,546,397 downwards.
TACTTTTATAGTGGCAACATTCTATGCAGTCTAAGAATTCAAGTAGACATTTATAGATGCATGTATGATTTGTTATCTTTTTTTGGTTGCAGAAGTAAGGTTGACAGATCATTTCTATTACTTAGCTGCTCTTGTACTCCTAATTTGCAGTCAAATGTCTTCTAGAAACATATTCCCTGTAAAATTCCCAGTTCATTGGTTACTGGGATGTTGATCTTGTATGTAATCTGCTATGCTGTTTTAGCTTTATTGATCAGAAATTTGATGGGGATTTCTACTAGTTCAGATCACTCCAATTTACTGAAGATATACAATCATTTTATAGTGCAATAGCATCTTTCTCTCCTGACGAACAGCTTTCATCATTATAGATTAACGTATTTCTGCTGTGAGTCTAATTAATGTCATCAGCTCAGAACATATCTTACAGAGAGGTTAAAAAAAAAGGTATTTCTTACCCTACATTGCATCAGGAATAAAATGTCATCAGACATGCTTCTTACTCGTCAATTCAGTGGCAAGCCGGGCTTTTATCTTCATGAAGGGGCTGCTCTCCTCTCTCAGACAGACCAGATAGGAGCACGTACAGTTTCTTGATGAAGAAGTTTATCAGTGAAGATAATAATGTTGCAGAATCTTCCAAATGACTGGTGTTCTTTCTCAGTAATCCACTCAAGCAAGTGTAGTTGAAAAAACAGTAAAGCTCTTTCTCATAATGATCCTCACTGTTGACTAATTCTCATTAAAACTGAGGCTTTTTTTTCCTTAGCTGATGCAGAGCAACAAAATGCATGCTGTTCTGTTTTGTCTTTAAAAAAAATAGAAACAGCTCCTGGTTTTATTCAGTTATACTTCGTTATTTATTAAGACTTCAGCCTTTGATTTACTCTTTGAGGCAGCCGTCTGAAGAGGCTTTCTCACGTTGACATGCTGTAATTCCAAATGCAGCGAACTACGTGCAGTCACACTATGTAATTTTAGTCCAGCCTGAGAAAGGATGAAAAGAGGTCTGCTTTGCTGGCAGTAGTTTGAACGCTGTCACCCACCTGCATTCAGAGCCTCTGGAAAGAATTCCAAGGTATTCTTCGGAGCATTGCATAACTCAGCCAGGCAAATCTGAAGAGAGGAATGACAGTGGCTTTAGCTGCACACTGTGGTGAGCTGTGACATTGATTAAACATGCACTTGGCACTTGCTGAATAAAGAAGGAGCTACGAGCCACCCTTGCAGACAGTGAGTTGCATAACAATGTGCGATGGCTCTGCTGTTTCATCGGCAGGCCGGGCGCATTTTAATCCTGTACCGAGGGAGAAAGTGCACTGTGCAAAGAGGAGCAGAGTTAACTGTACTTGGGGGTTTTCTGAGGAAGTGCTGCATGACAAATGGTGACATTAAGGCATTCAAGCTGAAACAGTGTTTCTGCCTTTTGTCTTTTTATGCTTTGTTTGACAGGCAATTGTTTCTATGGGAAATAAATGCTTTTCCTCTTTTATTCACCACCCAAAGAATGCAGGTTACCATGTAATTAATGAAAACACTTAAAAATAATCCTGTTCTGATTTCATAAGGGGGTATCAACAGAATTTTTTTCCTGCTTAAATCAGAGAGGCAATATTTTACTGCCCAATTGGAAAGGAGGGAGAACTCTGTAAAGTCTTTTCCTCCCAGTCTCTCCAGACAAAAAAAAAAACCAAACCCACACAATTTTAATATCCTGTGGAAGGAGCTGTATTTCAAATAATTTTATTCAGTCACTTTGATCTATGAAGGCTACCAATGCAGTATGTTTTCATTGGTGTAGCATAGCTTCTTGCTGTGAATGCAGCTGTATTTTAAATATATTGGAAAACTTGTTTTGTAAAAAATACTTGCCATGCCAAGCAAGTCAGAATTCAAATGTACAAAAATGTACTTTTGTGTATGCTTTTGAAAAATCAAAATGCAATTAATTAGATTGAGTTTGAACAATGGGAATGTAATTGGAATACCTTAATCATTTTCCAGAACAGCATATTTAAGGAGTTACAAGGCATTGTTTGAAATTCAATGTTGAAAAATCTTTTATAGAGAAAGCAGAAAACAGTAAAAACATTGTTTTAAACTCTTCCATTTTCAACTTAATTTACATTACATTTTTTCTCATTGTTTTTGCAAAGTGTCTAAGTACATTTGTTAGTTTCTTAGTAACAGACAAAACTGCATATTTTGCATGTGCATTATTTTAATGGTAAATACTATATTTGAAGTACTGTGAGTTGTATGGTACTTGTATGTGATTTGCCCTGTATCCCAAAAGTTGTGTTGCCTCAGTGAAATTGTTTGATTCTAGAAGAATAAACTAATTAGGTTATATCTCTCCATTATAACTTCCTCAATTATATATTTTCTAGTATTTATGTATGGTCTTTCCTTTCAAGCTCTTCCGTTTTTCTGAAAATGCTGCTTCACCTTCAGTTGTTTTTGCAATTGTTTTGTGTCTATGTATCTTGAATGTATTTCTGTATTCATTTGGATCCACTGAGAGATACAAAGATGGGGGAGTTTTCACCTGTGTGTTCTGACCATTCACATTGCTGACAGCACCTAGCAATAACAGAATTTTCAAGCCGCTGAACTGTATTAACCCTCACATGTTCAAAATCAAACCCCTTCTCCTGTGAAAGAGGGAAATTGTGCAACGTGAATATTTTACTTAAAGATTAATGATATATTTGCAGCTCCACTGCAAACAACCAGCTAATTACGATGTACCTGCAGAGAGCAGCAAAAAAATCCTGAAACATTTCTTGGCCTGGTTATTACCATGGTTGAGGTCTCATCGTGGTCTGTTTTTATAATTGTGCTGCAACTGCCACTTCAGTTGCTACGGTGAACTCTGGGAAACAAATCGGTCCGGGCTGCCCTTGCTCACAGGTGAGGAGCAGAGACGCCTCGTGCACAGCGTGATTCAGATGCAGTGTTTGCCGTGGTCTGGTGGCGCTTCTCCCTCACATCCTGCCATTGCATTGGTATGCGTGTCTGTGTGGACATGACGTGAATGGGTTTGGGAAACAGACCTGGCCAAAAATAAATCTCCAGCACAACGCAGTAAGGATGGGGAAGTAGCTGCTTAAGCTGTCAGTGGTGGCAAAGAGTTGCTGTTTGAGAAGAAGCAAATACAGATTGTCAGACTTAACATTTGTCAGTTATAGGAAACTCAAGGAATTCATCCATGTTGGGTGGAAGCTGGAATTTACAAATAACTTTGTTATAGCTACAATGCATCTCCAGTTTGAAGAGAAAATTTCATGCAAGATTTCTCACATGAGTGAAGTGAGTAATGTAGGTTGATTAGAAAAGGCCTTGATTTATTCATAATACTCAATATTTGGAAAGATGGGGAGATCCTTTACATTTTGTGTAAAATAACATTAAGAGTGTGGGAGTACATTTTATAGACGTCAGTAATAAACCTACCTGTTTGGGGTGAACACTACATAGCTATATAGTATTTGGAGTTTGGACACTGGTATCCAAAAACATCCTAAATTTAATTCTGTTACGTCCATCTAGGAAGAGCTTTCAAGCACTTAGTAAGACTTTGGCAACTCCTCAGTAACTGATTTATGTGGTATTCTGAGAGTAGGGCAAATTTGGTTGATTAGAGGTCACTCTGTTCATTACTGCCGAAGTCACTTCTATTGCATGGGAATAGACCTTAGGCAGTACAAATGTATGTCATATTTTAAAGATACTCATACTTCAGGGGAAGTTGCCAAGCTATTTTGTAAAAACTCTGTGCTATAAATTCAGCAATTTACAGTCCTGATCCTTCAGTGATCATTTTCCTGCAATACGCTACAGCTACGAGTAATGTGGTATACCCAGAGCATCACAACTGCAAAAGAAGCAGGTTCTCTTAAGCGTATGTTTTATTTTTCCTCATGTGTTTTGATGAATTTGTAGAATTTGGATTTTTGTGTATGCTAAAATCATTCTATATGCTGTATTTTTTCATTAAAATAGTATGGTTTTACTCATATCATGTGGAGGCTTTAAAATCTTTTTAGGCTAAAATGCTCTAATGAAATCCAAAGGATCAGTTGCCCGTGCAGACTGTTTTCCCTTGTAGTTGTTCTGAATTTTCCCTAAGATGCAGGAAAATAATTGAAATGAGGTAGCACATGTATTCTGTAGGGTAATGTATTCTAGTTTTCTTCTCCAACAACCTCCACAAACTTCCCTTTATAAGGTCTGGTGGTTTTTCAGTTAAACTGTAGAACAATAGAGCAAAGCTGTGTCTCTTGGGAGATGCAATAGTATGCATAAATTAAGATGAACTGGTTGGCTTGGCATAAGCAAGAAGTGGATAACCACATTCCTTCTTTCTTCTTTAGTTTTTATTTCTTTTTTTTTCTCTCTCCTGATAACAGATTTTTTTTTTCTTCGTGGGAGATGTTAGCCTGTTTTTTATGATACAGATTGATGTGTGATGCCCTTGAGTCAACAGTGATAGGCATGGCAAGGTTTCAAAGTATTTTTTTACTCTTCTGCTGAAAAAAAGAGGAAGGACTCAGGTCTTGCATCTGAATCAACACAAGTTATTTTTATTTACCTTTCTTACTATTTTCCTTTGTGGCTCTTTTATGTGTGTCAGCTCAGCATTGACTTGATGATTTTGACACTTCAGCTGTACACTTCATCTTGTTTTCCTTCTGATTTAGGAACTTCATTGCTCTTTTGGCTATTGTCTGGGGGTTTTCCTGATTTTGTAACTTACACGCCTGTCCCAAAATACCCTTGGAAAAATTCAGAATTCTCTCATAACTAACTACAGAAGTGTCTCCAGTTAGTTCCCACCTGTCAGTTTTCGCTTAGCAAAAATATTCATGTTCCAGTTTCTCCCCCTTGCTCTGAAATAGTTCTGCATTAAGAAGTCAATTAAATAGACATGAAGTAGTACCACTTCTTCTGCCACGCCCCTTCCAACACCAGCTTCTCTTGGAACCGGTCAGGCGCAATTCCTGTGACCATGGTCAGAATGGACACTGCTATTTTGTCAAGAAAAGTGCTATGTTTGACAATTGAATAAAAGTTTAGAAAAAAAGCCTTTGGAACGTGACATGTCATGTACTTGTTTGGAGAGAAGTATTTAAATCACTGTATTCAAGTACTGAAGCAATTCAGAAGTCAGTGACTGATGATGAATGTTCCTGAGTTAAAGGTGAGGATTTCAGCCCAGCTGAGTGTGGTGACCTTCTGACACTGGGCAATCTTCATTTTTCTCTTCTTTACTTATACCAAAAAGAATCTCTTGTATGGGTATTGTACCTTTCTAAAGTTGTTAGGAACTTCTGGAGTGCTTCAGTTCTGATTCAGTGCTGTTCTCTGCAGCTCAAGAGAGGTTTTTTTTTAATCAAAGACAGCAGGTTTTTGAGACTATTCCTTCACAATGTTTGACTGTAGGCTTCATGCTTCTGTAGGAATATTAAGGCTTTCAAGTATCAGTTTTTGAGTTCTCATCTTCATAAATTTTGGTGTGTTAGAGGAGTCCAGTAAGCGAATATTGAGTCCTTACTGGGCAAGTAGAGTAGTGAGAACGGATTGTAGTCCAGGAGGGTGGTTCTCGGGGAACTGCAGTGCTACACCAACTTCTTCTTTCTCCAAAGTCCTTAAAGCATCTTACCATCTGAGAAAGAACACATCTTGTCTGTTTTCAGATGACTGATCTTGAAAAACAAAACAAACCTAGAGATTACTGCACTCCCAGCATCTTTTATGTGTTACTTTCCTCTGTTTTGTTATCCTTATTTGGAAATAGTTTTTAAAGAAGAGGATGAAAATATTAGCCCACAAAACCTCTTATTTCCTATTGCAAGAGAATATGAATATATGTTTGTATTTTCAAAGCATTTAAAGTAGGAGACTGTTTTCTAGTAGATACTGCTTTTGGATTAGAACTATAACAGAATTTTTTTAAATGTCAAAACTGATTATCCGTTCGACTTGTTAATAGTATAAAAGATTTATGAAAGAACGAATTATAAATATGTAGTTTCAGCTCTGCTGTTTTGCAAAAATTTGTTGCAATTTATAAGGAGTAATTATGTATTGAAACATCATGGCATTGAAATCTTTGAAAATTAAAAACCTAGTTGTAGGAATGAAGTAGCTTAGATTTGATTTGTAATTGGGTACTGGATTACATGACAGATAAAGCACTTGTTCTTTTCAAGGCTGAAGCTTGCTACAAAGACCTAATTGGAGGTATTTTTTTTCAGCAAATTGGTATTTAGCAAAGTTCACTGAGACACTGGACCTTTGCTTCAATCTTTATCTGTTCCTGTGCTGCACATTGTTTTATATGTCTTTTAAACATAAATTCATGAACTGGCGGATCTTCATTGATTTTTGTCAGCTGGTGGTATATTTTGCAGCTGCATGTACAGAGCATACCTCAGACTAGCTTGTGACCTCTGTCCCCCCTCACTTGATCATAGTGAATTAAAGTGCCCATTAAATTTTCCAGAGGGAAAGGATTTTCATGGTTAAGATACTCAAGAAATATCAGGTGAGAAATAGGAGAGGTAAAGACGACATTTCAGTCAGGCTTCTCCCATCCCACGCTGTTCTTCCTTCTGCTTCTCATCCACATATTTTTTTTGTCCTGCTGCCTAAATGATAGAGTATTTTACTCTGGAATCAAGAGTGGGGTGGGAGTTTTGTCTGTCAGTTTCTTTTTGTGAGCCTTAAATAAGTTTTTCCAACTGATGACTAAGCTTCTGAAGATGCTTTACAGGACAGTCCGGAAAACCTAAGTGAACAAGATTTCTTCCTCATCTGAGATCACTATGGATTTCTGGAGCTTTGTGGTTACAGGATAACATCACTGTCTTGAAAGCTTGAACAACACACTGCTTATGTATCTGTATCTGCCTCCCAAGGACCTGTTATTTTTTATTATTCCCCTTTGGATCCACTTAGACATAATTCTTCTGGTACTAAGCAGAGATAGATTTTTCACAGACCTTTATGCCTTGGACTCCGCTGTATAATATGTCTTAAATAAAAAGAAACTAAACCATGGTGTTTGCCTTCCTGCCTCCTGCAGATGAGTTTTCTTTCAGGAAATACTGTTAGAGGCTGATCCTTGATACAAGAATTTGTAGAAGCTAACAAGTCATACACAAGATGCAACTGGTGTTAGTTTCATTCCTGAGATTGATTTCTGTATGCTTGCTTTTAATTGTTCACTTGAGAAATAAAAGGCCTGGACATCACCTTCAAAAGTGTCTGGGTTTGGCCATGAGTGTTCAGTGAAATTCCCTCTGCCAATAGACTGTCACCATCTTGTGATGGCTGTTTAGTTTTGGGAAAGCAGTGCAGGCCATTGCCCTGACTGTGTCAAGGCACAAGACCGTGAAGTTTAGTGTGGAGAGAGCCTATCCTAAGGCTTTCCTGGGCCATTTATCTCATTTTAAGGCTCAGGGGTGTTTCACCCAGAAGTTCCCTTTTTCCCTTCATCGGTTGGAAGCCAACACTAGTAGCTGTAGCCCTGCTCATAGAGGAAGCCTGGGAGTCTACAAGTAATGGATTGGTTTCCCCTCTGGAGGTAATTGGTAAAGGTGTTCAGCCAGCCCTTTAAAATTCAGATGCAGAGAGATACCACACTGCATCTCTCAAAATTTCCAGAATAAATATTACCAGTCCTACCAGTTTTTCTTATTTTACTCTAGTTAGACAGTACATCTCAAGTGGTTACATTTAGACTTGGTAATTATGGTGGGGAATATGAGTGGTGGATGTGTGAAAGAGAGTGCTCTGCAGTGCCACATGCTAAAACACTCACAGATTTTACTAGAGGCGTTAAGAATTAATTGTAAAAATTATGCCACATTACCAACAGGCCCAGTCTTTTTTGAAAAGAGAATATGACTTCAGAGAAACATGTGACACCACACTGCATGTTCTACAGTTCCTATATAACAGAAATGTCGAATGTGCTTTCTTCCTTTTTTTTTTTAAATCTTGTGCCTTCCTGGTAAAATACAGTAACCACTAACAGGACACAAATGTTTTAAGGTACACAAGAGACCTCTGAAAGAACTGTAAGTAACACATTTTCAGTTTGTTGTGTTTCTCCATATTAGTGGTTTTCCCAAGTAGTGGCAGCACAATTAGATAAGCTGCTAAAAATTTCCTGACTAAAGAAACTATCAATCCCTTTCTGTTCATGTGCAGAGCAGATTGCCAAGGTTTGTCATAGACATTTTTGCTTTGCTTTTCCTAAAAGCAAGCTCACTGTAATTTCAGGGAAGAGTTTTGTCAGCTGGGGTGTGTGGCTCGATGTGCATTTGAAGAACTTCTTGTGTTGAGGGCTGACTTTCATTTTCAGCAGTTGAAAGTCTTACTTATTTAGTCAAGTGATAGGTTTTCATTTTCTGGATAGTAACAACCTTCTTTGTCATTTATTTCTTTTGTGTTCTTTTTTCCTCTCATGTTTTTGAAAATAAAACATTGTAAATGTATCTGGCACTTCCCATATTGTTATGCAGACACTTCCCACTCAAGAGTATTTCCTTTCTTACTGTCCTCTGGGGGTATTCTTAGTCCTAAGTACAAATCCAAGGAAATGGATCCCTCTGGTTGAAGGAAGTAGTCTATGGCAAATTATTCCAGCACAAAGTATAATTTTTTATTGATGGGATTTGTATCTTCTTGTCCTCCCTAAAGGACATCAAGATAATACAGCTTATTAACAAAAGAATATTGTATTTTATTTTGAGTTATTTTTTGTTGCTCTGCTGTAGCATAATGGGGAATGATCCATTTTAAAAAGTGGTGCAGGAACTTGCATGATGTTGCAGGAAGGTGAAAATTTTCCTACTCCAGAAGTCTTAGAGATGATTCTTCCTATCATATATTAAATTGGTTGATATATTTACCACATAAGAGCTATTTGCACTCTAAGGCACTTTGAATATGCAGTAAATGCAAAGGGTTACCTGTCATTTAACTAGACTCAAGGAAGCTGTAACTTTTCAGTGTGCTCTTTGTGTGTTTACTAAAAGCCCATCTTGGTATATAAAGAAACAGCTATTCTCTGAAAATACACCGGAGTGATAAAAGTTCTGTTTTGAATATGCACAGCAGCTCTGCTATCTTGGCCAAGCAAAATAATTAGATATTGAATGCAGAATGAGATGCTTAAATAGTCTCCTTTTTATCCCCTGAGGACATGGTCTTGTAGGTGTGCTCACACATACAGGAAAAATAAAGCACAGCAATTGCACATCCTTTCATTCCAGTAACAGTCATGGTATCCTCTGCTGACAGAGCAGAAGACCCAAATCTGGGCCTTTTTCCATCTGCTGAAGTAGTGGTTTAAAAATGCTTCACAACTTCATTATCTAATTTTGAATTTCTGCATCTATTTCTGCATCGTGTTCAATGAAATGGCAGGTTTCCATCTTATTTTCGATTCCTATCTTATTCTAAAATACTAGTGACTGTTTTATGGCCTGGAAGAGGTAATGCTCAGACTGAGGACCATTTCAAGGTGGCTGCTTGCCCACTCCTCTGCCAAAAATAGTGAAATCACTATTCCCTTCTCCATTACAGGGATGATGAAAGCCAGTTTAACATTTATTTTAAAATCCCAATCCACGTTCTAAGGGTAGTGACGATACTTTTCCTTTCATCTCTGTGTAGTGCTGCACACTTAAAACACTTAAGATGACATGATAAACAAGCATCCACCTCCTTATTTATTTTGAGCATATTTTTACTTTTTTTAAGAAAGGGTTTGTCTGCAGAATATTTAAATCTTGTATTTTTCTCTGTGGAAAATATTTTTTTATTTTTCTAAGTGGAAGATGCATTTGACACTTTTAGCTTACCTTTATTATTAGATTTATTTTAGTACATCGACCTCAAATAGAAATCATTGGTCCTTTCTATCTTACTAAATGCCATAGTGGGTTGTATTAGTAATAAGTTTTTTTTCATCCCTTAACCAGGCAAACAACTTATTCTTCATGCAGTCTCTGAATGCCTGTCTTTATATGTGTCTTTCTTCACATTTTTCATATATTTTTTAAATTATTTTTTTCTCTTATTTATGCTTTTCTCTATGTTGTCCTTTATTTGTTTGATAATATAGAACATTCCTGGAGCATTGATGCTTCCAACAACACCACTTGTCTTCTAGATTTCATTGCAAACATGATTTGGTTAGAGCTTTATGCTTTAATTGGGTTCCTCCATATTTTGTTGTTTTTAAGAACTGGTAATGGGTAAATCCAGCTTTCTTTCAGAGGAGAGATTATTAAAAGTTGCGGTGGGGTTGGATCCTATGGCAGTTTGTGCTTACTCTTCAGTACTTTGCTCACAGCCTTTCCACACTGATCACATAAATCCAATGAATACACAATTTTGCATTTTTAGATTTCATTAATTATTCTTCCTTGATGATGTATTCCCAAGCCCCATATAAGATTCCTCTGTAGACTCCAAGAAGAATCTCTCCATTACCTGACCAACTGTTCAGGTTTTTTTGGAGTTCTGTTTAATGGCACAGAGCGATCCTTAGTGGATTCCATTGTGAAGGACTAGAGTGTGGCATTAAATACTAATATCTCAAAAACTGGGGATCGTGCATGGCTTTGGTAGCCACTTACGCTTGAAAAGCTCAGTTTGGTTTTCATGTCTTTTGTACTGTTTCGGTTTCTTTATCCCATCCTTTCAAATGCAGGGAATTGTGTCTTGTTTATTGAACTGTACATTTTGGCCTCATGAAATAATGCCTTGCGCTTTTTCTGGCAAAGGGTTTTTTCTGGATTCATGGATACATGTGTGAAAAGTGTTGTTTGACTTGACTTGTAAACAGAACTTTCCTGAAAGTACTCAATTCCACCAAAATCAAATGGTCTTTAATAAATAAGCAAACCAGAAATAACAAGAGCACTAGTTTTGAGTGCTCATTACTGGGCTATGGATGACTGACTGACTTCCCTGAGCAGTGCATTTTGCCTAATTGAGCAGTTTTCCTTTCCTCTTGCAGTTACACTTTTTTTATCCAAGTTTTCTAGAACACGCAGTAATAGCAACGCCAAGACAGACCAAGGTTGTTAGGCTGTCATTTTATCACCAGTAGTGGACAATAACAGGGAGAATATAGAGATGGGGCTGACATGCAGATACTGCTTTGGTATTGTTAGTATGTTGCCAAGGGTGGTGTACCCTCATTTATTAGCCCTTGATGGCCTGTTCTTACATCAATTTACCCAATTACTTTTGAACCTGTGATAATATTTACTACCCTGACATTTAGTGTTAAGCTTTTCCAAACCTCAGAAGTGATGTATTGTGTAGTGTATATTCTTGTACAAATGGCACCATTTCTTCTAATGGTGTGCCCTTTCCTTTGAACATATTGATCAGTGCAATTCTGCACACTTTTTTTACCACTCATAATTTAAAAGCAATGTCTTTATGATACCCTTCATTAGTCACTGAGGCTGCAATGCCTTTATTTCATTTTAGGTAGTGCAGCAGCTCATTCTGTACCTTGTGTTTAGTCACCCTTCTCTCTCTTTTCCAGGTCTTTCCTATCTCTTTGATAAAAGCGGGAAATGCACATGATGTTAAAGTGATACTAATGATTGAATGCAGCCTCAGTAATTAAGTTATAATTTATTATCAGCTTTTCTAACATTTGACCTGATTTTTTTGACTGCTAAATGACTCAGTGCTGACATCAGAAGGACAAAATTTTCAAGTTGTATCTGAACAATAGTAATAATTTGGAGCATGACCCTGTACCCATTAAATTCAGAGGCCCACCCTTTTTGTATTGTTCTTCTGCTCTGACATGGGCTGTGTGACTCATGGCCTGTAAGGGTGCTGAACCGCTTTCTCGTGCTTCATTGTTCCAGGGACGAATCTCTCCTGATGTCATTTTTCCTAATACTGAAAACAGTACTGTGAAAATGCTGGTGTTATTCCTATTTTAAAATAAGTGAAGAAAAAGTCAGGCTAATTAAATTACTACAAGATGTAGTATTGATGTATTTGGAAAGCTTTTGTTTTATTTTTACCCAAAGGCTAATGTTTTCTTAGAGATCTGATTTTGAACTACTCTGTGGGCAATCTCTTTTTCTATCAAAGCAGAGCAGAGCACAGCGTGTTAATTAGGCCTATTATAAAAGAGGCTTGCCCTGGGTTGATTCTGAAACAGAAAATCAAGAGGCAGCAGAGCATGACGTTTGGAACCGACACTATTGCCTGCAGCAGGGACTGCATTCATAGATCATATGTTTGCAAAGATGCAGCAAATGGGGGCTGAAGAATGGCTCCAGTTTTTAAATATTTAGCAAAAGGGTGTTGGAAGGACAGAGTGCTTCACTCATGCTTGGCAGTATATGTGGCCACAAGACTTTCTTCTGAAGGTTTTAATTAAAAACACAAAATTAGTGTTTTCTTTGTGTGGGTTTGTTTTTTTTTTTTTAACAGTGATGTTCATAGCAGCTGAGAGTCTTTAACAGGATAATGAGATCCTGAAGTCTTTAATCTGATCATGGCTATGGGGGAATAACATACTGAGGCATAAAAAAAAAGTCCTCTCATTACAAAGCATGTTTTAGAAATGCTGTAGAATTGACAGAACTTTTGGATCTTACTTTTAATTTATTTGGAGGTTAGAAATCATGAAATAAAAAAGAAAAATGTAGTGTCAGATGAATGTGGTTCTGTAGTCGTGGTCTTAACATTGGTCTTAAACTTTAGTAAGTTGAAGGGTAATAAGAATGTCTTATTTTACTTTGGGCTTCTTAAGCTGATTATCCCATGTCTTCTGAACTTTATTACTATGAAAGAAAAAATAGGTCATTCAGAATACATAGATATTTTCTTGAGGTTTTTGCAGGGGAGACTTGGATACACTGTAGTAAATTTTGAGCATTTGTGCGTGATATGAATAAAGCAGTTTTGTAATACAGATACTCTACATAACTGGTGGTTATCTTTCACATTGCTTAAAACTGAGGCAGGATTCGATGGCTACTTCAGGATGAATATTTAACAAAACACACTTATTTATACTTCTCAGAAAGATGAAACATCTTACTGAAATGGATCCAAAACAAAATAAGAAATGAGATTTGGAGGCATCTCTAGGGTCACTGGAAGCTTTACCCCATGCAAGAAGGAGGCCTCCCTTATATTTCTGGGGTTTCCATATGGATTCTCTCCTGAGCACGTTTTTCTTTTCAGCTACTTCCTTCTAACTGATCATTCATTATCATCTCTCTCATATTTGCAGTGATAGATCTCTTTGAGAAAAGAAATAAAAGGACTGTAGTTTTGGAAGAGTTTCCAGTGGTGCCTTCTGCTGTGGCTGCCAGCACAACCTTCTTTCCTTCAACAACATCAGTCATGTGTATTGGTCCAAAGTAAAATGAGATTGTACAGAAGAAAAATACTTCTATGGGCCTCTAAAATAACTGAAATTCACTAAGTCCTTAAATAATGAGTGCAGAGAATGAGAAGTTATGTGCAGGAGATAGATTGAGAGCATATATAGACAGCTTTTCTCAGAGCACAGAAGCAAGGTGGGTCTGCATCTGGCAGTGTCATAGCTGTAAAACTGGTAAAGGTGTTGATTTTTTTTTTTTTTTTCTTGAGTGGCTGTTTGGGAGTTTTTTTACATCAAGTTTATGGGCTCCTTTGGGGTAGGAATTCCTAATACAGTCACACCGAGAATCACAGTGGGCAAGGCCTTGACATTAGATGCAAATCAATAAGAACTTTTCATCATTTTCTTACAAATTATTCTTCTGTATTTGTTTCTTCAATTTGCTATAAAGTGTCAAGATTTTTTTATATGATGGATATGCTATATTAATAGTTCACTTCATTTTAGAATAAATGTGCATATTCTTGTGATATTTTAAATACACTTTGCAATGGAAATAATCTTATTCATAGCCAGTTAAGTCAAACTGAGGATGTTAAATGAATTGCAGAAAAAATTATTGCTGTTCAGTACTGTCTATTTAATGGGCCATTAGGCATGGCTATTCTTTGTTTGAATATTGTATAATAAAAGAAATCAAAGGAGTATTAGACTCAGTTGGGTCATTATCTTGCTACACACACATATATATATATATATGAAATATAAGGTGATACCTTGATCCTGTGAAACTACCTGCCCTCATATGCTTTTTTCATTATATTAAGGTTGTAATTGCATATGGCTAGTCTTAGATATTTGTAAGAAAAAGATCTATATTAGTGATGAACGAATAGATTTGTGGAAAGCAGTTGAAATGTTCTGAAATCACACATAATCTTTAAATGTTAATCAATTGCTTCCCAGGAACAAGTAGGCATAGGTTAAAAGTTCTCAAAAATGCCTTAACATCCCATGACACTTAGGCATGTGAAAGACTGTAGTTTTCAAAAGACAGGATGCTCAGCAGTTTGTGGAACCCAAGACTTCTTAACACAACTTCAGTCATACTCCTTTCCACACAAATCAGACTGATTGTTACTAGCATATAAGGGAGATTTAGTGTAATGAAATCTTTTTTTACCTGTTTAGCCTTCATTCAGCATCTAATTTGCAAATATTTTGGCAAGAGACTAGTTGAATTCCCCTAAACCATGAAATGTTTTCCAGATGTTTGTCATCCCTACCTATCTTAGCAAATGGCAGTGACCCTGCTGAGATTTCTGCTTTTCACAAGTGCAACAGAATAAATTTAGACCTGAGGCACTTTTTTGATGTGAATTGTGAGTAAATATGTATGCTGCCTGTTGCCCCTGACCTTCCTTGCTAATTATCAGGGACAGTAGGACACTGACCCATTTTTTGGATATGTCCACTCATAATTGCCTAATTAATAAAGGTGGTGATAAAAATGCTACTGTTATCAGTTATGTGTGGTACCACTGGTATTCCAGCCTTTTAGAGCACTGCTGTCATCATCTGGCCACGTGCCCATGGTGCTGTTGCCCTGCTGTTCTCTGTCACCTCCTACCCTGCTCTGTCACCCTGGGCTGTCACAGCTGCCTCTGGGCCCCAGCAAGAGGCCAAGGTGCTGTCCTGCAGCTGCCTGCTCATGCTCCAGGTTCAGCTGCAGGTTTTAGCCTGTGCTCTGCTTCATGCTCTGGTTAACTGCTGGTATAGCCAAAAGGTGAGACCTTGGTGTGTATTTACTCAGTGAAATTTGAGAATCCCATGGCAGGCTGTGGGGGAAGCAGCTTGGGTCAGGTGGTGCAGAAGCCAGTTCCCGGCTCTGGTTTTGGACCCTTCTCTGAAACACCACCTTGTCCCTAGGCAGACTTACCCTGACAGCCCTGGTTAAGGAGGACAAGGAAGCAGGATAAAACCTGAGTGCAATCCCTGCCCTGAGTCTAGAAATGAAATAATTTAATCTTTTCTTTTGATGTAAGTATGTGTCATAGAGTAATCATTTGAAGTGCTCAGGAAACCCAGCAGAAGTTCAGGTGGGCTCTCTGAGGCAGCAGTTCTGTTTGAGAGTCAACAAGGGGGAGCTTCTGAACAGGACTGTGGTGCTGGGAGCTGAACGTTTCTCAGCACTTCACTGACCCACAGAATCAGGGAGCACCAACAGCACAAAAAAGGACAGATGTGACAGACATCACATCCAGTGGGAGCCTGACAGCCAGGATGGTCTGAGTGTACTCAGTACGGGAGACTGAGAGCCCCAAACTGAGCTCTGTGTAAAAGCTATCTGTCATTATCTAGTAACTGCTTTGTCCTTGAGATAACAGAGACTCCTGGATAAATATCCATCTGTCATTTTTACAAAGCCAAGAATTTTAATCTCCCATTTTCATTTTCTTAGGAATGCTGTGTATTTGCAGTTTGGTGTGCTTACATGCATGCTCATATAAATCAAAGGCTGTTGGTGCCTTCTTACACAACTGAAGTACCCATATAAAAAGATTCTGACATATTAAATATGTCATAATGGTATTCAAATTATAGGTCTGGTATAAGCAGAAGTATTTGTTTCTGTTTCATGGTGTTTTGGATTTTTTTTCCTATAAGAAAAGCTATCATATTTAATTCAGGTAAAGTGTTATGATACACCTTCATTGCTCAATTGAGTCAGACAAAAAAAGATGGATATGTTCCCAAGGGAGAGCATACTTTGAAGAATGCAGTGGTTTACTTTTAACACGTGTTCTTCACTGAATCCAAATTGTTGTCATCTTAGTTGGCCAGATACCTGTATGTGAGGACAGTAGTCCAAAAATTCCATGCTTTTATTTGATGGAGATAGGCTTTTTTTAATGTGCAAGTTTGTATTTAAGTTTTAACTCATGTTTGTAGTATTTCAGTTCCCTTAAGAACTTTGTTACATGATCAAAAATTTTTTATTATAAACCCGTGTAATGTATATTTATATTTATGAAATACATAATGATATCTGAAGGAAAAATCTAATTCAGAAATCTCAACTAAATGTGCTGCAAACACTAAAAGCAGCGAGGACGGTGATGGAGTGTGAGTGGCACAGCCTGAACTGAAGTTCTACTTGGAATGCTGCTGGATGTGCTAAGCCTCTTTCAGTCCAGAAAATTGCTGTTGGGACATCTGTAGCTGCAGCTGGTCACACCAGAAAGAGGTGGACGGGTTAGCAAAGAGTAGATCTGGGCCAGGGGTGTAATTTATAAAAGAGTATCCTGTTGTCCTAGTGGCTTAAACAGTGTCTTAAAAATTACACAGAGTTCAACAAACTGCTCAAGTCTTCTTCACCTCTTTCAGAAAGCAGAGCTGTATCTCCACTAAGTGTACACTGTAATCAGTTTGGCATTCTTTCAACTGAAAGCAAAGTAGGCACAAGGCGTAGGTGAACTGCCAGATAAAGATAATAAACAGTAATTTGCCAATTCTGGGTTCTTTCAAGCAATTTTTTCTGATATTTATCTAGGTATCCAGTCTTGATGAATATTTTGGGGATTTAGATTGGGGATGGAAGGGAGTTTAGGCATTTGGGCAGAAAAATACAGTTGCATGAGTCACAATTCTTAGTAAATATAATAAAGGAGAAAAATAGCACAAAACACATAATTGGCACCAAAACTTGAGTTTCACAGAGTCTGGCATTAAGGTAAAAAAAATTAGTAGTTGTTCCCTAAAAGGTCGTTTAAATTGAAGCCAAGTGAATGCATTTCATTTGTTTCACATGGGAACTATCGCAAAGCAATGCAAGTGAGTTGGATCTGCTAAAACCAGAAATCTCTCCCATCTCTCTGGAAAACATTCCCACTTTAAAGTTATGTCAGTTCAATTCCCTTCATGATGATAATTTTGAACTTAACTATCCATTTAGCAAAGGAGAGGGCAAGCCAGCACTAAGGATTTGAAATTATGTATTCTGGTCTCATGAAAATTTCATGGATAAGATAAATAAATAAAAGGTTTCCAGAGTGAAATGCTGTGGTTATCTAAGAGGTCATATCTCTTCCTCACTCACCATCCTTATAATAAACAGCTATTGATTAAATTGAGGAGCCACTTGGTCTTTAGTAGCACAGGTGGGAGGTGGTTTCTGGCCGGGGCTTCACTATGGTAGGATATATTCTATGCTTGCCTTTTTTCACTGCCCTCCTTTCCTCTTTTCTTTTCTTTTCTTTTCTTTTCTTTTCTTTTCTTTTCTTTTCTTTTCTTTTCTTTTCTTTTCTTTTCTTTTCTTTTCTTTTTTTTTTTTTTTTTTTTTTTTGGTGTGTGTGTTTGGTTTCTTTTTAAATCCACACATCATCAGATCTATATGTGTTTATTTTTACATGTTGCTGAGATTTTTTTGTGGGCAACCATTCTTCACTAGCGACTGAGCATAAAAAATGGAGGCATATATATATATAAACACATATGTAAAGGTAAGAATCAGCAGTTAATTGAAACTGGTTTTCTTAATGCCAGTGTTTAAATTCAGTTTGCTTTATATATATGGAGTATTTTGACTTGGGTTATTTTTGGAGCCATGATACCAGGCCTGGCAGATTAATATTTTGTTTTGGTGAATTTTCTTCCTATTCAATAGCACTTCACCCAGTTAAGAATTTGTGCCATTGTAATAGATTCAAAAGACAAAAAGCAAGCTATTGATCAAAGAACTCCTGGCAGAGATAAATCCAGCCTTAAACCTGCATAAACTGGTTTGTTGAATTTAGCTTGGCTATTTATACTGTCCCATCATGCTGTATTTAGAGCTAAGGGTTTGGTGACAGGAGTTGAAAGTCTGTGATCTGCTTTAGCTTGGAGGATGAGATGTGCTAAATGAAACATTAAAGAGTTCTTCTGTGCTTTGTTCTGTCCTAATGCAAGTTGTCAGGGCTTTTTGTTGTCTGGCATTTTTTGCTGGAAAAAGAATAAATTTATTTTATCATAAACTCAGTTATTTGTGAATACTTTAGACTATAGCAAATATTTTCTGCAGTTAGGTTAAAAATAGCATGTCCTAGGGGCAGAGGAAGCAGCTGTGTTAAAGTATCTGCCTATTGCTACATTTTCAGGATTTCTATTAATGATACAAAGTCTGTTGAAATGACATGCATTACATATTTGTCCAAACAAGTGGAGAAGAGAAATAAAAAATGTGGTGCTAGAGAATCCATTAGAATTGTGTATCTTTGCCTGTCTTCCTAATCAGAGGAGCTGATATCTATATTCTACCCACAGTTACTTCTGTAACACATATATATCACACTGAAAAGCACTAAGACAGTGAGGTTTGGCCTGTCTAATATATGTTCTTACTCATCTTTACTGTTTTGTGGTTTACATATATGCAGATAAAATTTGCATGCTCTGAAGGATACATAATGGCTTTTAAAACAATCCTTTCTCATGAAAAGAAGCAAAACTGGACTTCTACTGAGTAGATAACTTCATTCATTTAAGAACTATAAATATTTTTGCAATAATGCAGAGAAATTTTCCCAGAGGAGAAGATGATTGTAAATAAAGTGGGTGATGTGAAAGTCTCTATACATGCTTAAGCTGTTAGATTCAGCAAATGCTACTCTGCTACGCCATAGGTTACAATTTTTCCTCCATAGATTTTTGTTTACTGTTACTCTCTGCATACAGTTTGAGCCAGGACTGTATATTAAGGTACTAGAAATGAATATAGCATATGGTAATCCTGTTCCATACCTTGTTGGCACTTTTGTCCTCTTGTGTCTTTTGCTAACCTTTGTTTTCCAGGTATCTTGTAAATTTCTTTCTTTACAGGTCCATTGCAACACAAATTTAAAATGACTATTACAAAATACTGCGTTTTATCATTACATTTCATTAGTATTTTAATAATTACTAATATCTAGCTTTTCTGTTTGAAACATCCATACTAGCAGTGAGAGGGTCTCCAGTGTTAGTAATTTTGCTAAACTGCTTGTCTCCTGTAGTTTTGGATATGGCTCGACACGTTCCCCTGTACCGAGCTCTGCTGGAATTGCTCCGTGCTATTGCCTCTTGCACGTCGATGGTGCCGTTACTGCTTCCTCTGTCAGGAGAAAGCAGCGAAGAGGAGGAAGAGCAGTTGGAGTCACAAGCTTCTGTTGGGACCTTGTTGGCTAAAATGAAGACCTGTGTAGATACCTATACCAACCGACTGAGGTAAGCACTTCTGTCAGCCCTGCCCTTCATTTAAACTGTATTGTGTGGTTGTGCTTTAGGAATGGTACTCCCCAGTTTAGTGCTCCCACTGAGATACTGCAAACCACATTGCCCCTTGCTGGCTCCTACCTTCCTCTCCCCCTGTGGTGGGCTGGAGAGGAGAATTGGAGGCCCAAGAGGTAAAAATCACGGGATGAGATAAGAACAATTTACTGGAAGCAGCAATGAGATAAGAGAACAAACAGCAACAATATTACTAGCAAAAGCGTACAAAAGAGAGAGTGATTATTCACATACAGAAATGCTCATCACAGAGCTCAACCCAACTGCAGCTACACCACCCTGACCCCTCCCTCCAGCTGGGAACAGGCATTATCCAGCTGCTCCCTCCGGTATGGAACTGGCACCAGCCAACTGCTCCTTCCACGACACTTCTTGACCAGAAGGAACTCTTTCTTCCCAGAGGAAAGTCCCTTTCCCCTGCCCCAACAATGGTCTGAGATGGTGTACAGTAACCTCTGGGTACTGGCCATGCCCTCTCCTGGATACTGCAAAAATTAACCCTGTTCTGGCTGGAACAGGACATGTGCTTTTAGTTATTATGAATGTAGCAGTGAAAGGAGATTGAATTCTGTCTATTTCTCTGAATGGATGTTGCCATCTAGAGTGAGAATCTGCTTGGTCTAGATTTGTGTTTGTATGTATCTGTCTGGTTTACTGTACTATTTACAGGGAATGGTTTTGGTATGACAGACATAAGGTGGTAGATTTGCATAGTTTTGTCATTTCATTGATAACTGTCAATGTTGCAATACAGATTTTAATTTCTTTATTTTAGTAATTTTCTGCTTCCAGTAATTGGTTTCTTGATTCTTTTTACTTGCTTCCAATTTAAGGACAGCTTCTTGAGAAATAATAACCTGTCCTTCTCTGTAAAATTTAGTGCTGTCCCTAAGCATATGCTGAAACATCATAGGAAGAAGGTAAACAAAATACCAGGAAAAGGTGTGTGGAGCATGTTGTTTCTCCCACTATCAACTCGGAATATTTACCAACCATTACCTGAGAGACTTTTTGAGAAAGAATCTCATTATTGGGAACTCTTTCTAGTAGCTCCTGATGAACTGGACTTTACCCATCAATTTCTCCAATCCCTTTGGACTGAAACTGCAACTCTTGCTTATCAAGCATGTCAGGTACCTGTAGTGGAATACTTTTTTTGCTAGTGTAGTGTAGTGCAAAAAAAAAAAAAAAAAAAAAACCAGAACTGGGAAGGACAAAACCCAGTTCTTTATGTTGGATACCCACCTAAAAGGTCAGCTTGTGCTTGCTGGCAATATTATCTATATATCTCATAGTATATGTAATCTTCTTAAAATAGGAAAGATATTTGGCTTTTATATAATCCATTTCCAATACCTCTGTAAGTAATTCTCCACCAGAATTGCTGTTTTTTCTTTGCTAATCTGGTCATCCATTAGCCTTGGATTTAATGGCCATGGAAACCTGTATCTTCTCATGTCACTTCCCCAGGCTGAAGCCTAAGAAGTTTCTTTGTGAGAGTGGCACACAACTGCTGTTCATAAGCTCTTTTCTATTTCAGAAAGTAAATGCTGTATGAGTAGTTCTTCAGTGCCAGCTTAGGATCTGGAAGCAAAGAAGAGTTCTAGAGTCACAGTTATTTTAATATTTAATAATAATAATATTTAATAATTCAATAAAATTAATATTACATGGATTTGATAAGAATTCTGTGGTTGGTTCTTTGTGCATTATCTGTACAATTTTCTTGTATTACTTTGTTATACCAGCACAAAAGGAAAGCTTGTCTTTTACTAGGTGGTTTAAGCATAGTGCTGTTTGTCTTTGAAGCAGTGTATAGACAAGGATGAACATCAACAGCCTGGACAGCGTGGAGTCACTGGGGTGGAAGGATTGAATTCTGGCACACCTTCAGCTAAATTCTCACCATTTTAGTTGAAGGTGTGCCAGAAATATAAGCAAGTATTGGCATGAATTTCTTAAATGGGACAATCTGCTGTTCCTTTTAGGTCAAATTGGCAGAACAACAACCCAGAATTATGGGTTCTAGTTTCAAAGGCAAAACATCACATCCTCTGAGCAACAGACTTGCATGTCTGCCAAATGTCATCTCCATGTTGGACTGGGAGTGTCCACTTTGTTCCAGAATAGAAGGGGAACAGTTTGGTTTTGGACTTCAGTTAGCGTTGAATTTCCTTTACTTTCAAAGGTCGCAATATTCTGTTAGAAAATTGGGAAGTTTCTGGATAATGGAGAAGACATTTAGGGATGAGATGATTTCTCATGACTGTATGAATGCTAGGGAGTCAAAGCCATCAGTGACTGGAGAGCAGTCAGGTTGGTGTAATGAGTTGCCATGAGGGCTGACTTTGAGACATGAGCTTGCTGTGGTGGCTGAGCCCTTTGCTGCAGGGAGCTGCTGATGTGTGGCAAAGCAGGTTCATTAGAACCAACGTCTGCTGGGTGAGCTTCATGGCAAATGGTTATTCTGGCAAAATGAGATGGTGGCTCATTGGCCTGATGTGTGATCTAGCAAGCTTACCTCTAAAATTCCTAACTATGCTTCATGGGAATGCTGGACTACAACCAGGTGGGCTTGAGGCATTTTCTGTTCTATGGCTTTTCACTGTCTTCACTGCTATTTTGGAGAACTTTTATGTGAAAGAGTGCATTTTTCAAACAAAAAATATTTTCTTTAGAACTGGGCCCCAGTAATCAAGGCCTAATTTGTTTTAATTTATTTTTTCTTTAAAAAGCAATGATCAGTTCCTTCTACTGCATGCTGAAACTAACATTTTGAGTTGATGGCTGTCTGCAGGGAGCAGTCCTGCAGCCTCTGGTTTGGAATGCTTCCACTTAATGTCTGTAAAGAGTGCTTCAAGCCCCAGGGCGGGGTAGGTGGAGAAGGTTACCAGCTTTCACCAGTGGTCGTTCACACAGTCCCTTGCCTGTTTTGCCTGATTTCAGGAGATTTATTTAAGAAAGTGTGAATTACTGGAAGGAATAAATGTGGAGTCCCTGAGGGCTGTGGTTGCAAACCCAGGATAGTTTTATCCCAAGAGAGTGAGCCCCAGACTAAGACTAAGCAACACAGTGCTGTATGCATGTCCCTGTGGTGCACAGGGGCTGGATGGTTCACTGGCTGTGCTCTGTGAGTGCTTTGATAAGGGTATCATTCTGTATCACCACATTTTCCTCCAAGTACCAGGCATGGGTGAGTAAGTATTAGTATTGACTTTGAAAATTAAAGTTGCCTTGGGAGTGTATAATTCATTATTCATTTAGCACAGCATAAAGAGAAGGCTGTCATCTCTAGCACAAGCTAAATTAATGGCTTAAATTATTAGCATGTACGCTGCTGTCTCTTCTAGCAAATACATTAGTGACTGTCATCCCTTTAAATATGGGTTGACATTTTCTCTGTTTTTTCTTCAGTGGCTGAAAAACTGTATGGGGAAGTTTCTGTGTCTGAATTTAATATTTGGCTCCTCCTCCACTCTGGAAGTCATAACATTTAGATAAAGGTTTTTCCTGCATTAAAGCTCAGGAGTTTGTTAAACTGCTAGTTATCTGCATACACAAATTTCTGTGCTGAAATTTGACAGAATTTGATAGAATTCTATCAGGCTGATAGAACGCAAGGAAGGAGCTGAAGCTTCTTACTGGCTTTATGACTCCACTTTTGGTTTTCTGTCTCCTCCTTCACAGAGTATTGAGAGCTGTAAAGTTCCAGCAATTGCTTCTCTCAAGCTGGGGCCCTACTGGTGCCCCTGGATCACTCTTGTATCACATAGCTTGGAGAGAGAATGAATCCAAGCAGGACTGCAGCACTGGAGATGACAGCAAGAAGGGAAAATGGTATTTTCTCAGCTAATAGTGGGCATGTGCTCAGAGTAGAGTGGCCACTACTCAGTGGCAGAGTAGTCATCAGGTTGCTTTTCTAATGTTTGCACAAAGCAGTACCATGTGTTTCAGGTCACAGAGAGAAATAGTTTATGGACTATCATCTTCAATACAGCTGTAATTTTGACACTGGAGGACTCCAAGATTGAATCTGACCAAGGAGTTAATGTGTAGGGTCCATAGAGCAGCCACAAGGCTGCAGCAGGCTCATGGAGGCCTTCTGCCCTTCCTGAAGAACTGGAACCCTCACAGTGACTCTGACCTTTGTTTACTTTGTGTGGTCTGAGATTTCCCAGTGCACTGATGATATGTGAAACCCTTTGAACTTTTTCATGTGCTTTGAATTACATTTTTATCTCAGCCCTTTTTATAAGCATACAGTTTAGGGAACAAAATAGGCTTTTAGATTTTTCAGACCAGGATGTTTTGTTACATGAGGGAGGTGGTACAGAGACCATATTCACATCTCCGTCTTCAGTTCCAGAGCTGTTTTGAGTGAGATTTTTATCTTATAGTGCACCTGTTATTTTAAAATTGCATTATTTAATCGCTGTAATAAACATGTTTTAAGGATATGCTTTCAGAAAGGGCTGCTGTGGTCTTCTAATGTAAAAGAAATAGAAAATTAAGTATAATAGTTCATGTCTGCAGGGGTGTTCAGTTCTATCTCAGATCACAAAACTGTGAGCTCTAAAAGTTATCATCAGTGTGAGAGTACATATGGATGGGGAACCTTGGACAGATTTTCCCACCTAGAGTCTAGGGAATTACTTCATTCTCCATCTGCTGATTGTAAATAAACTGAGAAACTGTAAAGTACTGTTAAATTTCTCCAACATTTGTGAATAATGCTCAAGTAGAGAATAAAATAATGAGGCAGATTCCTACAGCAGAGCTGGAGAAGGACGTTTTACAAAGACCATATAGTGACAGGACAAGGGGGAATGGCTCCAAATGAAAGAGTAGGTTTAGATTAGATATTAGGAAAAAATTCTTTGCTCTCAGGGTGGTGTAGCACTGGAACAGGTTGCCTAGAGAAGTTGTAGATGCCCCATCCATGGAGTTGTTCAAGGCCAGGCTGGATGGGGGTCTGAGCAACCTGATCCAGTTTAAGGTGTCCCTCCTATGGCAGGGGGTTAGAATGAAATGATCTTTAAGGTCCTTTCCAACCCAAACCATTCTGTGATTCTGTGATCTCATCTGTGCAGGATGCATCACACTAAGTTGGTGTTCTTTTGAATCAAATAAAGGTAGAAAGACAAAATGGGGAAAGAGAAAAGTAGGTGTCATCATTCATAGGAGTCTTGCATGCTATGGCAATATCAGTTGGTTTGTTCCCCAAAAGTGGGGAAAAAAGTATAGCCTAACTAACCATTAGAATATACAAGGAACACTTTGTGAGGAAGCTAAATGTTGATAAGGCAGTATGTCTAATTTTGGGAATTTGTATGCCAGCTATCTTATCCTCCCTAAGAAACTGGCTGAAATCTGTGATTAGGCAGTCAAGGTCAAGAGTCTTGGATGGGGCAGAGGTGTGGCTGAGTTAGATTTATTCCTGTATTTTGCTTCCTAAACTGCTGTTCCACAGGTGTGGCCTGACTCAGAAGTTAGGCAGCTGAATAATATAGACCCTCACACAAGCCCCAGGTAACTACAGTTGTCAGGGTAGAACTGTCTTACAAACACAGGATTTCAAAAGTCTGTTCTGAGAAGAGGCAGGGCAGGGGTTTTCTGTTGTGCTCATGATTGCAGTGGACAGAATATCCTTTGCCTGGTGGCACCGGAGATGTTAGGAGAATACATTCTCTTTTGACAGTTCAAAAGTGCTGAAGTGTAACTTGTGGACAGCAGGGAGAACAGGAGGAAATAATATTATTGGTACTGAAAGTTTGCATTTGAGTAGATGTCTCCTTTTCCTCTGCTTCAACTAATATATATTCCTTGTCTGCTGAGGTAGTTGCTGTCAGTAACTCAGTATGTCTGTAAGAGTTTTTAAGCATGTGGTGAAGCATTTTGCTTAATGAGGCCAACACCTTGATTTTTTTGATTCTAAGACCAAATAGAAGGAGAAAAACCAAACAAGTAGTCCAAATTGTAAAAGCAAGTGGACAACAAAAGAGCCACAAGAGCACTATTTTGAAAACAGATTTGTAGGAATTAATTTTACTTTCGGTACCTTCACTAAGCACATTTTTATTGCTTTTCACACATCTTTCTCTTGCATAATGCCCACTGACATTTTAATTCAGCCACAATTTCTCCAAGGGTTTTGTAGCAAATAGCTTAAGGCTTCTGCATCAATAGCAGGCAGATCTAAATCTGTATACCTTTCTAGGGACTGGTAGCTGCTAGCATGTGCATGATGTTAAAACAGGTTATCAGGGAAGTTTAGTAGGTTTGAATATGTATTTCTGAAGATGCTTAGTAGGTTATTTAAAAAATATCGGCCTAGCTTTCCACAAGGAAAAATGCAATAATAAGGATTGGAAAGTATGAATGAGAGATTCAGCTGCTGCTTGTCATAAATGTTCCTCACATGCAACCTGGGGCTGGCTGTGATGCCTCTGATTCCTCCTAACTTAGAGGATCTGAAAGCTCAGAATAGTCAGCCATGGGCTAACATCCTTTTGGATTAAATCTGGAACAGGGAAAATGGACCATGCTACAGTAATGTGTTTTGTTATTAATGCTTTCTATGGATATTCTAATTTGATTAGGTACAGTTCAGAGACCATATTCAGTACTATGTAATCACCTCTACTGAATAGTTTAGTCATTCATTATGCATAATTTCAGTCTAGATTAAAACATTGAAAGATTATAGTTGGTAAAATATGTTTGCTATATCAAAACTTTAAATTGCTGGCTTTACTCTTGTAGATAGTTTCTTGGTTTGCTAGTGAGAAAGACAAAACCACTTCATCTTGGCTGTTGAACTTGTTTGGGTCTCAAAACAAACAAGTGCTGTTGAAACACAAATGTATAGCAATTGTTGCAAAATAATTTGGGTGCTGTTAGCATTAAAATCTCCTAAATTTTGCAGGATGATAGTGTAAATTTATGCTGGCTCTTAAAACACAGAAGCTTTTAGATCCACACATTTAGGTTACATTAGTATCAAACACCCTTGTCTTCATTTCAGCAGCTGACCATCTATGGACTGGATTGTCACAATCTAAAGATTTAAAAGTATCTTAGATTACTATGCAACTAGCTTCTATCAAACAACAGTGTTATGCAAATGCATTTGAAAACGCACTGCATATTCAAATAATTAGAAAATTTGAGGCGTTTAAATTGATGTTTTGATTTGAAATACTTTGATTATAAACATCCAGTGTAATCTAGATGCTTTTTATATTTTAAAGCTTTTAAAATTATGTTACATTAAACTCTATTGAAATAAAAGCTCTACATTTCTGAAGAGAAATGCAGAGAGAGAGAAAATTCATGTTTGACCCATGTGGTGCCTGCCATGTGACCCGTGTGGTGCCTGGGTTGAAGTTCATCTACATGGTGTGAATTTTTACTGGAGGTTTCCTAAAGTTTTACCATTAGTGTATTTACAGTAATTGCTAGTGTATTCTATAGCAGGAAGGAGCACTTTGACACCTGTTTAGGACTTAGTTTTGCACAAGGATCTGCAAGGATGAAATGCATATTCATGACATCGTCTTTGTTAGATGGATTTTGTAAGGTTTTCTAATCCTGTGTGAAGGTGTGCAGATGTCAGGTCAGCCTGAAGGATAGGCCTGAAATGTTGAAGCAGAAACTGCTGTACTGGAATCGCTGGCCTTGTGTTCATATTTTCACTGCTCATACCAGCTGTACATCTGTTTTGTCAAATCAAGGCAGCATGTTCAGTGTTGGAACTGCTGGTTGCTGCTTTCAGTGATGAACCTGAAGGTACAGAGACACATTCCATTTCAGAAGGCTTGGTTTAGTCTCAATCCGTTATCTTTGGTATTATTCCCTGTTGACAGATGCACTGGATACGTACCTCTGGTTGAAAGATATTCCCTCAGGTTATATCCTATTTCTTTGCCCCATACAGGTCTAAAAAAGACAAAGCCAAAGCGGGAGTAAAACCGGATACTTCTGATCAAGAGCCAGAGGGACTGACCCTCCTGGTGCCAGACATCCAAAAGACTGCAGAGATCGTTTATGCAGCGACCACCAGTCTGCGCCAAGCCAACCAAGGTGAAACACAAACACTTCTATTATCTGTAATACAGCCATTTACAGAAAACTTATAAATCAGCTGAAAAGCAAGACAAAACACTTCCCTCCCGTCCCCAACTGACTGCATTTTCAAAGGCAGTTGGAGCCTTGTGGAATTTTTAAGTGTTTTGATCAAGGAAACAGAATAATTCAAGTAAGTTAGAGTACACCTCACAGCTTCCAGCACAATTATGTAGCACCTTTTTTAATTATTATTTTTCTTGGTAGAAAACAACATACAGGACCTTTAGTAATAAAACTTTTCTGTTAAAACTAAATCTTATGAATTGGAATAACTATTAAGTAGATGAATGCAGAACTAAAATCTGAAACGTGGGTTGAACCTCAAAAGACCATCTGGTTGTCTGGTAATATAAACTAAAGATTAAGTAGCTGAATCAGGGGAGTGTACTTTATAATGGCATGTAGAATCAGCTCCTGATTCTGGAGAGTCCAGGAATGCATGTGGGAATAGCCATCCACACAAGCATGTGTCATGACTTATTTCTGAGCTGAGATTATGATCTTTATTTACTCCAAGCTGTTCAGATGATGATAGACAGTAGTGAGAAAAAGAGATTTGTATATCCTAAGTGATACCCAGTTTTGAGATGTCTCTGCGAAAGAATGTGACCATAAAATGTCAACACTTGCTATGCTTTTCTTGGAATTACATAGTTAATTACAAATAATCATCACATTTTACACAACAGAAAAGAAGATGGCTGAATATTCCAAAAAGGCTGCTGTGAAGCCCAAGCCTTTGTCTGTTTTACGATCCCTTGAAGAGAAGTATGTGGCTGTCATGAAAAAACTCCAGTTTGGTAGGTTGAGAAGTGTGAATGTGTGTGTTTTAGAAAGCAGACACTGAAGAAATGTGTGTTCTGTTGAACAGAATCCTTTATTACTTTAAAAGTCAACAACTGTCTTACATATGTGACCACTGATAATTTTCACATGAGGAAAATTGTACATCTGTGTTTTCAGGCTGCCAACTCATGCACTCTTTGAACTAATAAGAAAGGTTTTAAGTATGCACTAAGGTGATTCAATGGACCAGATGAATTCTGTGATGTGATGGTGTTCATGTTTTCATTACAGTAATTATTTTTTGCGAGTCTTTCACTTCTCAAATTACATTGAAATGTTTGATTTTTTTAAAGCTCATGTATGAGCTTTTTATATTTATTTATATATAAAGCTCATAGCTGTTATTTTTTGAAATAGAAAATAATTCAAATCAAAATGTGTTTTTAAATTAAACTGCAATAAAGTTAATTGTGTCTTTTCAAGAAGTGCAATATATTGCATTTGGAAAATATAATGGGAATCGGTCCTTAATTTGGCTGTAAAAGGAATGTGCTACCAAAAAATTCATAAAGAACTAATATTACCTCATCCAAAAAAGAGCTATAAAGCTATTGCAAAAACATGTTCACTGAGTATTTTTTTAGTTGCAGCGACAGCATTTGCAGTCACATTTCCTTGCTGTTGTATTTCTAAGAGGTTTTCCTCACAAATGTTTGTGGAGTGTTTGCCAAGATGAGGAGTTAGGAAGGTTTGTAGGAAGTGGGAGCTTTTCCCTCTGGCAGCTGTGCTGCAGAATTTGTGTAGCAAGTGATTAAAGAAAACCAGCTCCACTGTAGTTTTTCATGGTTCTTCAATAACATTGCCACCAGCCCATGAGTAAATACCACTGGCACTTGGCTTCACACAGGTTCCATTATTAGCATTGTTATGTATTTGTAAGTATCATCATATTCCCGGTCGGGAATAGCTGGTAGCTTTCCAAATTGGGAGTGGTGTTTATTTGACAAGTTGCATATGAGAGTTTGTAAATCAGCTGCAGAAATTGTTTCAGTCAGCACTGTTAATGCTTCGGTTTCTGTGATTGCTGTTAACTCAGAAAACACTATTTTTTTGCATTTCTGTGATGCAAATTAAGCTTTCCTGATTTTAATGCTCATAATCGTTATCCAAGACTAATCCACGAAAAACTTCCCTCCTTCCCTGATGTATTGAAATTTTTTTCTCTTCTAGATACATTTGAAATGGTTTCCGAAGATGACGACGGCAAATTGGTTTTTAAAGTAAATTACCACTACATGTCTCAGGTTAAAAATGCGAGCGACGCCAACAGCGCGGCCAGGGCTCGACGTCTGGCTCAGGAAGCCGTGACTCTTTCAACCTCACTGCCGCTCTCGTCTTCGTCCAGCGTGTTTGTGCGTTGTGATGAGGAGCGGCTAGACATAATGAAGGTAAGGAAGCAAAGCTGGGTTTAGTTCTCTCTTCAGCTTGGCATAGAAGTGCTCAGGAAGGTGCCTGAAATCTTAGGAAAAACCTAGTTAAAACCAGAAATACTTCACATCCGCTTTAATTGCTGTTTAGGCATTAATGTAAGTGATAGTGTCTGAGTCTGAGTCTGATTTCTCAGCAGCTTGGCACGGAGAGCCCATCTGCCCCAGGAGTGCTCTGTTGGCCAAGGAGTCTTCACAGAACAGGATGCATTCTTTTTCAGCTATTCCAAAGGGAAAAATTTAGTGCTGTTGCTCCATTATTGTCCAAACATATCTTTGCATATGACCATTGAAGTTGCAGGCAGTAGGTATGGAGAATTACACTGAGTGCCTCTGGACCTGTATTTTGAAAAAAATCATTCTGTTAATAGCATCCAATAAGAAAGAGTTTTCAGCTCCTTCTGTCTTGCTTTCCATTTGTAATCTGGAGAAATGAGTGTTTGCAGAGGGCTTTGCTTACCCAGTGTCAGAATGAACAGACGGACAGCCTGTGTGTGATTATGAGGTCTAATAATAATTCCTGCTACACAGCAGGTGGAGATAAAATGCCCTGTATAACTTCCAAAATCTCAACTGTGCGATAGATACAAGGGTGGGGATTTTAAATGTTCTTTTTTCTCTCTCTCTTTAATGCTGGTAGGTTCTCATTACTGGTCCTGCAGACACCCCGTACGCAAATGGTTGCTTTGAATTTGATGTGTATTTCCCACAAGACTATCCGAATTCCCCTCCACTTGTGAATCTGGAAACAACTGGAGGCCACAGCGTGAGATTTAATCCAAACCTCTACAATGATGGCAAGGTAGGTCAGCTGGGATCCTGTGTTAGATGTAAAAAGGAAGTGAAACAGATGAAAGTTTTTTCCTTTTGTGATTGAGTTACGGATCAGCCACTCGCAATGTACAGGAGGAAGCTCTTTGGTTAATACTGGTCTTCAGACCAAAATGAAGAGGGATTTGCCAGTTTCAAGTGGGAATTACCTCCTTTCTAAATAGTCTTGCAGATTTTTGTAGATCCACCCTTTATGAGTCGGATTGGACCAAAAAAGCAAGTGACACTTGACTGAGAAAAATGTTCTTTTCCAACATTTTCTGCTAAATGAACCAGTCAGAAATCTGTTTTGGCTAGCTGAAATACCCTTTCCATAGACAAAGTATGCTTCATATCAGCTGCAGCTGAATGTTTGCTGAGTGCCTTGTCTCTTCTCCATTCGCTTTCTATTAATGTGGAGACAGAATATAATTCCTAGTGGAGATTTTATCTCCAATTTTCTTTGTCTAATTTTAACTCTTGCAAAATACTTGCCTCTAAGTTTCTTCTGTTCGTTTTGTATGTTTTCCCTGTCTTGGATTGTTCCATTTCACAATAAGATTCAAAAACACCATGAACTTCCCTGAAGTTCAGATCAGACACAAAAGTTAAGGAATAATTCCAATTTCTTGATAGTCTGTGTGACAGAAACCATCTTCTACAATGTGGTTTTTAGAATGCTGTTGTAAAAAAGTTTGTCAAAAAAATGAATGTAATGTCAACATTCTGTTCTGTCCACGCAGAACAATTTTGTCATAATGTTTGTCTGTGGTATTAACAATGTCACTTTTTCAGGTGTGCTTAAGCATACTTAACACATGGCATGGGAGGCCAGAAGAGAAATGGAATCCCCAAACATCAAGTTTTTTGCAGGTGAGCAAATTCTTCTTTCTCTTCAAATGACATTTAGGATTAATAAGTTTTCTCTTGGTCCTAATGATTCCTTTTCTAGAACATTTAAACCAGACTAATCTTCTTCAAATAAGCATAAATATGACAAAAGTCCAGAAAACGTCCTTGGAACTCTAGGAAAGGAACACTGCTGAGAAGACAGGTTCTTCAAAATGTTCTTTCTAATGAGTATTTCTGTTGGTCTGGTCTTGAAGAGCAGCTGTTCATGTGTGCAGCTTATTCCTGTACCAGCTCTGCTCAGATGATTTCAAATAGTTTATTCTATTGTCAAAAAAAACCCAAAAAAAAGGATCAGGAGATGACATCATCTCATGGATTCATCACAAGTTTTTTATGGTGAAGACAAAAGAGGCTCCACACTGAGAGATGAGAAAGTGAAGTACAGTAGTGCAGACTGTAGCCTTCCTCCTCCTAAGCGTGCAGGTGAGCTGAGTAGAGGAATAAAGATGAAGGGAATGGAAGTGCAGCTATGCTGTGTTCAATAACAATTAGTGTTACATTAGAGCAGAATTTATTAGGGCATGCAGTCCTTATAATTTTCAGCTTTATTTCGCAGACATGCCCTGACTCACAAGTAAAGACATTAAGTAAAAGTAAAGCCTGCAATGGCTTCTTTCCTATGGCAGTTACTGAATTTATTCAGAGTTTGGAGTAATTATTATGTAGCACAAGGTACAGTTTCTGTTTCAAATCCTAGAAGACTGCACAGCTTCAGCATAATAGAATTACTGCCTTCAGCAGAACAGATTTCAGCTTCTTCAGGATTTGTCCTTGGAGAGCAGATTTATCAGTCTCCTGATTTACCAGTTCAAGAATGGTCTGTTCCAGTGGGTGAAAGTCAGGCAAGTGAGGCAGAGGGCCAGCATGGG
This sequence comes from Anomalospiza imberbis, assembly GCF_031753505.1. Lineage (NCBI taxonomy): Eukaryota > Metazoa > Chordata > Aves > Passeriformes > Viduidae > Anomalospiza > Anomalospiza imberbis. The sequence goes on along the minus strand of NC_089683.1, from coordinate 78,513,707 downwards.
TAAACAAGAACTCTTTCCTAAGCTCAGCTGCAGAAAGAAGCAAGAAAAGGTGGAAGGAGGGGGTGGCTGCTTGTGTGAGATAAAAGGATATTGACCAAACATTCAGGAGAGAAATTAGGGAAACTAAAAATCAGAGGGCACTGAAAATGATGAGGGTTATAAAGATGAGCACAAAGAGCTTTTCTTAAGTATGCTGGCAGCAAAAGAACACATTTTCCTTAGGCTTTCCAGCTGCCCAGTGGGGAAGGAAACCTATTGGCAAGGGCATGAAAAAGGCAGAGGTCATCTCTACCTCACTCTTAGGGGTAAGACTTGCTTTTCCTTGTCCCTGAACCCTAATTAGGGAGGTTTGTGAGAATGAGGAATTACCCACAGTAGAGGAAACAGTGTTGAAGCTGCTTGTACCCACATGTTCATGGAACCAAACTCCATGAATCCAGGGGAGCCAAGGGAGCCAGCTGGTATCGCTGCAAAGCCATTAGCTCTCATCTTTGAAAGGCAGAACAATCAAGGGAACTTCTTGGCAAATCTCCCACTCAGCTTCAAGATCAGCAAGAGGGAGGATCACGCTGGAATAGTTATCCAATACTTCCTTAATGAGTGCAAATCTCCCAAGATTCAAATTCTTAATTAAGACATGAACTGCTATTTTGGACTTCAAGTGTAAAATCAGTGTAGAAAGGTACAAGTATTTAGGAAGCCTTATTTTCACTAAAACCCTTTTTTCTTACATTAAAATGTTATATTTGATAGTTAGAAATCACATGCAGCATAGAAGTTTATAATTGAAAACTTTGTTTCAGTGTTTCATTTTGAGATTAGTAAGAAAACTGTTGGAAAAAGTCCCATCCCTACGATATTGGAAGAAAAACACTACAACTATTAAATAGAAAACAGCTGTAGGACTAAATAAATTGCTTGGAAAGAATTAAGCACTACATGTTTTTTCTGGCTCAGAGATTGAACTATTGTCAGACCACCCAAAATACTTCAGAAATTGATTTTTATTACCCAGCGATACTGGAAGATCAGTATAGAGTTTCTCATTCATTACAATTATAATTCAAAGTATTGACTGCTTATTCAGGCCCAGAAAGTAAAATGCTGCAGTGTCAAATTTCTCTACCACAGCTACTTCAAAAATAAATATCTAAAATACAAAATTTTTAAAAGTAAAAGACTGTTCTTCCAGAGACATGTAAAAGCCACAGAGATCACCTTTCATACCCAAAGCCTTGGCACTGAAGTCACTCTACCATGACTTAGCACATCTGCATTAATATTCTGCCTTTTTTGGTATCTATGCGGTCATTTGCGTGATGAAACCTGATTTGTGAAGCACATTCTGTATGTTTTAAAGCATTTACCTACATTTTAAGGTTTAACACTAAATAACTGTGAATGCTTCTAGTTGAGTGCAGGGCAGGGTACAGGAGTCTGTGGTGATGGTGCACATGGTACCAGCAGCTACCTGGAGCATCTGCCTGAGAAACAGAAAAACCCGGTTAATTTTCCTTCTCAGCCCAACAAGGGAGGCTGGTTCAAATCTCCCACTGCACAGCTACATGGCCAATCCATCAGGATAAAGACTTGGCTGCCTTAGACTGCCCATCTGTGCTGTGCCACGGCACCTAAATGAGTGAGGGTGTGTTCCTGTGAGGTGCTGGTGGGACTGAGGGTAACCTGTGTCATTCAGCTGGCTCTTGGACTGCTGCTTTGATAGGAGTTACTGGTCTGGCATTGTGTCTGTGGATTGAGAAACCATCACAGAGAAGATGGGAAGATGGAACACTTCTGTGCTGGCTTTGCCGCAGGAGAAACTCCAGGAGAATGCCACACTTGACCACAGCGCACAGCTGTGGATGTCAGGGCACTGCCTGCAAGAGTCAGAGTTTAGATTGCTGCTGACATGGCATCTGTCTGATGTGAGCTGTATATTCTGCATCCACCAAGAAAAAGGAGGACTCTTGTCTTCCATATCCAAATTCACAAATTAGGGGATGTTTTAAAGCTCTAAGTTGTACCTAGACTGGGAGGAGAGTCAGTTCCAGAAACAGCTGCCCTGGCATGTGGGTATCTGCACCTTAAGTATGCCCAGTGCTGGAAATGCCATTCCTAGGTCTGTAATATATCATCTGCTTTTCACTGAATAAGGAAATATAAGTGTTCAAAACATCTTAGTTAAATTCTTTACAGTTCTGGAAGTTTGTGTCACAGAACTGTAATCCCTAAAATTGTTGCTGGTGGACTTGGTCCTAAGTATGTAAGAAGAACTTGCCCTTCATTTAGTAAAAAAACCAAACTGACAGGGATAAACTTTTTAATACTGGAAAAACTAGCAAGCCTTCAAATTATGAATATGCAGTATTTCTACATTTGGATACCTAAGAGCTTTATGTATCTGTTTAATTCTTTGGGTTTTATTAGGAATGGCTGAGTATATAGTTAAATGCCTTGAATTTATGTAAGCATCTATTCACACATGTGCTGGATAGTAAAATACAAAGGAGGAAAATTGTTATTTCCTAATTACTGAATAGTTGATGCTTTGTTCATATAGTATTGAAAACATTTTTTCCTTTATATTAAGAAAAATACTGAGATTTTGTTTTATTGGCATATGACACAGTATTGTTTGTAAAATCTGAAACTAAAGGGCTAAGAACATTCATTTGAAAGAAAAATGGTGGACAATGTAGATCAGGATTAATTTCAGTGGTTCATGTGGCGTTTTACCTCCTTTGTTTTTTTCAGAATTAGAAGAATTAGTAAGCTCAGCCATAGGGGAAAAAATCAAAATTGTTGATTGAGAGCTTGACAAATACACTTACTTTTGCAAAGGGGCACAATCAGACATCTCTTCCTTTAAATACTTTCTTTTACTTATATCTGTATGTTTGTTTTGTAGGGTTTTAAGTTACATTTGTCATTTTCTCAGTGTTTGAGCTAAATACACAGCCACAGGACTCGATGGATTTTGTGTGTAGTGACAATTTAGGTTTGAAAGCGTGGATGTTCCCTGCTTACACGTAGCCTGTATCACAAATGGAAGCACTTTAACACAGAAATGGTTTTGCTTGTAAGGTGAGCGGAGCTGTGTGTATTTGTAAGAATACTTTGGAAGCACAATTTTTAATATTTGTTTTTTTCTCTTAACAGGTGTTAGTGTCTGTCCAGTCCCTAATACTGGTGGCAGAACCATACTTCAATGAACCAGGTTACGAACGATCGCGAGGTACTCCAAGTGGTACCCAGAGTTCCAGGGAATATGATGGAAATATCCGACAGGCAACAGTCAAGTGGGCGATGCTTGAACAAATGAGAAATCCATCACCATGTTTTAAGGAGGTAGGTTTTGTGAAAGGCAGTATTTCTCTTTTTTGAGCATTAAAAATAATGCAAATATTTGGTAAGGTCATGCATGAGATGTCCGTTTTAACCTGTGGCAACTGACTCAAGAGACTGAAGTGAACAAGGATGCACCAAACTTCACAGATTCTTTTCTGGGAAAGAGGAATGCAGGCAAAGTGGGACTGACCTGAACAGGATCTTGGTGCACAGTTGGATAAAACATGGTTCAATCAGCTCACTCTTACTACTGAGCAGGACCTTTTACATGGCCTGTAACACCTGTTGGTTAGCCCTACAAAGGGGCACTCCATGCTCCATACTCTGCATGAGTAACAGGCCTTATTTGCCCAAGGATCATGAATTTGAAGCAAATACTAAGAAATGCTTCGGATACACCAAGATAATGCAAATTGGAAAAATACCTTAAAAGAAATTCCACAAAGCATCTGCACTAGAAATCTGTGCCTTTGAAAACAACTGTCTTGATGCTGCTAAAACAATGCTAACTTTCGTGCATTCATGCCATCTTAAAAAAATTATTGTAATAAATCAAATTGCTTAATTTGTTTACATTCCTGAAAATAGACTAAAGCTCACCTATAGCATCTTAAAAGAATTTAGTTCTTAGGGACTTCTCAGTGTCTTTGGTCCAATTCCTTTCCCAAAGCAGGTGAGTTACGTATCACGGGCTTAAACATATACAGCAAAGAGTTCCAAGGAAAAAAGAGCTGAAGAAACACTAAGAGAATCTGTATGAATATTAATACAAAATGTTTGGTCAAACATGAGTCATCTCACAGTATTACCAGTGAATATTTCCAGAAAAACACATTTTGCTCTGAACTACTACAGCTGTTGCCAGTGTTGAAGCATGGAACCATCTGGCAGAATCACCTATGCTTTCAATTGTCTGCATAATAAAATGTTGAAAAAGCCTAATTATTTTAGGATTATGCACATTGCTGGGTGTGGCATCTGAGATGCTAATCTCCCATCCCTTCCTTGATATTGTAAATAACATCCTTTGGCATGCAAAACCTTTTTTTATTAAAATTACTGTGTCTTGTGGAATAAGAAAAGATATTTTTATCCATATGCAGGTAAAAAAGAATGTGCAGTGTATGTAGGGATGTTGAATTAATGAAATAAAACCTGGTGGTCGTTTAGAATTGCCTCTTAAATGTTCTACTCAATAAGTATAAGACCAAGCATGATAAAGATAATATCTGGACACATAATCCAATAACTTCTGCTAGTGGGTCTTTTTCTTCTAGCTGATGTAATGGTTTCATTTTGGCAAAAGTCATTCTTAAATCACAGTAATAATAAATTAATTTAATTCATATGAAAGCAGTGTGCTCCCTAACAATAATGCTCCACATTTCTTTTCACATGTACAGAAGTGAAAGATATGCAGTCTTACACTATTTGGTAACTGAATCCCAGTTATTGTTGCTACACTTTTCTTTAAGAGTCTCAGTAATCATGTGCTTATTCTGCAGTGCAGCTCTCACACTGCTGGTATGAGAAAGGCAGCTTTGGAACAATGCTAGAGTCCATCCATGGCCCCATCCAAATGGAAATGCATCTCTCGGATTATCTGAGCACTTCTTTGGGAGATTCCCGTTTTTTTCAGACCTCTGGGGTTTTTGTACGGTCATCTTAGAAACCTTAACAGTGATGATCAGTTCAGCAACACAAATGCAAACTCATGCTGAAGACTGAGGTCTAAGAATGTAGATGCTGAGATCTGTTGTCTTCAAAATTCTGAGTCTCTTCTTCAGTATTTTAAATGATGGGTAGGCTAAGGAGATCTAAACTGCCAGTCTTTGGGAGTTTTCCCAAGCTCCACTATATAGGGATTTAAGGAATGTATCCAGAATTGAAGTCAATTACGCTTTCAATATGCAGTTTCTGTTTAGACCGATAGCTATTTTCTCTAACCTCCAGAGGGAAAATTATTTTTTCCATTATATTGCAATATATATACTCTCAGTGCTCAATAAAATGTATTTGGTTTTATTGTTGCCTTCACCATTCAGTTTCAGAAAAGTGTTTAAGACAAAGCCAACACCAAGTAGACTTTCACAACTTTGTATGGGTGTTGCTTGGTTGGATTTTTTAAACTCAAATATGTACTTCAATACCAAAATTACTCTTCAGTCAAATACTGGCTGCCATCCAAACTGGGCAGCTCAACTACCATGGCCTGAGAATTCCAGTGTCTCCAAAACGTGCTGCCTCTGCCTAGAGCAAAGTGGTTGCATCGTCTTGGAAGCAGCTGCTGTGATCCTTCTCTCTGCAGAAGCGCGTAATGTTCCTGTGCTCGTACTGCCAGCAGTGTTTCTGCTCGTCTGTTTTCTGTTCGGGCAGCCCGTGGTCAGTGACGGGGAGAACGTGGTGCTTCTGCATGCTCTGTGCTTCTCTAGCAAAACAGGGCAGGGAAAGAAACAATGAAAGCCTCAGCACTGTCTCTGTGTAGCTCTGCTCCTGTGCGAACTTTGTGCCTGCGTAGTACATCCAGCTTTGAACTGCAGAATGTGAGCAGCACTCTGCTCTCCCTTTTGCTTCTGCTCAGTGTATTTCTGGCACTGGTTTACCCTGCACACAGGTAACACAAGTGACTGCTGAAATAGCAGGCTGCACACATACAGTGGATTCCTACAGATGGAAAGAGATATCCAGACCAACAAACTCCCCAAGACAGCTGAATTCAGAACAGGTTCCTCAGGGCTTTTTCCATGTGGATTTTGGAAATCTCTGAGGACATGAATTCCAGTTTTATCTCCAGCCTGGTTCAATTCTAAATTATCTGATTTTTCCTTTATATTCAGTTAGACACACAGAGGTCTTGCAGATTTGGTATTGTTAAAATATATGGTTCTTCCATCCATGTTACATTGGCAATGTTTTCTTGCAGGTCATCCACAAACACTTCTACTTGAAAAGAGTGGAGATCATGGCTCAGTGTGAGGAGTGGATAGCAGACATACAGCAGTACAGCAGTGACAAACGGGTAGGCAGGACTATGTCCCATCATGCAGCAGCTCTGAAGGTGAGATGTTTATAACAAATCTAAGTTTCCCAGTTGTCAAGACATGCAATGTGTGTGCATTCTACTTTCTCAGTATTTTTACTACTTCCTCTAGCACCTGTCCTGCCTATTTTTTCAATGAATATTTGTATAGGATACAGTGACCCTGAGATGAGTTCAGTTGGTTGGAGCATGGTTGCTGGTATAACACCAAAGTTGTGGGTTTGATCCCCTATGGGCCATTCACTTCAGAGCTGGACTTGATCCTTGTGGGTCCCTTCCAACTCAGAATATTCTGTGATAATAGCTTTTTCTGGTCACTCTGAAGGTGGGTGGGGGTTAATGATAAAGTTGTATTACAACCAATTCCTTGTCAGAAAACAAGCTCTTAGAGAGACAAGCAGTTTAAATAATAATAAATATTATATATATATATATATTTTTATATATCTGTATAAATAAATAAACAGTAAACTGTGGTCAGCTACAATCAGTTTTATCTTGTGTTAACTTGAATTGTTCTAACCATTATAAATATTTTCTGCCCAGGTATTACCATTTGTGTATTTTGTGACCACACAGATAACAGGGCTATATTGTTTTTAATATTTGAGGGTTTATTTCCCCTGAGGTGCAAACCCCAAATTTAGAAAGGCTTCTTTTTTCTATTGCCAGACTTCCACTCTTTCAGTGTGACTGGTCTTCAAAATGAAGTTACTGTGATCAGTATACAAATCTCTGCGAATCTGTCTCTGTGACAGGTCTCATCATGAATTCTTTATAAATTTGATTTGACTGTATGACCTACCAAGTCCAAGCCGGTTTCTGCTGTGACCCCCAAACACAGATATGACTGAACTGCAAGACCAATAGAGTAGCATTTATAGTGATGCACTTGTTGGCTGCAGTTCTGTTGACCGCCTTTAATTTGTCCCTAGCAGCTCTTGCTAATTATTCTGTCACTAAAACGAAAGTACCAGTCCTTAATTATAGGGGAGAAGTTGATCCAGACATTGAAATAGTACATTTAAACCTTTTCTACCTACTCCTCTTTTTGCCTTATAGTGTCTAACCTTGTGAAAAGTATTGTTTTAACTGTGGCCTTCCATGCTGACTTTTTTTTTGTATATCCAGCGTCACACAGCTCAGCTGCGGGAAGAACTTCTAAAACTTCCCTGTCCTGAAGGATTGGATCCAGACACTGATGAGTCCCCAGAAAAATGCAGTGCCACAACAAGCTCAGAAGAGACCATGTTGCACGACCAGGTTAAACCCAGCAGCAGTAAAGACGTCCCCACTGATTTCAAGTCATGAGTTGCATTGACATGGACTTTGTAGACACAACGGCTTTGAAGCACAAGCCAAATATGTCAATATTTGTATGTAAGAAGTTAATTATGTAATAGGTAATGAAATTGAAACTATACTATGCCCTTAAGGATATACAGTTTAATTAAAAATGATCTTTTATTTACCTGTACAAGAGTGTAAACTTTTTTGTGCTTTTATTTTTCAATTGTGAGAACCACTGATTGGTATGTTTAAAAAGTTATGTATACAAAAAAATGGATAAATCACTGATATATAAGGGAAACTACCTTAGGAAAGAATGTTTACTGAATGTTTATTATTTTTTTTTTACTTGTAGAGTGAGGGCGGTTGTAACAAAGAATATATATTGGTCATTCTTACAACTACTATTTAAAGTCAGAAAATTTTCACTGAATTTGATAGATTTTGCGTTTGGCCATATATTCATGCTCATATTTGATTCTAAAGAAAACCTCCTGTATACTTCAATAAACGTTAAATGGACATGATCCCTCTTTTATGATTTACTGGTACATTTTTTAAATAAACTGCCATAAAATATGTTCTAGCTGAAGACTTGCACTTGTATGACTGAATTCATTACAGTCAACATACTTAATTTTATGCTTACTAAATCTAAAATGCAGATGAAATAAATGCACATGATTTTACCTCATGCCAAATTTGGACTTCTGAATTAGTTGGGTTTTTTTGGCTATTTTATGCAAAATAACAGTATTCTAAATTTCTTAAGGGCTATTCTGGAACAAAGTCTTTACTGTATTGAAATGTCTGATTTTTACATACTCAGCTTACTCTTACTGACATGCCACACAGGACTCTGATGTTCTGTAGTTCCTACTGTGTAGACTTATTTCCAGTTTTATACTTGCAGCCACAGATCCCTAACTAAAAGGGTAAGTTTACTTGATTTAATAATCAAGTCTCACTTTTAACATAACATGCATTGCTATCATTGTTACTAATTTTTGAGCAGTCCTTGAAGGACTAAAAAGTTAATACTGGTATTAGCTCAGACTAATGAACTGTTGTATGATAAATACTATAAATCAGGCAAAACCAAAAGATTTTTGTTTTCTGTTTGTTCTTTGTTTATAAGTATCACGCTGGAATTTTTTCACTTTTTGTTTTACAATGTATTATTTCTAATCATTAAAAATGGCACCGACTGAGGTTGTGTTCTTATGCTGATGGTTGACAGTTAGTTCTGATAGTCCTGACTGAAGAGCAGTTTTTGTGTTCTACTGATGTGGATGTGCTGTGTTAATCCAAGGCCTGTTCTGATTGTACATACCTCTCAAAATACCAGCTTGGCTACATCTGTGGAACTTCAGGGGTCCTTAGTCAAAGAGCAAAGCAAGCAGCCCTGTGCCAGAACTGCTGGTAAATACATGAAACAAAGAGCTTATGCCACATAGTCCAAGTGTTAGAACTTCATCAGTGTTAAAACAGCCCTGCATTTTTCCAGATAGGTATTTACTTACATTCTATTACTGTACAAAAGGACTGTGATACTCCTGTAAAGGCTCCAAAAGCAAAATTACCCACTGACTTCCAATTATATTTGTTAGGAGTTTCCATTAGAGCTCTTCATTTACTGCTTCAGCTGCCTGTCCACATGAGCAGAGTCTTTTCATAAAATCTTGGTACTTGTACCAAAACCAATATATTGAACCCAAAGATTCTCTTTAAACGGGAAGACTTTTTTCTTTGCCATTAAAACACAAGACTGAAACAAAAAGTACCCATCTTGCATTGATTTGACATGAAGAAGGTGGTTAACATGATTGTACCTTTATCTCTGGTGTGTATTTACGGTTTCATAGCAATGCTAATGTGAAGTCACTGCTGCTTAATTAAGCAGATGTAAACAGCTGCATGGGATATTAAACTCTAATTTGCATCTACATACTAATTATCCTTTTTTTGCTCTAACATGAGCTAGAATGATATTGTACCAAATTAATGCAAAGATTCAATCGTTAATAAATTACAACTGTGTTACAGCCTAGTAAGTAAATTGTGAACTTGGCAACAAATACAAAATACACACTTTTAGTTTTTTAAATACACAAGGTAACTATGCTACTTGGCAGTAACATCACAGTAAATCCTATGAGGTGGAAGACTCATCTCTTACCATTTCATCGAAGTACCAATAGATCACAGTTCCTAACCATCCATTCAGGTCCTGTGTTTTTTGATTTTGTAGAATATGTTTTAAAATACAACAGAAATTATTTTCAAAAGTGCAAAGGGCTGCAAGCTGCTAGTTAGATCATTATGAAATTTTACTCCATGGGTTTTTGGTGCTGCCTTTGGCCCAGGATTGACTGCTGACACTACAGTTCTGTAGCATAGTGTGGCATGTTACCAGCCTTTGGAATTGCTGTAGCCACTCTGCCAGAGGAAGAGTAAAGCACCACAGAGTTAGGCAGGAGTGTTTTGTGGTGCTTCACAGAGAACAATGCCAAGCTTTTCTGACTGGTGCAACCACAGTGTCTACAGAAGAGGAAACAGCTGGGCAATCCATGAGACATTGTGCTACATGAGAGCAAAGCCCTTGTTGCACTGACTGCTGCACACAAATGATTGTTCTGATCTGCAGCTGTAGCCACAGCACTCTCCATATACAGACAGTAATGATGGTACCTCTGCAGGATTTGATGGTTTCCTCTGGAATTTCCTCTGGGTAAAAGATGTGCATAAATGTATGGATTAATGCTCTTCTGTAATTCTGCCACTCCTATACAGGAAGAAACAAATATGACAATCTAGAAAAAAAGAAAAAATAACAAAACAAAATTTGAAACATAAAAGCTGTAAACAACTTCCAAGTTTCACTCCAGTAATTACATGTTAAATGTTTAGGTAAAACCAGAATAAAATATGTGTGACTATAGATCGACTGGATCTGCAGTGACCTGTGTGGCATTGTTGGTTGGGTGCCGCTGTTGGGCTTTGAAAATGTTTTCCTCCTTAAATCTTTCCCATAAGCTCAAGGTAGATACTGTGCACCTCTGCCAGCCAGGTGAGGAGACTCTTCTGCAGCCACAGGTAAAATCCTGCTGCTACAGGTAAGGCACTGGGCTGCTGATCACTTCCATGGAGCTTCAGTGGGAGTGTGCCAGTGCTGTGCTTGGATGTTCTATTTAGCAGCAGTGGACCATCTATTCATTGCTTTAAAAAAAAATTTAAAAAGAGAAAGCTCCCATACAATACAGGAAATGTACTGTACTACTATGACGGTTCTATCAAATAGGGCATTCAGTTTCTAGCAGGATCACATTGTTAAGAAAACATGACTTCAAAATGGTATTTTTTTCCAGCTATGTCATCTATTACATTTCTTCCCCAAAATGTTTTTGGTGGCACTTTAAGAAATGTTCTGTTTTACGTCCTGAGGAAAAAAAACTTGATAAGCAAACAGCCATATTATTAATTTGTCTTGTAAACCCATAAATACCTGAACACAAACCCAGCTGACCTACATTTAAGCCAGGACTATACTTTGTTATTCTGATCCATGTGAAGGAGAATTATTTAGGCTTAGATTTTCAGCTGGAGTTTCTAAGGCAGGCCTTCTCCATTTTATAACTCCATGCTACCTTTGTATTAGTGTGATTTACAGGTGTTTCCTTTTTTATTTCTTCAGGAGTCAGTCACAACCAAGTGGACTCATCTTCTTGGACTGTCAGCTCACTCTGTAGAAAACAGAAAAGCATTTTACAAAAGGCAGGAGAGAGATTTTCATTTTTTCTTGTCATAAGGAACAAGTACAAGGTACAGAAGGTATTTCAGATCTATTTCTCAGTTTTTTTTACTAACACATACATATCTATCCACGTATAAATGCATCTGGTCTGGCAGTCTTGAAAATGTTTCCTGAGCTGTATTTTTCCTCTCCTTCTCCATAGACAGTGACAGCTTTAGTAGGAGCATAGAGCATTTATATCACAACAATGAGCATTCTGAAATACACTGAGCTGAGTGGGGGTGAAAGCTCCACAATTACTAAAATGAATCACAGCTAAAACATTTTGATTCTCCAGAGATTGGTTGTTGACATTGTTTTATTCTCCTAAACCATGAATGCAGAAAATACATTATCTACCCATTGAATTACTATAGCAGAGCTCCCAAATAATCTCACCACTGCCTCTGTTTAATAAAGGCTCTGAAAACAAATCCCAAACCACATTTCTCTGTCTTGATTGAGAGAGTTCTTCATCTCTGCAGGCTGAAGTCTCTTCTCTGGTCTTCTTGCCACAGAGCCCGTTTTGGCTCTCAGAAAATAACCTGGTCCACTTAGTTCTCCAGGTGTATTAATGCTACTTACCCTTTGCATTAAGAGTGCCAGTATGGAAAATGAAAACAAACTGAAAATCTCATGATAAAAAAATTCAGTTTGCCATCTGTAAAGATTCTGTGTTGCTCCATTAATGATTTTCTTATTTACCAGGAGAGCAATGGGAAAAGCAAAACTTGGGGGGGTTTCCATCTTTTCTGTTTTCATTAAGATATTTAAACAAGCAGAAACAGAATACCAACAGAAAATTGTTGAGGTGTGGTTTTTTTGCTTTGAATTTGTGTTTGCCCACTATTCTCCTCCCTAATCTCCTCCCCTCCTGAGTTGCCAATCTCCCCAAGCCCTTCCCTAACTTCCTCCCTCCCAAGTTGCCAATCCTCTCTATCCCTACCCCTTTTTCCAGAGTGTTCCTTGTCTATCTTGTAGTATTCGATACCCCATTTGTTACTTTGTATTATTCCCCTTCCCTGCTCTCCCTGATAGGTTTATAGAATGTTAGTCCTGCCCTAGACTCTTCCCCTGCCATGCCCTCATTGGTTGATTGCCCTATACCACTCCCCCTATAAAAACCTCTGCAGACCCCCCCCCAAGCCTTGTCTTGGGGTCCCAGGTCTTGGACCTAATAAATCCATCCAGTTCTACCCCAAGACCCCTAGACCCATGTCGTTGTTATCTGTTCCTGCACCGGACCAAGCGACAACTGGGAATAGCAGAGCTCATGAGGGGAAGGTCGTGCCCCTGCTGTCGCTGCCCAGCACGATACAACAGGGCACTGCGACAGAAAATGTCTTACAATCTACTCCTAAGCAATGGCTTGGATGTCAAGATCCCTGTGCACAGTGGCTGGGAATGGTTTGCAGGATGAGTCCCTGCCTCCATCCTGGCTATAGCTACCGTTCAGGCTGTCCTGAAAACCTTGCCGCTGCTTGCTGGCAACGTAGTGGGGCAGTGATTCAAGAGGGAATGGAGGTGACATGGCACATCAAAACCTAGCAGCCAGCAGCAGGATTGCTGGAAAGGAAATGCAGTGCTTGCCAACAGGACCCATCTTCTCAGCTACCAAATAGTCACACTGCAAATCTCAACTGTATTTTGAGACAGTGTCAACCAGAGAAATTTGATGTGATAGATAAAATTCACAGGGGCTGGCCTCCAGCAAAGCAGCAGTCACAAGAGAAATCATGCAACCATCTGGCTGGCTGAATTTTGACATAGCATGTGGGATTCTGGAAAAGTCCCAGAGCGTTAGAGAAACATCAGACTAGGGGAAAAAATCAGATTCAGTTCTACACATCTCCCAGTTTCCTCATGGTCACTAAAGGCAAGAGTGTGCAGGCTTGTCACACAGACACTGAAACACTGCTCCAGTACAGGTCCCTGTGAGACTTCAGCATCAGCAACATGAAGAGTCTAAGAGACACCACCTGATCCATCTGACAGAACAGGGAAAACAAGGTGTAAATTGCATCCAACTATTGATTTAGCCCTATACAAATTTCACTCTAGTTAAAGAAACCAAAACAAACAACACTACAAACATACACTATGTACATGCAGACTCAAACAATTGCTGTTGATGAGAGCAAATGGTGACTGAAGCAAAGGTAAGCCAAAGAACAAAATATCCTTTTGTATCTGCACTGCCTACTAATATGTTAAACCTTCTTTCACTTATTTCTAGCTCTCTCTCCAAGGAAATTCATGTTAGAAAACAAATAGCCAGATGAACAAACAGTAACTTGTATTGGAGGAAAAGCCAAGCCATTTGAACAAAGAATGGGAGAACAACAGTACATGGCTCCTTATAAACAACTCTGTAAGTCAGGAAAGACAGTTCGGTCTTAAAGAGCTCTCAAGAGCCTGTACTGGTAGCAGAAGTCAATGAGGGACACTGCTGAAATTTCTAGATCGCATATAGAGAACTGCAGTAGAATGCTAAATTCAATGCATGCCTAATGGAAGACTTAGATTAATCCTCTGAATAAAAATAACACGGTTAAAATGCTTGTTGTGATACTGCTGTCTTCCTGAAAATGTTAGTATGACTTGTGTATTTTAATTACTACTTTAAATACATTTTTGCTTTACTTGCAAATGCCTTCTCACGCACAGAATCCAACAGCAAGTTATTTTCCATTGCCAGGTGTGCCTTCAAAGACAGTTGTCCAATGTCACTAAGGACAAGGCATGACTGTAAATTCATCCAGTTTTCAGTTTCCCCCGATACTTCATTTTACACATTTCCACACACTGAAAGGCACCAAGACTCCACTGAGGCAGCAGAACAGTGCTCGGTGCCCTGCATCCATCACAGCCTGGGATTAAATGTCCAGGAGCGACATATAGTTGATCTGTCATACAAAAATTATTCATTCTCAAATATTATATCTTGTGAATGATACAAAGTCTCCATGCAGATTAAATTGCCAGTGTTCACCTCAACCTTTGCCTTCTTTTTAGCAGAGTGATTTTGTTCCATAAGGCCCTGGGGAAAAAAATGCCACTGTTAACTTTTTTCCTGAATTTAAGGTTTTCCACAGTTGAACTTTTACCTTAATGGCCTTTGGGTTTTAGTTCGGTTAACATGTGTAAAGAAAATATTTCAGAGTTCTTAATCAGCATCTTCTCATCTTTGTTTAGGCATCGGTGTATCATTTGTTATTTATGTGATATCTAAGGAAAAATGTAGCTCTGTATGAAGCTAAAGGAAATGTTTCAAATGTCATTTTAAGGCTTGTATCATAAAATATTATTTGCTCCATGCTTTCCTGTTAAAATACTTTTTCACCATTTATATGACCATTCTGTATTCTAAGTTGTCTGCTCAAAGTCATCCTTGTTACAGAATCATAGGAATGGTGAGCAGGAGGGACAGCTGGAGGCGATCATCCTTTAGCCTGCTCTTTCCCAAACTAAACATGTGCCTTCCATGAGGACTTTGACTCCTCATGGAATATGTGATCCAAGTCCTCTGCCATCACGATAGTTTAGACTCCATGCTTCAAGCTGATTTCTTTCTCCCTTTTGTCTCTATTTCTGTAATGATGTTACCATGGACACCCCAGCATTTATAGCTTACTTCAGTTACAAGACATAATTTTTACGTTTTAATTTACTCAAAACCAAAACTATTTTACAGTAACTGAAGAAAATAAAAAGGAAGAAAATTGAGCATAAGTCATGTTTCACTTTAAAAAGGCTGGCCATTTCCAGGTTCTGCCATACTTGCAGTAAAACCATTTATCATCATAAACTCATTTTGTCTAAAAGCAGAGGTAATACATTTTTCCATGTAAATCACTTCATTGCCATGACAGAATGATGTCAGAGAATCAAAATAGGTGATACAATAAATTTTCCTTTTGGAGCATTTTTTAGAACTAAAAGTTATGGGGGCAGGGGGAGGGGAGAGAGGGGACAAGATTGATGTCAGCTGCTAAAGAGTAAAATTTTATTTTAATTTTCATTAAATAGACCTAAGTACTGTATTGACACATTCTCACTTTTACAGACTAAGAAAATATACACACAGCTTAAAAATGGTGCAGTGAGAACCCAAAACCTTTATAGAATAAAAATCAAGCTCCAGTTAATAGTTTGTAAAAGATTATTAAAATAATAATTAATATTGCAGATTTTAATTTCTTCCCTTTATTAAGCACAATTTTTGAAATTCAGGGCTTCGCCATTTGTACAGGCACATACAGTTGAACACGTATGAACTGAAATTAGCTTAGCATCTAATGTGGCTGTGTGCATAAGAATCCTCAAACAAGGAAGCAGTAGTACAGGAGAGAAATAGAATTTTATTCCTCCCCCTCCAAAATCAAGCAACCTTGTCTGAATTACAGCCTATACCTTAACCAAAATGCAACTATTTTCTGAAATCCTGCAGCAGCCTGGCAGAACAAATATATATGTATGGCATCATGGAAAAGGGAAGGACTGGGACCAAACCTAAAAGTCAAAGCTATTACTCCCCATTTCTCTCTGCAAGATTTCAAGTCAAGGTGTGGAAGAAATTGCCGATTTTGGTTTGATTCAAACTTTGTTTTTTTCTATTCAGTCTTTTTTAATCCTTTGGAGAAAACATGAAGAACAAACTGGGGAAACAGCTGAAAATCTGTTTCCCACAGCTTTATTCCCTCCCCCTTGCTGTAGCCATGGTATGTATAACCATAGCCCTGCTAGGTGAGGCAGAGCAGTTCTCTTTCCACACAGCTGAGGTGTGCAACAGCCCACACAGAACAGCTGCAATAAAAAAGCAAGTCCCTTTTAAAAACATCCATTTCCTATACAGATAAAATGGAAGGATGGATAGCACCTCAGCATTTACCCAGCTCTTAAAATGGGTCCCACAGGGCTGAGGCTCTTTCAGCTTCCCAGTCAACAACTTCAAAGCCAGGTTTCTGTACATGAGACTTTTGTATTTTAACTTAGAAATTAGACACCCTGAAGAAACAAATGCCATCATGCAGAATACCTACTTCGGGCAAAAGAGAATTAGCGCTCAAAAGTATGGATTTGTTCATTATTGTTGATGTTCAAATTACAACACCTGACTTCAAAGGAGAAGCAATTTTGTTGGAGCAGTTTATTTCTGTAAAATGTAACATTTCTGTACAATGTTATGCACAATGGTTAACACAAATGTTTTAATTACCCGTTTCATCCTGAAGCACAGCACACAGTCCTGTGACATGGCCTGACTTGACCTGGCAGGTCACTGCTGCATGAATGGGGGTGGTCTCCAGCACTGCAGAGCTGAGCTGCCAGCTGAGCTCTGGTGCTGATCCAACACTGCCATCACTGTGACAGTGTCAGCCTCAACCTCACAAGAAGCTGCCTGAACAAAGAGGCACCTGTCAGGAGCTGCAGCCTCCAAGAGATGCACAGGGTAGTGTGGATGGAAGCAAGGCAGGAGGGCAGGGTGTTGAGACCTCTCATTTTCAGAGGCAGTGACCTGTTTGGCCAGCTCAGCTGCTCTTGCAAGTAAAGCCTCAGCTCTTCTGCCTGGCCAATTTTCAAACTTACCTCATAACCTTCAGTTTCCTTCTCTGTTGTGTAAAAAAAAAAATCTGTATATATTTTAATAGATCCTTAACATAATATGATCTATTACAAAAGGACAGTTTCTTGGTGAATTCAACCTAATTCTTTTATCAGTCATGTTTAGTAATTTTATTAAGCTTGATTAGCTCATCAATTTAAATTTCTCCAGATGGGCTTTGAAATACATTTTTGGAATAGGGCATATAACTAGCATGACCTTGCACCAGGAAAATCTCAGTACACAGTACAGGGAGAAAAAAACCAAAACAGGAAACAAAACAAAACAAAAACCAAACCAAAACAAAAAAACAACCAAACTAAACAAATATCACCAGTAAAGCCTCCTGAATACACAAAGAAAATAAACAAAAATATTTCTTTTTCCATACTTCTGCATACTGTCCAGGAATCCTACTGCCTCCCACATCACACCAACCAACCACCGCACCAACCAACCACAAAAACCAACCACCTCGGGGACAAAAAATCTTATTTTTCCCTTTTCCTTCTGTTTTTACCCTCATAAAGGGAGACTGCATTTCCATAGTTGTACTTGCGTGCTAGCCCACTGATCATGACAGGAAAGCAAAACCAAATTAAATAACTCTGCCCTGTTCTGACAGGTATGACACACCCTCTGTCCTTCTGATGAGCTTCATTAATTTCTCAATTCTGATACAGGGGAAAGGAAATAGATTAAACTGCAGTATCAAGCAGTTAATCTACGGCTGCATAATGGTTTCCTGGCATCTTGGAGGATGCCACCTTAAATGAGAACAACCCTTGGCAGCAGTCAGGATCTGGGTGGTATAATCTATACTAACTCTCAAGAGACTCAAAATAGAATCAGATCCAAAAAAAACTGACTCAATTATGAATTCCTCTCGCTAAAACATTTAAACTGAAGCACTGTATTCTCAAGTGCTGTTTCCCTACATGACTCCCTTTATCAGCTCATAGATTTTTCCTATTCATTTCTCTTTCTCTCGCTTCAAAAACTACTATTAACTTTTCCAAAGTTTGCATTATTCTTTCCCATCTGTATTCTCCCTCCTTATGCAATGCTTGACTTCTGTCTTTCAAAAAAATGTTCTCTTCTGGTAATGTGAGGCCCATCACTCCAGGCTATTTAATTAGTGTTTAGGACTTGACTTATATTTGGATGCCCAATTCTCTTAATGCATACAGTATTTTCTAGATTAACAGTAAAATCTTAATTTTTTTTTCCTAAAACGGCACCCTAAATGTGTTCAATTTTATTATTTTTCACGCTTTTCATCTCTCTGCCCCCTTTAAGAAGAAAATATAAAATGCAATTCAGTAATTGAAACATTGATTCATTTCAGCGATATGTTAATGTCAGATTTAAATGGTAATGACAGCAGTAACATAAAAGAAGAGAAATGCATGCACACATTCTCCATGTTGCATTCAGTGCAGGAACAGACTGTGGATGTCAACTTTGTGTTTACTTCAAAAAACTGAGTAGTAAAACTTGATGTTGATAAAGATAGTATCGGCTTTAAAGTAATACTGAGGCCGTTTATCCTTTAAAGCCATGCTAAAAGCTGACAAATTAAACCTGCCAGCTATGGATATATTAAATTCCCTCTAATTCCCTCCACCTACTACATGCAGAAATAAATTACTTTTTTTTTTTTTTAATCCTTGTATATGTGTCTCTCTAATAATTTCTGCTTGGCACTGCAGAAAGCCAAAGAATAATTTGCAAAACTGTTCTATGCAGCATTTGCTAAAGTAAAATTTATTTTTCTCTGTTTTTGTCATCCCAGTGACTGCACTGCAGAATTGCTCTAACCACTTCCCTTACAGGTGTCAACATGCTGATATCTTATTTGAATTCTGCAAGGGCACCATCTGCCCTAATTTTGAGCTATGAGGCTGAAATGCTCTTCATTCCAAAGAAAACAGGAGGTGTTTTACAGAACATGATGTAAATTTTGTGGGGGTGGAAGGAACGTGGTCTAGGTTTCATTTGCTTGAAAAATTCTATTGCACTTCAAAGAAATAAAGCAGACTTCAAAGAAGTCTTGGTCAACCACTGAACCTCCTGTCCAGACACTTAACCTCTACAAGCACAGCTGCCACAATTTACATGGAGGTTCTTCCTAAACGTGACTCTTGGCACAAAATGCCACCTTTAATAACTATTTTCCTTTTCAGTAACAGTGATATATCAGACCTTTTATATGTCCACTCTCTCCCCTTATTCATTACCTCCTGAACAAGGCACTAATTTTTAATGCACATGTATGGATATTGGTACAGCAATGTTCATTTCCATTGCCTGTTTATCCTTTCTTCCACAAACACATTCATCTGTCTTTCACACTGCATTATGGACAAACTAAAACAAAACCCTTCCAGGCCTGTCTGCAATGCCACTTCTCAGCACTCTTCTTTTCATCCTTTTCCAGGATCTGCCATGACAGCTCCTGCAATGTCCTGATTGTAAATACATGGAGGGTTTGCAGCAATTTCTGTTATTTGTGTAACACTCAGATCTTTCCATTAAAAAGATAAAATCCGACAAGATGCAGCTGTTTACACAGCTGACTTATGAAAATATTGTTTTCTCTGCCTTTTACTACATTAGCACTCCACAGCATCTCCAAGTGTATCTTGTAACAACTCTTCCCATCTTAAACACTGAAAGGGTTCTTGTCAGAACCCCCAGTGCACTGACAGGCCTTGGGTGTTAACAAGCCTGACCAGCCCCACCTGTGGCTTCCACACACACCTGTTCCTATGGGCTCAAGAGCGTTACTTAAACCCAGCCCAGGGCGAGTAGCCTTTGCCTGGGCTGAGCTGCTGTTGGTTTCTGTCTCAGCTGTGGATTCTCTTGAACTGGACCCCTGGGCTGACTTGATCTTGGACCTGGTGAGTTTTTGTAATGACCTTGATTTGAAAGGGCTTTGTGGTCTGTGGGCCCTGACTGTGGGGGACACTGCCCTGCCCTCCCAGCTCTGTCCCCTCCATCTCCTTCCCACCTCACCAGCCTTGAGGAGTAGCCAGAGCTTACTGCTGCCTGCCAGCCCTGTAGCAAGGACTGCTACCCAAATCTTCTGTTGTGATAGAGATTTCTGGTCCCTGTTTGAATGTGGGCCATTAAAAATCACTTCTCAGGCAATGAGTTAGCAAAGCAGTTTGATTGCAGTGCTAAAATCAAACTTTCCCTGGAAGTGACAAACTTTTTATGCTGTGTTTGTACAATGAGTGGAACAGCAGGCTCTAGCAGAGGCACAACCCTAGTATGAGCAAAACAGCAACGCGGTTTTGGAAATGCAAAAAGGAAGGACCTCATTCATATGAGCTTAAAAATTCCTATTGGAATGTTTTCTATTAAAAAATATACCTGTATGTCGCATATATCTACAAACAGAAACAGCAAGTGCTCTGTTATGTGAGCACTATGTTTGTAAGCAAAGCTCAAGCTGGTGGCACTGAACTGCACTGTCAACATCAGAGTAAAAACTGTCACTGCTTTCTTACATGGACTGAATGCAGATGAATCACGTTTAAGATAACTCATTTTTGGTTTTGTTTCATCCTGTGGCTTCATTCAAGATACTCACAGCTTGTAGATTATCCTGTGCTGAACTTGGCAAATTTCTCACATTTGAATCTACTGGCTGCCAGAATTATATATAAAATCAGTGTCCTGCACCACAAGGTAATAATTGTCAGAGATACGTCTTTTGCCTCTTATCTAGTCACTTCAATAATAAGGATGAGGATAATTTGCAAAAGCCATAAGAGAATCCAAAGGCAGATATTCTATCTGAGAAAGCTGTAAAGTTTTCCAAGAGCAGGTATCTGACTACAATAGCATAGGAGCTGTTGGAGCATGTGCTGAAAAAAAACCCCTGCAGACTGCTGCTGCATTGGCTTTAACACTGGCTCTGTTTAAATTTCAATTTTATTTTACTCAGTCTTCTTGAAAAAGTTACAAATTACAGAAGATGTGAATTCACTCTTGCCTAGGGAAACAATGAAGACTCTGGAAGTACTGGGAGGTAATTATTTCTTTGAGCTGATCCTTTCTGTGTGTCTCAGAAAATTCTTCTATCTTGAATTAGATTCCTTGCTCACACATGTATTTCAGTGTGTCTTGCTTTTACTTCTGGTGTATAGATAAACTCATTAGGATGACAAAATGATCAAAAGAGGGATATCTAGGTTTGGGCCTTTTTTTTTTTTAAGGAAAAACATGTCACCTAACTCACATCTTAGTCATACTCTGCAAACAATTTTTCTATGAGTCCTCGAGAGACTGGAGTTTTCCACAGTATGTCTTTTTCCATGGTTATTTTTGGCCATGGTTGCTGCTTTTTGCTGTACAGAGGACAAGGAGGAAAAAGCCTGGCTTGCCCCAAGATCTTGGTGGGCTCTTTTAGAACTTCTCAATGTCACCTAGAATTATTCTTACCATGAACTTTCCTGGGCTTAAATGTGAAGCCAGCTACAAACTGATTTAGCAGTTGTGCAAGTTTTGCTGCTGAAGAGTGGTAACATCTTATGCTTTATAATTTCCTTTAGGGATCTCTTACAGAAAAGCAACAACACAAAACATTTTATACTTGACTTACACTATCACCATAGCTCTGATGCCTGAGAGAAAGTTTTGTAAATAAATGTTCAAAGGAAAATCCTTTAGACATGGTTATTTCTGATTGGCTTTAATCTGCTAAAATTGCTCCAAAAAATAAAATAATAACTTCAGCCATCTGAAGACTAAAGCCTTGTCTTCTTCATTAGCATTTTAAAAATTGTAACTTGTTATGTAGTGAGAAACAGGAATGCCTTTCTTAAAGGAGCTCTGTCCCAGGATTTCACAGCTGTTTCTGGGTCCAAAGGGAGCATTACATGTGAGCAGGAAGTAGCTAGTGCTGCTGCAGCTGGGAACTGCCATGAAGGTGCCCCTGTGGTAGCAGTAAATTTTGATTTCATTGAAATATACAGAATTTAATGGCAACATCCAGCTGTCCTTTGCAAAGACAGGTGTGGTGAGGGTGTTTTATGGGACTATTTCATTTTTTCCTTTTTTTTTTTTTGATGCTACATATCTTACTCATATACCCCTATTAAGTCCTTTTGCTAATCAATGGTGTTTCAGTAAGAATATATATTCTATCCCAAGTGAAATTAAGAAGGTGCCAAAAGAAAATCATTGTCAACTTTGCCATCCAAGGATTTTGGCAAATCTGACTCAGAGAAAAATGTCAAGCCTTTCTCTTTCATCTCTCCCTCTTACATTTTCACTTTAGCTAGTATTTGTTTGTTTGTTTGTTTTTTCTTTCAGAACTGTGCTAGTAACCTGTAGCAAAGCATTCCTCGTGTTAGAAATCTTTGGGCACGTTGGCAGTGATTAAAACCACAACCACTAAGATAGAAGAACTTTACAAAGATCACTGTATACCAGATGATCTTCCTCTTCTTCCCCAGAAAACACCAGCATGAGTTATGGAAACAAATTTTGGTTTAGAACTGAAATGTGGAGATTTTAAGCTGCATGTTTTTATTGATGAAAAGATCTAAATGTAGGCTGGTCATGAAATAAAGTCATACCACTAACTGAGATACAGGACAAAAGTGAATTATGACAGCGGCTTGCATTGCCACTGGTAGCAGAGTTTAGTGGAGCTGTAACACGGGTGCCATGACACAGGAAAAAAGTGATAGGTCTGAGGGCAAAAAACCCTATGTTATGCAAAGAGAATTTAAGAGACAGGAAAGATTTACTGGGAGAAGTCAACAGTTTCCAAATGGGTGGTGCTGTAAGCAGTAATGTTAAGGATCATGGTGCCATAACTAAATCAGGAGTTTTGTGTATAGAAGGGCTCGTGAGCATGGCCTCCAACTGATTTGTGCCTCAGCTGACTGCAGGCTATAACCAAAGCTTTTTCTGCTCTCAATGTTTTTCTGCTCTTAATGGCCTTTAATGTTCCCCTCTCCCACCCCTTACCCTCCTCAGGTTGAGCTCTTTTTTTACATAAAAATACAAAAGTTTTCATGCAGGATCCAAACTGTGACTGTTATCTTTCTCTTCCCCTTATCTATCCAGCTTTTCCACAAACCTAGAGACAACTTAATCTTAGAGACAAGTTATGTCTCTGTTAAGTTTGGCTGAATGATGCCAGTGCCTTCTGAGTGTCTTAACTGAGGGCAGTCAGCAAGCTAAGACTGCATACACTGGTTTTCCCTAGGAAATCAGGCTAATAAGGACAGTACTAAAGGGGCTGGAGAACTTTTTTGCCCCCTTACGTAAAGCGTTCTCTTTATTTTCAGTCACGTGGAGGACTAAGATGCTGGCATTATCTCATTATTAGGGTTGGTTAATATATTTTTGTGTCACCATCATCCCATAGAGTTTGAAGTCTACTGTCCATTTATTTGGGCAGTGAGTGTGAACATTCTTAGTCCAAGCTGCTGGCAGGCCTTTTTCCTGGAGGCTAAATGGCATCTTTCCAAATTGCATGCTGGCAGAGATTTTGGCTGTGCCTATACCTGTGGGATTTACTTCTTTTTGTATTTCTAAGTCATTAAGCAACAATAAAATCTTTATGGTATCTATGTATTGAGTTTTATAACCACTGATCAAGCAGTATGATGGTAAGATTAGTTTGTAATGTCTTTTAAAATTTGCTACGCAGGGTGTGTAGTTTGAGCCCAGTCACTACCATAAATGCTATCAGACAATAGAGTACCTATTATAGATGTTTTGAAGCTTCTCTTAGAAAGGTTGGAATAATGCAATAATATCTAAGACCAACTGAAATATCTCTGTACCAAGGTACCAAAGTTTTGATTTATAGCAACTGCATATCAAATTCAAGAAATAATGCTAGGGAACACAGGTGACAAAGGATTACATTGTCAATTCCGAGCTCAAAAGTCAGCTACTAAAACAAGCTTCTCATCTGCCTCTCCCTAGTGTCACTTGTGTAAGTCTGAAGCAGTTAAAAGATTCTGCATTTGGAATTTGTCTAAAGTTATTTAAAATGTTTTAAAAACAACTATTTGCATTAACTACTTTACATATCTAAATCAGGTATGTGCTACATAATAAACATGAAGCTTTCCTGTACTTAGGCCTATGCACTTCAGTGCAGAGACAGAACACAGAATTTGGAATCTCTGAATGCTCAGCCATTAAACAGGGGACACATTCAAAACATCTTCATTTGTCAACCTGACAGCAGATGGAAGATTTCTGCATGTAAAATATAGGAGCATCTGGCTATCAAGGATATTTAAGACCTTACCTACTGATCTTTCATCTGTTTAAATTAATTCAAGATGTTAAGATGCCAAAAAATGATGATTGAAGATCCCACGTGTATAAAGCTCAAATCCCAATAAGCAGTAAAGAGAAGATAATACAAATACTACAAAACAAAACCAGCATCAAAGCTCCCAAATAAGTGATTAAAAACCTGGAGACACCAAAAACCTGACTGCTGGAAATTGAGGACCGTATGGCTTATTAACTGAGAGAGACACACATGCACATGGAAAATACATTTTGTTATTTTGTCAAGAAGGACTTTAAGGAAAAAAAAAATCATTACAAGGGAAGGTAAGGAACTAGAAGGGGAAAAACACAATACCAAAAAAGAGTCAACATTGCTTACAAATATAGGCTGGTGTAACCTCTCTAACAAGGACTAATAGGCTCTGCAAAACTCAGGTTTCACATATGAAATACCTGAAGCAGGTTCCTTTAAGTTCAGAAATTTAACAAGTAATTCATTTAAGTAAGAAATGTTCAAGACTAGATTGGATGGGGCCCTGAGCAACCTGGTCTGGTGGAAAGTGTCCCTGCCTGTAGACATGGTGCTGCAACTCAATTATCTTAAAGGTCCCTTTCAACCCAAACAATTCTAAGTTAGAAAGTGGAGGGCTGCACAATGTAACAAACATGTGGTGCCACACTAACTAGGTGACTTGGGGATGAAAGCCTTATCTTACCTTTATTTATTTTTAAGAGAGTGGGATAAAAGTCAAGTCCTGAACACCACCCCCATTCTTCCAGAAGCCAGACTAAGTTAAGTCCTGACTTGTAACACGCTGTGATGCTATGGGAATTTGCCTCCATACCAGCCAGTCTCAATGTCAACTCTGCAAACTAAATTCAACTATTAAAAAGTATTCTTATCTACAGAAAAGAAGGAAAGGAATGCACAATGGCTGCTTACATTGTTAAGTTTATAGAAAAGGAATAAAGCATTATTTCAGTAGATGAAATGCCATTAAAACTGCATAATTAGAAAAAAAACACACCAAGAAAGAGTGCCAACTGTTTCCAATCAAAGCTGTCATTCTGGATCATCTTTTTAAGGTCATGCAGTGTCATTCCCACAATGAGACTTATTACTCATTTTAGGGCTCTGCCTAGGTGCAGAGTGGGGACTGAGGTAAAAAGCTGAAACAGCTTGAGGAGAAAAGGTTCATTTTTGTTGGTTTTTTTTTTTTTTTGAGGAGCCTTTGACTAAGGCTCAATAATTGAGCCTTAGTCAATTGAATAATTGAATAATTATTCTAATTTGAATAATTATTCTAAATTGAATAATTTTGAATAATTTTTCTAAAATCATTAAAAACTCTTACAGTATGATTGAGCAGCACTGCAAATGGGACACATAATTTTAAATCTATTTATCAGATCACAACCATCTATGACAGATCTTGTCCCCCTTTTCCTGACTACAACTTCAGTGGAGCAGACCAGGAAAGGTCTGTACCAATGAAAGTTAAGCCAGCATATTCTGTGCAACATGTATTTTGTCATCATCAAATGTGAATGCAGCCATCTCATATTGTAGGGAGTCATGGCTCAGAGAAAAACTTCAGTGGAGATAAAATCACACAGAAAAACCTTAATCCAGAGATCATTAAGGCAAAGCTTGCAGCATCAGAAGACCACGAAAATACATGAAAAGTGTGTGCTGAACATTGTGTGTCTTTTTTACAGCAACTTTTTACAAAGGGGAAGAGTATCACTAACTCCCCTAAAACTTCCCTTTTTTGACTTTTTTTTTTTTTTTTTTACAGGCTACTTCATAAAGAAAATAGCAAAATTTGAGAAGGAAAACAGAGGGAACCTGAGAATTGCTGATTAACAGGAAAGAAATAAGCTAAGGAATTTAAAAGAACCTTCTGGTTCCTTGATGCTTTATCCATTGTCAGAAAAACACCAAACCAAAACAAACAGACCTGTTCCTAAAGGTCAATAAATCTAAATTTATTTCTTTCTGAGCACAGATCCTGTGATCACACATTAGCTTAAAATGTCCTCAATGAATTTATCATACTTGGTTCCAGCAATTTAAAAAATTGATCATTAAAAGGTAATGCATAAGTGAAAAATGTTTTGTCACTTCAGCAGAGCTCTTGGTGGAAGAAAAAATATATAAGTTCTCAAAAGGATTATGTGACAATAAAGGAAAAACTAAACTGTTTTACAAAGTTTATCTGCATTGAAGGTTAAAGTGGCATGTGACCATCCAGCATAGGAATGATGAATCTGTAGGTCAGTCTTAGAATTTCTGCCAACTCCAAAGGAAATTTTGAATAAAAAAACCTAAGCTTCAATTTTCTGGGCAAGAAAAGTCAAGACATGGCTTCACTGAGTTAAAATTAAAATAGGTCTGGACAAGAAGATCTAAGATCACTATCAAGACACAGGTAGCAGCAGAGACACAAAATCTATTCCTCAGAAGTTCTAAGAAAGGATATTTTTATTTGGGTGGGCACTTGATTATGCCTCTTTCTTTGGCCTGATCTCTCCTCAACTTGTGAGGGCTTATCAATTTTCAGAAGCAAATCCTATAGGACTTTTGCCAGATGTTAAGTCATATGCTCTTAGTCCAAGTGTGCTGACAAGAATTTGGCAGTAATACTAACATTCACCTGGAAAGTCTTTATGAAAAATGCAGTGAGCAACAATTCTAGCGACTTTGTGGAAGGACAGATCACCTGCTATATCACTAAGGTTATAGAGGATGATAAGTAAGGTGGGGGGGGAGGGGGGTGAGATCATCACAATTTTTGGAAAAAGGATGTATTGAGTTCTCTGCCCTCAGCATAAATTTGGAGATCTGCCCTGAAAACGCAATGCCTCATCTACATCCAGAGAGATTAGAAGAACATACAGTCAGTGAAGGATCTCCTTTATGCGTGCCACTGCTGGGTCACTTAATCTAGGACTGATTTATGGTGGCAAAACCCACAGAATAAGTTCTATTTTAGCCCAGTCTGGATAGTTCTGAGCAGAGTGGAACTGAATACAAAGAATTTGTAGCACTGGCTGATCATCTTATTTTACAAAGGTCTTTCTTTTGGTGGCTGCACACAAGATTGTTTTATAAGGATTAGCATCTTTATTCTAAAGGGTTTAGATGTTACATCTATAAAGCAGCACAAATCAGCAGTCTGCTTGTGTTATCCTCTTGTGTGTTGGTATTGGAAGGAATTCAGTTACAGCAAAGTCCCTAGAAACTGGAGGTAGGGTTTTATATTCCTTTTCCATTTGGAGGAGTGAATACCTGCTTCTAATAGAGTAATAAATGACTTACTGCACCTGCAAAACAGTGCCTGTCTTCTTGAAGAAGGGAAGCTCCACTGTAGATGTCTCTTAGGACAGAAACTTCATTGGGAAGAGGAAAACAAAAATGTGCCAACTGAAATTGCTACAAGGGAGAGACAGCAGCTCTTTCCCAGCAGGGATGTTAGTACGCAACAAGAATGAGTCATTGTGATGCAGTTTTGTGATTCAGACAATTCAAAGCCACTCTGGGATGTCAGACCACCAACATATTTTTGCTGTGTGTGAATCCATACAAAGATAAAAAGTATTCTCCAGCTCTTGATAGAGTCCTACATCCCTAACAACTTTCTCATAAGATTTTTAAATACTCTTTTCTAAATTTGTTACTGCAAATCTGGATTTAGACAAATTTGCTCCTTAGCAAAATATCCCTATTTGTTTCAGATCATTCTTTATCAGGAAACCTAGAGGCACTACATAGTGAAAAAGAGCCTTAGACAATTCAGACAAATATCCTAAAATTACGAGTAGATAAGGACCAAAACCCAGAACTGTTTTGTTGTTAGTAATTTTTTTTTATTCCTAAAACTAAACAAGAAGAGCTCTTCCTCTGAGATACAACGCAAGTCTAAAGCAACTGCTTTTCTTTCAGGTGAACAGGTTGAGAACAGTATGAATGTTTTTCTTACCCTCCTGTTCAAAGTATGATCACAACATCCTGCAGCTTATTTCATGGCAGAACAAAACCTGTAAACATGGGCTAATCCCTTACTATTTCCTAATCTATTTTCACTAATAATTGCTGCAGTCAGTCTTTGAACAGAATGGATGTATAAATAGATCAGCAGAGTTCAGGCAATCAGTAGGTATAAAAAGTCCTTTCTCATCATAAGCATTTCTATTCATAACTCTACCAGATTGTTCCTAAACGTACAACATCAGAAAGAGGAAAGAATTTCCCACAGCCACAAAAGTAAGGCATAATTTTGCTGCTGAGGACAGTGAGAAAACCTATAGGAACTTATTTTCATCCTACTAGCCACTAGGAACCTGGAAGAGGACTGGAATATGATAGCACTCACTGTACCATAGGATCTGAAAGATTGTACAGAAGTTACCAGTGAAAGTCAAAGCCTGATTTTTTGATACCGAGAGTTTTGCTTGTGGAAAGTAAGAGATTGTGAATGACACAAACAGATTTCCTAATGTCTGTGAAGTCTAATGATTAACAGCAGCAAGATGAATGAAAAATTACTTGAATGCTGGTTTTACACAGAAAATGTGTTAGAAGAATCCTTTGGACATCTTCAAGGACTGTAAAAGAATGGATTGATTTCTTCCAACTCTCTGGAAGCCTGCTCAGAACACATCAGTTTCTCCTCCAGGCAGTGAGGAGAAGTAAAGAGCTAAGCAGAAGCAGTCATGGAGGACAGGGAAATGAGTCATCCTAATCCACTGTAATGATCTCATCAATCCTTCACCTTGTCAAGTTATAAATATATAGTAAATATTGACAAGCGTGTTGAGGCAGGTTTTGAAAGAGAATATTTATCTTATTGTTGTTCTTGCCAGGACGGATAATCCTCAAAGAAGCTAGTAGTTTCAAAGATTTAAGGACAAACTCGTTATGGAGAATATGGGAAATCATTTCAGTGCAGGTTTTTGGCTGCTGAAGGACATTGAGATCTACTGGTGTTTTAAGTGTGAATACTTTCTCTCCATCTATTTCCCTCCACTATAATTTATTTATTTATTTTACTATAACCTTTTTCTTTGTGACTTCTAACATTTGCAGTCAGTTTTGCCTGCCTCAAACTTTGGAGAACCAATAGCATCCACAGTGATGTCCCGTATTGTCCAAAATAACATTTGAAATTACCACAAAACATCAACTTCTCATAAATATTGCACAAGTGATTATCCAAATTAAATTCACTAGAACAATTGGATTTTTATCTTTTCCAAAGACTTCCAGAATTTGAGGCCTCCTGCCTTAACATTTGGTTCTTGTAAGTTCTATTCCCCTGTGATTATAATTCTATCACACTGCAAAGCTATGCTGAATTTTTACTAACACAAATTCAAACTGAGATGGCAAAAAGTACTTCTCTGACATACAGGCCACAACACTCCCAATCACTAAATACCTTCTCATCCAAAAAACACATGTCAGAGAAGAGTAGAAAATACAGGAACAAACATTTTTGTGCCTGTGTTTAAAAATAGGGAGAAATTGCACCTAGTTTGCTTAGAAGTCCAAGCTAAGGAACATTTTCCAAATAGAAAATATCAAACTTGGTATTTATGCTATTTGGCAAAGCTGTGAGCAACAGAAGTTTTTAGGATAATACTCTTCTCATCAAGCAGAATGTTCCTTGTTGTGTTCTTATCATTACAAATCAACAGAGAGCATTCAAGCTAATACCACTGTTAAATCCTTCATGGTAATTAGTTAGAAGAATTGTACGGGAAGGTACATTGTAACATCTAAGTTTGGTGACTGTTCTGTAGATCTAAAACAATTCTGGAATCCAATTTGCATCAAATGCATTAGTGTCTATGGTAACAATTCAGCTCATGTTTTTAAGAATATAAGGCAGGAAGATGTAGAGAACTGCTTTTTATATTCTTATAAAAATAGTCACAGAGCTGTATCTGGTATTTTCTGCTGACTCACATGGAATATTCCATATTAATATGACATGCCATATTTCATCCACAGAACTCACCAAATCTTACATATGAACCAGGAATGACCAATGGTCCTTATTCCCTAAGTCATGTACCAAATCTTACTTAAGTCAAAAGTCACAGAGATGCCCTAAATTTTGGAGGCCCAACATAAAAACGTCACTGTGACTGATTTTCAGGCACAGTTGGTGGCGATGATATCCAAGAGCTTTACTCTTCCCAGGTGACAGACAATACATTAAGGATGCAGCTGGGATCTCCAGATCAGGAACTCATCATCCCCCTGTTGTTTGCTGCCTGACACAGTCTGTGCTTCTGATGAAGCCACCAGTCTCTTGCCAACACAGCCCCACAGGGATGACCTGGCAGGAGCACTGCAGCCACCATGACCCGGTTGTGACACAAATGTATCCAAGAGCCAGAACTATTCACTCTTTTTATTCTATGTGAGGTAATCTCAAAACCATATTTCTGCTTACAGGTAACCATGCACATTCTATGTTCAAAAATATAATCATATTTGTGGGTACAATAAAGAGATTAAAAATATCATATTGTAGTTTTAATAAAATATTCTATCTGTTTCAGCTAAAATTTCTATGTGATGTAGCGTGACTAGAACCAATTTTGTTTGGATTTCTTTCTCCAGACTACCAAAGAGAATCAAATTAATGAGAGCCATTCAATATTTTTTATATCTAATTTTAAATCCTTCTTTCTTTTTGAAGCTAGCAAAGAGAGAAAATGTTGCCTTATAACATAAATGTTATGGTTTATAAATGTTGTTTTTTATAAAAAAAACTAGACATAATAAAATAATGCTTCTCTATGAGCTCATATAAGAAGGCATTAAATACTTCGCAAATGTCTACTTGGGCAGATATGACACGCTAATTTAATGAAAGAGTAATTTCTGAATTCTTTTGTTGAACAGTAAATTGAATTATTTCCACAGAAACTTTGGTTTCTTCATCTGAAAATTCACAGATGTTATGTAGTTGAGACAGAGCAAATTTCTGCTAACTAACCAGGTAATAATTAGTTCTTAAAAGTTCAGATGAGATATGTTCTGATGTGACAAAAAGGAGAAAAAAGAAGGAACAGAGCAATATTTGCAAAAAGGTCAGCAAATACTTATTCATGGACATTGGGAATGGCAACAGATTTTCTATTAAATGGCTAAATTTTAGAAAAATTAACCTATTATAAATGGGAAGACTGCACCTCAAATATTAAAGCTGTATTTTACAGACGGAATAAGTATTTACTGGAGACCTACTTCCTCTTTTTCTACTCATTTAACTCATCCTGGATACCATACAAAAAGAGATGCAGTAATATTAATACATATTCTTTTCCAAATGACTAATGAAATTAATGTCAGCTTCTAGAAGAGTTGCTACAATGCCAGAGAAGAGCTGTCCAGGGTTATTTGCAACTGGCCATGTTCTTCATTTTACATTCCCAAAGAATGGTTTGAATCACTCTTTCTTTTCCTGTGGTGCAGTAGCCTACACTGTTACTGTTTTATAAAGTTGTGAGGAAGAGAAGAATTCCCTAGCCTCTATTATTTTAGCACATTTGAAATGCAGCTTTTCTACCTCCACTTCACTGACTGCTCAGTGATTTTGTTCTTTGGGGTTTGGTGAAGCAAGAGCACAAGTTGGCCAAGTGGTCAGAGAGACTCAAGGGATGCAGAGCTGCTTGGTGAGTGCAGTGAAGCAACCACAATGCACGCCAAGCATCACGTCCATGCCTGTGCCCGAGATATCCTGCTGGGAGAGCGTAACAGCTGTGTAATAATTGCCTTCTTTTGCCCTTGTCACCTGGAGACTGCAAGTATAAGTTTATTTTTAAATAGTAAACTGGAAAAGTTTACTATTTTTAAATAGTAAACTGGAAAATATGCTGGGAGCCTTCTGAGGAACCCACCCCTCTGACAGTAAGGGCCTGTACATTAACTCAGCAAAATCCAAGAATATAGTTTCAGCATTTAGCTGATGTCTACTGGGGGCTCCCAAGCTTCTAATGAGCTTGAAGTTTCTGATACTGTAACTAAGGTGATGTAACCTTAAATATGATAAATCACAGAAGAGACCAACTGGTTAGTGGCATATAACTTGACTGAACTGACAGAGCCAAAGCAAGAAAAACTGATACAATTCCCCAGTACAAGCCTTACATCTCCCCTACTCTCACCAGGTACATCAAATGTGCTCCTTAGAATTGCAGAAGTTTGGTCGCACAGTCCTGCGAATTTTCATCGTGGTATCCCAATGAGCCAGTTTATCTTTGACAATTCCTCCCCTTTCCCCCCTCCTCAAACAACAGATTTACTCCTGCTTAAAAATGGCACACAACACAATTGCTTCTCTCCCCAGCAGTACCAGAGACCTGGCACACAGAATTCAGGATCAGTTTAAAAATCATGTAACAGCAGCTTTTACAAACAGCAGCTCACTGTGTCACTTAAAATGTCATAATAATAGATCTATGCTTATGTTAATTGTTTGACGCTTACAAATCTTTTTCTTTTACAGTGTGCAGGGTTTTTTGGTAGTCCACAAGGAGATCATCTGTTTCAAAAGGCTTTAGGAAAAAACCCTGCAGCAGAAGATAAATACTGCATCAATACAGCAGCACAGGTATCTTGTAAGGTGATATTAAATGCGCTAGTTCGGATACCACTGCAGCACATTTCATACGGATAATTTTCTCACACTCTCAGAAAAAAAGTTAAAGATGAAGGTTATTCTCTGAAAACTGTTGTGTCAGAAATTTTGATTATCTCCTTCCTGCTTAGAAACAATAAGCAGCACTATGCTAAAATCTTGAATCTGCACTACACAGCCCTGCAAAGACTTTCTTCCCCTTGAGCCATCTGGCAGAAGCAATCCTTGGATGCAAAGAAAGCGTATTGATTGTTCTTTGAGAAATAAATGTATATTCTTCAAATAGTTTAGGGAAGCAAACTTAAGCAGCAGATTTCAATAAGTCTGTGGCAACTGACAAACATGCCAAACCATCTTTTACATCAGCAGTAACAATCAGCCCAGTGCCAGGGAGGAGTGCACTAATTCCTGCCAGGGGTACTCCTGCCCACATACCTGCTGCAGCTTCCAGATATTTCTAGATGCTGCCAGAACTGAACTGTAAGGGTGAAACCCCACACATTGGGGGAACTGGCAGAGGTGAGGAAGACAGCAAAACATTCCTTCTTTTTACAAAGGAATTATACTTAGCAGCTATTTATTCACAGAAAATGTTACTTTACTGGTTTTCCCTGAAAATAAAAAGCACAAAATCTCACAACAGGAATTTTAATAATATCAAGCTTATGTTTGGACAGGTGCTGAAATCAACATCGGGATAGACCAAAGCACGATCCTGACCTGCCTGCCCTGAGTGTTGGGCACCTCAGCTTGCACCTGCCCAGGATCCCAGAGGATTCTCCACACAGGATGTATAGGTACCTGAAGGGAGGGTGTCAAGAGGATGAAGCCAGGCTCTGCTCACTGGGCTCAAGCAATAGGACAAGAGGCAACGGGCAGAATCATAGGAAGTTCCAGCTCAATGTAAGGAAGAACTTCTTTACTCTGTCTGTGACTGAGCACTGGAACAAATTCCCCAGAGAAGCTGTGGAGTCTTCCCCACTGGAGGTATTCCAGAACCGTCTGGGTGCAATCCCGTGCCATGGTGCTCCGGGATGACCCTGCCGGGGCAGGAAGGCTGGACCAGCTGACCCACCGTGTTCCCTCCCAACCCGCCCCCTTTGGTGATTCTCCGCAGGGCACGGCCCAGGCAGCCTCCGCGCGGACACGTTCACGTTCACGTTCGCGTGCCCGCGCCCCGCCCCGCCCCCTCCCAGGCCGTTGCCCGGGGGTCGGTGCCGCCCCCGGCGGCCGAAGGCACCTCCCCGGCCATGGCGGCGCGCGCGCTCCCCTCACGCCGCCCCCCGCGGCGGGGCGGGGCCGGGGCGGGGCGGGGCCGGCGCGCCCTCCCGGCGTGCCCCGCGCCGCCGTCATGGCGGCTCCCTGCGGCCGCTCTCCGCACATGGGCTGAGGGCTCGTGCGGGCAGCGCGCGCGTCTCTGTGGGCGCGGGGGTCGCGGCCGCGAGCGGGGCGGGCCCGGGCGGCGGGACCATGCTGGCCCTGGAGCGCGCCCTGCTGAGGGGCTTCCTCAGCGCCGCGGAGTCCCTGGCGTGGAAGCAGGGCGAAGGCGCGGCCGCAGGTGAGGGGAGGTCCCGGCCCGGCGCGGGGAAGGTGCCCGCTCCTTGTGCGTGTCCGGAGCCACCGGACTGAGCCGGGGCCGCGGCTGGCGGCTCCCTCCTCCCGCGGGTGTTTTCCCCTCCGGCGCCCTGTCAGATCCTCGCCGGGCTCCCGGGGCCTCCTGCCCGCGCTGTAGAGTGGGGAAGGCCGTGGGCTTGTCAGGCTGGAGGAGCGGCCCGGCCTGCGCTCTCGGTGCGAGCGGCCGCAGCAGTGCCGGTCCGGCAGTCGCCGCGCCGCCCGCCTGATGCCGGCACTCGGGAGGCTTTTAAGCACGGGGCTCCCTCCGGCTGCCTCCCGAGTGAAAAGCTGCCTGCCTGTTGGAACTTGGCACTGAGGTGGAACGCGCTCTTGGAGCAAAACGTGGGAAGGAGGAGTCTGGCACGAGCTGCCTTTTCTGTATTTATTAGTTACTCGGTCACAGTTGCTTGAGGGATCAATGGAAAATAGTCTCTTGGGGGGACTTGGTTAGACACAGCTTTCGTGCAGGGGAGCTCATCAGCTCTTAAAATGTAACCTTTGTCATGTAAAGGTACTTCCATGTTTCAGGCAGACTAAAGTACTCAAGTCATGTGCCATGTTGTAGTATATTGAAAAATCTCACTTATCCTTACCTAGGTGCTTACAGATTTTTGGAAAAGAGCCATACAGAGCTAATCAGGTCTTATTTCATTATGTGACTTTTCATTTGGCCTTAATCATTGTACTGTCCAGGAATGGTAGCTGATGTGACTGACATCTGTCACATCTGTCTTTGCAGCAAGGGTTGGGCATGCTATTTACCACGTGGAGTTTTTCTGATTGCTTTTTTTTGTCTGATTGTTTGTTAGCTTTGGTTTGTTTTGAGGTGTTTTGAGTAGTGTGCTGCTATAAGATGTGGGGAAAACTTGTTGAAGAAAGGCATCTTGCAGTAGAGATAGAAAATGGTAGGTTTTGTGATGATTCTTAGTCATCATTTACATGGACCCTTCTTATTGATGATCCTGAAAATAAATTTAAAAGCTGTTACCTTGAATTTGTATAGTGTCCTATGAAAAGCTACACACATAATCAAAACCAGATTTTATGTGCTTACAGTTATGTTACTGGAAAGATAAGGACCTCAGTATTCCTCATTCATCATCACGTGTCCTCACAGCCCATAGTTATTCTACAAACTACAGCATTGCCTGTCTGGGTAACTATAATCCTGTATAAAAAAGTTGTCATTTGGTGAGAGAAAGTCTCTCTAAAGAATAGATTGGAGAAAAGTCTCTTGTTATTTCCATTCTTTGTGAGGGCATGATGTCAGCAGCATTGCAGAACCACTGGTATTCTTTTGTATATGTCCTTCCAGGTACAGCTTAAAGTGTTTCTAAAATAATGCACAGCACATGTTATCTTTTATACCATTCAGTAGATCATTGTGGAGAACAGAAGTAAACTTCGGTCAACAGTGTGGTGTAGAGATTTTAGAATGAATGAATCTCTGTCACTACAGAGTCACCCATTGCTGTTATGGAAGGTGGTTCTGCCGTCTGTGTTCCTGTATTTCTAAAATTTAAAGTACTTGTTTAGCTGGATGAGTTTGGGGTTGGTATTCATATCAGTTCTTTGCACAGCTGCTGCTTGTGTGGATCCACAGCTGTGCCAGTGTTGAATTGGTTACCTCGGCTGCTGATGTTAGTGCAGCTACTGAGTGCAGGGAGCTGCAATCCCCAGCTGGAATCACAGATTGATAGTGAGGCACTTACCTGTGCAGACCTCTGCATTTCCTCAGCTGAACCATCACCAACACCTGCATCATCTGGTCTGAAAACAGTTAGTGCATCTGCATGAGTTGTAGCCACAGCTGCAGGGTAGACAGATAATGGTTTTGCTCAAGAACAGCAGGTTTTAACATGGCCAGATTGTTCCAACAACTGCTATATTGATTGCACTGTAGCATGTCTGAAGATAGCTTCTGTGAATAAAGTCGTAGCCTGGGTCAAGAACTTGATGGGTGTGAAGCTTCTTAGAAATATATAGCATTTCTTGACTTCCCTTTGTCTTGAAATCAGGCTTAAGAAACAGTCATGGGTCTAAATCCAACTTAGTAATTACCCCTGAGAATCTGCTCCATGAGCCGGCTTTTCATTGAGGTAGTATAGTTACCATAGGAAGTAATTATTTTGTAAAGATAAAGTCTCATTGCCCATTGCTTGTGGGTATTCTAAGCATGTAAATGAGGGGCTAAGCAGTTTCTGCAGTTTTGCATAAGACTGAACTCTGCAAATATTGAAGAATTTTTTTGTTGCATTTCCCCTAAGTAGATTCTCTGGTCTGTGAAATTACTCTCTTATCTATAGGAGTTTACTGTTCATTTAAAATATTTTGAAGGAAGAACATCCTGCTGTTTAAATTGAAGTTTTTTAAGAGGCTATCCATTTATTTTTCCTGAACTTTCAGTGCAAGTTTTTGTTTTACATTCATCTGGTCGTTTGTGTTTCACTGTAACTTTAATGCAAATTATTTTGAATAAAGTGACACCTGCTAGTGATGCTTTTGTGTTTCAATGCAACTGCACTTTCCCTGCAGTGTAAATGAAGATACATTCTTTAGAAGGGGAGTGGTAGATATTTTCATTTGAAGAGGTTTAATATGTATTGAAAGACAAAATTGTTTGAAAGTTGACACTGATTTCTGTGTTGTGTTTTTGTTTCTTTTCCAGAAAGTGGATCATTGTTGCAATTGATGTTTGATGGGAAATACAAGGCAATATTTTCAAATTCAGCCATTCAGAATGTTTTCAGTGCATCATCTGTGACAGAGGAGAACATTGACACTTACTTGGAGAAACAGATTCTAGCATACCTGGATTGTTCTGCAGAGGTTGATAACGTGGAAAGGTGGAAATTATTATTTGTTATATGGAAGTTTAATAGAGGCTATGCTTGATTTTTACAAAAGGCATTTTAAAAAAAGTAGAATTTGTATAGGGCCTTCAAAATCTTTGTACTGACAGGAAAGGAGAAAATAAATTTCTTGTGTTGTTCCCCCCGCTTCCTTGGGTATCTATTTGTTACTGTCCAGTGAAAGAAACAATGATGTTTTGATACAGGGGTTTGTTGAAGACATTAGCTTTATTTACAGTGATTACCTCAGAAGATTCTGGTATAAAGAAGTCACATATGTAAATTCATTTGGCCATATATCATCAAACAATTAACAATTTTCTCTCTGAAATGTTTTATTACATTTATGTGGCTGCTTGAAGTACTGTGTAATGTTACTGTCCAAGCAATGCTTGTATTTCTAAGTCTGACTTATAATGAGGTTGTTCTGCTCTTCTAATGTAAAAATGCCTAAAGTGTTATTCATGGGTGCTGTTCATCAATTAATTTTCTTCCCAAAACTTCCTCTGATAAAGTCTCTCTTAATTGTACTATATGTGCTAATTGTTGCTGTGAAGGTGTCTGAATTTACTGTTTACAGTTTGCTGTGTAAATGATGAACAGGCTGAAATCTGACATGCTAGGGATAATAGAAGCAGAAAGCTATGTGTGTTGTGTGTATATATATATTGGTATTTTAAAAGGTAAAAAAGTTTCACCAAAAGATATGAGAAGAATAAGATGAAAAAAATAAAATAGGAAGGAAGTTGGTACCTGTTAGTGTTGGCAGAGTCCAAATACGTATGTTTTGGTATGACACACATAAACCTAAGAGTTTTTACTAAAATATCAGAGAAAAAAAATAGTTGGCATGTTGGAAAAACGCAGCTGAGATTTGTTCATGATCACAGTGTATCAAAAACTCGTTTTCTGGTGTGGTGCATAATACAATGCACTCCTGCTTTCTGAGTTAATGTTCAGAGGCTTTTCCCATGCATGTTTTTTGCTAGGTGTTTCTTGTTTTGTTTTTTTTTTTTCCTTACTTTGCTGTGCTGTTACTGTTAAATATTAGCTGGATAATCTTTTCAGTATTTCTAGATTCTGTCACCTTGCAGTAGTTTGAATAATGTGACAAGGAAAGAAACATCAGTCAGGACTTGAAACAGACTCAGTCCTGATCTTAATTATTGCTTCAAATATGTGTTGCTGTCTTTTTAAGCCATTCAGTTTCTTAAAGGTAATCACAATCTATATCAGTGGAACTTTATATGTATCCTGCTCTCCTAATGCAGACAACAAAGGAATTGGTTCCTTGGCTGCTAACGCTCCAGCTCTATGGTCTTTGTGGTTTTTCTTTTTTGCTCTGCAACTCTGGGCTGTATTAGAAGCCCCCTTGCCAGAATATATGAAGGCAGATCTGCAATGTTTAGCATTTCAGAAGCAGACAGAGGGTTTTCTGCTTAAAATTATAGCCTGAAGTTTTATTCAAAATGAAAGCAAAGGGTCTTCAAAACCTATCAGTGTCTGCCAGAAACAGTTTTGTTGGTAGCATCCAAGTGAATTTTTCAAGCTCCATTAGTAATAATTTAAGAAGTTTTGGGGGCTGAAGGAAGTAAGTTGTCTTTTTCTTATACAAAAACTTCTACTGAAGTTGCTTGTCTGAAAGACAGATAATTTCCTATTTTAGGTAGGTGCTGCACAGTACTTTGACCTGTACAATCTTGGTCTCCGATGACTTTCTGGATTAAAACGTGTCACATAGTTATTTTTCCTACCTGCAGACCCTATGTCCTGTGAAGGCCTTATGGGAGGAACCTAAGTGACCTTTACATCCAGACTTACCATTGCTTATGATAAAACTGGTGGGTTCTATATTTTTTAATGCCTAAAATGTAGTTTTCTTTTTCCACTGAGTGATTCAAAGGAAGTGCAGCAAAATTTTAAAGTTGTAGCCCAGAAAATTTAGTAAGACACTGATTTTCTTGTGACTTTCTATAGATGGGATAAGTAAAAATATTTTTTTTTCTTGAACTGAAAGTTATAATTCTGGAGATTTAAAAACACAGGAGTAGGAGTTGAATTCAATTGGAGAGAAAAGGTTGGATAATGTGAATGTTACTATTTTTTGCACAATATAAACAGTGTAAAGTATGGTTTTGTAATAGTGTTAAAATAACTCTTAAGGAGTTCTTTTTCTGAAGCTAAAACTGAGCAGCTTGAGGGCAAAACAGCTCAAAATTTGGATCTAGATGGTAATTTCTTTGGACAAGTTCTCTGTAACTTTTTCCACTTTCAAATCCGTGGTTTTGTAACAAAAATGATCTAGCAGCATTTTAAAAATTGGTGCAACGTTTCTATCCTTTTAACTGATTGCCTTCTTTTCCCTGCCCCAAACACATTTTCACTATTGCACTTTAAGCCTTTATGTCCTAAAAATGAAGCATTCCTTATAATAAATGTGTTGAATAGGATATTTTTTGTTTTACTCTTTTCCTGCTATTGCTACTCACTTCAATGCTTAAAAGTGATTTTCTATGAAAATGTAGCTTCATGGCTGTATTTTAATCAGCAAAATTTGGAGGCTGAAGCAATAGGATATGCCTTAACCATCCAGAGGGGGAATGCCTTTTTTGTTTTTTTCCTGAGCTTCGTAGGAAGAAGGTGCATTCCTTGCTTGATGTACACTTTGATTCAAAAGACTGGAAGGAAATAGTGTGCAGGTTCCAAAATCTAAAGGAACAAGGAAATGAGCTCTAACACTGTTTTTGTTGAGCATGTATTTACTACTTCTACCTTATTCATCATATAAATGAATACCAAACTTGGTGAAAGAAGTCCATACAATAAAGCTTGTTATGATTTCCCAAACTGAACACTGAATGGTATTCTCAATGAACATCTGATGGTTGGTTAACTGGTGTGCTGTTTCTAATGAAAACTGAAAATGAAGAAATTTTTGCTGTTTCTGCAGCTTGCTTTGATGTTCTTGAATTAAAAAAATAGCAAAGTTAGACACTGAGTAGTTTTGGCTACTCTTCTGCAATTTCTGGCATCACAAAAAAGTACAGAAACCTGTTACCTCTTAAGCAGAACCTGACAATTGAATATTTTTTATTTTGTTTGTAAATTCTAGCATTATATGCACATCCATTTTTTTAAATACAAATGCACTGTTGTTCATTATTTTTGAGGAGCGTTTGATACAGCAATATGGATATTAAGCATGTGATTCTGCATCATGAAGAACGATTGGACTTGGTGTAAACAGTGTTAAAAAAAAAAGGCAGCAAAACCCCCATTCACACAGAGAAAGGAAAAATGAGTTGAATGGATACAGACATATATCTAAGGATAAATGCAAAATAAATTATGTAGATCACCATAGCAAGGGGGACATTGGCAGCAGTCTCTGTGTTGCTTTTCAGGCAGCCTTTGGGAGGTGAGCATCTGCAGGTCTGCATTGTTAAGTGTGAAGGGCAGTCAGGGAGACAGAATGTATTTTCTTGGAAAAAAAATAGGGGATAGGCAAGGGAGATCAGCATTTACAGGGATTACAGCTTGAAATTGGTTTTCTGTTACAGAGTGAGTGATAAGGAAACTGGGAGTTGGTCACGAATCTGAAAATGGGGAAAAAAAAAATGGTGGTGACAAATTAAACAGTGGAAAAACAGTATCCCAGCCAAAGTAATGGATTTTTTTATCAGTTGTTCCGGAGGCATTCTGCATGAATAAAACTGTGTCTCTTCAAGCACGTTTGCTTTCCAGATAAATATCAGTAATGTTAAAATAAATAAATTGTTACTAGTAGAAACTGTAAATTATAAAATAATGAAAATAATCTTCAAAAGACCAGAATATCAAATCACAGTGCAGGGATGGTTGATTGTTCTGTGTTACCTATCAGAAGCTTTGAAGTATAATTTATCATGGGAGAAAATTAGGAAATTTATATCAATGTAGTTATTTCATGTGTAGTGGTAATAATTTAGTATACAATAATTGTGTTAGTGCTTTGTGTTCTTGAGTTATTTGGAAGCTTAATGGTGATCTTGCGTATGTATTCATATATCCATATTTCGTAGCAGATGGTTACTGGCTGAATAATGACAGCCAGTAAGTGTTACCTTGTCTTGTTCTACAAGAGCTCTTAATGCCAGTCCTTGTTCTCTGACTCCCCTGAAAGATGGTTTTGGTTTTTTGGGTTTTTTAAATTTTCAATTAAATGTTCCCCACCCCTTCTTTCCTATTGTTCTGCATCTTTTGTTGCATTCTTGCCCACCAGCTGCTTGTTTGTGTGCAGCTTTTCTATTTTGCTTTGGTTTTTAGGGGGTTATACAACACTTTATTTTTTTGTTTCGATTGGAGGGCTCTTACATCTCTAAGTTTCTGTTTTCTGATACAAAAAGAAAGGACTAGGTTTTTCTGTTTCAGTTATGCTCCTTAACATTCCAGTGTTTATATCAAACCTGCACAGTTAAAATGCTAACTTTTTTAGTTAGGCCCATTTTCTGTGTGTTAGGGCTTTTGTCAACAAGGTCCTGAGCCATTAAGGTATCATAAAACAAACAAGAAGTTTGTATATAAATCTTAAAAATCTACACCTGTTAAACTAACTATTAAATTCTGAGATATTGTGCCCTGCCTTCTGCAGACCACATAGATTATTTGCTAAAGAAATCATAGCAATGTAAAATGAGCTTAGTCTTGTAGACAAAGAAAATTTTGCCATACCTAGTTTCAGAAATGAAACAAAGTTTCTTAATTTCATCCTTCAATAAATTGCTATTATTTAAAGGAAAGGCCATGATGAATTAGATATTATTTACTGCCAAAGTATCTGAACCAACTTGGAGGGAGTATCCTGAATTTTTGATTTAATTTATTTTTTTTATTAGAGGAAGTGAAAATAAACAGTTATGTCAGAACAAAAATTAACTTGCTCCTTTGTAACATATACTATTGCAGTATTTTTTTCTGTGAAAATGCTGAGAATTAGATGTATCATAAGAAACTATAACAACCATGCAATATGCAAATATTGGATTATTTGCATCCTTTGCAAGTCTTCTGATCTCTGATAGTTGTGTACAGCCTTAAACTGTTAAATATATAAACTCCACCTCCAAGATGTTTGGCATTAGTTGCAACCTTTATAAACAAACATGTTTGGAGGACTTTCAGTTTCCTCTGTGCGTTCTTGAATATTCCATTCATTGTACCCTCCTCACAGGAGAGTGATTTGTTTCTTTTAAGCTGAAGGTTTTGAGCTAGCACAAGATTTAATCAGCTCTTGTACCCTTAAGTGAAAATGTAATATGTTGCTAATTGCTGTTTTTATCTATATTGCAGGCAGAGGCTGATTTTTCTGCTTGGTGTGGGGAGTTTGCAGCTCTTCGTTCAAAGCAATTGGACTGGGCCTCCTGTTCAGTTAAAGCTTCAGGATTTTTTGCCAGCTGCATTGTTACAGAAATTCTGTGAGGTAGGTTTGGATTTTAATAAGCTGTCATTTTATTGTGACTGCTTTTTCACAAGTAACCGTAACACTGTGTCAGAGAAGGCACATCTGCAAGGTGGAGTGCTAGAATGAGTTTCCCTAATCATCAATCCTACTGGCTGCTATTGCAGCATCATCAGTTATATCAGCAGTGTCCTAAAAGTAGTTACTGTTTCTCTACTTAAGATATCCCCTGCTGGAAATGTTGGGTTGGATGGAGAAGATATCTCTAATATAGGTGTTTACTTAAAAGGCATTTACAATCAGTAAACTTTTTTGTGTGTTTATTTTGGGATACATTCTTAGCTGGATTGAAGAAAGGTTTTTATAAATGGCTTAGAAATTTCCCCTCCTTAAGGAAAGGTAGAAGTTACACATCTTGAAAATAGCAGTGTGTTTGGCAGATGGTAACAGTAGATTTAGATGCTCAGTATCCTGTTAGACTCCTGACTGCCAGGTGAGTTGGGGTAATATCAGTACAGAAATGCTAATTTATATAGAGCTTTTGGAAGCAGAAGGGAATGTAGGAGATGAAACTGAGGACTGTCAGTTCTACTTATTTTGTCATCGTTTTATGTAGATTACTAATCAACACCCTGTCTTCTTTTAGTGGAGTTTGTGTGTTGTTCCTCATGGCAGTACCACAGTCCAGACTCTCCTCACGTGGGGCTTTAGCACAACTTCTTGATTTTTCTCTTGGCGTTAAAGCTGTGGTAGAATACTGACAACTGCAGTGTGTCAGTGAAGAACGTATCAGTAGTCTTTGTTAGTGCTAAATCTGTCCACAAGTGTGAATTTAGAATTTCTCTAAGAATAGGGTATGGACCATGAGCAATATAAGTGCTGTAAACTGTGAATTGAAGGGAAGTTGGAGTATATGAAAAGTTTCATGTAAAACTATTGGCTCTGCTGCCTTACTGTGGCTTGTTTTCCATAATTCATCCAGTCTTGATTTAGGTTCATTTGCAAGATTGTATTTCTCAATAACTATTCAGTTACAGTATTGCTCCTAATTGCACCTTTTTAAAATAGGTGCTTGTAAATTTGGTTTATCTTTTAGGGCTGGCCCAGTGTGTATAGATATGCTTATTTTTCGCATGATTTTTGATACTTGAAATTCAAATCTCATCTTCTGATGAATAAATCGGTAACAGTGGAAACCAAGTGTACTAAACCTTTTAGGTTGTGAAATGAGCAAAAATTTTGAAGTGTGCTACCTCTGAAGGGAAAAGTATTTCATTTTGCCTTTATATGTAGTAAAAGTAATAAAATCTAATTTTATTGATTCTCTTTATAATTTGTTAATAAGGTTTAATATAATACTGAAATATTCTTACAAATTTTGGTTTCTGTTTACTGGAGAACTCTATATTCTATCTTAGTGTGTATGCACGGGTTGCAGTCTAATGCAGTCCGTAGCCCTAGATGATGCTCATAGGATTGCTGTCACTGACAGAATTCAGAGACCTGGAAAAT
Organism: Anomalospiza imberbis; assembly: GCF_031753505.1. Taxonomy (NCBI): domain Eukaryota; kingdom Metazoa; phylum Chordata; class Aves; order Passeriformes; family Viduidae; genus Anomalospiza; species Anomalospiza imberbis. Next base: position 78,469,281 of record NC_089683.1, on the reverse strand, counting down.
ACAGTGTTCATAATTCCTATTAGCCATTTCATAGAGTCATAAAATGTTTTGGCTTGGACGGCACTTTAAAGATCACCCAGTTCCAAGCCCCTGGCCATGGGCAGGGACACCTTCCACTAGACCAGAGTTCCATCCAGCCTGGTCCCTCTTTCTTGTAGGTCCCCTTCAGGTACTGGAAGGCCACAATTAGGTCACCCCAAATCCTTCTGTTTTCCAGGCGATTTCATTTAATGTCTGGAAGAATGAGATACTAATTCCCTGTTGAGCAAGAAAATACATGATCTCCTGTTTGGTTTCTGTTATATTTCCACAGTGACTTGGAATGTGATGCTTTGAAATACGTTTGCTTGTGCAGGGGTGGTATTGCAGAATCAAACTGGCAAGAGATTATAAAGGAAAAGAGACTTTATTTCTAATGAGAGCTCCATCAATCTTCCATATTGCTTCAAGGTTTAGCTAGTTATGCATTCAGGCAGAAGTTTACCTTTATTTCTATTGCTGCTATCTGTGTTGTCTTCTGACATGTTAATGTTTTTTTTTTTTTTTTCCCCAAGAGCACTACACACTTACGTGCTAAAATATAATATCTAGTTCTCTTCTTTATTAAAAGTCTTAATTCAAAAGGTTTTGAGTTATCTTCATGTAGTTTTCATTCCAAGGATTCTTAGTATATGAATACTCTGTAAAAATGAACATCTCAATAGTGACATTTTTGTGTTTCCTTTAATCCAGCTTTCCTCTCATGCATATGCAGATATTCAACAAATGTGGGTTAAAGATGGAATTCATAACTTTCTGTTTGTTGTAACCTTCCATAATCTGTCATCAAGACTGATATAATCCCTTTTTACCGGATCATCCATTTCCCAGGTTTTCAAACTAAAATGATTTTTTCCCACATTGAGGTTAAAAAATTATGTCTTTGTGTTTCTTTTGGCCTGCTCTAAGTAATGTCACTAAATTTCAGCTTTACAATGTTTCATTTATTTCAGGAATGTTTTAAAAACTGTCACTGTTATTTTCAGAGCACTTTATTGGATTAGTCTTTATTTCCAGGGTATATAACTGCTGCCATTTCTATCCTTGGAAAGTTTCACCTCTGGACCAGTGTCATAGCTTCATTTTTACTCCTAGATAACTTTTTTTCTTACGAGTGCAGTAAGGCTGAATGAGACTGTAATTAATTTTAGTGAAGAATAAATAAAATAGCCTCTTTTAGATGAGTTGCTAGTAGGGGCCTCTTGGATGTCTTCAATGAACAATATTCATGACTATGTGTCTGTTATTTCCCTTTCTTCAGATTCAGTCTAGCCTTCTCTCTAATTTATGGTTACATTCATGTACTCTATTAAGATTTGATTTTATGTCCTGCAGAACTCACTTGTGATTTTCAGAGTCCACATAAAAGTCGCATTTTATTTATTAGATGTATTTCAGTTTTCTAAAATAACTGTGAGACTTTACCACGCCACTTAATAGTCTGACTGATACTATGCTGCATTTTTTTAATGAGTGAATGTGGTAAAGGAAGATTTAAAAGTATTTAAAAGTAGTTAAAGTGGATTAGCAGTTGTTGTTTTGAACCTGTTTGGGTTAGACTAAAGTATTATTAATGTGCTCAATGCTTAAAATAAGTGGTTTATAGAAATAGGCTCCTTGTGTCTTACAAGAGTTGTCACTGTTTCTGCATGTAAGGGCATAAAAGATACAAAACTGTTGAAGCTGGAGCATATTTATTCTGCCTTAGGTTTCAGAGCTTCTGTGTTTTACCTCATAGAGCTGAGCTCAGTATTTTTAGTGGATGAACTGGAAAAGAAAGTGTAGTAGTACTAATGAAGACCACTGATGATTAAGAACATTGAGAGGACAAGCTGCTTGCTGCTTTATTTGTTGTCTGATTTCATATTCACAAGTAGAATATATCTGGTAACAGTGAGAAGCTCCATCTGGAACATCTCAATCTGTTAATTGATAATGCATGTAAACAACTGCTAGGAGTCCTGCAAATGCGTCTATCAGCAGTTCCTGCTCATCTTTTTGTAGCTTCCAGGTTGATCCCAAAGAATAAGTTTTGGAATACATTTGAATAATTTTTTTCCATCTGTTTTTATTGCTCTTTCTTTTATGTGTTATTTGATCCTTTTGCTGGAAGAGACTGAAATAGTTCCACACTTCTGTTGGCATCTGTAGCTATGTTCATAATTAATATGAAAAACACCAATGTACTATGTAGCACTACTGTCTCAAATCCAGTATGATTCCTTGGTGTTCTTAATTCAATCTGTTGTGAATTCATTTTTCAGGCCCAGATGCTTGGCTTCTATTAGCATGCAGTAGCTAGGAAGAAAAAAGTCTGTGCTTGACCAGCAAGATATAGGCTTTGAAAATTATGCAGATTTCTCCCTCTTGTGGGGAATGTAAGGATGGATGATAAAGGCTAAATCCAGAGGCAGAGTCTTGTAAGCAAAGATAGTCTGCTAAAGCAGCCTACAATCTTGCCCTGCATTCCCTTGGTATGAATATAGATCAGAAGGGGGAATCTTAATGCAGTCACTTGAAAAATATCCCTTTAACAGCAGGGCAAAGTCACCCTCATAGGGTTTATGAACAAGAGCTTTCATAACCAAAGTACTTCTTTGACATGGAGTGCTCTCAGGCAAGATTTGCTTGCACGATCTCACCATGATTATCTTCAGTCTGGACCTCAGCTTTCCATGGGTTACCTGTTACTGATTTGGCTTGTAAAACTGGAGACAGCCTCCTGTGTAATCTTACCTCCTTTTCAGCAAGTTGAAGAGAAAAGCAGTTATAAATGAAAGCAGTATTTCCATTGCCTTCCAGTCTAAGGAGTGAATTCTGTTATCAAGGCCCAAACCTTTGGCAAGTAACCTCAGTACATCCTCTGTTAATCTGGAAGGTATCATGTTAGCTTTGATAAATGACAAATTGTTGTGCAGTAGTCTTTGTATTTTTAAAAATATGAGAAGTCCAGTATATATGGCTTAGTATCCACATACTGCAGCTTCCTGATCTGATAATTTGTCTACATCCCACCTTTGCTTCCATTTAATCAATTATTCTCGAGCCTTTAGCCTGACTTTGTCTACTTCTTTATGTCTGCACTTACCTTTTTATATATAGGGGAAGGATCCCCAAGACAGAAAGAGCTGATGAAATGTTACAAAGGCCAGAGTGGTTCCCAGTATAGAAGTAAAAGCATGTTGAATGCTCACTTTGCTTCTAGTCGCTATCATTAGTGAGAAAAGAACACGAATTCCCTAAAGCAAAATTCTCATACACTCTTAGAGCTATTGAATGTGAATGGCAGGAGCTTTCTTCTGATTTTTATCATTGCTCAGGTGGCTCTAGTTGTGCTGGGAAATACTTTTGAAATACTGTGAAAATTGAAATATGCCGGAGTACTGTCCAGCTTGAATTTGATTTAGGGCTTTAGTAGTAGTAACTTAAAAGTAGCCATTAAATTACTCTTTGGAAGTTGAATATAGAAACAGCTGTGCTTCAGAGATTAAAAAATATGGATCTAGAGTTGAATTGAGCTTAATTTGTGTGTATTTTGTGTGTTAATTTGTGATGGTCAAACAGAACCACTTGCAGGTCCAGCAGAAGCTGGATGACTACTCCAGTGATTTCTCTGCATATGTTATGAAGTAATTATCTAGTAGATGTTTCTGTGTTTTAAGAGCATTACTCCTGAGTAAAATAATTATACTTTGTGATGTCAAGTTTGATGAAGAGTAGAAAGACTCAAAAATCTAACCCAGGTTTGCTAGGTAAGGAGCATTATATTAGCAAGTCTTGGGTTGTGGCTATTTTGAGATACATGAAATTTTGGAGCTACAAGATAGGTTCAACACATTATATATTTAGGTGTTTAAACACAAGAACACAAGCTCAGAATTTCTTTTTGCTCTTAGCCAATGTTTTAGAGATTTTGGTGGACTTCTTAACTTTGCAGTCCTTGAAGCCATAACACCTTAAACATCTACTTCTTACTTATAGCTGTTCTCTCACCTTAAAGACTACCTCAGGACAGTGAATTCTGTATGGATAATGCAGTCTTAGAGCATAGGCTGGAAAAATGAATGTTGGTTTAGACTTCTCAGCTAAAGATAAAGGATGTCTGCTTTTCTGGATGGGATTTGTTTCATGAAAAGGGACATGGATTTGTTAAAATAGAAGATAGCAGTTCTTCGGTTCTGGGATTCGTTGGCTTATTTTCAAGGCTTTAATATGTCATCAACTTTCCCTTCTCCCTCATTCGTTGTCAGTGTTACATTAGCAGGACTGAGTTTTGTGGTGAAAGGACTTGAAATGTGAATTTGAGATTAATTTGTTACTACAGTGCTTAAACAAGTACAGATAACTCTAGCATTGCAAGACTGTTTTTGAAAAGGGTTTTATAACAAATCTCCTTTGTTTACTCCTTGGGTATTTTAAGTGTGGTCTACTTTGATTGCAGAAAGAATCAAAAACATGCAGATAGGAAAAAAGTTTACATTAAACTGAAAACTGTATTGAGTGTCTCACTATGTGTATGTGTGTGTATTTGAAAAATTAATCTTTAGAAGTACTGATTGATGAATTTCCCCTCTCAAAATTACAGGTCTTGATAAGGTTTTTCCTTTCTGAATGTCCAGAGGTGCAACAGATCTGGTATATTTCCAGCTGGCAGTTTCTTTCCTTTATTCTCAAGTGGTTTATCTGATTGTTGTGATCATCATTTTCCACAGTGGGATGGAAATGACTGCAGAGATGTCATAGGAATTCCCCTTTATCCTTAATTTTCAATGCTAATGCAAACTAAAAAACCCCATAGTAAATCAGTATAAACTTAACAGATTAAACTTAAAGATTACTCTGTTACTAAAAAGTGATGTTGGAGATTCATAAAGCTTAACAATTTTTGTCTTCAATATAACCTGTTGATACAGGTATTGAAAAGAGGTTGAAATAACTCAGGAATTACATTATTTGTTTAGTTTAAAAAGCTGAAATATGATTCAAGTAACTTATACCTTAGTTGTGTAGACTGATCCAGAATCTTTCTCAGGCAAGTGACTTCAATACAAGCTGTTATTTAACCTTCTGTTCTGCTTTCTGCTTTCCATTCCCCTTTCCTGCCCCTTTTATACCAACTGAAACGTAAAGTCCTACTTTTCTGTTCATTAAGGAAATCTGTCATATGAGAAGCAAGAATAGACTGATAAATGGACATCTCCCTGAGCCTGAAGATAAGCTGCTCAAATGCTTTCATTGCATTGAAAGGGAGGGGAGAATAGGTGACTGTCAGATGATAATCACCACTGAGAGAGTCCCTGGAGAGCTACCTCAGGCCCATTAAGTGAAAGAGTTACTGTAGAGAACATCCTACAGGAATCCATCCAAAGCAGAGAGAGGTTTTTGTTTATCAGACAAAGGGAATAAGGGCTCTCATATTGCTGCTCTGATGCCACTCCAACAGGAAGCTTCCTCTGGGGAAAGAAAGTGATAACACATACTGACATATAAACACTGCGGGAATATCTGGTGTGTTTCAGTGCTGTAGGATTAATTTAATTATAAAATTGTTTTGTTTCTGTGATTCAAATTGAATGGCATGGATTTACCAAGCTTTTCTCCTTAGATCACGGAAATGATTATATTACTGGAATGTGTTTGGGGTTAGTTGACTGGATGACATGTGCATTTCAGGTGGGAAGAAACCAGTGTCCTGCAGATCATGTTGACATCATGTATTCAGGACAGCAAGGAACAGTGCAAAATTTACCATGATTTGGTAAATGTTGAGACTCCTAGAGAGAGGTTTTGGTTTTGCTTTTTGGTTTGTTTTTTTTTTTGAGCAGACATTTTCCCTAAATACTTCAATAGCTTTTTTTTTTTCTGTTCTATATGACATTATTTTTTAATAAACTTAAGTTTCCTGAAACTTGTCTTTTTTTTTTTCCTTCTTTTAGCCAAAAATGCTGCATGCAACTATTCTGAAGATGCTGGTTCTAGATGGTGAATCAGTCTATACCTTGACTTCTCATCCTATTTTGCTGCTTATAGCCAGGATAATCCTTGTGAATTCAAGACAAAAACTCACATCTCTCCAGGTAAGAAGTACATGACTAATGACTGTGACTACCAGCTACTCCTTAATTGGTTCTCTCATTGTTTTCTTCGTACCTCATTGAATCATTCTGACTTCTGTTTCTTTTCCTGTTGCTCTGAGGTTCTTCCCTCTAAGAAACAATTAGGACAAAGTGATTGCAATTAATCATAAATATCTTCTTCTTAAAGATAAGCTATTTACTCACTGTTTTCCCCAAAAGAGAGGAAAGGTGTCTTCATTAGCTGGAAAAATTAGAAAATTTAATACAACCAACTTTATCCAGACACATACTTTGTGATATTATTAGTCAGGGGTTAAGCTGGGACAGTTTGCATGTCCTATACCCTTTTTAACAAGCTTTTGGATATTGTTAACTATTACTGTATGAATTCTAACTCTGAATCTCTGTTGTGTATGTGTGTTAAAAACAAGCAGACATGATGAAGCACCTCTTAGAGGGTCTGTACCTCCCTTGTAGTTTGGCAGCAGCCTGGTTGGTAGCAGGGCTCTCTGGAAGTGGGGGACTTTTAACAGCAGCATCTTCTCTTTATTGAATTCCAGTTGAACAGAATTTGGCTAGAGATCAAAATGCCACATGGCCTCTCTTTATGCTTGGCTGACAACATCCATTTCCAGCTGGGTCTTTGTATGAGTGATGAATTAAACTGTGTGGGAGATGTTGGCTGTACTGCATTTCTGGAAGCCAAGTTCTTCCATCGTTTTCCCTCTTAATCACAGATGAGTGCTGTTGAATTTCAGCAACTGGGTCAGTCAGAGAAACAGAAAATATACCTGGTATAGAAAATTCCCCTGATGCCTCCTCTAAGAATGACGTAATGGGGAACTTTATTCTACAGGGTTGAGGTTCAATTATTTTTGTCTACATTAAGTTTGAATAGTAGTTCAAAGGCAACAACATTAGGAGCTATTTTCATCAACAGGTTGGTGTAGCAATTAAAGCTTGCCCTTCTTTTTCTTTACAGCATGATACAAAGGTGGCCTCTTAATACTTTTGCTACTTTAATTGTAGTGCACATAAATATAAAACAGGGTAAAATGCTTCAAAATGTATTATCTAAAGCATTAATAAAGCCCTGTATGCTATTTTACATGTAAGAGTAAATGCTTAAAATAATCTGCTAATTTTCAACTTGACTCTCAAAAAACATTGCCAATAGTATATTGTACGCAGCTCAGCTGGCTTATCTGAAACTTTAAAAATATATTCTCACTCATTCTATAATTTCTAAGTGGTAAGCATAAGGCCTCAGGACATCATATCATTAAACTGGATATTCTGTTGTGTGGGGAAAATTAGTACTTCATTGTATAAAGCTAAACTCAAGGAGCTTGAAACTCATTACTTAAATTGCCGTTAGGTTTCTAAATAAATGATGAAATGTTGGGATCTGACCTCTTTCACAAAGCCTGTTTGTGTGCTTTACTCTGCCAGCTTGATATCAAAAGTCATCTTTCATTGCTCTTGGAAATAGATGCTATTACTCTTTGTGATAGTTCCTTTCTAGGGACATTAGAATCCGCTCCATGTAATTAGTTTTGATGTTTGTGCTTGAATACTGCACAACCCTTAGGTCAGTCTGAAGCATACCTGCATAAAAAGTTCAGAAGATGGGTGCTTCTGAAGCAAACATCTTTCATAGAAAATGATCGGTGTGCTAGCATCGCTAGAATAAATAGCAGTCATTAGAGCCTCTGTAGAGGTGTGCTCTACATTCACAGATTATAATCTTAAGTATAATTTTGAGACTAGAGTATTAAAATTTTTTTTCCATGCATTTTGTCCTGTTGCAACTAGAGAAGAGGTTAAGAGACTGTGGGGATTTTATGCTTTGTACACACATCTTTCTAAAATCAGGTATTTCCTGGGCTGTAGTTCAACTCTGCCTGCTGTAGAGTGATTGCTTAGTTCAGTAACATCTTTGCCCTTCTGAAGTTCAACATACAGACATTGGGAATTTCAATTGTGATTGTAATGTATTCTCAAGAGCAATTCTGCTCCTATTCTGCCTCTCTCAGGCTCCTTTATGCTGCCACTTGAAGAAATGAAAAAGGTCAAATAGAACAGGCAAAAATGCATAGAAGGATGATAGTGAATTATCAGAAATACTGATAGGCTTCCATATACAAGCAGTAACTAAATAGTTTAGGACTCTTCAGGCTGGAAGGCTGCTGAAGAATGAGATCATGGCTTTCTATTAAAATAATCTAAGTGACAAAAGATAAGTAGGAAACAGCTGGATTTGTGTTTTTGGTTTTATTTTGGTCCTTTTCTGTTACAAGAGTTAGGAGCTATGAAATCAAAGTAGCAAGTGGCTGCTCCAAAATAAGTGCATACACTTATTCCTTTTTTTTTTTTTTGCTGTTCACAGTATTTCTTACCAGATGGTGGTACTAAAGATTTGCAGGGTTCAAAGGGCAGTTAGAGAAATTAATAGAGGGAGAATATATCAAACCCTTGAAGCACTGTCAAACTGCCTGCATATGTTCATCTTTATGCTAGGTTATGAGGGTGGTTTTTTTTTTTTTTTTTTGATAAAACAGCTATTTTAGACAGGTTTGTGTTTTTTAGCAACTAGAATTGAATAGACCACAAAATCTGTATTTTAAAACCACTTTCCTTTTTTTCTTTTATATTCTTTAAGGTCTATACTTATTATGAACTTGAAGTATCTATATTTTCTTTCAGAGTTTGCCATGGTGGACTCTAAGATGTATAAATATTCACCAGCAGTTGTTGGAGGAGAGATCACCTGAGCTATTTACTCTTGCCCAGGCCTGTATAAAACAAGGTATATTTCTAATTACTTGTTTTATTGGCTTGCAGCATCTCTTTTAAGATATCATAGGGGAGGGGAATTTGTAGTCATAACTGTTAAAATGCTTATCAGGCACTTACGTAACTGCAATAAGTAGAAAGGGAACAGAATTTCACTTAAGTTGGTATGGACTTGTAAGGCACATGCTGTTTTTCAGCCTCTAAGATGAAAATGTGATCGTAGACAAAGGTTTTTTGACAGTGACTTGTTTTGAGACTCTTGGATATGGTTCTCAGATACAGATGATGTAAAATACAGCTGATTATTTAGTGAGTTTCTTTCTGGTAGGATTTGCTGTCTGTTTATTTTCTCACTGAAGCCATCTGGTATTTCAAACAAGTACCTTCATATTCCATAAAATAAATACTTTTAAACCTTTTATTGTCTTTGAGTAGGGCTTGAATAACCCACTTGCTTGTCTATATCAAGTTCTCAAGAAAACTTTGTGTTAGTTACTAGAGAAAAAGACCTTCAAATTCAGGAGAAATTATATTTTTCTCAAGTGTTAGGTCAGTATCACCACCTGAATAGAAGACAGCTGCAAGGATTCCCTGCTGTTCTGAAGCAGCCATTTTGCAAAACCAATGGGACTTGGTGCAGTTTCCCATCGCTTTAGCCATGTGCCAAACATGGTATGGAGTACCAGAAGGATGTCATAACTTTGGGACATCAGTGCCACATACTGCATCAGTACTAGTAATGATGTGAAGCTTTCCTCAAAGGTCCTTGAAGTCTCAAAGTGCTTGAACCAATCAAGCACTGTGAGTAAATTGTGTTTAGGCAGTGGTGAGACTGTTTCTCAGTGTGCCATTTGAGTTCATCCTATGGCTTTAGCACAAGTATTCTTGTATTCAGCTCATTGAAACTTGCTAGCTGTGGAAAATCTAGTTGTAATGTACAATTAAACACTATAACCTGACTTTTTTTTTCCTTTGAAATTATATTGTGTCACTCCATTCACAAGTTGCGTTTTTGTGTGGTTTCCACTTGTACCTGCATATCAGGTATTTTGTGTGCTTGCAGTAATATTTTTAAGTTGCTAGTTTGTGGGTTTTTAAAAAGAATTTTTAAATCTTGTCTTTGAAAAAATTGTTAGTAGGCAGGATTTATCTATGCAAATTTTGATTTAGTGAGTTTAAAAAGCTGTGTAAAAACTATATTAGCAGCTTTCTATATTAAGTGAAAGGTTCTGAGGATTAACAAGTACTAACAAAAAAAAAAAAGCCTAGGAGGTTTAAACAGTAAAATCTGTTTGTGCTAGATTTGACTGCCAATCTCTAAATTAAAAAAAATCAAAAAGATTTCAGAGAAAATGTTTAAAAAATCCTTGATAATGCTATTTTTTATAGTAAGACTTTTTAACACCATTAATAAAGATTATTTGAAAAATGAAGCATCCATTGAGAAACACAGCCTCAGTGCTATAACCAGGTAACCAGTCCTTTTAAAGTACTGTGATGCTGTAAGCTTTTTTGGAATTCTTATTATCTAAATATTTTTGCAAAATGCAGAGATAAAGCATGAAGCAAAAAACCCACTTCCATTTAAGACTAATCAACATGAATAATTTTCATCTTAATGGTCTGTATTTGCAGGAATATTCTCTTGTAACTTACTGTACTTTGGTAGAACTTAAATATATAAGAAATACATATGCTTTTATGCTGGATGAAAAAATGTCAAGTCTTCTTTGCTAAAGACTTCAGATCTGTTCACAAAGGTATTTTCTCCAGTTCAGATGGAGAACATGATCTTTATCACTCAGGAAGTGAAAAATTAAAAAAAACAAAAACTCAACACAAACAAAAAACAGCCAAACAGAAAATGTCTTATGAAACCTAAACCACCATTCACTGCTCAATCTGCTGTTGAAACATAAATTTGAAGCTTTCTACTTAAGGGGTGGGTATTAGCTCAATATTTTGTTCTTATGTTCTTTAGAAGGTCCAATACAATTAGAGTTGTTTATTTTCTGCAGAAGTGATGTTTCCCAGTTCAACTTTGCTGTTAAATATAAGCAAAGATTGAACTTTTCTTTTTTTTTGGTAATAATCCTTAGATACAAAACTTGAAAAGTGCTTTAAATCACATAAATCTTCTATACACTGTCAGTGAATTTTTAAAGGTGTGAAGGTGTAAAGAGCAACAGACTTTCTCTCAAGGTATATTAAATGTATTTTTTAAATACCGTTCTCCTGAACTGCGTTGTCATCTCTTTTCTTTTTCTTAATTTGTAGTGACAGAAGCAGAAGCTTTGTTCACAGATGGTGAAAGCTGGCACTTAGCAGTTCAGTTCCATCTTGAGTGTGCCTACACGTTTTTGTTTTACTATGAATATAAAAAAGCTAAACACTGTTTCAATATGGCTAAAGACATAACAAAACTGCAGATTAACCTTACAGGTAAGATTTACTTTGCTTGTAAAGTCTAAGAGGATGATTGGTTGGATCAAACTAACTTTTTATGGCTTGTTGGGATTTTTTGTGACACATCCAAGGAATAAATAACTGTACTTTGAAAAAGCTTGATGTTTAACAGGTAGGTCTTACTTGTCTTCCAAGACTTAGTATTGCTTGGGAGAGAAATAGGGCATCTAGTTAAAAAATCAGTTCTGAATGTTTTTTTGAGGAGTTGGGGTATTATAAGCCTTCTTTCTAGTTTTTCATGTCAAATTCTATATCTAGTTGCATCTACTGGTGTCATGATGAATATGTTTTTTTTTGTTTGTTTGGAGGCCCTTATAAAGGTGTCTGCATGATGATTTGATGCAGTCTTTCACCTCTTGTGCCACTAGCCTAGATCTACTCCATGTAAATAGCTTTTAGAAGTCACTCCAGAGATTGGTATCATCACCGAAAATAAGTAGAGAAGTTAAATTTCTGATGAACAGAAATCACAAGGATTCAATCACTATGGAGACTTTATAATTATCCTTTCAGAACCTATTTCTTGGTGTCAGCAAGATCAGAGTGCTGCGCTTAAAACTTTCCATGTATAGATACAGATCTATGGTCTAGCTGGTCCTGCTAGGCAATCAGAATGACATAAAATCACGCCTTTTCTGTATGACAACTTATGATTGTACCTGAATAGAAATGCAAAAAATCTTTATCTAGTTTTTTCTTGAAGACTTACTAGTGGAAAGCACTAAGGAACTGAAACTTGCAGCTTCCTTACTTATTGTATCACTATATGTCACAAGGCTCAAGGTCCTTCATATCTAGTTTGGAACTGCAGCTAATCCTGTTTATACCTTGAATCATTTTAATAATTTAATTAAAAAAACCCCAAGCCATCCACAGCAAAAAAAAACCCTAAAACACACAAAAAAAACCAAATAAAAACCCAAAGAAACACAGACTCTCAGAAATTATGTGGAATTCCATGCTCATTTAGTCAAAGGTTTTAAAAGCTTATTTTGAAAGACATGTAATGGAAATAAAACATAATAGTTTATATCTGAAGGAAATCTATACATTTCAATTGATGCTATCCTCTTTTCCCTGTATGCAACAAAATCTGTGCATGTGGTGTGTTCCAAGTGTGGCATTTATTGCCAATTTGGTATTATTAAGTACTTTTCTTTAAAATGAGACAAAAATCTTCTTGTTTTTTTTATTAAAAACATCTGTACCTATGATGATACTCTAGGTATAAAAATGCAATTAACTGAGAATAAGTGAAATCAAAGAGACGGTTTTCATGTTGGATTTTTCTTTTCCTTTAAAGGAGATCTTCAGATTTTGAATTAATAATTTCCTTAAACCTAACTTAGAAAAAACCTTGTTTGGAGAAGGAAAAAAAAAAGACTAGATGCAGTGGAATTATTTATATTTTTTATTACTTTACCAAGAGGTTATGATAGTCCCAGAGAAAGATCATGGTGATACAGTATCTTGGAAAAATGCTGTGAAACTCCTAAATGTTCTGTGGTTTATCTCCATAAATCTATTAATATAGTTATGTCTAACCTGAAGGCAAATGAACTGAACAGAACATGTGGGAATTGTTGGCATTCTAGGCAAATTCATTTGACATGCATGTTTGGGCTAAATGGGAGGAATGTTGCATCATCGAGAAAGACTTTGGTTTAATGTAAAAATCCAATCTCTAGCAAAGACATTTTTTAAGGCTTTTGGGAGGGATTTCCTTTTTAGGAAAGGATTTGGAGAGGTTTATATGCATTAATGATTGTAATCCTTACTAGCTGAGTATTGTATTACAGCATGTAAATATATATTGTTCTTAAATCAGAGTTTTTAGGACCAATATTTTCCAAAGTCATTTCATTAATACTTAGGACCAATATTTTCCAAAGTTATTTCAGTAATACTTGAATAAATCATACTTGGTTTGTGTAAGATTTTAAGTCCTATTTATCCAAATATGTATCGTGTTCATCTTTTACTGAAAAGCATCATTATGCTCCTCACAATGAGTCATAACCATCAATAACTGTACAAAACAATTTCCAGTATCCTTCTTGCATATAAATTTAGTGAAATGAAGAGTAGTAATCCAAAATAGATTTAAGATGAACAGATCTAGAGGATTATTAAAGCTGAACTCTGAGATTTGTTTATTCTTTTCATACCCAGTAATGCATCTCTGGGAACTTTTAATATGAAACAGAAAGTAAAGTTGCTGTGTAGGTTCCTTTTACTTTGTGAGGATATACCATAGAATGTTTAGGGTTGAAAGGGACCTTAAAGATCTAGGACAGACACACTTCCCAGTACAGCAGGTTTCTCAAGGGGTTATCTAGCCAGCCTTGAACACTGCTGTGGTGGTACTGGTGTAAAGCAACCAAATTTTTTCTCAGCTTTAACACATGTGATACATATTTTTCAAGGAAAAAATAGTGTTTTGTCCCTGTAATAGTGAGGGATTCTTAGGTTCAAAAAATGCAGTGGGAGGTATGTGCATATGAGAGCATAAACAAATCACAGTTTCTGAGTGGTAGTAAGCAATTTTATTGGTATCCAGAATAAGTTTGCAAGTGTTTCCTTCAGCTATTTAGGCAGTAAGACATAAGAGGAAGTGAATTACAGCATAGTGATTTTCAAGCAGTATTAAAATAGAGAATTGAATGCTACTGTGTAAAATTAGTATGAATCATTAGCCAGTATTTCTTTCTGTGTGTCTCTCTCTGCAGTGTGCTGTGTGATTTTCAAAGTGATATTTTTAGAACCTTTTTCATTAACTCATAATACAGGGCTTTTCCACTATAAGGGTAATTGGCAGAAAAGGAGGAATCAATTTAATTTTTGGTTTCCCTACTCATCTCTTTCCACTTTCAGGAAGAGAAGTGTGACTGCTATTCCTGTCCCTCTGCTGGATGATGCTTATGGACAGTGGCCTCATCTTCAGGCCTTTGTCACATGAGTAGTCAATCATCTTTACCTCAAAAATTTTATATACTGAAAATTTTTTAAAATTAGCACAAAAATAAGAACTTTATTTGATCTTAATTTGTTCTGTAAAAGCAGCAGTGGATTAGCTCTCCTTCCTCCATTTCACACTGTCTGAACATTGTATCACAGTAATAATGAACAAGCAAACCTTCAGATTTTATGGAGTAATTTTTAGTTCCATTTTGGCTCTGGTTAGGAGCTAAAAATCTGTTACTTTAAATTACTGTCCTGAAATTACTCTTCTGTTTATCTGCATTTTGCAAGGAAGTTGCTAACAGAAGAGGAACAGATGCATTTTTCCTTACAGTTTGGTGTAAATGTCAATTACCCCTTTAAAAACCAATACAAATGGTCAGTGGTTCCAAGAAGGAACTGAAGAAACAACACTGAGTGGAATTTCATGTTGTGCATTCTGAATATTGGTTAATTCATTATAGAGCCTTCACTGGTTTGCTGTTTCACTCACTCCCAATATTACTTTCACAGTATCTTACATGCCGTATTCTAGTAGCATCATATCTGTGATCCTTTGTCAAAGACCTACTCTTCAAATAAAGATTTGAAATATTTAAAATGGTGGCCTGTAAGATATTATGGGATTTTCATTTGCATAAATATCTCCATGTATTCACTTCTAGCAGGTGAATTGAACAATTGTTTCTGGTTTATTGCTTGGAAATAAGTAGAGACGTGATGAAACTTGATGACTATGAGTTTTCAAAATGCTGGGTTATGGGGAATTTAATTAAAAGCAGCTTTGCAAGACCTATATAGCTGTGTTTGTGTGTTTGTAATGTATATTACTTTGTATGTTTGCTGGCAGTGAGAGCACTGCAAAGAGATCAAGCAGAGTTAAACTGCTGCTTAATTTCATATGTTAATTCTCAATGTATTTCTCTATTTTGTCTGGGGGTTTTTTGGTAGCAACTCTCTAGTATATGATTGGATAACTGGTTTTTAGTGTTAATGAATATAAACATATTTTCTGTAGGTGCTTTGGGAAAGAGAACACGATTTCAGGAAAAATATGTTGCTCAGCTTATTTTGGATGTCCAAAGAACAGATGGATTCTTCCTTCCTCATGGTGAACTAAGTCCAGCTCCAACACCTCTAGAAAGCTTAACAATAGTATGTATCTGAGAAGAATTGTTTTAATTTCTTAAAATTAAAATGTTCTGAGGCTTTTGTTTCTGGGTGCTTGCTAGGGAAAAGTGTGTTGTGCCTAGAGAAACGTAGCTGGGGCTTTTGAAAGTTCATGGAAGTGCTGTGGGACAGTAGTTTGCCTAATATTAAAGGACATGGGGTAAAACAACTTATGAATGTCTGCAAGACAGATGTGGCTACTCAGCTAAGAGCATGTTTGCAAATATGATCTACAGTTCATGCATTAATTTTTATTGACTAAGAATGAGGGAGCTAGGAAAACAGGTGAGAGGCAGATTTTCAAAATAGTCCACAAGGCATCAGAGGATTTCAGAGATTCCTGAGGAGCGGCAGACGTATTCAGTTACAGTGCAAAGATAGGAAATTGCTCTGCTTGTTCCTATGGCATGAATTATGTGAGTTGGTCCTACTGATCTTAAGGGTGCGCATCATGACTTCAATTATAAATTGCTTGAGAACCACTTTATTGATTTAGGATGCCATTTTTCCCTCATAAAGAGATTTAAATTTATTTGAGCTTGGTAAAGAAGCCAGAGATTAATTGAGCCATTATGGTCCCAAGTTTATACTTCAAGTAGGAAAACCTTTATTAAAACATATTGTGCCTTGGTAGACTTCCAGGTCAAGCAGGGATCTTAAACAAAAAAATTGTCAATACTTCTCTATTTCTAAATTGAATACATAAATATCTTAGTAGACTAATGTAGATTTTTCTTGTTTGTTCGTAGGCTTATGGTAGAACTACATATGGCAACCCCTTATAGGATAGTGAGAGCTCAGGGGAGGCTGCCTGGTGAATGTCGCACTTAGTTACAGACTTCCATTGCAACTTACCTGGAACTAAATGATAGGATGATAGGATTGTTCTCAGAGTTCCTAACTGGGATATTGTTAGAGTGTTTTTTCCCAGTTACTCACAAATTTGCCTTTGTAGTCTATTTCTGATAAAGACTGTAGTTTGGAATAAAATTGTTTCATCATTTCAATAAAAATGGCTACACTGCCTTAGGCTGTAGGTATAACTCAGAATGAAGTGTTTCATCCTTGCTAATCAAGTATTGTACTCATATGTCCTTTCAATGAACAGACACAGGGCTTCTGAAGTAAGTTTAGCAGAGTATTTGGAACGAAAATTTGGGTAATTGGAACCTTTAAAAATGAGGCAGTAATGCTGATGTGATCCATACTTCCCTATTGAAATTTTACTGTGTATAGCTTGAAAATAATGCTGGAGAAAGAAAACATATCTACGCTTTTGGAAAAGTGGAAAGGCAAAGCTAGAAATAAGAGATTCTGGCTACAGGGAGGGAGTTGAGTTTTGTGCAAATCTCAGTGTCTCTGTCATATAATTCTGTCATAAGTTACTCAGGCTTCTCACTAAAGAGTGAGGCTTTCTGTTCCCACAGTCTACTTCTCAAAAAAACCTAAAAATTAAAAAATCAGAACTTTTTATTTCTGCATCTTGTGTGTGTCAAATTCTAGAAAATTGTGTAGTGTGTGCTGCTTTGAGAAAAACCTGAGGTATTTCAAGTTCAGACATATTATTAACCTGTGTGAATGTTCTGCCACAGGCATTACACGAGATCTGACTAAGTAGATTATTCAGTTCATGTATATATTGAATTACCAACTAAAGGTTTCATTTTGTTCCCCTTTCCAAAAAACGTTTTTATTGATAATGTAGTATCAAAATACAGTTTATTAGTGTAGTTTGTAAATACACTGTAATTAACTTTAGCAGTGAATCCCAGTGATTCTTTTGCCAGTCTGATTTAAAATTTGTTGGCCTTGAGTGTATCTTGAAGTTATTTTAGCTAAAATTGGAGCTAATGCTATTTTCCTTCTGCCAAAAACTACCAACAACATCATTGCATCCCTGTCTGAGTTTAGGGAGGATGCTTGTTGTATCTTATATGCTTTTAAAATACTATTCATGGCAATACATAGAAGTTAAGTCTCAAGAGGTGCTGAGAATCTCCACAGCAGTAGCATATGCGTATGAAAAGCTAAATTAAAATAGGCAAATTGTCTTCCAGTTCTCTCCAGAGTTCTTAATTTATGTCTGCCATTTGCAGATAAAGGAAAATGCTCTGTTTTTCTCAAGATAGGATTTATCCTGGATGAGTGGAAAATTTCCTAAGAAAATTATATATTCTGACAGTTTGGATAAGTTGAGACTGGTCCCACCTAATTTTCATCTCCTATTTTGGAGTGCTTACCTCCATGGTCTTAAAGTTCTCCTCTTAGTCTTGTTCAGTAGGAAGACTTAACAAGTTATTTTACAGTTAAGCGTGAATTATTCAATTCCATTAAAATACAGTCAAAATAGTGATGTGTCCAATGGTTGGATTGGTACCTGTGCTGATTTCTGGTCAAGGGCTTTGTCCTTTCCTCTGTTGCTGAGCAATTATATTGTCTCAGGTGGTGCTAGAAGCAAAACTATTTGCATTTCAAAATAAATATTTAAGATTGTAAATTCAAAACTTTGCTCCCGGGTCAGTTGCTGTGAAAGGAAAGCCTCAGGCTTGAGGTGATGCATAAGAACTCTTGATATGAAGTGGTATGTTAAAATAGTTTGAGCAGTTTAAAACAATTCAGAGCTGTTCTTATGTTTTGAGGAAGTTCTTTTTATGTCTAGGAATGGAAGTCACACTTTAAAGCTCTGGCATACAGTTACAGTTGAGTTCAGGTGATCAATATTCATAGTGAAGGTAAAGTAATTAGTACGACTTATACAAGTTAGATTTTAAAAATTATTTAGACCTGAAGGTGAAAATTTTTAACTAATTACCATATAAGTTAAATTGTAATTTATGTTACACCTGATGAAGTATCATTATACTAGTTCTAAAATAATTTTCCACTGGAATGCTAGATAATCCTCATAGGTCTAATGTAGTAAACGAAGAAAATGATGATAATAAGTTTGACTTTACAACTGTGAATATGTTCCTTATCCACTTAAAAAAAAAGCTTATTTTCTTCACATTCTCTGTCAAATCACAATTTCCTTTCATTTATATAGTGATAAAATACTGGAGATGAATGCAGATAACACACTTCAAAGCATTCCTGTTTGCTCTTTGTTCTTCTGTGGAACTTCATTTTGACCTTGCCAACGGAAGATATCAATGAGAAACAGCTACTACTGGAACACTGATGGGAAATTAATAGGAAATTTGAAAAACTGTTAATATAAATCCATTATCTGTTTTTAATAGTTTGTAAAAACTACTACTGGTTACTAAAAACCAGTAGTATGATAATTGGTTTCAGGATTATTTGTTTTGGTTTGGGTTTGTTTTTCAAGGGAAGAAGGAAGAAGTAGTATTACAGCTATTTGCTCTTGGCAGCCAAGGAAATCATTTGTTGTTTTCAAACAAGCGCGAATTCTATGAACGTGGTAATTTACACTCTTCAGACATAGATTATATTATTTTCTTCTTCAAGTTATGACTCTTCAAATAAAAGTGTGTTCCAGAGGAAATTTTATGGAAAATCACAGGTAGTTGTCCAGGAGCAAATGTTTTCAGAATGTACTGACTCAGTGAGGTCTTTTCAGTGTCTGTTTTTTGTTTTTAATTTACCTTTACTGCCAGAAGTCATGGTTTATGTAGTTGGATTTTGCTGATACTTAAACAGAAGTCCTTAAATTCCCAGGTGTCCTAGGTGGCTAGCCTGAAAACTCCCATTAATGACCATAACATCAGTCTGTTTCAGTTGTCTGTACGTATATAATAGAGGATGAAATTGTTGATAGTTCTATGAGCAGCAGTTTGAAAAGGGAAGCTGCCTTCAGGCTTACTTAAATAGAAAATTGATATTAGCTAACCTTGGAGTTCCTCTGAATGCTGTTCCTCATGCATAAGAAATAGTATATTTGTAGCAGAAATGTTTTGGGTGATAATTCCTTGTCCTGGCTTCATTACTTAGTTATTCTCTCATAATGGTAAATTACTTTCCATTGAGTCATTCTTTAATGGTAGTATTATTCTTTTCCAAGCAAGTCTATATTTTTTCTTATTTTGAAAGCATAATTATATTTTAAAATATTTTTTCTTCCAACAGAATTATGATTTAAATGATGACACAGTGCTTAATGAGATAAAATTAGCAGATGCTGATCAGTACCAGGTACCTGATTTGTGTGCAGAAGAGTTTGCTGTAATCCTGGGAATATGGTAAGTTAGTTTATGGTTACTTTAAATAAAACTCAAACAAACATCTGCATGAATCGTTACAATAAAATAATGAAATGGTGATTTGATGGGACTTTCTTCCTTCCTTATTATATAGTTTGGCTAAAAGGCTAAAAGATTTGCATTATAGATGGATAACAAAGTGAGCTTTAGTGTTCAGTTCAGAATTCCAGCAATATTTCATTAATAGCTATATTGTTGTTTTATCTTTAAAAAGCTTTATTCTTTGTGTATCAGGTTAATTACATTTCAAATATCAGCTGTCATTAACTACCATACAGTGATAACACTTTGATAAATTCTGAAAACGTATTTCAGATTCTGCAGTTGCCAGCTTCCTGTGAGGATCAACCATCAAACAAAACACTGCCCTGCTTTTCTTTGAAATGGGAATACTTCTATAAATTCAGTGTCCTTTGCTGGTTGAAAACTGTAGTATAAAGTCCTTGTGATTTTGCACCTTGTTTTTTTTCCTCTAACTTTTAGAATTTATATGTTACATGGGTTTTGTAATAGGAGAACAAAAGGTAGGCTTGAGATCTGAGGATCAGAAGCTATGGCATGTAGAAGTATAATATAGTCTGTCAGTGACTTTGGTGCAGTGTTCATCATCACTGACTCTCAAAGTGCTTTTCTGATCTATGAGTTGCAAAATGATGGAATCTGCTTGATCCAGTTTGAGGACCACGTAGTGAACAGTGAGTTGACATAAATTCTTAGCCCATTCATTTTTAGTCTTTTGCACTCTGACTCAAGTCAAGGCAAAGGCTTTCCCTTGCAAGGACCATTTTCATGGGGATTTCTTTTTTAACACAGTATTGTCTTGTGTGCAGGTTATATTATCCTTCCTGTTCCCTCCCTTCTGAAGGGAATTTTAATTTGCCTACTGCTCTTTTTCCTTTTTTCGTTTTCATTTAAGAGTACAATTTGAGTTTTATATTGGTTGGCTGCACAATAGTTTTCTTGATCACAGTGTTTGACTTTGAAACCACCACTGTCGTGTTCCAAGCAGTGGCTAGGACCATATTGATTGTCAGTTGTGTGTATCTGAGAGTTTGGCAAGACAAAACTGAAGACAACCAACCGCACCAAATTCAGTGTTGCTTCCCTATAGGAATGGTAAATGCCATTTGGTGGGTGTGATAACGTTAAGTGACTGAAACTCAGTCAGAAATGGAGTCAAGATTTGAGATCCAGCCGTGTTGCAGAAAGAGTGTTATAATAGGATGCCAGCTTTGAGAATTCTTCTTATCACAGAGTAGAGTTTAGGCTTGGATTGCTGGCTGTACCCATGGTGTCAATACCAGCTATTGGTACGTCAGTTTGTGAGGAAGCATAGACATGTTAAAGCATTTAGCATTGGCTTTTAAGCAAAACATCCTTCTTCTATAACAGGTTCTGTGCTTTAATGCATGAGGACTGCAGTTCTGGAGGGTAAATGCCTCATTTAATAAGTTAGCTTTAGAATTTTTGTAAGCTGTTTAATTTTTAATAGCTTTAGCAATGTTCTTCTTTAACATTTTTCATCTTTCAAAATCAGTTTTTGAAACAAGTAGGTAGTCATAATCCAGAAAGTGATGCTTTGATTGTTATTAATTCCACTGTTGCAAATATGGGTCATTAAGTCCCAAAGTTTGCAACTCATTAGTTAAGCTGGATACTTTATCCATTAGGCTGTCAAGGTAGACCTGATCAGGTTTAAGAATTGGTTGTAAGCTACTGACAATGAACTTTAGCTGTTTTACTAGAAAATACCTTTTTCTGCTGCACAGTACATTATACTCTAAGGTTCTGTTTAATCTTTCTAAAGAATGTCTGTTTCTCATTGTTTTCTTTCCCTCTTTTATTTCAATAAACTCCTTAAGACAACATTCAAGAGTGGCGAGAAAATAGCTTACAAAACTGAGTGATGTGATGATTAGTGACTTCTCTTCATATTGTTATGAAAAGATCCCTCATCATAGATCTTACACAGTAGGTCCTAAATTCCACTCAGATTTCATCTCCTGAAATTCTTTGGGATGAACTGGTTTATCTGTCCTTGAAACTAGAACAAATACAGGTCATAGAAATTAAATTTTCATAAAGTAGTCTGACAAGAACTAACACACATTAGAAATGCTTAAAACTAAGGTACAGTTCTACTGTAGATTCAGATTCAAATTATAGCTTTAAATTTGATTTGATTCAGTACAGAAAATAATTAAAACAATTTAGTTGTTCTTCTATCATTCAGCACTTACATTTCTGTACTTATGTGTCTTCAAATTTTGTAAATGGATGTGGCAGAAATGGAAATCAGATCTATTTTAGCACTGTTTTGATCTGGAAGAGCTGCATCTATGAGCTTCAAAAAGTTGTGACAAAAATTGATCTAGAATAAGAAGAGGATTAATCCTTCCTGCTTGAATCAATATATTTTTAGGATGATGAAAAATAAGTTCCACTTTTGTCAAAATTTAACTGTCCCTTGGTTTACCTGTGCTTTTCAAAAGCTATGGTCATATCATTTAACATTCTGGTTGCTTAACTGCTGTTGAGTTGGTATAATCCTTGAACTTTTCTTGCTACCTTTTTTTCCTCTTTTTTTTTGGTTATCTCCCTCCCCCCATCCATAGAGAAACTTGCTATTGTTTACCTGAAGTCAGTTGAGTTGACTACATCCAGCCGACTACAGTCTGTCTGCTAGCAGCTGACATTAGATATGGAAAAAATGCTTTACTGAAGCAGTGAAATTCTTTACAACTTTCCTGCTTGCATGAAAATTTTCACAATGAAGGGAAAAAACAGTGAGGTAGAGTAGATATCTTTACATAGATATAGATATATATCAGAATTTCTTTCCTAGCAATGTTATCTAAAACTTTCAAAACAGTGCACCAACAGCATAGGTTTCTTTTTTTTTAATGCGGGAAGATCAGGGAAAATGTATTGAAGCAATAGTTAATTAACTTTCCTTTATGACCATGTGGCCACAGTCAAATAGTTTGCTGGAGCTGATGGTATTATGAAACATCAGCATAAGTGGTATGAAGCGTGTTTGGAACCTCCATCATGGGAGGTCAGGGGAACAGACTAGGTAACAATTTATCTGAAGTGAGAGGTTTGTAGTGCAGGAAGAAGAGCTGGAAGAGCTCTCAAGCCTTCTTCTAGGAATTGTTGTGAGTAGTCTGTGTGCATTTAAGTAGAAGAAATCATGCCTGAATAACCAGGCAAAGTAATCTTCAAAGTAAGTTAAGTAATGTAGAGGGCGTAATTTGAATCTGTAATCTATTATCACAATAAGTATCTTTGCAATTTTAGCGTAGAATATGAAGCCTGCTGCAGAATTTAGTGTGATAAGCTTGGGCTTATGTATATAGCCATTATATGGGTTTGGTGATTTGGTGGTACAGTTTAGGAGTTATTTTCACTTGATATCTTTGGTTTTAACAGGGAGCTTGAATTACAGCTTTTGTTGGTTTTTGTGCAATTTGGTGATATCTCTTGTAGTATGTTTGTAAATGTTGGGGAGCTGTTGCATAAGGAAAACTTTCACCGACACAGAGTTGCAAGCCAGATTTCTTTATCATCTCTGTAAGCATATCCAACTCTGAATAAAATAATTTTAATTCTCACCTCTGTGTTTTCTTCTGGTTTTCCCTCTGTGAATATTTCAAGGTAATGGTAATGCTGGTTAGTGAGAGATGGACTCCTCTGTTCATGTTTTTTGAGTCACTAGAAAGAGTGAGATTACCCTTCAGCACTTCTTGAGCATTAGTAGTTTTTTGATTTGTAGAATCTGCATTCAATTAGTTATAGGATTTAAACTCAAAACAGATCTCTGTAAAAGCAAACAATAGATTTTAAACTTTTTTTAGGATTAGTGAAATTGTTATTCCCATAAGCTTAAACCAAGTAAGACATTTCACTTGAGGGTGCTGTTGGGAAGGTATTTATAAAATATCTTAGTCCCCTAAATGGTTCTTTATTTCTGTGTGTTCTAGGTCTAGGTCATTTTTTGCACATACCATACTCCCATTTGTCATTTCTAGAATGTCCTTCAGATTTCTGCAAGTTTGAAAAATGTGTTCTGAATAATGTTATTGTAAAGATGAAATCAGCATTGTTTTATTATTCTTTTCTCTTTACAGTATAGACTTCCAAAAGAACAATCCAATACACAAATTAACTGAAGAGGAACTTCTGGCTTTTACTTCAGTAAGTAACTTACCTGGTGCTTAATTGTGAGTTTGCAGGCCCCAGGTCGGGCAACTCCCTGAGGGCTCTCCTGGCAGGGGGAAACCCTCTTGAAGCAGTTCTTTGTTAGGAAAAGCAGGTGCACAGGACTTTTTTGGTCTTCAGGTTCTTGTTTTATTGTTATCTTATCATGACTTCAGTGCACAGTCTGCACCCAGACCTTGTATGCCTGAAAACAGCACAAAAATAGCTAACAACTTCATCTTGCAAGGTCTTTTAAGTCTAATAAAAAACTAAACAACCCAATTAAGAAGTGACACCTAGATTATTTTCCTTTCTAACCCAATAACTGACCCCTAAAGACCCACAATGTGGATTTTTCTTCCCAATTACAAGATACCACCCAAACCCAAGAAGAAGTAAGAAGGAGAAAGAAGAAAGGAACTCGAGACAGCACCCCGTATCCTCCATCTTGTACCCATCTACAATATGCTAAAAATCCTAAAATCTAAATTTCTCACCCATGTGACATACTAAACTACTCTCTACAATCTCTACAATCTATTTTACACTTTTGTGGTCTCTGGTTTACTTTGAGGCTTAGGAGGCCTTCTCCATGAATGAGGGTCAAAGTCAGTGTTTTCCTGGGAGTCAGAGCACCCCAGGGCAGACAGGGGGATATCCCCCTTGCCCTGGGGGTCCACACTTAATAAACATTTTTTCACTTAATATTTAAGTACCAAGCAATAATCTGTCAGTCACACTAATCAGGAAACTGTTTGTAAACCAAATCTGTGTTAGTAGTCAGATGTTTCATTAATTTTTTCATATTTCAAGAAATGAAAGTATGCTGAATTTTAACATTATTCTCAGCCAGCATCATGCAGGAAAAACTTGACATCTAAAAATTTAATTTCACCTCAAAACACATACAAAATATTTTCATGTGTTTAAGTTTTATTCACTTCATGAATTATAGCATAATATAGCATAAATTTTACAGCAAACTTTTCTTGTGACATTAGTGTTGAAGGTGCTTTTCTTCAAACAGCGTTCAAGAAGAGTTCTAAAGCAATTTTGTCTTTATTCTGTCAGATTTATTCAGTCTGTATCAGATTAGACATGTTTCTTCCCAATTCAGTGGCTGATTTGCTGCAGAACAAATCTGAAATTTCCAGCGAAGCTTTGAAAATTCTCAGTATTTCTTATGGTTTGTTTGTTTTGTTTTTTTTTACTGAAGACACAATTTGCTTCTGCCCTGATCTTTTCTGCTTTTGTAGGGTTTTCAACATTAGTTTAGATGGGAGGATGTAGGGGGAAAGGCTTGTCATTATGTTGTCTTTTTTCACCTGCTTTCCACAATGTTAGACTTAGGTTTGGGTGCAGGAAAGAGGACTTAAGTGCTCTCCTACCTAAACCTTGTAGTAAGAGACTGTATTGCTGTAGTAGTGTCCTCTGAAAAAATAAATTATGAGATCTCAGCAAAAACCCCTTGGATTTCACTTTAGCTAGAATCTTACCACTGAGAGTTGTAGTTATGTGAAAAGATCAAGAGTAATGTTTGGTTGAGGGTTTTTTGTAAAAGGAAGTTCTATCTGTAAAAAAAGATAATCTTACTAGATAAATGTAAAATATGTTGGTTTAAAAGTACTGTTTGTTTAGGTCCCTCTGCTAGTACAGTGTATGTAAGAGGGGATGCATGAGGGACCCGAATGAATTGCTATAAAACAGTTTGGGTTTTATAGGTTTTCTTCTTGTTGGTACAATGATTGTAGTGCTATGATTCCTCATGATACAATTTCTGAACTACAGTTTTGAACTACAGTTTTGTTCTGGGTTTGGTGTTTTGTTTTTTTTTCCCCAAAACGTAGGACTAGAGAGGAGGAAAAACTTGAAATGTAGAAAAAAATGAGACTGTGCACTCTCCTGTTGTAGTAATTGAAGTATCCAATAAGAATATTAAAGAATGATGACCATTAAAGGGGAACAAAAGATAACAGAAATAATAAACACATGTAAAGTAAGGAAATGTACACATAAAAGAAGCCTGTAGGAGTGACACCAAACTGGTGAACTGAGTACTATAAGCTATTTTCAAAAATGGTGAAACTATTACAATACAGTTTTCCCTCCAAAAGTAATGTTAATACAAATTTATGAAGTTTCAAGACATACATGTGATTTCCTTAAGACAAACTCTGCCATTTTTGTTGTTAAAATAATGTTAAAACAGTATATAAAACTATAGAAGTAGGGTTTTCTGTGAAAACTCGGAATCTTGCTTCTCATATTTTATTTCCAAACTCCGTGGACTATTTATGTATACCCTTTGCTTCAGTTTCCTCACTACCACTATGGTTTGCATCATTATTGGGTGGAAAACCAGCCATTAAATACCTGAATCTTGAGATAACGTCTCCATTTATTCTATCATTTTTTATATTAAATTGAGTGGTATTGTGATAATAGAGTATCTTTAACAAAGTTGACCCTACTCCTGTAGTGGTCTACTTCTAGAATAAAGCACATAAATACTTCAAATATTTTTAAAGTTTTACAGCAGAGCAGAAGTAGTCAGGGTAGGCGGTGCATTAGGGAAGAGATAATCAGCCTTCCCGTCATCCTTTATCTGACATTGCTTGACAGATAACCTGTTAGATCAGATATAAGAGATCTGTTGGGTGAATTCTTCATCATGATGGGAAAATCAAACTGGATTTTTCTGCCATCTAGTGGCTGATCCCTCAAAAATCACAGGACAGCTGATTAATTTACCCTTTAATTACTTTATTGCAATGATTATGGGGAGCTGATGTTTTCATTTATTTACATATAGAGCTGCTAAGTTAGCTATGGCTTGCTTCACACTTGTAAGATCAGCAGCCACTATCAGGTTAGATCTCCAGAGAAACGGCTGAGAGATCTGTGTAGGCTTCCCTATCGCTTTGTGCTCAGAGTAGCAAAAAAGAAGGATCTATGGCAGTCGATGTATAGGAACATAGATCTTATTAATGTAATGCAAAATTGAATCAACAGCAGTGACATGAAGAAGTAGCTGGTAGTCTAAATATTAGAGTAAATAGTAATTTACCAAAGAGTAGTAATTCTCAGTATCAGAATAGTATTCTTTTAAACTTTTGCATAATGTTTCCATTAACTGGATGTAGGGACACAATTGAATCTTAGAATTTTGTTGTTTTTTTTTTTTTTTTTTAATCTTGACCTATGGTCCCAAGACACAAAAAGAACAGGCATGAACTGTTGTAACACCATCCCAGATCTTTCCTGGAAGCCAAAAGCAGGAATCAGATATTAGCTTATATGAATTCTTTTCTGTAAGTGTACCTTTTGTGGCTCTTACATCTGAGCCCAAATTTGTGAATAGTCATTGCAGAATTTCATAATGAAATCTCTGAGCTCTTCTGTGTCTCAGATCTGAGTCATTGAGGCAAATCCATCACTGTGTTCCCTGGCAGTAGGGATGTTCCGTGTCCGTGTTAACACGGCCCTGGTTCCTACAGTGTCTGCTTGCTGAGTAAATTAAATGGCACCATAGCTCTTATCACTTAGATTTAAGGTATTTACCAAGCTTTAGTACTACTGAAACAGGCAAATGAGCACTATATCAATGCTGCTCTAGTAATTTCTTTAGCATCAAACTGCTCTGCGTGTGTGTGTGTGAGCAGGCATCTTCTCAGCCTACATGTGGATTCCTAAATCTGCAGGCTGGTTAGATGGTTGTCATGCATTCATCTGATATCTACTGAAATTCACGTATCCTCAGAAAAGCAAGGCATTTCAAGTTATCTTAGGAAACTTGAAAAATTACAAGGCATTTTAATTGATCAGGGTATCATCAAGAGATCCTCTTGCTTTGGGCACTGCCAAATAAGTGCATGTGACATGCAGTTTCTCTCAAGCAGAGAGAATTAAGATCTAGGTAGTACGAGAGGGAAAGGATGATCAAATGGATCTCAAGTAGATGATGTTATCCTGCCTTGTACTAGGTGCAGTTTGGAAAACTGACATTCTAGACTCCCTGTTATATGTGTAAAAGTTGAAAATTACTCAGTCTGGAAGAGATATCTATATATCAATATTTGTATCTATATCTGTTAAACAGCATGACTTGTAATGCTAAAAATAACACTTTTAATTCACTGTTTGGCAACAGCAGTCAACTACAAAAGGATTGCTGCTTTTAATTTACTGGAGTCACTGGGAAATAGCTGCTATTGTCCTAAAAGCACTATCTTTTGTAAAAAAGAATTGCTTTCAGTGTTGCTCATTTTTGAAGCAACTTGTGAGGGTGTATGTAGTCTCATTGACTGGGATAGCAGCTCTTGTACCAAGAATTTGGACTTAAATTTTGAGATGTTCTAGTAAAATCTCAACCCATCAGTATAGTACTTCAACATTCAAGATGTTAATCCAGAAGTGAAATTAGATGCATTAGATTTTTTTCTCCTTATAGTTCAGTTGTTGATACAGTATCTTTAAATGAGGAGTAGTGCAACTTGCATTCTACATTTTAGCATAAGACCAAACACAAAATAAAACATTTATTTTTGAGGAGGATTAAATATTATTTTTTTCACACTTAATAGTTTATCATAACAACTATAAATTTTAAAAATTAATTCTGTTGTGGTAAGCACTTGGTCTCCTAAGAAAGCTAAGATATATTTTAGCAATCAGATATCACATTAAGCCACTTGAGAGACACAGTTATGCAGCTGGTGAACTTTCTGATTACCTAACTGAATATTGCATTCAAGAGCCATTTTAAGATAGGAATGGTGGGACAGTAAAGCAGTAGTGAGACTCAGTGCTTCTCTGGTAGAATTACTGGTTTCTTCCTTTTAATAAAATTTTCCACTGGTGTTTTCTGTGTAGGATGTAGGAAGTAGACGATGCAAGAAACCAAAGAACTAAATCAGTGCTGCTTTTATATTGAGATTTTGTAGCTTTGTTTACTCCCAGGTCCCCAAATTAGTTTTCCAGTGCTTAAATGTGCTTCATTACTTTCTTTAATTTCAGTGGATTATTTTTAATGTGAAAATACAGTTGTGAAGTTCTGCTGCATTTTATATTGGTTAGCAGTTTTCCCCTAGAATTACACAAGTACATCACTGAGCTGTAAATCAGTGGCCAAAATACTTTTTTTTTTAGAAAAAAAATCCTTTTAGGAAATAAGCAAAAGTAAGCCTTAAAATAATTTCCATTAAATATTTGTTGTTTGTATTATTTTAAATAGGTAATGCAGGTCAGACAGTATACCAAAGAGGAGATGAAAGGAACAACAGTGCTATGTAAGTGTACATGGTATTAAAAAAAAAAAATCAAAATTACATTTAAAGCTTTATAAAGACATTTGTGATGTGGACATAAGTTTTAGAACCAGGGACAGCAGACTATTTCCAAAATGTAGGAAGGTTCCAGGAACATGTGAAGCATCTATTTAAGAACTGATAAATATTCCTTTTTAATAATTTTAATATTATGCCATTCTTGCAGAGAAATAGGGAAAATATTGAATACTGGGTGGTGTTGTATTTTCCTCTTGCAAAAGAGAAAAATGTTTTCTTTTTAAAAAAAAGGCTAATAAGATTAAACTCTGCAATACAAGTTCTTGGAGCTTCATAGATAGCTTATGTTATAGCTTATAATTTACATACCTGGAAAACAATTCAATGTTTCATAGTCTAATATGACACTCCAACAAATAGCCAAGACTAAGGAACTGTAGATGGTCCTTTAAATTACCCATTCCGTCTGTCAAAGCCCTTGAAAGGAGAAATGGTTTTTGTGGTAAATGTGATGAGCACTTAACCCAGTGTGGGAGAATATTACTTTTTGCCCTTATTAGTGTATCATGATCAAGGGACATTGATTGGCAGCAACCGTATTAACCTGTAGGGGACTGAGAAGAGAAAGTAACCAGCAACTGTGAAGGAGAAGTCTTGCTTTGTGCATCCCACGTCTTAGACCCATATTTGTATCCTTTGGAACCCGTGAAAGATGAGAAGGAAGAGAAAAGGAACCATGAAAATTTAGTTGTTTTGGTTTCTTAAAATTGTGAGGCTTCTCAGGATTTCTGGAGAGTTGAACAGTCGGGTTTTTTTATTAAGTGGTGAAAGAGGGAAAAGGAAACTCTGGCAATTCTTCTCTATGGACATTTTGAACAGGTGAGGATATCTTTCTAAGGAGGGAAAAAATCCTTGGTAATAACTTGTATTTTGCTTGGACTACAAAACTGAAGTTATTTACCACCTTCTAACAGAAACAATATATCATGCTGAAATCATTCCTGTAATACTGAGAGGGATACCAAGGTCTGATGGAGGACTTGGAGAATGTGGAAGGAGTCTGCAAAATCTGAGGAATACTATGTATTCCAAAGATAGACCGGATGAGAATGTTTTTCTTCTGTGTTAAGCTACTGATTCCATAAGAGACTGTTTTTACTAAGGAATTTTAGAACGGTTGGATTTTTTTTCCAGAGTGTAATAGAAGCCAATGTTGTATGGTACCTTTGAAAATCACAGTGAAGGATTACAGTGCACATTTTATTGAGAGTGTGTGTGTATGAATATGCATATATGAATACTTTTTCTGCTTTTCGCTGTAGAAGGGGGCTTTGGGAGGAGGGAGTGGAAGGTGAAAATGGAAATGCTTTGTTTTTCTCATCTTTTCTATGGCATTTGCGATATTAATGTGGAACTAGGGAGCAATCAAATCATGGCATACAATATTTTTAATGCTAAGCCTTCCTATCAAAACTCTACAAAACTAGCATGCCAATTTGGTTTCTAAAGAGAAATTGTTTATATAGCTTAAATAAAAGCAGTGCATTTTTCTCTGCTGAGAAAATGGCTGCATTTTTTTTTGTTTTATAAGCAGCAAGAGTATTGAAAAGCTCATTAAGAGTGCCATGTGTCTCTACTGCTGTAACTTTTGTGGCTTTATAAAAAGTTTCTTTCACTTCTTTTCTAAGCTGTGTTGCCCATTTTGAATAGCCTCTGTTGGTTACAAGATTATAACACTGCAAAGGCTTTCGCTCAGCAAAGCCCTGCTAGTTACTAGTGAGACTTTTTTAAGTAAATGAATTAAAAGCTAGTCTATTTTTTTTCTTTAATTTTTTTTTTCTTCTAAAGACTTTATTCAAAAGTCTGAATCATTTTACAGGAATGTCAGGATCGAAACACTTGCTAGTTTAGTGCATGTATGCCTTCTGGCCCATCACACAGTACTGGGAAATCAGATTGAGTGTAGCAAAAGAGAAGCTGCCTCTTTCTGCTGCATGTGCAAAGACTCCACTGGATGTCTTGGAAGCTTGTTCAAAAAGCATCTGGTACTTGCGTGTGCAGTGTTTTCATGGAGACTGGCCTGCTGTTGTCAGTTATGTTTGCTGCGTTTAGATGTTTCAGGGTAAAGTAACTGGGTGCTGTAGTACATGTGTTGCAGGGCAGGGGTGAAGCTTGCATTCCATTCCAAAACTGGGATTAAGAAACAGTCTGTCTGAAGTTGGTTTATTTTACAAAGTATCAGATTTCAGCATAATTGACACTTTTATCCCTTTCAGCTTTGTTCTCCTCTGTGGTCTGCATTCTTCCCTCAGTCCATGGGATCCACAGCTCTGCTTGAATTATATCTTGCAAGAGATGATTCCTGATTTATTGTGTGACTTTCTGAGCAAGAAATTTGGGATAGCCTTTCCTTTCTAGCACAGTGTGCTCTTTTGTATAATCCGTACAGAATTGCTCAAGAAATAGATTTTAGTGGGCTCACTTTAACTGCACTGGTAAAAGAACATGGAAACATGTTTAAATATTAATAGATTTTTTGCCTGTCTAAGGGCTTAAGAAGTTAACTAGACAAATTTGATGACAATTAATAACATTTTTTCCCACAGCAGCCTTTCTTCTCCCCCTCCTCCTTTATCTATCAGCAGCTCACTTATTTTTTCTAGAAGCCTTTCTGACAGCCAGTTGACATGTCCCAGGCTTCCCTTCCCCCTCTCATGTCCTTCACCAGTTATAACTATTATAATTTACTTCAGCAAGAAAATTTTCATTGCAACAAGAAGGTGAAATTAAACCCCCTATTCAACAGAATGCTGTCTGAGGTATCATCTGAAGGAAATAAGACATTCTCTCTATTCTGTATGATGCTTAGTAACCCCTTTTTGGTGATGTTATGATGATCAGTTCACATGTTATCAGTACTAGCAGTTACTTTCTTTAGTGACATATAATCTGTATAATTCATTGTATTAAGCGACTGTTTTGCTGGAGAGGGCGCAGATGAATTAAACAAGGCATAAATCCAATCCTCCCTTTTTTCAAAATATTTTTTTTATTGTTTTATTACTGTATGAGGAAGAATTATTCTTAAAATTCATATAGCTATCATAATGTCTTGCCCTTATCTTCTCTACACACCTAAATATCATCCCTTCATTTGTTTTTCTTCCTAACCCAATACCTCAAATACTACTCTAATCTTGCTTGTTCCGTAGCATCTGAAAAAATAAAGGTGGTTGAATTCTTGTTTGCTAGTGTCTAAACAACTTGAGTTTAATTTTCTCTGATGATATCATGTCTATGTTTCAACTGGAAGTAGAATATTTTTCTTATCAGTTCACCAAACAGTCTTTATGGTCTATGTTAAAGATGAAATATAGACCAAGTAACATATTTTTTATGACTTAATACACTTTAAGATGGGTTTGATTACAATGTCAGTCTTTGATTGCAGTCACAAAATATTGCAGTCATGAAATATTGCAGTCCCTCCCAAGGTGTCTGAAATGTGCAAATCTGATCCTCACTGATTCATTTGTCATCAGTAAAATGTCGCTGTCCTGTTATTCTTGGTTCTTTTGGATGCAGTCAGATACAGCTATTCTATTTTAGCTACTTTGGGAAAAATTTAATATGAACTTGATAAGTAATAAAACTATCTTACCCCATTTCTGCATGACTTTCTTTTTCTCTTCCCCCAATATTAGGGATGAAAAATTGAAATGGCTCCAATAATTCCTCCTTTCCTTAATTCTTTTTTAACTTTGGTCTTTTTTTCATATTGAAGTTTTAGGTAGCCAAGCTACTGGGAAGGATTTCTAATGGGTATTTTCTTTTGTACACTTATTGACAGACAGTTCAATATTTTTGAGGAAAAAATGTTTAATCAAGTCTATAATCCAATGGGCTTTTGAAAGGAGATGTAATGGAGAAAGATTTGAAGTAACTATTTTTGAAAAACTTTCCGAAGAAACGCACCTTTTATTCATGGAAATACTGCTTTACTTGCTTAGCTGTCCTCATTTGAGTAAATCCTGTTCTGTTCAGCAGTGATCTTGGTTATGGTTTTGGGCATTGTCCTGCCCTTGTATGAGGAGTTTGTTGGCTTCGGTATGTTGTGGAGAAACACGGTGCCCTCTAGGTTACAGAAGGACAGAGATTAAGGAGCTCTGATTCTGGTATTTCCACAGTATTTTCTTTCTTTTATCAGAAGCAGCACATTTAAGTAGAAAAATGGAATTTTGAAGAGCTGCTGGCCAGAAAGTAAGGTGTTAGAGTTAAATTAATTTGTGAAACATTTAAATACATTTGTATAGAGGGTGTATGCACATTTATTTTGCATGTATTTATAGAATGCTTGAATTCAAGTACTGATCACTTATTATATGTGTAAAAGGGAGAAGCTTTTATTTTTTGCCAGTAGAGCCCCATTGCTCAGCTGGATTTTTTTTCTTACAGAAATAGATTTTTACTTGTATAATTTATGGACCAATAAAGCAAAGTATTATTTTTAGTACTTATTTGTAACATCAGATATGCAGGAAAGCTTCCTAAGGTAATTCACATGCAGTGTTTGTGAGCCTTATGAAAAGTACTTTCCATTTATGCGAATAAATGAATAAGAATGGTTTATATTCTACTGATGAAGGTTAGCCCATTGCATCAGGAAATAGAACCAATGCCAGCTCATTTAGTGGACTGTTCAAGCAATGTGTATAATAAATTACATAAACGATGATTACTCTGAGAAATTTCAGACTTTTTTTGGTATAACTTATATGCCTAGAATGTAGTGTATATATGATAATATGGTATGACATGTTTGGATTGGCTGCATTAATCATAGCAAGTAGAGCTGTTAGTTATGAAGACTATTCAAATACAGGCCAATAAAATGCTTAAAAGCATCATGTTCTGCATGTTGCAATTTGCAAAAATGTTTTAAAATATTTGCACTAATGCTTTTCTATCTGGGAAGCTGAGATTTGGGGCCTTTCCTGAACAGAAATAAAAATCATGACACTAGGTATTAGTTGATATATTTTGACATATTTGAGATTTTACTGTCTTGTCTATATTGTCCTTATGCATGTCTTGCATTAATTAAATTGGAGCTTGGGCTTTTTTCTTCTTCTTAAGACTTCATGTCTTATGTCAGCTAGATTTTTCTTAAGTACATTTGTCAGAATACATTGGGCAGCACATTCTCCAATGAATTCTGTCTAGTCTAGGCAAAACATGAGAGAGAAAATATTTTTACAGAGTTCTATAAATAGACGGTGGAAGATTTTTCTTTACTGTAAGATACGTTGTTTGATTTCATAATTGCAGCACCAGGAGAGGGAAAGCATATGCCTTGGGTATTGTACCTACTATGATTTTTTTATTGTTTGCTAGAAATGATGTTTGCTTTTTAGTTTAATACCTATCTGTCAAAGCATTACTGTTTTGGAATAAAGGAATGAAATATGTTTAGAAAATAGTTTTTATTTTGAACAGCTTGCATGGTCTGAAGCTCTTAGTAGCTTAGTAGTAAGAGTCAGAAAGCAAGCAGGACATTTAGTGGCTGGGGTAAGGACACAGTTCGCATCTTACAGCTTATTGTGCAAGAACTGCAGTGTGTGTCTTTGTGTCTGTGTATTGTGTGTCTTTTCCTTATCTATAGTAGGCAGGTGTTTATTTCTGTGTGTTGTAGCTGTAATAAAGCTGGGAAATTGCAAACCATAACTAAAAAGATTGCCTCTTTCATTTGTCATAGTAAAATGTCTTTGTAGCTTCTTCAGACTACACATAAGGTGGACGTTTTTTATGAATATGGTGGTGAAGCACTGAGACAAGTTGCCTAGAGATGTGGTAGATGCCCCATCCCTGAAAACATTCAAGGTCAAATTGCATGGGGCTCTGACCAACTTGTTCTAGTTGAAGATGCCTCTGATCATTGCAGGGAGATTGGACTAGATGGCCTTTAAGGGTCACTGCTAACCCAACCCATTCTATGATTCTTCATCCAATTTGCGTAGTGATTTTAATAACTGCTGTGGTTTCTGTGCATAATACACTGGTCAGACACTAGCCTGTTGTGTTTGAATCTTAATCCAATACAGCTCATGCTTGTAGCTTCTTTCAAGTCAAAGCACAACCCAGACACTGCCATTTGCCTCTGATAAATATATTCAGATTATAGCTTCTCTTCAGAGAAGACTCTCTTCAACTTTTGTCAGATTTAAGAATGTTACTCACTTTGCTCACCAAGATAGGATTTTCTTTCACGCTCTCCAGCAGTCTCTCACTCTTCCCTCCACTTGTATTAGTCACTTGTGCTTGTGTCAGCTTCCCTTTTTGTTTACTCATCCATGCCATATTCCTCTCAGCCCTTCTTTGTCAGTTCTTGACTGATGTTTATCTTTCACTCTTGCTAAGTCTTCCCTAATTCCTTTCTTGCTAATGTATTGCTGACTATTTTTACTCCATTCCTTCCTCACTTTTGGTTGCTGCTTAAGGAGTTAGTCTTCTTTCAGGACTATTGTGTCTTCAGGCTCTGAAAGGAAGGTGGCAGTTTTGCTCCTGGGAACGAAACATTTGCACATAAGGTTAAAAGCCAGGGTGCTGGTGGCCTCCAGCAGCTTGATGCACTTGCATGTGAGAGCAGTAGCTCTTTAAAGAGACAAAATATTTCTGCTGGCAAAGTCAGGAAGGAACTGAATGAAATCAGAAATCAAGTATCTTTTAATGGACATTGAGACTTGCTAATGCACTTGGGAAATTGTTGAGGCCATCCTAGAAATCTCACTGAAATTGTCATCTCCATCCATCTCCTATCCCCTTAGCCCACTAAGCAGTAAGTGAGGCGTGCCTCTTGCATTAACATGTCACATTCCTTGTGAACACTAAGTATTGCAGTGTGTAGACTGCTGAACCATAAGAGACCATTGTAGGCAGAATTCCTGTGGTGGATGCTGGCATTCAAAAAGGGGGAAAACCAGGTAAACACAGGGCTCCCTGTAGAGCCCTGTCTGGCATTGTGAGGTTTTTCTTTTGCTGTGTCTCACTGTTCTGCAGACAGCTGTTCTTACAGACTGAAGGTTGAGAGGGTGTTTAATAGAACTTCTGTAATTTGTTCTGACATAGATGAATAATAAAGTCAGTGGCAGCCTTACTATAAATCACTGGTCTAGGCATGTAATTATTCCTGGGTTTTTTTTGACTGTGCCTGTTACAGAAAAAAATGTGGTAGCTGATTTTTACTAGTTAACATCATTATAGAACAGGTTCACAAATGGGACATGAGCATTTTATAATGTAAAAGTTGTATGCAACTGTTATACTTCTTGTGCCATTGACTAATGTTAAAGTTAAGAAATTATGAAAACATTTAAATTAGCTCTTTTCAAGAAGATAATTTAATGCCTTCTAGTGAGGCTGTGAAGGGAACTTCTAATGCTTTACTGTTTTGTGTAATTTTATGGTTTCTGAGAACAAGTATTTTTGCTACCATATATTCTCTTCTTGCAAAAGATTCTCAGTTAAGGTATTTTAAGGATAATTATTGTAAATGGATACTTGTACTGACGTTATCATTGTAGAATTAAAGATAGAAGTTGCTGTTAGAGTACAAATATATGCAGCATCAGATAACTGCAGTATATAAAGCAGCATTCTTCCAGAGGCTGTTGATAGGCCAAATAAACAGGAAGTGTCACTGGCAGTTTGTGGAAAAAAACAGTGGTGAGCTCATAAATGTGAGTAGGCAGGCAGAACAGACTGATCCCACCACCCTGGGTCAGTTGCATAAGGATGCAGGAACTGTCAGGCCTAAAGAATTTCTCCGTGATCTGGAGTTTTGAAAGCAGTGAGTTTGCCCTGAAAAGTTCAAGCAAGTAAAGCAGAAAAAAGGGAATGGGAATCTTAATGCATATGGATTTTGCTGAGTAAGAATGCAATGGATTTTGCTGAGTAAGAAGTACTACTTTAAAAAGAAAAAAAATTACAACCCAAAGAAAGTATTGAGAAATTATGGGTTTTGTTTGTAGCCACAAGACAGCAGTAACAAATGGAAAGATTAACAGTCATAACCGTCTCCCTGAAGACTAAATTTCTATCAGCAGAGGATGAGTTAACCTGTAGCACTGTCTGTTCCAAAAATTCTCTTTGTCAGAGGAGAGGCAAGGCTGAAGGGGTGTAGAGCATGAAGGGCAGAGGATTAAATAACCTACTGTGGTAGTTCGCAAAGGGTAGTTCTTCTCCCACATGGCCAGCTCTAACAAGTTAGAAAATATCCTCCATTGACACAGTTTTTCTAGATTTCAGCCTTTTTTTCAGTCATTTACTTTGTTTGTCTTGAGACTAAATGGATTGCAAGTCCACAGATAGCATGTACCATTGCATACAGTCCTGAAATTGTCTATTTAAATATGCTATCTAGCCATTGTCAAACCAGATTCACTGTTTTACTACCTGTGAAGAGAGGGAAAAAAAAAAAAGCTGTTCAGGTTTTCAGGATATAACCTCAAGATCACATCATGTGTTGAGAATCTTGGCACAGATGGTGAAATTACAGAGGCTAAGCAGTTAAAACGAGAAATTTGCTGTTGTTAAATAACTAGGGAAATCTTTATCGTTGGTACCAAAGAGTTAAAGTCTAGTCTTTTGTATCCAAAATCGTGATTTATTACTGTTGAGATTGGGCCTTAGGAAGTAAATGCAGTACTGTGATGTGGTGTGGAAGTCTGTACTTACGCTGTTTCAGGAGTAAGTCCAAACCACAGACCTGAAAAAAACAATGCTACTACAGTCAAATCAGGCTGAAGTTGTTTGCAGCATAACACAGAATAACTGATGTGTTTGGCACAACAGAACAAGTGTCAGTCATATGGCTGGACTCCATTCTAAGTGAAAATAGGAGCTATATCTTATGTGGTTTACCCTTCACTAGTCATTGAAAGCCGATTCCTTTAAATAAAACAGTATCTTCTTTTTTCATTACATTTCCTTTTCTTCTCTAGTTTCTTTCTTCTCCTAAAAAAAAAAAAAAATTGAGAGCCTCCAAGGAAAGCTTGCTTCTGTACTTAAACAGTCTCTTAAAATGAAAAGAAAAATGCAAACCGAAATACAACACAAAAACTAGACTAGGCAACAGCATAAAAAAAATCCTTCTTTTACATCTTAAATGAGGATACAAAATGCATACCGCTTAGTATCATAAGAGAGAGTCAAGCTCTTAAAAATCATCTAAATATCAGCCTAGCAATGCCTGTTAATCTGGAAGAAAACTTATATAATTCTGGACATCCAGGATACATCTGCAACATGGTTATAGAAGTAGAATTGAACAACTAATTTGATTGATAATATCTTTGTACTGTTATTAGAAAGTAGAAAATCCTAAAGTGGGAAAAGCATTGAAACATTTTCCTAGCCAAACATCATCTGAGTTGATTATTTCATTGTGTCTAAAATTACTTTGAATTGTGGTATTTGTTTCTTCCATAGCTTTCTCTGCAAATTATGTACCTGCATGCAAATTAAGTCACAGACTGTGTTATATGGAAGCAAAGAACCATGTTTATAACTCACTATAAGTCTCCAGACTTTCTATTATATTTTTGTTCCACGCAGCCTAATATGAGCTTGCTTTTTTGTGTTTCTGTTATATTTGAATCCATACAAAGCTTTCTTTGAGTCTTTTGTTTCCACTGAAAATTCTCCAGTGAGCGTAGATCTTTGTATTCCTTTCACGCAGTTTTTTTTTGCAGAACATATGAGACTTCCTCTGAAAGGGAAGATTTCTCTAGTGCTTGTTTTCTCTGACCTTTTTCCCTGTGTATCATGTAGGGGATACTGGGTTGTCATTTCAGTTCTACCTGCAGAGCTACCTTCAGAGATAGCTGGAAAGACAGTCATCATATGCTTGTGTTTCTTCTATTTCTGACTAGAGATCTGTTTCCAGTACCCCCTGGTTCATGTCACAGGACACACTTTTATTTAATACTTTTTTAATACACAAAATATTTAGGTGTTTCTGAGTTGCAGGGTTATGGTGTGAGACAGATTTTCCAAGAGAAAACATAGGAACATCCAACTTAAAAGCTGAGGAAATTCTTGATGTGTAGTTAGAAGATGTAAAGACTACAACAGGGGGAAGGAACAGCTTTGGCATTTCATATGTTTGGTTGCTAACAGTGCTTAACCATTTCCCTTTACACTTGTGAAAAGTGTGGTTGGGGACAAGGAGAGTGAGTTCTTTTGACTGGTATTCTGCATGTGAGGAAGTGTAGATGGAATCAGAAGGAGGGAAAAATAACAGAACAACATATTTAGATCTATTAGTAAAAGCAGCAGATCTAGACCTTTTCTATGATTCTTTTTGCTCCATGTTCTTCAAAACTAAAATTCACTGAAGAGGCAAAAAGGACTTTAGATTATTCAGGTTTCAAATGAGATGGGGATGGAGAATAGAAAGAGAAGTTGAGTGTTCTCCTGACCGATGTTATTTAGAAGAACAAAGACAAGGGGTAAGGCAGCCTCATTTTACCTGAATATAGCTTGTTTCCTTTGCTAATGAAAACAAATGGAACAAAGAAGCTGTAAAGTCTGAGGGTATTTTCTTTTGGGAAGTCATCCTTTTTCCCATTTGAGACTTTCAGCTGTATAGTCAGCTTACTATGCCGTGTCTGAGTATTGACTAACAAAGGAAGAGATTACTGGTGAATAATGTTGATCTCTTTCTTAGAAGAGGCTTCATTGAGTTTTTCCAACCACAATTGCTTTCATTTAAGGCGAGGTAGAAGAGATGGCTGAAGAAAGATAATGAAGTGTCTTGCTAGTTCTAATAAAGTTGGTAACAATATCTTTAAGCAGATATTAGAACGAACTTACAAGATTTCCTGCCTATTTTTTTTTTTTTACTCTTTGAAATTCTAGGTACTACAGAAGTGGTATGCAAGCCAGCACAGTTTCCAAGCTGATCTAGCATACATAGTTGCCTAGAAGCAAGAATTGTCCCTTTGCAAGGTAGATACCAGAAGGAATAAGAGTTACTGCTTAAAACAAGTGCCATGAAGGGGAAATATATTTAGAATGATAAGCAGGACAGAATATGAGGATACCAGTGGGTGGGTGTTATCAAGACCTACCCATTTGCTACAGAACACTATTTAAGTGGGGTAAAAAAAGCTGTGGAAAATAGAGTTGAAGTGAAATTACATTAGCCTTCATGTACTGGGATATTTTTTAAGTCTTCTGAGAAGAAAATCTATTCCAGAATTGTCTTCTAACTTTTGAAGTGATTGAGCGAGCTACAAAATAACTCCTTTATTGTATTTAATGTACCTTCAGATGTAATACATTCCAGATATAATAAATTTCAGAGAGAGAGTCAGTCATTTTTGGACTAAGATTGAGTGAGACACTTAAGAACATTAAATTGCCTTTAGGTAAGTGCAATATAGTTGCTGCTCTACTGAGTCTGGCATTCACTTCTAGATCATTCTAGTATAGTGTAAGTAACTATTTACCTAATATATTTCTAACATTTTGTCTTATAAAGTGTGTATGGACAAAAAGAATACTGAAAACTGAAAAAAGTAATCAGTATGTGTGTGTACACGTTTCATTTCAAAACACTCATAATTAATATTTTACTCCAAAACCATTAAATGATCCGAGCTTCTGAAATTATGTATATGAAAAAATCTCATTCAAACACACTGAAGTATAGCAATTCAAAAAAAAAAAAATCAGATAGTGTATTCTTGTTTTAGTGGTAGGAGTCAACAAAAGGTACTCTGTATTTACAATGATGTAATGTTATAATTTGAATGCTGAGGCTACCAGACAAGACTAGACAAAGTGAATTTTAAAAATGCCATTCTAATGAAACTAGTCCCTTGATGCAGATCACTGATGGTGTTTTGGCCTTGCTCTTGACTTTTTAACACCAAGAGGTATTTCTAATGGCTGTGGTTAAGAGCTTTAAGCCCAGCTCTGCTAATGATCAGCTAACACCTGTTGTGGTGAAAAGCTATTTTAGTTCAACAGTCCCAGGATTAGTTTTATGGACCAAAATAAACCCTTGTCATACAGTTGAGTGAATAGCTTTAGATTTTGGGGAAAAATATGCTGAATGTGTGGTCTAAACCTACTGAAATAAATGAAATATTAAAGCAGAACTAGAAAATGGCACTGTGCAAATGCTGATGTCTCAGCCAGTGCAGGAAAGTAAATCTTCTCCTCTGTCACTTTAATACTTTCAGGATTTCTGCCTGTCTCTCTCATTTGCCTGACAGACTGAGAATTCTTTAAGTCATTGTAACTTCAAGAGGCCTTAAAAAAAACACAGATTATCACTACTGACTCTGTAGCATGCTGTCATGGTGTAACAACTCACTGAAACACCAAGAGACCTAATAAACAAAAATACAGAACTTCTGCTAATGCACTTCATACAGGCTCAAGCATTGCTTTATTTTTTTTCTTTTGTTATTACAGTGCAAATGTCTTGGCATAATGCTCTAAAGGTGCCATGTAGAATTTATATTAGATGTTATTAGGCAAGAAAGTATTTAAGACTTAACCAAGTAATAACACATTTTTCTCATGCAACATTGAAAAAGAAACACTAACACAGGACTTGGAATAATGCCTGAAATATAATTAATTAGAAGTGTATAATGCAAGTTGTCATGTTTGCAAAGAAAAAAATGTAAATTATTCTTGTCTTGCTTGTTTTGCCCTAAGACTGTTAAATCAATTATTAATCTGTAACTCCAAAGATTTTGCATATTGTTGGGTTTTAAGTTCTAGTTGTCAAAGCTATATGGTAAAAGATGCTTTTTAGGTTGCACCTAAAATTGCAGTCTGTTTCACAGAAAAAGGCAGAAATTTTGAAGACAGTTTCTCATGTGTTGATGTATATGCACT
The DNA here is from genome assembly GCF_031753505.1 of Anomalospiza imberbis. Classification (NCBI taxonomy): domain Eukaryota; kingdom Metazoa; phylum Chordata; class Aves; order Passeriformes; family Viduidae; genus Anomalospiza; species Anomalospiza imberbis. The sequence continues at coordinate 78,427,149 of NC_089683.1, read as the reverse complement.
TCCAATTTGCAGGATTAGTTGATAATATTTTGATTTTTTTCTGGTCCAAAACTCTGGAAGTTAGAATGACTGGAAGTGTAGGACAGATTTCCATGTTTAATAAAAGTGTGAAATTAAAGAGATATTTCAAGGCATATACAGCACAGGCTTTGATAATTGTTAAACATAGCAACAGGGCCTTTGATTTTTGTTTGATACCTGAGCAGTGCTTTTGACCTTGAGGAGGAAAGATGTAGTAGACTACAATACACACCGGTGTGAGTATTTCTTCTGTTTAGATATTTTTTTAATAGAAAAAAGCAACCAAAACCCAATCTGCAAAGTCCATTGGCTAGTCCATGCTAGGAATGATTTTCTGCATAAATTAGACTAGCTTTTCTTGTCTTCCTTCTTGCTAGTCACTAAACATATTCACTGTCATAGTATTTATGGCAGCCTTGCATTCTCAAGGTATAAAAATATTATTGTCCTTGTTTGTGTCCAGTATCGTTTGTTTTGCTCTCCAAGTACATAATTATGCCAAATAGAGTTAGAATTTGTCAATTTGAAACAAGAATCATCTGGAGTGAAATCCTAATGTAATTTTTTTCTTGTTGGACCTTAGAAAATATGAAGGTGTTCATAGCTAATAAAATGTGACTGGAGAATATACAGCCTGATTGCTCATGTCTAAAGGAATGCCGATGATTATGGATTACAAAAGCTGAAAATAGAGGATGGTTTGAAATAATTTACTTCATCATTCTATTTGCTTGTTCCCAAGTTAACCACTGTTGTTCGTTTAGAACTATCACATACTTATCTTTTATATAAATTGGGGATTGTACTGTGGATTCCATGAGTAGAAGTTCTCCTGTAGAAGCAGTAAAGTCAATAGGCTTGAATTTGATGTGTTGTGTTTTGTTGCTGCCTCTTCCAATTTACTGTCCAAGAGGAAATCTTTATTGGCTGTCAGGTTTTGTTAGAATGTCAGACCTAAAGTGAAGTTGTCATGTGTTAAGGTGATACCCTCAAAGAAATGAAAAGTATTTCATATATATATTTAAGTATAGAATAATGGAGTTGTTTCTGTCTGAACTTCAGATTATTCAATTTCAATAAAATTATGATTTATGAGGACACTGGAGGAACTCCTCTGTTAGTATGAGAAAAAAAAAAACCTCTCTGAAATGATAGCATTGAGTCTTTGTCTGGGATGAATCAGACGGGTGTTTACAGATACACATTTTAATTTATGGTTCCATTTCAATGCAGTTACATAAAAATACCTTTAGAGATTCACATACAGTAATTATATATCATGACACATAACAACAGAGAGGATTTCTGTATAACAATAATGGAAAATAAAAAGAGGGAAGGTCTTGGGGATAGCATTGAACTAAGGATAATGGTGGATCAAAGAAAAAAACTTTTTTATTGTAATTATTATGTACTGTTCTGCAACTCTGAATGCATTTTTAGATTTTTTGGAAATTTCATTTCTGTGTATAAAGAGCATATGTACTGTGATAATTGCAAAATAGAAACTTTTAATTTAAATATAGATAAAATGAGATAAAATAACTCCTTAGCTGGTTGCTAGGCAATTTTTATCCTTTGTCGTACACATTAAATCAGCTTAAACATCAAATATTACTCCTTGCCCATTTAAATATGCCTCTTTAGAAAACAGTAATGAATTTTAGTGGTTTATTGATTTGAGGATTTGTGTATGTGTGTAGTTATTATAGTTTCCTCTTAATTTGTGGTCACTGAAGGATTAGTAAACTGTTGAGTTTTGTGATAAGAATAAAAACACTAGTAGGAGGAATTTGAGTTCTGTGAAACCTCAGCATCATACATTTGTTAGTGATGCCATATAATAAAATCTTCTTTTGGTTCCTATTTATTTTCAAATCTCTAGGATGGGCATGTACAGCAGAATAGGTATGTATACTTGATTTGAACATACTTGATCTGCTTGAGCCAACAGGAAATTTTTACATGTTCCTACACTAAGCAGAAAAGCTAAAAGTGGTCATACTGACTGACTTGTTCTGTTGCCAAGCCATGGTTCTGTTGCTTAATTGTAACTAGAAATTTAGTATTTTCTTGCCCTCTTGATACTTGTGTTTTTCACTAAAACATAAAAAGTGCTCTGGTACTGGAAACCACTTAGTCACAAATGTACTTTATTTTAACTTACAGGGTTCTAACAGAATTATTGTTTAAAGTTACAAATCCCATTTCAACCAGATGCTGCCAGTACTACTGCAGATCATCTGTATTTGAGCTTGGTTAGTAAAGGAGTTAATATTTTAATGACTTTTCTCAAAACTTCTATTATTTTTGCATCCCTCTGTACCTTGGATTGCCTTAATCTTTCCTAGGCAATTAAAAATAGTTCCATAAAGTTCATTTAGCTACTTAGGGCAGAGTTTTCTGTACATACTTCTTTCCAGAAATGCAAGGAGTATCTTTTATGAAACACTATTCTGTTGAAAAAACACAGATTTAATGAAAGGAAGTTTTCCCACAATAATTTGGTGTCTTTCAGGTTTTTCTCTAAGTTGATTATTTTTAATTTTATTTCATTTTGCTATTTTGGTCACCAGTTTAGTGCTAGGAGAAATTTCCAAAAAAAAAAATTCAAATTAAATGTCATTTGAACATGACTTTCTAGAAGAAAAACTTGCATTAGTTATACAGAAACTTAAGTGTCAGATTATTTGGATGAGAATAACATGTGGAAAGCAAATCACTTTCTCCCTAATATTATACTGATTTTTTTCCCTTTTTCTTAGTCATGAATTCCATAGAAGTTTTTGCTAATTCTTTACTGTGTGCATAAAAACAAATTAAACACTTTTAAGTCAGCTTTCAGTAATAAAGTCATTCAGCAGAGATTAGCAGATATGTATACAAGGCAAATGAACATTTTCTGTGTTCATGCCTCAGTCATACTAGTGGGTTTTTTATGTACTCACCTGATTATTGTGCAGGATAAAGAATGTGGAAAATAAGCCATGGTGGTATCTCATTTTACAGAAGAGCCATTTTGCCTTGGGATGTGTTGAAGAAATAAGGGTTTCATGTTAATTATCTGAATGAATTACTGAAAATCATCAAATAACGATATACGTAGTTACATGAAACAAGACTATTGATAAGACTGTTGACTCTTGGCTATTGACAAGACTATTGGACTATGGATGAAGTAATCCCCATGAGTAATTTGAAAATGCGTGGTTTTTTTAAAAACTAAACAACAAAGCTCCTGAAGTATGTTAACTGAAATGGATAATATAAAGAACTAAAAAGGAATATATTTCTTTTTTTTTTTTTGTCTAAATCCTCCCCAGTGTTTTGTGCTTGTTTGTTTGTAACTTAAAATAAGTTAGCAAATAACCTGAGCTGAATCTGAACTAAGGGTCATGTCTTTGGAGGCATGACAGAGGAACAGAGCTATCCTCAGGGTGCCTCATGCCTGTGACTTCAGTTAAATAATTTCACCACATCCTGGCAATTTGGTCAATAAGCAGAATATTTTTGGTTCACTGATGGACTGATGTGCAAATTCTTAGGAATTCCACAACTGGTTGCAATTAAAATTGCTTAGTTTACAAGTCCATTTTCAGATGATAGCTCCATCATAGCAATCACAGTACTTTGCTAGGCTACTGATAGTTTATCAGTGAACAAGCTTCAGAAGTAAAACAATAGCCTTACTGCATAGATTTATCATAAGGAAAAATTAGAAAACATTAAAATTAATTAGTGCCGCAGTTAACAACAATCATATTTACCTGTTCCAGGTTTTCTAGCATTTCTTATATGCCCAAGTAAGCTCTTCCTGACTTTTATGATAGGAAGAATTTCTATAGGAGCTCCAACTTTTTAAAATAGTAGATGCAGGAAGGCAAAAGAGTTGCTTTGACCAATCTTAACCTTCTGTAAGTCGTGACTGACTGATGCGGTTCTTTGTTTCTCTGACAGACATTTATGAGTGATCAGGGAGTGCTTTACACCTAGGTTAAATTCTGAATACTGAGGCTGAAATTGTTTGTTAATGGTACCTGATTTTTGGATTTGGCAGAAATCTGTGGCTGAGTTTGATCTGGGTGTCATTACTAATTTCATCTATCTCACAATTCAGGTATTACTTGGAATCAACCAAACCATTACTTGGGATGGTTTGGGTTGATAGGGATCTTAAAGGCCATCCTCTTCCAACTCCCCTGCCATGGGCAGGGACACCTTCCACTAGACCAGGTTGCTCAAAGCCCCATCCAACCTGCCCTTGAACACATCCAGGGATAGGGTATCAATAACTTCCTTAAGCAATCTGGGACAGGTTGCTTGGAGAAATTTTGTTCCAAGAACAAAACTTGACTTTTGTTCTTACATAGTTATAAGTGTTATACAATAATGGACTACTTTGCTATTAAGACTTGCAGCATCATCTTGTTTCATTTGAGTGTTATATGAGGAAGTTATATTGAATTAAATATTCTGGTTTGTGTAATTCGTTGGTCATCTTCTTTTTTACATTCTGATATGATAGGAGAGGATGATATTGTTTGTAGGAAAAAAAATGTGTGAAAGAATTGGAAAATTACTTTTCCCATGTGAAAATATCCTATTCTGTACAGAGAATGTTGCATAACCTTATTTCCTTTCATTTCTTCTCAGCCTGTCTAATCTTCCTGTTTCTTTATTTTATTGTTCTTTCCCTAAAGTAAGAACAAAGATGACTTGTGAAGATTCTCAATAGTGGTTTTGCTTCAGAATTATTTTGTTAATTTTCTTAGCTGCCCTTAGTGCAGTATAATGAACTTGCAAGTATGTTTGACAAAACTTTCATGTTCTTGATTAAGTTTTTTTTTTCCCCATATGTTTTGTTTTAACCTATAGTCCTATTAACAGAGCCTAGATTTAGCTTCAGGTGAAAATATAAAGCTTTGGATCTTAGGAGAAAGGAATTATTATCTGGAATATTTGGACATTCTGGGTATAAGATTAAAGCTTGCTTAATAGTTATGGTTAGATGTTCTGAAACTATTCTTTACAGCCTTTAAGTATAAACATTTGTGCCCTTTATGCATGTATTATTTTGGGGTTTTTTGTGGTGCTTTAAGCTTTATAATTAGGCAATGAAAAGGTGAGCATTTGAATTCTGGCACAGGATTTTGAGCTCTGTATCGGTATAAAATTACAAGTGCTTCTTAAATGCAAACTAGGTCTGCTTCTCATTGTCTTGTGCAGTTGCAATGTTTTCTTGTATCAATAAAACTGTTGGAAAAATTAAATTTTGCTTCTGTAAGTTTACAGCAGGTATACCTTTCATTTTATTTCATGAACACCTTTAAAAAGCAGGATTGTTATTCAAAATATGACTTGTCATTGCTCCTGCCGAGGAGTGAAACGTAATTATCTCTGCTTGTCTTCCACCCTTTTTCTCTTCAGATTTCCTCCCTCCCTATTTGACTTTCTACACAGCTCATGCAGCATGCTTGCTTAAATCACTGCTTAGATGGTGGTGTGGGAGACACAGAGACAGAGGAGAGGCTTTCCTGGGCTGCCGGTTCTCCTGCAGAGCTGGATGCTGTGGACAAGAAACTTTGTACTCTGCCCTCCATGGTCCACTTGCTAAGGTGAACCAGTGGGAGAACAAGGGCAGTAATCAGACCTGAAAATATCTTTAGGAGCGTTATTAGCCAAGACTTTTAGTTGTCATTGTTCTTTTGCAAAGTTAATACTGATGTCTACCACCAGGTAGCACAGAAAAAAATCCCTTGAAGTAAAAAAGTAAGTAGTATGACAGAATATTAATAGTGGAGAAAATGGGGAAAAGGGTGACCTTTCCCACAAAATAAGCTTTTAAGGTAATGGAAACATTGTTGCAGTGTTTGCCCAAGCAATTTCTTAAGGTGTTTGATTTAGCAGCTACCTGATGTGGCTGCTAAAAAATAAACTCAGACACCAATGTCCTGTGCTAGGAATACCTTGCTTTTGTTTGTCTTAAGACGAAACTAAAATAGGTATTTGATTGAAGTTTGATGAAACAGGGGAGAGATAGCTTCTAGAACTAGGACATACATCAGTTAACAGAATTAGTGATTATAGTTTGTAAAAGGGCACTTGGCAGTCTACAGAATAGAGAATGTTGTGATTGTGTTCCCTTAATTAATTCCAGATCCTCAGAACATAGAGGAGAGTATAGAAGCCTTTGGGTGCCTCTTAATCTAAGACTGAGTCGAAGTCACGAAAGAGTCAGAGCAGAGATTCTCGCTCACAAAGGGTAGGATTAGTTGAGTATTTGGTTGTGCAAGCCTTCACACTGCCTTCATTTTTGCTTTCATTGTTGTCTCTCTTCCTATTGTAGTTTTGTTGGGAGGATATTTTTTTAGATTGTTTCTTTCTGCTTCCTTTCCTTTGAAATCACTAGGGAAAACAAAACCAGATTACAACATGACAGAAATTTGTCAGGCATTAAACACAAACCATGAGCAAATTATGCTTTTTAATGCTTTGGGAGATCTTTGAGAGGAAAGAATAAAACCACTGGGGCTTTTTCTTCAGTCTACAAATATCTATAGACAAATATATTTTCTCAGAGAAGATGGATTGTATTTGCAGTGTCAGTAAAATTAGCAAGAGAGCTTTCCTGCTGTCTCACTTTTCAGAAACGGTATATTCTGTCTACAGCCATACTGGAAAGAGTCCAGGCAGTCTGTAAATTATTAAGAGATACCAAAATTGTATTGGCTGCATGTCTTCTATTGGACTTCCTTGAAAATAAGTGGTTGGAGACTGGCACTAAGTTCCTGGCATCAATGCAGTGTGTTCCAAGTGATAACCTAAAATTATTTTAGGAAAGCTGCTTACATAGATTATTCCATAGTCCCTATACCTCTACTAAAGTCAGAAATTCTTCCTGTCATTATGAAGTCATGGCAAGTTCTAGATTGATTAATGTTCTTCAGATTCTTAGCAAATTCAACATTTTTCATGTGGAAGGGCTGTTAATATGGGCATCAGGGCACCTTGCATATGAGAAGAGGCCAAGAGAGAGCTGGATTTGTTTAGCCTTCAGAAGTAGGATCCTTGCAGCTGTCTACAGCTACCCAGTATGCAGGTGTGGAGAAGACTGAGCCAGTCAGCCCAGGATCAAATTCTTCATTTTCCTTTGATTCTCAGTAGCCATTTTAATTTGTGCAGTTTGGCCTATGCACCATATGGGTACATGTAAACACAGCACTGCATGGCTGAGAAAGAGGAAGTGGTTTTGAAGGCCACTTTTTATGTTGAAAATAGATGAAGGTAATTTGTACAGCCTTCAGTTCATCAAATAAGTCCTCCAGCCATATATTTGACTTTCAGAATAGGAAACAGCATTCATGCTTGAGACCACTGTTAAAAATTTTACCATCTTCAATGTCTTTAAAAAAGTGAAGTAATGACAAAATGTTCTTTTTCTCTGCAGTGCTTGCTCTCCCAGCCAAAGTTCTGGGCCATTCAGACATCAGCCTTACTCCTTCGGACCAAACTGGAGAAAGGAAGCACTCGCAGAATGGAACGGGCAATGAAGCAGACTCAGGTAAGACTTCTGAACTTCTGAGCTGCCTTATTGTAATATATGTATGTATATATATAGAGATTATATATACGTATATGTGTATATAGATAAATAGAGAGAGATTATATATATATAAAATCAAATTCAAACAGGCAGGAGTTAGGAGGTTTTGCAGTTCCTCCCTGCAAACTGTATGAGATAATTTTCTAATTATATCTATAAATTAGATGCATAAACCACAAACCCTTCTGTGTCTGCTAGTCTTGAGATAAGCTTATATGTACAAGTAATAAATCATCACTTTCAACAACATGATGAGTTTTGGAAGATTGAAATTAAAGTCTAATTTTGTACCTGTAGTTTCTGACTTAGGATCTGAGGAGTACATGCAGATATTCCTGAACATCAAGCTGCTACTGCTATCAAATTTTTCAATTTTTTCTTTTCAAATAAATCAGCTCTATAAAACACTGAAACTTTTAAATAGTCATTGGTATTGTGAGAACAAGAAAACACATTCACGAATAAACCAGCAATTTCAATTTACCATTTTGATGTGATAGTTGGTGATTAGTATTTTTATTGCAAGTTTGAGGCAGTGATTATTTAAATAATCTTAGTCCAAACAAAGAGAAGATTGTTTTTTCAAATACAAAAAAGAAATGTTAAAATCCTGAAATGTGTCCTCTTGTAGGATTTTTTTAAATTAATTTTTCAAAAGAAAGGTCTGTAGGCCTTATCAAGATTCTTTTAGATTCCTTTTTACCTTCATATTACAGTTTTGTTAGCCCTTTGTCATCTTTGTACAGTTAAGTCATGTTGTCACACATGAATAGGCATTTGTCTATGTCCATCAGGCAACACTCCTGCTGGCTAAACCAGCCAGGAATGTAAAAAAGTTATCATTATGGTGCTATGTATTTAAATCCTGAAAATCTGATGTTTCATTTAAAATCATTATGATGATTGAGTCTTTGAAGGAGGGCATTTTGGATGTGGTGCTGCATTTTTCTTTTGCTGATGAAGACATGGAGTTGCTGTAGAGGAATTTACTGTGGTCATTCATTAGGAGACTGGCAGGGAAGCCATGATTCCAAATCTGGGAGATGTAGAATCTGACAGCACTTGGGAAGTGATCTCAGGATCCTTGATGCCCTAAGCCATAAAACAGTTGGAGTGCCTCCAACATTTTTGTCTAGCTTGATTAAACCTGAGTACTGGAAATTGTTATATTAGACAGTTTGACAGTCTCATGACAGAAGTCTTCATGAAGGGGTTCTCTTAGCAAGTCCATTTATCTGACTTCTTGTGCTGCAACTGCAGCAATGCAAAGGATTTGATTAGTGTGGGCTGTGACATTTTGGGAGATGACCCCAAAGTAGACACAGAATCTGTGGTTTTAAATATTTCCTTTAATCTTAATAGGTTTATGTTTTCTTTCATTAAGCATTCTAGTCATTTGGATATAATTGAGTATTTGTGTTGATATGATGGTAACAAGTTCAGTTTCCAAAAATTGTTACAAGTTGTTTAATGATTTATATGTACTAAATTAATCAAATAACTTGAATAACTTTCTAGTTAAGGTTTTCATTCCTGAGTTCCATTGGATCAGAATTTTTTTAATATCAGTGTTTCTAACAGTGCCAAGAAGGAATCAGAAAAGATACCATGAATGGTATTATTTTCATACACAGCACAAGTAATTTTTGATATATCATCTTCATGAAGATGCTGATGTATAATTTTCATTAAGATGTCAGAGACAAGTGAATTCTGCAACTATTTATCAGTAGAAAATGGATTTCAAACCCACAGAATTTTCATACAAATGGATTTAATGGGTTCTTGTTTTACAATTTCATTATTTACTTGTTCAGAGTGCTGTAGAAAGACTAGTTATGCTAGATTAAGGGAGGAGGTGTAAACGTGATTGTTTGCAATATCAATATTTTAAAGGAATTATAAAAAAACTGTGTAAAACAGCTTGAATAAGACATGATAAACCTTCTGCCTTCCTTTAGGGTTGTCTGAAAAGTGCATGAGCCGTTATAGGCTCTAACTTACTGATGCTGGGACTCTCCTGTCTTATTCTACTCTAATTTTTCTTCGGTTCCCCATTTCCACCCTCACCTGCTCCTGTGCTTCGTCTGCAGCTGATAAATATCTTTTAAATGAATATTGCTAAGTAGGCATATGCTGCTTTTCAGCCCTAAAGCAAACCTGTCTATATTGTTGGTTTGTCAAAGAAAGCATTTTTCAACTACCTTTTTTTGTAGGACTGGCCATGTCTGTTTACATTATTTTAATTACTTGAAAATATTTGCAGCTCTTTTTGAAATGAGAGCATTTTGGTTAAAATTTACTGCCAGACTCCAAATACTAACTATATCCCTACTTTACACCGAACAGTTTTCGTAAATTTAAGTCTTTCTTTTTTCTAATTGGAAAGCATCAAGAGGAATTGGAATGATCATTTTCAAAACCTTTTTCTGATTATTTTAAAAATCTGAACTACTAATAATGCAGTCTTTGGAATGATTTTTGAAGTGATCATTCTGGGTACTCTGGAATTGTGCTTCAGCTAGTAGCTAACTGCAAGTGAGGAGGAGATACTTTTTCTGGATGCTGCTGATTGTCTCTGTCCAGTTTTTGCTTAAATGGGGTGTGGATCTGCAAAACTAAGTTTAAAGATTTCTACAGCCAGTAATTTTTTCAACCATTTTTCTAAGAAAAGAAAACAGCATTTGAAAGCAAAACCAGTTATTTTACATTCCACTAGAATATTTAGTCATGACCAGTATAACATACAGAAAAATGCAGATAGAGGTACTGACAACTAAAATGTGTCTCTGGATGCAGTATGATATTTTTAAGGTTGTGTGATTGTTTTTCTTCCATTTGGGTGAAGGTCCAGGAGGGTGAAAAGTACTAGGGTAGAAAGAAAAATGGGAGGGAGAAAACAGGAGCAAATGGGCATACGTTTTTTATAAAACCAGAAACCTGCTATTGCTCTATCAGTTTGGGGATCTTCACCTACCCTTCATTGTAAGAAAGTAATTCAGAAACTATTAATAGTGGAAGATGGGTTGAACTAAGCTGTTAAGCCACAAATTACTGCTGAAAGTGCAGTCAGAACTCAAGTAACAGGATGGGAGAGAAAAAACAAGGATATTTTAGTGGTCTAGGAGCTATGAAAAAATGAGAAAAGTGAGGGATGATCTGAAAAAAAAAAAAAACCCAAAAAAAAACAACCAAAAGAAAAACAAAATCCACCCACAACCAAACCAGTTCAAAGTACACAGAATATAATCCCACTGTAGCTTCTTGATATATGAAATTGGCTTTACTCTTCCATTTCAGTGGATTTGAAAGTATTTTTAAGAATGAAGCAAAATGAATTAAAATGGTGGGATAGAAACAAGACCACCATTTATTTACTGCTGTATTATGCCAGCAGTGAAAGAGGTGAAGCTACCACGTGCCTGGTACTCCAGCAGCCTGCTCAGGTTTACCCTACCTGGGATATCCCACTTGTATCCTACCCTAACCTGAGTGGCTATGCTGGCTACCCCTGCGTTTTCAGCTTTTATCAGCTTGTTATGGGCCCCTTTTCTGACTGTGTTTTCTGCTGCTCGTTACACCTGGTGACAGCATGCCTGCAAGCTGATGGCTTGGCTTTCCTAGCACGTCATACAACATATGCAGTATTTCATATGGTTCCCTCCTGCTTGCTTTTCTTGGCAGTAAAGGAATTTGCCTGTTGGGGCAGAGAAACGTGTCTTGAAAAGTGTGTTTTAATAAGACTTCAGGAGAGCTGGGAGCAGACTAGCAATATTATAGGCTAATCATTATTCCTAAGATTGAAAGGTCACATGAGATCTTGTTTTATATCCTTAGTCATACACAGATGTATGTGGTTGGGAATTCTGTCAACTGCCCTTTAATTTGCACTTAAATAATACTTCAGAGTGTCATTTTCACCAGCAACTAATGTTCTTCTGTGTGTATAAAAAAGGAATTTTTTTTGTTTAAATTATTCTTACTAAAGAAATATGCTAGTTAGTGTTCAGCTCTTTCAAATCTGAAAAAAATAATTAAGTGCCTCTGTAAATAGGAAAAGCTGATAGAGATCTAACAAAAGGCTGACAGAGATCTAACAGAACTAGTGTCTTGAGTTTTATGAGCTTGAACACAACTTTGCTGTTTTGTTAATTTCACGTTGATGGGCTTTAAATGGTTATGCAAGAAAGTTATGTCATTTATCATAGAAATATATCCTTTTTATTTTCAAAACTAAACAGTCACTTCATTGCCAAATTGCTTTTTCTGCTTTTCTTTATTTGGGGGTGGTTCTACACTGGATAAATTCAACATTTAAGGGAAGAGTTCAAAAAGGAGAAGGGAGCAGTCTTCCTCCCAAAAGGCTCATCTAGAGAAGTTTGAGGCAAACAGATTTTTCCCTGTTCTTTCACTTCTCAAGTCATATATCTTTCTGATCAGGCTTCTCAAACCACAGTTGGAGTAATAGAGAGAGACATGTAGCATAACCAAGGGAATGACAGCACCTGTCTGTTCAGCAAAACTATTGGATCCCTCTACTAGGAGTTCCTGTTTCTGTTCTTTAATCTCCTCTTGAACTCTAGGGGTACATTAAATAAGATTTTAATAGTTGCTTTTAGTTGTGGGTGGAAAGGGGGGAGGGGAGGAAGGAGGAGAAAAATTAATAAATTTGTTTCACATGAAGTTGAAAGTTTTAGTGGAAAGTTACTGGGATCTGAGATGTACTGGAGAACTGAGGGAGATATAAATCACTTCCTTCAGGAGGGTAATAAGTGAATCACAACCCTCTTCTATCCTGCTGAGATTCTGCACTGATATCCCAACAGTTCTTAACTATTATGAATTGCATTTATTATCAGAACACATGTTCAAAAAAGTGTTTTAGAAGATGAGAAAAGCCAGGTGTCTTATAAAACCATTCATTACTGAATTCTATACAAGATCACAAGGTCTCCAGAACACTAGAAATAAGCCTTCTTACCTCAGAAAGCAATCTCAAAAGAGAGTGACTTCTTGGTGATGGTTATGATTTCAGCCTCAAGGCACGCGCTTCCAGAGTGTATTTCATTTTACTTAAACAGATGACATATTTGACAGAAGATACTACGTGACACAACTGAGTCTGAGGATACACCAAACTCATTAGCACACTTCAAAATAATGTGGTGATGCTTGACTCCTTCTGTTTTTCTTCTCCTGTGTGATTATGGGTTGGAAGGGACAGGGAGGAGGGGGAATCAGAGATCCGGTCTGCCAAGAGTTATTCCGGAATAACTGAACTAGTTTTGTACCACTAGGAAAAAAGAGAATATTGAGTGGTTTAATTTTCCAGGTAGTGATTTCTGCCTAGAAGTTTTCTACTGCACTCTTGGTTTTGCCAGTTTGGGTCAGTGCTATTAGCTGGTGTGGGGGAAAGAATGAAACCATTCTTTCTGCGCTAAAGTTTCTTCATATTTTCTCAACTATTCTTGATAATTATGTTCAACACCTGAGCTTTTCCATTTCCAGCATCAATGCACTTTCTAAAAGAAGCTAAAAATATGAAGCCTCCATTTTTTTCCAAATGTTTCCCATTGCGCCTTAGTTCTGAAGACTTTTCTCCCTTTAGACTCTCTTCACTCAGTGTTGTGACATTTTGAAAGGTGGTGATAGGAGAATCCTTAAGCCATATTGAACAGTAATACTGCATTTATTTTATAGATAAAGTGATGACAAGAAGTTGCAAAGAGAAATATGAGTACCAGGACACAACATTTGCATCATTCTGCCTAAGCTTTGCTCTGGAAGGCATAAATATTATAAGCTTCACTTCAAGAAATTAAACAATTAAAATAATTAGTTCCACAGACCAGATGGCATGGAGGAGACCTATTCCTGTCTATTGCTAATTTGAATGGATAAAGACATAGAGCTGTTGCTACATTTGAATAGATTAAACTTTACAGTTTTATGTCATAAGTATCATTACAGATCTGGAGATAGGTACCTCAAGGTGAGCTAACAAGTCACATTTTGAAATAGCCTTGTGCTGGTAAAGAGTCACACTGTTCAGCACATATGCCAGGTACTACAAACCAGAGTCTGCCTTATCTCAAGGCAGTTGTCTGCTTCTCCTATATTGTAATTCAGCTTGAATTTGACAGTGATAATTGTTCTTTTCTTCCTCCATTCTTGTCCTTACTTCCCCCTTTAGTGAAAAACAGAAAGCAGAGCTGATGCAAGAGGTCTTTGGATCTGTTTTTCAGCACTGACTGCTGTTGTGTCTTCCCCCAGATCAAACTGATTTGGGAACTATAAAAGCATTATAACCACAAGAGCTTGGAACTTACCACAGCCATACTATTTTGAATCATATGCAGTTCCTCTGTGAGTTTTGCACCCTGTGCGAAGTGTTTTATACCCGCTGTTCACCAGTGGCAGTAAAACAAGTGGTCTGGTTTTAAATCCACCCTTCATCAAGTAAACTTTTAAATCTAGCTTCTTCTACAGACTTTAGAGGAAATCCTGCTTACATCTTTTGATAAATCATAAAAGTAGCATAGTCGACAGGTGGAGTAGCTTTTTATTTGAAAACAAAAACATTCAAGAAGGTACACTTGCTTGAAAAAAATAATGCAATAACTATAAAATTATATTTCATGTAAGTAACATAAATGAAAAAATAAGTGTAAATGGCATAAAGAAGATAAAATGCACCAAGTACTTTTCTGAAGATTTTGTGCTGGATGTGGAGACTTAAGTCATTAATAGGTTTGCACATTGAAACCCATATCCTAAGCACTGGCACTCAGTTTTTCTTCTCCTGTTCTTCAATATTTGTACAGAAGTAAAGAGTAAGCTCATCATTTTGGAAGTCGGTAATGCTGCTGTGCTGTTGGAGACCTCATGTTTTGCCACGTTTCTCTAGGTGGTGGTGTTTGGCTAGAGCAAAACATCCCAAAGGGCAGTTGCATTGGGATGCTCTAAATTGCCTGGTACGCTGCTTGGCTCTGTGTTTCAAACAAAAAGGAAATCTTACGTCAGATGGTCATGAATCCAGTTATCTTCTACTCATGACCTTGACCTTTTTTGTGCTAATTTTGATATCAAAATGCTTTGTGTTTAATTTAGGATTGTTCGACTCATTTCCTTTTATGTGCTTTTCTTCCCCACCCACTGCAAGAGCCCTATTATAACGAAATTGAAGCTTTTTTTAGTAAAATGTCTGTGAACAACCGAAGTGAATATTGTTTCTTAGTTGGCTGATATTGTTTTCAAGGTGAAATGCACATTGGCAGGACCTGATGTAATGAACCAAATCGTGCGCATTAAGAATCTGCTATGTGACTCACTTCAGAAAAAATACTAATATTCACAGTTCCAGCATGCTGATTAACTCCTGCCCCAGCATACTTCTTTAAAACTGTCAACATAATCTTGCATCTTAGAAGTTCACCTTGAGTTAGGCAAAAACTAAGTACTATTGGTTGTCTGGTGCCTGAAGTTCTTCTGTGTACATGCCTTACAAAGTTTTGGCCTTCTCTTTTTCTTGCCATTAAAGTGATTGTATAGGTGATATGAGTATATTATGTTCAAGAGGTAGTCTCTTCCGCAGTAATTTTTAAATTCAAAGTAATTGTGATGTGAATAACTTCAGATGTTGAGATTGCTTAAACATGTAGGGGTACTTAAGGAACAAGTTAAAGTGAAGAATGGATTTGTTTGCCTGGAGACAAGGTAGTAATGGGCGGGAAAGAATGAGTTACCAGAATATCATAAAGAAAAATGATTGGGAAATGTTGTATGGGCAGAAGCTTTCCATTCTTCCACTATATAAAACAGAAAATTAAACAGTTTAACTGATATACCAAAGAATTATTAAAATCGGTAATTTAGTGGAATTGTTAAATATTTAATGCTTAAATATGTTAATATCTTGATACATTCAATATTTCTATTGATGTTACAGGCACTACCTATAGAACAACAAAGTTTAAAGTCCGAGTGATAACATGGTTATAACTAGGGTAGGGAACACTGATCTTTCAATTATTGTTTACATATTTCATTACTAAATGTTTTAAATTACACTTAAAATTAGTAATCTCAACTAATATACCAGCAGGGCATGTTTTGATGCCGAGGTTAAAGGACAACAGTATGTATGATCTGGTAAAAATCACTAATGAAGTATCTGGAATTGAGAGTGTGTTGAAAGCACAAACCAGCCTTCAGAAGCTGCCAGGCAGGTGCAAAGTTGTGTTTTCTTTCATAGCTTAAGACCTAATTTATTCAGAATTGAGAAACTCCTTGGGAGCTGATAGGACAAAAAGGCATATTTTTTGTGTTTGCCCTATAAAATTAGGACTGAAACCCTAATATATATGAATTTTAATGTTCAATCAGGACCTGTGCATTTCTAAGATATCTATAAGAAAAGAGAAAATTTAAAGTACAAAACTTATTCTGATAGTTGTCTTTTCATTATATGGCCTGTAATTTTGTTTAATTTGGATAATTTGCTTTATTTGCTAATCACACTTCCATTTCCATTTCAGACTTTAAAAAGTCTTAAAACAGGGTCAAGTTAACTTTTTCATTTAGGACATGAAAAATACTATTTATCATACTCCAACATTTAAATTTAAAAAAAAACCAAACAGGAATTCTGTACTAAAGATAGAGTTATCTTAAACATGTTTCCATTGAATCCTTCTGGATAAAAAAAATAAATAAATAAGTCTGCGTATCATTGAAGGACAGTCTGATTGTCACTGCTGATGAAAATTCACCTTTTAAAGGAAGAGAAGAAAAGATGCAAATTTAAAAAAAAATCATCAAAACCCAGATAAATGAAACAAACAAAACCACTTAAAAATTATTTGCTGACCATAAGAGTATTGAAGTTTATTAATTCAAAATGCTTAAATTTGTCATAGTTCTCTCTGGCTCAATCATTCTTCACCTTCAGTGACACAAATCTATATGCTTATTTTGTTTCATTAGGGTAGTAGTCTATTAAAAATATGGAAGGTATTGCATGAAATGGCTTTTTAAAATCAAATTAAGACAGAGTGGATTTTGCATTCTTTTCAGTTTTTAATAATTTTCCAGAACAATAAAAATATACACAGCAAAGATATAAAATGCCATCATTATGATAGTTTTAGAGTTACAAATCAGTAATGGTAATCAGCTTATTACAGGGAAGAAGTTAAATCAGCTAAATAAATTAAAGCAGTTTTCTTTGTCCTCTCTGTTTTCTCTGTGGAATCTTGCTGTGCAAAGCCTGCCAAATGCATGAGCTTTTCAATGCAACGAAAAGGCACTAAATGCATTGGTTATTGTCGTTCCAGAAGTTCCAGGACCATGGTGAACTGTACTGGAAGACAGAGAATGAATTCTGTCTTAAATTCAGAGTCATGCATATAGTAGATAGTGCCTTCTTCTTTAATAAAATGAAGATGTACCAAAACAATAGCTGGGAAATAACACGATAACAGTGAGATAAATGTTACTGATTGAAGTGCTTGTGTCTATGTCTCTTTTAATATCTGAAAAATTATTTTATTAGAAGGTATTTTTGTACTGCTTTACCCTTTGCAAGAAATGAGACTGAAGACTGCTTTTAGTTTTAAAAGTACCAAAAGTGAACAAATATGGAAATACTGGTTCTTTATATTTGCAAAAGCTGGAATAGGTAATAAGTCAAAGCCAACTTTGTAAGTCCCAATAACTAGTGGTCCTTGGTCTTGCCGATATATATTCACTCAGGAAAAAAAAAAGACTGAATAGTCTGTCAGTAGGGTTTTTCTTTTCTCCTGATACAAAATAAATATTTTACTTCCTCAGGTCAGCATACAAGCTGTGATTTTAAGGGAGGCCAATGTATTTATTGCCAAAGGAGATTTTCAGTGGGAAATCTGATAAAAACTGAAAAGAATTACTCTCAGGTGTTTAAGGGCAAGAAAGTGTTTGTAGAGCCAAATTGGGGTAGAGTTTCAGCACAGTACATTGGAAATATTTTATTTTTATTATGCAGGTCAACACCAAGGATAATCAAGGAGAATTCTTTGGAAAATTTGTTTCTTGTACACTATTAATAGTAAGATTTCAGCAGATCAGTTTTCTGCAGGAAAACATTGAAGTATAAGCTGTAGAGATTTGTAGTCTTTGACCTAGAGAATATGAATTCACAAAACGTGGGAAGAAGGGATTTGTAAAAAAGGCCATTACACTGGTGACAAATCCCTGTGAGATAAGTACAGAAATAGGGATGGAAAATAATGCTTGAGGAAAAGATAAAATAGAAAAGAATGAACTATTATGTAATTAACAAAGGGAAATGTTATTTTTCTGGTTTTAGATTAAATGATTGTAACATTTACAAAAGTAAGAACTAGTTTCATGTGAAATGAAAATGATGCATTTAAATTAGTTTGTAACTGTGATGGAGTGAGTAATGGAGAGTGAGCACTGCTTTTTCTGATAGGTGTTTTTACTGAAAAATTTCCATCATACCGAGGGCTTCACTTTCCGGAGGGTTACAAGGAGAGTTGGGCTGTTAAGAAACCCTATTTAATATGGTGACTGCTGTGATTTCTAAATTTCTAGTTCAGAGATAAAAATTTGGAGAATCTATTATGTAAAGAATCAATTGACTAGAATGTATTAGACTAGAGACAAAATTTTCAATACTGTGTGCTTGATGTAGCTTCTAAGCAGAGAACTGATTTTTCTGGCCTAATTCAACTCATTTAGTTACTCTTTCAGTTTTAGTTATGAATTGAGGAATATATTTGGATTCTGTACTTTCCAAGCTGATTTAATGATCATTTATTCAAATAATCAGTGGGACTGGCATATGAAGAGTTTTATAATCACAGAATCACAGAATATGCTGAGTTGGAAGGGACCCACAAGGATCATCAAGTCCCACTCCTGGTTCTGCACAGGACCATCCCCAAGAGTCACACCATGTGCCTGAGAGCATTGTTGAAATGCTTCTTGAGCTCTGCCAGGCTTGGTGCTGAGATCACTTCCCTGGAGGGCTCAGTCTGGTGTCCAGCCTCCCTCCAAGTATGATATGATAATGATTCTTTTTAATATTTCCATTTACTTTTGCAGTTAGACAGTTTTTTTTTACAGTATTGCTTTCTGACTGCATATTGTAAATGATAGCACTGTGGTTTTGTGATAAGACTTGGGCATTTTGACAAATGTGGAGATGTTTTTGTAAGCAATATGACCTTCCATGCCAGAACTAGATTTTTAAATGGCATAAATATTTTTGTTTGTAGCTGTTATGCACATTGCTGTGCTATACCTGCCCATTTTTCCAGATACAGATCTGGGAAAACATTGAAGTTGCCTAGAAATAGAAACATGTAGTAAATTATTCTACCACAGAACATGTCTGCTTTCTTTCTGTTTTCCCCTGTGTGAAATGCACACAAGCCGAGGTCATTAATAATGTTGCAGGTTCAGACACAAGTTCAAAAATGACAAATTTCAGTGCAATCTTTAACTATTTCAGGTGCTTCCAAGCTCCACCTTGCGCTTTTCTCTGGTCTGAAATCTGCCTTCTTTCCTCTGGCTCTCCATTAAGGGCACAGGTGAGGGTTGAATGAATGGCCAGAAGCCCAGCAGACTCTTGGGCTCATGTTCTTCTCTCCCCTGGAAAAAAATGGTAGCCAGAAGTAGGTGGTGGCAGCTGCTTCTGGAAGAGATAATTTGTCCTTCAGTGCTCTCCCTCTGACTCAGGTTAGAGTATCTCAAGTTAAGCAGGGTTAGCTGAAAGCAAAGTGCATCTGTTCCTTTGGCAGCAGTGTGCTACCCCTTCCTGCAAATCTGCAAGAAAATTGCCTCCAGTGCAAGAGTGGTGGCATTAGGACTTGCAGCTGATGGTCCTCAGTTAAGCAATTGAAGATTGCTAACAGAGTAATGGATGTACGTGTTATCCTAGCTGTCTTAGTTTCTATAGTCCATGTTTTTTTGGGGCAAGGTTTTACTATAGTAAGTCTAGTGAAGTAGCAGAAGATTCTTTGTTGTCTTGTCTCTGTCCATCAAACAGTTTGGTGTGAGTGACCAGCACAGACCATAACACTTTGTCCAGCTGACTGAAATTTTTCATTTGGTCTTTGATTGGTTGTGTGCCAAACAGGCTATATAGTTGTGGAAAGAACTGTGTTTTTGTGGATTCCTCCTTCTTTAATAAAGAACTGGGTCTTCTGGGGAGCTTTGTACACTTCTATTTGAATATGCCATACAATCAGGCATGGAACATTTAATGCATTTAGAGTGTTTTTATTTTCACTGGAAATTGAATTGATTTCAAACCTGTTGTTACTGAAGATGTTTATTTTTCCTCTTGGGTCAGTAGACCAATGACTAACAGAGAGTGATAGGGGGTTTGTTTGTTTTTCCCTGATGTATAGAGAGCTTTCCAGGAATATGTGAAGAACTGGATTGGATGTCTTTCAAGAAAATACATATATTGAAAACAGATTTTTTTACATGTGACTGCTTTCTTTTGGAATAGCTAAAGTTTAAACGCTTTGCCCGTGTGTCATATTTCTAATGTACTTACCATCATACACTGTATGGTTTCTGGGTCAGGCTCAGCTACTGGAAGAATGTTTATTTCCTGCCAAGTAATTTTTCAACAGAAACTACTGGGTATCAGTCAAGGTTTCATTGTATAGGGCAGTTATTCTTAGGAAAAAGCTTCTTTTCTTCTTGTAAGAAGGGAAAACAGTGTGTGTCCCAAGATGATGTCTTGAGACATTCTGGTTGGATTCAGGACAAAAGAGACTGAACTTGTCTTTCTTTTCCCTTTATACTCCTGTCCTCTTCACCAAATAAGTAAAGATGTTCTTGAAGTTTTCAAATGAATGAAAATAGTTGAAAAACAGATAACAGCAAAAGAGGACTTCGCTGGTGAAAAAAACCCATGATAAATTGACTATTTCTATTACAGAAAAAAGAGCTTCTGGCAATTAAAGCAGCAGAATTTCTATGATTTCAGGTTATGAGTATCTAGATAAGACTAGATACTTCTTTCCTTTTTCCAGGTATCTTAGTAACATGAAAGAATTATGTTTGGTGTGACTGCACTAAAACCAAATGCACTTGAGCCAAAACAGTTACATGAATACATGGCATTTTGTTTTCTGCTGTGTTTTTTTCTCTGATATTTCTTTTGTATAACAGAATACCATCCAGTCTCTGCCCTAGATAGAAAGTTGTAAATGTTTGCATGCTTGCAATTAGTGACAAGTCTTAACTCTTCCTCTGAAATTCTTTTTTTATTTAAAGTATTTGTTGTTTCAGAAATGACCATCTAATTCCAAATATTTTTTTGCCATGCATAAATGTTTATTTTGAATATTTATTCCCAGTATGTTTACTTATGCTTTATATTAAAGCTTGAATGAAGCTTTTTTTTTTGCTATTTACAGATACTTTTTTTTTAATTGCTTGTGTATATATACATTATGGCACAATTTACTATCAGCAAAATGCAAATGTGTGCTCTATGGTAGGTAAACCCAAGTCTACCAGCAATAGAAAACGTACAGGATATTTCTGATAGATTATTCTTTGTGAGCAGGGTGTTCCAGTTGGAATATAGGATAGATCAAATGGGTCATAGTTATGAAAGTTTATGACTATACCCAAATTAACAATTATATAATGCATAGAAAAAAACATTAAATTAAAGGGTTTAGATTGACTATCCCCTTCCTTTCTTGGTTCTTCTGAGGAAGAACTGCATCTCTCAAAGACTATATCTGCTACATATTACAAAACACAAATGTTTGATGTAACTTACTCTCTATAACAATATATTGTAATGTCTGATGGGGCTGGGGAAGAAAGATTGCACCAAAACAGAGGTTTCTGGTGCAAGGACAGATCTTTATTAAAGGCTACAAGCAAGAGCCTCCTTTGCTGCAAAATTGTTAAAAAAACCCCGTTTATTTGCTTATACTTTTAAAGGGAATAACAACTTTAAGTGCACCAAACTTGAACCATGTTAGGAAATTATCTAGTTGTAGTCTGTCTTGAAGAGAATACTGCATTATTCTCAGGTTCAAGTCAAGTGCTGACAGTGAAATCAAGCCTTTGTGCAGATGCCACAGAGAAAGCTGTCCGGAAAAAGCCACTACTAGCAGTCTTCTCAGCCTAAAAACTTTAGGCTTTTAAGTATTTGGTGAGGAATTCTTGGTGCCAAGAAGTTTCTTTAGCTGTTTAGTGGGAAGAAGGAAAAAGGAGGTAACAGAGAAGAATCCATGTTTCTTATTCATACTCAGTACTATTGCTACTTACAGCGTTGAGAGGTGGAGCATCTTAACTGAAGAATTCATCATGGTCAGCTACTAGAAAATTGCAACAGGGTGGATAGTGCTGAATCCAGTACCAGCAGACCTCCTGTTTTTAGAAATCAGAGAGATTTCTCCGTTGAGTCTGCAGTGGGAGGGAAAAATAAGCAAAGTATTAGTTGGGCATTAGTCTGCTGTTTTAAAAGGGTTTACTCTAATTTGAGAGAATATGCATAGAAAATTTTTGTTTTCAGATAAGGGAAATCAGTGTTTTTCCTTCTGTGTGTAAAGCTGCTAGAAACTGGGACCATTTTCCATTTGTGGACCAAGGAATAACCTGGGTCAGTGAACATTGTGTTTTCTATCACTGTAGTAACTACATACTATCAATACCAAAGCATTGAACAAAGTAGGTAAAACTGCTTTCAATGCAAACAGACTTAGGTTTGCATCCTAACATCTTCTACTTGAATGTTTCAGTTAATTTTGTTTCAAGATGCATTTTCTTGTTAGTAGTTTTTCTCTGTGAAGCATCCTGAAATCTTTGCAGTTTCTGTGTTCCAGACACCCTGTAGGCTTTTATTTGCAATGCAAAGTAGACAGTCAGTGCTATACAACATGGTAAAGTAAGTTTTCATAAATTTTAAACCAGTTTTTAGTTCCTGGGGAGCGGTGCGATACACAGTCCTCTAGTTGGTTTAAATAAACACACCAATTGATGTCAATCCTAACAAGCAATAATTTGATTGGAAAAATGACTGAGAGGGTAAATTTGCAAAATGAGCAAAAACATGAGTCTTAAAGGCTACAGGATTTTAATGAAACTAAGACTTGTATTTTAATGAGGTGTAAAAAAGAGACAATTTTTTTGTGCTTTTAAGCATTTAAATTCTGCAGAGTTCTCACAGAACATTTTTATCCTCCTGAGAATGTGAATAATGTGAAATCCCTGGTAAGTAGTGGTCTTCAGCTTGGCATCTTTGCACAGTGTAAGAAATGGTCTGTTTAAACTTCCATAAATTACAAATTACAATTTATAATAGTGATCATTGTAATAAATTTTCCTCAAGTATTTAATGTCATAATTCCACTTTGAAAATTAGATGAATGAGTGAGAGGTTTCTTCTTGATGTTGAAATGCATCCTTGCTTAATGGTTTTTGCTGTGTGTTTTGACGCCTTAGTTCTTAGCTATTCAGAGATGGTTTCATTGTTTAACAGAAATATATAATCTATGAGCTTTTAAAAGGATAGCTTGTTATTTCCTTTAAGTCATTTTAGTTTCCAAGCAACGAAGTTCTGTCTGAACTGTCAAAATGCTGTTTTGAATAATGGTTGACTGTAATATGACCCAGTGAACTGGTTTTGTATCTATTCCTCTAGTGATAAAATTGACAATCAATAAAGTAATCACTATTTTGTCATAATCTCCATCATGATGTTTGGACTAGGCCAGAAATTACTCTATCCCATTATGCAAAACTTTGCTGCATTGTTATATGAAAACATTTAACAGTTTCATCATTTCTGGCATTGCTTCACTGGTAGTTTAAGTTTGACCAATGGAATTTAGAAGACTGGATATGTCTCAGTTTGTCCTGATGGTCTTGGTTTCAGGAGCTCTTGAGTTGACAAAGAGCTGTTGAAGTAAGTGCGTTGTTTGAAATGTAAATGTTGGGTTGAATGTTTTTTAAAGTAAGATTATCAAAGGAGTGTAACTCAAGATCTAATTACATATCCACAAAGTACTAAAATAGCTGTAGTACTAGAAAATCTTGGAATACCTAATACATCTTTCAGAGGAAAGAAAAGTCAAAAAAATTTAATTATTCTGCATATTTTATTATCTCTATTTGTCACCTGTTTTCTAATAGGCATACAGTTTTCTGAATTTTAGACACTGATTATGTATATGTTCTTCAGGAAGAATGAAGGTTTTGTTAGTACTTTTCTATGTTTATGTAATATTGTGTACACTGTTGTGGAACAAGGTTGCAACAGTTACTGTTGCAATACATCCCAAATTATCTTGGCCTGTAGTTCTTTCTTCTGTAGCATTTTTTAGGCTTTATTGTTAAAAAATGTACCTTGACAGAAGACAACTTGAAAAATAATAAAGCTAATTAATGTTTTGAAACTTCAAGAATTCAGATTTTCCTATTAAACAAGTACTTTAATATCACTGCCTCAAAAATATTTTAATGCATTTAGAACTAAGTCTTAAATTGTGTGAAAGTTTGAATTAATTTATCAATGAAGCTCTGAAAGTTTTACAGAAATCTGTACATATTACAGGACCCACAAGAGCTTAATGTTCCATAAGCTTAAAAAAATGCCCACTTTTTGTTTTATAAATACTAAGCAGTAGAAACTATGAGACCAACTTCTGTAGTAGGAAATCAAAGGAGCTTTTTGATGATAAATTTTCCTATTCATTTTGAAGTAAGCTTATGAATAAAATGAGAACGATGTAATTCCACAATCAGAGTTACACATGTGGTTGCTGGTGTTTTTACAAAGCTTTCCTCTACTTTGTTTTTGAGTAAATAACATAGGTGAGCTCAGTTCAGTTTGAACTGTACACCTGCTAAGTTCTTAGGAACCATAGTACGGGTGAGATAGCAGGTTTGTTTTCCCTACAAATGTATTTTTACCTCTTGCCTCTCTTTGTTTCCAGACACCTTTCTTCCAAGCAGCTGAACAATTCCAACTATGTCTTGGTGCCATCAGGCACTTCTGTGCCTGACACAAAGTCGTGACCTACCAGGCAGTCCCACAGCTGGTGTCCATATACTTTGGTACTTTAACAGGTATATAAATTGTGTAAGTAGCTAAGGGAACAGCTAGAATACAAGAGCAAGAGAGTTGTGACAGCAGCTTACTGCTTATAAGTCATTCAGAGGTAATGTACAGAAATGGAAGAAGCACAAGGAAAATGGAAGTAGTTGTCTGCGTGAAACGTGGAAAGGTCAGGGTGATTTGTGGGATTTTCAGGAGTCTTCAGGCTTGGGAGAAATTGAAGAAAAAGAACTCTAGAATTACAAGAATTTCATGCAAAGTGTGTCTGGAGCTTCTGTGTTGGAAAAGACTGAAAGGCACTTTTCTTTCATGCAACCAAGCTAAATCCTTGTCAAATATGGTTAAAAAAACGTGGGAAGCAGATGGCTTTGAGGTGCTAGAGAAGGGTAAAAGCAGGACAAGATAATGCCACAGACACCATGTCAGCTGGGATTAGGTGATGGATTAACATAGTGGTTTATGGCTGGTGTGAGCATTCATGTAGAGAGGACTTCATGGGTGGACCATCACCAGTGGAGGCCCAGAGGTATTAACTGGGGATTGATTCTGGCAGCCTGACAAGATTTCTAGACTGAGAAGCAGAAGTCTAGAAATAACTTATCTAATCTTCCTGCCTATAAAATCATAAATAAAGAGGAATATCAAGGGTAACAGGATAAATCAAAGGGTATGAGGAAATAAAAGAAGGGTGGAGATAGTAGTACTAGTAAATGTGTAGCAAATGGTCAAGTAATTACATGGTAAAGACTAGCTTTTTTAAATAGGGTGTGGTTGGTGGAAAACAGCTGGATACCTGGTTAGCAGTAGAACAAGGCAGGAAAACAAACAATCTATGATGATTAACCCTGTGAACCAAACTGTTGCACGGATGAAGGAAATTGGGTGGAACAAATGTGACTGGAACACTAAAACTGGAAAATGCTCTTGTTGGAAAAGATAGGTAAAGGAAAAAGCGGTGCAGTCACACTGTGTGTTACTGATATGCAAACCTGGGAAGAAGTGAGATGAAATTGCATGGATAAAATGGAGGTTTTATTTGGGCCAGCAATGTTAAAATTGGATAAGAGTAGTTGTATCTTCAGTGTTTTTGAGATGGGAGATCCAGATGGAATTCAGCAGTTGCTGCACAAGCAATGTGTTATGCTGTTTCCACTAAGTTTTTGACAAGTATTAAATATCCTGCTCTTTTCAAAAAGCTAGGAAATTTGGGCTTTTTTGTTTGGTTGCAGGGGGATTTTTCCCCTAAGTACACTTAGATCAGGACATCCTTCAGGTGAAATGGATGGGAAAAATGTTTGCATGTTGTTAGTATTACATGTAAAGGGCATTTTTAAAAGCAAGTAAACTACTGAATCTGGAATAAAGAGGTTAAGAATAGAAAGAAACATGTGAAATTGCCATTTATTTACCTTATATGCAAAAAGCAATCTGAAGATTGTATTTTAGCTAAAAGAACAAATCTCTGGGGGAGGGATTTCAGACCAATTGGATGAATAACAAATTTAAAAACTATAAGTAGGTTGAGAAATCAAACAGCATAATGTTGTGGAAAAATGACAACTCAGAAACCGTAAGGGTGTAATAGTATTTCCAGAAATTAAGCACAGAGATAAGGTCTGGCTAAAAGGAAAAAAAAAAAGTTCTCACTCAGTCAATGGCTGAAGATAAGGATGGTAAAACATGTGGAGTGGATGAAGAGATTAAAATTTGGTCAGGCTCAAAGATCAAAGCTGTTAGTTTATCCTGAGAACCTTGGTGGTGTTACACATATTTTGAACATACAAGCAAAGCAGGAATATACAATGGGAATGAATTTAGGAAAATTATATCCAAGGTGGGAAAGTCCTTTACAAGCTTCATATACTTCAGTTGTGGATAATTACCAGCTGAGATTTATTAGAAAAGTGATTAGACTGAGGTTGATAAGTAAAGTAATAAAAGCCCTACTGTGATCATTTCAGATTAGCATGGTATGCTTATCCCAAACAGGCTGCCTATTGTACTGCTTAATCTCAGAGCAGACATTGGAGTGTGTGAGGTGGGGAAAATGCATTGCAGTTTCTAGAGCTGTCTTTTCCTGCTTTCATGTGGCAATAGCGTAGTCTTTGCTCATGATATAAAATTCCATCAAAACTATCTGGTTTTGTTGTTTCCGGACTGGATTAAAGTGTCTCTATATTGTGTTTTTTGACTTTAGAACTCATTGCTATCACAGTTAAAGCCTTGGGAAGAGGGTGTGTTACATGGTGGGAGAGTAACCTGTTAACGTTTTAAAATGTTGCCTGTGGAAGAACTCATATAATTTAGAATTCTGAATTTTGATTGGTTTTTGCTCTATTTCTGTGTTACAACTTGCACAGCAGGAATCTGAGTCTCAAGTGAAACTAAGTCACAAAATCTTTCATCTAGCTGTGTCGCAAGTATTCTGTATTTACATACTTTTTTATTACAGCGTATTTATGTTGAAGGTTATTCATGACAAAGGCTGCTCACTTGATAGTGCTCACTTGTTGAATTTATTGATTTATTGTTCTATGATCTAATAAATGTTAGATATTAGCTGTGCAGTAATGTTAGAATTCCCATTTTCTTGCCATTGTACAACCCAAATATTATTTCTTCAAGCATTATCCAGAAACACAGTATTCAAAGTTTGCGTAACTTATTTTCTATACTTCAATAATAGGCAGAACTGTCAGAGCTTATTTTTTCAATGTATTAAAGAGTGCATTAACCATGGATTTTTAGGACTTCTAAATTCATTGCTATTTACTCTTCTTAAGGAATGTATAATATTCATAAGTTCTACATACATTTTCAGTTTTTGCTAGAACTCTGAACAGAGTGCAATATTGGTTTTTGGAAGGGGGAGAATTCTACTTGTTAACAATCATGTTCTCCTCTAAAACGCCATTTACATTAGACTTTTCTGCTTGTGAAGTGTAGAAAAGATGTGGCCACACATTTTAAAATAAAATATGTTCTTCTGAAAAAATGTTTTTCTTTGTATTTCAGTTTTTCTGTTGGAACAATAGAAAGTAGAAAAGGGGGAAGCAAAAAGTTAAAAAAAACCTATTTTGATTCACTTAAAACATTTCTTGCCTTTCATTTCCTGTACTCCTCAAAAAAATTATTTTGCAGGTCATATTTAGGACTTTCCTGCTTTTCTAAGGCTCAGAGCAATTACTGTTTTTAAATTTTTCTAACTGTATTTTACTATATTGTTTGTTCTCATAAAATGGGTACCCAAGGAATTGGACAATTTTTTGGTTTAATTTTTGTTACAACCGAGTATAGAAAAATATGCTTCTGCATTGCATTAGAACATTTCAGCAGAACCAGAACAGAGAAATGTAATGTATTATATAGCTTGTATTCAAATAAGTTCTAAAATTCAATAATATTACTTTAAAAGTTTTATTTTAATATTACTCCTTTGGTTTGAAACTGTGTAAAGGAATGCAATTTTATTAGTGTGTCATTTTCCTAACTACAAATACATCTCAGCCATTTGCTTGGCATAGGTTTCTGGATAATCTGTAGGAACAGGCCTCTGGAGATAATTTTATGAAAAAGAATGTGAATAAGATGAAATATGTGATATATTAGTATTTAAAATGAGGAGGTTAAGCATCAAATTAGAGCCTAAATTATTGCTGCATGTTGTGATTTCTTTTCTTATTAAAAGATTGAAGCCACTTAGTAAATCCCATTAACATCAATAACAGTTACAATATGTTTAGCAGTTTGAATCACAGAATTGATTTTATGCAGCTGTCAGCTGCATTATTGATATCAACAGTTGGGTTTAGAAAGAGAGAAAGAAGTGATTCTATTAATTTTTTCCTTTTGCTTGGGAATCTTTGCATTTTCAGAAAACTGGGAAAATTCTGACCTGTGTAGCACCATGTGTAAATCTTTGAGTTATTAAAGAGACTTTGATAGGTGAATCATGTGAACACAAGTAATTTAATATTCCCTTATTTATATGCTGTCCTTAAATTTGCTACTTAATGGTGACTAGCATTTAAAGAGAGTTTCTCCCTTACCTTACAATTTCTAACCACCCTTCTGGCTATAGCCTTAATATTGTGGGGTTTTTTGCTATTGAATTTTGATTTAAATAACTTCGTAGTGGATTTTCAGAGAAAAAATAATGGTGCAGTTTATCGCCGTGAAAGTTACCATTCTCTTTCAAAGGGCTTCAGAAGAAAATATTTCAACAATCCAAAGCTCCACCAAAAGAAAGAAAATAGCCTGAATTGAATTGTATGCCAAGTTCACAATAATTTATTCTGTATTAGAGCTGTTTCCAAAACCATGGTCCACTTTAATATGTTTGTCTTTCTCTTTTAAATAAGAAATGTCATGCCTAAAGCACATCAATTCTGTCTTAGGGGAAAACTAGCTTAAGGATTGAAATGCATTAGGCAGAGTCACTTCAATAGTTGATGCAGTTTGACTCTGCAAGTGTTTACTTGGGATTGTAAATTTTATTCTTATTCCTGGTATTGATTATAGTTGATTATAATTTCTCCAGTATGTAAAAAATGCCTAGAATTCTGAATACTTTGAATTTGTAGGGGGTTTAGGTTGATTAAATCTGAGTAAATACTAAATCAGGATATACTTTGCATTTACAGGCACTTGCAGACCAGTTTGAAAATACAAATACATCAGTATCTGAACGCATGAAGATTTTCTACTGTTGTCCGGTGCCTCCACATTGGGCCATACAGGTGTGAAACAATCCCATTTCAATCTTTACTTAAGAGTCTGTGGTGGCTATTTTTGATGCTGCATCACTCCAAAGTCAAGTGAGCGTGATGTGACTTTGAGTTGAAACCCTGTAGAAATAGAGACATCAGCTAACATAGACTAGTTGCTTCTGGAGAGAAGTCAAGTTCTACAGTGCTTTGCTTTCAGATGTCTTCTTCTGACATGCACAGGAGTAATTGCTTTTTAGTGCAATTCTTTACTTTCCTTTTTCCGCCAGTACAAAGTAGACTAAAACCTGCAAGCTTCAAACATATTTCCTATTAAAATAAACTTGCCACAAAACCTTTTTTTACTGGTTTACTTATGCTACTGTTACTTGCATTTTTCTTGTCTTTTAAAGTTCACTTTGGGAAGTTGATCATAGTGAAATCAGCCTGGTTGGGAGTCAATAGTACACTGAAGAACTTGAGCTGATAAAGCTTTTGAGACAGTTCCCTCTTTTACTAGTACTGACAGGATTTTTTTATACCCATAACTACACTGTCCATTTTCTAGAACAGAAATCTATACACTAAAGTCTTATCTGATGATGCTGTATTTAACAAACTCAAGCAAATTTTTAACATTGCATACCTCCAAAGGTAATCATGTTGGTTTACTTTTAATGGTGTTTTATTCCTTTTTGATTTCTAATCTCAACAACTGGATGTTGTTTTAACCAATCATATCTTCTCTGAACATTCTCAAGATTTTCTGCATAACCTTTCAACAGGCACTTGCCATATAACCATCAAATATGGTTTTCATTTCCAGTTGTCAGTGGCATTTTCAATCCAAGCCAGTTTTCTAAGCCAAAGATAGAAATGCTAAAATAGGGATTTATAATGAAAGATGGCTCATCTTCAAGTCATAGTAATGAAGACACATTGCATATATAAATTTTACCAAATATAACTGAGCAAATTTAATTAAACTTTAATGAGATTTAGTTTTAGACAATGGCAAAACCTTTTTCATAAGTTATTAATATCAAGCTAACAAAGAGGTTTTCAGAGTTTTTTACGTATTTATATCAAAGAATTGTAGCCAGATATTAATTTTTTTTTTTACTACTAGTCTAGTCCCCTCTAGTAACTCCTTGGATTTGCAATAGATACTGAACCCAAAGCAATATAGATAGGTTCATAACATATGTAGACAATTTCACAGAGTCCATTCAGGATCACCAAGTCTACTGCAGAGGTTAATTATGTGGAGCATAAGTAGCTGTCCATACACAGAATGATCCCATTTATTTTTGCAAACCTATTTGTCTGTCACACATAGGGCATGTTACCCTTTCTTCAAAGGTTAAAACCTAGTTGCAATTTTAATCGTCTCTTAAAAAATAAAGACCAAAGATGACTTTTCAAAGTCATGAAAAAAGGCCATGTTTGTTTTAAAATTGAGGACATTACTCATTTATTTTCATTAGTACACTGAAGTAATAGCTGAATTTGAAATAACAAAGAGGCTGACTGAACTATGAGGAAAACTCAGCTAGGGAGTTGAACCTAAACTCAAATTCAATATTGGTTTGGGTAAAAACCAACACCTTTTGGAAGTGGCTGCTTGGGACAGTGATTTCTCACAGCTACCAAGCAGAATTGTATCAGAGCCTTTCTCTCCATCTTTGTTTCTCCGCAGGTGCAGATTGTTATGACAAAGCATTGCTAGAAGGGGCTTTAATTCCCTTTTTTGGCCTCTGTTTCCCACTCAGCATTCCCAACATCCTACTGCAGCTGTTCTGCAGCTGCATGGGCCTCATTTAAGGGCTGGAAGTTTCATCTCTGTCAATTCATTCTTGCCATGTCAATTTCTGGTTTTGTATTATATTGTTAATTTGTTCAAAGTACAACAATTTTTATTTAGTTGGGGGGGGGGGTTTGAAGTATATATACTGTTTGAAGTTCCAACCTGAAGTTTCAGGATAATAATTCCATATTATCCGTCTGCTTCTTGTTGATGTCAGAAATGCCTCTAACATCTTTTGAAATTGTAGGCATTATTTGCTACTTTCAGTTACCTGGAATTTCTTACCTTTCCAGCGCCAGCTTGCAAACTTACTCTTTGAGCTGGGATGCACCAGCTCTGCCTTACAAATATTTGAGGAGCTGGAAATGTGGGAAGATGCAGTAATCTGCTATGAAAGAGCAGGACAACATGGAAAGGTAAGAAAAATGTTTCATGTAGCTGAGATCCCATCTTGAAATAGCATCTGAAGGCTGAAAGACTGTCTGGCTTTGGCTGGCAAATCACTAATGACACTCACTTCTACAGAGGTGTCATCACAGGAAAATCTGCCTAGGAAAAATGGACACATGGCATAAGAGCTTGTCATAACCTGTGAATGCTAGAATAATTGACTTGGAGTAACAGTCACATGAAATAGAAGTTGATAAATAAGAAGCAACTTGAGATGCAAAGAAGATTGTGATAGTGATCCTTGAAAATATTCAAAGATAATTGAATTAACTACTATGGATAAACAGCAATGTGGGCATTTCAGGAAAGCTGCAGCAGTCATTCATGATGGCGTCTTGAAACTTTGTCTGAAGGGGATATTAATTTTCTTTCCCACTTGATTTCAAACTATTCACTGCAGTTTTTAAAACACTTTAAATAGAGTAACATCAGTGTTTGATGTATTTAATTGCTTAATGTTAACATATTCAAATTACAGAATCAAACACTTGAGACAAGAAGTAGTGTAAGATTAAAAGGCTTTACTTGTTCAGTCTGTGTTGATGTTTTCCTGAACTTCTCCATAATTTCTTTAGCACTGTGTGTGATCAGCTTCAAAGACAGTTAAAAGCCGTCACCTGACTCTGTGTATCAGTGACATAACTGTTTAAAATTGCTGGTAACAGGCTATATTACCCTTCCTATTGTTGATTATTTTACTTTTACTATTAGAGCAATGGTAGGAAGATTTTAGAAAATCATACCTGGAAGCAATGCCTACTTGTTTGGAACTCTAGCTGTGTTCTCTTTCTTGTGCAAACTCTCACACAGGCTGTAGAAGGAACTTATGCTATCAAGCAGTGTTTTCAGAATTCATATAGATATTCAGAAATATTAAATTTCAGACAAAAATAGGGTTTTTTCTTTTCTCCCCTCCTTTTCCCTCGGTTTGGTGTACGGTAGCATTAAAAGTATGGATGTACATGTGCCTTTATGATACCACAAGCACAAAGACTATGCTCTAATATAATTTAAGCTTAATGAATAGAGCTATATCATTTCAATGGATAGAAAAAAAAGCAGAATGCCTTATACTTACATGTTTTTTTCTAATTGTCATGCACCAAAGCCTAGGTTTTGTTCATTATACACTGACAGATATGTCTTACTGGCAAATTCTGTGCCACATTATGCATGCCTTCGGGATAGCATGCTAATACCACAATCTTTTCAGTACAGTGGAGAAATAGAGGTCAGTATTTTCCATTTCCTGGAAATGCATTCTGTCCTAGTTACATTCACAAACTGCCCTTAGGGAGTTATGAAAATGGCACTCAGAGAATAGGACAGGATATCTGACACAGGAAACTGCTTAGAAATGCTTTCAGAATGAGGGATTGTGCTGTGCTTTGAAAAAGAGAAAATGCTGTGTAAGTATGAAATAACAGTATTGCTGGAAAAAGGCTAGTTTTGGACCAAAAAAGACAGAAAATTAGGAACAGGTAGCTGTGCACCGAGGAGAATGAATATCTATATTCTTTATTGCAAAGTGTTCAGAGTGTGAACTGCATATATTTACTGAAGTGTTTTGATGTGTTTAAACCTGGTGGTTATTTTTGTAGAAATGCACAAAAATCTACTGGAGTAGTATGTTAGCCACTAGTTGTTCAAATCATTAATGAACTTAGCATATATCTGTGCAAAAGAACAAACTCTCTTTAATAAACTTCTGTATGTTTTCATTCACAAATGCTTTTATATAGAAAACCTGAATTTAAATCATGAAAAATCTAATAAAACTGCTAAATATCAGCAATACCAATGTGATGAGTACTTACACATCAAAGTAATACCTTCTTTCCTCCTATTTTGGAATTACCTGCTGATAAAGAAACAGAGCATGTAGATAAAGCCATGTGAAGCTCCACATTCTGCTGTTAGAAAATACATAATTCATTTTCTTATAAGAGGGCCATGTAGCAGTAAACATTTTGCAGAGTAAGATGTAACTAACATTTAACAAACTTTTTTGAGGATTTGTTACTATTACTAGATATGTCTCTATATTAATTTGTTTTATAACCTGAACAATAGTAAGAACTAATATTATTACATGAGTCAACAAGAGTCATAGAGTGCCAAACAATGAGCAAAATGGCACAGAACAAGGAGAAAAAACTATTATAAAACCTGAATTCACAGTATATTGGTAGTTGCTGTGGCTTTCTGACTGAGGTAATTTACTCATTGTATCCCTTTAACAGACTTGTTGCAAAAGGAGACATGTCCGTGTGTGTAGTGAGACTGGTGTTGAAAAGTGCCCTTCTCCCTTCTTTTAACTGTGAGAAGTACCCAGAGATCTCAAGAGTATTATTAACATTGGACAACTCTGTCTAAGGTGTAAGAGGTCTCTTCCACCTAACATTGGTACTATTTCCCTGCTAAAAGAAAAAGAAAGGGTGAACCAGAGATGCGACTTTACAGTTCTTCCACTTGAAGTAAGGCCTGTCTCCCTTGCAAGAATTCTGTAACGTGGTAGCTGCTGACCTTTGATAGATTAATGAGATCTGCCATTTGGCATCAGATGGATAGCCCATTTTACAACAGCCTGTTTTCAGCCCTGTCTCCATTCTGTCATCGCATGAGAGTATACAGCATGATACAGAGTCTGGTTTTAGACCAACATATCCCAGCAAACAATGTTCTACAGGGTTATTTTTCTTGTCTTGCCTGACACAGATACCTCAAAACATTTGAGTGAGGAAACACAATTATGGCAAGATCTCAAAAGCCCACCTTTAAAGTCAGGTATGACTTCCCAGATGTGAAGCAGTACTACACTGATTAGTGCATGAGCTCATTCAAGAACTTGATTAATTTCCATTATATATAGTAACAGTCATAGAAGGCAGATAAGCATTCCTATATGTGGTTACAAAGCTAAGAAAGAGGAGGTCTTGCCCAGGGTCTTGCATGAAATTACAGGGAAGATGAAATGAAAACCTAAGAGCTTTCCTTTTCTCTCACTGCCTTTTTCCATGCTCCTCTATTCTGCTTCTTCTTGCTTCTTATCTGTTAGCCAAGTAAATTATGTGCAATCAGAAAAAATAAGACTTTTTAGGAAATACTTTGAACTAGCAAAGGAATTAATTGCAAAATAATAGAACTGGTAGATCAGTGAAAAGTGAGGCTAATAGGGTCTTTTAGGAAATTATAAAATAAAAATATAGGAACACAGGGATGGGATGGCAAATGGATGTTTAAGATTGGGAAGCCAAATGCAGGATGAATCATGAACTTGGTGTCCAGGAGTCTGTGTAGTGAGTAATGAAAAGGCATCACCTTTTGTTTAAACTAGGCCCCTCTTTACTGACTGGAGATTTTTGTGAAGCATTGCCTGTTTAATTCCCATACCACTCATAGTAGTTCAGAAGACAAGATAAGAGCCTAAACCTTTCTTGTGTTTAAATCAACTGACTTTTGAAGTTAGTATTGAATTCCATCTACTCTGGTGCAGACTGTGCTGTGAAAAACCAGTGTTGTTATAAATGCACCTGATTCAGTCAGCGAGGATTATACAGCTCCTTTTTTTAAAAGTGATATTTTAATTCATAATTTTAATATCATATCTTTCTAGATTTAATTATAACTTCTAGTTATAAACATGCTTATTAATAATTAGTATCCCTTTAATGGGTAAAATAAATCTCTAGCGGCTGTATTTCTTTTACAAATATTACATGCACTGTGTGAAAGATGTTTTTTGATAAATCTTTCCTTAACAACAAATATTGTTTTTGCAGAAGCAGGGTTCTTAGCAAAGATTAAATGTGATTTTTTGAAAACATTTTAGCTAAAGTTAGGAGAAAGAAAGAGAAAAATCCTTTCCCCCCCACCAGCACCCAAAAATCCTAGGTAAAATGAAAAATCCAGTTTTAGAGTATTATCTGGTTTTGTAGAAGGCAAAGACTTTGGTAACACAGGGGTTTTCTTTTAGTTTGATCTTTGTACTAGCCTTTAAAGATTTAAGTAATAAAAATGTTTGGAACATGCCAGAGAGGTGATCAGATAGCTAATCAGATGAAGAAAAAGTCAGACTTCTGCTTATTTATTTCTCTGTTTTATCTGTGTGCTGAAGTATTTATGTTGGCAATGAGTCATTGTAAGCTTAGACCAGAACTTGATGTTTTTATGTTCTTAAATGTGAAACACCATTAGTGAGTGGTTGTCTTTCCAGTCTAGGCATTGCCACATGATAGCATTCTGAGCTTGGGAGCACCCTGCAGAGGAAGTGGTGAAGATGCAGCTTGCAATGCACTTTTCACCTCGTATCTCCTTATACAGCAACATTTCCATATTGTTTCTTTATGTGAATGGGAAAAAACCCCACCTTACCTTTGGGTGTCTAATGTGGTTACTGCAAAAAAATCAGCTGTCTCTTCTCTGGAAGAGAAAAATCTTCTTGAATGTCTGTTATTAATATGTTATAGCAACTAATGGAGGCAGTTAAGAGGAAGTAAATGGCACTTTAACCAAATCCCTTGAAGCCAGGCTGAATGGGGCTTTGATTAACCTGGTCTCATGGAAAGTGTCCCTGCTCATGGCAAGGGGGCTGCAATCAGATAATACTCAAATTTCCTTCCAAACTAAAGCACTCTATGATTCTGTAAGTACAGTATTCTAGGTGTTAGGCAAGGTTTTTCTAGTGCTTTGGCTGAGCTAATTCTAAATGTTAAATAATAGTTTCTTTGGCTTTTTTTAGAGAGCTGCTTCACAGGCACTTAAAAACACTTGCCATCAAGTAATTTTCGTAATAATTTGCCTCCAATTTTCTTCCTAATGGGATTCTATTTCTGCTAATTTTAAGATTCTTCTAGAAATCCAAACTTTTCTTCACACTTGTGCACTGTTACTTTACAAAAATAATAGTAAGAATGAGATGCTAAAATTGCTATGCATTAAATATTTCAAAACAAGGTAAACCAAGCATTTTTCTAAAGATGGTTTTCAGATAGGTTTTATGAATTTTACTGATTGGAGTAAAAGACTTTTCTTCTCTAAAGATCATCTGAAGGTCAAAGAAAGCAATTCTTATGCGAGAAAAGCAGTAATAATTTAGATGCAGAGATGATGTCAGGTTTCCTTTTAGGCAAACAAGCTATCATAGAAGAATGACTGGAGTTACAATATGGAACTCTAATTCTGTGGCAGGCTGTGTTGGACCTTTCTTGATTTAGATGGTTCAAGTAGGTCTTTTCTGAGAGAAAAATTATGCTGATCTGAGTTGTGTATATTACATTTTTGCAGTGGGGGACTGAGGTTTCAGTTCCGTCTGAACACCAGATCATCTGTCCAGTGTATTTGTCTTTTCAAAAAGCCACAGAAAGCAGACTATCTCTTGTTTAAAAGAGAAACAATAATTTTATTGTTAGAGCAAAGATAGTGGCCCTGAGAAAAATAGCTTTTGAAAGTTAGTTACAGCCCATAATAGATGTCTGGAAGACACAACATGTGTCTTCTTTTTCATAAAGCTGTATATATTTCAAATATATTTTATTTCAAACATTTATATAAATTTACAAATTCTGCATCTTATATAAAAGCATGGCATTTCCACAACCAACAGTATGAAAGTCAATGTGAGACACAATAGAATGGAAATCATTATTTTCAGAAAAGGGCAATTAGAGGAAAGGGAAGGAGAGTCGTGGCAGGAATACTTACTAGGACATGTAAAAAATTATAAACTTCTAGAATCGCAGATACCTTGATGGTGCTGATACTGCATTACTGTGAGTTAGGTGTAGGTTTGATGTCCAGGACTGATATTTATTCTTGGGACAGAATACATACCTAAGATGTAAATAAAGGAGTAAGCTTGTTTTTATGGTTTAATTTTCCTTGGTGTGTTAAACCAAAAGCCACCATATTATGTTCAAGTATGTTTTAAACATCAGTTTGGAACCAGATTCTTTCTAGACTTTATCTTTGGTGCTGTGTTGGATGAAGATTCCGTTTCCTCACTAGCCCTACTTCTTAATCTTCAGTGGATGATTGGAAGGTGCTACAGCAGTATTTGTTCACGTAGGTAATTAACTGAAAATAAATGGTCTCATTATGTATTGATTTCTCTTTGCTCTTTAACAGGCAGAAGAAATACTCAGGCGGGAGTTAGAGAAGAAGGAAACACCAGGATTATATTGTTTGCTTGGTGATGTTCTTAAAGACCATCAGTATTACGACAAGGCCTGGGAGCTTTCCAGGCACCGCAGTGCCCGCGCCCAGCGCTCCAAAGGCCTCCTCCATCTCCGCAATCGGGAATTCAGGGAATGTGTGGAGTGCTTTGAACGTTCAGTACAGATCAACCCTATGCAGGTTGGGAAATTATGCACATACGGCTGTGGTTGTAGTTCATGTGTTCAGTTTTGAATGATGACACTTCTTTAAAAGACAGTTCTAGGCACAGTTACCAAAATAACAGTTTATTACTATTCTTAGCAAAATTTTCACCGTGTACTTGGAAGACTGGCTAAAAATGGTAGTATGAAATGAAGACATCCTTTTGCATCCAGGTCTTTGCATGCAGGTAAATGTTCGCCTGTAGAGCTCATTCAAAGAAATTTCAAAGAGATGAAGCCACTGCAAATTAATATTTACCATGAAATAAATCATGAACCATGTACTTTATACATGGTTCATGATTTATTTCATGGTAAATATTAATTTGCAGTGGCTTCATCTCTAACAATTACAAAAAGAATGCAGATTTTAATGAAAGTTTCCCTTCACCCTATCTGAGTTTGCCCTGGCTTTGAGTTACAAACTCTCATCCCTGTATTTCACAGAAATGTTTTTTGAGTGTTCTGGTCTGTCTTTTTCTGGAGTCACTGAGAAGCGCTGTTTTATGCTTGTGATGACATTAACTTCTATTACAGTAATGCATCAAAATTGAAACCACAGTGAAAAGAGTTCTTTTGATGAGGCTGGTTTCTCTTGCTGATTTTGCAAGCTATTCTGCAGGCAACTTTTGTGATCTTGTTTCAGTTTCTCAGATGCTAGATCCCACCCCAATAAGGTTCAACCTGTGGAAGGTCTTCAGAAGTTAAAAAAGCTTTGTTGTTGTTTATGTGTATAAATTGTTCTCCTCAAAGCTATTTCTAGGTCCATGCAAAAGCAGTGTATTCCTCCTTCTGTTCTTTGCCCCTCAAAGAACACTGCTGAAGCTGCTGTTTTAAGCTCCATATGACTAACTGGACTTTTGCTTTAGAAAAAATTCAAATGCCTCCATCCTTTCAAGTCCTTTTCATGAAGCTTTTTTGTATTTTGCTGACGTATTTTATTCCAATGAATCAGAATC
Source organism: Anomalospiza imberbis (assembly GCF_031753505.1). NCBI lineage: Eukaryota > Metazoa > Chordata > Aves > Passeriformes > Viduidae > Anomalospiza > Anomalospiza imberbis. The sequence goes on along the minus strand of NC_089683.1, from coordinate 78,388,125 downwards.
CTATTCTTATTCAAATGAACTCCATATAACATACAAACATCTTTAGAATGGAAAATAAAATGACCAAAAATGCCCACGAAATATATATTACTCAGATAGGAATTTTATTTAAATCAAGAGGACTTCCAGATAATAAAGGGCTTCAGGAGATGGCCTACAGGGTCAAAACTGAGAAGTATTCTGCTGAAATGCTTTTTTATTTTGTATCCTATCCAAAGGAAGTTTAGAATGAAAGGAAATCCAAGAAAAATAGGCCAGTCCATATAGGAAAGTGAACATTTCCTCCTCTTGTTGCTTAGGAAGCTCTTTTTAAGATTCAGTTGAATTGTTTCAAACAAACAGATTGAGCAGCTAGATAGTGCAGATTGACATAACCATCTCCTAAATTCTGTCTGTATTCTGTGACTACAGGAATGAATTGTTTCCTGTTCCAGGGCATATTGTGGGTCAAATGCAGAGTGGAAATTGATTCTGAATGCAAGGACTTTGCCACAAGGAAAATAATAATTAAGTTATTAACTTGTTCCCAGAATTGTGAATAATCTATCAGGTAAACAAAGACTCCCCATTACAAAGAATTTTTAAATTTTTTTGATTATTAGAAACCTTTCTGAAGGAAGAGACTTTTAGACTGCATCAAGTGATTCTCCAAAATATGTAATGGATAAAATCATTCTCTCTCAACCCTCCTTTAACCTTGTGTACTTTTTAGCCAGCCAGTCAAGTGTGGTTGAGATCATTGAAGTAGGTGTTTGCTATATAAGCCAATCACTCAATCGGTCTTTGTGTATTCCAAAAATTAAAGCCTTGCAGTTCAAATATACCTGAAACTTGTGTTCATTAGCACTGCTGCTCACAAAATTATTTGTTCTAGTACATGACAGTGGATGGCAGACTCATTTCTCTTGTACTTTCACTACGAGCATCTTGCAAGGCTTGACAAACAATTCCAGAGTTCAAAGAGCTCACATGGTCAGTTCTCCAGTGGTGAAAGCCTGCACAGTTCAGAAGTGAGAATGTGCTGCTGTTGCTTATTAGATTTATAAGACGGGCAGTGACTGTTTTTCTTTGCACCCTTTACAGAAGCACTGTTCAACTTGTATCCTGAGCTATAAAGTTGGAACTAACCTTCTATTTCATACTTGATCGCTCTGGTCTCTGCCCCCGCTTTTCCTGTCCAGAAGTTACTGACCTAAAAAGAATATAAAGGGGAGTTAATGAGATAGCAGCCATGTGGGAATGCTGGTGGACAAAAGAGCCTTAAAAAATTAGATTGACTATATGGTTATTTGCTATTAGGATTGCCCTCTGAAATTTGAGAAACGTAGTTTTCTCTTCATGTGGAGTTTCTTCTTTGATTGATAGGTTTATGAATCATGAAAGTGACAGGTTGACAATGCTGAAAAGTAGGTTTTCATGTTTGCCCAGGCCAGATGTAGTTGCTAATTCTGTCTTCACCTATTTATCCACATGCTCCAGGGATGGGCCATCCAGTTACACCCTCATAATCAAAAGTTTGTTCAATTCTTTTCTTTGTATCATGAAGCTTGCCCACCAGACTGCAGGGTCTGACAAAGATCAATGTCATGTGTTTGTATTCTGGGATCTAAGCTTTGAAGCAGATTAATTATAAATTTTATAACATTTAAGTCAGAAGCAGATATAAGTTGAGTTTCAGAGACAGAAAAATGAGTTTGAAGTGGAGAGAACTGTAAGAATCTTTGCTGCAGTTTGCAATTAGTCTGTAGAGGTAAAAACTCTTTGTGTATGAGCCAACAGCATTATCCTCAACCTTCTAAAATCCCTGATTTGAAAAAATGTTTAGGGTAATATTTTTGTGTTTAAATAGTTGTTATGGTTTCCTAAGGAGACCTGAGTTATCCGAGTTGGTTACTTCAGAACTAGTACCCAAAACACAAGAGAATATAAACATTAAACAGACACCTCAAGAAGTAATATGTTGCTGTGCAATATGGAGTTAATGTAACCTGTTTTTCCATCTTCCTTTTCCCAGCCTCTGTCCCTCTCAAAAAAACTTCCCAAGAAAAACTGTTGGGTTTTTTTTGACCTTGGCATATAGCATGGAGAAGTGGCTGAATTTATTGCAGTAGGGTGGTAGTACCTGGACTGATTTTGCAACACCTTATAAGATGTCCTGTTTTGTTTTGACTTCATGCATTTAAAAAGCATAATGCTGTCAGAAAATGTTCTGTTAATGTACTTAGGGTTTAATAATTTTCTGAATTACGAAACTTTTATAAAAGGTAATACTGGTTAGCTTGCAGCTCTTTGAGGATTAACTATGTGGCAAATCAGGAACTTGCTGTTGAAGAGCTATGAAAATTTATTTTGCTGTAATTTATGCCATTATTGGATACTATTTAGAGTAGAACAGACTATTTCAATTGGAAGGGACCTGCAATGATCACCTGGTCCAACTGCTGACCAGTTCAGGGCTGACCAAGTTAAAGCACATTTTTAAGGGCATTGACCACATGCCTGTTAAACACTTGACAGCCTTGGGGCATCAAACACCTCTAGGAAGATTTCTTCCAGTGTCTAATTGCGCTCTAGGTAAAGAAATGCTTCCTAATGTCCAGTCTAAACCTCCCCTGGTGTAGCTTTGTACCATTCTCACACATCGTACCACTGGACAGTAGTTCTGTGTGAGCCAGCAGTGAGCCCTGGCAGCCAAGAGGGCAGTGAATCCTGGGATGCATCAAACACAGCACAACCAGCAGGTCAGAAGAGGGGATTTTCCTGCTGACTGCAGTTCCCACCTTGAGCACTGTGTGCAGTTCTGGGCCCCACAATTTAAGAAGGATGTGAAGGTCCTTGAAAGCATCCAGAGGAGTCTACAAAGCTGGAAAAAGGGCTGACAGGAAGGAACATCCTGAGAGGAGCGGGCTTGTCTAATTTGGAGAAAAGGAAGTTGAGACGTGACCTCAGTGCTCTCTACAGCTCCCTGAGAAGGGGGAATGGAGAAGAAAGGTGCTTAGCTCTCCTCCCTGGTTGATTCTTTATTGATGAAAGATATTTGATTGTTACAACTAAAGACTATAAATGCAAGATTACTGAACTGGTAAAGTTCCGTTCTCTGTTCAAGGCGTTATTTAAGTACATTTCTATCTCTAAACATCACAATAGAAACTTGAGATGGTTGATCTTCTGACAAGTAGAAAGAGCTGTAATTTTGAACTGATCCTGTTTGGTCATTTGAGATGTATTCTGTAAAATGTGGTTACCTTGAAAAACATTGCCTAGTGTTTATCATCTGACCTAATTATAATAGTATAAAGTGAGTGTGGATTTTTTACAAATGAAAGCAAAATATGCAAACCTCTAAATAACTATCCCTTTGTTCTGTAAATGAAAATGGACTGTTAAAGAGCACTTTACAAATGGTCAAGTGGTCTTCATGCAGTCAACACCTTTGTTTATCCATATTTATTAAAACTTTGAACCTAAAGTTTTTCTTTAATCAGCACACAGGATGCTATTTTTCCAGTACAATACTATCATAGCTGAAGATGGGTAAAAATCAACAAGAGTTGTGTGTTCTCCCTGGGCGAAGTATTTCTTTTGTGCTGAAATATCCATGTATGTAGGTAACCATTATTTTTTTCTCTCCAGCTAGGTGTATGGTTTTCCTTGGGCTGTGCATACATTGCTTTAGAAGGCTATGAAGGTGCTGCCAAAGCATTTCAGCGCTGTGTGACATTGGAACCAGATGTATGTGCTTTTGAACAAATGATTCAGATGGCTTATCTAAAAGCAGCAAGGATGTTTTCATTACAAACAAAGCAATAGTAAAAAAACTTGTTTAAACCTTAGCCCTTTGAATAAATTAAGCTTGTTCATGAAGGATATATTTTTGTCATAAGGCATCATAAAAATACTTACCCAGTATTTAACTTTGTCCAAGTATGTGTGTGTGAATGTTAAAATATATTTGAAAAATTCCTTTATGCTTGCTCACATTGCTAAAACAGACAAATGGGAATGACTAAATTGTGAGGAGAGCTGTAAAGAGATAAAACAAAAATTGTATTAAAATATTTAGTTCTCTAAGTAATAAAATTCTCCTGAAAAAAAAAAAGTTCACTTGTAACAAGTAAATTTGTAACTGTATAATTTAGGAGCACAGGGAGAATGGAGCTTAGCCATATTTTCAGGATGCAGGGCATGCATGTGTACAATACTGTTGTTTGAATGTGCATTGAGACAGTGAAGGTGCCAGCTGAATTACCTGAGAAATACACTGATAATACTTTTGCCAGAAGGCCTGACTGTCAGCTTGTTGCTCGCCTAGAGTTAATGCCATCTACTCAATAGAAACTGTTGAGAAAAGAATGAGAAAGCAGTGAGAGGTGACAGAGTATTCTTTTCTCTTTATTATAAAATGCAATAACTTCCTTAGGGGAAAAAATGTACATACAGATAACAATGGAATTCTTACTTTATATATTGGTTTTTTTGTTGTTGTTCAGTGCAGTAAATTTACTTCCAAGTAGATACTAAAACTGGGTTCAATTATCTCTCTAGGGCCTGTATTTAATTGTATTCATATGACCAAGCCAGCTGACTTCTCAAGGGGTTAAGTGGTGGGTTTTTTATGAGTAAAAGGTGCTGGACTGGCTCTCAGTTGGAGGCAAAACCTGTCTTTATATGTCTGCAGCTGTAGCAATGTAGTGACCATTTTAATGAATTAAGTCTCAGAAAGGTTTCCCAGCATGAGTTAAATGCTCCTTAAGCTTTAGGATAGCCTTCAGTACCAGAGTACATTTCGTTGCAGTGCTCAGACCCTATTCTTCAAATAATTTCTAGTTGTAACTTGCTGAATTCAGTGATGGGGCTTCACATTTACAGCAGTGTCAGGCAAAGGGCAGGAATCATCTCTGCTCATCTCTGCTGGTTTTACCTGAGGTGCATTAGGGGACATCAGATCACTTTTGTCCAGTAACAGAGAGTGGTGCAGTTTAAGTAGCTTCCAGCTAGTGAGAAGTTGACCAGCTAGTCTAGTGAAGCACTGACCTTTCCAGCCATCCCAGCTAGATGCTAGAAGAGGATGCCTGTTTACAGCTGAGACTGAAGGCAAGAACTGACTTAGTGTATTGCAACCACAGGGCAGTTAATTGATATTTATATACCTGATTGTTGCTGATGTAGCCAAATATTTATATATTTCAATTTTTATATAATCATTTATATTTCAATGCAATGTTTTAACTGCCATGTAGAAGGTATGTGTCAATATGTGTGATTAGCAAAATCAATGATGTTTGGCAGTAGTTTCACTTATGTATTTTTATCAAATAAGCACAATATAAGTGAGTAATTTTTTTGATATTTCTCCTTTTATCATTCTAGAATGCTGAGGCCTGGAACAATTTATCAACTGCTTATATCAGATTAAAACAGAAGTAAGTACATCAAAAGAATTGGAAGATATTGCTTCCAAAACAAATAACTGTGGTTTCCTTTTATTTGACATTGAGTTTTTTATTATTATAAGGTGCTTAACTCTTATTTTGCAATCCTTCAGTTCTCTCTCCCAGGTTGAATTACCGGTAACTATTTTATTTTATAGGAAATAATTTTGTAACTTTTATACAAGTAGCAGCCTCTCTCTGCCCTTTTTTCTTGTTAGAAGTATTTATGATGTAGTAAGTAAAACTAGTGCAAAATTTTCATAATAAAGATGAATAATAAAAACTACTTCGACCATGAAGTTAAGAAGATAGGTCCATTTCAAGCAAACAATTTATTCAGACCTATGTAATTTCATTGGATATTTTCCTCAGTAGATTTAAGGGAAAACCAGACAGTTTTGTTTTTGTATACAAAAACAGATGGAAATCTGTACACGTGCTAGCTGGCTGATTCTTTTCCTTCAAAACTAATGTTTCATACAAGAAGCTTTCACCTAAGTGGACTGCCACTCTTATTTTGTATTTTGTATTTCAACGCAATGTAATAAAAGTTTACCTGGAAGAATTTAATATTTAAGAATTTTCACATTATAACTTCTTACCAAGAATGAAACAAAAGAATAAGATAAACTATTTTTAAAAACCTTGCTTGAAATCTGACATCTGTTTATATGGTTACATTGTTTGAAAGCAAAGTAAAAAAAGAGAGAAAGAATAGTAAACTTGCGTAAAAGTGTAAAGTTATAAACATACAATGGGAGCAGGAGGGAGGAGAAAATGAAGTATCAGAATAACTACACAAGGCTAAAAAGTAATAGAAAGCAAGAGTTTGTTTTAACTTTTCAGTAGTTCCTCTGTCTTCAGCAGTGCCTGGAGTATGTGCAATTCATGTGGTAGTTGTTCCTTCTTTTCCATACAATTCAAAATGTCAGATGCTTAGTGTACTGGCTTTTACTTGTTTAATGAAAGTATTTTTAATCAAAATCATTTTCTGTCTGTTAATCTGCTACAAGGCTGAGAAACTGAGTGATTCATTTCAGTTTACTGGTTTAATTTTATTATTCTTAATCTACTCTTGTGATCTAATATGCTAAGTACATACAGAACTTGTAACCTATTTGATATGGTAACAAAAGCAATAAATGGGGGCATGTTACTGAGCTTTTTTTCCCACAAGAATCATGTGAGATAGGACTCAATGGGCAGTAAATTTTAAGTGAGTATTACGTGTTGATAGCTGAGTGTGGCCTATACTTGCTGTGGAATAGCAACTTCTTTAATTATTTGTGTAGTCACTTATAGGTCAAGACTGTGAGAGCTAGTTTAACTCTCTCAAACAGAGAATATCTATAACAGTACACTTAAATAATTTGTGTGGGGATACATAAGTTCTTATTTTTCAAGCCTGCCAGAAGAAAAAAAAATTAAGTGGAGTGAGGATTTAAAAAAAGAAGAAAACAAAAGCAAGATATTTAAGTTAATAGCTTTCTTTCACTCCCTCAAAAAAAATTCTGCTTTACTCCAAACAGGCTTTTAATTCAGGCCGCCACTCATAGATTGTGGATTTGGCCAAGGCTTGGCAGAGTCTCATACAACAGACAAATATAGCATAAGTACATTTTTTTTGAAAAGTGTATGCAAGCAACTTGCTAACACCCAAAGGACAGGGGTTTTGTTGATTTTTGGGGTTGTTTGCTTTTTAAGACTCCACAAGTTTTGTGTATTCTGAATTTCCTCCAGAAAAATTAATTGTGATGAAAACAGACTCCATGCTTTGGTTTACTAGAAAAACTACTCTGTTTGCCAGGAGGTCTTTGAAATATAGGTCTCACATTTCTCAGAATAAACTGGGACTGGCCCGCTGTCCTTCATATGAAAGATGCCTGGTTTCCAAGACCAGGTAATGCATTTGGGCTGCCTACTGTTACCTGTCTGGGTATGAATTTACTTAACTGGTTAAGAATACACCATCATTATGTGATGGGTTAAACACACAGGGGATTTGTTTTGCGAATCCTAGAGGATTTTATTCCATAGCAAGAGTGATGATTTGTGGAATACTATTTCTATCCCTTTGCTATCTTGACTACATTTCACATTTCCATCTTACTGGCATCTGCCCTCCTCATAGCTTACTGATTTTCAGGAGGGTAGGGGAGATGATACAGACTAACCCTACAGATGGTGAAGAGCAGTTGCGGAAACAATACATGAGTCAAGGCAGAGCACCTTTAAGCCTGTCAGAGAGCTCTGGCAGAACCCAACTTCCATTGTTGCAAAATCCACAGAAGGAACAGGACAGTGTTCTTTTCTAATTTAATCTAGTAAAATCCGGATCTGAAATCCCTTAGTGAGATTGTTAACAGTGGAGAAGACTCAACTATTTGCACAATTATACATCAGGATCACACCTATCAATATATCAGAAGAGAGAGAAAAGGGGAGTGGATATGGGAAGATCCTGCATGTGGACTGTTCTGCTGTAGTTATGCCAAATGACCTGTTCTCCTTAAATAATTTTGCTCTATCAATCCACTCTCTTTTTGTGTATTTGATAACTCTTAATATCATGGCCTGAGATTGGCAGTTATTTACATTTTTCCCTGACCAAGCTATTTCAAACTTCTCATGTCCTGATCAACTACTTAGATATTACATTGACTTGGCTGGGATGTTTACACTCTCTTGGACCCTCTTTTGGAAACTCAACCAACAATTTCTTTGGGCTGTCTTTCTTCAGAGAAAGCTCTTTTAACAACTTAGTCAAGCAACATAGAGAAAGTGAACTGCATATTTTGATAACAGGCCATCTTTATATGATACTTACTAAGAAGAGATGTATTGTTATGCCTTACCAAAGAAGATTTTTTTACCAGCCTAGGACAGTTCCATTTCAAGTCTTAATTTAAAGGAATCCATTCCTTTGTGGTTTTTTACATATCATGACTGTCCAACTGAGAGTGTGACTGTCCAACTTCAGTCTCTTAGAAAGAAATGTATCATTCCAATTCTCTAGCAGGGTTAAAGTTTCAAATTTATTGCAACTTTTGGTAGTATGTTGAAGGCTTTAAACAGTAGGCTCACAAACCTTACCAACACATGCTTCAAATGGCATTTTCTTATCAGAGGATGGCATTACTGCTTTCCTTTGGTAAGGAAATGGTCAAGACTTGACTGCAGTGGATGCATATGAAAAACTAAAGATGCTTTGTAACTTGATGATGATTTTATAGGAATTGTGGTGTCCACCTTTATTCCGTAACACTCTCTACTGTCAGTATGAGATGGGTCAGATTGGAGGACTCCAGTACTGTTTGGGGCCATTCTGACACATTTGTACTGAGCAGCACAGCATCAGGGATTAGAGGGTGTAAGTAAACCTTCCAGCTGACCCAAGGATAAAAATGGTTGAAAATGATGGGCTTCTGTGCAATGCATATGCATGTTTGCCATGTGTAAATCTTTAAAATAAATATGATTAAAAAATGTGTGATTAAATAAGTCAATACCATTCTGCACCTGTCATGAACTCAGTGATTTTTAATTTTTTAATGTGTGTTACTAAAGCAGCATGAGGAAGATTGTTTTCTCATGGTTCCAGTTAAAAATTTGGAAAGGAAAAAATTGACATAGATGGCAAAATTATGATAAATTTTTGTTTTAAAAAAAAGTTATAAGAACTAAGAGAAGTTACCTAGTTCGAACTACAGAGTGTACTGTTGTGTATGAACTAATACAAAATAGTTTGCAAGAGAGATTAAGGAATTATCAGTATTGTAAATTATGAGCAATAGCTTTTGCATGGCACTGTGTTCTAAATGGGATTTTTTAAATAAGCAGTTTTTTAGTTGATGCTATGCCAACTGATTTTAGTGTAGAAATCTTCTCTAATAATTTCTGTTATTCTTTTATTATTGATTAGGATCAAAGCATTTCGAACCCTCCAAGAAGCTCTCAAGTGCAACTATGAGCACTGGCAAATATGGGAGAACTATCTTCTCACCAGTACAGACGTTGGAGAGTTTTCAGAAGCAATTAAAGCTTATCACCGGCTCATGGACTTAAGAGAAAAATACAAGGATACACAGGTGGGGAAATTTTCATATTTAGTCATCCTATATGTTCACTAGTTTTTGTTCAGAGACAGAGAGATTGCTGATAACTGCTGATAGTGGTATCAGTAATGATAGTGCATGTGCCAATGAAGTTACGTAGGCAAGTGATTAAGGTTTTGGACATTTGGACTCTGAGAATAAATATTTAAAATGAAACTGGACAAAACTAAAAACCTTTGCATCCCAATTGCGTCAGACTTTGTGAAAGCACACACGTGAGCCTTGCAGTTTCAAGACCTATTTTTGTATAAAATGCAGTGCCCAATCTCATCTTTCCATATTGTTCCTGCATATCTTGGTGTTAGAAATAATATCAATTATTTAGATTAAAGAAAGGGAAGCTTTTTCCATGTGTTGGAAAATTCCACAAATGAGCCTTTGAAAGTGAACGGAATGCATTACGGTCATAATATTGATTCCTAATAACCAAGACAAAGAAAAATAAAACAGGTATTTTGCTTCTCTTTCACTGTAGTTCAGTTCAGTTAAATTTTGTGTTTGTAAATGTATGCTCTAGACAAAATCCAGAGAACCTACCTTAACAGTGTCAGCTGGGATGCAGCCTTGCCTAAAACCAGGTGCTGATCCTAGCAGGGTTCTGCACACTCAGTGAAACTGGCAAGGTGAATCTGAAAGGCAAGCCAAAGAATCTCTCAAGGAGAATAATAAAACACCTTCAAGAGCTTTTGCAAAATTAACAGATCTGGTTGAAGAGCTTATGAGCTCTTAGGGAGATTGTGTAGTACCAGGGTAAGAGGAACCAGCTGCTGCTGCTCATGGATCCCAGAAGAATGTTTTGTTTCTTGTTCCATAAAAAGAGAGGAATTAGCTTTCATGGATCTTGGGAATTTGAGTCCAGTGATGAGGAGAGAGAGCAGATAGAATTAGTTAAAATTGTGGAAACATCTCATTTGGTCATGGGGGACAGGGATGTTAAATATTTTTTTCACATTACTTTTTAATAATAAATTGTACATGAGTGCAATGCTTATTACTAGTAAAGCCAGTCATGCACAGGATAACATTCTGTATTAATAAAATCTTTCAGGTTTGATATAGCTAAACATTAAACATTAGCACTAAAGAGTGTCAGTGGAAAACTGTGTTATGTGTGGTAAAGATTAGTGTGTTTGGCAGCTAGAGTACTGTAGTACTGGTGGGGCCTGTCATGGAGCATCTTGTAGATGGTTGGCTTTTTCAACTAATTTTTTTCTCAAATGCTACTTAAAATAGCATTTTTAGGGGTGGTCTACTGTATTATTTAAAACAGACTGACAGCTGACTAGGAGTAGAGGTTTTTACATATATTTGCCCACTTGAGATATTTTGAGATGATACGGATGCCTATTAATGTTATTTGTCAAATTTTAAGCAATATATTTTATTAAGAGATTTAAGGATATTGCTTAATTTTAACTTTGGCCTCTGATAAGTGAAGTGTTTTATGGGTTTCATTGTAACTTCTAATACAGTTGCCTCAATTAGGAGGGTTTTACTAGTTGCCAAGAAAAACCTCAGCGTCTGATTAGAGAATTTCAGGCTTGAAACAATTATCTTACAAGGAAGAGGAGAGTATTTCTGTATCAAAACAAAAAAGCAGATAAAATAAAAGCTTCTGCTGAAATTGTTTACAAAGTTCACCATTAATTGGTGAGCCTCTCCTTTTTTCCCACTGGACTATTTGGAATAGGGATGATCTGTAACCATCTTGTGCAATTGTATTTTGAGAATGTGAAATCATGAACATGAGTAAATTAAAACATACACCATCATTTCCATTCAACATAGTATGATCTTCTCTTAGGTTATATTTAGTATTTGTAGTCATCATAGATTTTAATTGATAGACTACTAAGCTACATGACATAATGGTGAGAAACAAGGTAGGAATTTTTACAAAAATAAACACACAAAGGACTGGAAGAAACAAGTTGAGTTATGGATTCCAGTTCTTTGTGAAAACCAACTGCTTTTAGCATAATCATTGCTGCAGAATTCCTCTTGTGAGACTGAATGTATCGATTACAAGTGTGCAATTGAATATGCAATTTGAAATGCCCTTGATTTCTGTAGCTACATCAGACGTTTTAATTTTATTTCGGAATAGCATGAAGTCATATTTTTCTTCTAATAATAGTAAAGCATTCAGATTCCTATTGGTGATTTCTGTTAGGCCATTTTTTGTCCTTTGTGCCAGTCTTCTGAGTACAGCACACAGATTTGGGAAATTTTGCTTCTGTGCTCTTCTAGTTACTTAACAATGCCATCCCTGTGGCAAAGGTTCTGAGGTCATGATATCGTGAAGCTTGAAGATATGTACGCACAGATTCTATAGATAGAATTGGACAAGGAAAAGATAAAGGGCTCTTTATAAATGAGCAGCAATGCAGTAAAAGATTAGAGCAACGGACAGTTTCAAAAGTCTCAGTTTGCTACTATTGCATATAAATGTAAAAAGCGCACTTTTTTACCTTCCCTCCTTACTGGTTGTTCATTTTCATGTGTCTTTACTTATATTTCTCACAAAGCTGAGAAATATACCTTGAAAACCTTCAATATATGTGTTATGTAATAAAATATAAAGACTAACTGAATTATCTGTAGTTTTCACTAGTAAATCAGTCACTAAAAAGTACCCAAGGAGAAAGCCTTACCTATTATAATAATCAATTTGGTCTCTGAATTATTGGTATGAGCTAGTAAATGTACTTGGAACGTTTCTGTAATTCCTGATTATACTAATTTCTATCACATGTGTGCTTATGGAGGCAATCAACCTTTCTTACTTGGAGTGCTGCAGTCTTGTGAATGATAAAGTTATTTTGTGGTTGGAAAAACTGTTTCGATACAGTATTTCAGAAACCATATCTTCATTATGTGCCGTCAAAGATTATGAATACAGAAGTATGGACAAAGGATTCCACTTTGTAATTCTGTGCTATTGAGATTCTAGCAAAGTTTTTCTGGTACCCTTTCCATCAAGTAACATCCTCATTTCAGCAGTTCATGTTGCCAAACCATTTCTAACTAAAGGCCACAGGAGCATGTTCCGTGGGGATTTTGAAAAGCAGGGTAGGAATTAATAATTTCTTGAGCTCTACTTCATTTAAGTAGCTCAATAATGACAATTGTCTTTGACAATAAAATCCTTAATTTGGAAGGGGAATAGAAAGAGCTCACAGACTGCAGATTTGTTGGTTTGAGTCTGTTATCTGAGGGTTCTCATCTTTCTTCAGCACTGTCAAGTTCTGTTAGTTTTAGTGAAGCATCTGAAATGGTATGACCAAGAGAATTCTTGTATGAAAGGAGTTGTTGGGAGAACAATTGTGAAATGAGAGTAACTGATGAAAATCGCTGTATTTATAAATTACTTGGTTTATTTCTAAGGTTTTGTCTCACGGTGTCTTTGTTCAGTTTGTAGTAAACACATTATTCACAAAAACAAAGGAGGAGGAGAAATGCAGATGGTGTGATGTCATAGTAAACATGAACTCTCTGGTCATATGGTGCCCAGTTCATTAAAAGAGGCATGAAGAAAACCAACTAACCAAAAAAATCCTCTACTGCTTGTTTGGGATCTTGGGCCAACAAAGCATTGCTGTACTAGTTTCGTGTGTATGGCAGTTTAAAATCTCTCAAAGATACAGATTTTAACATGGCAAGCTAAAATGCAAAGCTCTGCTATGCTGCTAATACTTTTGGATTATTAGTACAATTCACTTACAGTTTGAAATAACTTTATTTAATGAGTGTGGACAACCAGGCATTAATGATTCATTGCTGTTTAATGGACCCTTTAATCTGGGTCTTGACACTAGTTTCATTTTAACTGCTGTAGTGCCAAAGCTTACATGATGGATTACAAAAAAAGGAAATGGATTATTGTGATAGAAGTGTAAGCAAAGTCAAGACTCTATGGGAATAGGGCTAATTTTACAGATGCTACATCCTACTGATTAAGGAAACTCTTTTTTTTTTTCATGTACAAACAAAATATCATTGGCTTTAAAACTTTCAATGATTATATATGATATTCACGTGAACTAACATTTTGGACTTCGATTAACAGTTTGGTTAAACTGAGAAATTGATCGCGAAGTCATACATCTGTGTTTGAATCCTCAGGACCATTTCTAGGTCCTTGTCAAAAGTGAGCATAGTTTAGTGTTTTTCTTGCAGCTATGTTTTTTTATTACAGTGCTGTAGTAATGGAAATATCAACACTTGCTGGTGTTTTTCTAACAACTCATTGTTGAAGACCTGGTTAATGATGGTGTTTCATTCCTTATATTCCAAATTATGAATATAAATGAATTTCAGAACTTTTGGACTGTTAATAGTTGACCATATTTTCTGTTATCTTAAGTGACTTTTAAGAGTTCTTGAAGGAACTGCCAGTTTGTCATATCATTTTATAAGGAATATGAGTGATACTGTGGTTTTGGGGAGACAAGAGGGGAGTTGTTTAACTCATGTTCAGATGTTACTGTGATACCATTAGTTCTGAAAAGATACCAGGTAGATGTATATTTGTTTTCACTTCTTGTATTACTTCGATTTATTTAATAAAATTACCAGCCATTTTGACTGATTTGGGTTGTTGTGCCAAGAATTTTCTGTATCTGATAAAATTCATTATTTTTTGGGATGCATTGTAAGTGAGTCATTCTGTAGAATAAAAGTTATTTTGGGGAAGTGACATATCATAAGTTCTAAACTGGGTATGTTTTTATTCTAAGTGTAATATACTTTGATGCTGTCATAATTTTGCATTACTTTCTGCCAGTGAACTGCTTCTTGATTTGTGAAGTGTTTTTGTAGGGTTTGCAGCTATTCACAGGTCATCTTTGAAGTTAGTTTTATTACTGTCTTATTATTAATACTGCTGTGAGTGTATTTCATTGTGTTACTATCAAGTGGACAAAAATGTTGAAGCGTTAAAGTTGCCAAATTACAGGCTCACAAGTTAGGAAGTACCAGCATGAAGGTGTTAGTGCAGCTCTTACTGGTCTATCTTGAATGCAAGCCTGATGAGACTCCCATTTGGTTTTCATCCTTATTTCTTGCCCAGTCTCTGTGTCTCCTGCACTGCACAGGACAAGTATTACTCACTTGATAAGCCACAGCTTTTCTGGGGTTTATTATCTTCTTATTCATCATATGATCTACTGCCTTTATTTGCATTTGCTGTTTCTTATTTTGCTGAGGAGAAACTGAGGCAAAGTTTTCTAGTTTTCAGTATCCAGTTTGGGACAAAAAGACTGGTATGATGTAGTGTTTTTGCATGGAAAGCCAAGCTCCCAGCAGCAGCTGCCCATGCTGAGCATTTCTGCAGGTGAGATCTCACATTCGCAAGCCAGTGATTCAACAAGTATGGCCACTAATGAGTATTTGTAGAAGAGTTTGCTGGAACTGAATTAACTAGTAATTGACCAGGAGGCATTCCATTGCCTTTCAGTTTCCATCATATCCACTGTCCATCTTTCACTTTCTGCAGGTTGTTAAACAGAGGTCCTGTAAAAACCAGTGTCTCCCAGTACCTGAATTAATTTGGCTCAGCCTGTTTACTGATCTTTTTATATCTGTATTAGATGGTGAAAATATCTATAAGATATTTTCTGGTGAAATTTCCTTTACCCAAATTTCTGTCTTAGATTTTTGGCCTCTTCACCTGCACCAACATAGAATCTTATAGGTGAGGTTTAAATCAGTTGAATTACTCTATATATTTCTTTGTAAATTCTGTACTTACCATATGACATAATCATTAATAGAGACCAAATATTGCAGATAACATTATATATACTGATGTTGACTTGAGTTGAAATATCAAGTCTCTCCTGCTTTTTTAAGGTGCTGGCTATTCTGGTCAGAGCGGTAGTGGATGGTCTGGCAGATCGTACTGGAGAGGTATCAAGTGGATTGAAGGGGAAACTGCAAGAGCTCTTGGGCAGAGTCACTTCACGAGTGACAAATGATGGGGCAATCTGGAGACTTTATGCCCAACTTTATGGAAATGGAGAGAATGATAGTAGTGAAGATATTGAAAAGGTAAGAACTATAGTGCTAAAGTAGAACATGCTCTTGTTCCAGACCTGATTTGCTTTTTAGTATTTTCGTAAGTACATTGTATTTTCTTCATGTTCCTACAGCACGCATTTTTGTTATACACAAAAGGAGCAAGATGTTTTACATCAGTTTCTTGGACTTTTAAAAAAAATAACATTTTTTACCAGTGTTTCATTTCAAAACATCCTATCACATCCTACACAGCATATGTGTATTGTCCTGATTTTGTATTCTGAAACTTTTCTTGGCAACAGTCTAACGTCTATAATCAAATGGTGGTGTGGGTTTTGCCTTTTTTTAAATTGAAATATTTGATTCAGGAGATAGTATATTGCAACATCTGAAAAAAAATGGAACTTAAAGGCATGATCCAGTAGTGGCATAAGCCATCTGTGTTCTTTGTAATCACTAAAGGAAAATGCACTTAAAATCATCTACACCACAGTTAGAGTACCCAGAGTAGAATTTTTTTGTCATTAATTCGCTTAAAATGGAATTAAATAATGATATTTAATCCTTAGTCTGTTGAACCATTGGTTTCTCTTTACCCATCACTGTTTTTGCTATATAAACTTCTATTTCTTGTCCTTATCACTTCCCAAGGAATTAAGTCGATTGCGTTTCCAGAATAACCACTCTGCGCTGCTAGAAGTGTTTACTTTGTTGTATGCTTGAATGTGCCTCACATTTGGTAATAAATTTCAAAAAGTTCAAATAGCCTTGCACAGTTCAAAAATAATTAAGGGTCATCAGATCTTCACTGAAGTTGAAAATACACAAGGTCAGCATTCAGTGTATGTTCACCAATGAGGATATGCCTTTGGCCTGGGCAAAAAATGCCTCTCTGGAGGATTGCTTAATATCAAACAAGGAAGGTGGTTAGGCCTACAAATTGTATTCCTGTGGGCTTAAATTTATAATCATTTGTGCCTTGCTCATTGTCTCTTTGTGCTTTGCCCTGTGAAGAGACTTGTTTAGTCATTGTTGGTGTCTATTATACCTCCAGTTCCTCCCTTTTGTCTTCTCTATTTTTCTTTACAGCCGAACAGTAAAAGGGATTTGGCCTATTTAGAATGCAGAAATACAGACACTGCAATATCCTGTAATATATCCTCAAATTCTTACTCAGACATGCAAAGCAGCAGAGGCCCTTTCTATACTATGAATGTAATAATTTCAGAATCTGGTTACATCATGGTATTTTTAACTAACCCGGCTAAAAAGATGGTTTCAATTTGTAGAGTAGACAGTACTTGAACTGCGTTTCCTAATCAGGCTGGTTGTGGAACACACAGTCTAGCTTGCCTGCGAAATGGAATGATGTTTATAAATACTTAAGGTATGCTTAAGTATTTGGATATGTGTATCCAAATATCCTGGTATGACAGATCATAAAAGAGCAAAACTGCCTACCACCACAACACATATTAATTTAGAGTGCAAAAATTAATTTGCAATGCACTAAATAATCACTGATTTCTGATATCATATTATGAAGTAAAAATGATAAAACCAGTATTTATTGGCTTTACTGCCACAAGCACCATTGTGGGACAGTCAGATACTCAGTGAATATAACTGTATCTGTAGAGAAATTCTAGATATATAGTCAGTTTGCCACCCACATTTATTAGGCAAAAGGTCAGTGAATTCTAAAAGGGCGTTATTTACTATACTGTGGCATCAAAGGATAAAGAGATGGGAACAAACCTTTAAATGTGTCATAAACCTCCTTACAATTGGTAGGATTTGACCTTTACTCCTTACCTTTCCATTCTGCACCTTATTTAGTGCAGGTTTAATTATATTTAACCAATTTTGTCCTAACATTGAATTTGAAAGAACAATCTTGTATGTCTGGCTATTGTAAAAGAGTGTCTTGGTTGCTGGGGTTTTTTACTTTTCTGTTCTGCTGATACATCTGATGCCACATGAATCATTAGGGTCTATAGTTATAATTCACAGTGGTGCTTTGTAAATTGAATCTAAGTCAGACAAGGTTTGCAAGTTAGTGCAAAACTACAGAAGTATTGGGTTTGTGGTTCTGTTTTGGAGTTTTTTGCTTTCAGCTTAGCATATATTTACTTTCACACTTCAATATATCTGAACTGCCACCTCATTCACTACTTCTTTTTTCCCTACACTGGATGCAGTCCAGTCCACACCTTTCCCACTGAGGAATCTTTCCAGCCTTCAAGTTTCCTGCTGGTCCATCCCAGGCTATGAATCCCTTCTGTTCCTTGAACTTTCCCCAGATCATAACTGTTTCCTTTCAGGATAAATCCAGGTTCCAGAAGTGCAAATAAACAGCCCACAAGACTTTGAATTCTTTTCCCTCCTTGACATCTGTCAGCAAACCCCCCTCTAATTTGCTGCTCTGACTCAGACACATGTAGACTGAAATCAGACTGCTGTAAAAACTGTTGTTCCTTCTTTTTGAAATTCTTGCCTCTGCTTGCCAGAACTACTACCAGTTAAAACCTAGCTTATTATGGGAAAAAAAAAGTAATTCACTCTGGTTTGACTTAATATCCATTTATTGCCATTTACAGCAGCATGAGCAGTTCAGTCACTTGTGCCATTGTGATTGGAACTCTGGTGGGAGAGAGAAGGTGGAAGCTTCTGGGGTGACAACCCTCACAATCAGAAGTCTTTACTGTGTTCATATGTATGTCCCACACTGAAACTTTTTTATTATTTTATATTAAACTCTTTAAAAAAGCAAACTGGAGAGTTGTCATTGAACTAAGCCATGTAACTTGTGGCACATATTTGTTTCATGTTTTTGATGCTGTAGAAAGAAAACAAAATTCAAAAGCAAAAATCAATTTCTTCTGCTAAAATTATTTTTCCCCTTAATGGGACCATCCTTCCATATTGTTTACATTTTTTTCCTGTTCACACTGAGAACCAGAGCAGAATGGCAACTAATAGCTACATCTATAAAATGCATATTTCCCAAGATTACGTATACAGGAAGAAAGCTTTGATGTAGTCACTTAAAATTTTTTAGATATGAATTTGCTGTTTGAAGTGTGAATGCAAGTATTTTTCTGTTTTTCATGTGTATTTAATTATGATGACTTGGCAAACATGGGTCACATCCATCAGTCTAGACAGATTTTTAAAAGATAAAAATTAGACACATGTTACTTTATATGCTTCTCATACCTGAGCTGCAGTGTTGGTGAAGAACATCTGTGTTACAGCTGGCGCTTACTGCTCCAGAGGAGGACAGTACTCCAACTCACAGGAAATCAAGTGTAGTAAAGATAGATTCATTTTCTGGATTCACCACTAATTTTGTAGATACTTAAAACTATTTTAGTTTCCTAGTTGATTTTCTGACCTACTAATATTTTTTTTTCCTCCTTGCAGTCACTGCAGTATCTCACTAAGGCACATAAATGTGAAATTCAATCAAGTGATTGGGAGAAAGATGTTTCTTCTTTTAAGGAAGTGGTGAAAGGAGCCATAGACATTGCACATGGTGTGTTCTACCTTTTATTTTTCATGAAGAGTGTAACAAATATTTATTAAGCTTAGTGGCAAAATAATACTCTACTTTACCTATTGTATTTATTCCTACTACTAGGAGTCCTGTAACAGAGAGTATCATCCTGATACTGCATACAAAAATATACTTGGAATGCGGCAGAAATGGTGTAGGATGAGTCAGTAAACATATGACTGGTAAACATGGAATCAATTGATTTTATGATCTAGCAACTTCATAAAGCAAGTGAAAATGCATTTGCAGTTCATCTCAGTCCTCAGATCATCACATCAATTGTTTGATTGAGTATGCTAGTCAGGAAATGAATGAAACTTATTAAGATTATTCCCTGTTCTGTGATACTTATGTTTAAGAAGGATACAGATACCTGTTGTGTCTCGAGTTATCTACTCAAAATTACTTGGCTTTTTTTTTACTTTTTGGTTTTTTTGGGGGAATATTTAAAATTGTCAGTAGAGGGTATCAAGATCTTTAATTAAATGTTTTTGTTTAAAGATTATTGCTAGAGTGGTAGTGATTTTTTGTTTTGGGGTCTTTCTGTGTTTGGATTCTAGTGGCTATAAAATGCAGCAAGAACAAATCTAACTGTCAGGAAGCTTTGCAGATACTTTCTTCAGCTCGGCTCAACTTACGGGGCTTGTCATCTAAGGCAAAGGTAGGAATGCTAGAAAGGTAGGAATTTTTGTTTGATAGCTAGGAATCTTTGTTCTGTTGCCAGAATTTCTCTGTTTTGAATCAATTATAGATCAAATAATACCTGCCAGTTGCAGTGCATCATCAGATGATGTTCATCCTTATGCTGTTGAGGATTCCAGTTTTACATAAACTTTTATTTCCCTTCTTCCTGCTAGGCTTTGATTGCAGTACTAGTGTAAGAGACAGCATCGACATTTTAGAGTAAGATAGAACTTTACTTAAAATGTTGAGCAAACAGATTTGAATGTTTGAAAGCAATCAGTCATTTCAAAGACCTGTTTTTAATGTGAGTAGTCATGACATAAACTGGGCAGTCTCATGAAAAATTGAACTAAATCTGCAGAAAAGACCCCAGATGTGTCAAGATTGCTTTGCATCACTTGGAGTGTTTTAAAAAGAGTTATTTATTATAAGACAGACTAATTTTTAATCTGGTTTTTGTGGATACCCTACCAGTTCAGGTATCAATTACTTGAAAAAGTCATCGTATTTGAATCATACTTTTTCTGTTAAAATACATATCTTGTCTTAAAGAGGGATTCTTCCTGCCTGTGGAGTTAGCAACTGTGAATCATAGAGCTGAAGTTTTATGATGTGTGCTTCTCTTACAAAGTGTTGCTTTGTGATCAGTGTGCTGAACTTGGCTCATTTTCTCTTAAGTCCTTTAATTTTAAGGATAAAAGCCTAGGAAAGTTGCATAAGCAAACACAAGCTGGATCTGTAACTCAGCTTTTAGATACAGACATAGGTAAGACTTTCAAATGTGTTGAAAAAAGAGACAACATATGTTTTGCTGTTCCTCACAAAATAGGATTGTGTTTTCTTTAAAAAAGGTGCATAGACTGAGCACTACTGTAGATAAAGCACTAAATGACATAAATTATATGAATACAAGTACAGGTAGCTTATATTATGAGAAATCATTAATTTTCTGAAAGATTAAGAGTGTATGAGTCTGGTAAATTCTATTTTAAGTTCCAAAGGCACTAATTAAATTAACATCTATATTATTGGCAGCTAATGGTTTTATGGTACTTCTGAGAAAACTGTCATATTAGAAATGAAGCATTTTTTTTGCATCCCTTCCAAGATGCCATCTTACTTTGAATTTGAAGTCATATTGAATGTTCAAAGTATGTTGTAGTTTAAAAACTCAGTTGTCTTCTGTCAAATCCTATGCACAAACAGTTTAGCACTGGTTTGCCTGTCCAAGCTTGACTGCATCTCATTTTGCTGCCCTGTGAGTCAATATTAGTGTGGGAATTTTTTTTTTTTCATTTTTAATTTCAGCTGAAAAAAGTACTTTAAAAATGTGCTAAGAGCAGACTCACTAGTTAATATTTCAGGAGGAATAAAAGAACAGTGAAAATAACTGATAAAATAAAACATATAATTCCAAAATTTAATAGTCAGGACATGCAATTGGAACAAATCAGTAGAACAGGTGAAACAATGTCACTGCTTCCAGATCTCCATCTCCTGATGTTTGAGCTCCTGTGTTGTGCCAGACTCACGAAGCATCCACAATCTGCCAATGGCTGCAGGTCAGAAATGTGCTGCTACTGGGCTCTTTTCTGAACAGAGCCTGCTGGGCTCTGTACATGCTGTGGCAAATAGCACAGTGGGCACTCTTCTGGTCCTTGTTTCAATGTATCACTTGGATCTGACATAATTTGCAAATGCATGAAATGTGAGCGCTGTTTTGGGGAGACATGGGGCACAAAGCCCAAAGAGTGATGCTGCTTGAAACTTCCCCAGGCTGTCTCTAGCTGAATAGATTTCTATAACTGTGTAGAGAAACAAAAAAAAAATTAAAAGGAGAAAGTAATTATATCATCCTGATTTATTTACCTGTCTTACCAGGAAGAACCAAATTTTTCTGTCACACTCCCAGTGTGAGGTTTTTGGGCTGAAAGTCAAATAAGTTTCTGTACTTGTAGCACAAATATGTTCCTATTTTTGTGTAAGATCTTTCTTATTCCAGTGACAACATTGTTTTGAAGGCACAGTGAATACCTTAGTTCAAGCCTTTAAAGTACATTTTTGTTTATATACATATCTGTATTATCCTGTTATGTTTTGATGATACACTGATGCACAGATGTACTCCAGAGCAACTTTTGTTTTCTTGTTTTGTTTTTTGTCTCTAAACATAGGCTTTGTGATTGTGTCAAATGATGTGTGAATCACTCTCCCTTTATATAATGAAGGGAAAACATATGTTTGGGTGTCCCCCCTTCCCCATATTTCTGTGTAGTGGTATCTCACACAGCCTCAATATTAAATAGATTAAGACTATGATTGCTCACGAGTTAGCTGCTTTTTTTGTTGTCTTTATTAATGTCTTAAGGTTTTAAAGAACAGTCTTCATTACTCTGTAGTGTTTTGTTTTCTGTGGTATAACCTAGTTACACACAAGTGAATGCCTCCACCCATGCATGTCTTGACATCAAATGTGAAAAAAATATTTATTTGAGGTTTTGGAGAAAATGAAGTAACAGAATATGATGCTGGGGAAAATGGTTATTAAAATTCACAACCAATTTATCAGGAGGTGGGCTTATAAACTGCAGTGACAGAATGTGAGATGTTCTTCTAATTTGAGTTTTATGAAAAAGTCCTTTACTTTCAATGGAATCAGGAGTCAGCGTAGGCAGTCAGGTCAGAGAAGAAACCCCACGTCCCCAGGAGGATTTGACCCTTTTGGCACAATAGCAGGTGTGTGGCACAGATTTCAGGTCTATATGCAGGTTGTGTGTCTATATGTGTGTATAACTTCTGTTTATTAGCCACAAAATGGATTTTTCTTTGAGAGAGATACCATCACAGTTTACAAAATAATGAAAAGCAGTATAGAGATGATGAGCTTCCTGTATTTTGTCTCTCCCCTGAAAGAGAGAAACTGTACATATCTTTTAAAGGTATTTATTTATAAAGTACTTACAAGTATTTCTTTTTGTTGTGCAGCAACTTTTCATAGATGTAACAAGTAATGAGGTTCACAGTGAGATAGCTGATGAGGTGACAGCTATGGACAACATGATTGCTGAACTTCAGGAGCTGAGCAACCAGCTGAGAGACCAGTGCTGACATATGGACCAAATTTTGGGATGGGACGATGATAATGACATGTTTCTTTC
The DNA here is from genome assembly GCF_031753505.1 of Anomalospiza imberbis. NCBI lineage: Eukaryota > Metazoa > Chordata > Aves > Passeriformes > Viduidae > Anomalospiza > Anomalospiza imberbis. Next base: position 78,365,156 of record NC_089683.1, on the reverse strand, counting down.
GCCACCACTTTTGCTGATGAAATGGTAACAATTCTCAGGCAACAACACCCTCAATAAACACATTTCTGTATAGCACTGTTCTCATGGTCAGCTTTTTTCAAAGTTCCGGCTGTCTTTTAAGATTCTTTCTTATCTGGTCGAACTGTTTTACAAAGTTGCATGTTTTGGTTCTTCAGCCCCATATTTCCTGGAAGAGAGCTGCTGATGATTGCAAGGTGATTCTGGAGGATTAGTTCTGCCTGCTTCATCCACCTTGGTGCTTGGTTGCTGGAGGATGCCCCACCCAGGGTGGGGGAGCAGGGGAGGTGCTAGTCTGGAGGAGGTGAAGAAGCAAGCAACCAGAGGTGGGAGCTGAGCCCAGCCAATTTCCCATTTTAATTCAGTGTTAATTGCTTACAGGGTGGGAGTGGGGTCCTGAGAGCAAGAATTTAGTCTCTTTTGTTCTTTGGGTAATACAGTTAAAGTAGAAGGCTGTTTGTTGCCTTAGGATTTGTAAGCAGTTATTACTTAAAGCAGTATTTGTTTGTTCAATATACTTGTGTCCCATGGGCAATAGACTGGTACTTCATTTGGGCTTTTTATAGGCAGGGGGATTTCCCCTACTGAGGCAGAAATAAAACTGCAGTCTAATCTGAAATACTTACATCTGACTAGACTCAAGTGTCTTATTTTCATCTAGACTATTTTGCATGGTTTCATTTCCCAGCATCTTTGCTACTGCTCTTCTTAAAATAAGATTTTTTTTCAGAGTTTTCCCAAAACCCGTGTGAAATAATTCCCTCACATATGGTTTTGGCTTGCTCCTCCCTATGAGAATGGTGTGATTATCTATATTCTGGCTTTGTACCGTCTGTGGTATGATCTGTTGCTGAATAGTAAGAATTTTCTCCCTGAAGAGAAAGCCAGAAAAGGTGCAAGTAAACCAAACAATTATTTTGATCTGAAACAGCAGTACATGCATGTTATTTTGGTGTATGAAGGGGTAAACCATCTTGACACAACTGTAAATCTGCACATCTTTGTAAGGCTTCTTAGAATGGAGAATTATTTGTTGACAGTATTTAAACATGAGGTTCCCACAGAAATTGCCATCTTTGTAACAGATTTACCTGCTAGTGAAGGACAGCTGCCTCCAAAACACCTCTTTGTTGAAATTGCCCAGAAAGAGAGGAGACAGTATAAATTTGTGCAGAGGGAATTTGCTTTAGCAGCTTCCATTTTGCTCATGTATGTAATGAGGAGTCCACCTGACTGAAAAAAGGGCTGAGAGTTTTGTGACAGACTGGCACCACTACCATCTTTTTGATATGTCTTTATGGTTTGATGTGACTTAACCTTATTCACAAAGGAAAATAAAGTATCTTTAAAACTATTATTTTGTTCCCAGCACTAAGGTTTTTTAGGAATGTCATGGTTTGACACTGGCGCAATGCCAGCACTCCTATGAAAATGCACTTTCCCTAAATAATTGCTGTGAGATGTGATCAGGAACAGAGTAGAGCAGGCCTAAGCTTAATAACAAAGAAAAGAACTTTATTAATCAACTACTACTATAAAACTACAAACACTGAATCCTGGATGAAGACCTTCCAAAACACCCCTCCTCCTCCTACCTAATTTCCAAACAAACCCACAGTGAGACACCACCCAGGATCCTGATCAAGTTGCCACCCTTCAGATAATCAAATACTCAGTCCTTCAAGGGAGACAGGAGTCTCTCCTGTGCCACAGACCCCCCAGGAAACACAATTGCCACCCTTGTGTTTCCATGTCACACATGGCAACTGCCCGGAGAAAATCTGCCAGTGTGACACTCTCCTTTCTATGTCACGGTGCTCTCACCACCGTGCATGGACAGACTGCTCATAGGGCTCCTTTAAGGATGCTCTGCCATCGACCAAAAGAGACAACAGTTTCTCATCTCGGGACTGTAGTCCCCCCCATTTCCCCCTGGGGCTGAGGGTCTAAGAACAGAGATCTTCTCCTCCTCTTCTTCTTCTTTGAAGACAGAGGGCCTCTCCACACCTTCTTCAACTCTCCTCTGTTCTCTCTACTCCTCTGTTGGCAATCACTGAAACAGGTCTCTTGGCTCACCAACACATCCCCCTAAGTGCAGCCTCTGTCAGGAGAATTTGGTTCAGTCTATGGCTAACAAGAAAAGTCCAGCCACAAGCCACTCCATCATCTCCTCCCAACTCAAAAATTTCCTCTTCCATCATCTCAGATCCCAGACTGTCTCTCTTCTACTTCAAATCAAGGAGGAGTAATATTTTACAAAGCCTTCATTTTCCAGGAAAGGGTTAAAAGTTCAGACTCCCTGGACAGCTGAAATCTCTGCCCAGCAGCCGATTCCCAAGGCCAAGGCTGGGCGCCTTCCCCCACTCCTTCTCCTCCGCCGGCAAAGTTACAGGTGTCGTCCAGACTCTCTGTCTCTTCCCTCTGGGAGGGGACAACAAAGGCATCTCCGCTTCTCTCCACCCTTCTGTCCACAGGAGCTGGCTCGGTTCCAGTCCTTCTACCCTTCGGCTCACCTCGACCAGGCTGCATGGCTTCCCCTCCCCCACCCAGCCCCATGGCTGGGCAGGGGAGCTCTGCACAGCACCCTGACCGGAACCAAAGAGAGCGAGCTCTTGGGAGTTCTTGCTTTTAACCCCCTGTGTTCTCAGAGGCGTATCCACACCTTCAGTGGTCACTTTAGGTGCCAATATCCAAACTTGACCACTCATTGGTTTGACCCAACTTCCTGAAAGAATTTACTTCCATGTCAAGCCACGACAAGGAAGAAAGGGCTTAGGTGTGGAATAATTCAGTGGCAGAAAAATCTTGAATTTTTGTAGTAATCTTATGGCAAATTTTAAATTAGAATTATATCCCATGACTAGCTTGAAAACCTGAGATTTGAAATATGTTGTCTTGATTTAAAAGACAATAATTCTATTGAGTCTACCTGAGACACTTTTATAGCTGCAGTTTGGCAGTGGAGAACATGAAGTCAGATTCTTTTTTGTGTAATCGTTTCTGCCTACCATTTAAAAAAGATATATGGGAAGTTAACACTTCATGTGGAATATTAGAAGAGTCTGTGATTTCCCTTTGATTTTGTTCTTTTGAAAATTCTTCCTGTTTCTTTGCCTAAGGTGGTCGAGTGAAAAAGTCATTCTGCTCTTTCAGTGTCTCTTCCTAACAGTGCTTCACATGTTTTCTCAGCACAGATCTTTTGCCTATTTGTGCCTCCCTGTCTTAGTAGATGCATGGAATGTAAGCAGCTTTGTCTTTCACCTAGTACAGAGAAAGCCTGGTAACAGCAGACAGGGTGTTCCTGTAAAGGGGATGACTAGTGTTATGACAGCACATCAGTTTTCCTGTCACAATTAATGTAGTAGAGGGGAGATGTCTGCAGAGACTTATAAATACACAACTGAAATATGCACAGACAATATACATGCTGTGAAAGATGGCAAGGCAGGAGCTGACTCATCATTAAGGAGTCTGGCTTTTCAGAGCGGATGATGCCAGAAGACCTCAGCCATTTTATTCATGAGACTGAACACCTGATGTAAATCTCTCTACCAGGTATGTACTTGCTACCTCTTCCTGTTTATTGGTGGTGTTTTCATCTTCCTCAGGCACAAGGTGAGCCCATACTTTGAGTTTCTTTGGAGATCATCACAGGCCTTTTAAAAGTTTCCAGACACAAAAAGCATGTCAGTTTTGTGTGGTACTGATTTTCTGTGTTCATGCCAGCAGCATTTGGTTCTGAATCACTTTAGGAGACCATTGTCATGAAGACAATGTCTCTATAAAAGCTCTGGCTGTCAAAAAAAAAAACTGGCTAGTATTGAAAGAGGAAGAATCATTTCCTAAACAGACATCAGACTTTTCAGCTCTCCATCTTATGGGGAGCATCTGTTTTCTTACTTGGATCACTCTCATGACAACTGCAGAATCCTTGAGGGTTTAGCAAAACTGGACAGTCCTTTCCTGATACAGTTGTCACATCTGCAAATACCTCTATAACCCCTCTTATTTTCAAAGCTCTATGTGCAGCACAAGCTACGTATTATTAATTAGTGTAGCGTGGACTCGATTAAGAAGTATGTTGCAGGAATGGCTTACAGTTTGCAGTAGAACGTTGGGTACTTTCCAATCTTTTTTATCTTTCTGACTTTGGAAGTATTGGGATTTCCCCCTTTTGATGTCTGACTGCCATTAATGTGATGTGACATGGAGGTAAAACAGATGAGTCTAGATCTTTCAACTTCTACCAACCCAGACAGGGAAAGCAACTCTCTCAGAGTTTTGACAATGAGTATAAGCCAGGAAGTATGATGTATGAAAAAGAATTAATTTCTGTGGTCTAAAAGGGTTTGTTGTTATGTCTTTGACCTAATATGGTTCAACACATGATGTATTTTCAGCCCCTGGTGGTTAGAACCAAGGGAAGATCTCTGATTCACCCAAAGGGCTGTGTCAGGCTGGGTGTGGTATTAGAAGTTTGGTTTTTTTTTTTTTTTTTTTTGGGTGGGGACATTACTCATGAGCTGAAGTGAATGTTCTTCGGGTTGGTGGGGCCACTGACTCAGGCAGGTCATCCTAAGTACAGGCCAGTAAATGTTGTGTTTCGTGTCACATTGTCCTCAGTGTTCTTCCACCACACTGATCAGTGCATTCAGGAAGGCAGGCAGCTCTCATCCCATCACTCCTGCAGAGCTCTGTACTAAAACTACGGAAAGAAATAAAGCTTTGAGTAATTTTTCAGTGCTATAAAGGGTGCATGTTTTATATCAAATACAGAGGACAAATTTACAAGATCAGCTTTTGGTTGTGTACATCCATTGGATAAAACTATGTCTTCAAAATAAATAAGACAGAAAAAAACCCAGGTATTACTTTTACCCTACTTTAGAGAAGCTGTAAAGTCTCTTTGAAATTATTTTGACTTAGCTCTTCTGTTCAGTATTTCTGTCTCAATATCAGTGACTGACAGTACAGATGGACGTAATGTATTTCAGGAGATAAAAGGAAGCTAAAGAAACTCATTCTATTTCCAGAGGAATACAAATTAATATACAAGTACCTAATTTTTTCTTCATCTGCATTCATGCAGAGCTCTGTACCAGAAGTGCATACAAAATAGGGAAAAGTTAACAGCTGATAGGGTACAACTTGGGTTCTCTGAAATTAAAAATAAACTGGAATTTGATAGGAAATACATTACTGTAAAGAAGAAAAGATTGCCTTCAACTGTATGGAGTTGTTTTCAGTGTGATTACTCAAACTAAGTGCTTTGTGTTTCAAAAATTATTTGAATTTTTTATTTCTATTATGTCTATATATTTGTAAGCTTATATGTGTACCTGTATAAACAAGCACATACACACATGTATAGAATCTTGTGTCTGTTACAGAAAGTTATTAATTCTTAAGGTGTAAGAGGTACATTTACAGAAAGGTACATCTCATGAAAGCTGTATGCCTTACAGAGACTGGAAACCAGACCAGATGTAAGAAAGTCATTCCTGTCCATTTTACATTATGTGTTTCAGGCATAAGACTTGCAAATAAGATGAATTTCACAAGTTACTGGCAATAAAATGTTTGCGTTTTTACAAAACCCAGTATAATACTGCAGTTGGGCAAGTTTTTGCAGCATTCAGGAGTACTTAAAAAGAGATAGTTTTCAGTCAAGTAGTAGCTTATACAGGCATGTGCTCAAATATAGTAGCTGCATTCATTAGGCAAACATTTCTACTAATCCTTCAGCTACACTAATAAAAGAGTTATCCTTTATGGGCTGAGTGTAGTAGCACAGGGTTCTCTTTTTAGCTATTAACATCCTTCAAAGACCAAGGTCTAACCCTTATTAGTGACAGTATTTGGTTTTCAGCAAATGAGTTGAAAATTGGTAACTAAGTATGTTGTTAGAATTCCTTACTAAAAATGGTGACAGCCTTGCTTTTGGGAGCAGCTTATATGCTGTAGTTAAAGTGAATTTGTTTCTGCTCTTTAAACAAGAAAGCCATCAGACAGCAGCAGCTATCTTGTTGGACATTTTGGTTTGGTTTGTTTTGCTATTTTTATAGCATTTGTCCTTTCACTCACACTTTTTCCTTTACACTTTTGATTCCCTTGTTAAGGCAAGAAAAGTAAGTTTGTGGATTCAGGCTCTCTTCATTGAGCAAGACAAGGATGCCAAGTCAAGTAATTGCTGCTCTTCTCTGCTGAGTTAGGTGAAAGACTTATTACAAATTTCATCTGCTAATACTGATATAAAGCTAAAATGATCCTCTGCAACAACAGAGTGGTTTAAGATTAAAAATCCATGTTAAATAACTGCTTTCTTTATAGAACTGTTTTCCAAATTTACCTAAGTATGAATGTCCATTTTTCTGTTTCTAGTTTACTCTGACCTGAATGTTTTCTCAGAACACACCAAGAGCCTTTTTATCACCAGTGATGTCATATGTCCCTTCTCAAATTTTTTCCCATTTATTTTACACCTCAGTGACCTGTGAGTCAACTACAAGAGTTCTTGGCCAAAAATCAGTGTAACAAACCAGGCAAAGAAGTACCAGCCAAGAGCCATGCAATGGAAAACTGGGTTTAACAGCATGAAGATCTTCAAAACTGCAAGTTAGCCTATTAATGACATCACTGCTGAAGTGAAGCAGCTACATTTTTAAAGTTGCTTTTAGAAGTTAACCCCTACAATTCATCTCTTTTCCACTGTCATCTCTAGATGAGCATCATATTCTTTCTGTCTTAAATGCAATCATTACATCCACTTCCAAGGATTTTTCCTGCTTAGGAACTGCTTTTCAGTTTCTGCTCACTGGAATGGTGATACTACAAGCATGGAAACTACCTTTGTGTTTCTTTCTCCACCCTCTCTGGCACAGACTTGACTTGCCCATCTTTGTGATCTCTCAGCCTTCTGCCAGTTTTTGGACCTTTGGACCCTGGAAAATAATTTTTATAGTTCTTTGTGTGTTTCTGCCTCACAACAATTTCATTTTGTCCCTTTCCAGCAGTACTATCTCACCATCCCCTCCCTGTAAAAGCTCTCCCCTGCTTCTTTAACGTTTATCTATGAGGTCTTAATAGGAAAGATGCTAGGAAGGGCCTTAAGATTGCAATTATTGTAGAGAGTAGCTGGCAGCAGCATGAAAAATTTAATTTGTAGTGAGGTGAGAATTACTTGAAGGAGTGGGAAAAGGGCATTTCCCCCCCCTGTCTTGGCTAAGTCCCTTGGGGATGATACAGAGGGCAAGGACCTTTATGTTTTAGGGGAATTAAGAGCACCTTAAGCGTTTGCCAGAAAACTCAGACTGTGCAGGAAGAACAGCAGCCCAGGGATGCTGACGATGGTCCCTGTGGAACTGCTAAAACAAGGGAAAAAATATTAGCACTCACTCTTCATCAGACAGGAAAACACAAGTCTTTCCTTAGTGAAAGTTGGAGCAGTGAATAAGCAGACCATACACTGCCAGAGGGAGATGGCAGACCAACCAGAAGTAACAGATACAGCTGGAGAGAAAAGTAAGTCACGCTTTGGCAATAGCCCGAAGTTAAAAGAACCAACTTCAGGCACAAACACCAGTGCACTGCAGGACTTGTAACAGCCCATGTGGTCTGAGGGATTGTCTGTCAGGGAATGCTCCAGAGGTACCTGCAACTTTTTACTTGTTTTGTTTGTAGCAGTCCATCTTCCATGGTTCAGGTTTTGCTATTGTCAATGCTATCACCTCCTGTTAGAGAGAATTTTAATTTGACTGTAAATTCTATGCAGTCCTAAAGCCAGGCATAGTGAACACAGTGTCAATCAGTCTGCATTTTTGTTTGCAAGTGAAAAACAGGCAAGTAATTCATAAGCTTGGCAAGGTACTAAATCAGCTAATTTTGTAGTCTTAATTTGTTGTCATGCTAAGCAGAGAAGGGTTTTTGTAGCTGAAGTATGTCTTGCATTTGGTCTGTACTTCACAAGGGCTTTTACTGCCCTTTTTTATCTCTAAGAAAGCTGATGGGTGCATAAAGCCAGTTGTAAAGAATCAATGTAGAATAACTTGCACAGTTCCAAACAGAACTTTAAATTGAGTCCTGTCTAATTTATAAATTAATGGAGGAAGGAGAAAAAAGTAACTGGCCATGGAAACAGCGTGAGAAGTGAAGTCCATAAAATGAAATGAAGCGGTGATAGTGCCAAGCACACGCAGTGTTAGGACAACATTCAGAGGTGACACAGGCAGTGAGATGCTCGCTGCTGCCTGCACATGCTGTTTCATTGCAGAAAGTTGTCAAATACGGATTCTGATATGTTCCAAATCAGAATTATAGCAAACTTCTGACAAGCTATTAATCAAGAAGATTGGCACTGAGGTAGGTAGGATTCTTCCATGTTTCCTGAAATCTTGGATGAAGATTCAATCTGAGGTTCAACCTTTGCTTATCCTGTTTTCTTGGTATCTTGTGTCTATTATACTCTTAAATATGTCATGCTCTTGGATAAAACCAAGAGTTTTCTGCTTTGATTGGGTTACACCAACTGCCTAACTTACTGCAGGTATTACAGACCACTCTTAGAACACACAAGCACACGTCTCTTGCTTGTAGTGATCCTCCCTCCACCTCGAGGCAAAGCAATCTGGAATGTTCTGCTTCACAAGGTGACTTGTCTGAAACTGAGAGGTTTTTTCCCTAGTTTATCATTCCTGCACATGAATGCTCCCACCTGCTACTACAGTGTTTGAATGTCTGCAGCATAATATCACTGGCTGTAACCAAGTCTCTTGTGGATATCATGGGAGCTTTTGATTTATGCTCTATCAAGAATTCTGCCTGAGGCTAAATTTTAGAGTTTCTGGTTAAGGTTTTATTATTTCCATGAGGTTTAACTGAGTGAAAAAATATACCAAATTGAGAATACCACAGTGGGATGATTTGTTTGTTGGTTTGGCTTCTAAAAGGAAAGTTTTGCAATTTTTTTTTTTTTCTAAAAGCAGTTGAATCCTGTGTTGTTTTGCTGGCAATGCTTTTAGCTGAGTGATCAGTTTGATGCCGCATGCAGAAGCTTGGGGAACTGAGCCAAGGAACTTTGGAAGGTATTTAGATCTTTTCTGGATATTTTCTCATACATTCGTACTACAAGTTATTTTGCACATTGCAAATTATTTTTATTTTTCATACAAGTCTACTCCTTGTGAAAGTATTGGGACAGCAGTGAAGGTAGCTTACTGTGGCAACAGTGAACACAAGTGGGATATGTTGTCACATCCTCCTTGCATGTGTTTTGGATGTAGTGCAGATATGCTTACCTTCCAAGGCATAAATCCAGAGGAAAACTTGATATCCTCCCTTATGCTGCTTTTTGCTGTAATGACATTTCTACAGCAAGGTTCTGCATCACTGGAAATAAATGGGGTTTGTATTATGGGATGGCAAGGTAGTATCTGTGCAGACAAGCAATTGCATTTGAGTTGTTTAAAGCAGTCATGCCTTGATTTATTGTCACTGAAATTTAATCTAGGGTGTTTTGGTTTTTTTCCTTCAGACTTTCTCTCTGAGAGTTCTAGTGAAAATATTGCATCACCACTTCAGGAATGGAGCAGCAGTGTTATTTTGATCTGTCAAATGCAGAGGCCATGAACTTCCCCTGAGAAACTCGGTGAAACAGCCTTTCTACTTTGAGGATTTGTAGTGTAAAGAATGCTTCCTAAAACTGAGGCCTCAGAGTTTAAAACAGTAGCTCTCATAACTTGTTCTGCATTTGAGCCTGATTTGTTTGCCTATTCTCATTTGATGCAGTGGAGAAAAGTTACCTCTGTGTGCATGTAGATTTATCAGGCCGAAACCCAGCACTATAGTAAGAGCAGTATCCTTGAAAAAGTAGTGATTCTTCAAACTTACTTAAACTTAGTCTTGTCAGCCTTAAATGTGCCTTTCTGCAAGCTTAAATGTGTTTAGGCTTTCTGAATATTTCAAAACCTGTTTATTTTTGGAAAAATATTTTTTTTTTAAAAAGTAGAGATTTAAGAGGAAAATATCTGAAATCATACTAGACATTTTAAACATATAAAATCCCCACAGCAGTCATGCATCTATTTGACAGAAGCTTAAAAATAACATTGGCTGTAATGCTTGGCAAAATTGTGTGTGTGCGAGGGCACGTATGTGTGTGGGTTTGTGCCTTTTAAAGGCGAACAATGCTAACATGTCTTTACAAATTACTGTCCCGTTTGCTCTTGATACCATCAGTGATCTCAGAACAGCTCTGGAGATGGTGTTTAATTGTGGCAGAATGAGGGCATGCATATAAAGTTGTTTTATAAGGTCTCACTCGTAAATATTGACTGCAGTGCAGCCATGTGTTGGGATGGTTTAGGAGATGGGGGTTGAAAGATGTCAGGGCTCAGCTCTGTGCCTGCAGTTGGAAAGGATGATGTAGCAATGCTCTCACTAGGAATCCCAGTTAAGAGAGATTTGAATTATTCTTCTGACTTTTCTCATTTATGAGCAAAATCTAGATAAGAATATGCACACACTCTTCTTGTCCCTATTTGCTTTTTCTGCCTCTAAGCCACAGTAGCAGGAAAACCTCCATGAGCTATTGTCAGAACTATGCAAAGAACAAGATGCCCACTTTTCCAGGCATCAATCTTTTCCTTTGCCTTCCAGCACTTTGATGCCCAAGAAAGGCATTGAGCCTTGTGTGTTGTTGACAGCAGGGGACATGCACAGCCATTCTTGCTTGTCTTTTCTTCTTTCTTACTTGTGGCTTTTGCCACCAAATTCTTCTTTCTAAGGACCCATAAGAGACAGACAATGACCTCCCAGTTTCCTTATCTTTCCTTCTCTTCCCTGGGCTCTGAGAGGGGCCTTACAGGAAGGAATAACAGCTTTTATCTGCAGTGATGTGAAGGGGATCTCTGACACCCTGCTCCCTCCAGCATCATGGGAACATGCTCTGAATAGTGCAAATTTTGCAGCTGCTGGTTCTATTGCATCTTCCTTGCCTTCAGTCACCACCTCACACATTAGTCTTCTCTGCTGCAACTCATTAACAGCTGTCTTGTTTTCAGTATGCTCTTTGAGAGGCTGTGTACCTCCCCAGAACCCTCCTTTCCCCTGCAGCACGACTTTTCTGGAATCAGGGAAATTGAGAAATCTCTCCAGGTCCCACTGCTCTGGCATAGTCCCTGAAGAGGAACCCACAAGTTTCACAGGCAGAGTTTGGACAGAAAGTCCCTGGCAGACTTGGCTACTCCCTGTTAACCCTTGAGTCAGTAAAGGTAAGGCAGATGGCTCAAGGAGGAGAATGGGAATGCAGAGACTTCCGATCCTTTTTCTTAGCTTCTCTCAAATGAAAGGGAGATTGGAATTGGGTTTTCTCATTGAAGTGTTAAGTGAAGTGCCTCTGTGCCTTAAGAAAGGGATACTCAAGTAATGGGGGGGGGGGGGGAGGGGAAGGAAAATATTTTCTTATGCACTCATAATATCTTAGGAATGGAAAAATAAAGCCGTTGTTTAGTCACTGAGGTTCAGGCAGCAAGCTGAGATCTCAGTCACGGCTGAGATCCTCCAGGCATGGGCACTGCACACATCCCAAGCAGTCCCTGTTGCAAGAGCTGGGAATTACAGGAATATCTGGTAGGATGTCAGCCTGCTCCATGATGGCATGGCAGAGTTCACATCCATGAAGTGTTTCTTCACAGAGAAACACTTCTCTCCCCCAAACAGGGGACTCAGCTGGGAATGGTTCATGGCCCATCTTCATGTCCAAACTTGAACTGTGCCCACATAATGTTTGGAAGAGAGTTAGCTGGCCTCAGCCAAAACCATGCCAGAGGCCATTCTACCAATTCAGCTGGGTGGGTGACTGGGGTGGGTCTGTGCTCAGACACTGTTATTTTGACCAGTCTAGACATAGCTGAAGAATACAGTTCCTACTCCAGGAAAACCACAGTCCGAGGATTGCCAGATAGGCAGAGGAATAAGAACGTCAGTTTCTAGTACATTCATTTTATGTACAAATTACTGTGAGCTCCTGTGAGCAGCTGGAGGAGATAATGAGGTAAGGCCTTGTAAAAAGCAAAGGGCTTTGCAGGTGACCTTAGACCCACTGGTTTCACATGTAGTTATACATATGGAAGACGTCCCAGAAGTGACCTTGGGGAGCTGACAAAGAGAAGCTTGTTGCCCTGACAGAAAAATAAGCCACAGATGGACGAAGTAGTAGATAACAGCAATCTTGACAAGAAAACATAAAAGAGGACAAGACTGAATTAAGCCAGGTTTGAAGGTTTTAATCTTCAAATGACTGATAAGGGAGAATAATTAAACAGGAAAGGATAAAGAGATGGGAACCATCAAGTAATCAAACTTGCTAGAGAGTAGTAACCACTAAAATTAACTGCTTTCTTCTGCCCCTGACAAAGGATTTTAATCTTCTGTATTCATTTAGTCAGCTCCTATCTCCACCTTAATGTTTTTTTTATATACTACACTTTTCTGCAAATATAGCAGATGGTGAATATAGCAGCTGTAACTTCTATATACAGTCAAAGAACATGCATATATATGCAGCTGCACAGAACATACATTAATGGCTCAAATATCTTTAGAGAAATATAACCGTAAAAGGGTTTAATTTGCAGGAAGAAATAGAAATCCAAAATTCATGCATGCCTGCAGTCCCCCATGTGCTATACTCCAGCTACAGCTGACAGCACTGGTGGGACAGCCAGGCCATAGCTGTCTGCTTTGTAAAGAACCTGTAAATTTAACAGCACATGGACTTATCCTATGGCTGACTGGCAAAGGAAGGTGTAGCTGTTGTCTTCTGTAACCCCATTTTATGTGTCCCTGGTCATGGAACACAACCTTGTGATGGGCACGCTGCTACCATTTCTGTCAGTCTGTCCACATCTCTACAGAGAAAGGAAGAGGGATGCAAAATCTAACCCTCTGGAATACTTCCCTGTCTCCCCCTTCATATTGGCATAGTACTGACTGAGCTATATGAAAGGTGTTGGGATCCCAGTCCTTACTCTTAGCTGCATCTAGTGGGGCACTCTTAACACTGTTTGGAAGATTTCAATTTAATTGACCTTCAGGCATGACTTGTTTTTGTGCTCTGAGTATTTTTAAGATGAACCCAGAGGAACTAACTCCTAAATAACTCTCTGATGAGAGAGGAGGAGGACACATGGTGTTACGTTTCCAATAGCTTTGAAGGGTCTGGAAAGTCCCTGAGTGGTGTTTCCAGCTTGGGAGAGAGTTTTCTAAATGTAGAAAGCCTGAGCCATGAAGTAGTCTTTGTTGCCAAAACTCTGAGTGAGAGGAAGAGATTGGTTTTTGGCATGTCAAACCTTCCCTGTCCAACCTTGTGCAGCTGATGGCGCCCTGCAAGGATCACTGTAACTCAGGTGTGGTGCAGTCTGGCTTCCAGAGCTTCAGGGAGTTTGTGTGTGTTGTTTGTGGCCGTGCACTGGGGGAGAGCACCTGTATGGGAAGGTAGAAAACAGTCAACTTCCCACTTTAAGCATGGCGATACTTGCAAATAAACTGGAGTGGAGAGAAACACACTGTAGGCTGGGGACACTGCAACAGGTTTTTTGGTGGCACTAGGGTCCTTCCATCTCAGCTGAGAAGTGTCAGCTCCAGGCTGGAAGTGTGACCAAGCAGGTACTTCTCTGCCATGGCTGTGTGTGTTGCAGCCCCCTGCCCTGGATCTCTGCTCATCCAGAACAGTCAGGCTGAGGAAGCTGCTCTTCACCTCCTCCCAGATGGTGTCTCTGGTGTTTCTGTGTGGTTGGCCATCCATGCCACACATAGAAAGGATGCAGAAGCTCACAAGTACTGAATGTCTTCCAGCAGCCTGCTCCCACTGGGATTATGCTTGGAGCAATTGCATTAAGAGTGGATAGTTTGGATAGTCTCCAAATCTCACTAGTCTCAAGCTAGTAAGCAAAATAAATATATTCCAGAAGGCACCTTCTTGGTTTTTTTCTTTCTGGGGAGTAAGGAAAGGATCTCAATCAGGGCTCTGTGCTGCATGGGCAGAGTATTTAAATGATATTTCTCCTCTCAGTTAGGACTGTAGGGGGTTTGCTTTCTTAGAGAAAAAGCAGAGGAATAAAGAAAGACACAGACTGTTGGGTAAATTGATAACTGGTAGTGGCTACAACCTAATTACTGTGTCTACATATCTGATTAACTTTTTTTCATCTTTTTTTCTGGGATTTTTTTGAGTAATCACTGCTATTACTTGTAAACAAAAATTTTATAAGGTGTGAAATTCCTATACTGTGGTGTTTATCATGATTGTTGACCTTATTCCCCAGGGGAAGGGTGTAGTTCAGCTTGGCATAAGCAATCCTGTGCCAGATGTGGGGTAGTTCATAATAAGAAATGCTATTTACAGAGATGGGAGGAGAGGGGAGAATCAGAGGATCAAGGTCCCAGAGAGTCTGGAATGTGCAGGATCAGATATCTGCATTGGAGCACTTACTGCCTTAATTTGTGTTTCACAGGATGCCGGACTCTTGTGGATCACTTCTCTTTTCAATGAGCATTTGCCTACATATAGCTTATTGCCATTCCAGTCATAGCCCTTGTTTATGTCACTAAAAGACCTCATCACATTTGACTATGTTATTTTTACATAACAACTAAATCAGTAGAGGACCATGGAATATGCAGTATACAAATTCTGGTATCAGCTTGAATGTATGCATCTATATGATTTAAAAAATGGTGAAGGGACTTAAAGTAGTGATGCTTAAGTGCCCCAGAGTTTAGGTGGTGAGGGTTCTGGTGTTAGTTAACCATTTACAAGCACAGAAGCATTTAGGTTCGAAAAGACCCTTAAGATTATCAAATCCAGCCATTAACCCAGCACTGCCAAGTCCACCACTAAATCATGGCCCTAATAAATGCCCTGTCTACACATCTATTAAATATCTCCAGGGCTGGTGACTCAACCACTGAGTTATAGACAAAGATTGATTAGGGAATATATCAATGCAATTCACCAAAGGTTCTGAGAAAAAGGAAACAATGTAAAAAAAAAATTGCAAAATGACTTGATGAATAATCTGTAAAGAGAGGCATGTATATATTGTCTAAGAATCTGTAATTGTCTGGGATTCAAGAGACCCATGGTAAAATCCCCTATCTAAACATCTCCATTCAATGGAAAATTGCATTTAATTGAAGCAATACCAGTCAGCTCTGCACAGGACATGGAAACTTGCTTATGGGGCAGAGCATTCTGTGAGGCAGAGAGTAGTTATGGCATGCTAAGCTAGAAAAAAATCAGCAGGTATTTCTTTCATTACAGAATTCTCAGTGTTTTCCCACTATCAGTGTTTCTTGTAGCTCATCTGGTCCTCTGTTACCTCCTGCATTCTGTTGTTGTTCCAGTCATTTAAAACCTGAGTGAAGTGAACTGAAAACTGGTCATAAAGAAGTTGTGAGAAGACATATAAAGCAGCTGTCATGGTAAGGGAATAAACTGGAAATGGTGGAGGTAGCAAACTGAATCAACTTTTAAGGTGCAAAGAGAAAGATTATGGGGATTTTACTTTAAAAGGGCTGGGAGAACAAAGATGATTTAAAAGAGTAAAGATAAAGACTTGGTTTAAGTGAGGCTTAAGAAGGGTAAGGAAAATACTAATCTACAGCAGTGTTAATCTGGCTACAGCCATGAAGTGTTTTCCTGTCAGCCTACTAACTGGGAACAATATAGACTAGAGACCAAATTGGGGAACTTTTGATCTGTGTGACTGCAGACCTTCACAGACTATACTTTCTTTGTGAGGAAAAATGAAAAAATATAAGAAAAGGACGAAAAAATAAGAGGTGTGGGACAATTAGTAAATTTTTCAAGCAATTGATTTCCAGACCCAGTGAGTGGATCTCTGTCCATACCAATGTGCATATTTCATATGCAGGACTGTGGTCACATTCACCCTCTCCCATTTCTGAGGCTTTTGAGCTAGAGTCTGATGAGGTTTATGGTGGTTGTCCACTGGGTTTGAGGTGAATTTGGGTTGTTTTTCTTTAAGGTCTGTAGCCTGCTTCCTGAAACAGACCTGGAAAATGTAAACCAGTATATATCCATACTAACAGACCACCAGGGAAGAGGGCTGCTGAGCCTTACTTTTTCAGACTGATAATACTGCAGAGCAGAAAAGATCCAATTCTTTGACCCTGGCCCAAGTCTCCAGGTTGTTTTTGTGAATGTTGCAATCACAATAGCAGAATCTTTCCAGGATGTGGAGGGCATTTTGTGTGGTTATGTGTGAAATCCAGAATTTGAAGGAGAGATTATTATAGTTTGTAACTTGCTTTAGTGTTTGAAGAATGCCAATCATCAAAAGCAGAGAGGGCCTTTTGTGACTAAATTTCCTTCTCTCCCAAAGAAAGTGAGAATTCCAAGAAGTGAAAAGGTATACTCACAACACTTGATTAGAAATAAAAGATTTTGTATACTGCGTTTCTGAGTTGACCAGCTATGATACATCAAAATAGGCTTGGGGGTTTTTTTCTATGTTTTCAATGTTTGCTCTCTGATAATTAATCTTGTTTCAGATGTTTTGGCATGCAAAACCACTGCTGAAAATTTAGGACACTATATTCTGCTGAAAAGAAAATTCTGAACAGCTTGCTTTCAGGCTTTTTTGTTGTTTTTTCCCCTCCATGTTCTGCTAAAGATTTACTTGTTAAAAATCAGGTATTATGTGTTGGCAAAGTAGGCAAGTAGTTTAAATTGTTCATTCTTAGTTGTTCTCAGTAGATTTGTGACATGGTTTGTCTGTGCAAACCTTTGCTCAACTCTCATGTGTTTCATAGGTCACCAGTTTGTCTTGCTATTGATGGCAGTGCAACTGTACATTTTGGTGAGTTAGGCACACAACTTACAGCTTATTTAACAGAAGTACTTAGTGAAAAAGGAAAAAATATCCAGACTTACACATGCCTACAGTACAGTGCTCTTCTTCAGAAATCCTGGAATAGCCATTTTGTTTAACAAGTAAATTTTGTGGCAGCAGAACTAATGAAGCCTGGTTTCCTATAGTTTTTTGTCTCATGGGTGATTGACTTTCACTATCTAAGAGGATGTGAGCCCCAGGCAAAGCTTTTCCCATCAGTGGGGTGTTTATATAAGGGATTTCTCCCATGAGGCTTCTCTCATATCTTGAACTCACAACTGCAAGTTTTCTCAGAGCCAGGACTCTGATAGCATCTCTATGCATCTGTCTATTTTCAGGAAGAAAAAGGAAGAGTCTACCAGTGTTAGAAACTGGTTGGAAATATAATTAAGAAATGGACAGAATGAATACACAGGTGAACACAAAATGAATTATCACAATTTTATAGGAAATTCTAGTGAAAATAACTTGGACATAACAGGATGTAGTACTGCAGTGACTATCAGAGATATTTTGTGTGCTTGAAAACCCTGGTTCAAAGTTTCTGCCATGAGAGAAAGCAGATCCAATTATTTATTTCCAAGTTTTCAATGTTGTGTGCACAACAGCAGATGTGAAATGTGCCCATATAATAGTGTTTTCGTCTTTATCTTTTGGTGAGTCCATATAACTACCACCATCAGCAGTTGATTAACTATGCCCTTTAATCCAGATTTCATTGTTTTTCACCTCAGAATAGAAGATTTTCATTTCCGCCCTACCACAAAAGCCTGTGCTGGCAAATTTTAAGACTAATCTTCTAGTTTTCACAATTGCACACTCATTCATAATTGTGTAGGTAATTATCCAGTCAAATGCAAAGTATGCACTATTATTTTTTAAGAACTATATTCTTCAGTGCAGTCCACTGAAACAACTTCTAGCACTTCATGTATTTATTTGGATGGTAAAGGCAAAGTCATAAAGAGATAGTCCTAGTATAGCCAGGATATAGCAATGCTATATTAAAGCCAGTGAAATAAAATTCTAATGTGTATCCTTTGATGCTCTGCCTCAGTGATGCAATTCAAATGTACTTTTTAATGGTGCTTTTATAGTACTTGAACTCTTGGCTGTATTGAAATGCAATTTTTCAATCTTGATGTTTTTGGAACGTGTTGAGAGTGTAATATGCATGGTTTTTATAGATCCCAGAGAGACCTCCCTCAAACTTTTCTTTCACCTACTCACAGAAAATCCTCCCTTGTTTGGGTGCTAGGGAACCCTTGTGAATTAGTCACAGGCAGTGAGGTATGAAGTGGAGTTTGAGCTAGCTGTCTATATTTTAATTAAATTAGAAACTCCGGATTCTTACTAGACAGATTCTTAGGCTGAACTTTATTCCTTCTCCTTGGAGTCTGAACTGCTGGAAATTTCCTGACTTCTTTTAGATGACTTGTATTTTTGAGAGTGTCCCATGCAATTTTTAAGAACTGCAGGGAAAATAAACTGCTTACAGTATCTAGAACGTTTCAGTCATCCATTTCCAGAGACTTTGGAGAGGTATCAGTAGCACCAGTTCACATATGGGGAATTTGAGGCACAGAACATTGAAGTGACTTGCCCCAGACCATCCAGCAAGTAAGAAAGAGAACAAGAGTTAGGGGCTCGTCCTTCTACCTTGTGCCACATCTTTTCAGACACATGCTGCAGCCATCAGGAGAGGAGAAGACATTCACATGCTAGCAGTGAATAGCAGAGATTTTGACCTTCAGAAATGGCAACCACTTCACCTCTGCGGTTCATAAAACAGAGTGTCTGAAGAGTAGAAGGAGATGGAGATTGGCACCTTCTGAAATTCAGACAGCTTGCACCAGTGTGCTGGCAAGGAGAAGCTCACGTGTCTGCCTCTATTAGGAGGAGGCATCCATCCATATCTGAGTCCATCTTCATGTAATTTTTTTCTCTCACTCAATGAAAAAATGCTTTTGAGGGTACAGAATGTAGTTGTACTGTTTTCTTCGGTGTTCAGCTGTGATGGAGGCTCTCATGGGAGAATGAATTATCCTTCCTTTCCTCCTGTGCAGACACCTCATATTCCTTTAGATACTGTCTGGTCTCATATTTTACTAGATGAGCCATCTTATCATTTTAATCATAACCTAAACAAGCTAGTTTTGTCTGTGTGTACCACAGTAGGAGCCTGGGCATAACAGACCAAATTTTGAACTTCTGCCCTGGATTGTGCTGTCTTACCTGTGTAACCAGAGATGGAGAAGTATTTGTGCTGTTCTTCCTACATCCAGTGGCTCAAATCACAGATTTTCAGCAGCCAGAGGATGAGCAGAGCTCATAGGGTTTTTTGCTTCTCTCATAGGCTTCCTCAGTCAGAGAGGTAGGCAAAATAACAACTTTACATATTCTTCTGCAAAAGGGGAGGAACAGCAAGAAACTATAGTGGGGCATGATGAGAAACTCCAGACAGAGAAACTCAATTCTGATATATTTTTAAGTGGTTATTTTTTGCTTATGGCATTCAGAATGCCAGTGGCACCCATTATATAACACGGTCCCAGCATAGGAACTGAAATGTGAACTCCAAACAGTAGAGAAGGAGGGGATCTGTTTACATCTGCTTTAAAGGAGAGCACTGTAAACATAACACTGAAATCTTCCAGTGGAATTTTCTTAACAGCAGTGAAGGGTAAATGTGTATAAGGAACATTGCCCAACAACAGCTCCTACTTTAACATGTCCCCAAGTCCTAAAGCTGTGCACTATTGTTTTGTGCTGGTAAACCATCTTGTGTGCGTACTCAATACTTTTTTTCCACTAACAACCCAAACTGTGGGCCAGGGGAGATTAAGATGAGGTTTTCATTTCATTCAGAGCTCTGGAATCCAGCCCACTGGAACTTGTATCTTTTGAAGCTCTAATAATTAACATTCCTGCATTCCTTAAACTGCAGCACTCACCAAAATGTGCTTCCTGCAGAGCTGAATGAGGGCAAGGACATTGTCTCACCAGCAGGCAGAAAAGCATGGCAACCCTTCCTGGAAGGATTCCTGCTGGTGTGGGGTTGATTGAAGAAGAGGATTCACCTGAGCTTGGAGTGGATAGAAGGCTCCTGGCTCCTTTACAAATACAGGAGGTATGTGTGATGTGGCTCTCTTTAGTCCTCTTTTTTAAACTTATCTAAGAAATAGTCTATTTCTCACCCCAGGCCTCTGCTTACTGTAGACATGCTCAATGTCCCTGTCAATCCAAATTTGGAATCAGATTTAAGAGATTTGTCTCAACCCTCCAAAAAAGCTGTGATTTCTAACAACTATTGTGAGGATACGAATTTTTTTCCCAGACCACTTCCTCCCTCATGGGAAAGGAAGCCGTAACAGTGACCTAACAAAGACTGTCCTCTGAATCAGCTCCCAGATAAGCAGAAACTTGGAAATTGCAAAGGGAAGGGAATGTCAGTAGGTAATGTTTCATACACATTATGTGGCCAGAAGTACCCACAATCCTCTGCTGAAGTGCCAAGGAATCCAACTGGCCTTTCAGTGTGGCACGGTCCTTGCTGACTTTCATTCACATGTGATTGTCTCGGGGTCTTGTAGCATGACCATGACAAACAGTTTACCTCACTTAGAGTTTCTCAAGCTATGATCTCAGAAAAGTTGTGAAGTCCACTCCCTGTCCCAAGGAAGGATCCGTTAAACCAACATCACTTTGTCATAGAGATCTGTCTGGTCTGTTCTTAAATACCGCCCATAATGAGCTCTCCAGACAAACTTGCCAGCGTTTAGTTTCTTTTTTGTTAGAGGACTCTTTCCCCAGATTTCTTGTACTGCAAGTGAAGCATATTGCTTCTTATCCTGTCTACACTGGACCTGGAAAATAGTTTGTTCCTCTCCTTTTCTTTTTGCAACTTTATACACCAAAGATTGTTCTCAAGTCTCTTCTCAGCTTTTTTCTCTAAACATCTTGTTTATTCTGTCTTTCCCTGTATGTCAGGTTTTCTGAACCTCAGTTTCCATCGCTCCCCTCAGGGCTATCTTCATTTGGCTCCATCTCTGAAGCGTGGAGTCCAAATGGGGCAGAGTACTTCAGCTGAGCTCTTTCCCATGCTGAGAAGGGAAAGCATCTAACCTTTCTATGTGTTTCACAGTCCTACCAGCATTTGCCATTCCAGCACTTAGGCCAACAACTATTCCCTAATTTGAGGCTGAAGCAGAAATCTCTAACCCATAAGCAAAGCAAAGCAGGTACTCAAACATCACATTTGAGATACTGCTGGCTCCAGGTGGACTTGTGGCTGAACCCACAGAGGGATCTCACTTGGCTCCCCTTCTCTCTTTTCTGTCTGCTCAGAAAGGGTGACAAGGTGTGGCTTGCCAAGGCAGGCTGCCAACAGCTGAAATTTCCTGTACAGCTGTAGAAACAAATAACTGTTGAGCATGCCTGGTTCCCATCACTCCCTTTCCCTGGCTCTGCTTTGCCCTTTCTAGCTGAAATGTCCTGCTTTGCCATCTACTTGGGGAGGGAGGTACCTAGGATCACAGAGTGCACTCCCAATCTCTTCCACCTCTCTTCTCATGCCCACCTTTTTTTTTGGAAGGACACAGATGGGATTTGTGGGATGTTTGGTGCTGCATGGCTAGTGCTGGGCTTATTCTGGTATGACCTGCTTATCAGAAAATAATCACAAAAGCTGTGGCTTGGCTACATATATGGAGCTTCAGAATGCCAGAGATGGCTTTTCCTATGTCATCTTAACTAATTAAGAGCACAAGGAAAGTGATGGAATGATTAATGCTTTGACTGTCTATGCTCTAGATGCTATTAGAGACTTTAATTCCATAGCAATTGATTGCAAATATCCAGTAACTGATGATGCAAATATGCCATGATTTACTCTCACCATGGGCTTCATTTAGATACCCAATGTCAGTCTGTGGTACCATACACAGTCTTTGAAATACAGCTTTTATAACTATTCATTTCTGTAATGAAAACCAGAATTCTTTCAAGAGCCGAACAATAAAATTGTTAGGCATTTGTTTTTCTAGCTAACCTTCCAGTGACAAAAAATTTAAGGCATATAGTGCAACTGGTTTTCATCTGAGAGATGGGATGGATGATATCAGGGTATAAAACGTACATTATTCTCTGTATGTACAATTTTGTATTATGTAAGTAAATTTATTTTTTAAAATATAGTGGGAAATCTTTTAGTCAAAACAAATATTATTTTCTATGTATTTACAGGCTCTAAGGATCTGTTTTCTGCCTTTTTATTTTAAATCTCTGTGGCTTGAACTTGATTTTCAAGTTTCCATAAGACTGTCCAAATTGGTTTGCTCTTAGAGCCGTATTTTAAAGTTTATTTTCAATTTCTCTTGCAGTCTATCTAGTATTTATCAGTTCCAGGAAAAATCTTGACAGAGAGACTGTGTCATTTTTCAATTCAGTGTGTTTTTAGTGGCTTTTTAGCTCTTATAGATGGAGCATAATTGTGTGTTGTTTAGCTTGCAGATGAGAACTTCACTTACAAGAAAAGAAGGCAGAGACACAGAATTCCAACAGTAAACCAAAGCTATAACAATGTCATGAAATAATGCAAATATAATTGTGATGAAATTACTGCATGAGATTTTATGGCTCATGTGATTAGCTGTCCAGCTGTTTTTAGGAGGCAGGGCTGGAGACCAGTTGTGGGACTGCTCACAGAACATGACATAGGGATAATGGCTTCTGGGTTGAAGTGCCTCACACTAGTAGAACTCCAGGTCCTCTCCTTAATAAGCTGGGGAGAGGGAATGGCAGCAGTGATTCTCAGGAGGCAGAGGCAATATTTTCTATGGAATTAACAGGCAGTCTGGATGGCAGATGCAGGCAGCCATTTGATGTGCATCAGATTGGGACTACTCGAACACTTTTGTCTTAAAAAAATGTAAAAATATATCAGTCACTCTATAGAAAACAGTTTTGTGGGCAGCAACATTACTGAGGTCTAATCCATAACTTTCTCTCTTGTGGGTAGATCTTGTCTGATCTACAGTGCAAATGCCAATAAAACCTGTCCCAGACCTAGGATTCCCATGATGTTTCACATTCACTGATGTCTAAAACTGTTGCCATTTTCCAGTGGAGCTTCCCCTCATTTCAGTTTAACAACCTTGTGGAACTGAATACATTTGACATCTCTGTTCCTCTTACAAGGCAATTGAAGTTGGCCGTGTCCATAGGGGTTATTAGGAGAAGACACATATGATGATTACACTTTTTCAATATCTTAGGAAACTAGGCCAAGAATAATAATGGTATGAGTTTGCTGGATAAAATCACATCAGGTTGTTTTTAGATACAAACTCTCCAGGTTTGGCAGGATCTTGTTTGGAAAATGAATTATGCATTTTAGGGGTTCGCTGTAAAGTCAATTACAGATTCCTTGGTAAGACAGATCTTCATCTTCTGCTCTTCCCCATATGAAGGACAGGTGATGAAAAAGATAATAATTTATTTCTTTAGATTATAGGAAGTCAAAGGGGAAATTAGTTCAGATGGTTTATCTACTTTGAACGTTGTATACAGAATGCTACATGTCCCTTGTCAGAGGGAGCTGATTAACTATTTCTAAAATTAAGAATTGAAAAAAAGTTAAAAGTAGAATAGGATTCTACTTTTTCAAATATTGAGTAAATCCTCAGCACAGTAAGCAAGGCCTGCAGAGACGTTTAGCACATGCTCCCCTTGAAGTATCTTTTAACTGCTGAAACAAGTCACCTGAATATTTTTGAAAAAAGATACTTAATTGCCTTTCAGAACAAAATCAAAGTTATGCAGTAGTAAGAAATTCTTGGTACTATCCAATAATGAATGCATAAAGCCCAGGGTTGCATCCAAAGTAGACAAAGTCATGTAGTAGTTTAAGCAGATCTTTTGGGGAAAGTTGGGGGTTTTTAATTTCATATCCTTTAATTTCATATCCTTCCCTCTCCATTCCCTGCCCCTCCCCAACCCCCAACCCCCCCCCACCAAAAAAAAAAAAAAGAAAAAGAAAAAGTGGACCAAACACTAAAAACCAGACACATGTTTTCAAAAATATAAAATTTTAATAGTCAGAAAACAATTGGTTCGAAAACTCTTCCAAAAAAATTTGCTGGCCTCTGATCACAGGTCAAAGAACTGGTAGATTTTAAAGCCAGGAGACGTTATAAATATTAATCTCTTTCAGTTTTCCTTATAGGACAAACCATAGAATTTCTCCCTGCTGTTCTTGGTTTGTGCGTAGAACATTTGAGCCAGGTGTAAAAAAAATTTATATTGACACAAACTTGAAGTAAATGCTTCATTTCCTCACAGTAGAAATATTCATTCTTTACAATTTGAACTTATCTAAATTTCTTTTGTCGCCATGGGATCTTGTTATGTCATTATGTCCAGCATTAAAGCATCTGTCTTTACAATGTGAAGACCAGTGTCTGCACTGAGGTGAGGATATGTGCTCAGCAAAATGAGATTAACATCAAAATGTGTGTCACAAGCTCAGAGTGCATGAACATTTTCCAAAAGCTGAAGTATCGCATGAAGCCTGGAAATGGGGGATCTGTTGAGTTACCAGCAACAGAGGTGAAAGATCAAGTTTTAGTGCCAATTACTGGTTTCCCATGTGCCTCTCCTTAATGATAATATCCTATGAGAGGCTATGATTTAACATAGTCACCACACTGACACATGAGAGCTACATCTAAGGAGAGAGAAAACAGTGGTTCAACTGTCTCTTCTTTCCAGAGCTGAGAGAGCTGACAGTGACCAAGTATGTCTGGTCACTTCTATCACCAGAAACATGATCTGTCATTTTTGCTGGGATTACGAAGGTAAATAACGTGATTCTGTATCTTACATGGTTGAAAATATGTTTTGGAAAATATGCTTGATATCTCTTATCTCCTTTCTAGCATACAGAGTCAGCATAAATATGAAGTCTTCGGTAAGCAACAAATTTTGATGAAAATTCTCCATCTAGAAAGAGGGAAAAGGCAGAAAAGTATTCAAGAAATAGTTATAGTGACATTTGATTTTGAAGCTCAGCATATCAGAGGGCATCAATGATCTTCAAATACTGCAATTAAAAACTTTGGGCACACAGAATTCATTAATATTTTCTCTGTCAAGCCTCCAATTGATTGGTCTTTAGTACTTTGCCATTTTAATTTACATGGTGTGCTTCCTGTCTGGTAACACATGCAAGATTTACTGTGAGCTTTGAGCTTCACGTTCAGCCCCATGAAGGGCATCGGTGTTCAAACTGGAAATACCAAAATACAAAGCCACAAAGGAGGAGCACTTTGTTCCTCCCTGCCCTATAGTCATCAAGTCCATCTCTTTTTGAGGTGTCTGGATTTCTATTCTGCACACCTCTGATTGGAGCCTCAGAAGCACTTTTCTGACAATGCTTGGCATGGTTCTGCCGCCCTCAGAAGGGTCCAGTGCAATCAGCAAGCTGAGCACCTTTAACACGAAGCCAGTTGGATCGGGCCGGTGCAAACATGGATCTGACTCCCTCAAATGGTGCTCACTGGGACAATGTGCCACTTCTCACATTAAGCTGAGGGTACCCATCTTCAGCAGACATTAGACCAAAGCTCAGGTAGTTAAGTGGATATCTGTGTGCATATGTATATATGCATATGTCTGTTGTTTATTATAAAGAAGCTACAAATGATCTCTGGCACAGTTACCAAGACCAGAACTCTCCTCCCAAATGACTGCCCTGACCACTTAGACAAGGGCAAGCTGTGTCCTGCACTTACTGTATATGGCTTGACTTTCTTCTAACCTGAGAAAAAGCCTGAGCTTGTGTCTGGCCTCCTTGGCCAGTGCTCCCAGTAGAA
Source organism: Anomalospiza imberbis (assembly GCF_031753505.1). Classification (NCBI taxonomy): domain Eukaryota; kingdom Metazoa; phylum Chordata; class Aves; order Passeriformes; family Viduidae; genus Anomalospiza; species Anomalospiza imberbis. The sequence goes on along the minus strand of NC_089683.1, from coordinate 78,339,352 downwards.
ACCTGGCAGGAGCTGTCTATCAGTGCAGCACTCCATGGAGATCTGATGTCCCTGTTCCCCCAGGTTCATGGGTAAAAGCCTCTGGGAGCCAGGATAGCTGCAGGATGGTATGGGATACGTGGCTCTGAAGAGACCAGGTCAGCTAGCAGACCATAGGGCAGCTCTGGTCACTGCCTGAACCTCGGCAGTGACTCCCAGGATGTGTTAGCTGGGGTGTCTTGCTGTCCAGGGTCTAAATGTGGTCAAGCATTCCATTCCAAAAAGGAAAGATCAAATTGTGCAGTTTCGTCATTTGAAAGTAGGGAAGAAAAGGAATGCAATGAAAAATGGGGAAATTAGAGTCTTGTTGCATGTGTGGGTCAGTCTGCTTGTTTGTTTTCAACCACTTAAATAGAAAAGGACACATTAAAATTGTCTAATGATTCCAAGACAATGTATTATTCTGTGTTCAGAGGAAGTTTGGAAAAGTTCAGGTGACAAGTAGAATTTGAGTTGTACCTGTGTGGCTGTGACTGAAATGGGAGGGTTCTGCCTCCTACAAGGTAAGTTAACACACAGAGCATAGTGTCATCATTTCTCTAGTGCAGATGGGGCCATTCACCTGGGGAACACGGCTGTGTGTGTGTTTGCCATGTCACATAGCGGATGTTTGTCTCTAAAATTGCTTTTCACTAGTTTTGGTTTCTCAGTAGTTTTGGTTTAACCCATCTACTGACAACTATGGTGTCCTCTATCCTGGAGCAGGAAAACAGGGAATGCTTTTCAGTTTGCTGAATCTGTCTCCTCTTGTATACATCACTGCTTGCTTTGTCGATCCTTTAGTGCAGCAGCAGTCATGTCAGTAAAAAAGAGGAAAGCATCAAAATTTCCTACTGCAGGCAGAGACTCGCACACAATGACTAAACTGGATTTGTCCAAACTTCTGCCTTTTCATTCTTTCTCAGATGTTTTGTGGGGAAGTTGTTTGTGTTCTGACAAGCAAACTATTGTGTTTGTTTGTTTGTTTGCTTTTCAAGCGTTAGGTATTTTAAAAAGTTCATTTTTTATGCTCCAATGACTACCCAAATTGCTACAATCCATTAGTATTTGCCTGGAGGATTAGGACTAACATTTAGAATAAAGTTCCCAGAGTGTCTCTTTGATTATTACAGAACTACCCCATGAAGTATTATTTGGTGGCAATTTTATGATGTGCCTAAGTGGAATAAAATGTCAATTTTATTAAAAAAGGAATGCACCCAAGGATACTGCAATGGGACCCTGCTACAAATGTTTTGCAATAGGACACATTCTCATGAAGTGATTTAGTGTCTCAGCTGGGACTTAGCTCCCAAGGAGAATTCCAGAATTGTCACTTACTGACACTGGTTTATTTTCAGTGGAGAATGCTGACTTCTCAGAAAAGGAGGAGGGGCAAGAACCATCTCATTTGTTTTATCCTTGTGTTTGGTGGGTCAGGACAAAGTTATTTGGGGGCAATTGTGTTGCATTCCTTGTCAGATACTCATTCCTCAAGTGCTGAGCAGGGAATTTTAGTGCTTTCACTTGGGCTAGTTAAAAATAAATTGTGTCAGAGGGTAGGAGATGCATTTTATATGTCTCTTCTAAACCTTGCAGTCAAAAATCTCTGTAAGCTGTGCAAATGTGCTGCAATCCTGTTAACATCTGGCAAGAAACAAATGGGAAAAAAAACAGTTAAAAAAAATCTTTAGCATGATATTGCAAGGCAAGTTTTTAATTAGCTGGGGTTATTCTTTCCCCCTTATTTTGTATAGGCCTGAAGCGATCAGCAGTTTCTTAGTTGGAAAATATGCTGCTTCCACTGACAGTTCTGGTTACAGTGCAACTCCAGCTACTGGACTGTCTTGTTGGAAATGAATTGTTATTGTTGCATTTCTGAAAACAGTTCTTGAGACTGATGGGGGTGGTGCAAGCTTGCAGGACTGCGTCTGCAGTCAGCACATGCCGGTAGGTGATGTAAAGATGAATGACTCCTTGAATTTCAAGTGACATGGAATGTAAATCAGGTAAGTCATAGGCAGAAACACACATTTCTGGAGAGCTATGTCAAAATTGGAAACATTTGAGTTCTAATTAATGAAATGAGAAAAGCCACTTTTGGCATTACTTTCCCAGAGAAGGATGCTTTTTAAATTATAAAACACGTTATGGCTGCTGTTCTTGTATGTAGGTGTGTCCATGTATACACATACCTAAGCACAGAGGAAACTGATCCATTTCTTCTGTTTTTAACTCATGCCTAAGGAAAAGATGAATTCTAATTTATAAACCAGACATATTTCTTTATGATAAATCCAACTTAGAGTTAAAACATGCTTTGAAATTTTTCAATATTTGTATCTTTTTGAGAGAAAATGTCCATGCTTCATGCTCAGAAAATTGAGATATAATTTAAGTGCACTTTCTCAAAAGATAGAAAAGACTTTGCAGGTGGATGATGCATTGCATCTCAGGAGCTCTGAAGATTGTCGGTACCTATTTTACTTACATGTGTGTGTCTCCTTGGTACCCAGAACTGTCCATTCTCTTCTTTTAAATGAATTAATGTTTAGCTTTCAGCCCAGCAGAAGTATAGCAGAGCTCAGGCTGGACACTTCTTGAGTGCTGTGCACACCCCTGTGTGAGGTTAGATACTGACTCCAGCAGGAGTCCCTGCCTGGTACGTGCAGCTGGGTATTTCTGGCAATCCTAACTCACCATATCAGTGTGTAAAGTCTGTGACAATTTCTCTTTATATAGCAGTACTTTCTCATGACTTTAAAATAATTTACTGACAACGAGGACCTCAGTTACTAACATTTAAAAGTAACAAGCTTGCTAAAAGTGATGGGCAAGATGGGCATTGTTAATTGAAGGGGGACCATGGAAGAGGATAGTTTTGGTTTCTCTATCTGCATTGTCCTCCCTTTCCTGCCATGCAGACAGACTCCCTTGCTGCACAGGGATGGCAGAACTGGTGATTGTGGGGGAAGTGCAGAAAAGTTTGGGCAGAAGGGCAAAATAAGAAGGGGTGGAGATTGAAAGACAGCAAACATTATTTCCACTGCCTCCATGAGACAGCAAGAGTTTTGAGAGGATCCCAGCTCCTTGAAGATATTTGACTTCTCTAAAGGCTGCTGAGAAAGAAAGGGAGAAATAGAGAAGACCTGCACATCCTTACCTAATGGAATGTCTGACCCTGATGCTGGGAGAATGTCTCAATTTTGAGTCTCCCTTAGGCAGCTTCAAAGTACTGGAAACTCCAGTTGAGGGGCATTAGGGTTTATGGCTTTTGGGTTTCAGAGCAGGTAAACTCCAAACTAAACTCCAATGAAGCAAGCCACTTGGGTATGTAAATTAGATCTTTCTTTCTTGAAGGATGAGATGTAAACGAGATCCTTCTTTCTTGAAGATGTAACTAAACACTGATGAATCAGGAGCTGAATTATCATACAACTAGTCAGTGATGCTCTTGTTTCACTGGAATGGAATGTGGTGTGATATATATTGTGATACACTGTGGGACTGAGAGACTGGAACTGCTTAGAGTCAATCCAAAGAGTCAACTGCAGAGCTTAAAGTAGCAAAATGCAACAAAAGTATTTGGGAGCTGCAGTTCTCGAAGAAAGCACTCTCCAGTGTGTCTGTGCTTAGGCAATTTCTTCTTTCTTTTCCCTCACTATCCTCAAGGTTCTGCTGGGATAACTGTGAGGCATCGCTGTCCTTCATTGTCCGCTGCCTCTGCAGAGCCTTCTGAGCATCGAGATCAGGCAGGTGTATCTGTGTCAAGTCACAAAATATGGGGAAGTTAAATCAGGACATTCTAAAAGTCTTAACAGATGCCAAGCAGCCATATTCAGAATTGCCAACACCTTTATTTTTATCTTACTCAGTTTGTGATCGAGCTTGAACATGTGTGTACACTAACATTAGAACTATTTGCATGCCAGGTTCCAGAGTTCAGTTATTTTTGAGTTAACTCTATAAAAATAAATATTTTTTTTAAGTGTGTGTCATTTGATCAGGCGAAGAAAGGGAGATTATTTTATTTAAAGCAGAAATAAAAGACACTTTTTCTTTCAAATTGGTTAATTAAACAAAGAAAAGGCAAAGCTATGCATGGACATCAAGCACAAAACAGAAGGTGCTATTCTCTGTTGCCTTCCTCCCTTCTCCAAAGGTAAAAATTAATCTAACTTTTAGATCCATGAGAGCTGGTCCTCATAGCCATTATGTGATATCTGCTATACAAGGAATCTGCAGCACTTCAGGGGAAGTTATGGCCCAATGCACTAATGCTCCATGCTTCTATACCAACATTTATCTATTTTTTCCTAGTTTTCCAGTTCCCAGACAGATTGAAGTACACTTGAATCAAATAGCTAACCAATTTTTTCTGATATGTAAGATATTTAAGGGGTAGATTCCGTATGTCTTGCAGTTAACATCTGCTTGCAGATGTAGCTCATGTGTTTGTGCATGTAAAAACAGGGCTTTCCACTCAACTAATAGATTTCTTAATAAGACTACTGATGGGATAATCTGTCTTTATAAAGTCCAATGGCATCTTCTTAGGGCTAATCCTGAACTTACAGCATTTTTATGTAGAAAGAAACAGGAAGAAATGTTCTGTAGATTCAGGGAAGTAGTACAGCCACTCACTGTGGCTGCTACTGTGTTGGGCTGGCTGCAGTTACAGCCAAGCCCCTGTAGAAGAGGGTCTCTATTTCTATTTGATTATTAAAAACAGTGGTCCAGATGCAACATCTGGCTCAGGAAATCCCTAAACTCCTGATTGTCGGAAACACAGAGGATATTAAGAGAGGGGGGTGTGTGGAGGGGGAGTCACTCTGAATGCACCCTGTTCTTATATTCTTTTCCTGAGCATCTGCCTTTGTCTGCCGTCTAAGGCAGGATATTGGGCTGGATGGACCTTTCATCTACCTCGGGGTGGCAGTGTTCCGTGTTTGGGGGATGGAGTGGGCTGTGGCTGTGAAACCCCATCATCCGGGATCTGATGATGCCAAATGTGACTTTCCTCTCCTGCCTAAACCTTTATGGCTGTAGTGCTTCATCTGCTTTCCTGAAATCCTGCTCACAGCAGAAGTGCAGCATAGGAGGAAGGAAAGAGTTGGCCCCCTCCTCAAGGGCTGTGTATTTTTATGTATTTATTTTGGCTTGGATGGAGATTTTTTCTTTTCCGCTCTGAATAGGAAATTCAGAAAAGTGACATCATTTTTAATCACTGACAGTTTATGGGTTTTGAAAAAGATTCTGGATAATACTGAGCAATTAAGATGCCATTTTAATAGTTCTTTCAAGTGAAATCAAGTGAATAATTAAATAAAATTGAATGAGGACCATGTCAGGCCACCCACAAGCTCTCATATCCGCTACAAATAGATGAATAAGTTAGAGTGTGGGACAAATGCTGTGTCTAAGTGGTCCTATTTATGTGTTATTGGATGACTCTAGGAATGAGGCTTTGAGCTGGAAGATTTCTTTCCTTTGAACACTGTTTCCAAGCAAGAACATGCAAGATTGTCAATTCCTATTCAAACAGCAGTAACTATCCCATCTTTTAAAATTGTTTGTGGTAGTGTTAATGCTATTGTTTTGTACAGATGGTCTGCTCTAAAAGTCACAGAACATAAACAGGAATTTTTGCATTAAATGCTGGATTAGAATTTCTGCTGCCTAGTTATTAGTATGATGATATATGAATGCATTTTGAAAGTTGCTTTAGACTGCAAGTATGGGGTATGGCATTACACATGGTTTGTATTTGTTCTACACAGATAAAAAAAGCAAAGTGGAGACAAAGGGAAAACAAGTACTTTTGAGATAAACGGTACAATAACTAAGTAGGTACATCTCTCAGTTGTAGATCAGTTCATTTTCTTAGGGTGAAAAAACCTTCTGTTAGGCTTTGCCAGTCTTACATGTTAAATTTTGTGGTAGGATTTCTCATTATAATTAGAAGTATTAACTGGAAACTGTATTTCCGAAGTCTATTCTTTGTACTTTAACTGGGATACCTAACCCTGTCTTATATCTGTGCAAAATATTGATAAAATATTGGTGTTTTAAAAATGTCCCATTTGAAGTTAAGACAGAGATGTTAATACCATGACGTATGATAAGAGCCTTGAAAACTTGACTTGCATCTACAGCATTATTTTTACTGAAATGCACATGGAGGAGGCAGCGATTAAAAGCAACAGCCACAATAATCTCATTGTATTTCACCTATAGATTCACAGAAAAACTCGTATTATTCCTCAAGAATTGCCTCTGTAGAATACCTTCTGAGCACAGCTGGTGGAGTGGGTACCAGATAGCACTCCCTGCTCACCCCACGCAAACTTGTTTTCCCTTCATCTCAGGGAATGAATGGATCATTACCTCATGCCTGTAGGTGCTACCCTAGTTCAAATACATACTTCCTGTTTTCATTCGCTCCCAAAACATGCTTTTCTGGTTTTACTTTGAATTTGGGACAATATAGGCCCCCTCTGGTGGTCAAAATATCTTCTGTACTTTTCGACAGTATTTGACTCTAAAGATGTTTTGCTGAGGGCCCAAAATATCTGCTTTACATTTTAAAGTAATATGACCATAGTTCATTTTTCTAAGAAAACCAGTGGAATGAGCCAAAACTGGAGGAGAAAAATGCGTAGGAGAGGTGTTCCAGTGTGTGTCAGGTCCCAGGAATGTGGTCAGTGGCACTGACGGGTGCACACAGAGAGTAGCTGCAAAATTCATTGCACCAACTCTCCCTGCCCAGCTGGCACACAAGAGTAGAGATGGTGCTGGAATGCCAGGGCTGGGCCTGCTGCTGGAGGCAGGACAGTGCCTTAGGGAGAAATGGGAGACAAAAGGTTACTGCTGAGGAAAAAGTGCCTGTTTAATTTCACAGGCTGCTCTTTCTCTGATCACTGGAAATCACAGACATACTGGATCTGTTGAGGTACAGAAAGCAAGCATTGGTTGATTTTACTGGTTTCAGTGCCTCCACTTACTTTGGTAGAGTGGTGCTAAGAATACCCAAACATTTGGACTTACAAGAGAGTTATGATGTGCAACATTTAAATTTAGAGGAAGACTCTTCTAATAACTTTCCTTTTCCTATAATACATTTGCATGTGAAAAAGTGGCATTTCCCTTTGCTGTTGTGTTGGTGTTGTCCTCTGTGGCAAGGTATTTCAGCAGTATCTGATTTCCAGGAGGCTGAGACAGTTTCTGAAACTGCTGGGGAAATCAAATGTTTAAAATCACTATAGCATCTTTGAAATCAACTGTGTCATCAGGAAATAATCCCAATGGCTATCCCAAATCAGTCTCAACAGACACTAGACAGGGCATCTCCTTCCCTTATGAATCTGGCTGATTCTTGCACATTGCACAAGCTTCCACTGGCATTTCTTAGGCTGTTCCCTAAGCCCTGGACTTGACTTTCTGTCTGCTGCCTCCCAGCAGCCACACATACCATCTGCCACTCAAAGGATAAAAGAGTCCTGTCAACACAGCAGCTGACCAAGAAAAAGAGTCATTCACCAGTGTGTTTATTCGCTGAAGAGCACTCGATCAATTCTATCAATGGTGACAAAGAGGATTTAATAGTAACATACAATAATTCTGTTGCTGTTTTAAAACCCCACTAGCCACAATAATGGTTGCTGAAGCACTTATCATTGTCATGTGATTCCTATTAGCCTATTCTTAAGGAAGCCAAGGAAGAGGGATTGTGCTGTTTCATAAAAATACATTTAATGTTATTCAAAAGTTTGTAATACAAGTGTTGGCTTCCCAGAATCCCCTGCTTTTCTTCATCTCCTAGTAGCTCTTCTGCATACCTCTAGCCTGCAAAAAAAACCACTCTGTGCCTTAATCCACTGTGACATTTTAAAACTGCTAGCAGGAGTCATCCTGGCCAAAGGAACAGTTGGGTCTTTTTCTGTAGTAAGTCAGAAGGCCCTGCACAATGTGCTGGTAGGTTTGTACTGTCAGTAGCTGTGTGCTGCCATCAGAAGAGAGACGAGCTGTCAGAGTAGCTGGATTGCTTAGAGTTTAGGGTATGGGGTTTTTATTCCAGTTTAATTAATTTCTATGTCATAAATAGGTATTTCCAAAATAGAAAGTCAGAAATGGGCATGAAAATTTTATTTCTTCTTTTCAATGTAGGATTAAGAAAAGGTGAGTAAGCAATACTTGCTCACAGGGTTGTGAAGAGGATAATGGCTTTAAGAAAGAAAATGAAAATGACATTATGGCTGCTTTTATGGAACTTTCTTGTTCAAAATTTCAAATGCTGTATTATGTTCAAAAATAGTTTTTTCACCTTAAGAAATGAAGGCACTATTCATATTCAACCTTCAGAGTCCTTCTCCTTTACTGAATTGAAACAGTTGTTATCAAAGTCTTTTTTATGTATCAGACTCTGAACTCAGTCCTTAACCTCCTTTTGATGAGTTAAATAGTCATAATTAATGGGCTTTCTCCTAGATTATGTTTATTTTCCAGGTAACTGATTAGCAGTGTTCCAGCTACATAAAATGGAAGTATTAAGGTGCAACTCATGCCAGGACTGTGGCATGGTTACGGAAGAGGTGGAATGACCAGCCCATCTTCTATCATGGCCTTGTTTCATCTTCCATGCAGTGAGCAGTGGGATTTCTAGGGCACCAGTTTTGACTTATTCTAATTATTCCTGGAATTCCCCATTGCTGGCTTTTGTTCAAACAATGATTTTGGTACGGAGCTTATAGGAAAAGGAAGATTGGTCATGTCCAAGTTAAAAACTCTTGTGGCTTTTCTGTGAAGTTACTATAATTTATCAGCATCCCTTTTGAACTGCAGGCACTAGGCCAGGACAGTATTCCAGCAATATTTGCTCAGGACTGCGTGCAGACATCCGATAGCCGTCCTACTGGATACAACCCCTGGGTATCTGCTCATGTATCCAAGAGCAGCATTGTCTCTTTTAGCAGTGTGTCACACTGGGAGCTCCTGTTCAGCTGACAGAGCAGCATGACTCCAATATGTCTCCAATGACCTAAGGCTCATGAAAGAGATCCCTTTTTTTTCTTTCCAACCTCAGTTAATCATGCAGGGAAACAAGATTACATTGAGGTCTTTTTAACCTTTTTTTTTTTTTTTTTTTCTCCTGGGGACTAGCTTCATTCCTGTGCCCCAGAAACAAAGACCTTAGGTATGAATGGCTATATGGCTCAAAGAATCCATTCTCTTGCTTTGTTCAGGCAATATATAACAGATGCCAGCAAAGGTATTGAAAGAACTTTTGGTATGGGTATATGCATTCCTTTGACTGGGTGCTTGCATTCAAGAAAGTTTATGTAATTATGATAGTAAGAGCTGATATTTGAATACTATCCTTGCTGCAAACTACTAACTAAAGTTGAACAGGACTACTCTATTTATCCTACTGCTGGTACTGAGAGCTGCTCCAAAATACTGTTCAAAAGATCAGTGAAAAAAAATGTAAAGAAAAATAGAGTATGCAAGTGAGTAGTGGGCAGAGTGTAAAGGGCATGTATATCCAAGCTGCTGTGAGGTTCCTAATTACTGTAAGATAGTGTATTCATGTGACAGAATCTGGCTGAGATTCTCCATCCTTCTTCCTCATCATTACTGTTGGCAGCTCCCCAGGCTCCTGCCAGGGAAATTCAGCCACAAGGTGCTGTGTGCTGCATGCCCAGCATCCTGAACATCAGGCTGATAAAGATGTCACAATCAAGGGACAGAAAGAATTAAGTAAGGAATTTCACAGCCACACACGAGGGTGGTACTGAGGAAGAGGGAATAAAGACAAAAAGGATTTTTCAATAGAAGTGCCCAGCTTCTATTCAATAGAAGTGCCCAGATCAGCTGAGGACAGAAGAGGAAGTTGAGTTGAGCTGGTAGATCTAAACAAAACAAGCCAGAAGATGGGCTGTAACATAAGGATGATCCTCCATAGCAGCAAGCAAACGAAGGCAGAAGCATGCGCAGGCTTCATTGCTTCATTATAAACTCCCTTGTAGTGCTCTGTACTTGGCAGGCTCCCGACTCACCCTCTGTGCCAGAGGATTTTCCTGGCTAAAGCAGTCTGCTGGCAGATGCTCACCCACCTCAGACCCAGAGATACCATCTCCCAAACAGCCTTGTGACTAAGAGGAGGATGACTATATTATCATTAAGGTATCCTGAAAAATATAGATAGGAACACTGGTTACAGGAAAAGCTTTGAACATTGCCATGCTCGCAGGAACAGAGAGCTTTAGTGTGTGAGGTTACTCACAGTGAGATTTTCCCTTAAAGACAGTCTGTAATATCAAGGTAGGAAAAAGTAAAACAAAACTCCCTATTAAAACTACATTTGGAAAGCATCCTCTTCAAGGCCTTCCTGGGCTTGTGATGCTGCTGCAGGCCACAGTACCCCAGCTGTGGTGTGCACTGTGGGCACTCAGAGACATTGTCTGTGGCTTTTCAGCCCAGGCAGTACCCCTGCCTTGGTACAGACAGCTTTTCCCAGCCAGGATGGCAGGACTGCTCTCTTTCTGCCTGCCTGTCCCATTTTTCTGGGCACTGGAATATCACATGGTACTAAGGGGATTATGTCATGTCTTCCCTCTTCTTCCTGCCTGCTTCCCACCCTTAACTTCACTTGATTAATATTTCTATTGTATACTTTAATTAGCACGATCCTGGCTGCAGGCTACCTTTCCCTGTTCCTGGCCTCTTTTAATCACAGCAGTTTATATAATATACATTATTTTTAAAATGTTAATTGTGCAAGGACCTTTTTGGATTTTTAATGTTTAGCTTGCTGTGACCTTTGCACAGGATCTGCCTGTGACATAAATTCAGCATACATCAGTTTGTGGTGGCAGGCTGCCAAAACTACCCTGCCTCTTATCACCTCTTCCCCTTACAGTTTGTTAGATTTCTGGGAAACGCTGCCCCAGGTGTTAATGCAGTGAAACCCTATCTGTATCTGTTCCTAAACACCTATCCTGTGCTGTGCCAAATTAAAAGGTTGCCTTTGTTTGGCATTTGAGAGGGTCTGCATTTATGGCACAGCATGGGCTGAGAATACGGACCAGCCCAGTGAGCTGGAGTAGAGGTCTCCGTCTCTCAGGAAGGGTGCAAAGAGAGGCTCATGTACCCAGAGGGATTTGCCAGCCCCTCAAGGTGAGAAGTGCCTCCAATGACTTTCTGCTGCTGTAAACTCTGAACTCCTGCAGCAGCCCGAGCCACACTGGTGGGTGCAGGTGTTAACAAGCCCACTGACCAAGTCAGTTCACTCTGTTCTTCACTGTCTGTAATGTGAGTACCTACTGAGAGATACTAATGATAAAGCAATCATGACAGTGACAATTCTGTCATTTCACAGTGTCAGCCTAAGCATACAGTGACAGATGCAGATCTCAAAAGAGGGTGACCTCTGGCAGTGAAAAAAAGAAAAAACAACAGTGAGCAGCTGGGAGGGTGCCCAGGAGCTTCAGTGTCTGACCCAGTTCAGATGCAGATACAGCAACACACCCAGGCAAAGCCTCATTAACATCTTTATAAATTTCTGCAATAGCTGGGTGTTGTCTGAAGGTTTGCCTTGAGCACGCCCACACAGCTGAGCCTCAGCTGAGTTGGGCTGTAGAATATACAGGGTAAAGTAACAATGCTTCTTTTTAAGAAACAGATCAGCATCTGAAATAAGTCACTGTGCTGGACTTAGCCAAACCAAATTCCTGGTGTCTGGAGTTTTGTCTATCTGGTGATAGCAGGATTAGATACAATATGCATGAATATACTGCGCGACCATGCAAAACCAAATACGGCCACAAAGTTAATTGTGGTTTAATTAATACAGTCTGCTGCTCCACCAAGTTTTTGATTATTTGTCCATCTTTAGATTTTCAACAAAGCATTCCTGCACTGTTGGATGCCTTCAGAAAAAGAAGAAAAAATGTATCTTCCTTTCCACTTTGGAAGTTTAGCTTGATTTCAAGCCATTTTATTCAACAAAATAATTTTTTGTTTGTTTATTAACAACACATTTGGCATGTCCATTTTTCAGGACTTTTTTAAGATTCTAAATTTTTGTGAAATTCAAAGTGAAGAACATGAAATATTTTTTACACATGGCATAAAAAACTAAAGCAGTTTTAAAACGTGTTTTAGTTAAAGAAATAAACATGTTCCTGAAATATTAAATTTACTTGTAAACTTTGTTGAACAATTTCATGTCTCAAACTCCAGCTTTTAAAAACATATCTGTCTTAACTACGAGATGGTACTTTTGCCCACTCACGACATTTGACACTGGGTATTTTTTTCCTCATTTGGTTGTTTGGTATAAAAGGCTAAAAATAAAAGCATATTGTTCTGAGCATTGTGGACAGCTTTTCCAGACGCGGAAAACTGAGGGTTTTATGACTTAGGAAAGCAGAGTTCCCAGCGGGCTGGTCTGCTTTTTTTCCATTCTTCCCTTTAGGGTTTTCTGAAAACATTTCACTTACTGTTGACTCTGCAGTACATTTACAGTCTCGTATTTTTAGGGTTTTGTGCGTACCTCCCATGCGCGCGTCCCATGCGCAGAGAGCTATCACGGCACTTCTGTGCGATCATTCGCTCAGACGTGACCAAAGATTCAAACTGCTGCAGGGGCCTGGATTTGGTTTTCTCCTTTCCAAACAGTAGGCAGAAATTTGCTCTCTGCTTAGAATGGATGTTCAGGGGGCAGCAGCCCTGGCAAGGAGGGGAGCCCTTGGAGGTGTCTGCTCCAGCCTGGTGTGTCCCCTCATCCAGCTCCCAGGGCTGTGTCCTGGCTAAAAGCACGTGCCCTCCCATCTTTTTCCAAAGCAAAAGCTAAGCAGAAGCAGTGCAGCAAGGTTTGAAAGGGTGAAACACGCCTTTGTGTGCTCCCTTGTTATCCTGAACAGCTGGGTTAGAGCCGCACGCAGCCCATGGCCATGAATGGCAATATTAACTTTAAAAAGAAAATCCTAGTTTTGATTGGCTGAGCCAGCTGTCCGATGGCACAGCTTTCCAGCAACTTAGAATTTCTTTGTAACTAGGGAATTGTTGCAAAATAGGGAACAATAACATTATATGAAGACTGATACTTAAACTGGTATAGCCAAATTTACCTTCTAGTTGTATCTAAATTAATAATCTAATTTTGAAAGGAAATCAGAACCTAACAGCTGCTGTGACTTTTCTGAAACTGTTTTAGAAAGAGTCAGATTATGATTTTTTTTGAGTATTTGGACACCTGATAGCTTATCCTTAGAGTATACTTCTGCTCATTGTTAATTTTTTTTTTTTTTTTTTTTTACCTAGCAGTTGAACTGGTAAATGTACGAATCCCTTAAAACTTAAACCATATAAAAAGTATTTTGTTTTCAATAGAGGGGTCCAGTGTGAATTTCATGTTCAATACATGAGCCAGGATGTGATTAATTTTCCAGTAACTGTATGCCAATATTTCATGAGTTCTTAAACTGATAAGCTTCACTGTCAGACTAAACATTCTAATATTCGGTGTTTTCTAAAATGTTATTGAAGTGTGTTTTCTCTAATATATCTAATGATAAAAGTCTTAACGTTAAGTCTATGTTATTTAAATGTTTTTTTAAGGCTAAAGCTTAACTGATAAATCTATTGATCTAGTTAATAATTCTTAAACATCACACCTTCTTTAGTGATTTAAGACACGACCGTTGTCTACGCCTCTGTAAAAGAAATTTATATTAACAATTACAAGGTACTAGGAAGTACACTGGATATAAAGCCCTGTATAAACATAGAAGTTGTTATTAATCGGTAAGTGAAGTGCTAATAGTCTTGCAGATAACTCGACATACATGTTATCCACTCAGGAAAAGCCTGAACTTTGCTAAGGTGGAAAGAAAATTCTCACATAGAAAGCAGGGAGTCAGCATAAAGTGGTGGTGCATAAATGGAGGCTGGAAATTAAAAGAGAGTGTCAGCTTCACAAAGTGGTGGGGCAATGAAAATGAGGCTATGAAAATGACATTGGTATGCCTGTGCCCCAGGGCTGATTGGGTTGCTCCTGACAATAAGGACTGCACTGCTGGCAGTCTCACCCTGGGATCTTGCTTTATGGTCCTTCTTGTTCTTGTGTAATGAAAGGGGCTGCTTCCTGTCCTGTTAGGCTTCCATTTACCTGAGCATGGTATTCAGGAGAACTGGACTATAATTCCGCGAATGTTTCCAGGACAGGGCAAGAAAAGAGACATATGAGTGGAAAAGTGTTAAGACTGCAAAGCTCAGGCATCTTTGTATTCCAGCTCCTCAAATTTAAAAGGACACTTAAGCAATGCTTATATTCTTTGCTGAATCAAAACTTACATGTACGAGGTGCAGCATGTCCCACCTCTTCTTCCCTGAATGTATTTTCTCATGCTGTCCTGGAAGTTTGTGCTCTTTCCCCTTTTCTTTTCACAGTCTCCCCTTCACGTTCCCTCTGATCCCATGCCACTAACATTTCCGAGGCTGTGTGCCTCTCCCCTCTGTGTTTCTGTTTGTCCTTGTAAGGTGGGAGCAGGCTGTGGTTGGGTGCAGCAGATGTGCTGTGCCCCGGGCTGTTGGCAGTAGGGGTTTTTCACACTTCAGGCTGAGCCCCTGCCCCCAAAACACAACCAGCTGTGCCTGCGAGACACGGGAACCCTGTTGAGCCTTCAGCCCCATAAATGGCTGCACACTTGAAGTCCACTGTGCCTAATTAAACCCTTTTCCAGCACACCAGGGAAAAAACCAAGTAATATCCGACATCCTTTTGCCACCCAAACTGCTGTGTGCGTTAGAAAGTCCAGTGTTGGCTTTGCTTTCCTTGACTTTTCCCCTGTGTAAAATGGGGGTACAGCTGTGCCAGTGTGTTGAAGTCTATAAATGAGAAGTGTTGCATAGGTGTAACTATTATTAGCTGCTTAATAGAACTAGACAGTGGTATAAATGAACATGATACAACGAGCCACAGCAGTGTCAGCTTAAACCTAGATAAGCTGACATTTTTGCTGAGAACTGCTGAAATATAAGAAAAAAAATTTGCTGTAGCATTCCTGTAACTCCTTCAAAATTTCTGTCTGCCTGAGTCAAATGCAGCAGAGACCAAGGCTGAAAATACCACTTTTTAACTCACATTTTTTTAGTGTCTTTCAAAAAAATGTAATTTTGAACAGCTAAGCATCTTTTCTTTCTCTTAGAGCCCCACAGAGATTTCCTTAGAGGTTAGTACCTATCATACCTTCTGGCAGCTGTGTGCTCCATGCCTTTGTCCCACACAGGTGCTTTCCTTGAGTCGGGATGACAAAACCAGTTTTGGAGACCAGCAAGTATGATTTGCCATCAAGAAATAAGCTTGGAATCAACACGCCACCAAAATCTTTCTGTTCCACAGCTGCTCACTGAGAGTGGCCATATGCAGAAGTGACTGGACTGTGATCCATGTCAGAGTTATGGAGGGGGAAGCTGTGAGGCTAAGCTGGGAAAACACGTCGGGTTTTCCAAGTCAGCTTCTCTGGGCTGAGGAGCACCAGGCTGTGTTTATACAGTATATCACAGTATATCACAACTGCAACCAGCACAGGGAATTGGCTTCTAACAGGGACAAATGTGGGGTTTTTTCTCCATTACCTTGCACTGTTACTTTTTGGTACAGTCCCCTAACCCCTTTTCCTCTGACTCTGTAACACCTCATAAAACAAAGTGCTTGGTTGACTTGCTGGCTTATAACAATGAAACTGGTATATGTAATTTAGAGATTTTTCTTAGCCGTTTTTTATTTGTTTGTGTTCCACCTGCCACTTCTGAATCCACAGGCTACTAAAGCATTTCCACTGAATTTCAAAGATTTTTCCCTAAGTGCCAGTTAGTTGTGCCTAAGCTTTAATTTGAAGATTTTTTTTAGAGTATAATAAGTAACAGCTAATTGAGAAATAATATACTGAATACTTTTCTATAGTATCTAGAGAGGTTCTATGGTACCAAAGAAATGTCTACTGATTTTTCCTAAAGAATTGGAAACAAAACAGTGTAGCCATTGTATTTCAAACATTAGAGCAATTGTTCAGTAAGTGTGGTGCAACCCTAAATTTCTGTGTCAGAACATGGTGCCAGCTCTGTTTCTATAAATTGTGGTGCTGTGGGCATGCCTGTTTAAACAAGTGCTTTCCTATCTCCAGGTTATCCAGTCATATTTATGTATATGGTTTTCAAAAGCCAGACTGCACTCTAAAGCGATAAAAGGGAACCTAAACCATGTCCTTGGCGTTCACACCATTGTACTTTCAAAATAAAGCAAAACCTATTATGGGGCTTTGATTTTTTCCTCTAAGTACATTAGCGTGTCTTATATAAAAATCCTAATGGATTCATTCTTGTATACCATAAAACATATAGGTAGAAAAAGGACCTAGTAAAACAAAGATATAAACAGAGAATAATTAATTGCCTGCAGTTGAAAGTGTTTTGTGCCATAGTTTCTGTTACTTCAGTATGTTCGTAATCCTGTGACTTCAAACATCTTTAAATTACAGGTTTATGCAGCCATAATATTGATGTAACTCCTTTTGGACTCAACAGGCTACCTAGTGGCTTAACCTGCTAATGAAGGTCAGGAGAATGTCATTCATCTTCCACAATGCCTATACATCACCAAATACACTTCTGGAGATATCCTGGAAAATGAAACCGTGAGAACATTCCGAGAAGTTCAGTGGGATTATTATCTTTGAAAAGATTCTCTTGACAACACACAAACTTTTGGGCATGTATCACCATAATACCCAATAAAAATCAAAAGTCCCCCTTGGGACTGCTCTGCTTGCTGTGCACAGTATTTCAGGTGGGCTGGCAATATGCAGATTCAGCACTACCATGAAAACTAACTCATGGCTGCTCATCCACATTTTCAGTTTAAGCATTCTCTGTTACTTTGAATGTTATTTTCTTCCTTTTGAAGAAAGGTTTCTCATGTAGCCTCCTAAAATAACACCTAGGCCTAGAAGATGCAAATCACTGTAGTTTACGTCCCTCTTTGGATAAAATAGGTTATTCTCCAAGTCAGTGTTTCTGGTTTACTAAGTCACAAAAGTAAAAACATTTTCTTATTTATAGTTCTCGCTGGAATTACACTGTGGAAACAATGGTTGTATATAACTGTTAAGACAATTGTTAAGACTGTGCAAGACTGGTTGATTATAGGATCAGACAGTATGCTCAGAGCATTAGCTTTTCCCCAGTATAAGGACCTTTATTCAAATTAGAAGTGAACATTAACAGGCAGTGCTAGCCCTTGAAACCAGGTTATGCGTCCTCTACCACACTGCTGCTGGTTTGTGTCTAAGCCTTGTACACTGGAGTGCTGCGAGGAATGACCACGTGCCAACGGCATCATTTCCTGACAGAGACATGATCAGAAAGTATAAGAAAAGAAGAGCAACTCCCTGACTGAAAAACTTTAAGAAGATTAGTGGCTGCTTTAGAAGTAATCAGTGTGAGAAGGTAAGCATGTTGTTTTGATTAGAGAGCCAGACCTAGGCAAAACAGCAAGAAGAATAAGAGAGTGAAAAAAACTGCAGAAGGAAAGGAGAGGAGATTTTGGGTTGTTACTGCAGAGGGCTTTTATTCTCATTAGTATTAGGGGTTAGTATTGTTTTCAGCTATGAAGGGTAATTTAGATTATGCTGATCTTATATCACTGAGACAAGGAGCTGGACAGATTCTGCAGAAGAGAAGTGTGTGACTCATGGAAAGAGTAGCTAGTGAAGAACTTGCTCAACTTGAACTCTTGCTTATAGGGATTTTATTTACCCCTGGGGGAGGGTGAAGTTTTCCAGCTTGGCATAGAGCTAAACTACTTTACCAGTGAGAGAGAACTTGAAGCCTCATTTGCTGAGAAGATAAGCTTTCATGATACAGGCTAACATGTACTGAAGATTATTGCACAGCCGGACAGTAAAAAGATACTTTAAAGCATGGGGATTTTTAGCTGTGAAAATTAGCTAATGAAGTATTCGACACATATACCTAACTAGATGGCCACATTAACTCTTTTTCATTCAATACACAAGACAAACCATCAAACATTTATTTACTAAAAAATAAAGAGAAATTCTCCCTGCTTTGAGGATCCCTAGGCGCTCTCTCAACAATATGATAAATATTCTCCTTCAGAAAATGCTTCTTAGAGAATTCACTCAAAAACTAGTTCATGATTTTTATTTGTAATGTGAATAATAAGCTACCTGTCTGTTGACATTATTATGGGTACTTGAAAAAAAAAAATAGCGGTGGAAGCATTTGGAAAGAGTCATATACAATAAAATTACTTGCTAAAGAGGTTTGTTTAGTTTAAATGCAAATTCAGCCTCAGCTCATCTGTACAAACAAGTTTTAAAAGAAAGGAGGAACACCCCCCCACTTCCCTGATGTGCTGATCTCTTAATAGCAACATAAAACATACATAAGTTAAGAAAACTCCCCAGTTTCTCCAGAACAGGGTAGAACTTAATCCTGAGGCACAGCCTGCTTGAAAAGCTGGAGATCATAGAGACAAGACAAGATTTGGATGCTGCGTCAAAACAAACATTTTTAATAGATGAGTTATAAATATGGATCCTCTTTTTTTTTTTTCTTTACAAACCCCACATTAAATTGTGAAGAAATACTGAAGCTGCTTCTGTTAATTTTTTGTTCAGCTTAACTAACTATTTGTAAAAAGACTTTGTTCTACCTAATTGTATTGTCAAGTAACTGAGATCCTCTCTGCAATAGAAATGAATCCTAAATTCTTTCAGAGGGAAAAAGCCCACCTCATTTTAAGACTAAGAAAGCCTAAGAAAAGGTAGCAGGTGTGAAAGTTCAATTTATTAGCCCTATCTTTGAGAAGAGCTAAATCAATTAGTATAAATCTATTCTAGTCTTTGAAAGATACATGGTAATAGATGACAAGAGAAGACTGAAGAGCTGTACAATTTTGGCTTGGAAAAGCTTCTTTAAATGCTGAAGATGAAAATGTCATTACTTGATGAGTTGAACTGTAAAGAATCACAAGAGATTCCTGCAGACCCTAAAGATGCTATGTATTGTATCTTTCACAAAACTGGCGAACACTCAAAAAACCCACTGGTGTTTTTGCCAGTCAGCGCTAAGAACTTACATATGGCCTTCATTCAGGATTTTTTGACTGGAGAGGCTTTCTCTCATTTTAAATTGTTGGCAGTCATAATTTCTGATTTTCATAATTGCAGTTGCCTTTAAATCAGCTCCGGAAATCATGAAACTTACAGTCCTGGAGCAGAATCCTGATCCTTGTCAGCCGTGGCTACAACTCTACAGAAAATGAGGGGGAACACAGGTTAGTTCAGCTTTGAAGAAGTAAAGGTACTACTTGATTTTAGGTCAGAGATGGACATCAATGTGCTTTGAACAGGAAAAGACGAGAAGCTTCTGTGCAGAGATAGATCATTCCTTTTGTCTTCAGATTACTTCTTTTTAGTTCAAGATTGTACATACACAGGTCAAAACTGTGGTCTTGAAAATGCTATACTTGTTTTGGAAGAAAAGTATAGGAATGTGCTTCCTTTTAATTTTTCTTTTTTCATAAAATTTTAAACTTTAATATGAACAAAACACTAGGATCCTGAATCTAGAGAATTGGAATTTTTTGTGTGCTGCTGGCTAAAAGTCGACACCAGCAAAATGAGGAAAAAAAGGCTGCATGAGCTGAAACTTCATGCTACAAATGCCTGCTTTCCTGCATGGCCCTGTTCTGGACAGATAATGGTCCTTCTCTTTACAGCCCACCTACATGTGACTCAAACAAGAATCTCACTCACAGGCAGGCTCTTCAGCACTGAGGCACGTCCTTCAGATATTTTTTTTTTCTGCTAGGAATGCTGATGTGCAGAGCTGAAAGGCTCTCTGCCCGCTGCTCGCGTGTGCCGCGTGTGATCCGACATTGCCCTGCAGATGCGCGCATTCTAGCAAAGCAGCCCGCAGATGTGCAGCTGCGGGGCCCGCGGCTTCTGTGCGCTGAACGCTGGCCCAGAGACATCCGCGCCTCTGCCGGGACGCGGAGACAGCGCCGGGGCCGCAGCCCCCTGGGAGAAGGGAGGCGCTGAAGGCTCCGGCTGCCCCTCAGGTGGCTCCGGTGGCAGCAGAGGAGCTGCGGTTCGTGGCTCACGGGCACGGCAGTGTCTGCCAGCGGCACGGCGGCGTGGCCGTGCTGGGGACGGAGCACAAGCCCTCTGCTGTTTAGATGCATCTGCTGCTGCCGCTGCTTTAGGGAAGCATGGTGAATTACGACGGCAGGTTTGAAACAATCTGACGGTCATAGAGATCTGTTTTAAATACAGCTGTTAAGCGAGGATAAAAATGTATTATTTTCATAATCATGCCTTTTTTTCTTAGGCTCGGGTGAACACTGCAAAACCGACTATAACCTGAGAAAGATTCTAGTCAAGTAGCTGCTCACATCACTTTCATCTGGCTAATTAGAGACCATGTTTTGGTTATCTGGTGCAGTCAGCCCCTACCAGGCGCTCCTTGGCTAAGCCTCTTTGCCATAAGGCCAGACTGAATTTGTATTTTCTCAATGCAGGTGCTGGGCTGGTATGTCTCTCTACGGTACTATTGTGTTACAACCTGACTGGTGGCAAGATCAGTTCAGATTGTGCCTGGCATCATCTGTAAACCCAGGTGTTTAGGTTTTCCTGGACTCTGCTTATCCCATCCTAGCTCATCCAGTCCTCAATCTCCTCACCTGTAGCCTACACCAGGAAGTCTTCTACATTATTACCCTGCAGGCTTGCTTTCTTGAAACTGGTTTCTGACTCAAATGGGCAGCAGCTGTGCCTGTTTCCACCTGAGGCTGCTTGTTAGGCATGATGCCACACCTCATCACAGAGGCAATTGGTAAGTAAGGATGGATACTCAAAGGTCCTCCTGCTCCGACCAGGGTCAGTGTTCAAGCATCCTGATGCAAAACAGAAACATGCTACAGACTGACATGAAACATCTCTGCAGACACATCTTGTTATTGGAGGAAAAGTGATGGAAATGAAAGCCCAGCATTTTATTAACTAACTACTTTAAAAAAATGGGAAAAAAAAAAAAAGCTTGTAAGTTTTATTTCATCACCTTCCACCACAAACCTTGAAAGAGCAGCAGAGAACCTATACACTCGCTCCCAACCTCTAGCCTTGGTGTGCTGGGAGCTGCTCCAAGTGCATCATTAGAAGTAGTATTCTGCCCTTTTTTTAATTCAGAGAGCCAGGATCTGTTGCTCCGTGTGCCCAGCAGGTCTTTAAACAATTTTGTACCCTGACAGTCAAGCTCAGGTGCTAAACAGGGCTGGTTTCCTGTCTCTGTGACAGGCAAAGCAAGATTAAACTGGACAGCAGATACCCAAGCTGTCCACCCAACTTCATCCCAGGCTCTCAGAGGGGGAGACCAAACAGACAAGGCTGTGAACACGTTACCTTTCAGGTTATTCAGCAGCTGCTGCAGGGGTGGTCATGGCTGGTGTTCCCATGAGCCACAGCTCCTCTTTCCATAGTTTCATACTGCTTCTGTCTGCTTCACTTCCACTTCCACCGATTTGCTGGTCTGCCTAGATTATGTACAATTATGAAAACTTTAAGACATTTTTCAATGCTAATTGCAGTCAGAAGCAGCTTTATTTTACACAGACTCTTTTTCCTTCAGTTTTCAAAAGTCTGAGAAGCACACGGTGCTTCTCAGTAATATTTTCAGTAATATTACTGAAAAATCGGGGTCCACTGCTGAAGTTTATTTTTGTAGAGATTAATATTTTTGGCATATGACATAGTCACACTGTGAGAGTTTTCAAATATTAGTTATAATATTTACTTTGCTTTTGTGAATAATATGTTAGTTTAAACATGTCTTCTCCTAAGGTAAAGTGAAATAATTGCATGTATTTTCTTATTTTTGTGGTCCTTTCCACCTAATTTCCTCTGCAGTTTATTTATTTTCAGTGTTCATGGGATTGTACAAAGAAACAAACAAATTGTAAGGAATAGTGTAATAGAAAAGTTCTATAGATATTTTAATTGTTTTGTAGACAAGATATATTTATTTCCTTGAGGGGAAAAACAATAGCAGCAGCAGAGTGTGGATATTTTCATATCTTGAAAAAAATCTTGTATTTCTGAATTAGTTATTTTCCGTATGTGAGGATGAGTGTGAAACTGCCAAATATCCTGGAAGGGATTTCTGCTAGTTTGGTAAAATGGAATATAAGACTGTAAAAATCCACACAACTTATTTTACTACAGCTATGGTCAGTAACTTATAAAGAAGCTTACTCCTACTTGCCTTAAGTGAGTGTGTATTTTGTTGGATATGGTGTTGGTCAGTGGTGACACTGGCATCAGACTTTTGCAAAAAGGATCCAACTTTCAGTGTGACTTAATGCAAGGAAAAAAATTCCGTATTGTAATCTCTTTTGGCAGTAGTCAGAGTGGGAATGATGACCCCTACCCCCACTATAATTACTTTGTTTTCTTTTCCCATCCCAACTTGTGGCTCTGGAATATCTGCATGCTAATCTGTCTGCTTCAGAAACTGAGTGCCACCCAGGATCTGTACTGCTCCAAGGAGTGAATTCATATCATGGACCAAGCTCATTATGAAAGTTCCTTGGCCCCTGAAGAGCTAGTCTGCTTCAGGATCACGTGGCTCCAGTCAGAAGAGCTGGCAGGATTTGTTGCCTGGGCTGTGTGTGCAGTGCCTAATGCAGCAGTCCCTGATTGCAGCGCCAGTGGGAGTGTGGCCTTGGGAGATGATGAGTTCTTTCAGAGGGGTGTTTGGGAAGACACATTCATGCATCTTGGATTCAGCAAATCCAAGAAGTGGGAGGCAGAAGGCTGGTTACCCAAGGTAATGTAGTGTGAGTCTGGAATTACAGGGACATGCCAAGTATGGTCATTAGAGACCTCCAAATCACAAGGAAGGTCACCAGTAGTGAATGGGTACAGCAAAGCTCAGCTGCTTCCTTCCAAAGCCTCACACATCCATCCAGGCCTAGTCTGAGTTCCTTGGAAGTGAGTGTGCCTACATGAATAGAGTGAGCAGGACTTGTCCTTTTGTGAAACATTATTAATGATATTTATACTGTGGTAGTACTCAGGAACAGGGCCTTAGGATCCTTGAGGCCTTAGGATATTAGTACAAACTGCAGAGTAATTGCAGTTTCTGCCTGAAGGAACAAACAATCAGGGTTGGAAGGTACAGTTCTGTTTGAAAAATATCATGCAGAAATGATACTTGTACCTACACGGTCTTACTCTGCAAATCACATATGCATTCAGAGTCACGTGTGCTGTACACTTTAGTGACATAATAAACACCAATTACTTCTTTTTCCTGCTCTGATGACAGTTAGACTAAGCTGTTTTCTTTTGTTCAAAAGAAATACTCTCCACATTAGAGTCATGTTACCTGTACAGAGCTATGGCTAAGGATGTAATTTAGACTGCAAAATACAGGACTTTTTTTTTCAGATAATTGTATAGTACAGAAAAGAGCAAATACAGGTCTCCAGCTGATTCTCAGCTTACAAGAAATTATAGACTGCTTTTCCTCCTTGAGCTCAAAAGAAGTTTGAAGTAATATTACTGAAGCTAATGGAGCTACGGTACTGTAGAAGTTTTCTTAAATAGCCAAAATTGAAGCTAAATACAGCATTTAGCCTTGTCAAACTCTAATGTTAAATGTGAGCTCCCAACCCAGCTTTCCTTACAAGCCAAGACTTGCTGACTGGTGGATCTAGGGGCCATTTACTGACCCTGTAGCTGGACACATCAGGCATTGCTGATCATTCAGCTTACTGCCTGGCTAATGTGGGTATCGAGTCACAGGGAGATGTGGTGGCACTGTGATGCTTATTGCTGGCTCAGTGATCACGTGTGCTCAGATGGCTTCACCCTCAGCAGAACACACAGCACATCGTCCCTGAAGCATCCTGCAAAGGTCCCTGCATTGCCCTGTGAGCCAATGCACCAAACACATCCTCCATGAGACAGGGCAACAGTTTGATGAAAAGAACAGTGGAGGTCTGAGTGCTGCCAGCTTTGACAGCTCAAAACTATTGTCCTTCCTCATTCAACTCACAGGACTGACTCCAAAGTCATGAGACTTGAGCAAAAACATACACGACAGTTTAGTTCTTCCTTTTCTTTTGGTTGAATAATGCTATTTTGGTTCTTATAGATACTCACACTCTCAAACTGGTTTCTCCCCTATCCATTAAGCCTTTAACCTTGAAGCAGTCATGCCATCTCATCAGGGCAGCAGTTCTGCCTCCTGCATCTGTCCTGCTCCCAGTCTTCCAGCCAGCTCTGCCCTTCTCAGCCTCAGCCTTACAGCAGAGCATCCAGAGGTCTGCCCCTCTGCTGGGTGGTGTACAGACTAAGGAACTTTATGTTCCTTATGTCCACCACTTAGTCACAAACCACAGGGGACAAGAACAGAAACAGTGCAAACTGCTTTCCCAACTCTTCTTCAAAAAGAGGGCTGTGCCTGAAAGGTGGTGTGAGATACTAATTCCTGTTTGTCACTGCTAACTCAAGTCTGTGTCTTTTCCACAGGAGCTGGGGAAGCAGCCAGAGCAGGTTTTCCACAAGCAGTGACACCATTTACTAAAGAATCCTCAGAACTTTAGTAGTCACCTGGCTTGATTTTAAAAGGGCAGCATCTGGCTGATGTTGATCTGTACTGGATGAACTTCTTGTCCTTTGGAAGCAGAAACTTCTACATGTGAAGAAATTTTGAGCTGAGATTCAGTCTGCAGTGGTGGTTCACTGAAGTCCTCTTTTAGCTGTCAAAAGTTATGCGGCCAACCTGATGTGCTACTGCAGCCAAACTTGGTCCCTAACATCCAAGACCTTGTGGAACCAGACAGCAGACAAATGGAAAAGTGTGGATTTCCTTGCTAGAGGGAAAAAAACCCAAAAAAACCACTGAAAATCAGATCTGTAATGTAAATTTGTGATGAGTGCTTGACCTCTAGCAATTAATTTCAGATAATACTAAATGTTTTTTCAAAAATGGTTTTATACCTCAGTGATTCTATGCAAGACATCCACCTTTGTGGCTATATTTCCCTTTTTCCTTTGAGTTTCATTACCAATTGCTGTACAGTAGCCAGTAATACACCACATTTGCCCCCTGCTTGACATGACTTAAACCTCATATTTCTTAAAAGCAACTGGCTTCTGCTGTGGAATGATGCAGTGTTTGCCCTCTGTTCAACAAACCCAGCCACACACAGAGCTGTGATCTCATTCTGGAAAACTTCTGAAGGACAGCAGCCTTGTACAGAGCAACAATCCTGAGTATCACGTCAGTTTCTCACCGCTTAGTCCCCACCTCCCTACACTGGTTTCAAGGTGTTTTTCTGTTCCCTAAATACTGTAAAAACAGTTAGCATAGTTGGGATTCATAGTAATTAGTTTTTGGAAGGCTGAACAGTTCACTTGCTGGGAATGTCTTCCAAGTTAAAAAGATAATAGGTGTATATGTTTGCTACGAGAAGAGGCAGTGGTCTCACATTTAACTTCCCAGCTAACTTCAGACTGGGGCTCTGAAGCGTTTAGGCTTTATCTCAGTTTTTCTTTGAAGCACCACAGAGTTTCATTCTCATTTTACCCACTGTGGATTTAGAATACCCAAGTACTTGTGGCATTTTCTTTTCAAACACTGTGTTTCAATTCAGACCACTGGAGGCACAGAAGCAGAAGCCTTTAACATTGATGTGGATCCCTTACACTGTGACTTTAGCAAGCTCCAAACTCTCATCTATTTAAAACATCTATTTATTTTTGAGCAGTTTTAAATAGATGAGAACTAAAGAGGAAGGGACTGTTATGCTCCTAACACTGGCTTTTGCCTAGAATCGAGTCAACGTTAAACCCTCCTGCTCCCCTTGCCGTCTGTGTAGTTGTGCCAAGAGCATTTAAGAGCAAAATCTTGTCGGTTTGGAGCCGGGGTCAGTGTCCTTAAAGTTTTGGAAAAGAGCAGAGGAGAACCCTGGGAGGAGGACCTGAATTCCAATCCATTGGATTTGCAAACTGATTCTCCACAAAGTTTCTTGGAAAGAACTCGGACACATCAGCTTCTGAGTATTTTAAAAGATGTACCTTCGGGTTATTTTGTGAACTTTGTTTTTTTGTTTACAGTGCTAAAGGGTGAGGTTGGTTAAGACACACTGGAGAAAAACGTGGGCAGTTTTGCTTATACATTAATTACGAGTATACAATTGTGGTTTGTATTTCATTCTTTACTAATACACACTGCTTTACGAACATAAAGAAAAACAAGGAACAATATAGTCCCTCCTAATCCTGCTAAGATTTTTGCTAAGAGCAACCACTGGCCGAGACGGAGGAATGTGCTTACCTTAAACTTGTGTAAAGCGCTTTCACCGAGTCCCCACCTACAGAGTGAAGCACGTATATTACGCTTTTGGGGCTTTAAAGCCTCACCTCCACTGAAATACAACAGAAAGGTTCAGCTGTTGCCGAAGTACAGGTACGCTGCCCCAGCAGCTCGGGCAGCTGTGCGGGCCGGCTCCGGGGCAGAGGGCAAGTCGGCACCCGCAGGTTCGACCAGGTATTCCCGAGGCTCGCTTGGCGGCGCGGGCTCCGGAGCCCGCAGCCCGCAGCCGCCCCCTCCCCGCCCGCGGTCACCTGGCGCGGCCGGGCCCCCTCCCCGCGCCCGGGAGCGCCCCTGACGTCACGGCGGCCCCAGATTGGCTGCGCGGGGCCGGCACCGGGGCAGGGGCACCCTCCGCCCGCCCCCTCCCCTCCGCACACGCTCACTCGCCCAGAAACTCTTAAAGAGGGGCTTCGGAACAGCCCGCACCGGCTCCAGGGCCGTTCCTTACACACGCAGGCAGCCCCCTGGCAGCTCCGGCAAGCGAGACATCTGCTCTCCATTGCGACCACCCCCCTCCAGCAAACACCCTTCCCCTGCTGCTCCTCCTCCCTTCCCGCTCCGGCTCGCAGCTCGGCTCGCACCCGCCGCTTCCTTTCTTCCAACGATGTTTTCCTGCTCTACGGGGCGAAGTGTTTGCTGAACTTTCCTAACAGTTTGGGGGGAGGGCGGGAGGATCCTGAGGCTTTTTTCCTTCTCTGCCCCGCCCGGAGCAGGTTGGGGGGCAGCGAGCGGAGGAGGGATCCGAGCCCCGGGCGCAGGGTCGCACGCACACGCGTCCTTTGGCGGAGAGGAAGCCCTTGCACCGCGGCTCCGCGAAGTTCGCCGGCTGCAGGGGCTCCCGCTGTGGAAATGGGTCGGATCAGACGGGGCTTCCTCCTCCTCCTCCTCGCTGCCTGTGCGCTTTTGTCACCAGGACTCGCAGCTTCCGAAAAGGGCAGGCTAAGGAGGATCACGTACGTCCTGCAGCCCGGCCGGGGGAGCTCCTCCGGCGGCCGGCAGCAGCGCCCGACCCTCCTCGGGGGGGAGCAGCAGCAGCAGCGCACGTTCAATGTGCAGCTGAACACGCGCTACGGTGGCGGCGGCGGCCCCCTGGAGCGGACCCGGCGGATGAGCAAGCCGGGCAGCGCCGCCGTCCAGCTCCGCTTGGGCGCCGCCGGCCAGGTCCACCCCAACTCGGCCGCTCACGCCTCCTCCTTCGCCAAGCCGGCCCGCTTCAGCCCGCGGCTCAAGGCGCCGCCGAGCCCCCACGGCAACAGCAGCGCCGCCCTGCCCCTCCGCCAGAAGAACCAGCTGCCGCCGCTGCCGGGGTAAGGCGCCCTCCCGTCCCGCGCGTTCCCCGCTCCACCACCGCAGCTCCCGACCACCGCCGGCATCTCCGCCGCGGTCGCTGTCGCCCCCTCGGGAGGCAGGAGAGGGCGGGGGGCTGTCCCGGGCTCTGGGGGCGCCGCGGCGTTACCTGCCCGGCCCCGGTGCCCGGCGCGCCCGCCGTGGGCGCGGAACATCCGCGGCACGTGGGGCCGGGCGCGAGGCCAGCTCCCCGCGTCCCGGGAGTCCGCGGCGGCCCCGCGCCCGGCCTGAGGCGTCGAGTTTAATCGGGAGTTTCATTCTTCCCGCCTTCGTCTCCCCGGCCCAGCGCCCGCCCCGCGGCCCGGCTCGGGATGGGGAGCGGGGGTGCCCCGCCGGACACTGGTCCTTGTTTGCTGTTCCCGCAGGGTCAATGTGTGCGGGGGGCAGTGCTGCCACGGCTGGAGCAAGGCCACGGGCTCCCAGCGGTGCATCAAACGTGAGTAGCCGAGCGGTCGGGGAGGGGCGTGTGGTGGGACCCGAGGTGACCAGGCTGACACCTGGCGAGGTGGTGGATGCTGGGATCGTCTGTGGGTAGAGAGGTGCTGGCTGAGCTACAGAAACCACAGGACAGGTCTTTCCGTCCTTAAAGCGCTCCTTCCTAACCTTCACCTTTGCTAAAGGGTGAACAGTGGGTGTCTCTTGCATTTATTTGTAGCGCAGATAATGACATTTTTGGAGAGATCTTTGTGGAGGCTTTGTATGTGTGAACATCCCCTCCCCATCAGTTCTTGGTTTTTAGAAGTTTTCAGAATGGGGGGCTTAACAGGGTAAAGAATCTACCAGAGGAGTACAGGTGGGGAGCAAGGAATCGCCATCTACCCACCCTGTCCTTTCACCAGTGTGACACATGAATGATCCTGTGATTACCACATGGAATTTTCGAAGCACTGAACAACGTGAAAGAAGTGGGTTTGGTGAAGGTAGGGTGATGTACCTTTACTGGGATAACTAGAAACACAAAATATGTGCATAAAATAACACTGAGTCAATCCTCCTATGGTCTGGTTGTTCTTTATAACGGGAAAGCAGAAGAATTTCTGCTACTTTGGGCAAGACTCAGAATGGTTGCAAATGAATGATGATGGAGTGATGTCATGAGGTCAGGAAAGACTGGAAGGGCATAGGTCTTCAAGAAACTTCTGTAAGTTTCTGTGAGATTGGATAGACCCGGGAATATTGCTGTAGTTCAGCAGGACACATTGCTGTCCCTGAGAGAGTTGGAGTAAACAATGTTTTCAAGATTTTTTTTTTCTTTCCAGTGGCTTTTGTGCCTATGTGGGATTTTTCACAATAGGGAGCAATCACTTTTGCAATCCTGACTAAGGTCAAGTACCTTTGACCTGCACAGACCTGTTGCTAAGAAGCAAAGACTTTATGACTGTAGTTAAAGACAAAACTTCACACTAATTTAGACATGTATTTAAGATATTCTTTTAAATTAACATTTTCAAATGCATGTTGCTGTGTTAGGTTAGTCATATTTTGCTTAACATCTTATAAGTATCACAATGTTTTCCTTCAGCTTACAGTGGTATTTTGAGGCTAACTGCAGAGCTTAATAAAAACTTAACTTAAAGACTAATTAAGAAAATATCTTAGTAATTTCAGGACATTAGGTAAAAAATGTATTTTAACTGTGCTACTGTCAACCGATTTTATTTTCACTACTTTAAACAAAACCCAAACAATGTTTTGAGTTTTTTTAAATGTTTTTTTCTCTGTCTTCTAGTAACTTTCATTTCCAGGCAACTTTTTTTTTTTGTAAATTAAGTAATTTTCTTTGCTTTTTGTCCTTTATGTTTTGTCTTTTTCACTTCTCTGATTATCATTCATCTTTTCTTTTTGATTCTCTTTTATTTTTAGAGTCTTCAGTAAGGACTAAGACAGATTTTTATGTGATAGCTATGTAGAATTTAATTTAAATACATTAATTACTTGGCTAGTTCATACAGTTACTGGAGGAATGGAGTAGCAGAGACAAAGTTAAAAGAAAGAAAGGTGGGGGGAATTTCTCATTTTGTGCCTCTGATATTAGGCTTTCCTTAGCATTAAATATTTTTATTCCCTGCTCTGATGCCACTCTAATTCCTCCTAGCAGTGGTATAATACACTTGGCTTGGATTTTCTCAGTTTCACCCCTCTCTTGGCAGGCCAAGGGAAGCACTGAATGTACTGAAGTTGTCTGTTTTGTAACTTAGGCAAACCATGAGATAGCATTGACTTCATTCAGCTATGGAAGATTAGTTACACAGTCATAAAAGCCAGATATCATCTTTTCTGGAAGCTCCTGATGTTCCTTTCAGAAGAAAATAAAATCTATAACTGAACAACAGTTAACCCCTTTGTTTCCTGTAAAATGATAAGTGAGTTTTTAAAATTCAGATAGCAGGCTCTGTTGGTTTTGAGTGGCTTATTGCAGCAGTGGATTAACTGTGCCACAGATGCTGGCACACCTGAGCTGACTTGATGCAAAGTCAGTTTGATTCTGTCAGGGTTTATTAGTTCAGGCTCAGTATCACTTTAATAAGCTATTTAGTCTCTAGGGCCAGATTTTACTCTTTTGCATGGTGCAAAGCCTGAGTTAATAAACCCCAGACCCATACTGGCTCTTTCCAGAGCCAGCTTCCATTTGTCTGCATCATGCTTCCAGAACCAGAGTGCTGAGAGCCAGCTCTGATCAGCGAGGTTTATTAGCTCAGGTGTAATCCCAGGCTGGAACAAGCAGCATGTGTTTCTGCTCTGCTGCACCTGTGTGAATAAGCCTGCCTGGAGCCCTCAGAAAGAGGGGGTGAAGGCTGGAGGTCTGCTCTTGCAGCCAGGCTGCCTTCCCTTCCCTTTGCCTTGCCTGGTGGTGTTTGCCAGCCCTGCTTTCTCACACGTGAGGCTGTGGCTGCCGTTCCCTTGTGGGACTTCTGTCCGGGCGGGTGGCAGTCTGACAGGGAGCAGTGGCAGCCACATTGCTTTTCCCTCAGCAGCAGCAACAGGGGGTGTTTGAAATGTTTCTGTGCAGGTCAGAGGGCAGCATCTGTACGGAGGAGGCAAGGGAACTTTGCAAGTCCTTTTATTTAAATTTTAGTCTGAAGCTGAACTGCCTGTTGTGTTTACATTTGTTCATGTTCTCTTGGAAGCCTGACAGTCCTCAGAAGGTGAGCTTCTGTCTTTCTGTAAACTGTATGAGAGTGCCTACCATATCCAATTTAGGCATGTAGGGTTTTCCCCCCTCTCTCCCTAACATTTGTTTTACATTGTAAAAAGTTCTTAAAACTTTTTTCAAACTCAGAGTGACTTAAATTATGAAGAGCTGCATCATTCTAATTAAAAAGATGAAATGATAACACTCAGTATTAAAAGCATTCAGAATTGTTTTATGCTGGGCATTGATGCCTAACAATGAAAACCAACCTTTTTGAAGCTTTCATAACATCCACCTTTGGGTAAAGAAAAAGGTGGGAAAAATTGAACCACAATAGTAAACATCTTGGAAAGTCAGAAGCACGTGAAATGGTTTAGGACAAGGATTGTCTTCCAGTCATAATTATCGTAGGTTATAATCTGTGCAAGTGCAGTAATGAGATACCACCAAGGCTGGAGACACCATGTTTTGTTAGTACTTGTTGCATAACAGAGCTTTATAGAAACATTAATTAGCTCTGTAACATGTCTGTAAGGCAAGTAAAGCTTAGAGTGTGGGGTTTTTATTATTTCATTTATGGAAATTAAGCCATAGGTTAATGTGGTCTTGGACAAGTTATAACAACTGTCAGGCCTGTGATGGAAATCAGGAGTTCCCACCACCCAAATGCGTGTTTATCCTGTTGAAATCTGTTGTCTCGTACTTCGTTACTTACTACTAAATTTCTGTTAGTTAAAACTTCTACAAAACATACTCTTCTGCTTGTTTTGGTTTTGTGTGCTTAATGATACAAGGAGATGTTTTTCATTTTGGGAATGCAAGAGAAAATTACCTATTGCATGGAGAATCTGCTACCTTAAAAAGATAAATGAAAAGAGCCACCTTGTAGTAGTAAACCCCTTGTGAAATGTATAATATGTTTTGTCTGGAGTATTAATAGCAGTTGTTTGTGAGTGATCTCAGTGGAAACTGGATGGTTAAAAAAATGGGAAGGAAAGAGCCAGCAGTTTTTAATGGCATGAGTTCCTTACTGCAGAGGTGTAAGAAAGGCTCATAGGGCAAAGAGGTGAGGAAGTGGATTTTGGAGGAACACATTCAGAATAAATTTCCTATAGGGAGAGAAATTGCTGTTTGTGTAGAAACCAGGTATGCCATCATTGTCAATTAAGATTAAAAGGATGTTAAGCCTTTCTTAGCTGAAGATGTTGTGTGTGTGCATGCATCTATTCCATGCATAGGGCTAGTGTTGGAACTGGACTGAATTCTATGAGTTTGATCATGATCTGTCTGTCATGTGCTTGGGCACCTTGGGAAAGTCATCAGAAAATAAGAAAGCAGGAAAGAATTGGCTTTTTCTTCGCATTAAAATATTATCTTCCTCATTTTCTTTTAAAAAAGATCGCCTGACTCAATGTTAAATAAAGACATTAGAGAGGTTTAATTTATTTTTCAGAATAAGAAAATACACAACAGTAGATCCTTGCTGCTGTAGAGGCAGGAGACCGGAAAATTGTGTGAATACTTGCCCCGAGGAAGGGTACCTTTTGTTCACTTTCTGAATCTGCATGGCTTCTACTTGTGTGTTGCTGTTCAATTTGAGCCACCTTCTCCCTAAATTTCAAGAGCTGTACTTCTTGCTGTGGCTGAGTAAGCATGCTACAGCTTTGTATCTCCTTCAGGACATGGGCACCTGGCAGTGTGACCCAGTGGCTCCAGATCACCTGGATGGGAGTGTGCCCTAAATTGCTTCCACCTTGTGCTTCTGAATTTCTTGGGGAAGGTGAGGGAAAGATTGCATGCTTAGGTCTTGTCCTGGAATAGGGTTAGGATCCAGACCTGGAAACTTAGAAATATAAGTGAGTCCTCCAGTTTAGATGTAAAACTCTGTGTCACTAAACATTTTCGTATGGGTTGCTCAGAAACTACTCTTTTTCTGCTTTCAGTTCAGCTCTTAGAAAGGGGTATCCAGGAGAGCTGTACTTTTCATCATCAGGACTGAGTACTTCAAATGTTTGCAGCTGTGCTTCTTGGTGGTTTTCTGGTCACAACTGGTTGCTGAGGCTTGTGCTTAATCAGTTTTGTGGCTTTGAGTTTTACCAAGTTCTGTTTATTTACATTGTGTATACAAAGCCCAACTATAACATACTGTCCCCAAATGTTGTTTCTTCTCATTCTAAGACCATCATTTCAGTAAAAGCAATATCAATCTCCTTCAAATTATGTCTAAATCAAAATTTAATATCTGAGTTTTAAAGAGACAAACTACATTGACCCCTTGTGACTGACCTACACATTAGTCCTTTCTGATCTATCCTTTGATGTGGTTTTTAAACAATTCAGAATTGAAAAAACTGAAAGTCTGAGAAGCTTGGTTTTGCCTTTGCTGTGCTTGCTACTGTAATATGTAAATAAAACTTTTGAATTTCATGTACTGTAAATGGGTTTTGTAGTGGGAAAGCTCTGTTAGGCCTTGGTACTTCTACTTTGCTTTATTTTTCACTTATTGAAAGGGAAAGGGGTAGAACGACAGGGTCCAAATTCTTGTAGTCTTTGTCTACATTAGCAAATAAGCATGGAGCTGATTTGTAGACAAAAGCCTTTGGGTCTGATGACCTGAGGCCCAGGGCATGTGTGTTTCAGGGCTTAGTGTTTTATTTTGGAGAAGGTGTAGTCTGGTCTTATGGAATGAACACCAATATGAGGCTAAAATACTTTAGGTGCATTCTTGGAGTGCTTGTGTTTTGAGTTTAGCTTTTTATTATTTAGACATATTCTTTTTCTTTGCATCTTAAAAGAAATAGAGTGCACACACCTAAAGATGGTCCTACAACACACACTGAATCCCTGTAAGTGCAATTGGTGTGACAGCTTCAGGGGAGGCTGACCTGAATCAGCAGTAATGCAGACTTTGAGCACAGTGTCTGTCTCCTGGCCATGGTTGGCAGCCAGCCTCCCTCCTGTGAGACCCGGCTGTAAAAGAGCTGTGAGAAGATGAGGGAGCTGTTAGCTGCTGCCTGCTCTACACATGACCATGCCATGTGCCATTCCCTCATTTTGGTGAGGAAATTTAAGTTCACAATTAGTATGAAGTGAAACCTACCCAGCCTTCTCTTTGTGAGACACTGGGGTCTTTACTGGAAACAAGCTCATAATGGTACATAGTCTGTTTCATAGAAATGCTACAAGTGTGTATAGAATTAAGACAGAAAAAAAAAAAAAAAAAGAGAACCTTAAAAGAAACTTGTCAAGACATTGTGCTCTCACACTGGAGCAGATGACAGATTGATAGTGAACTTGTTTAGCTCATTGCAGCAGTTAGTGTTAACAAAAGAAGCGAGACCTGCAGTAAAGTTGTGGTAAGTCTACAGTGGATAAAACCTCCTGAACGCTTACATTCTTAATAGAGAATCAGGAGGAACAGTGAAAACTGAGGTGTTTTGATTTTATTTTTTTCCTCCTCCCTTTCAGTTTGTTGGCTGTTTGTTTTCAGTGTGTAACTTGGAAGTGGAGTAGAAAGCTGTGTGTGCGCCAGGGAAAAGCCATGGTTTGTCCCTCAGTTGTGCACTGCCTGGTTCTGGCATGCGTGTAGGAACAAAATGATGTATTGACAGAAGAGTGATTCTTTGATACTCACAGTACTAGTCTTACACCTCTCTCCTTACAGCCACTCTTCCTGAGCATGGAGAAGGGAAGAGCTGGAAGGAGGCATGCTCCTCTCTCCTTCCTGTCCTGCAAAGCGGCTTTGTGTATGGGATCAGTGAGCTTCCCAACCTTGGGAAAAGCAGGGCTCTAGCACGGGGTGGGGTTCTGCTCTCTGTGAGGCCTTGAGAAAAGTGCAGCCTTCACCATGAAGGGCTGCCTGTGCCAACTGATCCTGCCTTAAAGGAAGCTTGGATTGCCTGGGAGCTATAGGATTTGTGGAGGGTGGATGAAAAGGGGCACACATCTCCCTAAACTGTCTCCTTGTTCACACTCTGGAGTGCAGATTATTGATGGTTCGGGTGGCCAAATCAGTCCATGCTCTGTAACTGATATGTTAGTTGTTAGACTGCTGTTGGGTTGGGTTTGAGGTTTCTTTCTTTAGTTGGCTTTTGTTCTACCTCTAAAAGCAGCAGTACTTGTGTAGCCTAATTTATTCCTGGAAAATAGATTCTATACATTGACTAAAGAAAGAAAGCAAATGTTTAGCATTTCTCCACATCTATGACTGCAAACACAGGGGAAAGAAGCATTTTACATTTAGTAAGGCAAGATGTTCATTTAAATACAGAGCTAAAAATAGGTCTGCTTGGGCATGTTCTTCTTTTTTGTGAACTGCAGATAGTAATCCCTGCATGTGGGAAATTCTTTTGTGTCCTATGGCAAGATTTGCTTTTTTTTATAATTGAGATCAGGTTTTTATTATCCCTAGATGGCAGTTTAGGCCTGGAACTTCAGAGAAGCTCAACCAAATTGTGAACTCTAATTGAGAATTGGATGAATTTAGGGAAAACTTTATCGTACTTACTGTTTTGCTACTCTATTGTAATTCATAGTTTTTTCTCTTGTCTTTCTCTTTTTTGTAACGCTTCAGTTGTCTGAATCCTGCATCCAGTTAAATATTTCCAGTTGCCTTTTTACTGAGCTTGTTTTAGTTCAGTTTCCTGCAAATTTACTATGAAATATTTTGTAACAAAATGAGTAAGCACTGTACTGAGAAACGTTAAGCGAAATAAAAAGAATTGCATACTGGAGTGTTAACCACTCAAGCAGCAAAAACAGTGTGTAACATGTGAATCTGCTGGTTTCCTTGGCTGTCCATTCTGTAATGAACAATTTTCATTTTTATTTGTGGGCACTGGAATGATAATGGGATTTGTAGCATGTGAAATGTTTGTATTGTCAGAATATGCATAGCTATGATTTCCTAGAATTAAATACTTTAACATGTCTCTCAGATTGTACAGTCTTAAATATTTATATTATATAAACTCCAGTAAACACAACATGAATGAAAAGTATTTAACAGTGTGTTATATTCTTGTTGTTGATAGAATAATGCATCCTATTGCTAAAGTTAAGCTTTTGAAGTGTTTGAGTACAGTTGCTGTTCAATTCTGCTGAGTCTTGGCATTCATAGATTATACTATGGAGATACATAGAATATAATATTAGTAAAGTACATTGTTGCCACTAGGTTAAGGGAGAAACTGATTTTTTGTGTGTTTGTTTTAAAAGAAATATGTATGCTAAAAGCATTGTTTTTTGTTTCCCTCCCTTCCTGGAGGTCATGTTTACATGCCATTGTGGGAATTAATCTGATGGTTTGAAGTGGACAGCAAAGAATTCTGTGACATGCTTTCATTTGAAGTATATTTAGGGAAAGAATTCCTTAAGACCATATAGTTATGATAAAAACAAGTTCCTGTGTAGAAAGACACAGATGGTTGTAATACTACCTCCATTAGTAGTGTAGAGGTCACACAGGTTTTCTGCAGTTAATGTAATTTCTTAGGACTATATAAAAGTAATTTCAACTGTTTTTTTATAGAATGGTTTTAAACAAGGTTGTATCACCCTTGATTGCAAATTCCTCTCTCCTTTATTCTCAATGAATGTTTAGAATTATTGGATATATAGCTGGTAAACTTTTCAATTTTTGAAACCTCTTTGGTGTGAGATGCTCAGATAGAGAACTAGGTCCCCAGAAAAACATTAGCTTCAGTGAACTTTTGGGTTTCTAGACTCCAGTTGCATCCTCAGTCCTGGCTTAATACTTAAAAGGATATTCAGAGAAAAAAAAAAGAAGTGGTGAGCTAAGCAGAAGAGTAGTTTGGAGAACAGGAAATTGTATAAAACCATTGATCTTCAGGATGTCAGCACCATATTCAGATTTTTCTGAGGCGAACTGGAATATGCCTCTTTGCTTTCAGAACCCACAGCTTGTTGCCTTCCAATGAAAGCGCTTCACTGCCTTTCTTCTGGGAATCGGTGGGGGATCATCATTCTGTCTTTCAACCCAGCAGGAGTTAAAGGTGCCTTTCTATCACAGCTTTTTGTTTAGGATGTGCACTCAACCAAGATGAGCTTTGGTTTGGTTTCCTTGTGTGCCTGAGGAGTAAAAATCTTGCATTAATGCAATAAGGCAGTATTTAGTATGCCTTTAACAGTATTCCTATGTTGCATGTAAAGAAACTTGAAAACTCTGCCATCAGCACAGACATATGTGCACAGATGTCATAGTGTTGGTTTTTCCCCTTTCTGTAAACTTGATGCATGCATCATTTCTCAACCATTTTGTGCTGGAATCTGAAACAGCTCTATACTTAAAATCCTCTTTCCAATTGCTGAATTTTCTATTATTTGCCCTCTGGCGTGTATTGTGCCCGACAGGATTTACACACCCCTGTGGGAGAAGTTGATACATACTGTGCCAATGTGTACTGTGATTAAATTTGTTGGAAGTAGGTGCATTCTGTTTAAACTGGTGCTGAACTATTATGTGTGCTCAAGAGGAGAAAAAAAAAGGTAAGTTTCATATGGAAAAAGAAATCTGTTGGGTGGGTGTGTTAGAAATAGTGTAAGACTCACAACACTGTTATAGTAATTGTGTTGAAATATTAGAAATTTAGGAATGACATTGAAAAACATTTGTGGACATTTAACTACAAACCAACAGCAATTGCTTGTTAAAGGAAATACGTAAAGGTGGAGCTGAGGCTAAAAGGCTAGAGATTTGGGTGCAGAAAACTTTTGGGATATTTAAATTTGTTTATTGTGAGTTTCTCACTGAAAAATAAATTTTTGTGGATTTCTGTTTTCCACAAGGAAACAAACTTGTAAATATGTTGTTACTTTTGAGGAAGTTAAAAGAAGTGATTAGCATAGGAATGAGACTGTCATGATCTTAATCCAAGAATTAGTGTTAGTTAAATATTATTTTAATAGAAACATTTTTAGGACAAGTGGAGTTAGTTATACTTGCATTTTGATTCATTTGAAGGGAAAAAAATATAAATTTTTATCTAAATTTCCATAAATGACAATGTTTTTTACTTACTGATTCCAGATAATAAATTGTGCTTAATTTAGAATGTATTGAAACAAATTACACTCTGTATATATAGAAGTTTTTAAATATTTGTGTTTTGAAACTATTATAAATCTTTTATTTTAGGTCTTGCTTCTGCAAATATTTATATACACTTTAACTGTAATGACATGAGCACGTGGACTGAAAAGTGTATATGTATAGATCAGTCTCAAACCAACATAAGATGTTTTGGGAGGGGTGTGTATAAACCTCACGTTAATGTTATTTTACCCTTCCTTTTCTGAAAGAATGTCATAAATACAACCATGATATACTGATATGCATTTGTCAAACCCGGTAGTAGTCTGTCTGAGAGAGTGGTGAGCAGTAGTTGATTAGGGAAAGATGTATAAAAAGGGTGAGCATTTGGGATACAGTTTTGGGCTTTTTGTGACTTAGGTACTTCCAAAGCAAATGTGTCACTGTGACTTTATTTTCAGTAGATGCAGATTACATGGTCTTAAAACATAAACCAACCCAAGACAATCCTTGTTCCTTCCCTACTATATTGGGTTTGGCTGAGCTGGAGCTGTGCTTTGCATTGGTACCTAGAAAGGTGTTGGTAACATTCCAGGATTTTGGCTACTGCTGAGCAGTGCTGGCACAGCACCAGCAATGTCTCCCAACATTCCCTTCCCCCCATCAACAGGCTGGGGGTGGGCAAGATCATGGTGGAGGACACAACTGGGAAAACTGGCGCAAACTGACCAAAGGGATATTGCATACTATATGACATCAGCTCAGATAGAAAAGCTACGTAAAGGTGAAGAAACAGAGGGCATTTGTTATTTACAAAGCTTGCCTTCTGATGCAGCCCCTACAACTGCTGAAGCCCTGCTTCCTGGAAAGTGGCTGAACATCAGTTGCTGATGGGAAGTAAAGAATAAACCTGTTTGGCTTTTTTTTTTCTCTTTACTTGTGTGCACACAAACCTTTTCTTTAGTAAACTGCCTTATCTCAGCCTATGAATTGTTCTTGATCTTATTTTCTTTCCCCTGTCTAGATGGAGACTGATAGAGCAGCTTAGTGGACACCTGGCATCCAGCCCAGGTCAACCACACCACAACCATACTTATGGAAAGTGAGGGAAGATTGGCTATATTATCTATGCCCAGCCTTTCAATGTGGCCAACTTCTGTTGCACAGCAAGTTTTGGATGTTGCTGCAAAGTAGCTCAAAGAGCAGATCAGTCTTCTCTCTGACAGAAAAATCTATTGAGACTTATTAAACACAAAACCAGCACTCTTGCTCAGGAAGTTGCTGAGCCTCTAATTCTTAAAAGCTGTAGTGCTATAAACTTTTATTGTGTCTCACCCTGTCCTTAAGTGTTCACCTTAGTAATGGAGGGAGAACACTGGACAAAGTGGATCTTTAATCTGACCCACTAAGCTTAGTCTCATTATTTGCATCTTTGCCAAGCTCCATTTTGAATTTCCAGTCATGACCTCCTTGAATTGAATAGGATGAAGCCAATTGCCTTTAACAGCAGTATATTGGCCTGCTTTTCAGTTTTGGACTTAATACTTCCATGCTTCAGTATTTGGAAGCTTAGCTTTATGGAAAATACTGGTGTTTTCAGTTTTATGGGCCGTTATTGTTGTCTTCAAACAAAATAATTAGGTCATTCATTTGGCACACTACAGCTGTCTTGAGCATTTTGGAAACTAAACTGCTGTATTATGTAAATTAAAATGTTCATTTTAATTCTTTCCTAAAGAATCTTTAGTGATCTTTAATCCAGTTTTGTGATCTTCTATAATGCAACATTAATGAAGGACTTCAGTCAAAAGGTTTATTGCTGTGAAGATTTAACGGATGGGGTTTTCAGCCTGTTGTCACTGGTCTTATAACTTGGTTGCTGGATCTCCTGATGGTTCTTTTGTTAATGGCCAGTTAGAGTAATGCGGTTTGTCCTGCAGAGCATTTGCTTCATGTACATGTAATATGTTTCAGGGTTTACATTACTGTCAGTGAAGTAAGAGTGTTCAAGTCTGTGTGGGCAAAAAAGATGAGGTAATTTCAAAACAGGTTCTGTTTTTAGCTTTATAGCTTTATAGCTTTTTAATTCACTGCAACCTTCACTTCAATCAGTAGAAACTCAAGTTTTTCTAGGCTTCTGAAGCACAACTCTGGTTGTTAACTAAAGGAAACAGAGTTGCAGTCTTTCCAGGTTTGTCTTTTGTGTATGTATACATTGTTACTTCACTTTTGAGAAGAGATATGGCATTATCAGTGTCCCAACAGAGTGGGTATTTTTTCATACTGACTTTTGGTGTGGTCTTCTTAGCTTACTTCTGTGTTGTCATTGGTTTTTAAATAATTTCTTGAGAAACTTAGAGGTTAATATAGGCACGTGTCCATGAATCTCCAGAAATATATTAATACTTTCTTAATGTAAAAATGGGACTTTTAAAAGTCTGCCTTTTTTTAAAGATTTTTTGAGATGTTTTTCTGAAGCATTCTCATATGGGCCCAAATTCTTTACTGCGATCTTTGCACATTTCATACAGATGACTCAGGTGATGGGATCACTCTTCTGGTCTCAAGAGTCTCTCCAAAGTCACTGAAACTTAACTAGAATTTTAGGCTCCTGAATTTAGTTTCCAAGATATGATTTATTTCAGTCATGTGCCTATAAAGGAATTTTTCACTGTTTCTAGCAAAATCTAAGTTTTATAAATAAGACACAAGGAAGATTTGGCTTATCTGTTACAGCATATGCTTGTTGCAAATCCCTTCTCAGGTTTACAGTGAAAATGGTCTTCAGGTTTCCAGAACTCAAAGACAAGACAGAGTCTCAAAAATAAATAAATAGAAGTGAGCAAATTATTACTTTTCTGTTGCCAGGGGGTGCATAATATGCAGTTACGGTAGCCTAGCTAAGTATTATTGAAAATAAGTTTCACATGGAAGGGAAAATGTATGTGAAAAAACCCCATGCAATACTCGGGTTTAAGTTGTAGGGCAATTCTGGTGTTGTGTGCAGCTGGTATATATGGTACACCTGCCAGTGGATAAACTAGGCCTCCAAATGAACACAGTCCTGTTCTAATGAGTTAATTCATATATGTTTTTGTGCATTTAATTTATTTTTATGAATAGAAAAATGTATTAGAACTTGATTGAAGTGTTAAGTACTCTATTTGGACCAGGGTTGTGGACTGATTTTTTTTTTTAAATAATAGTTTAGTTGGATGTATCTGAATATGGTGCAGAATCCCATGTTATAGTTCAAGATATTATCTCACCTAAAAAAATTATCACCTGACATATAATTTTGTTGATGTTAAAGGATCATTAACAATATTAAAATATACTTACTTTGTAGGAACTAAGTAGCTCAGCCATGCTTTTTTCTTATACATGCTTCATTGTATACCATCTTTAATGTGAATAACGAAGAATTTTTTTTTGCTTTCTTTTAATATTAAATTGTGTCCTTTAGATAAGAGAATTAATTTGTTTTTCCATCTTTGTGATTCAAATTTCAGCATCCAAAATAAATCCTCAAGATAGACATGCCTTTGCAGTATTATGTGTATATATATATATAATGAGCAGTTGCTTTTACTTTTCTTCCTCCCTCCCTCCATTTTTTGGATGGGATTTGCTGCTCCTCCAAGTTTCCTGTCATTCAGAGTGGAGTTGATATTGTGTTAACTGGGTCTACAGGCTGGGTGTTGAGTCTAGGCTGGTTATTCAGACTCCCTCTGTAGTTACTAGATAGAGCAATGTAAAGCAGTGTAATTATTCCTCTCTAAAGGTGAAGTGTATTTTAAAGAATCTGATCCCTTTTCACTGATGATACAAAGAATCTATGGAAGCTGGTCTGGGATAATCACAAGCACCTGTCTGTTTCTTCCTAGGTGTAGCAATATCTTTGTAGCAGCAGTTCACGTCTCTTGTGTTGTTACAGTGGGGGTACTGCAGGGAATGTCATTTGGGTTTTAGAGAGGAAAGCGTTGAATTGCTTTATGCTCCTCTGCAATGTTCTGGTGATCTATAATGTGCTGTAGGGATTCATTCTAGGTACCTATGCAGCATCTGATTTTAAAACAGTAGTAAAATGAATCCCAGCCCGAATCAGTAGCAGAATTCTGTATCTGTGTAGTATTGTTTCATTAGATGCAGTTTTGGTTTTTAAAGTATGAGGAGAAGGGATACTGAGCAGAAAGGAGGAAGATTTGAAATAATGCTATATTTCACAACTTAACTGGTGCATTTCCTATTTTTTAGATCTAGCATTTTACTTTTTGAAGTTGTTGAAATGTTGTGCATGTCTGTTGTGCTAGAAATCAGTAAAAGCTGTACCAACTTGTATATTATCTTTGGTGGATCTTAGCAATGTTTCTCCTACTCCAGTTAACAATAACAATTAATACTTATTGTGGGCCGGGTTTGCATTTTCCTTCATGCTTTGTTTCACAGGTACTTTTTAAAATGTCTTTCCTTAGCTAACTGTGCACCACCGTGCCAAAATGGAGGGATGTGCCTGCGACCTCAGCTTTGTGTATGTAAACCGGGAACAAAAGGTAATTCCTGTGAGGATACAGTCGTGCAAGACACATCTTCCACTGGAGGCCGGAGCCCCGTTGTTCCCCCATGGCCCATACCCCAGCAGGCTGCCCAGCAGACCTTCTCTCAGAAGGCGCAAGTCCCACCAAAGGTTGGCCCTATGGCTCAGATGGCATTCACAATC
Source organism: Anomalospiza imberbis (assembly GCF_031753505.1). Taxonomy (NCBI): domain Eukaryota; kingdom Metazoa; phylum Chordata; class Aves; order Passeriformes; family Viduidae; genus Anomalospiza; species Anomalospiza imberbis. The sequence goes on along the minus strand of NC_089683.1, from coordinate 78,296,614 downwards.
AAGCAGAAGCCTCCTGTTGGGTTAACTCAGCAAATGCAACCACAGTAAGTGTTTTCTTTGCTCTTAAAGTAGTTCAGTATGTCAGATTTATAAAACGTTGTTCCTTGCAAGTGTTTTCAAAAAATCAGATTTGTCACAGATTTTTTTTAAAACGGCTTCTTGTTTTAACTGTAAGATTTCAGTGGATGTTTAGACTGTTGTACTGTATGAGCCAGATTTCCTTACCTGAACAAAATTTCCCATGGTATCAGTCAACATCTGTTTTCCTTAGAATGATATTGCTGTGCTAGTTTTGGAGGAATTAGTCTTAATTTACACTGGTGACCTTTAGAGATTATCCTAGAACAAAGTCTGACATGGAATTCTGACACGTTGTGTAACTGAGGAGAGTAAGATTTGGTGCTTCTCTTCTGGTTTCTTCTATTTGCATTATGTTTTCTCTTTTAATAGAAGTGTGCGTGGCTATGCTACAATGAGTATTTCTGCTTGCTTGTGTTCGAGGTTCAGGATTGTATCTGACTGCCATAAGCAGCAAGGAAACGCCCATCTTGTTAGAGAAGTTTTTCTCTGCCTCTTTAATAGCTGGTGACTTAGCCAGTCTTTGATATTATTTCCCTGAGCTTTAAATACTTAGAGTCTGAAATTTCTCTAATTGTACTGTTGTTTTCATTGATGTGTGTGACATTAATTTATTTCAAGATCCTATTTGATAATTGGGGGAGGGAGGTGCACAGGAGGGTGGCAATCAAGTGGAATGTGAACAGTTTTAGGTGTTTTCAGCTACTACTGTCCTTCTACTTTCAAGTGAAGTCAGTGACGAAAGGTGTTTCTGTCCTGTAGGAGGTGTTGCTTTTGGAGAGGTTGCTTTTGCTTTTAAGGAAGGTATAGTCTGTCTTGCTTGTAGTCACCAGAGCAAGATAATCAGGATAATCCTATGTTCGAAACTGTAAAAATGAATGTGGAAGGGTGGGTGGTGTATGATTATACAGTTCTGCACTTGAGTCATCGTAGGCTCCTGACAACAAAGTGCCACTTCCTTTCCAAAGCTACATCTGAGAACAGAGATCGTTGGACACTCCCAGTGTTATTTGTTGTCTCATAACCCCTTTATAAAGTTTTTTTCTCTGAAACCCTTCTAATTCTTTGTAGTAACTGTGGATCCACAAAGTCAACTAGGTTCCTACATGTCTTGTGTAATTTTAAGAGAAATTTACCTGAATTCCCTTGGAGTTCTAAGCCATAAGCCAGTATGTTCTTTGAGAAAGGTAGAAGGTAGAGCACTGAGGGCTTTAGGACCAAATACATCCAGAGTCTTGAAAGACAGAGAAATTGCTACCTAATTTTAGTATTTCCTAGTACTCTGGGTCCAGTTTCATTCCTACCAGTCAAGCAAAGTTTATTGAAGTGACTAATATGAAGGGGAAATTTCCCGTAAAATCATCAGGATTTTTTCCTGTTCCTTCCTCTCCAGATCAGCTGGACTCATCACCTGATGTCTCTACTTGGCCCCATAAAGAACAGTGCAACAAATCAGTACAAAAGGCCAGACAATTCCTGTCTTATCAGTACTGATTCCTGTAGAGTACACTTTCTTTTTTCTCCCTCCCTCTACATAAAAGCATTCTCAAGGAATTTTTCTTTGTTGCGATAAAGGCCAGTTGTCCAAACTGGGTAGTAAAATGTACTTAAAAAAAAAAAGAAGGGGGAAGAAAGTTAAAAGAATGTAATTTGTTCTTGCCTGAAAAAAATAATTGTCATCTTTTAGGCACTCTAAAACTGCACTCAGAAGGTTTGTGGCAGCCTCTAGAGAAGGCTTACTTTCCATTATTCCTCGAATAATGTCAAGGATAAAGGGTTCATCTTGTAAAAAAAAGAAAATATGATAAGTTGATATTTTTCTGTGCTATATGATGGTTGTTGGGCTGTGATGCTCAAAGTATTTCTAGAGGATACCTATATAGCATTTCATGCTTCACTGAAATCTCTTTACCTGCTTGCATGAGACATCATCCCAGATGTAGAGGAAGCAACTTCAGACTCACAAAACCAGTCACCTGTTACTTGCTATCCAAAGTGCCTCTGCATGTTTCCATATGTAGTGGGCTTTATTGTTCATGTGAGCCTTCTCAGCCTAGGATTTTCTCCTAACTGCAGAGAGACTTTTTCAGGTAGAACTGTTACTCTGAGATCACATGACGATGAATCTATTCCAGTCAGCTTAATATTCGCATGGGAAAATGGGAAACTGAGTCTCTGGTGTCCTGAGAACACCAGCCTACAACCTTGGCTGAAGCTAGGTGTAGGAGCTGGAGATGGAGAGGAAAAGGACTGCACAAACCAAAGCTGTTGTATCAAGTCCAGCAGAAGGTGGATGCTTAGATACAGCTGTTGAAATGAGTGCCAGTGATAGTTCCCATGTATGACTATTAGGACAATTTACAGGGCTGAAAGATCCTTCTGAGGTCGGGTCTCTAACACTGAGAGGGGTAGACAGGCTAGCTCCTGTTTCAATTCCTTTTTGGGTATGTTGTGATCTTGTATGTTGTGTGAGGCTGCCAGATACTTTTCCTTTTCCCACTCCTGGAAAGTCGAGTCATCCACACTGTCAGTGTGGTAGGTATGCTGATCTAGACGCTGCTGCTGTGCAGTCAAGGACTGGACTGGTGAAAGCCAGGGCAGAACCCAACCTGGAACACCTAAATTAGCTCCTAGAGGAGGCTTGTCTCTTCAGAGCTTCTGCTTTGCCATCCTCTGTCAATTTTTTCTGTTTTATATAGCAATGCAACTTTTCTAACTTCAGTCATCAAGATGTATTCATGCATGCTTTCTTAGGATCATGGTGGCAATGATATTTAGGAAAGCAGGGAAATCATGTATTTCTTTCCAGATATCTTTTTTTGAAGAATAAGGTACTGAACAGAAGGAAAGCTGGAGAGAGATTAATTTCCTGGAATATCCTGGCTTCAGCAAGTCTGTCATAGCTGTGCTCTGAAGATGGATATACTGTCAGGTACAAGGTCTCATCTCAGAAAAATGTTAGCAGAAGGTATAGATGGCTGTAATTGAAAGCAAGTGGTGCTTCAGAAACAAAAATCTGCTTCTTATTGGAGCCTGTAGGGAATTCTGATCTCAGTAACAGGCATGCTTTGTGGGCCTGAATTCTTGTGATAGCTCTCCAGTAACTCTGGGTGTTCCTTTCACATCTCGTGTTCTCACTTGTTGGCAGCAGGATAGCTCCAACAGCTTGATTTTGTGCATTTACTATCTGTGTGAGCAGAACTTTTTTTTTTTTTTAAGGGATCTTTCTCGTACAGTTTTGGAAATGATCACCAGAATGAGTACAGCATCAACTAACTGGAGCTCAGTAACACACTGAAGTGTCACAGCATTGCTCGACAGCCTCCTTTGGAGGCAGGTGGTGATGAAATGTGAAAATCTGCTTTAATGTTGGACACAGCAAAGCTCATCAAAGGAGTGGTGAACACACAGACTACAGATTTGGACTTACTGGTGTGCCTTATGTGCCCAGAAATCTCTGCTGAGAGGTCCCTTCCAAACCTGTGTTCCTGGGTCACTGGGTCTAGTCCCATGCTATGACAGGCAAATGTGTTGTCTGCTGATTTTAGTAAGCTTATCAACTGATGTCTTAAAATGTTTTTTGACTTTTGTTCAAAGATGTAGTATTTTTTCCAGTTTAAACTATTTTTTCCCAATTCTAATTAGTTGATGGCAAATTAGTGTGAATTTAGATTGGAAAAAACATGCCTGAAAGAAGAACTGGGCATACTGTTGTGACCCTACTGAAATCAACCACATAGGAGAGTCATAACAGGAAAAAGAATACATGCTTGGTATAATATATAATTGTAAGTTAAATGTTTACATGTATATTTAAAATCTGTAGAGATTATTGACTTTCTATTGTGCAAGTTCCTGTAGTCTGAGGATCACTGTAAAGTATAAGAGACTGCTCTTTTGGCTATTTCCTTTCTTGTATAACAGTACGTTTTTTGTATCTTTGCATGTAATTTATTTTTTAGAACTTCTAGTTCTAAGATTGGTAAATGTGATGATGCATCAGGTGATGATCTAAAAAAGATTATAGATGGGCTTTTTGAAGCTAGTGTGAAAGTAGCATCTGGAGGACATCCTTTTTCACCACCATTATGATAGTTTTGTACTAAAGATGTACAGAGCAAGAGAAACTCTTTATTTACAAGAGCCTTGTGCCTGAACTTAAGTGTGAAGTCTATTTGAAAATAATTTATGGAAGCTCTTGATAATATTGAACTTCTGTCCGAAAAGACCTTGACTTTTTTTTAAGGAAACTTTTTTAAGAACAGCAGGGATAAAACTTAGGTTGGAAGTATGAAGCAATGGGTCCAAGCCTTTGCTATTAGCAGGATCACTTACAAGAGGCTGCTCTGGGCTTTGTGTGGTTGAGCTTTGAATACTTTCAAGATTGCAAGGTTGGAGATCTCCAGTATTTGCAGGCTTCTGTTGCAGTGTTTGACCACCCTCAGGGAAAAAAAGTATTCTCCTTTTATAGTTGAAGTTTCCATTGCTGCACATTTATTGTTATCTGTGTCTTTTTGCTATATTCCTCTAAGAAGTCTGGCTCAGCCTTCTCTACAGATTCTCAAGAGGCAGTTGTAAATCTCAGTATCATCCCCTTGAGCTATTCTTTTTTTTAAGAACTGAGAAATATTTCTTCTCTTATGTTGTGAGTCCAGTCTCTGTCAGTCTTGGTGGCCCTCTACTGGCCTTGCTCCACTGCTGTCCTGATTTGGGGAATCCAAAACTGGTCACAGTATTTGAGATGCGGTTTCATGAGTGCATGATGGAGGCAGTAATCTCTTCCTTGACCTGTGTTACTGTGCTGCTGCCCAGTATGAGATTGGCATTCTTCATGTGGGGATATGCTGCTGACAAATGTTCAGCTCACTCACTAGGACTCTCACTTTTTGTAGGTCTGCTTTCCAGCCATTTTGGCGCCAAATCTACACTCTTGCACGAAGATACAACCATGGATTGTTATCTGCTGCTTCAGAGCTTTGGTCTATAAGTCATGGACTTCTGGTTCTGCCTTCCTAGAGCCCAGTGACAGAGCTGTTTGAGCTTGTATTAGCATTGTGTGTTACGTTCAGACTGCAAAATTTAACTCTAGTGGTCAGAGGTGAGACTTTTCCAGCTGTTCTTGAGCTCACTGCTTTGTGTCAGGGAGATGAAAAACTGGCATTCTGTCTGCATGTTATGCTGACGACTGCATCCCTTCAGTTTAGACTTCTGATGTGTAATGAACTCATGGTGTGCTTGTCTTAGGATTGCTAGTGTAAGGTGGCTCCAGGGGGAATCAGGAAAATAACTTTTCCATTGTGAGCTCTTTGGGGTGGATTCTGAGATGCCTTTTGCACAGTGTTTTCAACAAGAGACTTGCTGCAAGGATGCATAGTGTACCCTATTAGCCATCAGGTTATTCATGTTCTTCGTATTAGACTTGTAAAGAGTTTATGCAGATCAGTTATCCATATTATCCTGTGAGGCACATTCCTTTTGAGAATGTCAATGTACACTTCCCTCTCACAATCCCAGCAACTTGAGGTAAAGTTAACTTTTAATTAACTTGTCATTAAGTTCGGGTGGTTTTTTTTTCTTGCCTGCTACTGGAATATGTTTATGCTCCTGTATGTCAATACAGCAAAAAGAGACAGGGATTTAGGGAAATTCCATGTGTGTGGAAATCATTGTCTTGTTTTCAAGGCACTGCTTTTCAGGAAAGAAAACTGCCTCTAAGCTATACTGGTGCTGTCGGCTCAGTTGAAAAGCAGACAGTAAGCCACCATTTCAAGCCATAGTGTTTTTAATTATTTTTTTCTAGTTTAAAACACATGTGTCTGACCATTGGGTGTTTGAATGCATAGGTGGGGAGGGCTTTAATGAGGAGTTCTTAATGTTACTTGTTAGTGTGTTGCAATATGGTCTGTTCTCTTCCAAAGTGGCTTTGTCAGGTTGTGGTTTGGCATTTTGGTTTGTTTTGTTTTTTGTTTTTTTTTCTGTAACTGTTAGAACTTACAGTATTTATCATCAAATAATTATTTCAGGAGATGTTGGGAAACTATCAGAAGAACTTCTTTCCAGGGGTTTGGTGGGGCTGAAGGAGCACAGCTTTTCTTGGAAAGCATGACAGTGTGTTTTCAGTTTCAGAAAAATATATTTGTATTGCTAAAGTTTGGTTTGATATATTGCTATTGTGTCATTCAGAACCTTTGCTGTTAAAAAGATTTCTCTGTTAGCAAGTGTGTTTGATTGTAAAACAATTATGCAACAATTTTATACTTAACTGAGACTTTATAGCCAAACAGATGAAAGTAACCCATTCTGGTTGCTCTAAGCAAACTACTGTGCAAACAGTATATGATAATGGGATGTGGCTGAAATAAAATCAACTCTGCAAATAGTTGTTTTCCTTGCAACAAGTGGGAATCGTTTTCACGTGATTTTTCATTCCCTTCTTTAGAGCTGTGAATAGAGCTTAGTAGCTTGATTTGGAAAACTGTCTCCTGTCAAAATACATCTGTACCTTTAACTTGCAAAGGAAGAAAAAACAACATGAGAATAATGATCAAATGATCACTGAACCAGGGACATTTTCCTCTGTTTCAGGTATTTTGAACTTGAAGCTGTTTGTAGATCTTTGGTCTTTGTGTCATAAATCTTGCTTAATATTTGATCTAAAGCCCTTTAAATTTTTAGCCCTTCCAGTTATTAGCTGCTCCTATTAGCTGATTTATATGTCTTGTGCATCAATAAAACTTTTTGGTATTGTCTTAACTTCCAGTCGCTATTGAGACTCTGTTGTTAATAACCTTATTAAATAGATAACAAAGACACAAAGAAGCCCTCTTCAGGGGTTTTCCTTATCTTATCTGCTACACTAGCAAAAGGCTAACTAGATGGATTAACAATGTTCATTAAGATGATGTGGACTGGCCTTAGACAAAGGCAGATGTATCTTCAAGCAGATGTATCAGACAGTATTTTAGTCAGTCTGTCTGATTAATTACAAATGCCTCATTGATTTCATTGTTATGAGTAGCCTGTTCTGCTCATGATTTGGGAACCCTGAGAGACACGTATTTCATCTCCAGTGAATTTATTTTCTTCAGTGCTAGAGTCCAAGTACTTCACTGAGAAGCAGTTTCCACTTTACCTAAGCCCCATAAAGCTTACCTATGCCATGTACCCTTGTACTTTGCCCAGGAATCCAAAATTACTGTTTTATACAAAGTATAATAAGTTGCTAATCTAACTACTTCTAAGGAGGTTTATTGCTCATGTCATCTTGTGCTAAAGTTTAGGGACTACTGTTCATCAGTACCTGTTGAGACTGGTATTTCTTTTTGTGTAAATGGTGAAGAGCACTAAGCAGATGGAGGCAGTGGGCTCTTCTCCTGGTGTTATTGTTCAAATATACATTGAGACTTTGTAACCAGCCAGCAGTCTATTACAGGGACTCTGCAGTAAATCCTTGTTTGTTTCCCTTTAATCTAGTTTTCCCTAAATTATCCATGGCCTTAGACAGTGGTGCTGGAGGGCCAGAATGTGAGCTGTTGGCTAATTTCAGTTTGCAGCACAGTGTGGTTTCTGAAGATAAGTCTGCAGGTGTACTCAGAAGCTTTGTAGGCAACTGAATTATTACTACTTGACATTGAGTTAAGCAACTTCCTACACTAAGCAAAGGACCTATTGTTGTTCAGAAATTACTTTCTATATGTGATATACTAGGAAAAGTAATACCTTTGGAGTAATGGCTCAACAAAGCATTGTAGTTACTGAAGAGAATCTCTGTACTTGAAAACATAACAAAGCATCATTTCTAATGCTGAGACATGAAGTTTGTAGAACAAATAAAGTATCTGCAATAAGTTGTGTTTGCTACAGCCCTGTTTTTTACTAACATAGTCTATAGCTTTGAAAATCTCTCCTCCAGACATGTACAGAAAAAAAATCTTTTCTGATAGGCTTTATCTGTTGCAGTTTTTTTTTTAAAGTACTGTCTTTAAAACTTACCGTGCAGCTGAGGGACAGACTTTATTAAAGCCTCTAGCACCATTGGAGTATATTAAAAGGAATTCTTTGTCAGCTTGGATGCTGTAGGAAAGTATGTTTCAGGCTCATCAGGGATTTTATAAGTGGTTTTATAGAAAAGACTGCTTTTGCATATTCCATGTGCTGGTTTTATATTTTTTTTTTTTGTTTTATTAAAGAAACAACTGAAGATGCAGTTCTGTATGCTCTGTGTCAAGAAAAGAGATTTTGTTAAAACGAGATACACAGTATTAGTATATACTATAATGTCATTGGGCAGTAGGTGGCAAGCTTTGCTTTTCCTTCTACTTAGGGTTTATTTTCATGTTGCAGAATGCCAGAATTTTTAGAGGAGTGGTTTAAATGTACTGGATTATGTCATTTATTGGCAGCACGTTTCTTTAACTATCTCTTTTGTTCATTGTGGATAATTGTCTTGCTATTGAATACTGAAGGAAAGTCTCTTTTCAAATGATGGATGCAAATCAAGAAATGTGAGGTTTGTTGTATTGTCTCATGACTTCTGTGGGCAGATTACTAATAGGCATTATACAAATGAGGTGAAGTCACAGTCAATCTGAAATTATTTGGGATCTTCCTGTTCAATTCTGTTGTGGACCACACTACATCTAGGGGCAAGGGGGAACAGCACCCTCTTTTAGTACAAAATTTTCATGTATTCTATCCCTGTAACTAGTAAATCTAAAGAAAAAAATAATAGAATATTTGTTTGTCTTTCTTATGATGTGTCATGTCCTGTTCCAGTTTATGTGCTCACATCCTCTCTTCCATCCCCCTGAATTGCTGTAGCTGTCCTCACAAACTCAGCCTGCTTTGCTGATATGTTGGATTCAGCATGGGGACAATAAAACAGCAGCAGCAAATTGTCCAGCTAAAACTAAGGTTGTATAGAAAGGGCAATGCTAGAGTGCTTGTCTTTAGGAACTTTCTGTTCGGGGTGACTGTCTTATAGCCTTTCTCTGCTCAGAGCTCTTGCCTAGAGCAAATGATCTGGCAGCTGATGAAATACTGATCAGCTCTGTATCTTTACCAAGGATACCAGGGATGTAGAACCTCTGCTCTTATGCAGTTCATCTCAGCTGTTTTCAACTTAGACATTCTCAGCTGTTCTCTAGAATAATTTTTACTCATTAGCCAAGCTAATTATTTGAGTTTTCTCATAATAAATGAATTAGAGTTCTTCTTGCTTTGCTGTTGAAGTTCTGGGAAAGGTTGTTCTAGATTAAAAATTTTACATGCCTCTCTTTCTCAGTCACTGCATCCTAGGTGCACTTTATAATAATTGCTCTGAGGAAGATCGGCTGTTTTGGATATCCTTGATCCCAGTCATCAACATAGTCATTCAATTATGTTGTTCTAGAAATTCTAAACCAGTAATTAATGTTTTCTTCTTATTATGGTAGGGCATTCTGCAAAGAGAGGTCTCCTTATGTACATAGAGGCTCCATATGAATTTACATTTTCACTGCTGAAACTTTCTGTCCTCATGAAGGAGGACAATTCCTAATGAAGATCAGAACTTTTTGGGGACTGGTAACACAGACCTGAGCTGTCAATTGAGGGCATGGTTAATTTCATTTGCTGCAGGAGCACTAGTCTAAGAGGATCTTTGGCATCAACTATTGGTAAATTGAGACCAGTGTTTTGAGATCCTGATACTGTGGTTAACTCTCACTTCTGTAGTCTTTGGCAGTGCTGTGATCTATGTGTGCTAGAACAAAAACTGGTTCAAAGGTAGTTACTCATCTCTTTGTGCTGCCAGGCACTGAGTCAGCCCTCAAGAGCACCTCCATTCATCATTCTAGGGAAATGTAGTCATCGGGCTGCAGGAGCTGAAGTCACTGTTTAGTTCAAAAGGCTGGTCTCCCTCACAACTGGGATCACTTGTGTTGGCAGAGAACGTGGAGATGATTTTTTGATGAAAATAGTGTCTGTCTTGTCTTGGTGTCCTTTTTGAACACTGCTAGTGCACATTTTAGTGCTAATCCATTAAACTAACAGTTAATTTGTTGTTACCTCTGCTGGACTGAGTACTTTCTGTTAATTGGGTTGTAATAGACTGGGGTCCAAACACTATGACCTAAAGTGTGGTGTGAAAGGCAAAAAACCCTGGGACTATTACAAAATGGGCTAATCATTTGATGGGTCTTGTTAGCTCACAGTGGTGTGAGAAGTGGGCAGATCATTATGGCAAACAGCCTTGAGGAAGCCTTTAGTGTTTTAGTGGCCCAAGTCCAGTCTGTTCTAGTGACTAGTTTATAAGACCTTTTGAATGTGAACATTTGTGATATCTACCACTGTTTCTTCAGATTTCTTCAACTGTTTGGGTTGAAACTTTGAGGCTGCAAGTATCCACTTTACTTCTGTTGAGAGCTCCACACAGGCTCTTTTCAATGGACTAGACCCACATAGCATCTGGCCATGTCAGGTACTGTGCGTGTGCAGTGAACTTGTGTCCACCAGAAAAGGAGAGGTATCTTGGAAACAATATTGAAAATATAAACTGTCCGTACTGCAGCAGCCTGCAAGGCACTCGGGGGATGCAGCTGCAGTCCTACACTTCAAATTATTGCTGTTCCTGAGATGATGTAGCCTACTTTTGCAGGAATGTCTTGTTTTATCCACACTTTAGCTGTCCTCTAATTAAGTCAACATCTTACAAACAGCTGTTAGAGGATATTCAGTCTTTTCATTAGTATCTTCGACAGAAAAAGGATTCTCAGAAATAAAATCTTTTTGATACAGAGACTTAAATCATAGGGAGCCAACAGGGATCTCAAGCCAGCCAGAGCATATTCCAGACAAGAGAAGAAAGTTATTCTGTGTGATGGCAACAGCCAGTTGTTTTATGGTTTTATGTGTCTGTGTGACATCACTGGCCTGAGTAAAGCTTTGGTGCAAGAAAAGGTCAGTGGTCAGTGTTGGAGTACTAGCAGGGAAACTGTTGCCTGCCCATGCTGTTGAACAATTTCCACTACTAATTTCATCTTGAGTGTGAGGGAAGGATCAACTAAATGCTTGTAGGAGAATACTCCACCTCTTTCCCTGTCATTCACAACTCATCTGTCAGGAAGCCAACACAGACAAGTTTCTTTACAGTAAGAGAGAGGAAACTGCTCTGTTGAGATTCCAGTCAGTCTCTTAAGAGTTTACTGCGTATGATTAACCTCTCCAGGCACTGTGCATGAATTGTAACAAACTATACAAAAAAATCTGTGTCCCACATGAATAGTAAAGAAAGTTAACGCTCATCTAATGTTGGTGTGGGGTTTTTTGTTGTTATTGAAAGTTCCTGTATTCTTCTCTATTGCGTTTTGTTGTGCTCAGAGTACTACAAAATAGAGAGGTAGGATCTTGTTTAACTTCTACAAGTTTTATGTGAGAATTATCTCATCTAATGACCTATTGGTGTTTCTTGTCTGTCCTGCCACCTTCTCTTGTGCTTCAATCTGAAACAGATCCTGAGAATCCTTCATGGAGAAAGCATAAGAACCTTTCTAAGTGCATTTGTAAGCTTACATGAGAAGAATTAATTGGTACTGTCTTCTTTGATCTTTTCTTCTGTGTGTGTTCATTTGATAGATTTCTTAATTGGGTCTAAAGATTTTTGGGCAGTTTTTCAGTTCATTACATGTTTTGAACTAGCTTCCATTTTATGTTCATTCTTCTGTTTTGGAACTATGAAGTGCTGTAGAGAATCTTTGGCTTTTTCCCCTTCAATGTTGTGAACTCTGTTTTGCTTACCCTTGAAGCATCTCTTCAGTAGTAATATCTGAATTGGATCCTGTACACAGGTTAGGCCAAACCAAGATTTTATTATTTTCTTCTGCATTCCTGAATGAGCTGATCCCTGAAGGTGGTGTTAATTACATCTAAAAATTCTGGTATAGTGTTGTGTTGTTCTTTTGGGGGTAAATGAAATTTCATACTACCATTGTTTCCTGACTCTCTACCTTCAGTGAGGTAGAGAGCTGTCACAGTCTATGATAGCACTATGAAAGCTGTTATCATCTTAGGCAGCTAGTAACATAGTCCTAATGCTATGTTTTCTCTCATTTTTATTGAAATTACAGATCACAGAGATGTTCCGTTCTGACTGGGATAGTATGGTTAACTTGCTGATCTAATTTGACAGGCTATTCTTTGAGAAGTAGCATCACTCCTTTACCAGATGATCTGTTTCATATCCAGGATAATATTTGGACTTTTCCCAGTCCTCCCATTAGTTTTACTTTCCAAAGATAGGAACGACTTCTTCCTGGTAAGTTTGGTCATCTTTTCTCAGTTCTAATTCTTGAACTTATGATGCTTCATGTGGAAACACAGTCACATCTGACTCAGTTGTCTCCCCTGTTTAAAAGCACACTGTTTAAATAGTTTTCAGGTTTTTTTCCATTTCTCACTGTTACTTGTTTGTTACCAACTCTTGCTTTGTTCTTTATTTGAGTGTGTTGACTTGACTGAAAGTTATGATGGCATCATTCAGAGCTGTATACTTTCTTTCACAACTTCTGGTTTAAAAATTCTTCTGTGGTACTTGTCATTTCCATCAAGCTTTAAGTGTAATTTTTTCTTCCATAGAACATTCTGTTCCGATTTCTGACAACTCTGAAGTGTCCCCTATGTTTATACCATTTTCTGAGCCATGCAGCACAACTGTCAACTTCTCTGGCACCTTGTTTGTTCAGACCTAGCAAAAAGCGTCAAATTTTAGTACAATGGACAAATGCGCTGTATTGTGGCACTTTCCCGTAATCCCAGAATGGTTTGGTTTGCAAGGGACCTTTAAAGACCATCTTGTTCCAACTTCCCTGTCATAGACAGGGAACCTTCCACTAGAACAGGTTGCCCAATGCCCTATCTGCCCTTGAACTCTTCTAGGAATGGGGCATCCACAGCTTCCCTGGAGAATTAGGTATGCTGTATTACTACCCTCATTGTAAAATGTTGTTCTTTATGTCCCTGTCTCAGTTCAGTTGCCCCCTGCCCTTTCAATAGCTAGGGTCATTATAACACATGAGAAGTAAATGCCCTTATGATTCCATAAGGCCATAATCATATACATGATTCCAAAATATTTAATAACACAATGTGTTACAAATATCAAGTTCCTAAGAAGTAGTCTAAAGTTGTGGTGGGGAGAACAGTCAACCAAGATGTAAACTTACATTAAGTACTTCTGTTCTTACATCAGCTTCCTGGTTATAAAATTTACAGTCTTAACACATTTACATTTTTTTGGAAGAAATTTCACTGTGATTCTACACACACATTCCCAACAGGATACTGCTCAGCTGCTTTCTGAGCCACACTCCCACATTGCTTTGGAGCAAAGTTAATACTTTGGTGATCTTCAGTAATTGCCTCTGGGTAGCAATATCTGAGTCTAGAATCCCTTTAGCTTTAAGCATTTTTTAAAGTACTTTTAGATAGTGACAGTTTTTGGGAGCTTAAAATTCTTACCTTTTATGGATTTTACACTGGGCGAGCTCTTTCCTTAAACCATTTTGTATTTTATAACCTCTATGTGCTTCTGGAAAAGGTAGCAAACAGACGTAAACTGTGTTCAATTGATGTATAATCTGATCTTAAATACTACTATAAAATGGATTCTGTTCTGGTTTCTGCATGATGGACAAGGATAGTTGTAGAATCAATGCCAAATTAATAATGGTGGTGAAGCAGAAATACATATATACATTTATATAATGGAACAAAAGTTCTGGTGTCTGTCTTGCTTCCTGAACTGGAACCTCAAAGCTCTGAACTGAAGGACAACTGGTAACTGGAGTCCCAGCTCCAGCTGTGCCTCCTTACTGCTTTGAACAGCTTCTGTTGTTATTATGTAATGCCTGTTTGGGTATTCCAGCTGTTGCACACATGCAAATCCTTAAGAAGAAGCCAACTCCCCCCATTCCCCCTTTTGGCTTATAGCGGCTTTTCACTGTAGAGTGCACTTTGAATCCTGAAGAGTTTTCCTTCTGTTGCACCCTGGAGGGCTGTATCTATAAATTTTTTATGTTCTGATGTTCTATTTAGAAATCCAGTGAATTCCTAAATTGGATTGTCTTTTGATGTGCTTCTGGAAGTTATATTAGAAATAAATATAACCCACATCTGTACAGTCAGAACATTTCTAATGGGAATTCAGGTGATGAAGACTGAAGAACTTCAGACTGTAAAAGAAAAAAGAGGTGTATAAATTCAGCAATGTAATTACTTAATTTTTTTTCCCTTTCCCCCCTTCCGTTCTTCTCAGTCATTGCCAGTTTCCACTATAATTGAAAGAGTAGAGGATAATTCTATGTGCTCCTTGTAATGGAGATAATTTTGGGGTGATTCCGGAGTAGTCAGCCAGTGCTTTCTATAACAGTCTCCTTGAAGGGATGGCATCATGTCGGTTCTCCTTGGAGGAGAGGGAGATGCACAACCTTCCTATTCAGCCAGGTGAGTGGAAAGTCCCAGGTTTACTCTCCCTGAGGTGAATAGAAGTCTATGGAAACCCTGAGTTCTGTGAAGTTACACACTCTCAGGGTTGCTCTGTACAGGGCAGCAGCACGTTCTTGCGTGTAGTCTTGTACCGTGTTGCTTTTTCTACATGATGCATAGTTTATTCATACCAGGATGAGATTTTATAGCTGCTATCTGCTTAATTGATATTTACTTGTATTGTGTTGAAAATGAAACAAACAAAAAATTATTTGAGGGAGCTCTGGTGGCAAATTTTCACTTGTTGATGTTTGTTATGCTCTTGTAGCATCTCTTCTTTAATTCTCACTTGTTGTAGTGACTGTGTGGCCTGTATGATTCTTGCACTGTAATTTCTACACTTCTGTGTGTTTCTGAAGTGTTTCTCGTAGCAAGACTGGAATCCAGGTTGAGATGCCTAAGGCTTATACTCCATTACAAGTAATATTATGGAAAAGATAAATACATTATCTACTGTTCTTTTATATTTTAACACTATTAGTCTTATTTTGAAGTTTAAAGCAGCACCTGCTGCTGATGATTGTACTTTTTTCAAAATGCTTTTAAGTAGCTCTTTCTGAGAACAGCCATTTTAATGTTATTCGTAGTAAATAAGGTTGTTCTAAGAAATGATAAGAGCATGTAATTGTTTAAAAAGTAGCTATGGAAACTACATCATTCTCAATTTAATATGAACATTCATTGCTTTCATTGGCTGTGCTCCCTTCTTGAAACTGACATACTTCACAGGCACTCTACAACATTTCTAATTAATCTGATTTTCTTTAAATGGGCAAAGTATTCAGCCTGATTAAGATATGTTAGAGTTTTAAAACATAGGACAACTATTTGCTTAGCTTTCTGTTTGTTTTTTTAAGTCATAAATAGACTCTTTTTTCTCTTCCAAGCTGGAAATATCTGGTAAAGAAAGTTTTCTTCTCGAAACAAGACCAAGAGTGCCAAATTACAGCTTTAAGTCATTTAAGACAAAAGACTTGTGTCATGTATCTTACAAAACATGTCCTGAATGCTACAGGAGTTGTGTACCTCGACTTGAAGGTTCAGAGTTTAATGGGCATAACTTCCAGTTTCTTAGATTACATTATTTACACTGCATGTCTAACACAAATGGTTAAACAGTACCATTTTACTTAGATAATGACATTTTAAAAAATTCTTGAGTAGTTATTTTCTCATTAAATGGGGTGGGGGGGAGATTCTTCCATTTTAAAAGAATGAAACCAAAGAGGCAATAAAAGCTGCTGATTGCCACACATTTATTTCTGTTAAGTCTGTAGCAGTTGCATGGTTCTAGATAGAAAATACCATGGGAAGGCTCGTTAAATGTTTCTATTTTGACAAGTTCACTTCAAAGCTGTAGTTTTTGATGCTGAGAGGGGTAGATCATAAGCTCTGAGCATACGTGTTGTCAGGCTCCTTGACATGTTGAATTTGGTGTGGCTCTCCTAGGTTTGTGTCTCTTGAATATATTTGTGAAGTTCTAAAATACCAGTGACTCACATCGGAAGTCATTGCTGTTGTGATTCAACATCCTCCAGGTACATAGAGTATAATGCAGTTACAGTCACTCAAAACATATTTATTACCTTTCCTAACAGTATAGAAAACAGTATGCGTGTGTTCTTAAAATCTTTTTAACATGGTAGTACTTGCTAGAAAAGGCTTATTGTCAACTTTTAGCATGCTTGACACACGCTTCCAGAACTATTATTTGTGCTCTGCTCTTAAGCACATGCTATGAGGAACCATAGCTGCTTTTGGCTGGGGCTACAAAATTCACATCAATAGTTTTAGATTCAGTTAAACTATGAATTACAGTGGTTGTCTTCTGAAAACATTTAATTTTAATTGTCAAACTTGTTGGAGAGAACTGAAGAAGTAGTAGTGCCTCTATTGTAAAATTCAAATGTCAGCTCTTGGCTTTTCTGATCCTTTCTGCTTCTCTTTCTCCCATCCCCTCCTATGTTATTGGGGGAAAAACCAAATGAAACCAGAAAACCCAAATATCCTATATAGTTTAAATCAGTTGCATTTGTTGTGCACTATATTTATTGTAATTGGTTTTTTAAATTGTTTTATAATTTAGTAAAATTAAATTATTGCAGTTTGCATGCGGTACTCAGTATGTCAGACTCATACAGAATGTTTTGGCATTCACAGAAGCTGTAGTTAAGTTCTTAACTACACTAGGCAAGAAAAGTAGTTATGGCTGGAAGTACAGCCCAAATTTTACCCTTTGATATGTTGTTATAAAATACTGTTCTTTTTACTGTTGTGTGTTATTTCACAGCTGTTAATGTAGAACTCAGAACTGGGAAACTGCAGAGATTCATATAGTACAGAACAAGAGCAACTTGTAAGCATTACAGCAACTTGTGGTGTGAGCTACAGAACAGAGAGCACGAACAAATTTAAGGGTACTTTGAAAATCAAAATACTCTCAACATCTAGCTGATTAATTATAGTAGGAAATTGCTGAGTGTCCTGTAGTTTGAAATCGGATATTTTTTCAGGTGCTTAGTGCATTTTATCTTCAATTCTGTCAAGGAAGATAGTTGGGATCTTTCTTAGCTAATTATTAAGTATATTTGTGCTGTATCAAGAGTCAAGCTGAACTAAAAAAAGCTGCTCTGATAGTAAGTATGCACAGGAGATATTTTGCTGTAACTAGATTGCTTTAATTATGAAAACAAGATTCTACTATAACAGTTTCTATTTCCATATATGTAGAACTCTGTGTAGGAGATAAAACTTCTTATAAGCTAAGAAGCAACAGGCTCTAAGAATTATAAAAGGTCAGCAAGTCAGCTCTGCTTATGAAAGTCCAAAGCCAAATAACATAGGTATATTGTGGCTCCTGTGTGGAGCTTTTTGCCTTTTTCCCCACTCCCAACCTTGTGTTTAATTTCCAGCCCCCAGTCCCAGTTTGTTCTGTTGTGAGGCTGATACTGGCAGCAGAAGATTGTCATCTGCCTACCTAACAGAATCAGTAGTCACTTATCATTATCCTGAGCAGGGTGGTTGGGTGAGCCATCTCTGTGTGCAGGATGCTCCTGGTATCTCCCCATGGAAGTGGGGATCTTGCACCAATCCATTTCTGGGCATCTCCCCAAGCTGCAGGTTTGAGAAGTGCCTGTGGGTGATTCAGCCATGTCCTACCTCAGAACAGGAGCCAATCTCCACATGACAGGCTGCAGGAGGGAGTGCAGGACTTGGGTCACTTCTAGTCAACTGGAAGGGCAGAGCCAGGGCCTTCATAATTCCAGCCTCCTGCCTCTGGCTGTGCACAGTGGAGCTGAGAGTGTTTGCCCACTGGTCATGGATATGATCAGCTGGGAGAAGGAAGGCATTTGAACAAGATGAGTTCAACGTAGTGTTTAAGGTTCTGGAGATGAGTAGCAACTGCTCCATCTTTCACTCTTTGTTCAAAAGTAGTGTGTTAAGCCCAGGGATTCCAAACAGCTACTTCTTTTCATCATTAAATTATGTATGAGAGTAGGTACCTATGGTATTTATTACTGGAGTTTCCAAAAATAGCACTGAGCAGTAAGTCCTGCCAAAAAACTCAAAGTGTTGAGAAATACCAGTCAATTACAGGAACATTCAAGTGCTGGAAACAGGAAGAATGTGCTCAGTATCATCATGATTCAAATTAGTGAAGTGGCCTGGGAATGTGTAATGTCGGTTTCGTAGTACAGTCCAGATTTTTCTGGCATCCTGGTTTCTTTACCAAGGTAGAGGTGAATTTGCCTCATGCAGAACCAACATGTCTCTTTGGCAGGAAAGCCAGTTTTCAAAAATTCAGAGGAACAAGTTCAGCCAGGCTGCTGAGCTTGTGTAATTCACAAACCAGCTGGCACCACAGAATGTTTCCAAAATACAGCCTATTATCAGTGATCCTGAGATGGTACTATTTTATTTATATTCCTGCCATCTCGGTAGATTTTGTTTGCAGGTTGTCTGTTTTAGTATGTTCATAAGGTTGTTTCATCAGTTTTGAGATTCAACATATATTAGTCTATGCAAATATTGGGAAGAGTGAGTTTTCTGTTTGTTTTGCCAGAAGTTGTCATTGCCAATCATCCTATTTGAAAACACAAATTCTGATCTGGTTTATAATTAGGGTGCTTCTTTTAGTAACAGAATAATTTTATCCTTTTCTATGGAGCCCAAAATATGGCCAAATAATGAGTGGTTTTTCAGTTCCATTGAAACCACGTTTTAATTTTCAGAATTCTATAACAGAATTCTAGAGGGTAATGCTGTATTTAAACTTTTCAAGTTAATAAACTTAGTTATAACACATGCTCTTTCAAATTATACCATAAACAAATGAGTTTCTAGAGGTGAATTGTACATCTGAATGGTTTCTTTGTGAAAGGTGCATAATTGTTTGCTTTTTTCTTTTATTTTCCCCCCAGAAAATAAAAAACATAAATAGTATGTCTTGAAAACATTTTTAAAAAATAATTGACATAGCTACTTTCAGTTTTTCATTTTGTTTCTATGTTACTGTGATGAATAAGCAGCTTTAAAAAATTGAAATTATATGAAATATATATTGATGGTATTCTTTAATTAGATATGTTTATTTTGTGATTCATTATGCATGCAGTTCCCTAGCTAAATAGTGTGCTATTTCCAGAAGTGCGGTCTGCTTTTTCTGGTTTGCTGAGCAGTCACTGGATGTTTTAAGATAATTTAAATTAAGTTTAATATATTTAGGAGTTCAAGCATGTATTTCTTTGACCTCATTAATGAGGATAGAAAAAGAACTCTAGCAGACAATTCCAAAAATGAAGCACACAAATCAAAAGAATGTGAGGAGAAGATTCTAAATTGAGCCCTAAGGATGTAATTTCAAGCACTTTATAACCTGTCCTTTTTATAGTTCAGACTTGTTGGAATGACAGCATTGAGCTGATGCTTAAAAACCATCCCTTATGCAACCAGGAGAAAAAAAAATAAGTATTGTGAAATGTGGTTTACTGTTATGCCTGTGTATAGCATAAGCCTGTAAGTCACAAGCTTCAGCAACTTAAAATAAATGCCTGGTATTGTGTATACATATTTGGTATATTGCACCAAAACTAAGGACTGAGACAGTATCAGAAAGAAGGAATGTATTGAGTTACACTTTCTCAAAAGTGACTCTGAAAAATAGTTCATACAACAAAGCCTGTAGTTTTAAGGAGATCAAAATTTTACATGTATAGAAAGAAGAAAAGTGAATTTTTGAGGAGAAATCGGAGACATCCTTAAAAACCAGAGGAATGCCTCACAGACTTCAAATTTACCAACTGCAAATAGGAAAACAAGCTATTCCTAGACCTCTGGAATGCAGTCTGGGCTTTTGGTCACAGTATTTTTTTTTTTTTTTAAAGTAGGCAGAGTGGTTTGGAATAGGAGATCCAAGTTCCTCCAGACATTGTTGGTTCAGCCATATGCTAGAAATGCTTCATAGCTGCTTTCTTGCAAGCTGAATTTGAACTGTAGGTGGACTTCTTTTTATAATAATGAATTAGATCTCTGTCACATACCTTATCCCAGTGTTGATCATGGGCTGAAGTCAGGGATACAGTGTTCTTTAAGTTTGTTTGCATTTCACTCCCTTGCAGGGTGACAAATGTGGGTTTCAGGAACTAGAGTTAGGAACCACGAGGAATCTCTGCTTTGGAATCCCAAGGCAGGGTAAAGAGCGCTGAATGTAGCATCTACGGGTTTAAAGTCCAGGGATGCAAAGCTGCGTCTGACAAATAACAAAGTCCTGGGGTGAAATCATGGCCAGCAATGGAATACATCAGAGTTCTGCTGTTGACTTCAGTGAAATCACGATTTTATGCTAGTGTCTGGGAAAAGAGCTTGTATGAAGACCAGTTTAACTGTTTGGTTTTCTTTTGCATATGGACCAAGCAGCGTACCAACATTTCATTGTTTAAATCTTTGCAGTCTTGTATTAGAGGGTGACATAGATCTTTGTTTTACAGATGGGGAAGTGAAAAAGAAAAAATGTGTACCTATTCTATGCAAACTTCTCTGTCTCTGGAGCAATATGTATGGCTCAGTAGAGCACTATTGGTAGGAAAAATGACAATTTCATACAGTTTAACTTTTGTCCTTGACCTCAATGCACTAGAAAATCTTACCTTTTACCTAATTATTTTAGAAATAAAGCTAGGGCATAATTATGATAGTAATTATAATTATAGCATTTGTTGGGCCCATTAATAGTGTGTGTGGGGGGGAGGGGGTGAGGCACTAATGAGTTGAAATCTACACTCACTTTCAGCCCTGTAATTTTTTTCTGAGAATCATGAACATTTTTCAGACAAAAATATTACTGTCTTTATATTATCTAGGTTTGCTTTCTGAATAATTATTTTAAGACAGTTTTCAAGCAACCAGTCTTTTTATGGCAGTATTAAATAAGCAAGTAAATGAGGAAAACCACCCTATTTTTAAATCAAGATTCCTTGCATGCTGTTTTTAGATTTGCTAGCTGTATGAAATGTTGCAGTGATCTGTATACGCCAACAGCTACTGTTGATGTACTAAACTTATTTTTTCTTTCTTTAATGTCTGAAATTAAAAGGAATATGTTGTATCTCTCCTGATGCTGGGACACTAAGCCAATACAGAAATACTCCTAAAGTGCTCCTATTAAGCCTTAAAGCGATCAGTCATGTAGCTAAAATTTACCATAGCTGGTCTCCATTATGAAACAATCTTGATAAGCTGATAAATAGCATTGTGGTGGAGTTTGATTATTTTTTTTTTGTAATGGTATCTCTAATAGAAGTATAAATAAAGCATGTTGATTTTTGTTAATCTGTTGTCAAGGTTCTCACTGCAGTGAAATTTCTTAGGTCATGACAGTGAATAAATGCTTTATCAGTTCTGTTAGCTTTAGTCTGTTCTTTAGCTCTACTGAAGTGACCCTTTTACATCAGGGATTTTGTACTGACACAAAAAGGATGTAGGAACAAACACACTATTTCTCTAGATGTTGTTTTTCTGAAAATACATGATGATGAACTCATAGTTGTAATGCATCATATATATGCATTTTTAGTGAACAAAATGTTATTTGGCTGAATTTCAGTGAACTACAATTCGCTAACAATTTTTGAAGTTGCTGCCCTCCGATCCTGCAAAAGTTTACTATCCTAATTAATTAGAAAATATTTTTCTTTGTAATTTTATGTTCAAGGTATTTGTGTATATATGTTGCAAGGTTTTGGAAGTTCCTTTACCCCAAAATTAGGCTGCTGGTAAGTGTAGCTGCTTGGTGCTGTCCCCCCTTTCTCTGGTTCTGCCCACAGCTGGAAGCATTCCATTTTGGTGGTGACTTAATATGAAGGACAGTCTTTATTGCTCAATTTTGTGGTATGAAGAAATAGATCATATGAGTTGTTTGTCTAGTTCAGCTAAGAAAGTAATTATACATTTAAAAACTTAGATGTTAAAACTATTCTTGGCCTAATGCAAATATTATTTCTATGTCCAAAACCTTTCACCACTAATCTTTTCAACCTCTGGAGTACAGCACAACGTGTACTTCTGTTCTTGTTGTGCATCATTTCCAGACTTCCCAGATGTGGTAGGAAGCTTGCCATTGTTTCATCACTTGAATTTAGGTGACTGTTGTGGAGGACTTGAGTAAACTTTGGGGTTTGGGGTTTTTCTGACCCTTCATCTTTAGGACTGATAAATTTTGTTGTGTAACTTATGAAGAGCAGCTCCTCTGGTGTTTTGGGGAGTGTATCCTGTAGCTAGTACAGGCTGTCAGAGCTTCTTACTGCTGATTTCATATACCAGAAAAAGCTTCTGCTGAGGAATATACATGCTGAAGATGGAGTCTGGATTTAATCTTGAATTTTTCAAGGCTTGCTCATCATAAATTATCCTTCTTGTCAAGTAAATTTAGAAAGCATTCAGTAAATGTGGTTAAGATTCTTAATGTGCAGTGACCATTTTCTCACTCAAACATGAAGACATCATTTGTTCTCCTGTGAGCACTTCTTGTGTATAGTACTTGGGCAAAGTCAGTATTGTATACATCTGCTAGTAGTTGCTTATGTAAGAAATCAGTATATATTACAGAGGGATAAAGTGCTCCAACTTGCACACCTGGCACTTTTTTAGCAGGAGGAAAGTAAGATCTATTTACATTTTTATGATGTTAGGAAACTGATATCCTTAAGCATAAGGATTTCTGACTTTTTTTTCCTGTGATCTCAATCAAATTTGAGGTTTTCTCATCAACCATTACACTGGCACTCTTAAAAGCAATAATGATCAATTATGCCTTGTCATAGTTCTAATAATGCATTATGTGGAAAAAGTATTTCTTTTTTTAGTCTAGAACTTACTGCTGCTAATTTTTAATTAGGGTTATTTTGTGTCTTTCTCTCATGTATCCCTAAAGAATTTTCTCTGGAATCAGAGTTGGGCTTTTCCCTGCCTGTGCACTTTCTGGACACTTTTAGCTTTGTGAATGTCAATGCCTTTAAAAGCTTTCCTTGTTATTTTGCCTCACCTCTTTGCACCTCAGTAATGCTTTGAGTTTTATCTTTTGATCCAATTTTGTACGCTGGAAACTTTGACTGGGCTGATGTGAGAGTCTCTTGGTTGTTTGGCTGCAGTCGTCATAGACATCACTTATGTACGTGACACGTGCCGGTTGCTTCTGATGCACATTGTCCTGTTCATCAGTGCTGCAGTCCAGGTACTCAAAGTCTTCGTCTCCTCTTGTCTAGCCACCATCAATTGTCTTGGGGGTTTGTATATTTGCCTACTTGTATATAGGTCTAATTTATAAAAAGGTTATAAACCAGTGATGTATTCCTTTATATCTGACTCCTTTTGAGACACTTGGTTTATACCAGCAAGATCATACTTCTAAAATATTTTCTAGGCATAACAAGCAGTAGTGAGAAAACATTTTTTGCTAATCCATCTGCATCTTTGCAAAAACTTGATGGGGTAGTTACTTGCTCTTTGCATTTATGTTTTTCGTAATCATGAATTAATCTGTCAGAATATCAAAGATAGGCCAAGGTTTTCAGTTCTTGACTAGCATTTTTACTTTTACTTAGGTATTA
The DNA here is from genome assembly GCF_031753505.1 of Anomalospiza imberbis. NCBI lineage: Eukaryota > Metazoa > Chordata > Aves > Passeriformes > Viduidae > Anomalospiza > Anomalospiza imberbis. The sequence goes on along the minus strand of NC_089683.1, from coordinate 78,272,912 downwards.
TATTCCTAAATGACAGATTTCTGCTTAATTCAGACAAGGATGTAAGTGTATTCCGAGAGAGCGTTTATCCTGTGTGAATATAATTGCTAGTCTCGAAGACAAAATAATAATTGAGGTTTTTCTGAGCTAGTGTAACAAAATTGTATACAGCTTTAAGTTACTGATTAACCTGAACTGAGGTATTATCAAACCATGTATATGTTAATAAACTTCAAAAGGATATGTTATAATTAATGCATATTCAAGAAAATGAATCTGTTATGTTCCATATATTTGCCCATTTTAAGCTTACAGCACTGTTTAATAATCTAAGATTTCTTAGTAGTCTCTTGTAAAATAAATCTTCAAAGTTCTATTAAAATTTCAAATAAATTACATCAACCTACTGGATTCTTTGTCTCCTTTGTCTCTTGTTTAACATGCTCAAGAATTTGAGTAGATTAGTGATGCATGGTTTTGCTTCACAGCAGCTGTGCTCACTTGCCTTTATCGTATAACATCCATTGTGGGAGTTTGTTTCTATTTTTAGTTGTCATTTCAACATGCTTTTCTAATACCAGAGTCCGTCTCATGAGTTGACAGATTAGAAATTATCACTAGTTAATATGTCTTGATCCAAGTAATTTTTTTGACACAGTGTCAGTGTAACATGCCACTAGTACTACGGAAAAAAAAAGCAATTTTTCTGTAGAAAATATAATGTAAAACAGGAAAGGGAAAAACATACTTGAATTTACTGACGGTAGTATATCGAACTGACAGAGTGCTGTGGTTAAGTCTGCTGCTAACAAGCAAATTTCATCTTGACTCAGTGCTGCAACATAGTGGGTACTCGAAGGGCGATTTCTTACTGCAGGTGTTGGTGACATTAGCAGCCACTCTTCTAAAAGCTGAGTTTGATGATGACAAGATACCTTATCTGACTGTAGGATTATCAGTGTAGCATCCTGGAAATCTACAACAACAAAAACTCAAAATGAAGAGTTAACCAATAAAAGCAGAGTAACAAGAACAAGTCAGCATGTAGGTTTTCTGTTGTGGAGTTTTTTCTTTTTTTGCCTCCTTGATCTTTACTGATAAGAGGTGTCTGGAAAGTTGAAGATATATGTATGGCTGGAAATCTATATAGAATAATCCAGATGTCAAATTAATTTGTCTGGATTTGTGAAGAGCTTCATTGGTTAAGTGTTAGTGAAAGTATGCACGAGGTAACAAGTAATTTGTGACTCCTAGTTGTTCATTTGGTGAGTGATGAAAAGGGGAGTTTGTGACTTGCTGTTACTGTGAGACTTAGACTCAGCTGGTTTGTGTTTATCATTGTCTCAGACTTTTCTAGCCTTCATGAAAACTGTTTCCTTAATGGTGGTTTAGGATACTTAAGACTTAATACTATAAGAAGATTTTTTTTAAAAAATTGGCATCAATTGTATCTTGATGGCACTTTGGGAGTAGGGTGGGGCAAATTTTATACCTCTTTCAATGAAAAGATGCAGTAGGCAAACATTGCCCTTTTTTTTACTGATAAAATTACCATTTATAGTTTGTTTTTACAAAAGGAATATTCTTCAAATTTAGTCTTTGAATGCTGTATTACATGAGGAGTGCTTGCCTGCTGTTGCATAACTTGCAAGAACTGTAGCTTCCTTCAACTCGTGCGACTGAGCATCTCTACTCTTGCTCTGCATCTCAGTATATAACCAACAGATACATTTCTCTTGCCTTAAGAGCTCTTTCTGCTTTTTGACATCTAGGAAATGAATCATTGCTTGTGATTCTGGAAAACTCAGCGTATTTCTTTAGAGACCTGGGAGAATGTTTGTAATCTACGCATTTCAGTTTGTGTTGTATGTGAAAAATGAAGTCATAGTTGGGCTGTTTTCAGAGAGTTTTGTTTCACAGAGCTTACACCAGGTTATGCTGGCAAATGGGATCCAACCAATGAACAATTCAGTTGAGCCTGGAAATACAAAGCTAGCTTTATGAGCAAAGACTTAGGAGTTAGATAATCCCCGAAAGTGTCTTGGACAAGGCTTTTACCACAGAAATTACATATAAGAGGGGCAAAACTGGTACATGTGGATAAAAGTTAATGTTTCACATTTCTGTGTGAACCTTTATAAACAACTTTGAATTCCTTTTTATCTTGGCGTAGATTAAATATCTTTATTAAAATTTGTTGTATTTGATTATCAATTTGATGATAATCAAAGAATATATTTTTTATATTTTAAATAATATTCTAACTCTTTAAGGTGGTAAAAAAAGTAGGAATTAATAACTTGATGGTATTATTTGAAAGCTATTTAGTCATATCCAGACTACTGTCTTTGCAAATTTTTTTTTTTTTTGCCTGGAGAAAAAAATGTATTGCAAAGATATAAATCAAGGCAGTTTTATAAAGAAGATATTAATGCAACATTGTAGGGTTGTTATTGTAGGACAAGCAGGTCTCAGTGCTTGTTTTGTGGTGTTTGCCCTATATTTCAGGGACAGGACTTTTAAATATGCACTAAAAATACATGCTTGCACATAAAATCCATTTTTTGCAGATCTTTTGCAATGGTGAAAATAAAGAAAAGCTGAATGCTTCTCTCTTTCATGTTTGGTTACTGGTAGGACCTTATAAAATAGGCCATTCTTGATTGATGATGGGTATGATATTGTAAAGGGCTTTGGAGAAATCTCATCTGTTCATCATCCACTGGAAAGTTAAACTTTTTCATGTATCTTAAAAAAAAAAAATATATATATATATATATCTGAGAAGCAGTGGAAGGAGGAAACAGCTGGCAAAGGTCAGGCTGAACTAGCAACTGAATTTTAACAATTTACGGGGCAGTAGGGGGTTAGTTCTATTTCCATGCCTTTTGAACTGGCCTGCATATTTTCTTTACTATCTCATAGTTTTAGAAAATACTGGTTTTCTTCTCCTTTTGATTTTTCATTGTGACTTTGGGAGGAGATAATGAAGAAGGAATTAATTTGTACGTTTGCATGAAGCAGTAGTGTTAACAATTCATATTTTCTGAAATGTTGCTAGCTAGGAGCCAGGCATGGGAGCATCAGGCTTTCAGCAAATAAAATAAAGCAAGCAACCTGAGTGAGATTTGTCTTAGTTTAGTCTAGACAGTACTTTTCATGCCAAATGTTGTCGATCTTATTTCTGCTTGCCAGAGTTTTTCTGATACATCACATTCTTTCTCTGGTTTATCGCATTCTTTTTCTGGTTTATTCGTTATCTGGTTTGCATGATAGTTAGCTGAAAATGTTTCTTCTTTGTCTGTAGTGCTCTTGTAACCTTATTAGTATTTATCATATTGTTTGTTTGTTGAAGGTGCAGGTAGACATTTGTTTGCCTGGTGTACACATCAGCAATGGAAAGTTTTTGTTAAGTTTATTGAGTTAATGTCAGTTATATACCAAGATAATCAAAGCTGAGCATAATTACTTAAGAAAAAGGGCCTAGACAAGTCTTAACTTTGGTTTTGTGTGATTATTGTAAGCAGATAATCTTGGTGGTTTAGATTAGGTGGTTTACTCTGCGTTGAAACAAAAATTTAACAACTTGCACATCATGAGGAAGTGTTTCCTTTTAAAGAATTGGATTGATAAAGTTTACAGCTTTCCTGTGCAGCACCGAGTAAGCCACTCTTAGAAAACAAAGCTGTCTTAGCAGTAATTTATTAACATTAATATTTAATGCAAACTAAGTTAGGGAAGAAAATTATAATACCTGAGAAGGAAGGAAGAGGCAAATTTTGTAAATTCTAGTGTAGTGATTAAGCTTTCAGCCTCCAACATATAGCATTCATGTTTTTGGTGTGGCATAGTGTGTTGCTGGGTTTTTAAAATTTTTTTTTTTTAATAATTTCAAGTGTTACGATGGATTTTACTAGGCTGACAGTTGGGCTTCAGTGTGGCTGGATATGTGGCAAGATAAAGGGTAAATAAAAATAAAAGGACCTAATATGAACAAACAAGGAAGGCCTTGTTTAACATGTGAAGACTGGGGCAGCCTTGGCTACAGTGACCAGGACATTGTGGAGCTCAGTATCTTACATGAAGGAAGAGGGGCAGCAATGAAGATTGCAACCCTGGACTTCCAGAGAGTTAACTTTAGCCTATTCAGGGACTTTTTTTGGACACATTATCATTGGAATGTGCCTTCAGGGAAGAAGGATCCAAGACAGTTGTGTCCTTCTAACAACTGGTCAATATTTAAGGATTTTTTTTTTCGGGCTCAAAAATGGTGCATCCTGATGAGCAAGAAATTGAGCAAAGTGGACAAGAGACTTGCATGGATGAACATGGAACTCCTGTCAATACCCATGCACAAATAAGGGATACACAGGAGAAGGAAGCAGGGACAGAGCACTTGAAACATAAATAGAGGTGTTGTCAGAGTATGCAGAAATGCAACAAGGAAGGCTGAGGCCCATCTGGAATTAAAAACCTGGCCAAGGATATCAAGTACAGGAAGAAAATACATCAATAACAAATAGGAAATTAAGGAAAATGTGGGCCTGTTTTTAAATGAAGTGGGGACTCTGGTAACAGAAATACAAAGAAGGCAGAATTACTGAATGCCTTCTGTCCATCAGTCTTCACTGACAAGACCAGCCCTTATGAATCTCTGACCTGGCACACCAGGGAAAAGGAATGGTGGAAGGAAGACTTCTGCTTCATCAAGGAGGCTTGGGTTAGAGATCACCTAGGCAAACTTAACATCCACAAATCCATGGGCCATGATGGGATGCATCCATGAGGGCTGAGAGAGATAGCAAACATCATAGCTAGCCACTCATGGTCATCTTTGAAAGGTCATGGCAGTCAGAAGTGGTGCTTGAGGACTAGAGGAAAGCAAGTGTCACCCCAGCCTTCAAAAAGGGGCAAGAAGGAGTACCCAGGCAACTACTGCCTCACCTCAATCTCTGGAAATGTAATGGAGTGCCTTGTTCTGGAGGCCATCTTTAAATGTGTGGAAGACCAGAAAGTAACTAGGAGTAGTCAGCATGGATACACTAAAGGTAAATCATGCTCGACCAACCCAATTGTCTTCTACAGTGACAAAACTACCTGGATGGATGAGGGGAGAGGAGAGAATATTTTCTACCTGGACTTCACCAAGCGCTTTGACACTCTCTCACAGCATCCTCATAGGCAAACTTGGGAGGTGCAGACTGGAGGAGTGGACAGTGAGGTGGCTTGAGAACTGGCTGAATGGCAGAAGACTTGACCAGGTCTCATACTGTTCACTCATTCATCAATGAGTTGGATGAAGGGGTAGATGCCTCCTCAGCAAGTTCACTGATGACACAAAATTGGGAAGATATCTCTGGCTGATACCCCAGAGTGCTGTGCTGGAGGATGGGCAGAGAAGAACTGCCCATCCTGTCTGAAGTTCAAAGGCAAATGAAGGGTCCTGTACCAGCACAGGCTGGGGGCTGACCTGCTGGAAAGCAGCTCTGTGGAGAAGGACCTGGGGGTCCTGGTGGACAACCAGCCATCCATGAGCCAGCGGTGTGTCCTTGTGGCCAAGAAGGCCAATGGAATCCTGGGTGCATTAGGAAGAGCACTGCCAGCAGGTCAAGGGGGGCGATCCTGCCCCTCTGCCCAGCCCTGGTGAGGCACATCTGGAGTGCTGAGTCCAGTCCTGGCCTCCTCAGGACAAGAGAGATGTGGAGCTCTGGGAGTGGGCTTGAACAGAGGGCAGCAAAGGTAATTAGGGGACTGCTAATCAGAGATCATTAGGAAGACCTTGCTTGAGCAGAAGTTGACCCCACCAATGGTCCGTTCCAACCTTACCCATTCTGGGATTCTCTAATGCTTTACAACTGAATATAACCTTGACAGAAAACGCTCAGCCACTTAAATGGCAGCATCTGTATCTAGTATTTTGATCTCTGCTGTCAAGTCCCGCTTCTACATTCAGCATAGACGCTCTTCTGTGTGCAAAACCAGAAATGGATGTCCTTATGCGTAGGCATCAAATGGGGTCCATTAGGAAAAAAGAGGTTGTGCAGGAGTGATTTCAGTGATTCTTCAAAGAAATGAAATTCATATGCAAGCAGTACTGAAGGCAACGACTTCAGCTTTATCTCAGGCTGAGGGTTTCCCGGTCATACTTCTTATCAGACTGTTTTGAATTCCAAGCCTGACCTCCAATAGCAGTGAAGGCTCTCTTTTGATCTTCTGGTAGGAGCCCTAAAGGCAACATAGAAATTACAGTATTTTCTCTTATTCTGGCAAAAGGACTTCTACTGAATGCAATGAGACTGTGTAAGTACTGTATTAGAAATATTGACTTGGAGACAGCCTGAGCAGTTATGTTTCTGTTCTACATAGGAGGCTTAGAATGTCACTATTAATGAATGGTCTTGTTAATTTGGATCAGTTTGGGAAAAAGAGCATCTGTGTAGGACAAAACCCCATTGTTTGCTCTAACCACAAATCCATTGGCTACAGCAGTTACTAAGCATCTTGAATAACATGACCAAGGAGTTAGGCATTGCTTTGGAGATAGGGGTTTGTTTAGACTCCACATGTCAGAAAACAATGCAGTAGTCATTTAAGTTCTCAGCTGAAACTCTGCAGTCTCACCTATGTGGGGAAGTGCTGCCCAGCTGTCCTTTTTAATATAGGCTTTATGACTTATTCTCAGAGGACAGTTATTTACCCGGTAGAACTGTGGCTCTGATGGATGGTTGTTTCAAATCCCATAACTTTTTTCCCCATTTTTCCATTTTTGAAGACCAAACTAGTTACAGATCCTCAGCTGAGAATGAAGTAAAGGAGGCTTACAGCATCTCACTCTGTATGCCTTCATTTGAGCAAAGGACTATGTAGTCCTGATTGCCACTGTTATTAGGTTAGTAGTTGATTCTACTCTCCAAGGAGTGTCTGATCTGCACTAGCTATGGCCACTTGAAGGCGTGTTATTAGTAGGTTTGTTACTTGGAAGTGTGTTATTACTTGCTAGGTGGTGGGATTCTTCAGCCTTGGGGCCCCAAAGCAGCTTGCAGTTTCATTGAATGTGGCTAAGAGCTGGCCAATCTGCTGCCTTATAAATTGCTGGAAGAGTGAAGGCCAGTTTGTTAGTGAAGAAATTATTTCTACTTCTGATGGTTGCTAAATAACCATGGGCTTTTTGATAGGGAGAGGAGGGTATTGTTATTGAAAGTTGGTAAGGCCTTGTGCAGTGAAAGGCTGAGGTCATAGGGAGGAATCCAACCATATGAGTCAGGATTAGCAGTGAGAGAATCCTGAGCTTGAAGGAATCTTCTTGTTTAGCAGGAAAGGAAAATGGCTTTGTTGTTAAGGGAGGCCATGTGGTTATGGGACGTTTGTCAGAGATGTTCAATAGTGCAGGCAAAGACAAAGTGGATGGGCAAAGTAATGTGACTCTGGGACACAGACCTTGTGATTAGGTGGGAAACAGTCTGAAAAAGGGGAGAAGGAGCAGTGCTTTGCTCTTTTGCTAGAGGGATATATGGTGAAGAGGGAAATGATTTCTGGGAACAGAAGGGGAAGGGTTTAGGTTCTACTTAATATACCTTGTATGGAATGAGAGTTGTAAGAAATGGAATAAGGTTTGAATGTATCACTGCTTCTCTGACCTGTCTGGAAAGCTCTGTGTGTTAACAAATTTGAGCTGCAATTCATTTTGATCAGGGCTTTTCCCTGCTCATCCCCATTTTCTGAGCTGTCCATGATATTTCTCTTGCCATGTCAAAAACAAAGTTATATAATTCCTGTAGTCTGTCTTTCTTAGGAGTTTGAGCTGACAAGACAATGAGGGTGCTAAATGCTTGGAAAATTAGGTTCTTACTTGTAAGGTAGTAGGTTTCCCAAACTGCATTTTGAGAATTTGGAGTACAGCTGAATTTGTTTTCAATTTTTTTACAAGTAGTTTCTAAGTCTAATTTATTAGTTCTTACATTGTTCTGTCTTTTCTATCTCTTTCCAAAACAGGATGATACCCCTTTCATCTCAGACATTAATGATGAATCTTCATCACGGCCAAACACAGGAATATGTGATTAAGCCCAAATATTATCCAGTAAAAAAAGTGATTTCAGGAGAGCAGTCCACTGAGGGCTCATTACCACTGAGACTCGGCCAGGATCAACCTGCATCACCTTTGCGACGTGAGTAGAAGTACAAAAAGCATACTGCCTTCTCTCCCCACACAAAGTCCCCACTCCCCATTTTTTTAAGATCTTGCAATTTTCTGCAGTAACACTTGAAGACAGAGAAAGGTTAAAACAACTAGACATGAGAATTCTTAGATTAGCAAATGCTTCAATATTCGGCATTTTGTGGAGAAACAAAACAGATTTCCTGGATGAGAAAAAAAAATGAACCTGATTCACTGTGGAAAATGTATCATGTTATTTCTAGATAATAGTTTTTTCTTCAGAGAAGGGTGCTTTGTGAATGCTTTGCTAGAATAGGCACATCTATGAGTGTAGTCAGTGTCAGTATGATGGATACCTTTTTGGAAAGCTGGAGTTCAGGACTGTGGTCTCATTGGTGACTAATTTTCTCTATAATTTATTACGTGTTTATGAACTTCTGCACAGTATGGAGCTGCCTGAGAGTTTCTGCTTCATATTTATAAAAAAAAGACTGTGTAGGTGCCCAGCTTGTGGCCTTGGCTCATGCCCCATTGTGTGCAGAGCTTGAGGACAAGTTTTGGCGTAGAAGATTAAGAGCTTGATGAATTATGGGTTAGGTATTACAGAACGTCTGCTGGCTTGATTTGGAGAAAAGTTCCTGCAGCTGAATAATGGACTGATTAACATTCAGACCTTAAGGTACTTGCAGTCTCCTGACAGACTTCCTTTGCTGTAGCACAAAGAATTATGCTCTGCTGAGGTTTTAGGGAAGAGCCTTTCCTTCTAAATCTTTAACTAGAATTCCTTTGTGCGTATTTGCATTTCTGCATTGCACATCTTTATGGTCTATCCATTTACACTTAAATACAACTCCTTGCTTCCTTTACTTCAAGTATAAGTTTGTTGATGGTAAATGAGACTATTGGCTCTAATGGGAAGAACAGTGGGCAGCTGGAGGTCTTTCAATTAACATTTTCAGAGTGGTGAAATATACTTCTTGCAAAGCACTATATCCCTTTCTTAGAAGTTTCAGAAAGATTTATTTTTTTTTAGTCACAATGTCAACGTCAAACAGTAGTCTCTTTTGTAAATAAGATAATACTGCTTTTTTCCAGTCAGCAGTTGTTTTCCTTCAAATAAAGTATTAATGACCACCAGGATTGGATTGTGACCATCTCCATGCATTTTACTTCAAAGCATTAACACTGTGCCAGAGACTGGCAATTGTGAAAATTGAACCCCATAGAATAAACTTTTTTTCTTTAGCTGTAGCTGCAGTTGGTTTTGATTTTTGGATTTCTATAGATTGTTTCAATCCAGTGATATAAAATGGGTGGTCTTGAATAATTCTATTTGCAACCTGGTAGTCCATAAAACAGTAGGAAGATTTTTTTAGTAATTCAGGTACATCTACCTCAGACATTTCCCACTAGTCCCTTAGTGGCACTGTTAAATAGTAACCACTAGTCATCTGAGCATGAATCCTCTAAATATCAGTGCTTGTAATCCCTGGATTTATAAATGCATTACTGAAGAAAATTAGTTACAGGAATTTTGTGTGGTTTCTATTGGTCTAAAATGTATATGATAGTAAACAAATTCTAAATGTAGTCTTTTTGGAACTCCTTTCAACGTAGCTTTTGTGAGAACTGCTTATTACAGCAGGAAGAGGCTAGGAAGTTCTCAGTTTCACTCTGTCCACTTCTGGTTGCTATATTTTCCAGCCTGAGATGTCTGTGGGCTAGTGTTTAGTGGCATTGTGTGTTTCGCCCATTGAGCTGAAAACTGTGAAATTTCTGCTTCTGAAATCAGTTGTCTGGTGTTGCCTGCATGTGGAGGACAATTTTGCTCACCCCCTCACCAGGGTACAGTTCCTCATAAGCACAATGATGATGTCGCTACTTCCCTGTTTTAGAGGCATGTTGAGAAAATGTATTAATTAGTGATTGTGGCTACCACAGAATGCACTGAAAGCAGAAGAAAAACTCAAGAGTACTTTACTTACAGCTGATATTGTGTGACGTAAATAAGGCATGTGTTTGTATAATGAAGTTATCCCAAGGAAGAAGGGACGATAAGAGAGAACATGAGACTAATCTCTCTATTCAGGAAGACAATGTGAGAAGTATGTGAATTTTGCAATTGAAGTTACATGTTAAGTTGATAAAATTAAGTACTATGGACAACTACTTTCTTCTAGGTAGATTGGATCGTTTTGATCTTCACCAAAATTCTTTATAAAATTCATTAAAGAGAGCTTGTCTCTACTTTAGGTAATAAATGAAAACTTGTCTTGAATTTAAGTAGTAAAGATTACGTAAGGTTTAGTGAATTTGGGCTTGCAGCACCCTACTGTGTCTTAGTTGTATGTGTTGTGGCTAGATGTTGGACAAATATGCCTGTATGGCTTTTGGACTCTTAGGATCTGCTCATGGTTCTGTGGACAACTCTTAAATTCTTGTGTAAGGATGAAGCTGAAACAATATGAAAGTCATGTAACTCCTCTAACTGTGGATACATTGTATTGCATCATATTTTACATAGGTTTATACACATGAGATAAGCTTAATGTGGAAGAAAATGTCCCAGCACTTAAGAGTTGTGATGTGCAGAATACCCCGTTCCAAATTTGGCATAATAAAAGCTTTCCTATATTGGCAGCACAATACACTGGTGACTTAGTGAGTCTCCTCTGTAAGTTCATATGTAATTACATATGCTGGCTTCACTGATGACTTCAGAGGTTGATTTGAGCAAATCCCAGGTGTCACTTTGAAATTGCAATTTAAACTATTTTTGAGAAATTGCCCCATTCTGACTTCATTAAATGGCACTTACTTCATAATAATAGTAATTCCCTGACAGGAAGTATGGGTAAACAGCTGCAAAAGGCATAAATATTTTACTGCTTTAAAAAGTGCAGACAGAGATACGATATGTGTTGCATATAAATGCATCTGTATGATTTGACATTCTACCCAAGTTCAGACTTTGGAGGAAAAACTCCCTCTGGTTTTCACTGGGTCAGATGCTCTTTCCACCATTCTTGGTCTTGCTTTGTGGAACTGCTCTTCATGAACATCAAAATAATTCTCTCTGGCTTGTCTTAACTAGATCACTACATTGTGATCCTTGTAACTTGTGCCAGTCAATGTATTTATGGATATTAAACAGTGGTAATATTCCCGACTAGAAGTTTTGGGAAATTTGGAGATAAGGGAGGATCTGAAGGCTACACTCTGAGCAAGGTACAGCCAGCACAATGAGGTGAATGAAACCAGAATGAACTTAGAAGACTAACATTAAGAAATAATTGAACAATTACAACATAGTCTATTTGGAGGGAATGCAGAGTCAAATTTGCTTCAGTCACTCATGGCAACTGACTTTCATGTATTGCTCCTAAAATTGTACATTGTCATTTGCAAGGGAATGGGGTAAGTGCATAAATGTTGGGGACTTTTTTGTTTCATTTTCTCAAATGCATGTGTGTTCAAAGCCTGTCCTCTCATTCCAGAGGCAGAAGGGATTTTTAAGAGATAAGTTAAAAAGTTTAAGATAAAACTTTGTTCCTGTCAGCATCAGGGTCAAACAGCACTGGGGCTTTTCCAAAGAACAATTTTAGTGTGAAGCATTCTTTTCCTCTCTGCCATTTAAGAGCATTATTCTTCCTGCTATTGAACAGTATGGTGATTCGTAACAGCCAGTTAAAGTTTACTTTTGATTCCAGCAAGACTGGGAAATGACAGGCTATATTCTAGGTATAAATTGAGTTATATAGATTCACATTAATGCAGCTAACTCTAGCAAACCAAACAACAAATTTACTTTGCTTTTTCCTCAAAAAATAGTGGCAAATTCTGAAAAAATAACTAACAAATGAATACAGTTTATTTAGCAATTATAAAAGACTATGGAGTTCTTTGAAAACCTTGGAGACAGAATAGCTCTGTATAAATGCAAGCTGTTTCACTCAGTATACTGTTGCTCTAGGCATTATAACAATACCCTTGCTAAGCTTTGTGATTGTTTTTGTGTCCATAAAGGGCTCACAATTGAGGAGACCAGAAAATCAGCACCCCCCGCAAAACGTACTATATTTTTCTCTTTGGACTCTGAAAAGATTTTATGGCCCTGAGCTCATTAGAAAATAAATGTCTGCCTGACAAGCAAAGGCTACTGATGCTTTTATAGAAACTATTTTAAATGTTGCATTCACCCGAAAATGTATTGTCATCTCCATGCTTTAAAATACAGAGGTGAATATACAGCAGAATGAGGAAGAATGTTGGAAAAACATGGTGATCTGGCATTCAGAACTAAAATCAGTTCAAAGCATGTAATTGCTGGGGGAAAACACAGACTGAGACAAATGCATCTCAACTTCTGAGATGAAAGAGTATTGGCTCCAAAAGCAAAAATTTCTCAAGATGATAAGAAGAGGTTTTCCAGAAAATTCTGTAGGGGAAAGCCTTTAGGATGTTTTAAAAATGTTAATTTAGGTGGATATAGAGACCTATTGAACCCACACAATTAAACATTAAAAGTCCCTTAGCCTGGCTAACTCCACAGTTGCTGTAATACAAGTCTTTGATATCAAGAATTGATTCTGATTGTTGCAAGTAGCTGAGTCTGGTTTTCTTCATAGGAGATATGAAAGTGCTCTTCTGTCAGTGCCATTGCCTATGCTAGAAGGAATGAACAAATGTGGACAAAAAAATTACTGTAAGAAGGTCCATACCCTGTGAAGCTGAGATTTCAGAATCAGTGACATCCTTATGTCTGTTGTAATTTTTTCCCTCTTCGGAAAATTAGGGGAAAAAAAAAAAGATCTTGGCTTCATATACTGCTGAGAGAGAAGATTTTTAATGGTGATTCAGCATGCAGAGGCGGCTGTATTCATTTATAACTTAATTCCATGATGTCCTGTCCTTTGTCACTGTTTACAGTTTGTTGACTTCCCTAGTGCTTTTTGGTTGTTTCCCTTCAGGAAATGAAATGTCAAGTGGATATACTTTAGTAAGGTAATATTAATTTAATTTTTTTCCCTATTCTTCATAGAAATTATGAACATTGACTCTTGCAATTTAGACTTTTTTTTTCATTTGAGGGAGTTGCGTATGTTGGGAGGGGGAAACGCTATCTCAAGAATTTATTTTCTTGGTAAGTTACTTATTTTCTTGAGAAATGCTCTTCCAGCTTGAGACTTGTAATACTATTGTCTAATATTTGTATTATCATTGTGAAAGAAGCCTAAATAATAACCTTAGGCAAAAGGCGTAATTTCAGATGAGTACTGAATTTCAGGTGGCAGTCAGTCTCATTCTCAGTGTATAAGACTGAATTCAGACCACCTAGTGAAAGAGTCCTGTTGATAAAGTGGACAGTGGCATAGTATTTAGCTGGTAATATTAAAGCTCCTGTATGGTTGTAAGTTTGTGTGCAAAGATGTTGATTCATTATCAGGCTGTGCATTGCAGCAGCTTTCATCAGTGGACAATTGCTTGCAGTGGGCTGTAAAGTTACTGCTGCTTTATTACAGCCGAGATGAGGATTGTAACCCTAACCCTAGCTACATGCCTTACATGTAGGTATGTGTCTAAATGTGGCTTTTGGGTCTTTGTTACCATATCACTCAAGTGAAAGCCTTTTGGGTCTAGGTATACTTACATACCTAAGAAGCTGGATAATTTGAATGGAAGCTTAAAAAGGCTTGTTCACCTGAATGCTGTGCTTACAGCTGGAGTCTGGAGTAGTATCCAGCCCCAAACCTGAAGTAATCATGTGAACTTGAGCATGAGGCTCTTGAAGAGCTTGAAGTTTTGTTTCAGGACAAGTATTTCACTCTCGGAAAGGTAGGCCATCTAGGTGCTAATATTTTGTGTAATTCATATTTAAAATTGCAGCTGAAGCACTTGACTGCCTGCCTGTCCTTAGAAGCACACTCAGCTGAACTCTCCTGCAGGATTTAGCTCCCCAAGGACTGCTATAGCAGTCATAGTGGTGTCTGGAATCCAGCTGTAGTGAACTCACACGGTTCTTCAAAGAAAAGTGTCTGAGCCCTAAACTAAGCAGTCTTGATCTAAGGATTTGAACTAAGCAGTCTTAGGTCATCAGCATTTACTTCTGAATGGGTTGGGCACACTCCTGTTCAATGTTCTGCTTGCTCCATGCAATCAATTTCTCTCATCTCTTGGAAAAGAGACCTAGGACTGATAAAGTGGTGTAACTCAAGGCTAAAATTTAGCTCTTTATAATCATAAACATTTGTGGATCTAGTTTAAATGTAATTTTTTAAAACAAAATAAATGCGGTACAGATTAAAAGAATTATTGCCCAATAAGTTTATTGAAATGAATTGAAGCCATTCCATCAGACATCAAACCACGCTGCATGCTCTGTTTGGGTTGGTACCTTTTTCTGATCACACTCAACTATGTGAAGGGAATGATAGTTATCTCATTACCAGGGAGAATGGCTGTAGTTTAAGATAGGATGTTCATTGCCTGAGGATTGTATATAAAGAATCCTTGTAGTGGTCAAAAAGACAAGGAAGAAAAAAGGTGATTCATTAAACCTGCTGGCAGAGACCTCAGATTTCAAGTCTGTGTGTGATTTGTACATTATGGGTTTCTACAGGACAAAATTGAATGTAATTTCTGTGAATTCCTCTCTTTCTCTAAAAGGCTGTGTCAGTGAGAGAATTTATCAGCAAAGGGCTTGTGGCATGTAAACACAGTTAGGTCTTTCTAAACAATCTCAGCACTTGTGTCTGCATATGCTCCTTTGGTACTTTTAAGTGAAGCCACCCATAGAAAACACAAAAAACCTATGTTGCAGATAGTAGAGATCTTTTTGGAATTTGTCAAAATTAATAGAGGAAACCTACTTGAATGAAACAAATGTTGCTGTAGTAAATGACTTCAAACAGTACTCTGTTCACACTCACCTCTATTTTAAACTGAGATTAAGATAATTGAAGAGTGGGTTATTTGCCTCTCCAAGAATAGACTACTAAAAATTGTAAAGTGTTTTGGAGGGTGGGGGGAGGTGGTGATGAGGAAGATAGTGGAATTCTCTGTTCTATTCCTTGACAGAGAGCAAGGAAGAGATTGTATCCCTTTGATAATCAGGAAGGGGAAAAGACTTTCCCTATTTTCTTTTCAGTTACCTTCTTCCTTCCTGGAAGCTTCCTACCTAATGCTTCCTGGAAGCATCAAATTTTCTTTTGAAATTATTTCTTTTCCTGTTTGTCAAGCACACTGAAGAAGCAAGAGAGCTTAAAAAGAAGGTAGAGAAACAAGGGTGAGATAGAAGCAGGAAGTCTGAGAGCTCAGTTTTGACTGCAGGGAGAAGATTGTGGTAGGAACTTCTGAGCAAGACAGGAGGAGGAATTGATGTGAAGATGTAAAGACATGGCTAGTCAGAAATAGGTGTCTAGAGAAGTGTGTGTAATAGCAATAGTGGCAATAAGAATGGCAACAAAAATATCAGTGCGTATCCCTCTTCAGTTACTGTCATATTAAGTAGTTGGATCATGTTTTGCTTTTTTGGAAGCCTTTTAGTTTGCATCAAGACAGTGGAACCGAGTACTTGGAAAGTGATGAAATATCAAAGGTTAAGCTGTATTAACTAATGAAATATATTTAACATCACACAAATGCAGCAAAAATATGAAGTACAGAAACAACAAAAAGTAGGAGTGCTAAACTACATTTCAATAATGTGTTCCTACAGCTGTCTAGACATGTTAAATCAAGTACAGCTTGCCATGCTGTCATCTTGCTCACAATGTTTGACTGGGTGGATGTGCACACATACACCTCACCTCATGCAGAACTGGGGGTGTGCTTTTAAGCATTAGAGAAGGCATTGGATCTTTGATGAAATAAATCTGGATAATCTTATTTTTAATTTCATTGACATGTCTAATTTCTCCCAATGCTTGTGAAAAGAGAACTGGCTGTGAGGTGACCTAGGGAACAGTAACCAAATTTCTGGAGAGAGCAAAGGTAGACATTGTATATTGAAGCCAAAAATCAAATTACTCAACAGCTGTGTCTTGTCTTTATTTAATCCATGTAGTTTTCAGACTTGTTTGTGCTTGTGACTGTTACAGAAAGATTAAGACTTATATTCTGCATGATTTTTAGATGGGTGATGTTTGAATGCAGGAGATTTTACTCCTATGCTCAGAGCAGAGTAAGGGTTGAGCTCATTTCTGGTAAGGTTGTATGAGGGATGTTCTGTATTTGTTTTACTGGGATGATATCTGTATCAACACATCAGAGAGGTCCTGCAGATTGGTTCTGGGTGTGAAGTATCAGTGCATTGTTGGGAGACAAAAATAAATTAAAATCATAGAAGCATTTTATGTAAAGCTGTGTTAAGTAATTCTGCTGCTCTCCCACCATTGATCAGACCTCAGCTGCAGTATAGTGTGGTTTTGGACAGGGTTTGTGAGGAAAGATTAGGACCAAGTGACTGGTATCAAAAGCAAAACAAAAAGATATATGTCTGCAAATACAGGCTGTTAGACTGAGTGTTTAGATGGTTTTGGTCTGGTCAAAATGAGAATGAGGGAGATTGATGGCTGTGGTCTTCAAGTATGTTAGAAAATGATCCACAGAGGAATAATGTTTTGTTAAAGCTTGCTGTAGATAAAGCAGGGTAATAGTTTGCTTGAGTTGCTACAGGGGAAATGTGGGTTACTTATTAGGAATACCTTTACAATAAGAGAGGCTGAAGTGCTGGAATAAATTCTTCGGGAAGGCTGTGGAATCTGCATAATAGAAGGGGTTTGAGGACAGTCTGGACAAACATTTTGTTTAATGTTGCTGTTTTATTCTGGGAAAATGAAGATGGGGAGATTAAGTGATCTGTCAGAATCTCTTTCAGCCCTTTCTGTGCCTTTTAAAGCCTGTTTTTCTCTCAATGTGTAATCAAAAATTTAGGGAAAATCTGCCTCTGGCCTATATGTCAATCTAGTGTGTCTTTATCTTTTTATTTTCTTTTTTTCTGTTTTTTTTTTTTCTTCTTTAGTTCCTAACATTATAAATCTTCTAGATTATGCTATTTCTAAGTTGTATGACACCTAAGTTCAACTTGTTCTGATCTTTGCAAACTAGATTTTTATTGTTGATTGGGTTTTTTAATGTTATTTTAAATTAATGACTAAGTGGTGACAAGATATAACTTGCTCATATATTGTCAAAAGTGTAAAAAGGTCATTTGACAATACTTCTAAGAGCTTAACTATCTTACTTGTGTGGTTGGTTTTCATACAATATCATCTTTCCTTTTAGCTGAACAAGCATATCTAGTGTAAGGTCTAAACCAGGTGGATTGGTGAAATAACTGGGAGACACCCTTTTTTAGTAAATATAAGTAATTTCCTTCTGCTTTTTTTATTGGTTGGTTTTGGTGGTTTTTGGGTTTTTATTTTTGTGTTAGCATTTAGCTAAGAAAAAAGAGGGTGTTGGTCATCTAAGAATTTAAAATGTTGAATCTATTAGCTGTTTAAAAGCTAATTTGATTTGGTTTTAGAAGATTTAATTTTAAATTGTCTCCTCAGGCATCATAGTTATAATTTGAAAATGTAAAATAGCCCGAAATAATCTATTCTCATTTTGAAGATACTGTAGTTTTAAAATAGAATCTTCAGGTCTGATGACACACTGTGTAGATAAACATATGAAAACATACTAGGAACAATGCAGATGTAGAATGTCATGAAAAGAGAGTAGTGTATATCATTATTGGAGGTACTGATGGAATGCCTATAGTTCTGCTAGTTCTATTTCCTTAGGAGATTTGCCTCAGGATATTTGTCCTAAGTGAAGGTATTTAAAAAAAAAAAAATGAGAACAACAACCCCCCCAAAACTGGCTTCTTAAAATAGTTTTAGAAATCCGTCTACAAAGAATATGGGACATGTGTCCATAAGCTACTCTGTTTACCAGTGTACTCAGCTGGTAGAAGCCACTGCTTGTGGATTTTCTTTCTTTAATTGTGAATCCTTTTGGTTAGATCACTGTGAAGCACAAAATCATCACGCAAATAACATCAATACTTTTGACACATTAAAATATTTTATTCTCTTTGCCCCCTTGACCTATGTAGTTATCTATTTAACTGAATACCAGTCCTGCTTTCACTAGTGTTGCTAGCCCATTGTCTTCCTGCAAAACAGGGACACAGCACAAATCATCTGAGCTCCACTGCAGCCATTGAATACTGTCAGAATGTTGGAGCTGTGAGAGCAGCCATAAACCCAAGGAAAATAAGTGTTTCTAGAAATTCTTCTCAGAAGAAACAAAGTCTGAGTTGCATTACACAGCAACTCAGGAGGTTGAGGAGGAATCCTTCCCCTTATACAGTTCTTTCTAGGCACGGCTGTGTAAGCTATTGTGGCCACCTGAACATAAAACCTGCCACCTGCCCTGTCTTAACTACTTCACCTTTTTTGCTGATGCAGGGGGGGAAAAAATTATCATAATGGATAGTGGGGGCAGAAAGGCTTCTATTAAGAAATCCTTTTGCTTGCATTTTCCAGTCCTCCTGCACTTGTTGCTAAATCATAAATTTATCACAGCAGGAGTTTGCTGTGTTCATGATATTATATCATAGTGACATACAGAGATGGGAAAAAATCACATATATACCATGCCAACTTTCAACTAAAATCTCATCACTTTACCCAGACATCTCTTTTTTTTAAATCTGGCTCAAGAGTTTTACAGATTTTGGAATTTATGGGTACATTCTTCCACTGATCTCTTTTGACAAATGTATCACAAAGCTCTTAAGCATAAGACAGCCTGGACTAGGAGGCAGGATGATGGCGCTGTTGGCTGAATCTCATTGTGCTTTTGCTGTCTAGCTGAGGTATGAATTTTTATCCACTGCTAGTCATCTTGATTGTCCTGTCTTTATTAAAACAAAAGTCTGTCTTTAGTTTGGCCGCTTTCTTCAGTATTTTTGCTATTTATTTGGTGTTTGCATCTTCTACTTTTGTATTTTTGCATTAGGCTTGTTTGTTTATCTGGTCTCACATTTGTATTTCCTCAGTTTGCTGTTATACTTAGGAGCATAGTGAGGTGTTTCATTTGCATATGTTTAAAATTTATCTAGAAGAGTTTGATTTACATCTGTGTGTGTGTATATATATATATACACATCTATATATATATAGATATATATGCTATACATCTCTGTGTGTATATATATATATATAAAAATTATTTCAGGTGTGTTGTTGTAGCACTATCAATTTTTTCCAAAAATGGATTTGAGGTAATCTAAGTTGCAGATTTTTTCATGCCTGTGTCACAGTGGCATCATCAGTTGAGGTTCTGGAGTTTGAAGAAAATACTCTCTATGCTTAAAAATATACTATCCTTTAACATGAGCTAGTCAAAAGTCAAAAGAGGTTAAGGCTGTAGCAGTACCTGTCCTTTCCTAGCATGAAATTGTGGGGTTTAGCATTAATACTGCAAAATCAGCTAACAGATGTTGAAGGATAGTTTCTCATTTAGAATTGAGTTTTCCTCTTTGGAGAAGAGGAGGGGAAAATAAATACAGAAGAGGAGATTCAAGGAAGTCCAAGAGTCTTGAAATTTCTACTAAAAGCTTCTTTTCAGGAGAAGGGCTTGTGATCTTTTTTTCAAATTGAATCTGTGTATTAAGCTCACTGTCAAGGCCCTTAAGCCTCAGAATCTGTGAGGATAGCACTGTTTACTTCTCTTCAACTGCAGAGAAGAATGATAGTAACATCTCTGCCTTGAATCAGCTCCTCAAACGCTGATCAGTTTTTAAGCTCAGAGGCCTTAGCTTTGTATCCATCCTAAATGTCTTAAAAAGAATTTAAGCTAAAAGCCGTGGCCTACTAGGGAGGGAGAGCAAACTAAGTGTTTTTATAGTTTTCATAAATCTAAGAAAGATGGAGAAAATCTTCCCATGTCTAAAGAATATGAAAGTGTCTTATTTCTGTCTTTTTGCAACTATCAAAACAGGAATATCTGAGAATTTGCTTTATAGCAAAATAACTAGCAGACAGCTAGATAAACACATCATGTGATGGTTTACCAACCAGCTGACAGGTCAAGCACAAAGGGTTGTAGTAAATGGGGTTACATCAGGCTGGTGACTGGTGACTAGTGGGTGTCTATAGGGCTACATTTTAGGGTCAGTGCTCTTCATCACAGTTCTGGGTGTCACTCTATAAGAAGCCTATAAAGCAATTGGACAGTGTCCAAAGAAGGGCCATGAAAACAGGAAGGGCCTTGAGGAGCAGCCGTATGAGGAGCAGCTGAGGTCACTTGGTGTGTCCAGCCTGGAGGAGGCTGAGGGTAGACCTCACTGCAGCTACAACTTCCTCATGAGGGGAAGAGGAGGGGCAGTCACTGATCTCTGCTCTGTGGTGCCCAGTGACAGGACCTAAGGGAATGGCCTGAAGTTGTGCCAGGGAAAGTTTTAGCTGGATATTAGGAAAAGGTTCTTCTCATAGCGGGTGGTTGGGCACTGGAAGAGTCTCCCCAGGGAAGTGGTCACAGCACCAGCCTGACAGAGCTCAAGAAGTGTTTGGACAACGCTCTCAGGCACATGATGTGACTCTTGAGGTGTCCTGTGCAGAACCAGCAGTTGGACTCTGTGTAAGTACCTTCTAACTCAGGATATTCTTTGAAAAACTTTGCTAAATAATGATTTTAATATTTGTGGAGGCTAGGGCTTTCATCATGTTTTTTTTAAGACTTCTTCCTGAAAAACTCCATTTAAACATTGTTTTGCTCTTTAGCCTTCTAGATATTGATCTGTGTTTTTGAAAGTACTGTTTGATTACTATTAATCCCAAACTTAGATACTAGTATTTTCTCATCCAAAAGCATTTAAAAGCAATTTTTACAATTTCTGTTGACTCTTATAAAAAGGCATCTCTTTTACTAATATAATTGTGCTACAGGATTTTCTGGTAAAATCTAAACTATGTGATAAAAATGATTTTAAAATTTTTGTTGTTGTGAACACTATGCCCAAGTGTTCTTACTATAGCTCAGCGCTCACAGAATACTGTGAAGGAGAACTAAATGATAATTTAGTTTCATTTGTACTATTTCAAAAACATAACTCTGGGCCTGACGCTGGGTGTGCAGACAATCTATTGTGTTTTTAGTTGGGTCACATTCAAAAGAACTGCTTGGGTTCACAAATAGCACATTTTATTGAATGCAACACATGTGGATGTTTCTTCTGGATTGCTTGTGCCAAATGCATTAACTGCAGACTAGGTGTATTTAGCACTAACAACACTATTGTCTTCATGAACTTTGTGTCCCAAGTCAACAGTCAGCAGAGCTGAAGGGACAAGGCTTACTGAAAGGTGTCCCTCTGGGAAGGTGAGGACGACAAACCTGTCGATCTGTCCCTGCACAATTTCATGTCGAGTTCTCATCTCCTGGGTAGACAGAAAATGGCAGTATTTCTTATAACTCATTGACTACAGTTGTGCCAGGCGCTGTGATGGGACTATGGTCAAACCTTCTGTTCTTTGTGGACATGTTGTACAGAATATTTCTTGGTAGGAGGTGGTCTTGGTTTGTACAAAACATCTCTGGGTATCAGGTAGAAGAATCAGACCCGCATGGCTTCCACTTTTCTTCCGTGTTCC
Source organism: Anomalospiza imberbis (assembly GCF_031753505.1). NCBI lineage: Eukaryota > Metazoa > Chordata > Aves > Passeriformes > Viduidae > Anomalospiza > Anomalospiza imberbis. The sequence goes on along the minus strand of NC_089683.1, from coordinate 78,251,129 downwards.
TTCCCGATGCCATAACAACGCAATCCATGTGACCATTCAGTTTCAGTGTTTGCGCTGTAAGCTCCATCTCATATTGAGCTCTGCATTTTCTGCCCTTCCAACACTGACAAAGTCAAATTATTTGTTTGGTTTTTTTAGCTGAGCCAGAAAGCTTGTTTGGGTCCCCCAATACTGGTTTCTACAGTGTAGGCAGGACCGACTTTTCTGACTCAACTAACCCTGTTTTTTTAATTAGATCACATCCTAAAGGAAAAGTATTGCTAAAATGTCTGAAAATATAAGATATAAAATGGACTCTTTTCTAGGAAAATATTATATATATAATACTATGCAATTAAAACACAAAGATAGCAATATTGCTTGTGAAGCTATGCTTTAAAAAAACAAAGCTTAAAAATTCTACCCTCAGCAGTTCATAGGTCCCTTATATCTGTTTAAGGTGTATTCATTTTTGTAAGAAATGCATGGCATCCTAAAATCCAAGATGTCTTCTAAATCACAATATTAGCCTAAGATTGAATTATTTTATTTTTCTATCTGTCAAGGCTCTTCCTTTTCTAAGCATTCTTTAGGGAGAGTAAGGTGGGAGCATCTGTACTACAGCTGCTGTTCAAATAGAGCAATGCCTTTACTGTAGACAAAACAATTGGCACAATGGCTTAAATTTCTTTGTTTATGAAGAGCCAGAAATTAGGAGGCTTTATATTCTTTCAAAATGGGAAGATTTGTTAGATTTTCTTGTTATTTTCAAAAAAGTGTTTGTCTGCAAGGTATTTCATGAACTAGGTTAGGCAACTATCCAGCAACTTTTTTATTTCTATGACATCATGAAGAAGAGATTCTTCTCTTTCTGTGTGTCATTTCTTGGCATTCTTAGGTTTGATATGAAAGTACTTATTAGTAGTTTCCACAAAGATGCTATGATACATTTTGAAGAACTTGCTGGATTTTTTAGTAGTATGCAGAGGACAAAATGTTTTCTTTTTAAATAATTGCAAATGGAATCTGTTCTTTTCCCCATTTTTCCTAGGAAGTCGTTTTAATACAGTTTTTGTCTTCAGGTGTTAGGTATAGAATCAAATACATCTGTTTTTACATATAATTCTGTAACAAAAAGTTCTTATAACTAGCTTAATAACAAATTAGTGATTGTGCAGTCTTTATTGCATTCAAGGTTTTTTAAAATGACTACAGGGAAGTATATAAAAAGAAAGAGAATCTAGCCAATTTTTATCTTTGATCTCAGTATTTTAAAGCACTGGTAATTCTCACTCTTTTCTCTGAGCTATTTATTACTAAAACAAAGGCTGACAGTGGAGCCCAGCCTATAATATGTAAATTCTTGTGGAAAAATAGTGCCAAAAAACGGTGAAGAAAAAATGGGTCCAGGCAGCAGCGTCACAAGGTTTGACCACTTCAGGCTGGGGTGCCAGGAGATTTGAGACAGATGTTTTCAGACATGCCGCATGCCTAAAACGTTTCCAGGGGTTGAGCTACAAATAGTGACTTAATAAGTGCAGAAACAGGAAAAGTATGTAGGAGTACACAAGAGTTTATTCACCTCTAGGTGCACGGCCAGCTCTTTACATTGCATCTGCCTGTCAGGGTTGGCTATTTAAGCTGTCATGCCCTTGGTATTGCTCTTTGTCTGCCTGTGAATAAAGTGCAGCATTGTGATTACTAATCCCACTCCAGTGACTTGACTTTAAATGTGGTTTTGGAGCGGATCCCGGAGTTCTGTTTGCTAAGCTTCCTACTCCTGTTTCAGAGACACCACTGGAGATCTATGAGAGAGAGCACTGCAGACTGCCCTCCTCCTGTAGACCTGTCGCCTTTCCCCCACCCCGTGCCTTTTTTTTTTTTTCCCAAAAACTTTTTGAAGGAAATCAATGGATACCAAAGTGATCTGTTTATTTTTCTTTTTCTCTTTGCCTCCGCTGACAGTGGGAAATCACACTGGTCGCATCAAGGTGGTCTTTACACCCAGCATCTGTAAAGTGACTTGTACCAAAGGCAACTGTCAGAACAACTGTGAGAAGGGAAATACAACCACCCTCATCAGTGAAAACGGCCATGCTGCTGACACTCTGACAGCCACTAACTTCCGAGTAGGTAAGTACCCTGAAACTGTGTTTGTCCTTAGCTGTCCTCTCTTGACTAACAGAGGGAGGAGATGTTTTGTTATTAATACCAGTTGTGCATCTGTTACTCTTTGTTTGGAGGGCTCTGCTGAGTAGGAACCATTGTATGCTAGACAAGCTTTCTGGTGTCCTTCGGAAATACTCCCAAAAATTCCTTTTGTGTCAGAGGAAAAAAGCTCCCATATTTTTCATCTGAATTTTAAGCTGCAGGGATGCAACATGCTGAGCTGAAGCTTTCGGTAAAATTCCTTTCTCAGAGTTTGTGTTAGCAAATAGAGAAAATGACAGATTACACAAAAAGTTGTATTTCCTCTTTTTTACGTATTTAATATGTATCAAATGCACATAAAACCTAGTGAACAGCTTACAGTGACTCTGTCTTCAAAAATTTGTTCAGCAGCTCCTTAAAACTACAACCCTTCTTAAATATGCAGCAGCTTAGAACTTTTCTTACTGCTGAAAGTAAGTCGGATTTCATATTTGGCATTTTTAGAAACTGAAATAATGTTAAGCCTAATTAAAGTTATTGAAGCCAGTAATTTCTTTGTTAGTGTTTATTCTTTCTGCTTGCTCGGTAAGAGTATCAACAGTATGCCAGACTAAACCCTACAACTCTTTGACTCTGTTGAAACAAATCCTGAAAGCTACCTAGGATAATGATAAGCATATTTTAACTGTATATTAAATAGGCATTTGTGTGCAATTATTTACCTTGTAAGTTAAGATATACAGATATATGGGTACATACCTAAACAACTCAAAATTGTCATTTCACATTATGATACCCTGAGCTGGTCTTGGAAAGTAATTTTGTAGTTATCCTGAAAATATCATAGTGTTGTTTTCTGAAAAAAAAAAAAGTGGATTTCTAGTCAAAGAATGCCAAATATGAACACTGTAATTTTAGTCTCTGTCTAGAATAAACGTTGAGTTCAGGCAGTGCTGAGGCTGGCCAATATTGCTGTTTTTCAAGTGCAGTGTATTTCATGCTCTGAGGGTGGGGGGGCAAACCATTTGAAATTATTATTCTTTTCTTCTGGACAGATGATACAAAGAGCAGTTCCCTCTTTTAACACTCCTACTAGACCGTCAGGCTGTGGGGGAAAGCCCTTGAAGTTACAAACTCATTCCTTCATAGTATGCATGTTTGTAAAAATCTATGTGTTTTGGACTACGAGTAAAACCAGTGTTTTAAAACAGGAACAGAGCAAATGCTGGGGTTTGTTTGTGGTTGTCTGGAGGCACAAAAAAAAAAGTATTTTGTAAAGGAATGGTAAATCTTATCATTTTAATTTGTGTTTACTGCCAATGCAGATTTTTACCAAGGTTTTGGCAAGAACCCCAGCTAAATAAGTTTTTTGTTTAGTTTTCTGACTAGCGTGAAAGGATAGGGTTATTCTTCCCCCCTTTCATTTGACCTAATTTTTCTATTGAAATTATGAAATGCTGAGAACAGGCAGTCATGTAACTTGTCTGCTATGTAAATCTGTGCTGTAACTTGACCTTCTCTCAAATACTTGAAAACTTGGAGAGTGGAAATTGACCTGTGAAGACGTGTTCCACACCTTCCTTCCTGGCCTCAGGCCACGCAGCTCTGGTGCACTGGGTACAATGGGCTGCTAGAAACATTCCACAAAGGTAGCCTATTGTAGTCCTCGATGCAAAGATAAAGGCGTCTTCTGTTGAAAAATGTATAAAAGCAAGTTGCTACACATGGATAAGGATTTTAGCTTGCCTGTTAGCTATCTTCCCTACTACATTTTAAAGACAAGAAGTGTTTAGTGCAGCTCCAGCTACTGTCATTTTCACAGAAGACTAAGAAGGTCTGAACTAGCACATAAAGGATCTCCAAATAAATATAAAAATGCTGCATGAACTTGTTAGTAACTAGAGAAGAGGAATCCTATAACTGTAGATTGAATTGTTTCACCAATCACAGTTTTCAGAAGATTTTGAATCGGAGTTTTAAATACATACTACTGAAATAATGTTTCGTATCTGTTCTCTAAGTAGTGCCTCTCACTAGCTTAGGCTTGTCCTGGTATCTCCTGATACATAAAGCAGAAGTAATTTGTGTCTTCCAAGATCATTAACTTTTGTTATATTTTTAACAGATGAATTATGTTTAACTTGTTTAACATTCATAATTTTGCTTTGAAGTCCCTGTTCTAAACTTCTTTACTTACTGTTAAGCCATAATGTGTGGAAATTCTTATTTAGATGACTTGGTATTTAAAATGCACCCATGAAACAGAACGTCATGTCAGGAAATACATATTTAAAGCAGTGAACAGCACTTTTCCATTATATTTTTTTTTAAATATTTGTTCTTCCTAAAACCAGAGAAAACAGTCACATGCCCTATTTGTAAAAGTTTAAAATGCATTTCTGTAGCAGGAGCAGCATTCTAGTATGTGAGACTGAATTCAGGTTCTCAGATGACAGATTAGTTAGACATCAGTTTGCCTTGTTCTTAATAATAAATTATTTCTAATAATGAGCCAGAGTAAATTTTTTTGTTTCTTTTCAACTTTGTTCTGAGCTTTGTAAGCACTGCATTTTCAGAGAGAATAAGTTGCTATATCTGTACTACGGCTACTCAAGATTTGTCACGGATTGTTTCAGATTCTTAAAATGTGCTCAGTTTGCAATTCAGCTGAAGTTTGGTAGCAGCGAGCCCAGGCAAGGAACAAACCTTGTTTCCTGAAAATTTTATACAATATGGATAAGCCATTAAAAAAAAAACCCACAACAAGGGAAGGACTGGGGGGAATGCTGCTTTTCAGGTAGCTGAGATTTTTGGCTGTGGTGAAGAATAGCTCCTAGCACTGCAATTTAAGGTGATGAAAGCTTGGTATTTAAAAGGAATGACCTCTTTGATTGCCAGGCTGCTTCAGTGAAACTTAGGGGTTTTTTGCAGTTTCATTTTGTGAATGGGATATGTGGCAACTAAACTAACCAACCTTCAATATCTCATTGGCTTGGAGAATGAAAGCATTTAATCTGGGTGGAAACTTCTGCTGAATAGATGAATCTTATTTTTCTATTGGATTGATGCATGTGCAGTTTATATGGTATTTCAGTCCTGATACATCTACTGAGGCTTGTAAAGCAGGGTCAGTATGTGTGTATAGGAAAGGATGGGAATAGAATAGCACATGAGTTTTCTGTTTCTCTGAGTGTTGAAGTTACGCAGTGAGGTGTCCTGTTTCTACTCAAAATTATTCCACATTCTAATTTTGAAATGAACTCTCTTCGTGTAAGGAGTGGGAGGGCAATGACTAATTTGAAACTGTAAAATGAAGCAATAAGGAATTAGTAAATGCCCAAATTAATATTTTCATGTCTTCCCCCCCCCCCACTGTTATGTATATTTATTTAATTATAGAGTTTTCCCAAGAGATCTGTTCTTCATTCATTGAACAGGAATGACAGAACTTAGTAAAGCAAGCAGTCATTTAATACTTAGGTTCATATTCACTGTTCATTTGCAGCCCTGCATCTCATTTAAAGTGGTTCATTCAAACTGTTATAAATGAGAAGTTAAAGTTGCATGCTTGCCAGTGAAAGTGCATATCTTTCTATAAAAATTTTGTGTCTGAGCACTTGGCAGTATCTGTGTCAAAAAAGGAAACAGAATCATGGAATTATAGAAGGGTTTGGGTTGGAAGGGACCTTTAAAATCTTAGAGCTCTAACCCCCAGCCGTGGGCAGGGACTCCTTCCACTAGACTACCTTGCCTAAAGCCCTATCCAACCTGGCCTTCAACATTTCCAGGGATGGGGCATCCACAGCTTCTCTGGGCAACCTGTGCCAGGGCCTCACCACCCTCATAGTAAAGAATTTCTTCCCCTATCTAATCTAAATCTACCCTCTTTCAATTTAAAGCCACTCCCTCTTGTCCTGTAAAAAGTCCCTCTCCAGCTCTCTTGTAGGCTCCCTTTAGATGCTGGAAGGCTGCTGTGAGATCACCTTGAAGCCTTCTCCAGGTGAACATGGTGTCTTAAATAAAAATTTATCTGGTCCTTCATATGTAATCATAAATTCTGAAATTTTCAGCATGGATCACAGTGACCTGGATGTTCTGTACTCTATTACAATAATGCTCAAATTATGTTGTCGCTTGAATTTTGGTGCTTTTCCTATTGTAATTTTCTACCAAAAAAATTTTGAGCTTTACTGTGTTGACTCTATTTAAATGTTTTTAGATAATGGAGATTGTCCAGAAGTTTCCAATTACGTATAGACCAAAACTTCCAAGAAGCAGCAGAAGCATTTTGCTCAAATTTTATTTGGTCTTCTGTTGAAAGCAGTGAAAGAAATTTTGACCAATATATTTTAAAACAATAGGTTATTCAAAGGAAATTTAGTAAGAAGACCCACTATGTAATTATTATTCTATCAGAATTTCCTATCTAGGAATGAGTTTAGTAAGCATAACTATTTAGAACTGTGAAAATTTAAAGCAGTTATTTTACAGAATGTTGACAGAATTCCTGAATTTTTTTCAGACCTATGTGATCATGAATTACTGTTAGTGTTGTAGGAATAGCATTGCTTTTTCTTCAAGCACTTCAGGCATTATCGAAGAGTAGTGTTGGTTAAAAATGGCAATTACCTGCAAGCAAGGCAGCCTGTTGGCAAGCCACCCAACTGCCTTTCTCTGTAGTTTAGATAAGACAGAAAGTCCAAGAGAAGCGATTTGGGTTTTCTTGCTACCATTTGGTATTAAAGTTGTTAATTCTTTGCTCCTTATGATACATACTGCACATGTCCTACTACCCTGAAGAGGAGCTGTAACACTGATATTTGAGGAGGATTTTCTAGTATCCTTTTGGTGAAAAGGCATATTTTAAATAGTAGTGGAATGCTAATTTGATGACATGTAAACACATATAAAAGACCAACATCTAGTAGAAGTGTTTGTGTAGATTTGTTGGAATTTATGGTCACAGTCTCTTCTGGCAGCTTCACTTTTTTACCCATCACATTTTACTCTTTTGTTTTACTGGGTTTAGTAAGAATTGCTAGAAAAGTAACATGTTAGGAGTGACACTTTCTTCTCTGTTTTGAAGTTGTGTTTGCTGTTTGGTGAATGGTGTCAGCCTGTGTAGGTAACTCATCATGTCTGACCTATGTAACTCTGCTCCAGCAAAACACTATTCCTGTGGCTTCATCTGAGATGTAGCAGATATGTGGAGGATTTAAAATAATTGTTAACACATGTCATGCAGAGATTTTTAAAATTTCTTTGTGTAACATAAGTGAGAAGTGATTTTATTTTAATTTTATAAAATGCTTTTAGTTTCAACTTTATGTCAACTTTATGTGTTCCATCAGACAACCTAATTGAAGAGAAGTTTATTTCTGGAAAAACTACATAGCTCAAGAACAGCATATGATAATTCATGGGGGTTTTTAGTAAATATTCTCTGTGGGTAAGAATGAAGTGTTACTTTGAAATAGCTTGAGTTTTGTACTTGAACTTGCAAATATGAAGAAGTGATGCAAGAACTTTATTATTCCTTTAGTATTATCACTTTTGTCCTTTTACTGTCTCTGGTAGCTACCTTGTAGCCTTATTTGGTGCTTTGTTTCCTCTGTTCTTGCAGTAATTATAATTTGTGCCTTGTCAGGCTTTGTTGGTTTATGCTTTTTTTGCTCCCAGATGAAATATTATTTCCTTTAATATACGCATGAAAACTTCAGAATTCTTGGACAACTTGGCTAAAAGAATAACTTTTTAAACTTTCTTCAACAGTAGTCAAAGAAGTTGGTGAGTCTGCCAGTGTGTATGTCTCAGGAAAAAAAATACAAAAAGGACATTAGGATTTATCCACTGCTTTATCTGGTAATTTGAAATTGAATCTGTACAAATGATGACCGTGCTAGAAATATTCTTGCAGCAAGAGATTGTAATAGCTGTAGCAAAATGAAGGCCAAGTATTTTTCCTCAGACAGTGAACTGAGTAGCTAAAATAATGACAATGGTGAGATTATTATTATAAGCTATTCTATGCCTTATAGAAGATAGTAGGATAAAGGCATTTCCTAGCCTGAAGAGCTAATGCAAAATTATTTGGGAGGAGCCAGTTATGACCATGAATTCAAAAGGCATTTCTTTTTTCCAGTCTCCCTTTGTTCTATAAATTTGAGCTGACAGCAGAATGAATTAATTTACTTATAGTCCAGGTAGTATAGTATAGGCTTTTCTAATCTGAAATACTGGTGCACTACAATTCTATCCTGTAATGCAAGTGTACCATTCTATAGGCTGAGCAAAGCTCAGGGCTTTAATGCGTTTTCAATTATGGGCTTCCAGTGCTAAAGTTACTAAGAAAAATTGTATTTTAACAATTTTGTTGGTTTTGATATCCACATCTGTTCAAAAAGAATGCTTTCATTCCTCCATGTATTTATCGGAACTTGTCATCAAGAAATAATTCTGGTTTCTGCCATGGAACTTACAGCATCTGTGAGCTCTTTGTTCATAATCTTAAAATAATTATTCAAAATTGACATCTTTGCCTCAGATTCCAGTGGAGGCCAGATGCTAATTGATAGAAAAGAGATTGTTCAGTCAGATGATTTTAATGAGGTTGAACTCATACAAGTCTGTTAGCAACTTGTTGCCGAAGCTCCCACACTCACCTTAAAGACTTCAGACCATCACCATGAAGCAAAAGTCCATCTGCTCTCAGAGTACTCCCCAAAACGTCTATTACAGAGAACACAGTTTTGGATGTGCAGTCATAGGAAAAACCACAAATGGAAATGGTACAAAATCCACACCTGCAGCCATTCAAAAACACGTGGAGTATGTTTCCCTCAAAGTTAAAGCAAAACAGAACACTAAGTTAAAATGCATAATGTTGTATTTTACCGTATATGGTTTTAATTTATAGAGATTAGTTTATGTACATCTGACTTGAAGTACTGTAAAAAGAGAACTAAGAGTGCATTTATTTGAATGATTACATTGTCGCATATTCATATAGATCCACTACCTTGTACAGCTATAACTGTGTTATTGCTAAACTAAATGTCTTTGCACATACCTCACTGAAGATCAAGTATATGCCAACGTTGGCTTAAAAAAGAAATTGCCTCTAAATTATGCAAGTACAGAAGAAAGAGTCTGAAAAGTTTCTCTACATGTTAAAATATGGCATTTATCATTAATAGGTTTCTTAGCAAATGGGTTTGTATTTAATGTGTCCTTCTGGGCTTAGTACAGTCAGAAGGAAGCAAGCAGCTATCACTGTTCTGTTGATCACAGTCTTTCCCCATTCAGCCTTTCTACCGCTCATTCTGGTTTTTTATTCTGCTCCAGAAAATTCCCATCTCTGTGCCTGAGTAGTCTGTATAGTGTTCATCTACCCGTTCCACCTGTAATTAGCTCTTAGATTTGAGTATCACTGTAATTGAGAGTCCTATTTTGTAGAAGCACTGGGATTCCTGGACTTTTCTTTTGGAACATTAACTTTATCTTCATTATGTACACACTTAAATTCAGTGAGTTTTCTATATATCCATAAAAACCTGTTAAGAGGGTGGACCATGAACTTTCGACTAGGGATATGTGAATGTGAATCAAGTTGAAGTCTATGGGAGATCTAAACTCTTTTTTTTTTTGCCCACTCATCTCTTGCGAAGTCTTGAGGGCGGCTAGTCAATGAATAGAAGGAAAATTGGATATTTTCTGATTGCACAGGAAGAGGATTGAGTTTTAAGAACCCAAACAGAGTATTTCTAATCTATATTTTATTCATCCAAATAATTTCTTGATTTCTCATTTTGGTTGTATTTTCAGTTTAATTTAAAGATGTTAAGATGAGGTATTAAATAAAATTTTCGTATTTGATATTACTCAGGTACTTCAAGTTTAGGGGAGCTTCTAGCAGCTGTTCATCTCATCATTTAGAAATGAGTTCTTTGACTTCTCCCTGAGAAGGACTACCTCCATCCATGGGATGTATAGTGCAAATGATTGCACATTCCTATCAGTAAAATATTTTGAACACTCTCTCCAATAGGTATATATTTATAATTTACATGCACCTACTACTGTATATATCATCTATTTGTCCATTATAAACCATAGTCAAAATAGAAAGTAAAATGGATGAGAAAAAGACTAAATGAACTCTTTTGAGAATTCATTTTATTTATTAATGGTAAAAAACATAGTTCTTTCCTGCATCCCAGTGCATTTTCTGGCACACTGTGTGGGATGAGCACACCCTGCTTTGGAAGCTGCTGGTATAGGTAAACAGGGGAGACCAGCTTCATAACATAAGCTGTAATACTACCTTTATGCAATTAATGTGTCCATTGCATTTATTGTTTGAGTATATTAAATTCAGTCTGTTATGTTAGATGCTATAAATGTAGGTGCTAGAACATCTTCTGTCTAACTAGAGTTACGCAGAAAGCCTTTTGTGACAAGGGGGGAAAGGGATTTTTTCATACTTGTATGCATTTCAGCACACAGGGTTGGGTACAACATTGTGGTGTGAAACTTCTCAATGAGGCTGTACACAGCTCAGGGAATTTGGTGCATAGTTAAGTTGCTTGGAACTGGACATGACCAGGCAGAGCATTGACTGTGTTTTAGGTTTACACAGCTTGTGCAACAATTTATGCATCTATTATGGTTATACGAACCACAGTGGGTGGTGAAGTTGTGGGTTTTTTTTAATTAATTTCCAGCTGTACATTCTCTGCAGAGTAATCTTTATCCTTCCTATTCACTAGCAGTGACTGTTCTCCTTTCCTCTCAGAACTCCAAGATTTGAGTCTCTAGCTTTTCACTGGTCTCTGATGACCTAATTTATTACTCAGACTCTGAGCAATATCCATCCCATTCTCACATTGTGTCACCTCCACAAGGTCAACTCCCTAGAAAACTTTCCAATTTCTTGTGATGTAGCCAGTGCCAGAAAATCATAGCCTATATTTTTCATGTTTTTTAACTCTTCCATGAATGTCTGGATTATGAGCTGCTATTTGTATGCTAATGAATATCCACTTTAAAGAGTCTGTTCTTATTTTATTCTTCTTGTAGATGTTTTTACACCAAAATGAGCGCTGTGGTAATGCTACAGTAATTAGAGACCAGTCTCCTGATATTTGGAAATTTTTGTAATGACTACAGTTTCTGTGGCTTTTCTTTTTCTATTTTAAACATAATTTTGTTATTGTTATTTGTCTTGTGGTATGGTGGGATGCAGTAGATCAGTGTTTATAGACCATTTGGATCTAAGTTTGGAGGTTCATCTGGCTCACCAAACCATACCAAGATAGCTCAGTTAGGAGCCTAGTTGTGAGTGGGTTATGAGATGCACCTGTATGGCAAGTTGGCTTGTGGATGTCCTTATTGGCCTGCTGGGCCAGCCTGTCTTCACTGTCAGACCAGGAAACCTCAGATAACAGCACTCCGAACTTGTGAGGCTCAAGAAGGCACGAAAGGTTAAATGGGAATGAATCTCAGCTGTTGTGGTTTAACTCAAGCCAGCAACCAATTACCACACAGCCATTCACTTCCTCATCAGTGGGACTGGGGAGAGAATTGGGAGGGTAACAGCTGGAAAACTCTTGAGTTGAAATAAAGAACTTCAATAGAGAAAGCAGAAAGCCATGCATGCAAGCGATGTAAAAGTAGGAATTAATTCACTGCTTCCCATGGGCAGGCGGGTGTTCAGTCACTCCCAAGACAGCGGGGCCTCATCATGTGTAACAGTGACTTGGGAAGACAAATACCATCATTCTGAATGTCCATCCCTTCCTCCTTGTTCCCTCCAGCTTTTTACACTGAGTATGATATTATATGGTCCAGAATATCCCTTTGGTCATTTGGGGTCACCAGTCCTGGCTGTGTCTCCTCTCAGTTTCCTGTGCATCCCCAGCCTCTTTGCCAGTGTGGAAGTGCACAAAGAAAAGGCCTTGGCTCTGTGTAAGCTCTGCTCAGCAATAACAACATCTCTACATTATCAACACTATGGTCAGCACAAACCCAAAACAAGCCCCATACCAGCCACTGTGAAGAAAATTAGCTCTACCCCAGCTGAAGCCAGCCCATCAGCTTAAATATCTATTATTCAGTTGCCAGAAATTGTAAGGATGCTGATGTCCCTGGCCAGTGTCACCTTTACTACTTCTGTGGTCTTCAGAACCTTTGCATAACAGAAGCATGGCCAGCGTTTCTCAGAACGTGTTGCTGTTTTGTTTGATGGTAATCAAGTAGTTAGATGTCTAGAAGGAGCTCTTTTCTCTGCCTTATGCTACAGGCTGTTGCTCCATGTGAGAGTCCTATCTGTTTTTTGGAAATAGCCTAATAGGACAATAGGTGTCAGAGCAGAGAATCAGTTCACTGATGTCTTCAGATTGTAACAGCGCATGAGCAATGACAGCCTAGTGTCATTATGGTCAAATTGCTCATCAATCCTGTTGTCCTTAAAGGTGGGTAGGGCTGTTCAGCTGGCACCTGAAGGGAAGAATTCAGTCTGGAAGGATCCTTTAGCAATAAAGATGCTTGCTGTTCATTCTTACCTGTCCTTCTCTTGAATTCTTGTTCTATTGAAAATATGTGTGTTTCAACAACATTAACTAATACATGGTAGTATTGCACATGCTCGGGCGCACGAAACACTCTACAGTAGGGTAAGTCTTAAAAACCCTGGGAACATAGGAAGGGTAGTTTTCATCTGACACTATGCACCTTGATGTCAATATTCCTACTTTGATGATATCAACTAAGTAGTTATTCAGGACTGCTTAAATTGATACCTATAAAGTTTTTATACTGCAGCACACTTGCTTTAAGCAAGGGTGCTAACTTGCTGCTCTTCCAAAGCCAGCTTTTCTTGGTTATTTTATTTCTGAGGAAAATAAATACACTAGAAATCCAAAGAAATGTCTGGAGTAGCTTTTTTGTATATGTTAACGTCTTTATCAAAGGTCTGACCCTGGCCATTTGTAAGGCATTAATTCCTGATAAACAGCAACTGGTAGGGTTTTGTTTTTTTAGTATACTGAGTCTAAACCTAACTGTTGTGATATACTCAGTATATCAGGGTGATGTCTAATAATGTCAATAAATTTGCCACCTATGATCAGTGTAGGAGTGACTCAGATGACTCCTTAGCAGTGTCTCCTTGCCTCCCAAAATACTGTCTGAATCATCTCAGATACTGAGAATATTAGAAGCAGAGTTAGCAAGGATTGACTAAGCATCATGCCTGTTAGTGAGAATCCTCCTGTCAATCATTTGCAACTACCATAATTTTTGCTATACCCTTTCTATATTGAGTAAGCACAGCTTTAGGCCATTTTCCATGCCACAGCATACATTTAATTTTTCTGCTAGTATTTGAATATCCTAAGACTTTTTTTCATCCACCCTGTTCTTTCTAGACTGTAACAATAAGAGTTTTATTGGCAGCTGTTGGTCAGATGGTTATCATGTCAAGCACCTACACAACACCTACACCTACTTTGCATTTGACATGGCTGAAAATAGGTGGCTTATTGCATGAGTTTGGAAAGAACTGATCCAGGGCCAATGGGACTCCCATCCCATTGGGACCTGCAATGAGAGATTAATTAAATACCTGGAGACATATTGGATGTCTCTTGGTTGACTTTGTGTGCACATCTTCTAGTTCTCAACATCCAACTTTTCTTCCTGAGCTGTTTTAAAGTAGTGAGTTTAAAACTGAGGAAGACAGATGAGAAGTACAGTGAAATTATCTAGTGCATGTTCATTCTGGATTTCTTGCTATCAAGAGGCTCACTCAAAAATATATATTTTTCTATCACATATTGCAGCCTTATCCTTTATGATCTGAACTTGCTCCCCAAATTTCAGTATGAGGATGTTCCATAGTTGACAGTGTAGCCTCCATTAGCTCAAAAAAATATGCACAATGCAGACTGTAATGGCACCACAAGTTTGCTTATTTTGGCAGTAATTTGGTTTGCTTACCTGGTTTTATGATTTATGATCCCATTCCCAAGTGGGGGTGCATTACTTTTTTTAAAGATCCTTTGGTAATAGTAGTTTAAAAATATAAGGCAAATTCTAATGGAGTCAGTAACCATATTAATTTGCAATAGCTGAGAACCCAGTTTAGTAGCTGCGTGTTTTTCTAACATACAGTTAGGTTTGAGCTAGGTTCCTGTTCAAATTTTTTCCCTGCAGTGTTGCAGATTTTACCTCTTTCCAGAAAAACATCTCAAGTGCCTTCAGTATCGTGTTCATGTAACTAGGCCAGTCACAGGAGCAGGGCATCACTTCACTGTTTCCAGTGGTGTAACACCACTGAAAAATACAGAGGTGTTTCAGTGTTTTCGAAGCAGAAAAAATCATTCTTACATGTGGTGCTGGAGCTCTTGTTATCAGATCTACTTTGTTAAATTGCTTTTTCTTGTTGCAATGGAATGTTTATATTAAAAGTCAAAATACAAACATTAGGATAAATTCAGAGGTGAATGCAGAGGTATTGTACTTCTAAGGCCACTTTAAGATTTTCTTTTCTCCCTTTGCATCCTCAAGTACAAATTTGTGATACCAAGATTATCTGAATGCTACTAAAGTAATGAAATAATTAATTTTAAACTTGCAACTTCTTTACGTAACACCTCTGAATTACAACCAGAAATCTGAAAAGAGTTTAGGATCAATTAGTTACAAAGTTGAGGTACCGCAAGTTAAGAAAAAAAAGGGAAAAAAGGTACAGAAGAGTCTAAACCAGGGAGATAGCATCACTACTGTAGTTCACACCTCTGTGCCTTTTTTCAGTTACTGTAAGAGTTGCCACAATTAGAAAGCGGAAATAAGTTTAGAGCAATTGTGCAGATCCATATGTGGCACCTCTGGGTTTCAACTTTTACCTAAAGCTTGTGGTGTTTCAGAGCACTGTATTATAAGAAGGTTGCATATGGCAGTGTGACAGTTTGTTCTCAGTAGGTCTGTGTAGGGGTCCCTGTGCTTTCTGTGTGCTTAGTAACAGGGTGGATGAAAGATGTCCAAACAGCTGGGGGGCATGTAGTAATGCTGGATAACCACAGTACTCAGAGACAAAATTAATCTGTTCTTTGTGATGCATCCAGTGGAAATACTGTAATCTGCATAAGCAGTTCAAGGTTTTCCTTGGCAAGCCTATTGGTGTGATTGAATAGTGCTTACGCTTGAATTGTTGATAGCATGTAAGTAGAAAAAGCAAAGAGTGGTGAGGGAAACTCATATGTCCCCTGAGGTGTAAAAGAAAAGGCATTTGGAGAGTCTGATGAGGAACGTTTCAAAACCCATCTTCATTTTCTCTAACACTGGTTACAGGAAGGGAGTTTCCTTCCATCCTAAAGGCTTGTTTGGGTAAGCATAGGCTATTTTTTAAGGATTAGGAGGCTTTAGGTGCTTGGAATTTGTTTTGTTACACGTTGTTTTGATTAAATGAAAACATTTGGACTTGATTAAATTAGTTTATCTGGAGCTGTTCGAGGTTGTTTGAGTATTGAAAACAAATTAGATTATGCAATTACATGAACAAACTGTATTTATCAGTGGTTTCTTAGCTTCTTTGTTGATGTTTCATGCCCTGTAATAGTGTTTCCAAGCCATCTCTGTGGCAGCTTTATTGGAATTCATCTTGCACATGTTCTTTTTCTATGTATTGAGCCATTCAGAGACTCCCTGTGGGGGGATCTTGATGCATCTTCCCTGCTTGGCTCATTTCAAACAGTGATACCCAGCAAGCTGTGTCAGACTGAGAAGAGTTAAGGATTTTGGATGCCAGAGGAATCAAAACCTGCTATTACCAATTAAATGCCCAAGGATGGGAAGAATACTTAAAGTGTTTGTGTTCTCTTAAACCTGTCTCCACATTTCTAAAGGATGTGTGTTCATTTATAGTAAAAAAAAAAAAAATAAATTAGGCTTGTTCAATCATATGTTGGCTGTTCCTTAAGAAACCATTGAGATACTTAGTTTACAGTAGACTCAAGTGAGGAAACTGTTGCCTTTTTTAGATCCATTAATACTTCCTTTGCTTAATTTGTAGGATACCCACATGTGAGCTGAAATTTCTTCTCATCCTATGCAGACCTATCTTCACATTTTTATCAAGGTCTGAGATAGAATGTTTCACTCCATAATGGATACTTGTATTTCTTCTACTTTTTTTTTTCTTTTTGGAGGAAATGGTAACAGCCCAGTGAGAATCAGGCTTCAGTGTACCCTTTTTTCCGAATGTCAGTTGAGAACTTACATGCAAACCCAGCATCTTCAAATGGTCTCTCCCAAAAAGCATAGGTCTGGTTTTTGTCAGGAATGTCCCTTATGCCTCTGGCAGTATTCTGCCATTCTGTTTAGGTTCTTTAGCCTCAATGACAAGACAAAGTAAAAAACTTACAGGAGAGGTTGAGCTGTTCAAACATACCCTGGCTTTAGTCCTGTTTCTATCTTAAGTGGTCCTTTCCCTGGGGCTCTTTGGTCTTTGTTAAACAGAGATTCCCAGAGCCTTGTCAAGGAAAACCAGAGTTCCTTCCTCTGCCTTTTTGAGGGCTTATGCGTCTTTTCTCAAATGATCTGTGTGTATATGCCACTTCTAGTGAAGTTGTGTGCCTGTGATTTCCAGCACCAGCGTAATAATCAAATGCAGCCCCTTCTCCTGGCCATAAACTACCTGAAGAAATCATGCAACAAGAGTGTGGGCTGCTTACACCTATTTAAAATCATCAGAAATTTTATTTCAGCGTTGTATGGGTTTTTTCTTTATTCTTTATTTGGTCTTTTGTTTTGAGGGTTTTTTTTTTAAGTTCTCATAATATTTGCTGTTTGATATTGTCAAGTTTTCAGTTTAGCCTGGAGATTACATCCTATTTGTTTTTGCATGGCTGATTTGAACTTGCAATTGTATATTTCAAAATTTGGAATTGTTATTACAGAACTTTATATTCTCAGAATCAATTTCATGTATTCTCACTTCAACTTCCTTCCTCATACATTAGGCCAGAGATGTAAATCACTACCAGTTTACTGAGTGATAATGTCTGAAGCTTGGAATTTTTATTTCTGGTTATGTTTAAATACTGAGGCATTAAATATTCTTAATTATTTACCTCATACTAGATCTTTTATTGTCATTTGTTTACACTTATTTGCACAAATTATTTGGGTGGATATCCAAAGCAAACAGTTGTGAGAAGGAGCATGAACCAACTATTTTCTGTTGGCATCTTCCTTCCCAGTATTGGGAAGGAACCATTTTTCCTTCCCAATATTTGTTTTGCTCAAAAACAAAGCTTTTCATGTGCCTATTCATTCATTACCCACCCGATTCCTGCAAGAGAGGAACACGTGAAGAGTGCCTGGTGGTGCTGAGATACCCATGCAATTTGGCCATCTAGATGTCAATTGCTTTATAAGAATTGTTTTAAAGTAGCACAGAAGAAATTAATTTATTTGGGTGGAAATTCTGGATATTTATGTTGTTTTAAAGGTGGATTTTGCATGTTACCTTGTTGCCTTGACCCTGAAGAGAGGGGGAAGAAAGTCTATGGGGTAGACCTCTTGCACTCAAGGAATTCCACAGTGAAAATATTTTTGTTAGCCTTTGTTTCACTGTACTTCCTTCAAACACCAAACTGCTCCCCCCTTAATTCTATTTCATATTGTTTCATTGTGTGATTTTATTTTGCATGGAAACCACCTCGGTGTTCAACCTCGTTCAGGCACTTCTTTAAAAGCACTAAAATTCTTTGTATTTTGTCTCTATTACAATGCAGCTGCTTGTTTATGGCTGCTCAGGAAGAAATGGTACCAGAGAGAGAGAGGTGTCTGTCATGCTTTAGTCACTGCTGTTGTCAACCCTCCTTCATTTTGCTCTGAACAAACAGCAGTTCTGTAAGGATGTCTTTTATACACTCAAATGAAGTCCCAACAAGGGTTGGGACCCAAAAAAGTAAGGCTTGTGCTGTCATGGATAGTCTTCCAAGGTTGACTTAGTACCATTGACACAATGTTACAGCTTGAAGTACTTTCAGTCAGTTTATATTAAATGTAGATGTAAGATAAGACAAGAAAAATGTCAAATATACTTTTGCAGAGCACAGTGAAGAAACAATTCTGGCAGTTTGCATTGTGCGTGGACCTATCCGACAATCGGGCATTGGCATTCCAAACTCTGTCCAGGAAATGTGAGGGTGCCCTGTGACGAGCTGGGCTGAGTGCGCTGTTTCTTCAGCATGTTTGCTGGGCCAAGGGAATTACACAGCTGGGTTACAACTCTTTGGGCTGCTGAGTGTTTTGCTTTGTCTTCTTGAAGCACACAACACACAGGTTCCTTTTCCAACACTGGCCTTCCTAGGTTTTCATAACAGTAATACCCTGTGGTTGTCCAGAGGTTGCAGCAATTGGAGTAATGAGCACTAGGTTCTTAATTACCTTGAATTATCTACAGTTTGTCATTTTTATTGTAATTCATTACAGACCAAGCAATACCAGTCCAGCAAAATGCCATGATTACTGTAAAGGTTCTTATTTTTTAAAGTCAGAAACTTATCTTAAATCTTAAAGGGATACTGAACTCTGTTTCTCAGATACTATTTGATTCCTGACAAAAATGACCTTTGTTTGTCTTGAACAAAAACTTATGGTATTTTTCCCGTTGTTTTCACATAATTTCATTCTTGGAAATTCTGACAGTCATTGACATTGTGATTGATTATAGTGTCCCACATTATATTTTTTAGAAAGTGCTGAACCATGCCTATTACTGCGTGTATCTCTGTGTTGAGAAATATTTTTCATTTGATGTTGACATTTTTCATGTTTAATCTGATAATTTATATTGCTGTAAATGTGCAAGTGCTAACTAGTACACAAATAATTACCCTTGTCTTTATATTGGAGTTACAAGGTTTATGCTTTGGAGTTTGTATATGAAATAATTTCAGTAGAACTTCTTGATATTTTTATGATCTTTATGGGTGGATACAAATTAGCTTCTTTTATCTGAGCAATAAATGTTAAGCAAAAATCGTGATCCTCTGCAAGAGATAGTTTTCTAGAGAACAGCCAAGACTTAAAGTCAAAATGGAAAATTTGTCCCAGTACTTTCTATTCTCGGGTGAGTTTTTTCACAGACTGCCAGGAAAGGGTAAGTAGTCCAGGATTTTCAGAAGCAGGAGGCTGAAAAATAAGAATATCTGTACTAAAGTGTGAATAAGAGATGTAGCCAGACACCATATTAGTTTAGTGTCTTGCTTAATAGCATCATTAAATAAAATAGCTGGGATATCTAAGGGAAGAATTGCTTTCTGTTTGTCATGGAGAGAAGATGCGAATGAGGCAGAGGTCAGAGATCACAAGGAGGGGAAAGGAAGTGGTTCCTCAGATGTCTGAATGAAGAACGAAGCTCGCCAGCTCTATTATTTTCCTCTTCAACTTGTGTGTGATACCAAGTCAGATAATACTAAAGCTAAAGTCATTAACAAAATTTTTATTTCTGTTTTCATTTCAGTTATTTGCCACCTTCCATGCATGAATGGAGGCCAGTGTAGTTCTAGAGATAAATGCCAGTGCCCTCCTAATTACACTGGTAAACTTTGTCAGATTCCTGTGCAGACTGCCAGTTCTCCAAAACTCTACCATCACCCGCAACAGGTGAACAAGGCTGTAGGATCACAAGTTATCCACTCTACGCATACTTTACCACTGACAATGTCTGGACAACAAGGTGTAAAAGGTAACTTCTTTCTTAATAGGGATTTTTAACTTGTGGGTTTTAACAAATTATTTTGAGTATTCAACCAGTAACAATCGTGCTACATCTACGTATATCAAATATTGACACCACAGCTTGAATCATGAGCTCACCAGAATGGGAACATATTTTCCTCAATGACTGAAATAATAACAAATAAAAGTGTTATTGAAAAGAGTTTGTAGGTAAATTTATTTTGCTTTATGGTAGAATTTAATGAAAATTGCAGAGTCAAGGGATAATGCAGGGGGTTTCTTCCAGAAGTGTAGACCTGTTCAAAAAGACAATGATTGTGCTTGAACAGAGTCCATAAATTGCAGTGTGCCTAGACAGCGAGTTGCAAGTTATTCCATGGTTACTAGTGGAGGGAAGAGACCATGCTTTTCAACATAAAAAATTTTAAATCTAATGTAAAACTAAAAATATGAGCTGTGTTTATCTTATATGACTTGGTAGAGTCTTACAATTTAATTTTGTGGTGAACTTTTTAGTATTGCTAGGCCATGATATGATTCACTTAAATAGAACATTCCTTCCAGGTCAAATAACAATATCGTTAAAAAAAAAATAAACAAAAGAAAAACAAAAAGTAGGGTTATCTCACTGCTAATGCTGTGAAGAAGACAGAGGATAAGAAAAAAGGAAACCAGTGATGTTAATCAAATTTTCCCAGTCAAAGAAAGTTCATTCAGCTTCAGATTGCTGTTTCCTCTCATTCTTTTGTTGTGAGGTGAATACTTCTGATGACTTTGAAGAGAAGTGTTGAATTTACTTCTTATGTATCCTATGAATCTAGGTAGTATTTTATCTGGGTGAAATCTTGTCCATATAAAGTGACACCTGCAACTCAGATTCTCAACATATGACCTAATGTGAATTTTGTTTGCTTGTTTGATTGATTGATTGGTTGATTTTTGCCAGATAGATTTTTTGTCAAGGGTAATTTTAAAATTACCTCTCCAGGGTTGGTATCTCTGAATAAAAAGAAAATATACAGGGAAAGATGTGAGGAGGCTCAGTTACTGGCAAATAGCTTCTGTATAACTTTGATAAAAATATTTGTGATAAATATAATCTAAGGTAGTAATTCTGTATTCAGAAAGGGACATAGCTGTGAAAGAACTGTTGACAGTATTCTGGAAATGCAATGTTTTATAAGTACTTTTGAGTATCTCCTCCATCCGAAGAAGAGAATATAATTATGTAAACATTTAGCAGAACATCAGTTTATTTCTCTGCCTGTGTAATTCCAGATTAAATAATTTTAGACAATACAGTGGACCACAATCCCCAAATTTTTAAGACATAGTTATTTTTCAGATTCCCTCCTAAAATGCATAATAAGTTTCTCATTGCTAAAGAGTCTGACCTCTTGAATATTTTTTTCCTGACCTTCAAATCCTCATAGGAATCATTAGCAGTAACAATGCCTTTTCTTCTCTTTACGTGTCCAAATGAGGATGTTGGATTGTTGAGAGACGAATATTTTATTTCTTTAATGGAAAGAATAAAACAATTCATCCTGAAATGGCTGGCAGAAATAAAAATGAGCACATCTAGGCAGTGATCCAAGACCTGGAGAGGATTGTGATAATAATACTGCATGGGAGAACCTAGCCTAAATTTGATGTTTTCAGCATCTGAACATCTCTGGATGGATTGAGACACTAAAGCAGAGAAATTCAGTGATTTCTTTTGAAAAACTATATTTTTGAATCACTATTTCTTTTGAATCACTATATTTTTTTAGATTTAGCAGCTAGAGAAACTAGTTGAAGGGATCCCTCTTCATACATAAAAATGTTGGGGTGAGTTTTGTTCTTTTTACAGACAGACTAGGCTATCTTGTCATGCCCTCCAAACCCAGTCTAACAGCCTGAAAAGGATCTCACTGCTTCTGCTTGTAACACTGAAGCTTTCCCCTGTGGGTTTGCCTCTAGCAGACCTCATGTAGCATACATTTTACTTGTGGGTTGTTTTCAGCTACAGGCAAGATCTTTACCCTGCAGCCATATCTTGCTGACTTTCTGCCATCTTCTTCCTGATGTTTCTGTCTAAGTATGTTGACAATTTTCATAAATGAAACAATGCAGTCAGTGTAAAAATAAGTCTGTTTCTTTTAAGGAAGTCCTATGTAAGACCAATTAATACTGATAATGGGCCTAGAGAAATGAAAATAATGTCAAAAACCAAACGCACTTTCTCCAAAATATTATAATTCTAAAGTAGCTCCAATAAATGAAATATTCCTCCTGAAGAGTGGAGTTGAAAATACCTAATGAAGTTCCAAAGAGCAGTTCAAACTTCAGGAGACAAGGGGAAAATCCAGAAGACTGAACAATCCAGTGTGCATTATAGAGATAGGTGTGTCAAATGGTATTTTTTGGTTCTTGATGTTTGGAAGGGGTGCTGCCTCTGATGGATTGTGTGGCCTCAATTAGCCTGTGTGGTACTGTGACGAGAGAGGTCCAGTCAGACACAGGAAATGCTAACTTAGTTATGCATTACAAACTCCACAGCCTGTTACACACCTCTCCTCCCTGCCCACCCCAATAATAATTTGATTTACTTTAAAGGGCATTTTGTGTTCCAGTGAAAAGAGGCTTAAGGGTCACAAGCAGTTCTGTGCAGATTGCATTGACTGGAGGGTCTCAGTCTACATATCCAGACTTAAAACTACAACCATACATAAAAACGGAAGTGTCTGAAAATCATTTCCTCCCCCTTTATCTGCCAAACCCTGAATTCAAAGTTCAACAAAGGGAGTGGTGATTTTAGATGGTTGAGATGCTGGCAGCTCTTTCAGGGGCAAACTTGGGACTTGGCAGGTATATAAAGATGAAGGGATGAAATCTGAAACTTTTTCCGTGTTCCAGAGAAAGATGATGGGTCTGAAAATGAAAATAAAGCTTACTATATATCCAAAAATAACCTAGTAGAGTATGAATTCTGGAACTTTGAATGGGATTCTTATTACACAGTATGACCACAAATATTAATGTCATACCAGCCAATTTGGACATCCATGTTTGCCTAGCAGTCTATATAGCAGTCCAGCTGTCTTCACAATCCTATGATGTTGTTCTTTCCTTCATGAAGATATTTTGTTTTCTTGCTTTGTTAATGAAACTCAATGTGTTATTTAGACTTCCTTCTCACCCCCAAATTTGGACTTCATTTATATTTTAGTCGCTTCAAGGCACTCTGTAAAAATTCTGATGTACAAAAAAGAAATGTCTTAGAGGTGCCTAAGATGTCTTTTTCACATATTTTATTACCAATTTCTCTTATGTGTTTTTCCTTCAATTATTTTAGTGAAGTTCCCTCCTAACATAGTGAATATCCATGTGAAACATCCCCCTGAAGCCTCAGTTCAGATCCATCAAGTGTCAAGGATTGACAGCACATCAACAGGACAAAAAGCGAAAGTACCTCAGCCAGTACATCCACAGGTCTCTTACCAAGGTCTTCCGTATCAGAAGACCCAGAAAGGACATACAACTTACACAAATCAACAACCCATTCCTCATATGTTTCCTGTTTCAGTTAAAACTCAGCTTGGGCGCTGCTTTCAGGAGACTGTTGGGACACAGGTAAGAAATGTTTGCTAAGGCTTGCTGAGACAGGTAGCTTTAAAACTCTATTATAAAGGAATTTAAAAAAAAAACCAAAAAATCCAACAATTGGAGACAAAGGACACATTTGACATTCTTTTCTGCAAGAAAATTATTTTGAGAATGTAACATTTTTATTAAGTAACATTTTTCTGAACCTCTTTCTCCTTCAAGATAATGTCTTTATTTTCTGTGGACTTGGGTCCCTGACATTTTGGTTTCAATTATTTTTTCTTTTTCTCATGGAAATTCCTATTCAACAACTTTATATGTTTTACAGTATTTTAGACGAATGTTTTGAATCTGTTGAAATGTGACCATTGAATGGGGTAGAAAAGTCATGAAAGCCAACTGATTGTTCACTAGAACATTAAAACCTTAGTTCACATAAAAATAGTATGTTCACATACTATTTTTCATATGACTATTCAAAATTGTGTATCGTCTTTCAATCCTGAAAGCATTTTAATAGTGACATGTTTTTATATTTGCATATATATATTTGAATATATATATAGAGAGAGAGGTTATAAGGATATGTGAAAACATGATTAAGAAGTCAGTAAAATCCTGTAATTTATTGCTGATTGCCTTTCTGAAATTTGGCTTTTCAGATCAAATGTCTTTAAGGTGAATGCATGCCTCAGACTGAAATAATGTGGGAGGTTTCAGGAAAAATCACTCATTTTGGGAGGTAATGTTAGAGAATAAGTATGTTGTTTTTCAGGCTAAAAAGTACTTTATGACTCTATCATTGAAGATGTGAATTTTAAGTTTATCACAAGGGTTGCTTTGCTTTTGCTCCTTCCAGTAATATGCACCTAAAGTTAGCCAATTTTCAAGCATCAAATATTATATGTATTTCCAGTATATTTCATAAATGCTTGTTAGATGTTGGCAGCAAAATTATCCAAATAATTCACCAGCACAGAGCATGCCTTCCCCTCAAAGGGACATCACCCATCCCTTCTGAGATGTAGGACTGGAGCAAAATGCCCTTTACAAGTGTTTCTTCTGGCTGTTTCTTCCAGCTGTCAGTGAATTTTTTTAAGGCTCTTAAGTTGTGTGCAACCCCTGCCTTCACCCCACAAAAAAAAGAGGGAAGAAACCTCAATCCCTTACTCACAGATGGGCAAGGAGTTGGGAAAGGATCAGTAATGGGGAACAGACGGGAGCAGAAATAGGATGCAGTCAGAAGCAGGGTAAAGGTGACATAGTTGTCAGGTCCTAAGGTACTGAACTCGACCTGCTATGGGCAGAATGTTGAACTTGAAATCAAAGTTCCTTCGGCTCAGTCTCCTGCCATCTCTAATGAGTTGACATGAGGATGCTTGAAGGTAATCCATTCTGCAAAATGCAATGGAAGAAGTTCATTTAAATGACATTGCACACCAAAGATTTTTTTAGAAGAACAGAGTTAAGCTTGCATATGGAACATTAAAGGCTAGACTTTACTAATTTTCAAATGATTGGTTTGAGATCTACAGTTTTAATTTACACTGGTGAGTTCTTTGTGCTTGTCTATTTCAAGCATATTAAAACTTTCATTTTTTTTTCAACAAGTGTTAAAGCACATGGTCAAATGAAAGTTCATGGATTTTACATGAAAAAATGAAACAGAACCTGTGTCAAACAACCATTTCTCTCTATTTCCTAAAATGAGCAATCTAAGAAGCATGGCATCATAATGTGCAAGCCGAAAAACCTGGAAATAAGTGTGATAATTAATAATTGTTTATTATTTTTTGATATGTCTCTTTGTACTCATATATAAAGGAATACAAGTTACTTCCTCGGTCTTACACTTTGCAGTGGGTGCCATTTTATTTCCTATCTCCTTTTAAAGGGGGAGAAAAGGGAAAATAACCTTCCATTACCCTCATGTCTGACTTGGAATCCTACTAAATGCTTAGTCACCAATTTTTATAACTCTTTTTTCAGTATTTCCCTGGAAATACTCAAGAAAGGGTAGTCCCTCCTAGTTTAGAACAATGCATGTTCTCAGTTTTTATAGATTTCATTGATCAGTGTCAATCTTGAAGAAGAGCACAGTAAGGATTTCAGAGGCATTCTGTTACATGATGGTTCAATTTAGAATTGGTGTTGTAGAATGGCATTTTGTAGAATATTCATTTAAGACCTTGCCATAAGTATAGTTCTAAGTGACTAATTTACCTTTCAAATTTGAATCTGAAATGTTATTGTTTTTCCTGCAGCCAGTCAATGCTTATTATTTATGTTAAATATGCCTTGAACTGGGAAAGACAATTTTTTTTAAATGCTTAATAGACCTACTCTTAAAGAATTAGCTTTTCAGTCACTTTCATATTTGCAAATATGTGGGTTCTCTCTTTTTGTTCAGATGCGATACTAAAATGAGCTTTCCCTAATAGTAGCAATGTGATGCAAGTCCTTTCTGGAGTTGATGTTGGATAATTTTGATACCCATACTTAGTTCAACAGTCGTCAGTGTTTATACATTTTTTTGCAGGGTGGATTGTGTATTTGGCTTCAGAAATGTTTTATTAAATATCATGGGATCCTGAGATGACTTTACTGTCTGTAGAGCAGATTGGTTGAAGGATTTGTGTGTGGCCTCTTGTAGACATGTCAACTAAGTTGATTAGGGCTTTGCTAAACTTACTCTTGGTCCACACTAAAAGCACAGGATTAAAACTGTATCAAGATCTCTTTTGTGGTTTTGTGTGCATGTGTAACTTCTACTATTGTGTTTCTCCCTATCCCTTGTTCTCTCCTTCTTCTTCCTTGAATTTCAGCAGCTCTTCAGTTACAGGTCCTTTGATTTTAGTGCTCTGAGGTCTTTTTCATAATCTTCTGTGGAATATTTTTAATCTCCCAGCACATTCTTCCTTCGCCCACCTTAGTTAAATTCCCTTAAAGTATCTCATTCAAAACCAGTAGGATACTCAATTTCCAAGACATACAGAGTGCATTTTCTGTAGTAAATTTCCAAGGGAGTGCCTACTGTTACAGTTAGCAACTGGAGCCACCTGGAACTGAAGTTCAGAGGACATTATGGCACAGACAGTTAAAGAATCTCGTCATATTGCCAGGCCTACAATCACTTTTCATTAATGACATAGGAATTCTTTCAGACCTTCTCTTTCCTTAGCTGTTAGTAGTATCATACGTGACTGTAACCCAAGACAGCAACCATGAGAACAAGCTAGTAAAAGGTGAATGCAAAGATATCAGTCTACCAGCTCAGAAGGACAGGGAGAGTAGAGGGACAAGAGGAATGAAATTTCCTAGTTTAATGAGAATAGATAAATAAAGACGTAAATTTTTGTAAATACATGTACAAATGTATGTATATGTTGTTTAACTGTGATTGTTTTCTGAAGTGTCCTCAGCACTGTGAAGTAAAGTGGAAAGAAAACTACAAAAGTATCATCACTATTTGAATTTTTAAAAGGTATTATAGGAAGCAAATAGTGTTTTGGATGGTTCTGTTTTGTTCCCAAGTCAATTCACTTTTCCTGGCTGCCTCTCTTTTTTCTGAGTGGAACACTCAGCATTTATTTCTCCTCTGGGACATGTTAGTGGTGATTGCTCCAGGATAACTTATCACGTTACATGGTAGCCCACAATGATACGTCCCACACAAAACTTGTGGCTTATCAAACTCTTTCCTAGTACCACAAATATTTTTGCAGGGTATATCATAAACCATGTTAAACTGCAGCCCATAAACTTGCTGTTGACTTAAAGATATAGGAAACAAACCTTTACCTAAACTTGTCCATTGTTATATAGAAAAATGATGTAGAGGAAATAGAGACTTCAAGTTGGGAAACAGACATAATGGAAGCAGTAGGACAAAAATCCCAATTAAGATGGAGAGCAGTAAATTTTTGGAGAGTACTCTATAATGATGCCTTCAAAAGCTGGAGACTGGGTGTAGTGTCCTGCAAAATATTTTACTGCCATGTAGTCCTTTATTTCTGAAATCTAAGGAGTTGGTCATCTTAGACCACTGATTCACTAAGTCCTCTTTAGAAAGCAAGCAAATAAGGAAGATTTTGTTTCTTTTTAATTCCTCTTCTTCAGATGATTTTAATTTTAATTCTAATAAAAATGCCTTTATTATGACACAGGATATCTTATTTCCCAAAATACTTCTAAAGCATCACTGGTGGTATCTAGTAAAGATTGTGTTGGTATTCTTGAGTCCTGTTGATTTTGCATATAATTTCTTTGCAATTAAGTCAAGAAAAGGATGCATTTGCCTACTGTCCATGAAAATCCATATAAAGATAATTGAGCATTACTTTTTTCACCCCTTAAGATCACTTTGAAATGTTTACTAAGTATATTCATGTGTTTTCCGTTTTCCTATGGTTACTGCATTGCAGTATTATCACTAGAAAATGGGCTTTTTTCCTCAAAGTTGTTTAGGTCTCTTCTTTGCTTCAATGTAAAAAAATTTGCAAAATAGCAAGAAATTGGAGAGACGGGTACTGAAAAAAATTAATCTAAATCTGTGGATATTCTCAGTTCAGTCAGAGAGAAAAAGAGAAGGTTTTCTAACCAGGCGAGAGCGTCGGAAACAGTTGGGAAAGAATGTAAATAATTCTCTAATCTATTTTGTTGTTCACATTGTTTATAGATATGTTCTGCCACCGTGCGTCATTCACTGCACACCAATGGTGTGAGTGTTTTTACTCTAAGACCAATGAAATTAGTCCGCACGATGGTCCCTATAAATAGAGCGGTGTATTTGAAATAAATCAGAATTAATTCTCTAGCCTTCGACTTGGAGTCTTTTCATTCCTGTCCTGCTCTACAGTGACTTAAATCAGGCTCTTTCTGTCTAGATTCACATGTGAGGCTGTTCTCTTCTGCAGATATTTTTGGGTATTAGGTTTACGGAGACTTCTAGTGATATCAGCATTGTTTAAAAACAAAATAAAAAGCCATTGTTATTCTAGAGAGAAATAGGTACTGAAGTTGCTTACCTTGATGAAGGGAACACATGGCAAAATGTCCAGAAGAGAAGCTGGCTATGAAGTCATGTCTGCGTATGCTTGTTCATTCCTCCTTGTGTAACTGCTGAGAGGAGCTGGACTGCTCTCTGAAATGATCACTGCAAGAATTTCAGAAATACTGCCTTCTGATCCCCCCTTCTTGTTGTGGTACTTCAAATTCAAGTCAGTTCCAGGTTGCTATGTTGGGGTATATGTTCCATTCCTCACTTTCCAGTGGTTTGCTGCATCCCTTGCAAAGTGCTTTAAAAGGTGTTGCAGAAAAGGTCCATAATTGTTACAGCTGTGTTCAAAAGGACACCTGCATTAGAGTTGTTTTGGTATCATGAAGTGAAATTTGGTGGACTACAGTGATACTTTGAAAAATCGTCTTAAAGAAACTCACAAAATAGCATCTATAGCAGACAAAAGAAGGGTATTTTGATAGATTAATGGTTTAAATTAATTTGTTTTAATTATTTAAATGGTTTAATAAATAGCATTAATGATGAACACTAGGAAAGATTTTTGAAAATTATAAGAGTTGTCCATTTTTCAGTTCAATCCAAACTCTCACATATGCATTCAAATGTGATTCAAATGCTGCTTAGTATATCTGATCAACAGATATTAGTTAACCAACATCATAAGGGGAATAAATTTCTATGGAGACAGTTTATTTAATACTTTGTTTCAGCACT
This sequence comes from Anomalospiza imberbis, assembly GCF_031753505.1. NCBI lineage: Eukaryota > Metazoa > Chordata > Aves > Passeriformes > Viduidae > Anomalospiza > Anomalospiza imberbis. Next base: position 78,221,923 of record NC_089683.1, on the reverse strand, counting down.
GTCTTTTGCAGGAAACATTTGCTTTGGTTTGAGCAACACATTTCTGTCTGCTGTCATACTTGACAGAATACAAAATGAAGCCAAGTGATAGGTGGCAGCTGGAAAAGGTCAGAAATTATCAACATTGTATCACGGTCTAGATTCTGACTGCGAATCATTAAGCATTTATTTACTTCCTTCAGACATGGGCATATACTGACTGGCTACTTGACTTTGAGAATATGCATACAGGTTTTAAAAACTGGGCTTAAATAATTGATGAGTTTTTCATGATGGGAAATATTAAACAAAGACATCCAAGTTTTTGAGTTAGAAATCAGAATAGCAAAATATGTGGATAGCCTTTAAAGCCTAACCTAACCTACTGATGCTACTGTATGCCATGCAATCATAGAATAGTGTGGAGGTGATGACAGCAGTAATATGCCTGTTGAAATCATTAATTCAACTGTATAAGCATCCCTGTCGAACTTCAGATTTAAGAAAACCTTTCCTGGGGAGGTAAATTTCAGGTATTTTCTTTTTTTGACGGCTGTATTAAATGAACTTTGATATTTATCTTCTTTAGGCAGGAGAAGTGATACAATTTTGTGCTTCGTACTGGTACTTTTTCTCTTAGAGCACTTTTAAAACCTCTTTTCTTTAGAATAGTCTTAAAAATACCATCTCATAAAATAAAATAACTGTCTGGAATTCCTTGAAGCTCATGGTTTGGCTTCTGAAGTTCTTAAACAAATAGACTGTCAGAAATTGGTGTGGATTCATTTCCAGGATTAATGGTTCATTTGCAGTAGTTTCTTTGCAAGATCAATACTCTGAAATATCAGAAGATTAAAGATGTATCAGATACCAAAAACACCAAACATTGTTTTAATTACTCAAATAGAAGAAAGCTGGATAATTTTTACTTGCTTATGAAGAATGTTCTGCTTAAGCCAAAGCAAATTCTTTACTAGTTCTTCTGGAAAGTCTGGAAGTATTTAAGTTTCTCTCTTCTGCTTATGAGACAATGCCTGTTAGTGAGCCAGTGCTACATGGGATAACACTCTCCATTTGTAACAACCTGTCATTCAGCTGGTCAGTAAGCTAATTAAGTATGTCTGTTAATTGTTTCAGTAATACAGTGTACGAAGTTTGAGGTTTCTTGCTCTGTTTGTCGTGCTTATAGGGAAAAAAAAAAGAAGCAACAATCCAAGGTCTGTGCCTGTTGAATAGTTTGCAGAAAGTTAAACAGTGTATCCATTCACTTCTGCTATTGTGGTATGTGAAATGCAGTCTTTTGAGCTGAATCCCAGAGTCATTAGCTATTAGCTCAGGCAAAGCACCTATCAATTTCAATCATAGTTAATCATGTGACACTCCTTTATTTATGCCTGTATTGTGCTTTTAACTAACAGCTTGTGACAGGGATTTGTAGATGGGTCACGCAGGAGTGGGAGTCCCAGGAAACCTTGTGGTTCCTTGGCCAGAATTCTCTGCGGTTGCCCTGAGAGTAATTGCCAGACTGGGCTCCCTACTGCACTTTACAGGGAGCTGAATAAATTTCCTCTACTGCCTTAGCAGATGAGTTGCAAGGATATAATCCTTCCTTTTCCCTGGCATTGGAAAATACGTGCAGCGCTGGTGGCAGTACACAGCTTAGCACTCTAGGACTGTGGAGATGGGGCAGAGGCTGGAGTCTGGACAGGGTAACAAAGAGGTGATGTGGCTTGGGGTGGCTTTTGTGCATCGGCATAGGGTCAGCCAGAATTTCAGTCTTTCAGTGGGAATATTCAGTACTTCCGTCAGTTATATAAAATATTGGCATAGGAGCCCAGGCACGCATGAGGAAAAATATGTGGATTTGAAACAATACTTTCAGTGTCTCTGAGTGCTTTACCCAGGAAGAACTTTGTTTTATAGCAGTACCATGTGTGCATCATACTGCTGCTACTGCTGAGCCTCTTTCAGCGCAGTTGAGCTTTTTTATACCACACCTTCATGACTTCCTTGCCTTCTGAATCAGTAAGACTTATTTCCAAATCATAAGCTTATGACAGAGATATCATTCATGAAAATCTATACTCTTTTCCAGGAGCCCTCAGGAATACAGACTAGATTGGTTTAAAATACGTGTAGATGATGGATAGAAAAGTGTAAACCTAAGCTTAAAGAATGGCATTATCTTCATGCATAGTCAAGCATGCCTGTGTTTAGCTTTCCTGCTTATTTTAGGCTCGTAAGTACGTGTTGGAGTTGTGTAGAATGGTGAAACAAACTAAAAAATAGTTATGACTTTTCCAGTCACTTGTGAATCAGAGACTGAAAAAGACTGTCTGAAGAGCTAATGAGTTCATCTTGGTAGTAGTAAGTGTGTTAAGACTTTTCAAGTGGAAAGGAATTACCTAAAAAAGTTTTTGAGACCTGTAGCAATAGAGCTTCAGTTCATATATGCTTAAGGTTGCTGAAAGGACGGAGCATCTTAAGAACATGTAACTGGCTAGGGAACAGTTTGTGCAGTGCCATGAGTGTTTAGAGTATCTGAAGCACTACTAGATGTACCAGAGAAATCACGGTTTAGTAGCCACAGAAGAACTCTGTTTCTGCTTGGATTAGGACTTTGCAGAGCACTCATGTTTTGTGATGCATAGCTCCAAAATTACACAGATCTTAAGGCAATAGGAGCCCCATGTGGGAGTTGCTTTTCCTTGTTGCCCAGTTTCTACAATGATCTGGATGTTAACCAAATTATCATTGATTCTTCAAGCTTTAATTCACCATAGAGGCAGTGGGAGCAGCAGCTTTAATCATTGCCAGCTTTTACTGACAGAACTGTAAACCACAGTTGCCAGATGACTCAGACTTTGGCATCCTTATTTTTGCTCATGATTTTTATATGGAAATTCAAAAAAGATCATTATTTTCAGTAGAGTGCAAATACTGTAGCACCACACCTAAATTACAAGTGGGCTTTAGTCCATCCTCCTCCTTCTCCCCTCCTTTTTTTTTTTTTTTCCTTTCTTTTTTAGCTTGTTACTATTAGATGACACCTTTTCTATTTTGGGGAAAAGGGAAAAAAAAAAAAGGGCGGGGGGACGACCAGTTCATGATGACATGTTGGCTCTCATGTTAGTGGAATCTTGTCTTGACACACACAAGCTCCTGGGATGTGTCCTTGAGGTTTTGACCTTGAAGAGAAACACTGGGTGTTAGGTAATGTGCCTCACTGCCCAAATGCTCCATTTCTGAGATCATAAGGGGAGATGCAACCCTGGCCTTGATTCCTCCCATTTCTTTTTGCAGAGTGGACAGTTGTAAAACCGAGGTACAGTGTGGGAAGAAGAGCTGGGAGCAAAATGCTTTAGCTGACTCTTGATATAACAACGCTGAGTTGTACACAGCCACAGTGTACAACTTTAGCAAGTGGCTTCTCTGTCTTTGAAGAAGCTCTAGAAAAGGGATTGACATCTGTAACTATAAAGCAAAGGTAGCTGTGGTTATAAAGTAAAATGGTCCTTCCTGGAGCATGCCTGCCTGGGATGCAGGTTGAGAAAACCAGCATTGTGTAAAGATGTAACTTAAACTCTCTAAGGTTTTAGGGTAACCACATAGTGGAGGCATTATCAGTGCTCTCCAGTTGAAAGATTTTTTGAGCTTCTGTGCAACACAATCTGTGTATCTTTTAGTTAGGGGCGGTTGAAAGAGTTTATTTCAGTTTTGAAAACAGCAGAGCTGCTATGGCAGAGGAAGTTGTACAGAATTCCCATTTTTGCATCTTGATGGTATTTCTGAAGTACCGGGCTGGGAGCTGCTTATGGGAGCAGAACTCAGTGGACTCTGACTGATGGTCAGATGGTCAATGGTCAGCCTTGTATTAATCCTACCAGTGCCTAAGCCAGAGGAGTGCAAGACAGCTGAAAGATAGGCATTCACCTAGGGTAAGCATGGGCCTTCATCTGAAAGACAGGACTTGCTGAGATATTCTGCTGTTTTAACGCAGCCAAATACCATCCAGGCAAGGACTATTTCCCATCCCTTGCAACACAGGAAAACTTGTCACCAAACCCACTCCAGACAGTAATGTGAAAATATACTCCTAAAGTTGCACAATAACGAAGCAGTCTGTTTGAACCTGTTTGGCCTCTCTTTTCTTTTTGCTGTTCATGTGCCTGCCAAACTGAGGCTCAAAGCAGAGGTGATGCTAACCTGTATATGGGTAGTGGGCAGAGTCACACCATAGCCATGCCAAGTTGCCCTGGTGCTAAAACCTTGGACATGTGTGGCTGGCTGTCAGTGAAATAGAGGACACTTCAGACTTCTCACACATCCCTTGACACAGATCTAAGCTTCACGTGCTGCACATCCTGAGCTGCAGTCTGATGTTTAAATAGTGAACTGGTGCTGCTTTTAATTTGTTGAGATACCTCAGAATGTGGCTGGGGAGTATCTGTGAAAAAAGGGACAGAGAAAATGGCTGGGATGATGCCTTGCTGGCCCTCCCCATGCAGAGGGGACCCTCTGATGAGTCAGAATCCTTGCAGTGTAGCTTGCTATCCTCTTAGTAGTCACAATGTAACTTTGTTTTAAAAATATCATTGGCTCATGTGTGACAGTATGATTAAGAGCACGTTGGAAAAATTTTGGGAAAGCTGAAGAAAGCTGTCAGTGCCTGTGCATTCAGCATGCGTCTGTGCACTGCGGAGTGACTGTGTTACCAGCTAAGTGAGAGCAACCACAAGGCCACAGTCTGTGGCATAGGATGAGCCAGCTATCTTGAGCTGAAAGCTGTGTGGCAATGAGTGTTTGGGTCAGATGTTTACATCCTGTCAGAAAGCAGAGTTAGATTAGGAAAAGTCTATTCACGCCATACTGAGGATTCACACTTCAGCACATTAGAATTGTTTGCTAGAGTGCCTGTTTATATAACATTTGCTTTGAAAGTATTAATAAGTGCAGCTGTTGTGGACTTCTCCTGGGCTTTGTGTGTTCTATTTTATACCTAACTGGCAGGTTTAGATGTTTAGGGGGTCTTTTTAATGTCTGCAGCTGAAATACATTTAAGCCTTTTTTTCCATGCAAAACGGAAGAAAATTGCAAAAGTCAAGAACATAACTAGTATGTTGTAAGCTTCCAAATATTAATAGTCTTATCATTATAAAGCATAATAAGTATGTTATTGATTGGTGGGGAAATGGAAATTGACCTCAGAAATAATAAGGTATTTGAGATAATTCATATCGTTTTTGAAAAAGTGGACAAGCATGTTTTTATGATGAAAACTATAGCTGCCAGAGGTGAGTTACTACCCTAGAAATATGCTCACTCATTCCTATTACATACTGTTTTCTTCTGGATTTTTCTCCTTTTCAAATTGACTTGGGGGAAGATAATAATGTCACTAAATTTAGTCATGCCTGTGTAGAGAGCCTCTGCAATGTGTGAGCACCATTTAAGTTCAGTTAAGAGCTCCATTGGATCTTCAGTGTCTCAGCAAGAGGTTGACCCAAAATGACTGAAAAAGAACATTGTGCTAGAAGTGAGTGTTGTACAGTATCACTAACCAGAGTATTCTTTACCTGACTATTTCAGTGTGGCAAAGCACTTCCTGGCCTTTCCAAGCAAGAAGACTGCTGTGGAACCGTGGGTACTTCCTGGGGTTTTAACAAATGCCAGAAATGTCCCAAGAAGCCATGTAAGTGCTATTTTATTATTATTGTGGCTTTTCCCCCTCAAGTAGTATTTTCCTTTTTCTTTCAGAGGGAAAAAGTACCAAAGGAACCTAGTAGAAAAAAATGTGCTATGATTTGATTAGGGACAGGTTGTAGAAACTGGAATTCCCTTGCATGCCGGCAGAGTTACAATATGCAGGCACTTGGTGCAGCCAGCAAAGTTGACGTCATAGGGTTTTTTCCACTGCTTCTTCCTCCTTTGAGTCAGTGATGGACTGTTGCATTTACTCAGTGCAGGAAGAGTAATCACATTGATTTTTCCAGCTGGACTTCTTTTTTTTTAAGTTTGCACAGAAATCTTGAATTATAGAGGCGCCAGTTTCTGCTTGGAGAGAATGCAGTGACCTCTCGGGACTGCAGATGAAATTTCATGTTTGGAGCCAAGGTCTTCCAGGCTTTAAATTGCTTTTTTTCCTCTGCTTTTGAAATATCTTCCCCAACAATTAGACAATGACAAAGACTTTCTTCAGCATTTTGTTATGCTTTGACATCATATTATAATGAGAAAATAATTTAGAATTATTTGCATGATTGGTGAGGATAATCTCTTGAACTTTTTGTGAATTACCTTACTGTTACACAGGAATAATAATACTTCTGTGTCATGTCATATTTTCGGCATTAAATGAAAGATGGGAAAAGATAAATATGATCTCTGTTTTGCGGATGGAGTGGACCTGTATTTACTGAGCCAAAAATAGGTCATTAAATTGCAGTAATTCCTACCTAGTTCTTCTAGGACCCTGTTATTCAGATAGCAATGCTGGAAATATGTACAGTGTTTGATTTTTTTTTGGCAGTGTGTGTTTCTCTATAAGTCTTAATGTGAATGTAAATACAATTCCAGCAGAAAATCTGCTATTACTCCTATTTCTCTGACTCCCCCTTCCATAGCAGACTCTGATATAAATTTATGGTGACTCAGTCTGATTTTAGTTTCTGAAACATTTTGTGCATTTGAGTATGTCTATCTTCTGACATGCTTTAGAAAGAGACCCTCCTTGGATGTTTGAATATCATAGTTAATAAGATTCGGGTATCTATTTTATTCCTGTAGCATGTAAATGCAGTATCTAAAAGGAGCATACATGCCAAGCATGTAAAATTTAACAGCCAAGTGCCAGATTCTGCACCTGGCCCTGGGCAACCCTGGATGTACACAGAAACTGCAGAATGAGAGGCTGGAGAGCAGTGCCAGTCAGAAAGTTGAACAAGAGTCAGCAGTGCCCTTGCAGCCAGGACGGCCAGCCCTGTCCTGGGGGACATCAGGCACAGCATCACCAGCCGGGCAAGGGAGGGGATTGTCCTGCTCTGCTCTGAGCTGGGGCAGCCTCACCTCCAGTGCTGGGGCAGTGTTGGGTGGCACAATGTAAAAGACATTGAACTGTTAGAGAGTGTCCAGAGGAGGACCACGAGGGTGGTGAAGGGCCTTGAGGAGCAGCCATATGATGATCAGCTGAGGTCACTTGGTCTGTTCAGCCTGGAGGAGACTGAGGGGAGACCTCACTGCAGCTACAACCTCCTCATGAGGGGAAGAGGAGGGGCAGTCACTGATCTCTGCTTTGTGGTGCCCAGTGACAGCACCCTAGGGAATGGCCTGAAGTTGTGTCAGGGGAGGTTTAGGCTGGATATTAGGAAAAGGTTCTTCACCGGAGTATGGTTGGGCACTGGAAGAGTCTCCCCAGGGAAGTGATCACAGCACCAGCCTGACAGAGTTTGAGAAGCATTCGGACAATACAATTGAGCTACAACTGAAATCCAGTTCATCAGAATCATAGTGACAAGTGAAATGTTGCCTAATGTTATTTGGGATGTAGGTGTGCTATGAGAAAAATCACAAAAGCCTGAAATGCATTTCAACCAAAAATTGGTTGGAACCACTAATACAAATTTTTGATGCCTGGTTTGAAGGGAAGCACACTTGCTAGTTCTTCATGGTTCAGGTAAAATACTGATTGTCTCAGCCTGGAATCCACAGTAGATGTGTAGATCAGGCAGCTGCTTAATGGCACGGTGCTCAGCACAGTGTTAAAAGCAAGCAAACAGAGAAACTGATATACTTGTGATCTACAGATGCTTCCTAAGTGGGTACAGAAAAATGCTTGAATCCAACCTAAAAACCTCTCCTAAAGGGAAGTCCACCATTCTTTTTTCAAAGCACTGAATAATTTGTTTAAATGCTAATGACATGAGCAATGTCCTTTTGTTATAAAAAAGTTGAATGACTAGCATGCTTGCTCAAGATGGGACACTTCAGAGTTCCTTTATCTGCCAGAATAATTTCTAATCTACATTTTATACCTATGAGGAGATGCCCTAACCCATAAAATGTAGAAACAATTCTTGGAACAGATCTAGGAACCCCGTCTCTTTCCCAGAGCCCTTAATTACTCACAGTATGAGTCATGCTCACTCCTGCTTTCTGGCTCAATTTGGAATTGTTTTTTTGAATGTAACTGTATGATTTCAGGAAGAGACGGAGAATGGTGTGCCACTTGGAATAATCCTCTTCTTCTGATTAAAGCATTCCTGGAAAGTAAGGATTTGTGTCTCCTAGCCGTAATAGGACACATTTCTCATCTTTCTAGGTGGGCGATCTCACTGTATGTTAGTGTTACAAGAAGAGAGGAGGAGAAGGGTACACTACCTATTTTATCCATATTAAAATACAGTGTCATTATATCAAGAGTGTGATTTGGTAGGTGTATGCTTCAAGAATATTCATTTAATCTGTCATGAAGGTTTAGTAGCAGTGTATGTATTTGCTCTAGGCTACATTTGATTTAGGAATGATTCTAAGCATGATGCTATTTAATCATGCATCTTATACATACATCCATCTTCTGCAATTCTACATGGATGCAAATGGTGAATTTTTAGATTTTTAAGAATTGAAGGTGATACATTTAGTGTGTTGCAGGTGTTTAAGTGATCTTACAGCATCTTAAAATGTTATAGATATTCAGTTTGAATTTTGGCACAAAACCAGAAACCCAAAAATCTCTTCTGGATCTCAAAGTGTTACAGTTTTGTAGAGTAAACAACTTCCAAAGATAATGTAAATTTGTTAGAAGATTTAATGGAAGTCTATAGTGGATGTTGAAGGATTTATATTCATCAAGTGTTCAACACTGCGAATGCTTCACTGGTAAAAAGAATATGCATATAGTATATACATAAATTTATATGATATTGGATGAAAAAACTTGGGAGTCAAGTCAGTAAGTTGTCAGTTAAGTGATATCTATGCATGTGTCTCAACAGGTTAAGTTAGTCTCACAGTCTTCCCATGTAATTCTGACCTGTTCTGATATTTCATTAAATTGGTATCACCCTTTTTATTGTAGATGCTTTGGAAGCAAACTTCCTTTGGAAGCAGACTTCCTTATGGTTTTATGCCTCATAAACGTCATTAAAAGTGGACATGTTTTTACAATAATATGTAATCAGGTTATCATCTTCTGCATAACCCACTTCAGCAAAATATTTAAGCATATACTTTAGTGTCACTAGCAGGCACTTCTCTCTTCAATCAACTACTTAAGGACATGCATAAGTTTGCATATGTCTTGTTCCCATGGTCTTACAGAGGGCTCTGTCATCTTTGTAAGGACTTGAGTATTTTGGGTAACAGCCACTGCTCAGTCAGGGCTTCTGTCCTGTTGCAAATTTAAGTTCTTCGGCCTGAGACAGTTGCCATGTCTGTAAGTTTATGGGTTGTCCAGTATTAGTGAAAACCAAAAGAAATTTTGGAACAGATCTCCATTTTTAAGGGCTTCTAACAGAAGACAGCTTTTAAGAAGAAGGGTCTTTCTGTGCTACATGGGGAATGTTGTGATTGGTCAGGCTTCTTGCAAACTTGGTAATTACAAACAGGTTGTTTAGGTGAGTAAAGGGTAAGTAATGTCAGACTCCATCCATCTCTCACATGGATCACCGGCCATCACTGAACAAGCTGCTTCGCTACTGTGACTTGCTTACATTTTTGCTCTTTGTTGAAAGGAAGAAAACAGCTGCTAGTAAGCTGCCAGTTTCCTGTTTGTTGTGGGAGTAGGAGGTTGAGGAAGGAGGGAGAGGTTAAAATCTCTGACCTGAGTCCACCACTGCACTTTCTAGAGCAGCTGAGTCATCCTGGGAGGGAAAATGTCTTGCAGCACTGGAAAAGACCTGGCATAGGTTATGGACTGGTCTCCATCTACAATTGGAAGTTGTTTTCATTCAGCAGGCTGCACTGCAGGGTACCATTCCTGTCCACATAAAGTTACAGAGACTCTTCTGGTTTTAGTGTGGATTCAGTTAGGTCGTTATGGCAAACACAGATTGGTTAGGACATAATGAGTGCAATTATGAGTTTGGATCTGCCAACATGAGTACTTGGAGTTTCATTGACACTTTTGGGGACCAGAAGTAGACTAATGCATTGTGCTTTTGGAAGTCTCCTTAAATTTCAACTGATTTTAATATTAACATTAGGAAAAGACTGAAAAATATACCTTGGAAACTAAATGTGTAGCTGCCACTTGAGTAGGGAGACAAAATTTTCAAGTTATAGTTGGTGTTAAAATTATTGTAGTCAGTGTAAAGATGGAAAAGTATGTGTTCAGAACTGTAATAATGTTGCTGTATTTTTACTATGTGTGTTTAATCATTTTACACTTTATGCAGTATCTAAGGAGAATCTCAATGTTTTATTTAAGCAATTATTTTAAATAATTCACTGAAATTTGAAATAAAACTATCTCACTCCAAAGCCTGCTATTCAAGATCATCACTTAAATTTTTCCAAATAATAAGCAGAGCTTTATAACTAGTTAAAACAATTATCCCTTTTTTACCCCCATCATTACTGTCAACCAAGTGCCAGCTTTAAAGTAAGCTGCAGGGATAAATGTGCAATTCAGGCATTCTGTGAAGGGAAGCCAATCAATGGCAACTCAGTTGTTCTGTCTTGACAGTTTATATACAATAAAGATGGAAACGAATGAATATGGTGGGTTTTTGGAGGGTTTTGCCTGTTGAACATTTGGAACACTTTTGAAATGAAGCAAAAGATCTGACAAAATGTAAGGTATCTCTGTTGTAACATTCAAATTGTTAAAAACTCTATTGACTCTTATTAAAAGCCTTTATGTGATCATAGTGCCAAAAGTTTAGTCCTATATGCTTAATAAAGTACTGGGGTTTGCCAAGAAGTTAGCTTTTAGTGCGTAACCATACAAAGAAATTACTGCTTTCATTTATGATGTTTAAGAATCAATAAACAGTTTTCTGTAGTCTGAAAAGCAACCTTAAATGGAGGAAGGAAACAATAAATAGAAATAAAAAGCTGGTTAACTGAAAACTTTCTAGTTTGCAAAACTGAATTCAGTATTTGTTTTGCAGTGTTGTTATATCCAGACTGTTTACACTAATCAGCTAGTAAGTGAAGTGAAGTTTATTATTCTAAAATTCAACAGCTCTGTTAGGTAAATCCTAGATGTTTCCATAATGAATCTTCAACTTTATCTTTTTCAAACGTAATATTTGTAGCTGATTTGCAGAAGTAATTATTTGAATATTTCAGAACAAATAGGATGAAAGGTATCCTGATTTCAAAGATTTGTTTTGTTTTTTAACATAAATTGGACTGGGTAACTGAAGACTTTAGTGGTACACATATTGAAAAAGATGGAATTAAATTTGCCTGTACAATCTTTAATTTTAATTTCTTTGTCTTTTTTGCTTAACCATTATTCACAAAAACCTTACAATTTTTTAAATATAGTTATATAATACTTTAGCTGTCAGGCTCTGCAAGCATATAAATTATCAGTATTTAACTGATGTATTTTTTTTTCAGCTTACCATGGATACGGTCCTATGATGGAATGCCCACAAGGCTACAAGAGAATCAATGCTACATTTTGTCAAGGTACGATAAGTACCCAAATTGGTTGTGTTTATTTTTAGTACTGGCTTTCTGTGACAGCTTCTTTGATACTGATGATTTAGATGAATTAATCCAGTCCATTGATTTATATTTGGGAAAAAAATGTTGAGTATACTTTTGACTTTTTCTAAATATTGGCAAGTCTCTAAGAGTGAGTTTTTTCCTCCAGGGAAAATAACTTCTGAAACTTCTATGTATACCCTCGTTTTCTTTGATGATGTAAAAGATGACTTCATAAGGATTCTTTTACTTTGTTTTTCTGTAGAAATACATTGTTTTGTCAGTTTTTTTGCTAAACAGTGAAACTGTGAGCTTATTCAGTTAAGTCAGATGAAACTAGCAATACAGAACAATTTTTGTTATCATGAAAGTGTAGAGTAACCAGAGAACAATTCTTTTGGACTCAGGAGGCTAGGCACAACAGTGCTGAGAAAAGCCAGATAATATCCCTGGCAAGTGGAGATTAAAAGAATGAGTACCTGGCCAGGTAAAGTGACCCACCTGTTTCCAGAATGTGCAGAGGGCAGGTGAGGATGTGTGGAGTTAGACATGGGCTAGTTGTGTTACTCCGAGATTATTATTGCCTGGTGGCAAATATAGAAGTTATCAAAACATAAACGGTTGTGGGGTCTGCATGATCATGCAGCTACAAAGCAAGACTTGGGACATTTGTATTCTCCTGGTCTATTGCATCTCTATCTGACAAAGCTGAAGAGATGACCACAGACAAATGCTCATTCTTTTTCTGTATCTTGGAGCACTGCACAGAAGTGCCAGGTGAGGATGTAGGGAAAAGCTTAATTGCTTGTCTGACTTGTTTGGCACAGCACAAGTAAACAAGAACAAGGAGCTCTGAGACAATGTAAGCAATCTTGCAGTAGTGTTCTGGACAGAGATTTCGGAAGAAAGGGAAAAATGAGTTCAAGTGAAGCTGATACTGCTGTGGCCAGCATTCTTGCTCAGTGTTTATACTGCAAGCAATAAAGAGGTCCCAACAAATAGTAGTGCTGCTGAAGAGCTGGATAAAATGAAAGAATAGTTGATTTTAAAGGATATTTGTAGTCATTTTGGACATAAATTTAATCTTGTTTAACTGAAAATTTTCACTTTGCATGCTAGTGTGGGGATGTGCAATAGACAGTTACATAAAGACATAATTTGCCCACTTTAAATAATAAAGTTTTAAATAATAAACTTTAAATAATAAATTTTTTAGAGCACTAAACACAAACATCATGCTGTTTCACAAAAGCACAAACATCATGTTGCTGAGGGAGATGTGAGCTTTCTGCAACTACCTGAGCCTACTTGTTGCTCAGATCTCTACCTAGTGGTTTACCAACTTGCAGGGTAGGGGCATTTGGAGGACTGGATGGGTCAAAACACTAAAAACGTAAAGGGAGGAGAGCTGCCAATTGCATCTCAAGAGCTTGTTGCCTGCTCTGCAGTGGAAGACTGTAAAGTCCTCTTAGTAAGTAAAAAGGATGGGGAGATGTTGATGGCAATTTGCAAATGAGGACTGCAAAGTGAAAAGGTGAAGGAAGTGAGTGTCGGATGTAAATGGGCAGCCTTTTTATGCCTCAAATTAAACATGCAGATGATGGATGTATTTCAGCAAGATGGTTCCAGCTATTTTGAAAGAGATTGTCTTGTTCCATGTATCAAGCACGAGGTTTTTCAGAGACTGCAAAAGAGAGGTTTTCTAACTTTGACCCTGGAAAGTGTCTAGAAGATGCCATGATGGATTAGTGCCCTCATGCAACCCTCTGAGCATGATCCAGGAGAGACAGGAGCTTTTGATATCTTCAGTAGTCACATGTGTACCCCCCAGAACACACAATGGATTCAGACAGCAGCAACCCAGCTGGCATTTAAAGGTGACTAGGGCATTCCATTTGGTTCAAGAGGTTGACACTAGGTTTTGGCAAACCTTATTTCATGGAAACTAGGATCGTTTTCAGGTGTTATGAACAGTTAGAAATAGTCTGGTGCATGTGAAGGTTGCCAGAAATGGGCCAGGAAGTTGTTTCACTGAGCAATGACAGGCTGATAGAGAGAGAACGTGTGTCTGGGTAGGAGCATAAGAGGGAACTGAGTACTGCCACAGTAGTGTACAGAAATAGATCTGTACCTGGTAGGCTAATCATTGGGTTTTGCGCTGAATTTTGATAATTCTTCTCCTGACACATTTTTGTACTACATGACTAAAACTGCAAGAAATAGGAGTCTTTAAACAATTTGTTTTATACAGCTGTCACTATCCCAGAAGAGAGTGAGCTGTAGACTCTAAATATAACTTGTAGTTGATACATGGAAATTTATTATGCAGTGTTTAATCATAACATGATAGTAGAAGTATCTTACCAGCCTGTTGATGAATTTAGGATGGGGACAATCTCCTAACTTTCTGGAGAGGGATTTGGTAGTGGCTGTTGAAGATTCCCCTTATTGCTTTACTGAGGTTTAAATAGCTCCTGTGTAATTTGCTCACTAACACACTTCATTAAGGAGATACAAATGGGAGAGGGAATACCCATGAAACAAAGCCACAATGGAATTTAGTCCTATTGAAGTAAGTAACAAGATTACCATTTTCTTTCAGAGGGTCAGGATTTTAACCTCTGTTTGAACATTCTTCAGGAAAGCTAGCTTCATATGTGAAATTTGCTGGCAGGGTGCATTTCAGCCCTGAAATGGTTATTAACATGTGCTACTCAATGGGTCAGCTAGAAGTGTCCTGTTTGTTTATCTGAAGCAGACGTGCTTTTCTATAACAGAAGAAGCCAGGGCTAATGAAGAAAGAGCTGTCCATCTCACTAACGCGGACAGCCGCAGATGGCAGAAGGAAACTGTTTAAGCTGCTGGCGTGGGAGTATTCATATTCCTTTAAGAATCCTTACAATTAAATTGGAAGGGAGTGGAACAGCATGTCCATATGCAAGTGTAAGTTTTAATTAGATTATTCTTTGCTGAAAGGGTACACAGGCTGTGTCCGTGCTTAGAAAGGGCCAGGGCTGCCAGACCAAATAGTAATGGGGATATATTTCTGAATCCCTGCCTGCAGCTAAAAGAGATCGGGTTTTTTTCACCTAGATATTGTCCAACTTTCACTGCCTTTGAAAACTCGGGCCTAAAAGCCTAATTAACCTTTTGTTCTACTTTGGTTTTGCAGTCAAAAGTCTACATAGGCTTCATCAACTAAGGAGTATTAGTGTGAATAATTACCAGATCATTATTTTTTTTCCTTTCAAGTGAGTGAACTAATGTAATCAAGCATTCTTCTGTCTAATGTGTAAGTAGGACCACAAAGAACCATCTGTGGGTATGTTAATTCAAGCAGTTTAGTGTAATTACTATCAAGAAATCTTTTTTCCCCCCCTCAGTAATTATCTTTTCAATGGGGTGATTTATTACATGTACACACATGGATGCCCTAAGGCTGTCATTGGAGCCAAAATACAGATTATCAGTGTTGCAACTTCTTTGTTAGAACCCACATGCAATGCTAATTTCTGGTTCCCTGCCTAAAGTTATACTTACTGTTTTCTTAGTCTGCTAATGGTTTTCTTGGAAAACTGAAATAAAATGGAAAAAACAGCTGGTGAAAAGGTTAGATTCATTTTTCAGGAAACTAACATATTGCCAACAGAGCACTTTAGAAATCTTATCTTGAAGAACTGGAAAAATACCTGAACGCTTGTTTTTTTGCAATTAAGTAAAAAGTGCATGGAAGTTCTTGGAAAGTTCCTATATTATTAAAATTAAATGTTTATGAGCTTGCAGAAACTGGTACTTGTATGTTGATAGATCAAATTCTATAATCACATGCTCAGGGGACTTGAAGCACTTCTCCCTTGGCTTCATTATGATTTAAGATAAATTTTGAAGGTATATTCTTCCCTCCCACATTTGTCCCTAAAATCCAGTAATAAATTTGTTTTCTCTGCATGTTGCATATTTATTTTACTCCTTTTAAGTAATAAAAGGGCTTCATTAATAAGAAATGCAGTTTAATGTTACTCACTAAGTCAACAACTGTCTTTCAAAGAAGTTCTTTTGTGATGATCATAGTAAGAAATAAATATATCTCCAGAAACTGGGCTGGGTTGCTGTTTGGACACTGATTATGTGTTTGAGAAGTGTGGCTCTGCAAACTTGCGTTCTGGTAAATTCCACGCAAAAGCACAAAATGAGTTGGACGGATTTCTTCTGCTGCTATTCTGCTAGCTCACAGAAATCAGTGGGTCATTTCTTAGAATAAGCAACTGGTTTTTCTGTGATTTTAAAAAACATTACGATAGTTTATTTAGCAAGAAAGCCTTGGGTTTTGTTTCTTTTACCTCTCATTCTCACTAATCAAGTTATTATTGAAACAGTCAATTATAATGGAGGCAGTAAAATCTGGACATTGTATTTTTCTTAGAGGATATTAATAGTAGTTAATGTAGCTATAGCAGAAACAGTTGGAAAAGTATTTTCTGTGGTGTTAATAGGTAATTGATTGTAATTGATTTTCATAAGGAGAATAAAATCTGATGCCTGCATATTGAGTCAATTTGGAGGTCAATCACTCAGATGGCACCTGCAGTGAAGCTTAGTATTTAACTTACCAGAATGTATCAAATTTTCACAATTGACATAAATTAAATGTTCCAGTCTAAATTTACAGCATTATTTATTATGCATATTAAAGCACTTGCAGCATGAAAACATCTATCAAGGCAGATATTACTAAATAACATTTAATGACTGACCACTATGTAATTTTTAATTAAGAAGTTGCCTAAATACTTTGGCAAATTCTAATTAGCATATAATTGATCCAGACAGCTTTCTTTGCCTAAATACAGCAGAGTGTTTTAAGGGTGCGTGGGTCTTGTTGAAAGGCAAGTTGTTCTCTTTGCATCAGAATGGGACAAATATTTTCCATTTGGTTTTATTACTTAGTAATTTAAACAAAGTCAGTCAGTTTTAGATAAACATAGAGGTAGGATTTCAGAGCTAACTGTAGATGTCCCCCTTCAGAAATTTATCTTTCCACAGTGCTTAGGCCTGTAGTCAGCTGTTGAGATTGCTTAAAACAGGTGTGCTCCAGCACCAGCCACTTGGATGGGATGCCGTACGTCTCTAGCCACAAGTTTATTCTGAATAGTTCAGTGATGTTACCAGGGCTGTGGTGGTCTGACTAGAAATCCTTACTTCTAGAAGTTCCTATTCTTGGTCCAAATTTTATAGGAACCTTCTGGATATCATGACTGTCTTAGCTGAAAGCAGTTGCATATTTAGTTTTCCATGCCTTGTTATGTGTTGTATTAAAAATGGTAAAATTATATGTTGTTTTCTTCTAGTGCATGTAATGTGACTTTGAAAATTGGACTTGTTCATTGTTTTTTGAGTCATATTAATTCATGTAATCAAAAGTCACCTACCAAATTTGTAATATAGCAAACTCAATTATACAAGTGAGAGCTATTGTTTCAGAAGAGGTATTCTTTTTTTAATTTATACTAAATCACTTAAAATTTTCATAAACAAGGCTGAAGAATGTTAAATACCTTTTTTAGTTACTTCAGCATAAAATAGTAATAAAATCAAACCTCAGTCCCATTTTGATGGTGGAACCTATCATTTCCAAGTTGTCAGCTCTCTTGAAAAGAAATTTGACTGCATTATTTACATCAATAGTGGAAATAGCCTCTTAAAAAAAAAAAAGGCTATTTTTTTGTATTTACTTTGTTCAAAATTGTTGCAGTAACCCCTGACCTTTTTGAATTCATAGACTGCTTTTCTTGAGTAAAAATGTTTTCTTTAAAATGAATAGGTTTCAATAATGTAATATCAGAAGATTGCAGAACACAATAATAAACATGTACGTTCAGTTGTAAATATGGTTAAGATTTCCAAGCAGCAATGATTTTGATAAACATAAATTCAATGTGCTAAGCCTGGAAATGAATGAATTTAATTTTGTAGGAATGTTTCAAATTCCTGCATTCTTTGACCAAATATGGGCATTGCTCACTATCCAAAAAGGGTGGGCAGTGGCCTTGCTCCTTGTGTCCGAATGACTTACTAGTCTGGAGGCAAAGAAGACAGCTTTACACCACCTCAGCATTTCTGCATTAGGCCAGCTGGGCCTGGGTGGTCTAGGAGACTGTTGTAATGGTTAACACAGCCAAAACACAGTGAACTTCTCTTCCTAAATAGCCTTACAGCTGGAAGCTGCCAAAGGGAAACGCTGCAGAGCTGATACTCCAGCCATCAGCTTTTGTAGGGTGCTCTGTAGCAGAGCAGCTCTCTGCTGATCAGCAGTCCTTCTGCACCACTTTGCTTGGCTGTGGCAGTCATCCCCTTCAGGTTGTATTGGCCTGTTAACGTGTAGAACAGAAGCAGGCTGTAAGGCATTTCCATATTTGCTTGATATTTCAGTAAAAGGGGAAATTGAAGGAGCTTTATGATGTAGTAAATAACTCAGCATGTTTTTGAGTAACCAAGCAAAGCATATTCTTTCATCAGCAAGTGACAGGTACAGATCTCATTTTAAGCAGGCACAGGAATTTTTCCTAGGATTGGATATTTACACTTAGCATGGTTTGTTATTCTTGGATAAAGGATACTCAGGCTGTGTTAAATGTCATTAATCCTGGAATAAAGCTGAAATGATTCACTTCCTGGATGTGATTGAATTAAGTATAATACTGCTCAAGGAAATGTGAGAGAAGTTGCTTGTAGGTTTCCAGTAAAGAACCTAAGTACTGTTGAACAGCAGCTAATGCAGTCACAAACACTGTTTTAATCTAATTTAAAAGCCAGTGTAGAATTGGAGAATGCAAGCAGAATATTAGAAGTTAAGACCTACTGCAGCATGTCCTCCTATCCAGCAGAGTTCTGTGCATTGTCATTCAGTTGAGAAAGAGATTGTACTACACTGTACTTTTCTGAACATAAATACCTCTACATTAGCAAGAGGGAGACCTTCCATTAGGTGTGAAAATGTTTGTCACTGAAATTTAAGTACCCTAGGACAGAATTTGAAGTTTTGATTGATGCATTTCTTTTTCAGTCGTCGCAGTTCCCCATTGTGCAGTGTATGTAAGAGAGCTGAACGAGTAAATCCGTACTTGAGGAAATACAAGCGGAGATGTTGAAAAATCAGTGGGGGTTTTGATCTTTAGGCAAGCAAGAGCTGTTTAGAGAAGAGTAACAGATAAGAGTCAGGTTGTTTTTCAGAAGCTTCCTGCATTTTTTATTTCTTCTAGAGTATTCAGTCTTTCTCTAAATCGCAGTTATTAGAAGAAAATAGGTGATACTAACTGTTTCCTGCACTTATACTGAACAAAATTTAGTTTAGTATTGTGATACTCAGCCCATTCAAATGTCACTGTGTGGTCATGAGTAAAAACATCTGATTGTGTTAAATATATGTGGACCAAGATTCTAGTGAAGTGCTTTGGGATATTTCTAATATGAAATCTTGATGATTGCCTTTCACTGGACAAAAATCCAAATAAAATTTCTTTGTGAACATTCATAGAAAGCAAGAAGAAAAAAACATGAGCAAAGTAAATTTTCTTTTCATTATCTGACTTACCAATTCATTTCCATCTTTTATCTTCTAATACTGGACATAAAGTTCTTTGAAGATGAATCTGGTTTTGGACTTAGTAAAGCTATATAATTAACATGGTTTATAACAAGTTCAATGTTACTGTGTGCTTACTTGTTTAAATGAACACCATCTTATATTGTTCTCACCTTCCTGCTTTGTTTGGTTAGTTTTGAGGGTTGTTTTTTTCTTGTTGTTGTTGCGGTTTTTTAATTCATTAAGATTGTGCTCATAGTTGTACTCTCCACATAAGCAGACAGGCATGCAGTTAGAAAATGGCTGTTACAGCTTGCTTTTTTTTCACCAGGAAATTCAGTGGCAGTGAGTCATTAACACATTGCATTTTCTGAGAGCAGGCTGACCTAACACCCAGAAGACCTATAAAAATGTGTGGGAAGGTATCAAACACCAACTGTTGTTGTTAAGAGAGCCTGTTTTAAGTTCTCCTCAGTGACAGATTAGCAGAAGTTTGGTTACAGAGTCTGGGTTATTTGAAGCTGGGAGCATGGTGGCTGACCTCACCATATATCAAGCTATGCTTAGAAAAGGGTATAGGAGGAGCTGAGTCACAGCAGACTCGTCTGTGCTGCTGCATCACTGTTAAGACCGTGGTTGTGACAAACCTTCTGTGTATTTGGGTGAACTTGTGAGAGCAGAGTCACCAACAGGGCCGCTGGGATGGCATTTGGCTTCCACTGCCATCTCAACTATTTGTAAGGATAAGTCAGACTTTCATGGGGATGGACTACCAAATCCAGGGACACAGTGTGCCAAGGACCAGTTCCACATATTTGGCATGGGTGATACTAAAGGGTAACAGCAAAGGGTCAGGCTGTCAGTCAATACAGAATTGACAATGCTTCTTTCATGCCAGTGGATTATACCCATTTATTACCATTGAGAAAGGGTCAAGTCATTCATATTATCAAACACCAACTGTTAAAAACTCAATGATTTATTTACCAGTTCTGTAGAAATTATAAATGACAGCACTTATTGTGAGAGTTCTTTATGGAGCGTTGTGTGGAATATCTCCTTGCTTGAATTCTCTTTTTTTGTATCAGTGGTACAGAGGCTTTTTACCAATGTATCTACATTGCTCTGCTTTTCTCAAAAACTGAAAGTCTATACTGAGTTGGTCTTCAGAAAGCTTTATTTGCATATGTGTGGTTTTATAGTACTGCTACCTGGCCCCTTAGTATTTCCTCTGTGTAGATGAAGACATTTGATCAAATTACTCCTCAAGCATGCCATCAGTTTGTGCTTCTGCACAAGACATTATTCAGACATTTTTCTCTAGTTTTTACAATGGAGCAAATGAATTATTATTAGAATAAGATTCTAACGTAAAATTGAAATATTTTTAATGTCCATATACAAGAAATAGAGGGCTAAAAAGAAAAGTCTGCTAATCTTGAATCAGATTTCCTTTCAAGCTGCTTGAACAAGTTGATTCCAATGCAATTTGTGCAGCTGGGCAGGCTGGCAGGTGGTAGGAAACAGTTTGGATAGGTGGCCTTTTACCACAGTCCAAAGTGAAGTAGGTAGTAAATCTGGGAGGATTTTTTTTTCTGCTCAAGTTGTTAAATAAACACTATTCCTATGTGTATATATGTTCCTTTTGAAAATTTGAGTGTTTTTTTTTTTTTTTTTTTTTTTAATCAGCTTCTGGCTTGATTCTGTGGACTCCCTAGACGAGCTTGTGTAATTCAGCATAGAGCATCAGCTCAGTTATTCTATGAGCTCATTGAGTAGACATGACCAGGAAAAGAGGCATTAAAATACACTGTAATTAAGTTATGCTGAGGCACTGGAACATGCACGATGAAGTTAACTTTAAAAATTGGACAAATTTAGCAAAATGAATGCCTTTATCAGTAACTCTAGAAGAAATGTTAGTTGATATTTACATATGTATGAGCTGGTACTTAAATGTAGCAGTGCCCACATTAAATAGCAATAGCAGAGCTCATGTGTGTGAGGAATTATGTTTTTAGTACAAGACATACGAGAACAGTTTATCTGTAAAGATATTGAATACAGAGGCAATAATGACATCTATGAATGTCTCCTGCAGAATAGTTGAATCATTTGGAAAGAAGGATGACTGTGTATTCATGAATTATATGAAGGTCTCATGTATCCACAAACCAGCCACTCCAGGAAATAATGCCTTGAAGCATTCATACTTCTAATATTCAAATAATAAAGTTTTTCCATATATAGATTTCTTAGCACTCCTTTAAATGAAAGTGGATGCAAATGAGTAAAGTGAAGAATGCATCATTAATCATTTTAACATTGAAAATACAAATGCACTTATGTTAAGCCATGTAATTACTTACCTTGCTTAAAAACATGTAGAAGGGTAGAATTATTCTCCTAGATAGAAAGAAAAAGTGCCATCCATTTCATGCTGACATATATGTAAATAACAATGTATTTTAATGGTTAACAAACAAGAGACATAGTCTTTTTACTGAAATTAAGACTTGTAAAATCCAAGTCAAATTGTCATTATTTAAAATAAGCTGTGTTCTTTGATGATGTAAAACTTAAATGCTGTTTTCATTAGATAAAGCATTTTTGCTAATTTAAATTCCAAAAAAGTAATTTAAAAATTGATACATTATGTATGTCGCTTGGCATTTATCTTCCATTTTCCTGCAGTCATATACATTAATTTTCCTGTAAAGAAAAACATATACTGAGAATTTGGAAAGGGAGAAAGTTGTTTAAAAATGTCTGGGTATTACAGTGTAGGAAGTAGAGAAATTATTTTCATTATGTGTATCAATTTCGCCTGTGTTTTTCCTCTTCCTTTAAAATCTGTACGTGGTTTTTGTCCATAAGTGTTTGTGTAATTGTGTTGGGGATTTTCATTTTGAAATGAACCCAGATAACGACATTTTTCCTGTACTCAGAGTAAAGGATACTATCTCTTCCTCTCGCTTATTTCTGGCATCAGAGAAAATGCTTTATCAAAGCAAGTAGAATCTTTCTGTGGTTTAGCATTTGAAGACTGATCTGACAACCCAAATTGCCAGCAGATAGAAAATTCAATAGTGTGTTCTTGAGTGTTCCAGTATTTTCTCTGTATTAGCTTCTAGATATTTCAGTCTTTTGTTCCATCAGGTCCTAGTTGAGCCTAATTTTAGAAAAGAGAACATTAGTAATATGTCCTTTCCTCCCAACAACTTTACAGCAGCATCACTGTGTTTCTATTTAGGGATGTTTCAATAATGTCTTTAGTTTGATAACTGTTAAGATTAAGTTCGTTTCTTTAATGCTCACAAATTATAATGGTATTGAAATAGTGATAATCTTCCTTCTGGGATCAGTTGGGACTGTGTAGATGCCTTTTATCATATTTTGGGATTTCAGGGTAAAAGAACCTAGTCTGATGAAGAAACTTCATAAAATTCAAGTACATCTGAAAATGTCTAGCTTTATAAATATTCTGTATTAATGCAATCCTTTTATAAGATCCTCCTGTTCTTATATGGGATGTCATCCTGCTTAAACATTGGACAGGACAAAAAGTAGACTGCTGTACAAAAATATTTCAGCTGGTTTTTCTGCTCTTTTCTTATACCATTCTCCTCTTTAAATAGTCCACTCCCTCTGAGGTCAGAAAGTCATATAGTCTGGGAATTTCACTTGAAAATTCCTTTGAGGCAGAGCTGATCCTTTGTAATTCATGTGGTTTCCATCACATTTCATCCAAAGTTCTAGGATATAAGTTATTACTCCTGTCACATGCAGCTAAGTGCATAGAAGTGAAGTTTATCCAGGTGGTGTCAAGATATTATATTAGGTATAGCACTGGAAGAGCTGAGGGATAAGCTCAACACAGTATTTAGAAAAAAAATGTGCCTGATATGGCAACTGCCAGAGTCTGCTGTACTGTGCACTCTTGTGTCATGGGACAGGTAGCCAAACTAATGGAGAAATATGAAGAAAGAATCTTTCTATAGGTTTCCAAATGCAAACTTTGGCACATCTGTTACATTTTGTATATTCAACCTCTTACCCTTAGTGATGATGTTGAATGAGGAAGCAACATACAATGAGGTCAAATATTATGAGGCTGGTATTATAAAAGTTAAAAGGAAAGAGAATAACTATTATATATTTTAGCTAAGTGATCACTAATACCTGATTTTCAAAGAACTAGCTGGAATTTCTAACTTCCACATGAAGTTTGTTTACCCAGCAAGGTAGGTGTTTTTTCCTAGCCTTAAGGATAGGGAGGAAAAGTCTGATGGAAAATAATAAATGTAAATATTTTAAGGTTGGTCTATTTCAATCTACTCTCTCAGTTTTTCTGAAAGAAGAGACCACAATTTATGACACAGATAATTATAAATTAGAGGATTTTTAAATTTTATTTTTGTTACTCTTTTGATGTTTGGATTATCAGTGCAAACTATGTTGTTACTGTCCCCTGAAATAAAAACCTAGTTTGGCTGACTTAGTTACAGATGGTATCCAGATGATTATTAGACAGGTCCTGTTTTAAGAGTAAGTGAACTAAAAATGCAACCATGAGTGTGATACAGACCTGAGGCCCAATGCTTGGGGAATGGAAGGATTATTCAGTCAGACCCTGAAAGCAATACTTGCACAGGTGGCCTAGTAACAACAAACTTTATCAAAGCAGTTCACAGAATCACAGAACATGCAGAGTTGGAAGGGACCCACAAGGATCAGAGAGTTCAACTCCTGGCCCTGCACAGCACCATCCTCAAAAATCCCACCAGGTGCCCAAGAGTGTTGACCAAACACTTCTTGAGCTCTGCCAGGCTGGTGCTGTGACCACTTCCCTGGGGAGCTGTTCCAGTGCCCAACCATACTCCGGTGAAGAACCTTTTCCTAATATCCAGCCTAAACCTCCCCTGACACAACTTCAGGCCATTCCCTAGGGTGCTGTCACTGGGCACCACAGAGCAGAGATCAGTGCCTGCCCCTCCTCTTCCCCTCATGAGGAGGTTGTAGCTGCAGTGAGGTCTCCCCTCAGTCTCCTCCAGGCTGAACAGACCAAGTGACCTCAGCTGCTCCTCATACGGCTGCTCCTCAAGGTGCTCCATCTTCCTGGCCCTTGTTTGGACACTCTCTAACAGTTCAATGTCTTTTTTACATTGTGTCACCCAACACTGCCCCAGCACTCCAGGTGAGGCTGCCCCAGCTCAGAGCAGAGCAGGACAATCCCCTCCCTTGCCTGGCTGGTGATGCTGTGCCTGATGCCCCCCAGGACAGGGCTGGCCCTCCTGGCTGCCAGGGCACTGCTGACTCAGGTTCAACATAATTGTCAAGAAGTTGTGTTGCCGTTGCCAGAGCTGCAATTCTTTCCATATCAGGTGTGTTCTGTGCTCCCTGAAGCATGTTCTTGTCATCAAGTTCCTTTGGGCTACAGATTATGTTTTTGCGTTGTGCTTCTTTCAGCATAAATGGACCATTGAGCACTCTTAAATATAAATACTAATAAAAACTCTATTAAATGTGGCAAGCAGTGTTCTAACCTTTGTAAAATATACTAGATTGGTGAAAACTTGTCTCTTTGAATGTTTCTGTGAGCTGTGTTGAGCTGTGTAAGCAATCATCTAGTCAGGAGAGGAAGGGTTGATAAGCTGGTCAAAGTGTATTTGTTTTTCTAATTCAGAGTACTTAAGAATGATGTATAAATATACTTGTGTTTCTATTAAGTTCTCAGCAGTGTTTTAAAAAGTTGTAAATCACATGTCAGTATGGGGAAAAGTGTTGATTAGAGTGTTAACTTGTAACCGTTATCCTTCATATATTAAAAAAAAAAAAGAGAGAACTTCTGAAGAAAGAGAAATATTAGTACATGTTTCAGCATCTGATTTTTTTCAATTTTCCCACAGATATCAATGAGTGTCAGTTACAGGGAGTATGCCCTAATGGTGAGTGCTTGAATACCATGGGCAGCTACCGATGTACCTGCAAAATGGGCTTTGTTCCAGATCCTACCCTCTCAAGATGCATACGTAAGTAATACTGCCAATCAGAGTACCAAATTAGATAATTAGTTACATTTCAGATTAAGATTTATTTGACTGGGCCCAACTATTCTCATCTGTCACCTTACTTTTTCTGTCCCCAGGTCATATTCACAGTTTATTCGCTTTATTTACTCAGTCTCAGTGGTCCTGCCTCTTTTCTGTTTCTTTGTCCTGGAAACCTTGATCTCCACTGGTGGCTGCCCAGGATCCTTTCTATCTTTTCCTGATTTTCTTGTCACCAAATCTTCAAGGCCATCTCCAGCTCCCATGTACATTTTTCAGTGGCCTGGAGTTTCCACTGGTGGTTTTTGTTTTTTTTTTTTACTCTCCTCTCTGCTAGTTTCAGCCATCTTTGTGTCCTGCTGTCCCTTTTTCCACCTCTGCAGCTTTGATCTGGGTTGTTTCCATTATTAAAGATTTAGCCCAGGATGGTCTTTGGCACATTTTCCTTTTAATTAAGAAGAATTAAAAATTAAGGTATAATTAGGAGAAAGAAAAAGTTGTGAATGACATGAACGCAAATATTTCCCTCTATTAGTTAGCTTTTACTTTGGTTACAATCAATGACCTCTGCAAGAAGAAAAGGCAATGTAAAGAACAACTAAATTTTGCACTTTTTTTTGTGAAGAATATGTACAAGTTAAAAATAGCTATAATACTAAGTTCTTCTCCAAGCTATCTTTAAATTTATAAAATAAAGTCTCAAGTCATAGGTGAGTTCTTTCTTGTTTTTTCCTAGCTTAACTATCTTATGCTACTGTTAATGACACTCAGTTGCTGAGAGAGCTTCTCAGCAGTTTGAAGAACTTCATACTGCTTTGCAGTTGAACACCAGAGGAAAGGAGTTGGTTGTTGGGTTTTGGTTTTGTATTTACATGTCATGATGAAAATCAGGTGTCTGTCTTTTTTGCGTTATGTGAATGTGTTACCCAGAACTGTTAACTTTATGTTAATGTAGATGCATAAATTAGAAAGTTGGATGGACCTTAGCTTTCTGTGACCTCATACTAATCATAGCTTATGGCTCTTCCACATTAAAACTAAGCACAACAAAATGTAGATATGTACTCTTTTATGAAAAAAATGTCATGTATGATACTTAAAGCTTTTGCAGACTTGTTGGCTTAGCCTACTTATAGATAGACATTCCTTTGGCTTTACAGCTTGACACAACTGTGTAGTGCCAGTGGCTGATCTTCAGCAGCTGTGTGCAAGTGAGAGAAATGATTCTCACTCTTTATTGTGGCAGAATGGCAACTGCTGGTTTTGAATTTACGTGTTGTTGTTGTTGTTTTTCTTACAAATACTTCTTATCCTTGATCTAGAGTAAGCTGGAATTCAGGAGTGTTTAATGCAAAAGAAGAATTTTTAATGTTGTGGTTCTCATCTGAGATAGGTGTTTGAAATTAAACTTCTGCTGACAGAATATTAATCTGTTTAAGTGGTGTTGGAAATCTAGTGGTGTTTCTCTGTTTTGCTTTTCATGTGAACAGTACCATCCTCTCTTCCACTTTCATTGCAGCTGATAACCCTGTAGTTGCTGAAGAGAAAGGACCCTGCTACCGGTTTGTGAGTGCAGGAAAGCAGTGCATGCATCCTCTTTCTGTTCAGCTCAGCAAGCAGCTTTGCTGTTGCAGTGTTGGCAAAGCCTGGGGCCCACACTGTGAGAAGTGTCCACTGCCAGGAACAGGTAAGAACTTCCCACTAAAAATACAAGCTCTTGGCCCCTGCCCCCTAGTTTGTTATGCATGCTTTTAAAAAAACTAAAACAACCACCAGAGTATGTACTTCAGATAGAGGAAAAGTAACCCAAAATGTAGTTAATACTCTTCAGTGGTTAAAGGCTCTGGTGAAACAATGGCAGCTTTTGAGAATTCAGTTACAGAGGAACATGGGATGTAGTTTGTATTACAGTTAGTGGGATATGCATGGTAACATCTCAGCTTTCTCGCCTTCCTTCATATCTTTACCATCCATTTTGAGGAGTGTGCTAATCCTTACTTGACACATAAAGCTCTCTTGTATTATGAATGTTCACTTGGAGTTCTGCTGTTATTTAAATATATAAAGAGTTCAAAAATATCAGCTTGTTTGGTCACCACTCTCACCTTGGCTGGTTATTGATTAAGATACCACATATTATAGATACTGATCGCTAGTTTTCAAGTACTTTTTACTCCCTGATGTTGCTTAAAACTTAAATGCCCATGGAGCCTTCAATGAAAATCAGTTTAATATTATCTTTTTTTCCCAAAGGTATGGTCAAATTAATCTGTTTAGAAGCACCATTACTTGTTGTAATATACATGATGTTCAGTCTCTAGAGTATTTTAGCCCAGGTATTTGTAGTGACAATCCACTGTGCTTACTTGAAACTGCTGCTGCAGATGTCACTGTCATGATACAGGCCATGTATTTCTCTGAAGTATTTTGTGAAGATTTATGTTTTCAAACCAGCTAGCTTCTTTGGGAAATCCACAGCTGCTATCAGAGATATTGTGAGATATGATGAGCAGATTCCTTACTTTCTGAAGTCTGACTTAGAGAAATGAAAGTGACCAACAGTTTTGAGCATTTCAATAGATTTTTATACCCACTGTTTCCTGCATGACCATTAGATCATTGATTAGGATTTTAAAACACCAGTTCACTTTTGGATAAATAATATTTCTATGCCTTTTTAATGGAGAAAAAAATCTATTCTCATGAGATGACTTGCAATTTAAGTGCAGGTGTTTTACATCTGTGAGAATATTGCATGAGGCTTTAAGCCCAATAGTGTGTATAGTGGAGCACAGAATGCATTCTTATGTTGACTGCTATATAGTCACAAAAAATATATTGAGTATCATATGGAATTGGTTATTTTAGTGATTTTTTTTCTTAATGAAAAGACTTTAGAGAGAAAATCTGTTAGTAGAAAATTCTGATGAGCTTTTCCCATTTAATGAGTACTTGCATGATTTAAAAACATGTTCCTTTCTGTAACAGGTTAAATTCATAATGTTTCAGAGTTTTCTATGAAAAATGTGTGAAAGTGGGATACTCCAGAAGGGGGTAATGTATTTGCTGCAGCATCCCATGTTAGTATAAAAGCCACTAAAATAAAAAGCTTCTAAAATATTCGTACCAAGTAAACCGTCTCCTAAAGAGACACTGAGAGACCAGATTTGTATGCCCAGGTGTTGAGAGCTCTTATCAGAGCTGTGGTAGAATAAGGCTCACATTTCTATTTTTCATTTGAGAGAATATGACCTAAAGCAAGATTTCCTATGTCCTAAGTATGCATCTGAAGAGACAGACATCAAATTTTTTGTCTTAATTCCTTTGACCAGAATTCCTACCCTCAGTAGTTGGGTGTTTTTATGGCAAGTTTTGATATCCGTTGTCCCAGCAAAAAAGTATTTCCTCATTCTGAATCCACTCAATTTAATTAGTTTGACCCTTCATATTTTCTATTACTAAGACACCAGCAGAACATATTGCGCAGTTAATGCATACTGTGATTAATGTATAGTTTAACTTATCTGTAGAGTGCTTTTAGCTAGTACTTTGTGCTTTTATTTTAGATGCTAATTCATTTTAAAACCCTGATGTCTTCAAAGCAGAATTTGTGAACTTACCAATGTCCCACTTGGCACATCCCTCAGGCAGCCATAAGAATTCCCACACAGGAGATTAAATCTTTTTTGTTTCATCCCAACATGACTTTACCTAGAGCAACAAGGACAATGAAGCACTGCCTCCTCAAGATTCCTAAAGGTCTCCCTGACCCTGACAGGAGTATAACTATTCTCTTTGATGGGGAGGAAGACTGACTTGTATTTCTTTCTCCTTTTTCTCTTCCAATAGAACTGCAAAACATGATGCTCATATAGAGCAGCTGTAGAGATAGAGCAGGTGGTGTTGCCTAACTTTAATTAACTTTTTCAGTAGCAGCTTTGTAAATAAGGTTATTTCCCCTCTCTTCCAGTGGTGATTTGGCTTCTTATGATCCCCATCTTATTTTTAGCCAGCCTTTTTCAATTCAGTGGAATTTGGATCTGGACTAGTATAAAGCTTCTGATGTAGTCAGGTGGGATCTTGTGGATCAGTGTGGATACTGGTTGATAGTATTCTGCTCCTAGAGTACAGGGCTTGTGAGCTTTTTCCCTTTGATTTCTACAAAAAAGAAAATTATAGCAGTAGTGGTCTTCATTCATTATGCAGTATAGATGTTAAAGACTATTTGCACATTTAAATTAATACATAGATATATTGTTTGAAGGGGATCAATTTTAAAAAATCTTGATATATTGACAGATAAGCATAACTGAAGAAAAATGGTAAACTGGAATGAAAACCTCCTGGGAAAAACAGCCAGGACATGCTTTTGGGAGAATGCTCAGTCGTATTAGCATGCTATGCATAGCTTCTCTTTAAGAAGTTTTTTGTGAATATGTATATACAATTTGAGATTAAATTTCTTAGTGGTAGTTATTATATTTTCCACTATGTCAACATATTGCACTTTTAGACTCCTAAAAGGAATATTTTCCCATCCCAAATCTAGCTGCTTTTAAGGAAATCTGCCCTGGTGGAATGGGTTATACGGTTTCTGGCCCTCACAGAAACAAGCTATATCATCACCCTGCAGTTAGAGTACAGCCACCTGCCATTGGCAAGACCCCGATTACTCAACCTGTTGCTAAAGGTACTTCTCCTCCACCTCTCCCAGCAAAGGAAGAGCCAGTGGAGGCACTGACCTTCTCACAGAAAAGTGAGACTGAGATGGCTGTACAAGAAGGTGAGAGTGGGGAAATTTAGTCTTTCTCTATTTCTGTGCATGTGACTTCCATGGGTTGTTTCTTTGCATGGCAGCTGTGGACAGTGCAGGGCCGAGGGGCACCACTCCTCACAGCAGAGCATTCCGTGATGCCCAGTGTGTTGCATCACGGGATTCACTTCTCACAGGTTTGGGTAGGTCCTGCCAGATGCTGAGACCATGGAGAGAGAGCGAGACTGCTTTAATCTCAATAATTTTTATGATCAGAAGTAGTACATATGTGTTGTAAGGCTTTCTAAAAAATTATAATATATATATATTTATGAATTCTAAAAAGGAAAACTGCAATGGAAAATAAGAATTTATATGAAATTCCTACCACTCCTTCCCAGAAAAAAGGTCATATTTGTGGAGAAAAAAGCCCCAAACCACTCTTACTTGTCTAAAGAAGAGATACATTTTAAAACTTGATTTTTTTTTTCTTCAGTAAATCCTTGCAAATTTGTTAGTGGTAAATTATATATCATTATGACATTAATTTACCTTTAAAGTGTTTACAGATGTTGATATCCCTTGGAAGGAATTGAAAAGGTTTCATCAGTAAGTTAATAACTTGTGTGCTTGTCAAATTGTTTCTGAGGAAGCAGGTAAACAATTGAGAAATCTACAAGGGAGCTGAAAACTGAGTAAATAAACATTAGACTGTGTGTAGAATCTTATTCTGCTTTCAGGTTAGTTTTTACACTTGCTTCAGGAACATCATTTCATATTTCAACTATTTTGGAAAGAGTTTTGAGCCTGAATTTTTTGTGTAATGGTGACAACCATTTTCAAATGTGACAAAATATAAATTGTAATAAAATGTTTTGTGAAGACTGATTAATTCTCTTTTTTTCTTTCCGATTTTAGTGGCAACTGCAGCTCCTGATCAGGTAAAACACGATGTAATTTATCAAGGAATTATGAGATGGAATACAGATAAATGGAAGGATTTAGAATTTATGATGAACAAACAAGTCACTGTGGACTTGCTCAAACCCTGAGGCAAAAATAGCTCATTTGTTATAATGTACTATATCAGGCAGGTAGTGAGGTACAGGAAAGAGATTACTTTAACCTCTCTTAGAGCCATTTGGTGGAGGGTGTGGTATATATCACTCTATCTCGTTCTGGAGACTGTATTTTAAAGAGGATACTGAAAAATGCAGACAGTGTGAAGAAGAGACACAGTTACTAACAGCTAGGGAAAATAAACCAGAGAGAAACATTATGAAGCTTTGAGAAGCATTTGTGACACCTGCTTATGAGACTGGTATTAGCGCCTAAGTTAATTTCATTGTTTAGGGTGTCCTGTGTTCACTGGAGAAGAGCAAGTGTGTATCTGTGTGAAGCCCCCCATTCTGGAGGTTTCAGGTTCTCTGTGCTAGAGATAATGGGATTTGTTGTGAATAATTGCAGCTGTGCTCCATTTCATTTTCCTACAGATATACAAGCGTCTAACATTTCTATGAAAATAAGGTGACGGGTTCAGTAGCTAAGAAGGAACCTTTCACAGTTGTCAGACACCTAGATGTGATTGTATACTTTTGTGTGGTGCTGAACTGCATTCAAATGCTATTTGTAAGCAATTAAAGACCAGAGAATGGGAGAATTATGGAGTAACAGACCCAAAGATACAATTAGAAGCTCCAGGAAATGGCTGTTCAAGTGAAATCAATGTTAAATTGTATGCTATTGTATAAACATAGTATTTCATGTTCATTCAGATTTAAATTGGTGGTGATTAATGATCTGCTATCTAAAGCCACTCACGTGAGAATGTTAGCTGTATCTCAAGCCAGGAGTTTGTGGGTAGCTATGAATAATGAGAATGTTTTCAGAATGTTATATTTTTTTATCATTCTAGGAATTGGCTTCCATTGATCAAGAAAAGCAGCCTTATCTAGAGCCTGGGCAGCCTCAGCTTTCTCCTGGAATTTCAACAATTAACCTGCATCCACAGTTTCCAGGTAACTTATTTTATATTTTCTTTCAGTATGGGAGAGTGCTTACAGTTCTTAAAAGAATAGAAAAGTAGCAATTCTAACAGAGGTTAATGAATAAATGATTGGAGCTTCAAGAGCAATTTCTCCATGATCAAAAAAAAAAAAAAGAATGGAAGCAGAAGTGGGAGGAATTGAGAGGTTGGCATTGGCTTGGAGACTTATTTAGGAGATAAAGACATATTTTAAGAACAAGTGGTATCCTGGATTATGTGCATGAGAATTTTAATGTTGAAATTAAAAGAGGTAAAGCCTTGTACTCCTTTCAAGAGGAAACTGTGCTTAGGTGGCTCTTTATAGATCTATGCATAACTTTTGCTGCAGAAGTCTTAAAGCTGTGTTTTCTTTCTTTAGCACCTCAGTGTTTTTTTTCAGAAACAGTAGAAAGATGAAAACCCCAATTACACTTTTTTTTTTCTACTGTAGGTCAAAGCAGAATAAACAAAAATCTCCATAGTGCCTAGCTTATTCATGTGTGAATTCTTTAAGGGTTGTTTTTTTAATGCTTTAAGATGGTTTTTTTGGATGTGATTGATTTCCATTCCATGTCACACAGTAGTGATTGAGAAAACATCCCCTCCTTTGCCTGTTGAAGTTGCTCCCGAAGTCTCTACTTCAAGTGCAAGTCAAGTTATTGCACCTACTCAAGTTACAGGTATTGTACTTCTCTTTTAGAACTGCAATAAATTAAGAAAAGGCTGAGTTCCTGACACTATTGTTCTGTGCTGTTGCTGAATTACCATAGTGAAGAGAATGTGGTTGTAGAGCAGAAGGAATATTCTGGAGAAAGTGCAGAACAGCCCAACAATGAAGCTACTATCAAGAGAGCCAGGCCCAGGTCCTTCCAGGATGTACCTGCCGTTTTTGTGTCCACAAGTAAAGGATAGAAGATAAAATTAATAATTCACCTCAGATTCATTTCTGGACTTTCTTTGCAGATCTGCAAAGCAAGTCCAGAACTGAATACTTCTTGAATGCAAGTCAGGTTGTTAGACAGTCTGCATGTGTTGTCATGAAGTATAAATTATGATGTTCATTGAGGGATGTAGAGTTCAAGGGAGGTAGATCAGAATGTTCTGCAAGAAGCAGGTGAGACATTACTGTAAGATCTACTTTGAAATGTACTTCTGATGTTCATGCTTCATCCTTTTTTGATGTATTAGAGTTGCCTCATCTACATCTATGTGTCAAGAAGTGAAAATAACAGAAATGCAAGTAATGCACCTGCCATAGCTGAAATTTGTCTAAATGACAGCTGTGTCAAAAAGACATCAAAATTTATTTTGCTATACATTTAGAAACCAAAAGGTGAATGTACTATATTTGTATACATTAGAGCATTACAGTTCACATTGGTTAGAATGAACCAGAATGAACACAGACTTTGAAGTGAATGCAATATCCTGATAAATACTCTAAGATGCATTCTTGTATATTGTTGAGATATTTAGACCTACAACAAGGTTTCCTGGTTTCCATTCAGAGGGAGAAATTTCACATACTTTAATAAAAAATGGCTTCAAAATGGCTTTTATTCATGCAGGAATGGATTTTTGAGTTGCTGCAATGCACACAGGGTCTAAATCACCCAACTGTTTGTACAGTTCTGTCAGTTAAATCCTCCTGAATGTACTGTAAGAGTAGAGAAAGTATCCTGTCCATCTGTAAGCATTCAACTGCTGCCTTCAGTTTGCTGTAATTACAGTTTATCAATCCCATACAAAGGTTCAAATAGTTGTGATCATCAAACTAGAACTTGGAAGTCAGCTCTTCTGTGACTGTGCCCCATCTGCCAGCCAGCTCCCAGCTTCTTTACAAGGAAAGAAAGTTACCTTGTTGGGAGCTCACATCAGTTAGTAAAAAGAAATTGCAATTTTCCATGTTCTTTTTTTTATTTCCTCAGGAAAATTCGTAGAACTAGAAATTGCTGTGTGCTGTAAATCAATATGTTGTTCAGAGATAATAAAGTAAAAGTGCAGTAAGATTTGTAGGACAAAATCTTAAACAGGATTTAAAAAACTGACTGCAGCTCAAGCTGAGAAGTTTTTGAGTGCCTTATTTCTGTACTTTAAAATTTAGTTAAATTTAAATGTGACCTGTTTCTAAATTGTCTAAATGAACAATTCTTCTTTACGGTTAATTTCTTCTTTTTCAGGAATTACAATTCCATACTGCAGTATAACCTTAGTTTGTTGCAACTGAAGACAGTCATTAGTATTTTCTGCAGTACTGCATATACTTCAGGAATTTCTAAAACTACTGTAAGGATTTAGCATCCAATGCTGCCCATATCTGAATTTCCTTATCTTACAAAATACATCCAAGCCATTAGTAGATGAGTATTCTGTAAAACGGGATACCCACTGTAATCAGAAACTCGCTGCAGCTATTTTCTTAATGTGCAATACAAAGGTTGAGCCATATATATTTTTTATTTTATCTTATCTTCATTTTCCTTTAAATTTTATGTACTGATTTATAGATCTTGGATGGGACATAAGATTGTCACTAGGAAAAGTGCAGATGGTTTCTAGATTCTTCCAGATAAGGTATCCATTAGAGAAACTCAGGAGTTGCTAACTTGATTTACAGTTGTTTTCATGCCTGAGCTTCCTACTTGGATTACAGAGTATTGTGTACTTACTGAACTACATACGTTTAACATTAAATTTCTCTTTGTTTGCTTAGAAATCAACGAATGTACAGTTAATCCTGATATCTGTGGAGCAGGACACTGTGTTAATTTGCCTGTGGGATACACTTGCATCTGCTACAAGGGGTACAAACTTAATGATCAGCAGACAAAGTGCATTGGTATGAAATGATGCTTTCAAAAATCTGAAATAATTGTGCTATGAAATGCCTGAAATGAAGAATCCGGTTAGGGGAAATCTCTACAGAGCAGTCAGGTGTTCTTTCCTC
The DNA here is from genome assembly GCF_031753505.1 of Anomalospiza imberbis. NCBI lineage: Eukaryota > Metazoa > Chordata > Aves > Passeriformes > Viduidae > Anomalospiza > Anomalospiza imberbis. Next base: position 78,186,928 of record NC_089683.1, on the reverse strand, counting down.
TGTTGAATGCTTCCAAACTACAAGGCATTTTTTTTCTATGCCAAATAAAATTTGGGAAGTAGTCTCTAATACAGCCTTCCAGCTGCTCTGCCAGTGTGAATTTAATTAAATGGAATGAAAATGTCTCCCATTGTGATGTGAGAGAAAAAGTGATTAGGCAGACCATCTCCTCTCAGCTGTGTATCAGGTATCTAAAAGTCAGACTACTAGGAAGAAATACAGTTCAGTTTGAAAAAAAAAAGAATTTGTGCCTGTTTCTCACTGTGATTTACCCAGCTACCAGCTCTGCAGGTAGACTAAGTCCAGGCATTTTGTTAGGTCCTTCCTTTCAGCCTGCTACTGAAAAGAGAAAGTATGTCCTAAACAAACCCAGAAGCACAGTGAGACATCTGCAAAGCGAGGTCTTCACTCCCTTTTAAGCTAGTAAATTCTTGATGATGATTCTCTGATGAGCATAAGGCAGAGCACAAAGGGGTCCTACATGAGCCGTTTCAGATTTGGAAGCAGCTGTATTGGTATATTTTCTTCATTCAGAGTATACTGGTTCCTCTGTTACTTGGATCAGAAAGGGTGTGTTGTATCTACAGATTAAATGCTATAAAATGTTCATGCCATCAAAGCTCAGTAACTTCATGCTGTAACACATGCTGTCAGGTGCAACTGCAGTATTGAAAAATAAATTATGCAACACAGCCAAATGGCAACTTAGAATCCCTTTATTTCATCCAGATTTTATTAACGTTCCATGCTTGCAGCTTGTGCTCATGTTGCACACAGCATAGTGATTTGAACTGTAATCATGTCACGTTCTTCAGGCCAATGCAATATTCTTGCAGTCTAAGCCAATAAGAGCATTTTTCTCCAACCAAAACTATTTAATGCATTTTTTTCATCTCTGAGAGAAAACATATATAACTTCTCAAATAGTTAAAATAATTACAAGATCAGTCTTTTCAAATGCATGGCATAGAATGCACAAAAAGAATCACAATTATACGTGTTATTCTATAGTCTAATGTTTTCATTTCTTTTACAGATATTAATGAGTGTGATCAGGCACCACATCTCTGTTCTCTTGGACGCTGTGAAAATACAGAAGGGAGTTTCCTATGTATTTGCCAAGCTGGATTCATGGCCAGTGAAGATGGAACTGACTGCATTGGTAATAACTAGTCTTCTTTATAGAAAATAAAAATACCAAAATTATTCAGGAAGCAAAGCTACAGCCTCTGAAAGTCCCCTTTTCAGCTCTTTTTTCCTCAATGTCAGTGGTACTGGACTGATGTCTGGAAGTATATTTCACTGTCTCTCACCAGGTGTTGTGGTGAGCAAAGCTGATACAGCTGTCTAGCTGATTGCTCCTTTTCAAAAAACAAGAATTGATTCAGTACATCATTGTTTAGGAAAACTACCAATTAGTAAAAACACCTGCTGTGTAAAATAAAAATATTCAACACTCTTTCATTGAGTAGAAGCTGAAACAAACCATATTTTTAAATACAGTTGCAAACAGCCACAGACTTCACAAAGCAACACAAACAGCCTGTGTTTGTGTTGGGGGGCTGTGGTCTGCCTTAGCTTAGTGCTGCCTTGGGCACTGCATACATGCAGCAACACACATTGTGTTTGCAGCCATAGGGATGCTCCCAGGCTGCCTTCTATACCCTGGCTGTTTCTCAAACTCACTCTCTCTGTGATTACAAGCAGTGAGGTGGCTTGCAAACAGCTTCAAAAATCCAAACTTACTACTTAGTGTTCAGTTAAATCAGAGTTTTGAGGAGATGCAGGCATTCAATACTTTGATGGTGAAGCAGCTTCTCTTAACTTTTCTTTGTCACCTGCAGATTTTGATGAATGTTCAAGACCTCACACTTGTGGAGAAGGCTTTTGTATAAACACTCTTGGTTCATACAGATGTGAATATTGTGATAGTGGATACCAAATGAACAGGAGAGGGGAATGTGAAGGTAGGTTTGGACTCTTCCCTAGTGGCAGTGATGGTTGATACTGATAGCATACTTCATTGCACCATTTATTGATAGCACAAAACCAGTGCCAAACTACTGCTGTTAACATTCCCTGCTATTCAAGGGAGGCTTAGCACTGCAGCTTGAGCTGCAAAGGGACAAATCTCAGAGGGTGCAATCTTAAACAAGAAGCCTTTGTGAGTACTCTTCAATCTTTGTCATTATTTGGTGTCTGGAACTGCAATTCAATTCCTGCTATTTAAATTTAAGATGCTGCAAAGGAGTTCCCCCACTGTGTAAAGAACCGTCTTGGAACAGCCATTTTATCATCTCTTGCCATGGAATCACTTACTTCATTGTTAGTCCTTACCTGCTTGCTAAGTTTTCGTAAAGAAGAAAAAAAGTTAATTTTCCATATATTATATCAAGTAGCAAATGATAGGTTGATTTTTTAATATCTATATCAAGCAGATATTTCATGTTGCAGGAGATCCTAGCACATCTGACCTTCAAAGCTTCACATTACTTTTTTGTGTGATATTTTGGTCTTTTTTCCTGGTATTTTTTTTTCATTTTCAACTTGAATGGTGAACTAAAAACCCCAGTAAATCATTTCAAAAATGATTTTTTTTTTTATGCTTTAGTCTAAGTTATATAGGATAGAATAAAATTGCTGACATATTAGGATGCCTGGCAAATAAGCAGCTTAAAGCTGCCATGGATATATTTACTGCTCTGAGCAATGCTAAAAGAGTCTTCTTCCAGTTTTTTTTATTCGTTTAAATGTTTCACAGACTTCACTCTTACAACTAGTCTTTGCAAATCTTCTCTGTGACTAGGGAATCTGTAATTCAATTAGGCTAGAAATCAGACAATTACATCAAATTTGTTATTAAATAGTGTGGTGGTAGTCCTCCATAATTTAACTTAACCAAATGTAATTTCTAAAACCAAATTCTCTGTTGAAAATTATTTAAGGTTGCTTAAGGGGAAAATCCTCCAACATTAATCCATCAAACCAAGGAAATGACACATTCGGGGAATCATTTCACCATGTCATCACTCTACTGACAGATTTCTAATGTCACAAAAAACTTCCTTCCACCCCCTCCACACTTCAAAAACAAAGGCAAGAATCCTCCAAGCTGCACACAATACAGTTCACTTGCACTTCCTCACCCCATCCTCATTCTGCCCTCAAGCTGTACTCACGCAAGCTCTGTCACAGGCCTAGCCAGGGGAGAAATTGTAGAGTCTGTTGTTTCTGTAGAACAGTGTTGTAGTCATAGCTGAACATCATTGCATAGGATTAAGAATTCTTATAGAATCTTCTTGTGATTTTTTTACACTTTGCCGCATTTAAGCTTTATTTTGACTAAAAATTTCTGTACCAAGTACGTCATTCATGTTCTGAAGGCAGACACAGTCCAGACAGTTCTGAGAAGAAATTACAGCAGAAGTGTAATTTTCTTTGTTAATTAAGTAAAAAAAAAAAAAAAAAAAAAAAAAAACAAAACTCCCACAGCAGTTTCATGAGAAACTTTTGCAGGTCTGCATTGTAGAAGCTGAAGAAACCTGTTTGTGTTTTTATGAGAAAGTATTCTAAGCTGGACAATTGTGATTCTATTAAAAATTATGATTTGCCTACACCCAGTGAGTTGTTTGGAGCTGGAATATTCAATTCTCTCAAGCTTGGAGCATTGTCCAGTTAAATTATGAGTGTTGGGAGCTCTTTTGAGTTCTGTGAGCTTGTTCTCAAAACTAGGAGTGAATTCCCTCCCTATGATCCGTGCTCAAGTAGCAGTCCTTAATTGCAGAAGACAAAGTTGCTAGGCCTGGGGCAGGAAAAGAATGGAAGCTTAGGAAGCTGAGTTTAGAGGTGACTGACAGTTTAATTAGTTCTGTGCAGTGCATGGGAAAGGTTATAATTATTCCATAATTAAATACCATATTATAAAATGATCTCAAACGTGCGAGCAGACTGCAAGGAGGCTACCTACAGAGTTTTAATTCCAGAATCTTCTGATCATTGGTCACTTAACAGCAACTTGTCTTTGAATGTTGCTTTTTGTGTGCAGTCTCCTCTAGATTGCATATGTTAGATGTATTCTGGGTTTCCTTGGGGCAGGATAAGAAGTTCTTGCTCAGAGCCTGAACATGAGTTCCGTGACTTTTTCAGGACCTATCTCTTACTGTCATGGGCAATCTAGGACCTTGCCTGATGCAGAAAGTCCTTCTCTCACCCTAAACATTGCCAGCCTCAGTGATGTGGCTTGTGCCTTCTTTCAGACAAAATTAACTCCTTACTCCATGTAAACCTCTTTGATTCTCATTCACTCAATATGTTTTTAGTCCCAATAGCACTTGCATGCTGAATAACTCTACAATATTGGAGAATACCAAATTGTGCTTTGCTTTTGAAAGCCAGAGTTAAAATTTTACTGTCGTTCCAATGAACTTCCAAAGTCTTACTATAGGAAGAACCTCAGGCACTTCAGTATGGTGAAGGAGTAACATAAGGAAAGTTTGTATTGTGAGCTACTATATTTCTCAGAGATGCCCCTTTGCTGGTACACATCTGTGTGAACTTGTTCTTTCCTTTGTCTCTAACAGATAAATTATACAACTTTTTAAATGCTTTAGTATTGCAGGAGGAGAGTCAGAGTAACCAGATTATTGTTCAGTGTTCTACTATGGCTTTGACCAGTATTTCCTTTTATCTCCTCTCTTGAAGACATCGATGAATGCCTGACTCCAACTACCTGTCCAGATGCACAGTGCCTTAATGCCCCTGGCTCTTACCAGTGCATTCCTTGCAGAGTGGGGTTCAGAGGCTGGAACGGACAGTGCCATGGTATGTTTAGTACTCTTTGTCTCTCTGGTCGTAGTTCTTTTTCTGAGGTGCTGTGTTTCATATTCAATCAGTGTTGCAACCTGGTGACAGCACTGTGCCCTGGGTCGCCATTTCATTCAAGAATAACTGAAAATATGAGATTTTTGAAATTACTTTATGTTCTCAGACACAGTATATAAGAGGAAATCTTGTTTTACTGTAGATAAATGAGCACTGAATCGAGACTACAAATGATATAATTACAAAACAAAATTCTTGAAATAGAAAATATGGAACAGAAAGGGGATGTATTGTCAGTCAAGTACTAGTAGGTTGCTGTTTGGAAATGGAAAGACAAGTGAGTGCTAATACATCAGAGTGACTCAGGTTTTTCAGTAGAATATGGGACTTTGCTTGCAGAGCATGTTAATTAAACTCCTTTATTATTCGTACTTCTAGCAAAACATTAGCATATCCTAAAGCCCCTTGTCTAACCTTAGGTTGGGGGTTTAGGACAGATTTTACATATTTTACTTTTGTTGATTTGTTTGTAAATGTTAGATTTTTTTTTTTCAAAATCAGTTTTGACTATTTGAAATAGAGATGAGAAAGAACAAATTAATCCATTGTGCAAAATGAAATAATCTTTTGCAGTTTTGGAGTGCCACTTTTTTGGGACACTACCAGAAACTTACATTTAGCATCAGTTGTGAAGGATCTGTGAATACTCCTGCCCACTCCATGTAACCCTATAATTTGTGATGGTTGGAATAACCATGTTACCTAAACAGGTGTACAATAACCTACACTGAGGGCGTTTGCATTACTGTTGTAGGGCAGATTGTCAGTGTACTTCCATGGCTTATTTTGTAATGGCTCCTAGTGCTGTGATTCGGTTCAGTTCACAAAGCAGTCCAAGAGCAGTGTTTGGTTGAAACAGCTCTGTTGGCTGGGATCTGCTGTGCTCCTGCTGCAAGTGTGGTGCTGAGCTAGGGATCAAGATTAGAGCCAAGTTGCAGTGAAGCAATGGTGTGGCTGTCCGAACCTCGCCACCAATTTTCCTGTAAAGATTGTCAACTACCTTATTTTCTGAAGAAGTCATACTGTCTGACCAGATCTGCCGTGTCACAGCTGCATATTTGGTCTTGTCATTTGACTTGCTGTAGAGGAATGTATTTCTCAAGTAATTTCATGGATTTTAATGAAGTTCTAACAAGCTACGAAAGGTTAGCAACAAATGAATGGGTTTCTTTTTGCACAAATCACTCCACATTGATTTTTATTTCATTTCTGCCCACCTGCCTGGATTCCTGATACCCTTGCAAAGACCATGGCATATGTACTCTGTTAGAGTGCTCTTACTTAACTCTTTTTTTTTTTTTTTTTAATGTTGGCCTAATTTTGCCTTCTATTCCAACATTAAGCTTCATTTCTGTACCTATTTATGAAAATAGCCTGGTTGAAAATTCCCTGGCATAACTTTCAGTTGTTTCATTCTTGCTAACCAGGTTAGTAGGAGGGATATGAGAGAAGTCAGTTCTTTGCTCAGAACTAAGTCACGTAAGGAATATGTCTTGATTTAAAGTGATTTTTTTCCTTGTATTACTGCATGTAGCTTCCCTTTTTTCCTTTGTATTATGAAATGTTCTAAGCCTAGACATTCTTACTCACTTCATTAGCAATGTGATCAGTCCATTTTTTGTTTATCCTAGGCTTACATCATGTTGGAAATGAGCCGTACATATTTTAGAAAACATAATGCAGACAATTTTTCTGTAATCTGTAGTTCTACAATATGGCACCATTTAAATACACCAAAAAGGAACATATTTCCCATTATCTGTGAAGGGTATTTAAATCCATTGTTCCATAAATTTATTTGTTTCTCCTGTTAGTTTAGATCAGTTGAAACTCTTCTGGTTTTCTACAGTGCTGTTTTCAGTATTTTTTTACTTTACTTCATTCCTCTGCCTGTACTTTATGCCATAGAAAATCTAGTGTGTAACAATCCTACATATGGATCTTTGATGCCATTTATATTGTAATCTTGCAGGATTTAAAGCCAGGAACGTAGCCATTTCTGTTTCATTAAGCCAAGTCAATTAGTTCACTTCAAACTTGGGTAGACTGTATTGAAGTGGAGTTTAGGTGGGAATGTTCAATGTGTGTTGGAAGAAATGGAAAAGGACACCTGCAAAGCGTGTCTCCTCATTGTCTTGAAATTTTTACTATCCCAGGTCACTCAGTGCATTTGTGTTGTACAGGGACTATTTGAAATAATTGTTTTTTAAGTTTACTTTCAACCACTGATTCATTTTTATTCCATTATTCTCTCTGCACATTTTTGCATTAAAATAAATTCATATATCATGATGTATCTAGAGCACACTTCTGTGTATTGATGAAGAAATTTAAAAAATAGGTTGACAAAACTTTCTAGATCACTTCATCCTTGCGGATATCACTGTGATGGGTTTTGAAGCTGCATGGTTAACTATTAATATTCAAATTGTACAGTTTTAAGGATCCCATTAGAAGATCCCAAAACTAATACAGAGGTAACCAGAGCTAATCCAAATACCTCTAGCCCTACTGTAGGGAGCACCAACAGAATCAGTTATAATTCTGGATTTCATCTCTAAAGATTTAAATTCTGTTCCTGGCTTTTCTGTTGGCTTTATGGGGAAGTTTCTTGATCTTTGAATCCCATGCAAAAATAAGATATAGTATTCCAGGTTTCTTTGTCAAGCAGCTTGGAGATGAAAATGAATCTGTAAGAAGCAGTTTTGTTGTTTGGTTGGAAATTTGTGTGCTTGAATTGGGTTCTCTGTGTTTGAACAGATTCTTCAGTTAGAGCATTAGTCATGTACATTGAGAGCAAAGATTGTGTTTTGTAGAGGAAGCACATTTTGCAACAGTAATGAGCTGAGAAATAAGCCTTGGAGAAAGGAATAAGGAGTAACACCTACTGAATGCCATTGCACAGCACCTGTGGATCTGTGCTGTCATCTCTCTGAGGATGTCGCTTCTTCTTCTTGGCCAGGCTGCAGCAGGATATCTTATTTACAGAGCTAGAGGCTCAAGTGAGGAACTGAGAGCTGTAGGCCACTGGGAATGCGGATGATAACGGTGATTTTGTTTGTGTCTGGGGAAAAGATGGTCTTTGCCAAAGGCAGGTGGTACAGGAGCTTGCAAAGAGCCATGCCTCTAAATACATGTGAGGAAAATATTTACTGCACGTATTTACAATAGCTTATAAGGGTTATGGTGATCATTTAAAGGTGTTGAATCTTTCAGCTCTGCCTGTGCTACAGCTGTCTAAATGGCTCAAGCGCATCAAATAATTAGCTGATGGGTTTTGTGTGCTTTTTTATGCTGATGGGTTTTGTGTGCTTTGTGGTGGCAAAAGACAAGATAATTGGGAGTAATATGATTTCTGGCACATAAAAACAAAGGAAGAGTAGTTATTTTCCTGCATCAGTGAAGATAAAAACATACAGCATTTTTCCATAAAAAAAGGACGTGTGGTGACTACTGCAACCCTGAAATAAAGAAATAAAATAAAGAAATAAAAATTGAATTTTTTTTTTCTTTGAAAACCACTGCTAGAGGAAGACTAGTAACTGTTATTTTAGATAACAGAACTAATTCTGCCTGGATTTATAGCAAAATATGTTTCTTATTTTATTTTTATGTTTGCTTTTTGCTTTGTTAATTTATACAAATTGCATTCAGAAGGAATTCTTGAAAATTACTGTTAAGTAGCAACACAGCAGTTTTCATGTTAGCTAAAGAAAGTGGCCGATCTAATTAATACCTTTCAGAGAAGGATGCAAGTAGATGTCTATGAGATAGCTTATAGGAAATAAAAGCTGCTTTCAAGACCTTCTAAAGAAAGCATGGTTTGTGACTAGGAAGAGAGATTTTGCACAATCCAGTTAAGTTCCTCAATGAGTATGTAGAGTAGCCTTACAAAGGGACCTGCATGAAGTGCTAAAATCCCATTGAAATAAATTCCTCAGGAATAATAATCATGCTTATGATATAATTTGAATATATTCCCAAGCTCAACTGAAAAGTGGTTGTGCCCCAGTTAATTTCTAGCACTTTCTTTCTATTCACAGATATAAATGAATGTCAGTATGGCAATCACTGTACAAATGGACGCTGTGAAAATACAGAGGGATCCTTCAGGTGTTTTTGTGCCCAGGGTTTCAAACTCTCTGCATCAAAGGATCAGTGTGAAGGTAAGAGAGAATATTATAAAAATTCATAAGGTTGCACTTACCTTTTAGATAATATTTTTCATATATTTTTTTAATCTTGCTTTTAGATGTACAACACTGATGCTAAAAACACAGAAATGTAAGAATGTGTATTCCCATTTTATGGTTTCTATGATCACATTGTAGATCTCGACACGTGTTATAAAGCCAGTCAAGAACATGTAGTAATATTTGTATTGCTAAACAGGAATTTTTGCAAAATCCATGGCATATCTGGCATTTCAGAAGTTTAAGAACAGTGGCTTTTGCTTTTCTGTCTTTTTTTTTTTTTACCATGTGGGTGAGCAGAATCAAAAAGTCTAGGCTACTCCCCTTTGGAACCCAGCAGTGTCAGTTACCACTGAGCAGTTAACCCTGCCTGCACTGGTGTCTCTGTATTTCCAGTAGTACACTGAGAGAGAGAGAGCTTGGTGGTATATTTGTAAGAACAGTTCCTGTACCTCCAAAGTGTCAAGTTTCCCCATTTCTTCCACATCTAAAATTCCCATCAGGACTGCTCCAGTGGAACAAAATTAGGTCTAAAGTTAGAGTGAAGTAGTCTGATGGAGAACTTAGAGCATGTACAGGAGGTATGAATATTCCTCTACTTAACTAGAGGGTACTTGAAACTTTTCCCTAATGGTGAAAATCTGGGACAGTGTCTCCAGACTGTGGAAGCGCACAGAAACCTACATGTTTCTTGTCAGATGTTGGATTTCTTTCTTTTTCCTTTCCCTCAGCCTTCCCTAAGTTTCTCTGTACAGCACCAAACACTTTCAGACTTCTGAGTGCTAAAAATAATACAGTAAAACTAAATGATCGTTCATATAAATTTGTCAGGAAGTTTGAAACAAAACATCAGTGTAAGTTAAGTGTCTTGAGTGAGTTAAATGTGCTGTTCAGGACACACAGCAGACTGATCTTGGGGAAAATATGTAGACAAAATTTGACTGCTTCCTCTGAGCCTTTCATGGAAAAGAGCCCTTGCCAAGCTGAGCTGGCATGTGCAGACTGTTCTTCTTAAAGTGCACCCTTCTAAAGTAAGGACCCGTACACATGCCCAGCTGCTTCATGGAGCCCCACAGATTTCAGTGATCCTTAAATTCTAAACTTATGTGGTTGCAAGGAACCGTTACTTAAGAGGTCAGACTGTACAGCCATAACACAGACCTGAAAAACCTCATTGAGTAACATTCTCCTGTTTGAATTGAAGTGTATTTCCAGAAAGACATTCAGCTGTGCCAAAATGCAAGAAGTGACCAAGAACTTGCCGTGTCAATTTAAATACTGCTTCTTAATGTATATTTTACAAATAACAGAGGGAAAATAGGCTTCCTAGCTCAAACAAGGCATGTGCTATGTTCTGAATTCAAAGTGCCACTCACCTCCAATACTTCGAGTTTTCCATAGGAAAACTTAAGTTTGATGTTCAAATCCATCTGTTAGCTCAAGCTGACCCCAGTTTACGAGAACTGAAGCACAGAGGGATTAGCAGTGTTGTGGAAGCAAAGAAACATTTCCCCACTGTTCGATGATTAATACTGCTACAAGGCAAGAATTTTAAGGAGTCTTAACTTAATGGGGGATTAGCCTGTCAGTGTGCATCTGAAAACCACACCCTGTTACAAGGTGGTGATCCTGCTGGAAAGTATTTTGTGGGTTTTGCTGATTCACTGGAGTGGCTGACTTGTTACCTCTGCCAGATACAACAGAAACAAAAGCAGCTCTCAGGCAGCATGTGTGTGTGTATTTGTGAGTCTGTGTGTACCCGACTGTGCATGAGGGACAAATTGTCGTTACAGGAGAGAATGTTGAACACAGTCATCTCAAGGAAAACACACGGTCTGCAGTTTCATATAATTTTATGCATTACATTGACTGTCTATATTTAATAAATACAAACAAGTTAAGCAGGTCTGGATATTGATACTGTGCTTTGCTGTTTTGTTCAGACTTGGTCTTTGTACCATTTGATGAGTATTTTCAGATGTGTAACAGTTTCACTGTCTCTGCTGCTGCAGATATTAACGAGTGCCAGCAGCGGTCAGTCTGTACGAATGGACGCTGCAGGAACACAGAAGGATCTTTCAGGTGTATCTGTAGCCAAGGCTACTCATTGTCATCTACTGGAGATCAGTGTGAAGGTAAGCTTAGGGACTTCAGCTACTGACTAATTTTTTTCAATAAGATCTTGAGTATTTCAGCTATAGGAGTGAACTCTCAAGAGTGGAGTAGAAATATATGTTGCCTCTCTTTCTTTCTGTACACTGCCAACCATCTGTTCCCACCAACACAGCCGAATATTTAATGGCTTCTTAGAAATAGTCCCTGTCATCTTTCCACATACAAAAAGATGGTGCTTCCAACAGTAAGATTGGAAGACCAGTTCACATTATTACTGAGAACAAGTCAGCCTTTCCAAACCTTGTTGTTTAAGTTCTGACACAGACACTCTGTATTACAAAAGCTTCTGCCAGTTTACACTATTCTCATGGGGGCCTGCTAGTTATAACTTCTTCTCCAGCTGGTTTTGGGAACCTGCAGCCAGCCACCACAATCACACATGTGCACTGGCAAGAGAAAGTATTTAGTAGATGACAAGTTCCAACAGGATCTACTGGAGCTCACAGCTTGCACTGTCTCAAAATGCAGTCTAGGTACTGAGCTTACAAAAATAAAACTAAGAAGTGAAAGATGTACAATATATGTAGCAAGAAATGCTGTGTTATAGAAAAAAGCCATCTCTTATCTCAAGTAAAGCAATTTAATTGTCCAGTAATTGGCAAACTGATATTTTTTTCTAATGAAGCATTTCAAAGCTACTCCCTCTTCTCTGTTGCTGGCTATACCATCTGATGCACTACTCAAGGTCACCTTGAGAATGTAAGATTACTTACTAGCGAGCTCCAGGAAAGATTCTACCTCAATTGCTGTCTTATCTCACACTAGCAGGGAGAAGTAGCTCTTTGTTAAGGTTTCACCATACATGTGACATTAGCTCATGAAAGCTTTTTGGTCTCTGGTGTGCTTTCTGTAACTGCTGATACCTTGCAAGATACAGCTTCTTACAGCTGTTCTACCAAATAATGTTCTGCTGCTAGGTTATCCTCCACACAGCACATGGAAGGCAGTTCTCACCTTGTCCCTCACAGCAATAGGTCAGGAATCCTCCTCTTCAAGTGATGCAGGCAGAGGAGCAGTTCCCCCTGGACTAACCAAATATTGTTTTCTCAAGACAAACTTGTAACAGACTTTATAATAACTGATTATATTGGATTGTCCACATTCCATGAGTGACAGCATCTCTTGAAGTTCTCATCAACAAAGAATAAGGATATCTTATAAAATCTCCTCAGCACACTGATACTCTTTGGTCCTGAGCTATTTGGAGAATATGTTCATGGAAGAACTTAACAAAGTCTTCTCATCATTCATGCTGAGTACCAGCATCTCTTGCATCAGCTTCAAGAAATGTGGGCTGATGATGCAATGCACTGGAAATTTGCATCAAATAATTTTGCTCTCATCTGGCTTCAAGATCTTCATGAGTTGCAGCAGATGTGGAGATACTCTGTCAAGAATCAAAGAAAAATGTGGTGTAATGGATCACAGGTCCTTCTGCCTCCCAAAGACAGAACAGATGATGGTATTGTTCCTGACAACTACTCATCTGACTTGCTCTGAGTAGACTCCAGACAAGATTTCAAACTTCTCTTCAGACTACTTTTGTGCATTTCAAACAGCCCAAGAAGTCATGGTAGCTGTTGCAGCTCTCCATCACCTGGCCTGTCAGGATAGGTCCATGATTTATCTTTAACTCTTTCTTGATCCTGCTCAAAGGCAGTTTTGAAGACAAAATATTTTCAGACATTTTCAAGGCAAAAGAAGAGGGATTGTATCAAACAAGGAAAAAGGGTAAAACCATTACTTCACCCCAGGATCTTTGTCTAATTTAAAAGTCTGCAACCAAATTTACAGCTTCTCCACCCAGTGACAGAGTGGTTAATTTCTGTAGCCACGTTTTGTTCACTGAAGACTTCTGTAAATATTGCAAGTCCTGCAAAAAGAATGACTCTCTTGAAGTGGAAGAAGTTCTTCTGTGCTTTCATTCTATCCCTTTAAATTTTCAGAAGTACGGGATATTACAGACTGCTTTTTGCACCTTGGAAACTGAAGAGAAAGTCACCTTAAGAAGACATCCAGTGTTTCTCCACATAATGGCCTCTGATTTTTGGATTAGCCTACTTACATGAATGTTTTATAACACTTCACAGAGAAAGCAGAAAAGAGATGACAAAAACTGTGAGCATAGCACAGCACAATTGTCTGGAAAGAACAAAGTGGTGCAAATTTTGTCCAGTTTCTCAAAGAGCCAGGTAGGCACATTTGTCACATCAGAGGATACCCAAAAAATGTGTGATGCTGTAAAACAAATGTGATTAGCAAACCACTTGCAAGAAATGTGTTTGCTTAATTAGATTTTCTTCTGGTGCAGACGTTTTCTTAAAGATATTGCATGCAAGAAGCATTTTGCTGGTACGATCATTATAACTTGTGCAAACTTCTAGGGGTACTGGAGAATTCAGCAGAATTATGCTGTGCTCATTTTCAGCTGTGCTTTTTGCAACTCCCTGAATGAAGTTTTTGTCTGGAAGCCCTTGTGCAGTGTTTTACTTGTGTAAGAATAAAAGTTATTTGCAAATAACTTGTATATGTCGATGTATACGAGTATACATGCAGTATATCTTCAAGATACACACCCACATGCATGTTTATATTCTGCCTTAGTCATTCAGCATCTTGTTCTTGAGATGAAGTGACACTGAGACTTTCTATCATTGTTGCCCTGAATAAGAGGGAACACGAAATGTGAGGGCACCTGTGAGGCCTTGTCTTAACCAACAGGGAGTGGGAATACGCGCCAGCAGGACTTACGTGCAGACCATACATCTCAAAGAACCTGCGTTACTGGAAGGAGGTCTGAAGCCTAAGTGTCCAGTGGTCTCCTAGAGCTTTCAGAGATTTTGCTAGCCAAAATGTTCAAAACATGCTTGTGTAAAGGGTGGTGAAAAGCATTGGATGCCTCAAGCATGAGTTACTGCCTCTGATTTTTCTGGGGATTCTCATGCAGCACTCATAGGGTCTGTAAAGAGTTGCATCAGAGAGAGAGAGAGGTTCGCATCCTGTATGGAAAATAATGCATTTTTACTGAATTTGGCAGAAGACACCTTCTTGTTGTGAGACTTGGCATTAACTTAACACAAGGGAGTCATTAATTTTTCTCATGCTCCTAGGCAAAATTAATTGCTTTTTTAAATAAGCCACAACTTATTTCATAGTTGAAAATGGTTATAAAACATGTGGTTATCTAAAGGTCAAAACTTTGTCAACATTAAGCGCAATTTTATCTTCAATAACATTCATTTGTGTAAGAAAGCTATCCCTATTTCTTACTTTTATTAAATAGAATAAATCCCAAGGAGAATGTTATAGCATGGGTTTCCAAAGATAAATGTAGAAATGAGGTCATGGCCTCTTTCTAATTACAATTGCTATTCATTCCTGCAGCACAGGAAAAAGTTACAGTGCTAATCAGCTAAAATCCATATTTAAGAAATCAGAATAATCAAAGGTACTGGGAAAAGTCTTTGATTACTGTTTTTCAAAGCTAACTACATTATCAAAGCAATAGACTGGGTAGATTATTAGGTAGGGCTCTGTGGAGGCTGAGGGAAGTTGCTTATGAGACAGTTTTTTAATTCAACTCTCCCACTTTCTGTTTGCTTTTAAAACTTAGAGGCACAGGCACCAAATACCTTGTGATCTTTAGCTGCAGTGAAATCAAAACTGTATAATATCACTGGAATGTCAGCACTTGCTGACTTAATCCTGTACCCATAGTAGCTGTACTCTGTTTCCTCCACTGGGCTGCCTTTAAGTCCTATGAAAGACAACGGGAAGAAAAGACTTCAGGTGGAGACAATGCCAGTCTCCTGTTCTTGAAATATTTTACTATCCCATGTCTAGTTTGTATCCTGAAACTTTCCCTGCTGTGTGTCAGCCATTTATCCCATGGATATCCACACACTAGGGCAGAATGTACAGGCCTGTGGCTTGATCCTAAACATGGCGTATAGGCAGCTGGGGAACGAGATCTGTGTGCCGGGACTCTGGAGCTGGATTTATGGCTGGGGTGCAGCACTGTGCAAAAGCAGCCATTCAGCTGCATGACCCAGCTGCTAGAAGCCTGTGAAATGGCTGTGTTGCATCTCATGAACTGCATGAAAAGCCACCCATTAGCACAGCAGTGCCCACGGTGTGGTCCCTGTCCCATGTGGCTGTTGTGTGAGCAGTCTCCCCAGGCACATCCCGTCTGGTGTGACACACCAGCTGTGCTTGGGCTTGCCCGCTCTCAGGGGGATGCCTGAGGTCACTTCCAGCTCAGGGATTTCTGTGTGGAGGTTTAAACATGTCCAAAGAAGACTATTTTAAATTTGCATTAGAAGGTATTTTTTGTGTCTGTCTTCTAAATGTGCAGCTGCTTGGATTTCTTTTTAACTGCATTACTGTTATGATGTGCTTTTGTGAGAGATGCAGATGGCAGATGAGTCATACGTGCTAGGAATAAATCACATACAAACTCAAATTTCAAAGCCCTCTAGAAATATGAGAAGTTTGATGACATGATGAGTGAAAAATAACAAAGAATCCTAAAGCATAGTAAACTTGATTTCCATGTATGCACACAGTTGCTTCAAGTTATGTTGAAACTATTAAAAGTTTCATCAGTTTTTACAACATCTAATAATTTGGTTGCCTTTTTATTTCAGATGTTGATGAATGCCTTCAAGACAGCAATGTTTGCCTAAGAGGAAGCTGCATAAATACTGAAGGGTCTTACAAATGCACTTGTCCGGATGGTTTCCAGCAGATAGCAAATAGGGGATGTCAAGGTATGAAATAGGTGTAAAGAAGCCCTCGATCATTATTATAAATGTGCGGGTTTGTAAGTGTAACTTGTGATAGTCACAGATCATGCTAAGGAAGAGAAATTCATTTATCATTTGTAGTACTTTCTTACTCTTCTTGTTTTCTGTTATCATTCATTCTATTCTCTCTGTAAATACATGCTGAGAAATTACTTCAAGAGGCTGAAGTCTCAGCCTTCATAACTTGAAAGAGAATCTGTGTTAGAACTAACAGAGATACAGTGCTGCTTTTTTCCCAAATCTTGAAAACATTTATTTTGACAGAACATTCTATGTATTGTGAATCAGAGATGTAACAAGAGCTGCATTGTTAGGATCGAGTCACATTAGATATCCCCTCTTTAAAACACTAGCAGTACTTTGTGGAGGATGGGTGGGGAGGAAGAGAATATGTTATCTGAGACTGAGTCAGCATTGCCAAACCCAGGAAAACACTTCCCAGGTTTTAGTTCTGAACAATCCCATCTTCATGTTGGCACAACACCCAGGCATGCTTCATCACTTTTGCCCACCATTTTTGTGAGACAGAAACCATGGTATTAGAGCTGGAAAGTGATAACATGATCATGTTCTAAATGGCTGAAGGACCAGAACACTGGACTTGGCTTTGACTTCTCACTTATGCACAGTTTAGACTTGAGCTGAGAAACTGGATTCCAGCTCATCCACATTGAAAATCTTCTGCAACAAATACTATATTCCCTGTAAAAGTTCTGAGTATTCTATGTGACTGCTTTCTAATTCAAAAAATGTTGCATTGGCCATACAGAAGTGCTGCATTACACCTTGCTTTAGCCGATAAAAGAGAATTGACCACAAGCTGAAATCAGTGGTAGCTTTGATACCCTTCTAATCTCTTCACTTTGCCATCTAAAGTAGTAGATATATGCCTCATATTTTAAATGGATAAATATAACAAAACTGAAAATACTTATGAGCCAACTAAAAGACAGACAGTCCAAACAGAGAGCTATTGAATTAAACTGGCAAATTTATCACAGAGTGCAGTGTCTGCAAGTTGAATCTGGACTAGACTAGAAGTTAGGGATATGCATTTTGGTAAGGAGAAAGTTGGAAACACTCCAAAACATGAGGAACTGCAGTTTGCTCTTTCAGAGGTATTATACTCAATTTCCTTAACACTGCTTTTTTTGTTTTCCTGTCTTTTAATACATCATTCTACCTTGTGGAATCAGCTGTTTCGGTTTCCAGTATTTTTCTGGCAGTTTTAAGACAGCTAAATCTTGAGTACAGTATGAGGAGGTACAATACTGTCCTTGTCGTTGCTGATCTCCCACCATTCCTAACGTTCAGAGGGCTTCAGGAAGTAGTTTTGCTTTGCACTTGCTATGAATTCAGAGAAAGCTTTATATATGTAGGTGTTGTGCTCACCACAGTGCACTTAGTTTTCCTTAGGCATCTCATGCAGATACAACTTCCCCGAGCTGCCTGCCTCTTTTCTTTCCTCTTATGGCCATGATTTCAGGACACTGGTTGGAAGGTTTACACACAGGCTAGAATCCGTTTGTAGCTACAGAAAATTCTGTCATGAATGTCATGGTCTTGAGACAATGATATTGAAACCATAATTTCTCTAGTGTATCAAAATTGCTGGCTACTTTGATGCATTCTGGATGGTTGTAAGCAACAAAAGGTACAGTAAAGAATGAGAAATTCTACTGTTTGGATAAGGGATGAATAAGCCTCATGGGTAGGTTTTGTTTGTAAATTTGTGTTTGATCTCAGCATGGTACTGAATACTTCTTAATGGGTTTTTGTAAAGTAAAAAATACAAAAGTACAATTACAACATGAATGATAATTGATATATAAGTGGTAGTACCTTAATGAAATAATAAATTCCTTAAGTTCTGAGGGTAGATTTGATTGCTAACATGAGACATCAAACAAAAGGAAATACTTGTTTTTCAGATTCATAAGTTTGAAAAATGCTTTCTAAGTTAAAAATAGAACCAAACAAAAGAGACTATGATAAGCTCTTATATAGCAGTCTTTTGGGATCATTCCCACTCCCCATCAACAAAAAAAGAGCATTTGGCTTTAAATTGTATAAAATCAGCTTTCTGGGAAAGATGCAGCTCCAAACCTGCTAGTAACATGTGGAGTCAAATACCCAAGTTGACCAGTTTGCAGCCATCAAAAAGCAGTGAGAGGGGGCTGAGAATACCTGTAACACAGAAGAAATGTTGGCTAGGGTGGCGCTTATGCTGATTTCCCACAAATCACTCTCTGCTCTTCCTCATCACAGAGTGATGTAGCAAGAGTATGATGCAGCAGAACATACTGACATCTATTCAGAGTTTAAGAATGATCCCAGGAGATTTGGGTACTCTGGAAGATGAGCTGTTCACACAGCTTTTTACATAGCCATTGGAAATAGAAGCTGCTTTTAAGATTAATTGAATTTAGGCTTAATATTAAGGCTGTGATGTTTTGCAGATCTCTTAATGTCTCTGTGCTTTCAGATATCAATGAATGTGAGAGATCTGACCTCTGTTCACCACACGGAGAGTGTCTAAACACGGAGGGTTCCTACCAGTGCATATGTGAGCGGGGCTTTTCTGTGTCTGCAAATGGCCGAACATGCGAAGGTGAGACAAGTTGTAATAATTCATTCCCATTGATTTGCTGTTATTAGGAGGGTGAGAAAAATAGCCAGTCCCTACTAACTCTAAAATCTGCCACTAAGGGCCCTTTGTTCTTTTTCTCGTAAATAGATGATGTGCAAAGTGTGTTTGGAACTCCGGCTTCTGATAAGTTTCTGTGGGTAAGACACACATGAATATTTAGGATTATCTAATTTGAAGCTTAAATGCTTTATCAGCAAGCCCGATGTACCTGAATGTTCTCATTGCTGTGTGGAAGACAACAGAATGTTGCTTGTCCAAACTTTTATGTAAAATATACAGATTAAGCAGCAGAAAAGTAACTAGTGAGAAACTGTAGTGCAATCCAGCAGTTCTATTATAGAATTTCAGGCATTTTGAAATGGCAGAAACTGAGTAAACAGCAGTAATTACATCTTTATAGAAACATCAACCAGGAGCCTGGAATTTAGGGTAACTATGTTTTTTACGTTGCTATGTCATGAGAATATATCCTGTTGTTAATGGTGTACACACATTTGCAAGTGATGCTGCTCTCCTGCACTGAATTTAAAACAGGACAGTTGTGCTCAGTGATACCAAGAAGGTATGTGGCTTTGTGAAGTCAGTGATGCTGATAGAAAATAAACACTCCCCTAACTAGATTAAGAATGGCTATTTTTGTGGTTAAGAGGGGTGTTCAAGACAGTATGGCTTGTGGGAAAAGTTCAGAAGGGGAAAAAATTATATGGTAGTATTTCAGCTGGATGCATGCTGAGAAGAAGTACTGAGCAGATGATAGTTCAGTTTTAGAACCAATAGGTAGTGGATCTCAAGCACCCAAGAAGTAAGCAACTCTTCTCTCGCCCAAATTATAGGCCAGTAAATCCATATGTGATTGGTTTTCACAGGCCAATTCTTCTCATAGTTCACTTAGTGAACTATAGTGAAAACGTTGTCCTTTGGTGGATGAAGTAACTGAAACTTGTGTCTGACTGTTGCATCTCC
The DNA here is from genome assembly GCF_031753505.1 of Anomalospiza imberbis. Lineage (NCBI taxonomy): Eukaryota > Metazoa > Chordata > Aves > Passeriformes > Viduidae > Anomalospiza > Anomalospiza imberbis. The sequence goes on along the minus strand of NC_089683.1, from coordinate 78,167,261 downwards.
CTGCTTATAGCAGAGGAAATCTAGCATTACAGTTTTATTACTGAAGCTGGTATGTAACCTGCCATGTATTTAGTAATGCGATCTCTCATGAAATGAAATACTTTTGCTGGCAGGAGCACTGCTTCGCTTGATGTCAGGGAATAAGTGCTGTGTATTTAGATATATCATAACATCAAACATACCACTTGTGTTTTACTTGCTATTGATAATTATAAAAAATTCTCCAGTGTTCTTTAGTGCTTTTTTCTCTCTAAACATTTACTTCATTTTGTAATCATGGCGTAAGTTGGAAGAAATATTCTCTTACTGCCAAGACAAAAGCCTGGTCAAGTAGACTAGAGAGAATGAATCTGGGTAACTCCACTGATTCATGGGGGAGGCAGTATTTTATGATTTGAAATAATGGGGATAATTCCAAAGCACCTTCATGGACTTTTTCATCAGCATGTATACATTTCACCCAGTGTTCAGGAGGGATATGGCCACATATCTTCAACTGCTCTGCAAGAAAAGTAGTAGCAGGTGTTTTGCCTCATTCTTAAGCATAGCTATAAAAGAGGGGGGAAAAGTGCTAGAGAAGAATACAGCCTTCTCTTTGTAGAAGCCAAACACTTCATTTCAAAATGAAGCTAGAAGAACACTTATTAACCTTGTGAAATCAAACTCCCAGAAATTAAAAAAAAAAGGAACACAACTTAAAAAAACATCCAAAGTCATTGGCATCTACTGTTAGGAGACATACCAGAAACAATGAGCTCCTCTGCATCTCTGACATTTAATGAAATTGCAGTTTCCAGGGAAAGGTTGCTATCATATATGATGAAGTAATACAAAGTTAATCTCCATTAAAACAAAAGAGCCAAATTTTTACTAAATAGAAAAAGATGAAATCACAAGATCTTATTTCCAGGATTGTGACTCGTTTTGGAACTTTTTAATGAAGAATAAAACAAGCACAAAACCAGCTGAGCATGCTTCACAAGTAATTGGTGTTGTGTATGGAATACAGATCAGACTTTATATTCAGCACTTGGAAAAGTATTTTAATAACTTGGCGAAGCAAGGGTACTTCTAGTCTCTGAAGCAGCAGCACTCCTTTTCCACTACAATTAGTTTCTCCATTCTGTCATTTTAATAAAAACGACTCCATAGTTTTGAAAAAAGTAATTTTAAGGGAGCACTGATGGCATCAGTGTCAATATTTGTAGTGGTGTCCGCTTCATGCTAAAAGGCAAGATGGAGCAAAAGGAATGTGTGATATTCCAGGTACTGAGAAAGCATGTGGCTTCCAGCCACAGGAGCTACTGTTCATTGCACTAAGTGCCTCTGTAAATTTAATTCTAGGTAAGTCAGTGAGAATAACTGTTTATACCATCAGAGGAAGAACCTGAGAAAATTTTCCTGGATTCACACACCTCTCTCTACCTGGGATGCAGATTTTCCATATCTCCAGACTTTTTTTGTATGAGCTTGACTTGGGGTTTTTTGAAGTTTGAAACAACAACAGCATAAAACATTTAAGAATCATGTGGTTTAGTTCTGGGAGTTTTTTTGGCTGTTGGCCAAAGTAAACTGAACAACTGTGGAAACTGTGTCTTCTTCCAAGGTGTGGACAAACTTTTGTTGCAGCAGTGACATTCCACTGCAGCCTGGCCCCAGGCTCAGAAATCTGACTGCACTGGGCTCTCTGAACTGCAGGCTCTCAGAGAGCTCCTTAGTTCCTTGTTGAGCGCTCTGGGGTTCATGTAAAGATGGTGTTTTACCCAGCTGGCTGCTAGTCAAATATGTTGGCAAAACCTCAGGTTAGAGGTTCTCTGATGTTTAAGTCAATACCCTGCCTCAAGCACCTCTTCTGTCTCCATGTCCCATCCCATATGTCTCTCACTGCTGCACCAGGAAGTCCAAAAAAACTTATTCATCCCACCAGAGCTCTCTGACCTCTGCTTCTTCCTTTTTATGTATGTATGTTATTGGTAGCCCTGGAAGTTTCAGAATCAGAGCTCTGCTTCTCTAATCACTTTACAGACTGTCTTTAGAACCAGTTCCTCTTCCAGACATATTGCTATGTTAAGTAGATTTCAGTAAGATCTAAATATCATGCTTGAGGTTGCCTTCAGCTTCTTCAGGTAGTCAGAAAACAGGAGCACAGTGTTGAACTCCACAAAAATGTGCGTGAGTGCACACATCTTGCCTTTGATTAAAGCAGGTAGCACTGATTAATGGATTCTAAAATAGGTTCTAATTGCAGAGAACTGCTTTAGTCACTCTATAGACATAGGGTATTAGTTTAATATTTAGTTTTTTTTCCCTTGACTTTGTTTCCATATAGCAAGAGAATTGCCGATTACAAGCCTCACTCTTTATGGGGTGATTAAAGAAACAAATGTCCTTTCCGGCTGTAAAAAAAGAGTCCTTTGAGTGAACTGTCTAGACAAGGAAAAATATTTGGTGCTTGGACCTCCTCTGTAATATCCCATGCACTGAAAGATGCTCAGAGTGTACTTTTTAGAAAGAGTACTTTTCAGAGTACTTTTTTGTAAAAAGCCTATCTTCTATGGCTGTATTATATACTGAATGAGGACACTTGCTACAATCATAAGTTTTGTTTCTGTGGCTTTTTTAGTTTATGACCTTGTTTTACCTGTGAAGATCCAGCTGCATGAACCATTCCCCTGTTTCCTTTAACATTTAGGTTTTAAGTAAGAAGAGTTCTGTAATTGGGGTAATTCTTAAATCTCCTGTTGTATTTTCTTCTGCGTAGGTTTCTAACAGTAACTGTCCCGTGGCTCAGGAACTTTTTTAACCATAGCTGTTCACTGAAAACACAAACACTGTTATTGTCTGTTGTCTGAAATTCCAGGCTGTCAAGCCACCATTGTTTACTCATTTTGAATTCCTTTTCTTAACAGAGCTTTCTGATTAAGAGACAGAGTATTCAGATTTTTTTTACTAGATATGTGAAACTCTGCTGATCACATGAGACTATTAATATCAGATATGTTATGCAGGGACAGTGAACAGCAGCAAGAAGGAGGGACCAGAAAAACACAACTGTAAAAAATTTTTACTGTCTTCCTCCCACTAACTCTGTATGCATCTTTTTATAATTCTGTCACTGTGGGGACTTGAAAAGGAAAAGGTATAAAAGGTAGCCCTTGACCCTTCACCTCTGACAATCTTTAGCATAGGTAAGTTGCTTATTCATGTTGCTGAATTAATTCTACTGGAAAGGGTTTGTGGTAGGTTTCAATAAGTTCAATATCCAGAAGCCATCCAAATTTTTGTTTTCAGTTTCTTGAGAATAAGTATACTGGCTATTGTATTCTTTGCCAAATACAATAGCCTTTCTAAAATAAATTCCTTGAATATTTTTCCTTTGTTTAATAAATCAAGATGTAAAGATCATTAAAACCTTTACTACAAAACTTACAAACCAAATAAATTTTTCTGCCAGTTCCATCTTTTTTATAACCATCAATTATACTCATATATATGTCCTAGATTTTGGTGTATTTAGTACATACAGTTGTTGCCTGCATTTCAAATGTAGGCTGAAGTTTGTTAACCAATGGATCAGTTCAGGGGGAAAAGTAAGTTTTCCATCACTTAAAACACCCTAACATGAAACTACATGCCTTTCTGAGAAAAATGTTCAAATTTCACAGTTTGTTCCATTAGTACAGAAATTGCCAGAGACAGGTTTTTAAGCCTTTTTAAGAGGTTCTGGATAGACTCTTCTGGCCTTAAAAGTCTACGTGCGATTCCAAACCTGTTCAGACCCCACCACAGCACACAGGAAAAGCTGGTTTTCAGGATCCCAAAAACACCACTCCCTGAGGCATGCAAAGCTTGTACGGATGAATTTGAGCATTTGGGTTGCAAGAGGGCGGCAAAAGAGGTAACAGGTGTGGATGGTAATGAAATGCTACTCAAATTTTGGTTTCTTGGGGGACTGTGACCACATGGTTCAAAGACCAAGAGTTCCCTTTCAGCTGAGCATAAAACACCATTTAAAAGTGAAAAAGTCCTTGCACGGTGACTACTGTCAGGATAAGAATGCAGTGCATCTTTGCTGACTTATCTAGGTTTTTAGAAGGCAGAAGGTACTATTCCTAATACCCTGGGAGGTTTACAGTTTCAGCTAATGTTCTTCCTCTTGAAAAGCACCTCATGACATCTTTAATGACCACATATAGCCAGGGTTTTGGGTTTAGGTCTTACTTTGAGTGAGATAAAAATAATGCATTCCTAGCACTTGTAATACACTTACAAAAATAAACCACAGTCTGCCACAAGCAGCTCTACTTCATTATAATTTGATAGGCAGCTGAGTCAAAGAACAAACTAACACATGCAAGTGACTTACTTGTAAGGCCAGCAAACCAAAACTGCAACTACAAATGAAAAGGCCAGTACAGAAAACATTCCAGCATTGGAATTACTTTGTATACCTGAGTTAGACGACTTGTATGACTTGTATGTGTAGATTTACAGGACTTCAGACAGAAGGCTCACTCCACAGATATTTACCACTTACACTATGAAACTGTGATGTGTGCTGAGAGCCAGAATGAAATCTGTTCAGCACTTCTGCACAGGGGATGTAGCTATACCCTTGAACTCTTTTTGTAGGCACAGTGAGTTCAGTTTCACTCATGTTGTTGACTATATAATACTACACTGGTAGAGTCTATAAGTCAGTCACAGAAATTATTTAAACTTTGCCTTAGTCTGTGGTATGTAACATCATATTGTGGTTAGCAGGTTTGGTGAAACAGATGGGTGGAGGCAGTTGACCATTGCTAGCATACTTACGGCAAAGCTAACACTGAAGCAATTTCTAAAATTGTTTGTGTGCTTATATTAATTTTTGTGTGTTCCTTCCCAATGTGTTGAGACATAGGTGCATCTGTTTACAAAATGGCCCATCTGTGGGTGTTCTGCACTCTTTTTGAGTGTCTGCCTTTGGCTGTCACACAGCCTGTCTGATGTTAAAATTCTTCCTTGCAGATGTGGATGAATGTACAAATGGCACAGTGTGTGGCACCCACGGGTTCTGTGAAAACATGGATGGCTCCTACCGCTGCCTCTGCTACCAAGGGTACCAGGACACACAGGATGGGCAAGGATGTACAGGTGAGCTCATGGGTGCTAGTAGTCACTGCTGCAAAGTTCAAGGGAGCAAAAACAGCATTCCAACAGAATGAATTTCACATTTTTGTTTTCTGACATTTTTTATTAAAGTTATGCCACTTACTAGTAAAATAGGGTTGAGCTCCTCTTTACTCACTGAACTTTGTGCCAGATGGAAACTTTACTTTGTACCTATTTAATGAAAATTTGTTATTAGGACAAATGGAAGACAACAGCACATAAGCTGAACCACTTATTTTATTTCTTTTAAAAAACCCAAGAAACCTCCCTGTTTGTGTGTGTCAGAACCATTCACAAATATAATAACATTAATTTAATATCTTAGCCTATTTAAGTGCTACATCTGTTTAGTCTCTTAGCTGAGTAACCAGGACCCTGCACTACCTCCTGCAGGCAATAACATCTGGAATGTGGCACAGCCAGGCTGAATTAGATGGCACTTCCCTAGGCATATGGTGTTTAAACAGATTTTAACATTAGCTTCCAGCTCCAGGAAAGACACCCATCACCCTGAAATTATGTGGGATTTTTGAAGGTGTGTAAATACTGCACATTTCTTTTGTGACTAATAGGTTTCCAGATCTGTTGTTAATAGCGATGGCTGGAGAACCACTTGAGGCAGCACAAGTTAGTAACATAAAATTAATATCAGATCAAGGAGAGGTATTCATTGAGCAATTTCTTCAAGCCAGACTCAGGATGAAACACATTTACCAGTAACAGAGACCTAAATGAAATACCAAACAGAGTGGAGGAATTAGAGGTTTTACAGAGTGTTTGTATGCATTTTCTAATATATTAAGATAGTTTTGTTACAAAATTCTTTATGCCATTAGACACTTACTTTGCTGCATACCAAGGTGTATTTTGTCATACAGTAACTTTTCATGGATAAAAACAAATGAAGCAAAGAAAATAAAAAATAAAAGGGAAAGGAAAGGATGGTGTGAAACTAAATTTAATTTTGAATTCACACTGAAGTAATTCTGAACCACAAAATAATGCATTTGTTTTTCTTTTCTTGTATAATACTGTATAGTGTAAAATACTCTTATAAATTTTGAAGCCAGTTATCAGCCAAAACAATTTAAAGAGAGATTAAGTCTCTAGTTCCTGACTAGGCAATGTTCCCCAAAGAAGACTTATTCCCTATGACAGTATGCCAGCAAAAAGATAAAGAAAAATCTGAATGCATTTTTTTTAATGTGAGCAAACTCTTAAGTTAAAATCCATATTTATATAAAAACACACAAAAAGCAACATTTATTCAGATAACTAGATTTTGATAGGCAAGAGGTAAAAACGATGAAATACTGCTTCACAAGTTAGACCATACTCAGTTATAGGAATTTCTAAATTGTGATACAGAAATTACTATTTCTGATACTAATAAGCATAATTTCTGTCTACAAATGAGATTCTCTCATTAGATTTTCAAATGTCAACATTAGCAACTAAAAAGAAAGTAAAGTTAAATGATCTTGGTAGTATTTGGTAACCCTTGTTTAAACATCAGACAATTCTATCAGTCAAAAAAGCATTTCAGGTTGGCTCATTAGCAGCGTATGGAATCCAAGTTAAAAATATGTGGAATTTTTTGGAGGGAGGAATTTTTCAGTGTTCAGCGGGGGTCCCTGGGTGACCTGGGCACAACTTCTGTGGGTCCCAGAGCAGCCCATGAGTCCATGCATAGACATATGGTGGCAGTGGGGCTGGGGAATTCTCTGTTTGGTGGTTGTTTACAAGAAAAATGGTATTTTGGAGAGGAAATTATCTTTTTTGTAGTACAGTCTGAATCTCACCAAAACCTGTTCATTTTGCTCCTTGAGTTTAGTGAAAGTTTGGTAATAAAGATAAGAAAAGAAATTCAATTACTCCAAGTCTTAAATCCCAGTAAGAGAATACACAGAAAAGCAAGTATTTAATAAAGAGAAACACCAAAAAAAACTGTGTTCTGGCGTACAGTCAGCACCTAATCAACATGAATAGTCTATAAACTGTGCTGTGACTTTCAGGGGTCTTTATTTCAAAGGACTTACTACTTGTTTAGGAATCCACTTAGGTATTAGAGAATTTTTAATCCTTCTCCAGAGATCACATCTGTAATCTGGCAGATAATATTGGCACAGATACAGCAGATAAAGAACAGTCGGGGGTGGGTCTCAATTGATTTATGTTTTGGATTTTTTCCCCAGATGTGAATGAATGTGAAATGCTGAGTGGAGTATGTGGCGAAGCCCTCTGTGAAAATGTTGATGGTTCTTTCCTGTGTCTGTGCTCTGATGAAAACCAGGAGTACGATCCAATGACCGGACAGTGTCGCTTCCGTACCTCACCAGGTAAAACGCCAGCAGATTTTTGCATGCTTGGTATGATTTCAACTGCACACAGAGCCATTGGAAAGGCAAACCTGCTTCAAGTATTGGTGTTGCTTTAACTACAGCAGAAAAATTTAAAACTTCATCATTGTCTTGAAAGTGCGTGCGTGAGAGGGAGATTTTCTAGGATGGACTATGTTAGCAGTGAATCATTAGCAGTGAAAATACAGTAGAAACACCTTCTAAATGTTATACATCAACAAACTTGGCAGTAATATTGAGCAATTACTACAGGTAGGAGTAAACAGTCTCACTGACTGTACTGTAACATTGAAATCTGATATGGAATCAAGTCTATGACCTGAGTGATTTTGGTTTTTGTCCAAACTTTTTCAAACACTCATTAGTATGCTTGGACAATGTTTAAGGGAGCATATTATTAAAACCAGGAGTTATATTTAGTTGTTGTGGTTTCACCCCAGATGGCAACCAAGCCCCAAGCAGCAACTTACTCACTCCCCTAGAAAGCTCATGGGTTGAGATAAAGACAGATTAATAGGGAAAGCAAATGCCACACACACAAGCAAAGCAAATCAAGGAATTAATTGACTACTTCCCATGGACAGGCAGGTGATCAGCCATCTCCAGGAGAGCAGGGCCCCATCACACATAACAGTGACTTGGGAAGACAAAAGCCATCACTCCAAACATCCTCCCTCTTCCTCCTTCTTCTCATCATTTTATATACTGAGCATGATGTCATTAAGTCTGGAATATCCTTTTGGTGAGTTTGGGTCACCTGTCCTGGCTGTGTCTCCTCCCAACCTCCCATGCACCCCCAGCTTCATCGCCAGTGTGGCAGAACAAAAAGCAGAAAAAGCTTTGGCTCTCTGTAAGCCCTGCTCAGCAATAACAAAAGCCCTATATTATCAACCCTGTGTTCAGCACAAATTCAAAAACCAAACCCATACCAGCCACTGTGAAGAACTCTGTACCAGCCAAAATCAGCACAATAATATTCTCTTATTATCATTATTTAGAATTAACGTTAGTCCTAGGAGAGGGTTGTTGGGAAAGCAAAAACTCAAACCACTACATTGGTGTCAATCTACCTCTGTTGTCAGTCTCTCTTGAAGTGTCCTTGCCTGGTTCACTCCTGTTTTTCCTACTAGTCCATTGTACTGGATTTTTGAGCTTTTCTTATAAAGTGTTTTGGGTGTTGAAAATACTACTGGAAATACACTAATTGAAAATTAGTTTAGAACTCTTAAAGCTGCCTTCACATTTCTACACTGATCCAGTTTGGAGAAAGGAACAAACCCACAAGAGGATGAACAGATTGCAAGAAATGACAGGATTTACTTGCACAGTTGTTTTCCCCTCTGGAATGCAAATCCTGGTATATTTTCCTTGTTTTCTTACACTGCAGGCTGATGTAGCTTCCAGAAAGTCTTAGAGGAATTGGCTTTTTTGCCAGAATGCTAACTTTACAGCTTCCAGACTATGGCTATTTTCTCCTATCACTCGTGATCTTTCAGACTTGTAAAGAGGGTTGAAATATCCATGACCTAATTGTCACAAATATTTAGATCGCTGAATGTAGCACTCAGCAGCACTCAAGAAGTTGCCTGTGAAATATCATTAACAGCTGATTGATGAATGTTTTGGGCCTGTGAAGAGGCAGTACTCAGGAGAGTTCAGCTAGATGATGAAACAAAACCAGAACTAAAAAATTAGCTCAAGACCTGAGTCATGTAAAAGGAACTCACATCCAAGGGACATTTGAGGGCATACCCTAACATTGCTGTGGGGAGGAAGGGGATGAAGAACACAGTATGACCGATTGTACTGTCAACAGATGAATACTCTACTGTCAGTACTAATTCCGTGATGCTATCAGCAGTGAGCACAGCTTTGCTGCGATCAGTCTGGAGAGTAACTGTTCTTCCTTCCCCTCCAGGATTCATCAGGCTTTAACAAAACACATGCTTTACCTTTGTCTCTTCTCTGATAAGGTCATCAAGATCTCTCATAGGAAACCACAAGGAGCTAATGAGAAGTACTTCACATCATATGGTCTTGGACTAGAGTAAGGCAAAATGGCTGTACTTGGAACAGAGATCTTACTCTCTTTTCTTCCAAAGTAAAAGGAGAAAAGACTGTTGTTAGTTCTTCTTACAAACTTTTCTTGCTGCAAAGAATGCTGGAATAGCCACACATCCTCTCCAGCTTTGACAAGCCACATACTCAAGTCAGGCGTGGTGCTTCCAGAGTTCCTGTGGTGCATATGGACATCATCTGTCAGCATTAGTTTGCACTATGCTTATGAAAGGCAGAACTTAAAAGGCAGAAAGGAAGAACTTAATCTGTGTTATGCTGTTGCAGATATCTGTAGTTCAGGCTGGTTCACCCAGCTCTTGTTTATTTCTCATTCTTTATTTTTGTGCATAAAGAAGTGTTTGTCCCCCTTCTATGAAGTGCAAATAGGTGACATTTGTTCAAATGTTACTTTAATTTGGGACTTTTCTTCCATGTGGTTAAAGGCTGTTGGATTTGTGGAGTGCTGTGTGTTCACACTTTTCTTTACTTGCCCTTAGGGCTCTCAAGATTTCCTTTTATTTAGATTCCACTTGCTGGAGATTTGTCTGTTGTTAGCTGTGCCTTGAAACAATCCTCCCAGTGTATGTACCAGGAATTTAAGCCCCTATTGTCACTTTCCAGTCAAAAAACCCAAAAAAGTGCAAAAAATTGTGCAAGGCTTTGATTGTCTCATTCCCCTCTTCTCTGCCCTGCCATTCATAAAATGTAGGAAATGTTTCAGAAGTAAGAAAAGATAAAGGAGGAAATAACTTTATTCTGTAGGAGATGAAAATCTGCTGTTCTATACATCTTTGTACCTGAGAGAAAAAATGCTTGCTTTGGATTGAAGTCTTCTCATTTATTCTTTTAACAAACTATATACAGCTATTTGTGATTAATTTCTAGCAAGTGCCAAGCTCGATGCATTTTGAGTAATAATCAATAATAGTAATAAATAATAAGTTTGAGTATAATTGTGGTTTTAACTGTTGCATGTTGTAGTATGCATTTGAACTACTAACATAGACTAATATGCTACTAACAGGTCTCATAACATTGAATCCAGGAGCTAAAATGGGCAGTGAATATTTGATGATTATAACAAGTATGATTTGCGGTGGCATGCCAAAACTTGAAATGTTTCAATACCAATGCTTGCAGAGATACAACATCATTGGCATAAGGGAAACCTGGTGGGATGAAACTATGCCTGGAGTGCCACATTGGATGTTTACAGGCTCTTCAGGCAAGCCAGGTGAGGCAGGGAGGTGGCTGGAATGTATGGAGCTTACGATGGCAACGGTACGGTTTAAAGTCTCCGGGTAAGGATAAAGGGACAAATAAATAACATGGATGTCATCATGAGAGTCTACTATAAACCACCTAGCCAGGACAATGACACTAATGAATTTTTCTTTGAGGAACTAATGGAAGCCTCCAATCAACTTCCTTTGTCCTTTGGGGCAACTTCAACTTGCCAGATGTTAACTAGGAACAACAAACAGCTAGCACAAACAGATCCAGAAGATTGCTCAAACACGATGCTAACTTCATGGTACAGGTGCTAAGGGAGCCAACTAGGAAGGATGCCCTTTTTGATTTGTTCCTTAATTATTAAGGAGGGTTTTGTGACTGAAGTGATGATGTCTGTCTTACATACAGGGACCACGAAGCAATCAGGTTTAAAATCTGGTGACAAGAGGAAACTGCCAGCTTCAGTTCTGAAGACATGAGGATAGCAGACTTCAGGCTTCTCAGGGAGCTAGTTAGCCAGGTGCCCTGAGAAAGTGCTTTTGAAGGTGTTGAGGTCCATTCAGTGCTGTTTACTTTTTAAGCGCCACTGCCTAGGAGCACAGGAGCAGGCAATTCCAAAATGGGGAAAGTCAAGAAGGCGAGGCAGAAGACCAGCTTGGCTGAGCAGAGGTCTTGTTTTGGAGTTAAGACAAAAAAAGAAGGTATATGTCCAGTGAAAGGAAGGTCAGATAACATGAGAAGAATAGAGAGATGCTGCTCACCACTGTTGGGAGAAAATTTGTGTGACCAAAGCTCAACTGGAGTTGAAGCTGGCTATTACTGTGGGGAACAATAAAAAGGAGGGAGGTTTAAATACACTAATAGAGAAAGGCAGCACAGAAATTACATGGGCCCATTACAGGATGAGGATGGTCACCTCACAAGGATACAGACAAGGTAGAGATATTTAATGCGTTCTTTGCCTCTGTCTTCAACACAAGCTAAGGGGGTCCTGTTGATCTGAGCTGGAGGACCATGGCTGTGAGAATGATAAACTGACCCTGAACTTGTGCAGGATCTGCTGCTCCATCTGGATCCCTGTAAGCCTCTGTGACCTAATGGGCTTGACCCAAGAGTATTCAAAGACCCTACTAGGTCATTGTGAGGCTTCTCTCAATCATTTTTGAGCAGTCTTTGGAATATGGAGAGATCCCAGCTCACTGGAAAATGGCAAACATCCTGATTTTCAAAAAGGGCAAGGAGGGTCCTGCCAGCTACAGGTCTGTCACTTCAGTCTCACTTCAGTGTCTGATAAGGTTATGGAGAAGATTATTCTGGGAAATATTGAAAAACAACATGATCATTTGTCACAGCTGGCATGTTGTCATTAGAAGAAAGTCCTGCTTATCAAACCTGATTCCCTGTTATGACAAGGTAACCCACCTAGCTGATCAAGGGAAGCCAGTTGATGTGATCTTTTTCATGTCAGTAAAGCTTTGGATACTGTCTCTCACAGGATCTTTCTGGTCAAAATGTCCAGCACACAGCTGGATAAAAACATCATGGGATGGGTGAGCAACTGATTCACAGGTCAGGCACAAAGGGTTACAGTGAATGGGGTGACATCAGACTGGGGACCTGTCACTAGGGGGGTTCCACTGGGCTCCATTCTCAGCCCTGTGATCTTCGACATCTTCATAAATGACTTGGACACAGGACTGGAAGGGATACAGAGCAAGTTCACAGAGGATACAGAACTGGGAGAGGCTGTTGACTCCCTCAAGGGCAGGGAGGACCTGCAGAGAGACCTCCACAAACCGGAGGGCTGGGCAATCACCAGCTGTATGAAGTTCAACATGGGAAAGTGTCGGATTCTGTACCTGGGATGGGACAGCCCTGGAGGTATGGACAGGCTGGGGAATGAGATGCTGGAGAGCAGTGCCATAGCAAGGGACCTGGAGATCCTGGTTGATGGCAATTTGAACATGACTCAGCAGTGCTCTGGCAGCCAGGAGGGCCAACCCTGTCCTGGGGGGCATCAGGCACAGCATCGCCATGGAGATCTCCACTAAGGTACCTAGGCCCACTTAGATACCTATAGCTAATTTAGATGTTGCTTTCTCCTGACTACATGAAATACAGCCAGTTATTTATGGCAATATATTTAACAGTAATTGATGGAATTTATAAGTCAAAATCCTGGTTTTGGTGTCCAAAACCATAAGTCCCTTCTAGACTGATAAATATTGAAACAAAATCAATCCCCCGTGCAATCTAACCAACCACCAGCACAAAAAATTTGAGGCTGCCAAATAGTAGTTAATAAATTTGATCCAAAAGGTTCCTTAAGGCTAGAAATTTGGTGCATGAGTACAGATTCTGAATTTCCTAAACATTATGGGCTTTCTAATTGTTCAGTGAATTTCAGTTGTCTGTGGATGAAGTCTTAGCTGTAAGTTTTACATGTACATCACCTGCACTAATCCCTGAATTGTATATATGCATGTATATTTATATGCACTGTACATGCTTGTCACGTGTGGAGCCAGCTGAGAAATCTAAACACCCTAACAATAGGCACATAACAATATATTTTTATTGTATTCTTGAAAATCAGATTCTGAAAGTGAGAATTGTTACTAGAGCTGTTTGCTCAGAGTCATCTGAGTCTTTGCTGAGTTTTTAGAAGTCACAAAGCTATAATGACTATTTTTCATTTTTGCAACCAGTTTTCTGATTGCATCTGTAAGTGTTGTTGGTACACAGTTGCAGTATTTAAGATCCTGTTCGTTCTATGGTTTGGTTTTTTCAGATCACAGTTGTTAACAGAACACTATTTAGGCAAATATTTCAGTGTATGCTGAAGTCTAAGCATATGCTAATCTATATTATCTACTGAATCCTATATTACTGATGTATGATTATGCATCAAACATATTGTAGGATTAAGGCTATGCTAAGGTATATAAATCTGCTTCTAAGAAATACTTCAGAATCCAATTCAGCAGCAACTATACAGAATTTCTCTCATAGGCTGTTAATAGAACAGTTATATCAAAAATGTGGTAAAATTGTTTTCCTTTACCAGCATGCCTTAGGTATAGAGATATTTTACATTTTCTAAAAAAAAAAAAAAAAGGAAACAATGATACAAAAAATAAGCATTCATTTTCTGTCATATTTTGTCAACATACCTAGTGAAATCACTTTCAGAAACAGCCTGTTTACTAAATAGTTAATAATCTATGACAGAGAAATTATAAGCTTGTAGACATAGACTGGTCTTAGTTTAAAAATAATAAGAAAAGATTTGTGTCTCATTTGCTTTCCAAACATTCATGACACCTTCTTGACTAACCCTTACTCACAGCTGTGTAAACAGCCATTTAAGCTGCTGAAGATATAATGGAAGTAGAAACCAACGCATCATGTGTAAAATGGGAATAAACAAGGACATGATGAGACTGTCTCCCCTTCCTCCCAGGGCAGCTTCTGATGTTCTTTCTCTGATAAACAGCATGAAAACAGCCATGCTTTCTCTTCTTATGAAGATTTGGCTTTAATTCAGTTAGACAGATGGCAAATGGCCAAGGAAAATGTATAAATTGGTAACTGAAGTACTGCTCTCTCACCTTGGAATGGCAGATTTAGTTCAGCTGCATTTCTGTGACGTGATAGTCTTAATATAGTTCCTATTGGATAGCAACTGATACCACAAAACCACCTCAATTGATGAAATTCAACACATTATGGAAAATTGTAATTATCAGATGAGGGTTGACCACAGGCTAAATTAACAAAGCTGAAATCAGCAGCCAGCTGGGTGTATCCTTTAATGTACAATTTAGTTATATTGGCAAAACTGCAAAGCCTTGTAGGTGGCAACATTATACTTAATTTGAATGGAGGTGTCTGCCAGCCCCTCAGCCTCCCAAAACTGAAGTCACTTTTCTGAGGAAAATAGAAGTAAATCCAATTGTCTGTGTCTAATTAGAAACCAAAAGAACTATTACACATGTTCATACTATTGAAGTTCAATAATAGGCAATCCATGCTGACATTTTTATATCTGCTTTTCTCCAAATGGATCTAATATTTGCATGCCCAGTAAAGTTTCCGTGTTCCATCTGCCTTGGGAAATGTGGGTGGGCAGTGATAATAGGATTGAAATAGGAAGAGCTGGAGTTTATTTAATTCCTTCAGCATTTGTTAGACATCACTATCTTCAAGCTCCCACTTCACAAACACTTCTTAAGTGAGATCTTAAAACCCACACCAGAGTTGCTTGCCTCTTGTTTCAAAAGTGATTCACTTTTTTTTCCCCAAGTTCCTGCCAAAGCTCTCTGTTCAGGCAGGCTGATCATCTTCCCTCTTGAGATCATGGCTCCCATCTTTTGGCACATGGGGATGGCCTGTTCCTGCACCTTTAAGATTTTCTTCCTAAAGTGCATCCAGCCCTCCCAGACTCTTTTGCCCTTCAGGACTGCTGCCTTAGGGAGTCTCTCAACCAGTCTCCTAAAGAGGTGAAAGTCTGCCCTCTGGAAGTCCAAGGTGGCAGATCTGGTAGCACCCCTCCTCACTTCCAAAGAATCACAATTACTATCATTTCTTGATTGCTTTTCCCAAGACAGCCTCTGACCATCACATCACCCGCCAGTCCTTCTCTGTTCACAAACAGCAACTCCTGTGGGGCACCTCCCCTGGCTGGCTTCCTCACCAGATACGTCAGGAAGTTCTCTTCCATGCACTCCAGGAATCTCCTAGACTGTTTCCTCTCTGTGTTGTATTTTCTAGCAGACAACTGGTATGCTGAAGTCTGCCACAACAGTAAGGGCCAGGGATCACAAGACTTATCCCAACTGCTTTTAGAATATTTCTTCTGCTTTTCCCCTGAGTCTTACTCATAAACACTCAACCCTAACATCCTCATTGTTCAACTCCACACAACTGAGACACTCCCTAACACACAGGGCTACTCCACCGCCTCTCTTTCCTTGCCTATCCCTTCTCAAGAATTTACAGCCGTTCATTGCAGTGCTCCAGTTGTGCGAGTCATCCCACCATGTCTCTGGTAACAACTCTATTACAGTTGTCCTGCTACACCATGGAGCCAACATTTGTTGCAGTAGCATCTTGAAATGCTCTGCCACTCTGTAAAATAGAGGTTCTGATTCCTGCCTCAATAACTGTGTTTCTTGAGACATATCTCATGCTTACCTTATTGTGCAAAAGCCTGGGTAAAAATCAGTCAAATCTCAAAGAGTGAGAAATCAGCCAGCATGCAATAATTTTAAAATACTTTTTGTGAGTTAAACATTTGTTACGTACTAAGCATAAAGAATTTCCCTAGATAAAAAAGAAATTAACTAGTCACCTCAAGATTTATCTATCTCAAATTCCTGAATAAAGTTTTGAGTTTGATTGATAAATGTGAGTATACGTAATTTTAAACTTGGTGGCTTTACTGATGACCTGTGAAAAGTTGTTCATATTGGTCAAGTGTGAATAACAATTTTATGTGGTAGTTCCCACTTCCGAGCCCTTGATGATAATTTTTGTGAAGTGAAATATTAGGTAGACAGAGTTCTGCAAACACAGAAGCTTTAAATAGGTATTTCTTTTCAAAATCGCTTCTTGGTGTATTTTAGGAGTGTTTTGCTTTCAAAAGGTCTTTGACTATTATAGTAATAGAGTATTTATTGGATCTATGGGACAGACTATTTTGCCTCCAGTCCATATAAATATTGTGAGAGGACCCACTCAGTGCTTAAGGCAATAAATCTGCCTTCTTGGCTGGATTCCTATTTTAAAGTAAAACACAAGAGTCAGTTAACTTGACAGCTGTATTATATTCCTCTGCTTACCATGAAGTCAGTAAGTTACTTTTGCAAAAATCATAAAGGGCATTGTATTCAAATGTGGAGCATGCTTTTTCACAGTGAAATTAAAAGGGGCTGTAAATACTCAATCTTTTGAAAATTGAGTGTTTTCAGGTCATGCCTTGGCTCCTTTATCTGAAAAAATGAGATTGTAGCATTTGCTTACCTCTGCAAAGAGCTTTTGGATTCATATATGAAGAGCATCATGTCAAAAACTGGCCATGTCAATTAGTAGCAGAACATGAGAGCAGGTACTTCATGCATTGCTTGAAAATGATAGAAGTGCAAACTGAAGGAATCCTTTTATGGCCAAGTTGGAGAAGAGGTCTGAAAAAGCCAAAGGGAAGTCATCGACTTCTATCAATCTTTCTAATGTCAAAAAGTTAAACTAAAATTTGTACTTAACCATTTTCTTCTCCGCTCTTTTGACCTCCTGGAAAAGTGACTTATTTCATATGTCATCTTGTGTGGTTTATGTTTTCTTTTCTACCTTAGAAATGCCAATAGAGGCTGATCGACAGGAAGATGGAAAGAAGGAGTGCTACTACAATCTCAATGATGCTAATTTCTGTGACAACGTGCTTACATCCAATGTAACCAAACAGGAATGCTGCTGTACCTTGGGTGCTGGTTGGGGTGATAACTGTGAAATCTTCCCATGCCCTGTTGTTGGAACTGGTAAGAGGAGGCCTTCTGTCCCTTTGCAACCTTTTGAAGCATTGTGTTTGTGTTAACAGAGCGTGCTTTGCCTTCAGAGAAGGGCCGCCCATTAAATCCCATATTTTGTAGTATTTAGTCATGACTTATCCATAGGAACCCTCCACAGAGGAAAGGGTGATAAGAATAATTTGTACCTGGTGTAAATCCATTGGCTTCTCTGCTGTTGCCCTAGGGATAAAAAGAGCCTGTTACTGAATAGTGATTTTAAGCAAATATGGATTCTCACAAGAGCTTTTACCAGATGCTATGGTAACATGTTAGATTTTTTCCACAAGCTGGAAAACGAAGGTAACCATAACAACATTTTTGAGACTGCAGTTATTCTTTGTAATGCTGTTTCTACAGCACTACAGCTTACCAATATATATTATGGCATTAGTTTTACATTTTGCAACTTACTGAGCATCAGTTAATAATGTTCTCTGTAGACTATTGTTTAACCTCTAAATATTAAATTAGACAAACAGAGCCATGTGATATTTGTCACAAATTTTGAAAACAGTACTTGAAACATAAACAAGGATGGCTGAAATTCAGAATCCAGCTGGAAAAAAATCACAGGAGAGAACGTGTGTAAGCCTTGAGATTAAATGCTAAAGATTACTTTTCACAGAAATGCATCCTCATGCTTAATTCCTGTTTTAACTATACCTTAGAATCAGTCAAATTGAAATGAAATGCAAAATGAAAAAGGGGACTCTCTGCTTGGATTGGTTTGTTTGATTCTGTATAGTCTCCAAGACAATTGAAATAATTTCTCTCTGTAATGCACACCATGTTCTCCTGTTGCAGTCAATTAGTGTTTTTCCTGTATGAGGACTGAAGAATGTGGAGGGGGTTTGTATCTCAGTTGGAGTATGCCTAGATTACAGCTTGCAGCATAGGTCAGAGAGGCCCATGCTAGCTTTAATTAAGATAATTTGGCTACTGGTATTGTTATAACTGCAGTGCACCATGAAACCTAGTAAGGACCACATTCTCCTGCCAAAGAGCAAGAGAAATGAGTTTGCCTGGAGCTATGTGATGCTGTGGGCACCCCAGTGAGGATTGTGAAAGCTAGCTCTGCAAACTGAGAGCAGGGGAAAGTCAGGCTGTGGCATTTAACATCCCCCATTAAACTAAAGGTGTGTATGATTGCCTGATAGATGTAAACAAGGCTAATATCTCAAAGTACCCTGAAATACATGTAACACTACATATGTGAATACCTTCTTCTTAAACAACATTTTTTTTTCTTTCTCTCCCAGCTGAATTTACTGATTTGTGTCCTGAAGGAAAAGGTTTCATTCCCTCTGGAGAATCATCTTACGGGCTTCTTGCTCAGAATTACAAAGGTCAGTACTGACTGTATTAATTTTAATTATTTCAGAAGTTCTGGTAGTTGATTGACTAGAAATGTGAGCCAGGAATGTAAGCATACTAATTCAAATTTTATTAGGTGATAAAAACAGTTTGTAGCACAAAACATTACTGAAAATCATCATTCTACGGGTTGTTAAGAATGCCAATGACACAGTCTCTGTAATATTCTGGTTTAATTTCTACTAAGGGCTATATACTGTGAGAATAGGTGCTGTGACCACAAACCACAGATACTTGTTTACAAATTGAATACAATGCCAGCTTAAATTTGTAAATATATTATGAGGAGTTGGAAGAGAGGAAATAGTTCTGTTGAACATTTGGCCTGCAGGGGTGAATGAATATTAAAACTGAAGAGAAGTTCAGCAACGATATTTTCATTACAGAACTTCATGTAATAATTACTGGTGGTAGTCCAGTTGTAGTAAAGAAATCAGAGTGATAGAAGTTGGTGAAGGTGGGTGGGAGGGAGCCGACATCACCAAGAAGGAAAAGTGAGATCAGCAAAATTTCTTTTCAGTTTTGAGAAGTAATCATCAATATTAATAATTTTTAAGACTGTCCTGGAGCTCATCTTAAAGTCTCTGGGAGTATTTTTGTTTAGGGATTGTTTAAGGGTGTTTATCTTTACAGGTCTAAGATTTCTGTGTATATTCACAATGGGTGTTTGGAACTTGTTGTGTGTGCAGCATATCCAAATTCATCTCAGATAAAATCTGTGTTGTTTTTGTGCTACCTCAGGGTTAGTAATATCTCTAGCTGCTATAAATACTGAAATGTGGAAATAGTTCACCTGGAAATATCTTCCACAAATCCCTGCCATAATAAGACTTTTTCCCTTTTTAGTAAATTTATATTGTGAAACCTTAGGAATGGCACAAAGGACAAACACTAAATAGATAATTAATTTTTACTAATGTGTTCTTTTCATAATGTGATCTTTCTCTGTTACACTAACTTAAATGTTACTGTTGCTTTTGTCCACAAGCTTCTGCTTGTAGGAGCAATTCCTGTGTTCTTATTGGAATTATTTGTCAGACATGAATAGCCTGCTAGCCTTCCTTGGTTTTGCTTTCAGGTTTTCCCATTTTTCTCCAGACACAAATCTGTGTTCCACAGGAAAAAGACAGATGTGAACATGACATTTCTTATTAATCTTTGCATTATTCTTGCTGCTAAACAGTCAAAATATTTAATGTTTGTAGCCACTTAGTGGCTGGAAGAGTGGATGTAAAAATAGTTTTCTAGATCTTTCAGTTCTTCTGGAATAAAGCATTTGAATGATTCACCTTTAAAACTACTGTACAGTTGGAAATGACAGCTTTGGTATAAAATCTGTGGTGCCCCAGAATAAATGGGGAGTAAATATATAAAAGACAGTGAATTAAAACAATTGGTATTGAGAGAAGAATAACCTACTTTAAGTTGTGCCTTTTATTGCCATTTTTACTACGAACCTAGCT
Source organism: Anomalospiza imberbis (assembly GCF_031753505.1). Taxonomy (NCBI): domain Eukaryota; kingdom Metazoa; phylum Chordata; class Aves; order Passeriformes; family Viduidae; genus Anomalospiza; species Anomalospiza imberbis. The sequence continues at coordinate 78,147,053 of NC_089683.1, read as the reverse complement.
TTAACATATTACTCTAAGTAGGTCTAGCTAATGAAAAGTAGTCTGGAAAAAAGGAAGTGAATGGAATTCCAACAGTAACAAATACATAAATATAAGACTGGGAAAAAATGTGTACAACTGTGAAAAGCAATGTATGAGCTGGCATATATTTTCCATGAAACCTCCCTGAAAACGTTTAGCCTCATTTGAAAGCATGGTAGATTGTCTTTGTCAGCCATCGCTAGTTCTGTTGTGATTGCCACCCTGTGTTCAGCCACAGACACAATTGGTCCTGTGAGGGGGAAGGCTGCACTGAAGTTGTGCTTGGAGCAACAAAGCCATGAGCAGTGCAGACAGGAAGATTTCCTACTGTGCACAGCACAGTCACCAAACTCTGTGCAACGAGAAGAGCAGTCAGAGAGTCCATCCGTAAGCATAACTGCTTAGTTAGTTTGGTAACCAGATGGTGTGCTTAAATTAGATCCATGGTGGGAATACCTTCAGTAAAGCAAATTATATGGGAAAATACAGGCTGTATTGTTCATCTCTTTTGCTTGGAGTTAGGAGCAATGTGATACCAAAGGAATGAAATGGAAACTGCAGATTATTCCAGTTTCTGTGTACCACAGGACTTAATTCTGACAAGGAGAAGTAATGGTCCACCAATTTTTCCTTTTCCATTCTGGCTACGTAGCCTCTTCCGCACCAGTTGTCTCATGGTTGTTTTTTCTGTGGATATCTGTACTCCTGGGATTTTCTGTTTAAACTGAAGTTTGCTTGAACAGAGAAGTTTATAGAATTTATTCCATCTTGCTTGTCTATGTGACATCACAATAAAAATGGTAACACGGCCTTTAATGTTTTCTCCCCAGATGCTGATGAATGCCAACTCTTTGGACAAGAAATCTGTAAAAATGGCTTCTGTTTGAATACGCAGCCAGGTTATGAGTGCTACTGCAAGCAAGGCACATACTATGACCCTGTTAAGCTCCAGTGCTTTGGTAAGTTTATTTAAAGTGGTCTTGTCACTATAATGGTATGCAGATGGGCAAAACAAGCAGACAGGAGTCCTACAGCAGGATTCCCATCAGAGCTGTGGCATTTCCAGTAAGGGGAGAAACACTGGGCCTCCGGACTCCTGTAGCAGTTTTGTAAGACGCATTGGGTCATTTCCCTTTCTTCTGCTTGGCTGAGCAACAATTCTGGATGACATAGCTGTGGCATGTAGAGCAGGGTTTGCTTTATTTGCCTCCTTTTTCAGCAAATTACTCCCAGGAGTTTGCATCTCCAGAACAGCCTTTTGTGATCCTTTGAGTGCATAGTCAAGAGCTGGTGCCAGCCTTAATGCAGGCAGCAAAAGTGATCAGAGGGGGTTCCCTCCTTACATGCACACTGCTGCTTACTCTGCCAAGGAACAGTTTAGCCTTCTTTCTTTGTATATGGGGTGAGGAGTGAAATGTTGAAGCTCACCTTTCATTTGGTAAGAGTTCTGGGTTTACTATATTAAATTAAATTAATGCAGAGGGGTTTTTTTGTTTGTTTATTTCAAGGATAGCTATTTTCCACAAGGAATTAATATGCAATGTGAAATTACAGCTGAGGTCATTGATAAGCCCATTTTAGCCTGCACAACCTTGTACTCCTTTGGTTCTGGTATTCAACTGAAAATTAGTCACGACCATGACCCTGGCTTTTGCTTTGTAAGCAGAGAACCATGCATAATGTGCAGAATAGCATAATGAAAGGAAGCAATTTTTGCAACTGCAATAAGAGAGCCTTTTACCTTGGGATTCTATGATTATTCTTTACAAAGGGTGGGATTTTAACTGATTAAATGTAATTTATCTGAAGTGGCCTTCCCTTCCCTTTGAGCTAAATTTCAGCTTTTGCTTTCCAAGACAAACTAAGAAAAATAACTACCATGGCTAGGTAAGGTGATCCCTTCTTCTGACAAGCTCACGAGGAATCACTAAGAGTATGCCCGCCTCTAATGCCTGCTGGTATTGTTCTGTAGGGAGATGAATGTGGGAATCAGTGGTAGCTATACTGTGTGCAGGGTAATCCTGGCACTGCAACCTCTCCAACAAGCCTCCTTATCCTCCCTAGTACTTCTCCGTACTAGCTCCCTAAGACTTGAGGATCAGAGGTTAGCATCCTTCAGATGTCTGTCCTTTTCCATGGGCACAGGCAGGATTTTTTTGCCAGCAGTGGGTATTTGTGGTAATTTACAGAAGGCATACAGGGAAGTCTGCTCGTAATATAGGAAAAGAGAAACATAGATTAACACAATGCAAATACTTTGTGCTGGCTTTCCTTGATACGTTTCCTTCCATTTTAAAGACACGGATGAATGTCAGGACCCAAACAGCTGTATTGATGGCCAGTGCATTAACACAGAAGGATCTTACAACTGTTTCTGTACACACCCAATGGTTTTGGACGCAACAGAAAAGCGATGCATCAGACCAGCAGATTCAAGTGGTATGATCCATTATACATATTACTGAAGTGAGTACACCTCTACGAGGTGGTGCTGACATGGCTACAGACCCAAAGTCTAAGCTTAGACTGGGTCATCCTTGGATGAGCCTGCTCTTCTGGAGGATTTTGGAAGGCAATGCTTGGACCATCATCTATTGATCCAGAAGGCATCATGATGTAGGACTCCACAGTGCTCCACTTTGCCTATACTGACAGGACATTGCTGGAAGTATTGTGAGATTAGGCTCAGGCTGAGGAGTCTTCAGCCAGTTCACCAGCTCTGCGTCTGCCTTGTCCAGCCTTGTAGGTAATGAGGCACAGCCTGCTTGCTGTCTCAGTAAGGCTGGGGTTTGGCTGTATGCAGGCTAAGTCTCAAGATTCAGTTCTACCAAAGTAAAATAAAAACAGGAATGACAGGGTATAGGAGGAAATAGCTAAAATTGTATGTGTGCTTTCAATTGATTAGCTTTGAAGGTACACTGAGCTCACAGTTTCAAGCTGTGGGCTTCAGGGTCACTGTTAAAGTAACTTTTGTGTTTTCTTTTAATTTCAGTAGACACTGATTTCAGAAAAAAAGTTAGATATTATGAGATTCTTGGAAACGTCTCAGAAATCCAGAGCATTATGCAGTCTGCACAGCTTTGTCTATGCCACTCATGTCTTCGAATGAAGTGTTACAATGGGTTTGATTTAATGCTGGCACTGTATAGCCATAAATCCAAAGCTCTGGTTCCTGCAATTTGCAGTGAGTTTTCCTGAGATGCTTCTGTAAAAGGAAATGGGAATGCAGACTGAATGCCTGCTTTAGTCACTCAAAATTTTAAGGCTGATATTTTGAGGAGTAATGTGGTCGCCCTGTTGTGTGGAACTGTGAAAGAACCATAGCATTTCTATTGTTCAATCTTCAGTTAAACAAACCAAGAGCAGGATTGTCCTTCGGGTTTATCTAGGATGTGAAGAGAATGCAAGAGCCCAAAGGGTCTTCTGTCATGAGACATTCGGCTGACACAACAGTGATCATCTCAGCCAGCACAGAGCGCTCAAGCCTTGTATCCCTACTGGCAATGTCCTCCTCACACAGAGCGGGAGGGGGCAAGCTGGTTCTTTTGCTGCCAGCAGAATTTGGAGTCAGTTGCAGAGACCCACTGCTGCTTTTCACTGCATATTCTGGCAAGCTCAGTAGAATAGGTGTCTTAAGTTGTGATCACCTTTGTGGTTTCAGAACTCAGTTTTGCTCTTGAGCAAAACTCTACTCACCCATGCATAATGTAAAAATGCAGGAAATTGATATGCACAGACAAAACAGAAACTTGTTTTGTGTCTACACTTATTTTTCACTTTGTGTTGGAACAAAATCAAAACCTTGCAGATGTCTTCACAAAACAATTGTGCTGGGGTTTCTATATTCCAAGTGGAAGATTAAGTTTACAGTTCCTCTCCTTCCGATCAGCAGTGATCAGAAGTTGCTGGGACTGGGAATGGTTTCTTCTGAGATCTGTGTCAAAACTATTATGCCTCTGAAATATTCCAGCCTTGGAAAAATACAGATTTTTGTTAATGTTCATAAGAATGTGACAGTAGTTCACAGCAGTGTTCTGTCTTTAACAGTAGCTGTAAGTGGATGATTAGAGACCAGGAGGGCAGATAAACAATACTTCTCTTCCCCCTCCCCAGCACTCTCTCAGCCTCCAGCTATTTTCAGCTCAGGGGATTTCCTGAGACTGATGTAGTTTGTCTGTTTAGTTAATGGGATTCTCTCTTCCAACTATTTGTCCAGTCTCCCAGGGAGCCCATGTAACATTTTTGTTCAGCTCTGCCCTAGTTGTAAAAGTTCTTTCAGATGCATTGACTACAATATAAGAAAAGCAAAATAACAACTTTAAAAGATCCATTGTGTGGATGGAATTCCCCAAACATTCACCTCTCTCCCAATGCTGGTTTTTGTCAAGCTCTGTTTAGTTCCGTGGGAGCCGAGCTGAATCCGTGTTAAGTGCTCAGCAATGACTATGATTTAGAAAGATCTGGTTTTTGGATATCCAACACAATGTGCTTTTGAATTGGCCTAATGTGACAACTCAGAACCTTTTAAGATTTTTCCAAAGCTGAACATTCAAGGGATGAGCCACCTCAGGCACTTAAAAAAGGTCATGACTTCTAAGATTAAATTTGTATTCAGCAAAGTCTAAGTTATTTTTCTAATCTAAATTTATAAAATGTATCATTATACCAGTGTCTTATTTAAATAACAGCGCTGTGATGATGACCTAATGCTGTCTTCTCCATCAGAACAAACTGAAGAAGCTGAGGTCTACCAGGACCTTTGCTGGCAGCACCTAAGTGACGATTTTGTCTGTAGTCGACCACTAGTTGGAAAGCAGACCACGTACACGGAGTGCTGCTGCCTGTACGGGGAGGCCTGGGGCATGCAGTGCGCGCTGTGTCCTATGAAGGAGTCAGGTAAGGAAACGCACACGTCACTGCTCGGAACCTAACCTGAAGCACTTCATCGCTTTAATCCCTTGCGTTTGTACCTGTGCCAATAACGTGAGAAAGAGCAAAAAACCCCTAGCCCCTCAAGTTAAGAGAAATGGGCTACCAGTAAGGACTGAAGAATTTCCAGGGAATATAATTTAGTGTTAAAAAGAAAGCTGGCTGTTGTATTTTCAAAAGACTGTATTTTGTTTACGTGTTTGGGAATCAGATACTCTTCCATGATATTTCAGGTAGAAGGTGTTACTTGTGAAGACTACAAAAGCTGAATGGATACAGAGAGAAATGTCATTGACACACAGATTTATTTCTGGGGACTGGAGAAGGGGCGAGTGGAAGCAGCATAGGTATATGTCATGCTTTGCCTGAGCTACATCAGCCCTGGTTACACAGTCTGATGATATGATACAAACTTCTCACCCCCACCCCGTATAAACTGTTCCAAGGTCTAGTTTGGATGCAGCTTTTTTACTATAAATGCGTCTTTCAGTGACATATCTTTCCATGTAGGAATACTGACCTGCACTAGTAAAGCATTTTATTGTGGACATTCCTGAATTTTCACTTGGGCCTGAGTTACTCTAATGGTAATGTTGTGGCTAAAGCAATACATGTTTTACTTGTAGGAATAACCCAGGAATTAAAAAACTACAAAGAGGAGCTCAGTGAAGCATTAATGTGGTTGTTTCTGTTGCTTGGTTGTATGCTTTTATAATTTACTTGCAAGGTCCTTGAACCTGTTCTTAGATATCTTTACTTGTTTGAGTTTGCTTTGGAAATGCAGCAACTAAAAAAAAAGCATCTGATTTTGATGATTTTGGCTGGAGTAACTGCTGGCTGATGCTTACCCCAGGAAGAGACTGAAGAAGGAAAACAGGGCATGACAGCAGCTTGATTTATAAGATTTGGAAATCTCTGGAATGTCTTTGTCAGAACAAATCTTATATGAGGACATCAAATTACTATACCTGCTAGAATAACAAATGCAGTGGAAAGAAATGTAATGTTGCCCTGTATTTGAAAGATAAATACAGGGCAACAACAAATAGCAAGAATCGTTGCTATGGCCTGGATCTCCTCAAGTGGAAAGACTGAGCAGATTAAAGGAGTTTGTCTTCGTACAAAGTTCATCACATGGTGAGAGTGACCCATCTGTGTCATGCAAACATGCAATCCTGAGGGAGCAAAGAAGAGCTGTTCCTGTTAGAGTTAAATTAGGTACAAGATTTACTTCTGGAGATTTCTAGCTAGGTACATTTAAAGCAGGATAAATCTGAAAAGAAAGAGAGAAGGACCACCAACATGGTCAGGCAAAGAGAACCTGCCTCACAAGGGAAGATGAAAAATTTCAAGCATAGCTATCGAATAAAGGCTACAAATTCTAAGACTGTTCTCTAGAGCACAATCATGGAGGACTCCCAGAAGCTTTTAATTTAAACAAAAGTGCAGGAAAAAAATTGGAACTATTTCAGTCTGAAAATACTAGATATATTTTGATCATTAGGAACACAGGATTCTGGATCCTGTGCCAACAGTGGGGTGCAAATCCCACTAGCTCGATGAAAAAAAAATTGAGAAATTAATTTTAAAATTACATGGAGGTTCCCAATGGATAACATCCTAAATATCAGTTGGATAATCCTTAGTCAAAGCTGAAGAGCATTATGCTGGATAATGAAATCTTTCTCCCTCCAAACACAAAATAACTTTTATGCGATGTTTCATTAGCATTGAGAAGTTTCTGCTTTAACTGAAACTGAGGCATACTTTGATCCCAAATACTTTAAATTATCCCTATAGATTGGAACAAAGCTAAAAATAAAAGCATGTTTATTATGTCAGAACAAACACACAAGCTCTCATTTCTTTATTGGAGATGGTATGTGCTCATTTGTCCTCACACACATGTGCACTCACCCACACAGAAACCTGGAAGCCTTTCTCTGTGTTCAGGAACATTTACCAAGAAAAATTTAAAGTTGACTGAACTGAATAAATTATTCGTTTGACATGTCTTCAGTCTGTAGCACTTAAAGTGATATCATTGGCTCAAGAGAGTGCTTTCACACCTCCAGGCCATCAGGTCACAGGTTCAAGTCCTGGCTGGGGAACCTGGAATTTCTCCATTTTTGAATACTTAGGTATTGTGTTGGCTGGGTTTACTACTGGAGGTGTTTGCTTATTTCCCCAGTTAGGGTCTTTCTGAAGATTTTTAACACATGTTAAAGAAGACCTGCCGATGTGAAAAGCATTATCACCACAAGACTTTCACCATGAAATGAGTCGGATCATAGTACAGATCTGTGGTTTCCTTTTACCTTGTTTATAGTCCCATTGTATTTGAAGATCTAGTCAACACCCTTAGAAAGAAGGAAATACAGCCCTACCAGCATAAGTGATACTTTTGCAAGTCCCTTCTAAAGATATTAATGCTTTATTAAAAATAACCTCTAGCTTTTGTAACCCAACTTTTCTTTAAAGTGCTTCCATTTTTCATTATTAAGATTTAAATATCCTGTTCAAGTGGGACCCGGTATAAAACCAGTGAGAAGATAGAGCACTTTTGTAAGAATTTATCCATATTAAGCAAAAATAAATACGATCTTAAATCAGCCTGAAAACAGAACTTACATGGTTGCTACTGTTTCTAAAAACTACTAATCTGTGCTTAATTAAACAAACTCCACTGAAATGACTCCAAACATTCAGAGACTGAGACAAAAATAAGTAGCATTTTTTGATATTGCAACAAATATCAACAGCAACATCTTAACAGTAAGACTGATAAGTATTTTGATGACAACATTGAGGAACAAGTTCAAAGTCCTGATCAAAATACTGCAAACACGAGCTGTAGTGCTGTGGTTGAGTACATCTGACTCGTGCAAACAAGGGATGTAAAGACATTGTTTTCACTTACATTATTATCTTTTGATATCATCATTGCAGATACTTTCACAGATTTCATCAGTACCAAAATGTTGACTACTGAAGTGTATTCTCTCTAAGCTCATGTGTCATTAGTGTGTATTTGCCCAAAGAGCAGTAATAACAGTTTAGTAATTATTCTTAAAAAACTTCTGTGTTATTTAAGGTTTGTCATTGGCAATCTGTAGAAATTGACCAGTTGAGGAAAATTAGAAAATTGGATAGATTAGAAAATTAGATACATTTTGGTTTAGAAAACAACAAAACAACAAACAACAGCAAAACATCTTTTCTTCATTTCACCCACCCAAATAAATACATGTTGGATGCCTGACCTTTGGAAATTTTGCTTCCTTGGTCAGTTTCCTCTTAATGCCTACCAGCCCAATTCTCTCCATCCAGAGTCCATGGTCTATTTACTGGTAGCAGGACAGGCACCAAGAGGTTTAGCAGCTGGGTCAAAGCCTCCATGCCAGAAAACAGAGCAACTGGCCCAGACTGAAAAAATCTGAAATCTAAAATAAAGCCATATACACCTCAAGTTAACTTGAACTTGTAGGACCTGAACTATAAATGTTCTGAGACTCCAGAAACTCCTGTGAGACCCTTAGGGGACTGGAATGGATTTTAGGCAAGGAAATTTGAAGAGAGGAGATAGAACTAACAACTAGAAAATGTTGAATAATGTGGTGTGCGGGGGTCAGCATTTAATTTACAGAGACAGCCTATTTTTGTATTTGCAAAATGGTAGTTTTGAGGCTATTGCAGCGCAGTACCACCTTTGCTTCAATAACACCTTAAGATGCTGGTACGGTGGTATTAGGAGCCCTTGAACCAAAGAGATGTCAGTCAGTTAAGGAGGGTACTTTCTTTTCTGTAGCTGGCTGCCTGGAGAAGCTTTCATACAGAAAACCAGGGTGAGGTAGGTCTGGGACTCAGCAGCTTTACCAGATATTTTAATAACTGTTGAGAGTGGGGGTACATTACTACATCTGTAACTTAGACTTTTTTGGTGTGAGTACTAAGATAATGTCATGAACACATTCTTAGGCAACTGGAAAAGGCACCAGCATTCAGTTTATCAGCCTGCTTATTTGTATATCCTTAGAAATTCTTTTTCTACTCTTAAGTTTTAAATTCTATTACTTTGTGGGGTTTTATGGAACCACTTTATGTTTAGAAGATCTGCAGAAAAGACAATGGTAGATCTCCAGTCATTAGATGTTTCAGATGTTCTGTGGGATTAGAAGTCACATAAAGAACTGTTGTTTATATTGTATTTGAAATTTCTCTTTATCTCCACCTTAGCATTTGCAAAGACCATGCCGGAAGAACACTAAGAGTAGTGGGTAATGTGGATCACCTGGGCTGTTGTATAATGCAGGATTTCTCTTGGACAATTTCATATTGTGGTTTTTATACAGATACCCACACCAGTGCTGGTCCTGCCAGTTTTTCCTTCCATCAGGAAAGATAAATCAGCACCCTGAGCAATATATTCCCCTGTCCTGTTCTAGACACATGCTTTACAATGAGATGCTGTCCTAGAAGTGGTTATCTCTTTCCATGGATTAAAATGGACAATGAACAACTAATTCAGATGCAGACCCTCAGAGATGCCTACATGGAGTTGAATTCTGCCCATTTCTGGCAGAGCAGATTGTTTGGATTGCATTTTTGCTGCAAAGGAACTCTGTGTATCCTTTGTAAACATTATGAGTTAGTTCTGGGCTGAGCTTCCATATTATGAGAACATAGTGTTCCCTTTAAGTTCTGGCTAATGTCATTCATGAAGATCTGGAAGTACAGGGAAAAAACAATGTGTAAAGGATGAGTTTTCATCTCGCCTCTTTTGGGATGGTAAAGATCAGCAGGAAGGCACTGGATTCACTTCTGTAGATCATTGCTCATCTTTCCATTTAGGATGGCATTGTGCCTCCTTCCTTTGTGGTAAGGACTCTGGTCAAATGGATTATCCTCTGGGCTTTAAATATTGCAGTGATTGGGCCTTGAATATGCAAATTCTTGTGTTTGGTTGTGCAGATTTTTGGCTGATTTAATTTCTGTTGAGGAAGAGTTTCAGTGTTTTTTCTGAAGGTTAGGAGAGACATGCAGAGTAGCTTTGGCTAAAGGTTCTTTCTCTCAGAAACTCACATTCCAAGTGTACATGGAAATCAGCAAGGAGTGAGAAGGCCATATGCAAAGTTGTGTCAGAAACAACCTGACTTTTACTACAACTTTTAACTATCTACTTGGAGCAAAAGGAATGGGAAGATCATTTTAGAAAACTTGAGCAGCATTAGTAGAGGAACAAAAGGTCACTACCAAGAGGTTTTGAGACAATCAATTTGGTAATTATTTCAGTTTAGCAAGAGCTTTACAACCACTGTGAATCTTTTCCAGGGATTTCATTTAGAGTGTGTTCATGAGGGAATATGAACATCCTTCTTAACTAATGAAAAATAACCTTTAAGACTGACACCCTTACCTTTTTTCTTGTGTTGTAGAATAGATATCAATGCTGTTCACTGCAAACCTTAGCATCTATCCATGGGAAACATCAATGAAGCTTTCAAAACTGTCAAATTGCACAATCTAAATATAGAGCAGAAATATCTTTAGCTTTGGTTCTCATATGATACAATCTCCTGAGACAGCATAAACTTAACCAATTTAGATTGATGTTCAGAACCTTTGGTGAAACTGTTGTATTCTTAAATAATTTGAAGGATCTGATTTGGTTTCTTAGTCTTGGATCCTTTTGTGTGTGTGATGGTGACAATTCTGAGGAGCTGAAACAGAAATAAAGCTTTCTTTCTGGGCAGGAGCTGGACTGGCTGTGGTGTAGTTGTTTCATGGTTGCGTCAGGAAAAACTTTTATATAACATTTTACTTTAAATACGTGAAATATGGAATAATGTTTCTGACATTAGGAATTTTAGGCCTCTGGGTACAAAGAAGACCCGCAAGGGCTTGCTCAGTTACAACTATATATGCAAATTAGATGCACATTTGCACAGCTGCATTTTTGCTAGCAAGCACCTTAAAGCCAGTCGGTCCATACAATTTACATTGTGTTGTCTCTATCAGCCAAGCTTTCATCACCAATTACAGCTAACATCTGTGCCAGTACACGTGTGTCTAGATGTAATCCCCTAACACTTGTTTAATATGCAATACTTCTGACTTTAAAAATGTCCCTTACATTTTTAGAAGCATACATCAGCTTCCTTTTATAATAGCCACCCTAAGTTATACAACAAGCTGTCTCTATGCTTTATTTGCAAGTTATGGGAAAAACTTAGAAACACATGGACCAATGTAGACTAAGCTATATTAAAAACAAAGGGTTTTTTTTTTCCTTTTGAACTGTAGTTATATTGTCCCTGATCACAGCCAAGAGATGAGTGAACAGAAAAAATCAACTGATAAGAAAAAGGTTTCTTCATTCATTGTGAATTATAGAATATTTTCTTTCAACTTTACTTGAAAGATTAGTTTCAAAGTGAGTATTAATTTCTGTGACAACTAAAATGCTTCTGTCATTCAGGGGTAGTTATGTATTCTGACTTGGTCTCTGCCCCCTTACCACCTTCTTGATCTCAGTTTCCTGTTGTCATCTCCCTAGGGCAATGTCATGCTGTTCTCCCATTTGAATACTTACCTGCAAGTTTCTGTGCACCAGTCATGCTTTCACCCACAAATCTTACAGCACTCTGTTCATGCAGTTCCCTCCCCTGGAAAACTGTGACCAACACACATTACAGTGACCCAAAATACATTACTTTTAATTTGAACTGTAGGAACATAGCACAACAAGGGGAAAAGTTTAAAACAACAGAAAGTGTCATTGCTGTAACTTGTTCTATCCTCCACAGGGGCACTCTGATGGGTTCATTTCTGTCAGAGATCCAAGTCTCAAGTCTACCTTATTTCAAAACACCAGTTCTCATGACCTTTACAGATGTGGCCCCCCCATATACCTTTCAGTCATTGTACTCTCCTCTCTGCACACCCTTTTTTTCCCTGGGGAAAAAAAAAGGGGAAAAAAAAAAAGCAACAGAAAGAAGAAGAAAAAGACTAGCTGAGAAAGGTGGAATAGATAACTTACCGTTGTTATTGCTCCTGCATTTCTACTGTTGGTTTCTTAGGTGAGTTGCTGTTGCTTCCCTTGGGTTTACTGCCCGAGCACCTAGTGACTGAATTAACACATTATAAAAGACAACAGATTTAGTCGACACTACTTGGACAGCTAAACAGAACATACAATATTAAGAGAGTATTACAGGTATAAGACCTAAAAATTCAGACATTCAGAATTTGATTTTTGAGGGACCAATGGGGCAAGAAAGAAGTTTCTGTTGTCAACATTTCTTAATTCTTCCTTAGATGTTGAACAACTTTGCATTGGTAGACATGCAATAAATAATAATCTTGCATGATCTTCAGAGTACGCAACTCTCATGTACGTGAGAGCTCCAGCTCTATGGATTTTCAAAAGTTCCAACTGCTTTCTTCAGAAATAAAACATTGTTTATACTACCAGTATCACTAATGGCAAAATTAGCGCTGAGTAATCTGGGAAGCCAGTGTACAGGTTCTGCTCAGCCCTTCCCATCAGATCACATTCATGTGGAAGAGGCAGTGATCCCTAAGAGCTGCTTGTCTTGTCCCTCTGCCTTTCAATGACTGTTTTTATGTGGTGGTTTCTTCCACACAAGCCAGATGAATTAGTATTTTGTGGTAGAACACAGATTTCCTTTGCCAAGAACATTTGTGGGCATCTGTGAGAAAGTGCTTTTACTATTCTGCATAGCTTTCCTGTGTGTCCATTACATATGAATGAAGGGATCATTGTGAGATGACAACCTGTCCCCATGCATGGATGTTAATCTGGAGTTAGATGTGGGGAAGAAAGAATGGGGTGTTTCTGGTCCTATGACAACTCTTAAACTATGCTCATTATCACAGTATCTCAGTGGGAAGCTGTGCAGTCAGGGATGTAAGTAACTTTTGCTATATGTAGTTTATTTTGCCATGCTGGCTTTGTTTCCTGTGCCCTGGGATGTTGCTCTTGGGCAATGTACTTTGTTCTCTGGGAGAGGAAAGTGGTGTTTGAATATTATTACTGTATATAAATATATTCTGGAGGGCATACCTCAAAGGAAACCACTTTGCTCTTGCAGCAGAATGTGGTGGGATTTACAATGATTTTTCAGTTCTCTGGGGAGTTCATGCTGCAGACTTGGACTGTCAGCCATGGCAGCTCTGAGTGTGCACAGACAAGCTTTGCCTGTACTGCTCCGTCTTGTGCTCTCAAAGGGCCAAGTTGTTGACCACAGAATTCAAACAGACTATTTGAACACTTTAGTGTTTTCAGTACAAAATAAAATCGTTCCAGGTGGAGGAGATACTACCTGTAAAAATAAAATTACAGTGCTGGACATCAAGTAGGGCTGTGCTCTGTACTGTCTAGAGGCAGTCTGGACTTATCCAACTATTTGCTGTCTGGGACAGTTCTACACAGCATGAGGTTTCTGGCTCTGCAACCATCTGCAATTCTTGGATTCTGTATCTGCTTAGGGCTTTTTTTCCTCCCTCTCTTTTGGTGGTTTTTCTTTCCCGTCCTTTCTTTGCCTGATTCTCAGAACACCAGGCAATCTTCACAGAACCAGAAGCTAAATAGACTGTAGCAACAGTAAGGGAGCAACCTGGGTTGCTCTATTTTAACAATATTTCTGTTTTTGAATAAATTTTGTTGTATGTCTTTTAGTAAAGGGTAGTAAAAACAGAGTTGACACAATTTTTATTTGATTTATAAATTCAAATCTTTATAAAGTCAAATTCTGCATAAGCATTTCAAACATGGACTCTGACACCTAAAATGAAGAGTTACTTTGGTCTCAACTTGTGTTTTCTAGCTTTTAGAGAGGGGCACAAAATCAGATGTAACTCTTTCTTCTGTATATTTCCCCATGCTCTGAGCTTCACAGCCAAGGAGACTTTGAACAGCACTCACACTTCTAAGCCTGTGGGTTGAAGATACAGTTTGTAGATAAGCGTGGGCTATTTTAGAAGTATTTTTCATTCTGATTTCTGCATTTCTGATAATGCCAGAAATATTGGCTGTACCTGCCCCAATTTACTTCTCCTGGGGAGGCTTCTGCTAGCAGCCATGATGGTTTGGGATAACCTTTGTTCCACAGAATGGGGAGTATAAACAGAGATAGCCCTGGAGAGAAGTGCATCAGCAGTGGGATACACAGCATCCCTTGGCTCTTGCTTCCCATGCAGAACAGAAGAACCTGACCTATAACTTTTTGTACAGTTATTGAATCAAATCTATCCCTGGTGTTATCCCTATTATGACTTAATAGTATATATTTGGCTCATTAACATTTTAATGACATCTTTCTTAAAGAGAGAATGCTTTCTGGAAATTTTCTTTTCTGCAGATTTATGGTGTTACTAGGAAGATAAGTTTATTTCCAGCAAATATGAACCACAGCTCACTGGGACTAATGTAATGCAGCCTGTGTTACAAGTGTGTTTACTTTTATATCTTATTTTCTTTCCCCCCTCAGAGGATTACGCCCAGCTGTGCAACATTCCTGTTCCAGGATCTCGACGGCCATATGGACAGGATGCTTTAGTTGACTTTGAGGAGCACTACACTCCAGAAACCAATCCATACTTCGTTGAGGACCGTAAGCGAGATTCTCTGTTATGTAAAAGACTTGAAATGAGATTTTTACTTCAGTTTTTTTCCCTGCAGCCAGTTTCATTCTTCTCTTTGCTTCTGGGTAGAGTGGCCTATTTATGCTTTAGTTATTTCTATTACACTAGCTTTCAGTCAGGTGTTCCAGTTCAAGAGCCAGGTTTGTATAAGAGTCCAGTTAGGCTCAGTGTACAATTCATTTTTAATCTAGTGAAACAGTTTGTGCCAAGTATACTAAATTTGTGTTTACCAACAGTTTTACAGCTCAAGGTCAAAAGGCTTGCCAATTTTCCTTCTCACAAATTGATTTTCCTTTGGAGCATGGGACTGATTTCTCCAGAGTGTGTTAAATTTAGAAGTGAAAAAAAACCTCTTCATCTTTCCATGATTTCCCAGCAGAACTTCTATGGGTGAAATGAGAGCATGCAAGTCATTCTTGCTCAACAGAGAAAATGTACAGCACAATGTGATTAAAGAATACACATATGTATGGACTTCAGGCTGGATGTTATGGCCTGCCAAGCAGGGTGTGAGGGATTGTACACAGCGTCTCGCTTGTACTTGAGGAGTATCAGGGTTCTTTATGTTGGGTTGGGCCCAGCTGACTGTTAAAATTTGCAGAACATAAATGCTTACAGATTTCAGCATCTTCCTCAAAATCAGGCACCCTGTACAGGTCCAGAATATTTCATCACAGTTCTAGAGAAGGAAAAGTGGAAATATCAGAAGGAGCTGGTAATTTCTCATGCTTTACATACATACAGCCTGCAAGTTGCCACTCTGCTCTTCCCCAGTCAGTGTTACAGGGTGTTGATGTGTAACTGAAATGTCACACAGCTGGAAACTACTGATTACACCACAAAAAACCCAGAACAATGACTGGGTAAGCAATCTTAATGTACTGTCAATCTGGAAAGAAGCATTTCACAAAGTATAAACAAGGTATATAATTTAGTGGTAAATAAATACGATAAATTGTGGAAAGTTTTGAATCCACAGCTGAGACCACATCACAGAATGGCTGCAGTGGGAAGGGACCTTAAAGATCATCTAGTTCCAATCTCTTAGGGACAGAGGCTTAAGAGCTTATGTCTCTTGCTCCCATCCTATCACCGAATCAGATGAGTCATCCTGTTTAGAGCATCAGAGACTTCAAGATCACAATCCTGCTGCAGGCTGTGTGAGGAATACAACAGCACATCTCATCCCACGGCAGGGCCATGTACTTCAGTGCAATATTTATCATTGTGCATTCAATTTCTACAGAAGCAAATACATACCTCAGAATTACAATACAGGTCCCATTGAGCTGTTTTGAACTAGAGTATATTTTGTGAAGTAGAACTTGCTGTGAGTGATACATATTTTAGTTTTAGCTAATAAAAGTTACAACATACTGTATTCATGACAGAGAGAGGAAGAGAAAAAATATGTATATATATGTTTATGCACCTGCATATATACCTACATATAAGCTATATTTCTAGTAAATTATGGGGGGGGGGGGCGTTATTTGAAAAATATCTGTGTATTTGGGAGGACTCCTTTCCCTTTTGGCACTGTTTTCTAAATTAGAAAAGGTCTTTACTTTAAAGGTCTCTCCTGAGCTCTCTACAAGTTCTGCCAGAGGACTCCAGCAAGTAATGAAACTTGGTTACCTACATCATGACAGTGCTCAATATCCTTAATACTATTGCACTGAGAAGTGATTTACTAGGCTCATGAAAAAGACTGCAATGTTTCCCATTTAATGTACACTTGTATACATCCTGTGTATTATATATGTTCTTGAGATGTGACATTTGTCAGCAAGTGCTTACTTCACATTATGTGTTCGATGTCTTCAGAATGCACTTAGCCTATTACTGACCAGCTTGATCCTTACTCAGAAGCCCACCGTGCTAGAAAATCCAGGATAGGAACAGTATTTGTAGTCAAAAAGTGAGGGAGTGGAAATGGCAGTATGGAAGTTACATGGATGAAGATATGGAAAGGGCAGAGTAGGAAAGGAAAAAGCAGTTCAGTAGAAAAGACGGCCTCAAGGACCAAGACAGGATGGAGTAAATAAGAAAAGACAAGAGAAAAAAATGTAAGGAAGGGAAAAATTCATATTCCTAGGTAGCTTAGCAAATACATGTATCACAGCTGTTGCAATATGAATGAGTAAACAGTTTTTCAATAAGTTGCTGGCTTGTTGGCGGAGCCACTACCTGTTACAGGACAGATGGGGAGATATATCCTACTCTATTCCACTCCAATTTCCCCTCTATATTCACTGTGCTATTAAATTTATGACTCAAACATTCTCAGCTTTTTCCACAGAAGTCTGTTTGATGTGATGGGCTGCCATCTGCAGTCCTGTTACATCACTGCTCCATGAGCAGAAAGCTAGTGAAAAAAAAAAAAATTAGAGGAACAGTTCAGTCCTAGAGACAATCTCTGAACATGTAAAAATGTAAAATAATTTTGTAAGTATAAATCCTTCCTTATATACAAAAGCATAACTGTCACAAAAGCCCTAAGGCAGGGAGCACAAAAAGCATTATACAAACCACTGAATACAAAGACAACTCTTTGTATAAGAGGTGAAAAAAAAAAAAAAGCTCAACTCTTTGAGCTTTGACTGCTCACCATCTAGAATTATGACAAGGAGGAATTGGTAGATTATAGGTATTTGTACTGGCACGAGTCACTAAAGCACAAGCCAAAGGGCTGTTAACAAAAAACCACAACAGGAAAGCAGTCTCTGATTTCTTCTTATTTTCCTTATGGCAGCTGGGATTGATTTTTTTTTAATATGTTTTCTTCTGGATAAATTTTAATGCATCTCTTACCTCTCTACATACACACCTATTTCTACAATACTGTTTTAAGAAATTTTCCCAAATTGCATGACCACTTGTTTCCTTAAAGGATGATAAACATAACAATTGAAATAAAAGGTGCTATTTAGAAAACACTGACTTACCCTTTAAAAAATAAACAATGAAATTATGGAGCTTCCATTCTACAAAAAAAAAAATCACAGATTTTTAACACAAAATAAAACTGAAGAGTTAACCAAGTTATTCAGTTTCCATCTTGAAATGTATCACAGCACTTTTCTGGTACGTTTAAAACTCCAGATGGTGCAGCTCTGCTAAAGCTGACCTATTTTCTGCAAAGTCAAGTCACATTCCAGTAAACTTCTGAGAGAATTTCAGTCTTCCACTATATATTTGGGTATACTGGTTCAATAGCTTTGTGACCTACTTGTTTGCAATTCTTTCTCCTCCCAGGTTTCCTGAACAGCTTTGAGGAGCTACAAGCAGAGGAATGTGGTATTCTGAATGGATGTGAAAATGGCCGATGTGTAAGAGTCCAGGAGGGCTACACCTGTGACTGCTTTGATGGTTATCACCTGGACATGGCCAAAATGACCTGTGTTGGTGAGGATAGCATATCACCTGTAATATCCCCTGATACCTCCTGCTAGTCTGTCAGTTTACTCAGTCACTTGACCTTAGGAAGCCTTGAACAAAGGATTTAGGAATGATCACCTAAATTATATTAAAGATCCAAGCTTTGTTTTATTTACTTCAAAGGCTAGTAATTATTGTTACAAAAATATCTTGGTGTTCCTCAGTGCATCTCGGTCATTACAGCTGTGTTCAGTTAAGTGTGGAAGTGAACAGACACACATTTGTGGAATGAAGCTTAAAATTATATCAAGACTTTAATGTACCAAATGTTTTTCAAAGGCTTAAGTAAGCTAGGAGGGTGGAACTGGATCCAGAGCAGAAGAGTGATTTTAAGAGTGGATTTTTAGAGTGGATTCGGCGTGATTGCCTAAATATGCATATAACCAGCTTGTGAAGTTTAGCTCCTGATTTTCACAGATTTCAGCAGTCAACAGACTCAACTATTTCTCTCACTCTCAGACTAGTAAATCTGCATGTTTACTAACCAATACATCTATATCTTCAGTTAAAACAACTAAACATGGGAACAGCAAATGTCAGTGAGAAGATGAAGCAAAACAACTACCCCTCAGTGTAGAAGCCTAGTACAGTGTGATTATTTCAGTTTAAGGTCTGCACTAATCTTGTTTAGCATTTTGCTTTGTGACACACAGCTGAAATCCCCCAGCTCTATGAGGAGGAGCTGCCTATGTGCCTTGTAATCTTCAGGACTTTATGGCAAGCTGGCCTCCTTAGTAAGAAAAGATGTGGCTGCTGTGTATGTCAGGCCAAAGCTGTGTGGTGTTGAGTGCAGGTAGTTTGTCCTCACAACTATTCACTTGACAACACCAGTAGCTGCTAAAGTATTCAGCTGGTAAAGTACAGATGTTATGCTAAGAACTTCGAGATTCTTTCTTAAAAGTCACTTTTCAGTCATCAGATAGACACATGTAAGTGGTTACTTAATGTTGTTGTGCAGCTGGGCTGAATTTGGACTTGGTAATCTAACAGTTTAAGGCCTTTTAACATCCTATTGATTTCCTATGCTAACTTCCACCTCTTCCCAATTAATCTTTTAGAGCCTTGGCCCAGCCTAATTCCACCCAACTGGAACTGAAAATAAAGTTCTCAGGGCATTTTTGGAAATTGTTCTAGTCCTAACAATGCTGGAACTAAATAAGTATTAACTACACACCAGAGTTAAGTACATGTGTCTTTTGATGTCTCCTTTTTGCAGATGTGAATGAGTGCAACGAGCTGAACAACAGGATGTCCCTCTGCAAGAATGCCAAATGCATTAACACGGAAGGGTCCTACAAGTGCTTGTGTCTCCCTGGGTACGTGCCTTCAGACAAGCCAAACTACTGCACACCACTGAACTCAGAACCAGAGAGTGAACTGGAGTAGAGGAAAATCTCCATATCCTAAGCCCATATACTCTGCACTGTATAAAGAAAAGGAAGAAAAGTATTTAACTTGCGAAGAGAAGGCACCAGAGTAGCAAACAGAAGGGGAGAAAAGGGTTAAAATATATCAAAGGTGAGACATGATGGGTTGGTTGTTTATCAGCTTCACTGAAGTGACAGACCAAATGGACACATTGCTCTGTATGAAAGAAACAAGTATATAGTGTGTTCATAAAAAAAATCTTTGAAAATAATCAAAAACAGTGCTGTTATTTGAAACAGAAGAGCTTTGGTTTTTTGTTTTTTGGTTTTTTTTTGGATTTTTTTTTACTATTGCTTGATTAATTTGGCATTTAAATAGTGATGGAAATATTTTATATTACTATGTCATTTTTTTGATTGTTCATTTCCTTGCCTACTGTTTCTTTTCAGACCTTTTTTCTGATCAGTACGAATTCTATGATACAGATATTCTTAGTCCATTTTATAAGACCTGTCACACAGGGTGATGCTCCTCCTTCCCTGGAACATTGGTCAGTGACTTTTTTTTTAATTTGCTAGTTGTCTGCCCTGTGGAGCAGGCACCATTTGTTTTCAAATGTTTATATACCTTGGCGAAAAGTCTTTATATTCATTTTGTATCCTGTATGGTTGTTACTGCACTTAAAGTCTTTAGAAACTTTCTTGCCAAGTTCAAAGCTGCTAGTGGACAACATTGGATTCCTTTTGTACATTAAACCAAAAGATTTTAGCTCACATCTCTATTGTAATGTGTAAATTGAACACAGGAGAGATCTTGTATGATTACCCTAACATATTAAAGCTGTATATTAAAACTCAATAAAATCACATTTTTTTAGAAAAAAGTCCTATTTACTAATTTTGGCTTCTTTCCTCTGCTCTCCCATCCTTTCTTTTTTTTTTTTTTTGATGTTTGTTTTACAAAAATCAGCCCTCAGGTGTTTACAAGAATCAGCCTCTCAGTACTAGATTTAATTTACATTACAATAATCTTAGGGAGTTGTCTGGCTAGTTTTTCCTTCTTGTTCTGTTTTAATGAGACCAGAACCTGAATTAGTTAATGCCTGAAGTTAGGCTTCCAGGGGGAAGATTTCAAACACAGACCTACAGAAACTGTTTGACTTGGAAGCTGATGCACATGGAATTTTTTTCTTTCCTGGTTTAGGCATGTTTCCCACTAAATCTGCAAATAACACTCTACAGTATGATGGCCTGGTTTTCAGAAATACTGAGGAGAAGGGGGAGAATTTCCTTTTCTTGATGAACTGTACCTTCCCATCAGCTCTTATTTTTCAGTGGAAGGGGAGAAGGAGATTAGGAGACTGACAGATGTTTCACTCTGACCTTCTCCAGAGTGAAAGATCTTCTTTCAGAAATCCTGAAACAGGTCCTTTTCATATTTTTTCAAATGAAATTGTTTGCTGTGTCTTTTAGACCTGTCCTGCATTAAAAGGAGAAGGATAAGTTGAGATTTTTAAATTCAGTCCAGTTGTCTAAAAATTAGGTTATTATTTCTCATTTCACAAAAAAAAAAATGTTTAGATTCTGAATAAAATTTATTTTCCAATATTCAGGTCAGCCACTGAACCAAAAATATCATAAGCTCTATCCCTTTCAGTTCTGCCCACTGCAGTAGATCTTACTAAAGTCCATGTGACTGTAAATGTGCAGTAGCATCTGTCCTTCCCAGCACCCTTTTCTCTGTCTGCTGGAACCTGACACTAGGACTAGTGGAGATACTGTCAAAATGCATTAAAACATTCTCAATAAAACTCTGGAAAGGGGCATCTTTAGGGAAGAGATTCTTTGTGAAGTGCTGAACTCTCTACTTTTCTAGAATTAGGCAGGAGAGGGTGGAGGGCCAGTTACTCTTCTAGTCGAAAAGAGGTGGATTACAAACACTAGAGCTGGTCTATAATTACACTCACAAAAATAATTCTTGCTTACCTGCTGTGGTTAAGGAAGAAAGAGGGAAGATCTAGTCTTATTAGTGAATGCTGTAACTAAAGAGCTCTTAGTTGTCCTGCTTGAGTTAATCCTATAATCTTAATAAAGAGCAAGGTCACAGTTACAACCTTTCACTGGGTTCATTCAGGATAAGCCCTGGGCTGCTTTCAGCCACCATTAAAATTCATAGACAAGACAGTGCTCTCCTGACTCCCACCTCCTCCTGCTTCAGTCACCAGATGTGTTCATCTCTGTAAGACAGCCTAGGTCCCAAGCCACCACTGCAGCTCTCACCCCAGCCTCAGATTTTCACCATCCCAGTACTCCATCAGTCCATACACAGGTAGCACCTGTTTGCAGGTGTGAGTGCCAGGACAGGCTGACAGAGGCAGATGCATTGGCACAACTGCTGCCAAACTAGATATTGTCCATGCATTCAGCAGGGAGGATTAGTTGAGTTATTTGTCTCTAGCTGTTCATCAAACTTCACAGACCTCAGATTGTGCTGGCCTTTTGCTCTAGTTTGCCTTATAGATATGGTTGAAATCGGTCACAGCATTGAAAACTACCATTAGGTTCAGAGTGATGGCTTATGCTGGCTCTGGTTCCATGGAAAACTAATCCCCCAGCAAACTTAAACTATCTCTTCGCCTCTCAGTTTCTGTTGGCAGCAATTCTCAAAAAACATTTTAGTGTATCCAGCCATCTTCCATCTCCCCTACCTAATTCAAGAGGGCAGCAGTTGACCCAAGCCCTGAATGAAGCTTGAATGAATGAATGAAGCTTTTGCTGGTTCAATAGCCATGTGCTCATTACAGCCACACACTTCTATCACTCACAGACACTGTATGAGCAGCAGACTTTGTGTGCGCTTGTGCCTTTCCCTTCCACCTCTTTGTACCTCTAATGTGCCTTGAAACACACACAAGGAAGCCAAAGGCAGACGAAGAAGCCTAAATCCCACTTACATCCCAGTGCTCAGTATTCCACATTGCCTGGCTCCGGGCCTTCAGAAATGCTTTGACAAAGGAACCACAATTGAAAGAATTAAGTGAAATTCAGCCTCGAGCCCACCTACTTTGCCCCAGTATAGCAAGGCTGGTTCTGTCATTTCACCTGAAAAGCTGCAGGGCTTAGGAATACAATTTTGATTCATAGTTAAACAAATATTTTCTTAACATGATTAAGACAAGGGATTGGACACTATGGGTGTAGCCATTTTAGTTGTTACAAGGGCTGCGGTTTAGGTGAGAGCCTTCAAAATACAGAAACCACCACGTACAGTTCCATGATTCAAGATTCTGAGTACAGCAGAATCTGGAACTGATTACAATTTATACCAAATGGCACCAATACTTTATACATCCATATGGATCCTCTAAAAAAAAAATCAGTCCTTTTTCAGGCAGACATTTCCTTGCTACAAAAAATAAAATTGCTGACATGGTAGAATTGAATTCTGCTAGTTTCCTTTTAATGCTGCTGTGTTAATGAGAATGAAGTTACTATGGAACAAGAGTTATGTGCATTTCAGCTAGAAAGATAGTTGATATGAACAGATACTTTCATGCTGGGATGCTATTCAGTGAAAAAATTAGCCGGTGTTAAAACTATCAAAGTGAACACTAACATTTCTTGGGAAAAAAACTCTCACAGCTGGACAGATCATTTGGGTCCAAGAGAAAACTCAAAGTGATGACAAATATTCAGCTAGTCAGTGGCAACTGACATACTCGAGTAAATTCCCGACTAAGAGAAGTCCTAGAATGCTAAAGGCACAGAAGGACTTGTCATGACCTATTAGCTCACATTGATCGTTACCCTCATGTGGGTTGAATCTGAGTTTGGCAGCAGAGGGGCTCCTGGCTTTGGCACTTTCCTAATTCCTCAAAAAGAAAGGTGACAGACCCAATTAGAGCATGTCACAGGCCTGATCTGGGCAGCAATTAAACCACAGTGCATTCCTTCAAAGTGCACGGCAAACTCAGGAACCCCACTGCTGCCTCTATAAGACACTACAGTATTGTTCTTTTAACAATGCCACCCACTTTGAAGGGCAGTTTGTGCGTGCTGGGGCCTCTTTTAACACCAAGCAGGCCAAGGGAGTTATTAAGGAGCCATTCAAGCAAAGAAGGGGTGAATTGCTGTGTGTAACAGAGGCTACTGTTCACCTCTGACTAGTGTAGTCACTGTCCCTGGAAGTGTTTAAGGAAAGACTGGATGTGGCACTCAGTGCCATGATCCAGTTCACATGGTGATGTTTGATCATAGGTTGGACTCAATGATCTCAGAGGTCTTTTTCAAACTGATTGATTCTGTGATTATTTGGTATTTGTATAGCTTTTTCTATCAGAAGATCTGAAATTTACCTAGGACGCTGAACACGATGCATCCAGAAGAGAAGCAGAATAACTGAGGGAATGAGGAAAATCAGCCATATGCTGAAGGTTTCTCAATGAGTGGCACCTTGTGAGAGTAACAGAGGCTGCTACAGGACTGGCCTACTATCACTACTTTCATCTCCAGGAATAACTTCACACAACAGCAGGACTGGAAAATCTGGGCCCATCTAGGGTACCACCTCCACAGCTGGCACAGCTGTGCAAGATCTTGAATCCAAAGACCACTTTGCTCCTCACCAACCATTACCACTTCAGTGCCCCTGTGCCAACAAAAAGAGATTTTAGTACCTGGTGGGGAAAGAATAGCATAAACCAAGGAAATGCAGGATGTCAGGTTTCCTTCAAGACCACTGGATCACCAGATAGATATTTTGACAGTCTTCAGGCTGCATGTTTGCCCCACATAGGTCTGAGGCCTGTGCTCACTTTGCTCTTTCTCCTCCAGATTGCCTCAGCACCTGAACAACCTCACTGAACTCTGAAGTTTTCCCTGCCAAAGGTAGGAGATTGCATTAGGGGCCTCCAGAGGTCACTTCCAAGCTACATATTTCCATGTGATCTGGCACAGCAGCCTCTGTGGCCTGTCCTTATGTGAGATAGGTAAGGGGACAGAGGGAACATGACCTCCTCTCCTACTTCTCCCACACCAGAGCATGTGCCAGGTGCACTTTGGAGAGAACAGAGCACCAGCCTGCTCAGCCCACGTCAGGAGAATCCCATCCAGAAGGAGCAGTATGCACAATGTGCACTGTTGCTTGCAATTACCCCATATGTTCTTGAAGAGTTAAATGGCAACCTCAGGAAGAAGAGAAGTTCTGCAATTTTTGTCCCGATAAAAGACACAGAGGAGGGAGGAAATTAGGATATTCTTATTTTATTCATCACTGTCTTTCCCTTCCCCTCAAGTCATGCTTTGCCACACACTGCTTTCCATTAGCTGTGAACTGAGGAGGATGGAGAGGATAATGCTAGCCAGCATGGAAAATCTCTACGTGACAATTTCAGCATCACCTCCAACCCCTATCTACTCAGGCTGCCAGGATCCATTCTGAGCTGCATTTTTCCAAAGCTCTCCGTATTGATTTAGCTCTCCTCCCACTGAAACCTGTGGCACCTACATGGATTCCAGTGGGAACAGGGAAAAGGCTGTGCCAAACTCTTTTGAAAAAAATCCCACCATGTGTGTTTAATGAGGAATGTCTCTGGCAGAAAAATTTTGAGTGCAGCTAAGCAGATTTTTTGTTTCTTTCACATTAAAAGTTCAATTTCTGCCACTTCTCATCCAGGCAGTAGCTGCCCGGAAGAGTGGGTAAGACGTGTTCCAAAATCCCCAGGAGGATATTGTCTGTTTTAAACCAAAATTGAATGAAACTTTACTGTTATCATGGTGGTCCCTGTAACTTGGTGAGTGGGCACTCTTCTCAGGATGTGACACACCTGTCCTTCTTGCAGCAGGCAGCCACCCAGCTCATCTCTGGGCACAAGGGCATTCCCCACTTCCGTTCCATTTGATACCCCTTTCCAGGAGATGTCTTCACTGAAGTCCTTCTTTTGCTATTTGCCTCCAGTACATCCTGTCATTTGCTCATGATCCAAAGCCTCAGCATCTCATGTATCCCATCCTTCCTGTTCATTGGCATTGGAGGCCACAAAAGTAGTTTTCAGTCTCTAAATAAAGATTTGGCATGTGGTGAAATTGATAGCTCCTCTCCGGTACTTAGGAAAACCTTCCGCCAAGGTAAACTGATCGTTTCCCTCACAGTGATCCCTCTCCTCACAGGAACAGAAGCCACCACCACCAAGTAGCAAAACTACCCAGAGAGATGTGACATCTTTGTCCTTCTTTTACCATAAGCAAGAAATTTCAAACATTTAGCAATGAATGTGTTCTTTGGCCTGCAGCATCACCAAACTGAGCTGAACAGCAAACAGCACAAGGAAGTTTCAAAACTAAGACAGGAAAGGGAAATCCTTTGCTTTGCACAACAGTGAGCTGAATGAACACGGAATTTTCATTCACATTTGCTCATGATTATACTTTTTTTTTTTTTAAAGGAGAATTAGTATTTTTAAATTCCCTTAGGCTGCTAAGGAAAAAAAAGGAACTACATTAGGTGTATTACTGATGGTGATGTTGGTTCATTGCAGCACACTGGAGATAAACCAAAGCAGATGACAGGGAGCTTTTGAGGATTTCACTGCTGAGTGCATAGTGCATTCAGACATATATTTTAATTTCGCATCTGGTAATAGTTCTGGTGTTGGGTTATTTCACCAGAAGGCAGCAATAACTATTTTTAGCCAAAATGGCCCTTACCTCATCCAGTAAAATTCAGTTTATGTTTGAGGGTTTGCTAAACACATTACATCTACCATGTATGAGAACTAACAAAACACAAATGTGTACCCCAAGGACAAGAGTCTAGGAGAATCTAACACTAGGATTATTTTCCCTGTCTAAACACCTAACTCAAAACAGGTCCTAGAGACCCAGGAGCATCCAGGACTCAAGGGCAAGGACCTCAAACAAGAGCCTCTTGCACATGACCTACCAGTCTCAAGGGCAGGCCAAACAAAAGGTCCCTGCAGTGTCTCTTTCACATTTTGAGTCCCTTATACTTCTATTGACTCTGGTTTAGTTCCCTGTGATTTCCACTGTCATCTCTTCATTCTTCTGTACAAGTACAGTTGACAGTATCTGTTAATATGAAGACTGCCCCACCTAATTTTGGTGCAACTCGATTTTTGGTGCACTCAACTGACTTCAGTGACTCACACAGGGAGTAACTCTGCTCCCAGTTTATAGGCGATTTTCTAACAATTCAAAATATAAAAAATTAAAATAATTTAAAACTGTGACGCCTGAAGTGTCTAAAACCTTTTTAAAGAGATCTAGCAACCCTAGAGACATTTGTTAATTATAAACTTTTTCTCTGTGTTTCATAACAAGTAACATCTCACTGAACCATTCCAACTCCCCTGTTGGCAACAAGACATATGGACTGAAATGTAGTTAAAAGGCAAATTGTAAGAGTCAAAAAAAGCTTTTTAAACTCTGGGTTTCAAGAGTTATCTTCATATAAATCATTTTATTGTAGGATTATAAATTGAATGGAGTATCATCAGCTCGCAAAATGTGTTCATTTTTTAATTAATAAGTATTAATAAAAGTTAATAGAATTCTGCCATATCACAGCCAGCAGAAGATCTGAGTCCAGCACCAGCTGTTCAACAACTGGATAGAAATTTAGGCAAATATTATAAAGGCTTGGAGATACTGTAGGAGAGATCAAGCCCTTAGGATTTGTTTGGGCCAAACACTGCAGGAAAGGGGGATGCTCCGAGAGAAGCTGCTGCTGGCGGGTTTGAAGAGCAAAGATGCTTTCTGTCCTCCTGACCTGTCACTAGAGGTCAGCGCAGCACCTGCTGTGCCACGCTGGTCCCCTTTGAGGAAAGTCAACAAAAGCCTCAGCTCCGAGAGCCAAACAGTGGTCTTAAAAAACAGCTACAAGAGGACAGAATTTGTGTTTCTGCAACGGGAGAAACGGGAAACCCCGGAAAAAGAAGAACATAGCTGGTACTGAAAAGCCTGAGCCCA
Organism: Anomalospiza imberbis; assembly: GCF_031753505.1. Lineage (NCBI taxonomy): Eukaryota > Metazoa > Chordata > Aves > Passeriformes > Viduidae > Anomalospiza > Anomalospiza imberbis. The sequence goes on along the minus strand of NC_089683.1, from coordinate 78,119,643 downwards.
AAATCAGCATCAAAGCCCACTAGAAGCTGAAAGTTTCCCGCAGAGCTAAGTGTAACAGTGGCTGTTTTTAAAACAGCCATTACTCTAAGGTAGAAGTTGTCACCTAACAGGTCCAGCTGACTAACACTCCGAGGGCTCTTCCTGATGCATGAAAAAGAAATTGTTTAATCTCCCTACATGACAAAATTCCTACCCCAGGCTGAGAACAGCTGGTCTAGCTCATGTCAATCTAGCTCGTACGGGCAGGACAAGGAGACAGGGAAAGCATTACCTGCTCTGGAACAATTCCTGAATAAAAAAAGGAACAGACACTCATCTTCCCAACATAACAAAAGAGATATCTACTGTGATCCTTGATGTCTCTGAATAAACCTCGTGATTCGGGACTCTCTCTAACATTGGTCCTGTTGTGGGGAGGGGGGAGCTCGCCCTCCAGCCAGGACCAGCCAGGAGGTGACAGCTATCACAGCACTTGTGGAGCAGCTCTTCCTCTTCCTCTTCCTTTTAGAAGAGGAGACTGCAGCAGTCATCTGCTCTCAAGACAGGTGCAAGGGAGAGAGATTTGGCACTGAAGAAATGTCACCTTGTGGCAATCGAATTAGTCACTTCCCCTCCTCACATATGTTCTGGTAGGATTTCTGGTGTTCAACCCACCACTCTAGCAGAAGAGCACAAGTTTGCAAGCATGACTCAGGCTCCAACAAAGACCTGCATAGCAATACTCCCAAAAGCCATTTAGAACAGGCAGCCCTACCTCAAATGGCAGCAAAGAGACTTGGGCTGCAATCTTACCACAAACTCACAGAAAGACATTTACCATAACTTAACCTGTCTCCCCTGCTCTGGCAGATGCAGGAAATCAACACCTTGAAATCCAAAATGTTTGGTTAGCAGTTGGTTTCGCCTCTTGGCATAGTGGCAAAGGAAACCTGGAGAATAAATTCATACAGACATATGGGGGAAGTAACTCATCTTGTTCAATGAACTATAACTAAGTGAAACTAGTGTAAATAAGAACCTAATTCCATAACCCAAACAAAAACCAGAAATATTTTAGCCATTTCAAAAAATTTTCTTCCCTAATCTTTATCTGACTCTGAGGATAAGTAAAATGATGTACACACAGCTTCTAGCAACCATGAAAAAGTCAACCAATTCCTGTAGGAGGCATTTTTGCCAGCTGTATTTTTGCATTAGCTGTAAAACATATTATCACTCTTTCTTTAATACATTATATACAAAGGAGGAAAAAAATTTTCACTGCTGTGTGCTTTCCCACTTTTTTCCCTTGGAAACTTAAATTCTAAAAGACACACATAATAAATGAAAGAGTAGAAAAGATCTAAAGTCTGAAGAGCAGGACTGTGTGGCAAGTACATTTCTCTCTCTCTCAGGATTTTTATAAAGGTGCACAGAGAGAAGTGAAAGAGAAAACAATTTCTATTTCTGCTCCTTGTTTTTCTCTTGTGGAATGTGTTTGGAGAATTGTTTACCTAGAGCGAATGCCTGGTTGGATCAGGGTGGATTGTTTGGGCCTGATGGCCCATCAGATCCACCTGTGTCTGGACTCTGGAGAACAGGGTCACAAGTGGTGAGGTGAGTTAGGATAGTTAGAGAGAGTAGCATGTAGTTTTTAGTATCCTCTTTTATATAGTATATTAATGTATCATAACATAATTATAATAAAGAATTCATTCAGCCTTCTGAAATAAGTCGGACATCATCATTCTTCCCATTGAGTTCGCCGACATCTACAACAGGACTGTATTGCCTGAGGTCATCTACCCATTACTAATACCTTTGAGTCATAGTGTTTGGGAGTCAAAAACAGGCACCTTGCTGAGCCAAGTGCTGTAAAAATGCTTTCTCTCAACAGAGGTTTCAAATGAGATAATAAGATGGATAGAGGTGGGAAAAGTATGCAAATAAATGAGATAACACTAGTAACAGTGAGAGCAGCTGCCCACCTTGTACATGGGATGCCATCAGGAATGGGGATTTCTGGCATGGCATCCTGAGCAGTCAGGAGAGCAGAGACACCACCCACAAGCATAGGCTTTTCCAGAAGAACCTATTTGAGATAATTTCTGCCAGTCCAAGAACTTGTTGAAATTTTATGTAGCCCCTTTAACATTCCTGGAACAAAACACCACCTGCTGCCCTGCAGCAACAGTGTTGACATTTTTGGAGGATGGTGGCACAAAGGAAAGTTTTGCCAAACAGTGCTGTAATGTGGCAGTTGTTTGTAGCAGCTTCTCACCAGGGGGAAAGAAAGCACATGGGTACTTATATGACAATTTTACAAGTGGAAACAACATGAAATTGTCAGCTGTCTGGAAGCAAACCAAATTACGCACACCCTGAGCAGGACAGAAGTAGCACACAAAGAACCTTGATATAAAGATGTGACTGAAAACGGAACAGGAGTAACACAAAATACAACTAAAAAAAAAAAAAGAAGAAAGATTAAAAGCAGAAAAAACAAACAGCATAAGCTTTCCAAGTAAAAGTATTACTTCCTGTGAGTCCTTTGGCAAATTACTCTATTTCCCCATCAATACCATGGAGATAATATTTCCTGCTGCCATCACACCCCTAAAAACTTTAAACTCCTGATTGTTTGTAGAGAAATCAATCACAGAAAAAGGTGGTGGGGATGTACAGAAGGTCTGGGCCTTAAGAACTTCAACATTCTGTAAGTGAAGTTTTAACTTTTAATCTTTACTATTATGCTGCCATCAGGTTTAAGGCATGTTCTTTAACATATGGAATGAAAAAATATGCGTTTTAGTAAGCAAGCAGGTGAAGAATAAATTAGACTTCTATTTGTGGTCACCCTTCACGACCACACAACCAATCAAAAGCACAAGAGAGATAGGTTATGGCATGAGGGATTACAGCCCCCAGCTGTGCTAAACTCAGGAGGCCACAAACATACAGGGAGACAATCAGTCTTCTCTATTTGTATGCTGACACACAGCCTGAGTCTGACCTATGGTTTGCCCTTACTTTTTTTAAGATCACCATGAACATTTCTTCACCTTGCCCCATGGCTGTAAGCAGCAGATCTTTTGGGATGTGTCTGTGTTTTGACAATTTGCTTGAGTGACAGAGGGGAGAAAACCAATAAATCTTCTATGCAATGAACATAAGCTACTATTAGAAAGGCCCTTAAACTCACAGCTCCTCAGCTGCTGTGAATTGGCACAGATACATTTAAACTTATTGGCAGGATTCCTCAGGCTGCTCAAATCAGTGTCACTTCACTGAAGCTTAGGAAGCAACCCCAATGTGTAGAAGCTGGGGATCTGGCCCACAGCCTGTGCTGCAGTCTAGAAAGACCATCTGTATTTAACGGTATCAGAAAGCAAAATGAAAGTCTTTATAATTTACTTAGTATTACTGAGACAAGTGATTTTCATGGTGTTAAGTCAGGTAGACTAAACAAGAGCTATAGAAGACAAAAACTAGTTCTTTGTTTCTTCCTCTGTATAGTTTTATAGTTTTACCAGGAAAAGTTATGTAATTTCTTACAACATATTCCACGAGGCAATGAAAAGTGAAGGCAAGGAGACAAGTGAGGAGGTAAGAGGGACAGGAATAACAGAATAAGGAATTCAAGCTACTTCATGAATTACAGGCACTAAAGTGTGCTTCCCTGCTCATGTTGAATTGATGTCAAACCCATTCCCACTGATGTCAGTGGAAAGAGTGGCATTACACAATGCTGCTCAGCAGCCCAAGGGAGGGGCAGCATAAAAGCAGAGGAGAAGGTTCAGGTAGTTCAGCTTTTTATTTTGGAAGCTGTACTGAGAATCTTCCATATTCAGAGTTCATGGAATTTGGATACCATTGTTAGCATTCTAATTGTTAAAAGCCAGATGCAGAGATAAAACTAGCACAGCAATCAGCAGGGGGAGGGGGGGGAAGGGGAAGTGGTGAGGGGAGAGCACAACAGCATCTAAATTCATGTTTTGAGGCTCAGCAGTAGAAATCAATATTGTTTGTGCAAAGTCCTTCTGGGATGTCCAGCAAAAAAAAGTGCTTTTTTCATGCTGCCATGTGATAACTCAGTCTTAAGTATCCTGTGGTGAGGAATTTATGATTCTCTTTACTTTGAAGAAGCTGCATCTGCACACAGGAACTCATTGAAAAAAAAGAGTTTGTTTATGTCTGTAACACATGCACACATGCATGTATTTTCAGGGCATAGAATGTAAATGAACTGCTTTGAATTCCAGGGGACCAAGCATGTCTCGAAAGTTCTGGACACCACAGTGTTACCCTGTACCTGCTCATGTTTGTCCTAGAGGCTAATGCATAAGGATGAGTAAAAATGAGACACATAGAGAAAATACATCTCTTCAGCTTTGACATGGGAAAAATTCACTGCACTTTACAAGCATCTGTCCTTAGGAACAATTTCTCACCCTGCTCCAAACTCTCTTGTGGCTCCACCAGCTACCTGATCAATTCCCATGGGAAAGTCTGTAGTGAAAACTCTTTCAAGACAGACTCTTCTCAAGACTGAAATGGTAAAGTGGGTGTGAGAAACTTTGCACACCAGGTGAGAATTTCTTCCAGCGTGCAAAGTCAGAACCACTGAGGAGAATAATTCTGCTTTAATTTTGTAATCTATCTTTAATGTTTAGAGATGTTTTGAATGACACTGAGAAAAGATGTGTGTGGTTTTGAAAGACAGGCTACCAGCAAAATCAGTGCAAGCAGTCTTGTGCAATTGGGCTCTACTGGCACGGTGCTGACACAAGGCAAGCAGCTATTCCAGACTAAGCCTCTCCAAGGCTCTGGCACCGCTTGGTGCTAACAGCACACAGAGCACGTGTGATGCAAATTCAAGTCTGTAACCACTAGTAACTCACTGAGAGGATTTAAGATTTCAACTCAGCTACATCTGAATAAAGGTATGTGCAAGTTTATTAGTGCTAAGCAGCTTTGCATTTCAGTGCTGTTATACCATGGAGACCAGCTTTGCAGAAACAGAGTTGGTAAGGCCTATTCCACAGCTGCTCAATCAACTTTTACACATTGCCAGTCCTTCAGCCTTGGTCTGAGGTCCAAAAGAGCCAGAAAGACTGCAGCATGCCTTCAGTCATCTCCTTGACAGAGTCTTTTAAGCAAAATCTGGTTCCATGTTTCAGCTGAAGTTGGTATTTGATCCACTGTTCACTACAAAGAATTATATTTCTCTTAGTCAGATAAATACGATTATTAACACAAGAAAAAAGTACTGTAAATATCATAACTTTCAGGTCCTTCTATAAATTAAATTATTGATTTTGAATGGAGTTTTCCTTGAAGCATTCCATTTTGGTTTAACTTTATTTTAAAAGGCACTTTCATGGAAAACCTTGGTACTGGGTTACTACTAATGCTCAAAAAATCAACAACAATGTTTATTCATACACCACTAGTATGTCTCTTCTTTTTCATAAACAATCACATTCTTGTAATGGCAGACAGGATCTTTGCAAAGTTGTCAACAAGGCAGGCACTTTCCTGAGGATGACTTTTATATAAATTACTCTGGCATAATGTAGTCTAGCTAAGGTTAACACTGTTTTACTAGTTCCTATACAAAGCAGCATACTGGCTAACAATCATGATCCTTGCCTACACGTCTGAAACAAAAGGTTAAACATTCTCCAAATTCCTTAAGTGCCACAGGTCCTTAACTCTCACCACTTTCAGCATGACCCCTCATCTGTATATTTCAGATACAAATCTTAAACAGAAGAAAGATTTTTCATCCACATAGTAAGAGCTATCTTTCAAGTCTCTACCTTCCCACTAAACCAATCACCAATCCCAAACCATGCATTAAGGTCTTCAGTAAACACACAGCAATTCGAACATAAAAACTACCACTGTAAAAAGCAGCAGAAAGGTTTTTTACAGCGATTTACTTAATTTATATAAAGTGAAGGAAAGTACCCTTAACAACAGAAAATGTTGGGATAGGGCAAAGAGATAAAGAAATACCACACTACATTCCCATCTTAACTGAGTATAATGTGAAAATCATTAATTTCTTTTTTCAAGCTTGAGAGAGTCTTGGAAGCTTGGTGTGTATTTTTAAGACCACTAAGCTGAAAATAATTAAATTGGAAGTACTGATTTTAAAAAAAGCATATCAAAATAATTCTTTTTCTCAAATTAATTAATGGAACATATTTGATGATTTCAACATAGTTGCTATCTAAGAGCTATAGCTGCACAGCCATCTTCATTGAATACATGCACAGCAATTCTGTTTCCCTGCATGTAAACACACTTAGTTTGCTTAAACACTTCTAGTCTGCAAGATAAGTTCCACTGAGGAAGAGAGTACTCAGGCAAAATGAAGATTCATAGATTTTAAACATCATTCTTAACCATTCTTAAAGCATGTTAGCCTATTTTGTCCTCTTTTCCAAGCCAAAAAAAAAAAAATCCTTTTTCCAACACTCCAATCCCAAAGAAATTAAAATATTTATCCATAATGAAATCCTTTAAAGAAGTAATAATTACTCAAGAGATTAAGGTCTACTGCATCTGTGCCTCCTCTTTTTTTTCTTTTTTTTTTTTTTTTTTTTTTTTTGTGGAATACAAAAGATGACATCCTAGAATGTTTTTGAGCAAGTTATTTCCTCATGCAAAGAGAACTGTCTGCAGAGCAATCCCTATCAAATTCTTTTACTTGTATTGGCAGGGAAGGGCAAAACCCCCTAAGATCTTTCCTTTGTTTAAATGCATTTCCTGCCTTCCTTACTGCTAGAGACTGTGTTGTGACAGGCCTATTTATAGTCCAAAGAAAGGAAAAAGCACCACTGGAGGCAGGAAAACTAAGTTGGGAAAGAATAGAAGGAAGTGTGGCTGCCATTTAGCCAAACAATCTAGAACTAATTGAGCTCAAAGGAGCCCCAGCCTCAGTGAAGCTGCTGGGAGGGAACAGAGCACAATCCTTCTTCTCTCTCCAGGGCCCTGCCAGGGCTGCTGAGTGGGAGAGCCATGGGCAGGACACTGCTGGGAGCAAATAACCTCAGCATCTCAATATCCTGAGAAGAACTCTTGGGAAAAACGAGAGTGATGCAAGTTGGATACCTATCAAATTAAGGTAAGTGCCTCCTTCTGGCATTTCTGCTTGCTGCATGCTCCACTTCTTTTCAGGTATGGCCAGGCTGGTAAAGGAAAAAAGAATGAGCTTTGGCAAAGGAATGGCAACCGACTTTTAGAGAAAGGTTTGGCAGGATGTCTGATTTTTAGATAAAGAAATCTGAATTCACTTATGGATTCCTCAGAACTTTTCTTAAGCAAAAGAAGCCTTTGCCATAAATCCATACCATAACTGCTGTTTTCCTGATTTGTGTCATGTTCATCTTATAGATTGTGATTAAGTACTAGAGAAATGTTATGGTAAATGTATGCCCCAAAGCAAAATATTATGTCAACTCTGCATTCATTTAAAAATATAGATTTAGAGAAAGACAGAGGGAGGGAGAAGTATATGGAATATATATTTATAAAAGATGTGCTAATATGGAATAGAGAAACACATCAAAATGTATATAATGCAAGTTTTGAGATAATTTAGTCTTATGATGTAGACTTGAAAGTAGGAACTTAGCCTGAATTAAAGTGCCTGAAAGTTTCTAGTGTTTTAGAATTTATTATGACAGGTAATTCATGTGTGTGTGCATGCATATATACAAAATATACTACAAATAGATACCAAATCAAGATATATTATTCATTGTTGCTTGCATTGCAATACTTCATGTTGCCATTCTGAGGTCTAATTTAAACTGACAGTAGAATCTGAGTGGAAATTTCTAGTCTGCTGATTTTCAGATAATATACAGAATATCACACTATCATGACTGACTGTGTAAAAAGCTCCATTTTAAGATAGATCAGTGTACTGACCATATTAATTCACTGAGTTACCATCAACAAGACAGACTTTTAAGATGGAAAATTTGAGTTTTTTAAGATTGTGTATGATTTCTTCACCTCTCAACATGTCCTTTGCACTTCTAACAAAGAAAATGCTGTTGTGGTTTGCAGGCAGCAGAATAGAAGCTGTAGAATAACAGACTCAGGTTTTCATCATGCAAATTTTATCTTCTTTGAAAGATCTATGAGAATAACCTTTGTATTAGTCTCATTTGTGTTAACACATTACCTCTAAGCATGTGTTATTCAGATTATTAATTTGTTATTCAGATGTTGTCTAGGATTAGCGGTTTATGGTAAAAGGTTGCTGGTGACTAAAAAGGAAGTGTGATGTGTTGTTATTCTACTGTATCCCCATAGGATGCTATTATGTTCAGAGTCTGCTATTGTGAAGATAGCAAGGCAGGATGTCACCCATGTAGGTGAAAAGCCAAGACAGGGCAATTGCAAACAGCAGCAGTCAGCTGAAACTGATCCAGGAGGTGCCAAGCAGCAACTCCAATGAAGCAGATGGAAGCCAAGGCTCATGGAAAGGATCGGGCCTTTCTTTGTCCGATTTCCAAGTACTCAGCATTTGCAGTGATTCTCAGTAATTTACAGTAGTTCTAGGTGGTTATAAGCCTGTTCTTGTGAAGACTAAAATGGCAGTAAAACTAGAAGCTTGTACAGATATTTGCAAGAGAAAGCTCTTTAGACAGCAATTTGAGTAACTAGCATAGCGTGCTCTCATGCAGGTAACATTCCTTGTTTTCAATTTCAGTAACTGATTGCCCTGCACAAAAACTAAGCAGAAACAGAAAAAGAGTGTTTTAATTTAAAAATTTAGGAAGCATTGCAATTTCTGGTGTTGAATAAATACAATGATTTCCATGAGATGTCAGTTGCACAGCGACTGCAATACAACTAAACAGTACACACCTTATCATTCAGATTTATTATTTCAGGTCAGCAGGACTCACCATATTTTTTTTTAAAGCTTGGTACCACTGCATGAATGTAGCAAAACAGAAACCTTTCCTTAGCTATAAGGAGAAGATCACTTACAAATCAGCCAGTTACATTGTAGTTTACAGGAAAAGGTGGTCAAAAACATGCTGATGCACTTTCACATTTGCCTTTGGAAAAAATACTACAGATGGTAGTATTAAAAATTCCCTAATTAATGGGAATTCCCTAATTAATTTTTAAGATGGTACTTAAAAATTCCCTAATTAATACTCTTAATAAACACACACATATGAAGATTTGTTTCTAAACTGCTAGAGCTCACATGTTCGTGAGCTCTAAGTTTGCTAACTGAGGGTTTTGTCCTGAAGATAGAACCATGAGGAAAAAATACGTCACTGAAAGAGTGATTGGGCACTGGTATGGGCTGCCCAGGGAGGTGGTTGAGTCACTGTCCCTGGAGGTGTTTAAAAAAAAGACTTGATGAGGCACTCAGTGCCATGGTTTAGCTGATAAGGTAATGATGGGTCACAGGCTGGACTCAATGATCTCAAAGTTTTTTTCCAGCCTAGTTTACTCTGTGATTCTGTGATTTCAGAAGGCCTTAGAATGAAATTTACACCCCAGCACCTTATAAAATCTTACCACCTGCTAGGGTCTAAGTACTCTGCAGGAGATTCTTTCTACATAAACACTTTTGAGTGTTCACAAGTATTAACAGAGCTACAATTATTAAAGCTCCAAGCTAAAAATTAAATACGAGAATTTGATATACCAGAAGGAAGTTGATATTCACATGCTTCCTACCCTGACATTATTTTACCAGGTAATTAAAGAGGTTGAGGGTTGTAAAATAAATACCTCAGTCAGCTGTCACTACTGTGTGGGCAGTATGGATTTCTGGTTCCAGGAAAGCTGACTGACTTGAAGAAAAATCACATGACTTAAAAAGTAATGCACTTTGGGTGACAAGTCATGCCATGCTTTCCTGCAAAGCTAGTTCAGGTTTAGTAAGATTTATTATTCCTCATGCAATTGCTCCAGTGTAAGTATCTTAATTTCTCTCTAAGCCTTATTCCACTCTACCAGACACTCTTACAAGGAAGCTTTGTGCTCCAAGTCACCATTTAGTCAGGCCCACTAACATTACAGGAAAAAAAAAGAGCAGAGAATTACAAGTGTTTGGAGTAGTCAAAGCAAGATTTTTCAAGAACACATGTACAGTCTACAGTAGTCTCACTCAAAAAACAAAGCTGGGGAAGAGGGAACACAAAAAGAAACCCAGTTAAAACACATTAAGGCATCAATATTCAGTGCTGGATAGCAATGAGATGCAGCTGTTCAACACGACAGAAATGTTAGTGTTAACAAATAATTTTTTGATAATGTCTAAAACACCTAGCTCATAACTATGTGCTGAATAACATCCTGACTCGTGAAAATGTTTATGCAGGTGTTTAAATTTAAGCATATGGGTAGTCTCATTGATTTCAAGCAAAATGATTTCAACAGAGTGATAAAATGTAAAGCCTGGCAGAGTCATTAGATCATCTAGTCTGACTACAAACACAGCATGTTAATTTCACCATTTCTCTTATCCAAAACTCAAAAGTTGTCCTGCTTACAACAGAAGAGTATGGATAAAAGATTAAAGGGAAGATCACAATGTTCTACACGCATGAGTAGCGACCCACAACAGTGAGAATTGTTCAGGCTGACACAAATCCTTTAGCTCAAATGGGAATTAAATGTGCAGGCTTTGCACCAACTTACTGCACAAGAGTGAAGGTCAATATGTGTATGGAAGATGGACTGTTTCTCCCAGAAGCCTTTGTGCTATCAGAAAAAGCCATTTACTTTACTTTGGTTGCTTTCCTACTCTTCTAGTGGACTAGAAATGTACTGTTGCAAGAGCAAGGATTTTTAAAAAAGCTTCTTTAAAATCAATCTTTATGCCAAAGTGCATATTTTTTTACCTTAAATTCTCACTCACCCCAGGTCATGTGCAAATTGTGGTACAAAATTAGGAGCCATTGTTCACAAACAGATGAAACATAGATACATTAACCAAATAGAAAAATACACCTAGAATGAATTTGTCAAATCTCTTACTTGGTCACACCTAGGCAGTTTAAAAAGACTGATTATCTGAACAATAGATGAGAAAAAGTGGGGGACTTGACCTGGGGTCTCCTTTCCAAGGATTAGTAGCAGTGGGTTTCTGCTGCATGAACACAGAGCAGCGGCAGTGGTGTTGAAGGATATGTAAAACATATGGTATTAACAAAAAAAAAAAAAAAAAAAAAAAGAGGGGGAAGAAGAAAGACTGTCTTGGAGTACAAGTCCACCTGGTCAATAACCATACAGGTATCTTCATGTCTTAGGTTACCACAGAAAAAACCCAAACAAAAAAAAACAAAAAAAATTGGCTTGGCTTTGAGAAGTATTTTTGTCTTCATCTTCTTCCTATTTACACTGAGTTTCAGGGTTGGTAATCTCCTTGTTACTCAGTATAATACTTCCTGGGAAGCAGAGGGGAAGGAAGAGCTTCTCCCAGCTTTTGGCAGCAGAGGGAAATGGCAAACACTCTACCTTATGCGGAGGTAGATTCAGTCCTCTGCTCTTCTCTAAACTCCCTGCAGCAATTTGCTCTCATCTGGATGTCATCTCTGAAGTGTCCCTTCCCAACCCTCTGTCTAGAAATGGTTGCAGACCCATTTATCACAATGGTCCCCAAAAGACTCTGTGGACTCAAACACAGTGCAAAACACAACCCTGCTCTAATGGTTCTGTAGTGCAGCACCACACAGCCCCAGGAAAATGAAAATGCAAAGTGGCCACCCTGTTGCCAGTATTGCAATGAATATGTGCCACTAAGTCAAGATAGCAGAAATGCAGTGAACATCCAGAGTAGTTATGGTGTGACACACAGTATTGTGTGCAGTCTGCTCTGCCAACATGGTCCAGCCATGCACCAAATAACTCCACTGGTGGGGCTGGACAGAGGAATTTAAAGTCAAGCTAACAGATCTGGCATTGTCTCACTAATTGATTAATGACTGTTTACATTATAGAGCTGTAATTCACTCGAGTTAGAAAGAACAGAAATTAATGTGTACCAACATCTCTGTTTAGACAGCTCAGCATTCTTAGAATCCTTTATATTCTAACACACCTTTTTTTCCAGCATGGTGTTCCAGCATAGTGTTCCATTGTTATTTTGGATTATTACCGTACCACAATTATCTTGGAAGGCTGGAGACAAAGATAAATCTTCAAAGATGAGGTCATTACTAAAGGGAAAAGGAAAACCAAACTCAGTCTCAATTGAACTACAAAATATGCTTCATAACTTCATAAATGGGAACAGGCAAGAGAGAGAAGTGGATTAATGCTGAATTTTTCCATGCTGCTTGACCTTCTTCCCAAGCACGGATAGCCTCTTCTTTCTCTCTTAAAAGAAAGAACTTTCATACTGCCTTCATATAATGCTATAGTTTTAGACTGGAACACAGCCTATGTGGAATTCTGGACCCAGCACATCACTCTGATATTGTTCTATTCATTCAGATATGTTCTATGAGAGATAACTGTCTTAAGCAATAATTAAAAGCAGTAAAAACATAAAAGAGCAGGATAATGTCTTTATACTACTAAAAGAAATGGAACTGGAACTAATAACAGAGAAGGGCCCAGAGTAAAACAAGTGTAATAAATCCAGCAGTTAAATATAGAGACCTTGGCCCCAAGGGACTCTGTCATACAAAATATTAAGTGTTGTGACTATAATAAGCAAATCTCCTCTCAACTAAGGAGCATGGAAGCAATAGAATCTCTCTTGTCTTTGCACTGAATACTTCATACATAGTAGGAAAGCACAGATGGATGCAAATTCACTCATCTCAGAGTAAGCTGGGAGCATGAACCCTGAGATATTCGCAGTAGATTTCAGACAGGCTGCTGGATAACAGAGTCTGGCTGATAAACATGCTGTGTGTTGGACTAGGTGGAGATCCTGCCTGGCAGTTCTGACAGGGTAGGCATTTGTGATCCATGCCTCATTTTGCAGTGCATAAAAATGTTACTGTTCATAAGCGAGCAGTGCATTAATTTTTAGTACTTTGACAGAAACTGTTAAAAAAAGGTCAGGTTTTTTTCTAGAGAGAAGGAAACAGGCTTGTTTTTTTTTCTCTTTTCTGGGTCTGTTACTAGTCTCCATTGTTTCCACCCTTGTAATGTCAATGCAAATGGACGTCATGCTGCAATGCAGAATGTAGTGCTCTAAGTTGATACTTAGATACTCAGTACCAGCCTGTGCTGTGTCACTGAGGAAAGACTGGCTTGCCAAACCAAGAACCACTGTGACATCAGTGGTGACAATATGTTTATCAAAATTAATAAAGTGAAAAAACGTTTTTCACTATTCATGTGTAATACAAATTTGGCAGATAACATTCTTTCTGTTGTAAAATTTGAGTGAAAATAATTCTCAGAAATTATTTATACAAGACAAAGTTGACATCAGTTGAGCTTACAATAGGAGAGACAAGTAAAATGCAGAAAGCTAGGTACTTTTGGTAAAACAGAAATAAGTGCATTTTAAAACATGTTCACTGAATTGAAAACTTTCTGTGTAACTATAATTTCATTTAAAGTCTGAGAGAGGATGTCATGAAGAACTCGGAAAAAAACCCTGATGTCATACTCTTGATCTCTTGTATTCATTTGCACCAAGTGTGGAAAAAAGCCATACTTACTGGAGATTTTTAAATGGTAAAGGAACTACTGATTAGCTCAAACTTACCAGATGCAGAAAAGACAACAAAAACTGAGAGCTGCTGTACATTCAACATTACAGCAATGCCCCATCCTTGTTCAGCACATCACTCACAATGAGGATGGCTAGAGAAACCTAGAGAACCAATCTCTTCCAAATACACAAGTCTGTTTAGAAATCTTCAGTCTAGACAGTATCGGGAAAAAAAAAAAAACCCTTTATGACAGATGTGCTTTTGTGCTACTGTATCTAAGTCTAGGATTACTGTAACACACTCTTCAAGCTCTGTTTCTGAAATGAGCATATCCACCCTGTGGAATATAACTATTCAGTGTAGTTGGTAACAGACAACGAAGAGCTTTTGTTGCTTTAGTTTTTTGGGTTTTTTGTAATCATGGGTCTATTGTCACTGCTACAGAAGTTGTCCTTAGTGCCTGCTATCACTGCATGGCACAATTTCACCCTGTCTCTTAGCAAGGGAGATACCAGCCCCCTTTAGCATTCAGAGAACAGAGAACATTTACCAGAACAACTTTTATTTTTCATTCCACCTCTGTACTTCAAGGTAAAACAAAATCAAGTAAAGTGAACTGGAAATATAGAACAGTGCTCTTACAATAATAGTAACAATTTTAATAATTAAAATCTCTTACACATATCTTTATAAGGAAGAAAAAATACATTTCCAGCTTCTCTGTGAATACTGTGGGCTTTGGAAAGGAAGGAATAAGTGTGATAAGGGTTGTCTTGTGGATGGGGGTATTTTTGTTTGAGTAGGTTTGATGTTTTCATTCATCCCATCAGTCATTGTCATCCCCTTTCTAAATCTGAGAATTGAAGATAGAGAAAAAATAAGACCATCCCCAATCTTTCATGCCAAATTTGTAATCCCTAAAATCTAGTATCCCCCTATACTTCTTTAAAGAAAATATCACTTAAGTTAAGAGACAATCCCCATTAACCTGCAGCTATGAGTACACAGCATTTCCACAAACCAGTGTACAGATTCCAAGCTGGACATCAAGAGGAGAAAAGAAAGAAAAGGAGGGAGGTCTCACCAGTAACGTACATGAGAGAAAAGGCTGCCTTCCACCTTTATCATTAAGCTTCATCCTTACATCTCCCATCTCTACCTCCTGGATCCTCTCTCCTTTACTCTTATAGTCTGTGCTTCATGGTGGATGATGTTCAGCCAAAGACATGATCCTCACAGATCCCTTCAAACTGAAATATTCTATTCTATTCTATTCTATTCTATTCTATTCTATTCTATTCTATTCTATTCCTCTCTCCTATCCCTTCCATTCCAGGCATACTGCTTCTGGCTTTTCCACTAAGCAGACCAAGTGCTTAGGAGAAAACTAAGAGCCATCCAAAAGTGGTGGTAAGACAGCCTACAGGACAAGCCAGAGCCCCTCTGGAACATGGCATGAGAAGAACTGAGGGCACAGACTATTGGCAGAGTGGCTTAATTCCCAGAGAATTCAGGAGTCACAGTAACAAGTGAAAACCTTTGTCAGAGGCTTATAGCTGGGCTGAATGTTTACTAGTTCAACAAAAAAATCCCCCACTGCCTGCCATGGTGCAGCTGAGCTGTCAAAAAAGCATGTCTGTACTTCATAGACTAGAACTATTACAGTTTTTCAACTTGAAAGAAATGTTTAACAGAGCACAACAATTTTTCCATCCATAATTTCTGACAAAAGAATTATTGGATACTTTAGCTTAATTCACAAACTCTCAATTTTAGATGGGTACACAGCATATCAAACTTCCATTTAAATTATTATTTTCTCACATACTTAAATCACTGAAGGGCATTGTTTTCCAATGGAAATCAACTAGCAGCCTTGACTCTAAGCATTGTTCTGGGCTCACCTTATGACATTTAATTGATGATATAAAGGAAGGACTGATTTCAAGGGTCATATCTAGGGATGCCCTAGTTTGATAACTTATCCTCTCAACTCTTACTCTCTTAGAGGTAATGTGACTACTGGGTGCACCCTTGGGCACGAAAGGGGAGGTACACTGGGCATTTGCAGTACTCCTGTGCCCCCTAGAGCATTACATTGAAGAACCTGGAACTGACTTAGATTGCTAGGGATGGAATTTAGCCCATAAACATTTAAAACTGATTTAATGTAATGTAAGGTTGAGAGCCTTTTTGCAGTATTTTCAGCAAAATTTCCTATGTGATATGCCCCTCATATGTCCTTTAGCTGGAAGCTATGTGTAAGACCTGTTACACTATTTATAGCAGCCCCTTTAATCAGACTTAGGTATTTATAAAGCATCCTGTCTGGTGAAGGTTTCCATGGTCTGCTTTCATTCACTTCAGCTGATAGTGAAGGCTATATAATATCTGGGACAATGAAGCAGACCAGCAAACCAGGCAGTTTCTCTTTTGGGTTTGAGTTCCATATGTTCTAAAAGGCTGAAGTCCAAGAGCAGTGCAGCCATTCAGGAAACAAATGTAGCAACTGCAGACTTGCAGTTAGTATAACCTGACATTTATGTCCACTGAGAGTCTTACACCACTTCCATAAATTCCAGAACATGTTAACAGAAAAGAGACATTTTCAGGCAACCCACAAAACAGAGGCCATAACTGCCATGTGCAGAAAATAACTATAGTTCAAAATTTTACACAGTATCAAAGCATTGATGTTAAGATCTCTATCAGTGATCAATTTGTAAATTAAAACACCTACAGTTAATTAAATGACACATAAGCTAGACACAGCCAAGTATATTAAAAAAAAAAAAAAAAAAAAAAAAAAGAGAAACAACGGTTAAAAAGAAGCCATGAAATAAAGGCTCTCCTACAGTAAGGAGAGGCTTTTGATCCATTTAGCCAGCATCAGTAAAAACAAAAATCTTCCTGATCTCAACCCAAACCAAAATGGACAACTGTTCCATTCTTTAGTTCCTTAAGGTTATTCTAAAAGCTATCTATACTATGTAAGATTAAAAATTTTACCTTACATGTACACATCCCTATCACAATTCAGTGCTAACTGTGCTTATTTTTTGTTGTTCCTTTTCAGGATTTCTTATGTCTCATTTCAGCATGACTGAGAAATCTGTTTTCATTTCTTAGTTTTTATTTGAGGCATAAATCATAGAATCTTTTGAGTGGTAAGGAACCCACAAGGATCTTCATGTCCTACTCACAAATGAATGTCCATGGAGAAAGAAATGCACCCTTTTCAATCCAGTCTTCATTTGTTTTCTCAAGAGAAAGAGAAGGCAGAATACTCTTGTATTCCATACAGCAAAGCTTTTGTCATATTTAAGGTGCTATCTGATAGATGTAAGAACACAACACTTAATTTTTTGTAGCTGCATTAACTACCTGATCTTCTTTTGTATGTCAGTATTTCTTTTAAAAAACAGGAAAGAATAGAAACAAAGGAAAACCTCCACAAAAAATTTTTAAGACCTTTATTTTCAGGAATTACACCCAAATTATTTCTTTTTTCTGTTTCACAATGACTTAAAATTGTCTGTGCTATTTTATATTTTAAGTCATTAAAATGACTTAAATGAGGATAAACCTTTTCCCACATAAACTGCAGTTTACAACAGTATTTACAGAGCCATAAAAATAAATTCATTTGTCTACTCATTTCAGAAAGTACAAAGGTTACTTTTCTTTTTAGGGAGTGTATCCCAAGTTGTTTGTGGGATATTGCCATTCAGTCATTATCATCAAATTATGTTGCTATGTGGAGCATGACTACCAAATAGAGACAGCTATTCAGTGCAGAGTGATGACATTGTACTCTGTGCTATTTCAAATGGCCCAGGTACTACCAGCATTTAATCAATTATATGAACGGTTGCTGAAAAATGTAAAAGAGTGCAGTTGAGAAATGAACAAAAGTAACAAGAATGGTATTTGTGGACAAATAGATTATTTTGGAACACACTTCAGTCAGGTTTTCTTCAGTGTCAACAAGGAGTAATTTTGTACAAAGTTGTAAAGAAATTTAGTTTTAAAGTAATTTTAAAGCTGCATGTAAAGTTCTGTTACCCTTGATCTCAGTGCATTTTAGGGAAAATAAAATGTAATTTATCAAGGATAACTCATTTGGTCAATGGGGTGTGCCTTAAAGCACAGGGAGCGCCTTCTCCTTTCTCTGAGGCCAGTTGTTTACACCCAGTTCTGTGATCCATGCTGGAACTTCCAACTCAGTTCTGCCAGGACAGCTCTCACTCCCTTTTTGAAACTGCCTTTCCTCCAGTGGCCTAAATTTAAAAGAACTCGTTTCTCAAGGGCTAATTTCTCATTTTTAAATTCATAGTTTTTACAACCTCCTTTTTTAAAGCCTCCTCAGCAGCTGTGCTGGGTCACAGAGCCCCATGGCCTGGGACAGTCTCTTGGAGTCTCCCAGGATGACACGAGGAGCAGCTTGCTGAGGTGTTGCCCAGCCTGACTGCACGTCAGGACACACCTGCAGCAAACATTCCCTGTTTCCCAGGCCTTCCTCCTCCCTCTGCACTGACCCCCATACTCAGGCCAAGAGGAGGCCGGGTCTCATGCAAAGCTCAAGCCCTTGGAGGAGGAACCCCAACCTCACAGCTCCTTCCCCCCAGGCTGGGACAAGAGCCTCCCCACAGCTGGATATGCCCATGCCTAGCTGGGTTGAGAGAGCTCCTTCAGGGCGGGAGCTTGTTCTCTGGAAACTTGTTCAAGAAACAGGAGAAGCTCACAAAGGCAGGCGTGGGTAATGAGCACAAGGGCTTCTTCCCTGCTCCAGGCTATGCTGGCAGCACTGGTGGCTGCATGGTTTTGTAACCATGTGCTGGTTTATATAATAGGAAGAGCTGGGTAAGGTCAAAGGAAGTGACCCGAGTTACCCTTCGTCACTGCAGACTTCATCTTCAGGGATTTGCTGGCTTTCATTGGATTCTGACAAATGTGCCAGTTAGATATGCTATTCTATTTTAACTATTTTAAAAACAGGCACCTGGCTCTGAGAAATTCCCTATATTTGCCCAAATCTTCGTTGCAGCACTATCTATTGGTGCAATTTGTATTTCAGAAAAATGCTCTATAATGCCCTTTGTAATCCAATGAGACCGTGCTGTTTTGCAGGATCTGGATTGCTTACCAAACATCAAAATACTCTTACCATGTCCTTTACTGATGGACAATTGCCTGTGTACTTTCAATCTTGCCAATTTGCCGTACTGCCGGGGTTTCAGCACAGTATATCCTATATGTGGGACAAGAATTTCAGAAATTCAGAAAATTATCTTTTGCACCTCACCCTTGAAATACCATTGACTGTACGCCTTTGTCCCTAAATACCTAAATATCTTTAAATGTGGGACCAGGCTAAAGGGAGTTAAGTGTAAAGTCTCAGTTGAATTTCAGTAATGTGTGACTACATATCACCCTGGAAAATTTCATCAAAACCTGCTCCTTTCTTGACTTCAGCATTTCTCCTTCATTTGTCCTACATCTGGGAACATGGGGATAAGGATGCTTTTTTTTGCTCTCTCTGTTTAGACTGATAGTCCTCACCCCAAAGGGTCTGTCTCAGTCTGACTACACAATGTCTGGCAAAATGCAGCCACGTAATCCATGATGTAAAAGCACCAGATGCCAAAATTAAAATGATCTCCAGTATTAATACTCACCACTCTACTGTCCAAACACAAAACTGTGTAATTGTTACCCTTAAGAACAACTAATCCCCAAAAGTGGGAATGTTCATGTATTTTGCATGATCACTGGAGTGGCCTGGTGTTAAAGACACTAGGAATGCAACAGTATTTTAAATTTTACTGTTCCTGTTTAAATTCCTGTATTAAAACGCAGTAAAGTCTGAAGTCAGAAAAAAACCTGAAGCGATCAACGGGGATGTGTTTAACTTTCCACTTGTGCTGCCCCTACTGTCGATTAAGGCTTATCTACTGTTTGGTGTTAGTCATTAAAAAAAAACCTACCAATAAAAAACCAGAAGTTATGGAGCACATAGCGCCGCGTTCCAGTCAAAGGCTTTAGCAAAGGCTGCTATTATGAAAAGGATTTTCTAATAGGGGGAATAATGATCTTCAGATTCTAACCTCCTGGCACAGCAGTGAGATTTATCAGGAGGGGCATGTGACTAGTTAAGACACACAGCCCCAGCTTGAAGGAAACAGCTGCTCATTTCATGCTTTAGCACTTGGCAGCTGGACAAGGAAGGGTGATGTTTGTGTTGAATACCTCTGCAGAACCAAGTACAGTAAGTGATTTTCCCTGTTTTTGATTTTTTTTCCTAAACTGTCATTGCTTTCCCATTTTCATCCTAGACCTTTCATAAAAATATTTGAAAGAGTGAAGCATATTTTTGAAACTTCATTGATAAGCAGTCATTCATGCTCAGATTTCCTGCATTTTTCTGACCTGTGATTAACAGCATTGTTTTTGGTCTTGCGGGAACAAGGCAGGTATAGTGTTCCGCCCTCGTGCTAGGCAGGAAGGGACTGTGGTGCTTATTTACTCAGATCATGGAGTGAGGAGGCTGTTTATGATGATTGTATTTTCCTTTCTCTGTAGTCAATAGGTAGTGATGCAACTTGAGTATAGAGAAATTTCAGTGTTTGGCTTAAAAGTACTAGCGTAAGGAATTGACAGAGGTACTCCCTCAAAACAGTGCGACCAATCTGAGCAAAATTGCTTGTGACAGGTTACTTTCTGAGGGTGAATGGAGAGATTTTTTTTAAAGGAAAAGGTACAAGTAGAGAAATGCAGGAAGACTGAAGATGTACTGATTAAGGTACTATTGAGCCATTCTGAATAATAATGCATAATTAGACTGTGAAGATTGAAAACTTGCAAAAAACAGGGAAGGAGTCTCCTAAATTTCTCCAAGTTCTTTATTCAATTTATTTTTGGGTACTTGCATGTTTTGTGGTTTTACTTCATGAAAGATTGATGTCCCTGTCTGATAATTTTTGACTCTTACGGTCTGAAGTTTTCTTTCAAAACCAGAGTGTAGGATACATAAAAAGCAACTTTTGATCAATTATTTACATAGAGATGAATCAGGTTTCTTTGGAGGAAGACTTTGGAGGAACAGGAACAGGTGAATGAGTGATGGATCTTGATATGTGATAAGACTAAGGTGCTCTGGGGAAGGTTAAAGAGGGGCAGACAGAGCAGTGGGGTCCTGTTGAGGAAGGTCTAAGAATAAACACTGACAGGTTGCATGCAGTCTCTCCTTTAAAGGTGGGGAGAATAAGCTTTTCAAATATTTCTTTCATAAGAAAGTGAAACATTATTTCTCTTTGAAGACTTTTAATTTCCTTTTAAAGCATAGTTTATAATTTTGACAGTTAATTGGAAATTTTATAGGAAAATGTCAATCGGTTTAAACTGTTCACAAAACCAGAAGTCTGTGTGGCTTCCTGCCTTTTTGTGTCTCCAAGGGTAGAACTGCCTTTGAACCAAGAACTGAAGTACTCTCACCACACTGCAGCCCTCCCACAGGGATACTGTGGAACACCATTAACGGAGCAGGCCTACGGGTCCCAAGGTGCCTGGTGTTGTGTCAGGAGCCCGAGGTGCCCTGGGCACCTTGGCTGCAATGGGGCCCCTCCAGCCTGTCCACATCTCCATTCCATGTGGGGCAGGGAGAATAACTTGTTTCCTGTCCCTTTTTATTCTGATCCCAGAATAAGTTTCTTTTTCTTCAGAACTGTAGGAATTCTGATTTTGAATAGGATTATGCCATGGTGTGCTTGTTTCCAGACACTGCATTTTTTATCTGTTATGAGTGCTCTGTGTTAAGCAAACTGTCCAGGACTTGTTGTAAACCTAAGTTAAACCCCAAATCCAGCAGAAAACAGATATGAGCTCAGTCCATACCTGCTGTAACTTCTCCCTCCCTCCTTCTCCACAACCACTGTGCCAGCATTGGTGCAGCAGGTTGATGTAAAGCCATATGGCTCTGCACCAGCTGGACTGTGAGCCAGCTGTGTGTGCCTCTTGTGCAGCTGATTAATACTCCGGCAGAGCTGGGAGTTAAGTGTAATATAAAAGAGACAAAATTGTGATTGCAAAGTAAACATTAGATAACTTCACTACTGAGCTTGCCTTCAGGTAATAATGTCTGAAAACATCTTGTTACAGTGGTAACTGAATTGTCTCAAAGAAATGTGGTGGGAGAGCCCAGTTTTGTGCCTCTTTAATGTTGGTTATAAAGGTAATTTGCAATCAAGGAGAATAACTCATCACTTGGACCTGAAATTTTAAGAAAAAAACCCCTGCTTTATTTACAGCTTCCAGATATCATTACTGTATCTGATTCTGAATTAAATTCAAGACTCATGACTAGCCTTTTAAATTCTCTGTCTAAAAAAATGAAGAAAGCTTGATCAACATCACAAGATTCTCAAGAGTGTAATTGTTTCAATCCTTATCACTAACTCATTTTGCCAAGAATATTTACTGTTAAACACAGCCAGTGTACTTTGAGAAATAAGTGAAGTCTTCAGGCTCTCCTCCCTTTTTCGCTTTTCTCATGAATTCTAATTGCAATATCTCTCACTGCAACACCAGACATGGAACACCACTGGTGCACACACACTGATTTTGCACTTGAGCAGAAAACACAACCTCTGTACCACCACCTTTTTATATTATTTTATAATATCCTGATCTCATAAAAAACAGTGCTCAGCTTCTTGAATATACACCCCCTTATGTTCATGTAAGTCAAGGCAGGTCTGCATAGGCATGAAGCACATTCATTAAATTTCTGCATTCTTTCTTTGGGGAAGGGCTCTGCCCTTGCATTTCCCCTTGATGGGTCTCTAGAAAGCCCCATATATAACTGAAAGTACATCCTGGATTTTTGTTTTTTATTACATTGTACAGGAGATTGGGTAACAGTGGGGACATTGCTGTCCCTGTGCAGAAGCTCAATGCAGACTCTTTTCACTGAGAGCATCACAAGGTTCCTGTTAAATCTTTTCCCTTTACTCTGAGGAAATTATCAGGGCAGCCTGGCAGTTCTCTGAATGGGTATATTTCTGCTCTATATCAAAACATGTAGCTGAGGAGCAGCTGCAATTGTGCTATCCCCTCTTTCTAGTTGAAACTGCCATTGTACCAAGGAGCCACTCCCAGGATATTCTTGAATAAAGAGAGGAAACTACTTTTAAAAATACTGTAAGGGCACTTGTGTCATTTTCTTTTTTTCCTAAGCCACCCAGGCCTGGCTACAATACATTTTTACGGGTAAACAACTTGCACTGAGTGTTTTCTTTTAACATATTTATGGCATATTCACTTTTCACTGCTGAATTTGATAAATTTGTTTTCAAGTTGGCCCTTCCTTACAAGTCAGAAATAGCAAGGTTTTATACCAAGAGTTTGAATCAAAAGCCTGAAGCAAACTCTCAGGTCTTCTGGTTTTTGCTCTTCATTGCTTTTCTCTGTATTTTTGCTATTCAATGTAAATAGCCAGTGAAGTAGTACTTTTTCATTAATTGGTTTTCTTATTAGTATAACATATCTAAAAACCACCTGACCACCAGAATAGAGGTGTTGTGACGGGCGGGAGCTTTTCTCTTGTAAAGAATGTAAAAGATTAACAGCGACAAGCACCAGCAATATCAACAAAAGAGATTTGGTGAGTCCAGTTGAGCTACAAAGACTAATCCTGCAAATACATAGATATTTGCTGAGCTGAATTCATGAGAGATCCCATCAGAAAGTTCAGCTAACCTCTAAGTGTGTATGCGGTCAGGATCAACGTGTGAGTGTGTGGAAATACCCACAGGGCTGATGTTTACAGCTCAGCAGAAAATACAATTACCCCTGAGAACTACTCTGGTTGTTTTGGTGGCCATCTGCTGTCTCACTTCTCTGAATAACTGCTCCCCTTGACCACATTCAAATAAGTGAAATGCTTTGACTCTCTCTACAGAGTACTCTCCCACCTGTGATTTATGCATATGCTCCTTGCTAATGATCTTGGAGTTTCTCGGGCAAGGGGAGTGGGCTTCAGCATCTTGAGAACCTGCCAGGCATAATAATATGTGCAAAATTAGAGAGATATGAGCTATTCTTGTTCAGATACCTCATATATTTAGTTCCTGCAAAGAGAAAATAACTGTGTCATCTTAAATTAACACAAATTTAATATTAATGATTCAGGAGTATGTCTGCTTTGGACTACCACAAAAGTCATACCAAGATTAATACACAGTAGCTGATAAGCTGATATACATATATTGATATAACGTTATATATATTAATACATTTCCATATACAACTCCTTCCACTCCTCTTAAAACTGCCTCTCTTTTCAACCCCTTCTATGGAAGCCTGTTCCACTCAGAGCAGTGATGGGCTTGTGCAAGGGAGTCAGGAGTGCAAGTGTATGCAGGAACAGGATCTCCGAGATGAACAAGGATTTTCCATTATTTCTGAAGTATATTTTACTCCCCATGCCTGAAACAGGTTGAAGATTTTCAACATATAAATCAGTCTTAGAGACTGGAATTTAAGTAAGTCATACATCATATGGTCAAATAGACTGAACATGGCTTGTGTGTGGGGGTATTTGCATAGTTGCTAAGCATGTTGATAAGGCTGCCTTTGACACATGACCAAAGGTTCATAAATTTTGTCGTAATGCTGTTCTTGTTCATGTTCTTTAGAAAGATGAACATTTCTCCAGCTTAAACTCTGGTCTCAACAAATTGAATTTTCCTAATCTGAAGTAGCATTATTACAGAAAGGCTTCTATTCACTTAGATCCACCCAATCCATAATCTTGGTGCTGGTTCTTGTGGCACACAGTGGTAAATTGTTTGTTTCACAGCAACACATTGTTTGAGCCCAGAGCTTGTTTGGAAATTTCTGGTGTTGCTAGTGGGAAGTAAAAAAACCCCAGCTTATGCAAATACTTAATTGATTACCAGTGGGGAAAATTACATGAGAAAGTCTGCTGAATTAGGGCTTGAGTCAACTCACTATCTGGATATATAGTGATTTTTGTCCTCCAAATCAGAATAGCCATGACATTCTAGCCTTATCACACTGTTCATGAAATAGCTTCCTTAAAAGACTAATAATCTCCTCTGCTAAAGATGTCTTGCCTGCTTTAGCTTGCTTACTCATGTTCTACTTTGCTGAATTCATGAACACATACTTCCTGGAGCAGCTGCCACCCTTCCTAAAACTCTTGGTTTCCAGGCCCTGCCCTAATGACTGTCTGTATATTTTTATCTTAAGTGGGAATTGGGGCAGGACCTAGAATTCACCTTTTTCCCCTCTTCTTGAGTGAATGCTCTTCCCCTTAAATTACACAGTCATGCTCTTGCTTGCTTGCCCCCTGCAGATCAAAGAAACTTCATTATTTCAAGTAACATGGAATTACAAGAGGTTCTGAGGATGATAAATCTCCTCTGTAGTCTCAGCCAAGGTAATGTGAGATCTGCAATCCTTCCATTAACTGGAAGAGTTCATCCTGTACCTCTTTAAAGAGCGTTCAGAGCTCTTGGGAAAAGAATTTGGGCATCACAACTGCACCTATGTAGTGTGGGATTGACATGTTAAGTGTGACTAAAGGATGCTTAGCACAGACAAGGCAGAGGACTTTCATGTGTACAGATCCTAAAAGGATTTAGGAGTGACCTAGGTAGGGAGCTTCTTGATGTTACTGACTCAGACTTTAACATCAAAAGTGAAGAAAGAGGTTACAAGCTCTAGACAGTCACTTTCTGGGGTGAGGAGGTGAGAAGTGAGACTAGGCTGAAAAACATAGCCCTGGAGTCAGGCTGTAGAAGTAAAAGGGAGCCAGGATTTGGGCTCTTAATCCTTCTTTTGGATCTAGTTCTCAGCTCATATTGCAGAACTAAAATAAGAGACATGGTTTCCAGATTAATGTATCTTAAGTTTGCTTCACGTCTGTGTTTCAAAACCATCTCCTTTTTGAATATTTGAACTGATTTAATGATACAAATTAGAAATTGGTGTAAAGTTTGACTTGACCATGGTTACCTGCTATACTAGTGCTTATAGAATTATAGTTTGCTCCTGTAAGTACACTTGAAAAGGACTGAGCTGTTTTGAAAACTTCACTTCAACAGTAGCCAGTGTTTCCATGCTAAATACCTGGGGAAGAAAAACAAGTCCCTAAGCCTCTAAATCAGCTTTTAAATCAAGATCTTCCCAACGCCTTCACCCTTTAATTTCTTCCCCTTACATGACCACATTTTTCACTTGATATTAGCTTTACTACATAGCCACAGGATATTTTTTTTTTTAGAATTATTGGCGTTTAGCAGAACTGTAAGGAAATTCTGATAAGGTCCTTAAATTTGATAATTATATGCTAAGGAGTAAAGAGCTATGGGTGTCCTCTATAAATTCAAAATGAACAGGTTTGGATTAATTCAGTAAGAGTCTTTCAAGTTGCTTGGGATGATCTGAACTGGCCAGTACAAAGCTGTTATACTACCAATTAACTGGCAGGGTTTTGTCTACCACACCAGAAGTGTACTGGGTGCAGTATGCGATTCTCAGCTCTTACAGCTACAGCAACTGCTCTTGTTGCTTTTCAAATAATGGTGAATCTTTAGCATATATGAGCTTTAAAGAATTACAGTGTTGTATCTTAGGACATGAACTTTGCAAATTTAACCAATGGGTTTTGATAAGGTTTGTTTTTCTGAAGTCCTATGGTAGTAGTGTGTTCTGTGGCTGTGGAAGTGGGATATTTGTGTAGCTGCAATCCTGTGATAGATGTTCTTTCATACAATAAATATATAACTGCCAAAATAGTATTAGCAAAATAAATACCAAAGTTGCTTGTTTGAAGTATTACTTATTAAAGTAGGAAATGTAAGATGCTTTTCCTCTTTTTTCTTTGAGATATTGTTTTTACACTGCTCCTTCCCCTTTTTCTAGTTGTCTTGCTGTTCTGTATATTTTTATATACAGCACATTCTTACATTACTCTCTTTTTAAAGAAGGCATATAACTTGTTGGCTGCAAGCTGTCTTATTGTTAGGAACATATGTGGTTATTAATAAAACTCACTCTGGTCCAAGAGCTTGGATATAGGAATATAGGTGACACTGTTCTCATATCCTGTACTGTGGTGATACTGTTCTCATATCCTGTACTCTGTAGACTTCTTGTATCATAAACAGCTTTAGAGGTTTGCTGTTTCTTCATGTTTGTACTAACCAGTGCATGTTTCTTAGTAGATTGCTCTGTGAGGAAACAAAGTTTACTCAGCTCACTGATGGTTGCTTTGTTACCTCTGAAGAAAGAGTACAAAATCTAGTCAGACGCACTCAAACCAGGTAATAATCTCTTTGCTGCTCTTCTCTGTTGGAGGCTTAGTATTTAAAAAAGCTCTTAACTGGCCTAAGAAGCACTGTATGCCTGTATTTAAAATGCTGTCTTGCTGTTTTGTGTATTTTTATATACAGCACATTCATACATTACTCTCTTTTTAAAGAAGGCATTATTCTTGCTGGCTGCAAGCTGTCTTATTGTTAGAAAGGTATGTGGTTATTAATAAAACTCATTCTGGCCCATTATTATTAATTATTGCATCATTAAAAAATCTGAAGATGCCATTGTTCCACCCATCTTCCCAAGGGAAACCCAAAAATAATAACTAGAGGGGAGAAACTGCTTACGTATTTTGATGCCCAGCATCTGCTGACAGAATTCCAAAAAGTAATATACTGGATCTCTCCTGACCTCGGGGCTGTGTTTTTACTCTACCAGCTTCTTGCAGGCCTGCTTGCCTGTGAGTCGTGAGGTGCTGGTGACTTCTGCAGCTGCAAAACCACAGCACTACCCAAGCCAGGCACCCCTGCTTCGTGTGAGTGTGCAGGAGGCTGCAATTTGCATGGGCTCCAAGGGTCACACAGCAGGTCTGTCTGCGCCATGCGTGTCTGTCACCGTTTCCTAGCGTGCCATTTTCATTTGCATTCTCTCCCTAAGGAGCAACGCTCCCAATGAATGGCAGCTGCCACCAGGGGCTGAGCAGGGCTGCTGGCCATTAGCAACTGGCCCAGCCACACTCCCAGTGTGGGACCTATTAACAGGTCTGTGGGGAAATAGCAGTTACATGTGAACCATTTTCTACGCGGATCAAAGGGAAAACAAAGGATTTTCCGATTACAAATGCACAGTAACAGCCAAACGAGTGAAAGCAGCCAAAGCTCTGTCCTGTCCTCTGTCCTTTTAACTCTGTCTTGCTCCATCTCAGACATCCAGTTTCCCATTACTTAAGACTCTGAAAGCCTCTTCCTGCCTTTATTGTTTTACCAGTTGCTGCCTTCAATTTACTGCGCTGATAAGTACTTCCCAGGCTGTAAATATGTGGTCGAGACATTTCTGAAGCCAATCTAGGTTTTGATTGTAGTCACAGGAGGAAAGGTCAGCAGCAAAACTGCTCTCACTACACAGAGAGGCCACTCCTCACACTAGGGTAGGTATAGATTGTGAATTCATGGAGAGAGATGCGAGGGAATATAGGGGTTTACAGGATTGAAGAAGAAAAAAATGGAACATGCACTTAACCTCCCCTTTTCACAAGGTGATACCCTTGCTTTTAGTAGATGTACAGTAACTGCAGTTGTTCTTCAGTTTGGGAAAGGCCAGAAACCAGAAAGAGTGAGAAATCAAATATGATCATCATTGCTGAAAAGGATAGCAGGTAAGTAGGAGGTGTTGAATTCTCCCTAGTGGTATCTGTGACTGCAGATAATGATTTTGTCTTACCTTGATATAACATAGCTGCAGAGATAGCCAGTGGAAGAGGGAGAATGTTTTAAAATTTTACTTTTTGGGACACTTAGCTATAATCTCTACTGTTTGGGTGACCAGCAGAGGCCTGTAGAGCTTGGTGGGCTTGAGAAGCTCCACATGTGTCTGCAATTCCTGTGGCATCATTACAAAGGGTGGCACTGATGTTTGCAGGGTGACTGTCTCCCACTGTGGGGTCCAGAAAGTACTGTTCCATGAGTAATTAGTCTACAGTGGGAAACAACTGGAAATTACAGAATGATATGGAGTGAAAAAAGCTTTTTCTAAGGCAAAAATTATTTAGAAGCTATGGGTTTATTTTACAAGAACTTGATACCTTGATAACTTACTGAATTTTAATATGAGTTACATGCTCTTACGACTCCTCTTTGCCTTAAAATTGATTGAAAAGTTGTACGAAACTAAAAGCAGTGCTGACTTCTAAAACTGTCCTAACTCTTGGAACATTTCACAGTTTGAAAGAAGTCACTACCCAGGCACTATGCTACTACTGAAAAATTTTGGCTTAGTTAAAAATAAGACATAACAAGTGTTGTGGTAGATTTTCAAGCTGAACATATGAGAAAGTCTAAGCAGATAGGGCCCAGGATTTCTTAATAATCTAATTAATAAATGTGATTTTTCTGGCTTGTCTTGAAGAGAACATAGCTGGTTAAGGTAAAAAATAATAAAATATTAAAATATTTTGTAACAGATATATGGTAATAAATACTCTGGGGGTTTGTCTTTCAGAACTGAAGGGTTGATTACTTGACCAGATGTTTTTATAAAATAACTAAAATAATTGGTTTTCACTTGGGCTGGACCAGCCTCATTATAGGCATGTAACAGTGCAATGAGTTGTTAATATATGCTAATAAAGATGTATGTTAACCCTGAATTGACTAGGCTAACAGAGCAAACTTACTCTTGAAAGATGCTCTATGCAAGTCTGTGAATAGCAAAGGTAATTGCCAAGAGTTTCTCGGAAGGCTTAAAGGCAGTAGTATAATTTGTAGGAGGTTTTGATGGTGTCTTGCTTGGCTTCTGAAAAAAGATCAAGTTGGAGTGTGTGAAACTTACTGCTGTTGCTGTCCTCTCCCTCGGTACTGCAGATCACTAATGTGTCTGAAGCACAAAGATTCTCAGGAGAGTTGCATCCCCTGGTGTCACACATGTTAATCAAATGTCTAATACTGGTAATTTGACTTTACTGGGAATAGCAAAATCATTTTCATGACAAATCTACTGAGAAATACGGCTGGGAGTTTTCCTTCTTTTGAAAACAAACTAAAGTCTTCCTTAGCGCTCCCTTTTAACCTGATGCATTCTGGGCAACTCTACTACCTTGACCCATGGAAAGTGGAAGATGTCATCAGCATAGTATATGGAACAAACCAAGCGTGTCTGCTCAGATTTTCCTCCCATTTATAGCTGGAGTTAAATTACAGAGGCAAATACCAACAAAGTAAATACAAGAAACAAATATAGAAGTGGATGGGACAAATCTAAAGTATGGTAGATAACCAATTCCATAAAATGCTAGTATTACAATTAGGAATGTAACCTTTGTTGTTTTTCCAAATCCAGTTATTAAGCTGTCTGTTATTTTAGGTGAATTATAAGGGAGAAAACCTGGGGGTGGTGGTGGTAGAGGTGGTCTGCTGTTTCTGAAATCCTCTTGGTTATGTTTCACAGGAAGAATGCTAAACAAAATGCTATCTAAGCAGCTCAAGCCTTAATCAAGTGACTTTCTGATTACTGAAAGTTTTTGGTCATGTGTCTGTCCATTGGTATTCCTCACGATTTCTGTAAGCTTCTCTTTTATCTTATGTCAGCATGTATTGTACTCCATATGCTAATTTATGAACTTGTACAAGACACCATGGTCTTATGTGTGTGGGTGTGAACTAATACCTGGGTAGTCCATGGGAGTGGATCTGTACATCCACTTGAGCTCTTACCTGTGACCCTATTAATTTAACCTCTGTTTCCAGAGGTTTCCCTATTAATTTTCCTCTGTTTCAAGTCTAGGGCTTGAAATGGCCTATAATATCCTTCTGTGTTGATTGGGTGACTTGTGAAAGTAAGTATTAAGCTTAGTGGAGCCTTCTTTCAAAATTAAGCATAATAAAATATATTTTGAGTATTTGTAACTTGAATACTTTTGTCTAAGGCACAAATGCTCATCCCTTAGAGGCTATACTGGATGCAAATAGCAAGGGTTTGGCAGCAGAGAGTAATTCCATTTTCATTCCTCTTCTGCCCACACCAAGACTTGTATCTTGCGTTCATGGAGCAGTGCCACAATGTCTCCCTTGTTGTTGTCCCTGCTCCATACAACAAATGTCATTGGTAAGCCAGATGTGCCATCCTGCAGCCAGCTGCATGTGACGGCTGAGGTCATGGGCTAGGCAGAAGCAGGGGTATTAGGCTGCCTGAGAGCCCAGCATCTCTGCCCTGTCCTGCCTAGCACAGCTCCTGCCTGTGTCAGACTCTGGAGAAACCTGATCCCCCATGTCACTTGCTCCGAGTTTTCTAGAAATAGCCCTGTGTGCACCATAATAAACAAACCGGTACTGACCAGCTACAAGAAATACGTAACCACTGGGAGAGAGTTACTCCAGGAACCACACAGCAGGCAACCTAAGATCTGTGCTGACTTGAGCCCAAACAGATGTCTTGCTTGCATCTGTATAGGCAAAGGTGCAGTCCCACCTGGGATTCTCATTATGGTAATTACACTAATATTTGTGTAGACTAATAACAGAAAGGGTCTTACTGTGAGAGCCTCCATTACATCTACAGGGTAGCAGATGACCTCTGTCCTGAAGAGCTTCCCCTGGATATGATTAAGACAGAATAATGGAAAGAGTTATAGCAAGGGAAGGTAACCTTAAACATTCTCATGAGACTCATGATTTCTTCTCAACTTCTTTTTCTGCATACTGCTATTGATTGGATTTCCCTGTTGAGCTACTCCCACTTAGCAGTCCTCCAGCAGCCAGGTGGAAGCTGTTTAATGCAAGCATTCACTGATGTGATGTGTAGGCTTGGAGGAGGGGAGATCTGGCTTATTTAAAGCCCCAAGAATGTCCTAATCTTGTAAAGAATACAAGTCTTATGTGTGCAGGCATCTGGAAAGTTTATGGATAAACTGAGACCCATAGAGGTGCCTCTGTATCAAGGTGGGACTCTTTGCATGTGCGTCTATTTATTGTCTTTAAGTAGAAGGAAAATAGCCCACTTTTAATAAATGGGGAAAATACTGCATGTACATTTAATTTGGCCTGGCTAAAAAGCTGTTTGAATTTAATTTAGCTGAATAAATATTACCCTGTATGTCAAATTTAAGCCTATTTAACACTGACTTATTGAATTAGCTTGCACCCGTAACTGATACAATTTGCCTGAAATCACCTAAGAGTGCCCACACATGGATTTGTACAGGCTTGGCATTTTAATATAATTCAAACTGCTGTAGGTTGTGGGTGTGGACCCCCCGCTTAGTAGCCTCCAGCGGTAGAAGTGAAGTCTTTTGCTTTTACTAATGACAGTAGCCAACATTCAAACCTTGGCTTCATGCTGCCCACCCTGTTTACATTACTTGGTGCTTTTGCATAAGGTTACAAGTTTGCTGGCAGGGCATCCTGTTTCTTCTGAAAACTAATGTATTGCACCTGATCACATCTGTCTCAAGAGGTCACAGCCTACATACTTGAAACAAGTAATCTATCAGGGCAGTCCACAATAGCACCATCTCAAAACTTCCAAAATGTTGACTACAAAATGCAATTACACTGCACAAAAGTACTAAGGAAACCCATGTGCTCAAAGTAACTGAGTGCATGTGGCAGTCAGGGTGATGGCAGAACTTGGAAGGAACTCCAGATTTTGTAGTTCAGTCCATGGCAAACTTCTAACTTCTGAGCACATCACCGCAGTTGTTTCTGCTTTCCCCCTAGGGAAGAAGTGCACATCCCATGATAGAAATATTGCATAAAATAAAGGACAGCATGCCTGACACCGTGACTTGGTTCATAGGGATAATATTATGGTTGTTTCTGTTGCTTAAATGAAGGAAAAAAAGCTGTTGGCTTCGAGTGAGTGCTAAGGTCTATGTTGATGGTATTGCTGCTGTTGCAGTCTTCACCTATTCCCAATTATCCCCTGAAATCCCTTCCCAGCATGTGGGGGTTACCAGCAAGAGTTGC
Organism: Anomalospiza imberbis; assembly: GCF_031753505.1. Taxonomy (NCBI): domain Eukaryota; kingdom Metazoa; phylum Chordata; class Aves; order Passeriformes; family Viduidae; genus Anomalospiza; species Anomalospiza imberbis. The sequence continues at coordinate 78,086,972 of NC_089683.1, read as the reverse complement.
AGGGGGAGATTGTAATTCCAAGTGGCTTGATAAAGAAATGAGAATGAGTGGCTGTGGAGGACTGTGTGCCTCTTGTGTCCTTAACAGCACTTGTTAATCACAGTAAACCCAATCAGATTTATAATTCCATTACAAGGCAAAAATTTATTTGTTTCATTATAGTGGGAAATTATTCTCTGAAACAGCTGGATGGCAATAAGATATTTCAGTCTTATGCTGGAAAGCAGCTGAGGGCAGAGATTCTCGAAGTTATCTTTGTTTGAAAGTCCAACTGCACTTTTGGCAATCAATTTTTTAATAATTGCCACATATTGAAAACATTTTTAATTTTTTTATTTGTAGAAATACTCTGTGATGATTCTATTTTATTTTTAATTTTGTGTCTTTCTTGAGCTGAACTGTTGACAGAATATAGTTTATTTAATATATGTTGATGAAATTTAGAGTTGTATTTTACTCATCCATCTCTACAGGTGCTGGTGTGTGGTTGGATGCCATTGTGGCATGGTTATAGACAATTCCTTTATTGTTTTAGTAGAACAGCAGCGCTTAATCACACAAGGAATGATGTAATGGTTGTGGGGTTTGGAGTCTGCAATCAAGAGATGCGATATCAGGTTTGGACTCAGACCGAGTCAGCCGGTTCTTCACTTGGTGGAAATACTTTATTCTTCTTTAAGAAGCATTATTATAATAATGCTCTGACCTTTAGAGGTCAGATAGGCTGTTTGGGAGGATAGCTCTGTAGTGTCAGGATCTAGGTGTCTGCTACCTAAGTAGTTGTTGTAAAATTGAAGAAAACCACCAAACCTTCAATTTTACCCAGGGCATTATTTATTTATTATCATATGGCTGCCTTTATACTGTTGTCAGTGGAAGACAGAGATGATACTCTCCTATGCTATATTTTATGGATGATGGGAATACCAACAAAATTTAAAAGCCAGATCAAATTCCCTCCACTCCTACATTTCATGCTCAGCAGATTTCTAGGCTTAGACAGAAAATTCAATAGTTTTTCCCCATTTAATTTTTTGAAGCACTGACTAAAATATATTTTGAAAGGGCAAATTATTTTATTTTTCTCCTCTTGAAAGAAAACCTAAGTCAGATGAATCTGGAAGAGCTAGATAGATGGCTTTGTGAAAATTACACCAGTTATTTAAGCACATAGAGAAGGATTTGGGTATGACCAAAAAGGAAAAACATGCCCAAAATGGGATTCTAGCAAAAGTTAAGTGTACAAGGTTGTGATCTTGAAAAACACTGCACAGCTTCTGGTTAACTCTGAAAGCAAACCAAGCAAATGCTCTGCTTACTTTTTTATTTTTTCACTTTAAATACATAAACAGTCTTGGGAAGAAAGAGTAACTCTAGAGTAACCATAGCTCTTGTGGCCTGACCAGCAAGTTAGAGAGTCACACAACTCTCTGCATTCTCTTGTACACTTCACACAGCTTCGGGTTTTGGTGTTAGCCCAGCTCTAGCAGGAAGGGTTGAAGCCCAGTCCAGCCCCAGAGCCAATCCTTAGGACAACACCTGCTACACAGGCTTTGAAGCCAAGGACCACTGTGTATTCACCTCCCCCTTTTTCTTAAGTGCATGCTCTGTTTGCTGTTGTATGAAAGGATTAGTTTAGTTTCCCCTTGGTTCATTGCAAGTAGCATCTCTGTGTGATTCCTAGAAAAACAGGCATGTTCTTTCAAGAGGGGGTTCTGCATGACCAAATTCAGAGGACAGTACTTTTTTCCACCTAGGAGGAAGGGGCAGGATCTAATGTCTGCACCTCTCTGATCAGGTTTCTTGTTGGCTGGCTTGGACTGAGGCATTGTGTGTGCACTGACTGGTAGAAACTCCCTGTTCCATGAGCTGTGCTTACATCCTCCAGGATCCTCTCGGCTTCAGGGAAGAGAGTGTCATGTCTAAATCATTGCTGGATGGCACCAGAAAGAGCCCAGCTGTAGGAACACATCTGAAAACCATACTACAGAATCATAGGATTGTTTAGGTTGAAAAAGACAACTTTAAGATCATCAAATCCAACCATTAACAAAACACTGCCAAGTCCATCACCAAACCATGTCCCTAAGTGTCACATCTACACATCTTTTACATGCCTCCAGGGACTCAACCCCTTCCCTGAGCAGCCTGTGCTTGGCCAGCCGTCCAGTGAAGAAATTTTTCCCTAATGTCCAATCTAATTTTTTTCCCTGGTGGAACATGAGACCATTTCCTCTCATTCTGTTTCTTGTTCCCTGGGAGAAGATGTTGACCCCCAACTGCTACCAGCTCCTTTCAGGTAGTTTTAGAGAGTGGTAAGATCTCGCCTCAGTCTACCTTTTTACAGACTAAACAATGCCAGCTCTCTCAGCTGCTCCTCATACAACTTGCATCTTTGGCTGAATAGAATATTTTGAAGCTCTTCCAAGCAAAACACTGCTGCATGCTTCAAAGAAGCTTGGCACTACAGGACTCTGAGGCTGAGTTTATAAGGAAGTGTCCAATCCAGGACACTTTCCAGGTGCTGGGATGCAGAGTACTGTGCTGCTAGAGCACCCCTGCCCAGTCAGTGGTGTCCTAAATGGAGATGAGGTGCAGGTGCAGGTGGGAGCTAGCATAGGCCAGCAATGAGCAGCTTACATATGCCATGGGCAATGATTTCTGGAAATTAATTCCCCCAATTCCTATGTTATTTCACTTCAAGGACTATTTTAGTTCTACTCTTGGCTTTTTTTTTTTTTTTTTTTTTTTTTTTTTTTTTTTTTTTACTCTTGGTTTTCTAGATAAGTTGCTGGATGTACTTGTTTGTCACATTTCAAACACTTGGTGTGATCAGGCAGTAGTGGGTCTTAGTCACAGATAGATAATAAAGTGCTGATTTGTTCTTTAAATATAACCTGTAAAATTACTTCTGAAAACTTGTAACAGAGTATTCTGTGCATCTTCAGGTAAATGGATATTTGATGTTTAAATGCATCTTAGATGTATAATAAAATTTAGAATTTTCTGTATGTATTCAGATCTCTGTGACTGCCCAGCTACTGTGGGAAGATTTATTTTATTTTAAAAAAGCTAATCTTAAGGTCCTTTGAAAAATTGCCTCCTAGTTTAATATTTGCTATGAACTTCATTAAACACTTTATGTGATCTGTGCCAATTAATACCATTAGCGTTATCATGAACCAGTAACCTCAGGGGGGAAAATGGTTATGCTTAAAAACATAAAAGCAGGGTTATTAACAAAAAGTGACTTATCAAGTGTAAATAGAATGACTTGAACAAAATGTGCGTCATTGTACATGCAGGCCCTCATTCGCCATCTGGTTTCTGTTTTATGACCCTAGCTATGGATTAATTTTGTGCTAGTGGACAAACAATTGGACAATGCTTAGAAACACAGGCTGGAATGTAGGGAAAGCTTATGGCAATCTTTCACATGCTTTGTATCATGTGGGGAAAAAAGCAGTTTATAGAAAAGATGAGTTGAACTGTAAGCATTGCATCCTGAGAATTCTTACATATAGTCATATAATTATGATTTCTTTTACTTTCTTCAGATTTTCATTGAAGTCCAGCTAAGAATGCAACCAACAAAATAAAGTGAAAAAGCTGGCCATTTGAAGAAGCATCCTTCAACTTGGTGAAAATGTCTCTTATTTTTTGACAACGATTAAAAGACAATGGGGTCAAACACTCTTGGAAAGGCTGCAACATTAGATGAGCTTTTGAACACTTGTATTGAAATGTTTGGTATGCTCTTTCAATATCTTATTTTGTTGTTATTGAAATTAATCTTTTAATATAAATCCTGCTGTTCTCTGGTTTAGCCAGCCTTTCTCTTGGCTAAGAACATTTCTGTTCTGTAAAATTTTCCATGTTTCAATTTGGCCCAGAATTATGCAAGCCAGGATTTTAATCACATGCATACTGCATTAAATTTCCTTAATACAGATAATACACAATTGCGGGTATGGTGGTTTATGCAATGCTGGCCTTTACCAAGAGAAATGTTTAGATGAATTATTCAAGGAGTTATTTCTGGCATTGGTCTTTGTCTTGAGTGGTTACACAGCTGTGGTTTTGACCAGTCATTTTTTTAAAGGTTTTCCAAATCATCATGCAATAATTGGTAAGAATATGACCTAAGGCTCATGTAATCTTTTTACTCTTATTAAAATGTGATGTACCAGGTCTGAGGGAAAGAAGTGATGAAAAAGGCCTTGATCCATAGCACCATTAATCATGCCATATATCACATTACAGTCAAATGAGTTCATGGATGGCTTAAGTGTTTTCAAATGGGGGTTTGATTCACAAAGCTACATTTAGATTCCCTGGACAGATTTTGATTGGAATGAAGTACTAATTTTATATGCCATGTGGAGAGAAACAAGTATCTAAAGGCAAGAGAGATTGAACAATTGATGGATGGACAGACCTTGCTGCAGTGAATCCCATACATCCGTTTCTGAAGGCCACCAGCTGGTTGCTCTAGAACTTCATTTAAGTATTAGCAGAGCCCATGCACTTGTTGCTGCTGGAAATAGTGTCTCTTCTTGTGTACACACTCTCTTGACAAGCATAGTCCATGTGTGGCTCCTGTTTTCATACATCACATCATCTACTGTCTTCAAAAAAAGTGACAGACAGAATAATCTAACATTGCAGATGCTGGAGGAGACTGATGGTCAGCCAGTCTGCCAAGGAATAACTCTGTGTAGTTTCAGTGGCTACACTGCAAAGACACAAGGGTCTCTGTTAGGCAGCTGGAGATGTGACCTTGGGCACAGATATGAGGTACCAGGTACTGCTTTAATATTGAATTCCTTGAAGCAGATCCATTTTTTGAAATAATTTAACTGCTAACTTAAAGCTATAAAGTTGCAATAAAATAAATATTGGAAGTAGTTGTACTGTAGTTGTCCTCTTGATGGACTAATTTTTGATTTGTCCCTTAGATTACTGGTACTGTCTTTATATAAAGTTTAGCCCAGTGCTGCCCATGCCCTATTTTTTTTTTTTTTTTTAGCTGTGGCCTGTTATCTGAACTGGTTTGGGTTTTTTCTTTTGTTTAAATAATTGTCACTGCATTCTAGCAAGTTACTATTCAAGGGGCAGTTTTGTGCTCTGGTGTTCTTTCCTACCTTTTTGTTAGATAACGAGCCAACATTTCCAATTTTGATCCTTTCTGTCTGACTGTGCCTGAAGAGTAAAAGCTCCCCTCTTTTATAGTGAGGTTAACTCATTGTTTCTCTTTTGCAGATGACAAAGGGAACCCGTGCTCCAGTCATTTGCCAAGAACCTTTCTTTTAATGCATCGGTGGTATCTGCCTTCGACAGAGCTGGCTGGCAAGCTTCTGTCCACATATCCTTTCACAAAGTGCTGCAAATTTGCATTACAGTGTCAAAAGCAGTTTGTTTTCCTGACTGCTTGTAAAAATGTGCCAATTAATTAATGACAAACAAGGTTTAGAGGTGATTTTTCTTCAACATAAAAGGTGGGAGTTTGTGAGCTTCTTTATGCTCGCATAAAGACTTTGTAGGTTTTCTACATATGCACAAGAATACTAACTGTGCATCAACCTTGAATAACTGCAAATACAAGGCCAAGATAATTTTTCAAGTGTATCACAAGAGGTTGACCTATGAGTACTATGAATTTTCAGTGATATCTAGCTACCTACATGTCATTTATACCTCTTTATTCAGTAATCATAATATAATCATAATCATATTTGGTTAGCCAGAGCTGGCAAGAAGCCTTTCAGCAGAATATTCAGAATTGTAGAATAGAGGCATTTTTACAAGGGGAAAAAAAGGGGGCAGCCAGGAAATAGTCTCTGTCCCCTATGATGTTGTGAAAGTGAATGAAATACCAGAAGCATAATGTGGTTATCTCTAGAAGAAAAGTTTGATACTTTTGTAAATTCAGCTGCTCTAGTATCAGCCTCCAGTGAATAAAAACAACATTGCCGAGTCAAGGCACACAAAGCTTTCTTTAGCTGACATACTTACAGAGATGCCAATGGGGAGAACTGCAATGAATTCAGATTGAAAATCTGCTACTTCATGAGGTAAATGCACTTCTGGTCCTCTAGCATTTTATAGTGTTATGGTTCTGTTAATGCTATCAATGTAATTTTGTTTGGGTTTTTCGCTTGGTCTCCATTCTACAGTGAAGAGGGAATTTCTGTGTGTTTAAAACAATTAAGTTGAGCTATCCAGCTTTTAAGACACTTAACTGCATCAAGCTAAAAAGCTGACAGAGAACTTTTGTTATTATTTATCTGGCTCATGAGTGTTATGGTTTATCAGCCTGTCAGAGGGCGACAAGTTCAGTGCCACACAGAGGAGAGACACATTTTGCTCCCAGCTGTAACTTAGTGTGGGAGAAGAAAATTGTCTCTGGATTGTAGACTTCAGTTCATGCAATCCCTTGCAATGCCTACATAATTTATGGTGTCAGGAGTGTGTTAGTGATGCCAAAGTTGTTACACATTGGGTGTATTCCAAACCTTGCACCATCTACTCTGACCTTGTTTCCATGGGAAAACTTTCACGTGTTGGGCTGTTCTGATGTAGGAACATTTCTCTGTAAAAGAGAAGGTATGAATTTTTAAGTAATCATGATACAACTTGCTTCACTCAAACAAATGTTTTTTCCTCCTTTCTCTGGATGAAGTTACATCACTGAGAAGAAAATGAGAGGGGTTACTGAAGTCAGGGCTGATAAAGCCTTTTCCACTTCCCTTATATAGAGGAGGGGGCTTGCATGTTTCACATGTAAGCTTATGTGGCTTACATCTGCTTTACAGTTATCCTGGTGGAATTGCCACTCAAACGCACGTTTGCATTTTCATTGACAAATCTTTTCTGAGCAGACAAAGTCATCTCACTTGGACAGGGACTAAGTGCAAGTGTTATCTGGGTGCCCTGGCAGCCTGAGTCAGGACACTGTGTGTATCTTCTGTGGGTCTCACCTGAGACATCACTTTAATTTTGCATTTCAATAGAATGCTGCTTTGTTGTGCTGTTGTGAGTTAAGCAAAAAAAAAAAAAAAAAAAAAAAAAAAATTAAAAGATAAAGTGGCTTTTGCCACTTCAGTGTCACAAATAATTACAGAAGAAACAGGCTGAGTTCACTCTCTCTGTCTAAATAAGTCTTGAAATAAGTCCTATGAAAAAAAGTATGTAAAATATATGCAGTCACTGAATATTATACCTGAGTCTCTGGGCATCTCTTAACTGCTGTCTGTGGATTTCAGATACTGGATTTTGGAATTTCCTGCAGAGTTTAACTTGGATCTTGGGCTGATTCGTTTGACCGAAGAGTTTCAAGAAGTAGCCAGCCAGCTTGGATATGAGGATCACATCCATCTTATTGATATCTCTAGCATGTAAGGATGTCATGTCAAAAACATCTTTGTGTCTGGAACAGCAGAATTCTAGTTCTGTACAAAGTACAAAAATATTAAGGCCCATCTTGATCTTGAGAAGCAAAAAAAGCACTTGCCAAATTGTCTTTAAATTTGAAGCTGCTAAAAATGTGAAGTTATAGTTACACAATAACTACATTCCTATCTGTATGTAAATTTTTAATGTAAACAGGAAATAAATTACTTTTCTGACAAAACAAGTGCCAATTAAGTGATCAGTATTACTTTTCTTCTACAAGGTTTCATACAAAATAGTAAGCAATGTAGTGGCTGGCATGCTGTTTAAATCTTAGATCTTCTCAGGGAAGCTTTCTGTCTTCTCATCCGTAATCCACAGTATTTTCTATTATTTAATTGGAGAACTTTTAGCATTCACATATATAGTTGCATTACATCAAAATTATTGCAACTACTATTTCCTTGACAAGCTGGAATGAAACATCACTAGACATGCTTTTGCATCTCATCTGATATTGTAGATTTTCTTCTAAAATATGGTATATGCACACTATTTGGCTGTCTCTGTTGTTCCATTACTTCAGGGACCTGTGGACTTACAGAGGAAAAATTAATCCTTGATGTTTTTCAAGTATGTTTTTATTATGTATCAGTATCTGTTTTGAGCTGTTCTTGTATTTTAAAGCATCTTTAATTATGGCATCCTGTATCATGGGGAAGAATATGTCATCCTATTGTTGTGGTAGAAACTTGCTATTATTCATCGCTTGGAGTAGTGCGTGCAAAACTCCTAGCTTCTGTTACACTCTTGAACAGGTCTCATTCTAAGTGTTTGTAATGTGCTGGGTGTCACAGACCAGAAGTGTCATCGTGCTTCTGTGGTCAATTTTACATGACACATTCCAGCTGTGGGCTACACTGACATGCCCAAACAGAACTGAGACTTATTCCTATTCTATTGCAGTCCTTCCTATGACTGGATGAGAAGAGTTACACAGAGGAAGAAGATTTCCAAGAAGGGAAAAGCCTGCCTGCTGTTTGACCATCTGGAGCCCATTGAGCTAGCTGAACATCTCACTTTCCTGGAGCATAAATCTTTTAGGAGAATTTCTGTAAGAAGCCCACAACTTTGTCACTTGCAATTAGGAGCCTGTCTTTAAAGAATGTTCACATGGTTTCACATTAGTGACTTTTTTCTCAACATTTCAGTGTAGTGAGTCCTTATACTCTCTCATATGATATACATAGCCATGCACTTCCTTAAACTTTTTGTGCCTGATGATATTTGACACTGAGGGAAATTCAGGCACAGTTGCTTCTTTTCACAGAGGATTGTACAAAGACAAGAGGCAAAAGTGGATGAAAACTAAAGTTGAAGCTAAAACAAAACAAATGAGTAAGAGAAATGCCAAAAGAAATGCTGATTTCTGCTGGCAAATATCCATACGAAAGGGTCACGTGATGTTACTGTATCGGGTGGCAAATGGAAGCAGTAAGTTCTCAAGATGACAAATGAGGGTTTTTTTTAAGAGTGTTCAGAAGCATGAGAGAAATAAAACTCCCAAACTAAGAAAAATGTATGAGGGTTTTTTTGTTTGTTTCAAGGGAGGAAGGAAAAAGAGATCAATGAGGAGCTGAGACCAGTCTAAATAGAATCACTTTTGATGTCACTTAATAATGTTCAAAGGTTAATTACTCTAGACTTCAAATCGTAGGAAAACACCCTACTGTGATCTGTGCAATACTAACCTCAAAGAAGGAGGGAAGGACAGGCATGGAGGGAAAAAAGGCATGGATTTCTAATCAGATTTAAGATGCATTTGCATTCCTTTGGGGATTCCAGGACTCAAACCTGCAATGAATTTTTGTTTTTTTCTTTGCTGTTTCTAGCTTCTCTGTTAGTTCTTAAGCTTGAATTTTGCTGTCACAGATGATTCTCTGCAACCACTGAGAGTTAATTGATCTTGTACCACTTGTTCTCTCAAAGATATGTAATTGTAGAATATGATTAATCTGAATCCTGTGTTTGGTTTTACCTGTTAAAAAAAATGGGGGAAAAGGAAGGGCAGCGTTAACTATAACAAAAACGATTATCTGAACACTGAAATACTGTCTATCTGCAGCTGGGAGACAAGCATCTGTTGTGTTGGAGTATATGCCCTCATGTTTTTCTAGCAGGCTGGTTTTGATCAGCTAAACCCATCTTGTCTGGCATTGCTAGCAACTCCCTACACAAGCTAAAATGATGACCTAAGTTACTGAAAACCTCCCTTTAAGGGACAGCTGAAAACTGTTTTTCAAACATTTAGGGAAATTTAATTTTTGGGATCCTATAGAGTGCCATGGCATAAAGGTGTCAAATATAACTACAAAGAATAAAATGTGTTGAGCAAATATGAGAAAGATGGAAGTAGCAATCACACTCATCTTGCAGGTTTCTGTATTTCCTGACACACAAACAAGTTGTGAGTTGACATTTAAGGAAAAGCCACACCAAAACAATAGCAAAAAGATTTTAAGGAGGAGATGTTGTGCAGCAAGGTCTGCTGACCCTGCATCATGGTCACTTTCTAAGCGAGAGGAGCTTTAGAGAGAAAAGTATCAAAGTTTCAATTGTTTCTCCAGTTTGTCTACTGTTTTACTGAAAGTATCTTTTCTCTGTTAGTTCACAGATTACCAAAGCTATGTGATCCATGGCTGCTTGGAAAACAATCCTACTTTGGAGAGATCTATTGCTTTATTTAATGGTATTTCTAAATGGGTCCAGCTCATGGTTCTCAGCAAACCAACACCACAGCAAAGAGCAGAAGTAATCACAAAGTTTATCAATGTTGCACAGGTAAGTCTTGCAGATGAGTCTTTTTCTTCCAGTACAAAGCAGGAATATAAATGGAGATTACAGTAACCAAATTAGCTGATGCTCTTTGTGTTATCTCCTCAGTGAATAGCCTGTTCAATATCACTGGAGGTTATTTGTTCAGGTCTGGTGTGCCTGTATTTTTTAACTAGAAGACATAACTTTATAATAATTTTTCTTTGTTGTTTTCCAGTTGGCAACTGTCACTATGGTGTGCTTCTTCTGGACCTAAGCTAATTAAAAAATGAAATGCTGAACCATTCTGTTATGTGCCCTGGTTTATTGATTTGTGCTTTAGCCATGATGGGTTGTCTCCTTTAACTTGTTGTGTGTGACATTGAGTAGCTGCTACTTATATTTCATTAATTTTTAATTATGCATGATTAATCTCTCCTGCAGAAGCTCCTTCACCTCCAGAACTTCAACACGTTGATGGCAGTTGTGGGAGGTCTAAGCCACAGCTCTATTTCTCGCCTGAAAGAGACTCATTCTCATCTGTCCTCGGAAGTCACAAAGGTATGGTGGACTCCAGAATACAGACACATTGAGGTGAACATCACCTCTTTGAGGTCTGATGGGTTCTACAGTGCAGGTGTCTCGCCAGCACAATATCTGGATCATGGCAGAGCATCCTGAAAGGCACTTGGTTGCATAGCTCTCAGTGGAGCAGGATAAGCTCACAGAGATCCTCTGGTTGATTGCCTGTGCCAGAGAGGAAATTAACACTGTTGACACCCTGACAAGAGTTGAGTTCATTTAAAACAGATTAAGGAAAAGCAATGAATGTTTTCACAGGGACTTGCTTCTCTGGCTATTTGTAGGACTGGAACGAAATGACAGAGCTGGTCTCTTCCAATGGAAACTACTGCAACTACCGCAAGGCTTTTGCTGACTGTGTTGGCTTCAAAATTCCTATTTTAGGAGTCCATTTGAAAGACTTGATTGCTGTCCATGTCATTTTTCCTGATTGGATAGATGAGAACAAAGTTAACATAGTGAAAATGCAGCAGCTTTCCATCACCTTGAGTGAACTGGTTTCCCTGCAAACTGCTTCTCATCATTTAGAGCCTAATTTGGATTTAATTAACCTGCTAACCGTAAGTATTGAACATGGTTCAATTAACTCCTGTGATTCAAGTGTTGAGTGTCAGTAGGGATACTCATATCTATAAAGTTAAGTGCATATTTTTAATCTCAGTTTTGAAAAAGAAAAGGGAAAAAATACAAAACAGAAACAAGTTCACATGAGGTGCTAAGAAAATCAGAGTTTTAGTACAGTCGTATGGGATGGCTGGAAGCAGCAACAGGATTGTTAAAAATTACCTCCTTTAAGAATGACAGATGGAGGGCTGTGTTTATGGTAGAAGAAGTAAAACTCAGTTCTGACTACTTAGAATGGAGGCTTATGTCTTCTCTGGAACAATTGGGAGACATGCTGGCATCAACACACGAGAGAAATTCCACCCTGAGCATCATTCTGTTTTTGTTCCCCTGTGCTTTCCTTGTGACACAATACCCTTCCTATCCAGTAAATAAAAATGTGATGGATTTATACTGGGACTGATCAGGTATAGAGTTTTACACTAAGGAAGCTGACAAATATGAGCCTGAGCTTGGAGAAACCAAGCTGGTGTGGATATATCTATGGCTTCATTGTAATGAGGACTGGGAAAGTTTGGGGAATTTGGAAAACTTTCTTCAGTTGTGCCTTGTGTGGAACAACCTGGGAACAAGTCTTATTCCTGATTAGTGACAGGAAAGAGCAGGCATCAGATGTTGAACCCTGCAACAATCCTTTAACTTAAATTTTGAGCTATAAAGGTAGATATTTATTGTTTTGTTTTGAAGTGACTGAGAGCTGCTTTCTTGTGACACTCTTTCCCTTCCTGGTCATTTCTTACAAGCTTGGCTTTGAATAGGGGGAAGTGGAACCTCAGGCTTTAGGGAACTGAGCAATAAAAAAGTAAGTCCTAAAGGATAGAAATTAGACAATGTGAAGTGAGAGATGGAAGCTGAACTGCTGCTACCACTACTTTCATTAGCTGTTCTCTCTTCTTGGTGACAGCCTGTTTTCCAAAAGGAGCAGAAAGCTAAAGATTTTTTTAAGACCTTGCAGGTCGTCATATATTCATCATTGTATCAGCCTGAGCTCACATAGCATATCTGTTTTTCTTTTTTTTTCCTTGTTTTCTTTGTTTTCAGCAAAATGACAGGGGTTTTATTTGTATCTTTTTCAGTGTATTCCATTTACTAGAAGTAATTGAGTATATGATGGGTACTTTCTCATTTATGATAAATACTGTGATGCATTCATTCATAATATAACTGTGCTTTGTTACAGTTGAGCCAATCTGATCATAAAAAATGAAGCTGCATTCTGCAATATTGAATCAAGACCTGATCAAGGGTTATAAGTGAGGTAGACGGGTGTAGATAACCTAAACCCTTTCCAGGGTAATTCTGTCTTCACATCAGTCACTGGAAGTGTAGTTGTGGATCAAGTACATTTGTGTGGGAGTATTGATTTAAAATGATAACTTCTGTAAAGGGAAAAAACAACAAACTTCTATGAAAAGTTCCTGGACCAGAATTTTCATACATACCATAATATAAATATTCTCATTTTTCTTCCTGTATGTAGATTTTGTCCTTATCAGTGTATATGAATACAATACTTTTTTTTCATGCTAGTCTCTTAAATAGAAGTAATGGATTTATGTTATAGATTAAATGTTTCTGTCTATCTTTTTGTTGAAAAGAAAGTTTTAAATCATTGGCTGGGTTCAAAGAAAGAGAAAAAGAAAAGGGTTGCAACCCAAAGCTGACAAGAACTGACAACTAAGAACAGTTGACTTGGCTATGTGCAAATGGTCTGTTAGCAGATTTAGCCTCCCCTGCTGCCTACATCATCTTCAGGTTTCAGAGCATGAAGAATTAACAATTCCTTTTATTGCTAGGTCTTATCTCTCTAATGTCAACTGTAATTTTTTTTTCCATTTTTACCTTATTTAGAGAATCTTCCTTTCAAATCTAGTAAATGAATATAAATGTGTAGAATGCTTTCCAGTTGTGTGTGAATTGGCTGACCCAACTGTTTCTTCCCTTCTGCTGTTTTGCCATTGAGCAGCTTTTATCTGGGCAAGCTTTTAGTTAGTCTCTTGTCCTGATAAGCAATGTGTAAATCTCTTGCCTGGCCTCCCTCCCTTGCAGTGTTGCCTTTTACACCACACTTGGCAAGTGCCTGGCTTGTGCTTGCTTCACAAGTAAATCACTGGGTACTGGTTTGCTAGTCCAACAACTTGCAGAAAAAGATAAAATGGGCATTTTATGGGCATGTAGGAATTTTGCCTAGTTTTTCTCTTCCTCAGTGGTAGAGTCCCATTTGCTCCTATTTCAAGTGGCTTGGAAATTGTGATGTTTGGGGGAGACTTTGATAAGAGCTATGAAGTAAGAACTTGGGTTAAATGCTTGGGTAAGAGGTGGGTAGTAAACTTCAGGCCAATTCCTCAAGGGGCATACAGGCATTTAAAAGAGGCTATTTTGAGTATAGACCAAAAGGGCTCATGGGGAACAAGAGGACTCTTGGTTTCAGTGGTAGCTGCTGAATGGCCAGCAGTTTGGAAAGTTGGTCTTCTCACGCCTTAGATGTCTGCACGCAGAAGTCCGCTTTCACCCCATTCCCACACCTCTCCACCCCATCTCATCTTTTTGTAAGCATAAAAAGTCAGCTTCTAGCTCACAGAACTTTAGCTTTGAGGAAGCAGCTGCAAAAACCCAGCATTTTGCATGGAAGTTAGCATGCCACAAACAAGGGAAAGTTTTGGTGTATGGACAGCAGGGACACATGACAGGTTTACTGGTGCAGGAGACTACGAAAGCTGAGGGGGATGCAAGTCCTGCCTTGGGCTGTGTAAATGAGTCTGAGTTACATGGACAAGTGAAGTAAATGTGTTGCAATTCAGCCGCCAGTGAGTCAGAGTATGTTACATGAAGATGGACTCACTTCTTAGTGCATGATTGCTCTTAGTCTGTGATTATTCCTCTTTTTCTGACTTACCAGCCACACTTGCTCCACCTTCACTGAACCTTGTACCTGGCTCTGTATCGCTCCCTGGAATCCAAAATGTGGAGCTAAGAGGTAGTAAAAGAGGACCTAAATACAAGCTTGGCAGTGCAGCAGAGAGGAAAAACAGCTTTAATGACAGTTTTGCCTTTAGAAAACTTATATTTGGTAAGGATGCTTAACCTTACCTGCTGTGCAGTATTTCCACACTGGTTTGTTTTTTTTTTCCCAATGTGAATAAAAACCTGTGGGTATATGTTTCATCACTTTCTGTGGATTGGAAGTGGATCTCAGTTTCTCAGCTAGACCACAGTGTATGTATATGAACTGTGTTAAAACTTACTCGGTGCCACCATTTTTCCCTTTCTATTTTTATGTCTCAGTATCTATTTATCTAGCCTGTTCTGAGACTATATGCAAATGACTGGAAAGTCCCAGGCATTTGTACAATCTGGTGAAGAGAATGAGAACTACCTAAACAATCAAATTGAAAGTCACCCACCCTAACTTGTGTTCAGTAAGTCTCACTTAGAAAAAAAATAAATTCATGCATTTCTGATCACTCCCCTACCTTTCCCTGTGCCCCTCCAAATTGCTCAGAAAAAAAAATAGGATAGCAATGATAGTCAAATTAGAATAGAAACTGCCACTCACTGTAAAGCTTATTCTAGGAAAATTCTTATTATACTTTATTTGTCGTAGCAAAACTGTAAATAAAATATAAAATGAATGCTTACATAACTGCACAATCATCATGCTTGTAATTTTTGTGCTAATGTATGAAACTGCTGACCTAGACAATACCTTGTCCATTGTGTGCTTACGCATTGTGCCTAATGAAGTTATATCCACTGCTTAAGACAAGGACATATAATTCAGGGAGGGAGAGATACAAGTTTGCTCAATAAATACTAATACATTTCCACTCCCAAATCCACACCCAGCTCATCTGGCCTGCTGAGAAAACTGTGCTCTTTCACAGGAACCAGACAACACCTTTTGAACTACCATTTCTGCCCTCCCAGTCTGACCTGATAACATCATGTGCTCCAGTGGAGTGCTGCTCATTTTATGCCACCAAGGAACCTCAGAATACAGTCACTGAACATCTCAACACATGAACAATATTTATTAGAGCACTTACTAGTTCTATTTTGTCTTTAGGACAGGCCCTTACCTAAACCTGTGACAGCAGCATGCTGGCTGGGTAAAAGAACCTGCAGGATGCACAGCCTTTCATTGTGCCCTTATTTACAAAGAGCAAAAATCAGCAATGTTTCAGCTAGACAAAATGAATAATGGGATCTCCAGACTTCTCTAAAGCCATGTGTTTGCTTTGGGAACCTATCTTGGGAAAGGGCACAACTTGTGTCTTACTCATCACACAAAATTGTGCCTAAAAGAGGGTAGCTGCTAGAGGTGGTTCTGCAGTAGGTGTCATTGGTCCTGCTTGCTACTTACTTGGCACTTCAGATTCTCTAAAAATAACCTTCTGTCATAGTCATTTAGTCAGTAGTAATTCCATCTGTCTGCTCAGGAACAGCAAAAAATCCTTTTAACTCAATCTTAGCTTAACTGGGGATTTGCAAGGTGGATGATAACTTCAAATCGTGTCAATTCTTCAAAGCCAGTTAATGCAGGAACATGATCACAGGAAACATGCAATGTTTCTTTCCTCTCATTGCAAAACATTAGCTACAGTGTTGTTTACCTTTCTCCTTCATCACTCCAAAAGAGGAGGCATTCACTGCAGGCATTGATCAGTGCAAGACTCCAGCTGCCAAAGTAAAAACGGATTCCTCCTACTTTAAGTATATTTATGTACCTTCTTTTTTTTTTCTCAATAAATCCTCCAGGGAAAATAATGAGAACATGATAGAAAAATCTTTCACTTATCTAGAAGCAGCTGGAAGGCAATTTGCCTGAGCTGCTGAGAGGCGATCAGGAGCAGGACAAGCTGGGCTAAACTGGGACTGCTCTCAATGGAGCACTTTTCTGCATCAACAGCAGTGGCAAACCCAGCCTGCCTCTCCCAGGCCTCTGTCTGCCCAGGGCTTTCCAAAGAGGCATTTGCTCTACGGGCTGATCTTTGTGGAAGAGCTGCACTACTATGACCCTTCTCGAGGAAGAAAATTTGACCAGAATACAATCTGAAATCCTTCCAGCCTAGCCTCTCTACGACTACTGTCGTGAAGTTTTTGCACTGACCAGGTTGTTTCCCTGAGATCTCTCATGAACATGAGCTGCTAGAAGAAAGTGGTTTGTGTAGGGGTGGTCTTTGGAGCCTTTGTCCCTCTGTGCATGAGGTAAGCATGCAGCCCCTCTCACCCGTAGGGTCAGGGTGAGGCTTGTGCCAGCCCTCAAGCGCAGTGCCTGACGTGAGCAGCAGCGTGTCCTTCACCAGCCTGGGTTGTGTTCACTCTGGGGAAATCCACTTCCCCAGCAGCTGCCCACAGCTTTGGCACATCTTCTGAACTCAGAGTAGCAAAATGTTTTGTTTACCTTCAGTGGGACATATATCTCATCTTAAAAGCCTGTCATGTCCTATCCAGACTAGTAAATATTACTGTTTTCCATTCTTTCTTATATATAGCTGTCCTTGGATCTCTACCACACTGAGGATGATATCTACAAGCTCTCGCTGGTGCTGGAGCCAAGGAACTCCAAATCTGTACGTCATCTTTTACTGCATTTTGGCATATTGCTTATTTTGTCTGCATGCAGTCGATTAAATTTTTAAATGACAGTTAATGTGTTTCCTTATTCATATATCTATAAAGCTTTTTAGTGTTATATTTGTGTAGAAAACACAGGAAGTACTCATAGGTTTTAGTGCATATTGGGAGAAATAAATAGTGGAATATGCCAGATGTCACTGTTAATTATTTTTCAACAAAATCTCGCAAGTCCTGGAAGACTTCTGCTTTAGATATATAATCTTTTATAAGTTTATATCAATTATTTATTGTGTGACCCTTAGCTGATTTTCTGGATGCTGGTGCAGTTACATAAAACAACTGAGTTAAAAGGTTTGTTTAAGGCAAGGCAAATAATTACTGTAGTATTTTAAAACTGTTTGCTTAGATATAATTGGCTGCATTTTGGGCTCTCAAGCAATGTTTAAACAGATGACAATAGATATTAATCTTTATTTGGTTATGTGCAACTAAATATAATACTGCATTCATGCATTTTTCTTTATTTTTGAAAGTCAAAGGATACAGATAAACCTCATAATTAATAGTTGAGTTCCACTTCAAGTATTAATTATTCACTTTCTGCTGCTGGCAAAGGTTGGGGACTGCTTTCCTCTGAGCATTTCTTCAGTGTATTAACATTCTTATTACCTTTCATATCCAGCCTATGATGCTCTCAGGCTGAGCCCTCTCAAGTCTGACAGCAGCAGAAGCTGAGAGTGGCTGAAAATGCTTCACAGGGGGTGAGTGCAGGGTCCAGGAGTCTGAGATTATGCATTCCAGTGCTTTTTAAGGTTTTGAAGCATTCTTAAAAGCAAGTAAGGAAGCAGAACCCTTTAATTTGCAAGTATAAGGCTTCTCTGGGGTTTAAAATTGTTCATCACTCTTGAAGACCAGTTTGAGGACTGTGTGTGTGCTCCCAATGATGTATTATGAGCAATGATAAGAAAACTAATTAATATTCCCACAGTCAACACTAGCTCAGCTTGAACATTTGAAATTTCATTACTGAGTCTCCAGTCCATATTGGATATGATTTGACCACAACAATTGTTTATTTCAGTCTTTCTGGGTCCCTCGTGCTCTCATTACTGCCAGCAAAGTTGAAATGTCATAGCCCTGTGGTGTGGAAGGACTAACAGACTGCTACTGTAAATGAAAAAAAAATTATTGCATTGCTGCTTTGATCTCCAGCCTGAGCTTTAAGCAGGACAAAAGCAATATAGACAATGCTGTGAACTTTAACAGTGCCCAGCAGTGGTGGGAGTCTCCTGCATAACGATCAATGAATAGCCAGTGACATTGAACTGTTGTAGCACCCTGATGGGTAAAAAGCTGCAGCTGAATTGACAGAAGCCAGACTATTTGAAGCTTACTTCTCTTTGATGGAGTGCCAAAGCACACAGGCTCTATTGCAGGGGAAAGAATCTGTAGGGTTTTTGTATGTGGAAAAACTTGTCAAAGGCAACGTGACAGCATAGTTAAGTCATTCCAGCTCCTCCTTGATTTATTGTTATATGGGTACCACTCCCATGCAGGTGCACTATAGAGGAAATGCCTCATGCTGCTGCAATCCTTTTCGAGGCAAAAGTGGAGCTGATCTGATAGCATATGAGTCTGCTGTCAACAGGGACTTGAGCAAGACCTTCCCTTTGCTAAAACTGGGAGGAGACCCTTCACTCAGTATAGCAGCCTAAAAAAACTCTGAGGAATGACCACCAAGTAGTATAGCACTTCCTTGTCACAGTGTCCTGCTTTTCCACACCCATTAGCGATCTTCTTGTTGGGAGTTTTCACTAATACAGCTATTATCTAGAGGACAGCTCTGCCTGGCGCAATGATGCCACTAATGACGCACTTAGGTAATTTTTTTGGTTTTCAGTAGAATTCACTTCAGTGCCAAAATACATAGATGTTTGCCAACATCTGAAAATGCTTTCTCAGTCTACAATACCATGGTCCCTGTGCTGGTAAAATAAATGGGAGATTCAGTCTGAATCACCAACTGAATGGCGAGATACAGCATTCTGGAACGTTTAATAAATTCAGCTTGGTAGTCTCTGGACAGCCAGTTAGCACCTTTCCTCATAGGATGCATTTCAAATACAGAAATAAAATCACTGTTGTTCATTTGAGTCTATGAGTGCAATAGAAGAACAAACCATTCCCTTTGGTTAGTGGTCAGTAACATGAGGATTTCATTGCAACTTTTCAAAAAAACATAAAAATTGAA
The DNA here is from genome assembly GCF_031753505.1 of Anomalospiza imberbis. NCBI lineage: Eukaryota > Metazoa > Chordata > Aves > Passeriformes > Viduidae > Anomalospiza > Anomalospiza imberbis. The sequence continues at coordinate 78,067,729 of NC_089683.1, read as the reverse complement.
TCAGACTTGAAATTAAATAACCCAGAAGGAAGAGGAAGGCTCCAGTGAATCCAGTTTATTTCTGCCACTGTGCACTCAGACCAGCAGAAGTTAAAAGCTCCCTGTGATATCTTGGTAGTCTAGCACCACACTGACAGTTTAATACGGATGCTTTGAGTCCATGCTTTTGGCAGATAGAGCTGGATGTTCAGGTTCACTGTACTTCTTATGAAAATTGAATTTTGTTGATATGGAGGTGTTTTCCTCCCAAACTTACTTGTGCACATTTGTATGGGTCAAAATCTATCAAGGTGCCGATAAAAGCTTTTCTAACACTTAAAAAGGAAAAGCCAAATTAATAAAGCAACCCACTAACAAATCCTTTTTTTCTTTTCCAACCAAACACAGTAAAATATGAACCTGTGACCATTTCTCATCTGGATGTCAAAGTCTACAATACCATTGCTATACAAATGATACACATCTTTACATGTCTTAATTGTCTCCCCTTCAAGTCACACCAATTCAGAGCGAGACAAATGAGACCCAGATTCTTTGCTCATCAACTAACACAGGGGCCTTCTGAGACTGTGGACCCTTTCCCTTCTGATCCAAAACACACTGAATTTTTTCTGCTTGACACTGCTTCACCTGCTAGATGTCCAGTGGCAGATGCAGGGAAAGGCCAGTTTGTCTTGCTAACTAGTTATTTTTGAATCCTTACCTGAAAATATGTTCAGGTTTGTCCTATATTTTCTACTTGAAGAATCTGACCTGCATTCCAAAGCTACTCCCAAAGCACTGTAGTGATGTGGAAAGAGTCAGGTTGTGAAGTCTGTGCATCCAGTGAGCTGTCAGCTACTGTTCTGTCAAGACCAAGACGTTTTTAAAATAAAAGTCTGGCTCGTGTTATCTGCAGAACAAGTCAAAGGTTAGAGCCTTTCTACTCAAGCTGCCTATATGAACCAAGATGTGCATCCTGGCACATCTCAGCTGGAAACCAGCAGGATTGCTGAGCACAATTCTGCCTTGCTTCTGCATCCTGCTGTCTTGCTGGTGCCACACAGAGCAGGAGCACGAATTTATTCAGGTTGAGGCAGTCCCCGGTGTGGCTTCTGCGCGTGGTCCCTCCAGCAGGGAGTTGGGGGCAGACTGTGGTGAACTCCTCAGAGATTTTACTCAGAAGCAAAGCAGTTTTCTGGGCTGACCTATTTCTGGTGCCCATTGTGTTCACAAACCCTGCAAACCCTCTTTCTTTCCCTCTTCCTTCAAGTCTCATTGCTGTTGAACCCTCTGGAGGTGTCAGTGAGGAAAGACTGCTTGGGTTTGCTTCTGACCTCCCTGGGTGGTGGCAGTGTAGCTGCAAGGTGCCATAGAGACCCTGACTGAAGCTGTTAGTGAAGCCCTTTAAAACCCTGCCTGATGTTTTGCTAAGCACATTTTACAGCATGAGTACTCCAGTAGTTTGCCGTTGTAGCTCTGCCATTTTGAGCCGCTTTTACCGGGAAATCACACTTCTTAATTCAGATTTGAAAATCCTTGTGTTCTGATCCATCTCTCAGCAACCTACCTCCCCGACCACCCCCAACAAGCCAGTAGTGCCACTGGAGTGGGCATCTGGAGTGGTACCTAAACCTGACCCTACAGTCATCAACAAGCACATACGGAAACTGGTGGATGTAAGTATGTGGAACATACTACACTGGCCTAAGAGAATGGTAGATCTGATATTTTTGTCATTATAATTAATTTCAAGCCTATAATGAGATTTTTATGGTTGGGGTGAATTTCAGACATACCATAACATATTTGAGCCGTTACTGATATGTTCAGAAATATTTATTTTATTCCTGCAGTCAGCAATGGGACTAGAAAACAGGTTTCTGGGTGCAAAGGAGCAGACTTTCAGAAGCATCCAAAACCTGCCTGCTGTTTAATAGGTTTGTCTAGCAAATATAAATTCAGTGTGCAAAGTTTAGTTTCTACAGCTCTAGCCACACAGTTCATGTCTGGTAACAGACAGCTGAAAACAAAGCAACTCAGAACAAGGTCTCAGACCTTATTGGACCATAGGTCCAATGAACTTTTCTGGAAATTCCATTTCTGATTTTCAGCTTGCCGTTAGTTTACTGTCCAGAGCATGTTATGTATGGTAAAGATAGCGTTGTCTTGGTGTCACTTTAAAAATGCAGACGCGAGGTCATGCAGAATTAGAGCTGGGATCTTCTAGCTCCAGTTTAGAAGGTGATGTGTTGTGCTAGGTAATGTAAACAAAGCTAAACACCTCCAGATTCCTTTGCAGAGACTGAACTTTTCTTTCTGCTTTCTACAAATTAATAAGTATCTCTGAGAGGAACTATTAAATTCTGATTTTGTCTGTGTTACAGATCACTAATTGGGGTCATGTTGTTAAGATAACCTAAACAAACTCTTCAGTTCTCTCACACAGATTTCAAATATATCTTGTAATTTACTTTTTGTACATGCCCTTTTTTAAAAATAGTTTAATTTTTCTTCTAATGTGGGATGCCAGAAATGCACATGCTGTTCCTGAATTCCTTTTGTCAGGGCCATATGTGTTGATAAAAATTACTCCACATCCAAACCTCTCTTTAATAGCTTGTTAAATAGGAAGTCTGTCACAATTCCTTAATCTTTCCAGAATGTGCTGGGTGGGAGTTCATGTTTGTTCCTATAGTTGAGAGAGTTGCAGATCCCCATTCCACAATTTTGGCCTGGTTCAGGACATGTGATTTGAGTTGGACAGAATTAAAACATGGTTTGGAGCTTTTATGGATACACCTTACTAAAAGGCTCACACCACTCTACAACTATTTTCACTTTGCCAGTATTTGTTTTTTACTTGCTGCTTTGAGTTGTACTTTTAGCCATTGCTTTTATTACAAAAAATGTTGAATACTACTTGAGTTTGTGTTTTAGTTCCTTCTTTATGATGTTTTTTTGAGGTCTGCCAGTCATCGGTAACAGTCATTTCATAGAAATGAGTTTCTTCATGTTCTTGCAAAAACAAGGACACTACAGATGCCTTTCAGGAGTCTCAGTATATTAATGTAATGTCTTTCCCAACAACATTTTAATACAATGAAGGAGCCTGTTCTTCACTATGTGCCTCTCAGATAGTCATGTTGACTTTGACACTCATGCTTTTCCCATCAGCATCGCACGTAACTTTAACACCACTTGCACATTTCTGCAAACAGGAAGACAGAATACAGTAACTCCTTAGCAGCTAAGGAGGGCACCTATCACTGTATGTGACCTTTAAATTTTATCCCATGTCTGTTTTTACTTAGTGGTGGACTGGGGTAGGTTGATGGAAGAGAATGGTTGTTAGACACAAATTGCTTATGATTGGGGTGTCAAAATATTAGTAAACAAAATAAATTGAAACAGTACTGTGGCAGAGTAGAGGTGACCACCTAAAAGAAAAATGAAGCCAAAACCATCTGAAATACTCATGGGAAATCTGCTGTTTTTTTTGTTTTATTTCTTCTTTTTTTCATGATTAAAAAGTATACTTAATGAAGCAAAGGGAATATGTCATCACGTGGGGCAGAATTTTAGTGACATTTCCATCAAAGAAGAAATGTAAAGCAAGAATAATTATGTGAAGATGTGTGGAGGATCATCACTAGATAAATGCTGATGTCAAATTTTATTTAAAAATCAGCCATTTTTCCTGTGGGGTCCAATAATATGCATATTGAAATACTAAGGAAAATAAAAGGAATAAAATAGATGGAACAGAGCATTTGAATAGCTGAATAAAACATTAGTTTACATGTAATTATAATGTTGAAGAAGTTGGTATAAACTCAGGATAAGCTAGACAATAATACAATAATTTTTTTCCCCCCCCCAAGTCTGTCTTTAGGAACTACGATCACGACCATGATGGTTATATATCTCAGGAAGACTTTGAGAGTATAGCTGCCAACTTCCCCTTCTTGGACTCTTTCTGTGTGCTGGACAAAGACCAGTAAGCTTGGAAATCTCTTTGTGGTGTTTTTTCCCCTTTTCCTCAATTTTAAAATTCAGAAACTACAAATATTGAAGAAACAGCGGCTTCCAAGTTTCTTGTGCCTGACAAGATTACTGAAAGCCAAATTCTATTATCATTTAAGTTCTTATAGGTTGGAGTCCTGCTTTACCTGGTAATTTAAAAATCATTTATGTAATAGCTTCATGACAAATTCCTGCTGGGACTGAGTCAAAACCCTAGAGTACTGTGAAACTGCAGTGGAGATACTCTATCCAGACCAGGCATCAGACTGATGAAACAAATAAGTTCTGTACAGCACATGGGAAAGGAGTTCTTGTAGCAGATAGGGAGTAACTAATACTCTAGAAGGTATATATAGCATCCATTTCCTAGCCAGTTGGGCTTGATAATTCTTGTTATCCAGAATCTTTTTGACTGTGAAGGCTGGTGGCCAGTCAGAGGCATAACCACTTGCTCTGTGTGAGCAGTAAGTCAAGTTCCTTCATTTAGTGGCTTGGTCTGTGCTCTCATACCACTAACAGGTGAGATAAAAAGGTTCAGTGTTACTGTTTAAAGAAAGATAAGAACCACAAAGGCTGTAAGGTTTGTTTTTTTTTTCCTTCCAGGACTGCTGCAGCTCTTTCAAAGGATGTGCTTTGTGTGCTGCATGCTTTCTGCAATGAGAAAACCCCAAATTTTTCAGTCTTATGAGCAGTGATAGATCTACTCTATTTTTTATTTCCCTTACAGAGATGGTCTTATAAGCAAAGAAGAAATGATGGCTTACTTTCTGAGAGCTAAATCACAGTTTCAGTGTAAAATGGGACCAGGGTTTATTCATAACTTTCAGGAAATGACCTATCTTAAACCAACTTTCTGCGAGCACTGTGCAGGATTTGTAAGTATGATTTTAATAATAGCATATCTTAAAAACAACTTTTAGCCTTTAATGTATATTGAGTGGAACTGGCTCCATACATTGCTAATGTCTCTTGGCCAAATAATATTTCATGGTACAGAAGCACAAAACATTTACTCATGTTGTAGCTGTGCTATCCAGTTTTGATTTAGTGGTTTCTGAAAACTGTCATTTGTAGGAATTTCTGTTGAGGGGGAAAAATACATTAACTAAAGGATGTTAGAGACTATATGAATGGTCTTACTTGGTTTATCTTAAGTTCTTTAATTTGGCTTGATTTCCCATGTAAACAAGCTCAAGGGAAAATAGATGTCTGGAGCAGAGGATGTAGATGAGGCAAAAGCTGTTCTTTCTCAGGAAATTGCACATGGCAACATGTTCATAATTCTCTAAATGGCTGTAACAGCCCTAATTTTCCCTCTATTGAATTAACAGATCTTCTAATTTGGTAAAGAAATCAAAAGTGCTTCCAGTAGTTCTGTATGATAAGAATGTTTAGAATTTATTAGTTGGAGGTTGTTTTTAATTTGCTTTTTCTCTCAGCCATAACTTACCAGATGTCACTTTATTAGACTGCTCTCTACATATCTGGGAAAGGATTCATTTTGTGGACATTTGTGTTGCTTGTAAACCTTCTCTAAGGTTTTCACTTCAAACCAAATGTAGTAAAGTATTACTATGATATAGAGGTTACTTTAATGGACACACTTGGCTGAAATCAAATGTCCACATTTAGACAGCTAAAGCAGTAAGGGCAGAGGGCCATGTCTTCTGCTTGTGTGTGGCTCACATAACAGGCTGTAAACTCAGACCCTGTCCCTGCTCTCCAGAACAGATCTGTCTCTGCACTCGGTGGTAACTTTATTCCATGATCTTTTCCACTAAGCAGTATTTCTTCATGGTTGAAAGTAACAACAGCAGTGTTGCAAAGCGCAAAAATTTGCCTCCTTTCAGACCCGCACTGGCCTTCCTGCTCTAGCCCATGCTCCCATTTGCCACTCACTTCTTTTGCGACGTGTCAGTTTTGTTCAGATGCTTGAAGCCCCTATCGCAACCGCTACCACTGATTAATGCCGCGGGGAAGAAGGAATTCCGCCTATTTCCGCTAGAGCTGCTGGCGGTGACATGGTCAGTGCTGACGTAGGAGCATGCTGGTGGGTCTTGAGCTGACAGCTCCAGCAGACCCGTGGGGCAGGGACAGCCACTGGCCTGAGCCTATTGTTCCAGGCTGCCTCGGGAAGATGTCATTGCATTCGTGACACTCAGTGTGTGTTTGGAAGGCTTCCACAGCAAAGCAAGGCCCAAGGATTGCCCAGAAACATCCTCTCCTGTAGATATTTTTCTCCTGCATCAATTTTCTAATTGGCCATTGTTAGATTTTTCACGTCTCCCTGATTACATCCAGTGCAGGAATGTAAACGAGTAAGGGGTTGTACAGGAAATGGAAATAAGGTCATTTTTCCTGTCAGCTAACTGAAGTCATTGGCATTGTTCTGTGGATGAGTTGGACTGATAGGACAGGAACCAACTACAGAATCTGCTGCATATTTGTTCTGCATTTCAGGGCTGGAAACTCATCCACGGGTGGAAACCTAATTTCAAATTGATGCACTGATTCACAGTCAAAATAATGTGCACCGACCATGCAGCAGGGTGAATTGACATGACAGTGCAATGCACACAATGTTACAAACTTTGAAGGTCAAGCTAAGACCTAATGCCATTAAGCAGCAGAAAGTTGATATGCCCATGGCCAGTCACAGTTCCGTCCCAAAGCTTGAGTTGCACCACACGGCAGGGTAGCCAAGCTAAGCCATCCTGCTAAGCTTTATAACCTGAATTTGCACAGATCCTCTTACCTTGGAGCTGGCTCAAGCCAGTTTTGCAGCAAAGCTGTGTCAGACACACTCAAAGCTTTAGGTCAGAATTCATGACATGACACTTCAGCTAAGCTTCCACTGGGGTGTGTAACCACAACAGTGGTGCCAAATTTGAGTGGGAGGAAGGTACAGAGATAAGAAGGTGAGGAGTGAGGAGAGAGATCTTCAGTAGGAACAGATTAGAGCTTAAATGAAGTAAGTAACAATCCATGTCTCTTAAAGTGATCCTGTAAAAGAGATCTGGGAAAATAGGTCATCTCTGCTTTTTCAAGGGGGACTGGGGTGCTCCCCTGTCACTGCCTGAGCACAGCAACTGCGATCATTGTGCATACATATGGCATTAGCAAGAAAAGAATAAGCCACAGGCCTTCTATGGACCCAGCTCCCACTGTTGTCCTTTCTATTCTTTTGTTCACCATTCTTCTACCTTGTCCAATCAATTTCTGCTCTCTCCAGAGCCCCATTTTTGCTTGCTATTTCTTCTGTGCAGTGTGTGGGGTGGTTTTTATTTCACCCAGAATCTTTCCATTTTGTTTATTTTATTCTTTCCTTTGTATTCTGAATGATCTTCATCTCTTCCTTTTGAACCTTTCTTTAATGACCATATTCACCCCCTGCTCTCTGTGCATGGATACTTATAAATCTGGTGAGGAGACGCACACAGTTTCAGTTGCATGGATGTGCTCACCCTCCCTGGTGAATGAGTCCAGGAAAAATAAACACCAGAGTCCTCAGTTTTTTCCCCTTTATGCTAGAGTTAGAAAACCTGCCCCTTCCTCTCACTGCCTCTCAGGAGTGGAAATGCTTGTTTTTATAATGCCGTGGCTGTAGATACAGTGCTTCTCAGTACATAGAAAACAATTTACTAGGGAGTTTCCCTGTTTCCAAGCAACCCTGCTCATGTGGCAGTGAAAGCTTCCCAAAAGTGGGACTACACACACTGGCCCTTGGATGTTTAACATTTGGTAGTTGCAAGTGCATGTCGACAAGAACAGCTTCTGAGGGAAGGCAAAGATGAAATTTAGTGGCTTTTCTGCCTGTTTCATTCTTCATCTGTTTGGATTGGGGTTTTTTTTTAAGTTGGAAAAGGTAGGTGCACAAATCAGATTGCTATGGCTAGGTGTGCTGGGAACCAGTATGGGAACCAAGAATCTAGTTTTTATCCCCAGTGGTGTTTTCTTCTGCTGTGTTTGAATGTTATGGGTCAGCGATGTATCTGGAGAATGGATGTACACAGGAAATTCTGCAGATAACACAAAGGGAGCCTAGAAGCCGAATATGCTCTGCTGTTTTCACTGAGCTTGATGTGATAGCACATTTTAACCCAATCCTGGAAGAAAAAGTCATCTGTGTCTCTGCTTCTCTGGTAGTCCCATTAATACAAGTAAGTAGCAGAAGTAAGGGAGAAGCCACACAAGTCTTATCACAACTAGAGGGGGAGGTCTGCCTGACAGGAAGGGTGTTAAGAGCAGTTGCATCCTGTTTGTGCTTTTGTAGCCATTGGTACTTCCTCATTGTGACCTTGTTTTCCTTCCAGCTTTCTTTTCTAATTCCTTGACATTCTTTTGTCTTTCTTTGCAGCTCTGGGGTATAATCAAACAAGGCTACAAATGCAAAGGTAAATAAAGATTACAAGAATTTTTTTCAAGCTATGGGTGGTGGGACTTAGAACAAGTTAGTCAACCATACCTTTAACTAAAATGGCATATGTTCAAACACATCCTGCATCTACATTTGGTATTGTCCATGAGCAGTGACTGCTGGCACACTATGAAGTTTCACTGCATTAGAATGCACATTACTACATTAGAATGCAGTAGGAATGCACAGATTCTCTGAGATAAAGGTCCAAAGCAGCCCCTGACTCCATGAGCTGTCACTTTCTACCAGTAAAGACCTTGTAAATTGGAAAACCAAGTATTCTTATCCCAACATGGAGATATCCTGAAATATATCCCCTGAGACTCAGGTCAGGAAAAAGTCTGCTGGCAAACAACAAACTGTTGTTTGTATATCCATGTAGATCCATGTGCCTCTAGTGAAGCCTACATGCATTTTGATAGTGGCTGAGCTAGAAATAGAGACATATTTAATTCCTAGACTGCCCAGCAGATCTCATTGCAAGATCTTCTTCAGACATTCAACTCATAAAAAATGCTAGAGCTCTTACATCCCTCTCCTTTGCCTTCATAAAATAATTTCTTATTAAGCAGGTCAGACCAGAAAGGGCATTACAGTGGTCCTCATTGGCTTTAAAATCCTGGACTTATTTATTTCTCAAGCAGCCCAATTCTTGCTGAAGGGCATTGTTGATTTTCATAGCTGCAGCTACATCTCAGTTATTCAAAGGGGAAGATTCACATTTGTACTCTTTTCACTTAGTCTTACACAGACTCCAAGGAGAAGGATAAAAAATTCACAGTAATTTTTTTTAGGATACACCATACTCCTGTCTCTCTCCAGCCACAAACCTGTCTTCCTCAGAGTGGGATGGGAAAAATGTCCATGGCTAAATCAGCATATGTAATTCAGATATTCCTGATTACTGTCATCTTAGAAGCTTTGAAAGGGCTGGTTGCAGTCTACAGTTTTACTGGTAGGATGAGGAAAGGAAGGTAAAGTTTTGTCACACCAACTTGTAAACTCAATCTGAGATCTGAAAGTTGAGCTTCTGTCCTGCATCACTGCCTGTAGCAGTGGCCCAGTGGAGACTGAGCAAAAGTGGTTTTGTAAAGTCGAAGTTACAGGCAACGAAGCATGAAGGTAGGAGAGCAGAGTTGCTCAGATCCTGCAGTGGTCAACAAGTGTTGGGGTGCCTGCCTTTTGTTGCAGCAGCTACCAACTGCTCTGTGTTCCAGCATCACTGCGGTGTGACACCCATTAGGGATGAACTCTGCCTTTCTCACAGAGCTGTCATCCTCTCTTTGAACACAGCAGGGGGAGGGAGGGAATTCCTCCTTCCAGGCCTGCTGCTTACCCCAGCACTGTGAGTAATGAGATAAAAGTTAGACTGCATGGTCTGCAAGTGACAGAAGGAGTCCTGCACTTCAAGAGAGATCTTTATTGTATCTGAGGGAGTGTGTTACCTTTGAGGCAGAGAAAGCCAGAGCTGGACATGGACTACTGCATTAGTCATATGAACAAGGTGTTGGCAGAAAGCAGAACTCCCACCAGTCATGCCAGCGCTGCTGCCCTGAGCAGAGTGGCTCCTACAGCAGAGCCATAAATGCAGCACCTTGACAATGCTCACCTAGAACAAAATGCTGGGCTAAGGAGCAGCAACAGAGAAATAAGGGAGATGGGAATTTTTAAACAATGGAAAAGAATACAGAGGAGAGCAAGACTGTTTGGGGCACATCCTCCACCCTTCAGACCTTTCTTGCATATAAGATCTATACTCCAGCCACACTTCAGAAAAATGTACCTAGTGATGATGTATCCACAGTGATTTAAATCCCAGCAGAGGCTTGGAGTGCCGGTACTCAAAAAGTCTTTTCTGAGTAGATGATACACTTCCACAGAGCTCATTCATATGCTAATGTTGCTCACTGAGCTACTTAGACTAGTTTTAACCTACAGTAGTCTACACTGACCTCCAGCAGTCCTTCCAGATGCTCAGGGTATGGATGCTCTGGTGTCTTCTAACCAAACCTGTTTACTATAATGAGCCCTGCTAGGCCAAATAAAAGCCAGCCAAATAAATAACCTCCCTCTTGGGGCGACTCATGCAGTAGAACAGGAGTTTTATGTAGGGCATACACAGGATCATATCATTCCACATCTCTTCCTTGAGACGATTTTATGATTAAAATATCATCTTCCCTCTTCTCTTCTGCTGCCATTTTTCTACTAATGGCTGTTACAGAAATGATCAATTTATTTTTGTAATGCACTTCACACCAAATGATCCCTGTCTGTAACACCCTTCACACCTTCTTGTCAAACTTTTTTGTTCCTTCAAAGTCCTTTCTTGGTATCTGCCTGCTAATAGCCCTGAGGGATTACCAGATAGCTGTGGCTTTCCATTTGATGACTTGACAATATCTTTTTTTACAGATTGTGGTGCCAACTGTCACAAGCAATGCAGAGACCTACTTGTGCTGGCTTGCAGGAAATTTTCCAGAGGAACTTCAGTAGGCAGCAACCATGGGTCTCTGCCTAGCAGTCCATCTCTGCCTCCAGGTAAGAGCAGTTTTCCTCCTATTTTAGACCCTTTCTGGAATCCTCTCTAATGGCCAGTGTTCTTGCTGCCATTTTTAATTTTTCCTTTGTATCAACACACAAAGCAACACCTGTCCTTTTTGCTGCACTATGGCTTGTGTTCACTCCTCAAATTACAACATACTTTTCTCCAGTGATGGCCTTAGTGTCTTGTCTAAGGCTCACTATCCTCCTTACTAGCACCCCTATCCCAGCTGAAAATAAATGAAATTATATTTCTGTCACTTAGGAGCAAGGAGACCTAGGGCACAATTCTAGCACTGTCTTACCCCCAAGCATGCAGACGGTGAGGCAATAAGATCTGTGCACACAGTCTCAGAAAGTTTCCAAGCAGCATATGGATATTGATAATTATAGCACTGCCTCATACAAGGGGTTACCTCCCCACTCTCCCCCAGGCTTGTTACCTTTTTGAAAATACCCGAATACTTAAACAAAACAATTCTACCCTCTCTTTCAGTCCAAGATGAAGTATTTGAATTTCCCAGTGTTGCTGCAGAACACCAGGACCTTGATGGTAGAGCTATCACCCTTGTCACTGGGTCTTCGCGGAAAATTTCCGTGCGGCTGCAGCGGGTGACCACCAGCCAAGCAACACAGACAGAACCACTCTGGCATGAGCCAGGTTGGAATGATTCAGGTTCCCATACTTTCCCAAAAATGAAGTCCAAATTCCATGGAAAAGCTGGGAAGAACAAAGGCTTTGCAAAGTGGGAGAATGAAAAGCCGAACATGCAGGCTGATGTAGAGCTAGAAGCCGAGGCCCCACAAGATATACAGGATCACAATGGAACAGAAACTCTCCCAGAAAGACAAGAATCTGAGGTGAGTTCCAGAAGAAGCCAAAACAGTTTAAAATCTGCTACAGTCTGAAGTCTCATAAGGTTATTTGATGGATTCCAGGATGCTTTTTCATTCAAATTTGTCATTGCTTCTTGCACAAGAGTCACTTTCAGAAGAATGCTAAATCATCCATAGATCCCTGTTTTCTACACTGCACTACACGTCTACTATAAAACTCTAACTGGCAGTTTGGGTTCTGGTGTCAGTATGTGCTTTTTAGTAGTTGGGTATTTCTCATTTTGAAAACCATTAAAATAACCTGGTGGATATCTGGCCACCTTCTGTGCTGTTGTACCCTTGCACTGCACAGTTCAGGGCTCCATGAGAGACTCACAACAATTACCATTCCGACAAATACAGGAGTCCAGGCCAGGGTATTGATCTGATGTCTGTTGTTGTCATCCATAAAGTTTATATTTCCAAAGCCTCATGCTTTTATTGACCATCTCCACCAGCATGTAAATGCTTATTTTCTTCTGCTTACAGGATAGCTGATTGCTCACCCTGAAGCACAGAAAACTAAAGATGACAACTACAGCAAGTGTTGATGGACTGTCACAGACCACATTTGGCCATAAGGAGTGTTCCCATACCTCATCCATTTAAACCCAATCATTGCCCTGTTTTCTTAGCTGAAAGGTGTTATAAGGCACTATTTATTTTCTCACGAATAGGCCATTTCAATGAACATTGCACAGCCTCAGCAGAACAGATCTCTGTGCTCAGTATATTCTTTTGTATGACTTCTGTGGAAAGTTCCTCTACATGCCAGTGAGGATATATTCGGCCTTCTTTGAATGCACTGCATCATTTCAGTATGTCTGCCAGCAACAGCAATGGTGAGGACAGAAGCCAAGCATCCAAATTTCAATAACACTCCTTTCCCGAGGCTTATAATGATCATTTAAGGAAAGAAGTAGGTGTGCGTGTTGATTAAATCTCAAACAAAAACCTCTCACAAAGTCCTCCATACTGAAATTCTTTACACACCTGAGGTTTTGAATTTTGGCCGTGTTTACGTTGCTACAGTGAACATATTGGTGGTCAGCACAGTGATATCAGTTCCCAGACTGGGGATCCTTCAGATAGGCAGCAGCTGGCTGAGACTGAAGGAATTCCAAGACACTATGTGTTTTTCTGGTTACACCACAATGGAGAAGGGTCATCTTTGCCAGCACTGATTATGGTAACATTAGCATGCAATAAACACTTCAGTTTTAAGTGTGTGTGTGTGTTTGTGTCTGTGTATATATGTGGATGTGGTACTTTTCTGTGGTTAGAAAGCTGTACATGTTAAGACTAAATGTTCTGAAGAGCAATCTCCAAATCAGCAGATTGCTAAGGTAGGATCTAGCATCTGAATTATAATGGTCTGGTTTGAAATTGCATTTCCCAGAACTGTTAAGTTATTGAAAGAGGACAGTCCTCATCTGGGAAAAGAGAGAAAAACAAAACACCACAAAGCTCAAACCTGAAAAACTGGCATGCATGTTAGTCTTCTTATCCCATCTCCCCACAACAACAGGGGTGGGTGTGTGCATACGTAGCACACGCTCTGATATAACACCCAGTTACAAGATGTCCTACAAAATTAAAGTTATTGCACCCTTCAACATGTTATAAGCCTTCAAGATGAGAGCAATTTCATAGACTTCCCTAACACAAAATTGACAGCTGCACTCCTCTGTGTTAATTTGACTGTAAACTGCACTGGGACTACATGATTCCTGCCCAGGTTTGCATCCTTGCATCCTGAGGTTTGTTTTCCAGCACAACCAGTAGCAATAGTAAATCTGTGGAGATAAAAAAAAAATTTAAAAAATATTCTCTTTACTGGTGTAAACTCAAGAGGAATAAGCACTGGTTTCCAAACTAGGATGAGGGCCAGAAGCACACTTCATTCTTATACTTCTGCAGGCAAAGAACAAGCATTAGCAAAACCATGGTCTTTATCTCCTGTGGCAGGTCAGCTGACGGGTCACAGCCAGCTGACCGCACAGCTACCGTTACAGCTCACGGCTTGCTCACAGTGAAAATGGTGTGGTAGAGAATTTGAATAGAGAAATTTGGTTATGATCCAGGCTGTTGATGGATCTGTTGAGATAAGCCTCTTAATGCTCTATAAATGAAATGTTCACAAGCAACTTCATTCTTAACATCACATAGTTTTGACCAGCATTTAGTCTGTAGACCTCAGCTCATTTCTTGCAGACTTTTAAAAGTTATTTGTAGCTCTTGACTTACTCATCTCATCAACAAATCTCTTGCAAGCCTGGTAGCTTCAGTCAGTTATATACTTACCTCAGCAGCAGTTGCAGATCAAGGACAGTTTGCAGGCTCACACAACTGATGCTGCTAGGCAAAATATTGCAGCCTCCAAGGAGAATCACAAAATAATTAAGGTTGGAAAAGACCTCTAAGATCAGCAAGTCCAACCTTTGACCAATCACCTTGTCAACTAAACTGTGTGACTAAATGCCACATCCAGTTGTTTCTTGAACACTTCCAAGGATGGTGACTCCACCACCTCCCTGGGCAGTCCATTACAATGCTTAACAACCCCAACCATGAAGAAATTCTTCCTGAAATTGAAAAGGAATAGGTGAAAATTTCAAGCACCTGGTACAGCTGGAAACCCTTTGCTACAGGCATTTAAGAAGGGGGAGCACAGAGTGTGTTGTTGGCAGTAAGTGTTCATGGCTGTTGAAAACAAGAAATAGACTGGGTAGAAATGCAGCCATTTTTTCGCACACATACACCCCTCACTGCTAAAAAGGAATAGATTTATCTAAGACAATGTAATCATTTATTTAAAAAAGCATTCACATGCTGTTTAAAGAATGTGGATCTCCTAGTTACAAAACAAGAATATGAGTAGGGAGAGCTGACAGGGCTTGAACAAACATTTTAAGAAGTTGATATGAGCTTTTTTTTTGCTGTGGGGAGACCTGAATATGCAAAATTTAGAAAATATTTTTCTTTTCTTATTTCAAGTGGACATCTTTTTCTGAACAGGGGAAAGACTTTTCTTCACAAAATCAATTTTAGTTCCCCAATCTAGGCAAAGGAACAAAGACTTTCTTGTTTGCTTTCTCTAACTTAAGAAGTTCTTGCCTGATCTGTGTGTCTTTGCTGGTCTTGGTGAAATCCTGCCTGCTAGAAGTACAGCAATTCCAGGAGAGTGTCCAGGAGAAAGTGTGTCATAATGACAAGAATGCTGGATTAATGAAGTACCTAAAGTCAGATACAATCCCAAATGATGCTGGATACTTCCACCCCATCCATTCTCTCCTGTCTCAGGATCTTTTAAAAAACATGGGGGGAGGCTGAGGGATTGTTTAAGAAACAAACTCTCCAAAACACCACACAGCGGAAAGAAAGATTATGTCAAACCTTATTTACAGCTTGATCTGCAAATGCCAAAGAATACAAGCAATAAGAGTAGGTGAAAAATGCAAGTGCTTGGATAGACCCTGTAAGAGATTATTTGGTTGTTTGAGCCAAACCCACTAGGACTTTCTGTGCTTGTTTAAAACCTCCGCAAAGCCTCATGCTGCACATAAGGGAGCTTCAGCTTTGCTTCCAATTTTATGGAGTAGTCCTCAGTGCTTCTCAAGGAGCCAGAGGGACATCTGGCTCCCTCAGAGGGAAATGCAAAGTCAGGTTTGAACCCCAGCTCTCTTCTCTGCTCTAAACATCCCCACAGTCTTGCCTTCCTTTGCCCCCCACCCCCCATCCTTCTCAGCTTTTAGGCTTTAAAAGAATAAACCCAGCTTTACAAAGAAACATCTTCCTAGACAGAAGCTATCTTCTCAGAGGCACCTTCCTCAGGCAGGTGAAGTCTTGGGCAGGGAGAATATGCTTGCTGATCACAATTAGTCTGAAGCATGGATTTTCCCCAGCTGGGAAAAGTGAGCCACTTCCCTTTCAGTATAGTAGATCAGCTGAGCTGCAGAGCAAGGTTAGGGGCAGCCACTGCCTAAAATTTTATATTTTTCCAAAATTAAACAGCATGTCACCTCTGTGGACTGTTGCTCAAGGATTCCTCTACAGAAGTCAAAGTGAAAGCACGCCTTACGTGTCCCCCCAAGGTCTTCCTCATGGGAAGTCCGGAAGCCTTTGGCTGAGATAGCCTGAGCAGCCACAGGAGGATCCTTGCAGCCTTGGACACTAGTTTTAGAAGCTTTAGGCATCTGTATGGGAAATAGATATTCCACATGAAAGAAGGCTGCATGTGAAGTATACTGGACAGAGGCTGGGAAAAAAAAACAACAAAACAAAACAAACCCCACAAAAACAATCAACCCAAAAACTACAAAACAAAACAAACCCCACCAAAAAGAGAGAACAAGTAACAAGACAGAGTAAATGCAGGAAGAAGCACACTAAGAAGCACACTCTTTCTCTATGTGACACCAAGAATGGAAAGGGATCCCAATGGAGGAAGGAAAGGAAGGAAAGGAAGGAAAGGAAGGAAAGGAAGGAAAGGAAGGAAAGGAAGGAAAGGAAGGAAAGGAAGGAAAGGAAGGAAAGGAAGGAAAGGAAGGAAAGGAAGGAAAGGAAGGAAAGGAAGGAAAGGAAGGAAAGGAAGGAAAGGAAGGAAAGGAAGGAAAGGAAGGAAAGGAAGGAAAGGAAGGAAAGGTAGGAAAGGTAGGAAAGGTAGGAAAGGTAGGAAAGGAAGGAAAGGAAGGTTTTGTAGAGGCAGGAGAAACAAGGGTTTCTTTTTTTGTGACTAATATAGCACAAAGAAAATTTAATCAAGGTTTGTTTCATTCAGCATCAGCCTGCTAACTGATGAACATCCATACAGCACAAAAAATAGTTCCAAGTACTTCTCAAGAAAGCCTTGAAAAAAGAGCTGGCAGGGTCATTGCAGAAATGAATGCAACTTTGGAAAAAAGTTTTTGAGTTATCAGCACTGATCTGGCTTTTCAAAATAAGCATTGCAGCCAACAGGGTAAACTCATTGGAAAATCTGTGCGCTGAAATTTAAAGTGCTATTTACAGCTGCAGACAATCTGGTCCTAGGAGACAGAAAAGCCATCAGCAAAAGGCTACCGCTGGGGCAGTATGAAATTTAGCCAAAAAGTCTGCTTTTTCCATGAGTGGAGCTAATGCCGGAAAGTTTAAAGAGGCCTTATCACCTTCATCTCTGCTTCATGTGTGAAAACGAGTTATGACCTTCCACCTGCCCACAGCATAAGCAGACTCCCTCTTTCTTTGGTTTTACAATAGTGTTTTCCTACTTTTTGTACTTGTTTTTCTCTCCTCTGTTGTGGGAAAGACCCACGTGGACAAGAGAGGAAATTACTGGACAATAAAGGGGAAACAATGGCACTGACAGCAGTCAGAGCTATAAAAAGCACCAAGTAAACACAAAGGAAAAATATTTTTTCCTTCTACCCTTGTTTGTCAAGCCATTAGAGGCGTGATCTATTTTCAGCCAAAGAGGGGAGAAGGTAATGTTTACAGCTGGTAATAGCACTTGCTTTTTCAGACTGTGTCCCCTTGGAAAGTCATAACCTGAAACAAGCAAGCACATGAGTATGCTGAGAGCCTACACAGGGGAAACACCTTAGCATACTGCTCTCCCATCACAACACTGCTGTGACTCCAACCTAAGGGCTTGCTAGAAGGCTGATAAAGCAAACTTGGAGTTCAGCATGAGCTGGCTTGTTTGGGATTGATAAGTCATGCTCAACACCTTAAAAGTGCATTGATACATCTGTACCATTCCTGTTGTCCAGGGAAATCAGAAATTCAGAGAGCCTAACAGTCAACAACACCTGGACTCTCAACTGCAGACTAAATGTGGCAGAACTAAGACTATATTATGTGCAATAAGAAGGTATTTGAGGGCTTTTGTTTGCAGGTCTTCATTAACCTAACAGGGAACTGAATTAACTTCTAGTACCACAAGAATTGACAAAAGCCTTTTGGACACTCAAAAGTCAGCACATCCCAGTGAGAATCCTTATTCCCCATTGCATTCTTGCCACTTCATCAGTTTTTCATTTCCTAGGTGCATAACCTGTCACAGGGAATACTCCTACACCACAGGACTTTTCAAGCTCCAACCACTTCTTGTAACTATCTACTGCCATGAATCTTGCTTCCCTTCTCCCCAGTCCTATCTTAGATACTTGATACTTAGATACTTGACTGGTAAGCCTCTAGGTTCTAATTGAGCCTGGGCTTGGTTGAGGCACTTGCCACTTTCCTCAATCTAGATGCAAATAACAGTTTCATGGAGACAGACAGCCAAAGCCTTAAAGCAGGTTTCCCACATGCTCTGGCTGAGAAGCCTAATCTGTAGCTTGAGGAGCCCCTCTGGGACCATCAGCCATCATAGCACATCACCATGGAGCTGCACATTTCAGGATTTTGGCTGCTGAAGTAGAGGAATCTCATCAAGTGAGAGATTACCAGCCAGCTAAAGAGAAAACTACTCAGGGAATAGCTACAAGCCAAAAGGCTCTCTGGGGTGAGTTATGTATGATGCAAGCTCAGTTTGACCCACTTTCCCTTGTGGTACTACTTTACTCACAGTAAGAAATAAGTTTTTATCTTTTCCTCAGACTTGCAAGGAAAACCCAACTATGACTACAGTGCATATGGCTCATGGTATTCCAAGTCAAGTAGTAATGCACCTGATGTGGGAAGCAAGTGTGCCCCCCTCTACCCATAGTTATGTTACTGCACAGTGACAATGCTCAAGAGACAGTGATCCTAACACAGGGAATGGAATGTGAGTGCAAGTGAAGCCTTTAGAAAACAAAAGCTGCTAGAGAAAAAAAGGCAGATGGAAAAAACAGAACAAGATGCCTACAGCTTGTGGGAGAAGAGTGGCAAGAACAGGAAGGCCAAGAGGAAGAACACTGATCCCCTTGCTTGCTTACTTGCCTTTTTAATCTGCTGGAATTCTGCTTTTGATCATGACGCACAATGAAATCAAGCCATGTATATCCAATCCACCACAGTCTAATAACATTAACAACCCATCTCTCCTTTACCAGCTTCTATTTAAGAGATTCCTCCCAGTGCAGCAGTGCAGAAATCATGTTTGGAAAACAGTAAATATCAGAGCATCATACAGAGAATAACAAAGCAGTGGCTGTTTGCTTTCATTAATCAAAGCTGCTCTCTCCACATAGACAAAACTTGTTTTCTCTGGGGAACAAAGAAGTCACAGCACATTAGAAGGAAACAATAGAGTAAGGAAAAACAACAACAGCTGGCAGAAGCAAAGTGTTTTCTTTCCTGTTGGAAGAGTAAAGCCTCCTGGTTTTGACTTCTGATTTTTAACTCTCCCCCTCAAACAGGAATAAACTGGGACTTGGCTTACCCTAAATCCTGGAAGAGGAAGGAGGAGAAGCAACATGTTTTGATGAGGAAAAGCTATCAGGGAGGAAGCAGAAGCTCCTACCCCACTGCAGCATCAATTCACCATGTCACAGTGTGCAAAGGTGAGACTCTCCACTGCAGCAACAGCTATAGTCTTGCAGAGGAACTGGCAGCTCTGGCACAGAAAGCACTCTCTGAAGGCACTGATGTAACTCCAACAGGGGCTCTCTGAAGAGCCTCCTGAGTTCCCGCTTGCTAGGAACAAGTTTACAGCACTCCTAATGCACTGACAGAAAACACCATCCTCTTTGCAGTGAGGAGCATGAAGAAAAGCAGAAGCTGTCAGCTTGAAGAGATTACATTCCCAGCAAAAGGCTCTTTTAATTTGTCAATTTCTTTCCATTTGCTAGTCCAGGACTGACCTCCCTGTAGGAACCCTAATTCTTAAAAAAATCCCCACTAATTATTTTTGCAGGAATGCAGCTAGTCACCAGCTAATGCTCATGACAAGGTATTACAGTGGAGACACCTCCTCTGGAGATTGCTGCTGTAAGAAATCATCAACAAACTTTTGTGAAGCAGCAACATTCAGCTTTAGATGCTGATAATTTGAACTATGTTAGCCACAGATAGATCTGTATCAGTGACCCTTAAAGACCTGGATTCAATACAGAAAGCTTTTCCCTCATCAGACTTGTTGAATTTGTTTGAAACACTAAAGGAGAAAAGCCATTAAGTCAGATTCCCAAGTGCCTTTGCCTTGCTTCCAAACCCATGAATCACTAGCAGCATCTAGTGGCTGCAATAAATCAAGCAGATTTCCAGGTTGACTGTGGCACAAAATACAGACAAATCAGTTCTAAATTATGTTTTTTAACTTAGTTACATGACTACCTTGAATTACAGCAACACCAGTGTTACAAAGATTCTCTCAGATATTTATGCTATTACTGTAAGCCAAGGAAGTCCTGCTTGCATCAATCTGGATTCATCCCCGAGGACAAAACAGGTAGACTCTGCCATCATCACAGCCTCTGCTACAGTAGCAAGAACCTACATTTCCACGAGGCTGGAGAGCATCAGCAAGTTCCCAGAAGCAGCATAGCAAGTTCACATGGCATGCAGGAGCATAACCTGGGAGATACATGCTCACACAGCCTAAGAATAACTTTACACAGCAGGAGAGTGTCAGAACCCAGAATGTCCCTTGGACACTCTTGGATGTTCCGGGCCCAGGTCAAAAGCATCTGAGACCCTGGAATGCAGCCACAGACCCCTGTGGCTTTGAACCTGATCCATGGAACAATTTACCAACCTTGCAAGAAGAAGACGGGATCACAAAAGTTTAGATATTATAGTAGAAGCAGTCACAAAGTGAAAGGAAGAATTTTTGAGTGCTGTACAGGGGGGTTATAGGCCTTGTACTCAGAG
Organism: Anomalospiza imberbis; assembly: GCF_031753505.1. Taxonomy (NCBI): domain Eukaryota; kingdom Metazoa; phylum Chordata; class Aves; order Passeriformes; family Viduidae; genus Anomalospiza; species Anomalospiza imberbis. The sequence continues at coordinate 78,047,109 of NC_089683.1, read as the reverse complement.
GGGTCTGAGTTTTGTACACAGGGGTCAGAAGTTCTAAGATGGAAGGATTTGAGTGTGCCCTGTCCTCTTTCTTTCTTCTTTCTAACCTCCATGTTCTTGGTGATGTTGGCACTCACAGATTGGTTTAGAGTAGAAAGTCACTGTTCAATATAGGTGATGGGCATTGGGGAAAAACTGTAAACATCTAATACGCAATGTATGATATAAAAGAGGGCACCAGCCCCCTGGGAGTGTGCCCTTGCCTGACTGCTGAACGGACCGCAGCAGCTCAGGGAGAAATCTTTTAGATAACATACAATAAACTACCTTGAGACCGGATGACTGAAGACTACTGAGTCTTTCTTTAGAAGCCCGGTTTGGAGGAGAGACTTTACCACCTTTCCGGGCCACCCCAACCAGGGAGTGAGGCCCAACAACAACAGACCCCGCAGGAGAGAGTACTACGAGCTGCTACACCAGGTCAGAGGGAGGAACAGAATGAAGTCAGAGTAACTGAAGAGCAGTTCCTCCCACCCACTGCTGTTCTGACAGCCCCTCAAAGGGCAGAATGCATGGTACACCTGGGACAACTACAAAGTACAAAATAAATAACAATAAAAAAAGGGATGAAGAAGACCTAAATCCCCATGAATTCCCAGCTACTGTAGCAACTGCTTTTTACTGTCAAGGAAAAGAAACTAAAGCAAGCAGAACATACAGATACTTTTATTGCTCACCTTTTATACAACGGCACACCTTCAGCCATTTTCTTTCACAGCTTTTTGACACTGTTTATGTACACAAAAAACCCAGCAAGAAGCATTATGTGGCTTTCAGTAAAGAAAAAAACCCAAACATTAGAACACCAAACTCAGCCAGGTTTTGTTTTCTGCAGCAATAATAAAAGGGCTTCCTCTAGGCAGGAACTAATCTTCCCAGGCCGTAGTGCATTTCTTTAAAAAGACAACCCCCAAAACAAATTGCCCTAGATTTGCTGAGCCAGTGGTATTTAACTTGCAAATAAAATAAACTTCAGTTTGTCATTTCTTCTAGCTGATTTCAAGTAAAAATTAGGTTTGGAGGAGGAGCAACTTGTTTTGGATGGATGCAGGTCAGTTTGAATTGCTACACCTAACTACAGGCCTACACACACTATCGGTTCACAATTTAGCTTAGTTTGAAATGATCTTTGCAGATTTTGGCGGCGGTCAGTCTTCAGAGTTGAGCAGGTGGGAAAACGTGGTTTAGCAGGAGATAAGGCTACTGAACATGGCATCCACAGTAGAGCTCAGATAACACAAAACCCTGCTTGTCAGAGGAGTTCCCTGTGCGCGCACACGCGCGCTGTAACGCCATTGTGACTGAAACAAGAGGTCAGCAAGAAGAAAAGCAGCACTCCAGACTGGTTTAGAACATGTAACTCAACAATGATTTGGGGGCAAAAATGCAGAAGTTCTACTGTGTATTATAAGAGACAAATTTGATGGGTCTTGGTATTTCTCCAAATCAAAATAAAAGGCAAACACAGCAGCCATATTTAGAACAAAAGTATTTTGAACAGAGGGAACCAGTCCAACATACAAAAAGCATGGCTATTAGTTGATGTTTAGAGTGCAGGGGGTAGTGACAATGTCTTTCATTCAGACAGGCAGAGGTGGGAAGAAAGGAGAGGTCTACACGAAGTTGTGCTTTGCTCTATGCCAAACATCCCACCCAAAAGATTCTACCTGCTGTGTACAAACCAGTACTAATTCAAGCAGCATTTAAGTCAGGCCTCTGAAACCAGGTTTCTATTATGTGAGCTCTGCTGAAGTCTAAATTTTTAGCAGCCTCAGCTGGTGAAGTGTCTTCCTTGTCCAAAGCCAGACTGATTATACTGATAACCTCCATGCTGGAAGTGCTGCTCAAACTGCCCTCCTTGATTAAAGTTCTGTCCGCCTCTGCCCCCCCAGCCACCTCCTTGACCTCCTCGGCCACCACGACCGCCACGGCCACCCCTCCCTCCTCCACGCCCACCCCCTCGGTCACTGTGGGACCCACCATCTTGGTATCTGTTGTCTTGCTGGTAACCACCGCCACCACCCCCCTGGTAGCCACTTCCAGAATAAGAAGACGACTGGTAGCCACCATAGCCTCCTCCTTGGTAGCCACCACCACCATGGTAGCCACCTGTTTGAAAACCTGCATCTCTGTAGTTGCTCTCCCTGTAGCTGCCATCCTGGTAGCCACCACTTCCGCCATCTGTCCAGCCTCCTTGAAGCTTGTTTCCTCTTCCTCCTCCTCTGCCACCATGATCATAACCACCACGTCCTCCTCGTCCCCCTCGATCATGGCTTCCTTGTTCATGACCTCCTCGCCCTCCGTAAGATGAGTCATAGCCTCCTCTTCCTCCTCGGTCATGACCCCCGTGGTCATAACCTCCCCGCCCTCCATAGGAAGAGTCGTAGCCACCTCTACCTCCTCTGCCACCGCCTTGCTGCGAGCCACCCTCTGGTCTTTTCTGCCACGGTGGCATCTCAGGAGGTGGAGGTTCAATTTCATTGGGCCTTCCTCCTCTGTCAGGCACTCTGCCCATTAGCACCTGCAAAGGGAAAGGGAAAACTGCTGTAGGAGTTGTGACACCTCACACAAGAGTCACATTTACTGAAACACACCACAGACAGCACTCACTCCAAGGTTTTTACATCCAGGTGAATTTTGTGTGTTTGAAAGTGACAGACATCTGTGTCCAGTTAATAAAAGTTAAACAGGGATTATCTAGTACTTGAAGCACTGCTAACAAGACAAGTCAGGAGACCTGTGCTTTGTGTTCAAACAGCAGGCACACCACCATGGGCAGCACCAACACAGTCTTTCACTTAACTCTTTATTAGTACAGAGTGCTAAACTCAAATATGCACAAGTACAATGCAACACACACTCTCTCCTAACTAGTGCTCTGAGTTCCTGTAGAAGCCATTGACTTGGCAAATAAAGGGCAAAAATTTCTATTTTTCAGTGAGGATATGCAGAAACTTAACAACAGATTGGTGTGAGAGAGCACCAATCAGAGTGGAACAAGACGCTAGAGGTCTTTAGCTGTCTAAGGATGATGTGACCTTAAAAATTTAGCAAGGCAAAATGGGACAGGACATTTGTACTGCTTGAAGTTTTGAAGCACTATAACAAAGGAACTTCAACGGAAGTAGGCTGCTTTGCTATTTCATGCTACTGTCTTGGAAAACATTTAATATTGATAATGGAGATAAGTTAACAGATTATACATCAGCAGCAGGGCAGTACTGCATTCCTACTACAACATACATACACTCTGATGATAGGGTCAACCTGTCTTACTACTTAATTTCTTACACACCAACAACACTAAAAAGGTGCAGAAATTATTTGGGTTGGATGGGCTCTGACCAAATCAGCGTACCACTATTCTCTCCTAAATTAATTAGAACTTTACCAGAGGTACAGTTGGTACTCAAAAGGTAGAAGAGCATGCATCCATCCCCACAATTTTAAAGCACCAAGTATGCAGCTGTACATAGCTACTGAGCTGCAAATTCAGCACATACATTTTTTTGAGCTTATTACTCTTGTAAAACCATAACTTTTGAAACAAGGCAAATTGTTTTGTCTAAGTCATGTTTATCCTATGTCATTATTAGAACTATAAACTTGACTGTAATCTATTTGTGTACCCAGGGCAATCTAATTTGTGAGATCCTTGCCATGTGATCTTAGTACATTCTATTTACACAGACCAGAAACACAGCTACTATACAGATGTTATTTTAGACATGGTAGCAGTAGAATAATGGCTTCTGTAATTCTGGCAAGACAGAGCAGGCCTTCTCCCACTGAAAGCAATCCAAGGTATTTCAGCAATTTTTACTGCCCCAAAGAAGGGACACTGTGAACCTCAACAGCCGAAACTGCGCTATCCATAATACACTGATGCATTATCTGCAATATATAAACACCAAGTTTCTTATCCTTTATTCCCAAATTCCACTTACAATTCTGAAAAAAATAGGATTTACTACTACATTCAAGTTACTTAAATATTCCTAAAAGAACAAGGCATTTGTCACCAAAGGTACCTTATTAATGGCACATGCAGTCTTCTCTCGGATGGATCCGCTGCTTGTTCTCATAATCTTTGACAGATCCTGCCGAGCTGCCAAGAGATTTGCAATTGATATAGTGCACTTAGTAGATAAGAGGGCACGTTTTGGCTGGTAGACTTTAGCCAGTTTTTCTGTTTGACTCTGTTGGAACAAAGAGAAAAAAAAAAAAAAACAAAACCCAGTCAGTTAAAGCAATGGGACATTTCATGAAAAGAATCAAATCAGCACTGAATAACAAGCCACTACTGCAAACAGAACAAAAAGTTAATATAAAATCAGTGAGAACCACTTTATAACTGATGATTACTTCAATCAAACTAGCATTTGTCACATTAATTTCTTAAGTAAATAGAAAACACCATTCTGACTGAAATGCCAAGACACCAATGAGCTGACAATTTCAACAACATACACATCAGACTGTATTACTTCCAGGCAAACACAAAATAGAAGTGTGCCATATAGTCATATGAATTACTGCTAAAATCCAGAAGATACTGAAAGCTAAACACATCTGTGTTTAGCCTCCAGACAGCCTTTTGTGCCTTCACCTGACCTGCACCCATTCCAGATGGGCCAGCCTCACTCCATCTCCAACACTTATCAGCAGAAAAAGGCCCTCTTAACTCATTTCGTTGGTCTTTGTGAAGAAGCTGATTGGAATGCCAGCCAAGAGGGCCTGGCAGAGCTAGAAATGAGATCCTACACTCAACTTTGCCTTGTATGCAATGTCTCTTCCTCTACTGCCTTTCAGCATTAACCATTCCGGCCTTTTCTGAACACCTCAGAAGTTTTCCAGCTGAAACACAGGAGAAATCTGTGCTACCACACATGAGTTACTACACAAGTTACATCTCTCTTCAGTTATCAACAGAGCGTAGTTAGGATAAACCACATTGCCATCTGAATGCAGATGATGGCAGTGGGGACAGGCAAACCAGATTTTCCAACATATCTTAACAGTGCAAAAACTTAGGAGCACATTTTAAAATCCTAAAATCTTGTTTTCCATCCAAAGGCAGAAAACTGGAATATGGCACTGGGTAAAGGTAGGAGAAGCAAAAGTATTCACCAGAGTACTAGTGTGTTTCTCCCTGGTAAGTTTGACTGAGCTCTGAGCACAATATTTCGGTTCTATGATACTGTTCTAGGTGAAACTCCAAATTTTAACTTTAAAAAATCCCTAATAATAGACTGGACTGCAAGGGTTTTCTTTTCCTGGTGTTTCCACTATCTGGAGAAATGGCTATTTCATCATACTATTGTATTATGATACTTTTAAAATAAAAAAGAAAATTATAATCTTGATAAAAGTTACTGTTAAAACAAACTGTTTTAAATGTCTGGAATAATACAGCAAAGTTATCCAAATTTGTATTGTTACGCTTCAAAAAAATATTTGCATATACACAATTTGTGGGTTTTGTGAAAATATTTTGTGCAGCTAGTCAAGTAATTTTTATTCTCCATTAAAATATTTAAATAGTCAGCTAGTTCGTCAGTCATCTACTAAAAAGCCTGAAGAATACAAGGTTTAATAGAGAGTAGACCAGTAGAAGTCCTACTCAGATGATGAAACAAAATGGGACAGGTTACAGTTTATTATTAAAGTATAGCTGCTTTTTGAAAAAACACTTATCAAGAAAAAACACTCAATGATTTTATGTGTGACAGTTTAGCACTAATAAGTCCATCTCAAACACTGTCAGCAGCATACTTAACACTATGTTAGCAGATCTGGTTTAGTCCTGGAAAATAATTTCTGTGTACTATTTCTAAAAATGCTATAATTTCTTTCTGAGATATAGGAAATAAGGAAACCATGTAATTATTTCTAAAAGCACAATATGTATCATGTACTGAAGGAAGAACAGATCTCATGTCACAGCCACTTGCATGGTTCAAAGACAAGCACATAAAGCATTACCCTGTCTATAAGGTAAGAACCAGTAGTGCCTTAGCAGCTTTTCTCATGTGCATCTGTGGAGTCGTGATTGCAGACACACTTTGAGTTAAGAAAACCTGGTCACTGTGGATAGCACTAAGTAAGATAAGGGATGGTCAACAAGAAGATGATTTTCTATAATCACACAAGACACAGCACTTAATGGTTCACATTATGGTACTCTGAACATGGTTGGATCAGTAATCTTTACTTTTTCCAGTGGCTTTGGTGTGTAGTTACACACAGTCTGACTTCTCATTTTACAGACTGATTTAAAATCCAACAGATCAGTTCTAAGTTAAATATTTTTAATCATGTCCCATTGACATAAATTTCTTTAGAAACTCATAACAAAACCCGACAACTCCTGTAATTATTTTTGACTCACGAAGGACAAAACAATGATGCAGTTTTCCAGAGATACTCATTGTAAAGGGTTACCAACAACCAGGACTTCACAGCAAGTAGTCTGTACCTTAGCTCTGTCTGACCAGCCGAAGGATTGCACAGTAACATCCAAACGTTTGACTAGCAGTTTTCTTCGGACTTCGTATTCGTTGGCTATGGCTTGATTAATTGCTTCAATTTTTTCCTGAAACAAAAATTTGCAAACAATCTATAAAGTGTTTCTACTTAATAAACTATGTGGATGGAAGAGAGTATGACACAGAGATAATATGCATGGCTTAAGACTGCAGTTATCTACCTTGTCAAATGGACTCACAGCCAAGCTGTGCCTGATGTTATTTTCCTGAAGCTTCCAAGGCTCATGTTCAGCCTTCTGCCATTTCTAACAGCATAAAAACTGCTGAGCCACTTCTCAACATCCACCAGGACAGAGAAACAAAGGTGAGAAGATACTACAAGCAACAAGCTGAAGCAAGGGCATACGTAACTCCTAAGAAACAGGATGTTCGTGCCTTCTTAAAAAGTAGAAAGCTTAAGGATAAAGATAGAACAAAGATAAAGGACTAAAAGTAAGTACAGTACTGTAAGAGGATCTTGATTAAAGCAGTCTGCATACAGGCAAAACAACCAAGTGCCCTGTAGGAAAAAGTCATCATGAGAAACACGTGGTAGCAGACAGTGGTTCAGTTAGAGCAGCAGGTGAGATATGCACCATCAGAGAAGTAATATACACATTTAAAGAGGCCTGGCTGGAGGGAGGGCAGCGGGGCCCACTTTCAGTCTCAACAATACAAGCACTGAAGGAAGCAAACTGCTGGGGGAAGATGTGCTTCAGACTTAAGTGAGAGAGACAAGAGGGATCTGAAGTCTTGCAGCAGCAGCCATAGCTTTGAGCTTGGTGCAGCAGCAGTGATTAAGCCAGGCACTGTGCTCCTGGTACAGCAGGTGACAAATCCCAGCTGGAGAAGATCACAGCTCTGCAGCCTGGGTGTACAATGTCTCTCCCAGCTCCTACCTGCATAGTCACTACCTCTTGGAAAGGCTATGCAGGAAGCAAACTACTCCAAGTGAGAAAAAGAGGGGGACATTAAGACCCACAGCTTAGCTAAAAAGAAGCCCCAGAAGCAGACATGACACCATCTAAGCAGGACTAGGTCACACAGACAATGCTGGTAAAGGGCAGGAGAGGAAGGTTTAAGCTACCGCACAAGCATGCTGGTCAGCACCACCACTGTAGGTCTCTCATTTTGGAAAAGTTTAGCCTGGACCTAGAGATTCTTGAGTCTAAGATCTTATCAGTTGCTGTACATTTATTGCACCAACATATACATTATACTGCAGGAAATTATCTTCTTGTCTTCCGAAAGAAAAAAAATGATTTTGCAACACAGAGAGTCAAGATCAATACTCGGTACACTTAAAAAAGGGAAATAGGCTCTAATACCTGCAACTACTTACCCAGTGAGCTGGTCCCAGTTGTTTCTTTAATAAAGGTTTTCCAACATGATTAGGTGGAACCTTTGCTAGAGTTTCCTTCAGCTGTTAGGAGACATATAAAAATATAAGCTTTGGCTAAAAAAATACGTTTTTCAAGATTCAAATGAAAGGAGAGGACTGCTGGACAGTGAAAGTCATGACACAGCAACCTCCAATATCAAGTTATTTTCTCTGGAACAGAGAGCCAAGCACACTTCTTTTGGAAAGCAACTGTTTTTAGATTTCTGGTAGTCTCAGCCATAATTATTTAAAAATTAAGAGAGGGGACTATAGAATAGATCAACAGTAAAAACAAAGACACCATGAGGTACTGCTACTCTTGAAGCCAGAGGCATTATTCTACACATCATCTCTTTAATCCAGAAAAAAAAAAAAAACAACATTTGTATCAAAAAGCTTATTTTAAGATGATGTAAAACATAACATGACCCAAAGAAGGACCCCTCTTTACAATCAAAAGGAGAAAAATCTTTGGTATGAAATTTTAACTCTATATTGCATTTTAGGAATTTGGGCACAACTTAAATTATCTATCCCATCTCAAAATTTCTTAGGACTTCAAGGGGAAGAAATGGAGTGGCAGTGATGAAAACTTCCAAAGCAGTTTGGAAAAAAAACACCAACCTGTTCATTCCAGTATGTGTTCCAACATATTCAGTGACCTGGTTTTGCAATGATACTGAGCCAAATTTATTTAAGATTTTAAACCTAAGTGCTTTCAAATAGCAGAGGCAGTTCATTCAAGTATCAGCAGTTCCTTTTCTTAATGTGGTGGATCATTAACAAAGAGAGTCAATTACACAAAGATCCTAACCCCCATTGTACTACATATATGTGAAGAAAATAGCTTGATTTTCACACATTCAATCAGAATATTGCCATTCTAAGACTCACGTTTCAAAAACAAGAACACTGCGATGTGTTCATTTACAAAGTGAAATAAGTTTTTCAGTTATTAGTCAGCTTTACTTTCTCATTCTCAAGTACTGCTAACAAGTGAAGTATTCAGACTGTAAACACAAGTTATATACTATTTCTGCTAAACTTGTAGGTTATAAATTCCTGATTGTACTTCATTACACTGTAAGGACGGTTAAGGAGGAAGGAGGTTAATGTAAGTCATTGACAGAATATTCATTTAACCTTACCAGACAACGTTAAACAGGAGTATGTTAGGAAAACATAACAGAATCCCCAGATTAAGAGGATTTGAATCTAGTTTATATTCTGTATTTTTAGAGAGTTTCTTTCAACAGCAAAGCTTCCTAGCATTGTCCATTATTATGAATATTTTCTACCTTTTACATAAAATAGAAGCACAGCATTTCTTATGTGTCTGTGTAGTGCTCACAATAATTCCAAAACCAGAAAACAAACTGCTTTCATTCTATACCTTGGACTTCTAATGGAAAACCATACTCCTCCACTTCTTAAACAGGTCAAACCAAACTGATATCTTGCATAGAAACAAAACATTATTTTCAGTTTCTCGGTTTTGTGTAAGTAAAACGGTCTGTCAAATTTAGAGTGTTTTGGGGAGCTTTGCATTAGAAGGGACCCATACCTGTTCTTTAAAGTTAAGGGCTGTCTTCTGCTGTTCCGCTCTCCCCTATCCTGCAAATTAAGTCACTAAATGTGATTTAAAAGCTTTCTGTCCCTGACCCTTGGTGTGTGCAGTGGACAGCCCATTCCATTTAATTTCTCTGATTTACAGAAGTTACTCAAAAGTAATTTTTTTTTAAATCACAACAGCCTGGAGAACACACACATGCAAGGAATAAAAATAAATGGAATCACAAGAAATTATGAAGTCTTAGGAAGAAGGTGTTAAGTTTTACTTTAGTTACACCACCTTTTAACCAAAACATCTTTAAAACATTAGGTTCCCATACAAATTTGTTTAGGTGTATTTCTTGAAAAACATTTCTCTTTAACATTCTTCCTGAGGCCTAAGATGAGCACATTCTATGTCTTCTGCAACAAGTGATGGCATCAAAACCTAGAGCAGTCACCCTGGAAAGCAATGATAGCAGAAGTGTCTGACCTCATACCTTGGCATGGAAAAAGCCTTCAAAATAATTTTCAAGATTCTGACTCTTTGTATACACAGTAAAACACATTAACTCTCCTTCACAATTTAAACACTGGAGTTTCACAAAAGGCAAATCTCACCCAGGTAACAGAGCTATTTTCCATCAAAACAATAAAATCATAAATATTCAAATTTTTCTTCCTTTGGATCTTACTTTTTTTTCAATTCCACTGAAGAACTGGAACATCGTTATGTTGGCAGGAGGCTTGGACATGCCTAAAGCAATACAGATGCCTTTTAGCTCCTGAAAGACTTCACTGCCACCCCCTTCCTGGGCTTTTTTAGGAGGGGCATTCACACACAGCATTCTGGCAGCTTCCAGTTCTGAGATGAGGTATGCTGGAGTAAGAAAAATTAGATTTGACCATCAGATATAAAAGAGTTATTTCAGAGCCAGTGAAAACTCAAGTGCTTACAACCAACAAACATGCAAATTGACTGTTTTAGATAGAGTGAGGGATAGAAATTTTCTATCTACAGAACACTCATATTTACAATTACTGAGTTCAGTGCTAGAAACTGCTAGAAACACAAGAAACAGAGGACTGGTTTAGTACAACCAATTAAAGCCTGGAAAAAATCCCTATGATTCTAGCAAGTATTAATCCCAGAGTTCAACAGAGCACAGCTCTTCCTTCAGGTTTTACCCAGCAAAGACAGGAAACCAGGAACATGGAAACAAACAGGATGAGGGACTGAAATGTGCATTTTAGGGTAGACAAGCAAGCACTTCTTGAGGCTCTAGGAAACAAGCAAGGTAACGAGTAGAGAGAAGTGAAACGTCAGATGAATCTCCTCTACCTCCCCACACAAAATGTAGAGTAGAAGAATAATCCCACCAAGAAGCACTATTGAGAATTCATGTTTACAGTAACTTCAGTAAGGAAGCCTGTAACTGATGAAATAGAAGCTAGAAGTTAGAAGGCTGAAGTTTTCTTCAATATCAGAACTGTAAGAGCCTACCATTACGTTGTAACTCCATCAAACAAAGAGAAAAATCAAAATCACAATTTCTGAATACAGTATATGCCCACAATTTCAGTATCAGGTGCAATTTACAGTGATATAAGTTTACAATTATATAAACAGCCTTTCTTTGCAGATGTCACAACTTTAAGGTCTGAATTTTAAAAAAAGCACAAGTTTAACAATACTTCTCATTAATCATAGTGAGTGGCCATAACAATAACATACATAAGCACTTCTAAAAATAAGAAAAACTGATACTGCAAACACACTTGTGAGCAGGGAAGTAAACCCACAGATATACAAAAGAAGCTTATTATTTATAAAACTGGGACAGATAAAAAGATTAAGAAAAGAACACAGCATTTTAATGATCTCTAGAATGTCATCTGCTAAAGTTACAGAATACCTTATAAATAAAAAACTTCTTAGAATGTGTAAAACAGTGAAGCATCCTTTGTAAGTTCTTTCAGCAACACTTTATATAGGTTTTTCTTACACTGAATTTTCAATTAATTACACTCTTTTCAGGTCTACTGAAAAAGAAACTAGCAGGAGAATTTTGTTTCAAAAATTTAGAGATCACATTTAAGCTATCTTCAACCTCCTCTAACAATGACAGAATTTTTTAAGTCTATCACTAAGATGAATGTTCTTTAGATAGCGATTCTTTTTTTGCACACCTTTTCTGAACCAGCCTGAAACTCTTGTACTTTTGTTTTGTAGATGCTATTGCCTAACATTGTATTCTAGTGATGCTGCACATTAGACAATCAATCCTAACTACTTGGGTTTATTTGGTGCTTTCATCTCCTAGCAATACTGCTACATCTTCCAAGAGACATAAACTGTGCTGCATTTCATTAAAATGTAAAATACCATGACATTTCACTACAGAGGGTCATCCTGTTTCTCCTGAAAAAAATTAGTTTTATGGTTCACATACAACAGGATACCTAATAAGTTCACTTAATACAGCTGAAGAAAGCTATGCAACTATGGTGGTACACAAAAAAGGAATTTGGCACTACTACAATTTCATATTTGACAGTAAACACAGCATTCCTGCCAGATGGGATACCAGAGTTCAGCTCCTCAACACGGCCTTATATTACCAAAATGTACATCCCAAAGGACCTCTGGGATAAACTGTGTGTCACAGGCAAGCCAAATTGACTGAATGGCTTGGCTTACAGAAAACAAGCTGAAGAGAAGACAGTTTGTAGCTCAAACTATTTCAAATGAAACCACCTCACTTCATCTGACATTTTTAAACATACTGTAAGAAATATTCAGATTAAGTCTAATCATCTTTCTCCTACTGTTGAAATACAGGAACCTACTCTGTAAATATTTTCTTGTATCTCAGAAGAAGGCAGAACTAAATTTCTGTTTTGAAAAGTTAAAGAATCAGCAGCAACTGAGGAAGCAAATAAAACATTAACTCATCTTGACTTTAAAATTAGTACTACAGTTTCTAACTCAAGCTTGTATTTTTTTATTATAATGTGAATTAATGAATTAATATCACACACCTTTTACAAATTCAAGTACTATTTCTTCTCCTCTAACATTTCATAAGGAGAAAAAAAACCAATTTAGCTATTGAGATCTGATGGGTGGAAAAGGGAAGACATCACCATTGCAATGTTAATTTCCCTTCAATCAGCAGAAAGCAACAGTGAAGCTATTTACTAAGGGTGTTGATCAAAAGAACTGGGAGTTGGGATAAAACATTGTTTCTTTTGTAACAATTCCAACTGCTGTCAGTGTAGGAAAATGCAAGTTTTGTTGCACCTTGCAAGCCATCACAGTGGGAGCCTCTAAAGTTATGATGCATCTGATGTTAGTGGTCATTTTTACAACCATGCTAAGTAGAGTTCAGTGGCTAAATTCTGGCAGAAATCTTCAAATAATTCCCTCTTTGTTGTGCCTTTTGAGAAGTAATACGACAGGCTTTTTGTTAACCTGTGAAAAAGGTTAACACTCAAGAGTATTTTCAATCATATACTGGGTACATATTGACTAGTAAACCCAGAAGTATAATGCTCTGATGAAGTAAATTACAGTAAAAATAATGCACATTTTGAAGTAACTGTAGTGTAGTACATTGTGGTAAAGTAACCAGTATCTCATTAAGTGTAAGAAACAATACTATAAATCTTTCAGAAAATCAGGTTTGCTTGCAAGCACCCTTTTAACTTACTAAGCAGCAAGAGACAGTTCTTTTGATTATGAAGGCGTTTTGTCACATCTCCTGATGTTAATGACGCATATGGACAGTTCATTTCAGACAGCAGCCCACTCATTTCAAGCTGAAATTCTTCTGCTTCATTTGGACCTTAGAAAAAAAAGAATAATTCATTTCTAATATATAGAGGGTATGATTAGAATGAATTAGCTATTTAAAAAATATGTATTTTGCTCAAGTTGCTATTTAACATTAAGACCCATTTTTAACGGAAGCCAAGTGCATTTCTTGGGTTCCTCCAAGACAATGCACAACCTATCTGGAACCATGATATGATCCATTAATATAAAATTATGTTTCACTGACTGCATTTCCAAGCTGCAACAGACAGGCACTGGCAAGTTCTACAATGAAAGGGGACATTAAAAACTATCATGAATAATAAATATGGTTTATGAGATCTCACTTTTTTCTATTACTTCTCCCTGTAAGCTCTCATTTGTCAACTGATTTTATTTCATATCAATATCCGGTAAAAATAAGGAAGTCACATAAACCAAACCTTAGACTGATACTTCTGTCAAAAATACTGACATTACTGAAACTAATCAGAATTTATTAGGTAAAAAAAACAGTGACAAGAAAGAATTTGTTAGGTAAAAAAAAAAAAAGTGACGAGAAATAGCTTTTTTCATCTTTTGGAAAGAGACTTCAACCCCAAATGTCTGTTATTCCTAAACTCAAGACATACAAAATTAAGGTAGGACTTGATGGTACTCCAGCTAACATGTTTCTGTCACTGCGTTTAAAAAATTTGAGATAGATGTCGGAAGATTTCTGGATTGTATTTTTACAAAAAACAAAGAATAGAAACTTTTTACTACTAGAAGGGGTGAGATACTGTATTGTTACACAAAGAATACGAAATACACTCAAAGAAGAAAGAATTAATATGTCAAAAACAGAAAGAAAGGAAAGTAACAGATGCTGAGGTAGAAGGCAGCAACCTTTGGCCACTGAGTAAATACAAAGCTAAACTCATGAAAGCATTATGAGTTAATACATTAGATATTCAGTAATATGGGTTATCACACCAATTTAATAATTTAATCTTTAGATTGTCATGATTAGTTGACCAAAATTAACTTTTTTTTTTCTGAAAGCTACGGTTTGTTTCCTCTACCAAAGTGAAAAACAATCATTTTCAGGCTCCTTCTCACAACAAGCACAGAGTTAAGGGAACTAACAGTAAAAATAGAAGATATGGTTACCGTAGTCATGAGAATGTAACCTTGAACAGTAGTATTACTGATATCAAAATTACAGATAGAAGCATTGAAATAAAAATATTCTCATGATCTAGTAAAAACCCCACTAACATTAATGTTTCCCTAAATCTATCTAAGAACTTTAAAAAACAATATGGTTAAAAAATTAACAGAAAAAACTAATTTCAGAAGAAAGACTGTTTGATCACCACTATTATTTCAACCTCTACTGGCTGTTCATTAGGCAAATTTGAGGTGGAAAATATCCAAAATCTGGAAGTGTGCAGACAACACTCCCTGGTACAATAGATAGGCCAGCCCTAATCTCTGTGGCATGCAAGAACACACATTAAGTGCATGTTTGTGCTGGAGTTATGACTACTTACTGTTGGTTGCCTGCACGTTCTCCTCTAGTTTACAGAAGAGCCGTAACTCCGATACCAACCAAGCGCAGAGTTTGGTGAATTCAGGGGAACTGGCTCCATGGGAGACTGCCTGAGCCAGCGCTCTGTCGTCTAACAATGGACCTTTGTAACTGAGAAGTAAAACAAAAGCACAGTTTATTAATGTTTGCTGTGACCAATGTCCTTTGACAGATTTATTTTATGCCGTATACATACTGAGAGCTACAATCACAACACATCTGCAGTGCTGATCTCATGGAAAGGTGATTCCTGGACTGAACTGCAGCAAGAACCACACTGAAAACATCAGAGTAAACTCAGATTTTGTGTGCACATTAACTTACCATCAGAGAGACTGTGTCACAAAATAGCATTATCAAAAGTTTCCTCCACAAGAATGTTACCATGTACAGTGGCAACTTCTCTGCTGCCATCTCCTGAAGATGTTAGTGACAACAGACCTATTCAGGGCAACTGCATGAACAAGTTGCATGAACTGCAACTTGCTGAACAAGTGCATCTTTATTTCCTATCATGTATGAAAGGGCTGCTTTACAAAACAAAGCCTTTGATAGAAATATTACAAAAGTGATCCGCATAACAATATCATCACTTGAAAAACCAACCTCCCTAAATATACACAAGAAATATTAATGGAATTGGTTCTTTGCATAAGCAAAATAAGCCAAAAATCAGACTTACTGAAAGAAAGCATGAGTTTATAGATAAGATCTTAGAAAGCATAGTTTTCAGAACATCTGTGTACTGATAATCTCTCAGGGGGAGAATGAAGAGTAGGGAGAAGGATGCCTTATTAACCAGGTAGAAGCACAAGTCAGTGTTTACCTCAGTATTTTAGGAAAAACATGTACAATATTATTTTGATATACTGCCCCCAAAAGACAAAAACATCCAAGCATGCTCATAACTAAAAAAAATCTCTCTTGGGAACTTCCGGGTAAAGTCATCCACTACCTCACAACAATCCAACGAGTCCAGGCAACTCTTGGCAAACCTCAGCAATAAAAAAACATCTCAAATTGAAATGTAATTCTCCTCTCTCTGTTCCTGCACTTAATACCACATACAAAGGATTTGGCCTTCACTGTAGTGGCCTGTTACCTCAGCCATGTAAAATGAAGAAGCCACACTCAGAAATAACTTTTACCTCACGGAGCAGCTTGATTGGTGACACAGTTAATCTACTGGCAGCTGGTGGGAAGATGTAATCTCATGTATTACAACCCTATTGCATGACCACAGCAGGCTGGACACTTCAAGAGGCTAATCGAAGCAAGTTTCAGTCCCATCCCATCCCTACATGTGTAGGTCTGGGAACACCTGGGACTCAGAATAGAAGCATCCAGTTACAGGTCAAAGTAGAAAGGAAGCAATGACAAGCCTTTTGCTTTGGCAGGATTGGGATTTAAGTCCCTGCTCAGATCTTCTAGAGGCACCTTTTCTAGAATTTTTCTTTAACAGAGGTAACATCTTGAGTGTGTAATTTCCTATAATTATGACTTCAGCTACACATCAATCTGGCCAATAATCCAACTTGCAGATTCCTAACGGCAAGCAGTTTTTCCTTCTGTTTCTGTCAATGGCACGTGTTCCAGAGCTACACTCTCTTTTGGTAACTTTGTGCTATCCCATCTGTTTGCTTTTTCAACAGTTCAACAAATGGATGTACAAGACAAGAGGCCACCATCTGAACACCTCGAGCACAATTACAAAAAGAAACAGCTAACATGCAATGCTATGAGAAAAAAAAAATCAAGTGATATATTAGGAATATCTTCAGTATCTGATGGGAAAAAATAAGTTGGACCAGGAAGACCATGGAGCTACTGCCAAAGCATAAAGCCTCAAACACCCAAGTCTTTCCAGACACCAAGAATCAGAAGTCCTTTAGACACATGCAATAGTTTTTCCAGTTGTTCCCAATACTGTTGAGGGCTCGTGTCTTTCATCCTCCAAATTTACTTTTTTTCACTGTTGTCAATTTTGCTTCACATAATTTATTTGTTCATCCACTTTCACTGTTTGCTTTACGTACTTATGTCAAAAATCAACAACACTTTCTGTCTATAACTGCACAAATCAGAAGCACAAATCACCACTCCTTCAAGCCACTAGTGTCCTTTTAAACAGAAAAAAGAAGCCATTTTCATTGTGACAGAGCTGCCTTTTCATATTTCAGTTAGAGAAATACCTGCTAAAACAGAAACCTATTTGTCAAGCTTTGCAACTATCATCACCAACTTACCCTGGAAATACAATCTTTGTTGGAGCATAATGACTCTAGCCACAAAGTGATTTATGGGAATGGGGCCAATGTGGGTAAATACAGCTGTTTGCATAGAACCAGCAGTACAAGTGAAATTGTAGCTGCCTGTCCTCTGAACTCTCAACAGTTTACAGACATGGAAGCTTACAGCAGGATGCGTTCTCCACGCTCTGCCTTTCATGCTTATGCAGCCTTTCCTGACTCTGACAAAGCAACAGGTTTACACAGCAAAAGTTCCCTGTGCTATATTACCCTTTAAAAAATGTAAAGAAGAAAAACACTTTCTCATTTGCCATGCTTTTTACTCTTGCTCCACCCTCCCCCCCAAAAAATATGAAGCCTGAAAGTTTTTTTTATAGTCTGACGTATCTCTTTATCCTGTCCCACCCTCAGCTGGGGCCGCTGTGCAGAACAGAGCAGCAACAGACCAGATGGCATTCAAGACTCGAGGGGATCAGCTCGCACGGAGAAGCGACACCCTCGCCAAGGCCGTGCAGCTAAAAGCCTGCCCGTCTGGCTTGGGGCATCATCACCAGCCCCGCTCTGGGACGGCTCTGACGAAAAGGGACCATTCCAGGCACTGCCCTGAACCGCGGCCCTCCGGAGCGACAGCGGCCCCGCCTGTGCGGGGCCGCCCTCTGCTCCCGGCCCACACCGGGAACGCCCCGCACCCCCAGGCTCGGACACATACCCCAGGTCCTCCAGCGACTCCAGCACATCGTTCTCCAGGAGCTCGAACTCCATCCTGCGGCGGGGCACCAGCGGTGGACCTGCGCGACACCGGGACTCAGCGCTACCAGTTCTCGCACTCCCGGCGCCCGCTATTCCCCCCCTCTCCAGCCCATCCCGGCCTCGTGGTGGAGACTCAACTCTCACCCCCTGCCCTGCGCTGAGGGAGAGCTCCCGGCGCCGCAGCCCCTCTCCCCGCGCCGCCCATGCCCGCTGTCCTCCCCGAGCCCCGCGGCCCCACGCACCGCGCTCGCAGCTGCGCCGCCGACTGCCGGGTTGGCATCTCAGGGCGGGGAGCGCGGCGCCGCAGGTCCCCGGCCTCCCTCTTCACCCGGCTTCTCTAGGGCCCTCCACCCCGGTGCCTGATCGGCGTCGCCTCCGTCGGCGGCGGTTTCCTCCTATCCGCCGAGCGGAGCACCATTGCTAAACTGGGACACGGATGCGAGGCCGGACAACGGGCAGTTTTTGTGGGAGAGGAGCCCGGGACGAGCCAAGGATCTCACTTTTGTGTTCAGGCGCCGGGACGGGCAGACCCGGAAGCAGGACTCCTCCCTCCCCGCCGCGCAGCCCGCGCAGGAATGTGCTGCGGCGGGCGGCGTCGCGGCAACGGGCGGGGGCAGGGGGAGAGGACGGGGCGGTGGAAGGGTCAAATCGCGCCAGGGAACGAGAGTCCGTCCCAACCCTGCAGGACCCCACGACACGGCCGGGACCACAAATCCCGGCATGCCTTGCGCTCGACAGGGCCTTTCGGGGGGCGCCTGGCGCCGAATAAAATGATTAAAAATAATAAAATTAATAAATCGAAGCCGTTTCAGTTCAGTTACTAAATGGAATCCGCGGGTCTCGTTTCTCCCTCTGCTCCGTGGCCGGGCGGCGCGGGCTGCAGCGGGACGTGGCCTTTAGGGGTGCTGAAGGCAGCGCTGGGCGGGCTGAGCCTGCCCGACTCTGTGCTGGCCGGGAAACTCCTCGAGGCGTTATGAAGCTCCTGGACGCTTTATGAAAAGCTCTGGCAGCTTTTTCATAATTATTCTAAATTCGGGGGGCGGGGGAGGGGTGTAACAGCGTTCACTTTTCCCAGATGCTCAGTTGCCAGCATGTGGGTGCAGATCCCGCCCTAGGAAAGCAAGCTCCGTGAATGGGGCCAAAGGGCAGCATCCTGCTCGCCCTCCGCAGCCCGCTCAGGCCGCCCTGCCCGGCTGCCGGGGACGCAGCAGGCCCACGGAGAGCACGTCGCTGCCGGAGAGGAGGCACGGCCGGGACGGCCACGCCGTGCTCGGGAAAGCCAAAAGCACTCGTGCCAACAATGATCCCAGTCAGTCACCAGCAGCGAGCTGGTGCTGCAGGAGGGGAGTCCTGTTCTTCATGAAACTAGCCCTGGCAGGCACAATGAAGAAAAGCTGCAGTCAAAATATGAAGGACCGTGTAGCCTCAAATAGGTAGGAGGATAAAGAGTAGGGATCTTAGTCACCAGTTCGACTACTAAAGACATATCAATTTACACATTTGGAGGAAAATTGCCTCCTGAAGACTAAAATCTTTTCGTCAAAGGAATAATACAGGCATTCGGCTTTGTGTATTTGCTTCTAGTTGTATAGTGGTTCGTACAGTGTAACCACAGCCCGCTTCGATTTTTTAAAAAGAAAAGAGAAAGGCTTCTGGCAAGCTGCCTTATCACTGCTGGGCTGTGGGAATTACCTGATTTTCCTTTAGTCCTGTGAAAAATGCACATTTTATGATTGGCTTTTCGCAAATATTAAATTGAATACTATATGTATTATGTTATATTGATTAGAAGTGCTGTATTAACATTTTAATAGTATGGTATATGTAGTTTTGTAGTTAAAATAGAGCCTATGTATGTGGGGTTTTTTTTTTACTAGCTCAAGCAAGAGATGAGATAATGAAGAAACTCTTCACACAGAGATGACAATGATGGGGGCCCATAAAGAATTACTGCCTCCTTATCAGAAAAGACAAACATTCTTCCACCTTCTCTCCGTCTTTATGGAACCACCAGGATTAAGGGGAAGAAGTTGACAAAAACCAGAAAAGTTCTTAATTTGCAAGGAATTTATGCATCATGTATGAGATGTATGAATATGCAACAGGCTACTGCTTTTAAAGGTTATTCCTTTGTTCACAAGGCATGCTTATTGGGCTTAAGTGCCCGAGAGCATCCGGACGTCCGTAATTCTTTGCTTTTTATTGTCTTGTAATTGTCCTAACTCTAAATTTTCATTACTCTAATTGTATTACTATTTTTATAACCATTTTATTATTATTAAACTTTTAAAATTTTAAAAACCAAGTGATTGGCGTTTATAACAAGTCCCTTCATTTTTGATCCAAAGCATCTCAGGTGTTGTGCTTGGGAGCCTCAGCTGGGTGGGTAGCCTAAACTGGAGATCTGGGTAATTAGGATTTTCCTCACAAATTCAACACTGCTGCTGAAAGCTTGTGACCTTTTGCTTCTTTGGTCGACTTGGGGAGTTCTGTTTGGTTTTTGTTTTGTTGTTTTGCTTTTGGGATTTTTTTTATTTTTATGTAATGGTTGGGTTCACTTTGCTTGCACAGGTGGAAGTGTGCAAAGCTGGGTAGTATGTCCACAGTCTGACTCTGCTCATGCTTGTGGTCATGATAATGTTTAGCCCTTATTTCTGAACCTTCTTTTTTCCTGCCCTAGATATAGGGTTTAAAAGCATTCACAGGAGCAAGCAGTACATGAAATAATTAATTTTGTCACACTGACACTGTTCCTGTGTCCACCCCTGAATCTGCACGTTGAGAAGCGAGGATTTTGTGCTAATTTCAGGAGGACATTTGCTGTCATCTTACATTTACTGCTCAGATAAGCATTGGCACAAAATGGTCGTATTCGTCTTGGCACCCGGCTGATGACATCTGCCTTCTGAAACAAATAAATGTATTTCTCTCTTGGGTTCAGTTGTGCCAACACTGCAGGGTAGGGACAGTTTGGAAGGCATCTTCTCCAGTCTGTATCACTCAGTTCCATGACCGCTTTAAAGTCCTTTCTGTGCTGTGAGGACCAGCAGTTTCTTGAAAAACATAAGGATGTTGTGGCTGGGGAGAAGAACAGTTGGAGGTGTGATGCTAACTTGGAGCAGGCAGCTACAATTTTCTCCTGGGGACAGGGATGAGAGCTTTGCTTTGTCATTGTCTCTTATCAGTCATGATTTTTTCTTTTCCTACCAAGATAGGGTTTTCACCACGAAAATTTTGGAGGCATGGGAGGTGTGAATGGCCCCCTAGAAGAAATTAATTTTGACATTGGACAGTTTTTGAGTACAAGTACTTCTTGAACAAAATAATATTGTCCTGAGCAGTTTGCTGTTGCACAATGAGATCCAGAGCTCTGCAGACAGGTTACTTCTGAAAGCAGCAGCCACTTGGGCTATTGGCTCAGGGAAGAGCTGTAACTGCAGTAAATTTCCCTAGGCTACACAAGGCTCTGCAGACTTGTCAACCTGCAGAACTGAGCTCAACTCTCCTTGGGTTTGTTCTCTCCCTGGGGTAGGTTTGTTACACCTACTTCCCTCCCTGCCCTGACTCACAGACAGCTGGAGGACTGGGTGTCCAATATCCCTTAGGCAGCTTGACTGCAACGTCCTGGATGGAGCCATCCATGGACTCCAGAGCCATGCACTGGAAAAGCCATGTAGGACAGATTTCTCCTCTGGGAAGAAGCAAACCAGCCCAGACTGCTGCTGTTCTCTTCATGGGACCCCTCTAAACCCCTCCTGGTCCCTTTAGCCCTGGAGGGATGGGGATGGTGTGGTGGATATCAGTCAGGTGCTTCCAGGCTGTTACATACAGGTTAAGGAAGTCCCATGCATGCCCTGAGGCTCTGCAACCCAAATATATTTATTCTGAGAGGTGTGAGGTGCTCCACTGCTTGGATGCCAGTTGGCATTAAACAAAGACAACTGGTTTCCTGTGTTCTTGCCTTTTGTGATTGATTGGTTTTGGTGTTTGAGATGCTGTGAGATGCTCTAACTGAAGATAAAGGACTTCCTCCTGTGCATATTCTCTCACAGCTAATAAAGTAAGGCTGTAGCCCCTCCTTCACCTTTGCACCAAAAGAACCTGTCACCAGTGTGGAGGAGGCTTGCTGAACTTGCCCAGGTCACTGAAGACACACCCTGATGGTTTAAACCTCACTTCCATAGGAAAGCTAGCCAAAACCAACAACTTTAAGGCAGGTTTTATTTCATTACAGACAAATTATTTTCACAGGGTTTACGCCACCCCACCTCAGGTCTTGCCCCACCTTAGGTTGGCTCTGTGGTTGTCGAAAGTCCCATGACAGAGACATGAAATATGAAATCTGTACTTGCAGAACAGCATGAAACACACGTGAGTGTTACCAGATGCAGAGTGGTAAAGTGCTGCTAAGTGCTTTTGTATCAAAACTGATTTTTTTACTAATTTCTGTGAGGATGCTGCAGTTTCTTCAGTGTCTGGATGCAACAGAATCCAGCCACTGTGCTGCAGCTAAAAGCCCACTGTCTGCCAGACATACAGCTGGATTTGCCAGGTATCAAGGAATGTCAGTTCTGGCTCAGAGCATGCTCTGGTTAGCCAAATGGCCTGCTGGATACCATGAAAGATCAAGAGCAGGACAATGACAAATGACACTTCCCCTGCTACTCACCAGCTTCTGACTACTTTCAGCTCTCTGGACTTTCTTCAGTCCTTACTGCTGTGCCATGAGGTTCTGCCTGAGAGGATCAGAGACCAGAGGGTACCAGGGCCAGCTGACAGGGGGACTCCCCAAGGCTGGTTACTGAGTGGATGTGCAGTCTTGTGGGTGCCTCTTGTGGGTGCCAGCAAACTGAGTGGGGCGGTGAGCCTTGAGGTCTTGCCACGACCAGGTATCTGCAGCTGGAGGGAGCAAGGATCCAGGGCTGGCTACTGGATAAATGAGCATCTGTCCTGTAACTGAGGAGGCCCACGCTGTATGTCTTCTCTGTATGCTCCACTGCAGACCTTCATTCCAGAGAAGGGAAGAGGATTATGGCATTGGTCCTGTTTCCATTTGCAGAAGTGCTGTTTTCTAGTTTTACATGTGTTTGTCTGTGTGGCTGGCCATGTGCACACACATCAGCGTGTTTGTGTGCTTACTGGGAGTGCACACACAGCCTTCATGCTGCCTGGACCTGGTGAGACAAAGATGCAGGCAGCTTCACTTCTGTTGGGCTACCAGGTTTATCAACTCCAACCAACACTTCTACTGCAGGCAGGAGGTAATTTCTGCTAAAGAACACGGTTAAAATACAGCCTTTGTGTGGCAAAGAATTTTTTCGCTACCTGTACAGACCATGTTCCTGAATGTTTTCTAGAGCAGCTGGATCTCTGCTGCTGTGATGCTTTAACTATGATTAAAGTATAGGCCATCCCTTCTAGGCAGGCTGTTTGAATCCACCCCTGGATTACACCTCTGTTGGACAAAGGATGTCAGTGCTACAGTAATTAGTTTACCAGTCAGCCTCTGCAGCAGCAATGAAGGAAGGAGAAAGAGAAAGTGGATCTATAACACAACAAGCTAAGAGCTGACAATTCAATACTTAGAATTATACTGATGGGTATGACTGACTGTGTGAAGTTTGTGTGGCGAAAATAAGAATTTCTAAAACGTTCTTCCCTGAGCAGCAGCAACAAGCTACTTTGTGGGGTTTTAGTCATATATAAAGCAGGATGAGTCTATCTACACACTGTAAAGCGTTCTCTCACACATTATTTTTGAGAATAATCAACAGTTGTAATAAATCTTTGGGGAAAAAAAATAAGCACGGGCTGTCTTTATTCTTTTACGTGCCTGGCAGCTGCTGTCAGGATATTTTTGTTGGTGAAACACAACACCACTTCCCTTGAGATGAAATACTTGTGACAAGAGTTAACAAGGCACTTCTGTGAACACATGACTAAGAAGTTTGCATGAATAATTTAACAGGGTAGCTGAGTTCAAAAATAGCTGCAAGATTCCAAATTAAGTATAGAGACAGGAGCTTTAAAAAGCCTTTTTCTCTACTTTAAGCAGCTTTTCCAAAGGATACAGAAAGCCTATGAATCAAGTAGCTTCAGAATCCAGCACCCTCTCTTGCCACTATTAATACCTTGTACTAGCCTGCACTTTTAAAATCCTCTTTAGAGAATAATTTTTAAACAAACAACACTCAGGAATCAGTATAATTTCATAAAAGTTTAATGTTTGTTTTTAAAATAACAGTATTTAATCGAGAAAGGGATCCACACATACAGAGTCTTCTTGGATGCTGGCAAAAGAACTTAAATTAGAGATATACCCATGACCAGCGGGTTTAACCAGTAAGAATATAGAGACTCACTGATTAGTCACATTAATAATAAGAAAAAGAAGGTGCCCTCCAAAGAGAGGAGCAAAAGATACCATTCCAGTCATGCAAATCTGCACTCACCTTCTCAGAACAGGTTTCCAGAAGTCTGGCAAGTTAAGATAACATTTTCTTAGCTCCTGTGGAAAGTAATCAAGAGACAAAGAGGCAAAGACTTGTTACAGCAAAATATGTTCATCCTAAAATCCCACTTGCTGGAGCATCTGGTGGGTTTGACTGTTACAATCCCAAATCTTAGGCCCATTTAATTGTTTCCCTCCCCTCTGCATCAAAACCCTTCAATAACTAAACAGCTAGTCTGGAAGGAATTTGTCAAGCTGTTAGACTGGAATGTTAATGGACAATGACTCAAACAATCAGCCACTTGGGTGCTTTTGCTAAGATGTGCAAGTCACAGCCCAGGTGCAGAGGGGCTACAGGTGGGGTTTGAGCCAGATAAGGCACAAGGCCGATAAAAAAAACCTTTTGGAAGTAGGGTAGCTGGGGAGGTATGGGGCATTCACACATAGGCCTGAAGGTGTTCATCCCTCAAGACAGGGCATAAAATATGCTGTCATGAGAAGCAGCTGTCATGTCTCAGAAGGTGTCATAAACCATACAGACCCCCAAAGTGCCCTCAAACTAATTTCTGAGGCCTTTCACCTATCCCTTCTCTATTTTTTCTTTATACATTTTCTTACATGTTATTTTTATGCATCTGTATTGTTAGATTTCTACAGATAATAATCAAACCTACATACCTCCTATCCTTTGCAACCAAATTGTTCTGAAATAAACCTGGCATTTATTCATTTATTTATTTATTTATAAACACTGATCATTTAATGTCATTTCACTCTAATCCACCCCAAGGGTTGGATTATTAACAAGAACCTCAGTTACCTCACCTTCAGGGATGGGTCATAACACAAGTGTAATACAAAATGAAAACAGCTGTCAATGAACACACTGTGAATGTAGACAGTTCACTAGGAAAAGGGATTTGTAAGAAGTAGGATAACTAAAAGCCATGTATTTGATGCTTGAGTCTCGGATGCTAAACATATAAAGCATAAGGTTTCATCTTACAAACCTGAAATAAACCTTCAACCTGTAAGCCTTTCTTGTATTCTGAACCACAAATTCAACTCTTGGAGAAGTAATTGCACTTACTATCTTGGATGATCTCTCTTCTGTAGACATTGTAGCAGCTTGAGGCAGATTGTCCATGCCTGTATCTTTTATCAAATGCCAGACAGATCAAATGTGAATGATGAAGGACTATAGCAATGCAAATATGGGATGTTTTTTTCACCCAGCCAAACTGAATCCATTGCATAACTTCATTCCACTGAATACATACAATAGAAGTGTGAATTACTTTTGTAACCCTAGCTTGGACTCCACAGGGATACACTGATTTTGAACCATTCCCTCACCTTGATAAAGCAATATAACATGTGAAAATAATTAGCAGAGGACATGAAATTTAAAAAGTACCTGGAAAGCAACATATTAAATGGATTTAATTGCATTAAGCCTTCAGTTCTTAAAAGAAAATGCAGTGACAGATATTCCTTTGCTAATGGACTTTTTTTTTCACCACTAATCAAGCATGTCTAAATACCCATCTTGCAGGTGCCTAGCTACAAGACTCCTCTCATCTAATTATTGGCACTTACATTTAATTCCTGTTTTTTTCATCTCTGACAGGATATGAATAGAGCTTAATGTGAGATCTGATATGAAGACCATCCCTATAATTTCTTTACCAGATAGCTATTACTGGGCTTTTCATCTATCACAGCTACCATGGCTCCTAAAGCATTATTTTGTTTCTACATTCATCTAAAGTTTGTAAGCAAATGAAACAGGATGGTAACACAAATGGCTTGTAGTATTTCAGTGCTTCTAAGGTTCTGGCTGAAACTCCTTCACAAAAGCAGATTCTTGAACAAAAATTGTATTTGATTAAGAATTGAAAACATTACCTTGTGTGGTCTACTGTCTGTAAAATGAAGATTCTTCAGTCAGGCTGCTGGAAAAGGGAATACTGTTTGCCCTGAAGCAGCTCTGATGCAGGTTTTATTTCCCGCAGGTGTTCAACTATTCTCTACCACCTGCCCAACCAATTCAAATGGCTCTGCTCTCTGCATCCACCACTGATGGGCAGCTTCACGGGAATTGTAACAGCAGCTTGACTCATTTTACCAGAGCCTAGAACTGCTAACATACGCTCATCGCAAGCAAGATGACAGCCCAAGAAGAAGTGGAGGTGGAATCAGAAGACAAAATCCAGAACCTAATTCTAACTGTGGAGCCTTGGATTTCTGCTCTAAGGCAGAATATAACAGTCTGCATCTGCATTATTCTGCTCAAGTTGGTTACAAACATGAATACATCCATATTGTCTAAAAACAGCTGACAGAAAGGACAGTCTAGCAATCATGACTTGCATCTCCCTCTTCTTCTTGCCAGACAGAAGCAGAGGAGTCAAGTAAAATAAATTTTATGGCTGCTTTGTACTCCCACACTGCTGGCATGTAAGCTGTTTGCACATAACCGTGCAGCAGGCACAAAATGGCTGAGGTCTGTCTCAGAGAGTGATTTTGCTCCCTTTAACCTTTTGTAATGTTCTGAGAGAATAATAAACCAGCACAGTATTACCTCAGGCGCCACATGAAAACCTGTCTCAGGTGACTTCTCTTGCCCTCTGCACATAGAAATATAGTTTTATCATGCTTTAGGATGCACTGGTTTGGTGGATGGTTGTGGGTTTTTTTTAAATCTTCTATTATCACTTACTTTCATAGGTATTTCTAAAAACTGTTTGGGGTTTATCAGGATAAAAAAATAATTTACCTTTGCCCACATTTCCTTCTGTTTCCATGAGAAAATTTAAGTTCTTTGTGAAGCTTCTCTTAGGTAAGAATTAGGCATTTATTTCCACCCTTGGCAAAAATTAAGGAATCATAAAACCACAAAGACTGGAAAAGACTTCTAAGATCAAGTCCAACCGTTAACCCAGCACCATTGTGTTCACCACTGACCCATGTCCTCAAGTGCCACATCTACGTGTCTTTTGAATACTTCCAGGGATGATGATTCCAGAAACAGCATGATGATTCTGCCAAAGAGCAGAGACCTTATATCTTAATCTACTACTTATACATTTTACCACTAGAGCACAAATACATTTGGAAAAAATTTACTAACAGAATGATGGTTGCTATATTTCTTCCCTGCTCACACACTATTTAAAATTCTAAAACAAGTAAAAAATCCCCCCAAAAGCCTATCTACTCCTTAGTTAAAACTTAGTCAAAGACAAGATTCCCTCAAGCTAGAAGCAGGGTTTACCTACAGACTACCCCAGGAAAAACTACTGTTTTGCCTAAAACATTTGAAGATTTTTTTCTCCTTTCCAAATGTACATTCAAAGAGACTGGAAGAAGTATTTAAAACCCACCTGGCCTTAAAACAGAATGATGGGATGACTGCAGCTTTTCTATGTCTCTTCTCCCACTGCTTCTTAATCAAGCTTAACTTTGCAACAAACTAAAGGTTAGAGCATCAAATCACTTAAGAGTTAATCCATTTTTCTTTAAATTTACTAGGTGTTTGTGCCTGGTTTGAAGTAGTGTAAAAATAGAAACATTCAAACTGTATTTGTTTCCTTCCTATCAGAAGCTTTCTGAAAACCAGGAAAAAGGTAACTTCTTGTGCTTTATGCAGATTTTAGAGAAGTATGTAGGAAGGAGAAGTAATGTATTGCACCATTCAAACAGACAAATAAATCCCCATTAACTCACCCCTCCTCCTGAGGATCTGGAAGAGTCGAAGGCCAGCCTAGAAATTAGGCTTCCCAGTCAGTGCACTATGCTACGGCTCTGCCAGCACAGGGAATGAGTACAGTGGATAAATCATTTACTGCAAGCCTCTGGAAACCACAGGAAAAAAAATGGGGAAAAAAAGAAAGAAAAAAAGAAAAAATACATAAATAAAAATACATGCCATTTCATGAAATTACAGTGTTAATGCCTTTTGTCTGCCAATCTGCCTAGATTGGCAGACACCACCCAGTATATTCTTGTCCACTCCAGAGGTTCAAGGATTACAGTTTACTTCTTCCCCAAAAGAAACCAAGTTAATCTTCCTTCAAGGAGTAAAGAGCTCTATCTCCTCTCAGGGATAAACTAAAGGGCATGAAGATAAGTAGTATCTAATTTAGACCACAGGAAAGTTCAGATTCTGGAAAGCTTTAGACATATATGGGGTAACAACTTCCAGTTTCTCCTTTGCAAAGTTCTTGCTTGCCCTTGGTGCTAGCTCCTCTCCATTCATGGCCAGCCACGTTCAGCAATGACCACGACAGCTACTTGTAGAAGCGACTGTAGAGCACAGAACAAGGATAACAGAATTATATTGTCCCTTCCCCAAAAATAAAGTAAATTTTTAAAATTACGTTCCACATAGGTAACACAGCATTGAATAAGCTTGTCTGAAGAAGACTGTCCAGATTAATGTTTGCCACTCGATGAACTGAGACCTTCATGAAAACCAATCTGCAGAAGGAAACTAACCAGAAAGCATGTGTTTATTTCAAAACAGCACCATCTAAAGTGCAGAACTCTAGAAAAATTAATATTTAATAATTTAATATTTACTATTTCCTTTCCCTGCACTTATATCTCTCAATACAAGGCAGGTAAGAAAATTAATTTCCCTCCTCCTATGTGGATTTACAAGAAGCACTTCACTGAAAAAACTTTAAAGAAAACATGGGGAAAAATTTATCTGTCAAATGTAAACAAACAAACTCAGGTATATGATAAAAAAATACAGAAGAAAACCAAGAAGCAACTACAAAGGACTTTTTTATAAATCAGGATTTAAGCAATCTCTACTCATGGCCCAACTCCATTTTAAAATATCAAAGCATGTCAAACCTTGCTTGCTTTGGTTTTGACAGTCAATCAGCTATCTGATGAAAGTAGGGCAACAATACTAACAAAGATTTCCTATATTCAATGCACTAACTGCTTGACATCATAAAACCAGCTCAAAGAGATTGTCTCAAAACTCTCTTCCCTTCTTAATTACCTTTTTACTGTTGACTTGACCATTTATACTAGATTTCCAAATTCAGCTTAGATAGTTCTTACATTTCTTATATGAAAACACCATAAAACTCTTGAGAAACATTTCATACCTTCCTCACACAGAGTCATGGAAAACAAAGACAAATGGTGATTTTGCCTTCTCCAGAGGTCCATGAGCAAGTACTGATTACAGAAATTCAATCTCTGCTGGGGTCCCTCCCTGACACCCCAGCTCTGCTTTTACACAGGGTTCAGGACTTCAAACAAACTTCCACTGATGATGTTGACAGTAGTTCTTCCATTGACTTCAGCTGGGAATAAACTGGTTTTTACTGAGCAGGCTAACTGTTGAATATCTTCATCCTCTACAGTTTCTCAATTTTATCAACTACTACAGGAGTCAGAAACTAATTGAAAAAAAAAACACTTTTACTGAGTTAAGGAAAAAAGAAAACAAAAAAGAAAGCCTTGTTGACCTCCATGTTTATTTTTTAAAACAATTTACAAATAAAAATGTTATATTTTTCCAAGGAAACACATTTTATACTTTAGTCTTTAACAAGCTATACAAATGAGAACCATCACACTCAATAGCTCAAGGACCATTCAGGGTAGGCATGCATGTGTCTGTATCACATGAAGCGAGTCCAATTCCTGACACCAGGGTTCTGATCTTCTACTTCTTCAGAGCTGGTCAGCTGCTAAATGATTTAACACAAATAGTTACTGGATCACAATAAAATGAAAGAAAGCCCATTTCAAATCATGTAAGTGACCTCAATATGTCTGGTCCAGGTGTCAGGCCACAGAGCCTTACCGATTAGTTTTCTTCTCCAAAAGCCAGTCGGAACAGATTTTCTCCCCTTGCTTAGTGATGTGGCATCCATACATGTGCTTATACAATACAGTGAAACACCTTAAGTACAGATGTAGTACAACAGTAATTACAAATCACAGAGACAGATAAACAGACAAACAAAATTAACTCTAAACACATTCTTGTATTTCCAACAACAAAAGTAAACAAACCCATGCATTACAGTTCAAAGAAATTTTCAGTTTAGATCTTCTGCAAGTCTCCATTTCCTCAGTTCTAAATTGCTGTTCTTGGAGCTTGTCTCAGCAGCTGGGCTACTCACGGTGCTACTGACACAAACTGGGTGAGCTGGAAATCACCCAGGAATGGTCAGAGAATAAAAGCCCCCAAAATAAAGAAGACGTACGCATTATAAACGAGATTCCACTTTAATAGCAGAGTGTAGAAAAGAAATTGGCAAAAAAATTCACATGAAAAAACATTTTACACAATTAATTATGTACAGAATAAAGTATGTGGCTGCCTTCTGATAATTTATGTTTCACTTTAGTCAAGTCCTACCACAGAATGCAAAATACACCCATAACTGTCAGCTGGAACAAAAAGAAAAACAAACAAAAACCATATACATAATCCCAGCTCTGGCTCCTCAAATATTGGGACTGGCTGGGTTTACTTCAACCCACTGGGCTTTCTGCTATGCTTTCAGCAATTCCTGAATTCATTGTAGCTTCCAAACTACTATCAGGAGCTTCTGTTTGCTCAGTCTTCTTGCTCTGGATGGTGCACATTCCCTTGCCTCCTGAACCACCTACTTTCCCATGTGTTTCTTTGAGCCCAGGCATTAAAGTTTCCACGCACCCAGATGCCTGACTTTCTGTGCTGCCTCTGTCACAACTCAGAGACAGCATTTCAACAGTGCCACCTTTGCTCTCCTTCACTGGCACAAGTATCTCAGACGTGGGAGAAATGCCCTGCATTTCTAGAACTGGCATGACCGCTTCTGTAGTGTCACTATTTGAGGTCTGTGATCCAGGCTGCAGCATAGGTTTCTGAGAAATCTGTGTGCAAATTTTATCTTCACAACTACCAGAAATCAATGTAGCAAAATCAGTAATCTCTGTTTCATTCACTGTTCTTTCAATGCCCAGTTTTTTAAGTTTACTGGACTCCAGCCTCATGGAAGCAATAGTTTCTATTTTTGTGACTTCTTCTGTAGTTTCCTTTAAACGTCCTTCTGAAAGGATGCTGATACATTCATGTTTCACCTTATTGCCTCCCAAACTGAAATCAGTGCTTTTCAATTCAAGGTCTGCTTTCTGGGAGGTATTCTTCATATGTTTCACATCCTCTGATGGTCTCTTGAAAAGAAGACTATCTGATGCTCTTGCATCAGATCCAGTGTGTCCTAATGACTTTTTTTCATTTTCAGCTACTAATTCTAGACTGGATCTGAGTTCAACAATGTTTGAGCAGGTACTGACTAACCGTTCAACTCCCTGCTTCTGGGTTTGGTTGTCTAACATGGTATGGGCTGAAGGTTTAGGTTGAACTTTTTCTTGAGCTTCTAATAGAGTATTTTTCCTTTCTTTCTGTCCCTCTGTACATTCTGAAGCATTAACCTCCTTAGAACCAGATTTTATTTCTGGATTTGGAGTATTTGATAGATCCCAACCACTTTCAGAACAAGAATCAGTTGTGACTATCTGTTGTTTTCCATTACTAGTTCTGGAAGTGCCCCAGAGCAAGTCTGGACTATCAGTTTCTGAGTGAGTTCTACAGTTATCATTTAACTTTTCCTCTACCAAATGGGAATTTCCCAAACTTTTAATTTCGTTCTGTATCTCAGGTGACAAGATCTTTGGGTGTAGGCTATGCTTAGGCTTTACTGCTTTTATTTCCCAGTCTTTAATCTCTGTCTCCAAGGTACTAGGAACATTTGTGTTTGTAACTGGAGTTTTATTTCCATCTTCCTGTCCAACCTTCTCTTGGACCTCAGTTTTCTGTAGAGCACAGAATTCCAGACTGCCTGCCTGCTCTCCACCTCCTGTATCAACAAGTCCAATTTCTGCAGGCATCTGGATACCAGAAACAGGTTTTTTTTCTGGTAATTCTGTGACTGACATTTCTGATAGGTGAGGCTGAAGTGATTTCTTGTTCATTTCAGCCTGATTTTCAACATTAACCAAACTTCCTGTCACTTGATTATTACACTGCGAAGAATCCACATTCTCAGAATCCTCTTTCAACGAGGATGAACTACTATTCGTTCTGTGATTTGCAGATAAATCTGCAGGTTTTGTTATGTTAGGGTTTTCTCCATTTGGAAGTGCAGAACTTGCAAGCTTGCTGTCAGCTGAACCCTTTCCACCACTACTGTAGAAAATATCATAGAGATCTTTAGCATTGGCTGTGGCCAAGCAAGAATTCCGTTTCTCTATCTTTTTTGCTTGTTCACTGAAAGCAGTTGAAGGTGGTGGTGGTCTCACAGGCATTGCCAACATTGTCTGTTCACTTTCAGACACACCTGGAGCTACTTCATCTGCGGGGATGAGAGCTGCCGGCTGGACTGCTGGTGGAGGATGAGGTGGAGGTAGCCTATCTGCTGTCTGAGAAGACTCACTTTTCTCTGCTGCTTTCAAATCCTCCTCTGAGCCTTCTAAAATTACTTCTTCTCCTCCAAAAGCTTTTGATATGATTTCTGGAGGCAGAATAAGATCTACATTTGTTTCTTTTACTACTGGCAGTGGTTTGGTGGTAGTTCCAGAGGATTTTATGGATAAAAAGGTGTTCAAAGGTGGTGGTTTACTAACTGTTGCAGTACTAGACTTCCTGAAAATCATGGTGGGGACTGGTAGATTGGGGAGAATTTTTGTTGGTGCCGGTGTGGAAACAACTGGTATCCATGGGCTAGTGTGTGGAATAACAGTTTTGCCAGACAGCTTGATTTCAATGGGCTTGATATGGGATTTCACAGACTGACACTTGATCTCCTCTTTATTTCCTTCTGTATTCTCTTCTTTTGCAATAGCTCCTGGGGTTTTATCCTCTCTCTCAGTCTTTTTCCAGCTGAATTTCCCAAAGGAGGTCTGGCTTGGTGATTCCTTTTTAGATTCCTCTCTCTTTTCTTCTTTCTTCTCCTCTGTCTTCTCTTCCTTCTTTAGCTTTACTGTGATACCTATTTTTCGCCCAGAAGAATCTGTTTTGCCTTGAGTTTCATTATTCCCTTCTCCAGACTCTGGGATGCTCTTTACTTCCTCCTTCTTTATTATTTTTGGGGTTTTCTCATCCTTCTCTTCCTTCTGTTTCTCAACCAGTTTCCGTTTCAGCTCGTTTTGCCGCCTGCGCTCTGTTTCCAGAACTACAGCCAATCCAGCTTGACGGTCTAGATTTCTCCTCTCTTCATAAAGTGGGTTTTCATCTATGTATTTCTGTGGAAATAAACAGCAACATTTTAGCCACCATTTCCATGAAAAATAAATAAATAAATGCAGCTCTCTGACAATTTTGACTTGCTCAGTAAGTGCCATCTCAACACTGAGAGAACAGGGAACCTTTTCCTAACAAGAAACTGAGGTACTACAAACTGCATGCAGCAGTGCTGTTACTTTACAAGTAGACATGTTTCAGCTTCATGCAGATAAAATACCTCTATATTCTGGTGTACTGGGAAGTTCTGCTTATTTAGTTCAGTAGAATGTAGTGAAGATAACCAAATACATACACTCCAAGGAGTTAAATGTCATTCTTCAGGAAAGGAAGACAGAACAAATGGAACCTAATTTAGGGAACGTCTCTTTCCTAGTACATCAATTACCAACCTTATACTTCTCATTGTGGGGATGACTTTTCACATGCTGCTCTGCTGAGATCTGATCTCCAAAAAATTCATGACAGAGCTGGCAATAATATCCAGTGATGGGAATCAGAAACTCAGAGCCTGAAAAGGCCAAAGAAAATTATCAGAGAAACAAAACCTAATAAATGCCAAGCTCTTAACAAAGTTGGTCAAAGAACAACAGCAAAACCTCCAGTAATGTTCTTTTTGGAACAGTTAATGCTGCTCTCTTTACAGTTATACAGGAACCACCACTACCAGGAACAAACATGCAAAGTGAAGAAGTTTATTACTATGGTTCAAGATTTAAGTGCTCTCCATCATATTAAGGTAATTGAGTATTCAAGTAGATTAACGTTTCCTACAGCCTTGATCTATTTTCCATCTTTGTGGTATAGTCTGCTTAAATACTAAATACCTGGTTTATAAACAGAACACAAGTATTTTCTTTGAAGTTCAGCAAGATTGCATCCTTGTGCCTAAAGAACCTGCTACAGTTATCTAAGACACTGCAGATTCTTCTTTAGTGGGCACTACTAGAAATATGTAATGGATTAATAAAAGGAGTTGATCACTAGCAGACCTTTTAGACATTCATATTTTAAGTTCTTTAGTAATTTTCAACTCAGTTACAGCTTCTTCCATATGTCTGTCTCAGATTCTCCGTATCTGCACTATAACAAATACTTATCGGTCAATTTTCAGGGAGACCTCTGCTAAAAATGTACTGAATGGAAAAGTCTACTACAAGACTGCGTGGAATACTGTGCAAGATCTACCCAAACACTGCCAACTATTGTGGTCATGCTCTGAATTCTAATATGTTGGCAAAAATTACTTCAGAACTACACTGAAAGACAACTGCTATACAAAATAAAAAACTAATCTTAAAGAGAGAAGAAACCACACCTTTCCTACACTCTTGTTTCAAGACCTTTCCACAAGAACAGTCAAGAAACTAAATAATTTGCCTTTTTCCTAATAATACAGTATCTATATGTGCTCCTATACCAAGGTAAAGTTTTGAAAATTCCTTTCTCTGAGCAAGTGGGACTTGCTGGAGTGCAAAGAGGGATGACAGCCAAGTTAATAAAAATTAACATACCTTTGGCAGGAACCGTTATCTTATCAATGCGTTTTATGGACTCTTGTTTGGTCTCGCTCTGGGTCTTCGATGCCCAAGGTCTGTTGTAAGGATCCAGGGTCTATTTGCACAGTGACAGAGGTATATAGGCTCATATATTACACTAGCAAGGCAAGTACACTTGTCTTTTTCCTTTTTAATATTCTTTTAGAACACTGAACATTAAAATCAATGTGCAAATATTTACAACAACTAATTTTCCTCTCTTTTCCCTCCCATTTTGCAATTTACAATGAGAAAATAACCTGTGAAAAGTGCAAAATATAAATGACCACAAATAACAGGTAAACATGTGAAACACAAGTGGCAAACCTGAGCAAACTGAACACAGGCCCCATTTACACTATGTGGAATACACCAGTAGCTGTACAACTGCTCAAGTCCAACATTAGGGGAAAAGAATTTGATAAGTTACTTCTTGAGTTCGTTATTACTTCAGGTTCTCTTGTAAAATGTAGTTCTGTGATGTATGTTTTAGTGTTAATATTCATAGCAATATGAAATGCACTTAGTGAAGGAAGCCTGCAACATACCTGTCTGTGTTTCTTATTATGCATGTGTGTGAAAAAGTCAAACATGGTCCCGCAGATGGTATTGCAGTCTTTGCACCAGTGGTTCCCTGCATCATAATATTCATAAATATTGGCCAACTGGAAAGGATGTTTGGAGGACTGTGAAGAGGATTCTGCTGGCTTCGGGCTTCTACCTCTCGATTTTTCATTAGTAGTTTTTGATTCCTAAATTGAACAGAAGGAAACACTTCTCTAAGACAAGGCAGGACAGACAAAATGCTCTAGAACTCAGAACCTGCCTCCAGCAGAAGCCATACACACAAAAAAAAATGTATCACCTGCTTTTCAGCGCCCCGGTTAATTCCACTGTTTCAGAGAGCTGGTATTGCCGACTAAGATGCTGCGTGGCTGCAGTGAAGAGTTTCCAATAAGGGTCCCAGATGTAATGGCTGGATGGTTGTAGGTAATCAAGAAACCAAATGAACAAATTCCCTGTGGCATGCACCCTTCCCACTTTATTGGTTTCACATAACAGTTCCAATTTACCATACTAGCCAAACAGTGCCCAGAAGACCTCAAATGGTTCCCCTAGAGGCGTTCAGAAGTTACTGTAAAAGTAGCTTGGATGAAAGCAGAATGGAAAAGGAAGCAAAAATCAGGTGACTACAAGTATTTAACTCCATCAGATTTATCAGATTATTTGAGTGTCCTGAACTCTCCAGAAAACTTATTGCTTAATAATAAAAGAAAGATGACATTTTGTTAATTACCTAAGCATATAGGGTGAAAGATCTTGTGATTTAAACATGTGATGTTTGCACTTACATTGATCTGTACAGAAAGACGCCATATAGTGATATACAGACATTTCAAAACCCTATCCAAAATTAATACTAAACTAAACTTGTAGCAAAACAAATATTATCTGAAATACCATGAATGAGCCCTGGCAATTTAGACTACAATAGTACTAGATGTATTTTGAGTTCTGAGTTACATTTTCAATGGCATAAAGTCCATCATGTTATCCTTTTGCAAGGCAGTCTGGAAAGAACAGGATGTTAATTTAGTAGACTCAAGTTGGATGCATGTTTCCAAGTTATTCACTACCAGCACTGAACAAATTTATGTAAGTAGATTGAAAATTGTCAAATAATATCTGCCTTACTTTAAATTCTTTAACACCACCCCCCACAACATGCACTGTAAAACAAAGAATGAAGACACAGCCAGGCCACTATGCACCCCACAGATATCCATATCCCAATACAATCTAGTTCTTGGTAGCAGAATAAGAAGTGATCCAATGACTATTTGCATGTATTCTGTCAGCAAGAACATAGCATACATTCTCTTGAACAATGAGATCAACTTATGATCTGCAGGAGGTGCATGGAAGGATGTTCACAATGTCACGCAAGCATCAATGTTTATGTTATTTATAGACATACACCTATAAAAATACTATCTCAATCAAAACTTTAAAAAGACAGTGCTTCTCAGCCCATTCTTAACTCCAGTTTGTGCACTACCCCCAGCTCAAAGATGCCTTTATAATTTGCTACTATTTAGAGCCTGTCTGTTTAGCACAGTAACACTGGCTTCACTTCTGCACTGACTGTGTAACTACAACACACAGACACAGGGTCAGCAGCAAGAGACCACAAGGTGCCTTGCAAATAAGGAGAAAGGCAAAGGCTTTTGCCCTCAGGTTGGCAAAGTCAACCAATCTCAGTGTTGAAAGGCCAGCACCATCTTTCTTTTCATGAAAAAAAAAATTAATCAGAACTACAACATGAATTTTAAAGGTTAAAGGCCATGTCCTGTGTGCCTACATATGTATGAACATATGTTCCTGTCCAGGACTCACAATTTTCCATGTTAAAATAAGGAATTATGAAAAGGAGATCAAGTCATTATGGGTTTGGACGACACAGACAATGCAAATTAAAATAATGAGAAATATATTCACACATGCTGTATCTCAGGAAAAGAAAACAATATAACTTAATGCAATGTAGGACTTAACAAACATTTTTGCCTACTTAAGTTTTATAAAGTGGTGACTGAAGCAAACAATTTGTTCAAGTAAGTGGACAGTAAACTTCAGAGATGTTTCGAGAAAAACAAAAAACCAAAAGCAAGTCTTTAAATTAAAGATACCTAATGAGTTCTCAGACCACAATAAAGCAAAAGGAAAATCTTACAGGATAAACAGATGTGAGTGGCTTTGGAGGAAATACAGAATCACAAAATGGGTAAGGTTTGAAGGGACCACAGTGGGTCATCTGGTCCAGCCTCCATGCTCAAGCAGGGTCATCCAAGAGCACATGGCACAAGATTGTGTTCGGATGGTACTGGAGTATCTCCAGTGAGGAAGACTCCACAACCTTTCTGGGCAATCTGAGTGCTCAGTCACCCAAACAATGAGGAAGAAGTTCTTCCTCACATTCAACTGGAACTTCCTGTGCATCAGTTTCTGCCCATTGCCTCTTGTCCTATTGCTTGACACCACTGAGAAGAAGAACCTGGCTCCACGTTCTTGACATCCTCCCTTCAGATAAACTGATGAGGTGCCCTCTCAGTTTTCCTTATACCTCTTACCCTACTAACATTTTCCTCCCTGCAAAAAATATATATGCTAAGATCTACATAAAATAAATCTACAATTTCCCATTAGCTATTTCTGTTACGTATTTGAATAAACATCCAAAAAGCAGGATAATTGATTTCCTGAACACAAGCATAACCTTTCAGATGGTAGTATCCATCCTACTTTCAAAGTAAAACTATCTTCTGGAATGCAGTAAGCCTGTTCTGGTACATCCAACACAAAGTAGTACAGACCATGTCAGAGAGACCATACTGATTCATACTGACATTTCTTAAGAGAGAACATATGTATACAAAAAACATCTTATGCTGACAATCATCTTTAAGTCTTGTGATTTGTTACTATCATTACCCAGTGAGAAGACCAACGTGCTCCCAACTTTCAGAGAGCTCTGCTGCTATAAACACTCCTCCCTGAAAGGCCAAGACAGAAAATATGTAGAGAAAAAAAAAAAGTCTGTCCTCCTGGTATGGTATTGAGATCAAACAGCTACACACAATCATGATACTGTTCAATCCAACCAACATCTCAGCAATACCAAGATAAAAAACAGTAAGTGGTGCTGAAGTGCACAAAACCTGAGGGACATTATATACACTGATACATTGACTCTCACCTGCATGCACCATCAAAGCCAGTGTATGAGATGTGGTAACAAATGACATCAAATGATCCTTTAGTAAATGTTTGGGACTAGCTGTCTCCCCA
The DNA here is from genome assembly GCF_031753505.1 of Anomalospiza imberbis. NCBI lineage: Eukaryota > Metazoa > Chordata > Aves > Passeriformes > Viduidae > Anomalospiza > Anomalospiza imberbis. Next base: position 78,008,119 of record NC_089683.1, on the reverse strand, counting down.
GTGCTCCCTTTTCTTAGTGGGAAAGTCATTAGCACACAAACTTTAAGACTTTACCTTGTTGGAGGAAGATGTTTTCTCTACACCTTTTGCATTTTCTGACTTGCTGTTCTTTTCCGAGGAATCTTTAGTTTCCACAGATGGTTTCCGGGGTTTTTCAAATATGTTAATCCCCAGGATTTGTGCTACTTTGTCAAGCTCAGACTGCTTCTTGTCAGCCGCATCAGATTCTTTATGTAGCTCTGCAATCTCCTTCATAATATTCTCTTGTAGTCTGTTCACCTCAACCAACAAGGGGTCTTTGTGTCCGTCCTTCTCACGACGTTTTTTCCTCAACATCTCGCCTGATCCAATCAAGGAAGCAGAAGAGTCAGAAATGCAACAGGAAAACTGACTTTATATCTGTACAATAATTCCAGCAACAAGTAAAATACCAATATAAAATGTAATGGCTTAAACTTCACCATAAATTTGTAAAGATGGAACTGACTCTCAGGTACAGCATCACTAAATCTGCATGATACGCCTCTATAGGGACTACCATAACACACACCCTAAGAGAGGCACCTCCAGAGTATCAATTTATAATTACTATTGCCCTGTGTGACAAAACAATCAAAAGTTAAAATGGCTATTCTAACCTGAAATTATAATTTTCCAAAGGTGAGGGAATTATGTATTTACTCAGACCAAACAAATTTTAAAGACACAAAAAATTAGCTCTCTTGAGAGAGGACTTTCCCATCTCCAGATAAGATTCATGAAAAATTTAAAGTCACAATAACATCTTCAGTCACTATTTCTCACTTCTTCTGAAGAAGCACTAAAATGCATAAAGCACAATTCCTTTAGCTTATCAAGCCAAGAAGATGCAAGAGCAACTGCTCAAATTTTGATGTAATTCATCTTAATATAGTAACTAGGTCACTGCTTTTTCAAGAGCTGTGCATTGCCAGGAGTATGAAAATACATTATGGACTATTCTTATTTTGGTCCACCTTCTCCTGTTAGATAGCAGGACTTGTGACACATCCCAATGGGGCAGAAAAAAGAAGCACGGGGTGGGAGGGTGGTAATGCACTTTACCTTGCTGTTTACGAAGCCTGTCCAATTCAGTCTTGAGATAGTAAAGCTTCTTCTGCCGTGCTTCTCGATCATTCTTCAGTTTTTCTCTCTCTTCTATCACCTAAATAAATTGGAAGGTGTCTGGATTTTCTTCTCTTCCCAACACGAGTTAAACAGTCTTGCAAGAATGACAGGAAGAACTCAGCTTTCCAGACACAGAACACTCCTCGCTATTCCAAAAATGTTCTTGAGTATTTTAACACAATAAATAAACCTCTCCCTCTGTATCTGAAAGTAACTGTATTGTGTGGTCATGCCTCAACCCAGTTTGTAGGAATTCACTTTTTCTTTTGGGCAGTGTATTCCTCTAAAATGCTCTGTTTGTTGCACCACTTCCCAAGGCCCCTAGGCACAGCTGACTATCTTCTACAGGGCTAATCAAGATCAGTGACAATGGTTGTTCAAAACTCATGCAGAATCTCTACAGCTAGCATGTTCCATCAGCCTTCACAGCCCTCCACCTTGCCTCCTGCTTTGACTCTGACCCATTTTAGCTGTTAATTAGGTTGTGCTTCAATCTGACATGAAACATCAGGATGAAATTTGTTTCTTGTTCAATATGGTAAACTGTGGCATGAGGAGCTCACAAATCCTTTTTTCACTGGTTTTCACTGATTCTCATAGAAGGAAACAAAGCAATATGCTAAAATGAAATCTGAAAAGTTCTTTCAGTTTCTTTTCCAGCTTCATTTTTCAAGAGAGAAATCCCATTTTTTTTACCTTCACAAGGCTCTTAAATCTTACTACATACTCTTCCCTTAACAAACAAGTGACCTTGACTTCCCTAGACAATCTCTTCTACTACAGCAATGTCAACATTGGCAGGATCCCTGAATCCTTCTTGAAGTAGTTCTACCAACACAGTTAAGCTACATCTTAAACAGCATAAGGAGTTTTAAAATTATTATTATTATTATTATTATTAATGCTATTTTTTTACTATCAAAGCACCATTCTCTCCTCCTGAGTTTTCTGCAGCATGGGGGCATCAAGTGGAGCATGCCAATTTTTATACTCCAAGTCATCCCAGCAAAAACCCAGTGGACTAAGCCCAAGACAAAGATTTCTGTAGTGCAGACAAATCCTTAGAAGTTCTACCAAGATGCACAAATGAGCTACCAAGGTATGTCAGGGCAGGAGAAAACCACACACCTTTAGCCAAGAGAGCTCTTCCAAAGGTACTAAATTTCATTAAGGACAAAATTTTAGCTATGTCATCTGAAGAAATGATTATTCCTGCAAGAAGTGGAAGCTCACTTATTTGCTGACGTGGCACTTCATACAAGTGAAGAAAAGGCTCTTATAATAAAAGATCATATTGCAGCCTCCACACCTAAAGGGGTTTGAAAGAAAAATGTGTACAGATATTTTACCAAGGTCTGTAGTTACAGGAAAAGTGGCAACAGTTTCAAACTAAAAGAGGGTAGATTTAAACTAGATATGAAGGAAGTATTTCTCTACAAGGTGGATGGTGAGGCATGGAAACAGGTTGCCCATAGAGACTGTGGACTCTCCAGCCCTGAAGTCTTCAAGGCCAGTTTGGATGGGGCTCTGAGCAATCTGGTCCAGTGGAATGTGTCCCTGTCTATGGCGGTGGGGCTGGAAGGAGATGATTTTTAATTGTCCCCTCATACGCAAATAATTCTATGCCCTTATTTTAACAATAAAGACCAAGTGGACACCAGTCTGAAAACTCAACTTTTGGGAATCATCCAGATCTTTGACAGTTGTGTAAGTACAGTTTCCTATTTTAAAATGCATTCTTCCCCACTACTCTCTAATTATTGTACAAACCAAGATAATTAAAAGAGGAAAACACTAACACGTATGACCTGAACTGGTGTCAGAGCCTCCAGGTAGTTTCCCCTAAATTCTTCTCATTTTGTGATTTTTGTAAGAGAATTAATATAAATGTAGAGGGAAGGTTGTATGTGATGGTGAATGATGATATCCTTTAGAGTGTATTTAAAAATGTCTAATACAGGTATAACCATGGTATTTTGTACAATGTAGCATGTCCTGATGGAGCCTCCTGTGTTTTAGTTTGTGCCTCCTGCGTCTTGTTCTGCCACTGGACATCAGTAAAAAAAGCCATTTAATTTTCTTTACACTGTCCCTTTAGATTTTTACATATCCCCAGATATCTTCAGGTATTTCAATATCTAAATTTCACCAGAATAAAGCCAAGCTGTGGCCACCACATGTTTTCTCTGTAAGATTTTGGCTGGTTCAAAGAAATTCAACTTTGTTTTTGATTTCATCTGTTCTGCCATAGCCGATGGCATACAACTTTGGGAGATTTAAAATGCATTTTTTACAAGTGTCACAGATTAATACAGACAAATGCTTAGAAATCTTTAACAGAAGTAAACTAGGTCAAACTATTTTTAAACTGGAGCAGAGGGTTAAACTGGAGCAACTCAGAAAAAAAAATAAAAGGTGCACCTGAAGAGAAAAAGCTTCCACCCCACCAATCATGCAATCCAACACAATCTGAAGTATCAGAATACCTAACATACCTTCTGCTTTTGAGCCGCCCGATTTTTTTCATCTGACATCCTTTCTGTGGTATTTTTGAGAGGGTGTGATGACAGACGAAGGGGTGCTTTAGAATGAGAAGGAGTGGTAGGGACTTGAACAAGCACAGAACCATCTCTTTTTACATCAGGGACATCCTTTCCCAGAGAGACTGTCTCAATTACCCGGAGATTGGGACGTGTGGGGTTCGCTGACATGGCCATAGTAAGAAGACCATGAGCTTCTGGAAGCGTAGGATTAGGCTGCTGGGCAGTGGGGTACATGGGCCAGCCAGGGGCTGCATATGCCATATAGTGCCCATATGCATCATATCCTGGAGGAGCCATTGTGGGAGTGGGATAGTTTTGGGGCATTTGAGCGGCAGTGTAGTGGGAATAGCTGGGAATTTGGTATTGGGAAACAGAAGTAGGTGTAGGTGGCAAACCAGCAGGAGTTGGTGGAATTGAAGGAATGAGAGAGACAGAAGGAAGAGGCTGTTCTGGTGCATGTGGAGGTATCTCCTGTCCCACTGGCTTGTTCTTCGTATAGTCTGATTTCTGAAGAGAGGACACATCTTTAGGCTGCTGGAAAGAGCCTGGAGGTGATGCTGAACGCTGCTGGCCCGACTCGGGAGAACGAGTGTCACTGCGGCTGCGGCGCAGCTCCCAAGCGTCCAGTCTACGAGTGTCTGAAGAGCGACGATCCGGAGAACGAGATGCCAGCTTTTTGCCATGAAGGCGTTCCTGGGTACGAACAGCCAGTTTTCCAATTTCAGCAACACCAATGTCAAGTCCAATGGTTTTGAGTAAGTCGTGGATCTTTGCATATTCTGCGTTTGGCTCTTCTAAAGGATCCACCTTGACAGCTGGAGCAGGAGAAGGAGGTGGGCTCATTTTCTGTATTATTATCTCATTGCCACAACTAACTGGGGGCTTCTCTACAGGGAGAGATTCAATTTTGGTCTCTTCATCCTCATCACCATAAAGAAATTTCTCTTCGTCCTCAATGTCAGGAAAGCTACGCCTCCTCTTCTCCTGAGCACTGACAGAATCAGCCATCATGCCCAGAATACGGGAGAAACCACTGCCATCCTGACTGGCCCTCTCATGAGGCAGCAGGAAGTCAGTATGGCGATCAATGGGCTCTGACTTGGGTTCTACTTTTTCTTTGTGACTTAAGCTTCCAAACTTCTCTTCAAACATCAAACTGTCTTTGGGAGGCCCAGAGAGTGGGTTCCACTCACACAAACCTTCACACAACTCCTTGTTTGAAGACTCCACAAGAGAGCCTTTGTTAAACCTTTTGAGAAAGTTTTCCACTTCAGAGGCAAAAGGAGCTATGTTGTTGCTCTGGGGCAAAGAAGATTGACTAGAAAGAAGAGGAAGATCTTTGCTGGGGGCTGGACTGCTTGAAAAGCTCTCGGGCTGAAAGAGAGAAGATACTATTTACTTCTAAAGCACTATGCACCTCACAGAACAAAGGAATGTGTTCATTTCTCCTCGAGTTCACAATTGAATAAAAGTGTTAGAAGAGACAATATGCTGTTGAAAGAGAACACAGAATATTACAAACCAAGTTGCCCAATAATTCTGGAATGCCATGTCCAAAAATGAATGCTTATCTCAGAGAACACACAAAATCACAATTATATTTCACTTTTTTTTTTGCAAGCATAAGAACTGACAATTTTAAATTTAAACCCTGTTACATCATTTTGGATATGCTTTGAGTTTAGTCATAGTCACATAGGATTTCAATACCTTAAGTCAGATAAAAACTACTGCATTGGGGTTATTCTCAGATATTCACTTCTTCAGATATTCATAATTAATGCCATATTATAGCATAGCATTTCCAGTAATAAGTATGGAATGGGATGCTCAGTATCTGAGCACTCATGAGATAAAATATGTCACTGTCAAACCAACACTGATCAGTAAAACAGGCAAATCAAAGTGATGTGTGAAAATACAAAAAGTCAGTTTATCACAGTAGTCACAGCCACTTATCTGTCCATTGCTCTAATTTTGAAACTCAATTGGTATAGGTTTGGTACAAATTAAGTAGGGCTGATCCCAGTCTATAGTTCAAAGGGAAAAAATAAGGAAATTTAAAAGTTGTTTTCAAACAGAGATACTGAGGATGCATTAGGCAGTTCTCTAAATCTATAAAGAAACAAGAAAGAGACACTGCGACAGGGGAAGAGCTTTAATCAATATCCTGACTGCCTGTGGTACTATGAGAGTCAACTTTTCTATGAAAATTGGCCCAGATGTCTGCATCATGGGTTGAATTTCCATTCAAGACATTTTAAGCCATAACCATTTAAAGTTTCTAATCCACTTCAAACTTATACTGCCCTGCAGAAAGACACTTGTCCTCTTAAGGAAAGGGAGACAAAGATTTGGCTTTCCTATTTTGGAAATCAAACTAACATTCTGTATCATGAAGTAACTGTTTTGGAAAGTAGAAGCACATAGACAGACACACAGAGACCAAACCTGAACAGCAGACTCTACTTCCATCTCTATTCGTTTCTTCAAAATAGATTTTTTGGGCATGGGTGGGATTTCTTCAGGCCTGTATGTATACCGAGGCTCAGAAGTCTGTAATGTGTTAGTCAAGCCAGGGATCGTGTAGCCAGTGCCTGAAACATCATGATTCAAGTTTCTACTGCGCTCTTCTTCTTCTCTTTTCCTCCTTGCACGGTCAAGCTCTCGGAATTCTTCATTCAGGTACGACGGGCTCAGGCTTCTACTACGGCTGCGGCTTCGTCTGCGGTAGTTTCGTGTTCCTGATGAGAAACCCTGATGCTCTCCACTCACACCATGCATCTTCTCATCCTTTTCATACCGTGCACGCTTTATTTCTCGCCCCCTCTCCTCTGCCCTCAGTGGGTAGGGGGATCTCCTCAGTTTGTCACCATCTCTGTCAGATCCACGAGGCAGCTCCTCCCGACGGCCATAGTGTGGACTGTAATCTGAACGGTGGAGGAAAACATCTCGGTTGCGGTAGTCTTCATCATGCCTCGGAATGAAGGGACTTGAAGGCTGATCTTCATGTGCTGGGTATCTCTCAAGGTCGCGAGGACATGTGAGGCCTCTAGTGAATATTGGACCGTCAGCCATATCATCCCTGTGTGAGAGAAACACAGAATAGAAGTACCTGAATCAGAGTAAACAACTCCTACTCAAGGGTAAGAAATTTCCAAACCAGTTTCAAAATAACATCTCCCACACTAAACAGAAACAACATTTTATGTATTTAAAAGGCAGGGTAGAGAGGGAGACTTTTATTTTTAATAGTATTGTACATCCCTCCTAGGAAGTTACCTGCAAACACAGTCACATGAACAATTCAACTCATACTGAGGAATAAGAGCCTTTAAAAATTGACAGGATGGATTAGTTTCTGTGAATGTGAGAGACTACACATTTTAAAAAACCCTTACTATCGTATTTCAGACCACAATCCCTTTCCTCGCCTCTCCCAGTAAGATGCCAAGGTCAGATTTCCTATGAATTATTCAAAGTATAATTCAGTTTCACACTGGCAAATGCAACCAGATCCTCTTTTTATCTTCAGCTGTGGACAAGGACCACAAATTCTATCAACATTTTCTTTTGCAACAGATATGCAGACAGCACTGTCACTAATCACATGAACCCCATACCTAAAAGGAAGCACAGTTTCTGGTATCTATAAACCAAGGAGATTAAGTGTAATGGTACCATTCTTCTGTGCCAGCCCCCGCATTATTACACATAGTGGATGTGCAACTGTCACAGCATCAGAATAACCAGCTTCTTCTCTTGGAATATCTACTTTTGGACCAATTCCTACAGACACCTACAATTAGGGGTACTTTTTAAACTTAGGCCTTTTTCTTTATGCCTAAAAACTTTTCTGGGACTTTTCTTTAAAATTTACCAGCTGCTGGTTTTACTCATTGATATTTCAAAATCTAGCAAGATCATCCAAGAAACAAAATGTGCTCCCTAAGTGACATCAATGAAACAGAAGACTCTTTCCTGAGTGAATCAATTTGAGATAAACTATGTATAATGGCCTGAATCCACAAAAAATCACCTCCTCCTACTCAAAAAGGTCCCTCCATAGATTTGAGAAGGGACAAATCAAGTCATGCCAGAAGACATCTTAAAAAAAATCTGCAAATAAATTACAGCCCCAGTTTTTCATAACAGACTAAAGAATAACAGAGATACAGAGATGCATAGACAAGGTCTTTTTCTTGGTTTTTTTCACAGTTTACACATGCATATTTAAGAACAAAATCCACACAAACCTTCACTTTACCTTGCATCATTGCAAGGTAAGCATTTATTAGATACTTTTTCAGTCCAACACATAAAACAAATCTGGCATGCACCTGTACCCATTGTATTACATGGCATCTTTCCAGTTTTCAGCAAACTACACATATCCAAAAGCAAACTACACACATCCTCCTCCAAAAGCACAAAAATATCTACAAATAGGTAAATTAAATTTCATAAATAAATGTTGTTTTCACAGCCTACATAAAGGTATGTCTATTCCCAGTGGCACGTTTTCTGAGAGCCTGCTAAACCTGTACAAGCTGCATGAACACACTTGATGGAGTAACAGATGTGTTTCACCAGATACCTTCAGCTGATTTTTGTGCAAATAAAATTATTTAGATGCATGTCTGACAGCTCTCACCTACAATTCAAACACTGACTGGAGTGACAAAGCACAGGAATGTTTAATCATACTTTGGAAAGAAAGGAACAACAAATCTACTGTATTTAAAACTAGCAAGACATTCCAAATACACTTTGAACAGCTAAAATGCAAATTCAAAACCTGAAAATTAAATACAGCTGTGGGAAAAATGATAACTTGCCTTACAGGATTCTTTGAAGCATGTTTTCTGTGCATACAGTCCAACAGAGTTACATCCCTCTTAATTGGTATGGATGCTTTCAACCAATGATGTCCACTACTGGCTACTGCATCCCCGAGAGAGGATACAAGGTGGTACCACTGTGACCATCCCACTTCCTTCACCAACAAAGAATCCATGAATCACTGGAATTTGAAGTTTCAAAGATGGAAAACAGACCACAGACTACACACACATGATGCCTCAGAGACCTACAACCAGCGTAAGGTAATTTACTTTTTGGCATGTTTATTCACATACACAGAAATAGAAATAAATAGTGGTATTCTGCTTTCAGCAATCATCAGGACTCCACTTTAATACAGTCTTTGAATAGGGAGTCAGATGAGCTGCTCATATTCAGGCCAACTGTTACTCTTGATATCATGCCAAAAAACGCTATTTCAGAACACAGTTTAATGCAGACCAAGTCTCTGCAGTGATTTGGTCTATCTTTTGTATTAACCTCAGATGAAAGAATTGGTGGGATGCTCTCCATAGCTTGTGCCAGCTCAGATAGTAGTAGAATGTCTTAGAAGTACTGAGAGCCAGACAGATGGAAGATGGGGAGAGAGAAAAAGATTTATTTTTCACTTTGACAGATTGAGATTCTGGAAGACAAAAATACACTTATTGGTCCAAGCAGGAGACTGAAGCTGCTTAGGTGACCTTGAAGACACAGTCCAGCAGCATTCAGTGGGCCTATTTAGACATGTGCAGGAGACCAGCTTCCCTAGAAACTTGGGGCAAGTTCTTACAGGTGTTTTAGGACAGACCTGCATGGGAACACACACCTTTAGAAAGTCTCCTCAAGCATCTTGAAAATCCACTGCTGAAGGAGACTCTAAAAGCCTCTCTGATTTCCCTCCTTTGGTATTTTATTTCCTTTATAGACTAATGAACATCTCTACCCTCCCAAGGCCCTATAAATTACAGAGAATAATGTGTCAAAGTGATTGCTTGAAATATCAAAGTAGAGTAGCTAGCAAAAATAGCTGAGAATAACTAAATTCAGAATTATTTGCTCCAATTACTTCAAGATTTGAAGAGACATCTTCAGGAAACACTTTTTTCTTTTGCCTTTTTTTTTTTATTAGAATGAGAACATAACACATGCAAAATAAAAATGTGATAAGAGTAGTAACAATAAGGACCATTTTACAGCCCAGTGATAGATATAAAGTCAGTGTTCTGATACCAGGGCAGCCTCTCAGGGAGGGGAAAAAATACATGATGAAAAATACTTGATAAACAATGTCCTTAACCAAATACCAAGTGTCTTTTGAAAACAAATAAAATGGCTAGCAGTGAAGAAACTTAGAATTCAGAAGTAGTACCTAGACAATTTAGGAAAAGTTAACTGGTGACTTGGTTGTCACATACTTCAAGCTTCTGGACAAAGGGCATCACTCAGAAAAGTGCAGCCAGCACAGATTAAACAAAAAAAAAAAAAAAAGCAAATGTAACAACATGAAGTTCTTGCATATTTGCATATTTACACTACAAATACAGGGAAATCACTTAAAATCTGCATGGTCTCACTTTATTTTCTTCTCATTCTAACTCATCTGTCCCTTTTAAACCTTCTCTGGAGTCTATTCTTACCATTCTGCTTCACATGTATGGGTTCCATAATAAAGAAGTCAACTTTTGTGATTTTTCACTCTTACATTAAATAAACTGCGCTATACCTGATGTTACTTCTAACCATGCATCAGCACCACAGAAGAGGTCAAATCTAAAATATCACCTGAGAACATGAACCAATGGGACAAACACCATCACGCCCTGTCCTCAAATGTTCCTAATTTGCCAGAGAAGTGCCAGTTCCCAACATATCACTTCCTTTTCCTTCCAACCACTGTACTCTCCCTGAGCATATACACTCATTTCATTTAGAAGACTGCAGACTGCACAGGGGATTTACAAATCAAACACTGAAGCCAGGAGAACTGAGTTAAAGGCATAAAAGTGACAGTACTAAAAACCAAACTAATTTTGTTGTCTACAAAAACTCTCATTTTGTTTTCTACACCTGCTGAAACTTAATTTCACACCTGAGAAAGACAGGAAATTCATTTATTCTGCTCACTTCCATCTCTCATCTTTTGTTTTTTTAAAGTTGATGATATTTGCATCAAAAATGGAAGTAGTAATTGTTTTTTTCTGTGCTGGATGCTTATTCCTGACCTGAAAGTGCAACTGTATGCTCCAGGGCACAAGCTATGCCATCTTTAATTTTGCAATTCAAGACAAAGAGAATTATTTGCACAGTTTTCTGATTTTCTTTCTTTCGCCAGATTTTACCGGTTCTCCTACTGAAGGCAAAGAGCTCCTAATTGTGTCTACTAATATTTATACTTCACTGTTCACAGCAGTGAAGTATTTTAACACAAAACAATTCTCTCCATTAACTGTTTCCTTCCAATTTCAGTCAAGGGATCACAAGAATTATAACACTTTCTTTATAGTGCACAAGACTGTCTATGTTCTCTTCTGCAAGGTTTTTAAAGTCAAAATAATAATCTCCTTCAAGCTGCTTTGGAGTTTTCTTCTAGACTAGTCTCAAAAATCAGGAAAGTAGACAATTCCTCCCAATAAATGAGGAAAGTGAAGCATTACACTGTCCTTATATTAAAAAACCTTCCTTTGAGTAAGGACTAGGTAGGTTCATAAGAAACAGAAGGTGTCTGAAGCAGTGAAATGTCAAATGAAGTGTCTCCATGTGACGTCCCTCCGTTAAGGGGAAGGAAGCACCCGAGGGATTGACATCAGACTCCCTCCTGCAATATATGATGTGCACACTTAGTTTATATGGGATTTAGAAGCAGCTGACAAAAATTAGAGAAGAAATATCTGTTTAGAGTTACACAGGCAGAGACTTTTGTTCAGGAATTCTCTATACCACAACTTGAGAGAGGCTGGGGGAATATTCCTAGGAAGCATCACTGCATGCTTACCCTCATTCCCTAGGCATTCAGTGGGCTAATGAGATGTTTGGGCTCATCCAGAAGAGCCATTCCCATGCTGTTTCACCCACATGAATCCCCACCTGCAGAGGACCATACCTGTCACTCAGGTTATCAATTGGTGAGCCCAGTCTATCAGGCAGCCTCCTTCGCTCTGGCGTGCCAATGCAATACCGGTCATTACCAACAGTAATCCGCAAACTGTGCTCCAGGGAAGACTCAGAGCGGAGACTCGGTGAGCGCCTCTGTAAATTGAAGAAAGAGTGCAAGCCCATCAATCAGGGGATTTTAATCTCAGCTACAGAAAGGAAAGTGATTCTGCTCTGCTTAATAAATTCAACTTGGGGGGATGGATCAATTGAAAAAATCAAACTAGAAGAACAACTGCTCCAAATACTTCAATTCTATTTAGTTACTAAAGAAAGGGGAGGGTACTGACTGCATTTAACTTCTCATCCCAGGTGCTGATAACATGCTCTATATTTAACTTATCTAGAAATTTTCAACTCAAAAAGACATTTCATAAAGCACCATTTTGGAAGATATAAAACCAAAGAGAAAGTCACAAAGTCCCAAATTTGCTGCTGTTCTCTTTTCTTTGTAGAGAAGAAACAGCTAAATAAACATTGCCTAAAAAATAGTGCCAGAAATTTCTGAACAAAGTGTCTGGATTTCTGGCCCTTTACAACTTTAGTAACAACATGAACCAGTGTAAACAAAGATTTTCCTAGCAGTGATGTTTTTAACAGCTTTCCTCACCTCATGCTGCTTTCAGCAGATAAGCACAACATAATACTAAAAACACCAATGCCACTAGAAACACCTTCTATAGGTATCTAACATTCCCATTACCGTTATTTAAAGCTGGTAGAGATAAACCAGAGTAAACTAAATAAAGTTGCCTCTGAAAAATCTACAGCAGAGAAGACCTGAGCTCATTGCCTCTGCACAGACCTTCCTTCATACACATACACAGTACACAAAACACCATCACTGGTAAGTTATGTTTCACTAGTTATGCTTCACATTATTCTAAAATACAGCACTGGAATACAGGACTGATCAGAGTCAAGGGGAGTTCCATAAAAAACAGGTGACACGCCCTAAAGACAGAAATACTTGATTTGCTTTTTTAAACCAACAAAATACAGATTCTGCCTAACACGAAGCCATGAACCAGCTTCAGTTCTGCCAAACCAGTCATGCGCTGCACTCCATTTTTACTGCTGAAAACTGCAGTAGCAAGCAGCAGGTGCACTGAATTGTCTACATCCACCCTGCAAACATGCAGCAGGTTCAGCTCAATCCTCCAAGAGACCAAAGGAACAGCACATAATCTCCAACAAAAGCAAAAAAATTCCTTTGCAAGTATACCTAACAAAATCCACTTGCAGTACAAATCTGTACTATAATCCATCATGCATATAGCTTTATTCTAAGCTAACATATTAGTGATTTCTGTTTTGTTCATTAAGCTGAATCCCAGCATGTATCAGAACACACTTTAATTACTTTTGAAGACCAACTGTCTTGTCCAGCACAATACAATCCTGCAACAGCCTGGGTGAGATACAACATATTAGAGGTGCATGTGTCTCATACAAACACATTCTGACTTGGGCCCATTGTAACACTGAATTTTGAGGGCTGCCTCAAGAAATTACTGTCTTCAAGGCCATCTTCTTGTCATCAAGACTGTGGGCATACAGATGACAATCACCTCCACTGAAGACAGAGAAGTGATGATTACATCTCAGAACAAACTCTGGGCAAAGGAAATAAATACATTACATTAAGAATGTTTGGGATGTTTGGATTGCTTATGACTGATCTATACAAATTTTCCACAGACAGCAGTTAGGACAGTAAATATTTGAACTTCACAGTTTTTTAATATATTTTTTTAAACTGGAGAAGTTCCACTTTTAAAATGTTTTTGTATCTGGAGCACTGAACACCACCACTAGTCATACCTATGTGTGGACTGCACTGCATTTTTCTCCCTTCCTGTTCTGTCACCTAAACCACAGTTACCACTGCCATATTACTGAACAGGTTGCATACCTGCTTGTCATTTCTCCATCCTCTGTTGACCCCACTTGCTCCAGTCCTCTAATCTCAGCCAATTTTCTTACAAGAAAGCAAAGAAGCTAAAACAAACCTTTAAAAAGAACAAGCACGCAGGTCAGCAGGGATAAATAAAAGCAGTATGTGTCAGCCTTGCAAGAACAAATAAAAGTCTGCCAAAATCTCTCGCTGTAAAGCCCTGACATTCCTCTCCTCCATTACATTTCTCAGTACTTGCCTCAAACCTTTGCTGTCACTCCACGTTCTTCCAATCACTGCAAAGTTTTCATCAGCTAATAAGAAACTAACACCATCCCTACCTACAACATCCAATACATGGCTCCACTGCCAGCATCCCAGTTATGCACAACAAAACGTGTAACAATGCTGTAACCTGGAAATGCATGAAATCCACCTCACAAATAATAACAATTTCTAAAAAATCACAACAACAACAAAAAAATAAACCAAAACAACTCCCAGAAACAAGAAAAATTAGTAAGAAATCTCTAAGGCTGCTGCTTTCCTATCTCAATTCATATGCAGGATAGGGACAATAACCTGGAACTTGTACTCAACTTTATTTTCTCCATTTCAAACCCACGCACTTATCACATCAGTGTCTTCATTCTACATATTACATCTCCTACCCTTATGCATATATTCCCCTCTTTCAAGTCCTGTTTCCTTGTTGCAACTTAAATTTCTCTTCCTTGGGCATCTGAATTCGTGTCCTTTCAGTGACATCTCCAAAATCCCACTTACTTATTAGTTATTTGTGTAACTTCCCATATCTGCACATTTCTTATTCTCAAGCTTCTGAAGAGAACAGAGGGTCTTAAGTCATAAAATCCTAAAAATTTTATTAAAACTTTATCCCAACCTGTCATGATAACCCAACATATCTGCTGTCTGCTCTGTTTCCATCACATTTAGTGTCACTCTTTGGAAAATGACAGCATAATCCCAGCTTTTATCTTTCTCTAATTAACATTACTTTTGTAAATGGTACTTTTAAAAAATAAAAAAAAAACAACATACATATTTTATGCTTTGTAACATCACTTTTGAAGAAGAAGTAGGGTCAGTTGTCAGTCAAACACCTGTTGGGGGACAAAAGCTTCCATGGAAAAAATGTGGATGTGACACTCTAAAAATTAGTTACACTGGGCTTTAGCAAACGCAAGAGTCAGCACAATACAGGTTGAAGAACGCTATTTAATTGTCTCAAGATCTCTTATTGTGACAATTGCTTCCTAAAAAAGGGCTTTCCTTAAATGCAGTAATCCTGTAAATAAACAAAATATCCATTTGGCTCATCAGTACAGCATTAGCTAATGCCCAATTTCTAGGATAAATAGTTTTTCAATCCTTCTCTGAAGTTAGAACAGGCAAGAAAAAAAACATTATTCTGTAACAATTTGCTGAGATGACTGATTTAACTTGAGCCAGGAGGGTGTAAAGTAACACTAGAACAGCAGTGTTTGTCAAAAATAATGTTTGTGTAAAGTGGATGTTTTTGGTGGCCTTCCCCCCACCATCAAAGAAGGAATGGGAGGCTTCTAGTCAAAACTCCTAGATCAAATTTCTCCAAGTCTGAACCACCAACACAGTCAGCACTGAAAGTTTTGTTACAGTCAGCACAGGTTCACAGCCTATCGTGGATACAGTGAAATGGGCAACTGAGTGATGGTGAAGTCAGTTTAAGAAAGTTATGTCCCATATCCCAGGTTGCCACCCATCAGTTGTGAACATGCAACTGTCCATCAAGCCACAACACAAACTGACATGAATCAGATAGAAAAAAAATTTCCTTTTTAAAAACTACTTAGTATTGTCATCGTGGATGTTACTAGTAATGCAATTTGCAAGGGTACCATACAGGAAACTAAAGAGGATGGAGATAAGGGTGAAATACCACGTGAAAACAAATGGCCAGAGGCAAGTTTCTTAGCCTGGCTTGGCTTAACTGTCCAAGACAACATTATCTTCCTGCATCTCCAGGGCAACTCACCTTGCAATAAGAAATAACACCAATACCTGAATTTTAATGTCACTACAAGCACTTGTGACCTCTTCTATGGCTGCAGCTCCAAAGAAATCCAGTAAGAACCTATATCACCACAAGGGCAATCCACGCCCTCTCTTGGGAATTCCATCAAGCAATGAACCAGCAGGTAACACACTTTTGCTGGACTGACTTTCAGCTACACCGTTTCCTCACATCAGCCCACCCTGCAACTCACAAATCCACGCCTGAGCACACGGGGGAGGGCAGAATATACTGCAGAGCAAGAGGGAAAGGCAGGTGTACCGTTCTTTGCAACTGTATGTGTGCTGGATTGAGTGACCATGCAACCACTGCCTAGAATATCCCAGTATGAAAATCTCTTCTTTCACGGTAGCTCAAACGCACAATGAACTTACTACACACCACAGCTCAGAGTCACCAGACAAAACAATGCCTGCACCAAGGAGCAAGAAGAGAAAACCTAGGTGAGTGAATCCCACTCACACACACACACCAAAAAAAAAAAAAAAAAAAGTCTTCACACTTTGATTTATTACGAAGATGTCTGCATCCAAGATGCCATCCGGCACAGATACCAAAACAGAGCTTCACATGCCCAAATCAGATTTTGCCAGGACAAAGTGAGAAGACTGGAACACTCTGTGCACAACCTCAACTACAAAGCAGTGCCTACGAAAGAATACCTTTCAAAGATATAAATCAGTAACTCTCCTCTTTGTACGCCCGCCGTGACAACAGGAAGAATTCAGACAAAGTACTCATTCAACATGCTATCTATAAAGTTATATTCCCATAAGTTAAACGATATTTATGTACTAACACAGCCCAATGTGTTAAATGGAGGAAATTTACATCCTCTGCCTTTAGCGAAAAGACAGCATCATCTTCGAATTTTCTCTAAAATGGCTCTAGCCAGTAATACAAATAAAAATGCAATGGAAACGAGTGGGAAAACATCACTTAAAATGGAAATCAATTTTTTTTTTCCCATTTGGCTCTAAGTATGAATAGGGGGGAAACTGCCGCTCTCCCTCCGCACAGGGAGAGCCCGGGGCCGGTGTAATTTTGCAAGGACCTGGCCGCGCCGAGTTTTGGCTCTGACAGCCCCCAGGGGAGTGGGCAGGGCCCGCACCGAGCCCCCTCGGTGCACGGCGGTATTTACCCGGCTGCTGCCGCCGTCTCCGTGCTCGCTGCCCCGGCGGCCCCGGGGCCCGCCGAGCCCCGCTCCTCCCGGCGGCGATGGCAACCTCCTGCTGCGGTGCGGCGACGGGGACCGGCGGCAGGGCCCGCGGTGGCCCGATGGGGAGCGGTGGCGGCGAAGCGGCGGCGGACGGGGCGAAGCGGAGCGCGGCGGCGAGGCGGCGGCGCAAGCGGCGGCGGGCATCGGCGGGGGAGGCCGGCCGTGGCCTGGCCCCGGCCCCGATGTGCTGAAGCGGGACGCGCGGGACGCCGACGAGCCGCCCTCCTTCAGCCGGTGGGAGGAGGACGAGGACGAAGGGCCGGAGCGGCCGCTGCTGGAGCGGTACATGATGGCGCCAGTGGCCCGGGGGTCCCGCGGCTCCTCCGGACCGGCCCCCCCGGCGTGCGCGCTCCCCGCCGCCCTGCGCGCTCCCGAGCCGGGCGGGGGAGGGGGGGCCGGGGGGCGGTGCCCGGGTACGCCCGCACAAAATGGCGGCCGCCGGTAGGTGGGAGCTGCTGCTGCTGCTGGGCTCGGCTGCGCGGCTCCTCTTTGCCTCCCTCCGCGCTTCGGTCCGCAGCGGCCGTGACTGGGGCACGCTCGGCTTTGGTGGCTTTCTTTGTTGTTTGGGATTTTTTTTGTTGTTGTTTATTTGCCTGCTTTTATTGGTTTTTGTTCCCTCCCCTACACGCGCGCACTGTGCTGTGGAGCTGGTCGGTGCAGGTGGTGTTGTCTTCAAGCAGAAGTGTGTTCGAAAGCGACCCTTGCCTGATCGATCAGGCGGTGCCGGGGCTGAGCCTCCAGCTCAGAAAACTCCTGAACCAATGTCCGTGCTCTTGGCTGCCGGGAGCAGGGATGGCAGGGTAGGAAATGGCTTCCCGCCTCCTCCTCTCCTACCTGACCGCCTGCTACCGACCGACCGACCGACCGCGCTTCCTGCGGGACAGCGGCTCGGACGGCTTCGACTCCCTTGCGACGGCCGAAACATTTCTCTTACTTGCTTCTGGGGGCTGTCTCCAGAGAGGAAGGGGGTTTTCAGTTTGCTAAAGTGGGGTAGCGGTCAAAAGTAATGAAAGCAGAGAAATGCAGGTTCTCATAAAACTCTTCAGCTTCATTTCCAAAATCCACAAGCTTCTATATCTTGATTTGTAATTTGTTCTTAGCTGAATGACATGTGAGGGCTTGTATTTGAAGAGCCGGTCGATTTTTGGCTGAAATTTTGCTTGTGTGTTTGGGAATGTATTTGCTTGAACATACACATCATTTTGAAGCATACTATTTATCAGTAGTAGCAACAAAGAGCAGCAGAGTGGTGATCTGTCTGATATTTCTGCTGGGAGTGGTTTACTACAATTGTATTAAAACTGACCCCCTTTAAGATTTTCTGAATGAGTGCATCACTACCCAGGCTCAGGAAATGCACTCAGTCATCAAAACAAGCATGAGCTATATAAAGACTTATTTTCTGTTACCATTGTCCTCTTCTCACCTTTCTGTCCTAAGGCTTGCAGTGTTTATCAGTGACCTTAATTCAACTGTAAGAATTCCTGGGATAAGAATTTGATCTTTGAGGATGTGCAGGAGACTGCAAATCTACTTCCTACTGCAAATCTATTTCCATTGTGGGACCAATGGATGCTCAACCTGTTCCAATGAACCACCCTAAGCAGCAAACTCAGTGACACCCAGAGAAGCAGAACACTTTGAGCGAACCACAAAACTGATGTGTATTTTGGAATTTCCCCTCTATTTTTTTTTGTGGTAGATCACATGCAAGTAGTTTATCACTGTAAGGAAGGTACTGTTACCCAGATATGTTCTGTTACTTCATTCAAGGAAGGAACATGTTTTCCTGCCTTAGTGTCAAGTGTCTGCATCAAGCACTCAGTTTCACCAACTGAAGTAAATAAAAAATAGCCGAATGCAATAAAAAGAGTGAGAAAAATTGCATGTTTGGTTTTGGACATCTCTTCCATGCTGTTGCTTTCTTTACATCAGTTTTTAACTGTAGTTTGGTTTTAAAATGGACAAGTAAAAAGCCACAAACCCAAGAAACTCTGCAAAGCATTTTTAAATTCAATTTTCTATAATAGTTGTGCATCTAATACCTAAAAACTTTGCAAAATGACAGAAAATAATTTTTTCCCAACTTTTTTGCCTTATAGCCAAAGGAAGTCTACAGGAGCTATTCTAGTAGTTTCTGATCATAGATTTTAGTGGCATTTGGAAGGTGAAAGATTCCAGATAATAAAAACTGAAGAGAAAGTTCATTAAAGTGTCTTATCTGCACACCAGTAAGAAAACTGCTCATGGGAGAAGTGGTAGAAAGAAAGCAAACACCCTGCGTGTTGTGATGTTAAAAGAGTTCCTAAGAGAAAAATTCCATTTGTTGGAGACTGACCAGTGCTCATTAGCATTTTCTAGCACCCTGTCATCTTACTGAACATTGCCTTACAATTACCATTTTTAATTGCAATTTATAAACTCATTTTCAACTAGATGTATTATCATCTTTTAACCACATGCCTTAG
This sequence comes from Anomalospiza imberbis, assembly GCF_031753505.1. Classification (NCBI taxonomy): domain Eukaryota; kingdom Metazoa; phylum Chordata; class Aves; order Passeriformes; family Viduidae; genus Anomalospiza; species Anomalospiza imberbis. The sequence continues at coordinate 77,988,777 of NC_089683.1, read as the reverse complement.
AAGCTAAGTTTTTAAGGGACTGAGCATCCATAGTGGGATCCAGTTAAATTATTCCTAAAATCAGTACTGAAATCTGGGCCCAGTGGTGCAGAGCAAATTGAGACTTTTCACATCTTTGGAAGAGGAAGCACTACAGTTTGTCTCAGGGATTGAAAGAGGCAAGATCCTTACCTGCTTTGCAGAGGTTTTTGTAACATCCCTGCAATTAGTGTTCTAGACACTCACTGGATGACAGAGATGCCAGTCAGTCTGTTCTGGAAGAAGTTCAGCTCCTGAACTCCTCTTTGGAATTCCAAGGCTCATAGTTGAGCTTGCAATTAGCTGCTGCTTGGAGAGGTTTTAGCTAATTGGATGCTGAGGGCAATGTTGGGGTAATAAGGTATCTCTGAATTCTCATTAGGCCCCAAATAAGAAAGGGGAGCAAATGACATTCAGAAAGAACAGAATAAGAAAAGTTAGGAGTAGCTTTGTATGAACAAGTAAACAGAAATCAGAGTTGAAGTAAATTCAGATTGGACCATTAGGTTAAGAAGCAGACCAGTGAAAGAGAAAAACGTAATACCTTAATTATAATTTTTACCTTCTTGTCTGAGTCAAGACTAGATCCAGGGGCATGAGACAACCATCTAATGTTGAATGGCTAGGTTATGAGTAACAACAAAGACAGTTTCTGTGTTTCTATGACAGAATTGGCGTTCTCACAAGGAGATGCAGTAGAAGATACTCATCTGTCTTCTGAACTTGGCATTATTTTTTCCCTGGAAAACAGGGCACAATATCTAGCTTGCGCCTTCAGGTCCAGGCAAAGCAGCCTGTTCATGAAAAATTTTGGACTGAGCCAAGTAATCAAACCTTCTTCAGCTGTGTCGTCATGGAATTTGAGGATGGTTCAGCTGATAGCAGAGTCCTGGCTGGGAGCACAGAAAACACATCCAAACAGACAATTGCTTTCAGAGATTCTACATCTATAATTACAAGGTTGATATTTCTGAATTTAAGGCTTGTCTAGGCTGGCTTCTGTTTCAGCTCAATATTTACTTATAGCTGAGAAGTGGAATGGGCATGCAGCCTACACTGATTCCCTGAGTCCTGGGATTGGTATTAAGTAATCGGTTACAAAACAAACTCATCAGAAAAGGGGGAGGCAGTCTCCCTTTGCCAGATAGCGCTTCCTCACCGGGGATTTATCAATCTAGAGCTTTAAAAAACTCTGGATAATAGTGAATAAAATATGGCCTGCATGGCCTGTGGGAGTGGATTAAATTAAACCTAATGTTGGTGGGGTTTTTTTTTCAATTTTGAATGCTGTGATTTTTTTGTAATTGCCAGGTGTACGATTATTTATAGTGCACAAGGTACTTTGTATGCAACATAGCCACCAGTCCACGTGCCCGAACATCTTAAATCTATCACATACGTAGCAGTAAATGGTGTAGGCAGCAATATTCAGGAGCAGGAGAAATAGCCAAAAGGAAGCAGGAAAAGGAGGAATGTCTACTCAAATTCTTGCTGTGATGCTATTTAAATGCATTTATGTAGAACAGGCAAAGTGATTTCAGATCAGTTAGGGTGGATTGGTATTTTCCTGGAGTTCCTTTTTTAATACCCTTTGTGTTTGTTTTCCCATATGAGTGTAGGCAATGCTGTCTGGACCAAAAAGGAATCTGTGGCATGTGAAAGTTTTCCATCTTTCAGGTGAAGTGATAAAGTTCATGGTTTTGAAGCTGAAGAGGTTAGGAGAGTTGAGCAAGCAGAATGCAGCACGTGAAAAAAGAGAAAGCTAAAATACAGTGTGGCTATATGGAAAAGCTCTGAGAGTGATTAGTTCAGGGGAGAAAGGTCCTTTGTTGATATCCGAGAACTTCTCTGGTATCTTATTAAGACACAGAAAGTACTTGTCGGGTTGGAGTTGTGGGAATTTTGAGGGTATTTGTTTGATTGGTTTTGGACATTTCTAAGTTGTCTGGGTTTGTTTGTTTTCATTTGGAAATAAATAAGATATCAGAACCATGAAATCTGAAATCAGCTTCATTTGTGTGCAATTCAGTGCTTCAACCTCACACAACCCCTACTTGATGCTTTGAGAGTTTACTGCTTTCACAGCATTTTTGTTGAAGGGAAGCTTCCCTGAGCAGAGAGGACATAAAACTTACTCTCAAGGCCTCCTCAGGAAAGTTTAGTCTAGAAACCTTTGGATGACCTGTGGGGGAAAAGAGTAGGCTGGCCAAATACATTATACAGTATGTGTAATTTGGTCATGTAAAGGCAACCTTTCAACTCTGACACACAAAGATTGCTGGCAGGCATGTGAGAAAAGATTAATAAATAAGGAGAGAGAGAGACTTGCAGAAAATGCACTCTCCTGCTCCTTTCAAGGAAGCTATGCTTAGACAATAGTGTGGCCACTGAGCTCTTGCTCTTAGCTGCTGTTCCACACTCCCTTAGCCAGATTGCTCTGTTTTCTCAGGAATGTCACTGATACTTTCCTTCCTCAGCACTGCACTGATAACACCTCCAAGCTCAGAGAATGCTTTTTGTATCTCTGGTGAGCTGCATGTTGAAAGTATAGTCTTCTACCTGTGGTGATTATATGCTTATTTTCCCTGGCAAGAGAGTACTAGGAAGGGTTTGGGACTGTTGAAGCATTCAGATCATCTGCTATAAAAATCACCAGTAGCAGCTAAAATTTCTAGGTAGTGGTGGCATTTGCAGCACTCTCCTGTTACCGTATAATAGTCCAGAGCAGATGGAGCTGGATGGCCTCTCCAGTATGCTTTCTCTCGTCTGGAAAGTTGTGCATTTGCTCCCCCCACCCCAATGCAACATACTCTTATAGTAAAGAATGAATGTCACATTTGGGGGTGCTGCTCACATGTGTGTTTATGCTCCAGACAGTCACTGAACACAACACAGGTGACACAGAGGATTCATTTACCCTGTGTTATTCAGATGGTCGTGTTAGGTTAACATCACGATCTCTCACTGTGCCAGGAGACCTCTGCCACTGTGAGTAGACTGATAGGTTATTGGCAAGGTGCTCTTATGGTAATGTTATTTTCATCTTGTAGTAATGTCTACAACCAAAGAATGCTGCACCTGTAAAAGTACATTTAGACCTGTAAAAGCACCATTTGGGCTATAGCTGCTGATGTTTGGATAACACAGTGGTGCAATATTCCTGTGCTGGTTGACACAGTGACACTGCAAGTCTGTAATGTGCACCCGGTGTCTGTCAGTTTGCAAACTGTTCAGATGCTGTGAGCCAAAAATCATAGAAGGAACGGGGGGATATGATCACCAGGACAGAACCAGTGGGATTTTGGGGAAAATCACCCTTGTTCGTGGCTGGAGCCTAGCTTTTAGTTTGGGTAATTTATATTCTTTAACGGGAAGGTTGAACTCTGAGCGGGCTTTGCGTGCTGCATTGGCTCGCCGTTGCCTCTCAGCTGGGTCGGCTGCTCCGGCCTGGATGCCGGCCGGGGCTCGCCCCGCCTCTGCCGGGGCTGCGGCGCGTCCTCCGGGCCGCCAGGGGCGCGCGGGGCCAGCGCCGCGGGGCAGCCGAGGTACCGGGGCTGGGGGCGGCGGGGACGGCCGCAGCGCCTGCTCCCGGCCCGGCTGGCAGCTCCTAGGGCTGGCGCCGGCCCAGAGCCGTGCCGGGGGCCGCTGTGCGGGGTGCTGCCGTGGTGCGGCAGTGCCCCCTCTGCGTGCCGAGCTCGCTGCGGCAGCCGGCCCGTGGCGCTCAGCCGGCCTCGGGCTGGAGATGGGACGGGCTGGTGCGAGCAGAAATCACTGTAAAGCCGAGGCCTTGCCAGGTGTGCTTCAGTCCGCGGGGCGGCACACAGAGGGGGCTGGCTGGCCAGTCCTGTGTAGCTTACGGGTATCGCCTGCTTCTCAGGATGGGCACCAGCATCCTCCCCTGCCGACTGGGGGATGCTTCATGTTACACGCTGCCTTAAGGAGTACCTCGGTGGGAAGTGTTGGGAATATGGAAATACAATGAATAGTTTATTGTTTAAGCAGCTCAAAATATTTTTCATACCAATCCATATACAGGGATATACTTTCTTATACTACTTACAGAGGATAAACTCACCTTGGGAAAAAAAAACAAAAAAAAAACCAAAAAAAAACCAAAACAAAACAACAAAAAAAAAACCACCACCTGGGAATAAGAAAGCATCAAATTTCACAGGGCATTGCAGTCCCGGGGTGACTTAAGGGAATAAACAAGGTAATTTATTTTCAGCCGGAGCTTGATCGTTTTATGAAGTCAATTATATGATAGTGAGTGAACAATAGCCAGGCTTGGACTATGACCCAGGAACTTGCTTCTAGCTCTGTGTTAATTACTCATCACTCCATCTTGGACTGGGGCTGTAGTTCTTAGGTTTTTTACCTCATGCTGCTTTTTTTATACCCTAGGACATCCTATCTCTCACACTGAATTACGAGCAGAGGATGGAGAACATCCTGGCTAGTTTGTGTGGGACCAGCCCAGAAGATCCACTCCCTGTGTGGGTTCGTGGCAGCGTTGGCCATTGCTTTAACCAGCTGACACTAAGTGTGATTCCTCATGTGATCCTTGCAGTGGTCAGTGCCTGCTTCCTTGGCACTCCGAGGTATGACAACTGACTGACCTGGCTCCTTATTACTATGCGGGACTGGAGGTAGGGTGGAAAGGCTGGAAGTTGTATCTCCCTATCATGTGCTGAATATGTAATTAAGGAAGGACACAATATTATGATGCTATTATATTTGTCAGCATCCATTTTAATTCAGTGTACAGAAAGGAATGCAGAAAAAATAGAGGGGATTGTGGGCATAAAATCACAGAAAGTAATTAAAAACTTTTTCAGTGAATGAGGACTGGGGAGACTGGGAGTATTCTGGTAGAGGATAGAAATCCACGGTGGCATATAAGATGTATATAAGGCCATAAGAAGTTTAGGGAAATGCAAAATTGTTTTTCTGTTTACCCTCTTCTGAAATTCCTAAACATGACAACATTCACTGATACTGAAAGGCCACAAAGAATCCAGTGATAATGAAGTATTTTGATGGGCAATAGATTATAGACTTTACAAACACAGCATCACTGAAACGCACAGTGATAAAAATAATGTTTTTAGAAAAAATATCCAACGGACAAGGAAATCAAGGATCAGAGATGTGACAGAGAATTTCATCATCCAAAATTTGTGTTAAAGAGGTTAAATATACTTTTTCTTGCTGTTAATCCTCAAGGATTAGAATCTGATTTGACCACAAAATATCATAGTTTGCAAACAAATTTCTGTAAAGAAATGCTTTTCTTTGGTAGCATCTAAATCCCTGGTGTTGACCAAAGAGTGGGCTATATTGACCTGATGTATTTTAGCAATGCCTACAGACAGAAAATGTTACAGATCTAGGGAGGTGTATCCAGAATGTTAAGTAGGAGTGGGTTTATAAACATGGGGAAGAGGAGAGGAAGAAAGGACAGTACTGACTGAGAGGTAGTGGAATTCCAACTGTAATTTATTTCACTGCTCTTTCCTCCTCAAGGTCTGGCTCTGGTGTGCCTTGCAGGCCAAGCTGGGGATGGAGAATCGCTGCCTCCTTCTTACTTGCTGGCTTGTTCCTTGCTGATACCATTCCAGCCACTATTTCCCAGCAGGAGCTGGGCCCTGTGTACCTGGAAGTCCTGGCCAATGGCACTGCTGCTGTGACATGGCTGGTGCATGGCTTCGCTCTTTTCGTGCTCTGCAGGTCCATTCATGGCTTTACCAGGGGCCCTGCAGCTCTGGCTCTCCTCACCATCTCTCCCCTACCTTCCTTCATCATCACACTGGTGTGGTACTGCCAGAGTGGGACGGCTTGGTCCCCTGCCCACCCTGGTGCCTCCTCCAGGTTTGCCATTCTCTGCCTGCAGCTGGCCTCTCTGCTTGCCTATGTGGTCAGCTACCTCTTCCCCACTGCTGGCAGGCAAGACTTCCTCTCCATCAATTACTCCTGGCAACAAGACCAGCCCATCTCAGAGCCAGGGATACCAGTGCCTGACCTGCAGAGAGTGGCAGAAGATGGTGAGAGCTGGCTCTCACGCTTCTTTTACACCTGGATGAACCCCCTTATGAAGTGTGGCTACCAGCAGAAGCTGAACCAGCCAGAGGATGTCTGTGTGCTTCCTCACCAGCTCCAGGCTGCCAGGGTCTGTGACCGGTTCTACTCTTGCTGGCAGAAGAAGGCAGCTCTTCAGCAAGCAGAGGAGGAGACAGTGTCTCTTACCAGCCCAATCATTGCTGGAGGCGATGGGAGTACTGATGCTCCAGACAGCCCACACCATGCCCAGGAAGCTGTGCGCTTCTTGTCAGTCCTTCATGCAGCCTTTGGGCTTCGTTTCTACACCCTTGGACTTCTCAAGCTGGCTGGCAGTCTGCTGGATTTTTCAGGTCCTCTGCTTCTGAACTTGCTGGTGAACTTCATGGAGTCACGTCAGGAGCCCCTGAGCCATGGGATTCTGTATGCCCTTGGGCTCTTTGCTGGCTCCTTCCTGGGCGCTCTCTTGCGGAGCCAGTTCAGGTACGAGATGAACAAGATGGCACTGATGGTGCGGGCCGCCGTCATCTCTGCCATCTACCGAAAGGCTCTGCGTGTCAGCAGCACCAGCCTTGCCCGCTTCACTGTGGGGGAAATTGTCAACTTCATGAGCACAGACACCGATAGGTTGATCAACTTCTGCCGCAGCTTCCACGAGTTGTGGAGCCTGCCTGTCCAGCTTGCCATTACCCTCTATCTCCTCTACCAGCAAGTGGGAGTAGCCTTTCTGGGAGGCGTGGCCCTGGCGCTGCTGCTCGTGCCCATCAACAAGATCATAGCTAACCGCATCATGGTGAACAACAAGAAGATGCTGAAACACAAGGACACACGAGTCAAGGTGAGAGGTAGTGGTGTCTCTCTGAGTTTGTATTTTTTCCCTGTTTGTCCCAGAACGTTGGCTTCTTGGCCACTAAGCATAGTCCAAGGCAGATTAATTGAATCACAGCTGTTGAGAAAAATGCCAGAAGGGGCACACACACACACTTTGGTCAAAAGTGTTTCAGGGTGATGTAGTTTCACCACCCATAAGATCGTGACCCTTTAATGCTTGTCTTGTCCCCTGGGCTAGTTTAGGTTCCCTTGCAAGTTTCTTTTCTGTGTGTAGTAAAGGTCAGACTCCCGATGGCTTCCTTTAGATATGCATCCATCCTATTACTCCAGTGATGCCATCAATGATGAAGTGGCTTTCAGTCTGGACAAAGGAAATGATCATGGATGTAATTTTATATGGCTCTAGGCTTGGCACTCTCAGTCATCTTTTCCACTGCTTTTCCCGTATTTGCCGTGCCATTTCTCCTCTCCACATGTCAGACATTTGATTCCCACCTTTTATCATTGTATCTCTAATTTGAGGGGACAGCAGTTTCACTCATGCTTTGGGAGCATGAAACATAGGTCAACTCCCTGTCAGAACTGTTGTCAGCTTTAAAAATACTTTCCCAACAGTAGGTGCATCTACCAGAGTTGTATCTGATTATGCTGAACTTTCTCCAACTGTTGTAAGACTGGTTTGCTGAATAAAGTCACTCTTGTTGCTTTTCTTTAATGTTGGACAGTCAGCTTGCTCTACATATGTTGACCTGAGAACAGAAATGAGAGGACTGCATTGTGCAGGAACACCAGAGTTCTGGAAATTAACCAGCCAGGCTCTGGATACAGACTAGCTGTGTCAGGGCAGGACCAGACCCGAGAGTCAGATGTTATCTTAAGGCACTGTCAAGTCAACACAAGTAAATAGTATCCAGGCTGGAGCTAGCAATTCCACACATCCCTTCACCTGTATTGTTCATCTTTCACTTGGAAAATAGTGTAATATTTTGCCTTTTCCTTGGTTGTACGCAGCATGGGTAGCTGAGGAAGCTGGTAGGATGGATGAGCACAAAGTTTCCAGTAGCTGTCACTTAAGTTTCTGCCTTTGTTAGCAATAAATGATTCCTGACATCTCTAGCCTGACCCTTAGCAGGAGACAACTGCACACCCAGGCACAGCCCAGGCTGCCTGGGCAATGTTTGCTTGATGTTCTTTTCCTCGTTGCCTGCAGCTAATGACAGAGTTCCTATGTGGCATTCGTGTGATCAAGTTTTACGCCTGGGAGAAGCACTTCAGCACCAGGATAAAATCCTGCCGGGCTAAAGAGCTGCAGAAGTTACGGGCCACCAGTTACCTGGATGCTTTGTGCGTGTACATGTGGGCAGCACTCCCTGTTGTTATCTCCATTGCCATCTTTGTCACCTATGTCCTGTTGGGTCACCAGCTCACTGCCACAAAGGTGAGTAGGTCATAGGGAGAGCTCCAGACTTGTCTTGTACAGAACACAGTCTACAGTGGAACTGCAATCCTGAGGCATCTTCCCTGGGAAATTAACCCGTGTCTCTCCACAGCTCTTCAGGCTCTGACAGGTGAAGCTGTTTGGAGGATACAGGGGAGGTACTGGCTCCAGCTGATGGCTGTTTGCTTACCCATGCAGGTGTTCACAGCATTGGCCCTTGTTGGGATGCTTATTCTACCCCTCAACGGCTTCCCATGGGTGTTGAATGCGATCTTGGAGGCCAAAGTTTCCCTGGATCGAATCCAGCAATTCTTTGAACTCATGGACCAGGACCTGGAAGCTTATTATGCCCTAGGTAACGGTTAAATCTCTGCCAGGCCTGAGACTCTGGTCAGAAGACATTCAGAGCAGAGAGCTGACGTGCGAGGCCCAGGGGCAGTACTGGAGGGCAGCTGGCTGTCACCCTGTGATTCAGGATGTTCAGCTGGGTAGGGGCGGAGTGGATACACTTCACTTAATTTCTGTGGAAAGCAGGAGACAAGGCTATAACATTCCACTTTACCAACCATAAGCCACTGCTTGTCCCAACAGAGCCATTAATATCCCAATAGAACAAGCAGCTCTGTCAAAGGACAGAGCTCTTCTGACACTGAAGCCATCAACAAACTTGGCTTCACGTGGCAGAAAGGCTTGAGTGGCTGCCCCTCTCCTGAGCCATATTAGCTCCCTTTCTTTCTTTCATTGCCTTTGGCCAGCTCCCTGCCATTCTTTTACCTTCAGCACTAATAAAACCAGGTTATATCCTTACAGTGTCTCCCTGGCAGCCATGTGTGTCTGGTGTGAGCTGGAGACAGAAGGGTTGGAAGAAGGGATGTATAAGTTTAAGGGCAAGTCAGTATGCAAGAGCCTCGTTCTGTGGTTGGGTCAGAGGCATCATGCAGTGCCTCATCCATGGTCTCTGCCTTTGGGAACAAAGCTGATGGTATTTGTGATGCCAGGTGCCTTTAATTTTCTGGTCTTCTCATAGCAGTGCTTTGCTGTTTGGCTTTTCACTTGTAGATAGCCCTTCAGATAGTGCTACTGCCGTGGAGATGCAATGTGCAGCCTTCTCATGGGTGCCAGTTGAGGAGGAAAGCACCAGGCAGCCCTCATCCACAGGCACTCTGCAACTGCACATCGAGAACCTTTCAGTGAGAAAGGTAAGCAAGGACATGGAAGGTAATATAGAAAATTGGCACTACAGAAAAAATACTGGAAACTAGAAATAATGGAGCAGAGGTGGCATGTTTTCCTCAGTCCAGGAGCTATGCATCAAAATCTTCTCATGGTCAAGAGGCACAGGACACATATTACATCTCAGAGCTGAAAGGCGCTAGAGAACATCCATGGCTTACAGACAAGGAGATGAAATAGTTCTCTCTGCTTTCTACTATTGCTGCTGGACACAACTGGATAGGGAACAGAGCAGGGGTCTAGAGTTAACACTCCTTGCAAATCTGTGTCCTGTCATATCTAGAGTCTGGTTTACCTGACAACTGTACCCAGCTGCACTGCTGAACATGAGATGGTCCTAGCAGTCAGCTTCCTTACAGGTTACATGTGGCTCAAGAAATCTGGACAAGCTACCCTGTATTAGCACATCAGGTTGCTTCTTTTTATTTCCCTTTGCAGGGAATGCTCCTGGGGGTTGTTGGGAAGGTTGGCTCTGGCAAAAGCTCTCTGCTTGCAGCCATCACTGGAGAGCTCATTAAGTAAGTAGCCTAAAGACTTTTCCCTGCCTGGTCCCTCCATGCTATGGCAGGTGGGAATTGTCCAGTGCTATCCCATCTTGTAGGTAATTTTGATCTGCCAGCAGTTTTCCTTTGTTGCCCTTTATACCCACTTCTGTTGTGTTTGCAGACAAGGTGGACGAGTGTATGTTTGCGACCTGGAGCAAGGATTTGGTCTGGCCACACAGGAGCCTTGGATACAGTTTACCACTGTCCACAAAAACATCCTTTTTGGGCGGGAATATGATGCCAGACTGTACGAGGAGGTGCTGGAGGCCTGTGCCCTCTCCGAGGACCTAAATGTGAGTGCCTAGGCTGGAAACCTGCCTGGGCCTTCTTGGCAGGCTTTTGCATCCCTCCTGAGCCTCACTGGGATCAGTGTTTATTGTTTCAGGGTGCAGACTGCTCTTCCAATGTCCCATCACACAGTGTTGCTCTGATTACCAAGCCCACACCATTCCTAGTGTGCCCATACTTCTTTAAGGTGTGAAGTCACTCTTGTAGCACTTTGGGTGGTTTCTTCTGCTGCTGAACCAAAAGCTCTTCATGCTGGGGAAAGGAGTTGTTCTTGCAGAGCTGATGACTGTCAGGTTTTTCAGGCAGAACCTATCAGCAGCTGATGCTTTTTTGCGGGGAGGATCAGAAGCAACTTCTTTGTGGTTTTGAAGGGCTTAGTCAGTGCTCCTGACATATATTCTAAATTTGAGGTTTGTGACTGTATTAGCCAGTAAACCTGGCTGTATATATGGTAGGAATCTAGCCTTCTCCCAGTTTATAAGCTGATGCCTGATTTTCTGAAGCGCCAAGCTTTAGCAGCTCCTGTTTATTTTGGCCGGAGCTATGAATACTCTGTAAAGGCAAGATTTTTGAGATTTTGTAGAATATACCTAAGCTACCAAACTGAGAGGAGACTTATTTTCAGGTACTGAAATTTGGTAGTTTTTACTGCTATACTGTTTGGAAGGACCCTGACATAATTTTGATGCAGGCACAGCTCTTGTTCTCACAGAAAATTACTGTGTACAATTACGTTGGACCAGAAGTTGCTCTCAATGGGTAGTTCAGATCTGACCACCCTTCTGGAGTGTAAGAGATTTTCGTTGCATAAATAAAGCTCGCTGGTTGTCTGTAGAACCAGTGTATAGACTGTTGCATTATTTAATTGTTGGTAAGGTGTCAGCCTTAGAAATTACTGCCAGAGACTGGAGAGGGGCCCCCGTGTCCTGGTTTTGGGAACCCCAGCAGTTTCCTGTCCCTTTCTAAATTATTTTCTTGAATATTTCAGATTTTACCAGCAAGTGACCAGACAGAGGTGGGTGAAAATGGTGTGACACTCAGTGGGGGACAGAAGGCTCGAATAGCCCTTGCCAGAGCCATTTACCAGGTAAATAACAAAGGAGTTACTGTGTGGCAGATCATGCTGAGTCAAATAAAACGAGGCTGGAAGCACTCTGCTCTACCGTTCTGGCAGCATGTCTTTAAAGCACATTGTGCTAGCCTAAAGGTGCTGCCACATGGAGACACTTGGACTTTTCTCTACAGCACTGCCTGCTCCAGCAGGGCCAGCAGCTGTATCCTTTTTTCTTTTGTCCTCCTCCCAGGAGAAAGAACTTTACCTCCTTGATGATCCCCTGGCTGCTGTTGATGCAGATGTAGCCAACCATATTATGCGGAAATGCATTTTCGGAGTTCTCAAACATAAGACCAGGGTCCTTTGCACACACAGGACAGAGTTTTTGGAGAAGGCCGATGCCTTGTTGCTGATGGACAATGGCAGGATAGTTAAGACAGGTACACTGTCTTCTCAGGCATTCACTCGTGCCTGTGTCTTGGAATGGCTTGAGGGTATTAGGATTAACTAGTGGGGAACCCAGTGATAAAAGAGGACGCTGAGAACACTGCATGTGGGCGAAGATGGGTGGAAGAGAATGTGCAGATGTACAGATAAAACAGGGCAGCCCTAGATGTGGGTAGCTGATGAGGCAGAAGGATGTAACAGGTTGAATGGAGTGGAGCCTTCAAGGGTACAGTTGCTGTGTAACGTGGGGAATGTTATGAGAGAACAAAACTGGGTCATTTCATAGCAAGAGGAAGTGGGAAGGTGAAAAGTTGTCACCTGCTCCTCACAGATGCTGAAGAATTTGCATGTCTCTCTTTGCAGGCACAACAGCTGATATCCTGCCACTTGTTGAAGCCTTCCCCAAGTTCAAGGATACAGACAAGGGGCATAAGGATAAAGGTCTGTTTCTGATGAGCTTAAGGGGTAGCTGGGGCAGCACAGCTGACCTTTCAGACAGAACCTGCACCTGATGGCTGCTGGCTTTATAGTAGAACTCCCACCATCTTGTTCTGCTGTGGGAGTGCTGATATGTGGGTGGTGTATACACAGAAGGACAGGAGGCCCACCATATCATTGGGTATTGGTCTGGAGCAGTATTTGAAGCTGTTGTTCCACAAAGAACTGCCCAGGTTAGTGCACCTGTCTTGAAAGAGGAGAGAGAAGGGGAAAAAAGTGTCACTCATAGTTTAGACTTGCTCTGTTCACATTTAGGAACAGCTGCAGGAAGAAATTAACACTTCACTGACCTTTGCTTTTGCATCTATACCCACAGCCCCTAATGAACAGGGACAGGAAGAGGCCATAAAGACTGAGGCAGAAGAACCAACCCAAAACAATAATCTCTTCCACAAGGAGGAAGAGAAGAAAGAAGGGGCAGTGGCTTTTCAGGTGTACAAGGCCTATTGGATGGCAATGGGCAGCTGCTTGGCAATATCAATCCTCTTCTCGCTGTTCCTGATGCAAGGTGAGGCAGTGACCTGTGGGAATCCAGGGCATCCCTCTGGCTGCCCTGGAAGGTCTGGGACCCTGGCAGGGGCTCAGGAGCCCCCCTGTACAGAGCCTTGAGAGACACTGTCTCTGATCTCTGTCCATGCAAAAGAGTTTTCAATATTTCAGGATGAATTACAAGCTGTGAGTGTTTTATATAAGTAGTAATTCGTGTGGCACGGGTGCAAAAGTAGAATTTTAGGATTCTAGCAAAGGGGTTCAAAGGAGGCAAGATGGAGGAAAATTTGGCGTGCCTTGTCCTTTTTCTTCTTCATGCCCTCCATGTTTCACGGTGGTGTTGGCATTTTTCTGTTGGTTTAGGCTGGGGACACACTGTTCAACATGGGTGATAGGTATTGGCACATTATTGTAAATATAGCACACCTAGTTTTTGGTATATAATGTTTGTAACATCCCACTGAGGGGCAGAGCCCCACACACTGTCCTGCAAGACAGACCTGCTGCAGGTCAGAGAGAAAATATTTTAGATAAGAAGAAATAAACAACCTTGAAAACCAGCACAGACCAATTACGACTCCTTCGTTGGCAGCGGGGCTGAAAGACAGAGACTTTCTACAATCTCAGGAGCATCTAAATATCACAGATCCCGACAGTGACCCAGCAGCACATCTCTCTTCAGACACTCCTCTCCTCTTGTCTCATTCCCTAGTTGCATGGAGTCTGGAAGGAAAGACACCAGGGCTTTAGACACTCTCCCTGTAGCAGGAAGACCACTTTTCTGTTCCCCAAATTAAAGTAGCTCAAAGAGCTACTTTAGCAGGGAGGAGGAGGCACATGTGGGAACTGTACCTGGCATCTCACTGCTGCATTTGCATTGCTGTACCTCTGTAGCAGTGCTGTGTCACTGCTGCAGCTCAAGGCTGTTCACTTGCTCCTGCTCTACTACTAATAGGGGGAAGACTATACTGGGCAGCAAGACTATGCAAAAGTTGTCCAGCAGCTTCCCCTTCAGCTTGTCTGCTTCATGTTTGCTGATTGAAGTAGAATTTCTCTTTACATAGTCTGTCTTTCTCTGTAGCATCCAGAAATATCTCAGATTGGTGGCTGTCGTACTGGATCTCCAGCATATCCCAGACAGCAAATACCTCTGTGATGGCCTGCTCAGCTTCCCTGCCTTCTCCAGAGCTGCTTCTTTTCTCCACTGTTGGGCTTGTGTAAGTGAATATGGTCCAGAGGTGCCAAAGGGAACAAGAAATGTCCTTAAGTGCTTTTCCTGTGAAGATCCTGGAGAGGAGGGATAGATAAACTGACCACTTCACTTCAGGGGATGTGTGTGGCTACTTTGACAAAGAGAATCAAAATCCCTGACCCCATGACATGCCAAAAAGGCTTCTGTCTGGGGCTGATGGAAGACCCCTAGCTACATAGTAATCAGAATATTTGTCCCAACATGTCAAAGGGGTATAACAGGAGTATCAGGCTAAAATATCCTGATTTCCCTTGGAGTATGCTCTCGGTTTCTCATGCCCTGTCTGTGAGTTTACTGTCAGGAGGATGTTGGCAGATTCATAATCTTCCTCTTTTTTTCCAGTTCCCCCATTCAAGATCTGGATGAGGCCCCAGCCCCTCCCAATGGCTCAGTGGATGTGAATTTCTACCTGATAGTTTATGGGAGCATTGCAGGGGCCAATTCCCTCTTCACCATTATTCGGGCATTCCTCTTTGCTTATGGTGCTCTCCATGCTGCTGCTGTCATTCACAACCGACTGCTCCAAAGAGTTCTAAAGGTAATGGGCACAAAGTCCAGAGCAGGCTGAGGCTCCTGCAAGCTGCCATTCTTCTCATAGCTGGGAGTACAGGTGTGGGAGATAGATTAAGGTTTCTGTTGGTATTGGCTGGTAGGACTGTATTCAAAAAGGGCTGCACCACCACAGCCAGAGCAAGGGGCCCATAAACTGGTGTTCAAAATGTGTCCTGTTCATTCCATGGAAGGATGATTTATGGCTCCCACCTGCATCTGTTCACTCATTAGCCTTAGATGTATAGCCAGTCAAGTCAAAGTAGCTTTTACAGGATGGTGAGTTCAGGTTTAGATGAGATTGGAAAGAGTTATTAAGCAAGATCTAGGGCTGACGCTGGCATGTGTCAGTTAACTTTAGGTTTTTGGCTTCCTTGGGTCCTCAGGCTAGAGTTAGGATTAGTGGATTGTAAATTCGGATTAGAGGCTAGATGTGCCTCGCTACTGTTGGGCCATCACGGTGTCTGAGTGCCTGCTTTCTCAGTAGCTGTCAGCCATTCGATACAGAAGGAGTGCTTCCTTTTACCATGCAAACAACATGAGTTGTTTGGCCGCTAGTGGATGCTGGCTTTGGAGTCTGAGGTGAGGAAGTGGGTTGTGGTGGCCACCTCCTTGTGGCCTTATCTACTCCCCTTGGTGCTGCTGTCCTGCACACTGTTCTGTTCACGCTGCAGTTGGATCTCACAGCAGCTGACTGGCTCTTACTGTCTGGTTCCCTTACAGGCCACAGTCACCTTCTTTGACACCACACCAACAGGCCGGGTCCTGAACCGCTTCTCCTCAGACCTGTACTGTGTGGATGACAGCCTGCCATTTATCCTCAACATCTTCCTAGCCAACATCTACGGGCTCTTGGGCATGCTGGTGATAATGACCTATGGCCTCCCTTGGATTGGTCTGGTCTTGCTCCCTCTGGCTGTAGTCTACTTCTTCATTCAGCGCTATTACCGATTCACTTCCCGGGAGCTCAAGCGCCTGTGCAGTGTCACCCTGTCTCCCATTTACACCCACTTCTCAGAGACCCTCTCAGGACTGAGCACTATCAGAGCCATGCGGGCAACAAAGAGGTGAGCTGGAAGCACAAGCACCCAGAGAGACCCAAAGCTTTGGCTTCATAGGCTAAGGCCTTCCTCTTGTGGGGCTAGTTATAGGGTGGCTGGAATGCCCTTTGTCTTGGGCAGTGGGAGAGGAATTTGAGTGGTGCAAACCTCTGTTGTGTGCCTGACAGGTTTGAGTTGGAGAATCAGCTGCGTCTGGAGCAGAACCAGCGCTGTCTCTTTGCCAGCAACACAGCGATGGAGTGGCTGGACATCCGCTTGCAGATGATTGGGGTTGCTGTGGTTACTGCTATTGCAGGGATTGCCATCATCCAGCACCAGAAGCAGCTGGGAAATCCAGGTAGACTGCCAGGGACTGATCTGTGTCCAGTCCTAGGCTGTGCCCAAGGGGTTCCTCCTCTCCCAGCCCAGAGTTAAATATTTTTCCTACACTGGGGTAAGATCCAGAGCTCCTGCTTCCTGTCCCTAGCAAGTCACCCACAGTGTAGTGCTTCAGCTCCTGTCTCTGCTCCTGGGTGTCCCCAACCTCAAGTGTGACCCCAGACTTCAGAGTCCTGACTTTTCCTTTGTTTTTTTTTTTTTGTCTGCTCACCAAGATGTCAGCTCCTTCCCTGCCATTGCCATTCTTGCTTATGCTTTTGTCCTCACAGGACTTGTGGGCCTGGCACTCTCATACGCCCTGTCTGTCACAAACCTGCTCTCAGGCCTCATAGCCAGTTTCACTCACACAGAGATGCTGATGGTGAGTGTGGAGCGGACAGAGGAGTACACCACAGACATTCCCATGGAGCCCCAGGATAAACTGGTCCAGGTAAAAGCTCAAATGTGTTCTCAGGTACTGGCTCATCTTCTCGCCCTTTGCCTTGCACTTACCCCCTGGGGAGATCACAGGGTTCCAGTGAATGGGTGGAGGGCCCTCACCACAGAAACCACCTTGATCACTCATCTTTTAGTAGTGTATCTCCTGAGGAGGATGAATCTCTGGCAGGAACTGGTGAAGGCTGGAGTGATGGGAAGGAGTAGGGAGGCAGAATGGGTGCTAGATACAAGCTGTGATGGAAGAACAAGCCTAGGAGTGGGCTGGAGGTGGGACTGGGCTGTGTGTTGGTTCTGCTCAGAAGCCAAGCAACCATGTAAAGGGAAGGGTGGGACTTGGACTGTGGGGAGGTGATGCTGAAGATGA
Source organism: Anomalospiza imberbis (assembly GCF_031753505.1). NCBI lineage: Eukaryota > Metazoa > Chordata > Aves > Passeriformes > Viduidae > Anomalospiza > Anomalospiza imberbis. The sequence continues at coordinate 77,971,837 of NC_089683.1, read as the reverse complement.
CAATCAATCATTATCATACCCTTTCTCACCTGTGTATCCCTCTTAGGTTTCTGCTGACTGGCCAAGTGAGGGGCTTGTGGAGTTCCAGCAAGTGGTCCTGGCATACAGAGCAGGCTTGCCTAATGCACTCGATGGCGTGAGCTTCACTGTTTACCCTGGAGAGAAGCTGGGCATTGTGGGTCGCACAGGATCTGGGAAATCCACCCTTTTCTTGGCCCTTTTCCGTATGGTGGAGATGAAATCAGGCCGGATTCTCCTCGATGGTGTTGACAGCCAGCTGGTGGGGTTGGAGGAGCTGAGGTATGGCTGAACAGAGTGAGGGGTAGCTGACAGTGGCTGAGAGCTGTCAGCGGCTGGATGCCAAAGTAAAGTGTGAGAAGCAAAGGACTCACTGTTGTGGCATCCTCTTTTCTGATTGTGGCAGCTTTTTACGAGTCTCTCTGTTGTTTCTCAACAGTTGTGCTAAGGAAACCAGGCTGAATATGTGACCTATGTCTCTGTGCCTCTAAGATTTGTAGCAAACTAAGACACCCCATGAAAAAAGAAGTAGCAGATCTTTGCTTTTCTGCAGAACCCATCCCATGAGCCCTCAGCTTTTGCTTGCTTGCAGATCTAGGCTGGCCATTATCCCGCAGGATCCATTTTTGTTCAGTGGCTCAATCAGAGAAAACCTGGACCCCCAGGGAAAACGGAAGGATGCTGAGCTCCGTGAGGTGCTGGAGCAGTGCCACCTGTGGGATGCTGTTACTCAGATGGGTGAGTTGGAAACCAGTGAGAAGCAGCCGATGAGTGCGGGTTCTGCGAGAGGAGGGAAGGCCTTAGCTCAGGCAGGGAACTGAGGTGGATGCAGTAGGGAATGGTTAGTAGGCAAGGTTAGAATCAGTGTGGGAACAGGTCAGTGGGACCCGGTGGCATTACCTGACATTTGGAGGCAAATGGACTGTCAGGTGATGGATTGGGTGGCAGAAGTTCTCTGGTGAGACCAGGCCTCAGTGGTGTTAGAGGAGTAGCCAGGCCTTAGTTCTAAGGGAACTGTGCCAGATGTTGGATGTTGCTTGTGTCTAAGTGTAAAGGCTCCAGTTCCTAAGGCTTGGGCCTGAGCACAATTGGGATTTTGTATGCTTCTGGGAAAACCTTGGACTGGTGGAGCTGTTTGGGGCCCTGTGCAGACGATGCAGGTGACTGCTGATCTTGATCCCTGCAGGTGGACTGGACAGTGAGCTGGGAGAGAGGGGAAAGAGTCTGTCTGTGGGACAGAGGCAGCTGGTGTGTCTGGCCAGAGCCCTCCTGACACAGGCCAAGGTGAGTGCACTGCCTCCATCGGAGCAAGGGGGAGGCTGACCTGCTGGTGGCTGTCTGGGGACAGCAGAGGAGAGCGCTGCAGAGTTGGAGGTGTAATGGAAACAGATATCCTGACCTAACTTCTCCGGCTGTCTCTAGCCAGGGAGTGAGGCCTCTGCTCTGGTGCTTGGGAGCTCCCTTCACTCTCTGTCCATGGCAGGTGCTGTGCATTGATGAGGCCACTGCCAGTGTGGATCAGAAGACAGACCAGCTGCTGCAGCAGACCATCCGCCAGCGCTTCGCTGGCAAAACTGTTTTGACAATTGCTCACAGGTATGGAAGAACCTCTGTGCCTAAAGTCATCCTACCACTCACAGGGAGAGGTGGCTGCACATGCCATGCCTGGGCCTCACGCTGAGCTCACAGGTCTCTGTGATAAGGTTTTTCAAGTGCCAAAGCTGGACCTTACCTTTTGCTTTTTCTGCTGGGTGCTGGGAACAACTGGATATGAAAAGGGGAAAATGTTGTACCCAGAAGTTGGTGTCAGCAAAGGCCAAAATGCCACATGGTATCACAGATTTCTCTTCCTGGGCACTGCCTGCTGGCATCGGCAGGGCAGGTGAATCGCTCCTTGTGGCTCTGCCACATTAGGGCGAGGAGTAATGGAGAGCTATCCTGTGGAAAGGGGCAATGTGGATACAGTGGAGGAGCAGGTGTCCTTGGCTCAGTAGAGGGCAGTGCAGGACAGCCGGCAGCAAAGGGCTGCAGCTAGCTCCTGGATAGTTCTGTCTTCCAAAACCCCGAGTTTTAGTTTCAGCCTGTACCTTATGCCAGCCCATAAGCAGGACAGGACAACAGTGATTGCCTCCCATCTGAGAGATTAAAGAGTACAATCGGTGGATGGTTGCAGTCAGAGGGAGAAGGGCAAAACGTGAGGATCAGCATTAGGTGGTGTTCTCTGCTCTTACTCTTGCCAAGTGGAGGAGCATTTGGAGGAGGGTTATGCAATTGTATGGAGGGTGTTTTCAAAGCACAGAGGTTACCACAAAAATAAAAATCAAATGAGCAGGTGGCAGGGACTGGTGTCCTGCTGCACAGGAGTGGGAGTGATGGATGACAGGCAGGGTGGGCTGGGCTGGCAAGTGAATCAAGTGGGTCTTGTTAAATACTTTATGTAGGAGGAAGGCAGGAGGGGTGTGAAGGGAATGTGGTTCCGACACTAGGGATGTTAGCCATAAATAGAGTAGAAGTGCAAGAGCACTGTGGGCTGAGGTGTGTGTTTGGGTTGGGTGTGGGGAGGCCACCTTTGATGGGGGAGTAATTAAAGAGGAGAAACAGCAGAGGAAGGAGTGGCAGAAGGCAAAGCAGCAAGACTGAGTTGAAGATGGCCTCAGCCTCTTTTCCACTGGGATGAAGAGCAATGGGGGAGAGGAGTAAGAAGAGAGAGGTGATGATGGGGTTGTTTTGTATCCATGGTTTTTCCATGCCATTCAGTTTTGGGTAAAATCCAGGATGGGAGATGACTCTGTACTTGTCTCTTGCCCCACCAAGTCATTTCCAGTGACATTCCAGAATGTGTAACCATAGTCTTGAACTCCATAATGCCTTTTACCTGTTCAAATCCTGTGTAGTGTCTTCCTCGTGATTTGCAGATTCGTAGGGCTGTAGTTTCACACTAAATGGGGCACGACTGTGCAAAAACATTCCTGCTGCCCTGTCTTCCCTATCCAGAACCAGAGGTTGCTGCTCTGCTGGCAGTCTGGGCAGACCTGGGCACATATGTGTGCAGTGGGTCCTGTGGTTGGCTGTCTGGCAAGTACAAATCTGGTGGTGGTGGTAGCATAAGCAAAGATGCTAGACGGCAGGGGAATAACAGCTGATGCACAATTTCTGCTGCCCTTGGGAGGAAATGCAAGTGAGGAAATGTTGGGGCAAATAAAGCAACTCACTAGCCCCTACGGGGATGGAGACATTTTGTACAACCCCAGAATCAGGCATGCCCTGAGCTTCCCCCCACAGAACTTCCCTCTGTGCTCCTGGTGCCTTGCCATGCCCAGCAACTGGAAGGCATCACTGTGCTCTCCTAAGAGGTGCTGCATTTCAGCAGCATGCAGAGGCTCTTAGGGGAGCTGCTCTGCACTGTGACCTTGAGTGCAGAGGGAGATCCTCCACAGCTCCTAATGCTGGGCATATCTTGGGCCGCCCCTAACAGCAGTATCCAGAACTTCTCCTCAGATTCAACAGTGTGTGTCCTGGCATTTGTTGTCCACAGGCTGAACACCATCCTGGACTCGGACCGCGTGCTGGTGATGCAAGCTGGGAGAGTGGCAGAGCTGGATTCACCCGCCCGCCTTAGCCAGAAAGATGGCTCCTTGTTCCAGCACCTCCTGCACAGCACGCAGCAATGATTTCCCTCCTGGGCTCAGCCCAGGCAGCCCATCAGCTGGGTGCCTGGCTTTCCTCTCACCTCAGACACCAGCTCTGTCCCTGCAGGGCCAGGACCTGCTGAGGTGAGGGAGGGGCTTATTCCTGGCTGCAGGCAGCAGCTGTGTGTCCTCAGGGATGGACTGGAGCGTGGCATTGTGGCCTTTCCTTTTATAGGGAAGATGTGACCTGCTGTTTAGAGTTATGCAAGCCTGGTTGGTGGGATCCTGCTCCCCTCCAAAAGTACCCTTTGACATTACAGAGGGATTTTCTACTCACTGAAGAATCAGTAACTCATAGTTTGAGACTGAGTCTGACATACACAATGTAAAATAAAGTGGAAATATCCTTGTGAAGCTGTTGAGTCAGGTCCTTGGCCCTGTTCCTCATCAGACACTTATATTCTTATGAGATAAAAGAGTGGTGCCCTCTCTACACAAAGACAACCCTACCTACTCTCTACTATTCCCAGAAGGCTTTTCCAAGCCCAGAAGGTTGCACCCAGGGACCTTGCTACTTTTCCTCTGGTTTTCAGTGGAGAAGGTCTTTCCCTGAAGGGGCTAGAATGCAATTGCATTAAAGGCCTCTAAGGCTAGTTTATTTCAAGACCACTCCCTCAAGGGAAATTCTCTATCCCTCCTGCCCTGCTTCCAGCTGCACAAAACCCACAGCTGCTGTCAGTTTTAGGATCTTGCTTTTGCCATAGGCACCTGGGACTCCTCCTTCCCAACACTCTTAAGGCAATGCCTAGCCCACACCTTTGCTATGCTGTCCAGGGGTAGATGCCATTCCTTTCCCTGAGGCTGTAGGAGCCATCCCTGTCCCTGCAGATGGAGAAAAAGGCAGGACAACTCCTGTCCCACAGTCTGGGTTTGCATTCTTGAGGGAAGTGATGGAGATACTCAGCAAGTTTTTGAGCAACCTGATCTACTTGGATCTGCTGAGAGCAGGAGGTTGGTGTTCAGAGGTCCCTTGCAACCTAAATTGTTTTATGATTCTCTGATGCACTGTTTCTGAGCTTGTACTTGTTTTATTTGATAAAGGTACATAATCCATCCGTGTATTAAAAAAATAATCTTTCTGATGAAGCCCCAGTCCCCTTTCCCATGTCTCACTCCTGCCTGAGTGGTCACTTCTTGCCTCACTTCACACCCCTTTGAACCCAGCTCTGCAACCCTACAAGTCAGTAGTAGGGTTTGGGTTGTGGGGAGTTTTGCCCCACTGCTTAGCCATCTGTGTCCATGAGGAGGCACAGAAATCCCTGGTCCTGGGACAGAGACACTGACTGCTGCACACCAGACCAGCAGAGGCAGGAACAGACCTCGTACAAAGGGTAAGTGACCTGACCATCTGCTGCCTTTCAGCCATGCTTTAGCAATGGTGGAGAAGGCAGTTTTGTGTCTGCTTCCTATGTTCATCCCAGGCTCACATCCACTGTGGGGAGTTTAGCCTTTGTTGTATGAGAAACGCTGCAGTGACTGATTTGAGGTTAGAGCCAGCTGCCTGCCTCAGAGTGAATGGGAGAGGAAAGGAGGACCTGGGTCCTGTATTGCTCCTGAACCAGCCACAGCACAGCCTTGCCCATCTCCAGCTTCACCTATGAGGACACATGAGAAGGATCAGCTCAGGCCCAGAGGAGAGCAAATAGTGAGGCAGAAGAGCACACTGCAGAGGCAAAGGATCTTGGTCATTTGTGGCCAGACCAGAAAGGACGGCTTAGTAAGTGAGTCAAAGAGATCCCTGGATTATCAGGAGGAAAGTACGGAACATGTCTGTAACCCCCAAGTCTGACAGCAAGAGGAGGGTGCATCAGCCAGGGCAGAAGAAGGGCATGAGACCTGCAATGATTTTTGAAGTCTCTTTGAGCTGGCTTACAGAACCACAAGGCCAGGGAGCAAGGGTGTTTGTTCACTCCCTAGGGACATGGCATCTGAAATGACAGCCTCCAGAAACAGCCAGGAACTACCCCATACAGTACTGTGGCAGGGAGACCCATGCAGCTATAACTGTCCCAAAGGCCCCAGAAGCAGCATCCCAACACCAGCAGAAATGAGGATAAAGCCCCTTCCCGTAGTCACAGAGAGGAGTTACAAAGGGTCTGGCAGTATTTGGGCTTGCAAGAGGGCTGTGCCCTCCTCAGGACTACCTGTCCTGTTTCTGAGTGCTGGAGTCAGATGATAGCGGCGCCTGCGTGGCACAGGCTGCTGCAGGCAGCACACCATTGCTCCCCTGCAGGGCTGGCCCAACACAGCCCTGCCTTCAAATGCCCGTGGGTGCCAGCTGAGCCAGCCAGACAGGAGACAGCTCAGACCCAGGCAGGGCCATCACACCAGTGCTCAACACCCAGGGTTTTGCTGACGTGTTTGCTGCCCTGGGAGCCCTTCCCCGCTGCCCAGTCGGTGCTGGTGTGGCTCCGCAGGGTGCAGTTCAAGGGGTTTGCCAGCATGATGACCTGCCAGGGGCCTGGTTCAGAGTCCTCACAGCTCACAGCTCTGTGGTCTTCCTTGGCTCAATCAAGATGGTGTTGAGCATGCCCACCTGACACTCCTGGTCTTGGAGCTTTCTTGCAGCCTGAGAAGGGCTTTGGCACCAGTTCGACCTTTGACGGCCTCTCTGCCAGTTCCTCAGCATTAGCAGGACAGTGATGAGGACCAGCACTGCTGTCAGCACCCCAAACACCAGCACTGTCACCAGCTGGGCTTCACTCAGCCCTGAGTCCCTTTGGGTCACCACCTCCTTCACAGAGATTTTCAACAACCCTCCCCCCGGCTCTTTCTCACTGTGGTTGGCCACACGCCGCCCTGTGACCACAGTCCTGATGGGCTCTGGCTGTGTCACCTCTGGCGTCTCGCTAGTGGTGCTTTTCAAACCTCCAGCATTCTCATGATTTGCAGGGTAGTAGGGAGGAGACCAGGTGGGCTCAGGGACGGAGATCTCACAAGTTTTGCCAGTGAAACGGTCAGGACACAAGCAGTCATAGTCATTGATGCGGTCATAGCACTTTGCCCCATTTTTGCATGGCTGGCTGGCGCAGTCATTGATGTTGATGGTGCAGAAACGCCCTTCAAAGCCCACCTGGCACTGGCAGGAGAAGCGGTTGACACCATCGTGGCAGGTGGCCCCATTGGCACAGGGGCGCATCAGGCAGTCGTCCACATCATGCTCACAGAGAGCCCCCACAAAGCCAGCGAGACACCGGCAGGTGAAGTTACTGGCAAAGCCATTTTCGTCTTGACATTGCCCACCGTTCTTGCATGGAGACCTGTGTGGAGAGAGCAAGGCTAGGTCATGGCCCTGGAGACCAAGCAGCTTCACCCACCCCAGGGGTGTACCTGAGGTAAACACGCAGAGCTGCTTGCACGGTCAGCGTGTCCAGCTCTCTCCGTGGGGACAGCTATCTCTAGGAGAAGACTGGTTGGGAGATCCTATTTCCTTGAGAGGCCATGGGACCTCCTCAAAGGCTGTGGCTGTGCACAGGCCCACCACCCACCAGGGAAGGTCTTCAGCCAAATGATCTGAAGAAGAAACACGCCCTCCTGATGCTCCCCAAAGGCATCATGGATGTCAGTTCATCACGCCTACAGCAGTTTGGCTGCTTGGGAGATAGGATGTCCCAGGCATGATGAACAGATTCCTGTCCTCCTACAGCAGAGACAGGAATCTGTTCAGATTGCAACAAAGCCCTTACCCTGGTGGGACCATGCACTGCATGCTGCTAAACCAAAGCCAAAGGTGATTTTGGCTTAACTCCATTACTGTATGGAAATTCATAGGTAACGAGCCAAGCTGGGCCTCCACTTGGCAGTGTGTGACCCAAAGTTAATGCTGTCTGTAATTTCACTGCAGTGTCTCACCCTGCCTTCTCACATGGCCCTGTCTTCATCTCACAGTCCTTCCCGTGGAAACCTTCTGGACACAAGCAGGAATACTCCCCATCTCGATCGTAGATGCACTGTGCCCCATTCTGGCAGGGGGACTGGTGTTCACAGATGTGTATGTCTGAGGGGAAAAAGATAGTGTAAATTACGGAGAAAAGAGGGTTTATGTGGCCAACTCAGTGCAAATACAACCCACAGAACCCTCTGGAGATGGAGAAATGACAAGAGCTTCTCTCTTCTCCCCTCCAATAGGCACCTGCAGCAACAGAAGTGCAGTGCCTGCGTGGTTGTGAAGATGCAGTGCATGCCAACTGTCTGACCAGTGAGGACCCCCTGGTACAGACAAGTCCCTAGGGCTGGAGAAGGGGAGTCCCCCAGCCACCTGCTGAAGGCAGGAAGCCTTGGAAAAAGCAGGGGATGCTGCTTGGAGTCCTGATGCAGCATGGGAAATGCAATGAGTTCATCTGCTCCATTTCCTGAGGCTGGCCAGCGTCACACCAGCTCTTGCCATACAGCCTGGGAACATGTGTCAGCAGTCTGACCTCTCTTGCAGGAACAGAATGGTCCCAGCTGTGGCTGCCAGGCAACATCCCACCTCCCAGGCAGCCAAAATGGCATCACCCAGGTGGCTTCTGGCTACACTGGCTGACATATCCATGAGGGTGTGCTGGGCTTCTGCCCTCAGCACCAGAGGCAGGGATGCCGAGCTCACAACTCACCTTTGTCACAGAACTTGCCAGCCCAGCCGGTGTGACAGATGCACTGCCAAGGCTGGTGGCACGTCCCGTGAAGGCAGCCCGGCATACGCACGCACTCCTCGCAGTACTCCCCCTCCCAGCCTGGATCACACCTGCAGGTGGACAGGGCATAGCAGTATAATTAAATCAAATCAAATCAAATCAAATCACCAAATCAAATCCAAGCAGGGGCTGCAGAAAAGCTGGCTACGTGCTGTGCAGGGCCCCTACAGATACAGCAGTGCTCGGATACCCTCCCAAAGGCCCCATGGACCTCCTAGCTCCCTCCTCCAGAGATAAGTACTGGCATCTTATCTGTCCAAGGAAGCAAGCAGACAGAGGAGGAGCAGACACCCCCTGCAGCCAGGGAGGGTGAGTGGCCAGCAGCAAAGCTCAGCAACTTCACTTTCACTGCCCACATCCCTCTGATCTCCTCCAACCAGCCACTCTGTATACACCACTGCATTAGCTGAGCAATTCCCGTGCCTCCCACAGCAGGCAGCCACTCTGACAGGCAGAGAGAAGCCCATCCCTAACCCTAAGCTTCCTGAGAGAAAGGGCCCAGAGGCTGCTGAGGTCCGTGTGTTTCACTGCTCATCTCTGCATTATAATGTGTGTCATTTTTTGTCTGGAGTGCATTGTAAGTCAGCTGTGAAACCTTGCTTGCTATGGCTGGTGCATAGAAGAGACTTATCAGCCAGCTCACACGGGCAGTGCAAGGGGAGAACCTGCAGCACACAAGGAGCCTTCTGGCCCCAGAAGAGCAGGGCAGTGGCAATGCCTGAGCAAAGCCAAGCTGCATTGCTCCAGTGGCAGGCATCCCTTAGACCTGCCAGCTCCAAGGCAGAAAGCAAGTGATAACAAGATGAGAGCTCAGAGGAGATGGCACCAAGCCACAACAAAAGATATACTCAAACCAGCACAAAATGAAACCCCACAAAAACAACACAGTTTTTAGAGTAAGGAAGGGGGTTCATTTTCATGGCTGGGGCTCATTTAAGCACATATGTGGTGACTGCAGTTTATTTGGGCTGGCCCACAGCTGCACTTTCAAACTTGGGCTGGCTATTGTTGCTGTATGTTGTTCCGAAGAGATGAGGAGTGAGGAAAATGGTCATATATATATATATATATATATATGTATATATGTACACACACACATATATTAATTAGAGGCTAGAGGCTTTTCAATGGGACTGGAGGTGATACCATGTGCCTGTTATAGTCCGGGGAAATACATTCATACCTGGACAGCCCTGAGCAGAGGGATGTTTACACCCCTACCCCCCAGTACCTGCAAGGAGCAGGTGGTACCAACTCTTCCACTTCTTCAAAAGGGAGCTGGCCAACCTAAAAATTGCCAGGAAGGGGGCCAGGTTAGCAGCCAGGTTTCCCTGAGTTTGAGGTGATTTTGAGGTACTGCCAAGCCACAAGATTTAGCAAATGCTCTGGAGGCCTGAAATCAGCAGCAGCAACTTCTGTGCGGAAAAATCTGCAGCTGGGACACCTGCCACATGGTGACATGTGGCCTTCTCACTGGGGCTTTGCAGCACCCTGCTTCTCCAACCAGCCACAGCTGCTGAAAGGGCTCAGGGAGGAGCTCTATGAAGCTGCAAACGGGGGCCAGCCAAACCAGAGCTGGACACTCCCTGATGCAGCAGCCAGCAAGAAGAACAAGTGGCCCAGGTGTGGTGTGACACCAGGGGCCGTTCTGTGAAAGGAGACTAACCATGCCCTGGCGAGGAGAACAGGGTGGCATTGGGCAGTCTGTCCCCTTGCAGCCACAGGTGTCCCAGCCAGCCCAAAGCCAGCCTTTGCCTCCCAGTGCTGCTTTTTAGAGTGAGGGCTTCCGATGGCCCTACAGTGGGACAACAGGCAGTGGGTCTGTGGCAGCCTAGAGCAGCTATATGGGTGCTTCCCAGGCTGAAGTGCAGGGTCAGGCTCTGAGCTTTGAACCTGTGGCATCTGAACACCAGCTGGAGCTGGGATGCCAAGTACCACTTCTGCTGCTGTAGCTCACAGCTTGCTGGCAAACCCTTTTTGAAAACATCCAGAGATCCCCACCACAGCTCAGGCTTCTGAGAGGGGACCCCTGAAGCCCTCAGTTATATGCATGGCTGGAAGCCCTTCTCTTCCATGCCTCAGGGAGAGCACCTCCACCTCAACCAGCAAGGAGGCCAAGCAAGCTGGCCAACCCTCATGCTTGCCCTGCTGCCTGATGACTTTCCCCCATCATATCTGAGCCTAAAGGCCTCTTCCCATCACCCAGGCATGACCAGGCTGTCCTAGGCTTCCCTCTAGACAAAAAGGGCTCAGCAGAATAACACTGGTCAGTGCGTGAAGGTGGGCACCCTGGAAGCACTGGAGTAAAGGCTAGAGGGGACCAGCAAGAGGCTGAGGCATCAAAATCTCTCACTCCAGAGGGTGTCAGGTAAGAAGAGAGCCGAGTGATTGCTTCCAGGTGTGGGTGAGTGGAGGAGGAGGTGCTTCAGCTCTGGGCAGGGATGTAGGCACCAGGGACACAATGTCAAGGGAGGGAGAGCAGTCACAGCCAGGAGCAGCAGAGAGCCAAAGACAAGCCATACCTGCACTTCCCATCCTGGTCACAGCAGCCATGGGCGAGATTGCAGCGCTCACTGCAGTCATCCCCTACAAGACAAGAGACATGTGGACTTGGATTAAGCAGACAACTATAGATGATTCCGGATCTGCCCATGGCCCTGGGTGTTTCCTTAAGTGCTCAGCCTACCTGTCCCCAGAACTGTAAGGTGGGGGACCTTCCTTTCACTCACTGGATGCCACACAAGAAATTAAGATTTCACAGTCCCCTATCTTTATTGAGAAATGGGGCTCTGATTCAAAACTACCCAGTCTCTGGTCATCTTCCCCACCTTTTCTCTGCTGCCTCCCTTAGATTTTGGGCCCTTCTGGGCAAGACCTGGGGTTGCCTGTGCATTAATACAACTTGTGTAATAGGGAGTGACCCACCTGGGACCTCGGTCCCACAGTCTTGCAGTAAGTATGGTGAGAAAGCTCAGGGCCAAGTACTGCAAGGGGCACAAAGGGACCAAGGATGGAAATGGAAAGAATGGTTCTTCTTTACCTCCCAGGATGTCACCATCTCCAAGGACAGCTATTAGCACAGAGTGATCTGACAGGGGCTCCTGCCCTCTTCCAGGACCCAGCTGCCAGAACTCCCCTTCCAGCACAGGGAAGCAGGACTTGGCATCACACGGGGCCAGGTATCCAGTTCTGTTTATTTATTTAAAAGCCATAGAAGCTGTAACTGAGCCATGGCCTCACTGTGCCACTTCTCGTCCTCTCCTTTGTGCCAGGTGTTCCCTTTCATCTCCACCTTCCCTTCTTCCCCATCACTCGCTTGCATCTTAGCTCCACAGGGGAGCTGGTTCACTCTGGCTCCATAAGCAGCAGAACTAGAGCAGAAGTCAAGAAGCAGGGGGGTTTCTCCAGAAGTCTTGTGCAAGTCTTGTGCAGGCCAGGCTCAGGAGGTGAATGTCCTTACCTGAGCCCCTTCATCCTGGACTGAAACAGATTAAAGCCCCCATGCCTAGAGATGTGCTCCGGCTTTCCCAAGCAGCATTTTGTGCTGCTGGGAAAATGAGCAGGGGAAGAAATCCCCTGTGCATGCAATTTTGCTGCAGTGAGGCAGCAGGTCCCACCGCACAGGGTAAGAGCCTCCTAAAACAAGTCACTATGGAGCTGGAGCAGCATCCTGGGACTGCTCAGCCCCAAGCCTGGGTATTGCCACCTTTCCTATTTGTAACCATGTCTCCTGGCACACGGCTTTGGGAATTCATTGCTTATCCAGAGCAGGGATAGAGCAAACTAATCTTTGGGAAAGGATTTTGTCTCACTGGACCCAGGGTTAGCTGTTCACTTTAGGGACCTTCTTTCCCCTGAGCAAGCTGGAAATTTGGGAACCCATTCACCCTAACTGAGAGAGACAGAGCAGTGGGGATATCTCTGTCAGTGTGCTCAGGCATTGCCACCCCTGTGGGCAAGAGTTTCTAAGGTGCTTCTAGTGTCACACCCCACCCAGGTGATTAATGACTGGGCAGCATTTTCTGCTTTTCCATGTCAGACCATCTCGATTTTGCATGGAAAACCGAGGAGACTTCAGCAATGCCAAGAACAGGTTTAGAAAGATGGATATGAAAGAGAAGGACCCATGTGTACAGAGACTTACCTTGCACAAGCTGGTGATGGGCCAAGAGGATCCAAATCAAGGACATGAGCTGGAGACAGAAGCTCCTGAGCATGGTCAGTGTGGCCCCACCGAGATGAACACCTAGAGAGAGAAAAAGAGCAAGCTCAGCAAAATCCCTTGGCTGACACCACAGCTCCTCTCTACTGCCTGGGAGTCTGAGTTGAAACAGTTTTACACAGCCTTGTCACCGCACTCCCCTCTGTTCCATCCAGACACCTTCCTCTAAGTCAGTGTTGGGGCACTAAGAATTAAAAAGCTTTTGAAAATGTGTGTACAGCAGAACCTAGTGTGCACACTCAATCCTGAGTGTGTAATAGCTCAGGCTGTTGCAGCACATCTTGGAGTACCTGCCCCTGGTAGCTGCTGTCAGGAGAAATACCCACCCAGCTGTTGGGACCTTAATCTTCCCTCCCTAGATCTGGGACGCCTCAGCTTCGTGTTAAATAAGGTCCTCCTGCGCACATTTGAATGAATAGATGGGCTGAGTGTTCTTCACAGTGCCCAGGCTGCTTTTCAAACCCTGCAGGGGAGCAGAGAGTCCAGTAGATCTAGCAGAGGAGCAGGCAGAAAACCTCAGCCCTCTTTCATTGTCCAAGCAAGAGTGTAGCAACAGGCACTAGAGCTGGGCTGCAGCCCCAGGCAAGAAATGTGAATACACACCTCTTACTAGGCGCGGTTCAGACCTTTTGCTCAGCTGTCCTGCAGAGAACCCTGCCAGCCCAAGGTTCCTGCACCCATCTATTTTCCGACCGCCTCCTGCCCTCTTGAAGTAGCATTAAATACTTTCCAAAAATGCTTCATTCCCTCCCAGCCTTCTGGGGTGGTTAAGGGCAGGAAATTCAAGGGTGATATCATAAATATATTACTGTAATGAGATGGGAGGGGTTAAACAGTTCTGTTAAGAGAATGGTGAAGGTATGGAGCAGACTCTATCCAGCTGCGTGGGTGTGATGAACAGGGGCCATTCCACTTTCAGCTTGACTCCAGCTCTGGAAGGTTATGTTTGGTCCATAGTTGTGTGAGAGACTTCTAAAATGGGGACATAAGCCCTCCCACTCGCACATACACATGCATTGCAGGAAGAGGTTTTGGGGTCCCCGGTAAGAGCTTCACCTGCCTGGACTGGATGTAATAGGCCATAAAAACATTGATGTTGCTTGAAGCATCTCTCCAGGAAACAAACCACCACCAATGAAGGATGCAGCATTTTCAGAGGGGCTACAGGATGTTACTGCCACTGCCCCAGCCTAATCCCACCATGGATTGCTGCATCCTCCCTCCCCACAGTCCCTTTGACAAAATGCTTGCAGGACCTTCCTTTGCCTCACACCCCTAAACATTGGGCAGTGGCAAACAGCTGCTGCATTTCAGGGGAGGGTGAAGCAATTGCTATGAAACTTATAAAATAATTTAGGGCTGAAAAGTGAGTATCATATTCCTTCAGGGCTGTGAGAAGCATAAGCTCCGATCATATGCCATTGCAAAGGCTGTTTTTCCCCGTTGCAAGGGCTGATTTTCCCCGACAGCTCCCCCGCTCGAGGCATAGCCTCTCAGGCCTCCTGACCTAGTCACCCCATGAGTGCTGCTCCCAGCAGAACCCCCGAGGTCGACCCGGACCCCGGCATCCTGGAGGCAGCTGGTGCCCGGGAGAGGTGTGAGCAGCTCCCACCTGGACAGGCCTGGCTTTGGGTCACAACGACACGGGCGAGGGAGCTCCCTCCGTCCCACTCGTCCACCTCTGCCTGGCCAGGCTGGGGGCTACCAGACCTCCGGGTACTGCGAGGACGACCCCCGAGTCTATTTACCTCCCTTTCGAGGGTATCAGGGATCTCGGTGCGTTTGGGGACTGCCAGGGACATCCCCAGGACGTGGGCTATCAGGCACTGCTCCAAGTCCGAAGGCTATCGGGACCCCTCCGGACTGGGGTCCGGGGGCAAGGGTGGGAACCTTGGGGGGATGCCGCGCCGCTGCGGCTCGCCGCGCCTGTCCCCCCGCCCCCATCCCCCCGCGGCTTTGGGACCACCCCAAGCCCCAGTGCCCCCCGGAGTGGCACGGCCACGGGGGTGCTCGCCTTCCCCCCAACCCCATCCCACCCTAGGGGTGTCCCCGGAGGGGACCCTCCGCGGAGCCCCGCCGGTGCCCCTGCGGCCGGGGCGGCGGCGAGGAAAAGGGGGTCGGCGGGGCTGGGGCGCTGCGGGTCCCCGGCCCCTGCTCACCTCGGCGACACGGCGGCTCGTGGGGCTATCGCGGGGCGCGGCGGCGGGGGGCGGCCATGCCCGGTGCGGCGGCGGCGGGGCTGGGGAGGCGCGGGGCTGCGGAGGGAGCTGCCGCCGCGTGTGCCGCGCCGCTCCGCCCGCCGCCGCCGCCGCCGCCGTGCAGCCCCGGCCGCCTGCCAGCGGCTGCGTGTGCCTGCACATCCCCGCTCCCTCCCCGGGACATCCCGCCTCCCTCCGCCCCAAACCGCAGGCAGCCCCCGACCCGGCCCGCCCTGCCCGCTCACCCCTGCCCGCTCACCCCTGCCCTGCTCCCGCCGCCGGGGGCGGGGGGGACCCCAGCACGGCCCCGCCCGACCCCACCGCCCCGGGGGAGCTGCGGCTGCGAGGGCTCACCGGCCCCGGCTCCCAGCAGCGATCGCAGAGCATGGAGAGGTGTCCTGGGCTGGCGATCCCCGCAGGGGCGCGGCCTCGCTGGGGGTACCCCCGCCCGGGGCTCCGAGGGGCTGCGGCGCTCGCCGCCCTCGCCTGGGCAGGGACGCGGTCCCGCGCAGCACTGAGCCTCTCAGCCCGGCGCCCCTCTCAGAAATAGGTGCGCGATGATCCGAGCCTTCGTTTTGCACAGATTATCTGAAATAATACTAATGAGCAAAAGCACCTCCTGCAGCCCCTCCCTGATGTCCCGGGGTCCACTAAAACACCTCCACTGGCAAACTGTAGGATTACGAAGCCCCATCCTTAAAATAAAGGTTCAACTTGTAGTAATCACCCCACAAAAAAGAAGCCATCCAGAGAAGCTTGGTCCCCAGCATTTTTCTCACTGTCACTCACGAGGTGCGGACATCAGCACTTCAGTGGACGGTAAGGAACAATAAGACAACTGTGGGAGAGGGTCTGGGCTGTCACATCTTCAGAAGAAACAGCTGCCCACTCTCCTTCTCACCTTGCATGGCCTTTCTGCTGCTTGACAAGATCATATCCATCACCTTCAAAGGTCCTAGCAATCCTTAATTAGAGTACAAGTTCACATCAGTCAGCTTTTTTCTACCCCTGTATCCCACAAGGTTTGCTCTTTTTCACCAGGAAGGAAGAAGAACCATGTCCTACAGGCACTTAATGGATGTTTTCACGCTCCATCTCATCTCATTAGATAAAGCTCAACCCATCCCTGCTCTCACCTTCTCTAGTCCCCCCAGCCCTCTGCAGTTCCTGACAGCCCTGTCAGCACCCTGTGGCAACCACGGGTAGCTCTGCGGGCCTCAGGACCCAGTAAGAGCCCAGGCAGCAACCCCATCAAAGCCAAGGTCTCTGCCAGCTCTGAGCAGGGACCCCTACTTGCTTATCCTTGGCATGCCTGGACAACACAACATGATTGAGCGATAAAATGGGGGCCTACCACCCTGCCTACCTCTGCAGGAGCTGCCTCCTTCCTGCCTTCTTCCTGCTTTCCTGTCAGCCAGGAGCCCTGTTCCTTTCCTTGCCCTCTTCCTCCTCCTGTCTCTATCACCCCACAGACAGAGGGACAGAGAAGTCCAAACCTCCTGCTTAGGTTGCTCCATCAGCTCTTTGGATATTTATGGGACAGGTGTGCACCAGCTCTATCCTGAGATACTTCCTGTGATTCTACATCCATTCTCATCCTCCGATCCCTCACAGCCAGCTCAGCCTGCTTTTGAGCCCTGATTCCTACCATGTCTGGAGCTTACAGCAAAAAGGAGAGGAGAAGACTGAGGGAGAAGCACAGCTTCTGGTACTTGGTTTAAAACCAGACAGCATCTCCTTCCATCACTACAGCTCTAGGGTCTGGAATGATCCACGTTTCTGCTCTGACACCCACAACACCCTGCCTTGCACTCTTTGCCAGTCATGGTTGGAGGCTAAGGCGACACCTCCAACACTGAGTGTAGGCTGCTCAGCCTCACCTCCTCCCTGAAATCCTACCACCTTCATTAACTGTGCCAGATAGAACACCACCTCCTGCAACATCCTCATCTGCTCCCGTATTCCTCTGCTGGGATCTGCCCTGGTCCTGACCGCACTGCACTGCCACATCATTGTGCAGCCATGCCCCGGTGCTCTTAAACCTCACTTGCTTAAACGTGCCTAAGAAAACCCTCTGAATGCCATGTGTGCATTTGAATGGGCAGAGAGGAGGGGGCCTGCAGAGGGACCCCAACATATGCTGATATCCGTAAGTATCTGTGTCCACAGCATGAACGCTGTGAGAGAGGGAGATGGGGCTATGTTGCAGCCAACAGATTGGGACATGTGGCTCTCCCTGTGCTGCCTCTCTTGGAGGTGAGAGCTGTACCAGCAAGTGAGGGCTGTCCAGGCTGAGGAGATAAAGTTGGTTGCTGAAGATCTGAGCTCTGAGGAAGGGGAATGAAGAACAAAATCCAGGGTGTGATTTCAAAAGGTGGGATATCTGAGGAAATGTGTTTAGTGGTTTGAGGTTTGGCTTTGCATGTGAGTATCACAAAGAGAAGCAGGCAGGGGTGGATGGGAGTAAAAGGGGAATACAGAGGAGGGAGAAGAGACCCATGCAATGTGAACCTTGGGTGCACCCCTTCCTCCACACCAAAGGGCTCCAGTTCCATCCCCAGGCACAATCCTCTGTCTCAGATTCACTGTGTCAGTCCGTGGACTGCCTAGTACTATTTAATCAGAGCAGCTCTACTTGCAGACCCAAGAAATGGGCATTGAATGGATTCCTGTGGTTGGCTTAGACCCGTTCTACTAGGCTCTGATCCCTGCCGTGCCATCCCTAGAGTCGTCTCAGATGGAACAGCTGCTGGATCAGAATTAGGAAGGATTTTTTCCTAGCCATAAGAGTCCCTCCATGGCTTTTCCCTCCAGTGAAGGAAATCCCACAAAGCAGGGATCTGGAGCGGGAACTGGAGCAACCTTTTGTCATGGTTTTCCCTCCAATGCATGCCAGATGAAGACTCCCTCCCCCACCACCATCCCCACACACCATCACCACTCACAGAGAGAGGGGGGAATTACCTGTCAAAACCAGCTGAAGCTGCTTCCCTTTCTTCCGGAGTCTGGAACCTGCACCTTGGAGGCAGCCAGACATCAGGGACAAGAAGCAGATGGTGGGCTGAGAAAACAGGTAATGATGCCTCTTCTCCTTCACAAAGAAGCCTTCTCCAGAGCAGAAGCTCTTCCCTGTGCAGAAGCCCAGAGAAATTCTCCCCTTCCTGCTCACTCTAATTCCTCAAGAAACGTGGAAAAGCAGCACAAAGAAGCTGGAGAAAGACTGGAAACACCTCTGAGCTGCCAACTCAAACGATCATCCTCTTCAGCTCTTGCTCCGGGTCACCCTCTCCGCCTTACGTACAGCACCAGCCCGGGGTCTCTAGGTTAAAACAAATGTTCTCCCCCATCCCACCCCCCTTGCTTTTCCAATTCCACCCCAGCCCACAACAAACAGCAGCTCACTGGCTCTACAGCCATGTAACCCAACCCCAGCCATTGTTCCCCTTCCACAAGGTCTATATTTGACTTTGCAGCAGCACCGTGGCTGTGCATGTGTGTGTGTGTGCATGTGTGTGCACTCTCTGCACACACACACTCTGATATTTGTTCAGAGCCTCATTCCCCAGATGCCCGGGATTGCTTAGAAATAGCTTCCATGGGTAGTAGGTGTTTGTGCCTTCAGCGGGGAAGTGGAGGGGGCAGACAAAAGAGAAGCAGGGAGGGAGTGAGAGTTGAAGGCAGAAAATCTCCTGGCTCTTTTCTTGCAATTTGCACCATCTCGATGCTCTGCCACACTGTGGCGCATGGCCAGGCTGGCAGACAGCAATGCATGCACTCAGCAGTGGAACTGATGGCATATCTGGGGAATGATGGAGAAAAGGACAAGCCATGCTCTTGGTGACTCTATCTGGTGTTACCCTGCCCCAGGTTTTGCTCTCTGGTAGCAAAAGTGCAATTAAGCCTCCAAAAACTCTTCAAATCTTCCCAGGCTGAGACCACCAGAAATGCCACTTGGAAGTACCCAATTCCCCATGCCTGGTGGGTTTGCAAAGGGTGCCTCAGGGAATGGGAGCTGCCCTTGGATTCACCTTCCAACGTTCCAGTATTGCGCTAAGAGTAGCCATCCTAGTCTTCCCCAGGATGTATTTTGTATTTGCCCAAAGCCTCCAGGAATGCTGCCGAAGTCCAATGTCATGGTCCCTGTGACCCCAGAGTATCTGGGAACACTGCCTAGACTTGGCATGAGCTTCTTTTATTTGCTTTTTTTGTGACCTGCCAGGATATAAGGCAAAATGAGAAAAAAACACAATCCAAATGAATGACAGGTATGATTACTTTCATCCTAAACACTGATGATCCAGTGATCTCATTGCCACTGGGTAACAAGGAAAAGCATTCATTTAAAAAAGCCTGACTAGACATTTATATAGACAAGGAGAATAAATAGCAATGAACTCCAAAGAGCTATAAACCCTCTTGCTCCAGGGTATTGAAGATGAGTTCTAGGTGATGGTACAAGGAGCAACTTTCCACACGGCAGATTCTGCAGTAATTTTGTGCAAGGCAATGTTTGTACCTTTCTTTCCCTGAGCCATGCAGGCCCAGCCCTGGGAGACAAAGGATGCTAGGCATGGATAAGCACCATCCATGCATACCCACTGCACACATGTACCATTAGCGAAGCCAAGGTGGGATGAGCTGTCTGGATGCCCTGGTGGTGCCTGTGAGATGTCCTGGACAGGTGATTCCCGGCTGCTCAAAGGCAAGTGTCAGCCTCCATCCAAGCTTCTGATCATCAGCTTGCTTCTCCTCCTCTGAGAGCCAGATGCAGGGAGCTCTCATCACCAGGGCTGCTGCTTCCTGAGGGGCGGTCTGCACTCTCCACTGGCCTCCAGGCAGCTGCTCTGTTGGGACTAACTAAAATCTGACTGCCCGCTGGACTGTTTCACTAAAACAGAACCTCTGAGTGTGGGAGACTGCATGTGTCATTGTGATGGACCTGAGTTCAGTACCTGACAGCCTTCAAACCTGCTGAGAGGAGCAGCAAAAGTAAGCTTAAATCACATGTTATTTTGAGATACAGATTCCTCAAATCCACCCTCAGTACTTTGATCCAAGACAAGACAAAGGCATCAGGGGAAAAATAATTTAAAAAGAAAGATTAAATACTAGAGGAAAAAGACCTAGACTTGAAGGGGGGGGGGGGGGGGGAAAGAGAGTGACATATATATGGAGGGCAGTTAGAGAAAAGAGGTTTTACCTGTGTCCCCACAGCTCAAAAGGCTGAGTAAACCCCCTTCAAAAAACCTTCATGAGTTCATGAGAAGGCATAGGATCTTGTTTCGCACTGTGATTTCTGGCTTCCCTCTAGGTGCATGTACAACAGCTAATGTCAGGGCTCTCCCAGGGGCACTGATTCAGGGGGTGTATCCATTCCCCCACCTGCCTCCTGCTGCCAGGAGGAGGTCTGGAAGGGCTGGAGTGGGAAGGAGATGTCTGCCAGGCTTTCCCTTTGCTGGCACACACCCGTGGGTGCCTCAAAGCCCATCTCCAGCTATGCGGTCTTCCTTTGCCTTTCCAGCTGGCAGCTCTAGCAATGAAACCTCTTAATCTCATGAGAAGCACACAAGCATTTAATGGGAGACTCTTGAAGCAAATCTTTTTTGCTTTCTCACTGCTTGCCTCTGAACTTGCTCCTGGGTGTTTACAGGGGATAGCATATCTTGGTGTTTGCAGTGAAACCTGGCAGGAGAGCCTGTTGCAGAGAATGTCAAGGTCATTTCATGAAACTATGGCCTGTGCTTAGAAAGACTTGAACCCTGGCTGCAGAGGAGTCCATAATTAGCAGCCCCAGGGGATGTGGACGAGTGTTGGGCGGGAGGCTAATTGTAGACTGACTGTCTCCTTGGCCTTCAGCAGCTCCCGTGAAGCGGAGAAGTGGTGTGCTCAGCCAAGCACCAAGCGTGTCCTAGGGAAAGGTAATTCCTCCCTGGCCTGCCTGGACCCGTCCCTATAAACAACAAGAACTCCACAGAGAGAGCAGTGCTGCAGATTTCATGGAAAAAAAAAGTCTTTGTGAGTTGGAGGCGCATGCTAGCCACACAGAAGGGCTCTTTGAGAGACAACACACAGCCATGTGTGTCTACATGATAGAGTACACGAGTCCCTGCTCTGCCTCAGAGGGCTTGGGAGATCAGCTACTCCCTCCCCATCTGTGTACCGTGGCGAAGTGCCAATCCCCGCAACCCCAGTGTGTAGTGTCCTCCCCTTGCACATGGCAAGCACTGTGCCCAAACCCGGATGAAGCCCTGTCTGCCTGCACACACCAAGGAGAGCTGGTGTTACACCTAATCCTCTGCCACCTCCCCATATGTTCCAGTAGACATCCTCCCCCTTCCTCTCCACATACTTTTAACTCAGTTCATTTCAAACACTTTATTAGCATGACAAGCTAAACAAGTTTTGACGACGGGGAAGGGAGGCAGAGCCCCTTGAGTCTTGGTCTGAGGCTGCCACAGTGACTCCAGCCTTTGCTTTCCATGGGGTTTTGCCTTGCATTGGAGCAGCCATCCTGCCTGTCAGGCACATTCTCTCCACTCCTTCACCAAGGTAAATCACTGGCCCAGGAGGGCCCTTCAGTCTCTGCTGCACAGCAGCACTCATGCTGGATTTAGTTCCCAGTGGGGTGAAGAATTTACAGTGAGCTTTGGTGGGGCTAAGGTGAGGCTGCCGGGAGGAGAAACTGTGCAGTCCTGGGGCAGCTTCTTCTGTAGGGAGCTGACCTCGAAGAGCAGTGGTATCTGTGGTGTGGGCCCCAGCTGGGAACTGAATTTTTCTGGAAAAAATACCCTGTATAAAGTCACAGCCCAATACCTGGTCTCTTGCAGAGCCCTGCAACTGTGCAGAGTAAGAGTTGGAGGCACCTGTAAAGGGCTCAGTGTAAGAGCTGGGATTGTGGCATGGAGCTGGCGGTGAGCAGAGAAATGAGTGGGATGCCACAAACAAATATTTGAGGTCAGAAAATCCCGATTTCAGCTGCCTGCCCCCAGGAGTGATGCAGCCAGCACAAAGTGAGTGCAAAGAGCACGAATACACCACTGCCAGGCTCTGCGCTCTGTGCCTCACATCGAGATACTGCACCTCAGCAACAGGCAAGAGCTCACTGTTGCTGCACAATTTTGTGGCTAGTTAGAAATGGCCAGTAGGGGTCACTGATATATATTTGTTTTATTCTATTTTTATACACGCACATTTACAAATATATAGAAGACTTGCATAGGCAGAAATTGTAATGGGCAAGCATTGATGTGCAGTGTATTCTTCAAGCATAGAGGCTGAGGGAAAGTGCCCCTATGCATGTCTGAAATACCAGTGTGAGCTGTACATCATGCTCTGCTCAAACCCATGATGGCATTAAACCACCGAGCTGTGCCAAACACTGGGGTGCTGCAATGGTGGATTTTTGTCAATGTTCCCCACTTCTGCCTTCATCTTCTGTTTCATATTGCCAGAAGTGCTTTGATTGAGATTGAAAAGATTCAGAGATTCAAGCCTCAAGGGCAGGATATTGTGTCTGCTTGTCTTTCTGTGCAGTGCCCAGCACAACTACATCCCAACCACAGTGGGTGCCTTTGGGCAGTCCCCATAAGAAAAACAGCATTTTGGGTTGGGTTGGGTCAGCACTGTTTTGCTCTTCAGTCACCAATGCTGGGGAATATGTTTGCTTGTGAAAAGACTCCAGTGGTTTTTTGATGGTTGAATCTCTATTAAACTGAAAATTCAGTCCTAGCCCTCATTCTTACGTGGTGGGATGGCCTGAACTATACACGTGGGTATGTTTTTAGCAACTGTTTTATTGGCGGGTTGGTTGTATTTGTCTGGTAGGTGTATGCTCCAGGCATACTGGCAGAATGTGTTTGGCTGTCCAATTCAGCAACCACAGACTTGTTTGACTGTCACAGGCTGGCAGTATTTCACTGATCTTATTGTTCCTGAAATGCTGTTAGTTTTGGGTGCTGAGCTCCTCTTGTATTGGCATATCCCAGAGTGAAAACTCTGCTCAAACTAAGTCTCAGCTCTTTTGGTTTTGCTGGGCTTATCCATCTAAGAAAGATCTTTTGCTTCTGAAGGTTTCCCAGCTGATGTCTACTGGGGAATCCTCTGTGCAACTGGAGTTAGAGAAGTAGCTGAGGAGGCAAGTGTTTAATAGAAGTCTCTTCACCACTGCAACTCTTAGGCAGGTGACAGCCTCCAAGTCAGCCACCAAGGGGCTGTCCGGCACCCACCATCTTCCTCATTTGATCAGGTTTGATGGAAATCTTGAGAGGACCAAGCCTGCACTGCCTTCTTCTGGTGGGGAGACATTATGTCTGGCATCTCCTTTTTCACTAGGCAAGACCATAGGCACTTCAGAAGGATTTGTCCTTCCACAGGGTGGCACCTGCCCCTCCAGGGGTTCCTTTTATTCAGTTACAAGGGTCTATATAAAGTGCTGCCAGCTGGAAAGTATTTTGAAGAGATTCCTCCCTGCTCTTCACCAAGGGTCATAAATTCAGCTGGTATTTGAGAGAATCTCAAATGTACTTCCAGAACTGTTTGCTGAGGGCTTTACATCCGCCAGAGGCCCCTTAAAATAAAAGGATTATTGGGAGTCAAGTGTTAGATTACCTGGTGCTTGTTAATTGAACTTCAGAGGCTTTAGCGAGCAACTGGCTCCAGCAGGGAGCTGCACTTTGGTATTAATGGTGTTATATAAATGAATATAATGTAACTTAGCGTCATGCTTCTGCATCATGTCACATCTCTGGGCTCAGGGCAATGGTGAGTCCAGCTCGCAAGCGTACCGGATATGGGGAAAGGCAGGGCGGATGTATGTGGAGAGGAAGCAGGATTGGGAATCAAGGCCTTTGGGATCTGAGGGAAGAGTGTTTTTTGGTGCTCGGAGCAGGTGACTGGTGCTCAGCCAGCCCAAGCCGAATTCCTGTCTCTCTTTGGTGGTCTGACCTTGAGATCTGATTTTGGGAAGAGCTGAGTTTAATGGAAGCAGTAAATGACAAGACCATCTGAAAATCAGCCTCACTTCTGCATTCAGGGCTTATTTCACCTAGACTTGTGAAAAGTTTGAAGATCCTACTCTGACAAGTCACTAAAAGAAGGCAAAGTACTGTAATCATTGCTGCCATCAGTGCTCACCCACGGAAACCTGAACAGACCACAGCTGTGAAGGCTCCAGGGCAGCAAGGCCCGGTGGAAATGAGAAACCTCATCAGCTATGAAAATTTCATCAGCTGGCGCTGTGGAAGCAAGAATCTGGAAGTGCAGAGCAGATGGGCAGCCTGGATTCTTGGAGCCATTGTCCTTCTGCTTGTTATCTGACTCCAGCACAGGGAGGATTTGGAGAATTTATGGGGGTACAAGTACCGAAGGCTTTCTTGAAATATCCCTGGCTGACGCGTGGTGTTGTGCAGACGGCCCTTGCTGGGCGCTCAGCAGACGTTTTTGCACAATATTCCCAAGGTCATGGAAGTGGGGTCCTGCTGAGCACCTGTCTTTTATTGTGTAAGAGAGGGGACCATTTGAACAGAGTTTGCAGTACTGTGAGCCTGGTACTACCTGAATGTAAATCTGAAGGCTTTGTAAATGTAGCAGTACATTGAAGAACATCATGTAAGTTCTATCAGGACTTTTCTGAACCAGGCAAATTTCCTCAGGACTAGGCTCCATTGTTTACTGTGTGAATCATCAATTCATGAGATGTTTGTGAAACAACAGGATATGGAAGCAGTGGGTAAGTAAGTCTATGCACTTACTTAAATGAAAAGCATGAAAAGCAATGGAAAAAGTACCAGTCTGCTCTCAGCATTGAATAAATGGGGTGATTTTGTTAGAAATTGATGTACTGATTAAATATACTGATTTTTCAAAGACCCAAGACTGGAACAAGACAGAGGAAGATTTTGCAAATGAATACCGAAGCACACTCACAAATTGTGTCAGGGTTTGACTAGCTCTTGCCTGGCACACGCTGTCCTCAGCACCTCTCCTTTAAGAAGCAGACAGTTGTTCTTGGGGGGTTTCAGGTGGGTTTCTCCATTTGCTACTTCACCTTTCTCCCTCCCTCTCCACCTGGTCCCACTGTTGAGTTTCTATTTCCCTAGCGACAGGCTGGGATACGGCCCAGGCTGTCGGGTCGTTTCCCAGAACACGGGACACGTAGGAAGGGGCAGGAGCGGGTCCCGCCCCCCGGCACTGACGGCGGCCGCTCTCGTCCCGCCGCCCCTGAGGGTATTGCCGGGTCCCGGGGCAGGCGGGAAGGGGCAGGGGCGGTTCCCGGTTCCCGGCCCCCGGCACTGACGGCGGCCGCTCCCGTCCCGCCGCCCCTCAGGGTATTGCCGGATCCCGGGGCAGGCGGGAAGGGGCAGGGGCGGTTCCCGGTTCCCGGCCCCCGGCACTGACGGCGGCCGCTCCCGCCCCGCCGCCCCTCAGGGTATTGCCGGATCCCGGGGCAGGCGGGAAGGGGCAGGGGCAGTTCCCGGTTCCCGGCCCCCGGCACTGACGGCGGCCGCTCCCGCCCCGCCGCCCCTCAGGGTATTGCCGGATCCCGGGGCAGGCGGGAAGGGGCAGGGACAGGAGCAGGGGCGGTTCCCGGTTCCCGGCCCCCGGCACTGACGGCGGCCGCTCCCGTCCCGCCGCCCCTCAGGGTATTGCCGGATCCCGGGGAGGCGGGAAGGGGCAGGGGCGGTTCCCGGTTCCCGGCCCCCGGCACTGACGGCGGCCGCTCCCGCCCCGCCGCCCCTCGCGCTGCTGGGAGTGCCCCGCCCCGCCCCCCCGCGCGTGCCGTCCGATGACGCAGCCGCGCCGCGACGTGGGGATTCCGCCGGATTACCCGGCGTGCCCCGCGGCAAAATGGCGGCCTAAGGCGTGAGCGCGGGGCCGGGGCCGGGCGGGGGCAAAGTTTGGGGCGGGCCCGAGGCGGGGCCGAACCGAGGCCGAACCGGCCGCAAAGTCACTGGGACCCCTGGTGGAGCCGAGCCCGACCGGGTCAGAGCCGGGCTGGGGCTCCGGGGGCGGGGAGCGGGATGCGCGACCGGCTGGGGACGAAGCCCCGGGCGGGGCCCCCTACGCTCCTGGGCCTCTGCGGGCTTCGGACGGTGGCCAGCAAGCGGGGTGGGCCTTTCTGTCCACGAGTGTGGCGAGGAATTGTAGAGTTCCCCGAGGACAGCGCGTTCTGGCGGGTCGCACCGCGGCCGGGGGTTCAGCCAGGTGGGGCGGGGGTTGGGTGCGAGGGGCCGGCGCGGCCCCAAGGAAGGGACGGTCTCCGTGGGGAAGGGTGGTGATGCCAACGCCTCAGTCATCAGGGCGTTACGGAGCTCTTCCTCCCGGGGAGAGAGCCGTGTCAGGGAGCAGTGCAGGCACGGGATCGGCAGGCAGAACCTGGTCCTCGCAGCGTGTAGCTGTTTCTGAGTGACGGAGAGTTAGGTGGTGTGATGGAGACTTAGATGGTGTGGAGGATGAGAGAGCAGTATCTCTGCAGGGAGCGTTGCTGGAGTAGGAGCAAAGTGGAACAAGTCTGGGCCAGCAGCTGTGTTAAAGAACCAGAGTGTGACTGGCAGAGGCAGGGTTAGAAGGGAAGAATCAGCATTCCTCTGGTGTCAGACTCGGCTGGGGTTAATGGGAAAAATTCTCTGCCAGCCTGGACATCCTCTCTAGTGCAAGGGATGCTTTCCCCTCTAGAACCAGTGTGCAGCCTCTGAGAACATGGGGAGACTTTAAAGGAAAACAGATGAACAGTAAATGCTGTACTGCTTCTGGCTCTGAGCTTGAGCCCTCTGTGTAGAGCGGAGTAAAGGATTGAGTGCTAATACACAAATTTTTGAGTGCGCATGAGGTAGGCATCAGGGTGTGCAAATGATACACAAATCTGGCAAGGCTGAGAATGACCTAGATCTGAGAGATGCCAGGTAGATCTTGTCCACTGAAAAGAATCATCCATCACAGGTAGACAGTTCTGTGCCAGTGAAAGCTTTTCAGAGCTATACTTTTCTGTTTTACAGATTCAGAGAAGGAACTGGGATAAAGGACCTATATAAAATGAAGCCATGAATTCTTACTAAAACGTCAGACAGCAGGTAAGAAAGTCAGGAATGAGCTGATGCTGAGTCAGACTGTGGTCTTTTTGTACCACTACTGGAAATTTTTGAGAACATATGAACCACATACGTGAAACAGTGGCCCTCTTTGTGATGTTCTCTGCATCATAGTAGGCCTGTATTGCCAGAATTGAGAGGCCAAGGGTGTCAGTGAAATGGGAGTGATCCTGAGAAATTCAGCAAGAGCTTCTGGAAAGAAAAGTTCAATTAAAGATTTAAGCCAGTGCTCTTGACATGCCATCTGGGAAAGCGATCTTAAATGTGCTCTTATCAGTGCCAAAGTAGCCATTGTGTCTGTATAATTCATAAGGGATCTGCCCAGCCATAATCCAAATGAAATCCTTTCTGATGATCCTGCTCTTGCAATAGTGGCAATGTCAGAGTTAGGTGATTCTAGTGGCCCTCTGTTCTGTCAGGTTATTTGTTCCACCATGTTATTTTTCCACACAAATTTTAACTGTTCCTGTGATGGGTGGTGCAGGTACCTGAACTCACTGTTGAGATCCAGTTTAGAGGAGCAATTGTTTGTACCACAGCAGCTGTTTTTTTGATTGTACACTGTCAGATCACCTTTATAACAACTCCTTTCTTCTTCACTTCCTAGTGGATCACTGCAGAAGCACCTATATCCTAGCAGTGCTTTGCATACAGTGTGGTTTAGCTTCTGGGTGTTAAATCAGCATTTAAGCTACCGGGTCTTAGCTCTGGAATCGAGAGGAGTTTTTCATTCCTTCCCAGGCACCAAGTGCTCTTGAAATCCTGTGAATGCATTTCAGCAGGGCCAGTGGAGTTCCAAAGGGCAGCCCATGGTTATCTTCATCTTTAATATTAACAAGGCATTGGGTCAGGAGGGGATGAGTTACTTGCCAAGACCTGTTGCCTCTTCAATCCAAACCAGCTTTCTGAACTAAAGATGACCTTGCATGCTTTTCCACTCTGTTTCAAGTTGTTTGTTGGCTGCTGCTAAGTCACTTGCTTTGCAGCCAACAAACCCTCAGTTCTTATCTCTGCCATCCACCCTAAATACAGTCATGGTATAGCTTGTCAGGGAGATAGGCTAAAGCCTTGAAAAAGGTGTAGTCTTTTGCAAATCTGCCTGCTTCTTGTCCCAGAGCAGAACAAATGAAGTTAGATGGGACAAATGATTTTTGTTCAGCATGCTGGTCTGAATGGTACCAGAGCTGGCTTGGAAAAAGGGCTTGTGGCAGCTGGTGTGGCATAAAAAGTGTTTTTAAAAAGGCAAAGAAAACTAAGCTATTTGAGAGGTAGCAAAGAAAACAAGTTTTAGTAAAATGTAACTGTATTTTTTGGTAGTTGATTTCATGCTTGTGAGTCTTAGAGGCTGATGGTTTTTCTGAAGGTGAACTCCCTAACCTGTTAAAATGTCTGCCATATTTTGTGGAGAATCCACTGAAAACTGGATTCTGATATTTCCATGTGTCACCACATCTACAGTGTAGACCTGAGAAGCAGTTCTGGAGGTTAGGTCCTGACAAATTTACTGTGTTATGTATTAGTTTTCACGGGCCTTGCTTCTCCAGTACAGAGTGACAACTCTCTGCCTTACGTATTGCTGGGAGAAATGCAACATGTAGAGGTCTCAAATGAGCCTGCATGTGATGCAGATTGAGGGTAGGATTCCTCTGCTAATAAATGAGGATCTGGCTTGACACCTTTTTGATTCATCTTGCTCTTTTTACTGGGCTTGTCAGGATCTGCAATTCTGATAATAGAGCAGATTTTCTTGACCGTTTGACTTGATTAATGCTTTGAGAGTAAATTTAAGGTCCTGAAACTGGGTATATTCATCTCCTTGCTGGAGAGTTTTTGGTTGGGAAGGTACCTCCTTTCTGTATGACATCCTGAGCTTTGGAGAGAGAATGCTTGTTGGCATTGATGCCATCTGTATTTCAGATCACTAGTAACTGGGTAAATACGATCCTCTCTGAGATTCTTTTACGCAGGACTGCAAAGGAACTATGCGTGTAACCTATGCAAACAGGACGAATGCTTTAGGGCATGAAATCATCCATCCTGTTTCCCTGCCAGTTCCCCTACCTGAGGGCTTTTCCTTATATCTAGATTGGCTGAATCTGTAACTGTAGTAGGAAGAATGTTACTTTTTAAAGTTGAAATACCTTTACAGCTCATTGGAGGGGAAGGGCGATGTTATGGTCAGAAAGATACCTAATATCTGCCATAGATTTATTGTGTTCAGATCATTACTGTTTTTTACTCTTCATTCTTTGCTTGGCAATGATTAAAACCAGTCTTAGTAGGGATTTGAGGATGAACCCGTAAGTGTGTAGATGCTTAGATACTGTGGTGTTGAATGCTTTAGTAAAGCTCGGTGGAGGAGGAATGGAAAGGTATTTCAAGCTCTGACTTCAAAATGAAGCAGAACCCTGTGTGAGCCATTGTCCTCTGTATTCTATAGCATGGTGAAATTGCTATGGAGTGCAAGTCAGGCCCTGCCTTGTTCAAGGCAAGGGGGCACTCTGAGACCTCACCGTTTTTGCTTTACCAGGAACTATTTGCTTGCTTTGCTCATGTCTAACCTTGTCTGAATATTTTTGACTTCAAGGACAATTTTCTCCTTTTTGCTTCATTGTTTGTTCCATTCTCGGAGTACCGTTTTCTTCATTGTCAGGATGTTCATGTATGGTTTTATGCCAAATATGCTCAGCCAGAGAGGGCCAAAAGCAGCAGCTTGCAGGATGTTTCGTAGTTGGAATGACATGAGCCAGCCTCTCCAGAGTGTCCTCCTGGGACAAGCCGCTCTTAGGAAGGAAATGGCGTGGAGAACCATGTAGGAGTGTGAGAATAACTTTGCAATGGTTGGAATGCAATATAAGCATCACTTGGGTGGGCTCAGTTTCCCTCTGCTTTTCAACAAAGCCTGAGGAAGACTGCTGTGCAGGGGTAAAGGAGCTGGAATGTATTCTTCAGTTGAGGTGAATGCAATTCAGTGAAACTGATAGGCATCAAACTGAATAATGATTTTAAAGTATTTTCACATGATGTCTAATCTGTGGAAATTCACTACCACATAATAGCGCTGAGGCTAAGAGCTGAGCAGGATTCAGAAAAGATCAAGCACTTAGGAGTGGAAATGTTCAGACTTGCTTTACTTAAAAAACTTGTTTTAGAAGGTGTATTTTTTAGACCTAATCCAATCTCTTAACAGGTAAAGGTTTGACGAAATGGCAGTGTGTTCCATAACTGTCCACTGAGACTTCTTGCTCCTGCTACTAAACCACCTTAATGTATTGGTCTGTGTCAGGGGCAAGGTATTGAATCACTTATGTGCTATGTTAGGTTGCTTGCTGACCTTGCTTTTTGTGGTAACTGCATTATGGGGAAGAAAAAAAAAGAAACAACAAATCACCAACCAAAGAACAAATCCACAAAGCACTGCAGCTGCTGTGATTAGTCCTGGTAGTTGAGGATTTTAAGCTGGTGAAGACAGGGTCTGTGGAAAGATAGTGTGGTTCCTAGAGGAGGACCGTCTTACTGATAAAAGTGGAGATGTGCAGCTATTGTCTTTTCATGCTGAGTCGTCAGGCAGAGCACTTGCCAAGGGGAAAGAATGTGTGGAGTTTGGCCTCTCCACGATGCAGTCTTGTTGTGGACTTTGGTCTGTAAGGTGTCTGAAAGGCAGGGCTTAAAGGCTGTTCAAGTGAGTTCTGGTATGTTCTAGTATGAGCCTCAATGTACTAATGTGTGTGAAGACAGTTTATGTCCTGTGCTCCTGTCCAATCTGTTGAGGATCAGGAGAATCATCAGTGCTGCAAGTAGGTATAAATTCAGTTTGATGCACAGGCTAATAAAGATAAGTGGCAGTGGCATGAAGATATGTATAAAAAGCTGTGTGTTTGTAATGTTTGCCTAAATGCAAGGGGAACTGAAGGAAAGTGTTTGTGTAGTTTCAGAGACAAGCCAAGAGATCCCTGTATGGGCCCTATGGGCTTCTTTGGGAACAACATGTGCTTTAGGGCACATGTCCTTAACCCTTTTGTGGCAGGGCTAACAGCTGAGAGTAAAGAGTTACTGACTTTCACAGAAGTTTTGTATTGCTGCTAAAGTAAAATGGTCAGGATTAGAAAGTAAGTTTTCCTGCAAGGCTTAGACTGATTTCTTTTAGGCAGAGAGTATCTGACCAGCTTCTGGTGGCAAGAGAAAACTTGTTTAAATTTTTGGTTTCTTAAGGGTTAGCAAATTCAGACGTGGAAGTCCCACAGTGACTTCTATGTCTTTGGTTGACTTCTGTATTTGTATTTTAGCTCTGTGATAAAGCTGGCTTTGGGAATGTTGTAGGAGTCATAACTGGATTTTCTTACTCTTGTGTTTAAAGTCTCAGTTGTCCAGCTGTGTTAATGTAGCACTCATGCACAAATGGTTCTGAAATCAAAAGGGACAGATGAAGTAGTCTAACTATTGAGGAATTACACATAGGCTCATAAAAAGCCTAAGGCGAGTTTTACTTTATAGCATTTGTTTCAAAAGAATATAAGTTATTTTCCCAAGGTAATAATTAGATAATTGTTGTGGCTGTAAGGTTTTTGACCATTATTTTGGCATATGCTACTCAGAGTAACTGGTTTTAGACCTGCATATGTCTTACTTCACAAGCTCTCTGCAATTCTCAAAGATGCTTTGCTGCTCTGTCTCTTACATCAGATTTCTTCCTGCAGCTTTAGTGTTCATTAGTGATGACTCTACTGCTGCCCAACTAGAAGATTAAAATATACTAGGGAGATGTGTTGAAATCTGGTGTCTCTCATAACTGAATAGTGATTGCAGTTAAAGCTACTGTTCTGTTTTCCCTTTAGTATTTTATTTATATCTTTTTCATTATGGAGAATGCTTCTCCCTTCTCTTTTATCTATGGGAGATTGGTACCCAGTGTATTGTATGGAAAGCATTTTCAAATGGGGGAAGAAAGTGGAAAATGACAGGATTTTTGTGCTTAAAATTAAGTTGTTTTGAGTAACCTTTCTTGAGAATGGACTTCAAGCTTACATCCTGCCTTTAAGTGCATTTAGTTTTCTGAGCAGAAAGTGTCTTGTGCACTAAAGTATGCAAAATATCTTTATTTCCCTTTTAAAATTTAAGCATTGCTTACACTACAGTTATGTGAATACTGGGAAATGAAAACTTTGCTCAGAAGGGTTTTCTCAGGTAACTGCATTTTGCTGGAGATACACTCTGTTATTAGATGTCTGTGTAGGCACTCAATCCAATTTCTTCTATGACTGATGTGGAGAGTAGTTTTTGGCAAACGTCTGATACCAGTTTGGTTTGATTCCTGAAAGCAAATCACCCTTGCTGAGCTGCAGAAATTTGGTAGATTCTACTTATAAGTGTATTCATTTTTCCATGATTAGACGATGCCTTTGCAAATAGGTCCCCAGGTGTATCTGAAATGGCTGTAACAGAATTCAGTGTTGTCAAGGCCCCAGCTGGATGGGTCTCTATTACTGTGTAGCTCCAGAGATGATTTACTGCCTGACTGACAACTTGCAATATAAACATTAGTCCAAGCATGATCTTGTCCCAAAACCCCGCCTACGCAGGGAGCCAGGAGTCTTCCTGCCACACGCCATAAATCGTTTATGGTTCGCTCATGCCCGTACATTTGAAAAGCAGCTGTGGAGTGGGGATTAGCAGTTTGCAGAAGGCCCGTGCGGGGCTAAATTAGGGTCTCTTGCTCTGGTGGTGAATACCAGTGTTGGAATAGCAGGAGTGCTTCTCAGCAGTGGAAGGCAATTTACTCTGGCAATGGGGGTGGGTACAGGGTATCTTTGAGGGTACAGCAGCCAGGAGAGAGCGTTGGATTGCAATGCTCCAATTTGAGCTTTGATGTCTGATTGATAGCTGCCCAGCACTGTGTGGGGTTGAACAAGTCATTGTTAGTTCTGTGGGTTTAACATTTTATTTATATATTTATTATTTCTACGTATTTTACACATATATATAGAGACACAAAATGTAAGCCTACTTCTGTCTCCTAGGAGCTGAAGGATGATTGAGTTTTTCAGTGTTTTTTTTTTACAGTGTGAAGAGTGATTTCCCTTTTGCTAGCCCACGATAGCAGAATCAAATTATATGCAAGGCCATTTGGGGCTTCAGAACTAATTTTAAGCTTTTATAAGAAGTTTTACTGTGCCACTTGGATTTATTACAGCTTTGCAACTTCATCTCCCAAAGGAAAACTATTTTTGTGCTGGCTGCAATAATTTAAATTACCTCCTGGAGCTTCTAATGACTAACTCGTGTTTATGGTGAAAGCTTCCCTGAAAGCACAATCTGTTTAGTAGTATAACTCTAAATGTATTGATGCTTTATATCAACGGCAAGAACATCGGAGCCGAAAGTCAATTGGTACCTTCAAGTCTTCCTGTATTAAAGAGAATATGCAAGTTTTGCTGTACAGATGGGACTAGACAGTACAGTTCAGAGATCTGTGTGCTGGCTGAAGGACCAGCTGCTGAGTAAAGCAGATATAAGTAGATCATTTTCAGCTGGGTTGGTTACTCATTAACGAATCCTTTCTTGGGTGGGTTGGGTAAGAATCCGGGTGGAATGTGTCAGCAGTGTGTCCCCTCTAGATGCATTAGCTGAACATGAGTGCTTCCAGACTGTACCATGACCGTCCATGGGGCCACGAGTGGGCTCTGGGTAAAGCAGGTGATTGTTTCCAATACCACACAATTAGGAGATTTACTATTTTCTTGAAGCTTCTGCATGTGCTTCTCTCTCAAATAAGACCATGTTCCTGGAGCTTTCTGCTGTGCTCGCTTCTGTTGGAGGTTTGGGGAGAGTAGCTGGAAGGGCTGATCCTAGGCTTATTTTTCTTACTGCTTTTGGTGAAAGGCTCCATCTGCTGAGATGGAGGCCAGATAGCACCAAATATATTTGTGGCTGTTTGTGTGGGCATTTTGAGATTTGGAAGGCACTTTGCTGATGAGCTGTAGGTCATTTCATGTCAGATTGGCTGAGTTTCCATTGCGCTGGTTCTTTGTTGCGGCAATGCATATGGACTGTGTATGTTTGGGGATCCCTATTACCTACCTCAAATGGAGAGGGCATTCCTCCTCTTTGCTACCTCCTCTCTCCCCACAAGAAAAAAATCAT
The DNA here is from genome assembly GCF_031753505.1 of Anomalospiza imberbis. Lineage (NCBI taxonomy): Eukaryota > Metazoa > Chordata > Aves > Passeriformes > Viduidae > Anomalospiza > Anomalospiza imberbis. Next base: position 77,937,808 of record NC_089683.1, on the reverse strand, counting down.
CACCTGGAGAGCTGTTAACCTCCAGATTGAATTAGATGTTTTGCTGTTACTTATGTAGACCTTTCAGATGCATACTGAGCTTAGAGAGGGGCGTGGATATGTGATCGTATTTTGAGCTTTCCCTCCTCCTCCGTGTTTTTGATACTGAAGTTGGAATTCACCCTTCCCTTTCCCCGGGAACTGATGTGAAGGAATTGCTGTCACCCAGAGCAAAGCTCAATCCACTTTGCCTCGAGGCCCTGCCTCTCCAGGTTAGGACTTTGCCTGACTTCTGTGGGCGACAATTTGTTTATGAGCTTTTGTTACCTGAATTTTGTGGTGTGGGTCTGAGGGGTACTACTGTTCTGAGGGGTAGTACTGGAAATCTCAACTCAGCCCAGATAGGGAAGGGGAGGGATAGAGTTAGTACAGTTAACTTATCCCCCCCCACACCCTCCTTTCTTCCCTGTTTCCTCACCTGCCCAGCTGTGTAGTAGGTTAGCAGTACGTGTCTGTTCTTATTCTTATGAAAGTAGACTTTGTTCTCTGAAGACTGCTAATCATGCCCCATGGGGGTGTAATCAGTTATAAGGTATTTAATACAGTGCAGGCGGGAACAGGCTGCCTGGCCGGGCTGGCAGATTGCAACACTACAATTATAAAGGGCCCCTTTCCCCCACTCACCCACTCACCGGTGGCAGGATGAGGGTACCTTGAAACAGTATTGAGTCTATGAAAAGTAAAGATGTAGTGGGGGAAGGGAGAAGAGAGGCTGTAGAGGCAAGCTCCTATTCTGGGAAACAGGCAGACCTACATTCTGTGAGAGCTGCAGCCATTGCGGGTTGCACTGTTGAGACTTGTGGAGTTTGGGTGCCGTCACCATCGAAGGGGATTGCACAGGGATGGCCCTTGACAATGTGCAGAACAGCAGGGGCTTCCGTCCTGTCTGGAATGGGTTTTCTTTTGGTGCTTGGGGTTGGAGAGGTATGGAGTGGTTAGAAGCCCATTCTCCTGCTTGCAGTGATTTAGACACCTAATCTGTAAATCCTGCCAGATTTCTATTTATATCTTGGATATAAATCTATTGGTAAATTTGCCTTTCATGCCTCATTCTTCCAAGTACTAGAGCTACTGCAGTTTATGAAGGGAACAGGTAGCCTGAGGCCTTGAATTTCAACAGGCGAGAGAAAGTCTACTGGACCTCAGTCTGGTCTGTTCTTGCTACTTAATATCAGAGCATTTCCCTCTGTGAGGGCCTTGAAATGCACATGTGGGGTGTGGAGCAGCTGGGCCGCAAGCCTTATAAATCATCCCTGCTCCAGCAGCCTGCTAGATGCATAGGTATGTCTCTGGAGCTTATGGCTACATTGACCTTTCCCCTTTGAGGCTCCCTAGAGGTTACAGTGTTTCAGCCCTTAATTGGTTCTTCTGAATTGTCTGACAATGTTTTGTGTCTGTTACATTCGAGTCGGGTATGTTCTTACTGCAGTGCTCTTGAGAGTGTTGGTTTTCCTATTTGGTGCTGAGAGAGCACTGGCTGTTCAGTCTCAGAGATAGTCCTTAGCACTGGGATGGATTTTTAAGGTTTTCAGGAGTGGGTTGTTGTTTAGTTATGTTGCACAGAGTAAGTGCAGATTTACAATGTGGGGAGATCACAATATAGACTTGAGAATTCTGCTGATAGTTTCACATCTGAGGCATCCCCCAGAGTAACTTCATATTTGAGAATGTGAATTCTTTAGAAAGCTTTAGGATTTGTAGGAGTGCCACATGTAGGAGGAATAATGTTTTTTCTGACTAGAGCAGAGAGTCTCTTTGCAACTCTAAAATGATGAGGTTCTGAGATAAGAGGTTACCTGATGTCTTGGTATTTGTGCATTAAGTTTTTCTTCTCTTGATCACTGAAATGACCCAGTGTCAGTGCTGTAGTGGAAGAATGTTGTACAGTGAAGGTCAGATCTGTGTGTGTGGGCAGTAGAGACAAGCATTTACAGAAGAATTTTTGGGGTCATGAGGAAGTCCCTCCATCCCAGAAAAGCTACTTGACTTAAGATAGGATGGCTTTCTAGGAGTAGAAAAAGACCTGGATCCTTCCATGCATCCCTGTTGCCCAAAGTCAACTTCTTATTCAGCCCTGCCCCCTCAGCTCAAAAGGTGTTATATTTGCCCCTTGTCTTATAGGAAGAGTCAGGGAAATTCCTTTCCGAGGCTAGTGTACTGAGCTGTTCCTGCCCTGGACTGTGGCTACTTTCCAGCCCGGGTGGCAGCTCTTCTCCCTGTGGCTTGCATGCCCAATTGAGAACTCTCCTGCCTTGCTCTGTTTCTCTTGTCCCATTGGATCAAGAAGTTGCCTGGAGATCTTGACCCTCACACAAATGAATTAGGGGCTGAAGCTGTCGTTGGGGTCCTGACAGTGGCCATGCAGGCAGTGTGGCGACAGAGCATGGTGGGTGTCAGCAGGGTGGGTGTGTGGGCTTGCTACTTGTTTTCCTTCTCTGCCTGATGAGGAATGCAATGTGTTTGCCTTCCTTGGCCTGTGGTTGCAGCCGCATTCCTGCAGTGGGAGTCAGCACGGCGGCGGGCGGCGTGCTGTTCATGCCCCGTGGCTACATGCTTTCAGCTCCACATCAAAGGTGTATTTAGTGTGTAGCTTGTGCCATTCCTGGCCACACCTGGTGGCCTGCAGGCATGCAGGAGGTGGAGTCTGGCTGTGTTTGCAGATGGCATTCAGGGTTCAGACTTCTTGCTTGTGGAAAGGCTGGAGCTGAATCCATGCTAAACAACCCCAGGAATGCACCGGGAGAGCTGAGCGGCACAGTCACTCCAGGGGCATGTCCTAGCAGCAATGTTTCCTTTATAGCTGCAGCAAAATAACTCATGCCTGCTTTTCCAAAGGAACTGACTGTTTGCTTGGGTGTGTTGTACGGTTTAATTTACACCGATAAGCAAATTAAGGTTGGCTGGTCCCCCCTGCAGCCTGTGTGCTCTTGGCAATCAGTAGATGATTGAGTGGTTTGTGCCATCCAGCTCTGCTCGGTACATGAGATGTCTGCCTGGCTCTAGGCAGGAGTGCTTCCCCCAGTCGGTGGGTAAACATTCTGTTCCGACTTCTTCTGGAAAATCTTTCCTTTTCTACCTGGTACCCCAAGAACTGAGGACAGGAAATTTGCTGAAGGATGGCAGATCAGGATGTAGCTGTTATTTTGGGATCCTTGATATGATACCTGTTTTGAGAAATGGTCACTAGTTTGCTATGTATCCGTCATGGAAGCCATCCTTGTCCTGTATACAAATCTTTCATTTGCTTGGCACAAGGAAACGTGATCCTGTTTGGGAGCATCACTATGGGCAGCCCATAGGCAAGGCTTGTGGAAGTAACAGCAGACTGTTCTGGGTAAGCCCTGGGCTGTTCATTACCCTGTTTGCTTGGATCTTTTGCGGTTTCCCTTTTGGCAGTTTCTAGTAGCCTGAAATTCTGTGACTTGCCAGTCACTTCCTTATTAAAGTTAGTCTTCTGCAGAGGACCTCCTTACTGCCGTCCTTAGGTAGTAGCAGGAATTAAAGAATTTGCTCTCAGAGGTTCTCTGGCTTTATAGCTTAGTTTTTGCTTTTTAGCTGTTGGCACACCGCAAACAGGTCCATGCCACCCTCTCTCCAGAAGGCTGTATCACTTTTCAAAGCAGGATCTCAGTGATAGGTGTTTAAGGGAATGTTACTTGTTCCAAGGCTCTTAGCATTGTGAAACAGTTGGAAATTACTCACATTGGACTCTTCTGTCTTTTGGTTTCATGTAAAGTGTGCGTTTCATTTCAAACTAGTTGCCACTGACTCCATACATGACTATTAGGGCTTGGATGCTGAGTGAGTGTGTTGCCTGAATCTTCATTTTTCTTCCTCTGTTCTGTAGTGGCAGAATGGACAATATGCCCTGCAGCAACAGGAGGTGGTAGCAAAATATAAGTCCAAAATTGGATTGTGTGGCAGGTTCCTGACAGAACATTTAAGTGTGTATCATCCTTGCCATACTGGCTGTTTCAGCTTTGTCATGCAATATGGGCTATGGCTGCAAAGATGAAGGTCTTGTTTTGGATTACATACTGCTTCTGCTGACACTTTCCCGTTGCCAGGAAAGAAGTGAGGGAATAAGAATGAAATGGATGTGATGTTGGCCAAGGAGGAAGTACAGCTGATTATTGGCCTTTTTCCATCCTGACAGTGAGTTTTAATATGTTGTGGAGAGAAAGTAACTAACTCCTTGTTTTGGCTTCCCTGCTCTGAACTTCAAGACTGTAGGAATCCAGGCCTCTGTGCTCCTGTATTCGGGCAATGTGTTCCTCTGGCTAGAGCTGTAACCCTCCCAAGTAGCTAGATCTCCCCCTGGTGGAATAGAGAGTAGAAGGCACCGCTACGGCTGGACGGTAAAAGTGGGAATTGGTCTGATCCTGGGCACATTGAGCTGGCAGCAGATGTGGTGTTTGTCCAGTTGAGACATTCCTTAGTCCAGAGTCACAGACTCAGCAGAGCGCGCTCGTGCAGCTGCATGAAGCTGAAGGCGTGAGTGAACCACTCACTGTCAGTACTGAGCAAACACCTTGTCTGTGCAACATCTGCCTAGCTATATGCTGGCATTCCTCCATGGTCTTTGCCCTTAGATGAGCAGTGAGCTACTAGCTCTTTGGATTCTTGTCTAACACTTGACCAAAAAAAGGTACCTGGAGTGTGGTGGCTTGCTTTCTTTAAGATATCTGGGGTTTATTAGTCCTCAGTTAGACCCCCTTTGAGGATAGGTGATTTCACTTGTAGCTCAACTATTTTGCATTCCCTGCTTGCTCTCTGAAGAGCTGCAGAGGGTTTACTTATGGGGGATTTACAGGAGGAAGCCCTGTGTAGGGGAGGAGCTTGTCTGTTTAGCATTACTAAAAAGGAGTGGTTTTCCTTAACCTTAGAATAATTAATGGACTTATGCTATCCCAAAGGACAGCAGTGGTAAAGGCATTTCAGTTTTACAAGAGCAATGCCAGGCAGGGGATGTGAAGTAGACTGGAGAAGCTGACCTTGTGGTAAAACTTGTGGTAGAAGAAAGTGATGAGCCTTTGCTGCAATTACCCCTTGAGACAATTGATGCTCATAATTAGCTCCAGCTGAAGAACAGCACTGGTACTAGCAATGATGACAGATGTGGAAGGAGGTAGTTAATGGGAGCTGTCTGACTCATCTGCCACAAAAAGAAGTTGTGTCTGAGGGAAGTGCTGAAGCAACCCAGCTTGGTCACAAGTGGGGAATCTGTGGTTATCCCCCTCCAAGGGAAGGAAGGTGAACCTAGGAGGTACAATACAGTACGTACAGAAGGACAAGCAGTGCAGCCCATGACTGCTGGTGAGAAGCAGCCTCCCTGTGCAGGGCAGGGCGTGGAGGTGTGAGTCCCCTCTGCTGTGGCTGGAATCCTGCTGTTAAAAGGACTGACTGGAGCCCAGGGGAACAGGGAGAGAGGAGCCTAGTCAGTTGCGTGCTTTACACGGGTCATCAGTGAAAGAAAGATGGGTGGATCTGTTTGTTTTTCCTAAGCTGGATTAAGCCATGTTACTTTTCTGTGACTGAACTCAGAATGAAATCTCTCAGTAATTCAGTGGTGCTGAAAACTAATAGAATCATTAAAAAAACCTAGCCAAAACCAAAAAACCCAAACCAAACAAATGAGGCAAACTGAGGCAGATTAACTACAGGACCACACCACAAAAAAAGAGAGAAGATGCTCCAGGGTTACATGCTGCTTCAGGAGCCATGCTGTTGTATTGTTTACAGAGTTGAGACAAGTTTTGTGCCTATTTCTGCCCCTGGCTCAGCTCTGAATATACTAGGCCAAAAGCATGGATTTGAAAGCCATCTCCTTGTTCTGCTTTTGTGGCCTGTTGAGATGACTACTGCCAGTGTGTACAGGAGTGGAGGCTCTAACACTCAGCATTGTGCCTGGATACAGAGGCTGAGTGGAAGTCAATGAAGAATACTTGTTTTAGCCTCCAAAGTAGGCAGTGGCTGTGACATTGGTTAAGTGGGAGATCTCTGTGCCTGGTAGGAGTCCTGCTTTGCAAGGGAGTCAGTAGCAACACCACTTGTAACCTCTGGGAAGAGAAAGGGCCAGGATATAATCAGGAAAAGGGAAAGGGCTGTGATGACCCCTTTTCTCTTTCATCCCTTTGGCTGGATAGTTTTATTCCTCAAACACCACTTTGCATCTCTCAGTGCTGCTCTGCTTTTCCCTGCCAGCTTACAGCAAGTTATTGCTCATTGTAGGTGATGCAAGGTACAGGCAGCTTGGTTGAAGAACACCCCACTGCTATCCTCACACAATACTGGTATCACTAGTTCTACTTCATTATGCTGACTATTGTATGTATTCAGTGCTGTAGAGATTATAAAATGTGCTAGATCTTCTCTGATGAATGGCATAGAGGATGTCTCGAGTTCTGATGGCAATGCTGCTGAATGTGCTTCTGTCACCAAAGAAAGAGGGACTTCCAGATGATGATGATTTGAGGATTTTGTCTGAGAAAGGGGATGGTGGTGAAGCTGCATATTGTTTGTTTGCCTGCCTTTGGATGTGCCTCTGACTGGTATATAATCTGGGAAAAGAGTAAGCTGACATTTGGCTAATGGCAGAGATGGCCTGTGTCGTGCAAACTACAGCTGGACCCCTGGACATGCTTAACTGTTCAGTTACAGATGCAGCTGCACAATCACCCAACAGTTAAGCCTGTACCATTCTTTGCCTCTCATATCTGACCATCTGCTAGGGAAAAGCTAATTAAACCAAAATGATTCTTGCTGGGATTAAACCCCAGCAGCAGAAAAAAATTGAGTATAGTACAAATATTATCAGAGATAAGGGGTTATCAGGGATCAGGGCTGCTTCTTTATTTGTTCTTATAAAGAATTGCAGGCTATTCAACTCAATTGCTATCAGGTGGGTGTTTAGCTCATGCACGCTTTCTCTTTTCTATCGCAAATCAGTCGTGTTTTAGGTGCAAGTAATAAGACTGTCTTGCTTTTCTTTTTTTTTTTTTTTTGCAGTTTTTGCAGTTGTTACTTATGACAGCTGAGTCTGTTTTTCTTTAACTTGCAACTTAATGCAAAACCAGTGCAGAAAACTGGTTTTTTGTCCTAGTGCCTAAATTTCTCTACTTCTGGAATGGAAATTGTTCCTACCTTCTTTGCATGTATTTATGGTGACAATGAATCCTAGACTTGGTGCCGGGCCACATAACTTTATAGTTGCACTAGTGTGAATCTGAGACTTAAGACCAAACAGTTTATTGTAAAAATATATCTTCAGCCCTTTAAGAACTGAAGTTTAAATCTTATAAAACCAAAAATGTGTATGTTTGGTTCCTTTAGCAGCCAAACTCTTGTGTACCTAAAATCTTTGATGCCATGTAATCTGGGCTTCAAAATAGCTCTTTCAAAAAAAAAAAAAAAAACCAACAACAACAAAAAAAACCTTACAACTCAGGTTGATTTCAGGGCTGCTCCGTGTACTTAAGTGACAGTTCACCACTTTATTCAAAGTTGTGGCACAGTTTAGTTTCTGAAGGCCAGTGAGGGATGTAGTTCTCTTCAGGGGGCTCTGAGAGGATTCTTGATGATGTCTTTCTGTGCTAAACTTGGAAAACTTGCAATGAAGTTAGTTCTACACATGGTAGCTCAGAGACAGCAGTAGAAGGTGGCCCTGAGGAGAGAGAAATGGTTGTATTGCTGGAATGGATGTGAGGAAGCCTGGTAAGCTTGAAGAGACACGATTGAAAAAGCAGGTAGAGATGAAAGAGTGCCAAGAGAATGAAGATAAATTAAATCTTGATATCCAGGAGGAAGAGTTTGAATAGTTTTTAATGAGCAATGGAAAGAACACTACTAATTTTAGAATTGTTGAAATCTAATTTTTACAGATATGTTTCCTGGGGAAACGCTGTGGGAACTGAGGAGATGAGAGATGATGGTAGAGTGTGGGTTTGTAGCATGTTAGGTCTGTGACCTAGGATTTGGTTTGTGTATGTGCTTACCCCACAGTTAACAGGAGAACATATTTTGGTAGAAGAGGGTCAGTAGTGAGACTGTGCCTGGAGGCAGTTAGATAACGTGCTCTAACTCCACACTCCATTTCACTCAGATAAACTGTTGGTGAGCCATACCCTTAGGAATGGGCAAGTGGGGAACATTGTCTTCCCAGAACTGCTCCAGGGATGTTAGACATCAGCAAGCAAAAGCTGTGTGGGAGTATGGAAAACAGTGTACAGTGTGAGTATTTGGGATCACCTTTTCCATATTGCTTGGGGAAAGTAGAGAAAATATTAAGCTACGCTGGTCTGAGCATTGTTATGATGTTTATTTGGCATAGGATTAATAAAACTTTCAAGACATATAAATGTCAATACCTTTAGTGTCTTAATATACCTTGTATAGTGTAGTTAGGTTATTTTGATTCTGAGAGAGGCCACACTGTTGTGGGTTTCGGGTTTTTTTGGAAGAAAAAGCCCCAAACCAAACACAAAAACAACAAAGACTTTGGAAGTAGAAAAATGCAAAAAAGGGTTAATGTCAATATTGGTAGGGATTTTGCCATTGCAGGGAAGTTGTACTGATTTAACTTAATCAGATTAGAGACAGCTGTGATTATATTAGTGCAGCATTCCTGTATAGGCATCCTTAATTTAGTTTGTGTCTTGTATCTATCTATTTAACTTGTTTCAATGTAAAGTGCTCTTAAACTGAATTAAGAACATTTGCCCAGGAGCATTATACTGCTTTATATTATTTTCTAAATCAATTTAATTTAGTACAGTGTATATGTAGACAAGACCTTGGGGAAAAAGCTGATCCCTTTTATTACTTGCTGAACAGTCTGTCGTGTTTGGCTGCAGCCATGTGATCATGGAATGAAAGAGCCTGTTGTGGTGCATGTTGGTGGAGGATGGGCGAACTGATCATTGTGAGCCTTTGTACAACTTGGTCATTCTTAGCCATAGTGTTCAATTAAAGTAGGTTGATCCTTCTTGTAAATGAGGCCTTTTCCTGTCTAGAGCACATGTGAGACCCCTGTAATGTTAAGTTTCGTTCTCAGCCTATCAATAAAAATGCCTGCAATGAGGTTGTTCAGTCAGCAAAAGCAACATCTTAAAACCTGGCACAAATGTTTAATGTTTGAAAAAATCAGATGGCTGAGCAGGTTTGAGCTGAATTTTGCTACTTTTCTTCATCCATAGCTTGAAATAAATGTCACCCAATTTTGATGCTGTTTCCTTCCTGGTCTGTGTCTCCCAACAGTATGTGCCACCTGCTATATGTGGTGACTTACACACATACAGTACTTATGGCCAAGGAATAAGTAAGTACTGCAGATGTCAATTCTCTTTCTGGTTGAAAAGGATAGATCTAGTCAATACATCTTGTGTTCTGCTTGCTGATAAAGGCTCTATGGGAACAAAACTGGCATGTGAATTACTCTGCAAGCATGGTTGTAGTGATAGCATTTCAGAATAAAGCTGACTGCTGTAAACAGCTTTTTTACTTTTTGAATTTGTTTTTGTCAGCACCTGCAAGCATTAGAGCTGGACTTAGCGCCTCCTCAGCATTGCAGATGCTCTGTAGGCTAGGTCACTGTAGCAATTTGTCCATCTGTCCTCTGTAAATAATGCAAATAATGTGCTCTGTTCCATTGTTCCACTGTGTAGATACTGCATAGTGTGTCAGCCATCTGTGCATCACTGAGAGTCTCGGACAGAGGGCATGTTTTAGAGAGTGGATTGTGGCAAGTGTATCGTTGAGTGCTCCAGCAATGGAGCATTCTCGAGCATTACTGTGTCTCTGCTAGAGGGACAGCTCAGTGACATTCAGTTCCTGGCACTGAAGAGATGGAGATTGCCATTTGCCCAGAACTTCTGAACCAAAGCTTGAAACAAGACGACTGCTGATATTAATTGATGGGGGCTGTGTGAGACTCAGGGAATACTTACAGGGGCTGAGAATCTGCCTTTCAGTAGTTGAAAAATTTAAGCTGCTTCTACCTTGTCCTAATTAATTGCCTTTTGATTTTATGCTCTAGGAAGGTAATGTATGATTTTTCCCCTCTTCTTCCCCTCCTACACAGCACAGGATATGACAGAGGTCTGGGAATGGAATTCCTGCATGATGATTTTTTTACAGAAATCTCCCTCTTCCACTTCTCTTCAAATGTTTGCTTGTGGTAGCCATTCCCTTGCTTGTGTTAGAGAAAGTTTAAGGCCATGACTCCCAAATTTCCCTCATGTGACCTATCAGCTTTATCCAGATACATGTTGTTAGAGTATCAAGATTTGCTTTTTCTAGCTGGGTTCAGACGCTTGCAGAAACTTTTGAGAGTTTTCCTAATCTCCATGAGTTTTTATATAATGTTCTGGTATGTCTTTAAATTTATGAGCAATATATTTCAGAAATCTTCTCATGTGAGATCTTAAAAGAACAGGTAAGAAGACAGAGTGAGGAAGGACATGAAACCTAGGGTGCTAAGATGAAGAGACTGAAAGTTTGTAGCCTAAACTACCTTGTGAGAGTTGGAAAGATCACTGAACAAACTAAACATGCTTCTGGTGTGTCAGCAGTTCTAAATGAGAAGCTGTCATTAGCCCTTGATGTAGCTGTCTGTGCTAAAGGTAGCTTGGTAAATGACCTTTTGCTGAGCTGGTTCTTGTGCAATTTCAGGTGTAGCCATTAAAGGTCGTTCTATGCTTTATATGTATTAAAAACCTGGTGCTCATTTCCTGGTCAAAATCTCTCCTGGGTATTTTTATTCTCCATTAACATTCCTTCTGGGGATTGAATTCTGGTCCTTTGCTTCCTGTCCTGTTCCTGTTCAGATGTTAATCAGCTGTTGCATTCTATTCCAGTTACATGTTAGTGATGCTAGCGTTTCTTAGTCAGTGTTGACTAGTCCTGGCTTCTATAAAAGAATTAGGGAAGCTAAGCTACTCTTAACACAGCAGAGAGTAGATAATGAAATGCACATTTAAGGGTGTGCAGTGCAACTGAATTATGGGAACTGAGATCTATGTGTTGTGGCAGGAGAGAGCAGGACTGTAAGAAAAGTGGTAATTTTTAAGAGAATTCTGCATGGTGCAGTGGATGTGACTGATACATGATATGTCCTGTGGTATTTCAATTCAACAGGAACTACATATGACTGGAGTCCAGGGATTTCATTTTCTTTGGAAATGTGTTAGGTGTTAAGTAGGGCTAGTTACATGGACTGTTGTTCAACAGCTAGCCTGATCCCTTTTTCTTGATAGCTCTTGGAATTGTTCCCATGCAGAGAGCAGAGGTTTCTGCCTAACAGTCAAGGTTAATTGGTATGGAAAAGCAGGAATGAGCAATAATCCTCCTGAAATTCTATTTTAATCCAAGAGTCACTATAATGCTATTACTCAGATCTGAATCGTGAGCATTAACATACGAGCAGAACTGAGATGTGAGTCTGCACTTGGAGCTGTCTCATCCTTTTATTTTAAAATGAGCTTCAACATAGCCAGCAGTAGAATGGATGTGAACATTCTTTTGAGGTGCCTTCTCTGAATGAAAAGATCTCTCTCATTAAATGTTAAAGGGCCCTTTAATAACCTTGCAGTCCTTTTCTATTGTGCTTGGCACCAGCAGTCTACAGGTGCTGATTTTAATTTCACACAGCTTGTTTTCTTGTCCTGGACAGACATCCCTTGGTGCAGTTATTGCATTGTCTATCTCCCTGGTTAGTTGTCTTGGTCAGGCTTTCTGCAGGAGCTTCTCAGGTAGTGTGGCTTGAGACCTCTGAAATTTAAGGTTTCCTCTATCCAAAAGCACAGGAAGGCAACTAGACAAAACTCTCTTGTGTTTGCTTTTCATGAAGCTAGTCAGGAAATATTGATACCTCCTAAAGCAGGATGTGCCAATATCCTTTATTGGATATGTGTGCAGAATATAGGTTGGCCCACAGAGAGCAATATTCCAGGTTAACTGTGGTGATCAGATAGGTGTCACAGGACATTTGGTTTTGTTACTTGTGGGTATTGTACCTGCAAGTTTTTGGAGTGTGCTGACTCTGACAGCCACAAAAAAATCTTTCTGTAGTGTTGCATTAGAAACAAATGTGACTGTGATTGTGTTATGGAATGTATTTTTTCATTAATACAGGTTTATCTTTCTGAATAAAAAGCAGCACTAAAGAAATGCTGCTGTTAAGAGGAAAAAGCTGGAAAGGTGATAGAGTACCTGAAATAAGAAACTGTATCTGCATCATTATCACTGTATTTCTCTTGAGGAAGGGACACTGCTGACCCTCAGCACTGGTAAGAAGGCTGTTTTATAAGGTCAGAAAAGGTAACACAAGAGAAGGTGATGATGAAGAAAAGCCTGCAGATCTTCTGCCTCTTTACAGGGAATGTTCAGCTGCTGCAACTACAAGCAGGCAGAAGTTGTTTGCATCTTAGAACCAGAGTGTTGGCTACCTCAGGCTTCAAGGGACTTGCCAAATATGAGGAAGACACTAGGTGCCTACAAATGGTGCCTTTCTTATTTCTCTCATTCTTTCCCTTTTTGTCCAAAGCATTCCTGTTTGAACCTTCCTTTCTCTGCTAGGGCCCTCTTTCTTGTTACTGGAGATAAAGCAATGCTCATGGGTGGTGGTGTGGTTTTGTATGCATGCCAAGTGGCTGTTTATTCTGTACAGGGCCCACAGAACTGTCTTAAGCAATTCCGTCTGAGATGACATCTGTTTGTGGTGTGTGGTAAAGGTTTTGCCTTTCTCAGATCACACAGAGAACAGAGCTACCCTGCAAGTGGATTTTACACTAAGGGATGCTCTCTGGTAAAGTCAGCTAGAGTCAAGCTTATGTGCTGCCTGTGCACCTGCACTCTGTCACTGTGTTGTTAATCCCAGCTGGCAACCAAGTACCACGCAGGCACTTGGTCATTCTCCCCTCTGCTCCCAGGGGAATGGGGAGGAGAACTGGAAAAAAGTAAAACTTGTGGGTTGGGATTAGAGCTGTTTAATAATTTAAATAAAGAACAATATAATAACAATTGTAATGGTGAGAGGGAGAGAGGAATAAAACCCAAGGAAAAACAAGGGATGCACAATGCAATTGGTCACCACCTGCTGACCAATGCCCGGCCTCTTCCCCAGCAGCAGTTGGCCCTTGCCAGCAACTCCCCTCAGTTTATGTACCGTGCATGATGCCATTAAGTATGGAATATTCCTTTGCTTGGTTTGAGTCAGCTGTCCTGACTGTGCTCCCTTCGAGCTTGGTCAGCTGTCCTGACTATGATTCCTCCCAGCTTCTCATGCATGCACCTTGTCACTGGCACAAGAAACTGAAAATTCCTTGAGTTAGAGTAAGCACTGCATAGTAACAGCTAAACCATCAGTGTATTACCAACATCATTCTCATCCCAAATCCAAACCCCATAACTGTACCAGCTACCAGAAAGAAAATTAACTGTCCTAGCTGTAACCAGGACATGGTGTCCCTGTGAAGAAAGAATTTGTGTGTGTTTTGTCAGTGTGAGCCTTATAGCCCTTAGTAAGCCATTCCAGTGAAGTTGTTACTGTCAGTGACCTTAGAAATCATACTGAAACAACAGTGGGTAATAACTAGAAGACAATAGAATTGGACATACTGCAGGTGATAGACTGGTAGAAAGAGGACTGTTAATGTTAAGGAGCATTACTGATGAGAGGTGGAAAGGATGGATAAAAAGAACTAAGAGTTTAAGTTTCCTCTTGTATTACAGTGCTAATTAAAATAGCTGAAGAGCTGCCTCCTGCTGTAGCTCCAGGCTAAAATTGAGCTTCTGTAGGGTAGTCTTAATGTGGACTTGACAGCAAGCTCCTTCAGAGAGAGACTTGTGAATAGTGTGATGAGCAGAATTAGTGCCGCCTTCTATTTCTGGATATTACCTGTATCCATTTCTGCTTTGGAGCACAAGGTCCATCTGTTCTGCAGAGAGTATCTGCTCCTCTCTGAACAGAGGTGTGGTGAAGTGAACCACCTCAGGATTCTCACTCTGTGGTAGCAAGAGATGCTCAGGTATTGTAGATGAGGAGGCCTTTGCTGTGCTGTTCACTGCAGGGATGTCTGCAAAACAAAATTAGGTTGGTGCAGAAGAGTGGTTGGAGCAGAATGACAGCGACTGGATTCTTGATGGTGGACAGGAATGCAGGTGGGGAAGCAGGGGCCCCTGGAGCTATGTAGAAAAAACAGCTGCCTTTCCGAGGTCAGTTACTGGTCTGCACAGTCATCTGGCTCGGTGGAGAGGTGGTTAAAAGACCTGTGCTTTCTGGGATACAGTGAAGACATGGAGCTTTTACAGTGGAGGCATTTTACCTGGTATTAGATAGTAGTCTGATAGTAGTCTGATGGTGCAGCAGTTTGCTGTTGACTTCTGACCTGTCACCTGGCTGTGGGTTGCTCTGAGCATGCCTGGTTGTTTCCATGTTTTGTGCTGATAGGTGACTTGACACCAAGTTTCCTTTCTCATGTTTCAGGAGCTGTTGGCCAGATGCTGCTGAATACTGACAGGGAAAAGCTGATTCGGAGACAAACGACCAGAAATGTTTGGACACGTCGTCACTTTGGATCTGTAAGTCCTTGTTTGAGGGAAAGTTGCCTGGCAGTCCTGTGAGTTTTTAACTATCTATGGAAATTCACAGATAATCAGGGTAGATTTCAAATCCTGGTATGTTTTCCAGGTAAGTGGGGATGAGATGGCAGGTAGCATAGTTGCTGCCTCTAGGGTAGGAAGCAGGAGAGTTCTGTTTGAGCCTGAGGAAAAGTGTGCTGAGAGACAGGGAGGCCTTTGGCATGTTCATTCTGAGCACAGCTGCAGTGGAAACATGCGTGGACCCATGGGTGCAGCTGTTCCTGGAAACCTCTGTCTGTCTGCCATGTGGCTGGTGGTTATGCCATGATGCTGAACCAGCTTCTGCTGGGAGTTGATGGAAAGCAGATTCAAACTATGCTGGTCTGATCCTTCCTGGAGGTGCATGCTTTCCCTCTCTTTCTCCCGTCATACTTTACAGTTTGCCCCACAGAGCAGTTCCACTGTGAAGCTGTTGTGAAGCTGGTTTTCTGTGTGCTAGTTGAGACCCAACTCCAGCATTGTAGCAAGGAAAGTGGCCAGACAGCTTGTTGGGTCAGGGCCAGCACTGGGGCACCTCTTCAGTTTGTTTTGGCAGAGCTTGATTTTACATGGTCCTGGTTGCCTGCTTGTTCCTTTCACCTTCAGTCTGACTCTCCCTGCGCGTGTAAAACTGCTCCACACCCTGCCTCCTGTCTCAACTCCCAGGGCTTCATGCCACTGACATGGAAAAAGTAGCACAGCAGCAATAGTGCTTCAGGGAAAGGAAGGCTTTACTGAAGTCTCTTATGCCAGTGGCAGAGTGATGGCCACAAAGCTACTCTCTTACAGCTGACTAACCCAGATTACCCAATTCTCTTCTTGTAGTGATGGGTACCTGTTGTGGTTTGATTTCCACTGGCAACTAAACATCACACAGCTGTTGGCTCACTTCTCACCCCTCAGTGGAATGGGGAGAGGTTTGGAAAAGAAGTAAAATTTTGTCAGTTGAGATACTGTCGGTTAAATGGGACAGAAAAGGAAGGGATCATAGTAAAATAAGCAGAATATACAAAACAAGGGATGCACAGTGCAATTGCTCACCTGCTGACCAAGGTCCAGCCAATTCCTGAGTGGTGGCCCATGGCCACTTTTCCCCCTAGTTTGTATACTGACCCTGATACCATATGCTGTGGGACATCCCTTTGGACAGTGGGGGTCAGCTATCCTGGCCATGTCACCTCTCAGCTTCTTGTGTCCCTCAGCCTACTCACTGATGGGGTGAGAAGCTGAAGAATCTTTGCCTTAATGTAAACACTGCTTAGCAACATCTAAAACATCAGTGTGTTATCAACATTATTCTCATCTGAAATCCAAAGCACAGCACTTACTAGCTACTAGAAAGAAATTTAACTCTATCCCAGACAAAACCAGTTAAATACCCCAGGCTTTGACCAGAGAGGAAGGTTGTTTCTGAACTTGTTTTGTGTCCATGGTTGGCTGGATGTTTTACAGAAGCCTGTTAACAGCAAGGTAGAGTATGATATGCTGCTTGATGGCAATCAGAGAGTAGCTTGCCTTCCTCCCTTGTGGAAGTGTGGGTTATCACAGCTCTAGGCACAAATGTTTTGAATCAAACAAAAGCCTGGTAATTGCCAGCTCATTTGTGGGTGAAAAGCACTCACTTAAAAGGGTGAGTGAGATAATTGTTAGCATCACCAAACTTCTGTACTGAAGGCTTCACAGTTAGCATCCCTCTGCAGTGGCAGGGAAGATTAGCTGGGAGGGTCCCATTCTAAAGGAGGTGTGTTTAGTACTTTCTGGAACCAATGTTGCTTTGAAGCCATTGCTTCATGAATTTTGAGTTTATGTGATTTCAGTTGCCCAAGTGCCTTGAACATTTCCTTGCCATATGCCTTTCCGGCTCTTGCTGGGCTATGTGGCCAGGTATTTTTAAGTTCATTTTCTTTCCTTTCAGAAGATCTGATGTGGGTTGCGGTAGGTACCTGGAAGGAGTGGCCATCTCAGTTGTCCTTGGCTATAAATATTCCCTACGCCTTATATATTTATGGGATGAGATTTTAAGCTGACTGTTTTGGTGGATGCTAAGCTATTTGTTTCTCTTCTTCAGGTCATCCGAGTGAGTGTCCTGGCTTCATGAGGCTTTGATTTTGAGCCCAAGCTGGTAAGTGCTCATGTCCTTGTGAACTAGAGAAAGGATTGTGATTTCAGCTGGACATATCTCATGCACATCTCCTGTCCTTAGCCTGGCAGAAATTGAGAGAAGAGTCCCCTAGACCACCTGTTTGATAGTGGGCCATTTACAAACCTTCTTCTGACTTTTCTTTTTGAAAAAAGAGAAATTCTTCCCAGCAAATCAGACCTATCTGCTTTGCTTAGAGATACAATGAAATGTGCATTTGGTATTATGGATGTAAGTTTTTTAAAATATTAGAGCTCTCTGCATCTACTTGAGTCTTTTTAGGAGAAGGGACTTTGGGGGAATGACTACAGCAAGGGGAAGTTCCCAGCATTCTAATGGGGGAGATTTACAGGTTAGTCCTAGGAAGTTGTTTGTGTTTGTGGAAAGGTGTGAGAAACTTTTGTGAGCTTGTGTTTATAGCAGAGTGAAGGATGGTTTGCAAATGTACCTGTGAAGTGTAAAGCCTGTTATGGCTTGGGACTGCTCTGTGCTTGGTGCAGACACCTCCCACTTGCCTTCCTCTCAGGGGACTCAGTCTGGGTGTCAAAAGAGGCAACTAGGTAAGAATTGGAGAGAATTCTCGAGGATAAGAATTGGAGAGAATTCTCAAGGCTCCATTTAGACTCTTACCATGTAAAACGCCACTGTCCAACACACAAAGCAAGTGAAGTCTGCTGGGTCACGGGCCCTGTGGTAGCCATCGACTGCAGATATGTAAAAGGGAGCTGTGTGGCCTTGCTTGTAGAAGTGAGGAGAGAGCGTGGTCTGAGTGGACACAGGTCCTGCACTTTGAAGGGCTGCAGGTCAGGTGCTGAGGATTGCATAGATGCTTGCTGAGGGTAAGGGTCCTGCAAGGGGAATGAGAATTGGGCACTTACTCCAAATATAGGACAACAATGAATGATGCACATGTTGTCACTGAGGAAAGTCTGGTATTGGGCTCTGCAGCACCTGCTTTATAGCTTTGAGACTTCCTGTCTTGTGAACAACAGGGTGGTTCACATTTTGGCTGCTTGTGGGGAAGTCTACCTGCCCTCAACTGCAGACCTAGAAGATTGAAAGGAAGGTGTTTCTTCCATGTATACATGACAGCTGCTTTTCTTCTACCCTATTTTTTGCTTTTGTACTGTTCCTGCAGCAGGAAGAATCCCAGCATAGCTAGGGTGAAGGAACTAATCTTTCCACTAGCTGCATGTCTACATACTGTGCACTTATTCCCTCTAGGGGTGGCGAGGCACTGGTACAGATTGCCTGGAGAGGTTGTGAACTCCTCATCCCTGGAGGTTTGAGGCTGGATGGGGCTCTGAGCAACCTGGTCTAGTGGAAGGTGTCCCTACCCATGGCAGGGGGGTTGGAATGAGGTGATCTTTAAGGTCCCTTCCAATCCAAACTATTCTGTGATTCTGTGTTGCAAAATCTGGCCTTAAGTACCAAGGGGTCAAAACCATTACTCCCTAATTTGATGCCACCTGTTACTTGGGGTTTGTCTTTGTCTTTTCTGCCAGAGTAATCAGTTCTCCTTCTAACAAATCTCCTGTGGTCTGCTGCACTGGTCCCAGTGTAAGCCAAAAAATTCTGGGCTCTTTAATGGCTGAAGTCTCCTCCCACACAGTCCCTGCTGACAGTGACAGGACATGATCAATAACTCCTGCTCCAGATGTCACTGCTGCCTGTAAGGCTTGCAGTTTCCATATTGAAAAAGGCCTTTCCTAAAGAGCCTAATCAATATGCTGCTGTGAGGTCTGTTCTCATTTGCTATATATAATCTGGACACACAACTACGTGAGTGAGCGTGTGTAGAGGGGGGAGAGGATGTGCCAGCCCTCTGCTCTCACTAGCTGGGAGAAGGACACAGCTGCCTCTTACTTTGCTCCCTCTCCTGCAGCTGCTGCTCAAGGCTTGTGGCTACATCCTTTACCTGCTCTATTAGCACTCTGCATGGGGACCTGCTCCGGGACTCCAGGGGAGCCAGATTCCTGCTGGGTCACTTCTAGGGTTCGATGGAGCAGCCGTGACTCTCTCTTCTGTGCACTTTCTGCTGTTGGTAGGTAACCCGCATTCGGAGCCACGCAGGTGGGAGGATGTCGAGTGCAGCCCCGTCAAAGAAGCCTTACCGCAAGGCGCCCCCGCAGCATCGCGAAATCCGACATGAGGTGCCCATCATTCGTGATGACCAGGATGGAGTGATCTTGGCTGAGCAGAGTCAGGTAACAACTTGCCAGGTGACAAAGGGCTTAACACCATTGCACCAGCAAATAGGGTTTAGTTACACCGAGGCAGGCCAGCTCGAGCAGGCAGAGGGGTTTGAGGTTTGCAACCTGAACTTCTCCTCATCGTGGTCCCTGGAGTCCAGCAGTGAGAAGGAAGTGGCAGGGTGCGGAGCAGAGTTGAACGTCAAGAGCCAGACTGTCTCTCCAGCACTTCAGCGTGGTGGGAAGATGGGGCAGCGAAGTGGGAAGCGGTGCCCAAACCGCAGTCGCGGGCACCGCAGCAAATTTGTGAGCCGTAGCATGGAGACAGTTCTGGTGTCTGGAGATGAAAGACACCATCCCACTTGCTCTTTCCAGAGCAGAAGCCTGGAACGCTCACTTATATTTAAAGAGCCTCCTGAAGTCCTGACACCGAGGAAGTTTCGTGTCTCCTCCACACACCTGCCTCTCAAAGGGATCCTGAAGCAGACCAACATGACTGGCTCATGCCCTGAGAGCTTATGCAAGTCCCGCTCAGTAGAGACACTTTGCCATGGTCGTGGCTCACGCAAATACAGTGATCCTCAGCTCTGCCTCAGCCCTAGGGAGAAGCGCTCCCTGGAGCAAAGCAGCAGCAGCAGGCCTGCTGACTCTGTCAAGCACAGGGAGAAGATCACAGAGGAAAAACTGCAGTTCTCCAAATTCCTGGATGAGATTACCCAGCGGGTGCTGAGTCCCAACCGCTTGTGCTCACTGGGGGAGACCAGGGGAGCAGAACAAGACCAGAGCTCTCCCCTTTTCCCTAGAAGCTCCGTGCAAGAAGGCCAAGGGGAAGGTCGCCTAAAAGGGGTCAAAACCAAGCATGCAACTGAAAGATCCCCCTGCCCAAGCAGAAGAAAAGCAGAAAAGAAAAGTGAGGGGCTGGGAATGGCTTCGGGCCAGAGAAAGTATGCTGAGGAAGCTGAGAGAGTTTCCAGACTAAGAAAGAAACCTGTCCTTGGGAGGAAGGACAGTAAGGGAAAACTCCTTTCCTTGGAGAGAAGGGTAGTAGATGTGTGTCAGTATGAGCTGCAGCAGCTGGCAGACCTGGGGCTGGCAGGGACATCCTCTGGGCAGCAGCATTCACTGTCTTCATGGAAAAGCAGTGCAGAGGGCAGAAGGGATGAAAGCAGTCCCTGTTCACAGCTATTACAGCCACACCATCAGTGTGTTAAGCTTGGGCAGAAGCGTACAGTGGAGCCGAACTACCCAGAGAAAGGATCCTGCTCCACTCCAACATGCTGGAGTCGGGAGGAGGGGCCTACCCCATCTAGATCCTCCCCTTCCTTCAACCTGGCACTAAACAAGGTAGGTGCCAGGGTCACCAGCTTGCAGGCAAGGCTCTCACAAAGGCCAAACCCTTACCTGGATCTCATCTAGTCTGTAATGCCAGGGCCAGAGACTGAGAGCAGGCCCCCAGAACTCATGTTGTGGGTACTTAATCACCAGAAGTTGCTCTCTTGTGGGTGCCACTCATGGCTGTGCTAGAGGTTGGGTATATCTTCCTGGGAGTAACCAGCTTCCCTTTGGCCCCAGGAGTTAAGGAAGGTAGAAACTGGTGCTGTTCTCCCCACTGCAGACTTCCCAGGTGTTTGCTGGTTGGAGGCTCTTCAGGCTGCTGAGTAGTAGGTGTGTGCAGGAGGCAGGCAGCTCCATTGTCAGGAGGTGCTGGGATGTTCCTAGTGCTTTGTGTGTGCCCTGTGCCTGGCTGCCTCAGGGTATTTGATCTTTGTATGATGGCTGTTTCAGGTCCTTTAAGCTTTCTCCTCTTTTCTCTAGCCTGCTTTGCAGTAATGCCATTACCTTGTATTAATAAGAATCACATTATCCCCTTTGCCTGGTCACTATCTCATCTGCTGTTTGTGTATTTGTGGGGGCAAGGGAGGCATTTGCTAGATAATTCTGTGTGAATTAACTGATTGCCAGGTGGAGTCAGGAGGTAAGAAAATAATGGATTCATGCTTTGCTCTTAAGAACAGGAGGGTGTATGCAGGTGTTAAAGACCATTCTTTTAAAGTGTGAATTAATGAAGAAAGCAGCCCCATGATGTCTTAAGGCCAGAACTGGGGTGGTGTATCTTAAGGAATTGTTAGCAGCTCAACAGCCTCGTTCTTGGCTGTCTGACATGGTCTCTCAGCCCAGAGCTGACTGTGACAATTAATAGACTATGTGAAGTGTGGCTGCACTTGGGTTTGTGAAGTGCATTTGGTATCAAGCACCAAAAATAATCTATGGGCAATCTGGACTTTGTGAGAATGATCAGAGTCCTGGCTTTCACAAAAAAAAAAGTTGTTTCTAGTGCTAATTAAATATCTCCCATCCATCCTGGCAGGCAGCAGCCATCTCATGGGTTAGCACAGAGAGTTCAGAATAGCTGAGCTGTGTGCTCTTGTCACTGCTCTCTGTCTCCTTGTTCTGCAGGGCTCTGCTCCAGCTATCTCTTGGGGATCTTGCCCATAACATTATCTTTTACAGGCTTTCCTGACCTTTAGTGTTTCTTCTGCTATCCTAGAATAGTTACAGTGGCTGGTTTCAGGTCTGCAGAAAGAAACCTTTTTTTGCAGCACAATCTGGATCATATAATTGGTAGCCATATTTTTCAGCTCCCAAATTATTCTCGCTCGTGATTTTTGTGGGGCTTCAGGGGCTGCACAAGTGATTGCTGTGGTGACTAGTGAATCCTGTGTATGTTGGCCTGTGAGATTCCTGCTGCCCACCAGCTGTGGATATGGAGGAAGGTGAAAGACCTGCTAAGGTAGTGATGTTACCAAAGAGATGCTGAGATGCACCATGGGAGGGTAAAATTACCTAACTTGTGTGGTGGTTTCCAGTCTTCTACCCTGAACCAGAACACACAGTGTGTTTTGGTATCAGACAGCTGAGCAGTGTACAAATCCTTGTAGTTCTAAGCTTGCCTAGTATGAACTGTCAGAGCAGGGGAGGAAGAGTCACAGCTAGGGTCTAGCAACCAGGACTGCCTTTTAGGACAGTGTAAGAGACCAACTCCTCTTCTAAAAGAATCTCACAGCTGTTTTCTTCCCTGTGCAGGAACCCTTGACGGATGCAGAAAGGATGAAGTAAGTGTCCTGCTCCCCCTTTATGCCTGTCATACTGCAACTGTGTGGGTGCTGATTCCTCACATCCTGCTTGTGCCACCTCCACAGTGAAGCTGACTGGCCCTGCAGGCTCCTCTCAGATCTTCAATCTTCTTGGGGCTGTGTGGGCAGAGCTTTGGTCTTTGCCTTGCCAACCTGTGCCTTGCATGTCCCTCCCACTGGAGGAGGAGGGAACGTGGATCCCCAGTGCAGGCACAGGCAGAGGAGTTGGTGGGTGTGAAAGAAAGTAGATGAAGTCTTTAACGGAGATGGAGAGAGGATTTTTCCTTTCTATTCATCCAACCAGGACTGGGATAAATTATTGATTGGTTTTCATTCATCAGTGAGGGACACTGGAGCTATGCCGCTCATCTTTCTTTATGCAAGCACTGTAACCCGAGAGGGCACTGGGAACCATGGCTGGCCAGCTGGCATGTATGTCTTTGCCCCTGCTCTAAGAGTGTTTGTCTGTCTGTCCTGACAGAGATGTACCCCTTGCTTCATGCATGGGAGTCTCCTGAGTGTTCAGTTTCCAACTTCCTGAGGCCCCTGTGAGGGCTCTTTGGCCGTAGTGCAGGGCAGCGGGGTGGGGGTGCTGGTGTGGAATACTCCTTGTACACTCAGTGGTACCTTGCTCCTGGTTCCTGCCCCAGGCTACTGCAGCATGAGAATGAGGAGCTTCGTCGACGGCTGACATACGTGACTAACAAAATGGAGGCAATGGAGAGGGAACTGGAGTCAGGTCAGGACTACCTTGAGATGGAACTGGGCCAGAACCGTGAGGAGCTGGAGAAGTTCAAGGACAAATTCCGTAGGTATGACAAAGAAAATGAGAGGGGTAGAGTTAGAAAGAACCCTCACACCAAAGACTCCCTCACCTGGCATGAGCAGGTTGTGCCCTGTTGTGCAAATCAAAGGTGTGCTGGAAAAGGTGCACCTCCAGACTCTAGGGGAGATAAAGGCTCTGCAGCCATTATTTCTTCCCAGGTACAATGTAGGAATGCTGCCAGCATGAAAGGCTGATGACAGGGAATTCTTCATCTGTTGGGTGTAAGCATGTGTGCAAAAAAAGCCACTGGTGGCTGCAAGAAAATACATCCTTGCTTTACCTGGAAAGTACCTTAGTTAAAAATCAGTGCCAGTCACTGGTAATGTGATTAGATGTGACATAGCTCAGAGGAGTCTTCCAAAGTAATCTACATCCCCTCCTGCAGGATCCTTTCACCCCACCAGCCTCATCTTGCCTCCAGTAACTTGGGGTCTGAAAGCCATCATGTGTCAGAGGTGAGGCATGGTTAATGTGCCTGGTTGTCTTAGTAGCAGATTTTCTGAGTTCTGGAGTTGGTGGTTTTCTTGGCACCTATGAAGCCAACTTGAATAGGTGCCCGAGATCCATTCCCAAGCATACAAACTTGTTTCTATAGGTTGCAGAACAGCTACACTGCTTCCCAGAGAACCAACCAAGACCTGGAGGAGAAGCTGCATGCCCTGGTGAGTGCCCTATTAAGTCACTAGAGAGATGAGGTGGAAGAGACCAGTGTGTGTTAGGAGGAGATGGGGGAAGGGGCCCTGTCTTTACCCAGCAGATGTGGCAGTGAGTGAGGGGTGAGATTCTGGCCATGATCATCTACTCCCCATTCTGGCTGGTATCATGAGTGGTTTTCTTGATTTACTGAACCCGTAAGTGGTCATGCATGAGAGCTTTGGTTCCTCACAACATAATTGCATGGTGTTCCGTCATGTTGCTTCGGTCCCTTTCAAAGTGCCAGGGATGTGTCATCTAGTCTTGGGGTGGTCATCCTGGGAGGACGGGGCAGTCAGAGCAGAGCCAATGTGCGTGTATGTCTGTTGTGTGCATTCATAACACTCATGGCTGTTTCTTTTCTCTCCCTCCCCCTCTCTTTCTCTTTCTCCTCCCCACGCTGCCGCTGGCACACTCTGGGCGCACTCACCTCTCAGGCCTCTCTCAGCCAAAGCTGGATTTTTGCAGTTGCGTCTTTTCGTTTGTGTGTTTTTCCTTTTTCCTCTTTACGTGTCTCAGCCTGTTGGTCTCGTTGTCAATCCCACATACACCATCTCAGATGGAGGGGCCCTAGCCCTTGTCCAGCCAAGGGCTCACCTGGTATTCAGCAGCTGCTCGCAGATGCAGCAGGTCCTAGCTTGCAGGGCTTCGTCTTAAGCGTGCTTGACTCTGAGCCAGCTGGAGCATGACATGTTGGGAAGTGGTGCCCATAAGTTGCAGCACTGCATAAGGTGTGGATGGCTGTGAGCCTTGTTTGCTCCCTTTCCTTCCCCTTCTGAGCTGTGAGCAGGCAAGTCAAATAGCTGAAGTGCTGATTGCCTCTGTGTAGCCCAGGATGAGATTTTTTGGTTCTAGAACTTGAATTTCTTGGGTTAATATTTACTACCGATTATTCATTGTGCTGGTGCCTGAAGAGACTGCATACTGGTGAAGTACTGGCTCCCCTATCCACTTGCCTGTTGCTGTGCTCTACCTGAGATGCACAGCTGGCCCTGCTGGTCACAGCCTCACAACACCCTTGAGCAGTTTGGAAGAACTTCTTGAGACAGCGACAGCTTGGTTGTTCTGAGCTGCTGTCCCTGTACCTGAACTGTTAGAGAGTCTGAAGAGGCAAGGTTGCCTTCTTTACAGAGGACATTAGCTGAACTTCAAATGAAGCGACAGGTCCTCTTACTTACTAGAGCAAGGCTAAACTCTTGCAAGATAGTGTCTTCCCCCTTTAGTCCATTCAGTATTGACCGCTATTTTCAAGCAGTACTCCTGTTTCGGTTTCCCCAGGAAGGAGGGCTGAGTATCACAATCTCAGAGGTCTTTGCTATCAGTGGCAGATTGGGATTGATCGCTCAAGACCACTAGCTTTTTGTGGGGCACCATGGGGACCAGGGGCAGAGAGGAAACATGCCGGTGCTGCAAGAAGAGATACTGCATCAAGGAGGTTCAGACTCAACCTGTTGTCTCTGTAGCTAGCAGAGTGGCTGGTCCCATTTGGCTTTTGGAATCACCTTCCTTTGAAGAGGGTTGTGTCCCTTGTCTGTCTGTCTGTCTGTCTGTCTGGAAGTTTTTTGTATCCCAGCTGAACATGTCATTGTGCTATGCTTGGGCTGAGGTGGGTGATAAAGCCAGGTTCTGTGCTTGAGAGTTTTAAACCTGGTATTCTTGCATCCCAGATTAAAAAGGCAGAAATGGACCGCAAGACGCTGGACTGGGAGATTGTAGAGCTCACTAATAAATTGCTTGATGCCAAAACCACCATCAATAAGCTGGAGGAACTCAATGTAAGTGTCAGTCTGCAAATGACTGTGAAAGTCTGTGAGGTGTGGGCTTTTCCTTTTGTTCAAAGTCATTAATGTAAAGGAGCACTTGAATGACTCCAGTGTGTATGGAAGTGCAGGAGCTGTACAGGATAGCAGGGACAGACAAACAGAAGAGGGTCTGAGGGGTTGAACAGGGAAGAACGGATCTTCAATTTTGATGTATTTGCTCTTTTAAGCTTAGGGTTTGACTTGAGTCTGGGCTGTACCTAAGGAGGGGTCATTCACTCCAGAGCTAGGAGGGAGCCTTTTCTACACCATTAATATAGAAGTTCCTGGATCCAGTGCTTGACTCTATTAACTGCTCTCAACTCCTTCCAGTCTGTCTGCATCATGAGATATAGCTGAGCTATGGGATGGGAGAGAAAAGGTGGGATTTTTGGGGATGGTTAAAATCCCCAGAGGGAGTGGGGCTTGATACACTGACAGTGGATATGCCAGGAACAAGGACTTGAGTTGAAAGGGACACCGTGGCTGAGTTGAAAGAAAATACATAAAAGTACAGGGAGGAGGGAATGGCAGTGCCCTCATGAACGATTCATCAGATGCCTCTTCTGGCTTCTGTTCAAGCAGTATCTGGTCAGTTGGTGCCTTTTTGGGTAAGAGTTTGGGCAAGTCTGACAGTGTTGCACACCTGTGCCCTCTCTTGCAGGAACGCTATCGACAGGACTGTAACCTCGCAGTACAGCTGCTCAAGTGTAACAAGTCTCACTTCAGGAACCACAAGTTTGCTGATGTGAGTAGTAATCCTGCTGAGGTGGGGAAGAAGGGCTCATGGGCTTTGACTGCATTTTGCTTTCTCCACAGGGCTGCTGGCCTCTCATCCTTTAGTCTCAGAGGTGGGGTGAGGTTCCTGTTCCCACTCCCACTGAGAATGCAGCACAGAGTTTCTCCCAGCTCCCCTTTCATGACAGCTCCATTTCACAGTTCAGCCAGGAGCTGTTATAAAAAGCACAATAACCTTGAACTTGATAGTCTGCTGGGTGTGTGCTGGTAGCTGGCAGGAGGACAGACCTCTCTCTACTCTGCGCCATCCTTTTTCCTTCCTCACCTGGCCACATGGAAGGGCCATACTGCCTCATAAGAAGCAGCAGTAGTCTGACCTGATGTCACTTACTACTCTGAGGAGAAATGTGTGAGGCAGCATTCAGGGTTTTCTAGGCCTTCTGAGCAGGAGGAGCTGGTACCAACTCACTGCCCCTTGTGGGGAGGGATGAGGGTGGGGGCAGTTCAGCTCATCCTGCTCTCATCTTCTTTCACATTAGTAGTATCAGTTCTTTGGTTGAAAGTATTGTCCAGGCCCTTAGCCCAGCTCTCTCTTCACCATACCTCTAGTCTCTGTCCCTTCTTATGTTCATCTCAGCAAAACTACATGCTTGTCTTTTTTAACTTAGCAGGTGACCACTATGTCACCCTCCCCCATTGTGTCTGAAATTAGCACTCTTGAGGTCAGTGTATCAGTTACTGCTGGGGTAACCTCTCTCCCAGCTGTCCCGCCTCTCTGGAGCTTTGAATTCTGCCCCCCAGAGCACTGTGTTCCACATGGCTGCCACTGGAGGGAGTTTGGTTCTGAGCAGCTATGCAGACAGCCTGCCTCACAGCCAGTTGTTGTTATGCAGTGTGCCCTGCACACCCAGATGTGCGTGCAGTTTCCTTCTGGCTGTGATGGGACAGACCTCACTGTGCCACTGAGTGGCTTGGGGACCTCTGCTCTCCACTTCATACTTCACTTGCCTGTGGTGACCCAGGTGAGGGCAGCTTGGCAGGGTAATGGGGAAAGCAGTAGTGCCCATTTGCAGGACTAGGGGTAGTGCTTACCCCCTGGTGAGACCCCAGTCCAACAACTTTGGTCATAAGCCCTGTGTTTGTCTCTTTGAAATGGAGAGAGTGAGGAAGCGGGGTGATGTGTTGGAGTTGGTAGGAACACAGGAAGGCATCGATCCTGGTCTGTGGGCAGGCTGCCAAGGCAGCATGGCTGCAATTATGCATTCAGGGAGCACTGTGGATCTCAGCAGTGGGGGCTGTAGAGTCACTTCAGTGCAACCACCAGCTGATTTTCCACAGATCAATAGACCCCTTCCTAGCATGTGCTGGCTGGGCCTTATCTCTATACTCACAGGCATGTGGGACTGAGCCCATGTGCTGTCTTTACCTGTTTGCTTTGCCACATGGGGCCTGTGAACCATGGCCTAGAAGCATGACTCCTATGACAGCTAGAGAGCCTTGTTAGTCACTCATGGGGCAGGTTTGCTTTGAAAAAAGATACCCTTCTGAAGGCAAGGTAGGTGAATGTTAGAGTCAAGATAATGACTACAAAATACACATGCAGGTTGGTTGGAAAAGGCAGATTTCATGAAACTAAATTGCTTGCATGGCTGCCCCCTTTTAATGTCCTTTTCCTTCTCCCTAGCTTCCCTGTGAGCTGCAGGACATGGTGAATAAGCATTTGCACAGCACGCAAGAGTCTGCAGGCCCTGGCCAAGAGGCAGCCCACACCCTGGCTCCATCTGATGTTGTGCCCACCTCAGTTATCGCCAGAGTCTTGGAGAAACCAGAATCTCTGGTTCTGAATTCAGCCAAGTCTAGCAGTGGCAGCTGTCCCATGGCTGAGGATGTCTTTGTGCATGTGGACATGAGCGGAGCCCTTCCTGATGCCTGCAACAGTGCAGGGCAGATGGGGAAGGAGGGAGGAGATGGGGGGAAACAGCAGAATGGTGGCTGCAAGCCACAGAGTAGTGTGGAAGGTGTGCCTGAGGAGGTGCCTGCCTTTGAGAAGCTAAGCCCATACCCTACTCCCTCACCTCCCCATCCTATGTACCCAGGGCGCAAAGTGATTGAATTCTCTGAGGACAAGGTAAGGATCCCAAAGAACAGCCCCCTGCCCAACTGTACATATGCTACGCGCCAGGCCATTTCCCTCAGCCTGGTACAGAGCGAAGATGAGAGCTATGACAGGCACCAGACACTCCCCAGCAGCCCTGCTTCAGAAGGGCACCGTTCAGCCTCCAGCTGTTCCTGTCAGCAGTCCCCCAAAGCAGCCAGGGCTCACGGCTCTTCCCAGAGCAGCCCATTCAGCAGCCCTCCCCAAATCCCGAGCGCCTTTGCAAGCTCTGCCAGCTCTGAGGAGGACCTGCTGGCTAACTGGCAGCGTATGTTTGTGGATAAGGCACCCCCCACCTCAGAGCGAGTGCTGATGAACCGCACGGCTTTCAGCCGTGATACAGCCCCCGAGCTCCAGAAGAGGTTCAGCCGCTCCATGCAGGAGCTGGGTAGGGCAGCCTCAGCTTACTCGGATGGTGAGGAGTCTGCACAGAGCTGCAGCTGGACCGTGAGCCGGGACTCAAGTGTGGACACAGACAGCACCGAGTCCAGAGCCCGCAGGAGCCATTTCTCCTCAGACTATGGTACAGATTTCTCACAGGATGAAGCCCAGAAGCTGTTGCTTGAAAGCGGTGGAGGCACTGCTGAGCCTGAAAGCCCCTCAACAGAGAAGCACAAGGACTATGTAGACCTTGGCATGCCTGAGAGCCCAGCTGAGGAGATAGAAATGCTGCTCCAGGGAAACGGGGAGAGCAGCCAAGGAGGTGTCCAAGAGGAAAGCAGAGAAGGCAGGGTCAAGCCTCCTTTCAGTCGGCCGCACCGTAGCCCCAAGAGGATGGGGGTGCACCACTTACATCGCAAAGACAGTCTGACACAAGCCCAGGAACAGGGCAACCTTCTCAGCTGAAGCAGAGCAAGAAGCAGCCACGCTTAGCGGAGCTGTGGGGTGCCCCCATCAGTCCACCTGAGGGAGAAGCCTCCCTTAGTACCCTCCTCCCAGGGGAAATCTCTGAGATTTATATTTATTCTCTTCTTTTGCTACCTGGAAGAGCTGGGATCTCCCTTCCCTGGCACCTCAGACCCTCAGTACAAGCACACGCAGTGTGCAGAAGCACACCCACTGCCTCGACACACTCGCAGCTCTCTTCACAGCCTCACACTGGTGCCTGTACAAGAGCTAGTTCTTGGTACCCCTTGTCTTGGTGCCTGTGCCTCTTTTTGCTCTCATCTCCCTTCCCACTCAGGTACCTGAGGCCCTGGGTGCTCTCGTGTTGCTTCCCTGCAGCTGCTCTGCTCTCTTTCAACTTGTGCCAACAGGGCAGAGTGCCTGTGTGGTGGTGTCTGATTCCCTGGGAGCCCCAGCGGCTGTGAGTGGGGCACGAGGACTCTCCCAGCAGATGGCTGTGTGCCGTGGGGATGAGCTGGGATTGCTGGTGTCTCATCTTCCTCCTGGGTTTTGTTGTCCCCAGCCACCACTGGGTGGGTCTCCAGAATCTGCCTCTGCAGGTGGCTGTCGTGTGTCTCCAGGGCTGGGCTCAGCACCTGGTCCCCACTGAAGCAGTGCACAGGGGCTGGTGCTGTGGTGTGGGGCAAGGGTGCTGCCTGCTGAGGTGGTTCGGGGAGGCAGTGCCTGGTGGGCGCTGGGGTTTCTATTTGTGTGTCTCCTCCCTCACACCTCTTCCCCTGTTCTCTGTGCTGTTGTTTTGTTTGAACGGTGCTGATGCTTTGCTCTTGGGTGGGCTTCTTTCTTCTTTCCAAGCCTTTGGTTTTGGGGTGTATTGTTTTTTTCTTTCCCCCACCACACATAAACAGACACAGCTGTTGGCAGCCGGTCTGATGCCTGCACTGAGGGTGTGTTGAGGAGTCTCAGCTATCAGAGCTGCGCTTCCCTCTGATCCTGGCCTCCAGCCTGCAGAAACCCCTCCAGATTTAAGAACAAAGTTTTGCCCCAGGCAAGCAAGGCGTGAAGGATGCTACCGGGCTTTTCTGGGAAGGGCTTGGTGCAGGGCCAGCAGGGATGCGAGGGCAGCATGCTGAGGAGCTGCTCCCTGCAGATGCACTACCTCATGGCTCGGCAGCAGCCCTTCACCAGGGTCTCCTTGCATGCCCCCTTCTCTGGGGGCCTTCAGGCTCCGGTGCCTCTCTGGGGCCTCCCTTCCTGGGTAGGGCTCTCTGTGTGTTTTTCCTAGAGTAGTGTGATATTGTGTGATTTTTCTTCTCAGTCTTGTGTGCTCAGTGTCTTGTTGGGGGGGAGGGAAGGGGAGAGGTCTGTAGATGTAGATATTTTTTTGAGGGCTTACAAAGCCCAGGCCTCCTGTTTTAATTTTGTCCTGTGCTCTTGTCTGTCTGGTGTTTCTTGGCTTCCATGGGAGTGCAGGGCAGAGAACAGCCCAGTTCCCTTCACCATACCCCCTTGAAACCCTGCCCTCAGCATGCCGTCTGGTTTTTGAGTTGGGTTTGTGTTGTCCTCCCACCCTACACCATGCAGGCTCTTCATTGGGCTGGAGGAGAGCATCCTTCTCTCGAGGAGGGAGTATCTGTTCATATGCTTACATCAAGATTTGCAGCCAACAGCTGTCTGGGAGGCCTGCTCCCCTCCCCAAACCCCTGTCTCTGTAAAGGGCTTGCAGCTTGTAGCTGGGGCCAGCCAGGGCTTCAGCTTGAGCCTGGAGGCTCCAGGGCCAGTGAAGGGGAGCTGCAGGCCTTTCTGGCAAGCTGTGTAGGTTGTTTTATGGACCCTGGGCAGAGCTGCTGCCTACACGCTCACCTTGTTTCCCACCTGGAACAGTTGTAGAAGTTGGATGCCACCCTCTGGTAGGGAGGTGGGACTCAGTATTTCACTGCAGTGTTTCGCTGTGCAGACAGGCTGAGAATGGGAACTTCCTCTGAGCCTGCAGAGTGTTTATCTCCCCTGTTCCAGTTGTGGAGGGGCAGGGGGTTGTCCTTGTGTTCGCTGCCATCAGCCACTCCACTGCTGCATTTCTTTTGTTCTTCTGCAGCACTGCTGAGGGTTTGCATCTGCAGCAGCTGCCAGACGCTGCCTCACAGATGTCACCTGGGGTTGGCTGCTCACTGAGCGAGCTGCTCTGGCTCTGAGGCTGCTGGTGGCCTGCAGTGAGGGTGGCATTGCCCCTCAGGGCTCAGCCCCATCTCCCCTGAATCCTGGCATGCTGGTCAGTGGACAAAACTCTTTCACTGAGGCAGCTGGTGCTGATGATGCTGAACAGAGCTGGCTTCGCTCTGCTTTTGGTCAAGGTAGACTGAAAAGCAAAACAATGAAGTGGAGGGGTGGCAAAGGTATGCCCACCACCTCAACAGACACTTGTGCTTTGCAGCATTAGGATGCTGGCAGAGGTTGAGGGGGAGTGGTGGCCTGAAGCAGCAGCAGAGCCCTGTCTTGCCCTGTGGGCATTGTGTTCTGTGCACTCCTGCCCACCTCCAGCAGTATTGGCTCTGGGGCCTTGAGCCCATCTGAGTTCCAGTGTCCCAACTCCAGACTGTTAATCTGTAACTAATGTGTTTTTTTCTGAGATTTTCAAACTGATGTATATTTTAAGACCAGAAATAAACTATTTTAAAAGTAGATGGCAATGGCTGTATTGTACTTGATACTGAATAAGTCCTAGACTAGAATGATCCTGAGCATGTGAAGGTGTAGAGCTAGCTACTCATGGTACAACGTCCCAAGTTTTTTGAAGTGTGTGTGCCACCCTTTGTCCCGTCCAGGGAGAGCGATCCTCTGACCTGTAAGCTGGTGATGTAAGCACCCCTCAGTGTTACTCGTACGTTTCTGCCTACCCCATTTCACATATTTTGCTGGCTTTACTGGCTGATGTACTTGCCTTGGCCCACCTCCACATTCTCATCTAGTGTAGGATAAGGTATAGCTAATCCTTTTAATAGTTGTTGGTTTTCTTGGAGTCCCAGTTTTTGGGATATCTGAGAGTATCACTTCACTTCAGAAACTGGGACCCCCTTGCTGGGGTTCCTAAGAGGTTTATAATTCTAGATTCAGTATTTTGTGTGAGGAGGGAGGATTGGGGGTGACTGGACATACCCCAGTCAGGAAGCCCTCCAAATAAGAGGCAGAGAGTTCCTGCAGGATCCTGATACAGACAATTGAAGTGTTTCCTTTTCATGCTGAAGGGTGCTGCAGAGGTCAGAGGGCTGTGATGAATTTTCTTCCATCTCCCAAGTTAGGCTGCCTGTGCCTTTCTGAACTGGCTGCATTGCAAGCCTAACGCTAGAAAGAGTGTCTTGTTTCTTTGTCCCCGTAATTAATGATTTTATTCCTTGTTCCCTTGAGTAGCAGCTGCTACCACAATTTAATCTTCTAGCCTAATCTGGTCCTTGAAACACGATCTTCCTTGTCAGCAAGGGACGCTTGGCAAAGCGCAGGCATTGCAACCACGGTGCTGGTGTGGGCTGAAGCCTTCATCAGGGTGTGTACGGCTGGTGTCAAGCTCCCTGCAGAGCTAGATTAGCCCAGCCCGCTTTCTCCTGGCCCGAGGGAAAGCCTAGGGGACCGAAAATTAGGCTGTCACCAGGGCCGGGACCGAGTCGGGGAGGCGCGGGAGAGCCCGTGAGGCGGCAGGCGAGGGGCTGGCGCCCCCTGCCGGCGCTGCAGGCCCGCGGCTCCTGACCGGGCCTCGCCTGGCCGGGCCCGCAGCACCTGCCCGTCCTTGCCGGGACCTGTCAGCACCTCCCAGACCCTGCTGGTACCTGTCAGCACCTCCCAGACCCTGCCCGTCCCTGCCGGGACCTGTCAGCCCCTCCCATACCCTGCCGGTACCTGTCAGCCCCTCCCAGACCCTGCCCGTCCCTGCCGGTACCTGTCAGCCCCTCCCAGACCCTGCCCGTCCCTGCCGGGACCTGTCAGCATCTCCCAGACCCTGCCCGTCCCTGCCGGGACCTGTCAGCATCTCCCAGACCCTGCCCGTCCCTGCCGGGACCTGTCAGCATCTCCCAGACCCTGCCCGTCCCTGCCGGGACCTGTCAGCACCTCCCAGACCCTGCCCGTCCCTGCCGGTACCTGCCAGCCCCTCCCAGACCCTGCCCATCCCTGCCGGTACCTGTCAGCACCTCCCAGACCCTGCCCGTCCCTGCCGGTACCTGTCAGCCCCTCCCAGACCCTGCCCGTCCCTGCCGGTACCTGTCAGCACCTCCCAGACCCTGCCCGTCCCTGCCGGTACCTGCCAGCCCCTCCCAGACCCTGCCCGTCCCTGCCGGTACCTCCCGGGGTCGCACAGTGGCAGAAGCGGACGCTGCCCAGTGGTGCCACCACATCTGTGACCTTTATAAAAGTCTCATCACAACAGCAGTACAAGCGATAGAAAGGTCATCTCTTATACACATCTGAATAAATACAGCCTGTGCCCTGCGGGCGCAGCCGGGCGTGGGGGTGGCAGGGCGGCGTGAGCTACACATGCGGCGACAGGGACAATCACAAGCGGCCGACGAGGCGTGTGACGACACAGAGACGTGTGTAGAGGTTCGCTTGGAGCAGGCTCCTGCGCTCAGAGCCGAGGGAGGCATCGACAGGAGGTGAGATGTGTGAAAAGAGGGCTGGGGAGCCCAGCGGAGGCTGGGGCTGGCAGGTGCACGGGGCTCTCTCTCGGCAGAAGCAGGCAGGGTAGCCCAGCTACATTTCTGTTTCTGCTAAGAGGCTGTCACCGAGGCCTGATGTCATCAGGACCATCTGGGAGCTGGAATCTGTGTGGAGAGAGGGAGAGAACCATGAGCCGTTCGGGCTGCCAGAGAGCGCAGGGCTGTACTCCAGATCCAGAGGTGAGGATGAGGAACTAAAACACAGCAGGGCGGGAAGAAAACTGCTGAGAGAAGTGTGAGATTAAGTAGGAACTAGGCCTGCTCTGGCTACACAGCAGAACAGAATAGATTTTTGGGGACGGGGAGAAAGCAGAGACAGCAGCAAGAGGCCAGAGGTACATCTGGTCTGAGTACCCCCAACATGCAGGTGATCCTGGTTGCATTGGCCCAGCCGTGCCCTTACCCAACCCTGCACAGGCTTTTAAATCTACCCTCATCGAGTGTTGTTCAGTAGAGAGATAGTGTCCAGGTGGGGCAGGCTTCAGGCTGCAAGCCAACCAACACCACACAGGGTGGTGGCGTTGCCTTCCCAAGAGCAGGGAATGCTGTGGGCAATCAGCCATGTTACAGCAGCAGAGGCCTGGAAATACTGACTTTCTGCACTGCATGAATGGAGGGTTTGTGCAGCCCTCCCCTGCCTGCCTCGGGGAGGTGAGGGCAGCTTGCTGGCTCTGCCATGGCTCAGAGCTACAGCCAGGAAAACTGCAACTCTCCCCACAGCAAGTGAATCAACTGCAAGGAGAATGGGCCTGCATAGCAAGTAGGAAACTTAGCAGGGAACCAGTTTCCCATCCAGAAGCCTTTTGAAACTGAAAAAAACCCTGTTTTTTCCTGGGTGGGAGGGAGGAGATCTCTATTGGCAGTCCTGCACATTCAAAACTACTGCAGGGGTATCTCTGTTTCAGGAATCAATTTCTGGAAGCTAAATCCAAAACTTGGCCAAACTGTCACTAAATTATTTTTATGGGTTTAACAGATGAGGATCCAGATGTTTTGAGGCTCAAGGATTGGTTGTGATTGTCTATTGGTAGTCTGATATGAGAATTGTAAGGGGTGAAGGACAAATGAAGGTAAAAAAAAAAGTAAACCCTCAAACCAGTTGGATCACAAGGTAGGCATGACAAAATACAATATCATATATACAAACTACACAGAACAGGCTACTGCTATCTCTGTAATACACCTTTTTTCCATTACAAGCAACAGACAGACAGTGGCACCTGGCTAACCCTTCACATGTTTGGGACATAGAGCTAGGAACAGCTGATGCTGTGCGGATTGCAAAGAGGTCCTGGAAACAGTGAGGAATGACACAAGTTTTGGCTAGGATATCTGGCAAAGGCTCCCAAGATCTTTAATATTCCTGCCCTTGAGTTTTAAGACTTTCAGATTTTGTTCCTGCAGCATCAGGAAAAATGCCTCAGAGGTACTGTTTCCACTCTTTGCAGCAGCCGCATTGTCCTTGGAGGCTGCCTTTCCAAGAGAGGCGCAGCCCAATGCTGTTTAACATGAAGGTCATGCCTGGAGGCGTATGTATTCCATGGAGGTTGTATGTATTCCATGGAGGTTGTATGTATTCCATGGAGGTTGTATGTATTCCAGTTCATGGGGAAAAGGGACAGGTGCATTCACCAGCCCCACTGCAAGAGGCCAGTGGCACTGGAAACACCCGAGACACCCCAGGAGCCCCTCAGCTCCTGCCCCCCAGCCCAACTCCCAGAACTCTTACTGTTCTGGCAGATCCAGGGGTTCTTCTCCCTGGCTGTGACTTCATGGACCTCTGTCTCCTCCTCTTCCTCGCCCTCTGAGAGAAGATCAGAGATCTGCTGCTGCAGCTCAGGACTAATGTTGTTCTCTGCCAGGATGAGTGTCCGTAGGGCTGTGGGGTAATTCTCTACCATGTCCAGCAAGGTCTGGGGGGAGAGTAAGATAAACAGGCTGACAAGCATCACAAGGGCTGAGCAGAAAGTGTCAGTGCTTTGTCTCCCTGTGAACTCCAGCCCTCCTCTCCTTACTTCTACCTTCCCTTGATCTCCCTTCATCAGGCTTTATGAGAGACTGAGAACTTCCCATCTTCCTGTGGGAAGAGCCAAGTTTGAATTTTCTGTCTCTCTCTAAAGAAGAAGGGAGTGCTCTACACTGTTGCTGTTACATATCCAGGTCCATTCCCTCTTACCACTAGAAGCTGGAGATCTGAGAGGAGAGTCTGTGCAACTGAGCCTTGGCCTGTGTTTGTCCACAGAGATTTAGTTCTGATTCTCAGCCAAAAATCCAACCTCATTTCTTCCAAGAAAAAGCCATGGGAAAGCAAGAACACCCCTGGGTGCAGAGAGGGAAGGAGGTACATGTGGACTCCAGCGTGTGGTTGGAGGCAGGTGTGGGTCCTGGGGCCTCTGCAGACACCCCAGACCTGGGCCCTTGAGGTGTCTGTGATGCTGTAGAGTAACTGTGGGCTCCCATACCTGAGCTGACTGGTTGGTAAGTCCTGTTCCCTCCAAGTCCAGCACTTCGAGGGTTCGACTGGAGGCCACAGCGACAGCAAGCATCCCGGCTACCTGGTCACCTGTGGGAGGAGCAAACCAGGGCTGTCAGCAGTGCCTGCCTTCCCTCATGTAATGCCACATGCCCTCATGTGCCTGGGGCTGTCATGGGAACATCCTCTGAGTATTTCTGCCATCAGACAACCTTCCAAATCTGTTACCTCATGGTGGAAAAAGCTGTTAACTGAGAAAAGAGACAAGGAAAGGTGCACCATTTTGTGGTTATGGGAGCAGTCACTGATTATCGGGGGAACACAAAGGAACACTGTGAGATTGGTTTTATTCCCCAAAGAACCATATCTTCCCAAATCTCCTTCCTGCTCAAGGAGGCAAGGGCCTTTAACAGTCCCTGCAGGGCATCCTAGACACAGAATAGCAGCTGAATACTTCAGTCTAGGGAAAGGCTGGAGTCAGACAGAGGACTCTGCACCAGCTGGCAGACTGCCTCCCTGGAAAGGGGGTAGACTTTGATGGGGGATGCAGCAGGATGAGGAGCATTGAAGATTGATGTTGGTGAAGAGACAACTCCAGAATGTGTTCTGACATTCTCTGTCCAGTGTCAAGATGCCATACAACTGAGACACCTTCTCTTGGAAGAAAATCCGAACTGTCAAGTAACACCTGGGGCTTTTCCTGTCCAAGAGGAGGTACCTGGTCAGAGAAGAGGGCCTGGGGGAGGCTCTGCTGGCAGACAGGTTGAGGAGAGGAGTGTCATCCTGATGCTCAGGCATGGCCCAATCTCCTCCTCACCACCTTGCAGCAGAGCAGGAGAGAGTTTGTTTCTATGGCAACGAGTGCCAGGCTCTCCTCCTCCTCCTCCCTGCTCCTCCAGGAAGATGAAGCGGGGAGCATGGGGACATACTGCATCTGCCAAGCCAGCTTCAGCACCCAGGGCTTCGGGAAAAAGGAAGACGTGGAGGGTCAAACGTGACGACAAAGGCAGTGGAGTGGGCAAGGCACAGCCTCCTTTCTGCACCTCCCTGCAGGGCATGTGGCCATCTCACACAAACAGAACAGTGAGGGTGGCTTTTCCTACAGCTGAAGGTGCCTGGCAGGGTTAACTTGCTGCTGGGGAACAGAGGGCACCTATGCAAGGAACTGCCCTATCCTGCTGTTGATGCTCTACCACCTTTCCAGAGCTTGGTCCTTGGCCACCCACTGGTGCAAATCACACAAACGCTGAGTGGCAGGTGTGCTCCTCGTCCCCAGCCCCCAGCTTACCTAGGGGGTTGTAGTCCAGGTTCAGCACGCGGAGCTGTGAGCTGTGAGCCACTGCTATGGCTAGGCGTCCCCAGCCTTTACTTGTGATGCCTGGGTTGGCGCTCAGTGTTAGCTCTTTGAGGCCTGGAGAAGAGAGAGAAGCCAAACCAGAGCCTTAGGGTCCCCAAAGCAGTCACAGGAGAACTTGTTCAGCTCACCAGAACAGCTTTGGGTTGTGTCCCCTGTACTCTGTACAGCTTAAGGGCTTGGTTTGCTCTGACAACTGTCATCACATATTTCAGTGAAATATTTCACGGCCTTCTGCTGTGGCCCTTCATTTAACTGTGCTGCAACTGCCTCATTTATCTGCTCTCCCAGCCTGCATCCTGCTTACCCTAAATAGCAAACACAATCGAAACTGAGGGGTGTGTGAGACAACTGACTGGGCATAGAAGGTGGCATGAAGTGACAGGCTGGAGAGAGGATAACAGGGACAGTAGGCTCTGAAGCCTGCACCTGAGAGGGGTGGCCAGCAGAGATAACAGCATCAGTGGCATTGTACACACACAGAGGAGGAGGTGCTGGGAAAAGGTGGAAAGCACTTTGAGGGTCAGAAGAAAGGAGTGGTATTACCTCAGC
This sequence comes from Anomalospiza imberbis, assembly GCF_031753505.1. Lineage (NCBI taxonomy): Eukaryota > Metazoa > Chordata > Aves > Passeriformes > Viduidae > Anomalospiza > Anomalospiza imberbis. The sequence continues at coordinate 77,899,551 of NC_089683.1, read as the reverse complement.
ACATGCCAGCTCTCAGCTTGAATGGGTCACTGGCCTCACACCACCAAAGATCATTTCCTGCAAAGACCTGAGTCTTGGCACGAAGGCTGTGACTATGCAACTACACACTCATGGAGTGCACCTGCAAGCAGGGACGACTCCCAGGCACTCATAATAAAGCTAAGTGCTCAGGTAGGGGCACACAATATATTTATCTATGGTGATAATCAACACACAAATACAAAATAATAAATTCCAAGTCCAAGCTGTCCTCTCCTCCAGTTTCAATGCTGCTGACATGAACCAGAAACAACCTGTTAGTCCCTGAGCTCCAAATTGCTAGCAGGACAGGTCAGTAGCAGAAAGCCCAAACCTGCACAAGGGAATAACTCATCTATTGCTTGGCTTATCTGCTTTTCTTAAGTTAGGGGAAATAAATCCTTAGCCCTGGCAAACTGTAGAGCCTTCTTCCTCTAGGGCTGAGGATTTAGTGCTGCATACATCTGATCTATGTGAAAGCTCCACCAGTCATTGAGCAGCCCACAGCCCCTGGTGCTTACCAGACTTGGCCCCATCAGGCGGCAGGAGCCCACAGATAAGGTTGATGCCTTCATCACCCAGCATGCAGTCTCCTAGATCCAGAGCCACCAGCGAAGGGTGGATGGAGAGAGCAGGGTTGAGGAGGGCCAAGCCTGCATCTGTCAAGGGACTCCCATGGAGGCTGTGCAGGTAAAAGGGAAAATTACTATGGAGCCTTCTTCCTGGGGGCTAACTAACCTGACAGGGAGGAAGAAGCAGTCTAATGAGGTGGATGACAAATACTAACCCCAAGTGGGCAAAAAGCTTTGGGAAGCCTCTGTCGCTAGGGTCGGCTGGCCGCTACGGTGGCCCTTCTCTCCCGGCCGGGACGAGGGCTGCAGGGAATGCCAGCGTTGAAGGGGCAGCCCCACCACCGGGGCTGGAAGACCGAGACTGAGAGGTAGGGCCGTGCCCAGCCGGCGGGGGCAGAGGTGGCTCCCTCCCAGCCAGGTGATGGGCAGGGGCTTATCCTCCGCAGCATCAAGGTCATTTTCCCTCCGACAAGACTCAAATTCAGGGACTGGCCCCGAGCTGAGAGTCCCCCAAAAGAGCCGTCCCCGCCCGGGAGAGGACCGGGACCCCTTCGGCAGCCCCCGCCGCACTGTACTCACAAGAGGGACTGAACGGAGCGGTTCGTCTTCAGGGCCTCGGCCAGCTGCTTGACGCGGTTGATGTTGGAGACGATGCCCAGGTTGAGGTTGAGCTGAGCGAGGGAGCGGGATTCGGCCACCCCGCGGCAGACGTGCCCGAAGTCCCGCTCGGAGAGCTGGCAGCCCCGCAGCGACAGCAACCGCACCGAGTTCTCCCGCAGGCTCTCGCAGATGTCCCGGATCTCCGCCCCCGACAGCGTCTCCCCGGAGATCTGGATAGACCCCGGCAGCATCTTCCTCCGGCTCGGAGTGCCGCCGATCCCGGGGCCGCGCAGCCCGGGCGCCGGGGGAGAGCCGCGCTGCGGGCCGGGGCGGGCGCCGCCGCCGCCGCCGCTGCTGCCGCCGCCGCCGCTGCCGGGCAGTCCCGGCCCGGCCCACCGCGGCCCCGGGGGCGGCACCGCGCTGCCTCACCGGCGGTCGCCGGGCCGCCCCGCTCCGCCCGGCGGGGCGGTGTGACCGAGGGCAGCCATCGGCGGGGGCTGAGCCGCACCGGGCCGCAGGGTCGCGCCGCCCCGCAGCTCCGGGCGGGGGCCGGGCAGTCCCGCGGGTCCCCGCCCCGCTCCGCCCGCACCTGCCGGGCCAACCCGCCTTCGCCCGAGCCCTCCTCCCCGCCCGGCCGGCGCCTCCCCGCGCAACGGAGCAGGCGTGGAGGGGGGTCCGGCATCCCTCATCCCACCCCGGCATCCCGCTCGGCATCTTGGGCCCCGACGCCACTCAAAGCCCGCGAGGGGCGACGGCAGCGCCCGCTGGCACCTGCCCGCTGCCCTGAGGAGATGGCGGGGCCAGGGCCGGCCGGGCTGGGTCCCCGACACTGGGGGTGCAGGAGGGGAGGGAGGGTGTAAGAAGCACCTGGGAAAGGCTCTCCATGCCAACCCTGCTCCCACCCGGTGAAAGAGGCCCATGCCATTGGGGCCATGGGGCACTCTGGATGCTTGGCCTGAGAAACTGTGGTGTTCCATGGCTTCAGTGGCTTTTAATACTTAAACTCACTAAACCTGAATCCTCGACCCATGACTTAGTGGCGAGGTCAATCTGATCCTCGTGGCCCAGAGCGTGCAAGAGCCAGTGCTTGGAGGCAGCTGCCTGGAGGTGAAAGTTGGAGGGCTGAGGAAGGGCCACAAACTTCCCTTATCCCTGAGCACACAGCCTCTGCCCTCAGCCCGACCTGAGGTATGTGGGGCACACCCCACCTCCTGCTAATTCACAGGTATGGATCACAGGGATTTGTCCCCTCTCTCCCCATTGAGTAATCCTGTTCTTGGAGAGAAATAGGAAGCAGGGCCCCTGCGTTTTCAACTTCACTGAGCTGAGAAAGGAAGGCAGTGATGTGGAAATTAGGTTAAACCGCCTAAGTAGGCAGCTTTCTGCACGTAACTAATCTGGCTGCTGTATATAGCAGTGCTCAAATGAATTCCAGCCCAGTGGGTAACACTGGGAAAAAAACAGGCTCCTCTGTTTGATTTGCAGGCCAGGGACCAGGAGAGGGTATAGAAAGTGAAGAGAAAAATAGGGTATGGAGGGAGATATGGAGCACTTCTCCTCCACTGAAATGGAGGAGCAGATCACCTGAGCTGAGGATGCATGTTATGTCCTGGATGAGGTAAGGGGAGCAGCAGCTGTAAGACTTTGGCTTAAACTCCCAATGTGGGTATCTCCACACCCTTTAAGTAATCCATCACTGTTCTCTGGAGTACCTACACACCCTTCTCTTTCTTTCCCTGTTGCACAGAGATGCATGACCTTGATACTGTTCCTGCAAGATACACCAAGAACAGACTACTGGCCTCGCAATTCATCTGTGCTGCAATATGAGCAGCAGCTGCAAGCACCCAGCTGTGGTAGAGCTGTGGTACTGTGGCTTTCAGAAAAGGAGCAGCACATGTCTAAGGTCACATTAAAAGACCCAGGTGAGAATGTGATCCTACATCTTGCAAGATGGTAAGGGACAGAAGACTGGGTTTCAGAGTTACAGGCAGGGGATAGCCAAGAAAATCCCAGCTGCTGCTACTGCATACAGGTCAGCTAGAAGGCTACACTCAGACTCACCTCTCAATTACCTCCAGGCACTACTCAACCCACGCTTTTTTAAACAGACTATTATTAGAGAGGTGCTCAGAGGAGAGCCGTTGGGACATGTCCCACTTCCATTGACAGCAGCAGTTTCGAAACATTGATGAAGATGCCCTAGTGCCTCATCACTGCCTGTTGTCAGGAGCCAGAGCACATTAAGGAGACAAGTATCCCACCTATTTATGCTCAATTCATTGAAAAAGTGGCACAGGACCTAATGGTCCAAAGCTTTGGCTCACCAAACCTAATGCAGGGCTATGCAGAGGGGACTTTGGCAATGCTATTTTGTATAGAACTAGATATTTCTTCCTTGTCATGTGCAGTTACCCAGCAGGTATGAGAAAGGTCATTTATTGTTTGCCTACTGGGGGCAGAAAGAGTGATGCCATTGAGAGGTAACACATAAACAGAGAAAAATAGTGGATGAACAGCAACTACAGTGAGAGTAGACACAGGAAAGGAAACAAATGGGAGAAGAAAGTGCCTACCTGTAACCCAAAATCACAACAAAAGTGACCATTAGTGCAACAAGGATAGACTGTAAGAAGAGTTGGACTCTCAGGTACTGCATAGAAGAGGAGATCATAGATGCTTTAATATTCATTTTCAGCTTTAATATACAGCTTTCTCTTTCTAATCTGACAGCTTTATATGTTTGTTCCATATTTAATAAAGAGGGGCACAGAGCTACTTTTACTCAGAAGGGGGAAATGGTGAGTGGGTTATTTCAGATTTGCTGCAAGGGAAAAGGGCGAAAATTATGTGAGATTTGCTGCAAGAGCTCTGGCAAGAAACAAAGACAGAGATAGTATTGCACGATAGGGTTGTAAGGCTTGTTCTGATAACTAGACTTGAGTAAGCATTGAGATGCCCTCCCACAAGGACTTCATTAAGCCTGCGTGCTCAGCATGCTCCCTGGAACTGCAGCATGCATGCATTTCTCTGAAAAAACATGTCCTTCTCTGTCAGTGAAAGGCAATGCTGAAGCTCTCAGCCGAGTACTGAATTTCTGGCAGTAAAGAAGAGTTCAGCTTCCAGCTGCTGCTGCACAAAGAATTAATCAGGGCTGAAGAACTGGAGCAGAGCAAGCCCCACAGGTTCCAAGAGTGTGGTTGGTTGTCACCCTGATCATGTCCCCAGCTGACACAACACATAAGCTGTTCAGGGGAAGCATGAGGAGTTTGCTCACTGCTCTCCTCTGTGCTTTGAGTGAAAACACAGTGCACAGCTTCACCCCTCTGGTTCAGCTGAGTGGCTCAGTGCAGGAGGGAGCACAGATGTTCTCCAATTGTGTCATAGATCAGCAATGGTACAAGTTTGGTGCAGAATGATTTTTTCCTCTAAGCTGAACTTACTCCAGTGACAATTGTCTCTTTCTCCTTTCCTCCCCCTTGCCAGTACTTCCAGAGCTTGCACCAAGATAAATAGATCCATTCTAGGCTGCCAGGGCAAGAACTTGGAATTAGAAACAAACTACCCACAGAGATAGAAAGAGGGAAATACCAGAAGCAGCATTACAAACTAACACTTCCATTTTGTCAAGTTTTGAAGTAATAGAAATTCTAGGAGCTTAAAGTGGTTCAATTGGTCCAAAAACCCCCGTGGAGACTACTAGCCAAAATAATTAACAATTCCCCCAAGTAGCTTGCTCTGAGTGCTGTTCTTCAGCCAAAATGTTTCCCAAGGAAGGGGGTCAGGAGAGGAGAACACAGTGAGGGAACCTGTCTGTTACACATGTGATTGTTAGCAGTGAAGCTTTTTGCTCTTGAAAGGGGAACAAATTATGAATGTAGGAATAAGCACATAGTGGAAAGTAGGTCTGTGACTGAAAATAATCAAGTCCAGTCTAGCGACATTTTTTTCAACTGAAGCAGATGAAAAACCTGATTACAGTAGCTGGCACTATCTTCCTCTCTTTCATTGCACCTTGGCACTAGTCTGAATGCCACTACAGCTGCATCCTCTCCCATTAATATAAACAAGGGACCAAAGAGTGCAGTTCTGACATACTTCCTTGTGCACTTGTGGGCACAACAAGGAAGGGCTGTATCTTGTTTTTTTCTGCCCAAATTTAAAGATGAGCTTCTCTGAGGGGTGGGTCCTCTCCCTCAAGACATCCAGAACCACAGAAGAGAAAAGACGAAAGCCAGTTACCAGCTAACAGCTTCTACTTGCAGACCAGTAGAAGTTTGAGCAGTGAGGGAAGGCTGAACTACTCAGCTGTGAGTTGCTGCAGTGCAGGTAAGCCTAGACTGGGCTGCTCTGCTTATCCATCCTTACTGGAGATTTCCTGCATCAATACACTGGAGATTAATATGGCCACTCTATTTCCATTACACACTCTGCTATATCTCCCTTTGTTAATTAGAAACACCAGAGAAAAGCTTCCCAGAGACCCTCAAGGCCCCAAGAGTCCTTTCAAACAAAGGCCTAGACTCAGCTTGAAAAGCTGCAGGCAGCACACAACAGAATGGGTGTCTGGAGAACAGAATGCCACTCCTGCCCAGAGGTGACAGTCCCATGGCTGGGAGACATGAGGGCCAGCAGCACAAGGGTGGGCTGAACTGCCCTCCTAATAGAAATATCCACTGAAGACCATGCACAAACATGCTGCCCTGCATGTACAAAGTAACACGGGCAGAAGGGTGGCAGGAACAAAAGGTACAGTGAAAGCATGGGGACAGATACATTTCTGACATACAGAGCAGAAGGGATGCTGAGGTGAGATAGCTTGGACCAAGTGAAGAGAGAAGGATCAATATGGAACATGACAAGAAAGAGCATGTGGTTAAACACTCTGCTGTTCCTGAAAATCACCAGAGAAAGTGTAGTTCCTGTGCCTTTTGAACTACTATACCTTTGAAAAAGGTGCCCAGAACAGGACATGTAGCACAGAACATTTGAAAAAGGACAGTAGAAAATGCAAAGAATCCTGCTTTGAGCTAGGACAGATGAAGGCGCAGAGACCCAAACACCACGCTCCCATTAGACAAGCAGGCTCAAGCGTAAGACATCACTCAGCACCAACATCAATTTAATTCTTCCCTCTTCAGGACAGGAACAGGGCAGATACTCCTGGAGTTACATCAGCAAGCGGAAAGAGGGCTAAGGAACAAACTGTGCTGGGAAATCCCAGCTAAACATGCAGGCAACAGAACCATTCTACTCAAGATAGCCCAGACCTGGATGGGGGAAGAGTGCAGCTCTTCTGAGTCACTGAGGTGCGACTCACCTCCGCTGAGTCCACTCAGCTGCCCAAAACCGTAATGCAGAGGACAGGTCCAAGAAAACAAAACCAAGTTGTCTTCTTGCTGTTCTGTCCTGTTCCTAACAGGCAGCAGGTTACTGTGGCCCTATGCAGCCCCAAAAGTAGTGAAGGAAGCAAGTCCAAGTGTGTAAAACTAGAGGGTCAATGCAATGGCTTTGGCTGTTGTGTTCAATACAGCATTGGAAACAACTGGAATGTCTCGGGCAACTCTCTGAAAGGGCGGCATGTTGGGTCCTTCCAATGTGTCCAGGATACCTGGAGAACAGAAAAAAGGGGAGAAAGGCAAGAATTAGTTCAGATTATAGCAGATGGCACATTTCTTCTTGCTTTTCTCTCTGTCCAGGTAGTGGTTGAGGGTGGAGGGCCCAGAACAGGCAAAGCACTTGCAGGCAATGTGAGGAGACACCTAGCCCCAAAGACTGAACAGTAGTAATCACTTCCATCCAGAGACCACAGGGTACACATCAGAGCTTGTGCTCGGGGCAGGAAAACTGCATGCTCCTAAAAGGAACACAGATCCTTTTGCTTTGAGGGTGTCAGATCCAGTCCCCTGCCATTTGACCTGAATGTAGGTACTGCCAGAGATGTTGCCCTGCTGAGGGAAATTGATAAAATCCTGTTTCTACTTCATCCCAGCACAGATCTCGCTCTTACACCAAGGCTCTCTTCCATCCTGAAATACACTTGCAGACTCACATCAGGAGCTGCAGCTGTGCTGCAATGTGGAATTTTTGTCACTGCAATGCAAACAGACCATGCTTAGCAGGAAATACACAGACCAATGCAAATGTCCTCAATTCTCTGTCAATTACCCTCTCAAGATTGATAATCAGTTTTGGAGTGCTTTGAGGAAAATTGCTTGGAGTATATTTTGTTCTATTTCATCTGCCAAAAAGCTGCAGATCAGAACCTTTGCCATAAAAACAGATTCAGGAAAGACAAGATTTATATCCAAAAGGACTTGTAATGCTATTATGCTAATTATGCAGATTTATCAGAAATATCATAAATGGGTCTGGCTGCCTAAACTCATAGAAGACACTTGCAGAATTGCATATTTAGGGATCTGGAAACTCTCTAGAGATGGGGTGGGAGAAGAGTTTTGGTTTTGTTTTTTTTTTGGTTTTTTTTTTTTTTTTTTTTTTTTTAAGGAAGTTGAGACTTTGTTAGGAGAAAAGAAGAAGAGATAGAAGAAGGACGTGAACATCCGTGGCCTAGTTAACAGTACCAGCTGGGGAAGATACAGCTTCTGCTATCTGTGCTATACAACACAAGATACAAAAAGATGGTAAACAAAGAAGGAAAAACACTTATGACACATTTCCTGATCAGAGAAAAGCAACCCGACTTCAACAATATTCAGGAAGGGGCTGGACATCTGCATGCAAGAACAGTCAGTGCTGTTACACTTCACTTGTGGGGAAATAATTAGGATCCTGCCTCACAAACTGGGTCTTAAGTGTTAAAACTCAGTGCACAGTAACTACCCCAATGTTCACCTGCTGCCCTACTTGAACAGCTTCTTCTAAAAAGCTAGTGGAAGTCATTTTAGAGTTGGAAACTGGCACAGATGCCCAAAGGACAGATTCAAACCGTCCATCCTTTCTCTCAGATGGAGAAAAAACAACTTGTCTTCCCCCAGATCTAATAGGATGTCTTTGTATCTCCCTTGCTTACCTTCTACCACCTTGTGATACGCAAAGTGCAGATAGAGGAGGAAAAGCATATGCAGAGCAGCAAGAGTCCCACACAGGATGAGCCGCTGGGTATGTCCCACAGTGCGTGACACCAACACAGCAACCTAAGAGAGAGGAGGTGATCAGACACAGGGCACCTGCTACCTGAGCCTCTGGCACTGCAGTCAGGAACACATGGAAGAACAGGTCAGGCAGTGAGAATCTGCAGGGACACTACACCAAGTCTTTTTCGCAGTTTTCACCAACAAATCTGGAGTAATTTGACACTGTTTTGTATAGATGAACCTTGCCCAGTCTTGCCAAGAGTTCAGAATGCTCAGGCATAGCTCTCCACAGCAGCAAGGGCTGTAAGGGAGTAAATAAACCTCCTGCAGCTGTTAGAATGGGCAAGGATATTAATCCAAGCAGCACCTCCATATAGCAGTAGCCAAATTATGGAGGAGCATAATTTTCTCCACAGCAGTTTGTCAGGCTGTGAAATGAACCACCAGGCCAAGGAACAGAAAGCAAACACTTCCCTCCCTTTTTTTCATCCCAGAAGGACCCTAGGCTGCCTGTCCCTTACCATTCGTAGTGTAGAGAGTCCACCAACAACCAACCAGAAGATATAGAAGAGGGAGTGGAAGTGGATATTATAGGTGACAAAGAGAGTGATGCAGTGTCCGAAAAGACCATAGCCCTGACAAAACAAAAATGTCCATGTTATGAGCAGCAGTCCCACACAAAGGGCCATTGATCAAGAGCACGAACAGCCTATTCCTGCAACACTTCACCATGGCAAAGCCTCACAAACCACTCATTCACTGCTGAACAGTCAACCAGAACAACAACTTCAACAGCAGCTCACACACAGATAATCTGTCTGAAAGATTCACAGGCATGTCAGAGATTGTGACAACATGGGAAACAGAGGAAAGATCCTCCAATCCCAGAGAAATTGGAGTTTCCTGGCTTTTTACCACCAGGTTCTCAAATCAGGAAGTGCAAAGCAGGAGACCTGCATGAGGAACTGCCTCTTTGTACTATTGTTGTGCCTGGGATGGGGAAGGTCAGAACATTCTGGAATTCCAGGTTGTCCCAGTGCAGTTACCTGGGACCAGCAGTTTACAAAAGACTTTTCTTGTTCTTTGGGAAAAGCTTATTCTGGAACACCATAGAGCCAATGTGCATCATAGGGTAGCTCCACGAGTACATACCAACAGTGACAGCATCTGCACCATCGTGATTTGGGCATTGCACAGATATGCCAGGAAATACATGAAAGATGAGACGCCCAGCCAGTAACCAAAGCAGGTGCCAATGGCTGTGCCCATCAGCGTGCCTTCCCTCTGTGGAGACAGTGTCAGGATGAGGAGAACTCAAAGGAGTGACCTGCCAGTACCCAAATTAACCTGTGAGAGTCCCAGACACTTTGTAGGCATTATCAAAGAGCTGCCCAGCAGCATTCAGGGGGACACAGGACCTACACCCCATGCTCTCCCAGCAGCATAGTGTCAAGACTTTCTGGTACATCCTTCTTCCCACCCCCAAACTAACATCCTCAAATCAATCTTTTCAGTAAGATGCTTATTCAGTTATAGAAGAGGTTTCCTCTCCTTTTCTAGTGTCATTATTGTACCCAGAGCCCAGTCAAACCACAACTTATCACTGAAACTCGACGTACAATGATGGTGTCTGAGGTCTTCATTCCATGCAAAAGAATGGCCACCAGTGTGAAAACCAGCATGAGGGGTCCATACAGCTCGCCTGCAATCTTCTACAGGAGAAGACATGTGAGGGAAAGTTTGGTTAGAGCCCCTGAATATCAGGGTCCCCACCACAGGCAATGTGAAAAGTGCACTGGATGAAGTTTATCACCAAGGTTATCACCTGAGGTTAGGTGACAGCACACTGAGGTTTGGAACAACCATGGAAAGGAGCCACCAACATTTTCAGGAAGAAGAACACCTAACAAACTCAGTTCTTAGTAACATGGATTATTCCAAGTTTTACAAGATGCCTGTGGGACAGTCACTTGGCCATGGAGTCTGATTCAGCAAAAGGGAACTCACCTGTGGGAAATTAATCATCTTCACAGGAATCATGGACTCCAGCAGTCTGCATCACAGGAAAGCAGGGAATGACAACAGCAGCAGGGAGAACAACAGGATAGTTAACAAAATGCTTCATATATAAAATATACCATATACCCATTACCAGTGTTTGCTATTGTGTTGAGAGGCCTTGAGGGACAGAGGATTCTTTCTAAAGGGTGAGTCAAAGTCACTAAAGAAGGAAAACCTTACTATCAGTGGGTTAACTTTGCTGAGGAGGGGCAGATTCAATGAAAATGTTTAGGGATCCACTCAGGGATGAGACATCATTGACAGAACAGCAGGAAGGAAAGTCAACTTTCCTCACAAAGGCTCACAAAACTATGCTTCGTTGGACACAAGTGTGATGCAAACCCAACAGAAGCCACATAGGGCAGCCAAGTACAAAAAGAGCCCCTTCTCCTACCCTCAGCAGCAATGCCAGGTGACAGGGCTGCCAGCCCAACCACAGGACCTCACTAAGGCGGGCAGGACAACGCACAATGTGTCTGCCCATACGTGAGTCTTCCTGCAGGGCCGACAGCCCCCTGCTGCTTGCTCGCTCGGAGCTGACAGCCAGACTCCTGCAGGCACGGAGCCGCTGCCTCCCCGTGCCGGGGGCTGCCCACCTGGCTCGCACTTGGACGGGCTCCACATCGAAGTAGGGCCGGAGAATGTCGATGTTGGCGTAGAGGCTGAAGGCCCTGGAGGCTTGTCTCTTCCCCACCTGCCACATCTGCGGAGAGAAGGGAGTGGGCAGGGGCCGGGCGGGCAGGCAGGGATCCCGGGGCCGGAGACGACCGGGGAACAGCGCTCACCTGGTCAGCGACCTGCCGGCCCAGCTGCCCCCGCAGCCCCTTCATGCCCAGGAACTCCCCGTCCTCCTCCTCGCCGGCGCCCGCCTCGCCCTCCGCCTCTTCCTCCTCCTCCTCCTTCATGCGCTGGTGCATCTCCCCCATGTCCTCGAAGCTGGAGCCCGACGTGTCGTCCATGTTCTCCATGTCGATGACGGCGGAGCCGCCACCCTGCGCCGGGGCAGACACGGTGTCAGCACCCGCTCGGCCCGGCCCCGCCGCCGCCCCCGGCCCGGCCCCACCTGCATGTTGTCCTCGAAGCCGCCCCATTCGGCGGCGGGGGCACCGCTTCTGCCTCCGCCCGCCGCCCCCGGCGCGGCCATGGTGCCCGTCTCGGCCCCGCCGCGCTGGCCCGGATGGGCGGGAGCCGGATGTGACGGCGGCCGCGGAGCCGCTCCCAGGGCGCAGGAGCACCGCCCATCGCCCTCATGGCGGCCCGGCGGGGCGCGGACGAGATGCGGGACCGCGTGGTGCTGGGCGAGTTCGGCGTCCGCAACGTGAGCGAGCCCGGTGGGGCGGGACCGGGGGCGGCCGGCGCCTGCACCCCCTCACTGCCCCGCCTGTGCCCTCTCCTCGCAGGTCCACACCACCGACTTCCCCGGGAACTACCCCGGCTACGAGGACGCCTGGGACCAGCGGCGCTTCGAGGAGGTGGGTGAGCGGCGCCCGGCCGGGGCTGTCTGTGGGTATGCGGCGCCGGGCCCTGCGGCCGGCTGACCCGCGGTGCGCGGCTCCCGCAGGCCTTCCGCGTGGACGTGATCCGTGAGGAAGAGGACAGCCTGGAGTTCGACATGGTGGGCATCGACGCCGCCATCGCCAACGCCTTCCGCCGCATCCTGCTCGCCGAGGTACCGCTGCTCACCTGGGGGTGCCGGCCTAAGACTTGCTTGACAGGGAGCGTGGAATGTCCAGCCTTGTCAGCCCTTGCGGACAGCTGCGGGTTTTGGAAGAGAAGCACGCGTTCGTTCCGCGTGGGTGCCAGGAGCCCAAGGAGAACTAGGACTTAAGCAGCATGGGTGATACCGCCTACTGGTCCTAGGGGTGCTGTTCCTAGTGTCTGCGGGTCAGCCTTTTCGACACAGCTCTGTTGCCAACCCAGCAGAAGCCACATAATGCTGCCAAGTACTAAAAGGTTGAGGATGCCCCAAAGCCCTTTCTCCTGGCCTTCACCTCTTGATTGTTTAAAAAAATGGGGATGGGAATAGATGTGGTGTAAGGGTATATTGCATAGCCTGATTTGGTAGAAATACCATTCAAAATAGTCTGCTTGGCTGTTACTTGTGGGAGAGGAGGGACACTTGAACTGGATAATCTCTTGGCACGTAGTTCAGCTATTGTCTTAGGCTGACTTGATCTCTTGTCTCCCTGAGGTGCCAACGATGGCTGTAGAGAAGGTCTTTGTGTACAACAACACATCCATTGTGCAGGATGAAATTCTGGCTCATCGCTTGGGCCTCATCCCTATCCGAGCTGACCCGCGGCTCTTTGAGTACAGAAACCAAGGTGAGAATCTTGAATAGAATAGAAATATTGAAGGTTTCTCTCAAAGCAGGAAATTAGGGTCGAGTAAACTGAGCAGAAATGTGATTTCATATGCTTCTTCCCAGGAGATCAGGAAGGCACTGAAATTGATACTCTGCAGTTTCAGCTGAAAATCAAATGCAAACGAAACCCTCAGGCTGCCAAGGAATCATCTGATCCTGATGAACTATATTTCAATCATAAAGGTGAGATTGCCGCTAAAAATAGGTGCTGCTTTTTCTTTTTGGTCTTGGGCTCTTTTCTCAGCCCTGTGTGCTCACAAGGAGAGTTGATTCTATTCTGCTAAACTTCCTTTTTGCTATCTCCAGTCCTATACAGGTGAGTGACCTGCTTTGAGGCAGCAGCTGGCTGATGCTTGTGGCTTCTCTTTGCAGTGTACAGTAAACACATGACATGGGTGCCCTTGGGGAATCAGACAGACCTTTTTCCAGATGCTGACTTCCGACCTGTTCACGATGACATCCTCATTGCACTGTTGCGACCCGGACAGGAAATAGATGTGCTTATGCACTGTGTCAAGGGTATAGGTGAGTCGTGGCTCCTGGGGCAGCGGAACAAGGAATGTGAGTGCTTGGGCTCGGGCACTGCAGTGTGACGGGGAAGGGTGGGGAACTGGCTTGTCCCCTGGAACTTCAGGCCCTAGGATCCTTGTTCCCTGAGGCCTGCTCTCATCCTTGACTCTTAACTCTTCATACAGGTAAGGATCATGCCAAGTTTTCTCCTGTGGCCACAGCCAGTTATCGACTGCTTCCTGACATTACTCTCCTGCAGCCTATTGAGGATGAGGCAGCTGAGACATTGCAGAAGTGCTTTTCCCCTGGGGTCATTGAGATCCAGAATATCAATGGTACTTTTTTCCTGCGCTAAGTGCCTTGTTCCTTGCAAGCTTCATTAGAGCCAAACTTTGCAGAAACAAAACCACATCGTGATGTTGCCTTGCTGATCAATGGTTCATGTTCTTCTGAGCCTACTTTTACGGATGAGTGGCTGCCATGTTGTCATGGTTTGACATGGAAGTGAATTTTCTCAGGAAGTTGGTAGTCAAACCAATCAGTGATCAGGTTTGGATATTGACACCTGGAGTGACCACTGAAAGTATAGACACGCCTCTGAGAACACAGGGGGTTAAGAGCAAGAACTCCCAGGAGAACGCTCTCTTTAGTTCCAGTCCTCAGAGTGCAGACTCTCCCCTGCCCAGCCACAGGCTGGGTGGGGGAGGGGAAGCCATGCGGCCTGGTCAAGGTAGGCCGAAGGGGCTGAAAGATTAGAACCAGGCCAACTCCTGCAGATGGAAAGGTGGAGAGAAACGGAGATGCCTTTGTCCTCCCCACCCCCCACCAGAGAGAGCGGCACCTGTAAATTTGCTGAGGAGAAGGAGAAAGGGGGAGGCATGCCCAGCCAGTAAGAGTTAGCCTTCTGAACAGACATTTCAGCCCGAGGAGTCTGAACTTTTAACCCTTTCCTGGGAAATGAAGGCTTTGTAAAATATTATTCCTCCTCGATTTGAAGTAGAAGAGAGACAGTCCAGGACCTGAGATGTTAGAAGAAATTTTTTGAGTAGAAGGAAATGATAGAGTGAGTTGTAGCTAGACTTTTCTTGTTAGCCATAGACTGAACCAAATTCTCCTGCAATAAAAAACTGCACTTTAGGGGGAATGCAGTGGAGAACCAAGGGACCTGTTTCAGTAACGACCAACACAAGAATGGAGAAAACAGAGACAAGCTGAGGGGGGTGTGGTGATGCCCTCTGTCTTCAGGAAGAAGAGGATCTCTGTTCTCAAGACCCTCGGTCCCAAGGGAGGAAGAAAATGAGGGGGGAGGGGGACTGTGGTCCCAAGATTAAAAGCTGAACTGTTGTCTCTTTTAGTCCCTGACAAAGCATCCTTAAAAGAGCCCTATGAGCAGTCTGTCCATGCACGGTGGTGAGAGCACTGTGACATAGAAAGGAGAGTGTCACACTGGCAGATTTTCTCCAGGCGGTTGCCATGTGTGACATGGAAACACCAAGGTGGCAACTGTGTTTTCTGGGGTGTCTATAGTGTAAGAGACTTCTCTCTCCTTTAAGAGACTGAGTATTGATTATCTGAAAGGTAGCAGCTTGATCAGGAATCCCAGGTGGTAACTTATAGTTTTGTTATTAAGTTTAAGGGAGAGGAGTGTTTTAGAGGGTCTTCATCCTGGATTTAGTGTGTGTGTCTTTTATAGTAGTAGTAGTTTAATAAAGTTTTTTTTTTTCTTTTGTTATTAAGTTTGAACCTCCTCTACTCTGTTCCCAATCACATCTCACAACAATCATTTGGGAAAGTGCATTTTCATGGGAGTGCTGGCATTGCGCCAGCATCAAACCATAACACACGTGCAGATGTGTTGGGTGATGAACAGGGACGTCCCTGAAATAAATTGGATACCTGTCCACAGAGCTCTGCATCTGCTGACTGCAGCTTCCAGTGCTGTTCAGTTGTGACACTGGGTAGTGAGCTGGAAAAGCAGCTGAGTGTGGAGACTTCTTGTGTCCTTCCAGGGTGCATGTAGGCTTTGTGTTTGGGTTTTCCTGCCAGGTTGGAGTTTCATGTTGGATATATGCTAATTCTTTTTATTGGTGTCTCCCAGCCTTTGGTGAGGAGGGAGTGCCTGTTTGAGGTAAGCATGTGCTGTGACCATCAGGCACCCACCTGCTGCAATTTGCCCATCTCATTTCATCTTTCCTTTAGGAAAAAAGGTGGCAAGAGTAGCCAATGCACGGCTGGACACATTCAGCAGAGAAGTTTTCCGACATGAGGGTCTGAAAAACCTTGTGCGCCTGGCAAGAGTACGGAACCATTACATCTGTAAGTGCCCCGTTTTCCACAGAGTCCTGACATGGTTTCTGTGAGCAAGCAGTGACTGGCCAGTATGTGTGGCTGGCTCTGTGCCTCTTCCTACCCTCAGCATCCATACATTCAGAAAGCGGTGGGTAGCTACTTGCTTTGGGATTGAATCTCTTGGTGCTTCCTGCTGGCAAAGGTGGCTGCTTCTCTGGCTGTGAAGATCTGGCTTGTTGCTGTGAGGTGTAAGGGAAGGTGAGGGACAGCAGGGAGCCAGGTGTATGGAGGCTGAGGCTGCCTCGTGGCTGTGCTGACTTGTGTCTGTCTCTATGCAGTTTCAGTGGAGTCGACAGGTATCTTGCCTCCAGATGTGCTGGTGAGTGAAGCCATCAAGATCCTGATGGGGAAGTGTCAGCGTTTCCTCAATGAACTGGACTCTGTGTCTTTGGAGTGACCAGACTGTAGCTGGGAAAGCAGAAACCTGCACTGCTGTTCTGGGCTTCCTGCACCTGCCTCTAGGCGGGATTCCTCTTCCATAGGCAGGAGGCTTGTTAGGGGCTTGCTAGGAGTTCAAGGACTATCTCTTAGGATTTTTCTGTTGGTAATGAGCCGCAGTGAGAAGATGCACTAAAATAAAGCCTTTTTTTTTAAAGTTGTCTCCTGTGCCATTCACAATTGTGAAACCATAATACATGGAGAAGAAAGTAGCAGTATGTCTAAATATGAGTAACTGCATTTATTTTAGATGGTATGCAGTGAGGAGGACTGATAGGGCAGCGTCGTAAAGCACTTCCCAGCTGGTCAGTGAGGTTCAACGAGTTGCTATCAGAGCACGGCTGTTTTGTGGGTGTTTCAGACCAGCTCAGGGATAGTTAATATGGTAGAGAAAAGGCTGTACTGTCAGAGGACTGGAACACTTCTCCTATGAAAAAACTGAGAGAGCTGGGATTGTTCAGCCTGGAAAACAAGAAAGCTCCAGGGAGACCCTGTTCTGGCCTTTCAGTATATAAAGGAAGCATGGAGAAAGACTTTACCAGGGACTGTAGTGACAGGCTAAACGCCAACAGCTTTGAACTGGAAGAAGGTAGACTTCTATTGAACATTAGATATTTTTTACAATAAGGGTAGAGGTAAGTTGTCACAGGTTGCCCAGAGCTGTGAATGCTCCATCCCTGGAAGTGTTCAAGGCCAGGTTAGATGGGGCATTGAGCAACATGGTTGAGTGTTAAGAGTTGAAAATGTCTGGGAGTATTGTTGTGTCCTATTTGCTGAAGTCAACGCACACTATAGTGCTAGACCTCAGCAAGTAAGTAGAACGAAAGTTCTGTTTCCTTGGGGTAGAATTACTTAAGAGTGTAAACATCCTTTTAGGGTGAATATGCAGTAGGGAGGAGGTACATTTGGCATCCTGGCTCCAACCCCAACCTGTCCTATGCCATGCTGCAGACCCAGGCATATGCTGCATGTGCCTATCACACGTTATCACTGTCTGTCTGTCTATCTGTCTATCTATCTGTCTATATAATCTATCTATCTATTTCTCTGTACTATTGCTTCACATGCTTATGGGAAAGACCCTTGAAAAGCCTAAGGGTTTTGCTTTGACAGCACATACCCCTCAAGCTGTAAGCTGGGACCTAGAATTAAAATAAACTAGCAGTGACAAATAAATAACTATTGCAATTTTCCCCTCACCTAATTAAACTATATAGTCTGGAATGGTTCATCCCCTCCCTGACAGTGTATTAACCACCAGCAAAGGTGTCCCCTTTTTGGTAGCTGGAATAAGGAATGCTGAGAAATTTCCAGGCAGGCAGTCTGGTCAGACCAGAGGCCTCAGATCTTATTGAAACAGATAAAAGAATAAAAATGAAACATGACACCATGTGTATGAAACTGGAATAGCTTTACTTGACATTCAGGTGTAACACAACCAGTTCAGAGACAGCTTCGGATTTAAACATTCCTACAAAAAAGGTTTAAAATCCATTTTACAAAAACCCCTTGTGTCTAGCATGAAGTCACAGAATGTTAAAAATATCACAACACAATAAATACACCCAGTCTTTGCTAGAGCCAGGAGCCATGTTAGCTCAGAGGTTAAAAAAGTTTGAGGCTAGGAAGAAAGTGGAGGGTGCTGGTGGAACAGCAGGGGCAGGAGGGTGAGTGGATGCCCAAGGCCTGCTCTTCCTATCTGCACTCCCACACCTCCCAACCCCAGCCTTTTTGTCCAGTCTGACCATGTGGAGACATCACTTCTCCACCTACCACAGTTTATTATTTGTTCTGTCTCCTGGATGGCAAAACTGCCAGGTAGCTCTGGACAGACCCTCCTAGCTCCCGTGCTAACTCTAGGATAGATTGTGTAGTATTTGTCATGTAAGAAGAACCAGCTTTGCAGACTGGAGTGGCTTCATAAGAGTCCCACCACATCTAAAACCCAGTTTCTGACCTGGCCTCCCCCTGTAAACTGCAGTATAAAGCCTGCCCCTCCTGCCCCACTATGCAATTCTCTGGGAAGTACCAGGCTGGGTAAAAACAGGCTACTGTCACCTCCACTGCAACAGGGCAAGGAGATCCCTTTTGGATTGCAGGTGCTTCAGGTATTGGTCCAGATTTTATTTACCCTGCGCTGGCCAAGTTCTAGACTACAGGGCACAGAAAAATGAAAAAAAAATTAGGAAAAAAATATGTCCTGCTCCCCCTGAGAGATGTCCAAGAAAGGCTGGCACAAAGTAAAAGCCTTCCATTTGGCTCTGGGTAGAACAAGCTGTATGATCATATCTATACATACATATGTATATATATGACAGTGTCTGCCTCTTTCTAGAGAGCAGTTGCACCTTAGAAAGGCTGATCTCACAGGAGATCCTAGAGCACTGCTAGGCTTCCTGGCACGCAGCCCTCAGCCCAAGGCTCAGCATCCTGGAGGGAAACGGATTCAGCAGAATTCCAGTCCGCTAGGGACAAGTGCTGATAAGCATGACAGGAGTGTCCGATGTGTTCCCTACAAAGCCTGGCTACTAGCACCCAGAGGAAGATTAGATTAGGGTAGCCCCTTTTCACATGGCACACTACTCTGCCTTTTGCATTAATCCTAAACCCCAAGGGCTGAAGAGGTGGAGCAAGAGTGACCCAAGGCTACAAGATGATCAGGCTTTACCCTAAAGAGGTCGATGGACTCAGCTCCCACCTTGCAGAGAAGCAGAGGTCTAAAGATGCTCATCCAATGGAGGGAAAGGAGTCACGGGAAGAGCTTAATATTGACTGGTTCAAATGCCACCGCAGGCCCCATCCCAGAGTATGGAAGAGAAGGGGACAGGACCCGTAAGGGGCTTTATTCAGATGAATGCTTGTGGAGGCAGTGACAAGGAGAATCTAATGTGCTTACTATGAGGAGAGACAAATTATAAGGTAGGGGAGGAGATGGTTGCAGCATCCCGGGCTCAGGGTTCAAAGAGTACATTGAAGCCCTCTCCATCCTCGTTTTCTAGCACATCTGTCTCCAGTGATGGCTTCACCTTTTTGAAGAGAGACGGAAGGTTCCGGATATGAACCTCCTTGCGGAACTGCTCCCCGATGGGCTTCTGCAGAGGACAGACAGGCAGGCATCAATCATTACTGTCTTCATACCCCCACTCAGCTCAGGGGTAACTTGCTTGCACATCAGAGGCAGACCCCAGGTTCTGAGCAATCCCTAGGCCAAACCCCGTGCTTGCATTTTGAGGAATTTCAGGCTTGGCCTCTCACAAGTGCCAAGTTACCAAGTGAGGTAACCCCTTTAGAATACCAGCTCCCCAGCTTCTAATTCAATGTCAAGGGCTCCATCACCACCACCCTCACAGAAGTCCAATGCCCACCCAGCAGCTTCAAACAAACATTTTAACACCCTGTTTCCCCGGGTACCTTCGTGCAAGGTACCCGCTGCCTCTCAGTGAAAGGCAATTGCTGGAGGGACTTCTCATTCTGCTGGACCTCAGGGTGAAGAGGCAGAACAAACACTTAAGAACATGCTACTACAGCCTCCTGGCTGGGAGGGGGGGTGGTTGGTGAGAAGAGGCAGGCCAGCCACCCCATCTCTTCTGCAGCATACAGCTGTGAAATTTTCCTCCAGGATATCACTTACCCCAATGCAACCTGAGATGAGGCGCTTGAAGTGATCCTTCCGGCGCTTGTCTGCCACTTTTTGCAGTGTTGGGTTGAGAAGCTTTGAATCAAACTGCTCCAAAGAGTCCAGCTGGATGTCCGGGATCTGCTCCATCACTGCCTTCAGCTCACCATAGCGAGGGCGCTGCATGGAGAAGTACCATTAACACAGCTCTGCTAGAGTAACAGCCTTGCCCTCACTGGGGGCCATTAACTCCTCTGCCCCTACCCACTAGGCACGGGATTACTTTTCACCATTCCCCTCACATTCCTCAACCTCACATTTGGATGAAGAACAGAATTTCTCACCAAGGCCTCGTAGATCTGGAAAGCCAGGTGGACAAGAGCTGCCATGCAGCCATCGTGCTGCCCATGTACCTGTAAGCCCTTGAGCACACTTGTGAAAAACCAAGACACAGCATCGGGAAGGAGGCTTCCTGGAAGCACCTGGAGAAGAAGCACTGTCAGCACTGAAGCAAAATACTGGTGGTACATAACCACCTTTCTGCAACAACTTGCTCTTCCTGAGGGAGAAGGTGCCCAGGGGTGAAGCAGCCACACTTCTCACAACATTTAGAGCTTCCTCTTCCAACCCTGCCAGAACTAATCCCTTCTTCCTCCCAGAGGTACCTGTTTGAGCAGTGGCCAGCAAAGCTGTGTTGTGGTTCTTTGGCAGGACAAGGTGTCCTTCCAGGACAGGGATGTGTAGGCAGTGATCAGCACTGCAGTGCAAACATCCTGAAAAGGAGTCAGAGGGGAAAACCAGTCAGAGGAACTATTTTCTACTTCCAGCATTCAAACCTGATGGGAGCCAAGAAGCAATCCAGAGAATCTGCAGGAGCTTCTGAGAATCCTGCATCTTACTATTGCTCTAGCAAAAGGTGTTCACCCAGTGTGCACCTTCAGAACCATGAGGGACCAGTGTTAAGTTAACCTGCTCCCTTCATCTCCCTGGGAAAGACCCTGGAGCACTCATGGACTCCCCTCAGCTGCTACTCTCAAGTCACTACAAAAGCTTCTACAAGAGCTTCTGAGGCATCCACAGCAAAGAGTACAGAAGAATAAAGCTGGATGAAAACTGGGGCCCAGGATGAAGGCAGAGTCAGGGAGCACCCTGGGGGCTGAATATCCAGGGCCTCTTCCCCAGGAGGGCTGAAGCTCTGCAGCTGTGTGTTATAACTGGATCCCAACCCCCATTTGCTTTGTGGCTTCTGCAAGGCCCTTAGAAGCCATATATGTTCCTAAGAGGTGATTCCCACATGGGGATCGCTCCAGCAGCCTAGATCTCTGCAGCAGTGTCTGGCTGCAGAGCAGACAAGTGTGACAAAGAGTACAGAGAAAGGATGGTGGCAGTCAGAGCACATGCTCTTACCTCTTGCTTCATCAGACACTTGCCAAGCTCGGTGAGCTCTGCGTTGGCAGGGGGAGTCACCTCCGTGGCCATCGCCTCATCATCTGCAGAGCAAAGGCTGCACTGTGAACATGGCCTCAACCCACTTCTCAGAACCTTAAGAACCAGCTGTTCCAATATGTCACCTGTGAACCCTACAGGACATTCATTTCCAGGCTAGACTGGGTTTTACTGTGGCCCCCAGGCACGCTGGGCAGGTCAGAGCTGAAGGCTTCTTTCCAAACCTATACCCCTGACACCGAACTTCCAGCATCAGCCCAGCCACCCCCTCAAGAAACAGGAAAGGAACAGCATTTGTGTACTCCAAGGGCAGGAAAGGCAAAGGTAGGCATTTACTTACCATCCCCATCTACAGCAGCAGTAGTGTTCTGTTCAACGCCTTTCTTAGAAACACAGCAAACAGCTGCAAAAACAGTTGCAGGTCAGAGGAGCAGAAAAGGGAAGATGCTACTGCAGAACATGCAGAGATTATCCTACAGACTCTGTTGGGCTCACAGCTGCTTCAAGCTCCCCCAGCTCTTACAGGGAATCAGAAAGCCCAGTATAAAAGCTCAATACTGCACTACCTGGAAGGCTGTAACACCCCACCCACAGCACCTTCCCACAGTGGAACCCGCTGCACAGTGGTTGCTTCCTACTACTGAGAACCAGGAATGTGCAAAACCATCTGAAGCCCACAACACAAGAACACTGATTTAAAGCAAAAAGGCCAGTCAAGAAAATAGATAGAAGATTGAGATCTGTAATCTCCATGGAATCAATTTCCCCAGTCCTCCTGTACAAAGCCATGCTGACACAAAAATGATGTTGGAGAAAGGGAATACAAGGGAGACTGCTTTGGGAGACAGACTCTTCCCTTACGTCTGGTTAGAGACATGGCAACTGCCAGCAACAAAACTGCTCTACACTTGGCTTGTCCACAAATCCATGTTCCATACAGAGTTCCAAAGCACAGAATGGGAGAACCCAATTCCCTGCAGGACTGGATTCCTACAGGAATGGTGCCAAAACCATGGAGCCCTAAAATATAACAAATGGAAGAATATCTCTTCTGAAGGTTTTCAATTATCTCATACTAGGTTTTAGATAAGATTTTGGCAGGGCTGTCTCACATCTGCCTTCTCATGGTTATGTTACATACCATGGTGGTTCTAATTAAGTTTTACTGCACATTGGGAATTCCTGTTGTCCACTCCAAGGAAAACTCCCCAGTTATCTCGGGAGACCTAATCTGATTTCACTTACTGGCAAGATCCATGACTTCTCGAGTCAGCAGCCTGACCAGCTGTTCCTCAAGCATCTCCTGAGACTCGGGGTTGTCATCTGCAGCATCATCCTCACTGAGGAGAACGGGTTTTAGTTTGACAGGAGCCAATGTCTTCAAGTACCCCTCCACCCAAACACAGTGAATGAGTCACCAGTGTGTCTTCCAGCCCTTGCTGGCAGGGATGTTCCTGGGCAAAGGGCCACATAGAAGACCCCATTTCCCTCTTTGTACCAAGGGGTGGAAGCTTACCAGAGCATGCTTCGCTGGTTGATCACCTGCCATTTCTGGGACAACCTCTGTTCAAGACAGAAAGAAAGATTAAGTCTGGACACAATGCAAGGAGACCCAAGCAATATCTGCTGGCAGAAGCACGAGAGCTTTAAATGCCAAGACCCATTTTGAATGGCAGGAGAACTGGTATCAAGTGTGCTGGAATGTGAATGAGCTGTCATGAAAATGAGAGGACACAGGAATAAAAACCATAAACAATCCCAAAAACTATCAGGGCTGCAGGTTGAGGAGTTCATGTCCACAGATTTGAACTCACAGCAAGGGTTGCTGTGCAACAGCCAGGGTTCAATGCACTTTAAAGCCCCCCACTCAACATCATCAAAATCGTTAAGCATCAAGGCTCTGCCTTTGTCTCTGCTGGCTCTGTAGAGCCAACATTCCCACATGTTGCTGCCAGCTGCTAAAGGGAGTCAGGGATGTCAAGGAACAGGCACTGAACAAGCTGTTTCTTACCATGTGCAGATAGGTAAAGAGTGGTCCCAGCATGGGGCAGACAAGGGTTTCGTAGTATTCTGCAGGGCAGGAAAGTACCAAAGGCTTCACGAACACACCTGCACAGACCAGTTAAGGAAGAGATCCAACACAGCCAGCTGCTAGGGAGACTGCAGCACACTGCCCAAGCCAGTCCATTCCACTGGGAGGCCAAGGGACAGACACTTGAAAGCCCACCTTCTCACAGACCTGAATTAACAAGTGGCATCTCTATACAGCAAGAACATCAGTTATTCAGCTCTTTCCCCTGACAGTTCAGCTGAGAAAGTTAAGGGCACTTAGCACCCACTTCCTAGCTGTGAGACTGAGTGTCCAGCCTGGGAAAGCAGGTTGGGAAACCCGCATGATCTCCCAGAGAAGCACATCCTAATGTCAAGTTCCTCACTATCCAAGCTGCCTTGCCCATCAGAAGGCACTACTCACCTCTCACAATGCCTCCAGAACCACACAAATCCTTTGCATTTATTCTGACCCCATGCACTGCTCGTTCTCTTTGTGCCTTCCTAGCATCATACCTCACCCACACCAGGCGTATCCCTGTTTGTCTACCTCCTCAATCACCCTTCTTTGTCTTGGCCACACTGAAAACAATGCAGGCTTTAAATTTATGTCTTCAGACCCTCCCAAGCTGGCCTGAGACACTGATGGAAGGATACGGAGCATGGGACGCAGTCTGTAATCAGGAATGTTGTTGAGGTTGTTGAAAGCAGAGCTGAGGAGCTGGGTGGCAAGACCTTCAACAGTGTAGAAATCCTGTTGCATGGAGGGGCCCGCATTTCCCAGGATGTGAAAACTTCAACAAAAACAACTTAGTTACAAGTCTGCCAGATAACAAGTACCACGTCTCTGATCTTCAAAGGCTACAAGTACTATCATCTTGAGACTACACAGCTGTCACATTCTGAAACAAATACTATAGAGGAATTTTAGCACAGTATCTCTTTTTTCTGGGATACCTGCAGAGGGACAATGAGTTAAGCATTTAAGCACTACAAGGTGCTTTCAAGTGCTGATGTACCCTGACACATAATTAGAAGGGGCAAAGGAGACACACTAGGTCAGGATATCAGGTAAGTGCTCCAATATGACTACCTAACTGCAGAAGAGCAAAAAGCAGATCCCCATTTTGAGGTACTTTTTACAGACTGTTCCATGTCTGTGTGGCAGGTTACAACCACTGTGTATATATATAGATGTAAATACAAGCTGCATGCCACCTCTGCAGCTTGGATACAGCTCACATCAAAAGTCTACTCTAAAGGAAATTAGGACCCCACAATAACCTACTGCTCTGGCTGTGCAGTGCTGGAGTGTGGTGAGAGATGTAATGCTCTTACCAGTTGTCGTAGAGGGTACAAAAGAAGCCCTGCATCCTTTCTAAGACTGTTTTGTAAACAGGAGAGTCATAAAGTTCCAACAAAGGCTGAGGGAGACCTGTGGGAAGGAATAAGCTTCAGTTACATTAATGAGAGAGCACAGTGCACCTTCAGAGCATACTGGGCAGGCCCCAGCCAGCTTGACAGCAGCAAGGGAAGCTCTTGGCAAGAGCCAAATAGGAAGTGGTGCAGCAACCCTGGGGCAGAAGGTCAGAGGTCAGCCAGGTTCAGGTTGGTTGCACCCAGAGAAGAGGTGTTTCCACTGTGGTTGTTGTAGCTGCCTTATTTCTCCAAAGTAGAACTTACTTGAGCTATCAGAACCCAGTCAGCAAAGCTGACAGTTGTTGCAGCTCTTCTAATAGCTCATCTCTTTAGGTTTGTATTCTCTGCTAGGATACAAGCTACTGTCGAACTATGATATTAAAAAGTTTAGAGCAGAGATCAAGGCCCTGCTGCTTTATGTGCAGGGGCTCACACACAAGAGTTTTTAAAGTCACATAAAACAGGTAAAGGAACCGTGTTTGCATTTTATAGACAGGAAATGGAGAAAAAAAGACAAAGCAACTTCCCCAAAATATTTCACTGTCTGTCAACCTGACATTAAACCCCAATGTCCCAAAGTCATGATCCACACTTCATCCACAAGACCACCCACTTCTGCTTGGCTGGAAAGACTTCTGTGTTCACAGGCTCAAACCTGCTTTAAGAAGGTTCCAAAGGTCTCTTTCTAAGATGCTGTCTAGAAACAAGTGCCAGAGCCATACTACACAACTTGGCTCTTGCCCTCCAGGACGGGTCTCTGCACCAGCACTCAGGGCTCCTTCTGAGCACTAATTCTGCTCAAAGGCAGACAATTAGAGCACCCTCCAGCCTCTGCAGCCTGAAATGCCATGTTGCAGAGACCACCATCATCCCACAGATGGGATAAACAGTTTATGGAAGTTTATGGGATAAACAGTTTACACATGGAAGTGTACCCTTCAATGCATGCAGAAGAAACCAATGTGTCTGACCAATACTTATTTACATCTTAGTTTCAGCCGGTTCAAATCACAGCTGAGCTGCAAATACTATGAAGAAGCTGGTCCTCCAGCCTTATTTCACTGGACAGATCACTAACTCAAATATCTCTAAGAATCTGCCCACACATTCCTCCTGAAGAGAAACCTCTTACCTAGAATAGCATTCTTCTCCACCTCCAGCATGTCCAAGGCCTTTGCAAATGTATCCCCCAGCCTAGCCACCATCTCTGGCATGTAGAGGTTGTTGTGAGTCCTGAAACAGAAGAGCACTTGGTTTATACTTGTGTAAATCAATCCCTTTTCGCCCTTGACAGTGGAATCCTCTCCTTCAGCTTGTGGACAGCTCTTCTGAGGCAGATGATGAGGAAGGTGAGACCACGCACGTGTGCATGGGATCCCCCTTTCCCACCTGCAAAAATACTGGGGAAGCTGACCCAACAGAGACATGGAGTGACTCCACCTCATGTCCTGAATCTCCTGGCTGCCCCTTCCACTTATTTCAGTTCATCCCACCCCTTGCAAGCACCAGCAGTAAAAACTCCCAGCAATTCTCCAGATGATGCTGGGAACAACTTATTAGCTTGGCCAAAGGGATCAGAGAACGTATTTTTAGAACTGACAAGACATGGATTCTGTAATCTCAAAAGAACTGCCGTACCTAAGGCCCCTGCAGAGGGAGGGGCTGTTTCAGCTCCAAAATACACACACTGCCCCTCAGGGATGGGTCACAGTCCCCAGAATAGCAGGTGGCATTGGAGAGACTCTAGTGAGAACATCAGTCCGATCAGATGTTACTCATGGCAGGCACACGTGCGCCCTGGACAACACATCCAGCTGGGAACAGTTATGCGTCATAGGAAGTGGCCACTGTCAGCTGTCTGCAAGGGACACCAATTCAGTCATGGGTGGCTGGTTCTTGCCATCCAGGCCAAAATGGGTCCTTTCTCTTGGCCAGGGTACTGACACTCAGAGCTGGAGTCGGCAGGGGTGTCTCTCTCACCTACCTCTCTCCTTTGAGACCTCAGACCTCCACTCTGGGTGTCGCCAGCTGCACACAGCACAAATCCTGCAGCCTCCTCCAAAACTGCAATGCCATTGTACCTGCTGCTAGAGGTGATCAAGGGCAACTCAGTATCTCCTCCTCGAGCAGCGTTTCCCAAAGCAGGGGGTACATGGGAATGGCTGGGGGAAGGGAGGGTGGACAGACCTCAGGATGTCCAGAGTCTCAGCTTTCACTCATGTAGTAATTTTTTTTTTGTTTTTTTTTTTTAAAGGTCTATGTTCATAATTCTGGCAACTGTGATGCAGTGATGTCTGCCTCCATTTGCAGAAAGCTCCAAAACAGCAACTAGCCTGTTTCTCTCCAAGTGTTAAATACTTCCCTGCTCACTGCACATGAGGAAGGCAAGTATATGAACTTCATGAGAAAGAGCTACAGAAATGACTTCTTAATGACTCATACTCTCATTCTGGTCTGGATCTAACACCATGCAACAGGCCTCAAAGGGGCACAAGCTGATTCTTCTTTGCCAAGAAGGGCCAGGGAACAGCCCAGCTTCCACACTGGTTAATGCCGCCCCACTGACTCAAAAAGCTATACATTTTTGCTTGAGGTTATCCTGAAACCTAGCCACTAAAATAATCTCTTGTCTGTCTCCTGTCCAATCCATGTCAGTGTTGCCTTTGCCTCATGCTGGGCAGAAAGCCAGTGGGGCAAATGCAGGGACTGTGAAATTGCAAAGGTGAACCCTGAAATCACAGTGCACTAACTCCAGCAGGACAGGCCAGACAGTCATATCCTGAAGGTGTGGTCACGGTCCTTAGTTGTTTCAGAGTCCTTGAAGCATTTTTTTAAGTCTGAGAGTTGGGAGGCAGATGTTCACTTACAGGGCAAGCTCTCTTAATACTTTAGCAAGTTCCCAGTGGAAATGGAGAGAAAATGGCCAACCACCCTCTCCCTACAGGAGTTAAAAAGGCATCCAACAGCCCTCATGTATGATGATGTAGACCCTAGGCATATTCCAGCTGAGACTTATCAGCACTCCTGGGCACCCCACACACAGAAAAACAAAGCAAAACTAATTTCAAGAGACATTTATGCTTTAGAAAGGACAAGCAAAGGATATGGCAGGACTTGGGGAATTTTCAGTGATGGTCATAGGTCTGCTAGAAAGAGTATCTGATGCCTAGGGAGAACAGCTTGTAAACCAGAAGATGAGTCCTTTAGGACAGTCCATGACTGAAAAATCTTTTTACAAAGCTGGAGTTCTCTACAATGAAAATGCCTACAGCATCCATGTCTACCCAAGAATTCTTTCACCAACATTAATGCTTTGGCAATGTCAGCATCTCATCATCAGGAGTTCCAAAAAACATTTGTCTAAGCAAAGCATTTGCTGAGCGTGAGCACGTAATTTGCAACAAAACACGAGCAAAATCCCAGCACAATAAAGGCTCTGCACCAATCAGGTAATGCAGCTACTGACTGCAGAAATGCACCAAGGTGGCTGAAAATCATGATTTGGGTTTAAATTCAGGAGTGAACATTTTAAGCCAGAAGCTAGAAAACACCTATATGAAATGAGGTACCACAGAGGACAGGAGAATCATTACTTTGAAAACTGCAAGCAGTGATTAATAAAGCAACCTCAAAATAATTCATTTAACTCAGCTACCAACATGGAAACTGTGGATATTCTCAGTTCAGTCAGAGAGAAAAGAGAGAGAATTCTTCCAGGCCTAGCCTGGGAAAGTTAGGAGAAAGAATTCAAACAATTGTTATCTCTCTTTCTGTTCATATTGTTTATAGATATGTTCCACCACAGTGTGCTATTCATAGTCCACCAACGTTGCGAAAGGTTTTCACTTTGAGACCAATCATATTTCACCTTAGCAATCCTGGCTATAAAAGAGGAACGCTACTTGTTAATGAAGTTCATTCTTTGCCTTCTGAAGATGGAGTCTCTTAATTCCCGTCCCTGCCTCAACAGCGACAAGAGACAAATACAGGTAAGCACAATAAGATGCCACTCAAAGCTACCTTATTTTTCCATTACCTCAACTACCTTATTCTTCTCAGTTCATTGATCTCACCCATGACCTACCTTCAAGCTACGTACTACCCTGGCAAAAGTCAGTGGCTTAATAGCTTCACTGCTTCTGTCTGCTAACACAGCAGCAGAATGCCACACACTATCCAGAGAGCAGTGGACCCACCTGCTCAGCCTGAAAATCTCCTTCTGTTAGCACACTGGTGCCTGACTTGGTGCTCAGTTCAGCTGCTCAGCAGGATCCATGCTACTGCTACTTGCAGATCTGCTTACACAGAAACCAACAAAGCCTGCAGGGATTTCCATAGCACTGTCCCAGTGTTGCACGTGGGCAACACTGGATGTTGCTTATCCATACAGAGCTGCCTAATGGCACAGATCTAAGAGAAGCACCCATCCCATGTAGTAATGTAACTATGTCCCTGAAGGCATCCTAAACACAGGCAGCTTTCCTGCCACACAGCCTTCCTCATATCCCCATACCTCCTGCCTGCTGACAGGAGGCTATAAATTCCATATTCTCCTCCTATTAAAGAGGGCCTGAGGAAGACATACATGGAAAAGGCATCTGAAGTCAGCAGAGAACACAACAGGAGCTCCACAGCACAAAATCCAGCTTTGCCAAAAAGACATAAGCAGCATCATCAACACCTGCACTGAACAACTAGGAGCTTGCAGTTGTCAAACAAAGGCCTATATATCCAACAGCAGCAATGGAAAAATATGAAGCATAAAGATCTACTGTTCTGAATACATCATTCATTAGTTCCTGTTGGAGCATCCAGCCTTCAGAAAAGCCCAGACACCTCTGAGTGAAATACAGGTTTCTCCATGTACACAGAAGTATTCTGGTCTGCAGGAGAGATGCTTGAACAACATAGATGCATTATCTCAAAAAAATCCCAAACCAGCCATGATGCCTCTTCCTGTATATCCTGGATAGAGAACATAGCTCATGTGTTCTCTTGGAGGTGGTAAAACCCAGGCACAGAGTTTCTGCTTCTTCACAGAAGTGGTGACAAAAGTTGGATGACAGTTTCTTAAGTTTTTTTTAACAGAGATTCCAAATGATTTTACTGAGGCACAGGTTCTGGTAGGGACAGTGACTGTATGAGGAAAAAGTGTCAGTTGCAACCTTTTCAGTACCTTGGGCACTGGTTTAGTTGGTCTCATACAATATGACACATGACAGGCTTTCACTGAAGAAATGGCATGAGGCTACCACTACTCAGGGCAACTCTACCTAACCTCTCCCAAAAGCTCATCAAGAGGATCTTCAGCCTTCCAGGATAAAAAGCTAAAACATTTCAAGCACAATTCTGTAGGTCTACCTGGTCACTGGCCAAAGTAGCACACACTGTGCTACAGAGTTTAGTGATATGAGAAACATTGCCAGCATGGGCGATGACAGCATGTGCTTGTCCCAACAGTCCAGCATGTTGCTTCTGTCTGGAAGCAGCACATTCCTGAGCTCAGTGATTACTAAACATACTTGACTAGATGGTGCTCAGGTAACAGGGCCCCTTGCCTTACAAAACCCAGGAGCTGAAAAATCTAAGTGGATCTGAAAATGCTCTTTCTCAAAAGGCCCTTGCCAAGGACAGAGCAGCAAGTTTTCAGGTATGTAACATGTTATCTCACAAAATTGTCCCATAAGTCTGGCAAACTCCCAGTGTCAGGAGTTACCCTGAGAGAGACTTCTCCTTTGTGTAATTCTGGGAACTGTGTTCTTCAGGATTTCCCTTTTCTGTCTTCTCTTGCTCCCTCCCCTGGCTGCCCAAGACCTACAAACCACTGGTGACACACAGAGAGGCACTGCATAGTAGCAACAGCCTGAGAGTATGCATCCACTGATTTCAAGAGCAGACAGTGCTTCAGGAGGCTGCTGCTCATGGTCAGCAAAGCCAGCTTAATTTAACACTGAAGAGAGAACAATGTGAACGGGATGCGATGAGAGCTGGGACTGCCCTGGTGGTGACAGGAGAGGTGGCCTTGCAGGGGCTGAGGGCAGAGCAGAGATGTTAGCTGAGAAATCATTAACTGGGTGGCAGAACTATAGCAGTGGAGGTGGAGGAGGCAACCCCAGCACAAGCTCCCATTAGCTTTGATGGCCTCTTGCCGGCCAGGCCAATGAACATTCAGAAGGTTCCAGTTTCCACAGTGCCATTCCCCACTGTGAACAGTCAGGAACAGTACTTGGGCACTGGCACCAGCCCATATTCCCACTGGCTTCACTGGGCAAACCATGCTCTGAGCATTCCACAAATTTATCACAGTTTGGCTTTCAGAGATTTGTAAGCCAACATAAATGATTTCAAATCAACTTGACCCACCTTATGAGAGCAAGTAAATTGTCAAAAAGCTTCAGGACCTGCTCAGTGCAGGGATTACGGTACATTGGAGTTCCACTGGGCAGGTATCCCAAAAAGAAGCCTCCAGCTTTTGCCTCTTCAGTAGCAGCAGGCCAACGAGCTCGTTTCACAACTCCCAGGATGGTGTACACACAAAAGCTTATCTGCAGCAAGAGATGTGGAGAAAGCATTTCTTA
This sequence comes from Anomalospiza imberbis, assembly GCF_031753505.1. Classification (NCBI taxonomy): domain Eukaryota; kingdom Metazoa; phylum Chordata; class Aves; order Passeriformes; family Viduidae; genus Anomalospiza; species Anomalospiza imberbis. The sequence goes on along the minus strand of NC_089683.1, from coordinate 77,868,433 downwards.
GCCAGATCACAGTCTGAATCAACAGGTTTTCAGAGAAACATGTCATCATCCCATCTCAAAGGGAATGTTCTCCAGTGAGCCTAACCTGGTGATAGGAACAAACCCTGTTGAGTTTGCTGCCAGGAAAATGAAGCAAATGATCATGCTGTATTCCATCACCTTCAGAGAGCCCTGGCCATGGCAGGATGGCCTAGGAATTCACTATCAGACAAATCATCAATGCATATCATCTCAAGAGCATGCAAGCAGCCAGGTAGACTGCTAAAAGTAAGGGTTTAGACAATCAGCTCCTCATATCCTCCATGTGCTGGGACAGATGCAGGATCCAAGATGGCACAACTGCATTAGCCCCAAATCACAAGCACGTCTCTGTGAACTGCATTTCAGTGTCTTCTACAGATCTGAGGACAGCAACTCCATTTGCAGTTCAAGTGAAGACTTTACGCTAACAACTCAATACAAATCTCCTCAGAAGAATTTTAATTATATTCTGTGCTCCAGTCTGAGCATGATGTTTTCCATACTGCCTGGTTTAAAAAGCACAATTCACTATGCCATATTTCTAAAAATTATGTAAATCAATTGCTTCTCCAAAACCAAACTCTATTACACAAAGAGGAGGAAACAGTGTGTTTTGTTTCACTCTGATAAATAATGTAATTTTGCATGGCCTGCATGCTCTTTACTGTAGCTTAAAGAGCAAAGCCAGCCTGTTATTTTGCAATCTAAAGAAGTATATGATCAGGAGACTTCGTGTGCAATCACAAGAGAAATGGGGATGGGAGGAGGCAGGTCTCCTTTCATTAACAATTACACCTCTCCTGATAATGATACTCACTCTAGACCGGTTCAGGCCACTAGGATCTTCCAAGAGTGGATCAGCAATTTTGTTGTCTGCACCCACGTAGGATATAAAGGCTTCGGGATCTGAAAGGACTCTGGCAGCAGCAAAAGACAGCAATGGCTTATTATTTGTACCAGGGAATTTAAGCAGAGCTTTGCACTGTCAATGAACACAAATACAGAGCAGGCTAAAGAGGCTAGGTAGCACTCCATCCTGTACATGGGAACATGATTAAAAAGCATCAGAGATATGTACACTCTCCAAACATTATCAGTTCTCTTGGGCTGTGGGGATCTAAAATATTCAAATCTCTTATGAAAATAGCCCTGCTGGGAAAACTTTTTTGCATGCTCAGCTACCCAGAGCTGCAAGACATCTCAGCTTTAGTAAGAACTCAGCTTCCTACCTTCTCATGGGGATGAGCAAGGATGTCTTTCATTTCTCATTTTCTATAAATGCTTTGAGCATGCTGGGGAATGTTCCTTTATTACCTTAAACAACTTTTACCCAGAAATTTTCAGCAAACAGCATTTAGTCTCTTGGCAGTTTCTGAACTGTAGGAGAACTATTATCACAATGACTGCCCACAGCACAGGAGGTCAAGAGGCAGCCCACCATCTTCCTATGGGTTGTGTGTTTCCTTACTGGGCACGGCATTACCTCCTCAACACCTACAGCTCCATGTTGGAGAAGAACTGACCAACAGAAAGAAAAATAACCCATACCTTTGCATCTCTGGGGAGAGCCATAAGCCAGCCACAGGAGCCATGAGCTCCTCCAGGAAAGCCTTCTGTCGCTCATAGTCCTTAAACTGGTTGCTGATGAGGACAAGGGCCTCCATAAGAGCACACTTCTCCATCTGCGTCAGAAGTAGCTCATTTGACAGTAGCTGTTTCACGTGGTTGTACAACATCTCAAAGTTTGGCTAGAAAACACATCCAAGTGGAAAAGCATCATACATTTGGCATGGAGGAAGGCCTCTGGGGGAGGTAGAGAAGGGGTGTACTGTACAGCTGGAGGAGCATGTCTGTTACCTTTTCTCAACATAGTCATCTCCTCCTCACACTCAAGTTTCTCTGCATGTTCAGTCTAAGGGAACTTCTATTCTTCCCTACCCCTCTATCATTATCCTGCATCCATTTTACTTTAACTCTCCAGAATGACTGAAATAAGAGGAAATCTCTCCCTAGGTAGTTATATCCCTTAGAGCAGTGTCACACCTCAAAACAGTTCTGGTGCTTTTATTTGCTCACAGAAAGCACCTTGCTTCTCTGGTCAGACTTAGGATTCTTCCATCATATTTGCTTGTGGTAAGTAACAATTCATATGGTTACGATGAGTGCCACAGAAATTCTTGCATTTATTCCCTTTCTTCTCCAGCTGTCACCACATCTACCCATAATTTTGTACAAACATTAGCAATCATCCTCTTCAGCAAAGTCCTCTGAACATCTTTTGGGGCAACTGTGGATCCTTGGCTCTTCTAGTGAGGATGTCTGGCTGGCCATAGGAAAGAGACAGCTATAGCTCAAGGACCAATAAAGTGGAACAAAAACCAACCCATCAGTTCTTAGCATCAATTACAGAATGCAGACTGGAACCTACATATTACCTTAATTAAGATCCTTCAAAAATGTCTTTGTTTAAACCAGCAATGTCCTATGGTCCTCCTATAATCCTAGGTCCCACTCCACAGAAACACATCTAAAAAAATCTTGCAGGTAGACTGTTTACTTCAGAAAAACAAACAAAACACAGCTCATGGAATTTAATGTATTTGTCTTCTGATCTCCTCAAGCTCAGCCAGAAAACAAATACTCTTCTTTTTCTCCTATATTCTGTTAAGTAACAGAAGAAAATCTAGTGATTAGCTATGCTAGTGTCTTCAGCAAAGGAATTAACTGAGACCAGCACAGGTGATAACATGGACATTCAGCAAACATTCCCATAATACCAATGCAGTGCTGCTTGTATCCTACTCATCATCCCTTTTACATTTAACCCACCAATCTACAATTCAACTCCTCGGGCAGAAAATTTTTCAGCAGGGAAAAAAAGAGGTACAGGTAATGAACCTCTTTGCCATTTGTGCAACAGAAATGTTTCTTGCAAGGAAAGCAGACTGTAGCTATGGAAGCTGAAGATCCCACAAAATCCAACTGAAACTGAGGCAAGACTCTTCATGACAGTTGCATTTACATACCAGGACAAGCTGAGGGTAATCCCGGCACATCTTTATGATTGAGGAGCATGCATGCCTTCTCACATTCTTCACTGCTCGAGTTCTAGGAGCCTGGACAGACACAACAGACTTCAATGCAACAAAACAGAAGTTCAGGCTAATGCAGGGTATCTTCAAGAGACAAATTCACTATATGTAGATTTCTGTGCTGTTGAGCAGATTTAAAAAACATTTCCATGCCTCCCCTGCCCCCTCAAACAATCATGCAGCAACCAAATTTCCTCTGAAGCAGGAGTCAACTCAAGCAGTCCATGTTCAAACAAACTGTACTTCAGCAGTGAGGATGCCATAGCTCTTATTCACTATTTCAAGACTCCAGGTACACCTTAGGTAAATGGCGGGTTTACAGTCATCCTTCAGAGCCATTTATACCAAGGACTGAAAGAACACCCGGAGCTAATGAAGGGATTTCACTCTCAGGAAGGCCAGCACTAACTAGGGAACTAAGTGTACTGGACTTGGAGCACACCTGTGGCCTTCTAAGTTTGTGAGCCAAAGCTTAGTAGGGTGTGTCAACCACAGAAATCAGCAATAGCTAGACTCCCCAGCTTTTTCAGGAGCAGAACTATACTTAGAAGCCTACTTCAGCAGAGTCTTCAGACTCAGGATCCTGGCTCCACTAGAATATGATTTGATCCAACTGTTATAGCTCATTAGTAGATAATAATTCAGACGTACCTTACTTTCTTCTACAACTTCAAAGGTAACTGAAGCAAACAGCTGTGAGAAAAGGGAGGAGAAAATTAAAAAAAACGAGAATAATTTCTTAACATTTAGCATTCATGTCTCTTTGAGCTCAAGGAACAGGTAATAAAGATTTGAATGCAATTTCATTGAAGTCAGTGAAGACCCCCTGAGCTGAAAGATTAAATCATCAATACAGTGAGGCCTTGAAATAAAACATGGCCAGAGCATGTAATTAATACTAAGATTTAAGGCTAAGAACTACAAATTTTGTTTTAACTGACATTACTCTTCTTGTGACAAGCCTCAGTCTCAGTTTCTCCCATCTTTAACATGAAGGATAGTCCTTCCCTGACAGCAACACCAAGAGGATTGACTCTTGCAGTTTAGTCCAAGAGCCCTGCACTACAAAAAGCTGATGTGATTTTAGCAAGGTCTGCACATACCCACCTTGGAAAGTACTTGCGGGAGGTATTCTGGTCGGTAAGTGACAAACGGAAAGAGAGCAGAGACATTGGTGAGCACACAGGACAGGATGAGAGGATCTTTTGTTTCAAAATTAAGGACAAGCTGCAGCAGATCTATGCCATCATTCGCAGGGATTTCCTACAAAGGTAGCAAAAAGAAAGGAAAAAGGGAGGCAACACTCAATACTTCAACCTGTAGTATACTTCCTACAAAACCTAGGAAAAAGGCTGAGGCAAAAAGGACAGCAGCATCGCCACTGTTGATAGGACAGTCTTGAGACATCTGTCTCTGGTCCCCATACTATTGCTTGCATCTCTGGGAAAGGCAAATTTCCTCTCCCAGTCTGTCTCCCAATTCTCCGCTTGATGTTGTCCAACAGATTCCAAACTTAACCATCTGTATTGACCTATATAATTATTCTACTGTGATTAGATTGATGAGTACATGAGCGGCTTAATCTAATAAAAAAAAAAAAATAAGTCAGTCTACATCAAACTGATCTTTCTGATTTGCCTGCTGTTGAACAAAAGAGAAAATGCTTCTGATCTCCTACTCTCTCGGCATAGTTCCTCTCATTTAGTTAGAAATTGAAAAAAATTAAAAATCTAATAAGACGATAATTAAATAAACTCAAGAAATTTTTCCTTAAGCAATCTCTTCTCCTCTAGCAAGGCACTATGTAAAAACATGTCACCTGAGCACTCTCCTGTGACTTCTCATCCCATAGTGTCCAAAACTAAGACACACCAGTATGAATTTGGTGCCATCAGAAGAAGGGTCCTTACTCCTCATGAGAATGGCTCACCAAACATTCTGGGTTTTGCATGGAGGTAACCAGTTACTACAAACTGCTCAAGGATAACATAACTGCAAAAACACCGCTGTAGACCCAGAAGCCAGGAGAGAAGGCAGGAGCATGGGATACACATACATCTTTATCCATGGTTCGAAACATCTGGCTGATGACGCTCTCTGAGAAGAAGGTCATGGCATCCCACTGCACAAAGGATGGAGAGAAGATGGAGCAGAGACCTTCGCCTGTCTTAGCTGAAAGGAAGAGAACACTGGAGCTCTCACCATGCTCCTCAACAGCAGCCTGGTAAGCTCCTGTGCTGCAACACCTTAGCACTCACAGATATTTTAAGCACACAACTCTCCCTGCAAGATGCCTGGCAGGGATGCACTGGGAGCAATTAAGGTAATCTCGTGTGATTTGCTTAATTAAAGTGAGACTCCTGAGGCATAAGTCTTTGAGATACTGTGCAGAGCAATATGAACAGATCACAGAAGGGAAAAGAAGGGAGACCACATGCCCAGACTCAGCACTGCAGGCAAGACTGTCCTTGGTGTGACTTTGCAGAGCACCAAGCAGCCTTCCTTCAGAGCAGGGAAAGCAACGTGAATGACAAGGAATTTGCCAGATAGGCATAACTTCCCTAACAAAAGTAATAAATATGTTGCAAAGATAAAATGGCCCAAATAATTGTAAAATTGTATCAGAGGGACAACTGTACCTGTTCTGCAGAGCAATTTCAGGGAAGGAAAGGAGGAGCCAGGGGCTTTACATTACTTATTCCATATGTAGACTCCAAAGGGATAAATTAGGGAAGGGGTGGGTTTGGCTTGGTTTTGCTTTTAACTTGCAAAAAACCTTAAAATCCTGAAAATCTAGCATGGAGTCTTGCCTACCACTTAAAAAATTCCAACAACATCAACAAAAAAAAAAAGGCAAGAAATTTCTTGGCTTAAATTAAAAAACAAATCCCATATCCCTAATTTTTTTCAGGTAACCTACAGTTCATGGGTCCAGTATCAACAGGAGATGTGAGTTGGTACTTCAGCCATTCACCAGCCATTTGGAAGCCAGTTAGAGGGTCCAGACGACAAGCCATCCTAATCACCTCTCCTTGCTGGGCTCGGAAAGCTGCAGGGAAAAATCACACACCAAGAAACCAGGTGATGATGCAAATTTTGCAGACCCACAAACATGATGGACTTTTGCTTTGGCAATAGCTGTGTAGTGGGCACAAATACACAACCAGTAGAGCAGGTACAACAGGATGGGCAATTTTTGAAGTGATTTAAGTGGACTAAAATATGACGGACTAACATTTAAAAAAGTACAATTAAAATGCAGTATGAATTATGAACATCTATGCTGATGCCTTTTCCTGGTCTTAAAAAACAGAGCCAGACACAGTTAAAGGATAAGGGGTTTCTACCTGGTATTTTAACAAGGATCCTAATTGGAGCACCGCTTTGCCAAGGTGCATTGTGGCAACTTTTACCTTAGCAAGGAAAAAAATCCCTTAACCCTTAACCATATCTGGCTCTCAATTTTTTAAGACCAGGAAAAGGCATCAATGCTAAACCAGAATTACTACAACTCTATTGTTAATTTAAAATATGCTTCAAACTATAAACGTTTGCTGCTTACAGAGCATCTTGGGATACTGAGATAAAATACCAGCATTAGATAACTACCACTTCCTTTACCTAAACAGACTTTTCCTACATTATTCAACTAATAACAAAGAAAACTGATCTCAAAACCCAGTTGCCTTGTTTTCAATTTCAAAGATACTAAAAACAAAGTACAGAACAGGAATTTCACTTGTTCCAAAATATTCGAGTGCATGACCACACAAAAGAATCAGCTCTGCTGACTACACAAATGTAACTTGAATTGTTAATTAAAGTTGTGTTGCCAAGTAATTTTATTTTGTGTTTCAAATTAGTTTTATTTTCTTATATATGTAATGTCTTCAATATAACTTAACCCTCTAAAACTATTTCAGATTCTGGCTTTGTGCATTTAGCTACTTTATAGTTTCTACCAGAAGTATTTCTTACAATAAGTAAAACTATCTAGTAAGCAAACACTTAAATCTAGTAAGCAACACTTAAAATCTTCAGACTTAAATATAAAAAGTAAAAATTGATGTAATTTATTCAGTGTATCCTCCCACCTACCAAGTTAGTACCAAACTACATCAGTCAGTGAGAACCAACTTCTGTTTTGGGAAGAAAAATACAAGATGAAAGAAAAAGTAAAATCATTAATATCCAGTGGTGGTTTAAGAGCCCAATTTAATTTGGCTATTTTAATTGCTCACCTCTAGCTATTGGTACTAAACCAGAAACTTCCTACCAGGGCCAAGACAGATTTTCTTTCTGGAATGACATCTAAAGTCTTTTGTAAGCTGCCTTCCTCACCTAACCTGAGCATGACTTGAGGCTGTTTGATTTCCTCCTCTAGGTGACCAAAAGACACATTTGCTTTGACACCAGAATGCTTTTAGGCCATCTATCTGACCAGCTAGCAAAACAACAGCAAATACTAAAATTAAACACATGAGCTGCCCCAGGAAAATCCTAACTTAATTTACTCCAAGATCCAGACTTAAAAAGTTGAGAAACAAATGGAAGCTGCCAAGCCAATTTGGTAGGCTCCAAGCTCAGCCAGTGACTAAAAGCAGGAAGAAAGGACAGACAACACAATGTACAAAGGGTCATGGCAACTTACAGTTGAAGAAGGCATTGAAGTCCTCATCACTATCAAAATCAAAACGGGAATATTCACAGCTGGGGCTGTCTGCTTTGGAAGGAAAGCCCACCTGGAGACAAAGTGGAAAAGGTCAGGAAGAAAGAGAAGTCAACCATCACAGCTAACACCAGCTTCAAGGAGATGAAGGCTGGAGGCAAGGAACAAGATACAACTGTGTTCAGCAGCCTGGAGATCATGTTTGGCCACAACACAATAAAAGTGTAGTTTCTTCCCCCACGACCCACAGACCCACATGTTCACCAGGCACCTTCTCAAAACCAACTGTGATTTCCACATACCTTCACCAGGTTGGTCATAGATGCACGGAGATACTTGGGAACGACAGCCAGCAACACAGGGTCACGAGACAGAACTTCATGCCGAAAGAGGGCTCCCCATGTAATCTGGGTGGAAGAGCGCAGAAACTGGGGGAAGAAGAGAGGAAAGAGAGGAGCAGAGCAGGATTTCAGTGCTGGAATTTCCACTGCTAACATGAAGTGTTGCTATCAGAAAGCAACAGCAAATTATACTGACTATTAAGTTCAGGCCAAGGCACCTTGAAGCCACACTGCATATTCCCAGAAAGCCAAAAACCTCTAATACTAGGGCTGGCTGCAAATTCTACATTTTCTATTCAGTTCTCTGTGTCAGGAACTGCTCCTGATGGTATGGTAATGGAGTAGAAAATACTGTGCCTTCCAGGCCTTCAGCTGAAATGGAGAGCCTAGAGAGCAATATTTAGCAGCTGAAGTTCTGTAGTTTTCTACAAGCTACCTCAATTATGCATTCACACACACAGACACACATGAGATTTTCAGTCCTTTACATACCTGGCTGGGATGGGTTGTGAAGGCTAAAAATGACTCAAGGTATTTTCCAAAGTTGGCTGGCGTTTCCACATCACAATCTGAGCCCTATGAGGAACATGAAGTATTTCAGACAAAACACTAACTTTATGGCAGGCTGGGCTCACAAATGGTATGTTTCAGGGTAAAGCAGGAGCACTAGATCCAAGGCCATAGACTGTAAAGGAGCAGAGACAGAAACACTGAACAACTGATTTTTTTCTGAAACCAGTATAGTCCAAGGAGCATCAAGTTCTGTTGACCAGCCTGGAGGTGCTGGAGACACCACTACCACCCTTATTCAGGAATTATAGGTGACTTCTCACATAGTGGAGCTCCATTAAAACCAAATTTACAACCACTGCTGCTGCTGTAAGTCACAATTTCACTCCTATTGGGTCAAACCCACACAGCATTACCAAAGTAGTACAATTCAAACCAAAGAACTTCACAGGAAAATACACCCAGATAATTTCACTCATTTTCTCCAAACATTTTGTGTATTTAACATATGGGTATCCATGACCAGTAACTTTCTTGGAAGTCTGTCAAGAAATTAAGTTTTCCCAGGAGCCATAAACTCAAGGTTTTGCTTCTTCTCAGAAACTGTAACATGATCTGGTACCCTCAAGATCCCTGAAATTGTACAGCTCAGTGCTGTCTCTCCCAAGTGAATCTGAATTAGCAAGCTCCATCTCATTACTTCACTATGGATTAACAGCTCCTACTGCCTAACAGCAAGTGGAGTCACTGCAAACAGTAATGCACTCTGTGTGCTGTCCATTCTTTTTAGGGATGAATTCTCAAAGGTTGTTTTTGGTTTTATTTCTTTCTCTCCCTATGAGACTTTACTTTGCTCTATTGCTTTTACAGGCTGGTTGCTTCAATCTCCCCACAAACAGCATCTCTCAACAAGCCTGGCCTCTTCATTGTAGAAGCACTCAGCTGAATGGAGGGAGTGGGAATTCAGCACCAGCATGGCATGAACAGTATGAATTTGCATCTTCATCCCAACATGGACACAAAGCATTACAAAGATGAACAGCAGGAACAAAACCCGTTTCTTCCTTCAGCTTCAGAGAGTCTTGGTAGAGGAACAGATAGGTATACTCTCTGAGTTATTTTTATTGAGAAATTTAAAAGGCTTCCAATCGAAGAGTAATTTCCTGGACTAGATTTTCTGTAGCAATAGTCAGCTAAAAACCTGACCAATTTGCAGTGAAGCTCAGCATTTTACAGAGGTTATAGGAAATGGTTCGTGATGACAGCAAAGCCCTGGCATCAGTCAGGGTCCTTCCAGTCTACATTCCTATGACTTGGCAGGACACAGTTAACCCACTTAAAAGCAGAGCCATTTCTGCCTTTTGGAAATGCACAGACAGAACCCTACAGCTGCCAAATGTGCAGAGAGAACCCTGGTCCTACCTTAGATCAGGGTTGCCTCAAGCCCCAGCCCTAAAAACTAGCCCTGCCACGGTTGCTGTTGGTATTAATAAAGACTTACTAGCAACGCACATAGCTGGCTGCCCAATGCGCACAAAACTTGGCAAAGCCTCTTCAAGAAAACATAGTGCTTCTCCACCAGGCCTTCTCCATCTGCTGTCCTGGGAATGAGGGAAGAGGGAGAAAACAGGATCACAGTTACTCACACTGCAGGTGACAGGCACACTGTTGTCTATCTTGTAGATAGAGCAATTTGATTTTACCGCAGTGGGATCTTTGCTATTATCAACAAGTACTCCTTTATTGACATCTAAAACCTCTGAAACTGCCTCTTTGAAAGAGTCCCTCCTCTGGATCAGTTTCAGGCTAAAACAGAAAGCCAGGGAAGCTGTGATACTTAAACCTCTTTGTCTTTCAATTATGGGTTTAGAAAAAAATAAACAACCCTGGTTTTCCAGGTTTTGCAAAAAAGCGGTGATTTTGTTCTCTCCTATCCAGTCTCTGCTTCCTTTGCTTAAGCAGCAGTATCTTGACCTACAAAGCCATTTGTCTGCAGTTTCATGTGAAATCACAGCAGCACCAGGGTACTCACTGGGCAGCAGAGAGGATGCAGTGCATGGCAACATCTCCAAACAAGACCATCAGAGGCTTCCGATCCTCCAGCTTACCCTGTGCACAAAACACACCAGATGCTTCAATTAGAACATAACTATTTATTCCCATCTACAGAAATACTTCCCTCTGCAAGCATAATTAGGAGAGTCACAGTTTTCTTTCCATCTGTGGAGGGGCTTACAGTCCACATATGATTTAAGTAAAAACTTGCCAAAATTCCAAGGTATCTGATCTAAAAAAATATCTCCAAGCAATTCCACCACAGGAACTTTAAATGGCAAAACTGACCCTGAGACATTATCTTTTATTCACAGAAGACTGGCTAGTTATTTACACACAGCTGATAAGCACTCAGCCTTGACACTCAGCTGCTTGTGAATGAATGGGTCAAATCACCTGTTTAGATCCGGCTGTCATTTCTCTGAGCTGCCAGGTGACACAGCTGATGACACTATTTTCCACTTCACAGTTGTAGGAAGTGGGGAGTAAAAGGTCAGTGAGGACCTCCAAGTTCAAACTGCAAGGAGAAGCGAGCACAGAATTTGGAGAGGGTTCTAATTGTTGCTCTGTGTATTGTGCTGACATGATAGTCACACCAAATATCACTAACAGAATCAGCTAAATTTGAATTATGATTCTCGGATAAAAAGGCAAAGATAGCATTGCTCAGTCTGAAGAATTATGTAGGAGAATAGGAGAAAAATAAGAGGAAGCCAGAAGAGCCAGAGAGGAAGAACTCACTTTCCTGCTGACAGCAATCAGGAGACACTCTGCTGCTCCAACTTGGAGTTCCGGCTCATTTAGGAGCAGACATAACATCTCCAAGAGCTTGCAGTCATCTGCTGTAATATGGCTTAGGGCTACCCAGTCAATGTAGCCAGCCAAAGTGTTGAGTGCCGCTATCCCCACACGACAGCTTGCCTGGGCCTGTGAACAGAGAGGAGGCACAAGGTCAGAGCCAGAGAAAGACAGCAATTCCCATCTAAAGCCACCCACTCCCTGAAATTACAGTACCAAGAACCCCCCTGAGAAAGTGAGAGATCTGGACCCTTCTGCTGCCACTCCTCACTTGTCTCTTCTCAAGGGGCTTGTATTAAGAGTGAACAAATCCATCTGTTTGAAACTGCAGGCAACAGACTCGAAAGCCTGGGAAAAGCCTAGTTCTAAGTAACCTTAAGATTAAGAATTACTAATGAGCTAACTCTCATACAGCTCCTCTCACCTTTGATTCCTGAGACAAATCAGTCTTCTGAAAAAGAAAACAAGAGAGGGTAAGTAACAGCTACAGCACACACTTCCAAGCAACCATTGCTGTATAGGCTTATCCTCAAGGACACAGCCAAAAGAGAGGCCACATCACGGTCTCCTACTCAGGACACTGCTGCAGCCAGCAAAGTCACCTCTGCAGCCCCCAGCTAGGTAAGATAACAGGACCCTAAATTGCCAAGTTAAGCCACAATTCCCTTCTCATCCAAAAAGGCAACACTCCAGTCAGCAGGCACCAGGGAGACACAGGAGACAAGAAGGAAAGGCATTTTGGTACCTCCTGGAGGCTTCCAGGAAATAAACTTTTGACCTTTTAAGAGCATCTTACACCCAAAAGCCAGACTCTGAAAAGATGCTGGTGGCTTTTAAGACTCAGGTCTGAAAAGGTGATTTGTCCACGGTCAGAAAGGCATCTGGAGAGAGCTGGAGCAACAACTTAAAGCCTGACTCCCAGGCCTAGGATACTTAACAGCAACAATACACTGCCTGTACCATCTTTTTGCCTAATGCAAACAAGTCCCTCAGATACTCAGGTTTGATTTGTTTTTCAGATGCAAAGACATCAACAAGCATTTCCTTCTACTGCAAGCTTTTGGTTTGACTATTCATTGCAGTGATTTTTTAAGTTAACCAGCTTGAGTCCCAAACATCTCATATATGACCCACCTTATAAACAATTTATCTATCAATCCATCATACTTTTAAGCACTGCACACTATTACAGTCTTGGGGACCTATCCATCATCTCCCTCAGTCTGTATGCAGACAGATGAACACCCCACCCTCAGAAACGACCCTGTGCACAAACAGCCCAAAGATCTGCTAACCTGTGGAGTGGTGAGGACTTCTTGTTCCTGGGGTGCTCCAACCTTGGCAATCAGAAAGATTCCACTGTTAGTGGAAGCAGCCATACTTCAGAGCCTTAAGCACTGCAATGCAACTCTTACCTGGAAATGCATTTCAACCAGACTACGAAACACACAAAGGTCACCCTCCCACCACCACGAACTGCACAGAAAACTGTCTGCTCTACATGGCGGGGGTTGGCTCAGCCTGAAAGTGCATCAGGAAGGTGTATAGAAGACAGGTAGAAGACAGGCTTTTCATTGCTTGCCAGGTTCACATTTAGTATAACTCTGGATTTTAATTCATGGAAAAAAAAAAAGAATATGAACTACGACTAAGCAACTCATTTCTAGTTTGGTTTCTCGACCGTGCTTCACTCTCAAATCCACTTCCTTTTCACAGGCATAGACTGGGGTAGAGACTCCCCTTCATCTTCCTTTGTGACTGACCTGCACATCTGATTCTAGGTAAGAATTCAGGAAAGAAGTCTGTTTACACAAAAATAGAAAGAGCATTCTTCACTACAACTTCGCCAAAAAAAGGCTTCCTCACTTTGAGCTCTTGGAGAAAAGGACCAGAGGCCCAGAAACATGTTGACACATCAGAAACTCATGCATTTTGGTGCATCACCTCAAATGTAGCACTGCACCATGAGACAGCAGACACGATTCCTGGATGGCATCTCTTAATCACTGTGTATTACATAAACCACCCCAAATTACCTGTTTCTGCCACAACCACACCTTCATTTAAGCTATACAGCCCTGGTGCCAGCACACATTCCAACACCATGGATGAAGCATGCATCCACTCAAACCATTTACACTAGCAAAATCAATATATCAACACTATCAGCTTTGTGTTTTCAATCTCTCCGATCAGCACCAGTTTCCCAGGCCACAGCAAATCCCTACCTCAGAGTGGCAGCAACAGATTCCAGTTTCTGCACTTGCTTCCCCAACAATTTGTGAGCTGCATCTCAAATCCTAAATGCCTCCAGCACAAACTAAACCCAAGGGAAGGAGACTCTTACCATGCATCTGTACTTGTTGACATTCTGCTGCAGGACAGTTAGTAGGAAGCTGAAGATCTTTTCCATGTTCTGGGTGAGGGTTTGCTGGATATCTCGTCGCCGCTGGGTAGGTAGAGTTTGAAAAGTCACTACATCCTCTGCCAAACGTAGGAGGATGAACATCACCAGTTCTGTCTGAGTTTCCTGATGTCCCAAAGTGAAATACACTCCATCAGCACACTCCAAACATTAAAATCTCTAGAGACTAGCTCAAAGACGTGGAGGGAAAGCAAGCATGCATGAAGACATAGGTCTCATGTTGAGAAAATAAAACAGCAGGATGGCCCTCTCTCTGCTAGTCATCTCAAGAGAGCTTAATCTTACAGGGATTTTTGAGTCCATCACCAACCTGTCTCACTTGACCATGAGCAAGTTAGATTTTCCTCAGGATGATGGAAGACTGAACCGCACACTAAGAGCAAGCAAAAGAGACCAGACAGCTGTGTTTCATACCCCTTGCTTGGAGAGGGTATCCAGCTCCTTTAGCATGTCAGGCCAGTGCTGGGGCCATTCCCGCTTGATCATCTCTACCACAATGCGAGACAGCACATCCTTAATGTGACTTTCCTCCTCCAGGATACTTTGAGTTCCCTGTGACAGAAAGGGGATAGTTGCACAGAACAGCAAGCATCAGGCATTCATAACTCCGACCTGGGAAACAGTGTTTGCAAACAATCTAAACCACAGAAACTAAAACCAAAACAAAACACACCAATGGGCAGTGCTTCATTGCAGCTACCTTAGATGACACTCCTATGCTCCCAAGCATCCGTAGCTAATAAACTCTGGGAACCAGACAGATTCTCCTCGAAAGGTCACTTGGTCACGAAAGCAATCACAACAACAGAAAAAATACAACTAAGATAATGGCTTTAGTATTTTTGCAAAAGATAAGAACATCCATAGTTAATGAATTTCCTCCTAAGAAAAGAAAAAGTACCTTACATACGTTATACAAGCCTCACAACTTCCAGCCATGTGAGGTAATATGGCTATTCACCTGACAAGACAGAGAAAAGCACTGAAACAACCAGAGATGCAAAGCAAAAAAGCAATGAAATGAAAAACTGAATTCAGATCCTCTGTGCTAATTAACTGGAATATTTTTTACTTTTGCTCTTACATTTCAGAACAGCCTGGGGCAGCAGGTACTTACACTGGATATGAGGCCCATAACATTGTTCTTTAGATAAACTTTTTCTAGGCGAGGCATATTGTTCCAACGGTATCTGTTAAAAACAAACAAAAAAGAAACCAAGTCAAAACATCCGGATCTCTGACTTGATTCTCAAGGAACCATTGCCTCTTAACTAAACTAGAAACACTACCAGCTCCCTGTCTCTGCCAGCACCCAATTCCTTAATAAAAGGGCTGAGTTAAAACTGCTGCTGGCAAATGGGCATGCCCCACCGAGGTCAACAGACACCAGAAACAGCAGAAAAGCACAAAGCATCAGGTCTGTAGAGGCAAGAGAGAAAGGAGTCTCTGAACTGAACTAATACAAAGCCTCTTTGTTAGCAGGAGGCCAATGACAGAACTCTGCAAAAACCGACTGGTAACCCAGTGTACTTGTTTTCATCTTTTGATGTTAATGTGTGTTACAGCTCAGTGATGTCAATGTGTGTTACAGCTCACCTTCTCAATTTGCCGGAAAGCAATTCTCTCCTCTCTTTCTCTTACAGAATAAGAAAAAAAATCCAGAGTAGGACTGCAACTGTCCTCTGCTGCAGAACAAACTCCCCGCGTCCTGAAAGTGCCTCCCTGGGGTGGCAGTTGCCGGAATGGGCAAAGATCCCACCACAGCTGGCAGGCTGGGACCCTTCCCCGGCTCGGCAGCACGGGACGAGCTACTTACTTGACCACATGCTCCAGGATCTGCAGGCCGAAGTGCCGGACAATGGCCGTCTGCGTCTTCTCCGCCAGCTTCAGCCCGCAGGGTACGCAGATGGGGCACTTCTCCTTGAACTCCTCGCAGAACTAGAGGAGGGATGGCCGGGACACGTACACGCAGTTACACACCGGGGCAGGAGGTGGCAGCCCCATCCCTGGCGGAGCACGCCGGGGCACACGCGGCCGCCCGACCCCCGCCGCCTGCTGACGGCTCCCAGCACCTCGGGGGACGACCGGGACCGGCCCGCCAGGCTCTCGCCCGCCCCGGGGCCGTGCGGACGGGGCGCCCGCGTGGCCGGAGCCCGGCGCCCTCCCCGGCCGGGCCGTACCTTGAGGGCCTCCAAGCGGTACCGCTGCGTGGACGCCGGGTCCATGATGACGGTCACCGCCTTCACCAGCTGCTCGCAGAGGCCGCTCACCTGCTCGGCGGACATGGCGGCGGCGGCGGCGGGCGCGCCACCGGCCACCCACGAGAGGGACGAGCGGGGCGGCCGGGGCGCAGCTCCGCGCATGCGCCTTGGGGGGACACGGGGACCCAGGGAGAACGCGGGCGCCGCGCACCGTCGCGGCGGGGACAAGCGCACGCCCCACCGCACCCTGGACAACTACGACTCCCGGCGTGCCCCACGCGGAAAGTACGGGTGCCGCAAAGTGGCGGGCAAAGGCGGGGATCTCCGCCCCACCGAGCGGGCGGTTATTCAATCATTCACTCAGTCGGGCGGGAGCCGGTGGCGGCGGCGGGATGTCTCGGGGCCGGGAGCGCGTGGTGGCCCTGGTAGACATGGACTGTTTCTTCATGCAGGTGGAGCAGCGCCTCGACCCGCAGCTGCGCGGCCGCCCTTGCGCCGTGGTGCAGTACACCGAGTGGCAGGGCGGCGGGTAGGTAGGCGAGCCGGCTTGGCGACCCCGGCTCCTCGTCCCACCCCGCTCCCCACGGGGCCGGGCCCGCCCTGCACTTCACCTCCGTGTCTCGGCAGGATCATCGCGGTGAGCTACGAGGCGCGCGCCTTCGGCGTGTCCCGCGGGATGTGGGCGTCGGAGGCGCGGGCGCTGTGCCCCGAGCTGGCGCTGGCCCGGGTGCCGCAGGCGCGGGGCAAGGCGGACCTCACACGGTGAGAGCGGGGGCCGGGGGTGGCGGCGGCGGCGCGGGCCTCCCCCGCGGGGGTGGCGCGGGGCGGCGGCTGAGCCCGTGCCCGCCGCCCGGCAGGTACCGGGAGGCCAGCGCGGAGGTGATGCAGGTGCTGTCGCGCTTCGCCGCCATCGAGCGCGCGAGCATCGACGAGGCGTACCTGGACCTGACGGGCAGCGCGCGCCACCGGCTGCGCGACCTGCGCGGGCGCCCCCTGCCGGCCGCGCTGCTGCCCAGCACCTTCGTGCAGGGTCTGCCCGCGGAGCCCGGCCGCGATCCCGCCGGGAAGGGCACGCTCCGAGCTGATCCCGGCGGGAAGGGTACGCATCGACCCCCGCCCCCCGGGAAAGGCCCACTCCGCCTGCTTTGACTCCCCCGAATCGAGAGCGTGGTAAATGGGGTCTGCGTTTTCCGCAGTGAATGGCTTTTCATGTGCCTGTTGTCCTCCCTGTGGCTGGAATGCGCTTACAGAAGCCTGTGGCTGCTGGCTGGCACAGGCTGCTGCGGGTCTCTTTGCTGGGCTCAGCAAGAAGTGCCATATCGTGTCCCCTTGAGATCCCTTTTGTGTCCCTTTTTTAGAGGAGCTGCGACAGCGCGGTTTGGACGAGTGGCTGGCGTCGCTATCTTTCGATAACCCAGATTGTCCTGACCTGCAGCTGACCATGGGCGCAGTAATTGTGGAAGAAATTAGGGTGGCAGTGGAAGAAGCTACTGGATTCAGGTGTTCAGCTGGCATCTCGCACAACAAGGTATGTGCATAACACATCAGCCCGATTTCTTCTGGGTTGCAGAGGCAGAACGTGCTGTAGATGCTCTCCTATACTTACAAGTTTCCTGTAGAAGATGAACCAAGTTGGGAATGCAACCATGTGTGATCACACCTTCAGTGAAATTATAAGACATCTGGAAATGGGAGGAATTGTTTCCCCAGAGCTATGGCCTGGACAGTCAGCAATCCACTCATTTACTGCCTGGATTCCTGGTGTACCCTAATGAGTGAGCTCACTAGGAACAAGAGGGGTTTAAGTCCTCCAGAAGTGTTTTCTGTGAAAAAACCAGAAGCATAAAGCAGGTAATCTTCACCTTGAGTTTCAGGCAACAGTCACTGTAGCCAGTTTTACTGACAGAAATTCCAGATACTCAGCAGCAGAAGAACACCAGATTGGGGCACTGAGGTGAGCTGGGTTGCTTTTTGTCTTTCTGGTGAGTCAGTATGTACTCTGCTGGCCATGGGGATTTGGGTGATGCTCAGCCAGCTGCTGAGAGCAGCCACAGCAGCATGACAGCAGCTGCAGAAACAAACGGACTTTAATGCTGCAGCTACAGAGGATTTCCTGCCGGATGAAATGCAGGGTGGTTTGCTGAGACCATCCCTTTTCATTTACAGAAGAGAGGCTTATTTATAGAGTAATGACTTTATAAAGGCAAGCTATGACTTAAAAAAAAAAAAAAGAAAGGCAAGGAAGATATATTTCATTGACTGCTGCAGAAACAGCTGGTACTACTGCCAGCTGTACACAAGGATTGGAACTGGTTCTGCACTGGCTTAGTCTGAAACTAGCAGAGACTGTGAGATAGAAATGAGCTAGCTGAGGAATGTCACTGGTGTAGAAATTTCTAGTGGAAGGTATGTTCAATCTGCCTTTTTGCTTTCTTTAGTGGAAGGTATGTTCAATCTGCCTTTTTGCTTTCTTTAGTCAAGAATAATAGAAAACTTCCATGATATTCCTAGCAACTTCTCCCAGCTTCCATTTTCTATGCCAGCATTTTTTTTTTCTTTAAGAGTAAGGACATTGTGATGTACTGTGCTATCCCTGTGTATCAACTGTGTATCTTTAGCAGCAGTGCAGAGATCATCACAGCATACTTGTGGCTGTGCAGAACACTGTGCTGTGCTTCCGCAGCCGGCTCACCTCAGTGGGTACAAACCTTTTCTGCAGAACAAAAGAGGTGCTCCCACTAAACCAGCTCACCTTCCACCCAGCAGGAAACCCTCTGTAGCTACAGCATCAAAGTCATCAAAGTCCGTTTGTTTCTGCAGCTGCTGTCATGCACCAAGAGCTCCTGTGGTTGCTCTCAGCAGCTGGCTGAGCATCACCCAAATCCCCATGGCCAGCAGGGTAAATACTGACTCACCAGAAAGAGGAAAAGCAACCCAGCTCACCTCAGTGCCCCAATCTGGTCTTCTACTGCCGAGTCACTGGGAATTTGTGTCAGTAAAAACCATTCTCAGGCTACAACAACTGTTGCCTGAAACTCAAGGTGAAGATTATCTACTTTATGCTTGTGTTTTTTCTACAGAAAACTCTCCCAAGGAATTGCTTTTCCCAATGAAGGACCTGGTTAGAGTACACCAGGAACCCAGATGATGAATGAGACCAAAAAATTTGGAAGCACCTGGAGGATAACAGCATGGTTTTCTCAAGAACCACTCATGCCAAATTCATTTATGTGCCCTCCTTGACAGCATAAGTGGCCAAATGTGCAGGAAAGACTACAGATGTGAGGTGTCAACCTTAAGGCTTCTAACACACCTCACCCTGAGCTGAATAACCTGATGATGACAGTGTAGCAGACAACATGGCTGAAGTTGTCTGAAGGGCATGAGTCTAGCTGAAGAAAACATTACTGTGTCCCATAATGATTTTGTTCAGTGAGGTGCACTCAAACTGGGATGTTGAGAACGGGATCTTGGGGGGATCTGTCTGAGGTCTGCTAAGAGCCAGTATTTTCACTGAAGTCTACAAAGAAGGAACAGCTTCATGAATTCAGGTATTGCACAGATAGGGCTCAGGGCCTGGGCTGTGAAAGTTCTGAGATGAAATTAGAGTTGAAAAATTTGAGCTTGAAAAAGCTTAGAATCAGTCCAAACATTGCTTCTTATGCTCCTCTTATGCTCATTGACTGTTTTTGTGGTTTATAGAAAAAAAGCAACCAGCAGGATTTTGGCTAAGTCACAGTAAGTCAGGAAGTAGCCTGGAGTTGTTGTGGACAAGCAGCAGGATGAGTCAGTAATATAAATGCTCTTGTAGAAATGCCAAATCCCGTTTCAGCATGTGGAGTTTACAGAAGGTGTCAGAAAAAGTAAATGATTTCTCCCCATGAAGTCTCAGTGATTGGTTTTGCTTGCAGCACGTCACTTTATGAGGTGGGTAAACTTGGAAGTCTCCAGCCAGACAAGAAAAACAGTTATTGGACATCTGAAAAGGGATCTACTTTGTCTAGAAATTATTTCAAATGTATTTAAGCCTGTAAAAGGGGCTGTTAATAAAGGTCATAGCTCAACAGACAGGCAAGAAATTTTGCTTAGTTACAGGATGTGTGGCAAAGCACTGAAAGAGAAAGTTATTAGAGTTGTTCAATAAAACCTCAAACACCCAGTTAAATATACTTCAAGCTGGTCTGTGTATTTTTGACCCTGTGGTAGCTTAGAGTGGGAAGGGAAACTGTATAGGAGAACATGCCTTCCAGGCTGTTCTACTCTGCATTTTAAAGGTTTCCTTTTGCAGCACTATGCTGTTGCTGACCTCACAGAGAAAAGATTAAAATAGTGACTTGAGAAAAAGCAAGACAAACACAGAAGATGAAGGAAAAAGGCATAGTGAGAGACATAGCCTGGGGGAGGACTATGGGCATGCTGCGGAAGCTCTAGCAGGCTTGCCTGATGGAAAACTATAGCAACCACAATAGATGAAAGATCTTTATCTGCCTGGAGCAGGAGTCCAGCAATTGACAGAACTAAAGCCTGGAAGCAGCTTTGCTTTCAGAGTACCCAGCTCATGCATGTGGAATCCTGAAGTGGATACTGCCTAAGGACAAGCAGTGGTGCACCCTGTACACCACCCTGAACAGGAGCTGTTCTGAAGGCAGCTCTTAGAGGTGGTGCAGCACAAGTTGTTAGGTAGAATTACATTAGGCCACTGCACAGTGTATAATAACAGAGCTTCCACCCTCTTCTGTGTTACAGACACTGGCAAAACTGGCCTGTGGGTTGAACAAGCCCAACCGCCAGACACTGGTGTCTGCACGATTTGTGCCGCAGCTCTTCAGCCAGCTGCCCGTCAGCAGCATGTAAGTACCAGGGAGCTGCTGCTTAGTGCAGCCTGGGGCTGCTCCTGGCCACCTCAGCACAGCAATTTGATGCTCAC
Organism: Anomalospiza imberbis; assembly: GCF_031753505.1. Lineage (NCBI taxonomy): Eukaryota > Metazoa > Chordata > Aves > Passeriformes > Viduidae > Anomalospiza > Anomalospiza imberbis. The sequence continues at coordinate 77,847,394 of NC_089683.1, read as the reverse complement.
TGATAGCAGCCAGCAGAGGCTCTCAGCTACACGGGAACTGCTTGTCAATGCTCCTAACAAACAGAGGGAATCCTGCCAGTGATCTCTCGTGGCTGTGAGTGACAGTTCAGGGGGAGTGTGCTTGGGAAGCTGCAGCCCTGCTGGTGAAGGGACCACAAGCCAAAAGGCCACTAGCAGCCTTTGGGCATTCTTTCCCAGGGTAAGGCTGTGCTCAGGATGACTGCTGGGGTGCATAGGTGTAAGCCAGAAGCAACTGTGGGCAAGGAGGCCATAGCTGTTCCCCAGTGTGAGTGACAGGTGTCCTCAGAGAGCAGATGTTGTTTTCTTTTGAGCATCCACGCTATGCATCCACAAAGTACTTTTCCTGGTGTAGGGAACTATTACCAGTACTGCTGCTCCAGAGGAATGGATCCCTAATCCTGCTCTCCAGACCTGCACTGCTGTTCTCAGCTTTCTGTGTCGTGCAAGGGATGGAGAGAGGTGTGTGTGGGAAAGGGTCCTGTCTGTATAGGAGAAGGAAGCTATACGTGAGGCATTCTTCAGAGCATGGTTTGAGATCAGATGGAGCTGAGGGAGAAGCACTAAAATTGGGGGACCCAAGGAGCAGTTCCTGCATCAACTCCTATGTGTCCATTTGCTATGAGCAGAAGAGCCAGGTGCCAGATGTTCCTTTTGTCCTGCTAGTTCTTAGCAGCTTCTACCTATCCTTATTTAAGAACAGCTGCTGCAATGAGACTTGTCACAGTCTCCACATGATGCTTCATTTGTGTTTTTTTTTCTTTGTTTCGCTGCCGTAGCCGTAACCTGGGAGGCAAGCTTGGCACTGCTATCACAGACATCCTGGGAGTAGAGTACATCGGGGAGCTGACACAGTTCAGTGAGACTGAGCTCCAGACACATTTTGGAGACAAAACCGGGTAATTATGAACCACTCACCACAACTTGGTTCTTGGCAGACATTGAGACTTCCTTTCTTTCACCCAACCTTGTTCTACTGTGATTAGGAAGGTTGGAAGGTAAAACTTCAATGACGTCTTTGGGAGGCATTGATCCATTGGGCCCACAGCAGGTTTCCAGTCTTGCCTGCTCCCAGGCACCCTCCCCAGGATAATATTTTGCTTGTCAGCCAGTGCCTCAGCCTTCATCTACAACATCCAGGGATGGGGTCAAAGGGTTGGTTCTCTGCAGGCTGGAAAGAGGGCAGTCTTGACAGTCTCATCATAGAGGAAATTAGAAGGCTGGGCTGGAGCCTGAAACACAACTTCTGGGCCCACAACAGTTGGACTGCCCTGCAGACTGGTGAACTGTTGCCACTTCAGGAGGAGAGGGGGAGGAGTTGTGCTGACAAGCAGTTGTGGCCTGAAGGAATCCTGCTTGTTCAGCTGTGGCTGCAACTGTAGAGCTGAGGATGAGAGACAGTCACAGCTTGCACTGAGTTGAAAGCAGGGCTCAGCAGGAGACTGACGTGCTGCCCAGTGATGCTTGCCTGTCTGTAGCTACCTTAACCTCATGCTTTCCCTGTGGCTTTCAGGTCTTGGCTCTATGACTTGTGTAGAGGAATTGAAGAAGAACCTGTCAAAAACCGGTACCTGCCCCAGTCTATTGGCTGCAGCAAGAATTTCCCTGGGAAGTTAGCCCTGGCCACACAGAAGGCGGTAGGAGAAGCCTCCATCTAGCATAAGGCTTGGCTTTCACACTGGAGAAGATAAGAATACTAAAAACAGACTAGCTTGCAAAACTGCTGCTTTTCTGCACAATTATGCCCTGAAACTCAGACTAGAGGCTCAGTGGGAGAAGGTGGTTTGAGTTCTGGAAGTCCCTGTTGACAGAAATGCATTGACAAACTCCTGCACAAAGAGGTCCGTCCTGGTTCTAATTTCCATGAGCAAAACTGGGCCTGTGCTGTTGGAAAGTTATTCACAGTGCCAAGCTTCAAGAGCATGGTTGCTAGAAGGAAGGTAACTAGCCCAAAGAAGGAGACAGGATGCACTTTAGTTATTAGCTGGGGAGAGGTTCCCACTGAGCTGTAAGAAGATGGAAAGACAAATCTGGGACAGGGAACCTAGATTACTTGGCAAAGTCTAGTAGTAATGCAGGGCTTGTATGGTATCTATAATGTCCTTTCCTGCAGTGTTGAATCTCAGCTGGACTGATTTCTCAAGGTCTACTACAGATACGGGGCCTTAGAATAGTCTGTCCATTCCAGTCTGATCCCCCAGCAGCATTCCCCTTGTATTGTGATACTGCTGTGAGCAGAGGCCCAACCTGTCTGTTACCCCTGCTTTGTCCAGGTGCAGCACTGGCTCCTGCAGCTGGCCTTGGAGCTGGAGTCCAGACTGAACAAGGACAGGAGCCAGGTAAGGAGGGGAGGCACAGGGACACAAGGAAGGCACATAGTGCATTTTTACCACGAGTGGTTTGCAGGAGTCTGAGGGTGCAGTGTGGGAGGGGAGGAAATCTGCTCACCCACAGATGTGTGCTTGTGTGCTGAGGTGTCCCAAGAAGAGGTGTGCAGGAGCATGGCCAGACAGGATGGTTTTGCCCCAGAACACTGCAGGGTTAAGAACAATCCTTGTCCCATGCTTTAGGATGCAGGGATCTGAAAGCCACTGCACCTTCCTTCTGTTGCACTGGTGCTCCCTTGCAAGCCTTTTGCTGACACAGGTGTGCCCTGTGAGAGGGAGCGCTGTGCTCCTGTCTGGACGGTAGGCTGCAGGCCAGGGTGGGAGCAATCCACCAGCTTTGGCACTGCAGCGGGGCCAAGAAAACTGTGGAGCTGCCTTTGAGGGAAAGCAAGGACTAGCTGCTTCCCATCCTGTGTGGCACAGCTGTACAAGCACTTGTTGTGTATCCCATCCCTTGGCAATCAGGCCGGGCAGGACATGTCCCACCCCACCCTCGGGAGATGGCAGGGGAGTGGGGGGCTGGGGAGGGCTCCAGGCAGGGAACAGTCCCCTCGGCTGTTCCTGCCCCTTCCTGCAGGAGTCGCTGAAAGCACAGCTCTACTCTCCCGGCAGAACCACCGCGTGGCCCGGCAGCTGATGGTGGTGATCCGCCAGCAAGGGGACACCCGCGTGTCACGCCTGTGTGCCCTGTCCCGCTATGATGCGCAGAAAATGTGCAATGACGCCTTCACCCTCATCCAAACCTGCAACGTGGCTGGGGCTCACCAGGCAGCATGGTGAGTGTGGGACAAAGTGGGTCACCTCTGTCAGGACTGGTTCTGATGTGGGAGGTACTGGACAAGCCAGAGACCTATTGGAAAGGAACTCAAGTTAATTTGAGTGGCAGGAAAAGTGATTTCCAGCACCCTCACAGTAGAGTGCAGAGACCTTTTAGTGGCAGGACAGCTTGGCCTCTTCTAAGCCTCACATCTGGTGAGACACTTGTGTACATGGAGTTAGGATTGCTACTGTCTGGGATTTGTCCAGCTGAAGTGAGGCTGTCCTGGCCCTGCTGGGCTGAAGAAATTAGCTAAGCCTTGTTGTCCTGCCCTATGGACAAAGCTTTTTGTGAGGAAGCCATTGGGACAGGAAGAAAAATGAAAGTGCACAACTCCTGACTTCAGCATTTTCTTCCTTTCTTCCTTCTGCTCTGCAGTGAAGGCAAGAAGGTTCTGTCTGTTAAACTCTGACAAGGCTGCTGCTCCCTTAGCGTGCTCTCACAGCAGCTTCAGCCTGTAATGGACTGAAAGTCCAGGCAGTTGGCTGTCCTGCTCCAATGCCCTTCCTTTGGAAATTGCTGCTTTGGAAAGAGGGGTTCTGCTTTGCCCAGCACAGCCCGCTATGTCTGTTCTGGAGGTAGCAATACTAACTTTGTCAGAGCAAACATCTGTCCCAATCCTTGCCAGATACTACAGTTCCCCTGACTGTGAATGTTTTGTGTTGTTTAAAGTCTTACCTCAAAAGATTTCTTGCTTTCCAGGCTGGTGTCTGAGCTGATGTCGGTCTCTCCTTTGCAGGTCTCCACCGCTGATTTCAGTGCAACTCTCAGCAAGCAAGTTCTCGGAGCCTGTCGCCCTCTCTTCAGGCATTGCCACCTTCCTGACGGGTGATGCCCAGCCTGATGGCATGGCCACCACCAGCCAAAACGCCACATCTTGTGGGAGGGCCGGGGTCAAGTTCTTTAGGAGCCCGAGCAAAGAGCTTCGGCAGAAGCCTGCTAGCGCTATTGAGTCATTCTTCCAAAAGGCAGCAGAACGGCAGCTGTCACAGGCAGTGGCAGCAACCAGCTTGCCCACTACAGAGCCGGCTGTGCCTAGCTCCCCAGAGCACCAAGAGAGAGCTGCTGTTGGCTTGCCTGTTGGACTTGCCTCTGTACAGTGTGACCTGGAGTCCCCTGTGAAGCAGGGTCCCAACAATGCCAGCCCTTCTTCTCTGTACAAGAGGCTTTGCCGGGAGAAGTTGCCATCAGATGCTACACAAACACCCTCAACTCCCCCCAGCTCCAGGACCCTTCTGAAATTACAGCCAGCTGTGGAGGGAAATGAGCAGAATTTGCCACCGTCTCCTGAGCTAACCCTGCTGCCTCCTGCCTCTCCAGGGGACCAGCAGCGCTGTGAGAAGTGTGGCCAGCTCGTGCTGGTGTGGGAGTTCCCAGAGCACATGGACTACCACTTTGCTCTGGAGCTGCAAAGCTCTTTCCTGGAGCCCAGCCCTCCCATGGCTCCAGAAGCAGCTCCCAATGCAAAGGCTGTGGCTTCCAGGTCTCCTGCCAAGGCAAAGAACAAGCCCAAGACTCCAGCAGGATCTAGTACAAAACGAGCCAAAGAAAGTGTGACAAGAACTTTAGATTTTTTCTTTAAGCCCTTACCTCCTTGACTCCCAGCCACACTGGGTTTTTAAAGAATCAGTATTTTTAAATAATCAGTGTTTTTAAATAATCAGTTTTTAAATACAGTTAAAAGTTTTTATACTGCCTGTCAGGTTTTAATGCTGAAAAGTCTAGTAAAATTATCTTCACCCTAAGTCTAAGAGGAACTGGAACTCATGAATTGTGTAGATGTAGCCAGTTTAGCTGGTGGCAACTAAGCCTGCCTCTGCCTGCCTGGTGCTACTAGAAGCTGCAAGGTATTCTCACCTACACCTCTTAACATAGGTATTTGCATGCCCTCATTGCTCATTAATTCTGTTCCTCCTATAAAAGCAGCCACTGTAAGTGCAGCAGCTTATCCCAGGGAATCTCCAGCTAAGCCTTGGCTTGAGCCCTTGTCTAATCACTCTGTATAAAACTTTCAACTCCTGGTTCTACTCTGGCTGCAATTGCAGTCTGTGTCCTTACTGTGTAATTTATATGTGGTAGCTTAGCCCAGTTGTTCCTTCTCTCCTCCACCCGGAAGACTGATTTTTATTCCCTCCTTCCCACACCCGAGGATTTATGTTATAGATGGTTTAATCCCTCTGTGTAGCAATCCATTGCATGATGCTCATCAGCAGCTCAGGAGCACACAAGAAAGACTGCTCCTGTCATAAAAGATTTAAGGAAGCAGTAGCTGCATGGACATACTTTTTGGTGGGCTCTTTGAAAACTCTGCATTAATTCGTAATAATTGCTATTGACACATAAACAGTCTACTGTTAGAGCCCTCACTGGAAGGGATAGAAAACATGCCAAGAGTCACAAAGACCCTTGTGAAAGCTTTTGTCCAGTGTAGAGTGCATAACCACATTTTTCCTCCTTCCCAGATTGAGTGATACTAGATAAAACTTGCTGACAGGTACCTGTCCTGACTGGGCTCTGCCAAATGACTTGTTCAGCTCTTTGAGCCACAGGCCACAGCACAGTGGCCACTCCAGAGCTCCACAGATTACAACAGCCAACAAAACAGAATATCATGGAGGGGATGAGCAGGCACTGAGAGAGGGTGAGACTGGCTCCAAGGCAAGAGAAGTGCTTGCCCTCAGCTGCCTGGCAGGGCTCAGCTCTGCTACACTTTGAGCTGCCTGAAGCCTGCCAGAACCTCTGCTGCCAATAATTTGAACGTGGCTCTTTGGGCGGGGGGAAGAATGTGCCACGTCAAGGCAGCTCTGGGTGGGGTTAGGAATTGCAGGGAGTTTCATCAGCTGCAGGCTTCCCTTCCTTGGGTAGGGGGGGAGAGAGCCTTTCAGGCAGCAGATGATGCAAACTGCAGCTCCATATCTCTGTGCTATTTTCTGAACTGCATCATCCTAAATGCAGCTATTGAGCTGCTCTTTCCTTCCAGCACACAGCCTGTGCTGGGATGCTGCTACATTACTGTCAGTGGAGTCTAATACTTGACAACACAGTCATGAGATTTCAAGAACAAGAAGAAACTCATTCTGGTGTGTGCAGCTTTGGTAATCAGTAGAGGAAGGAATTATGAAGTCGCTCCCACTAATGACAGTCCTAACATTGCAAAGTGACAAATTTCCCAAAGTCCTCACGTGAAGAGAAACAGCAACCAGTCTGGCAGGATTGTGTCATCTCCTGTGACAGTGGCACATCTCATTTCCTAAGTGTCTGGCAGGACTGGACTCTGCAAGTGCCACTATCTGACACAAAAACAAGTCTAGAAGAGGCAAATCCTTTCAGTCACAAGTCATCTCCATAGGGAAACCTTTCTGCCTCTACTTGTCCCAAGGGAACAACCAGTTCTCATGGAGACAAGGCAGTCACGAACCTCTTGATAAGGTCAAAGCTATTTTAGAAACAAATCACTGGTTAGATGTGTGCCCTAGAAAGCATCTCTTTAATTAAGCTCTGGGGGAATTTGTGACTGTGAGGAGACTCTTGCCACAGCCTGTTCCGCCCACAGCAGCTCAAAGTGCTGTGCTCAGGGTGACGTGGCTGCCTGTCACCTCAGGCTGCACACCCAGGCTTACTCAGATAAGCCGGGAGCGCAAGACTGTAAACAGCAGCGCGTGCATTCTTTCCACACCACGGCGTGGTATTTATAGGGCTGAACACAGGAAGCTTAGGAATGGGTGAAGGGTAGCCAGTTCCAATTGTGACCCAGCTCCAAGGGCAGCAGGGTAAGAGCCCTGCTCCACCCTCACTCATTGTACAACTCAGCCAGCAAGCTCAATAAAACATCTTTATTCTGTACATTTATATAGATGCTTGGAGAACAGGGACAATCCCCAGCATTAGAAAAATTCATGACAACAAAACAGCAATTATGAAGAGCATGGCACCAAAAACAGTCATGCCACAGATGGCAGGGATGAGGTGAGACCAGCTATCAGCTGTTTCAGAAAAGGTCACAGCACCCCCCTTTGGGGCAGAAACACCAGTGCAAAAGAGTGCAAAGAGCTGGAGTTCCCCACCCCCAGCCAGCTCTCTTTGTGAGCCACTAGCACCAAAGGCAAGAGCCTGCTGGCAGCTGGGCTTGTCCTTCTTGCAGGCATTGGTAAAAAGACTCTGTCATTGGAATACCCAGCCCACTGCCAGAATGGGAAAAAAAAAGGATCCTGCTTGAGCAGTGACCCTGAGCCAGCATCTCCTTTCTCTCTGCTGGAGATGCAGCAGTTTTCAGCTGGATTGGTGCTCCCTCCAAGGGATGGGTCACTCCTGCAACTATTAAGCTGCCTTCCCTTCATTTATGCCACCGCTTGACAGGCTTCCCCTTACCTCAACATGCTCTTGGCAGGGTGCAGCCCCCAGCTTCCTGCCCCGTGATGGCCTCACCCAGCAGAGACCCACGGCCCCGCGCAGCAGCGCACGTGCCAGCAGCCCAGCAGCAGAACCTGCTCTCAGGATGGCACAAGAGCCACTTGGGTGTCCAAGTGCTATCACCGGCTCTCACCCTTCTCTTCAGTCAGGGCTAGCAGGCCAGCACACCAACCAGCAGCACTTGCTGAAGGCCTTTTGCTCACAGCAGACACATTTGGTCTAACAGTCAACAATAAAAGCAAAAGCCTATGTACAGCTTTACAGGCCCTGCTGCACCCTCCAGGTTACACAGCAGAGCTGCAAGACAGAGTGGGAGACCTGTGCTCCACTCTACATACAGAGTCCTTGATGGCAACATCAGCTTCCCTCTGACAACAAACAGCAGTGGCAATGGAAAGAAAGGAATTCTTGCTCCAAGAGAAATAAAAATCATGCCACTGTCAAAACAGGAATTACCTGGTTTTGTGTAGGTAATGCAGCCTGTCCTCCTCACGCATTAAGGCAAACGTGTGAGGAACAAGGTGGGCTGGGAACAACCACACCAGGGAGCCCACTGCAAACCACTGCTACCAGTGTGCAGATGGCACCTTCAGGTGAATGTCCACGGAAACAACCTGCTCTCACCAGCACAGGCCTGGGCCCTGCTCTGCTCCACAGAATGGCCTCCGGTCCAGCTGCTGCAAGGAACAGATGCAAGTACAAACTCTGTCTTCATGATGTTATGTCAGGAAGCTGTGCCACTCAGAGAAGCCACAGCTTCCTGGAAGTCATAAAGAGGGATGCTGAAGAAATGTGTACATGTGAGTGGGCAGGACATCTGTCCAACAGTAAGACACTCAGACTGGAGTAATGCAAAACCAATGCACAAATGGACACACAGCAGATTAAAGCCAACCGAGATTCAAACGGTTAAAAAGTGTCCTGAACACATTCTGAGAGGTTCAGCCAAGCCCCTGATGTGGGGAGCATGGCCTGTTCCATTCCCTGCCCAGAAGGATGTACTGAAGGATGATTTGAGAGAACACTATCATCAACTCAGTGCTCAGACAGCAAAAATGGGACCAGACCTTGTGTCAGAGATGGAAAAACATCCCGTCACTGCTCGTCTTCAAGGTCGCTGTGCCTCCCAACCAGCAATTTGCAAACAGTAAACAAAGCCAATACTTGCTTGCTCAGGTCTGCAGGTACCTCTGATCTATTCTGAAGGAATCTATTCCAAATGAAAGCTGCAGGCGATGTGGAGAACATGCTTAACTTGTCCCACGTACAGCACTGAATGCAAGAAACTCTCTCATGCTCCATCTCACGGTGCAGAGGAGGGACATCCACACTAGAACGGGACAGCAGCAGCTCCAGGCATTGCTTAGAAAGCCACAGGAGCTTCCAGCCTTCTCCCCAGGTGCTGGTGAGTGGAGATTTCTCTGACCTACTGGTAGTCAGAAGCTCAGCTGTCCAGGCCCCAGGGACTCCTCCAGGCCATTTTCTTTGGTGGTGATGGCTTGGAGGTCAGTGACATGCCCAATGCCTTTGGTGACTCCTTCACGGAAAAGTAGCTTGGCTCCAATCTTCAAGTATTCAGGATGCTTGATGAACCTGAAACAGACAACTGCCTTCTCTCCTGTCCGCAACTTGTCCTGAAAAGAAAAATGGGAGAGCTTAGACCCATCTCCCAAGCTGATGCATGCAGGAAGAGATACATGTGGATGGTAAGATGAGGCAAATGAGCAGCCTTCTTCAGACTGCAAGGCTTGAGCCCCTCCCATTACTGTATACATAAGAGACAGGAAGACACAAGCTCTGAAGAATAGAGTTTACCTCTCTTCTTTAACATGTTTGGAGGAAAAACAACTAAATGGGCAGGATAAAGGGGTAGTCTGCTCCTAGGAAGGGACACAGCTACTCAAAATACCAGCAGCCACCAGCTTTATTAGAGGATGTGGTGGAATCTTAACAAACCCAACAAACCCCACAGGGAGGTCTATCTTCCTCCCCATTCTTCCCATGGCCTACCTTTCCATGGATCTTCTCTACAATAGCTGTCTGTCGCACATTCCCCACGTGCACCGTCACCTGAAACCCCTTCCGGAAAGTTGTGGCATGGAATAACAACACAATCTCGGCTTCAAACACTGAGCAGATGGTGGGGTTCATTTCTGGGCTCACCATGACCATGCCCTGCAGAAAAACCCAAGGCTCAGACCAGTTAGGACCAGTCCCCTTGCTTCTGAACAGCCCCCAAAACAACAAATACACCTCCACTCTGTGACTTGGGCTTACATCCCGTTCTCAGCCTTGTACTCATTGTAATTTGTAACCTGGCCATCTCCTCCCCTTCCAGCAAGTTTCCTGCAAACATTTCTACTTCATTCCCACCCTACCAATGGGGGATGCCTAGGGAAGCCTCCAGCCCTGCTCACTGGACCAGTGAATGACCTGCAACAGCAGAACTAACCTTGCGCAGCAGGGAGCGGTCGAAGGGTCCGAGGGCCAGTGTGGCTGCCTGCCCAGCCCGCAGCACGCGGCAGGCAGAGCGGTTCCGTTGGATACTGCACACTTTCAGCCGAAGGAACTTCCCATCGTCAGTGGGACCAACCACCAAGTTCTCCCCTTCTCGGCAGATCCCACTGACCAGGGTAGAAGAGCAGGACACAGTTAATCAGGAAACAAAGACATTTCACCCTCCAAGATTAACCTGAACAAATTCCCCAGGGTCAAGTTTTTGGACTCTTACCCTGGACCAAATAACAGGGAGACATAGCTGCTGAGAATCAGGATTTCTTACAGCAGGAGTGAAAGCCACACTAGCACTCTTAAGAATCCCAGGTACAGACAGGGGCCACTGCACCCCCAGTGCTCTGACACACTGCTTTGTTTCTGGTGGAGAGTCCTTCAGTGTGGGTGTGCTGATGGCCAAAGTGCTCGGATCGCCCCTGAACACAGAGGGACAGCTGCCTTTTCATGAGGTAACATGCAGTTAACCCCTGCTGGAATCAGAGAATCTACCTTTTACATTTTGTCCCCTGACCTGAGGAAGGAAGAAAGCAACTCCTTGGGATCATGCCTAACCTCTGCCAACTCTAGATTCCAGCATGCCTTCTTTCAGCATGCTTCAGGACACATTCCTAATCCAGCAACTTTAAAGCAGACTGACTGCTTGCCACCACATGACCAATGGTCTGCTCATTTCACTTCCCAACACCCTGTAGGGCTCTACTCTCACTTGGCTCAGTCATCTGGCAGCAGTCAGGACTGAGCCTCACACAGCTTCCACTTCTGCAGCAGGTGACTCTAACCTTGTGGCAACTCCAGCAACCATTCACATCCACACATATCTGCCTAGGTTCACTTACCTTGACAGAGTTCCTCCCACAACAGTCCCCACCTCTGGCACTGTATAAATTTCATCAACCTGCACCAAAGCAACAAGAATAAGCTGCTCAGACAGACAGCTGTGAAACAGCACTCCAGAATGAGGACAAAGAGCCTGCCCCTTGTGTAGAAGGAGGTGATCTCTCTGCTAGTCATCAGACACCGTCTCAGAGCTTCACCAGCTCCCACTACTTTCCCATTAGAGGAACAAAGTTCTTCCTTTTAAATAACAACCAGAGAAATTATCCTATCCCTGAGACAGACATCTCATGGTCAGGACAGATTCAGCCTATCCGGCTTTTATCAAGGACCAAGTCCTTTTTTTAATGTCTCTCAATAGTCCAGGAGTTTACCACATCTCTACCCGTGGTGTCTAAATTCCCCGAATGTCTCTCCCATGGCACAGCAGTGAGTCCAGTATCAGAGCTGGAAACAAACTACCCTTACTCACCTGAAATTCTGTAAGTTGCTGCATTAATTCTTCCTGCTCTTTACTGTTGGTCAGTGGAGGGAGGATGTTGAGGAAGACTTTCAAGAGATCCAGATTCTCCCCAGAAACACTGGACAGTGTGAAGATTGGTGTGATGCTGTCAGACACAAGTAGACAGAAATAAGCAGAAGGCCACAGCACAGCTCCAGAAAGTTTCTGGAATTCTGAATCTACTGAGACCCGCTGGAAGATGGATACTGTACCAGTAAGTGGCTAAGCAGGAAGGCTAGATAGAACTCCACAGTAACCCCTGCCTCAATGTCAGGCTGAGGCACCAATCCCTTGTCAACACACACTTTTCTCATGAAGAATTAACTGTAATGCTGCCTTTGCTCCCAGAGCCCAGAAAAAAGTTTGGGAGGGAAAAATGCCTTCTTGGAGAATGCAAAGGTACAAAACCTGACAAGTAGCAGAGATGTTCAAGATATAGTCACCTCCCCTGTGCTCACCCTTCCCCCGCTCCCCATGGCAGCCCAGTCTGGATTGCCTGCTCCCAGCAGAAGAAAGGAACGGTCCCTTACTTGGGAGATTGTGCAAACTGTTGTGCTGCTGTAACTGCATCATCATCTGAATTCACAAGCAGGGGGAGCTTGTTGCAGCCTGGCTGCTTCAGGATTCGCTCCAGCTGCTTCACTGTCCGTTCCACGGTGGCTTTTGAACACAAGTCAACTTTGCTGATGACAATGAAGAAGGGGACCTTGAGGGCCATGGCCAAGCCCAAGTGCTCTCGTGTTGTGCCCGCTGCAGGAGACAAGTGAGAGTGTAGGTGCAGCAACAGTCACCACCATAGCTTATTTATGCCAATAGCTGTGTCTCCTAGATGTCCCATGGGCCCGCTCTAGAGATTTCAATGTAACTGCTTAATTCATCATGCATTGAAAAAGCACAGTTATTCTTTTAAACAAAACTAAACATCAGTCCAGAAAAATAAAAATTACCAAGAAATTTTGTGACTGATCTGTCTGCTTCAAAAAGAGGAAGTAGTTTTCATTCTTTGACCAAAGTTTGCCAGAGAACAGCCACAAAAATATCAGAGATAGATGCAGGAGAACTCGAGATGCCTTTTTACAAGACTTTGGGATCGAGCACCCCTAAGAATATGTCAAAGTTGTTTTCTTTTCTGAGAAACACTGCCCCAAATCCCAAACAAAGCCTCTCAGTCCAGAGTACATTTTAATGTGGTCCACAGCTGGTAAGAGGACCCCAGATCTACACCCCTCCCAGGCACTCATAGACACTGGCTTACAAGATATCAGTAGAAGCTTACAAATTAATAAACCTTTCTGAAAGCCATTCACAGTTGACAAGGACCCATTCCTCTCATTCTCCATTCCTCTTCACCTGTTGCACTCAATCCATGCAGGCAGGGCGACACTCACCAATGCCAGTGTTGGCACTAACCACCAGCATGGCAAAGTCTGGGCAGTAGCTGGTGAGGCCAAAGATGGTTGTTTTCAGATACTTGTGGTGGCCAGCCAGGTCAATGAAAGTGATCATTTTGGAAGAACTCTCACAGATCTCTTCTGCTGTCCGGGAGTCACTGTAATTTACCACCTAAGGGATAATGAGCTTGTGAGAGAGGCAGCCCCAGCAGGCAAGTAAAGAAAACCCTCATCTATCCACTTTGATGTCAGAATTATGAAGTAGAGATCATCCACCATGGGTGCAAGAAACAGTGTCTGCTGCAAACATACAACCAACACTCAGGTTCAGCTTAAGGGACAGAGAACTGTGCCACCTCTCTTCCCTCCTGTCCCACTCACAGTTCTAACAGGAGGGTAATCCTAGTCTCCTCCAGCTTTCTGATTTCAGCAACCCACTTTCTCTTACCTCTCCTTTGCTGTTGAAGCCGAGGATCTCAAAGCTGATGCTTGATGTTCTTCCTGACTGGATTTCATGGAGATGCCGGAAGAGGTTGAGGCGTGCTCTGCCCCGCCCATTGTCCAGCTCTCCTTGCGTTAGGACACCCAACAGTGTTGACTTCCCTGAGTCCACATTCCCTAGGACAGCTACTCGAAGGTCTAGGAACTACAGGAAAAAGAACAAAGAAATCATTAAACTTAACCACTGCTGTGCTGAGTGCACAGGCACTACTGGGCAGTGGAGATGCAGGTCAGAGAGCTTCCCTACATCAGGGACAATGTGCAGTTTAATCTTGCTCAGATTCTGCTCCTGCTCCCAGCAAATCGCTGCCCAGCAGTCGTGATACACTCTCTAGAGTTGAGATGTGACATATCAGGCTTTGATATCACAAAAAAGGTTATTTGTTGAAGCAGACCTCTAAATCTTTTCTTGTTTGCACACGGGTCTGCATCAGAACCACTGCCATAGAAGCGAAGTAATTTTTCACCTCTGATCCAGGCAATCTCCCGCACTGACATCTGCCTCAATCACAGTCTTGGAGATAAGAAGTGTTATTATCATCAAGCCTCCCTCTGGGAGCCCTTTAAAGCATTTGCTATGGGTCAACCTAGGACAAAGTGCCTCTAGGGTTTGGGCTCCCATCCCAAAAGGAAGCTGCTCGTAGTAAGCCTCTAGGTCTCTAGCAGGAGAAGACAGCCAAACCACAGGTCCCTACCTGCTGGTTGTCAGGCACCTTTCGGACAAGCACCTCTGTTATCTTCCTTGGAACATCACTGTCGTAATCGACCTCCCTCTCCCGCAGCACCGTAATGTCAGCCCCAACCCTGCCACAAAGACAAAAGGAAGGAGTGAGACACATTTATACTTGACAGCTCTTGCACCTCCACGATAACAGCTGACAAAATGAATGGGATGAAGGCTGGGGGTAGCAGGGAAGGAGCCTCAAGCTTCCAGACAAAAGCCCTATAACTTTCCTCATGTTTCCAGAGCCTCAGGACTGAAGGAATGTCAGTCACATAGGGGCTTTGTAGGATGGAGCTTCCAGCTGCTCAGGGGACTCCAGGGAGTCACGCCCTGGGCCCTGCAGACAAAAGGGAGCACGTACTTCTCTGCCATGCGACGCAGCGTCTTGAGCGAGGCTCGCATCTCCTCCTCCGAGAGGCCCACCAGCAGCCCATTGTCCTCCACGCCGATCTGATAGACGGCCTCACCTCGGCCCTCCTGCAGTCGCCACTTCATCTGTGTCACCAGGTGCTCAAAGCGATACTGCGAGGGGTTCACCAGCTTTAGCTGTTTAACAGAGGGGTAGTTCTAGTCACAGCCTGGATGCAGAGGCAATCCCATTGCCCAATTCTGTGAAGCAATGTTCCCAACTCTGACCCACCTCTAGAAAGCACAGCCTGTATTAGTGTCTGAACAGAAGCCACATGACAGGTGAGAAAGGGTTTCACAAAGGTACAAATATATGGTAGAAGAACTTTCCTGCATCCTGACAAAGGGATCTGTACCCTGCCTGCTGCAGGGTTAAAGACAGCACTCTGGGACCAATCTGTGATCCAGGAGCCAATAAGTGCAAATGGCAGGGCAGCCACCAGAAAGTGGCAAATCATTTTCTGGGGTATCTGCATCTCTCTCTCAAGAAAAATACAGTAGGCATCACATGCTAGAAGAGATTCCTAAAAATCAGTACTGAGATCAAGCTTTACCAGCTCAGCAGACTGGTTGAAGCTTGGCACAGAGACACAAAAGATGAATGGTAGTTCCTTAGTGCAGTATCTACTCTTCTGTCCTTTCCTTGGCCATGTTACCCATAGGCTGTCTTTGGTGAAGTTACTCACTGCAAAATAACCCTCTGGCAGGAAGACCTCCTTCTGCAACCTCAAAAGACTCACCTTGTACTCGATGTTCCCATCTTCTGCCTGGTCAGAGAATGAAACAAGACAGAAGAGTTAGATGCTGTGCCCACAGGGACCTCTACAGGCACCAGCTGCCCATATATTCTGAAGCTGGTGCTGAAGATTTCAAAGAGAGGGAAAGTGGCAGAAAGAGACTGTGTTAGGTCCCAGCCTTCTGTCATTCTTTCCTGCAGTCAGCTAGAACTTTCCTTATGGTTTGTTTGTGCTGTTTGTATCCCACATCATTTTGTCCTTTGAACACCAAAGGACAAAACTAGAGTGGGGTACAAGGGTAATACTGTCCAGGGGGGAATTTTTTTCTGAACAGTAAAGAATAGGGCCAGCCTAACAGTTACAGAGAGAGAGAGTTCCAGTTTCAAAAAGGTACAGGCCAGCATATGATTTAAAGTCTCCCCCCTCACCCATCTGTGACCCACAAAATGCCACCCACAGCATCCCACTCCCACCCTATCCAGCTTCTTCCATCCATCCAATGTGCACAGAAACAGGGGCCTGAGAACAAAAGCTTCTGCTTCCTCTCCTGCTCAGTGATACTCTCCCTCACTCAATTAGTTCTTCATTGACTCCCTTCTGCATTGTTATGTTTCTTCTCTCTACAAGGAAGGACTACAGTCGTAAAGAAGCAAGGTAATGACTCATTTGCCAGCTAGTCACTGGCCAAAGTTCTGGAGAGCCAGACCTGAATGGGACTGTCTGTACACAATATGCTCAGAAGTACTTTCTCAGGGAAGGCCAGATGGGGTTGTAACAGAAAGGTCTGGGTACTCATCAAGCTCAATTCAACCAATTCAACCAAAACCGGCTCCAGCTTACCAAAGAGAATTTAATGATAATTTTACAATTAGGTATTACAATTACATATTAGATATGTATATCTAATTTTACAATTAGATATACAATATTTAAGTAATTTTTCCCAGTGATTCAGTATAAGGACCACTAAGAAAGGGCTGGAGCCTGCAGGAAGCCACATACTCTGTCAGACTAAATGGGGCTGGCAACAGTAGGCACTTCCTTTTCCTCTGGACACCTATTTGCATGTCAGGAGAGGCAACAGCTCTCTCCTTGCCTTCCAGCTCAGCTCTTAACCAGAGCGGTGCTTACAGTGGCAAAAGGCCAACAGAAGTTCTCAATTGTCAGCTCAGTTCTCTGGCAGCAGAGCTGTGCTGTGAGAAAAAGGTACTTGTAGCAGGTTTTCTTGTCTTTTTCCTGTCTTGCCATCTACCAGTTTTCCAGTTCTAAGCAAAACCCATTCACCCACTGCACTGTCGTCTAAATAAGGGAGTGGGTCTTCTCCAAGGCACTTGACACTAGAAAAGCAACAAGTCTAGACTTGCTGGGGCACACACTGCACAGGGTAGCCAGAAACAGGAAGCTGAGTTGAAACCACAGGGGACTCTCCAGCCTCCAGCTGAAAGGAACAAGAACTAAACTGCGGCTGCAGGGCACAGTCCTGCCTGTGGAGAAGATCTAACAGTAGCAAAGCACTGTTTTCACATCTTCCCAAGAGTCCCAGGCCTGCCTTGTGGAGGAGCTGCTCCCTCCCAGCACAGGCTATTATGTATTTTACAGAAAGTTCACTGACAGGGGCCGAGCAATCGAGTCTGAGCCAATGTAATTCCCCCCACAGTGACAGTTCTATGAGAGCGGTGACAACTGCCCCAGCTGAGCACACACCCACGGTACTACCAATGCCACTTCTTGCTGCTGCAAGAGACAAGTGCCCTACCCCCTGTCCATACCATCTGCAGCCCTATGTAAGGAAACAGCTGTCAAATTAGCTGGGAAGGGAGTCACCAGAACCCGCCTGGCAGCTGGAAAGGGGCTCAGACCCACCAGATCGTCTCTCGGGGAGAGAGAGATGCAAATGGGATGTTTGAAACTACGAGGCGAGCAAAGCTTTATTTTCGAAGCTTTTTCGATCGCAGGCGGCAAAGCGCCCGCAGACAGACGCCAAGCAGTGCGATACTACTCACGGACAGGGTCCGGTGGACGCCGCAGGGAGCTCGCTGGCACCGGGGGCGCGAGCACGGCCCGGAAGAGAGCCCGGGGCAGGCGGGCACACGGCTCCCGGGGCCGGGGCTGCAGGACCGCTCCTACGGCTGCTGTCAGCCCGACCCCGGCACGGCCCCGCACCAGCACCGCCGGCACCTCCAGCCAGACCCGCCACCCAGCCTGCGGGGTGCGGCCAAGGTACCGACCCGTTCGGGGGGGGCACCGGCCCTCCGGCCCCTCCCGCCCCTCAGCGGCAGCCCCCCGCCCCCGGGCCTGGTCTCGCTCCCTCCGCGGCTGACGGGACGCGGCGGCCGCCGGAGCTCACCTCGGGCGGCAGGTACGGGGGGTTGTTGGCCTTCCCTCCGCGGCTCCGCCCGTTCTTCTTCTTCGTCTTCGAGCCCCCGCCGCCGCCAGGCGCGGGCCCCCCGCGCCCGCGCAGCGCTGCACCTGCCCCGCCGCCCGCCGGCCGACAGCAGCCCCCGAACAGCTCTGACACCCGGGAGTCCATGGTGGACACCGCGGCCCCGTCGCTCCGCTGCAGAGCCCGCTCCGCTCCCCGCCCGGCCCCGCCGGCCCGGCTCCGGCCCCGGCGTCACCGACCGCCGCGCGGCGCCCCGGGAAAGCGAGTCCCGCCCGCCTACAACGCCGAGAACGCACCGCGCACCGCCCGCTCGAAACTACTCCTCCCGGCGTGCCCCGCGGCGCGACCAGCTCGGTCCCGTACGGGTTCTATCCGCGGGGGCTGATGGGAGTTGGAGTCCAAGGGGAGGGCGCCGCCTGTCGGCCCCGGCCGACAACGCGCGGGATGCCGCCGCTCCCCGGGCCCCGCTGCCGGGATCCGCGAACGCCCGTGGGTTATCCCTTTGGCAGTTCACAGCCCCGGTTTCCCTGGTTATTGACATCGAGCGATCAGCCATTCTGGATTCGGGAAACTGGGGCACTTTCGAAGCTGTTTGGCATTGGAGGTACCTCATGACTACCGCAGAGGCAGCAGCCCGACACAGAGCGATCCCAAAGCACACATTAAGATCCAACGAGGGGGGCGGCCGGAACAGCAAAAGAACCTCTAGCTGTGCGCCGCATCCCCTCACTAAGTGTATTCCCAGTCTCCAGTTCCACGGCCACTGCGCCGTCTCTTTCCCCGCCGCATGCCCTGGGGAGAGCGACGCTGGATCATTGTTCGTGTGTAACTGACACCCTCCGTGGCGCTCCGCACAGGTGGCCGCAGTTCCCGTAAAGCAGCCTCCGAGAGGCTCCTCTCGCCATCCCGCCCTCCGCTCGCCGTGTGCTGGAGGCGGCACCCAATGGGGCGGCGGGCACAATGTTTCCAAACACGGCACTCCCTGCACGCTCCCCGCCTCCGCCACCCCGCGGCACCGAGAAGGCGGCTCTTCTGCAAGACAGCGGAGCCGCCAGAGCTGCCGGGAGCGGGGCGGAGGAGAGCGGAGCCGCTTTCTGCAGATAGCCCTGCAAGAAGCAGAGCCCCAGCTCCCGGCACGGCCTCAGCCGGGCGGCCCCCGGATGGGATCGGGAGGGGGAACGGAGGGGCGTGGCTACATGGATACCCCGCCCCCGCCACGCCCACCAAGAGCGGTGGCGCCGCCGCCGCCGCCAGAGGGCGCGCGGTGCGACCCTCGCGCCACTCCCGTGAGGCTCCGCGGCGGCGGCGGCATTTAAACCCGCGGCGGCCGTTGCGGGGGCGCGTCACTGGCTTCTCGTTCCCGGGCGCTGGCGGGCCTGGGTCGCGGCGGCGGCGGGATGGGGCCCCAGGGGAACAGGCCTGTGCTGGGCAGCCCCGCGGTGGCCGTGGCGTTCCCGGGAGCTGTGTGCCGGGGCAGCGGCTACCGCTTCGCCTGCGAGCTCCTGAAGCACGTCCTGCACCAGCGGAACCAGCTCCCGCTGCCCTACGAGCAGCTCGCCTTCTTCTGCCGGCGGGCGGCCCAGGTGAGGGGCGGCGGCCGCGGGGTCATCCCCGTGCTCGGAGGCGGCCCCCGGGCCGGGGGACTAGGGGGGCCGTGGCATTTGGGTTTTGCTTGCGAGCTGCTGTTCTTGCTCGGGGACTCGTACAGCAACGTGTCGGCGCTTTTAAAGTAAAGCGCTTGTTGTGGCTGCATCCCTAAATGTTACCTCTTCTTTTCAAAACGAAGCAAAGGCAGCGTTAAGTTCAGGCTGCTGAAGGTGCCGACAAATTGCTCTTAATTGATTGTTTCCTAATTTCCGCTCAAAGCGTGTCGCTGCTTTGTTTGTTACCTCTAAGCAAAAAAAAAAAAAACCACCAAAAAACCAAAAAAATACTATTAAGTGATTTCAGAGAGATGGCTGATCTTTGAAAGATGAGCTTCTAATTCCTATTGGAATTAATCAGTAGTGTGATTCAGATTCCAGCTGAGTAGCTATGGATTGTGCTTTCGTGTTCTTGTATCTCCTGATGTGGAGAGATATGCATCTTCCCCATGTGGGTACCTGTAGCTCTCAAAATGAACACAAACTGCTTGTTCCTTGACTCTCTGGGATGGGCCATGCTTTCTGCAGGGTATAATACACGTTCATGACTAAATGTGTTAATATGAATTTTTGTTTTCCAGGATGGAGATGGAATTGAGAAACCACATTCCCTGGGCCTGGCAAGCAGAAAGTGCCAGCAGCTGCTGATGGAGCTGGAGGGATTGTTCCAGCACCTGGAAGTCATGTTTAGTCTGACGCTGGTTCCTCGGGTTCTTTTCCTACTTGGAGGCAATGTCATGAACCCCAAGGAGCTCTATGAGCTGAATTTGGAAGCGTTCTGTGAGGGCTCTGCTGAAGAGAGCCTCCAGACTGCGCCCTGTGTTCGCCAGCTCTTTCACCGCCTGTTTGTTGCTGATGTCTTCAGTGAACTTAAGGCTCTCCCTGTCACAGGCACTCTTGTCCTGGTCCAGGGCCACCGTGACTGTGGTGTTGAGTGGTTCCGGCCCAAGCTCGACTACCAAGTGCCAACTCGAGGGAGGAAGCTGACTGTTAAGTTGTCCTGTGATGGAGACCTCCATGTTAGTGCCTCACCTCCACAGCACAGGGCACCTGCTTGGGAGGACTATGTCTGGTTCCAAGCACCAGTGACCCTCAAAGGCTTTAGTGAATGAATGGTTTCTATGGAAATTTAATTGGAATATTGATTACTTTTTTTTTCTTTAGGTGTTAACTTTAGCAAGTGTAACCATGTATTTTTGAACGATGTCTGTCTGAATTTTTTTTTTCTTCATGGTGTCTACTGCCTTCCTGTATCTTGCTGTGCTTCTCTATTGTCCTTATTTCCTGAGTTGTTGTTGAAGACAAATCCACTTTAAGGAACAGTTGCACACAGGTCCAGCGATTCTTTAGGGACCTCTGTGGATTAGGATTTAGGGATTCTTCTGTGACATGGGATGAATTAATGTGTTGGGAGTAAAACTTCCTTGTTGTGTGCTTGCTGAACTGGTAAAGGCTGGATACATACAATCTCCACCTGAGTTTTAATGTGGCCGTTTTCTGACCCTGTCTTTGCCATGTTACCCATAGGCTCTCTTAGGTGAAGTTACTTCCTGCAAAATAACTCTCTGTGAGGAAAACCTTCTGCAGTCCTTGAAAGGTTCCCTATAGCAGGAAAACCAGAGGGCAAAACTGGAGCGGGACACGGAGGTAACATTGTTGCGGAAGAGGAATTTATTTCCAGCTGGGAAAGAATGGGGCAGGATGAAGGCGGTTCCTTTGCAAAGGGCTGGAGCTGCCAGGGCTGCCGTGGAGATGGGTGGAGCCGCTTCCAGGGGCCCCCTGGCAGCCCTGCAAGCGACGGCTGCAGCTCCAGACACTGCCTTGGCTGCAATGGTGTGCACCCCACTTGAGTAATCAAGTGCTTGTCCATCTATTTGATAAAATTACACTTTCTTATCATTCACTTTCTGTTCCTTAACACTCCAAAGTAAGACTTTTCAGCAACTGAAGAATCTTGTAGCTGTTTCTGTCTTGGAGAGGGAAAGAGACCGGTACTGTGGAGGCAGGGTAGCAATAAGCCATTTTTTTTTTTACTGTTTGCCTAACAGCCCTCACAATTGGGTAGATATAAAGGTAAGCAGTTTCTTTGCTAACCCTCTTCAGAGAAAGTTAGAAGTGCTGCTGCAATAATGGAAGATTACTCTCACTCGAGGAAGAAACTTTGACTTAAACATTTCTGAAATGCATAGAAATCAGGGGAATGCGATCAAGTTTAGCACTATCTTTACCTGACAAATTCCTGTTCTTAGTCAGACTGTATTACTTAGAATCAGAACTTGAGCCTGTTCTTCTGGGCTGGTGTCTACTGCAGAACAGGACAGGGAGAGAAGCCCTGAGAGCAGTGTGTTAGAACTAGATATCTGCTGGAGTTGTCTTCAGTCAGCTGGACTATTATCTGTGCTGTAATGAGCTTTCAGTAGCTTGAAATAACTCCATCCCATTTGAAGAGAAAAGTGAACTTATTGGTGGTGAGGGTGCTTTCTGTTACTAGTCAAAAATGGGGTGGTAAAAATCCTTTGTGAAAAGGGTGAAGGTTGAAGTAACCCTCTATGCTTGGTGCATATTTTAACTTTGACCTTTTCGAATGGAATGAGATGAAGTAGTAGGAACTTAATTTGATGTTTTTGAGCTTGGAGAACACTAGAGTGCCCTCTCTGCTGTAGTATCCATTAATATCTGTTTACAATGTGCAGTAGCTGCTTCTTAAGCTCGTTCTAGGGGAAAAACTTTGAGTGAAGAAAGCTGCCTTATGTGCAGCTGCCCACTTGAATATGAAACCTCAGGTCTCTTGAAGGAAATATAACTTGAATGTAGGAGTGTTTGTGCTCAGGAGATTAGAACCCTTTATGCTTCCACCAAAACTGCTTGTGACACATGTTTAAGAATGCAGGTGCCCAAGTGTTTAAATAAGTCTTTAAACAGAAGCATTGACCAGTTCTCTTCACCGCTCTTCGTCAGATGAGTGCAATGTTACTGCAATAAACTGTTTACATATTCTGTTGTACTTGAACTATGAATGCAGCAATGATACGGTGCTGGGAACAAAGGAACACAAGATGCTTTTTGGATTTTTTGTTTTTTTTCTTATGAAAACATTTAGAACTTTATTTTAAAAATCAGTTCTGTAATTATTATCAAAATAAAATGCTGGTTGCTATATGTGATTATTTTGAGGGATTAAACAAATCCAGTCTAGAGGTTCTGCCACTGGTAGAACCACTTGTTCCCATTCTGTGCATATATTTCAACTGCAGGCTCACAGCTGTTCCACTTTTCGGACAAACTGCATGATGTCTTGTGCCAGGAGCTTTGGTTCCTCAAAGGCAGCAAAATGCCCTCCACGTGGCATGTAAGTGTAAGTGATGATGTTCTTGTAGACATCCTTTGCCCAGACACGTGGTACATGTACAATCTCCTGAGGAAAAGCTGCAATCCCTGTGGGAACGTATACTCCAACCCTAGAAGACATAAGTTAATTGCATTGTTGAAACAAGTCCTGGGAGAAGTCTATAAAAACCTCTGTCTCTGGGAACATTCAGCTGGAGAAGTTTTCCCCACTTTGTGCAGTGCACCTCCTAGTCTGCATTCCACTGAGGAGTTTAATTTCTATTCAGGTATCATTGAGTTTTTGAAGATATCTGTAGAGGTGCAAAGTAGAGCCAACTTTGTACATAGGTTGCTCTTGAAATGTTCCCCATCTTTGAGCTTAACTTTTGTAAGCTGCAGTGTTGTGCTACATTACAAGATGCAGCACCTCTTTGAGAAATGAGCCAGCTCCTGTTTGCTTTAGAATTTGGCACCAAATGCATACCAAGTGGCCCTCTGGAGAGGAAAGGGGCTGGTTCAGTCCACCAAGAAAAAGACTCCCCCACTTGTTCAGATGCTCAGTTACTTGGAGAATTTTGCTCAGCAGCATTTTGTGGTCAGCCTCTCTTAGCATCATCTTAATGTACCAGCTGTCACAAGATGCTGGGTTTCAAGTACTGCTCTCCAAACTGCTACCCCAGGTTTGTGCTTAACTCTTGTAGTTCTTAGCTTATCCTCCTGCAAGTAGTAGCCTTCCTAGTTCAGTTTAAACTTCTCTCTGAGATGTACCCATGATCTTCTGTTTTGTTTTCACTGAACTGGGCTACAAGTCACATTTGTTTGGTGAATAAGTATATAGACTTGTGTTTTGAACACAAGACTGTGCTTGGTGCTTTGATAAGTCTTTTGCATTGTCTTGGCTGCAAGCTACCTTGTGTGCATTAGGTTCAAAAGAAAAGTGACCCTTAACTATAATTATCAAAAGCAAGTAAGAGTTTGAACTTTCATTTTTCTTAGAACTAATTAAATGTTCTGTTGTAAGTGATTAACTGTTGATATAGGCAAATGTTTCAACCTCATTTGCAAATCTACCTTGCAATTTGCCATATAATTACCTGTTATGAATTCTTGGGTCCTTGGAAAAGTTTTCTTTGTAGTATCGCATTGAGGACACAATGGATGATGTCACCCAGTAAATCATCACATTGGTCAAAAGTTCATCAAGAGAGTATTTGCTGTTGGGAGAGAGGAAGAAATTTAACTGGAAGCTGTTCCTCGGTGCTCTATACTGGGCTCATGCCCTGAAGAACTGCTGTCCCTCTTAATCTCCACTTATTTTCAAGCAGCAAATTAATTGGCACCTGTGTGTTCAGAGCAAAACTACCAGGTGCTGAAGCAGCAATGTGCAGGCAGTTTGCTGTAAGTTTAAACTAGTGCTTGTCATGTCAGCCTTTCTTCCTTAAATTTCAGCTTTGACAGGCCAGTATTTTACCTGTATCCTCATATTAGTTCCCACCAGTCATTCTTTTAATGAGACTTCTCATGGAATAAGGTCATAACCTAACATCTTACCTTTCCAAGCCTCCATCATCTTTATACAGAAATGATTTGTCTGTCCAGGTTGAGAATTTCTCCATAATATATGCAGCAAGCCCCACGGGGGAGTCATTCAGTCCACAACCTAATTGAGAAGAGCTGTTGCAGTTGCCTAGCACTGCAATGCTTCAGTGCCAGGCAACTGAACTTTCATGAAGAGTTTGGAGTTTTCTAGAGAATTCAGTAGAGAGTCTGTATTTATCTATCCCTTATGGTGCTTTATTTGCGACAAATTCCCTGCAAAGGAATTCTGGCTGTAACTGAGGGCACCACAAATTCACCTGATTCCTATGCAAAAGAAACTGAGAGCTAAAGAAGTTCTATTGGCTTCTTGGTGATGTGTGGCAGAAGGAGCAAATTCAGATGTAAAGAGATGGCAGTCTGAAAAGAAATTTCAGGTAAAATATTTGGGAGCACTGTCCTTAGGATGGGATGTATTCTGATTCTAAAATATATTTATATAACACGGCTAACAGGAATGCAACAGATTCAGCATATCATGTATATAATGGATTCTGTGGTTTTGCTTTTTGGTTTTTTTTTTTTTTAAGAGATTGCAAATTTACCTTAATCTTTGATCCAGATGATTTTTGAGAGCACTACCCTTGACTCATGGATTCTCTCATAGGGTAGCAGCCAAACTTGAACCCAGTTGAACTGTGACTTTCTTAAACTGCTCTGAACTTTGTTGATATCAGGTTTTATTGGCTGTTTTTATCAACCAGTCACTTATAAACCAAAGCTTGGATAGCTGTCAATTTTACATCTAATTATTAACTTTTATTCATAAAGAAGTTAGGATCTTGTTAAAGGGTATAGGTGTCAGATTTTTGTGCTTCTCTCCCTCCCCTGGAACTCATGGATTTATTCCTGTGCTTGGATTCTCACATTGTCTAGTTTTAATAATTTTCTTAAGGCAGTTCAATTTCTTAAGAATTCTGGGGAAGTGGTCTCAACAAAATATTTTTTGAAATTATAAAAGTTCCATTAGTGGGCCTATAGCTATTTCGTTCTGCCAGAGCTCTGATTCTTGAAGCATGATGTCCCTGTGATATTTTCCCCTGTAAATCAATTCTCCTTGTTTAAACAATTCTGTCAGATTCTTGTTCAGAGAATAGACATACTAATCTTCATTTTTCTCTGGATACCTACACTTTTTGGCCCTTAAAAACACCCAAGCAACCAAAAACACCACCACCACCACAACTCTCCCTCACCTGGCATATTGTTTATCTCCTTTTAATTCTTTGGGTTTGCAATCACTTCAAGCAATAATCTAGGCATTCATTGATATTGCAGTTTGAACTGTTTCTTCTTCTCCTTTAGTGAATTACCAGGATGGGAGACTGTTTGTTCTCTGGTCTCCAAATCTGACACCAGCCTGAGACAGCTCTGTTGTCTTTCCTGATGAGGGATTATTTCAATAAAGCAATAGCCCAGAATCCTCTCTAGCGGAGACTGATGCAAATACTTCCTTTAAGCTTTATGAAATGGCCATATCTTTCTCCACAGTCTTTATCTTCACCCCTGGCCTCAGGACATCAGCATTCTGGCTTTTCAGGTGTTTGAACTTTGTCTACCTTTTTGCAACTTTCATATTGCACCTCTTTGCTTGTGGTATTTTTCTTGTTTTCAGCCACATTTACTTCTCAAAGCTTCAATTTCAGAACCCTGTGTTTACCTTTTGAGAGACTATATGGAAAGGGCTTAATTCTCAAGGAAAGTGGCGTGCTATTAAAAAGACCTTGAAAAGTTATAGTTGAAATTTCCATTTTTTTTTGAGTGGTTTCTTTTGACTTCATTTTATACAGTTCTCGTCCCCATGAGCTCATTGCCCACATGAATCTTGTACGCAAGTCACCAGAACTCATTGCTTCTTAAATTTGGCTGGCTTTTGTTTTCATGTACCACGAGTGATTAGTGTACCATGTTCACAGGGAAATAGAGAAGGTACATTACCTGCAGTGTCTGGTTTGGTGGCTTGGATGTGTAAGTATCCAGACTCTCGCAGGACATCATATATGTTCTTCTGCATGAAAGGGTAGAGACGTCGAGCATCTTCCCTACTGAAGCCTACAAGCCATGGTACATAAGCCCCAAGCATTGTACTAATCACCTTTCCCAAACCTTCTGTGGTGATGAAAACAAGATTCAGATGAAGCCCTTTCACAGACCTAAAAGTAAGTTAAGGAATAGAGGGTTAAATCCAGCAATTTTCTGTCTCCAAGTTTTCTAGAAAACAAGTCTGACTGCAGCTGTGAGATAAACACTAGACTGAATCAAATACACCAAGCCCTTCCGGTTCATCATGATAAAAAAAAAAAAAAATTCAATACAAAGCATATGAATGCAATTGAATATGCAGGATGGGGTTGTCCCTGAAGGAAACAGAGCAGAAGGGGATGAGAAGCAGGCAAACAGAAGGTAGGACTATGGAGCCAGAAGGTAGGGTAGGAACTGGAGGCAGCTTTTCTGCACTGATTTTCTTTGCTACTTACTGTGGCAGCATCTGGGCCATGTTTGTGGCAACGCGAGATCCCCAGTCTCCTCCCTGTAGGTAGTATTCCTTGAAGCCCAATCTGTTCATCAGCTTATGAAATATCCGAGCAGTTGCTATGGAGTCAAACTCTGTAGGTAAAGGGAAACACAGGAGACCTGTTGGTCCTAGTCTTGCTCCCCTGGCCAAAGACTGTGACCTGACCGGGGCATGTGTATGTGGAGCTGTGGGAAGGGACAGTGTACAATGCTGCTCTGCCTCACTCCTTGGAAAGAAACTGAGCACAAGATGAAAGAAATTAATTGGAAAGTGAAATCAGACCTGTCTTCCAGTTAACATTGTGTTGCAAATCTCCACAGCCTGCCCCAGAGCCTCATCCACATGGGCCTTAGTGAAGAGCCAGGCATCTGCACTACAAACTGCGGTGCCCAGGGCTGCCTGGGATGGTTGAGGTGTTACTCCAAAAACTGCAATTCCAACAGAGCTTTTTCATTGCTTACCTTTCTGGTGAGGGGCCTCTGAGAAACCGTATCCTGGGATGGAGGGGCAGATGACCTCAAACACCACATCACCCTCATTCAGGCCGTGCTTGGCTGGCTCCGTGAGCAGAGGGATGATCTTGTAGAACTCATAGAAGGAGCCGGGCCAGCCATGGACCATCAACAGAGGTCGAACCGCTTGACCATGAGGAACATAAGATGGCTTCACATGGATAAAATGGATATCAATCCCTGCCACACATCCAAGAAAGAAAAATTAAAGGTCTGTGACCACAGTTTCTGCTCTGCATTCTGTAGAAGGAGGAAGGCAAAACTGTAATTAGCATCTGCAGCAGAAGTTCCACAATCAGCCCACTGCAAGAAGATGCTTGGCTGAAACGGGATGCCTGGCATAGTATCAGTTGTCTCATCTTTTACATACAGAGAGAGATATTGGCCCCAGCCACAGTTATTGGGGTCATTGGAGATTAGCATCCATCTCCTGGTGTTACTGTATGTAAGTAAGAACTGCACTTGAATGAATAGCATAATGTGGGTAAGATATATGCAAAAACATTACAGTAGTTAAAAGAGAAACATGAAAAAGGGAATGATAGAAGTCTAACATAGAGATCACTTATGTAAAGTCTTTCTATCCTAGTCTAGACATCATTTATGTAAAGTCTGGCTACCCTAATCTAGAAATCATTTATGTAAAGTCTGGCTAAACTCACCTGGCTAAACTACTGTGCGGTGGGGAGGGATATTCCAGCCTCAGTCTGGCTAAATTTCACAGTTTTCAAAGGTGGCTTCAAGGCAATCACTGAAGAGCACCTCATCGTTAGTTAGCATGGGTTCAGAGCTAAATGAAGCCCATCTTGAAGCAGACCTAATCTTATTGCCACTGTGTAATGGTCTTAATCCCTATAAGGTTATTAATAATAGAGCCTCCAGTAGTTGTATTTCACTTGTATCACTAAGCTGTTATGCATAGGTTATCTCAAATATTGTCACTTTTTACATCTCCCCCTTCTTGCTGTGCACTTCTGCGTGAGACCTGTTCAAGGCACAGAGCCCCCCTCACCTTCAATGGTGGTGTGGAAGTGGGGGTATTTGTTCAGCACTTCCACTTGCTTGCGCCAGTCAAACTGATTCCTCCAGTAGGCCACCACCTTCCGCAGGTAGCTGGAGTTGAAGCCGTAGTGGAAGGCAGCTCCTTCCACGGGCTGTGTGAAGCGGAACCGATCCAGGCGCTGATGCAGATCCTGTGGAAAGAAGCCCTTCTTGCCAGGCTGGCCAGCTGCTGGCAGGTGCCCTGTGCCAGGGCAGGCACAGACAGGCTCTCCTGGCTCTGTTGGCTTTTGTATTGCTCTCTGGGACACCACAAGCCCTCCTGAAGAAGTGCCATACTCTAATTGACTGCCTGGATTGTTTATATGGGGAATACAACTTTCTACAAGTTACAAGTTCCCCATGGGCACCCAGGAGTACTGGGTCCTACTCTTGGCTTGCTGCTAACTCACTTCAGGGTTTTTGGCACTAGGAGCTTGGCAGCACTGCTGGCTGGGAGAATAAGAATCTCACCTTGAGCTGCTGGCTGCTGCTTGGTCAGATAATTAGAGACAGGCATGCAGGGATGGAGGAGCTATGACTCAGTCAAGACACCATCCTTCTTCAGTCTTACAGCCCTTTCCTCTGTGGAAGCCCCTCAGTCCTGCCCTACTGGTGCCACTGCTGTCCCAATGCCCTCCTGCCCTCCTCCACCATCCACAGACCCACTGTCAAAGTCTGCTGCTCAAAGCGTGGCCTTTCTGCAGGAGAAGCCCCAGCTTGCACAGTGGGGCTGCTGTCTCAGAAAGTCTATAGGGGACATTGTAAGGGACTGGAGCTCAAATCCCCTTCATAAATGGTGAGCCAGAGCATCATCTAATGGAGGTGGGTAGCTGCCCTGGCACATGGAAGTGCCCTGCTATCACCCCCAAGGCATCACCTCGAGGCAGTGAGGTGGCTGATGGACTGCCTCCCCTTGCAGCTTTCTGCCCCTCCTTATCCCCCAGCCAGTGGTACCTCGATTTCTTTGTCAGATGTTTCAATCTTGAAGGGACGGATGCTTGTGTCTTCTTTCCCTTTGGGGGGCCTTTCGCCTGCGCCCCACCACCCATCGCCCACATCAATAGTCTCGATCTTGCGTCCAGATCTGAGCCAGTAAAGCAGCATCCCTCCAACCCCCAGGGCAGCCACAGGGACCAGGACTGCATTCTTCTGAGAATAGTCAAAAGGCCTGGGGAGGCACAAAATTGCTTGTGTTCAACAACAGCAGCGTCAAAGGGACTTATGCTGAGGCTTGTTTGCACATCCATAGGGAATGAGCAGGGACAAATGCCTCCAAATCCCAAGCAGTCAGCACGGACTGGGCATTTCTGTTATTTTTGAAGATCACAGGTAAGATTTGGGGCAGGGTTCTATCTACCAAGGCTTCTTAGGGCTCTCAAGTCCTTGCTGATCAGGACTTGCTGATCACAAGTCTTCCTTGTCCCTTTCCTTGTGAACCAGGATGCCCAGGGGGAGAAAGTTCAATAGGATATGGGCCAAGCTACTTTGAGGCAGGTACTGCAGTGAATGAGACAGTAGCAACTGGACTTGTCCAGGAATAAAAACTGCATGGCAGAATGGGCTGAGGAGCAGGAGGAGAGACAAAAGTCTTCAACTGCTGAAGAGAACTGCATGTGCTGGACATGTTCCTCTTGCCAGTGTTTCATACACAGCTCCCCTACAGATTCAATCATCTCTTAGGGCAATCCTGGCTCTCCCCCGTAGCTCTCACGTAAGGAGTGTCTGCTGGTGCCCCTGTTTCTGTTCTGAACAGCAAGGTCCCACACTTGAGGTGTGGGAGCCAAGTTGCCAGAGCTGGAGTTGACAGACGTGCAGTCCTAAATGTAGTGTACCTTCCCATCCCTCTGACTTGTGTTTCAAGTTCTCCAGCTTCCCCTGGGGATTAGTAGAGGTGTCTGGGGCTCCTGCAGGGGGCTGCAAGGGGGCTGTGAGTAAAGATTTTGTTGCTGTTGTCATCCAGAGTACAGAAGGGATGATGCTGTGCCCCAATCAGGGCACTAACCAAAAGAGGAGGCCGCAGCACAGAACAGCTGTTCCACTCACCTGATCCGGGACATGATGCTCTCCCTACAAAAGGGGAAAAAACAAAACATCCTTACAGTCTGACAGTGTTGTCCTATTCCAGCCCTTCTGGATGGTGCAAAGAATGTCCCCTGCCAGCACCACTCATTGCCCAGGGATGTGATCAGAAGCTCTTTAGCCACCTGGCAACGTCTGCCATTATTTTTCCTATTCTTTGGATAGGATGGGCAGAGAGGGGCTCACAAAGCACTGCCTCTGTACAAAAAAAGTGTTTCTGGGCTGTGCTTTAGCTAGATAATTTGTTGCCATAATATTCCCTCCTTCAGCACAACTTAGATGAAAGGCAGTAAACAACTGCATAGGTGTCCTTGCGGTGTTTCATCCTGTGAGCAGCCGTGTAACTTCAGCCAAGAAAATTGTTTACTTTGACTGCTGTGTTGCAATAGGTGCACAGCCTCAGCAGGGCAGTTCCGAGCTCCAGGGCTGTTCTGCTCCCAGCCATGTGGTACTGATCGTGCTGCAGGGCTGGCACCAGCAGAGGCTTGTGGATCCTTCCCTGTCCAGAGTTTAAGGAGCTGCTGTACCTTTGACACTTTTAGCTATTCCTGACTGGATATCAAGCCTTTAGGTCTTCCGTCTGCTAGGAAAAGAAAGTATCCTCCTCGGTTCCCTTTAAGCCTAGTAGCTTCTGGTACAAAAGCACAATCTAAAATCTAGCAACAATAGAAGCAAGCCTTGTTACTCTGCCTTGTGGGACACAGCTACATTAGGAAGTTCTTTGGTACAATAGTACTTTGAGAAAACAAACCAGAACAAGTACCAAAAAGGAAAACCACTTGCTAATCCATGAAATACCAACTCCACTGGGTGTTTGTTATCACCTAGAATTGTTTCCCTCTGCTGCCTTTAGTCCTGAACCTGGAGCCTGTACTGGATATCTCAGTAACCTCCAAGGCAATTTGCTAACATTTGCTGAGACAGCCGATTGTGTGATTTTTTTCCCCCTTAAATCACTTCCAGACATGGAAGAACAGGGCTCCTAAGAACAAACAGCTTATATAACAGGTAGGAATAGCCCCCTGCACTTACATCCTGGAGGTCGATGAGCAGAGCTACGGAACCGGCTACGAAGGCACTAGCACAAACCCTGCGCTGCTAACAAAGCAAGCCTGTCCCAGAAGCAGCTCTCGGAGCGACACAAAACAAGGCTCAGTGGATCAACACCTCCTCCGCACTCATGCTCAGCAGAGCTCAGCTGCCTGCTCCCACCCTCCCACCACCTGGTGACCCTCCCGGGGCTTTCACGCAGCCCCAAGCCCAGGGAGCCCAGTCTGGAGTCCCCGCTCCCCGTGCCGAGGAGATCTCACCATGCGTTTGGAAGGATCTCCCGCCACATGTCTGCTCGCCCTTGCCTGGCCGCTGCTCCCAGTGAGAGCACAATCCCAGTTTCTCCTCTCTGGCCTTCTCTTCCGCAGTGACGTTTTCTCGGGGACAACGCAAACTACCTCGTCCATCAGTGCCACCTATTGCCCGAGTGTGCAGCTGCAAGCTGAGCTCGACCGAGGCCGAGTCCTGCATGCAGCAGGAGCAGCCCTGTGCGCCAGCGCAGACTGGATGCCAAAGGGAGCGAGAGCAGCCCTGCAGAGGCTGCCCTGAGCTCCTCGGCTCAGCCGGTGACAGCACCGCGTCCTTACAGCGAAGGCCAGCTGGGTTATACAGCCCGTACAAAGCCCTGCAGCGAGAACTTCAGCCAGCAGCCTGAGGAAAGGGATTCTTCACTCTCCTCAGCGCTCCTGAGACCACGCCTGGATTGCCACTGCCACTTCTGGCCTTGCTGGTAGAAGACAGCCTGCAGCGGGCCCAGCCTTGGAGGTACAGGGCCACCAAGCTGCTGGCTGGGACATGTGGTGTACGAGGAAGGCGAAGAAGCATCTTCATCCTGGAGAGGAAAGAGTAAAGGGTGGGATCTTATTGCTGTCTACAGTTAAACCACTGAAAAGCTGAGGGAAAATGGACCCAGAGTTGTCGCGGAGAAGCAGCAGGTGAAGGACAAAATATAAGGACCCAAATTGTAACAAGAGAAGTTAAGGTTAGATATGAGGAGAAATTAGTTCTCCACCGAGGTATTGAGATTCTGGGACAGGGGTCTAGAGAGGAAGTGGGATTTTCACCCTTGGAGGCATTCCAAATTTGACAGGAACAAAAGCACTGAACAATCTGACCTGTTCGGAGCAGGTGTTGGGATGCGGTCACCTCCAGGTGTCTCTTGCAACCTGCATATGACTTGGCTGTATTCCAGGTGCACCCATGATTTTCAGCAGCCAAAACATAAAGGAAAAGTTCAGTTTTTAATTTTCTACAGAAATCAATGCTATGTTTTAATTCAGGTACCGAGATTTCATTTTCCTTGTGTTTGATAAAATAGTCCTGGATAAAGGCTTCTCCTTCATAGGAATTTGACAGCTTGGGTAAATGAGTTCAAAGCCTAAGGAGTATTGGGTGGGGGGAAAGTGAGCAGAAGAGCAGTATGGAAAAAAGAGTGCATACATGAAAGTGGAAGGTGAATCACTACATATGCTCAATATTGTGCCTTTTACATTTTCAACAAGAATATGTACTTCAGTAAGGACTATTCTCCTTGCTTCCTTAAGTGGCAGAGCAGTGGCAGGGAGACTGTCACCAGGGTTTTATTTACTTACAGTCAAGGAAGACTGATATTCATCCTTCTGTTACTTTGTTCTGCCTCTCAGAAGCCTCTAGTTAAAGATTCTTTTACACTGTGCTGTCTCCGTTATTAAGCTTCCAAATAAAATACATTAGTGGAAGGCTTTATAAACAAGAGAGAGAATTACAAGAGTAGGAGGAACAAAAATGAACCACAGCTTTCTAGCTTTTTTATGTTGACAACTTATGTTCCCAGGCAAGTATATAGTAAAAGAAACATTTACACTGCATAAAATCAACAATAACCCTGTGGGTTTCCTAAAGCAAAATGTTGTTAAATCAAAACTTTGTAATGTGCCTAAGTAGTGATTCATGAACATGCCTTCAGTTATTTACCAATGTTTATGAATCCAGTCCCCGTGGCAAAAAGCACGTGAAACACTTCCAAGACCTCCACAATCGGGGAGTCAACAATGGTTCAAAACAAAATATTCACTAAGTTCTTCCACATAAACAGTTACCTCTGATTATCCCACCAGGTACGAGGGCTGATGATTGCTACCTCTTGGTGCAAACTTGCTCCCATTTTGTTATTTTGTGCTGCAGCCCTTGAGTACTGTGCAGCCTGCCTCTCCTTCCAGTACAGCAACTCTGAACTGCATGTACCTGGGTGTTCTTTCTGCTGCCACTTCTGTGCTACCCTGCCTTCAGGACATGAGTTTGGATTTGAACAACCACATTGCCATCAGAATGTGTCATGAATGGCATTGGATGCAAATATTCCAGATCTGAAGGGCACTGTTACTGCCTTCTGCCATGAACTGTGGTCACTTTGCCATTATTACTCAGACAGTGCCTCTCAGGTGCCATGTGAGTCTTGACTGGCTACTGACCAGTTTGGGGTAGTCAAAGCTTCTATGCAGGGTAGCACTTTAGATGTGCATAGGCACTCTCCAAGCCATTTTCATTCAAACAGCACATGGGAAGTTTTTAGCATATGGTTGATTTATCATTATTGATTTTGTAATCATTAAGTGCCCTTGAACACTCACACTCAGCCCTGCCCTTCTGTTAAGGAATTAGCATACCAAACTGCAGAGCTGAAGGTGATAATACCCCACCCTGCAACAGAATTGATTAAATTACAAGGTCAGAGACTTTTTGAAAATTTTACTGGGGAAATGAAATAAAGCTTTCTGAAGAGAAAGCATATGGTAAAGGACTCTAGTCTTTTAAGCATACTGTTTCATACTGTTGCATGAAAAGTTTAAGCTTGTTAGAGGGTGGAGAACTGATCCTTCTCCCTGGTCCAACATGTGATAAAAGTACTGGGAGTGTATGGAAAGTGGTGGGGTTCCTAACAGTGCTCAAGAAGGAGCTGATACCCTATTGGCCTTCTCCCAAATTCTTGTCATTCATTCCAAAATTTAGAGATCAGGCCCGACACAAAAAAACTCTTGGAACCACCCCCAGCTTACAAGTTCAAGTATCAAAAATAGTTGTGTAAATTACCTAATATTAGATAACGTTAAACTTCACAGAAGGGAAGTGTTGCCACCAAGAACACACTGGAAATCATGGACGATCTTTTTGACCCTTGGGTGCTGAAAGATTGCTGTATGTATTCCTGCCTGGTCCCGAGCCTGATTGTCCTGCAGTTTTTGGACTTAAGAGGGCTGGAGGGAATAAACTTCATAAAGGGATATTAACTAGATTTATGAATAGGAGTTGCCCCTTACAGGAGTTTCAGCATGCTTTCCGCTTCTTTCCTTTCTTCTCTATCTACTAGATGGGAGCAGGAGAGGAAAGGTCCCAGTGCGGTGGTTCCAGTCTATCGTCCTGAGATATAGGGTGGCTGTCCGAGGCTCGATAAGCTGAGTGTCTCAAACCAATGCTGGTGCATGTGTGGTTGAGGATGGGTCAGGCCTTGCTTCTGGTGAGACAGTGCCCCACCCCCAGACCCCCAGCCTGGCTGAGCTGTCAATCAATCAATCAATCAATCACTAGAGGCTGTGCTAGCCCAGCTCCTGATTCTTTCCCACTGTAGACAGGGAAGGATTAAAAGAAAGATTTAGGTTGGATCCAGATCATTTTAGTAGTAGAATTGTACTGCATGTCGTTTCCTGTGATGTCCACTGACCTTTACTCTCTCCCTGAGTACAGGTTCTGGGAATCTCCCTGAAAGCTGCTTGGTGGGAGGGATGAGGGTGGTGATCTGGGACATGTGTATTTGTTTGGGTTGTAAGGATACCTGGACATGTAAGATTGTGGAGACCAAAAGGCAAGGTGGCCTAAATTGAATTTGCCAAGCTTTATTTGGAACTCAGCTTACAAGTCCAACAAGTATCACAAATAGTTGTGAAAATTATCTAATGTTAGAGAATGCTAAACCTCAAAGTAGGAAAGTGATGCCTCCAGGAGCACAGGGAATCACTGATGATCTGCTGGATTTCTTTAGGTGCTGAAAGACTGCTGCATGGACTCACCCCCTAGAACCTGATTATCCTGTGATTTTTGGATTCATGGGACGGTGGGGGGAATGAACTGCATAAAATATGTTAATTAGGTTTTATTGATATAACAATTGCCCCTTGTTTCAATATGCTTTCCTCTTCTTTCCTTTCTACTCTGCCTGTTAGATGGGATAGGGAGAAGAAAGGTACCCTGATTAGACCAAAAGAAGAAAGGTCCCAGTGTGGTGGTCCTGGTTGATGTCTTGAGACGCAGGATCATTGTCAAAGACTGGATAAGTTTAGTGTCTTGAGCCAGTTTTTGGGGTGCTTGAAATGCTTGCTTATGTGCTGCTAGGTGAGGCGGTGCCCTGCCCTGCCCCCAGACCCCCTCAGCCCTGGCAGAGCGGTCAATCAATCAATCAATCAATCACTGACATGGGAGGGTGCTAACCCAGCCCCTGACTGGCCAAGCAACTGGAAGTCTCTCCTCAGGGGAAAGGCCCATGGAGACTTAATAGATGGAGGACAAGGCCAGCGCATGGTCTTGACCCTGCCAGCTTCCTGGAGTTCCTATATCCCCCACAATGGAATCCTAGGAGGTGGTAGATCTATGTATGTTCTTCTAAATCTCTTCTGTCTTTCTGTCTTTCTCTGTCTCTCTCTTTTTCTTATCCTAATTCTCTTTTCATGGAACTTTGTGGGTAATGTCAGATCTCATAGGTTTAAAGGTTTCTAGGTGAAATGGGCTAAGTAAATGCTAAGTACTAAATTAATGCTAAGTAATGCTATGATAAGTGAATATGTTGTCATATTTAATCCTTTTGCCAAAGTCCCTTTATTTTCTGTGTTTTTGCCAGTAAGCTTTTATGTGATTTTTCACCTCTTGAGAGTATCTGGTTGGGATTTCTCTTTGTGCCAACTAGTGTAAAGAAACCTTCATTTTAATTCCTGGATTTAAGTATTTGGTGTGTAACAGGGATGAAGTAGCAGCTTTACAGCTGCTGTCACATGCTATCATGGTTGACTCACACAGGTACAACACGGATACTCTGACAGACAGTAGCAACTGGTCAGCTTGGCTATTGCTTTGCAATAGCTACTTACGCTCAGCTAGTAGTGGTATTTATTGAGGATTCCTATGAATTATTACATAATTTTTAAAACCAGTCATAAAACTATACTTGAAATGTTGTTTCTGACACAGGGACTGCTTTCCAGAAAAATTAGCCTGCATCCAGATTCAGTGGGAAGCCATTGCATTCTTGATCCAAGAAACAAAACCAGGAATTTGGACAAAACCAGGCTTTGATGGCTGGATACAGTTCAGTCCCCAAGAGGTGACTCCATATTGGACAAATCTGTTCTTCTCTTGGCAGACCAGAGGTCCTCCAACTTCAGCCTAGGGAGGAAAAGAGTATGAAGTAACTTCTCTAGTAATAGGGACACTAGGCATGCAATCAGCAAAATACAGGCAGGAATAATATTGTAGCTCCAAAGGCTTTAAAATGTGACTCACTCAAGGACTGTAGAGAGAGAAAATGTTTTATTAGACCTACTGGAGTAAAAGAACTGGGGGGTGGGGGGGAAACCCCTTGTCTCTAAGCATCCAGGCCATGCTCTTGGCCTGAAGATCCACCAGTTATGGATGTGAGTACAACCCCAGACCATCGTGAGGTCAATTACACACACAAAAATGGAACTTTTCTCATTTTCCACATCCCCAGTCTATGTAATCTGGACAAAAAAATAATTTAACTGTTTTAATGCTGTTCCTTGAAATGCAGGCTTAGCAGGATATGAATACCTGTGTCTGATGATTTTTGACTCTACCAATGAACGCACTGCCTACAGTCTCTTAAGTCCAGGCAGTATATTACAGGCTTTGCTTCAGGTGAGTGGGGTATTCACAACACTGGGCTAATATGAGTAAGATATTACCTTACACAATTTCCCTGCTATTGTGGTTGACTGTGTGAATTAAGAAAAAAAAAATGCTGTGTATACTTCAGTTCTTAGGCTTCATGCAGAGACACTGAGCTTCTGAAACTATTTCTGAGCCTTGAAAGTCCAAATTACATGCATTTACCTGCTTATAGTCAAAGTTAGATTATTCTTACCCCACAGTTATCTATGCTTCCCAAAGTAAATTCACCACAAAATTAATTATTTTTAACACTTCCATTCATAAATTCAGGGTGATTATATATTCATATCAAGGAACTTGAGGCCTTTTCTGTAACATATTGCAAATATCTGGAAAGACTTCAAGGTTTTTGCTAAATTGGTATCAGTAAGCACTTTCACGAGAGAAGCATATTTCAGCAGCCCATTAGACTGAAGGAGCAACTTTTGCTTCCAAAGTCTTTGCTACAGGTAGTTCTTTTCTGCTGCATGTAAGAAGAGCACACAACTCAATTTAGGAATGTGTCTTTTGTTCAACCCTGTCACCTTCCTTTGCAAAGTAAGTAACTCATGCAAAGCTCCACTATACTTTAAGAAATGTCGTACCACTTTCACCAATATGAACTATTAATTAAGGAAGTAACAAAACAGGACAGAGCAAAACCTCATTTATCTAATTTTGCAAAACAAAGCTGCCTTTCAACAATACAAGCTAAGGTCACCCTCCTGAAAAGATAAAGCACAACACAAGCAAAAATCTTATGATAATAACAGTCACATATTTCAATAGCACACAACTAGAGAAATACTAGAAATGTTTGTTTTCCTCCTATTCACTTAAAAGAAAAAGACATCCTTCAGAATGCACTGTAAAATGACATACACTACAGGACATATACTAACTAAAGAGCGCTTGCTGCAAAATGCAGCAGTACAGATCTGAGAGCTGCAGGAGGGGCGTAATTGTTACATCGCAGGCCTAGTCAGTGTCTTGGTTTTGGCTTAGATAGTAATTTTCTTCTTAGTAGCTGCTAGAGTGCTGTGTTTTAGGTTTAATATCAGAATTACAATTATAACACACTGATATTTTGGTTGTTGCTAAGTAGTGCTTACTCTAAGTTAAGGACTTTTCAGTTTCCCCTTCTCTGCCGGTGAGAAGGTGCACAAGAAGCTGGGCAGAAGGACGGCCAGGACAGCTGACCTGGCCTGGCCACAGGGATATTCCATTCCAAAGAACAACATGCTTATTACATACACTGGATGGAGCCACTAATTGCAGCTCAGGGACAGGCTGGGCCGTGGTCAGCAATTTTATTGTGCATCACTTTTGTTCCTCGGGTTTTGTCTCTCTCTCATGTTTCTGTTACAATTATTATTATTATTGCTGCTATTATTATTATTATTATAGTTATTGTATATAATTTTGTTTAAATTATTAAACTATTCTTATCTCATGAGTCTTACTTTTTTTTAAAATTCTCCTCCCTGCCAAAGAAGGGGTGTGGGAATAAGTGAGCAGCTGCATGGTACTTAGTTTCTGGCTGTGGTTAAACCATGACACTCAAGAATAATTTTGATAGGTTGCGATTTCCTGTACCCACAGACTCTACAGGAGGTGATGCTTATAGCCAGCTGTTACCAGATGTGGTGAGTGTAGTCAGGCCAATGTTTTGTTCCATCATTCCAGGGGAGGCATTCGGTGCAGATGGTTGTGTATGATCATCACACCTCTTGAGATTGCAGTATTCCCATATTGTGTTGGGGTCAGTGGTGAAACACCACGGGCTGCTGTCACCATCTGGGTTTCTACAATAGTTGTCCCTCAAATCCCTGCACAAATAAAATCAACAGTCATGCTGCATAAGACTGAAAGTAAGCATAGGAATATCTTCACAAAAAGATGTACTATGTACAAATAAATAGATTTATTGTTGGTTTTACTTATGGCCAGATATCCTATTACCAGCAAGCACATCTGTGGTTGTGATGCTAGTGAAGAGTTGTATTTCACATGTGCATTGGAGTCTTAAATATATTTATACATAAGGAAACAATTCAACTGTTAGCTTATTCTCTGGCTGTAATATTTCAATATACTGAGTACCTAAATAATTGCCCCATATGGCAATTAAAAAAAAAAATTACAAGTAGGTGTGTGTAAGCATAAGCAATTGTGAATTAGTACAGAATGCGTGAATTAGTAATAAATATGCATGAAAATTCATACTACTGGGGGGAACTTAGGCTTTTCCAAAATTTTTTAAATGTCAAAATTCCTTCTCATATTCAGAAGAATGGCAAACAAATGCTTATGCAATTGATCCCATCTTACACCCCAAAACTCCATTTTTACTCACTTCAGTGAGACCACTCTCATGCCTGTGCTTGCTGGGGCATGGGGGAGTAGAATTTATCTTTTCAATAATTTGCAGAGTTGCAGTATTTCCCCCTTCTAAATCACAGCATGGTCTCAGAATAAAAAATAACTGCAATGCTTTTTCTCCGAATATGACAGAACACATGAATTCCACATTTTCCCAGCTTGATTTGAATTTTTAAAAATATTTTTGAAAGATATCATTCCCCTCTGAGGATATTCCAGTTTTTTCATGACAAAATTTAAATGAAAATTTCAAATTATTTAGGGTGACAGCATAAAAAGGGCAAAAAATTAGAAAAGTATCAACCTTCCTGCTTATAATCCACTAAGCATGATGGATTTCCTCACAATTGCTCCTGTAATTGTTATCCTGTGGCTCTCCTGCCCTTACTAAAAACTGGCACATTAGTGAATTTGATTAGCTTGTCACTGCTCCAGTTGTTCCTGGTGCAGTTTTGTTAATCTGAAGAAGATAAATCAAGGGGAAATTTCAGTGTACACAATTCTGGGTGCCCAATTCCAACTGCAAAGAACACTTAGTTGGTATTTCTAAACATGACATATCTGACTGTGTGTTTTGTATAATAAATGCTGTGTCCTCCACAGATTAAATCATTAGAAAGGCCACAACAAAAAGTCTTAAATTCATAAATGAAACACATATTTCAGTAGGTGCCTTGTCTCTGGATGCAAGTCTCCTGGTGTTTGTTGCAGAAGATCATATTTAAGAGTAAGGGACACAGCTGTATTTTACTCAGAATTTAGATAGCAAGGAAACAGAATTCTTACAAATGAGACTAACAGAAAACATTTCTGTATCTTAGAAAAGTTCTCTTTTATCAATATGTTCCCTAGCAGTGTTTTAAAGCATGGCTGTGCAAAGATAATACAACCAGCAACAGTTATTGCCAGAGAAAGATAGAAAAGGTGAGATAAACGTACGCGTCCGGGAATCTGTCTGGCGTTTTTATATGCATGTGTGGGAACATGGAGCTCCAGGCCTGGCACTTCTTTCCTGATACAGTGACAGAAGTTGTGCCACGATAACTCTGGCCTTTGCCTCGGTAGCACTCCTCTGTTAGGGGAGCTTGTACAGACACATCTGCGGCAAACAACAGAAACTGGTCTTTGGCATCATAATTTTAATGTTCTTACTGAGCAGGCACAAGAAAACCTCAAACACACAGGATGACAAAAATGAATGACTCCTTTATGCAGACAGTATCCAGTTAAGTCATCACACCTGCAGCAGAAAGGCATTTCCAAAGATACTGAGAAAACTTTCACAGTTTTAACAGCTGAGATGTTAAATGGTAGATGTTTTTCAGTGAAGGGTTCACCAGTTAGTTTCATTTTGGCATATATGAACATGTCAGAATTAAAGATAAGAAAGTTCTTATGCAAAATCCTCAAAGATTAGATACTGGTGATTTTGCCCATGATATTTCTTAAACAGACATTATGTTAAACTTTAGTCTCTCTATTATCCTTTTGATTGTGCTAAGACATTCTTGTTAATTTTGTGCTTAAATGAATGAATGTTTCAATGTGATTTTTAATTACGTTGAAAGCTCTTGTCCTCTCATTTGTGGCTAACTTCCAAAAATAGGAGTTTATTTTGTTTAGCAATTTTTTATCCCTTTAAACCTTTTAATTTTTCAATGAATTTGCTATAATTGGCCTACCTTCGGGAAGAAAGGAATATAAAAACATAAATATCTTTCATCCTGTAATTCTTCTGTTGAGTCAGCTCGTGATTTGCATCTTTCACTGTATTTCCCTAACCACTGAAAGTTCAATATTTGGCAGATTTTGCAACATGCCAGGCAGACAAACATTAAGAGTGACAACGTGACTGAAAAAAATCAATACATTTACAGTATGAAACAAGAAATCTTTCAGTGTTTTAAAGTTCTTATTTCAAGTACAGTCCACCATTCATACCAGCAATCCCTTGTTCTGTCCTGTCACAGGGAGGAATTGTGCAATATTCCCATCTCATGCTGCTGTTGGTGGTGTAGCACCAAGGCTTCTTCTCTCCATCAGGGTTTCTACAGTAGTTTTCCTCTAAGCCCCTTAAAACAGGAAACAGGAATACTGACTTTAAACCAGTCATAAAAATCTAGAGGGGTTGTGTGCAGGACTATTAAAAACTACTGCATGCAGAATTCAACTCGGTGTATTTATTCTTTTTGGAGATTGATTAACCCACACATCACTCCTTTGGGACTAATCAATGGTCTTCAACTTCACAGTCTGAATGCTGAAGATATAGGAAGAACTTTTCCAATGCTTACACTTTCTGCTCTTGTTGTTGAAGTCAAGATGCAGCAGTAAGAGCACACAAGGCACTGATATCCCTGAGATTACAGTAAGAGCCAGGCAAGGCTGGATGAGACAGACTGGAATGTGTAGATAGGAGCACTGTTGCATGCTCTCTGCCCTGTGAGAGTGAACAGGGTTTCACTTCCCTAGGAAAACTTGCAGGATCAAACTACAGAGCTATAGACCAGGTCAGTCCCAGCTATTCCTGCACATTGGTAATGCTCTGCAAACTTGGCTTCTCTGACCTTGGAGCACAAGGATGTACTGGAGTATGTTGTCCTTGGAGCATCACTCTTCAGAAGAGTAATGCACTGAAAATGCACCAAAACACAGCCGAGGGATTTTTAACATAAAAGTAGTGAACTACTTATAGCTCTGCTGTGGGATGTGGAGGAGACAAGTGAGAAAAATACAAGAGAATAAACAGGGAGGCAGAAAAAAAAAAAGAAGAGCAAGACCTGAACAGAAGTAATGAGCACTGACAACTAGTGAGAATTACAAGTTAACAGTATAAATGAGGAAAACCTGTCCTTCTCTTGCCTCTGCATCTGGATTGATAAGGAGTAACTGTTCTTTGGTATTTGTTACAATGATGAGGCTCAGCGTACTTGCAGGGATATCTGTCAGGAATCCAGCCATGTTTGTGAGGAAACTGTGTGTTCCAGTGTTGACAGGCATTTCCCGATTCGGTGATAGCTATCCTTCCTCGATAGTCTTCACCTCTCCCTGAAAGACACTGGGAGTCTAGACCAGAGACTGGTGGGGGTGTAGCTGTAACAGGAAAAGAAAAAAAAGAAAAGGAAAGGGAAGGGGAGGAAAATACTGGTAAGTAGTGCTTTCAAAAATATATAAACGCCTTTGTTTCTGTAATGTTGAAGATGTATTCTTTTTTCTTTCAGCAGAGGTTACACTGGTTAAAAACCATGTCAAAATCAAAGAGGACATTTTTATGGGCCTCCAGACTGCCAGATGGATGTCCTGTGTCTGCCCTTTTACAGCAGCCAGTAAATAACTTTGCTGGGTTGAGCCAGACTCTGTGCCTACTGTCCCCTGAGAGCAGAACAGGAAAGGTTGGAGTAGTCTTGTACAGTCTTGTAAACCCAAGTGAGACGGAGTACAGTAATATAATACACACAGGTAGAGTGGAAGGCCAGAAAGGACCAAGAAGAAATTGTGAGAGAAAGCAGAACAGCCTTCGGAGCTGAACCTCTGGAGTCAGTGAAGTGGGGAAGAGGGACAGAAGATATAGTGAAAAAAAGAAAGTGAAATGGTCTGCCATGTGGGGAACAGCAAAGAAAACAAGAGTAATGATCAGAGGCATAGAACCTGCAGAGGGCAAATGGAAAATGAATTTACAGCGCATACCTATAATATACAGAATTCCCCAAAGACATGAGTATGACCCTAAAAGGTTGGTATGTTCCTTAAACTCTAAGTTCTAAGGACAGGATGGAAATGCTGTGGTAGCTGTCACAATTTATAATACAAAAATCTGTAAATAGTTATTCTGTCATCTGTAATTAAGCATGCTGAAGAGAACTACATCTAGGAAACACACACCACTGCTTAGAGCACTGGCAAGTGCAGATACATAAGAAAGCAATCTCTAGAGAGAAAAAACACACTTACAATTTTTTTCTCAAAGTGCAATGCACTTCTACAATTGGGAATGTTATCTCTTAATTCAGTGCCTTGGAAATATCCAGATTTAGTGTGCTCAATGTAATGGGTTAAGCTAGCTCACTGATAAGTCAGGTTTTTTCTCCTGAGGCCTGAACCTGTTTCTCAGGACTCAACCCTTGCTAAGAAAAAGGCAGTGCTGGCTGTGCAGATCAGACCCAGGTAAAATATCACAGTATAGCCACATGGTAATTTAGATGATTTCTGTGAGTTAGCAAATCACCAGTAAACTACACCTGATTTAACCTTAATGTCTTGCCTCCCAGGTAGGTTGAAAAGTAAAGTGGTTAAGGGCAAATTATGGTTTCCCATAACATCTTTGGCTGTACTGCAC
This sequence comes from Anomalospiza imberbis, assembly GCF_031753505.1. Taxonomy (NCBI): domain Eukaryota; kingdom Metazoa; phylum Chordata; class Aves; order Passeriformes; family Viduidae; genus Anomalospiza; species Anomalospiza imberbis. The sequence continues at coordinate 77,803,374 of NC_089683.1, read as the reverse complement.
TTTGTGACACCTTCATCCTCACTGACCATACATGATTTTACATAATAGACGTTTAATGAATGATTCTGCTTATTAATGTGCACTTTCCCTGATTCACAGAGATACCTCTAGGTTACTCAGAACTGTGGTTTCTTTTCTTTCCCCTCCTTGCATAATTTGAATGAGCTATCCTCTGGAGTGATCTCAGGAAATCAGACTCACTGCAACGAGGAATGTTGCAATATTCCCAGCGTTTATTTGGGTTGGTAGTGAAACACCAGGGCCGAAGTTCACCATCAGGATTGCGGCAATAATTCATCTTCAGATCCTTCTCTGGATAGCTGTACATTGAAAATGAAGAAAAACTCGTGAGTCAGCAATAGCCATGTGTAGCAATGAGGCTGTCTGCAGGCAGGGTCTTCCAGGCTCTGTGGGAATGAATTTGGTGCTGAGTGTCAACTCACTGCTTCAGGATAAATCCATGCATATGAGGCTCCTGGACATCCCAGCGCTGGCACTCCAGTCCAGACTCTGTTCTCGAAACTTCTCCGCGGTAATCCTCGCCATTACACTGCATGCACTCCCCTGTAGGTCCTAGGCAGAAGGAAAATGAAGCAAGGAATGGTCTAGCCTATTCATGGAAGATTATGCTGAAAGGACAAGTGAGGTTTGCTCCAGCTAACAATGAAAGGAATTCAGAAATCTGTGCATTACAGCCTGGCCAAATTAATAATGCTTTAGGAATATGTTTCACTTGCAGGGAGGAATTTGTCATGTGTCTGTATGTACTGGTAGCAATGGGAGTTCAGTGTGTTGCACAGCACTTGGGTCAGTCTTCACCCTTGTTACAATTAATTAAATTGCTGGTGTAAGAACAATATAGTCCTTATCCAGATCACTGTCATTCTCTGCCAGTAGAGTTAAATGTAACAAGACAGATGAGGATAAAGCAAACAATATCAGCAAATTTAGTTCTTCTATATTTACAAAATAACTTTGATAACTCAAGCCAGTTAGGAAAACAACCTCTCTGTTGAGAACTTCTTAAGTTCATCTTGATTTAAATTCTAATTTGAAAAAAAAATCTGTAAAAATAAAGCACAGAAATGTAGCAGGACTAATATTATCTAATTGAACATCTCTTCTCTGAAAAGTAAATATACCTTCTCCAGTGTGCGTGACCTGGTCCTCACACTCAGGGATGGCACAGTAATCAAATCTCATAGCAGGATCTGTTGTGTAACACCAGGGTCCACTTTCATCTGCATCAGGGTTTCTGCAGTAATTTTCTTCCAACCCTGCATTGGGGTGTTTTTCAGGTGTATAACTGTAATAGTATTAAAATTCTATTTTAATGCTAGTACTTTAGTGGCACAGAAGGGAAACGTCTAACCTACTAAGCTGGCTGTGAATTTTATACATTCACAGTAAAAATGAGAGAAACTGATTTCCCATTGTAAGCCATGAATGAAAACTGAAAAATCATTCCTAACTACAATTATTAATAGCTTTCTCCCTAGCCCCAGTTGCTAGTAAGAAGTGAGCTTAAAGCCTGTAAGGACAATGACAGTCTCAAAGGACAATTATTGTTTTTAATACATGCATCCAGTTGATCTAATCAGCTCAATACAACCTGTGGCTCTGTCATGTGTTTGTCTTAATGGAGCTACTTTAAAAGTTGTGTACTTCTAGAGATTATTCACCAAACACAACTAGGTCTCACAGAGATCTGAAGCAAGTGAAGCTAGGCTTCTTCCTACAGCAATCTTCCCAGAGAAGACTAAATTACTTCAAAATTATCTGAACAAGAGTATCTGAGTGTATTTAATTAGAATAAAAACAAAATAATTTTTAAAATAAAACTTCAATATAGATCAGAGGACACTGGACCTCTGCTTCCCCACTTGCTTCAGTGAGCCCAATGGCAGCCAGCCCTGAGAAGACTCTACCTAGCCAGATCTATTTGACCCTTGGTACTTTTCTCAATTTTTTTTTTGGACTATCTGTATGGCAGGTAGGGGGGGGGCTAGAGTTGGGCAGATATCACTTTATACAGAGGAGAGTAATTCTGACCCCACTGTTACCAATAGCAAAAATCTTCATTGTGTTGAGAGAATGAGCATTTTAACCTCACATTTAGACACAATTTCTCTAGCTGACAATGCGTCCTTTCCTTATCCAGATCATTGCAACAGAGTCAAAAGTAACAAGACAGATAAAGATAAAGCTGTTTTTAAAAGTCACTTGACAACAGGATTTGATAACTTGCACTATAAATCTGTGTATATATATGAATATGAGAAAACTTGAAAAAGGTTCAGAACAGCAAAAAAAAAAATTGTAAATAGGGACATACTTTGGTTTGTGGGGTACTTTTTCTGCCCACTTCTGGCATGGAATACCCTTCTGAGTCTTGGCTTCTGTGCCTCTGTAGTCTGTCCCAATCCCTCTTTTACACTGCATAAGGTAAACTGAAATGGAATCATATTATTAATTCAGTGGTGTTACAACATTCATTTCCTGGTACTGAAAATCTGCAGATATATCTGAAGCTCAGCTGTACTTGATGAACCATGTTTTACTCATGTTTTGAACCTCTTGTGCCTGCAAACATTCTATAATGTATTTTAAAATAAATTAATTACAGCTACTAAGCATCTAAAGAGAGAAATTTCTGCAGCATTGTTATAAAGCTATATAATCAAGTCAAAAGAACAGCTATATCAAGTTTTTGATATGCAAAAAAATACAGGCTTATACTATTATAATATGGGAATAAATAGGAATGTCTTTCACCAGCAGCTGGGGATTCTTGGAAAGGTGTTATTCATAAACACATTTGCAGTGTGGGTGTCATCCAGCTATCCCTTTAAGCCAGAAAATACTTGGTTATCAAAATGTACTTGTCATATAAGTGGCCCCCAAACTCTGATTCATCCTAGCCTTGGACTCTCCCAGGTACTTTTCTAGTGTAACTCTAAGACAGAGAATGCAAATCATGTCAATGGTGCTTCTATTGGCAACAGACACTGAAAAATCTCCATTTATTGAGGTCAGTGATCTTGATTTCCCCTTCCTTTTTCCCTTTTTTGTTTGCACAAGAAGAATCTCCCAAAACCTCAAAAGATAAAATGGACATGTTAAAGCAATATAACAGGAGACCAATCTGCTAGGAAAAAATGTGTTCCTTCTAAATTATTTAACCTGTCTAAATAATAAAGCTGGACACATCTGACACCCAGGGAGAAGAGGTGAAGGCTGTATAACTGGGTCTGGGAGGAAGGCAACAAGTAACTTCCCAGTTCATATGTCACATGGAGACCACCATGGATCTAGGCCTTGGTATTTGATCCTTCTTGAACAGCATTTTTAGTAACGTGGCTTCTTCCTGTTTGCCCCCCAAATTCTCTATTAGTTTTCTGCCCTCTACAGGAATTTGCTCCAGCACTGCAGCAGAATACAGAAGGATGCCATTAAAATAGGCTTGATGAATAAATATGTAACATCTTACTGTACACATACTTCTCTTCTCATAAAGAACTGTGTCTGTGCTGGTGAATGTCACTGTCATTTTAGCATTTTCAGCCAGTGTTAAACACTGTAGTATTTTCCTGGTGAATAGGAAAGCCCTGTTGAAATTGAGAAGGAAGCAATATTGACATAAGATGCAATATTTTAAATTCAATTCAAATTATTCAACTCATAATTATTTTTGTATGAATTATTTATCGGCTAGCACTGTCTTATATTCATTCTTATCTTTCAGATACTGCACTCAATATTTTAGGCAAGTAAGAGATTACGGTTACCTACTACTCTAAAGTGGCTCACTTATTCAGGATATATGACTACATGAAAAAAATATTGTGTGGGAAACTAGAAACTGCATTGGCAAAACATTATTAACATCATCCTAGATGCTCAGGTTAGTGACTGTTCCTACAATGAACTAGAAACCCTGCACTCTTGTGGAAAAAAGCAGCATCCTGCCAGAGAGGCTCAATCAGTTCTCCATGTAATGTTGGATACAAACGGGAACTTGAACATTTACATAAAATGAGTAGTATATTGTGAATCTTTACTTGATCCTGTGGTAATTTATGGCTGGAGATAAGTCACAAGCTAAAGGCACAGCATGGGAGACACTGCTGTAGGCAGAGCTGCAGCAGAACGGGGATGTTGGTTCTGAGTAAAGGTAGGAACATATATCATTGATATGCAGACACCCACAATGGCACAGTTTTAAGATTCAACAGAAATTACCTGCAGGTAAAATTTCTTTCAGCTTCACATTTGTCTGCACATTCTCTTTCATTATTTGTCTCATAAAACTGTTTGTTTGTAGTAAATATCCAAATACCATCTGTTTTTGAATAGTCATCCAGTATATCTCCTTTCACTAGAAGGGAAGAAAAGGAATCAGATGTTAAAAATGAGAATTCTGCAATTAAGAAGATCTCTGGATTTCAGTCCCATTTTCCATGTAGCTTGGACAGATGAAGACACAATTTATTTTGCATAATTCTGGGTAAAAGATTATAAACTCTGAGGTTATTTCTATCTCCTGACAGAATCACAGCTGAATGACTGCAACATGTCATGGGAAGAAAAGAGGCAGAAGAAAGATGTAGAGGCAATTCTGATTAGAGTTATGCATGAGTTTGAAGCTAAAAGCAAAAAAATGGGAAACAAGAGTGAGGGGGAAGAGAGAGAGAGACTAAGTGGTGTCAACATCAACCAGAGAAAGATGAAGGGAAGTGATACCCCTATCAAGGTTTTGGAGAAGCATGAATTAGGTGGATGGGAGATTATGACCTGTCATGTGGATTGTGCAGTCCCTGCAGCTTCGTTGGTCGCTGCCTCGTTGTTTGTCCCAAGATGTCCTGCCCTAGAGCAAGGCACCTCAATCACAAAGTTACTATATAGCCTTTTACAATGCCCACCATTGTTTTATTGCAATGGATTGAGCAGGCTTAGTAATGAAATTGTCAGGCTACATCTCTGTTGCAACAAATTAACCCAAGATTTAAATTAGTAAATGAGTTAGTATTATTAGATCTGAAAGCTACATATGCATAAGATTTATATTATCTACCTGCTAAGAATTCTAACACGCCTCTAAAATACTGTAGCTCACAATAGAGTTTACCACCTAATTGATTTTTTTCTTTTTATGTCTAAAAAGATACTATGTTTCTGTTCCTAATTTCTACAAGAGTTCATTTCCATCTGCATCAGGTTACAGTGTTGCACAAGTGAGTTTAATTTGCCATATGGTTTAATTATTTAATTTTTTTTCAATATAGATTATTATTGACAGATGCAGGAAGTTCATAATTTTGTGAATTGTGCTCACAGGTAATGTTGTGAATCTTTCATTTACACACTCATATTAGGGCTGAATTCACTGCAACATCACTCCAGTGTTACTAATTCTCATGACATATGGGCCATTCATCACCTACCTCCATATGACACAGATTCACACAAAATAAAAGATAATTTGGCCACTAATGAAAATAAGATTTTTCATTGCCTGAGGGCATTTTCTAATACTCTTTGCAGAGTTGGATCAGTGCTAGAAAACCTGCGTGTCTTAAGAAATCCCTGACACTGAGGGATCTAGAGTCCTACTGTTACGGCAGGACTATGCAGAACACCAATAGCCTAGCCTACTAATTTCTCCTGATGGAGTTAGTAAACAAGTGCTTCCTTTCCTAAATTTTTTTCTAACTTAACTGAGGCCACTGTTCCAGGGGACTAGAAAAAGAAAATACTCCTTCCCAAACTTTATTTACTCATCTTAAAACTCTGTATTTTTTCAAAGAGCTCTACTTTGGATACTATTCCTTTTCAGTGACTATAAGAAAAAAAATTATTACAGTTGGATTGAGAATACATGGGAATTTGGATGGCATGCATAAACTAAAAATCAAGATAGATTGGCAGAAACTTAGATAATAGAAAAGAAAAGGTGATGCTGGTTGCCTGAAAAACACTGCAAAGTGTAAGCTTAAGAAAAGAAAATAAGAGACTTGAAATGCACCAGGGAATATATTAGTCTGACTAAAATCTATATAAACCCAGATATTGCACAGGATAATTTAACAGAATATTCAAATACATGTGAAAAAACAAATTTCTTCATTTCCATAAGCATCTATGCAGATTTGACCAGTACTAACCCAGAAGACATAAAAATTGGCTTTAAGGCAGTTGTGGACCATCACTTTTGAGCAAGTCAGCTAGAGCTGATAACAATGAACAAATAAAACCCCCCACTTTCTCAGCTGTCTTTTATAACCTTGTACAATCACACAATGATATGTCCCTGGTATTCTGACCTTAAGTGTCTGAACTATTAAAAACACATTAAAACTGTACTGATATGTATTTATCAGTTCTTTTAAAAAGTCATTTAAGTGCCATGTAATTATATGTAATTTCAAAATACAAGAGAGTATGGTATCTGATTGAAATATATACTACACATGTAATATTTATTTACAGAATTTGTAGATAAGCTTGAAATCCATATATTACCATCAGTGGAATATCTATCTTCTTCTGGAACTGTAGGAAAGAATTCTGGACATATGCTTGGAAAAGGTGATCTAGGTTACTGGGGAGTAAATTTCTACCTACTGCCCTCAGGAAAACAAGGGAGAACATTTTTATTGTAAGTGTTTGACAACAGAAAATGTGAAATTGCTGGAATATTAAGGAGCCTGTTAATTTTTCATTTTGTTTTAAATATTCCATTTCAAAGCTTTAAGACTCCTGTCATAAAGGATGAAAATCAGTATCACTGTGCTTAACAATGCTTGGCAGTAAACACAGCTTTACCTTTAGCATTTGATCCAATGCCTGCTGAAATTAGAGAGAGCTCACTGACTGCTGTGGGTTTTGCACTAGCCTTTGACAGGCTGCTTCCCAAGGGTGCCCACATCTCTGGCCATAGGAAATGTTTGCCTGGGGCCATTAGCTGCCCATACAGGCACCAAGGCAGCTGGTCTTCTGGTGTTGCTATGAACACAACCCTGGGGCAGCCACAGCTCTCACTGTTCTCAGCAGCAGCTCTTTCTGACCAGCAAGGCCCAAACCCATCATTGTCCAGGAAACGAGTGACACGTTGACTGAGGGACCTACCTTCACCGCACACAGTCTGCTAGTGTTTGGCCCAAGCCTCAACCAAGCAAGCGGAAGGCAAAGGACTCTTACCTGAGCTGAGCAAGAAAAGAAAGAGAAAGGCAGCTTTGCTAATCCCCATTTTGGCCCAGCTGGTGGGTGCTGGAAGTTTTGCCTGTTGGTGCGCAAAGTTTTATTGACTCACACTGGAGTTGAGGCAGCATCAAACAAACAAGGCAGGAGGGTTAAGTTAATCATTCTCCTGTGCTGTGCCCCCCTTGCCATGGTGTGGCTATCAAAACAACCTTGAATTGGATGGATTACCAAATCAGGCTCAATAATTTCTACTGGATACTGGGAAATGTGAAGGCACTTCCTTCTTTTGTGGGACATGTTTGTTGTTTTTTCTCAGATTGCTTGGCATCACTTTGTTAAGGTAAAGATGAGGATCATAGTGGTGGAAAGTATGGGAACAAGACACAATCCACCCACCTAATTCTATATAGTCCTGGGTATTCAGCTTTAGGTCCCAATAGTACTTCCAGTCATAGACTTGGACTGCTTTAAATTGGAGCTGCTGCTGATTTATGCACACGTGTCGGTCCTCCAAAACAGACCCTGATAATGCTAGCTCTATATGAGAATTGTTTTTAACAGCATCCAATGCCCTTTCTGGAGGAAAAAAAATTACTTCCCTCAGCTTTTTTCCGTTTCTGGTTTAATTTTTGTTGTTCATGACTTGGGAGGCATCGTTCACTTTGGTTCAGTGTATGATGCGCCTTTGGCCTCCAGGCAAAACTGCTGATATCCCAAGTCTGCCCAGACCTCAGGGTGTGTGCAGGGTGCCCCATGCATTTCAGCAACATCTTTCACATCTGTCAACACCATGGGGCTCAGCTAAGGCAAGTCAGGCACTCCCAGCCATAGTGCCTTAGGAGTTTCAACTGGTTTGCCTGGCCAGTCACGGTAGCCTTTAGCTGGGATTGGGAGGGCAGATGAGAAATGCAGTTGGGAGGAATGTGGGAGTCCTGCATATTCCCCTCTGTTCTGGGAGTCACCTGGGGTAAAGCCAGTGGTCAAAGTTCCCTCCAGGGCACAGGTGGGAAATGCACCCTGGGCTGCTGAAGAGGCAGTGAGGAAGTGGCCTTTTTGTGGGCTTTTTGCCTCAGCTTTGTCACACTGCAGAGGTCTCTTACCAGTGTGTAACCTGTAGTGAGAACAGGCAGGAGTGGCACTAGCAGGAAAACAAGTCTTTGGTCGTAATTGTTTTGTGGTGAGTTGTGTCTATATGCCAACACACCCACAGCTCATCTGCATCCCAACCTACACAGTCAGGGTTTGTGCATATCATTCAACCTGTATTGTATCTGGCAGAAGGATATTCCTACAGGGATGTTCCTACAAGGCTTCAGAAAATCGGCGGTTAAACAGAGAAAAGAACCCAAAATTTCCACGAAGACACTCATGTTGGAAGCAATCACCTCTGATTTCTGCTTGGTCAGCCAGCCAGTCTGTACCCTCCAACCAGCATGTCAGCACATGCATAGGTGAATCCTGGGGCCACATGGCTGTGGAAGAGACAGGCTGTCCTCGTGGAAGCCAGGAGCAGCTCACAGAGACATTATGGGGACATGAATAGGAGGAAGCAGGACTAGAGGATCATCTGGGGGAGGTGGGTAGAAGGGCATGCAGGACCTGAAGATTTCCCAGTTTAATACAGCAGAGAGGTGGGGTTACCAAGAGATGCAGTGGAATATGATGAGCAGGGAAATGAACTATGGGGAGCCAAGCCTTGCTTTTTCTGTCATTGACAGCACTACCTGCTCTGTCCTCAGATACCATAGACTACAGATGCAGAAGTCTGAAACCACTCTACATCTGCTAGCAAGTAGCATGGAAACATCTTTTCTTTTGGAGTTAATTTAAATCTTAGAACAATCAAAAGCTGAGATATTTTTGTGCCCATGTTCCAATAACAACAAATGAAATCACATCTTTGCTGCTGAAAACTATGCTGCAATCCCACTTCACGCTGGGTGAGATTTTTCTGGAGAACGTGCTGTGCTGACAATGTCCAGAGGGGTGCAGCAGACGATAGCTTTTGGAAAAAGTGAGTGACATTAAATCCGCAGCATGGAAAAAAGTGTCAGCCCACACTCAGGCTACGTTGTCAGGCGATGTTTGTCCACAAGCTAGCTCATATTGCAGCTCAAGCTTATAAGGAAATTTGTTGTATGCAAATATGCTTTTCTTTTTTTTCCTACCTTAATACAACCGGTTTCAAGTTGATTGGTTTGAATTTATAGAAATAGGTTCAAAAGCTTTATTTTCTCAAGGCAATACTCTGTGTAGGAAAGACAGCATGCAAGTGTGAAATACACATTAAAAACAGAATGAGAAAGAATGAGGGGAAAAAAGCCAAATGTAGTATTATCACTGTGAGGTACTGAAAAACATAATAAAGGTTATGATGCAGTGAAAATAGAGTTACCTCTTTGGAGCAGAGAAAACCCCACATTTTTGTGAGAAAATAGCTCAGATTTAATCAAAACCAGGAAAATTAGAAGGACAAGAAATTACTAGATTGAAAAGAAAAAAAATAAATATTGATAAAACAAATAAATGAGAGTAAGTTCAAAATAATGTTCATAGAATTAATTTTGAAAAACACAGATAAAGAGCTGAACAGTAATGAAAGCATACAAAAAAGAAAGAATTTGAATGTCCAGTATTAAATTTTAAAATTCTTTCTTTAGGCTTTCAGCTTGGAGAAAGAAAGATTGCACACGCTTGCTCATTCTATACTTTTGCTAGAGGACATCATGCAGCTCTGCTGCACTGGCTTGGAGTGTGTATTTTCCATAAGAGTTGAGCAGAGGATTTGTTATTTAATCACGGTGCTACTTCCAGCCACTGATTCACTCAATTCTGTCAGTGGAATCAGGCCTTTTAGACAGATCTTGTGTAAGTTTTAATCACCCTGTACTCTGCACTGTGAGGCTGCACCTCAAGTGCTGTGTCAAGTTCTGGGCCCCTAACTACAAGAAGGACATTGAGGGCCTGGAACAAGACCAGAGGAGGGCAATGGAGCTGGTGAAGGGTCTGGGACACAAGTCCTGTGAGGAGTGACTGAGAGAGCAGGGGGTGTTGAGCTGGGAGAAAAGGAGGCTCAGGGAAGACCAGAAATTTTGCCTGGGGAGGTTTTCAGATCTTCATGACTAGAAACTTCAGCAACAGGTTTGATAAACATCTGACAGACATTTTCGATCTGTACATGTTCTTACACCATGATGGTTGAACTCAATAATCCTTTTCATTGCCTTTTTCTTCTCATTCTGTGAATTAGATTTGTGACACCTGAAAAATTCCTCAACACAGCTTTAGAGCAACTCTCCATAAGCCATTACCAATAATGCTTGTTTCTCTGTAGAATGGCTTTTGCCTCTTCTGTCTTCCTTCTCCACTGATACACTCTCAGCTTAAGGCCATGAAGAGAAGAAACACATTTTCAGAACTCCAGACCCATTCACTGAAGAGTTGGGCTTGATGAACCTTGTGGGTCCCTTCCAAATCAGAATATTCTGTGATTCTTGAAATGCTCACATTCCCACAGCACTGTGCCCATTACCTGTCCTGGTTATATCTACATGCCCTGCTCAGCTGGCAGGCTGCAGTTCTGTGCTGTGGGTCTGTGGGTCACTCTTAGAGCACTTTGGTTTCCTTTGGGAAAAGTACAGCTGAATCCTTGCCTCAGGAAGACTGACTGATCCCAATAACTCGCTTCAAAGAAAGAAAAATCTTTTCCAAATCACTCTGGGAACACACAGAAATCTCCTTTCTCAAGACATCTCCAGTATGAGCCTACAAGCAACATCATTTCATTCAAGTGACAGCTTCCTCTGCCCCAGGGGCACACCAAGCACAGTTGGTTTGCCCCTGCTTTTCACAACATAATTGCAACTTCTGCAGTTACCTCACCTTGACAGTTCTGCTGTTTTCAGCTGGGGTGCCCCCCAGCTATGATGAGAAATGCAAGTCAGATTTGATTAGGCCTGATCCCTGGCCTCTGCCTGTTCTGCAGGTGACGAGGGAGACTTCGTGTCCTGCTGGCATCCACCAAACTGGGCTCTGGCTCCCACCCAGCAGCTGCTTTCCTGCCTCAGGCTCTCATACACCCAGCTTCTCAGCACCAGCACCACAGGCATTACCAGCATACTCCCACCACTGCTGAAAGCTCTTTACTTGGAATAGATGCATAGTAGCATTACCAGATAATAAAATACTTTAGGAAAACATCTTGACTAAAATGACCTTGCTAAATAAGAGACTGATACTCACTTTAGTTTATATGGCCTTAGCATATTGGTAAATGAATGAGAGCCACCCAAAGGACTGAGTATTCTCATGGAGTGGACTCAGAGGAACGATGGCCTTGTCCATAGTCATAAACAGCTGGTTGTCCAGGCAAAACTCCTTCCAAAACTGAACATCACTATAGCTTTTTACCTTTGAGGAAGGTTTGAGGTGCAGGCCTAGAGCTAATTTCCTCCTGCAATTGTTTGTTCCCCTATTTTCTTCCCCTGCATGTGAATACCAACAACTGAATCTTTACTTTGAAATGTAGTGCATACACCCAAGTTTGTGTCCTTTCCTATACCAGCGGAAGTAGAAATGAGTCCCAGAAGCCAATAATCAGTCTCCCTTCCAACAGAATCAACTCTATAATATCCTTCCTCACTGCTGCTTGAACAACCCCAGGTTAAAAACCTCGCAGGACACCCTTCTCAGGAAAGTAGCTAACAACTATCCTAACTGTTAAGGCTTTCCTATGTCTAACCTAAAGGGTTTTGCCTTAGTATAGTTCTTTCATATCTTACAGTATGTGGGAAATTAGCAAGGCATCAACTAGCAGAATTGCAAAACAATAATAGCACAAGCCAGAATAGTGGAAACCTCATAGTTTCTAGTAGTTCCCCTGCATGGATGGGTTAGGTTTACATAATACAGTAAATATAATGGCTGGGGTATTTTAAAATGCATTCAGACAACTGGATGCAATACTAAATTTGAAGTATATTTAGAATACCTCAAATAAACCACACATAAATAATATGCATATTTTATATTAATGTAAATTATTAATATTCATTCCATATTAATGGAAAATAGCACTGCTGAAGCAAGCAGGCATGTGATAGTAGTGCCTCAAAAAGCTGTTTGATAACAAGTAGCTGAACTGACATGATTGTGATGACTGCTCAGAGTGTCTCATAGCCCTCTACAGAGCCACAGTCTTATGGCCACTCCTGCGACATTTGGCCCAAGACACTTCACTTGTGCTCCAATTGTCCCAGCCATGCTACTCCTTATCCCAGCAAAGGTTTCACACAAGCAGTGCAAGAAGGGCTGCAAAGGGTGCATCCCTGATGTTTACTGTGTTTTTCTTGTCTATCCTCCCACAAGTGGTCCTCAAGCATCTTCATTGTAGCTGCAGAAAAAGCCAGAGACCTGCTGGTGCTCTGACATGTTAGATGATAAATTCCCTCCTGGCAGATGGTAAACCTTGGGCTAAGGGCTCACTTCCAGAAATTTAGTTGATAAAAAGCCTGTCCCAGTTTGACTTTCCTACCCCTACTGTGAAACATTCTCAGGCAGGGAGTGTGGCAGCTCCTGCAGAGCACGAAGGTCTCTGCGCAGCCAGCGGGAGAAGGCTGTGCTGGGGAGCTGCCTGAGCCTGACAGGCACTTCCCGTGCTTTGGCTCCTGCACCCTCCCTGCTCCAGGGATCACTGACAGGGATCAACAACCAAGGTGGGAGCAAGGAATCGAACAGCAAGGCACAAACCCTTTCCTGATGCAGGGACCATGGAGAAAACAGTTTTACTCCCTAAGGAACTCCCTATGGGCCTGTCCCACCTCTAGATAGGAGCAAAAGCTGGGAGTCACCAGGGCAGCCCCAGTGCCGGGCATTTGGCACATCCCTGGGGGGCCTGGCTTTGAGGGGCCCATGGCTGGTCAGGGCTGTGGGGAACTGGAGACCAGCCCTGCTGCAGCACCCTTGTCAGCCAGGGGCTGACACAGTGTCCTGGACCATGGGGGAGCCCTGTGTGCCTGGGCAGGGACAGCCAGGACAGGGAACTGAGGAAACAGGAGCTTATTTCTCTCCATCTTGCACCCATGCCATCCTCTGCACTTCTCCCTAGACTGATCTGGCATTCAGCTCTGTGGGAAAGAATCCAAGGTCAGAGGTATTTCTGTAGAGAAAAATCTGCAAATGCAGTTTCATTCAGCAGAGAAACTGAAAGTTCAGAACACCTGACCGCCTCTTGCCTTTGCTTGCACAAATGCATCATGAACAAGGACCCTTTTTCCTTATTTTTTCCGTGCTTATGTCTACTGTGACTTTTCCTGAATGCCGCTGGGCAGGGAGCTGGAGTGGCACAGGGAAAACTGGCGCAATCGCCTCTTACAGCCCTTGGGAAGAACTTACTCATTTTGTGGAGAATTTCACTGAGCAAAGAGATAAAAATCTGCTATGACATCTATTAGTACGTGTTTTATTTGGTTTCAAGTAAATGTCAAAACTGACCGTAAGAACAAAACAAGCTGGACAATATTTTACATGCACATTGTATAGGTTACATAGCTCTACCTTCACCTTGTTTCTTTTGTATTTCTCAGGTGTTATGTCACAGCTTATTTTTCTGTCCTAAACTAAGCTTCCCTGTGAGGGAAATCTTGTTCCTTCTCATCTGAGAAGAACACTTCCCACCCAAACCTCTCCTTTCTCCCTGAGAGACATGGTAGTGATCAGCTGCATATGCTGTCACAGGTCACTTGTCAGTGACTGAGATTCAGCAGCACAAAAGAAATACCAAACAAGTGCAGTGGCAACATACATTTAATTTAAATGAACTGCCAGCAATCAACTGAGTTCAGAGGTAGGAGCTAATGTTGTCTGGCAAAATGAAGACAATATACTGTTTGTCCAATTGTAACTAAGAGTGAAGGGATATGTCTGATTTCTTCAGCTTCTGCTCTCCAGCAAATCGGAAACTTGGCTTGTGTTGTTAGCAACAGGATTTTCTAGAAAAAAAAATAATATCTTTTTTGTAAAGGATAAGTTTTTAGGAAATCACAAGAACTGAAACTATTTCACCTTTAAAACCACTCCAGAATACATGCTTTTGGATATAGTTCCTTTCAATAGCAGTCTTATTTTCCTTGGAAACAACTTTATTTGACATTAAATTCCTACAGCAGAAGCTACTGCCCTTTATATTAGGACATGCTGCCCAATCCATGCTGTAATGAGCTATTTTTATACTCTTCCCTCTTCTGATGTTAGGTCATACCACGTTCTTCCCTGATGAGTTAGCAAACAGCTTCTTAGCACCATTGTCCTCTATCCTCGGTGCAGCTGTTGCCCACGTTCTCCTCTTGCTTCTCCTCTGCTTCTGGAGTTTCTGACTGTCAGATTATGCAGATTTGTTCCTTGAGACACTGTGCTTTTTTTCACAGCAGAGACTGAAATAATACAGTCTTTAGCTCTGTTGCTTCTTGGCTAGAGACACTAGGAGGAGGTATTTGTGTAAAAATGGATCTAAATTGGTTGCCTGTTGTGAGAGTGAGGAGACACCTACCTATGTAAAGGTAGGACAGGTCCAGAAAATGTCCCTTTGGACAATTACAGAAAATGTTTTCCTTTCCTCTTCCCCTACAATCAAACCTCCATGTGTGAGAACACATCCAGGGACAGAGTGCTCAGTCTGATAAAGAAAGCAGTGCAACCTCTCAACCCTCTGCAAAACTTGCAGATTTTGGGACTTGCAAATGCCTTTTTCAAATTTAGCCTTACGTTTGCAAATTCAATGCATACTTAGGTACCCTGGGAAAGAGGCCTTGATGTTCAGAGACACTGTGTAAATGTGATTTGTATTCTGCAGCCAGGCTTCACATTAACAGTGCAAAACAAGCCCACTTGATCTTGCAAACCAGAAATTAATTTAGCTGTCCATCTTGGGAATCCTTCCAGATTCCCAAGCATATTAGCTTTTATCACACTTTTCACAGGGAGATAAACTGTTGCTCATGCTTGAAAAATTTCTTTTAGCAACCTTACCTACTGTTAGAAGAAGGGAGAAAAGAGGGTTGCTACTAAAGCAGCATCTATACTTTTGTTCACAGTCAAGGGTGTTTGGTATTGCTATGATAATATGTCTGGCAAATAGAGTGTGCAATTGGATCAGAACACTATTTAAAATTCAACAGCTCAGCTGTGTGGCTTGTTCAACAAATTGCTCCTCACACTGAGCAAAAACCAGGCTTCTTCACCCACTTTTACGGTACATATTTTGGTGGTCAGATTAGCAATTTATCTATGTACATCTTAAGCAAAAAGTAACAGATAAGCTATGACCAGATAGTCTTTAGAAAGCTTAGATACCCAGCATCAATAAAAACATCCATAAAAACAGGGCTTTAGGAGTAAAGAACATACATACAAGTGCAGCTTATGCTGGGCAGGGCACAGCCAGCACCTGCATTGCTGTGAACTCTTCCATAACTACATCTGCTTTTGGGTATTTTTGTCACCTTAACTGCATGAGAGCAATTAAGGTGGAAAAAGTCTATCCATTCACTTACCTTCTGAAGATGTGGGAATCATTTTGAGGAATGAGAATCCTTTGATTGTCAGGGTTCCACCCCTTGCAAATCAAAGTGGAAAGGACTTTATTTGCTTGTTCGTGCTGTAATGGTGGTCTAAGAACACGAGCAAGGCAAGATTTATAGGTGGGCTTAGTATTTTTCTCTTAGATCAACTATTACAGTTGAAAAACGAGTCAAGTTTTGTGCACACAAGTCCTTCCTTGGGCCTTAAAGCTCATCTAATTTTTACAGCCATGCTAGCTGTAAAAATAGGTTGGGCCAGTGAAAGAAGTAGCAGGAGAATTAAGAGATACACAGGAGTGAGACAGAGCAGGTTGGTTCACACACCCTGCAAGACCTTATTTTTTGCTTTGCAGGAAGTCTTTTTGTACAGCTTAATCAGAATACTAAAATATGACCGATGGAGAAGTCTTTGAGCTGGACACCCCATATGTTACTGGATCTTGTGTCCTAAAGTGCTGAGACTCAGGAACAGTTCTGAATTTGCCATACACAAAATGGAAGAAAGAGTCCCTTCCATTTTCACCAAATCAGACCCTGAAAAAAATCACACCTAGTGCCAATTGCCAAGTACAAGAAACTTTTAAAACAGAAGGCTTCTTTGCTGACTATTTTATTTTGCCTGCATAGCATCTGGAGGGGAAAATAATCCTCATGCTTGGCAATTGCTGTGATGGCTGTTAGGTAAGTTCTAGAGGATGGAGATTACCAAAGCCACATACTGCTGTCTAAAAGGCTTTCACAGCCAAAGCCTGCCAATGGAGAACCTCTCTCCCATAATTTAGCTTGATGTTTTCACAGTCTATGGGAGTCCCTGAGAAAAAACTGGGAGTATGGCCATTAATAATACAGCAGATCAGTGAAAAGGTTGAGAGCACAAAGGACCCAGAACAAATACAACCTTTTTGAGAGCTAGAAATAGGTGTGAGATTCAGCTGCACAGAGAAGGGGGTATTTTAAATGGATGCTTCATCTGTTTTTATTGTAGAATTCACCGAAATACAGAGCATACTGAAAGTGGGGAACAAACCATCCCTTGGCTAATTATTAGAATGTTAGTTTATTTTAATTTATAATGGATGATTTTTCCCCTTAGATTTTTATGTAATTTTTTTGGTAGCAGTTGAAATCTTGTATTTTGAATATGCATACTGCTTTCCAGGAGAGGGCAGTCCATTCCCAGGATCAATTGGCTCCCACCATGTTCTTAATCTGAGAAGTGTCCAGAGACAGAAAGTTTTTTTGGCAGGGCACAACCAAGACCCCAAGATGTGGCTGCATTTCATACAAAGCTGTCTCGGATAAGGAAAACTAAAGGTTCTCCACTGTCTCCCTGAAGAAGAAAAAAATGCAAATATGCTACTGGAAGTACATCAGTAACCAGTAATGTGCAAAAAGGAGGCACAGAAGTGGAAAGAATGTATAACCACAGCTGTACAGGGGCTAATGAATGCTATAGCCAGAACTTTGGCCAGGGAAAAGTTCTCTCTATCACACAGTTATTGTGAGTTTAACAAGGGCAAGTGCCAGATTCTTCATGTGTGACAGGGCAACCCAGGTTGTGTGTTTAGACTGGGGAATGAGAAAGTGGAGAGCAGTGCTGTGGGAAGGGACCTGGGGGTCCTGGTCAATGGCAAGCTGAACCCGAGTCAACAGTGCCCTGGCAGCCAGGAGGGCCAACCCTGTCCTGGGGGGCATCAGACACAGCATCACCAGCCGGGCAAGGGAGGGGATTGTCCTGCTCTGCTCTGAGCTGGGGCAGCCTCACCTCAAGTGCTGGGGCAGTGTTGGGTGCCATAATATAAAAATGACATTAAGCTACTGGAGAGGGTCCAAAGGAGGGCCACAAGAATGGTGAAGGGCCTTGAGGGGAAGACTTATGAGGAGCAGCTGAGGTCACTTGGTTCATTGAGTTTGGAAATGACTGAGGGGAGGCCTCACTGTGTTCTTTAACATTCTCACAGGGGGAAGAGGAGGGGCAGGTACAGAGCTCTTTTCTATGGCTTGAGACAGAATTGGAGAGATTTAGGTTGGAAATTAGGAAAAGATTTTTCACCGAGAGAGTGATTGGGCACTGGAACAGGTTCTCCAGGGATATGGTCACAGCACTAAGCTTGACAGAGTTCAAGAAACATTTGTACAACACTCTCATGGCCCATGGTGTGAATCTGGAGGTGTCCTGCACTGGTCCAGGAGTTTAACTCAGTGACCCTGCTCAGTCTCTTTCAACTCAGCATATTCTATGATTCTATGATTCTTTAAGGACATAAAAGCTCTAAACACAGACAGGAGCTAAGACTGAACTTTCATTTAACATAATTTCGTTCTTCAATTAATTTCATTACTTTTCATATTTTTACGGAACAATGTCAGGTTTTTTTCTGAAAACACAATGTATTGAGTCAGACTGTGTTTCTTCCCTTACAATCATGCCTGTGCTTCTTCTACTTGTCTCTGCCAGGTATGTGATTCACCCAAGAGAGCTTTGAAGTTTGCTCTGGAGTAAAAAGCAGGGTAGCCACATCAACAAGATACAGCAGCTAAAGTAATTAGCCTTAACTGCGTCTGGAGGAGACACTCCCGAGCTTGTCTGAGATAGCGTGCTCAGGAATGGCATTTCAGGCTACTGACATCCACAGCAGATACTGACTCCTGAGCTGGTGTGGCAGCACTAGTGAGGTGCTCAGCAGCAGTTAGTGAGTGCTCTTGTGTCACTGCATTGTATCCTGCACTGCAGGATGTAATAAATGTAATAACACTCAAGGAAAGAGAAGGTGATTTCTTCCACAAAATGTCAAAGGAGTTGATTTTAACCCTTTCAAACTCTATCTCTCATGAAATCCATTTGCTCGTGCTCCTACACACAGGCATGAGAAGCACCTCTTCAGAGGCTGCACCTCTGCAGAGGCCTGGACCTCTGCATCCAAGTGGTCTGCCCAGGATCACTGGTGGGGCACAAGGGATTCTGGCTCCTGAGTCCTCATCATGTCTCCATGGTTATTTTTGATTTGCAATGGGCAAATAAAAATATCAAAAAGTTTTTGGACAGATCTTTTACATAATTTAGGAGTCAGGGATGTAATGGGGCAATCCTTTTCTGCAGCCTGTCTTCCTGATCAGTTACAAAAAAAGGAATGGCACAATGGGGTGTGCAGTCATGTAGTTGGAGTGCTATAAAAGGAAGGTCAAGGCACAGTACATACTTTTCAGCTCTCACATTTTAGTTGAAGGCTAAAGCATATATCTTCTGAGTAATAATCTAAGAATTGAACTGTAAAGACTAATAGAATATTTTTATTTGCTTGGAGAATCAAACAGAAACTTGAAATACAGTAATAAACAATAGTACAGAAAATCAGTGAATATATTGACAGGATCAAATTATTATAAAAATAAACTTTTAAGAGCAATGTACTTTCTACAGGCTTGTAATAAGGACAGAAAAAGATAATCATTGTCAGTGGGCTAGGATGAAAATCTTCATACTACAGACATGAAGAACAGAGGAATTCATTGCCAGGGAAGTGTACATGTTGTTTTTATTAGGAAGGCACTATTAGGTTAGGAATATGTATAAAACTTTGAATTTAATCTGAGTTCACTATTTGATCTGGAAATCAGATCTAGATATTTCCTAAATTATTTTTAGTGCATTTGCTATTGCACCATCTACCCACATTACAGTCAAATCCACTTTCTACAAGTTCCTTCACAGTCTGAGACAGGTGCTGAAGGTAAGAGTGTTTGGTAGGCAGGAGGATGTATCCTCCAAAGGGCAACAATGACTGTACCACAGTCTCTGTTTCCTCCTACTCTTCAGTGGTACTGTGTACCGCCTAGGTGGGCAATTATAAATAATTATGCATGTAAATAAGTGTGCATAAAAAAAGACTAAGTTTGAGAACTTTTTTCTTTTGCATTACTCAAAGGGAATTTTTTGTAAGCTGAATTTTCCTTTTCCCGAGAATTCTACCTTCTTCTTCCCCTTTATTGAGAGTTTTAATCCTGTGAACTTGAGGAAGCACTATGGTTTCTGTTTTTTTCTGAATTTGCTTTCATTAATCTATGGTTGTGCCTTGTGACATCTGCCTTGCCCTAGCCCACTCTCCAGTCCTAAACCATCTGGCACTCTTGTCAGACCTCAGGTATAACCTGCCACAGTGCCAGGATCATACTTTCTCTTGCTGATTCAGATAATTGCACAAATGACCATCTCCTCAGCAGCCCATCTCAGAGGGGATCTGTGTCCATGCCCAGAACTGGGTGTACTACTAACTCCTTAGATAAATATATATAGCTTTTCCTTGTACTTCCCTCATTCCAATGCTGGAATGTTTGTGCAATGATCCTAATCCTCCCAGCCCAACTGGTAATGATTTCAATATTTCAGGATGTCCTTTGTTGAAGAGGGGACAAAGACTACATCTATCCTAGTAAATTAAATGTGACCAGAGCCTGGACCTGCACACTATCCCACGATGGTGCAAGCTGTTCAAACGTTGGCACATTCCCTGGCATGACGGTGGCCTGTTGCATCGCGGTTTGGGGTTTAGGTTAGGGATTCTGATCTGTTAGCTAGCTGTGATCTGTGTACTCCCACACACCCCCTGTGTCTGTTCTCCTCCTGCAGCTGTTCGCTCTGGGTCCCTGACTGTTGGAGCTTCCGCTGTCACTCCTGTGACCACTCCCCATCCTGCCCGGAGGGTTTGGTGCCCGTCACTCCGATCTCCCAACCCCGTCCGCCCCAGAGTGCAGGGTCCACCCCGGTCGCGTCCCTGCTGGGCGCCGTGGTCCACCTCATCACCATGGCGCCTGCCCCCATTGGGCAGGAGGGCCCCTGCTCTCCTCGCCCTGCCCCTGATATAATCCCGTGCCTCAGAGTGCCCAATGCCGTTTTTCCTCACGCGCCATCTGGGAGCGGGTCGCAGTGCCTCAGTGCAGCTCCTCGTGGCAATAAAGGACTTTCAGCCTTCCACACATGGGGCATACAGACGTTCCTTCACTCTTTAATGGTGTCTCTTGCTTGTAGTGGCGAGGAATCCACTGGCACCCCCGCCCGGACATTGGCAAGGAGCCGAGTACAGAAACACACGGCGATCCTGGGTCCCAGAGAGGTGGTACTGCTCTAGGTGCCGGAGCTGCCTGGGGACTGGGAAAACACAGCGAGACACCACGAGGCCCATGCTGGCCAGCATGGAGTCACAGAGTGCCAACACATAGTCTGGGAGCTGACAGAGTCTGGGGGCCTTTTCAGTGAGCAGAGCAACTGTCCACTTCTTTCTTGATAAAACCCAGCAGTGTTGGTAGAGTCTTAACCACCAGCTGTACAAATGTTCCGACTGGAGAAGTAATGCCCCACCACATAGCATTCCTGCTTATTGACATTCATAAGAACATCTATGCAACTGTATAAACAAATTCTCTTTTTTTTTTCCTTGGAATTCCCATTTAAACTGAACCACTTCTTTCATAAGGAAGATTTTAACATAAAAGTAAAAAGGGTCTCTTTTTCTTTATCAGAAATTGAGAAAACAAGAGGTAAGTCCTGTATAATTTTTAGGTTGAAGGACACATGAACACATATGCATGTGAATTTGAGTGAGGACTCCCAATCAACAATAGTTATAATGAATTCAGTGAGCATTTCCTCACATAAGAACTTGCACTGTGATTGATGACTGGATAGGACAACAATCACTGGGTGGGACAGTAAGGGGAATGATCTTTCTCTCCCCTAGAATCTAAAAGAGCTCAGTTAATTTTTGTGTCCTGAGTCAGAACAGGGACAGGATCTCCAACAGTTTCACGAACAGAATCATTTCATACACACAAAAAATTGTTGATCAGAAAATAGTGATTTAGGATAGAACATAAAATAAGACATGGGTTGTTGGCTGGTTTGAACAGAGATTTATGTGGGAAGAAGTCAGAACCCACTGGGAGGATCTGGGGAAAAAAGACTGATGAGAAAGCTGAAAAAGTTAAATTAACAGTATTTGTCTTATTGTTGCCATTACAGTTTACAGCTAACGGTAGCCTTGCTACAAATTGTGATTACTTTGCCATATAAAACACAGTCCAGGCCACTGATGGATGACAAGCTGTTCAATTTTTTCATCTATTGCTCTCTAAAGCACTTTAAAGGCTATTGCAGTTCTCACAAATATTTATAAAGAGATGCTTTTGGAAAGCAGACAACTATTTTGCCATATGTCTGAATTGCTGTTCTTCAATATGTTCCTGAAGAGTAATGACAACTCTTAAAATTTCAAGGGCAATTTAAAGGGATCTTCTTCATTTATACTTAATCCATAATTTGTGAAAAAATGACTTAAGGGTTATATTTAATATTTGGAAACATGATTTTTTTAAAAAATCCAGCCCATTCTCCTCTACTTTTAAGTACTGCAAGGCAATTGTGTGGAAAGTAAGAGCAGCTGGCTAACATAACACAAACAATGCAAACCAAACATACGCATTTGGGAAACCCCTTACTGTTCTGTTGTGACAATGTGGCATCACCAAGCTCCAGGCTTGCCATTTCTTTCTTGTGAAAGAAACTGACCCATGGTAATTCAAAATTCTGCACTGACATATCAGCGTGTGTAATGAACAGCAGAAATCAGTCCCTTAGTTCCATTTATTATTTAAATTTAAAAATTCCCCCCACCCTCTCAGTATTTAGGAAATAGGTAAAAGTGAGTTAGGAACAGCAGGCAGATTAGTAAGCAGTCACAGGAATGATTGAGAACACAGACCAGAAGGCATTTTTAAGAGTGTCTGGAACAACTTCATGCAACAGATGGTACTTGGTAGGAGCACTTGCATTTCAATTTCACTTTGGCATGCTGCATTTGTTTGTATGCAAAGCCTTCACATACAGCTCAAAAATTTATTGAATATAATTTTTCATTAGTAAGATGTCAGAGATTAATGTCCAGGATTAAAAAAAAAAAAAGAGGAAATTGTTATCCTTTCTTTTTTTTTCTCTCCTCATTTTCACTTTCCCCCCACCCACATGAAATAAGAAATGTGAAGTCCAGCAGTTTAATTTTACCACATATCTTCAGTTGTGTTCTTTCTGATAAATTCTTATATTTTCTTACAGATAAAAGGAAAAGTAGAAGTCTCTAATTTGTCAATCAGCAGACTCAAAATCATTGCCTGCCCTGGAAGAACCACCAGACACATATCCACAGTTTACAGGGAATTCAACAGTGTCCTCTGTATTTTTTAAATTAGAAATTTATTTATTTATGTTATTTTCATTTAATTTTATATTACTGTATGCAACAGTACTCCTCTGTATTTTCGTGCAGCATCAGCTATTTGACTTTTATTACCATACCTATTTTTCTAATCTACAAGGTTTAAAAGAGGTTCTCATAAAGAACTGTTGACTTTTTTTTTTTTTTTAATATAGAGAGCAAACTGATTAAACAACAGAACTTTCCAATAACACACATCATACCTGTTTGAATCCACCTGAAGAGCAAACAGGCCTTCTTGCATGCTTCTCATATAGTAACATCAACATATTGGCAGGAAAAGGTTCATCAACGTAATGATACTTTTTCGGTTTCATTTGTCACATACTATCTGTTACCTAACCAAAAAAATCCTGTCTCCATTTAAGAATGTGTGAGTGGTATTTTTTCCAAGTGTGTGTTTTGCCTGAACAAGAACCACAGAACTGGAAGCATATGATACCATTTTAATCAAAATGGGGTGAAATACACAGTGTCTTCAAAGCATATTTGTCTTTCTTACTTTTGTGGTAAGAGATAAAAGTTAGACTGAGAGATATGTGGAGGAAATTATTCTCTATAAATTACCTCAGCAAAAAGAAACTGTCTTTGATAATCTATGGTATAGTATTGCTTTAAGTATGCTATTAATGGATATTTCAGAAATGATCACTCATAATATTTAGACAAATATACAAATATGACAAGATCAAACACTGATGTGTGGATTGTGCTACCCACCCAGTTCTGGTACAGCACCCTCTTCAGAGTTCTGTCTTTTATTCCTCTGTAATATTCTGCCCCCTCCTTTCTTCTTCTTTTTTTTTTTTTCTTTTTTACTCTAGGAGATAAACTGAAACAAAAGACACCACTGATGAATCAGTATCACTTTATATATGTCTTACCTGACATTCTGCACTACTTGTAACATATTCAGCAAATTTCAAACCCTGGTCCTACAGAAACATGCATGTTAGTCCATCACCATCAATAAAGTAAAATTAGCAATATTAACAGAGTACTTATGGAAGGAAACTCATTAAAGTTCTATTGTTTTCAACAGGAAGACCCTGTTGAAACCAAGAGAAGAATATGTATGAAGGTCAATAGGCTGTTTTGTTCAAGCTGTTCTCCTGCTATTTCTGACAGCATGTCACTTTATCTCCAGCTTCCCATGTAGCATTTGCTTTAAAATGTTATTTCTTTCATTTGCATTAATGGTGACAATCAGAATAAAGCTCATTCTCCTGGGAGTGGTAGAGGGTAATGTTGCTGGAATAGGTAGTGAGGAACACAGGAACAGGCAGGGCAAAGACAGAGCCTTTAGCAGTTCATCTGAAGATGAATATTAGCTTAGCGCATAGCAGAGAGTTCTTCCTAAACAATGCCTTGAGACTTTGCACTATGCCATTTTAGATCTCACTTCCAGTTACCTGGATGCCTTGTTCACACCAGAGCCATGAGGACAAATATATGCAAAATTGTAAATTAATCAAATGTGATATGAAGGAGGGCCTTGGAAATATGTAGACAGTGAGGCAGAACACTTCTCTGACAACCCCTTACAGTATTATAAAGCAATGAATTTGTGAGCCATCTGTGACTCTTTGAATCTCTAATCTCAAATTCTGTGTGTGCTTCAAAATAGTTCCAGTTCAGCTACTCATTCATTTTTTCTCATAAAGGAATGTGCATTCTAGGTGGCTTAAGCTGAACAGAAGACTATTTGGGTGGGATGCATACTCAAGTGGAAGTGAGAATTAATTGAATCTCTAAGCAGCAGCAGCAAGGAAAGGAAAATGTGGCTTAAACACCTGTCTGAGAGGGACTTTAAAATGTAAAGAACTGATTTCAAAGTATCAGCAATACTTATCATCATGGTTTGAAGCCCATTCTATTATAAGCACAGGAAAATTGATTAGGACAACAACAAAAATAAATGGATCTATTTGTTTTGCAGACGCTTCTCTTAGAAAAGAAACTGGCTAATCAAAGATATTTAGGTGGCACAATGTGGGAGGATGGATTGTAGGAGAATAGAGATAGTGCTGAAGGCAATCTCACCCCTGAGGAGTTGCAGCTGTCCTAATTACCAAAAAGCAGGAACAGCCTTGCCTTTAATAGGTCACAGCTGTGTCTGGTAAGGATGGTGCCACAAGGATGGGTGTTATAAAAGAGTGGGTTAGCTGGTTGAGAGGAGGGCTGGGGTCAGTTGGTTGTGCTGCTGTGAGGAGTAAGGGTCAGGTGTTTGTGTTAGGGACAGTAAGGGTCACAATGTGCTGCTAGGGACAGAAAGGGTCAGGTGGTTGTGATAGGGACAGGGAGAAGTCAGGCAGATGTGTGGAAGAAAAAGAAAAGGAGTCAGTGTTGTGAGGAGCTGCCCTTGAGAACTCACAGAGAGAAGGTATGAAAGTCTTACAGTAGGATAATAAACTAACAGTGACAGTCAGTTCCTATCCGCTGTTGATTGGTGCCAAGCACCAATGCCAATAACTGGTGGCCCATATGGGGATGGGTTCTGACAGCACAATACTGCAATAACTGGAAGTAATAAGGATAATCAGATTTAATAACAGTTTTTTAGTAACCCAAGGTATACAGAGCACATCCTTGCTATATTTTATAATTTTTCTATGTATTTGTCACATGGTATGTCTGAATTACTACAGAATTGTGCAAAATGTATTTACCTGCTTGTTGTTATATCTTAAAAATGTGGTTGCCACAGCAAAATAGGTTTTTTAATGTTTAAATGAAAACATACATTTTTGATGCTATACAAAAGCTGATTGTGTATTGTGTTCACTGAACTATTTACCCCAAACATTGAAAACTTTTACAGAAAAGCTAACAAGCAATGTAAATACTTTTTCAAGCTTCTCAGATTACTTAGCATTTTGTAAAGGTAGTTACATTTCCCTTAAAAAAAAAAATCCTGCAACATCTTGGTAATTTTAAAATATTTTTAAATCTCCTAAAGTCAATTTTGGTCCTATTTTTATATGCAATAAGAAATCTTCATCAATGTGTAGCTGTAGAAAAGAGTAAATGTTTTGTGCCTTTACTCATAGTGCTTTTATAACGTTCAGATTTCAGAAAAGGAGGATTAAAATTAGGGTTGCTAAATTGTGAAACATTTCTTAGCAACAGACAAGCAGATACAGGAGAAGTTCCACATTTCAGTGGTGGTTAATAGATGTCATCTTAACTGAGATTAAATAGAACTATGTTTTAGACTTTTAAAAGTCTCATTCTAAGAATGTCAGGGACACACTGGCATCTAGACCATATCTATCTACCCCCAAACCAACTATAAACGAATAACCAGGGAAGTGACCCTGGATTACAGGGTATCCAAATAGGGCAGTTTCTCTAGCACTACCCCAGCCAGCCATTTTCATACCAGTGTGATTACATCCTGATTTCTCAAGCCTGATGCTACTTTAGTGGTACTTGGATTCTATATCTTAATCCCCTCCTGAAATCATAGAGAGTTTTGCAGCTGCTTGTTAGGAGCATGGCACACTTTTTCATGCCTGTGCAAGCACCTCCAAAAGTTATTTCTCAAAGCAAGTTATATCTGGAGATTATGTTGATAGGTCTTTAATGTGGAACACAATTACTAATATTGATGCATTAAATCTACATATGACTATTTTCAGAAAATAGATTGATAATTTAGTAAAGACTCTTGATTTTTGTAATTCTCAGCTGCCGTAGGTCTGATGCTCTGGCAGTGACTGGAGTTGGTCAGGAAATCTGAAAATCTTGGTGTGACTTCATGAACTTGACACTAAAATACCTGGGTTTGACTTTACTAATTCAAATGTAAGGGCAAATAAATATTTCCTGAGTATAGAAATGCAAGAGAAAGACAGCTTTCCTAATCCCCATTTCAGTCCAGCTGGTTGGGCTTGAAGCTGTGTGAGTGCATAAACTTTTATTGATTCCCACTAGTGTTACGCATCAGCAAACAAATGTGATAAATGAAGTTAATAATTTCCTCTGTTCCAATCTCCATTTTTTAATCTCCAAACATGACCTGGAATGTAAGATGTTGCAAAATAACATTTAAATGTTTGTACTAGGTGTTGGGAAAGGTAAAAGGTGCTTTTGTCTTACTAAGTATGTTTATTTATCTTAACTGAAATGTAGATAATATTGCTGAAAATCATGGATAATGTCTCTGAGCAGAATCCTGGTCTCTGCATGTTCAAGCCCAATTGTCTGTGCTATAACAGGGTTGCCTACGTGATAAGGAATACAGGACTGAAAAGGACCTTCAATCTATTTCCCTGCAATTGGAGAGCTGTATCATGTCATCATACATAAAAAAATTATCAAAGTTCTTTATAAAATGGTGTATGTTGAAATCTTATCTCCTTTATATACTACTTCAAGCAGGAAGGCTCCTTTTAACTCTTACAGACCTGGTAAAAACCATAAAAGCAAGGACTGAGGCAAACTGGGAAGCAGTCTCTAACTTAAAACTTCTCTAATAGGATCTCCTAACAGAAGTCTGCGTGCTGACAACAGTTTGAAAGTGCCTGCAAAGCCTAGCATTGTATGGTCACCATAGAGACAGGCTCTCCTTGAGTCCTAGTGGCTTATTTAAAATGACTTTCACCTGTGGAAGTTCCTAGCTCCATGAATAGAGGAAAGATGCTTTAGTCTAGGGAGGTAGGTGCCACCTGGAAACCAAGCTCATGGCAGATGGTGAAAACCAGTTCAGCAGAGGGAGGAAAAGCAGCACTTAAGGTTTAATTCTCCTTTGGCTTGTCAATTGCTATGCAACTGCAGTTTTCTGGAAAGAAGGACGGAAAATACTGCAAAATGCACAACAGCCCTGTCATTTGACCTCAGTGGTCAAATTTACCAGCCAGGCTCTCAAGCACTTAGTGTCTCCATGGATTGGCTGTATGATGGAATAATTGACCTTGATTGCAAGCTTAACTGTGTTCAGGTACACTCAAGGACAGCAGTAGCATTCCACATTATCTTGACAAGCTGGTGGTGCAGTCAGGGGAAAAAGGGCAGTATAAAGGCCTTAATTTTATCCAGATAAAATAAATATGGAAAATTGGTCAATGTGTGAAAAGGAGACTGATCGTTCTGATTGTTCACAAGCTGAAGAAGGGTTAGTACCAAGATCATCCAGTTTTGACACAGTATTTCCAAACGCAGTGTGAACAAGGATGCTAAGAATAGTCAATCCTGAGATATTATTTGTGAAAAAAGCCTGCAAGATAGGTTTCTTGACATCAAGAGAAAATTAGCAGTTTGTGGCAGTGGGTAGGTAGGTACTCAGATGTTCAAGAGGCTGTTTTCATGATGGATAGGCTGAAATTTAAATTTGGAAGACTCAAGGCACACACAAAGCATCACCAGCTGCTCAAGGGAGATGATTGTTCCATTCTGCTCTGTGCTGGTGTGACCTCACCTTGAGCGCTGGGGGCACTTTTGGGTGCCACTGTCTAAGGAGGATATAAAGCTATTAAGGTGTCCAAAGGACACGAGGATGGTGAAGGGCCTTGAGGAGCAGCTGAGGGCATGTGGTCTGGTCAGCCTGGAGAAGAGAATCCTGAGGGGAAACCTCATTGCAGCTAAAACTGCCTCGTGAGGGGAAGAGGAGGGGCAGGCACTGATCTCTGCTCTGTGGTGCCCAGTGACAGCACCCTAGGGAATGGCCTGAGGTTGTGTCAGGGGAGGTTTAGGATGGATATTAGGAAAAGGTTCTTCACCCAGAGAGTGGTTGGGCCTTGGAAAAGGCTCCCCAGGGAAGTGATGACTGCACCAGCCTGACAGAGTTTGAGAAGCTTTTGGACAAAGCTCTTGGGCACCTGGTGTGACTATTTGTGGTGGTGCTGTGCAGGGCCAGGAGACTGACTGGATGACCCTTATGGCTCCCTTCCAGCCCTGCATATTGTGTGATCTGTCATGAAAAAAAAAAGAAAATTCTGAATTAAATCAGCTGAAAAGATGTCTTAAGGACAGGTTACAAACTTCTCATAGGACTGATGAAGAAAAAGTTGCACTGTTGTAGGAGAGAAGGATAGAAGAGGTGGACTTGAGTTTTGGAATGGACAACCAAAACTCGATTTTTTTTTTTTTTTTTTAACTTCTACTTACCAAGTTCAAATAGTGAAAACTCGGAATTCTAGAGGGGAAACATTACCCAAAATGAAGAAGAGGATGAAGGGACTGTCCAAAAGATAGATTAATAGAGGGACTTTCGGGAACTCAGAACCTCTCTGGAGCCCCAGCATTCAGTCAGGTGAAATGACAGCACTTGGAGAATATACAGTAAAATATTTTAGTGTCTTACTTGTACTAAAAAAGAAATGTAGAGTTCAACCCACTTAACTTTAGATGAAGTTATTAGGTAAATACTGATTTCTAACTAGTCTGTAACTAATTAGTCACCATTCAGATTCCCTTTCCAACCAGCTGAGGAATAGGTATTTGGAAACAGTTTGTCTCAGTAAACATATATGTCTACTTTGGGATGAGCCACATCCTGGGAATTCTCATCTCTCTCATTGACTCCAAAAGGGATTTAGTGTGATGAACTTGTCAGGAGACATCTATACTGTAGATCTCTGCATTTGATCAGATAAATCCACCTACAGTGTACCTAGTTGCATTGAAGGAAAGCTTGCTTCATTTCCATTTGTTCCCAAGAATATGCTGAGCAAGTTATCATTCTACTTCAACATACTCACCATATTGCCATTATTGTTTATGCTGAGATACTAGGTGAAAGAACTGATTTCTCATCAAATTGGTTTGGGCTGACCATACATGCTTTCTTTGAGCCAGGCAGTCAAGAAGAATCTCTTCTACCATAAAGCAAGCTTTTATATATGTCTACAGACTCTTATGTCTGCTACCTTTCTATTTTTATCGACATTTCTTCTTTCTTATAATTAGGTAATTTCAGCAGTTTCATGAAGTTCTGAGGACAAATACTGACAGTAATGTGGCAAAAGATAGCTGAGAAAATAAAAAGGTGAAGTACTTTCCCTTGCCTGGAAAAGGAAGAGACTCTGAGGGAGAGATATTTACAGGAGTGAGAGAGATTTTACATTATAGGCAGGAGTCACCTAGCTGGCTTTGAAGAGCCACAGAAGCTGCTAAAGTTTGAGCATTTTGACATTTTCTTGAAACAGGACAGTATATGCCTGTGATGTTTTCTGTGATGCCCTGTGAGGTCCTGTGGTGCAGACTGTTACTTACGATGATTGCAATATCTAAGCAGCTTTGCCACTCAAAACCTTTGGTAAGGATGTAAAACTGACAGAGCATTCATTTGTGCAGTTTTCCATAGTAGTAGCCCTCATAGACATTTTGACAAAGTTTCCTTATTTTCAATAGTACAGATATGTTCATACTATCTAAACAGGTTTTTGACTTTTCTATGTGTTAAGCTTATCACTAACTGCTTTATTCTTTTTATCATTTAGCTTTCATTGTCCCATCATTAGCTGGTAAGATATTCTTTACTCTGCACAAACCAAAATAAAAAAGCTAAACAGGCAAGTGAATGAACTACTGCTATAGTTCATTCAATATGTACATGAAAACGAGATCATCAAAGTGCTGCTGCAATCAAAGGGAGTTGTCACAGACTTCAGTGTAGTCAAAATATCATTGCTGGCAATATGTACAGATAACTGACCTCACTTTAAAATGTAAATGTGTAAAAAAGAGAAACTGAATAGTAGCTGGTCTATTTGCAGTGCTTTATCAATATTTTCCATTCAAAGTTACGTAACTTTTGTTGTGTGCTTCTTCTAAAGCATTGTTATGAGTTTAACAAAAAGATTTTCCCCAGAACATCTGCTTAAGGTATGGCATCCAAGTCTAAACTCATGCACACTTGTAAAATTCAGATGAGTTCACTGAAATATCTTGGATGTTATCGTCCATCATTTGTTTCCTTAACACAACGGTGTACACTGCAACTGTTGAGAATATATGTGCTGATATTAAAAAAATCTAGAATATTATTTCTGTTTGTGGATGAATTCAGTTTGTGTTTCAACATATCTTGAGTCAAACTTAACAAAAAACAAATCTGTTTTACTATACACTCAGAATACTGTACTGAGAAATGACATACATCTTTCTGAAGTTCTCACAATTCCTCATCCAGTAATAATGTCTGAGGACAAAGAATAATGTAAGAAAGCAATTTTTTTTTCCATTGGAAGCACACACACGTGTCACATGTTCAGCTCTTTTCTGTAGCAGGCATCATGTGAAACTATAAGAAAGAAGAGTCTTTTCTTTCACGGAATCAAGAGAACTCTCAGTTTAAAGCTACACAAGTATTACAGTAACACTGACATGCTAACTTCCACTGTTACTCTTTCATTTCCATAGTTGTGCCCATTTTTTAACTATATCAAATTTGTCATGCTCACTATATTTGTTTATTACTGAAGATAGTGAGGACTGAAAATCACCATTCAAGAATGTGTAACACCAATGAAAACATCTCCCTTCTCCACAATTTGTTTTCATTTCCTGAGGGGAAAAAGCAAAAATAGGAGTAAAATGCATACCTTCCATATACCTTCTAATTGTTCTACCTCCAGTTTACAAAGTATTTTACTGTGGTTGCAGTTAATGAGCATTCTATAAGAAAAGTGGGAGGCAGCCTTTTATCCTTAGGCAGTAAAAAGACAGGCAGTGTAAGTATGGACATGTGATCTGAAATCATACTTCGGTTTGAGCAGAAGCTTTTTTGCTCCTGAATCTGCCTTGGTCTTTGGATCTGGCAAAGGGATGGAAGTTAAAGTAGGCTTTGTGTTTAAAAGCACTGAAACTGAACTTTTGCTGCTCCAACTCACTCTTTGATCTTACTACATATCTGCATACATTTTCCTTAAGAAAGGACTGTTCTGTGGATGCATGGAATAGTGCTGCTTATGAATTTTTATTTGGAAAAAAGGCCTTAACAGGACAAGCTCAGAAATTACAAAGATCCTGGTAACCACAACATCGCATGTAGGCAGGAGTATTTGGTTTCTGAGTTAATTTCCAAATCCTTTGCTATTTCCTAGCCCATTCCACTGAGCTAAATTTATATGGAAACTTGACTCTAGTCCCTTCTCTTTTCCCTTCACTTCTTTCTCCCTCGTTGAAGTGATTAAAAGGACCAGAAAGGAAAGAGAGGAGTGACTCAAGATTGAAATGTCAGTGCTGATGGAGAGGAGAGCTGTGCAATGGAGAATTTAAACATGGTATCCAGAGAGAGATTTTCACCTGCTTTAATTTGCAAAGTCATAGAAACATTGCAGAGCACTGTAGTAGTTATTTCTATGGGAGCTGGATGGCTCCCATGATATGAGTGGTGTCTTGCTAATTTGAACTGGCCTGCAATGATAAGCGGAGTAACAACAAGGAAGGTATGAGAAAAGGTATGAAAATTCAAGGTATTTTTCTTATCTTGCAGCTTGTGAGATGGATAACTAAATCACTGGCACTTTCCTTCTCTTCCCAGGAAAGTAACTGGTTATTGAAGTAAGAACAGCTCACAGTAGCTTTGTGTTGAGTATGTCCTACTCTTGAGGGTGCAAGTGTATTGAAGGATTCCTGTGTCATTAAAACCTGGTGAAAAAAATAGGTGCAGACACAAAATAAAAAGCAGAAGACTAAACACTTCAGAAGACAGTGACAGAAACATTGGCAATAAAAGGATAATAAGAAACAAAGCTAGAAAATGCTATGAAATTCATTAAATAGCAAGACAAAAATCAAGGTTTTGCATCCACTAGGTCTAGAAGACCTCAGTATCCAGTAATTATAAGAGCCTCAACATTTTATTTAATGTGCAAACATATTTTACAGAAAAAACCTGTACACACAGCATATACACCATGCATACATGCTGCCATGCATGCTCACACATCATGTACATTCACTGCTCTCTCTGCCGGTATGACCTGTGGTCTCACTCCAGTTGCTGTGCTTAAACTTCCATACACAGAATGAAATGTCACCATTTTCAACAAGCAGAAGTAGAGTTTTGTAAGGTGGTGGATAGAGCCACAAGGGTAAAAGTGAGAAAACTTGTGGGCTGAGATGAAAACAGTTTGACAAGTAACGATACGCGTGCAAGCAATGCAAAGCACGGAATTTATTCACCACTCCCCATGGGCAGGCAGGTGTGCCGCCATCCCTAGGAAAACA
Organism: Anomalospiza imberbis; assembly: GCF_031753505.1. Taxonomy (NCBI): domain Eukaryota; kingdom Metazoa; phylum Chordata; class Aves; order Passeriformes; family Viduidae; genus Anomalospiza; species Anomalospiza imberbis. The sequence continues at coordinate 77,770,154 of NC_089683.1, read as the reverse complement.
GGGCTCTGCCACATGTAACAGTCACTTGGGAAGACAAACAGCATCACTCTGAATGTTGCCTCTTGCTCCTTCTTCCCCCACCTTTAGATGCTGAGCATGACTCCATATGATACAGGATATCCCTGTGGTCAGTTGGGATCAGCTCTGCCAACAGTGTCCCTTCCTAGCTCCTTGTGCACACCCAGCCACTCACTGGTGGGTGGTGTGAGAGGCAGAAAAGGCCTCAGCTCTGTGTAAGCTGTGCTCAGTAATAACTAAAACATCCCTGTGTTATCAGCACTGTTTCCAGCACAAATCCAAACCACAGCCCCTTACCAGCTACTGTGAAGAAAATCAGCTCTATCCCAGTCAAAACCAGCACTGGACGAAAGCAAGTGTAGGGAACGTGAAAAGAAACAGTAGTTTTTATTAGACAAGTAAATGGAGAATTCGACACACAGCTTCAGTTTTAAATGTATTTTATTAGGGTAGGAAAAAATCCTTTCAATACCCAGCTCTCTATACATTCTCAGGCTGATGTTATATAGAGCCAGCAGCAAGTCATGGTCTCCATGGAGTGCAAGTACCTGCACAGCTTCCTTCCACCATGCACACGCAGGCAAAGCTATTTCCTTTGCCACTCTGCATTTTTTCCTTCTGATATCTGATGTTTCACAGCTCTCCACTGATAAATATATTGTAATGACAGCGAAAAAGAAGTAGGATAGCACTCATGAGAAGTGGTGTAACAGACAGTAGGCACAATGTTGTTCACAGTGTCGCAGTGTTCACTTGTTTTCCAAAGTGAATGAGCTTAGTGACCTTTAAATCTGTTTCTGCTGCTTCTGCAGTTTGTTTTTTACCCACTGCCACTCCACCCAAGCCACTGGACCCTGTTACATGTTTGACACATCACAATTCTGGAACAGGCCATTATATATGAAGTAAGTAGAAAAGTTTTTTTAAACTTTTGTGGTTTGCTTTCTTTAGGTTCCAGTCTTGCCTGGGGTTTTTGATTGCTTTGGTTGCTCTTTTTTTCTTTTGTTGTACAAGATCTGAAAGAACAGTTTATTATTAATTGCGACTGTCATCCTGATCAGTATTGCTATGAATTCTCCTGCAAGTGATTGGGTCCCCGGGCTTGGTGCCATACAGCTCAGCATAGCAGGAGAAAGGGCCTTGGAGGTAAAATGGAGTGGAAAGGATAAAAAAAATCTTGATCAAGTTTAGGAGACAAGAGAGTGGTAAGGCCGAAAGACTTGGTCACTTACACCCTTTTCAGAGCTCTGTGCACCTGTCACAATGCCATACCACCTACCTTTCCATCCCTGCTGGAAGCCCGCAGAGGAGCAGGGGGTCTGCTGTATTGTGCAGGTGCCCCTGGTCTGGACACCCCTGTGGGATGGCACCCCCAATCCTGCACACTGAAGCCCAGCACCAGATGCCCCACTTTGCACAAAGCAGTGTTCGTGCACTCCCTGCGAGTAAAGCAAGGGTGTCAACATGTGCTTATCTGCTTCCTTGATTTGTGATTAGTGAGGTTTTGCTTGTTCACAGCCTTAGAAATGAAAAGTATTGTCTGTCTGCTGAGAGTTCTGGTTCCATGAGTTACTGGTGAGCCTCAAGGCATGTTCCTACTGAATATGTGGAGCAGCTGGTATTTTAAATATCTAGCCTCTATGATTGTGTCCAGATCACTAATGAACTGAGTTCAACTTAAAAATAAAAGAACCTTTGTGTTTTCAGTAGAAAGCAAGTTCTCCTTTTCTGGTCGTAAAACTTTATTTTGTACTTGTTCATGCTTTCCTGATCTGTGAAGCCCTAAGGTCTAGTATATTATCAGAGGTGCTTTAGGCTAGGCTGGGAGCTATATCTTAGGGGAAGTAAAAAAAATTGTTTCTCTTTTATTTTTTTTTTTCTTTTCTTTCCCTGGTGTTTGGGATGTGTATTTGTTATCCTATGGATGAGAACAAGCTATTAGACTGGATTATTTGAAGATGCCAATGTCCTCTGGATTAGACAAAAATTGACTGAGGTGCCTACATATTATTACTGTACAATATTACAGCTACTTACATCAAGCTTATCTCAGTATAGTAAGAACTTAAATAATTTCTGTATTTAGAGAGGATTTTGCTGGCAAATAAAACCAAGATGATGGTCTGCTGCAGCTTTTCTTATGTATCTAATGTATGCAAATTCAAAACTTTCAGGGACATATGAGGGCAAACTTAAAAAACCCATTCTATATACAAAAAAAAAACCAAAATAGATTTTGAATTTTTAAAACTACTTTGATTAATTAGTAAAATATTCCTTTTCCAAGTACATGGAAAATTCAGATAATCTGGAATTTAAAGTGCCAAACAGGATGGCTTAACCTTCACAATACAAAAAGCTTTGATGCTTTAAGATGCTATTGCCAGTGTTGGACCATTTACTTTCAGCTGTCTGCTCTGAAGGGTCATCCTCCTAAAAGAGCACATCATCTGAGCCCTGCATGCCAGCCTCTGGGCAAAGTTGCTTGGTTGGTTTTAGAAGCCCTCATGTGCTGGGGCTCAGCCCAAGCTGCCTGCCTTGCACTCAGGCAAGCAACCTGTGAGTGACAGAGGTAGTGACACTCGGGTAGAATGGCAGCAGTCACCTGCAGCAATGCCTGCAGTGCAAGGGACAGCTAGGAAATGGTCACTTTTCAAGCCATTACAGCTGTTTCCAAATAAAACCTGATTTAGATGGCAGCCAGATAAAATGTTTCAGCTGTCCCTGAGGCCAGATCACACCTAAGATTATTCACACAATTAACCCATTCCTGCATTCTGCCATTAATGGGCTGGTTTGTTTTCTTGTTCATAGAACCTAATGGAAGAGGGGAGCTGGGCAGGAAAAGCCCTGGATTGTGAGGCAGCAGCAAACAGCTGGGATGATAATCTTTTCATCCAGCTCATCATAAGAGTTCACCTCATTTTCCTTTATGGAGCACATTGACGGGACTAAGGCAGCAGAGGAGAGTGAGAGGTGGGACCTGCAGTGGTAGCAGATGTGCCTATGGTACATCCGTACAGTCAGTCCCTGGCTGTGTGACCGCCAGACTGGTAGGGATGAGGCCATCCTCAGACGGCCAGAGATGTGACTGCTTCCCACACGTCTGCTTGCCTTCTCACAGGCTGGTGTGAGCTCCCACACCTCTCTCTGCTTGTCAGCAGTGGATCACTGAGTGCTCTGCCCACACAAAAGCCGTGGGCTCGCGCCACAGGGACTGCTTAACCGGGCAGAGTCGGTGCCAGTGCTGCTCTGTAGCAGACAGCAGGGTGGTGGGAGCCAAGGGGAAAGGGAGGTGAAGTCTCCCTATCCCCAAAGACAATGCCACAGTTCCCATCAATACCGAGGAATTCCCCACAGCAGTTGTTCCTCTCAGCTGGTCATCCGTAATAACTCTGTTCAGAAGGGCAGATACTGTCAGAGACAAACTCTGTCACAGGTCACTTCTGAGTCACCTCAGTGAGTCACCTCTGTCTGGCCTTGCTGCTGGCTACAGAGCCCCCAGCTGCAGCCCAGCGTGGGAAGGCACAGTCTCCTTTTGTGAATTGTCTTTTCTTCCAGTGTCCTGCTGCTGCTGGGCCCTTGGCTCCTGCCCCAGCATGGCTCACCAGGCTTGTCTCTCTCTGGAGTGCCCCAGCTGGCTCCCTCTGCCCATAAAAAGTCAGGCAGCAAATCATTCCTTGGAGAGTGGTAAGCAAACATACAGCAAGCCTGGTTTTTACTTGTCTTGTGATAGGGTTGGAGGAAAATGATTTGGGCTCACCACGTGATGCATTTAGATGGACACAGAAAAAGGTGCAACTTCTCCTGCTTGAGTACAGAACTGCAGCTCCTGGAGCATGACAGGCTGCTCTGACCAGGAAGTTTGGTGAATGAGCTGAACCAATGAACCCATCCATCCGTTTCACTGATGAGCAAGAAAGGGTCTTACACTCAGCCTGAGCTGCTGGAGTCAGTTCTGCTTCATGCTGCTCCTCTGCCAGGGATAAGCAGTAAAGAAAAAAGGGACAGAGAACTGAGTGGTCCAATAGAGACAGTAAAGCCAAAAAATTTGCAAACAAGTTTGGAAACACTTCATAAATATCAAGAACGGCAGAGAAGGCTTCTACACTTTCAGCCAGTTTCTCTGGGTCATATGTTAGTGCAGATGGAAAAAAAAAATGAGTCATACAATTTTGATGAGAACCTCCTCCTGCCATTCTAATAGCTATTTAGTTTGATAATGGAGAGGAATCTTCAGGACAAAAGAAGGGCATTACAAACAAAGGAAATTAACAGAAATAAAATTATCTCGTGCACATGCTGAAATGGAGTAAGAAGATCTGCCTCTATATATACTGCAAACTTCCTTTTCTTCTAATTGTCTGTCTATCCAGAAGAAGTCCTCCTAGTTTTATGGCCTTTTAAATCCCCTCCTTTTCAAGGAACAAGCTGGCATTCAGCATCATAGGAAAGGATCCAAGTTCAGAGGCGTCTTTGTAGAGAAAAAAACCGTGAACGCAGTTTCTCTCAAAGGAGAAATTGAGTGTTCGGGACTCTTGGCTGTCATGCTTGTCCCTACGGATGCACAAATGTAACACTAGCAAGGACCTTTTACATATTTTTTTCCATGCTTCACTGTGTTCACTGTGACTTTTTCTGCTGGGTACAGGGCTGGAAGATGGACTGACAGACTGTGTGTTAGTATAATCACATTTTTTAGATTCTCTGGATGAACATGTGAGTTTTGCATTTCCCTCTAAAGCATTTCATCAGGCAACTGAGTAGCATAATAGCCATTACCATTAATAAAGTGGTTTTTGTCTTTATTTAATGTGACAGAAGTACTAAATATGCTAATATCAAAACAAAGTACAACCAAGTATTTTGCAATTATTTATATCTTGTTTGCAGTTTCTACATAGCTAAAAACATATATATGTGTGTATGTAATGATATCCATATCTATATATCTATATATCTATATATGTATCTATATATATATGTATCTATATCTCAGCAACAGGTTGAAGGAACTCAACTGAAAAAATCTTACTTAATGGTTTTTAGATAGTCTTGAAAGGGTGGGTCATCACCCAGGCAGCTGGTGTGAATGTTGACTGAAGGGCAGGATTTCAATTCTACAGAGACAGAACCCAGAGGAGGACAGATTTCTTGCAGGGCTCAGGCCTGTTTGCTTTTCAGTTGATGGCCCAGCTTGCTGACTCTGAGAGAAGGGGGGAAGTGGGAAGGAAGTGCAGCTTCTCAGGTCACAGATCTTTGGAGGGACCGATGCAGAAGGGCTGCTCTGGCAGGTCACATTGCGTAGTCATTGCATAGTTCACTCTGCAAAATTTTTCATTTTACACATAATTGTAGTTTCTAATGTTAACAGGATAAATCAATGTGTCTTAACCTCTCACTGATACACTAATGGTGTAATATGGAGTGATTCTAAGATCATTTCTCCCGAATAACGGTAGCTGATTCCTGGAGGACACTAGAGAGATAAAAATCAGGGATTTTTCCACGCTATTCCTGTCTATACTTAATAAAAAGTTAAGGACTATTGGATAATGTGCAAGAATCTGCCATGCAGGAGCTATTAAAACATCACAACACAGCCAGCTACTTTTGGCAATACAGTAATCCAAAACACCTTGGGCATAGTTTTAAATCTATTCATCTTTAGATTCATTGCTGGAGTTGCACACACCAGTGTATTTTACAAACACATCCTATTCAAGTATAGGTAATGTATTCATAGGGGTATGCACAGATAAGAAATGTACAGATAGCAATAAATAGCAAACAACACATAACATATGAGTTTTGCACCACAGAAATAGGATGATACAAGTTTTAGAAAGGAAGCACACACAGGAATTCTAGGCAGAATAAGTTATTTAAAATGAAAATGAGACATGGAGAAATTTCCATCATAGTATCTCGGAGGCAACAGCATGGGCACAGGCTTGTTTATGGGCCAGAGTATTGCAATATTGCTCAGTTTTATCTTGGAGAATTTCCCACAAGGACTCCCTGTTATGATTAAAGTGCTGTAAATCCTCTTTTTCTAGAATTTTTTTGTTTGTAGGTAAGAGGGGGTTTTTTTCACTGATCAATACAGTGAGAGACCTGCCTGTGGTCTGTCCTGCTCTCCTGGGCTAGCACTCAGGGAAGAGCTGGTGCCCTGCGGGGTTGCAGCTGGGAGTGGCTGGCACTTGCACAAGCCTTATTCAGGTGAGAGAGGCTGGCTGCTACTCTGAGGAAGTTTTGGACAGGTTCTGATTCTGGACATTAAAGCACACATATTTGGGATTTGTACTGGAGGAGTTGTAAGGAATTTCTATAGTGTAGAGGATGACAAAACAGAAAAGGAGGGTCACATTTTTAACATAATAGTATTAATTTACATCTTAAGTACATAAATGTGTCAGGAGGCACATATGGACCATAAGAAAATTTACCTGTATCACTCCAGATATCAGATTTAAAACTCTGTATTCTGGAATGAGGATTTCTTCCAGATAGAAGCCTGACCAAATTGCTTCATTTGCTTATTATAACTTTGGGCTACAATAGCCCAAAAGGAGCTAGGTGAGACTAGGAATTGGCCAAAATTGTTATTTATTTAACACTTACAGTATAGCAAGTGAAAAACTTCAGTCAGATTATCCAGCATTGTTATTAAAAAAAAAAAAAAAAAAGTAAATGGTGGTTTCTGTCCCAAAGGATGAACTGTCTAAAAGATAAGACATATGTGACTGGATAAAATCAAAAAAGAAATCAGACCTGGGCAGAAAAGATCAGGTAATTGGTTAAGGCTTGTCTGGTCTATTCTCAGTCAGGAACACCTTCTACAGTTTCCCAAATATGTGGCTTCTGAGATCAGTTTCTTCCCACTTCAAAAAGAAATGAAGTTTTTGCCTGGTGATCCTGCCCTTTTGGAAGTGCAATCACTTTGAATTCTGTTTCTTTATGCATCACACTTAAAGGATAAGAGATAGAAGATGAAGAGGAGTGTCTCAGAGCAGCTCCTGTCAGTCTCTACTGTTGCTGAGAGGCAACAGAAGAGAACTTCAGATCCAAGTGGCAATGTTGCATGTTGGTTTTTGTGGACATGCCCTGCTAGCTGCCAAGGTCTGTGTTTCTTTTTTTAGTAGCTTAGATGGCTTTTACAAAGCATAAATATAGACTGCACAAATAACGAGAAGCTATTTTTGAATATTTCGGTCACTGCTAAATACAGAATTGCTAATCCAGGCATTCAGAAGTCATGATTCAGGTCCCCAAAATGAAAAGGCTGGCCAAAGTATATGTAAATCCTTTTTTATTTTCACTCTGGTTTGCTTACTGAAACTTCAGAATATTTCTGGATCATGTCTTCAAGAACAATTCTACAAAACTGAAGACAAAAATTTAATCTGAGTTTGTATTTGTCTCTAATTCACATGGTTCCTGGAGCTGTGACTTGAAAAAAAATATTCCCAATGCTCTGAGGCAAGAGAATTTCTTTGCTTATCTGCCTAAATGTCTGTTATAAAAGTAGCTGAAATATCTTTAATCAAAAATTAAAGAGGTTAAAGAGAATCAAATGTCAACAGTGAGCAGACAGAGCAGCAGAGGACCGAGGCACCATTTATCTCCCACCTTCCTTTGTCTTCACAAATTAGATGTGAGGGGAGCACAGTGCCTGCCCTTGCAGGGCTGACAGTCAGCCCACGGCAGAGCAGCAACAGCCTTCTGAGCGAGGCACTTGCTCATAGGGCAGAAACACATCCTGAATGTCACACAGCACACAAATATCGTGGCACAAATGTCAAATACTCTGAGCAATTCTTACAACAGGCATTAGCATGAACTCGTTTGAAGAATGTTTTGTACAAGTAATTCCAATTTGTGACGCATTTGGGAGGGTTTTTTTTGTTTTGCAATTTTAAAAGCAGTTCATAAGCAGAACATGGGTCTTTGTCCAGTGAAAGGAAAATAATATATTGCTTGTTCAATTGTAACCTTAAGCCCAATATGTTTTAGTACATCCCCAGCTTCTACCCTCAGCAAATTTTAAACTTGGCCAATGTTGCTACTGCTTGAGACTTCGTGCAAGAATGGTTAATTGTCTCGTCATTTCTTGTCATTCCCTTGAAACAACCCGTTTTTAAGCCATCAGTGTCACAAGAGCTGGTGACTCTCTCATGTCTAAGAGCCCTTGCAAATATATTTTTGTGGACAAAGTACCCTTCATTCACTATTGTATTTTTCCTGGAAACACCTCAAAACCATATTCATACATGGTGAATATACTGGCCTTTTTAACAGTGCAGATTAGCAAATTTCTCTTTTATAAAATACTTCCAGCATCCCTTTCTTCTGCAAAGTGGTCTTTGCTGAAAATTAACACAGTTGTTCTAGCACCTAATATCTATTATTGGTTCAGTAGTCTTTCATCAAATACCTGTTCTAATTTCTCCTTGCTCTTGTGAGCTACATGTTTTGCTTTACAGGGGCATCCTTTTGCCTTAATAAATTGACTAAATGCATTTCTGTAAAAATAATGCCAGACTATTTTTGCCTGCAGCTCTCAATGATGGTTGCGTGTTTCTTTAACCCTCCCTCCTGCTTAAAAGCTTCAGAGTTTGCTTGATACCTTTGAGGAAACAAATAGCCTGGCAGGGAAGGGCAAGGGCAGGGCTTGCATCACCCTGACCCGTTCCTGCTTGTTGAGCCAGCTCTACAGCCCAAGTCAGAGGTTACACCTTCCCTAAACAGGTGGAACTTGAATGCTCCTCCTAGTGTACTAGACAGCAGGGACGTCAGAATCAGAGTCCCTGAACAATTTCTTCTGGGCTTTCTTCTTGTGGCTGAGTGCTGATGTCCAACCAGAGGCAGAGCCCTTCCCTGCCACACTGTGTGTGCCCTACCCTTGCAGATACCGCCCAGCTTGTGGCGTGGGTGTGACTCACCCCAGAGCACCCTGAAAGTCAGGTTGGCACGGGCCACGCGCTCTGCCGTGACCCACAGAGGCAGGGATGGAGCGCTTGTGCAAAGGAGAGACAAGCAGAAGCTCTGCAACACAGTTCCCCTCGGGCTCCTGGCAGGTCAGCACTCCACAGGCCAGGAGCAAAGCAGCCTGCAGCAAACATGAGCTGGCCCAGGACAATCCTGGCCTTCTGCTGCACCTTCACCCTCCTGCAAAACCACGGGCATTTCTTGCCCAGTCACTGCTGAATTTGTAGTTCTTTGATTTTGCCGATGTTCTGTTTAAGCTTTGGCCCTACCAATGCAGATTAAATGCATACCTACCTACCTACCTACCTACCTACCTACCTACCTACCTACCTACCTTTGCAAAGGTGTTCACAGATACTAAACATTGCATTTACCTCTGTGCTTTTCCATTTTACACAGAAAATGGAAACCAGACCAGCTTGGTTTTAAGACCTTGAATTAGAATGAAATTGTTAGTATTAATTATCTTATATGGATGGAGGCTGGGGGGTTTGAAAAATTTCTAATCTAGCACTTTAAGGAAATATGAACCTTGAACATCAAGGGTTGTTAGTGGCACAAAAAAGTACATGCATGCTTTTGTTTATAGCAAAAGAATCTGGGTACTGCTCTGATAATAAATTTGGCTGATGGGAAGCGTGCATCTGGACAAGGATTCAGCAGCTCAACCGTGCAGCCTGTTCCTCAGAGAGTCCCTTGCCCTTGGCAAAGAAAAAAAAGATGCATCTTTCTGGCTCTGAAGATGGCACTTTGTTTATTGACCAGAATAAACTTTTTTCCTTCTTGTAAGCACAATAAATGACACTTTCACAGTAAGCTAATGATGGGTGTCTATAATGTATGGCAGTAGCAGCCCTATTATTGATGTAGTTATACTGGTAAAAAATGAACACATTATTATAGTTTTATGTTGCAATGGGAAGAGATTCAATTATGTTCATAAGCAATGCTGGAGTTGTATTCATAGCTCTGCCAGTTTGCCCCACTATAAATACACCAAGAAAATTTTTTTTCAGTTGTCAGATTGCACAGAAATAAAGGCCACTCTCAAGGAGAATGCTTTGGAACAAAGAGCCATGTAATCCAAGCATGTGGAAGCTGAAAAAATCCAGCAATATGCAGAGGTGAGAAGCATGGTTCATAAAGACATCATAATCAATTACATAATCTAAACATAAATCAGTTATTTTTAAGACAGACTTCTTACTTTGAAAAAAAATCAGTTGAATTCAGCACAAGCAACCATTGTTAAATGAATACTTAACCCAGGTGAAGATAAGGCTCAAGTTACACCAGAATGGCAATACCTACATCACCCTCTTGTTTCTGCTGTTCCATCCTTTTTATATATGCTGGCTATAACTATGATTGCTAAAAGAACCTACCACTAAATACCACACTTAGATATGCCCTGTCGTGGCTGTAATTGTATTTATTACATATTTCTTAAACATGCCCCCATTTTCTACTACAGAAATATTACATTTCTAAATGAAATTATATGAAATGAAATAAAAGAAAAATAAATTTTAAAGAAGGGTGAAATATGTTGCAAAGATGCTGTTAGAAAACCTAGCAGACTTGCTTTGTAAACTTCTTGTAGGTAAGATAGCTGATTCCTTATGGCTCTGAGTACACAAACTGTACATTTAATGAGTAACTTTCAGATTATTTTTATATGCCCACAGTCACATTTTCATAATCAGATTCTAGGACTCTGATGGCCAATATGAGCACAAACCTTCTATACTGAGCTTTCATATTTAGGCACAAACACAAGGCTCCATGAATGTCAAGCTGGCAATCAGATTCACTTCTGGTTTGTGCTAAAAATTGCAAACTGTATAATGTGAAGAAAACTTGTCAGTTCACTCTAAGTTACCAAAATGCTGATGATCAAGTAGGAAAGACATTCAATGGTATATTTAATAGGCTGCTTGTTACTGCTTTCTCAGGCAAAAATATTTTAAATTCAAATAAAAAATCATTTGCAGCTCACAGGAAATAAGACTCTGTGATGATGTGACACCTACAGCTTGCAACTTTCTAGGACACTCATACTCACTGCATTACATCAGAGTTATTCTGATAGCTCTGCCCTTATCCTTTTTAGACAAATGATGAGGCAGGCAAAACATCACTTTCTGAAGTTTATCTGAGCTAGTTACTTCAGGGAGAGATCCATTCACTGTTAAATCCTCTTACTCAACACCATGGTTGGCACGTTATTGTGGATACAACAAGGAGATCTGGAATAGCTGCAATAAACAGAGCATGAAATGTAACTCTGAAAAATAATGGTGATATCAATAGATGTTTTGTACCTGTCACACTAAATGTGCTTACAGGTTATTTTCAAATACAAGTAGTGTTATAATTATGGTACATCAGAAAGCTCAGCTGAGGTACAATGTCATGAATAGGGAATAGCACAGAGCCATTCATCTTTTGGTTGGGGAAACCTCACTGAGAAAAAACAATGCTGAAATCAGAGGATTTTCAGATTCTGGCTTTGTACAAATGATTATGGATGTCACATTCACTCTTTTCAGAGCATTAAAGCTGACCACATCCAAATAATGACAAGCTTGGTTTATTTGACATGTAAAATGCAATGGTATATAATTTATACAATTTGAATATCAGGATTCTGTATCACTTAAAATACAAAAGCATGGATAATGTTACTTGTTTTTCAGAAGTTTCTTAAAACAGTCCATATTGTTCAAGTATAAAATAATTTTTTTAAAAGGCAGTATCATTGGTCTTGCTGTAAAACCTCATTAGTAGGAAATGGCACAACTTTGGAAAGGAGGGTGCTCACAAAGCTGGGATTTTACCCACATATTTGGTATTGCACACCTTCTTCTGACAGAAAATTACAATTTAGCTGGCAGAAATGGCTACTTAACAGCATTATGAATTATATATTTTAGAATAACTTAATTCTTACCAGCAATAGTTCTTTATTAAAAATTCATTATTTTAAAATCACCACAATTCACAACAAAATTATAAATAATACCAAAATTTTCTGGTGCTGTGTGCTTTTAAATAGTTTTGTTTACTCGGAACTTTCTGTTTAAGAGATAGCTTGTAATTCAAAAGTATTTATGAGATCAGCCACAGAATGGCTGAGGTGGACAGGTTCCCCTGAGATCACCTCATCCCACCACTCTGCTTAAAGCAGGGTGAGCAGGAGCAGGTACCTCAGGGCTACAAACACTCAGGTTTTGAATATCTCTGAGGTTGGTGGTTCCACAACCTCTCTGAGCAACCCATGCCATTGTTTGACCACTCTCACAATTAAGTTTTCTCAAGTTTAAACATAATTTTTCATGGTTTATCCACTGCTTCTAGTCCTTTCGCAGGACACCACTGGGTAGAGCCTGGCTCCATCTTCTTTACTCTGCCCCATCAAGTATTTATACACATTGCTAAGATCCTTCCTGAGCCTTCTCTTTCACAGGCTGAACATTTCCAGCTTCTCTCCTCAGATCTCAGGTGCTCCACACCCTTCACTACCTTTATGGTCTTTGGCTGGAATCATTCCTGCATGTCCCTATCTCTTTTGTGATGGGGAGCCCAGAATTAAGCTGTCACTTGGGGGTGGTTTAGAAAAGTACAAATACAAATTTTAATGTAAAAGTTTGAACTGAAATGTTATTGTTGAAATTTAAAATCCAGGTAAGAATAGCAATGCAATTCTTCTATTAACTGTAACTGTACATATAGAAATATAGTATGTATTAGAGTCATCTTCCACAGCTTATAGAATACATAACTCCTTGTTCTGTGACTAGTCATCTATGCCTAATGAAGACCATAACTGCCTCAGACAGACGGGCTATTGCCCAAATGTCCATCTAAAGAGTTAGTTGGAAGATTAATACTTCTATGATCTCATCTCAGGCAGCTATCCAACATGTGATAAAGTTTTGCAACTGATCCATACTGAATGCTTCCGACAGGTGAACAAGCACGCTCTAGCCAGGAGTCCTTCTCCAATACTACTGGACAAATAATGTGTGCTTGCCCTGTTGAAAACTGGGTGCTGAATCTCCAGATCAGCATTTTTCTCCTAGCTCTGCGTGCCATAACATCCATGCATTGTTGGAAAGCTGGAGTCTTTTAACCAAGTTTAGTCTGGTTTATGTTGCCAGTGCCTCAACGCCTATGCCAAGTAGTAGAGCTAACTGACTGGTAGCTCTGCTGAGATTAGGAGTGGAAGAAATTTCTCTCCTGGACTTCACACTACCCACAGATAAACAGTAGAAGCAGGGCTCAAACATGCCATAGCATTGAGCCTGCAAGAGAGGAGGAACCAAGCAATTACAGACCCTCAGCTTCAACAAGGTCATCTTGTTCTCAAACAACACATTATCTCATTCTATTTTCTTTGGACAGGAAGAAAAACTAACAAAATTTTGACCCCTTTGTATGTTTGATAATCACTATGGCTGAAGAGCAACCACAGTGGATTTGAGAGGCTTTGGACTGAAATACAGAATTAAAATAACTACTCCTAAAATTTATCAATGCCCATTGTATCCTGGCAGTCATAGAGAAATTCACCCAAAGGTGTTGAGAAAAGCCATCTTTTAAACAAACAGCTCAGTAAAAAATATCACATGGATCTCAGCTTCCTAACACAAAGGTCATAATCTGGATTCCTCAGCTGGCTGTAGCTGGAAAGACTGCTGTGCCAGGACATCATATTAGCTCACATCATTCCACAGTTATTTCAAGTGCTGTGTGCTATTTCTCCTAGCATGGATGTGCCTTAAAATAAGCATCAATTCCTGTGAGGAAGAGGAAATGCAAATAAATCATAGAAATAATGATAGGGGCCAATAAGATTCAAATGAGAATAAAAACTCTGAATGCATTGGAATAATGTCAAATGGCAGGCGATTAGCTCTTTATAGTGTTTTATACTGTAGGAACTGTATAAGTATTTAGAAGGATGAAAATAGTTATGTTAACAATGAGGGAACAGCTTTTTTGAAGTAATGAAATGGACAGAAATGAAAAAATCTGAGGCACTGCAGAATGGGACACAACTGGGAGTTGTAGAATAAGATGCTATTTTACTTTGCTCTAGTTAGGAGGGCTTTGCAGCAAACGGAGAATATCTTAATTCCTATTGATGTTCACCGGAACTGAGCCATCAACGGGATTACACCACAAAACTCACCTTGTGAAGTTGTGGGGACAGAATTACTCCAGATGATTCAGAGCAAAAGGAGGAAATGAATCCTATAAACATTTATATGTATGAGTAACTGTTCTCCCAGGGTTGTCCCACTGATTTCAGTATGCCTATTATATAAGTGAACTGATGTGTATGTAAGTGTTTGCAGGGATTAACATTTAATGAAGATTAAAATTTTCTCATGGCTGCTTATAACTCCATCCAGCTGATACAACTGCCAGGACCTGCTGGGGTAAAGGAAAATGCCAGCCACGCTGCTTTTCTATGATTACTCTCACTTATAAAAAGAGCTGTGGGAAGGAGGAGTCATGGGCAGCTCCAGTCTTCCTAGACAGGGAAGTTTGGTACAAATCTCACAGCTGCTTTCTGCTGGGATAATGCAGCTGCTGTAAGGCAGATGTAGACAAAATCTCAGCTGCACAACCAGATATTTAAAAAAGATATAGTCTGGAATTTTTTTTGGTGCTTTCTGGGATGATGGAAATAAGCATCACTTCATAAATTTTGGTATAAGCAACTAGTCAAGCTTGCAGGAGGCTTGGAAACATGTTGAAAGAGTTGCGTGCAACAATGCATTGAATTGCACTGTCAGGCACACACAGAAGATAAATGGATATGCTCTGGGCCTGCAAATAGGGTTTCAAAGAATTGGCCCCAGCTCTTCACTGGAGCTTCTTTGAACATGAAATTAATGCAGTGAACATAAATGGAGACAAGAATTTGGTCTTGTTTATAAATGTCCCATGGCTGCCCACTGAGCATGTCTATTATACAGCTGGGGAAAGAATTAAAATATGATTTAGCAGGAGCCAAGCTAGCTTTAAGCAAGCTTACTCTGTTGTTGATAGGCAAGTTCGAGTAGCATTGAATTCAGTGCAGCTGATTTTCACTGGTCAAAATCAGTAATTGGGAAAATATAAACTGCTGTAGCCACACTACTATACACAATGTGTCAACATTTTCAGTTTCAGGTAATTTCCCAAGTCCAGTGCCTTGGTATCTTTGAAGAGTAGCCAGTGGGTTTAGCTATGCCAAGCTTTATAGACACTAAGCCCAAAGACCAGCTTTGCACAGTAAAAGCATACAGCGTTAAGCACAACTGGATTTTGTACTTCTCCCATTTGGGTCAAGCCATTTTAATAGTGCAGAGGCAGTGCTACATAGAGTAGCTTTTTAGGACAGGATGTACCTAAAAAATAATATAATGCCCAGTTGAAGTGATAAAACAATAATCACAAGAATGTCTCTGACCTCATGCTGCTCTTACTAACAAGTACTCCTTTAATAGTGGCGAATTAATGGGATTGAGCCCTGTGCAATCCGACATGCAGCTTGTGAGATGACAGTGCTCAGACAGAAATATTCCACCTCTGTCAAGTTAGCCAGCTCCTATTATAGCACAGGAGTCAAACCATGCTGCTGAACAAGCTTTGGCAGCTATCATGCCAGCTTCCCAAGTGAATGAATCACAGCACTAACGGGTGATTGAACAGGCCTATATACAGTGGGACTCCTTAATTTCTTTCAGCTTCACACTTCAAATCAATTGCAGCAATGTTCAGGTTGGATAACACTGAAAACTGAGTTCTGTTTCTTTCAATGCCACCCCCAGCCTGATCTTCTGTGAGAACAATGAAACTGTAGATGGAGGAATCTGCATATGCCCAGGTAGAAATACATCTTGGTATTTTATTTGGACTCTGGAAATGCTAGTTGCAATGTCTACATAAGAAATTGTGTCAGGTTGTGTTCTAGATATTAAATGCATGTATTGTTCATGTTTTATTCTCCATTGCATTGCAGAAGAGCATTTCTAATCCATGACCAAGAAAAAATTAATATTGTCTTCAGCACATTTTACTAAATCTAGACTAACTATACCTAGCAGGCTGTTTTCTAATGTCTGATTAACTTTGCTTTTACTTTTAAATAGCTTTTATTAGAATTAAAATAAATAACTTATTTGAAGGAAAAACTAATTGTACAAAGCTAGTTTTGTCAAGAATTTGAATTTTTTTTGCATGTAGTTCACACAGTGAAGAAAAATCTGATTACTAGATTTCATTTACTAAGATTTCATTTACATGACTTAAGAAAACCCAAAACCAAGTTGTGCCTTATTCTGTGCAACATTCATAATGTGAAAAATAAGTTTGGAAGTTTGGCGTTGTGACAGATACCAGGAGAATAAAATTCAAATATATTCTTATAACATATTTATTTACTTACATGGACCAAATATTTCTTTGTCTACATTAGGATTTTTTGTATAGAGAAAATACCTGGAGAAATAGCAGATGGCAAAAGCACAGCTGCGTGTACAACTGTGTCTGATACCTGTGATGACTTGAGGAGGAACAGCCTATATGCCCCAGGAGTCAATAGAAATTTCAAGGGTAGTTGCAGTAGAAATTTGAAAATGCTATTTCAAATACCTATTTTTGTTATTAGGATGCTATTGCCATGTCAAATTTCTATTGCAAGTTCTAGGACTGCTACTGTAATAAAAGGCATGTTGCTAGAATAATAAGTAATTCCTAAGCAATTGCAGCATCTGCTAAATTATAAAGCCAGATGTTTCCTGAAGAAAAAGAAGAAAATTAATTCTAAAACTTCTGAAAACAGAAGTTAAACTGAAATAAGTTTGTCTATTTTGACAGTTACTTATTTCTTGGTTTGTTTTTTTAACCTGGAATTTTGGAGTCATGATTTTGCCACATCAGACAATAACATCAATTCCTAATATTTTAACTCTATTTTCTTACAGACTGATGCTACTTATTATGATGTGTATTTTAACCTTGTGCCTTATTCTTTTCCAGTAGTAGAACCAGAGTGAACAATGTCATTTATCAATTTCCATGCACCTTTGAAATATTGATATGTTTAGACTCAGAAACTGGTAGTCAGGGAGTCTTTGAAATATGATGATATTCCTTAAAAGAAAAAAAATAATTGAATTTTTTTTGCATATCAATTTTTAAGACCTCTGTATTGCCTTGAAATTTTTTCTTTGCCAAATATTATGCCTATATAGGCTCTGAGACTCTTCTATCATCTGGTGTTTCCTGTGCTATCACCTCCAAATATTCCCGTATCTCTTAATTTCTTCCCAAGTTCTCCGTAAGGCCCTTCATAAACTTCTTCGCTTACAGTCTTCTCCTTGATGCCAGGAGCTATGTTGCTCACCATGGTCAATTGCAGATAAAGAAGCATCTCTGTATCAAATTTACAGCCTTGCTTTTCTTGGCCAGTATTTGTAGTTCTAGGATGTTTTCTGTGATATACCACAAGATTGTGATGCAACGCAATATGCTGGGTTGCCCTCAAGGGAAAGGGGAAAATGTGTACAGGGAAGAGTTTTCTGGACCACCTTGTTTGAGAGGCTGCAGTGAACCCCAGTTTACTCCAGTAAACTATCTTAATATTTACAGAAAGTAGTGGCAGTGGTCATTTCTCCCTTTGCCAAGGGCCCTTGGGATGGCTCCGCTTCTACACCATCACATCTATGGCAAAATGCAGTATCAGATTTAATGAAAACTGTGCTTCTAACAGACCACTGCATTGATTATTTCAATAGAAGAAGCAAAGTAGCTGAAATATTTTGCCATAATTGCTAAATACATCTCTGCCCTGCAAACAGCTGCAGAGATGGTGTGAGACAATGACCCCTAACTGAAAAGAATGTTCAAATTTAATCCGTAACATTGACTCTTTGTTATTTGTGATCATACTAAAAACACATGCATACCGTGAAGTAAGCAGCTTTACCTTAGATAATGTATACTTTTTATGGAGATAACAACTAATTTATTAGGTTAGCACTTCAGAATTTTTGACCTTCAGCTATGATTTCTAAGTTCTGTTCACCATGACAGATTAGTGGGAATGTATTGTGTGTATCTGCCATTGGAACTGCTTTACGGTTTTTGGGCTCAAGTACTCGAGCAAAAGTCTTTAACATGATAGATACCACATTTTTCCATTACATGAGGTATCTTAACTAATAATTCTTGACATAAATCCTGAATGTCTTGATGTTTCAATGCCACGATCATCAGGGTCATGGTGATTTGGTTATCTTTCTTGACCTATGGAAAAACAGTGTAAGTGGCTTCCTGCATAATGACATTTATCTGGTCCTGGATTTTAAAGAATGCATTCATTAAGATGATAAATAGTAGATAGTATTAAGATGATACAGTAGAAGTATATCCTGCATTTCAGCTTTAAAATGTTCTTTTATTTCAAAAGGACTGTTGAATTTGTTTCCTAAACTTCAACAGAGAGGTGGACAACTTTATTTCATGAACAGTGACTTTACAGCTGAATTTTGGTATCAGACTAGATGGGTGCAAATTTCTTGAACAGCTAATGAAGAAACTGGTGCAAAAATGCAGAATCTAGAACTGATTCTAGTCCAAGCTCAAATTTCACCCATCAGAAATAATGCATGTGCTTTGTGTACACATTACTGATGCCAGGGTTTGTTGCTGTGCTCCCAGTCCTGTAACACAGAAGGTGACGCTCCCTGTCACCGACCCCAACAATTAAAAGACCCGTGGCACTTTTCTGCCTTTGGCGGCAGTTAATATTGATATTGACGTTCCAGCCAACCTGCAGTTCAGGAAATCACATTTTCCTCCCTGTATTTCCAGCTGGATCATGTGGCTCCGGTTCTCTGTCCAAGGCTGATAACCAGTGCTGCTGGAGGGTTTAAAAAGTCCAGGCTCATAAATTCAAGCAAGTTACTCTGTCAGCAGCAGAGTATATAAGACAGAAGGTCACTCTTCCATGCACGCCCCCAAAGGGGACCTCAAGGGTCTTTCACGCCCTCCACCTCCTTGGATCCGGCCGCGGTCGCCCCCGCCTCCGCAGCCGCTGGACTTCGGGCCAGCACGGCTGCAGGGAGCGGGCACCTGCTGAGGGAAACCATCTTCCCCTCAGCAGTAACAGTTCTCTTCTCTCTCTGTGTGCCGGCGGTGTGGGAGCGAGCAGCGGCAGGGACCGCGGCACCCGCAGCGAGCGGCCGCAGGCAGCGCCAGACGGCTCCGCCGCCAGGGCAGGGAGGGGGCGGCAGCGCCCGCCGCGCCCCCATCACCGCCCCGCCTCGGGATAAACGCGGCC
This sequence comes from Anomalospiza imberbis, assembly GCF_031753505.1. Lineage (NCBI taxonomy): Eukaryota > Metazoa > Chordata > Aves > Passeriformes > Viduidae > Anomalospiza > Anomalospiza imberbis. The sequence goes on along the minus strand of NC_089683.1, from coordinate 77,750,803 downwards.
CCTCGCGGGGAAGCGCGGAGATGTAATTTCCACGGTGCCGGAGGGAAGCACCGCTGTCCCACAGCCTGTCCCGACCCCGCGGCCGAGAGGGTGAAAGCCGCACCGGGAGCCTCCCCCCGCCCCGCCGCGGCGGAGCGGGCGCCTCTGGCGCGGCCGGTCCCTCCTGGCGCGCCGTAGCGATGCTGCCGGCGCCGCTGCCCTCGGAGGCTGTTCCCAAGATGGCGGCCGCGCGGGCGGCTCTGCGCGGCCGCGCTCCTGCAGCCGGCTAGGGACCCGCTCCCCTCCTCCCGCTGCTCCCGCTCCTCGCTGCGCCCCCGCACCGCGCACTGGGGCCCGCCGCCATGCCGGCCCCGGTGCATGCATGAGAGACGCCGCCGCGCTGGTTTGTGCCGCCGCCGCCGCCATGGAGGAGTCGCCGCCGGGGAGGTCAGTATGCAGCGCTGCCTGCCTCACGGGGAGCTCCGTGCAGGGAGCGATGCCGGGCGGGGGCTGCGAGCGCCGGGGCCGGGGGTGCACGCTCTGCGTCCCGGCCCCTCCGCGCTGCAGAACCTGCGGCTGCTGCTGCTTCAGCGCTTCTGCAGAGCGCCACGGAGCGAGACGGTGCTTCGATAAGAAATCTCTAGTGGCTGCGGTGGGTAAGGCAGTGTTTTGTGGGCGCTTTGCAATTAAAAGCAAATCGTTTGCTTCGCCCCCAGCCTCGCAGCAGTGCAAGCGGGTGTGTAGGGGCAGTGCCCGCCCGGCTCTCGGGGTCGGGCCGGAGGTGCGGAGGGGGAGCAGCAGCTGGAGCCCGCGGGAGGCTGACGGAGCGTGACCTGTGCTCCTTGATTTGTGAACTGCAGCGATAAAAGCGCTGCCCTCTTGGAAGGCTGTCTCGTGTTTATGGCAGCCGTGATTAAAATCGGGTTCTCTTTGGCGTGCCGGTAAAACAGCAGGGTCATGGAGTATCGCTGCTGGCAACGTTGCAAAGGATAGTTGTAAGAAGATAGAGTTAAAAAAAAAAAAAAGAAAAAAAAAAAAGCGTTCACAAAGAAGTGTTGTGATGCCTCACAGCTTTCTGCAACTGCTGTCACCTCCTGAATGTGCTGACCTGTAGATTGGCTTTTTGCAAGTCTCCATCTGTGCCCGGCTGAGAGATGGAGATGCAAATTACTTTATGGTTTAGTGTTTCCAGCTGGCTGCAGAAGTATTGCATAAGTCCAAGCTATTAATTCCGTGGCAATTATTTCACATTTTTAAATAACATCCTGTTGATGCACTTCACTTCTCACTAGGAGGCATTCAGGAAGCGTTTTTAAAACGCTTGTGTGATCAATTAGTAGTGTAAGGTAGTCGTCAGGTGCATTGTGTTCCAGGTGTGCTGTGCAAAATATCTGCTATGGTGTTGCTGAGATAGTTATTGAGTATTGCGAGCTGCTGTTTTGTACTGATGGATTAAAAGGGAAGTGGTGATGTGCTCCTGTGTGGGTCAAGGCTGTGGGGTTGAACAGTGCCTTTGAGTTTTCATGAATGTGCATTAACGATTTGTTTTTCTGTCATGAGAATGCCAAAATCAGAATATATATAAAATTAGTAAGATTTAACAGAAATATTATGAAATATAAATGCTGCAGGGCAACTGAATTAGTAAGTGTCTAAGTTCCTTTTTAAAGGACTCTTCAAAGACTAATACTGCAGGTTAAGCAGAAAATTATTTGAAATAAAGTTTGTACAGCAGCATGACCCTAGATCTGGGCTGTCTCCATGTAGAAGAGCAATCTTCAGAGCCTGAATGGAAAACACCCAGGCATTTCCTGTGCAGGGCCATTTCTGACCTCTGCTGGATTCTGCTTATTACAGGACAGTTTATATGAGTCGGATGTGGGTGTGGATAATGTGGTGACAACTTCACCCAGCAAATGAAAATTGAATTAGCTATTTCGGAGTGAGCTGGTGGGTGGGAAGGGGATGTCTCAAAACAATTAGGTAGCCTTAATTTGTGTAGGGTAATGCATGTACTCCATCCACTGTGATTCACTTCTGCATATACTTTGTGTCCCAAGTTCACACCTGCTTCTCTGGCTTTATGCAGCCTTTGCTTTTACTTAAATGTAATACAAGTGAAGTATCTGAAGCTTTTTCAAACATGTTTACTTCTGATTTAAATTTTGGAGTCGTCATTAGGTGTTTATTCTTGGAGCTGTGAGGTCAGAATCTTGTTGAAATCAGTCTATTTTGCACAGGCTTGGGCATTTGAAATCCATTTGATAGCTAATCACTTTTAATCTTGTTTGTAGAGTATGAATGTGTTCCTATGATAAAGAGTTCTGGCTAGTAATGAAGTGCATTGCTATAATGCATTCTCTTTAAGCTAACCTTAATTCTGGTGGAGAAGTATTCAGTCATTCTGAATTAGCAGTACGCCTACATTTGTTTAATAAACAAAACTTACTGATTTGTTGTTTTGAGACTGCCTGATGTGAGAAATCAGCTTGTCTTTGTGTGAGGTGTCTGTCTCTTATTAGAATATAAATGCAATGGCAAATTTTGTAACTGAAGGCAAACATAAAATATATATATATATATATTTTTTAATTACACAGTCCTGAGTCAAAAGCTTTTGATTGTGAATCCCTCTCCAAAAACACGCTGTTTTTCCCAGGTCTTCCTTTCTGTCTATAAACACACTTTGGTGGGGGGAGAGAGGGGAGACAGCTCTAAACTGAAAAATGCTCAGGGAAGCTACAAGCAGATGTTGATTTTGAGATAGAATTGCACTTTGACCCTGGATAGCATGCAGTGGTTATGGATAAGTGAAAAGATACTACTGAAAGGTTTAATGAAACATTCATTTAAGTATCATTTAAGATACATTTAAGTATCAATCCTTAAAACAAATGGAAAGTTTTCAAGCTAAAATGTTTCCACTTAGTTAATTTAGCATGCTAATTAAAACAGATATGTCTGTGGTGCTTCTTGATTATTACCCATAGGCTTTATATTTCCAAAGCCCAATTTTAGCCTTTCCCAAGAATTTTCTGGCACAAAATCCACTATAGAGAAAAATGAGGCCTTAAGCATGTCCTTTGTTGAGACTTTGTCCTTTGTTTGGGGGCACTGCAAAGGCATGAAGAGCCATAGGGCTACCCTGACTTGTGCCTTGATTGCTTGTAGCCCTCTTTTCTCCTAGCACACATCCAGTGCAAGGGGTGAAGGAAGGATCAAGGCTGTAAATAAGGTGGGACAGAATTGTTAATTATGTGGAGGCTTCCTCCTTGCTGGAGAACTTGTCGGTCTATCAGATTTGTTGTCTCTAGGATGACAATGAATTGGGGCTGTCAGTCTGCAGCATCTGTGGTTTGGGGGAAGCCTGAGGTTATGTCATGAATTGTGTTCAACATATTTTCCTGCTTGCCAGACTATCTGTATGGCTGATAGTATATGAGCAGTAAAAGAGTTTATTTTATTAACTTAAGATCATAGCTTCAGTGGGAAAAATGATTTAAGTATATAGAGCTTTGCCATAGTTTTTTTTTTCCCCCATGCATTTAAATGAGGTAAGATGTAATCTCTGTTCTACATGTATTGCATGTTCTTGTTTACATGTGCAAGACTGGAGTGAATGACTGATTGCTCCACCTACGCACAAACACACATGAAGTGCTAGTTGAGATGTCTTTGGCATTTGTAGCAGTAAGGATTAGTCTGTGTTGTGTGGCTGCTTGGGTTGGTTTTATGTCTGTTAATTAGTGCTGTCTCTGTCAAGGTTGGTTTTGCTATTATGTAAGCTAGCGATAGTGACCTTTGTGGAATGCAAACTGTGCTGTGATAAAAACAAATCTACTGAATTTAAAGGAAAGCATAAGGGGTATGCAGTAATTCTTATTTCAGGGAGCTAATTGGGATTTTTAGAGGCTTATAAAGATTTGATTTCCATGACAACCACATTTCTTAAATTACATACAAACCATTCTTTTAAACTGCAGCTAAAATACAATTAGAAGACAATTTTTCATAGTATCAGGTGCTAGTCAATAGTGTGTTGACCTCTGTCAGCCCAGGAATCTCAGCTCATTTCTTCAGTTGCGTGGTTGGATTTGCTGTTGCCTACAATATTTATGTTTGCAAAACTGTTACTTTCCTTCAGTTTTATTGTTTTTTCAGATGTTAACTGCACTGATGCTACATTTAGTCTGTAATTTATTAATTAAATAATTTTTGAATTTTAAAAAATAACTTAGAAACTTATTTATTTAAAGAGTTGACAAGGGTCCCATGCTCACTCTTGGCTTACTGCAAACATAAAGCCAAATGAAAATCTTTAACATCTGAATTTGAGTGCTACTGAATTGTCAAATGTTTACTTGTGTCCATTCCAAGAACCCTGTGTGTGAAGTCACATTAATTTGTCATGAAACCTGATCAGGTTTATTCTGGAGCCGGACAAGATAGGCAGTAACGATTGTGCTGATGAATGTCTTCTGCAGTCTTAGGGTAGAAGGAGGAAATTAGTTCTGTGTGTGTCCTGCTGATATTCAGTGGTACTGAGTACCATGTGTTGCTTTTTAATTTGGTGTAAATGTATGGTTTATTCCGCCCTTGGCTTACTTGTGCTGCTGGTTTACTTGCTGTTGCTTTTCCTTAGAGCAGTATTTGTAAAGGTTTTTATCATTTTGGCTGTAGAACATCCATTCAGTAAATGATAACAAGGCCACAGTTACTCATGCCTTGATTACTTCTTGGCCTCACTATAGAACTCTCTGTGGGTGTGACCACTGAGCTTTTGGGATGCTCCAAATAGTGCAGAGGCCTGAAGTCCTGTTGCATTGCACGGATTTTCCAAACATCACAGACAAGAAGTCCAGCATGCCGTGCTCAGACAGCAGCTTCCATTGAAAACTTATTTAACTTTCAGTGCTTCACCTTCAGGGTTCTTGTAGACTTTGACTTTGTCTAAATGATGATCTGAAACTTTGGGATCATAACCAGTTGTTAGCTTTTTCTTAACTGGGAATGGAACTTTCTGCCATAAGAGTAGAGTGTGTGTGGGAGAGTGGGGGAAGAATGGCTGTTACAGTTCTTTATGTCTTTTATCACAGGTCTGTGCATTTCCCAGTTTTTCACTTTTATATATGATGTATTTATAGCTGAACCTAGCAACTTAACGCTTTTTCCCAGTAGTATGTAACTTTTCTTGGTGTGGCTTAAGTTTTCCAGAAAATCCATGCAGGTGTGTTAGTACAGATTTTTCATAAGTAGTTCTTAATTAAGTCTTCTTAACTGTATTGGTTTGTGGCTTGAGACCTTGGGATCTGATCTGTGCAGGTGCCAAGAGCTTAATTGCAGCACTTACCCTTTGGATTGATACTGTACTATATAGTGCTCAAGCATCATTAGTGAGGAAAGCATATTTCAGAAATTCTTACTTAAAAAAAATCAGTTCAGATTCCCAAATATGAGCTAGGATATAGTTGAAGTTGAAAAAGTAGCACTAATGGAGAAGCATGGGGTCTGGAATCAATGAATATTTTAACATCAGTTGTTAAGTGAAGAGAGTTGGATACCAACTGGGCTGGGTAAAGCTCTCTTAGCTCCTGTTTCTGCATTTCTAACCTTTGATCCATTTGCAGCCTCACTGGACAGGCTTAAACATGGATGTGGAAACCTAACAAACCCATCAACACTTTCACACTTTATTGCACGTTATAGAGCAAGGGTAGAATTAAATAGGCTTTTTTTTTCTTTTGAAATAAAATATGGCATAGTTTTAATCAAATAATCTATTCGGAGCAAGCTCAGAACTGAATCTACTGTAAATACTGTTACATCATGGTTCAGATTTGTATGAAAACTTAAAATAATCCAAGATGGAAAAATTAGTTAAGCTTTCTCTGTTTTCAAATTTGCTAGTAAAAAAGAACAGAAAGTTCTGAGTATTTTTTTTTCTGAGATGCTAAAACTTTTATAAGAGCTCTATTTTATTAATTTTTTATACTTATTTCTGATTGGTATAACTTGCAGAAGAAAAATTGCTTCCTTAGATCATTTAAATATGTCTCAGTAGTGCTTATCACTACTTGCTATAAAAAGATGACTACTACTTTGCATTCTGCTTAATTTATTCTTGAATCAATGTTTGCCAGTTTCTTCTTTGATCTTGTTCTAGTCAGCCAAAAGGTGCTTCAATACCTCACCACTCTTTCAATAACTTTTGTTAGATTTTTCTGTGACATTGTCTTTTTGTTTGTAAATATAGTAAGCACATATAGAAGCTTCTGCCCAGGAATATAGGAGAATTTTGGGAAAACTGCCAAAGTAGTAGTAATTCGCAGAACTGACTCTGGTGGCATCCAGATCTTGAGAAGGAGAAAATTGTGTTAAAATTTTTCTGTTAAACTAAAATTTGCTAGTAAGTACATTTGTGCTCTATGGAAATTTGTGATGCCCGGTCAGACATGTGCTTGAGGTCTACTTTAGAAATGAAGTGTGTTCACACTTGCTGGGTCCTTCCATCCTAATTAAACAGCTTAATTGTGAGTTACCAAGGAGGAAAAGTTGTTGCTGGGAATCAATTACAGTTTAAGGGTTTAGCTCAAAGCTGTACATTAGTCTTTTCCCAAGTGATGACTTTTATTTTGTCCTTGGTTTCTGGAGAAACAGTGGTGGTTTTCTCACAGTGAAGTCTGACTCCAAACCACTGTTTGTGTTGCAGCAGAAATACTTGCTTTATATTGCTTCCTCAGCTGATGTGGAATTTATTGTACTTGGTTCTTAACTGTTAGCTGGGTTGTTGTAGTGTAAACCTGTAGTTTGCAGTGGGTGACACGGGTTTCATAGCAGCCTTGAGTGTCCACATTTGTGCAGCCCTGATAAAACTTAGTTTTCAAAGAGAAACAAGGTGAATCGTGAACAAAGGGATTTTTAAGGGCTTCTGTTACATCCTGACAATTCAGTAATGAAGTTTTAGTGTTTCTGTCATTATTCCTATGTTCACAACCTCTCGTTCATAGGTTAATTTATAAGAAAGCTACTGGAATTATGTAATCAGTCAGTTGGTTACACCAGTATGACCCTAAGCATTTTCCTGCCCAAGTATTTTGCTTTTATTGTTGCTGCAAGTAAAAATCTGCATTAGTTTTGCAGCTGACTCAGCTAAAAATTACTGTTCTCATCTCCTAACATCCCTCGCTTGCCCTCCCTCAACTAGGAATGTCTGCCACATGAAACTTGCTAGTGTGACATTAAGTACATTTAGCTGCCTAATCAAAATTAAAGTGGCTGAAGTTGGAAAAATCCTACTAACAAAGGCATTCCAGCCAAGCTGGATTGTTTTGTCAGCAGCAGTAAAGAGCCTAGGTTGGTACTTTAAGTTACACCTGTGCATCTTGGGCGCTGGTGACTTCTGGCAAAGTGTCTGGAAAGCAGAAGGGACAGATAGTCATGTAAAATTGCTTCATGTGCAGCCAGAAGAGAGTGACTGAGGGCACAATTTCACTTAACATTTAGCAGGTTGCCTTCTTTACCTTGGTGTCTCTACAAGAGAATGCCAGGCTCAGGAAGGATGTAGTGGAGGAGCTTGGCTGTTGCGTGGCTGTGGGGTTTTTGCTTGTGGGTATTGATCTGATGGGTAAATGGTGCACCAGAAAACCAATGGGTTTCTTCACTGACAGCTTGGTGATTGAGTTCATATGATTGTTGCCTTCTGTGCAGAAGGGATGGCAAAAGGGGCAGGGATGTGCAACCTGGGAAGCAAAAGGTGCACTGGAACAGGTTCCCCTTCTTACTGTGTCATCTTACTGTGACTGTAGTGTTGGTAATTTCTGAGGGTCTTCACTGTAAAAAGTTGTGTGAACAGCATTACATTTCATAATTGATAATTTTTTTTTAATATTGCTTCTTTTTTGTGCTCTTACAGTCTCTGCTGCAAGCTGTTTTAATGCAAACTTAGATTCTGTAGGATTTGCATATGTAGACACACTAGATGAAAGATGCAATTGTGTTTTTGCATTTTGTGTCAGGAGTAAATGGTAAAATTACTATCTGTTACGAAAACATTCTTTGTTCTCCTTTACTCCTGTCCAGGTATCAGCTTTTCCCCCCCAGTATGCTGGTTATTCATTCCTAGGCTGCAGAGATAAATGATCACATATCCTGCTGTCCCCTGATTCCTCTGGGAGAAAAAAATTGTAGCTATGTGTAGCTGAATTTGAATTCAAACATTTATTAAAACTGAAATTTTTATGCTGGTACTGTATCTTCTTTAAAACATAATTTGAAATTTCTTTCCTGTAAGTGCTGTGCCAGACTTAAACAGGGTGCATATAGCAAAAAAAAAAAAAAAAAAATACAGCTTCATTTGTACATACTGTGTGCAAATTCCTGCTGTGCTGTAATAAAAAATGTAATTTAAAAAACCCAACAAGATATTTTCCTTGCCTTCTACAGAAGACTTCCTTTTGCTGCACTTAGGGCAGTTTGTAGTAAATGCAGTAGCATCAAATACTTCATTTTTGTATTCACATGTGTCGCAGATCTTTGAAAATACCTTATCCAAAGCTGGATTTTTAGTTACTTCTGCTTTTGGTTCAGCAACCTTTCAGAATCATGTCCATTTATTTAGGCTTACAGCTTCCCTCCGAACATCATGTTTAAAAAGTAGGTAAAATATAGGGGTGCATGATGCTTTCCTAACTTTGGAACGTAACACTATGTGTTTACACCAGGTAACTGTCCTGTACTGTAGCAGAACTTCAGGTTTTTCCATCTTGTTTTCCTGATTAGGTTGTCTAAACCTCAGTCTTTGATACCCAAGGTGCTACTGATTGTTTAGTGAAGTTCCTTCCTTGTGCTGTTGGTCCAGGACTACCATTACATTCTCTTCTGCAACAAAATGAAACCTAGTACTACCCCAAAGAAACTGGAGCTTCTGATTCCAGTTTTGTTGTGTGTGGTGTTTAGCAGCACCGACTGAATACTTTATAGTTTTTCTGTTTTAACAGGTGCAAAGGAGGGTACCTAAAAATTCTGTTTGCTTTTTGCATTACCAGCAGCTGTTGGGTGATGACAGTTCTTGTCAGAATACTGTTTGAAATAGACTGGTTGCAACTATCTTTAGGGAGAACTACCTTAACTTTAACAAGATGTGTTTGGCAGTGAGTAGTGCCTGTGTTTTCTGCTGCTTTTGCTGACTGGGAATGTGCATTACTAAGAACAGACTAATGTAGCTTTGTCTTCCTCCATTAATTATCAAGCTGAATCTGAGTTAAGGAGTATTTATTTGAAAAACAGACACTGCTTTTAAAACAAGGCCACTGAATGTCAAGAGCTGGTACTTGGTAATTTGGTGCTGGACCCTGTACAGATATTGCAGTTCTTTATATGAAAGTGGCAGGGCAAGTAAGAAGTGTTGAGAAAGAGCCTTCCTGATTCCTGCATGGTGTGATGTCTTTGAAACTGCAGGAAGCTGTTTACAGCGGCAGTGTCTGGAGTGCATAGCTTCCAAACAGCCCCATTGTGGTGGGCGATGATCCTGGCTCCTGTGTGGTAACTGCATAACTCAAACTTATTGCCAAGTGCTTGTAGTCCAGTACATTGACCTCTGATCCCCAACAAGGTTCTAACCTGCCTGTGGGATGATGAGCAATGGCTGAACCTGAGTTAATGATGTATGTGCCTAATGTATTTGAACTCCTGCTTATGATGAGGGTGGCTGTAGAAGGGAAGAGTAAAAAAATGTTTCCCCCCTATAGCTGTCACAGTTTTTAGGATGATCTCTCATTAATGGCTGTTACAAACTTTGCAAGTTTGCATAATGCTTCAGGAAACTGCAAAATTTTGGTTAAAAATCGTATTCCTGAGTGTCGCTTTAACCTAATTAATTGTAATGTTCCCATGTGATCTTCAGTGGTATTTTCATTTATTAATTTTTTTTTAGTGATAAATGAATGTATTTTTCCAAAAGTTGTGGCCTTTATCAGTAGTGGTGGTTACCAGATTTTTGCTCCCTGCCCTGATGCTTCAAATTTCATGCCTTTATTTCTGTCCCCTCTTCTATTTTTGTTTGCAGGCCTTTGAAAATCTAGAAGAATTTTCTTGATTTTCATGACTGAGCTGGAGTTGTAGATACATTACCATCACTTAGTTAAAAAAAAATAAATTCTGCTGTCACCTAGAAGTGCAAATTAAAGAAATTATGTATTCTTTCTTTTCAGCTCCTGGTTGAAATGCACCCCGATGTAACATATAGTAGTTAATGTCTGGAAGCATTCTTGGTTTGTTGAAGTTTTTGGTGCATTTCAGAGCTGTCAAGGTGTTTTGCTTTGGTTGTTGTTATTACCATACTGCTCTTAAAACTTTCCCAATATTTGTGATTTATGCATCCTGGCTACAGTCCTTCTTATTTTCCAAGAAACATTTTACTCATGAAAATTGAGCCTGGGAACCTGTAAATAGAATATGAAAATTACGCTCTTCTAGTTTTCCTAGTAGGAATTAGGGTTAGGCTGCTATTAGCAAATAGTAACTGCATTTGTCACATCTCTAGCTTTCACTTTTTGTGTGTAAGCCTAATTAAGATTTGGATGGTTCTCACTGGCTGTGGGGGAGAAAACCTTCATATCTTGGTAGCAAAGAAGAAATTAACCTTGATTAATGTTTCTCAACCCTGGTTGCAACAGTATTTAGGAACCAACAATTCTCTCTAATAACCAACACTATAATCTGATTTAGGTTTGCCAGCACTGCGTTTTAGAGATTGGCAGGTTTAATTAGTCTATGGTTTGTTCATGACAGTAAATAACACACAAACATTGCAAATGCTGTGTCAATAATATGTAAAAGTCATAACTGATTTTAATGCATAACACTGCTAGAGTGTTGCTACTGAAGATCATATATGCCTGGTGTTGTCTGGATTAGGAAAATTGATCCTAGCTTGTCAAAGCTGATGTAGCTGCTTTAGTTCAGACCCTGTGTATTTAGTGCATTGTTTTACCTTAAGGCTTGCGCTGGCGACACTGCTTGTAATTGACACTGATTTGAGGTCTGAGTTGAGGTATAGGCTTTGCACACAAACCCTAAACGGAATATGTTGGATTTTTGAAACTTGCTTTGCAACCTGTGCCTTTCTCTCTCTAAGCAGACCAGCCAGCTTTGGTTAGATCATCTCACCAGCTGCTAATGAGACTGCATCTGTTGTTACGAATGAGAGCATGATTGCTTGTTTTGTGATATGATTTCAAGTGCTGCATGTTTTGTGATGTCTGCTGTGCTTCTTATCAAAGAACATGTTACTAAATTACCCAGCAGAAATAGTTGAATGTTAAGTAAGTCATACTGGATGCCGCTGCTTAGGTATGTATGTAATTCAGGTGTGAGGTTGGAGGGTAATTAAGATACTTCTGACACTCATGGCCTCTCATCAGACATAGCAAGAAACAAGCAAGGTAGAATTATAGAATCATTTAGATTGAAAAAGACCTCTGAGATTGAGTCTGACTGTACAGTAACACATTCAAGTCCACCAATAAACCATGTCCTGTAAGGGCCACAATCTACAGATCTTTCAAATGCCTCCAGCAATAGTGACCAAAATAACCTAACATTCTTTAAAGATCACTTAATATGGCTTGGTGGAGAGGTTTGATTGTTAAGTTCTTCGAAGAAGAACTTATAAACAGAAGGAAAAGAGAAGGAAAGCAGAAGGAAAATAGTGCTTTCACTGGTCTTTCCTAATGAGGTAACTTGTCCTAGTTTAGAACTGCCTTGGAGACCTAACGTGAGTGCTTGCAGGATCTGTTCTGCCAGCCTCTGCAAGAGCATCAGCACCCCACCCTGTGCCTTGCCAGGCCAGTGAGATCACTGAAAAAATAAATGGCTCCATAAGCACTGGAACTAATGACTTCTGTTTTATGTGGTTTAGTCTCTTGTGGTTGATTTGTCTATGGCAAGATCAGAGGGGTGTTCTCTGCCTGAAGTGTTTTTTGCAGTAGAGCTGTTTACAAGAAGTCTCAGAAATAAAGCTCTTCTGGTGTCCAGAAAGATGTAAACTTGAATTCCACTTTCCCAGCTCTATGCTTACAAGATCTGTTTCTCCTACTCATACACCTATATTCACAAGATATGTAGGAACAATTGTAAGACTTTCTTTTAATATTTGGACAGTGGGGGTTGGTTACATCAGATTGCTAAAATACAGTAGCATTATGATGTCCCAAGGCAAGGAAACCAGACTAAAAGTATTGGTGTTTTTGTGTGGTTGTCACTATGACCAGGTTGTAGGGCACTCCTGAGACTCCAGGTGGTGCTGCGGTACCGCCTGGGTCATTTTTATTCGGTAACCAATAAGTTTATCTGCAGAAGTTGGTGGACTTGCTGCCTTCTCAAAGCTGAAGTAGTAGAGTGAGAAGAGTACTTCATGTGCTGTTTCTGTGGCTTTGTAGAGAACATAACTGTCCTGCATGCTAAGGTATTTATTTCTGTTTATAGCTATAGGGCAAGAAAAAGAACAGTATTTGTGTTTCGTTTTTGTTTTGTTAGCCTTACTGCTTTTCTACTAGCTGTCAATATTCTGACATATTTCTTGCTGCAGTAACTCAGACTCATTTCACTAGAGTATGAGTAACATTCCTTGTCTGCCCCTAAAATAGTAGCAAGTAAAATATAATTTGTGATTTGAATGAAATTGAAGTTATTGGATACCGATGCTATCTTGCACTGATTTAGATTGACTGTTTCTTTGCCTCAGTGTCTTTTACTAGAGTCAGGAGTTACTGAGAGTTCTGTAGAGTTGTTATTTGCTCACCTGCTTCAGAAATGAGGGAATAGAGGCAAACCATTTATTTTCTTTCTTTGAAAATTGTGTGTGTTATTCTCCCTGATACGTGTTAAAGCAAGAGAATTCCACGTATGGCACCACTGGGGAATGATAGTATTTATTTATGATCTTAATGGTATTAATATTCTTGATGTTAAAATCTGTGAAAAATACTCCAGATCTCCTATGCTAGATAAAAGCTTTGTGAAGGGTGGGAGAGTGATTTTTGAAGTTGACTTTTTGGTATGAGGGGTTTAGAGGGTGGAGGATGGAAAGGAAGACCTCTGCTGTTGTCCCTGCTACTGATTAGATGGAATGTCTTGTGTTATATTTGTATGTTTGAACCTTTGTTTATTTCATGCACCTCTTAGTTTAGGCTTGCCACAAGTTTTTTCAGAAAGAGATACATATACTTGTATGTTTACATTGTGTTTTTCTAGTGACACTGCCTATACCATCCTTTTTATATGTTGCCTGTTATTTATTTGACTGGAATCTTATCCTTAGGGATATGAAAAAAAACTGGGGTAAGTGTACAGGGATGTGACAGTAAAATACAGAAGGTTGACTGTGGTTGGGATTAATGGATGAATTAGCTTTTAAAACAGATACTGCAAGTAAAATTTCTTCATCTTGAATGTAATGGTTTATCTTGTTCTCTGCAGGAAAGAGTGCCAATCGGATGCTACTTCCAAGATCTCTGAATCTGACCCTGAGGAATTATCAGATGAAGCAAGTGCTGACACTTTCTATGGCACTTCTCCCCCTAGTACACCCCGCCAGATGAAGCGTATGTCAACAAAGCATCAGAAAAATAATGTCAGCAGACCTGCTGGCCGCTCCACTTTGAAAGGTAGGTGTCCTGTCTTGTTTTTTTTTCCTAAAATGCCTCTTGTTACCTGGTGGAGGGGTTATACAGAAGGTGGAGCTGGATACTGAGGTACAGTGAAAGAACAGAAGGCAGCTGTCATGAATTGCAACAGGGGAAGGCTCTTGGGTATTAGAAGAAAAATTTTGCTATTAGAGTGCTTAAACAATGAAGTTTACCAGAGGCATTGTTGGCTTGTGGAATCTCTATCTTTGGAGATTTCTAAAACAGAGCTGGTTAAGATCATGAGCAGGCTAAATTAGTTTCGAAATAAACCCAATTTTGAGAAGAAAGTTGGAAAACATTACTTTCAGAAGTATTTTCTAATCACTTTTTTCTGCAATTCTGTGATCTGTAGTATTGGTGTAGTTGCTTTTCTGCTCAGTTTTCATGTTCTGAAGCGCTTCACAGGCTTTTTATTGCAAAATACAATTTTTAGTGATTATTCTTTACTCTTTAATGTCAGTGAAGCACTTAAAGTGTAGTTACTTCTCCATGCTTCTGATGCTTCAGTATAAGGAGATAACAGGGGAAAACCCATACTTGATATGCATTTTTTTTCCTAATGTTGCTAAGTAATGCTACCAAATAATAAAACCTTTTAGCTTAAAGTGATTTTTTTTGTTGTTGCTGAAATTGCATGGGTGCAAAAAAGCCATTTAAGTTTGTATGTTCAATGTTTTCATACAGCTTACAACTAGGTTTTTGTGGGCTTGTTTTGTTGTTTGTTTAATATATTTTTAGACAAATAACAATGTCTGACAATTATTTGCCAGAGTTGTGGCAGCTTGACTATTGCCAGTTAATGTTTTGGAAGCAATTTTTTAAATTGCTTTGCATGAAACAAGGAAATACTAGAGTGTATAGCAAGGGTAACATTTTTGAGGTAAAATGTAGGGAAGAAAAAGGTGAATTGTTTGGGGTGAATACACTAAATTCGTTGGTTGTGTAGGGCTGTGGAATGCAAATTTATAATAAAAGAAGGGCCAGTACAAACATTTTCCAAAGCTTCTGTTTCCCTTTCATTTCATGAAGCCTCCAAATAATGTCACTGAAGAGAACATTCACCAAAATACCTCTTCCTTATATGAAAATACAGAAAAATCCTGTTACTATTGCCAGTTAACCGTAGGCATTAGAATTATTAAGCCTCTTTAACTTTGCTAAAAGGCACATTTAAAAGCCAATAAAATTCTTCTGTCGCAGCATTAACTCTATTTTAACCCTGTATATAGTAAACTTTTCTTGCTTTTGGTGATTTTTAGTTGTTTTTTCCATTATGTGCTTTAAAAAAGAGCTTGTTTCTAAACAGAGACATTGTGATACTAAAGAAATATAATGTATTATATTTCTTTGTTAGCCTTTGCTTCTGAGCACATGTGGAAGATCGATACCTTTATGAGAAACAAGGTGGTGTTGTTTATCCCTGCTTATATACTTTAAGTTTTTGGAGCAAGGTGTTTTTATTTGTGAGGGGAATGGTTCTGACTTCTGGCATGATAATATTCTTTTCTTTGTTATTATGAGTATCTTAAAATATGTTTGAGGGTTTTTTTCTGATTAATTGGCTAATGTGTGTAAAGTATCTTTTTCTGGAAAGTTTATGGTTGGTTTTTTTTTAACTTTGCCTATGTATAACATCTCAGAACAGTTATTTTATATTATGAAGAGGAAAAACAAAACCCACTCCAAAACCATGTGGAGTAGTTTGTTGTCCTTGAATGTGTATGCCTATGCTCTTACTGAGCTTGAATGTTTTACTTCAGTAAGAGAAGTCTATCAGAGGTTGATTGGCTGTAACTAATCATTATAAAAATAAATTTAAAATAACTTTTTAGATGGTTACAAATAAGATTTAAGGTATATTCATTTAGATAACTGAAAGAATTTTTGGGAATTAGGAGTTTAGCTTACTTGTGCTTCTGGTACTTGGTTGTTTAATTTCTGTCACACTGTGTTCATTGGCATACTCAAGATGAGAACTGAAGTCCTGTCTGCAAAAAAAGGTAAAGCAAGAGAAAAAGAAAAAATCCTTCGGTTTAGGGTATAGTAGTGATAACTTCTAATTATAAGACTACATTTTACTTCTATACATGCCTATTTTGTTTTATTGATATTAAACACTTTTATGCTCAACCTAAGAAAAATGGTTGGGAACTGAATTGAAATATGCTTGTTCTTGTGCTGCAGTCACATTCTTTTTTCTTTGCTTACAGAAAAGATGAGTGTGCCTTCTCAGACTTTGCATAAAGACAATGGGAAATCCATTGAGAATGTGGAGGAGCACAGCTATAAGCAAGGAAAAAAGATCAGAGATGCCCTAAGGACAACAGAACGAGATCACAAGAAAAATGTGCAGTGCTCATTTATGTTAGACTCAGTTGGTGGATCTCTGCCAAAAAAACCAATTCCAGATGTCGATCTCAATAAGCCTTACCTCAGCCTTGGCTGTAGCCATGCTAAGCTTCCAGTCTCTGTGCCCATGCCAATACCCAGAACTACACGCCAGACTTCTAGGACTGATTGCCCAGCAGACCGGTTAAAATTCTTTGAAACCCTCCGGCTTTTGTTAAAACTTACCTCAGTCTCGAAGAAAAAGGACAGGGAACAAAGAGGACAGGAAAACACCTCTTCTGTCTGGTTGAACCGATCCAATGAGCTGATCTGGCTGGAGCTGCAAGCTTGGCATGCTGGCCGGAGCATTAATGACCAAGACCTCTATCTCTATGCAGCCCGTCAAGCTATCCCCGATATTATCAATGAAATCCTCACCTTCAAAGTGGACTATGGAAACTTCTCCTCTGTAAAAAATGGAGCCAGTCTCAATGGTACTTCAGGAGAAGGAGTCTGCAAATCAACACATGGAACTAGTGCTTTGGGTTACTCAAGTTACCATGAACACCTCCATCGCCAGCGGGTCTCATTTGAGCAGGTAAAGCGAATAATGGAGCTGCTGGAGTACATAGAAGCACTTTATCCATCTCTGCAGGCGCTTCAAAAGGACTACGAAAAGTATGCTGCAAAGGACTTCCAAGACAGGGTGCAGGCACTCTGTCTATGGTTAAATATTACAAAAGACTTAAACCAGAAACTAAGGATTATGGGAACTGTATTGGGCATCAAAAATCTTTCTGACATTGGCTGGCCAGTGTTTGAAATTCCTTCTCCTCGACTGTCTAAGGACAATGATCCAGACGATGAAGACATTGATAGGGAAACAGAAGTAAAGGAATCCTCAGGAACATGCACAGAGGAAAGTGATGGTGAAGAACAAATCTCTGAGGAGAATGTTGAGGAACTTAGACAAGCCATCAAGAACAATTTTACTAATAAGCCAAATTTTGACTTTCAGGACCATTTTTCAAGGAGGCTTGATAGGCTTGAATCTGAGGATGACTCTACTTCCTGGGTTATTCCAGAATGCAGTGCTGAGGGAAGCTGCAGCCAACACTGTTTGACCTCTATTTACAGGCCGTTTGTTGATAAAGCACTGAAGCAAATGGGGTTAAGGAAACTAATTTTAAGACTGCACAAGCTAATGCATGGTTCATTGCAAAGGGCCCGTATGGCGTTGGTAAGGAGTGATCACCAGCTGGAGGTAGGTTACTAGTGTAAATGGATAACAGGAGCACCTCCTTGCTGTGTTGTTCCTAACTGTAAATGTAGGAATTGGGAACTTACGAACATTTTGGTTACTTAGTTGGTTTTTGAAAAACAGTGTATATTATGATTAGGAGTCCAGTTCTTCTTCCATGGAAATGAATCTGTTGTTTGACTGAATTTGTGTGAAGCCCAAGCTAGTTCTCTGTTCTTGTTTGTAATTGAAATGATATTTTTTGTGATAACATCTTTGTTCATTATATTTTTTAATGGCTATATCCACAAGGCAGAAAAATCACTGTAGAAAATGAGGTGCAACAGTTGCAATTGTGAGAAAAATTAGCTATGGAGGTGGTAATATTTCTTGTCTTCAAGACTGGATGTTTTTCTGCAAGACATTCTTTAGAAAAATGTCACTGTAGGTTTTTTTGGTGGTTTTTCTCATCTACACAAATGAAGTACTGTGGTGGCCCATTATGCTTGAGGAGAGATGGGATAAATGAATAGACTCAACCTTGAAATCTATGAAAACAAATAATGTTATTGTGCTCCATTCTTTAGCTGGCTTTTAGCTTAATTATTGTTTTTCTTTGGGTCATTTTATATTCGTAATTAAGAATTGACTGAGTTAATAAAACCAATGTAGGAATTAAGCAGTAACTGAAGGACTGTAGTTTCACATTGTAAGATGCAGTCACTAATTCTTTCAAGGCAGAGTATTGTTTCTTAATATAAACTATTATCTAACTTGTAGGCATTTTTATGCTAGGAAAAACTGGTGGTAAAAATTGCTCTCCTTGGTAAAGTGGCACTGAGGATTCTAGACAAAGACATCTCTTAGCCAACGTCTCCATTCTGATATAGATAGCATATGTGGTCTTCAAAATATTGCAGATCTCTTAATGTTGACTATCACGTTTGCAAAAGGAGTAAGAATTGTTGCTCTCTCTTAGAGGTTATTTTTTTAGGATGAATAAATGTATAAATATAAAGCTATTTGATTTTGAAAGTTTCTATTTGTACTGTTACTAGTTAGATATACTGTTACTGTTACTAGTGTAGATATTACTGTAGAAATGAGGCTATTAGTTGAATTTTTATTTATTCTCTAATTGGTTTCAGCTTGTGTTTTCTAAAACTTCCATTAGAAATGTGCGAACATTTCCTTAGAGTCAAGTGCCTAGAGCAAAACTTGCAAGTATCTTGTTACCGTAACCAAAAGCACCCCCAAACCATGTACACTTAGAAAGTTCAGCTTAATATATAGGTTGAAATAAAATTTTAAAAAATCAAAGTAAACAAGACATAATATGGGGGTATTGAAAATGGACTTTGAATCTGTTTTTGGAACTGCTAAATACTTCAAAAGCTATTACTGCATAAGGGTTTTTAAAACAAGTTAATGAAACATTAAGTAGCTAGAGTTTTTGCTGCAGCTTCACAGAATTAAACTTCCTGGTAATGTAGTGTTGGATGACTCGTATAAGATGTAAGGTTAATCTTTTCTCTCTTCTCTACGCTTCTAACTACTTTGAATGTTCATTTTCAGTAATTATTACCTTTTCTTTGGAATATTATTCTCTTCCAAGAAATGTTTTTTGTAAAGGTGAATGTTGTAAATTGTAGACTTCTTTCCTGTACCAACATTTAAAGGACGTTATCAGAAAAAAAACACAAACAACTCTTTGTCAGAGTTGTGGTATTTACTGCAGCAAAAGATGACTTTATACTAAAATGGAGGAGATGGGTTTCAATTGCTTGGCCTTTGCACCTGACAGTACTTTGAATGCAGTGTCTTTTTTTTTTTTTTAGTGCAGTTCAGTTTGGTATTTGAATGCAGACAGAATTGTTAGTATTCTGTTAATCTTTATTGTTTTTGTTACTTGAATCTGTGTTTGTGTATACTTCTAAGTCTCTGGATATACTTTTGTTTCTGTTGTTGCTTAAATGGTGTCTAAAACACATCTCAAATGTGCTTTCTTGATTCTTCCACTGTATACATTTTAATGCTCATTTCATCCTGAATATGTGTAAATCTTTATACAAATTCCTGGTCTTAAAGTTTTCTAAAACATGTTTGATTTCACTTTAGGCTCTGATACTTTAACAAGGCTCTAGGCATTATAGAGTCCATTCTGTATAGAAGTTTTACAATTTCATTCTTGGTGAAGAGGGATAATATTTCTAACTTTAGCGTATGAAATCGGACGTTATTTTAATAGAACGTATTTAAGCTTGTGTACTCTGTTTATTCAACTGACTGCAATTTTGAGTGTGGTTTTTTATATGCTCTCAATAAATGGCTTAGAGTTTTTCTTGAGGTTTTTATAAGAAGTATTTGAAACATTTCAGATTGGGCCTGCAGAAGATTAAGATTAGTCAGATTGAGCAATAGAAGTTTAGGCATCTAGTACTAAGCCCTTATGTCATTTACTGTTATCCTTTGTAACAGTATCCTTGATATCCTTGATGCTAGAAAAAGATATTACAAATTTATTCAATTTGGCTGTGTAATTCTTGCTCATAGACTAGTTCTTTAATATTTTTATACGAACTGAATTTCCCCAAACTATATTTACATCACCATGAGGACTGTACTTAAGGTTTTTTGTTGTACTGTGGAAGTGTAGTATTTTCATGATCTGTTTGTTAATGAAAACTTATTGTATAAAAGTCTTTAGCTCTGATGCTATTCTGGTGCTATATGTTCCTTCTAAAGAGAGTAAAAATAAGACATTAACATTTAATCTAAGAAGATATGTTTGTAAATATGTGTTTTAATTTTCTGCTAGATTATGAGCTTAAAAGGTTTTTTTTAAAACTTTTTAGGCAGTAGTTTTATCATTATCTTACTGTAATTACTGGTAATGTTTTTCTCCCTTTTGTAGTGGTGTTATTTAAATTTGGCTGAAGAAAAACCTAGGAAATGCTTGGCTGAAGAAAAACCTAGAAAATGTTTATATATGAATGAAGGATATTCAGATGTCATTGTTAGTAGCTGAGAAACGAGAATAAGAACAAAACAAACCTAATCTGAAACAGATCTTATCCTTAAATGATGACTAGTGTGTTGCTGTCTTTAGGAGCTGCACATTCTGCAGTCCAACTTTTCTTTCAAAATTAAACCCCAGAGTACTTCCATGTACAGCCTTGCTTAGAATGTTATCACAAGGTATATAGCTTAGGTTTCTAGAATGTTTATTTCATAGTCTCTATTTCTCTAGAGTCTCATAGAGTCTCTAATTATTTTCTCTAATTAGAAAAGTAATTTTATTTAAATGGAATCTTAATTTAAATGAAAAATAAGTCTGTTATTTAAAAAAAACCCAAAAATCCCCAAAGCAACAAACCAGCTTGCTCTCTGTATTTCATCTTCCTTTTTTAAACAGTTTAAATTAAAAAGCTACCAAAATTCAGAAGTTACTTTTTCAGTACTTTGGCTTAGTTTAGCTAGTGACATTTTATTGAATATTTATTTGAATATTGCATTCATTTACAATGTGGAGTTTTATGTTAATATATGCATTATGTATTTGAAAAGGAATAAGGTTATATACCTGATGTAGCTTAGTATACACTTGTTTCTGTAGATAATGCCATAACAGAAACATAAAGTAAGTGGTTTTGTTCATTCCAAAGGGTCAATAGTTGTTTTTCCAGAGACTGATGATCCTTAAAAAAAAAGTTAACATTAAAAATCTCCCAATGATATAAACTTGAAACTTGAGCGGTTGACTTGCCAGCTAGTAGACTATTACCTTTTAAAAACATACTTCTGTGCATGCTATTTTAAAAAAATACAAAATCCTAAAGACTTTTAAGGTTCCTTTTCATGATATCCATTTTTTGTTACAGTTTTCAGAATTTCCAGATCCCATGTTGTGTTCCGATTATGTGCAGTTACTAAATTTCCCACCTTGTTGTGAGCAAAAATGCAGTGCTGTATCATGGGAGGAGTTGAAATCCATGGATTTGCCATCTTTTGAACCGGCATTCTTGGTTCTCTGCCGGGTCCTCCTCAATGTTATCCATGAATGTCTCAAGCTGAGGTTGGAGCAAAGACCTGCTGGGGAACCATCTCTTTTGAGTATTAAACAGGTTTGCGTCAATTTCTTTTTTAATGTGTATTTCCTGTTTGAAATATTTTGTCATTTCATTATGGTATGGTGTCAGTTTAAAGAGGATTAGTGTAAGAAATTACAATGTATAATTATGTACTAAGTTTTGTAAATAGTCTTGTATTTCATATGGAGATCTGCTTTTTGCATAATAAATAACTAGTCATGTGTAGCTCTCTGATTTAGGCTTCCATATCAAAACTAGTGATTAAAAACATTATTAGCCAACAAAAGTAGACAGTATTGGTTCCATTTGCATTATAAGCTATATAATCTTCTCTAGCATATCTTCTTCTGTTTGGGTTTCTTAGGCAATATAAGTAGTTTTAAGGGTCTGTGTTGCTCTTTTTTCTTTGATTTGATTTTTTCTCTTGTGAATGTAAGACATCTGCTAACATACAGTAGTGGCATAGTGAAAGTTGAGAAGAAAAATGAAATAAAAAAAATCTTCCCCAGCCTATTGTATTATTTTCTGTGGACAGTGACTCAAGACTGTCAGTCTTGTCACTGGTTGAGAGTATTGTATAACGATTTATTTTCTGGAGGCTGTCAGGTACAATGAAGGCTGTTTAGATCAGTGTCAGGACCTAATCAATTCATCTGATGTCCCTGCATCCTGTCAGGCATACCCAAATTGGGGTTTTATCAGATGATCTCTAGGAGTAAACATCTAAAAAAGCTCTTAGACTAATTATGATCTCACATTCCCTTTATTTTCTCATCCTAAATCCATTGCTTTGTTACTCTGTGGTCCCAAATAAATTTGTCTTCTCTTCCTTCCTGCCCTATGCTCTCCCTTGTTCTCCCCATTGATTGAAGCCTACAATTTCAGCCTTAACAGTCGCAGAGCAATCTACTGCATAGCATACTCTGGTATTAAGAACAGTATACCCTTCAGAGATGGGGGTGATTTTGTTTTTTTTCCCCCCTAAACATTTTGTGTGCTCCTTCTGGACTCTAAGTTAAGTAAAAACTACACTTTCTTCCTGGAAAACAATGTGTTTGTACCAGACTGTTATGGCTTTACTAATGACATTGAAAAAATTAATTCAACTCAGCAAATGCTTCCTGTCCCGCACAATATTTCTGAACAGGCAAAGAAGCTGTGGAGGATGTTTTGCAAATAGATCTGTTTGTTTTCTGAAGAATTATAATTCCTAAAACCTTCAGCAAGCTGAAAAGAAGAATCCAGGATTCTCTGTTATTCTGCAAGTTCACAGAGTATTACAGAATTACAGAGAAGACTGGATTAGAGATATTCTGGTCCAACCTTCTGAAAGCTGGGTCCTACAATTAGATTGATCCCCAAATTAGGTTTTTTTATTATCATATCAGAGCAGTGCCAGCAGGTTGAGGGAAGTGATCCTGCCCCTCTACTCAAGCCCTAGTGAGGTGCATCAGGACTGCTGTGTCCAGTTCTGAGCTCCTCAGCACAAGAGAGATGTAGAGCTCCTGGACTGGGTCCAGTGGAGGACAAAGATGATTAGGGGCTTGAAACATCTCTCCTGTGTGGAAAGGCTGGAGGAGTTTGGCCTGTTCAGCCATGAGAAGAGACAGCCGAGAGGGGACCTCATCAATGTCCTGCATCACACTCTGTAGCCCTCAGAAGCTGACCATCTGAAATATGATCAACTCGCGTATCTTCAGTCATGCTGCTCTCCTGGCCAGTGGGCAGGGATGCAGAACTTGTACACAACTCAAGACAGCTGGGCCATCTTAAGTGCAGACATAAGATTTTTTAGTTCTTTCAAGGTATTATTCAGGAAGGAGAGCTGGTGCTGCAGCACAGCGTTCTGGAAGTGGCACTGTTTCATTTCCTTCTGTAAGATGGTCTTACCATCTTGATTGTTCTTTGTATGCAAGAAGCACAGCAGAGTCTGTTTTTTGTAGTGATTGTCATAGAGAATCTTATTTGAGGCACTAAGACCTATGTGTCTCTTGCTTTTTGGTACCATTTGAATTATGTAGCAGTACTGTGTGGATATATCAGGTATGGTAGTCTTGTTACTTAACTTTTTCAAGGTGACATTAAATTTTTGTATTACTAGGAAGTCAGTTGTATTAAAAAATTAATACAATTTTCAATAAAAAGTATATACACAAAAAAAACTAACACAGATTTTATGCCTCTTACAATATGCCTTTTCTCCTGTCCTTTCTTGCTACCTTCCTCCTTTTTGTCCATGTTTCACTTTCAGTACTAGCTTTTGTAATCCTGATAATCCTATGTTATTGGAGAGAGCTGTTCTCTTTTAATGGCCGTTTAGTACCTGAACAGTTCAAGATGGTTCTCAAATTCAGCATTTGTGTTGAGAGGTGGACATGTGTATGTGCATGTGGATTATTTCTTTTTGGTTGTTAAATATGGTATTTTCTTGCCCTGCCTGCTTTGAGAAAATAATTTATTGTATAAACTACCTAAACAAAAAGCAACCCATCAAACCAATAATAGTGATAATATTTTTAGTTTAAGCTGAGTATTCTTTCATGTGCTCATTATGCACCAAAATTATGTTTGGCCGCTGCCTCGTGAATTTCAGTTTCGAAAGTTGACACTAAGATTAGCTCTACTTGTTTTTTGTAAATCCTGTATTCTGTTACTCAATAGCATACCCCTGTAGAAAAGTATTATTTAAATAAACTCAATTTTTAATGAAACTTTTCAAGTTTATTTTGGAATGGACGTGCATTGAAGGGAAAAAAAAAACCCATAGGTTAACAGAAAGTACACTGGATGTGACTGAGTGAAGAAGGAATTAATTTAAAGTATATGACATGTTAGGGATATAAAAGTGTCCAGTTGGCTTTCCACGTTATAAAAAATTACTTTTTTTTAACCCCTTTTCACCTAACTTGGTAAATTTTAAACTGTAGACTATTATCCTTGTTTCCTCTGCACATCAAGGAACACAGTATAAGGTGTTCTGGCCTGTAAAGGTTTCCAGAGACTCTTGTCATACTACTAGCATTCTTGTTCTGCTTTTGTGCTATTACAATTTCTCATACATTGAGTCCACTATGTTGATATATTACTTTGCCAGGAGAGCCATTATAGAAGATTTTAAAAAGCATATTAATCAGTCAGCAATTCCATCCCCTCAGAAAAAAAATCAGGGTTTGTCAAACCTGAAGACCAATGATGGTGATCTCAGAATACACACTTAGCACTTGAAGGGCCTCTGAAAGAAAGGCATTAGCATGTTCACGCAGGTTTGAAATGATCCTTGCTCCTTGTGTGCTCCTGTACCTGTGGTTGTGCATGTCTCTTGAAATAGATAAAAGACTTTCAGGGAGAGGTGACAGCTCTTCCAAAGGCACCCCCTTCTGCAGTTGAAAAGGGAACTTTCCTCATGTTAGCTTTGCCCAGGGAAGCACAAAAACCCACTAATTGTTTTCAGTCCAATATGGATTTTGGAACTGAGGGCACCTGCCCAGGAGATTGACAGTGAATTCACTGTAGTAAAACATTTCTCTAAGCATATGCTAAACACATTGCGTATTTTGCCTGACTTGCTACCATTGAAAGTGGTGATTTCGTGACTGTGAGGTCTTTTGCCCCTTTCTAAACTAATTATCCAGTAAGCTGCTTGCTGTGGCATTGTGCAGGGAGTGTCTGAAACATCTGCCTCCATCATCATTTCTATTGATGTGGCAAATAATGGGATTGCAATAAATCCTGAAAAACTAGTGACATCTTTCTTGCAGATGTGTAGAGCAACTGTATTTGTTTCAAAAAGCTGTAGAAATTATTTAGTGGCAAACTAACATATTGAGACAAACTGGGCTGACAAGGGGTGAATTTAGAGTAATGTCTTGACTGATGGCAGTTTTGGGGTTTTTCTCTTGTAGCTAGTGAGAGAGTGTAAAGAAGTTCTGAAGGGTGGACTCTTAATGAAGCAATATTACCAGTTCATGTTACGGGAAGTGTTAGATGATTTACAAAAGATTGATTGCAACATTGATTCTTTTGAAGAGGATTTGCATAAAATGTTAATGGTAAGCTTCAAAAACGAGTGTTCAAGTAAGTGTATTGATCTGAATACTGCTAACAGAAATCTGTTAACCCTTTTAGGGATGTTGCCTTTTTTTTTTTTTCTACTTTGATACAATTTTATTGTTTTAATGGACTTGTAAAGGTAACACAGAAGCCAGTGCTGTTTTAGCAATACTGGGTTTTGTTCTGTGATACAGTATACTTGAAAATTGCCTGTATTTACCAAAAGTGGTTCATATATAGAACTTGAAATTCCATAAGTTTGAACTAAGCTTTTAATAATCTTTTTAATATTGAATAAAGTGTTATTTTTGACTAGCACAATATCTTCGTGTATTGGCATTGCATTAGTGCATAATTGATGCCTTAGTTTTAATGTGTATTCATTGCTGCAATTAGCTAAAACAGTCTTTTTAAGAAAAACACTTGGCCTCTGAAATATAAGTGTTGGAACTAGATGATTCCTAAGGTCCCTTTCAGCCCAAAAAATTCCATGATTCTATGATCTTGGCATTTTGACAGTGTAGTCTGATAATACCTGAAACCAATAGAAAGTATCTTAACCATTTTTGAGGAGAAATGTTATGGATTATTGAACTGAAACAAAAGGTAATTTTTTGCATTTGTTATAATCCTGAACAGCAGATGGTTAAAGAAAAATTGAACTTACCTGATTTTTTTTATATTGGTTTAAAACAATAGTTGTTAAATAAAGATGAGAGATAAGACTTGATATAAAGGAACACCAAGTGTAATGTAGAATCTCAGAAACCTCAGAAATCTCAGAAATCATGGCACAGGAGGATATGTTCAGATAAAACCTTTTGACATAATCCAGTTAATAAAACGTTTAGAGACTGTGTTCAGCAGTTTAACTTTAAAAGCTCTGGCTACTGTGTGTATTCACTACTATAATGGTAAATAGCAGCACAGCAAGCAAGGTGGTCAATATTTACAGAAAGGCATTGTGAAGACATAGAATTTATTACTTGCTGAGCCATAAATTGCACCTTTTATGTGAAAACATGGATCTCATTTTCAATTGGAGCAAATGAAAATTACTGTACAAGTACCTTCTAAAAATTCTATAATACTGAGTTTTTCTGTTGATTTGAGAAGTTCTAGTCCTTAACACCTTATGTAGCAATTTCTGTTCAAATTATCTGTTTCCTTGTTAAGGTTTACTTTGATTATATGCGAAGCTGGATCCAAATGCTGCAGCAGTTACCTCAAGCATCTCATAGTTTAAAAAATCTGTTAGAGGAAGAATGGAATTTCACCAAAGAAATAACTCCTTATATAAGAGGAGGTGAAGCTCAAGCTGGAAAACTATTTTGGTAGGTTTTATTTAATTCCTCTGCTTATGGTGTTGTTTTATATCAGAGGGGTATTCAAGTCAGCAGTTGTTTGGGGTTCCCAGATGGGCCTTCTTGAGATGTCATTAAGCAGCTGTTAGTCTTTGTGAATGTATGGATTATTGCAGTGGCTGTATTTGTAGAATGCAGTAGGTGCAGGTGGCTTCTGTGGGCCCCAAGATGCTCCTTGTTTCTGTACATGGACTTGTAAACAGCTCTCTTGCACTAAGAAGGAAGAAGTATAAGATACCATGCTACCTCAATAAGACTCCGAAATTCCACCCTTTCTGTTGCTACAGTGATATTGCAGGAATGCTGCTGAAGTCTACAGGAATATTTTTAGATTCTGGACTGCAAGACAGTTGTGATGAATTTTGGGCCAGTGCCGATGACAGTACTGCATCAGATGAAATCAGGTATTAAACCTTTTGGCTTGATAATAACAGAACACTTACATATATTTCTCTACCTCTGAAAGCTGCATAATGTATTTTATTCCTTAGAATCCAAGCTTGGTAAATGCAAGGCTCCATGGACTGTATCACTTTCTTTCTGTGTGCAGTAGTAATGAATCATCATTTTGTTTTTTTGAAGCCTAGTAACCTTCTCTTTAGTTCAGGCTCTGAGAGGTTTTCATGTAATGATATTTGAATTAGATTTTTATATTCTTACAAAAGATGTGCCTACGCAAATTCAATTTATATGTCAGCTGCTTGCAAATATTTATGGTCTTCTTACTAACATATATGTAAATAATTATTTTCTAATGGCTGTGTAAGTGTAATATGATTTATTAAAACATTGTCATTTCATTTCTACCAATGTTTCAGGAGGTCTGTTATAGAGACCAGCCGAGCACTGAAAGAGCTGTTCCATGAAGCTAGAGAAAGGGCCTCCAAAGCTCTTGGTTTTGCTAAAATGCTGAGGAAGGTAAGTTAACAGAGTCTTCTCTTACTTACATGCTTTAAAGAAATTTAGTCTGAAAGCATATTCCTTTGTTTTGTCATTATTTGTAGGACCTTGAAATAGCAGCAGAATTTGCATTGTCAGCCCCTGTGCGAGATCTTCTGAATGCTCTGAAAACAAAAGAGTATGTGAAGGTAAATTCACATAGGTAATAAAGTTTAGAGGCATGAAAGTGAACTGAGTATGCTAAGCAAAATGTCAAATATTGGCATGCTTTAGTGTTTTAATGGGACATTTATATTTCAACATTTAAAGTGTTGTGTATTTAATATTGAATTGTGGTAGCCAAATTCTGTTCTTGGGCTTGTATGAGTGAGAATGCTAGTCTGTGTTTTGGGAAATCAGTGTCTTAATTCCTTTTTTTTCTAAAGATTTTATTTGTGACTGAGGAAAAACCTTTCTGTTTAATAATGCTTAGCAGTGAGTGCTATGAAACAAATGCTTTCAAATCTATTAGGTAAATGGATACATGTTTGAGTAGATAATCTCAGACTATAGACTTCTGTTTTGCTTTTATAAAGCAACAGTATTATAGTGGAGGTCTGCTTTAGCAAGCCTCCTTGAGAGTACTAAGGACATGAGAAATACAGGGACTCTGTTCTGTTCCAGAGTAACTGTTGCTGGAAAACTGTTGCACTGCAGAAGTAAGTTAAGATCTTGGTGCTCTAAGTTTACTGCAATGTAAAGTCCCACATTTGTGGATTTTGCAAAATTCCTTAAAAATTCAGCTTCGGCAGTTCAAATGTGTTTGGATTTGCTGTTCTTTTTTGTCCTTCCATGCATTTAATATATATTTTGCAGTTGGGAAATAACATACAAACTTTTTCATTACATGATTCCTGTTAGATTTATGTAAATGTTTGCTAAATACAGAACTTTGTTGAAGAGGACACAAACAAATTCACAGGAGAGAAGTTCATAAGGGATTGTAAATACATGAATAAAGCAACTGGCTTAGCAGGGCCCTGGTCTGTGAATTGTTTGAGTTGGAAAATAGCCAGGGAAATCAGTATATGTTTATTTCTAAAAAATATTGTCCCCCAGGTATGTAGTCTTGGCTACTTCAAGACACCATATTAGTTTTAGTAGACTTTTTAAAGATTGTCTCTTTTTCTAACATACATTTCTGGAAGAAAAAATTGTGTCTTGAGTTTGACACATCTGTTATACATAGGTTAAATGACACACATTTTGATAATGAACACTTTATATACTGGCCCTCTAATATCATGTAGGGAGCTTAAATTTCAAACAGCCTTTTCAGGCAGATGCTCATTAGTTTTGGGAATTTAATTTAGCTTTTAGTAACACCCATCTAGTATTTTGCGTTGACCTACAGATTATAGTTCTTTTAGTTATAAAATATGTCTGCCTAATGGTAGAAGTGCTGAGTGCAGTGTTTTGTCTTAGCTTGATAATATCACACTCTGAAAAGAGAGAATTTAACTGCACCGTGAGTTACCTCATGTCAGGTCAAAATACTGGTTATTTTACAGTTTGCTTCTGATGCCTAACTTGGTTGAAGTATTGCTACCAATGTGACAGATATAATTGGAAATAGTTTTTAAGTAGTAGCAGTAGTATTTTATTAAAAGAGAATGCTCTAACTGGACTTATTCTGGCTTTTATGAAAGTAGAAGAATAATGTATACTTTTTTAGACAGATTTTTGTTTACTTGTTGTCTTTTGTAGTCATTGAGAAATTTATGAATTCTGAAGGAATTTTTCTTTTAATACTCCACTCTTTGATGACTAATTTACTTCTTAAAATATGTGTATATATATTATATACTCGTGTATGCATACATATATAGTATATACGTGAAACTGGACTTCTTGTGTAACAAAATTCCTTTAGAAGAATATGTAGAAGGATTAACTTGAAGTACATAGAAAGATCCACTGGTGATCCAGTGGATTTCTAAAGAAATAATTTATAATGCATTTTGACTTCCAGTGCAAAAATAGCTGAAGGTATCGTTTTACTGTATATTGTACAGCCCATTATTATGGAGATTCTTCCTGTTGCTTAAATGATGCTACCTATTTTATCTTTTTTATTTGTCATACTGACAATGAGATTCACTCATTCAGTGTATTTCTTTTCTGCAGGTACAAATTCCTGGACTCGAGAGTTTACAAGTATTTGTACCAGGCAGTATTGCAGGGGAAAAGGCCGTGATTCTGCAGCTCCTCAATGCAGCTGCTGGGAAGGATTGCTCCAAGGATTCAGATGAGCTTACATATGAGGCCTACTTGCTAATGACCAAACACAGTAATAAAGACCATGAATTAGATGACAGCTGGAGTGTGTGGGAGGGTCAGCCGGTCAAAGTAGTGCCACAGGTAGAAACCGTTGATACACTGCGCACCATGCAGGTGGGTGTGGTCTTATTCCCCCACTGTATGTTACCTCTGCACTTCTATGAATGCTTATTCTATCAGATTAACTGGAGTGATTCAAGTGAAGTTTGTGTCCTTTTATAGGTAATAAAAAGTTAAATTCAGGAATAAGTTTGATCCTTTCTTGTGTTAAATGCAAATATTAAATGGATTGTAGCATTTACTGGCAGGATCAGTCTCTACAAATGTACCTTTTTCAGAGTTGTACTTGTATAATAGTATTAAAAAAAAGAGATACTTTTAATATCTAATTGGGTGTTCAGAAGTGCTTGAAAGACTTGAAAACAGAACATTTCATTAAGAAATCATCAGTCTCCAAGAACATGTAATGGTTCTGTGCTTTCCACACACTGAGGCATGAAACCAGTTACTCTTATTCTTGGATGAATTGTGACATTTAATGTTAAATTTCTCTGGAAGTCACTAGATGTTCAACAGTTCTGCAGGAAGAAATGTTTCCAGTCATACTTTCCTTCTTCCCAAGCCAACAGGGTTTCTCTGCCAGCAGTTCTGCTGCATTCTGACAGCTGGGCCAGTTCTGTGCCCCTCGTGTTCTCATATCCTTAGTGTTAAGCTATGTGAATTTTTCTTTTGGTGTGTCATGCAGTTCCTTGGATCCCTACCGTAAATGGGCTGTACTGTCCACGAAGAGAGTGACTTTCCACGTCCCTGTGCCTGACCTTTGGCATTCAGAGGGTTCTAGCAATTACAGGCAGTTGAAAAAGTCACTCGCTCTACATACTGCTGCTTTTAATGTGCAAACGTGTTTTTTCTTGTTTGCCTGTTGTTCCAATTTACGAATAACAAAACAGCCTTTGATTAAGTGCTTAGAAGTTCTTTGGACTTCTATCAAAATTAGTATTTCATTCAGAAAATGAAAGCAGCAATAGATGAAAATTGGTTTGCAAATGGTTTCTTCCATATGTAAGTGTACATAAAACACTATGCATGTGTGTTTATATGTCTATAACACTTTTTTTTTTAAATCCAGGATTGGAAGGTTAGGAAATAAAAAGTCCTTCAGAAAGATTCTGTCTTTAAAAAATGCATTTTGATTGCAAACTAGAGAAAATGTAAGGTGTCAGTTAAATACTCATCAAATGTAAGAATCTCATCAATACTTAAAGAATTTTGAGCAAGAAATTATTCTTTGGGGAGGAGATACTGAAAATCAGGATGAAGTAGGTCTTGATTTATGAGTAACTTGTTGCAGATGCATTGTCTGTAGTTTGAAATCAGCAGAGCTTAGTATGGCAGCACCATCTGTGACTGTATGCTTTTATAGACTTGTGCAATATCAGAGTTCTGGTTTCCAAAACATATCATATATTGATAATTTTCAAATTTTGAGCAAATACTATGTGTTAAATCTGTGTTTTTTCCTATTCAATAGTGGGCTTTTGTCCTGAAGTATGCTGTGTTTCTTGGATAAAACCTCTTTGTTTATGTGATGGTTGTTATTTCCATCTGCTTTGAAAAAATATAATTATTTTTGCTTAGCTGTTGCTTTTTTTATGTATGGCTAGTCGGAAGGTAATTTAATGTAGAGTTTCCCATATTTTCCAGAAGTGAATAGGGCCATATTCCCCATGACAACTTTCTGTGGCATTTACTCTAATGGAACTCTGCCACTAAATGAGAGTTTTAGTTGCCAGCATCAAGCTTTTCTGTGTGAATTTAGATTTTAATGAATAGTGATTAGAGGTCTTTCATATATTAGAATTTAAAAAATAACTGATTGGAAACTGGTGATATTGGATATATTTTTACGGAGAGGATTTTCTTTACAAGAAGTAGTGTCTTGTATTCTAGGTTGATAACCTCCTCCTTGTAGTCATTCAGTCTGCCCACCTTGTGAGTCAGAGAAAAGCTTTCCAGCAGTCTATTGAAGGGCTCATATCTCTGCACCAGGAACAGACATCCAGCCAACCAATCATTGCCAAAGCTCTACAGCAGCTAAAGGTAAGCAGGTTTGGAGATTATTTATCAAAACTGATGGTGCTTTGCTCATTGGTAAGTAAAAAAGTGGATGAAGATTTGATTGCAAAGCTCATGTCATATTCTGCAATTTTAAGTTATGTGGTCGTCCTCTATGGACTTTACTTCCAGTACTATTTTCACTCTGTTTTTGCAAATGACTTGTGGGTGTGTTTTTGAGCTATATTGGTGTAATAATTTCTGCATTGGGTAATTGGGAAATAAGCCCATAATGCAGATGAAATACCATAGCAACAGAGTGAATACCTCTTTGGGTGGCAGCAATATTCAATTGAAAGAAAGTGTATGATTTTCTAAAATCAAGCTCTGTCAAAATCAGTGATCTGCAACAAGCAACTTTTCTTCCTGTATTTGAAAATGCAAAAGTGGGTGGTCTCTCTGTCTGTTTTCTCTTGGATTTGGTGTAGGTTTTTAAATCTTTCTTTGCTTCTTTTGTGCATGTGGTGTGGGATTTTCTTGTTTGTTTGCTTTGCTTTTGTTTGATGAGTGTTTTCTTTGATGGGTTTTGTTTGTTTGTTTGTTTGTGAGGCTTTAAGTGGCTGTATCCAGTCCCTGCATTCAATAGAGGCTGTGTCCAGATACCAAGGTGAAAATAGAACCAAAAGCTTGGTCACGCTATAGATAGTAGAACTCATTTTCTCCTTTCTTGTCTGTCTGGTTTTGGTTGGATGTTTTTGTTTGTTTTGTGGTTTTTTTATTGGTTCCCCGCTCACCCTTTTGCTGTCTTTGTTTTTAAAGTTAATCACATGCAAGCGAACTTTATTATAATACTTGAGTTAATTACAGGACTTGCTTCATGCAGCTGCTGGAAAATGTTTGTTTTTTCAAGACTGAATGAATTTTTGTGGCATTATAGTACCTTTTCATTTAAAATAATTTAATTGTTAGATTCATGTTTGCCTTATATTCTACAGTTGACAAGACTAAGTAATATTTTGCTACTCCCCACCCTTTTTCTTGTTACATAGAATGATGCATTACAGCTATGCAATAAGATAAGCAGTGCCATTGATAGAGTTGATCACATGTTCACATCTGAGTTTGATGCCGAAGTTGATGAATCTGAATCTGCCACTTTGCAGCAATACTACCGGGAAGCCATGATTCAGGGTTATAATTTTGGGTTTGAGGTAAGGAAACAAAAACCAATTGAAATTTCTGGTTTTGCATTGGTGCAAATAATTTGTGGAAATACAAAGAATTTATGGAACTATTGAATTATTTAGGTTGGAAAGGACCTTTAGCATAATCAATCCCAACTGTTAACTCTGTTAACTGTTAACCACCAGGGCCACCACTGAACCATGTCTACATCTACACATCTTTTAAGTAACTTCAGGGATGGGGACTCAACCACTTCCTGTGGCCTGTTCTAATGCCTGACCACTCTCCCAGTGAAGAACATGTTCCTAATATCCAATCTAAACCTCCTCTGGCTCAATTTAAGGCTGTTTTCTCTTGTCCAACATTTTTTACTTGGGAGAAGATGCTGACACCCACCTCACTATAACCTTCTTTCAGATAGTTGTAGAAAACAATAAAGGTGCACCTGAGCCTCCTTTTCTCCAGGGTAAACAACCCCAGCTCCCTGAGCCACTCCTCACAAAACTTGAACTCCAGCTTTGTTGAGCTTCCCTGGACTTGCTCCAACACCTCAATGTCTTTCTTGTAGTGAAAGGCCCAATACAGTGTTTGAGGTGCAACCTCAGCAGTGCCCAGTACCATTACTGCCCCAGTCCTGCTGGCCACACTATTGCTGATAGAAGCCAGGATACCACTGGCCTTCTTGGCCCCCTGGGCACACACTGGATAATGTCCAGCCAGTTGTCAGCCAGCACCCTCAAGTCTTTTTACCCCAGGCAACTTTCCAGCCACTCTTCCCCCAGCTTGTAGTGCTACATGGGATTGTTGTGACCCAGGTGCCAGGACCTGGCATGTGGCCATGTTGAACCTCACACCACTGGCTTTGGTCCAGCAATCCAGCCTGTCCAGATCCCTCTGCAGGGCCTTCTTGCCCTCCAGCAGATCAACACTCCCACTCAACTTGGTGTTGACTGAGG
Source organism: Anomalospiza imberbis (assembly GCF_031753505.1). Classification (NCBI taxonomy): domain Eukaryota; kingdom Metazoa; phylum Chordata; class Aves; order Passeriformes; family Viduidae; genus Anomalospiza; species Anomalospiza imberbis. The sequence continues at coordinate 77,716,651 of NC_089683.1, read as the reverse complement.
ATGCCTTTGATCCTCTGCTCCAGATCATTGATAAAGACATAAAACAGGACTGGACCCAAAACTGAGTCCTGGGGAACCCCAAAAGTGACCAGCTGCCAACAGGGTGTAGCACCACTCCTTAGGCCTGGCCAGTTTTTTACACAGCAAACAGTGAACCTCTGTCCAGACCATGAGCAGCCAGCTTCTGCAGAAGAATACTGTGGAAAACAATGTCAAAAGCTTTACTAAAATATAGGTAGATGACATCCACAACCTTTACCCGATCTGCTAAGTGGCTCACCTTCTCATATAGTGAAGTCAGGTCAGTCAAGTACGACCTGCTTTTCACAAACACATGCTGGCTGGGTCTAATCTCCTGGTTGTCCTGTAGATCCATAACCTTCAGACTGACAGGTCTGTTGTTTTCTGGATTCTCCTTGCAGTCCTTCATGTAGATGGGCCTCACATTTGGTAATTTGTAGTGAACTGTGACTTCCCAGTTTTAGCAGAATGTCATAAAAAATGTGTTGCCTCAGAAATTTTACTTGAGAATAATTGAAAAGCAACAGATGAATCTGATAAATCTGTTAAATTAGCAATGTCTGGAAATCTGAAAAGCTTTTAAGAACTTCATGATTTCAGGTATAGTCTTGTAAGCTCTGCTGCTTGGCAGCATTTTAGATGATATTGAAATCATTAAGGTTGGAAAAGACCTCCAAAATCAAGTCCAAACTTCAACTGAGTGCCACCATGCTCACTGAACCATATCACAAAGGCCCATATTTACTCATTTTTATAATACTTCCAAGGCTGGTCACTCCACCACCGTATGGTTTAACTTACCTTCTCACCATTTTTCAGCCTAGAATAGCATAATACTGTAACATGAGACATTCCTTCAGAGTTTGTGATAGTTCTTTGATGCAGCACGAGCTTTTGAGTGCTTGCATTAGAGTGCAGGCATTCAAAATGTTATGTTCAGATGTTTTAACTGTTTTGCTATTTGATTCCTCTGGGCTTTGTAAATTTTTTAAAGATTGTGTCATATCCTAATGTACTTCTAGGATAGTCTTATAAGAAATAGCTGGTATTTGTTTGATTTTTAAATGTACATAGATAGCTTTTTTATCCCCTAATGTTACTGCAATATAACTAAAAATAAACACTACTTTGCAGTTCAATCTCTAGTTACAGAAATAAGTGTTTATGTAGGATGTTTCTTCAATGATGTGTACACTGTAAAACATCAGCACGTGCCTGATGCACACAGAAAAATACAGTGTGGCTCAGTACTGCCTCTCACTGTATTATATTTTGTATCATATTTTCTTGATTAATTTTTTGTCTATAAGTAGGCAACTGCTTGCATAAAATAATTTTGTCTAAGAATAGAATGTGACTGTTACCATACTGTAGAGTTTTGTTAGCTTGCAAATACTCCAGTGGATATTGTTCTTCTTATTAATATGTGAAAAGTAATCTTTAGTTTCTTTCAGTACCATAAAGAAGTTGTTCGTCTGATGTCTGGAGAATTCAGGCAGAAAATTGGAGACAAATATATCAACTTTGCCAGAAAATGGATGAATTATGTGCTCACAAAATGTGAGAGTGGCCGAGGCACTCGACCCAGGTAACAGGCAACTTGTTACTGCCATGGTAGTTTTTGGTAGAGATGAAGGGTTGGGCTCAAAAAAATTAGAGTAAATGAAGTGATGTCTGGCTGGTGGCCAGTCACTAGGGTGTTCCTTGGGGCTCAATTTTAGGGCCAGTTTTTTTCAATGTTTTTATAAGTGACCTGGATACAGGGGTTGTGTACATACTAAGTAAGTTTGCCATACTAAATTAGGAGAAGACATTCATTTTCTCAAGGAAACAGAGATTGTACAGAGAGAACTTGATAGATTCTGAGGGCTGGACAATAACCAACCTTATAAAATTTAACAAGGACAAGTGCCAGATTTTGCACTGGCGTGCTGTAACTCTGGGTATCCCTATAGATGAGAGGCCAAGAGATTGGAGTGTAGCCATTCAGAAAGGGACCAGAAAAGGACCTCGGGGTTCTTGTTGATTGTAAGCTTTGAGTCAGCGATGTGCCCAGGTGGTGAAAAGGGCCAGCTATATCCTGGGGTGCCTTAGGCACAACAGATCTAATCAGCTGGGTGGAGTGATTGTACCACTGTGTTTAGCATTGGTGCAGCCTCACCTCAAGTACTCTGTGCACTTTTGGGCTCCATAATCTAAGAAGGACATAAAAATATTGCAGCAGGAAGGGCAGTGAAGATGGTGAAAGCACTAAAGGACAAGATATAATGAGGAGTAATTAAAGACACTAGTTTTACTCAGCTAAGGGAAGGGGAAAATGAGTTGCTATCTGCAATGTCTTTATGTCTTCTCTCTGGTGACTGTACAAGAGAAAATGGCTTAAAACCTGCATTTGGGGAGTTTTGGATTGGGTATTAGGAAAAAGTTCTTCACTGAGAAGTGGTCAAGAACTGGAAAAAGCTCCCCAGAAAAATGGTTGTGGTGTTCAAGAGCCGTTTGGACTGTGCTCTTAACTTCTGTATTGCCCTTTATGGAGTCAGAAGTTCAGTTCTGATGATCTGTGTCTGTCTTCCAACTCAGGATATCCTGTGATTCTATTTGCATTTTGTAGGTTGCTGCTGCTAGTTCAAGTAGGTCAAAGAGGGAGGCAGTGGAGGACAGCAGGTGGCTGAAGACTCAACTCCCTCCAGCCAAGTTACTTACTTTACTTTGCCATTCTAGGCCATGAAACCACTGATGCCCAGTCATTATTAATCAGATAGTCATGAAATCTTTAGTATCCTTTCAGTCTTGTTTCAGAAAGGAGACTTCAGGCGGGGATCACTGGTTTGGTTTCTTGCTCTGAAACAAATGATGGTTGAATTGATGATACTGTGTGGAAGATAGCAGGTATATGGGTGTATATACATAGCATGGCCTGCTCACCTTATTTGACAGTGTCCTTGCTAAAATCAGTCTTTGTCCAAATATAACTGGATAAAAGGTAACATTTTTACATTTGACATACTAGTCTGTTTTTTTTTTTTAATTAGGATTTTATCATATTTTATAGAGGAAAAATAGTTAGCTGTTATTTACTGTTCTTGGATGTAGTTGAAACTCTAAATGATGGCTTTAGCCAAAGACGATTTCATTTTCTGTCTTTTTCTTTTATGTAGATGGGCAACTCAAGGTTTTGATTTTCTTCAAGCCATTGAGCCAGCATTTATTTCAGCTCTCCCAGAAGATGACTTCTTGGTATGGATAAGTTTTTCTGCTGGTGTTTATTTATAAATGCTTGTGAAGCTATCAGTGTATATGTTTTGCAGGGATACTTTTTATAAAACAACATCTGAACACAGATGCAATTCCATAACAATTACTGTTGTATATCACTGTTGATACTGCTATCTCTTCTGTTTGTTAGATTCTGAAAATAGTAGATTTGTGACCACTGGCAGTGATGGTTTCAGTTTGCTGACAAGTTGCTGGTACTGTCTTGGGAGGCCACCTCCCTTTGTGTCTTGGAAAGTTGATAGCAGCTTTCTACAGAGATTGTGATAAATCAATTTCTAAGCTTCTGAGGCTTAACTAACACCCAAAATTCATCTGTGGATATGAATACAAAATCCCTGTCATTTACAGATTTTTTTTTTATTATTTTCAAGTAGTTCCAACCTGAAACAGATTTTAAAGCATCTTTCTTTTGTTTTTGTTATGAAAAAAACCAGTAGACTAAAGATGGCTTTTTTGCCTGCTCTGCTTTCTTCTTTTTTCTGTTCTGAGAATTTAAATCTCTCATCTTGGTACAATACTACAGAGATGTGAAAGCACAGTTGCCACAAAAGAGCAGAATGTGAGTGTTAGCACCTCTTGATTTTTACTTATTTCAAGATGTGTTATGAAATGCCAACCACATTAATCTTGCATAATCCAGAAAATACATGATTTAGTCTTTTTTTCACATGTATTTTTATCAGGAGCTCTCTAGTAAATTATGTATTAGTCCTGCATTTGTTTTGCTGGGAAAGGGTTGTCTGCCTTAATGACAGAGTTAAGCTGGTATTTGGAATACACTGATACTTTAGCTTTAGGAAGTAGCCCCTCAAATTCTTCTGCTTTGACACAGTTTCTGAAACAGACTTTGAACAAGTAGGGGGGAAAGAAAAGTGGGGAAGCCAAAACCTTAACTGCATTTTTAAACTTTTTTCTTTCTTAAACTGGATTGCAGTTTTAGAGATCATCACTTGAAGCCACTTTCATTATTCTGTATAGCACAAGTCACAGTATTTTACCTAGAGATGGCAATGTCAATCCTGATATCTCAGATACTACAGCATGTCATGGAAGAATGATGGTCTATATTTAGAGCTCTACATTTCCAGATGAAATTCCAGCTCAGACTGCATTGGTAAAATATGCCAGTCTGAAGCTTAACACTTCTTTAGTTCTATAATTCTGTTTTTTCTTAGTCCTTGAAGTTCCTTATCTTCACTAAGTTTTTGAATTTCTAGAAGAAATTTTGGCTACACTGAGTGACTGGCATATAGCAGTGACCTTCATAGCAGCTTTACCAAAGCTATAAAGTATAATTCTACTTCTTTGTGAATATGCATTATATTCCTGGTGTTCTGACAAGTAAATTGAACGAGAGGAGGATTTAACAACTTGTCCAGAATTACATACCTATTGAATAGTACACCTAATAATTTGGCTCAGATTGTCTGAGGCCCATTTCAGTGATTTTTAACTTCTAAAACCCCTTTCATGAAAGTTTTGATAGCTTCATGGATAGGTAAGGAAAGTGCATTTCTTTTAATATGCAGGGCTTAATATTTTTTGTTTTAACAGAATTTCATCTTGAGATTCAGACCATCATATTCTCACTCAAGTTTTTTAGGTTTCTTCTTGGGATGTGGAGGGGGAGAGCAGAGAAGGTTGTTACAGCTTTTTCAGGAAATGTGATTTTAATTATACTAACAATGAACATTAAGTTCCAATACCTTTATATTTTGAAATGTTCTTTATGATATGCCACTGTTCAATTCTTACAGTTATGTAATTTTGACAAGGACAAAAGGCAAGACAAAGCTAAGACTTCTAGCTTTAAAAAAATCTGTTAAGTCAACATGCTAATGTGGATCCAGAAGTTTAATATAATAGGTAGAATATAGGGGTGCTTATCTGACAGATTACACACTTGAACAATGTAATTTTGTTACTGTGAACTTTGTCATATGACCATCAACCTTCTTGTAACAAAACATCACAACTTTTTATGTTTGTCTTTCCTAGAGTTTACAAGCTCTCATGAATGAGTGCATTGGCCATGTTATTGGAAAACCTCACAGTCCTGTTACAGGTTTGTACCTTGGTAAGGCAGAAGTTACTGGCATTTGTTCTGGAGCTTTGCTGCTGCTTTTGCAGAATTTTGGTTGTAAAGTGCTTTTAAAATGCGAGAAATACCAATAAAAGTATTTTCAATCTATTTGTGATTGTTGATGTGAAACCGTTATTCCTTGATGAAATGTAAATATGTGCTAGTTTTACCCAAGAAATTTCAAAGCTTTACAGACTCTTTCTTCTCATTTTATCCTTCCTGTGAAGTCCTGCAAATCTTTTAGGAAAGGGCTGTGTTGTTTAAAGCTTGGGTAAAGAAGTGATTTTCACTTTAAGAAGGCAGTTACAGCTCCCTCTTCCAAAGTTTCATTTGTGGCACTGCAGTTACTTACACTTTGGCACTGCAGATTTTTTTGCTTCTAATGGGCTTTATATTGTCAAGTACACATGAGTTATAAATGGGAACTGTGCAAAACAGTTCTCTGCTATAAAATATGGCATAATGTAAAATACATTTTTATAGATATAAATGTTGATAATCATTAGAGTGAAATTAACATATTTGATGATGCATCTTGAGAAAAGAACGTTTTGCCTGCTCCGTGTGCCTTTTACTCCTTTATTTCTCAGCACTGTTTCTGTTTTTCTCCTCTCAACTCTATTGACCCATTTACTTTTCAAAATACTTTGTCATCTCTTTTATCTTTCTCCTGTCTTGTCATCTCTTTTATCTTCTCCTTTCTCCCACGTCTTGGGTAGGCTTGATAATAGAAGACATGAGGGGAGAGTAATCTGCCACCAGCAGAGGAGGTTTTCCAGTTTTTCAGGAAAGCTTGTTTTGATATAATTTTGATGAGAAAGTCTTATAGCTGACAAACCTTTTGCAGTGAAAGTCAGTCAAAGAAGCATAGTCTAAAATCAAATTTAGCCAAATTCTGTACAGTGATGTAAAATCTGTACATTCACTTTCAGTACTGCTGTTGAGAGGGAGGCCTGTATTAGGTGAATCACCAGTATGATGATGCCAAATTATTGAAACTCTTATAAATGCTATTGCAGACACTGCAGATCACACAACTTAAATTGCTCGACAGCTTTTGTCTCAGTGGCATGGGGAGGTGCTAACACAGATAAGTGGTGCAGACTTGAACAGCGGTCTGAAACCTTAATACATGTGAAATTGAACTTAAATTGTATCTTGGCTGCAGATATTGCAGATACCCATTCCTGTCTCCCGATCAGAAGAAAAATAAGACTTCCTAGTTACATTTGCGTACCACTTTGAAGGACTTAAACCCACTGTGGTCTTTACTCCTTTTCCTGAAGCTGAGAATCCAGTTGTGTTTACGCTGCTGCCTCTAGACACATAGCTGTGTATCTCCTGGTGTTTTATCCTGTCTTTTTGCTTTGTGAAACAGCTGTTGTCTACTTGGGTGGAGTAGGAGCTGCATTCTGGGTCTCCTGCTAGTGTATTTGCCAATTACAGCAGGACAACCAACATCTGGCCCTGCCATCTTTTGCTTGCCCTAGTAGTGCAAACAAGGCAGAACTGTAGCTCCCTGAGAGGAACCTAGTCTGGCAGAAAGTACTGACTCATAGTTTGGTGGGCAACCAGCTGTCTTGAGATGTGACTGCCACAGTATTTTTCGTAGTATTTAAGGAGGAGTTGGGGGCAGATGGTGCAGACTGCTCTTGGAGGCACTGAATTAGTTAGGCATAAAGACAGTGACTGCCCATTTAGGTTTTGTCCTGTCTATTTGGACCACTTCCTTGGGGCAGACTGTCATGGGTGGCATTAGTTTGGGTAAAACTGTCATATATGGGTTTTTTCTACAGCTTAATTTGCTTTCTATTGCTGTCTGAGAAAACTTAATTCTTATGGAAAGGAACATAATATTGCTCTTTGGTTTGCTAATTATTATTTGGTTAATATTTATTTTGCAATAAGATTAATTTGTGAAGTAGGAAAGATGAAGTTGTAATGAAGTATGTACACATTTTCTAATTGCTAGTTTTTGACTATCTGGGGAATTTTTATTGTTTTATGGATGAGTTAAGTAATACAAAAATATGAAAAGTGTTAATACATACAATTGATTTATTTGAAGTTGGAATAATATCTATTTTTATTAAAGGATAAGAAAATATGTGCCAGTTCACACTTAGCTCTATAAATAGGAATTTGTTTTAATTTTGTGTCTTGATGTGGCCCTTAAGAGAGTTTTTCTGACATCTCAGTAAATGTGATCTGTTTTTATGTTTGCAGCTGTTCATCGAAACAGTCCCCGTCCTGTAAAAGTGCCTCGGTGCCACAGTGATCCACCAAATCCTCATCTCATCATCCCCACGCCTGAAGGCTTCAGGTATTGAGCATTAGTACAGCATTTTAAACTGTTTTATTCTGTCTTGGCTATGCTGAATATCAGTAAATGGAACACCTTTTCTTTCCCTTTGAGGGCAAAGCAGATAGAAAAAATTAGCACATAAGTGATCCAGAGTTAATTGATGTGCTTTTAAGGCTACAAGAATACAAGTTTCTTTTACTTGCTGCTTGGCCACTTCTTGGTGCATGGGTTCTCACTTTGAAGTCATTCTCATCCCCTTTATCTTTCCTGAAACCAGTGTTTCAATGTAAAATGCTTTAATTCAGTGAAAACTGCTCATTAACAACACTTTTATTTCCTTCCACACTTTGAATGCCTGCCTAAGTTCCTGTGGTAGTCCTTTCTGGAATTTACATACATGGAACTTAAAAATGTAGCATTCTGAGATATAGTGGCATTTCTGCATTATTACCAACCTACTGTGAATAAGCTTAAAACAGTGGATCTTTTCTCTTGCCTTTAAAAGTGTTGACATGAGAATTATTGCAAAAACAGTTTAAAAAAATTTTGAAATAAACATCGCCGTGCATAATTTTACACAGAGGGGCCTATTTTCCAAGAGTATGACAACAGTGAGATACTCCACAGTTGACTTTTCTTTCAGAAGCCACTTAGCTTTGGCAGAAGCTAGTATTCTAAAGATTTGAAGATTTTTATTTTGAAGATTATTATTACTGTATACGTTGGCAGCCACAAAGCTCCTGAGACCCAGAGTTATTCCACATAAAAATCTTTATGTAATTGAAAAACTTCTAAAATCAGGCATCATTATACACACTTCAATATTTTGTTTCTAAAACAAACTTTGAACTCCATACATTTTTCTTTTTAACTGTTTCCTGAAGTTTTTCTTCTTGCCACAGCACACGGAGCGTCCCTTGCGATGCGCGGAGCCATGGCAGTGTTGCTGTGAGTCGCCCCGCTCCCGTTGGGAGCGACTCAGCCCAGCCCAAACCTCTCAGCAGTGCAAATGAGACCAGGTAGCTGCGCTCCGTGATGTAGCAGACTCATCCTCCCTACATCACTCACATAACTGTTCCCACATACATCCTAATAGATCGTTTGCACCGCGCTCTTCCCTCCCATCGTGTCTTCCACTGGCTCCTTCATTCATGTTCGACTTGAGCAAAATCACGTGTCTTAGAAATCGATGGTGAGAACACTTTCAGCTTCAAAAAGCCTGAATGTGTGGTAGTTAAAGCATGCAGTTCTGACATAGATTACAGATTTGCTCAGTAAAATGTCCATGCAATGAACATATGCCAGTCAGCTCATTGGTATAACTTCAGTAAATAATTAGTACTGATAACTAACACTTAGAATCATAGAATCACTTCCACTAGGATAACTGCAAGATACAACCAAGGGCAAGGATTTTTGGGTTTTTTTCATGTTAACTAACAGTTTTGGTATTGTTATTTCATAAATATTTTGAAATATCGTATAGTGGCAAATGCAAAATAAACCCATGAGGATTTTTTTAATCATTTCTTCTACACCTGTTCTTAGGGTGGTGCAGAATAAACTTAATATGAAAGAATCTATTCTTGTATCTGGATATGTACAGAAACTGCTTCTGTATCATCACAAGTGATTCTTTTTTTGACAGGCCTATGTAGTATCTTTCTTGTTTTTTGAAGTTTGATTTGGCTGTTGTAATTTCAGACTGTTGGTATTTCTTCTTCTCATACTACAAGTCAGACCACTGACATATCTCCCAGCTTGATTTTACCTTTTTTATTCCCTTGCAGCCCTGACTGTGAAAAACCTGCTCTTAACTCAGTGGTGTTATCTTAGGGTTTAAAAATAGCTTTTTGAATTCTTATTACTGCAGAGTACTGAAAGTTCTTTGGGATGGAAATTCATATGAATGGATACACATATCTGACTGCATCACAAAGCTGGTAGAGAAAAAAAGAGGTGGTGATGGAACAATAGATTGGTGGTGACCAAAGCAAACTTGGTTATAACTTGATTATGAATTGTTTTGTAATAAATAATTTTTGGTTGTGAGCCAGCAGACCATCATAGTTTGATTTGTTATCAGATGCATGGCACAAGCATGCATTAAGCTGTTAAGAGGGAAGTAAATTGCCACTTTTTATATGCAATCTTTTCTGCACGTTTTTTATTTTTATTGCAAGATGTGACTTGCCCCTTTTACAGCAGCCTCCAGATGTATAGCTTATGAATCTAGGCCTTTTTTTTGGTTGAAAATACATCCTGAAATTTTTGTCATTCAAACACAGACATTATTTATCCTTTATGCTTCTGTTTTAAGCCCCCTCATGGAAAAGACAGAGTAGGCAGTAGTCTGCAGCATTGGAATAGCCCTTTCAAGTAAGTAACATGCTAGAAAATTTTCACTGAGTTGTTCTGGTAGCTTTTTAATAAGCTGAGAGTGGGATGGATAATTAGTGTTTTTCAAAGACTTGTATTTTTCTTAGAGTTCTCAGCTTTTTTTCTGAAACCATTTTTCTGATGGTTGTTCATAAAATATCCCATAATCTTGGTTATTTTAATGCACTGTCTGGATTTTTAAGTAGCTTTTAATACCCTGTATGAGCTAGGAATCATTTGAAGAAAGAATTTATGAAAGCAGAGACAGAGTTCTGAAGGCTGCTGGGTTTTTTTGGGGGTTCTGTTTATTGAGGAAGGCAAAATACTACAATGTAATATATTTCTACAATTTTTTTTTTGTTTTAGTATAGTTAAAGAAAGTTGCAAACTTTGATGCATTATGGTCTTAATTATGAATTTTGTTTATTTGTGCTCCAAAAGAGAAATTGAATCTTTTGGATCAATGAAATGTTTTGTGGTTTGGCAAAGTGTGGAGTCCAGTGCTGGAATAGCACAAAGACAGAAGCTTTGTACACTTCTCAGAAACTCTTCAGACATTTAAAGACGTGATTATAAGCATTAAATATCTATGAAGAGTTGAATGTAGGAACTTGGTAAATGAATTGTAATCAATTGTACCAGGCAGTGCGTAGTGCACTAATGCCACCATAATTCTAGTGAAGTTTTTTTTTAACAACAAAAATCAAAAGAAAAAAAAACCCACTATAGTATAACTCGAAATTAAAATCCAAAGCACCAATACCTGGTTGTTTACATTGAGCTTTCTGGTATTTATACATTAATGCTAGGTTTATGTTTATAACTTTTAAAGATGGTCAATTTTTGAGCTAACTGTGGTTATTATTCATCATTTTTTTTATTTATCCAGGGCTGGAGCCAAAAATTATCTAGCATTCTTCTCTTTTACTATAATTTTTGCCTAATAATATGCATACAGACTTTCTGGATCAATAAAAGGTGTGGGTGCCTAAGATGGGCCTGAAATGGGGTTTAGGCACCTGCATTCGAAGCTGTGGTGCTTAGAGGCCTGTTCAGCTGCTGCCTCATTTTAGAGGTGATGTAGCTTTGCTTGTTTTTAAGCATTTCGTGCATCAGGAATTGTTGCTGTGTATATGCTGAGTACTACCTTACCCTTCTTGCTCATTAAAACATCAGCTTCCTGAAGAATAATGAGGATTTTCACTAGTGGAGTTTAAGTTCCTGCTCAAACTTATAAAATCTGGTTGGGCAGTAGTAGGAAGTGCAAAGCAAACACTGTATGGAGAACATTTGCGCGGGAATAGGTTGTCTGTGGTTTTGGCTTCTGTTCTCAAGGTTGTAGTGGTGTTTTTCTGTTATTTTTGTGTTTAAAAATTTTAGATAATACTCAGATACAATTTGGAAACAACTATAGGACTGATAGGTCTTTCATAGGTGTGTGTAGACCTTGTGATGCAAAGTATCTTTCATCTTTTTGTAGTTGTTAGCTTTCAGTGAAGGATTTAACAATGTTGCCCACTTTTCAATAACATTTGGCTCATACCTCTAACATACTATGTTTAAGGAGACATCAGTCACAATTCTTCCCCGTCAAACTTTAAAAATTGAAGGGGAACCTTTTACAAAAGGGTAGAAAGACTTCCACAAGGAATTTACGGCTCTGAAATGAGTGAACTAATTGTTGTCTGGGGCTGGAGGAAGATGGCTGAAGACCTAAGAATTTAAGTCTTGTTTCTCTTAATATTGTTTTCCTTTCTGTTCAGCCTTCTTGTTCATCTGGTTCTTAGTCAGAGGCATCTGATTCCACTCTGTGCTGTCTGGAAGAACTGGGGCCTCTAAGTGATCAGGCTGCTGTCCTTTAACAGTGTTCTTCCTGTCAATCAGCTTATGTTTCTCTCCATTGGTTCTGACTTAATAACTATGGACTGTGACTGTATTTGCAGTGCACTAGGCACATATGAATTCCATTACTACATTTCATCTGATGATGTGGCTCACATTATCACCAGCTGAATCACTTCTGATTGTATATCCAACACTGGCACAAGCTGCATCCTGCAGCAGCTGTTTTAGTAGTAGGTTACAAGTCATGAAAATGGATTCTGTTACTACAGGCAAGAAACAGTTTGAAGTAGCTTATGCTTAGGGCTTTTTCATATGGCCGCATAACTAAAATAATCAAAAAAATCTTCATTTGAGGGAAAAAGAGCATAGAGAGGGTTTTCTGTTTACCTTTCAGCATCAGTTTTTCTTTCATGTTGCTTTCATGGTTCATATCCTAGGCTTCAGAGGTTCTGTCTCTTAAAAACTGCAGTTAAATTAGCATTGCGCTAAATAAACACTAATGACAAGTTAATTAGTATGATGGCTTTTTTAACAGGGGTTCCAGTGTCCCTGAAAATGATCGACTTGCTTCAATAGCAGCTGAGTTGCAGTTCAGATCCCTTAGTCGTCACTCCAGTCCCACTGAAGAGCGAGAAGGTGATTGTCACAGTAACAAATTGTGACCTGGATGTGCAGATGCTTTATGTCATTAATATATTTCTCTCTGTTCCCAGCTCTTACCCTTTCCAAAATTTTTTCACCTCATCGCATTCAGAAATCGTAGTTTTTTACTTGTGGGCTTATATGGTTAGGGGAAGTCCTTTTGTTCTCAGATATATTCATTATTCTCTTGCCATTCTTATTGTTTCTGAATTGTATCTGAAGGGATTTCTTGGTGCTTTACTGAGTTCCAATGTTCAAAATGAAATTAGTAATACGATTTCGGAATTATATACCCCATTTGATACTAAATTTCAAAACACTGTTAATGAGGTATGAACTGGATCCATCAGGACAGTGAAGTGTTTTCTGTCCAGTTCTTTATTCCTGCAGTATTCGTGTTACAAATACTTGTTGTTGTTTGAATCCTGGAAGAAGGGACAGGATGTGTGACTTGATGTCCTGATCAGGACTTCTCCGTCAGGTTTCCTCAGCCCCTGTATATGTGGTATTTATTGCAACAAATACAGTGAAAGATTGATTGTGCAAATTAAAAGGAAGTACAAAATCTGAAGCAAAATAGAGTTGATATTGTGGACATCCGCACTGGATTTCATAGAGAGAAATGCCTTAAAAATTATATTAAAAGGTGTGGGAGATTTTTTTCATCTTTGTTAGTTTTTAAGCAAATGTTGAAAATACTGTCTGCCTCATGCTTATTCCATTTTTTTAGTGTATATATATTAAAAGGAGGATGTCTTAGGTTGGAATGAATATTATTCTAAGGAACCTTAGAAAATTGTTTTCCTACAGATATCTTGCATATTTAATTCTGAGTGCCCTAGCTTGAAGTGCTTCCCTAAGTTGTGGAAGGAGATCTCTGTTTCTATACAAATGAAATTCTATTTTATAATTTGTTTTCTGAAGAGAAGTCAATTTTGATTTCAAGAGCATATGTGGCTATACATGTAGGGCTATTAGTCCTATATGTAGGACTAATTTTCAGCTTCTGCTGGAAATAGTGGCATAATCTTTAATACAAGATAAAACTGCTTTTGTCCTCACACTGTTATTTCTCTAGAGCCATTGTATCCAAAAGGAGATTCCAGTGGTTCATCCCGCCGGAGTTGGGAGCTCAGAACGTTGATCAACCAGACCAAAGGTAGGTGTTTAGGAGTCACTGTAATGTAATGTCTGTTACACTAGTGCTGTACTGAAAGGTTTGATTTTATTGTGGATTGTGAAGAGGTTTTCACAGCTTTATACATAGGAAAGAGAAAAAATAAAACCCTGATTGCAGGTATGGGATATTGCTAACAGAATCACAAGGTGTACTTTTTGAGGTAGGGGTAATTAAACTTTATAAAAATTAATTATTTTCAGTGTTCTACAAAACTGAGTTCATTTATTACTATATAGAAATTGCAGAAGTTTGCTATCCCTATTCAGTGCCCAGTTATGACAGTAGGAGGCACTTCCTCACTTCCCAATAGCTCTCCCCAGTGTGGGATTTTCCGATTTTAGGTGTCTAATAGTGTGTGATCCCACACTGTCTCCTAAATTTAAGGCTATTGTGGGGCTCCTTCCTCTCTGTCTTACTACTGATTTTCATGAAACTGAAAGTAAGTTGATCACTTCAGACACTCCTGTACTGTATGGATCGATACATGAAGCTTGTTTGCATATATTGTGGCAAACATAAATATGAGAGTAGAACCTCATGAAACATGAGAAAAACGTTTCTGTCACATTGGAAACTGGCCTCCTTATGTGTGTTACACAGAACACAGGAAGAATTACAAATTCTTATTCTGAAATCTAGAAGTCAGAACATAAATACTGAACGAATTTCAGTTTGTTTAAACTGAAAAAGAAGAATGAAGGAAAACTTGAAAATTTCTAGAAGATTGCTGTAATGGGAACTGGATTTACTGTCCACTGTGAATAAGACAAAGATTTGGATTTAAAACGACAGCAAGGTATATTTGGTACAGCAGAACTAGTATTAACTGTGGGTAGCAGAGTAGAATATATAGTTGGGAATATCATCTCCATCCTTTGGAGACTGCCAGGAACAGGTTAGGCTACTGATGTCAGCAGTGACAGATGTATATTTTTTGTGCTTTACTAGGAGGGCATGAACACTGCCCTGAGATCTCTGGTCTCACTTACTAGGATGCTGTTTCATGATAAGGCTTGAGAGCTGGAATTTCTAATACATCTAAATCTTTGAAATAGCAGATGCCAGGGCTCTTTCAAGAAACCTCTCATATTTATGAAGACACAACCTTACCTGTCCTTCTTTCCTTAGTGCTTTTATGACCCTAATATATTTCCGCTCTCAGAGGTTAGTTACAGGTCAAATACAGACAAGTGTGCTGCATTTCATAAATGTGATTTCCTTGAATCAAGTAAGAGATGATTAGGAAAGTATCACTGTTCTCATTTTACCTTAGTTTCGTATGTGATTCGTAATGATAGTTTCATATGTGATTGTTAAAATGTCTTATTCTTTTCCTACATCTTAATTAGACTCACAAAATAATTTTCCTTTATCTCTGGTTACTTCATGTGATATCAAAAGATAACACAATATAATGGTGAATATTTCTCAATCAAGGAAATTGTTCATCACTCTTTTTAGACACTGCTTCCAAGCAAGCCCCGATGGAAGCTGTTCAAAGGTCTGTTCAGTTGTTTGAAGAAAGGAGATACAGAGAGATGAGAAGGAAGAACATCATTGGCCAAGTTTGTGACACACCAAAATCTTATGATAATGTCATGCACGTAGGTTTGAGAAAAGTGACTTTCAAGTGGCAGAGAGGAAACAAAATTGGTATGTTCTTTATACTTTCATTTATCTAGCTAAAATACCAAACTTCATATTTTTGAAGGAAATCAAAGACTGTTTAAAAATTTTCTGTCTCTGCATAGGTATTGTCAACTTTACTGAAATCAAAATGTTAAAATATAAAATATTGTTGTGGCTAGAATTTTCTTAATGTAGAAGGTCACTGACGTTTTCATTGGTCAAATAACAGGAAACAAGGAGAAGGACTTGGTTAGGACTATTACTTAGGTATGATCTTGTGTTACCTCCTTGTGTTTAAACCTATAAAATGTTCAAGTTCTACATTTGGAAGAACCAGAAATATGAATGGAAATTAGTTGGAACTCTGGGATTTAATTCACCAGTATTATTGCTTCCCCCATATTATCATATTTTACTCTCTGGTTTGGGATTTTGGGGGAAAATATTTGTTCTTGAGAAGTTTTCTTTCAGGTCAGTCGATTAATGTTTTTACTTTCATTCAGCTTGAATTCAGGGCTATGAATGTGGTATTGTTACAGTTAAAAGCAACTTGGAGTTGTAAATTAAAAGGAAGGTAAAAAGCAGTGATGTTTCCTCATTGCAGTTGATGTACCTGTTGCTTGTTGAAGGCAATGTACTGAATT
Source organism: Anomalospiza imberbis (assembly GCF_031753505.1). Classification (NCBI taxonomy): domain Eukaryota; kingdom Metazoa; phylum Chordata; class Aves; order Passeriformes; family Viduidae; genus Anomalospiza; species Anomalospiza imberbis. The sequence continues at coordinate 77,700,647 of NC_089683.1, read as the reverse complement.
TTCCTTACCTTAACTTTGTAGGTGAAGGCCAGTATGGGAAGGTGTATACCTGTATCAGTGTTGACACTGGAGAGCTGATGGCTATGAAGGAAGTGAGTACTGTGAATACAAGAATCGCTGCTGCCCTTGTTTTTTTCCTAAACCAAATGTGGGTGACGTATGAGGCATTGAGGGTTTCTGCACACTGCTGTTAGCTAATGGGGAAAGGATAGGAAGACAAACTGTTTCTTCATGTAGCCACAGCTGCTGTTAGCACTTTTTCCTCAAGTTGCTTTTCAGTTTATAACTTTCAATTTAAATGTTTGTAAAATGGATGGTTTTTTTACTGATCTCATAGGATGGTTGTGAATTTAAATGAATGCTTAATATATGTGAACTTCCATTAAGAGATTTTAAATAATTTTGAGAGATTAGTGAAGACTTTACACAAATTTATATTTTACTTTGCACTGTTTCCTCTCACGTTTTATTAATTTTTTCTTCATTCTTTAGAGCAAAAGATAGGAATTGTGACATCAGATGTTTTTCAGCTTCTCCCGTAGTGTGAGCTAAGTTGAGTCACAAAACTGACTAACTTGGTGGGTACAGAAAATCTAGTTTTCAGGATAGAAGTAAGTAAAGCTGTGTAGGTGTAGAGATCTGTTTTCCCTACAACACCTCGTGGTTGTTTTTCTTTTAAATTATTGTTTAGTTTTAATGCATTTCCACATCTTTAGACAACTGCAAGCATTAAGTGTTCACAGCAGTTACTGTGACAGCCGCTGGATGTTGCAGCAGTTACAATTTATGAGCCAGTTCTTACACACACACATACGCACATTATGTATGTGTAGAGGTGTAGGTTATGAATGTCCAAGGTGTAGAAAAGCAAGACTGGGCTTGTGCTTAACTTCTTGTACCATACTCAGTCACTGACTAATACCAACACTTGAGATTTTTTTGCTGTTATGTTTCTTTGCTCCCGATGAAATAACATTTCCACCCCTCCCCATCAGCTGCACTCTGTTTCTGTAATTCAGAGCTGCTTTCTAGCTGCAGGTGCTGTTTACAGATTAATGTGTGTGTACTCTTTAGTAGAAGTTGAAGTAAGCTCATAAATAGATCTTGTTTGAGAGATGTTTGTTTCACTAGGCTTGAATGAAAACTCTTTGCAACTTCCAAATAAAAGACTTTTCTGGATTTCTTTAAGAATAACTTGGGGGAAGATAGATTTATTGATTTTTTTTTTAAACTGGTTAAGAATACTGCATTCCCCTGCCCTTGCACCAATGACACTGTGGTTATATTACCTCAACCACAGTGTCATTAAAATGACTTCAGATTATAGTGGACAAGCTTTACTACAAATACATAGTATTGCACCTATGCATTAGGGAATATGTAAAATACTTGAATATCATTTGTCATCTTTTTGTAATCTTCATATATTTAATTATACTACTGCTTGAGTACAAACTGTATCCTGGAATTGTTACACAGAACATAACAATCATAACATCCCAGCAACTGAAAACAATATATGTGAATTTATTTCTTTAGCAATTGTCCTGCACTCAATTAATGAAGCTTCTGTTTTCTAACAACATGGTAAAAGTAGCATCTTCCATAACTTGCTATTCATCTTGCTTATCTTTGCATGGTTAGAAGCTTTAAATCAGTTTTTCAGAATACCTGATAATGTTTTTCGCCATTGAACAGTCCATCACAGCAAATTGTAGAAGTAATGAAAACCTGTTCCTTTCATCAAAACTTCTGATTGTATTTGTTTCATGCCACATCTTTTTTTTTGCAGCTACCTTGTTCTCATTGAATAAACTCCTTAAAGAGATCACTTAGACTCTGGTGATGAAGTACCTGGCAGAAAATCTTTGTTGAATGATAGCTCTCTCTGATATTGCTTTCAGATTCTCTTGTATTGTGTCTGTATACCACCCTTAAGCTAGAATGCAAGCAGGCTAGCACAGAAGAGCTATATATGTGCACACAAGTGTATTGACACATTTAAGTAACATAATTTTCCTCTTCTAAAGTTTCTAAATCATCATAGTTGTAGGTAGTTTTCCAGAAATAGCTTAGTGTGCTTTATTTGTTTCAGTTTGGGGATGGGAGGGGTAATTTGGGACTTTTTGTGTGATACGCTATTTAACAAGAACAACAAAAACTTTTTGTTGCATTTGAGTTTAGGATGGGTTGTTTGCTTTTTTTGTTCCTTATTAATTTGAAATAGCAGCAAAATAATGGCAAATCTTTCTTGCAGATAAGATTTCAACCTAATGATCACAAAACCATCAAAGAAACAGCTGATGAACTGAAGATTTTTGAAGGCATCAAACACCCTAATCTGGTTCGTTATTTTGGTGTGGAGCTCCACAGGGTAAGAAAACATAAATGATTGGGCCTTTTTTTTTAAGGCAGAGTGAAAATTTTAAGAAGCCTTGCATTATTGGAGGTTTTTACATGAGAACATTCTAGTTAATCTTGTCGGGTTATCTCTGTGAGTAGCAGTGTGGCTTTTTTCCTCTGGATATTGAGGTCTCTGAAACATAGTTAGGAGAGACTTTTTGGAACTGGTACATAAACAGAGGAGGCTTAAAATAAGTGAATAGAGTAAGTAATCCTGGAACTATTCTATGCTGCTATTCTGTTGAACTGGTCTAAAAGCAATTTATATCATATATGGTATGGTAATTTCTGTATGTAGATAAAGACTAGACAGGCTAAAACCTGTCCCTGTTAGCAGCAAAGGTTGTACCTGTATTGTATCATGTTGATTCCTGGAAAAATCTGCTGACATATAAATCTTGACTCCAGACAAGTATTGGAATTTGGCTAGCATCTCTTCAAAAGGAAAAAGCAAGTTTTCTTGCTTGAGCAGCAGAGCTAATTAAATGTATTTTTCTATGGAGTTGGATTCCAATGTTGTGTACTGGGATACCCAGCTTCTTATTACTTTCTGCTTTCCACATGCTCTTCCCACTTGTGAGTCTTAAGTCCTCATGTCTTGCTGGAAAGTGCTGCTTGGATTTGACTCGTTTGCTCAATATGAAAGAAGTGGTTTTGGTGACCCATTGCTGGTTTAGAAGGGGACATAGGCTGCTTTCTGCAGTTCTCTATTTGAGACACAAATTTGGGTGTCTGTGCCACTGCGTCATTGGTTTCTTGGACTAGATTCTAAGTCTCTTTGGTGTCTTTGCCATCTTTTTATATTAATTCAGTCTGTTTGAAATCAGCTGGGCTTGGAGACAGAGTGGGAGCAGAAACCTAATTTTTTCCTTAGAGTGAGTTAGAGTTGGCATGCTTGTTCAAGCCACAGCAAAGAACAAAAAGCTTGCCCATTTCATGCAGTTAACACATGATACTGCAGGAACTGAGACAGAGAGAAGGGATAAAATATAAGCCCAAAACATAATTTCGTGCCCTTTTTTCCCCCCTTCTCTAAATAAGGAAAGAATCTCTATAAATGTCTGTGTAATATGCCTGCAAGGTTTCCACAGTGTCATTTGCTTGATGCCAAAGCACTGTATTTTTATACCACTGAATAGTATCAGTTATGTACAAATGATGCAGATAGGCATGTAGCAGAGTTTCCATAGCTGTGCAATAGAATATTAGATACTTCGTGGTAAGTGATACTTTCATTAAGGCATTACGTGATACTTTTGTTATTTATTTAATGAACAATGAAGGATGTAGGGAAAACTATATCTTAATTCAGTGTTTAAAAGATAAAAACTTAATGAAATCTGGTTTGCTTCCCAAAACAGGAAGAAATGTACATCTTCATGGAATACTGTGATGAGGGCACTCTGGAGGAGGTATCAAAACTGGGCCTTCAGGAGCATGTCATTAGGCTGTACTCAAAGCAGATCACGATTGCTATCAATGTACTACATGAACATGGTATTGTTCATCGAGACATTAAAGGTAATGTTAACCAAAAAGGTAATGTTGTTTCAGTGTGGTAGATATGAGCAGGGGGAAGGATGGGGGCATGTATTTGCATATTTAGTGTGCATTATCTATGCAGCCATTATTTGTATAAAGCCTTCTATTAAGTTTTCAATTTACAAGCTATTGGGTAGTTTCATGCTTTTTCTTTTATGTGTAGATCGTAAAAAACATTCACAATTGTCATTTCAAACTCATAAATTTTGCCCATGATTTATATAGTTTTCTTAGAGGTTGTTAAGATTATTGGGGATTTATCTGAACTCAGTTGTTAGTCCTTGCATTTTTAGCACTAATGTACTGAGTTATGTAATGCTGTTTTCCTTCTTGTCTGTGCAAATAAGTGGTGTTTTCTGGAGCTGACAGGCAGTGTACAGTGCTAGTTGTGCATCAGAACTTTTCCTTGTGATTCCATTTTCCCAAAGAGTTTTGGAATTTCAGATGAATGGCTGATTAAACTTAGTAACAAAACTGTTGTTAAAAGAACTTAAGTGATTCTAGGATATCCCTTTATCTAGTGTTTTTTTTTCCGTACATTTATCTTCTTGTGCCTGGCTGTCAGCATTTGCATATGTAATTAGCAGACTGAAACTACAGTAACCAAAGGGGGGTTGGGCTTGGCATTTAAGATACCCAGTGTCAGTCCTCATTTCAGGTTCATTTTTCTTTTTCTGCGCCTTCCAACAACATCCTCCATGTCTGGTTATCTTGGTTTTGTTAGTCTGGCATATTTGGCTCACCAAAGGCAGGAAACTTAGGCGAAGGTAGGGGAAGCAATGCACACAATATGCCCTGTGAATGCTCATTTTGTGACAAGGCAGTGCAACCCAACGATGCTGGGTTTCTATGTCCCTCTTGCTCACAGGGTTTTGAATCACCGCAGCAGTGTAGGAGGTTCCCAGTTGCTCTTGGTCCTTTGGCCTCGTGCTTCTCATTTGGGAAAAGAACTATCTACGATCCAGAGGCCTTCCACCCAGGTAGGCCACTCTTGAGTCAGTTTTGGCTTTTTTTTTTCCTAGAAAACACTTTCCCTCACTCCCATTCCCCAGCAATCTTACCTTTTCTGGTTCTCCTTCCTCACCAAAGGTTTCTTTCCAGTTGTGGATTTCCCTTTGTGCTTTTCACAGTTCCCTCCTTGCCCTTTTCTTGATCATTCCTTGTCCAGGTTCTGCTTAGCTGGATTATACTCTCCTGGAAGCTCGTTGTGATCAAAATCCAAGGCTGGCTGACAGGGATTTCTTTTGTGCTGCTCAATGTCATTGCTGATATCTGGATATGTTTCCAAATAGGTCTTCTGCTCTTCAGGGAAATGTATGGAGTGAGAAAAGCTGTTTAACAGAACTGTAATGTTGTGTTACCTGAGAGCATTTCTGTTGCAACAGGTTCCTTACGTCAAATGTTGGAGTGTTTCTTGAGAGTAACAGTGGGTCACTGCAGGCACATCTGTGTATAGACCTTCCTGAAACTCCATGGCAGAATATAAAGACAGACCACAGAGGGTATTTTGATAAAGGTTACTTGATGCATTGGAAGTCTTTTGCTCATTGACTTCTTTTATGCTAACATTGCATCCCCAAGTTTTCAGGCTAACAGCAGTAAAGAACACTCCAATTTTAATTTTATCTCTTGGGTAGACTGGTACTCTTATTTTTCTGATAAGGAAAAATGACATTCAGACTGTTAAAACTACTTTCCTGTGAAAATCTCGCTGTCAGATCACACTAGATCTCTCATAGCCAGTTTGTTTAACATCACTGTTGATCTATTTCTTTAGCAGCAGATAAGCAATTCTTATAATGACTGTTTATCTGTATCCTGCAAGACACCTGTACTTGGTGTCTGCAAGTACCTTATGCTCAAAAATAGACTTTTGATTAGTAGTGTCCCCTTGTGCCACTGTTGTCTTTCAGATGCTATTATGGCATCCAGCTCTGTGTGGATAAAAGACCAAGATACAGCTGCTAAAAACATTTTTCAGCCTGTGGTGGTGAGGGCAGATGCAGGGTTATGTCGGCTGGTTATTACATTTGGCTGCACTGCTTTTGCTTAGTCTGCATCATTTTGAAAAGCGGGTGGTGCTGGTCTGTAGCAGGACATAGTCTCTTGTGATACTCTTTTAATCTCTGTTCTGGGTATTGAATTTTAATTCCTGTGGCTAAGCCCTGTTTCCTTGGTTAGAATTATTTCACTTTTTGTAAGGAAGCTGTTCTGGTCAGTGATGCAGGATGATGGAATGTTTAGTGCTGGAGGGAACCTGTGGACATCTCTGAGCCCTCTGTCCTAAACAGAGCCAGCCTTAGTATCAGATCCAATGACAGATCAGATCAGGTTGCTCAGGACATTGTTGAGGTGACATAGATGTGTCTCTCCAGGGATGGAGATGCCCTGTTCCAATGACTGACCTACTCCCACTATGAAAAGCTTTTTCCTGATAGCTGCGTGGAATCTGCAGAGGTTGCTATCGTGTCCATTGCTGCATGACCATTTCAGTGTGCCTTTGAGGGAAAAGTCTGTTTCCGCAGTCTTGCTGTCCTCCTGTTACACAGCTGAAAACAGCAGTAAATCCCCTGCACACACACTCCTCCGAGCATCCCTTCTTCAAGCTCAGCAAACCCATCCTGCAACCTTTCCTTGTACGTTGGGTGCACCAGCCCTCTGAACATCTTGACGTCACTGTCCTGGTTTGCTCCAGTGTGTCATTGTCACTCTTGTGCTGGAGAGCCTAAAAACAAGACACAGCACTCAAGGTGTGATCTCCTAAGTGCAGAATTGAGAGGAATTAATGAGGCCATGCCTGGTGGATTCTCTTCAGGAGAGAAGGGCATGTTCTTGAAGAGTGCTTGGATAAATACACAAAATGAAAGGATTTTATCTGCAGCTTTAGTAAATCAGAAACCTCGAATGAGATGCCCTATACAAAAAAGTCTTCATCAAACTGCTACTGTATTATTGTCTTCTTGTAATCTTGTTAGCTCAAAACTTCTGCTATCCTGTCTTCCTGATGAGCACAAAGGAAGGAATGTCATTTAGCAAGCGCTGGAAAACTGCAACAGGAGACTGTGGGCATGTGTCATGCTTTCTAAGAGACTGAGAAAAAAGAGTATGCGGAAGCTGATTTTCTCATCCAAGGGTAGCATTTGGACTGCTTGTTTCTTGAATGAATTTGGCTGCTGCCGTGCTTAAGCACTGGCTGTGGAATGTCTGAGCTGCCTCTTTTTCTGGAATTACAGAACAGCGTTTAGTGGGGCTTTTTGTACTGCTCCATGTACTCACAGGATTTCCACCAAAACCTTTGGACTATCATGCTGGTGCAGTTTTCATTGCTCTTACTATGGGGCTGATTTGGCAGAGGTACAGGGCATGAAACTTGAGTTTAAATGCTTTAGGTTTGGGCTGCTCTAGCAGGAATATGGCTTTTGGCACTGTCTCTTCACAGCGTGCCCAGGAGGACCTGTGGTGTAACAACAGGAGGGCTGTGCACAACTGGGCAACCTCCTGCCTCTGCCAAGGGTGTCCAGTGATGGTGCTTCAGACAGTGCATGTGTAAGGGGAGAGAAGGAAAAGATGGGGGGCGGTCCCTTTCTGCCATTTTACTCATGGTCTTTGGTTTTATTTTGCCTGTTGACCATGTGGATGTGTAAGACTTTTGTTACATTCCCAGTAGTGTTAACTGTCAAAGGTAAAAAAGCATCAGGCATCTTCAAAGTACTGACCTCTTGTCTGCTCTTCTTACACGGGTACTGCTGGATCTATGCAGGTTTCAATTACTGCTTTTACAGACTTCTCCTGCAGTCTGGTCTTGGTTTTTGAACAATCATTTTATAAAACAAGCTCCAGTGATACCACATCAGTGGAAGCTGACAGAAAGTGTCTGCAACATGAGTCTTCATGTGCTGTCTCTGGCTTCTTGCTGAAACTTTGATTCAGTGCTTTATTCCATTTGACAATTCTAAGTGCTTTCAGGAAAAAGGCTCACAAGAGCTTTCATGGCAATACTTAGGCTAAATTGTCATTAGTTTTTATTAAAAAGGATAAAGTCTAGTTTTCAAGGCCTTGGAAGAAGATTTTGAACTGTATTAAACTAAACTATTCCAGTAGCCTAAATTCTTTCAGAAGAGAGATTGTTGCACTTCAGCACTGCCAGGCTCCATCCACTGTAGTAGTTGGAAACACTTTGTAGCCTTCTGTGAAATTTTCATGTTGCTTTCTTGAGGAATGGAAGCAAAAGTTTCCAGAACTTGAAAAACTATTTGCTAGTGAGGACTATTTTTCCTAAGCTCTTTTTTTAGGCTAAGTGCACCTCCTTTCTATCTGACAAGCAACTGCTTGAAAACATTGGAAAAGCAGTGGACAGTTTAAAGGAAGAAGCTGTCACTCTCCTAATGCATTGTCCATACTTAGTGTTCCATGCTTTGTGTCTTTCTGGATCCTTCAGTCAAGGAGCTGAGAGATGGTCTACCCAACTCCATTACACATACCTGTGATTGCAGAGTGACTCTGAACATAGGTACCACTGATGGCAAATTGCAGAATCCAGTGAAAGAATTCTGGAGGATGTCCAAGCATTTGAATGCCAGAAGTGGAAAACCATTGCACACAATGTGGAGATGAGTTGTATTCCCTGAATATTAATTCTTTCAGGACTTGTAAAAATCTACAGTAACTAAAGGTTGGCATTTACTTCTGTTAATGATTTTGCTCACTCGTCAGTTGCAGTTCTATGTAACACCTCTTGGACTAAATAGTTATCAGCTATGGTCAGAGTAGTCAGAGTCCTTTGAGAAGTGGGCAGGGTTTTGTCATCATTGACCTGCACTGCCTTTTTTTGACTTAAGCTTTTTGAGGATTCTTTGTATTCTTTATGAATATCTTGGGGATGCCCAAGCAAGTGAATGGGAAAAGGCTATTAACTAAGACTAACACAAAGGAGGAGCAGCCAAGAATTTCTGCACTGTTTAAAGTGGAACAAAAGTGAGAAACTTCGGAAGGTTCTATTGAGATGAGCCATTTTTGAATTAATCTTTTGTGTGACATGGGAAGGGGCTTATGTGTAGTGAAATCCCCAACATCTGCCTACTCCTAGAGTAGGTGAGCAGTTTGTTTTGTGCATACTATCTATCTTTGCTCCAGAAAGACCACAGCTGAAGCTCTATTTCTGCCAGGTGATACTTGTAGCCTATTTGTGCTTTCATTGTGATACATGAAGAGTTCAGAATGTGGCCTGACATAAGGAGCTCCTTCTGCTCTACCTGTTTTCTCTTGCTGTCAAAATGAATATTTTGGCAGGATGTTGAATGAAAGAAAACCACAGGTTGTCAAAACCACTTGGTTTATTTTGTATTGTTCTGTTGAACAACTGACTTGAAGCTGCTTGCAGATTCCCCTTGGAGATTTTTAATTATGCTAGGGAAGTTTGTTCTGTGTAAGCTGCCAGTATAGCAAGTTATTTTAATGGTAGTCCTACTCCACAATTACTCTGGAAGTGAAGTGCAATAGGAGCAGACACTCGGTAGTAAAAGTAATAAAATGCTCTAAACTCTCTTTTGCAAGTCAACTGTGACCATAGGGTCATTAAGGTTGGAAAAGACCTCCAAGATTGAGTCCAACCTTGGACAAACCACCACTATGTCAGACAACCAAACCACGGCACTGCCATGCCCAATTGTATCTAGAACACTTCCAGGGACGGTGACTCCACCACCTCCCTGGGCAGCCTGTTTCAATGCCTGACCACTCTTTCAGTGAAGAAATTCCTCCTGATGTCCAACCTGAACCTCCCCTAGTGCATCTTGAGGCCATTTACTCTTGTCCTGTCCCTGGTTGCCTGGTAGATGAGGCAGACCCCCACCTGGTTACCTCCTCCTTTCAGGCAGTTGTAGGGAGCAATAACGTCTCGCTTGAGCCTTCTTTTCTCCAGGCTAAACACGCCCAGCTCCCTCAGCCACTCCTCACAGGACTTGTGCTCTGCACCCTTCACCGACTCTGGTGCCCTTCTCTGGATGTACTCCAGCACCTCAATGTCCTTCTTGTAGTGAGGGGCCCAGAGCTGGACACAGAACTTGAGGTGCAGCCTCACCAGAGCCCAATACAGGAGGATGATCCTTCCTTTGTCCTGCTGGCCACACTATTTTTATTGATAAATATGATATCATCTGTCTTGACTCAGAAGAACTGAAGAGGTACTAGTGGGAGGGACATAGCAATGGCCTCTGCCAGGAAGCGGTTTCTTCTGAGTTTAGTGCTCACAAGGAGAAGCACTGGAATTCATGAGGAAGTAATTTCTTGTAACAAGCTTGTATAAAAAGCTGTTTAATTTGCCTGCCATACTTTTTGTTTGTGGTTTTTTTTTTTTTTTTTTTTTTTTTTTTTTTTTTTTTTTTTGTTGAACACTTGTCAACTTCCAGTACAATTCATATTAGCACAAACCCACCAGGACATCTTTAATGCTGTCATATTCCACACTTAATTCACAGGTGAAGATTTAAATGTGAATTCAGCTATTATCCATTGCAACCTCCAAGACTTTATTGAGAAGCCCTCAAATTCAGCTCTGGTTTAAACAAGTGTGTCTGCGTTTCATTGTGTTTCCTAGGAGCCAACATCTTTCTTACCTCATCTGGATTGATTAAATTAGGAGACTTTGGCTGCTCAGTGAAGCTGAAGAACAATACCCAGACAATGCCTGGAGAAGTGAACAGTACCTTGGGGACTGCAGGTGAGGAAGCTTGTGCTAGGCAGGTACTTGTCAAGTTAGCATAAAGGAAGACACCTCCGCCAGAAGTCTGGAATAAAACCATGTGTTTCAAGGAAACTTGATTTTACCTTAGCTAGTTTTGTGCTTTACATCCAGAGGCCAAAACAATAAGTGAATGATATAATGTGAGAGTTAAAATGGTGTTTGTCTGTAACTATAGAGATGCTGGAGCATGTGTTTTCTGGGGTTGTATTTTTCTCTGCAGCCTTACTGAAATAGTACTCTTCACCAAACAGCTGCTTAATAGATTTTCAGAAAACGGCAGTCACTGAAAGCATGTACCTTAACAGCATTTTCAATATCACTTTTCAAACTGAAAGACAGTTGTGCTGAAAACATGTCAAAAACCAAGAAACCAGCAAATGGCAAAACTTAGCAAGAAAACCTGAGTAGTATCACTTGATGTATACGGTTCCTTCTGCTGTATGAACTGATGGCATCATATATGTTGTTTCAAAGCATACATGGCTCCAGAAGTAATCACTAGAGCTAAAGGAGAAGGGCATGGACGTGCAGCAGACATCTGGAGCCTGGGCTGTGTTGTCATAGAGATGGTCACGGGCAAGGTAGGGATGTTTCATGTATTGATGAAAAGCAAACCGTTCTCAGCAGTTTTTCTGCAAGTTCTGGTCTCAGCAGTTTGTCACACTCATGTCTGCAAGGACTGGGATGGTTTTTCATTTCCTGGAGCACAGAAATACATGCTCTAGTGGGTAGCAAGTTACTCACTAATGCTTGCACTTAGCAATGCTGTCACCTATTGCAGAGGCCTTGGCATGAATATGAGCACAACTTCCAGATCATGTATAAAGTGGGGATGGGTCATAAACCTCCTATTCCTGACAAAGTGAGCCCAGAAGGGAAAGACTTCCTTTGCCACTGCCTGGAAAGTGACCCAAAGATGAGGTGGACGGCCAGCCAGCTTCTTGATCATCCTTTTGTCAAGGTTTGTCTGATGACTTTGGCTACAAAAACTGCAGATGGGAATGGGGAACAGCTTTTAGTTGGCTTCTTTGTTCTCAGTAATGCCACTGAGGTTGGTAGCATGGTGAGGGGCTGCTAGCAAATTGATGCTGTCCAGGAAAGATGGATTGGCAACTTTCCAGAAGCACGTGTTGTTTTCAGGAAGCATATTGACTATAGGATGTGGTGTGCACCATGCAATAAACTTTCACTGCTGTTTTGAAATGCATTATGTTAAAAAGGCAAGTCAGGATTCAACTGGGCTTTGCAGCAAAAACTTCAGCAAGTCCAAGTGCACAGGTTTTTAGAGATAAGGGCCCCTCCATAAAAAGTGTAACCAGCACATGCTTGAGAACTCTCCCATTCTTCTGTGCTAAGAGCTGCTTTTCTTTTAAGTTCATACTTAAAACATTCATACTGAATGTTTTATCTGGCAGCTGCTGTAACAGTCTTCAGTTCTTGCATGAACTACAGTGCAATGCTTTCCTTAAGAACAGGCAAATATTCACAGCTACAAATTAAGCTGTATTTGTAACTTCTTTTTTGAAGAAATAGGAGTGCAGTAGGTTATTGAATTCTGTCTCATTTTCCAGCATAAAGTTGATAAGTTTGGTGTTCTGGTTCAGTAGCAGTGTGTTTGGCATCATCACTCATCCTTCAACTGTGCAGCTGTAGCAAATCCCATCCATCAGAGGTGGACATTGCTTTAGGCACCTAAAGGATGCAGTTAACAGTGGGAATGGCAGTACTCCCATACAAACACTTGTAATGCATTATTGTGGAACAAGGGAGAGAAAAAAAACTTCAAAGATGTGAAGATGCTAAAGAAATTGATCCATTATCATCTTGCTGCAGGAGGGAGATGGCTGAAGTAATTGCCTTTTGCTTCTTTCACAGGTTTGCACAGATGAAGAATGAAGTTACTCAATCTCTGGCCTTTTCTTTTCTGACAAGATTTTAATCACTACTGTATGTAATATTTACATAAAGACTGCGCTGAGAAACAGTATAAAAGTTGACCTTAACGAAGACTGCACAAGTGACAGTGTCACTTCCTCTGCTGCTCCTGTACATTTTACTTGGCACATGTTGCTCATGTGACGTGTCTGCAAGTTGGAAGAAGCTGCATGTTTCAGTGAAAGTGCCATTACTACTGTATATGGACCATACCCCTTTTGTTCCTTCTCTGTTTCTCATTTGATTGAGAACTCGTATTGTTAATATGTAGTATTTTTGAACTCTCTAGGTTCAGAAAAATGCTGTAGTGTTATCAGGCGTTATGGACCTTGTTTTTTAATCTGTTTGAGTGCACTGACTGTGAACTTTTACTGGGGTTTTTGTTTATTTGTTTTTGGCAAGCTTCGGATTTGTTATGCACAAGGCTGATTAATGAAATTTAAAAAAAAAAAAGGTTTTTCTCAATAAATGGTTTATTTTAGGAGATGTTGGTGAAGGGTTTTTCTTCTAAAAATAAATGTGGGAGTGTGCCGCATTTTAAACTTTTTTGCAACATAGGGATAAGACTGCTAAGGTGACCTAACTGGAATAAGCTGCTCTTGTATTATAATAGGCAGTGTCTTGTCAAGTTTTAAGATGAGTACTGTGAGATGCTTCTTACACAACAGAAGTAAGGTTCTCCCTTTCAGTCACCTTCTGAGAAAAGAGGGTGATGGGCAATTCCTGACACTGCCTTTTATCTAAGGGATAACTGCTTCTTGAATGTCTGCACTGTGAACAGGGAGTGCTCTGCATGACATTTTTGTCTTCTAGAAAAGAACTCTACAATCTCATTCTTGTGCTCTGTTTGGCAAAACCAAGAACCTACTGTTACTTTTTGAAAACTGACTTCTGATCCTGGGCTTTCATTTCCCCACCACACCTCAGTTGTCATCAGCCTCAGAAAAGGAAGAGAGATTAGAAATGGTTAGCAATTGGAAGAAATAGCCTGCAATGCATGATCTAGTTGATTTTTTTTACTTGCTATTACAAACAAGTGACTTAAAACTGTTACTTGTAAACATTAGTGCAAGTTTACATATTCTTGTTACAGCTTTAGATTTAAAATAGGTAATTTTAAAATTGCTTTAAATGTTTGGTTTTATATTCTAGTGTCTTGTCTCTCATCTTAATCCACAAATCCTTGATTAATCACAGGTGTGGAGTGAGTTGTTAAGGAGGTACCAAAAAAGCTGACATTTCTATCTAGAAAAGTATGAGCCTTGCTGCACGTGTCACCTATGAACGTTATTTAGGCTCTCAAAAAATATAAATTCAAACAAAGACTTTCCCCTCTTTTCAGTGCTCTATTTTCAGTTGTATGATAGGAGGGGAAGTATGTTGTCATCCGCAGTAAAGGACTATGAAAGTACCTGAAGTAAAAGTGTCCCCCCAGATTGCTGTGTGCTTCACTTTGCAGTGTAACTGAAATATCTGAGTTGTGTCCTCACTTGCCTTGTTTCAGGTGCCCTTGAGCACAAACAGGAACTGTGGACAGCTTTTAGGAGTCAGGATAAAGGTGACAAACTGTTACCAGTCTTTTCTTGCCAACCAAAAGAAAACTCATTCACTACATGTCAGTTTTTTATACTTTTATTTTTGTATAAACAAACATTAAGACTAATTTTGTTAAGGCAGTTTTAGAACATACAGTTGCTTGTGGGGATGAGGGACAAACACTGCTTCCTAATAACCTATGTCATTCTTTTAATACAGTGAACTGGAGAAATTTAACTTTGGCAAGGACCATTAACCTTTCTCTGTCAGTGAGTGCTGGAAGGGCCTTAGTGGTGCACCAGGACTTGCACAAGTGCTTAGGAAGATGGATCCAGGAGTGACATGTTTGGCCCTCAGCCTATCCTAAGAGTTGGTCCCAGGGAAGTGGGTATGAAATCATCTTGGTACTCTTTCAGAAGTATTTACTTGTTTGGTGCTTTCCTCTGGAAGAAGGGCACTGCATGCAGTTGGAGGGGAAAGGACTAAGATTCATAAGGAATGCCAGATGTCTTCCCTACTGCATGTTATATCTGTGGCTCTCAGGAAGGCAGAACAGCCTGTGTCACTCCAGGAGTATGTATTTGCTGCCCAGAACTGCTCACCTACCACCCTGAGAAAAGGCCACTGGGCCTGCCAGGTAATGTTCACAGTAAAATGCTACCCTGGAGAGGCCTTTCCTTTCTCCCCTCTCACCCATTTTCCAGCTGTTGTGTACAGTGGCTTCAGGTCTGGCTTGTTATATGCCTGATCATTACTACAAGATGCAATACTCAGTTTTTCACTGTTAAGAGTGTTACAGGGCCCTCTAAACATTACAATATTTGTAAACATTATAGTATTTTCTACTCTTGGGCTCTAAAAACATCCCAGCCCATGTTTCTGTTCATGACATTGAACAACATGCTTCTGAAAGCTTCAGAACATAGGGAATGCATGTATACACAAGATGTGTGAGGCAAAAAGCCCCTGAAAGCAGTCTCTCACACTGCCTATGCCTTCCTTAATGTTGTAAATGTTACTGCCTTCACTATCCCTGAACTTCACTTATTGTCCCATGCTAAAAGCACTATTTGACCTTTTTAGGTGCTGCATATTAAAAAGGTGAGTTTCTAGACTATCTGATGTACTGAACAGCAAATACATATTCCATGGAATGATTCATATTGTTGTACTAGCCTGTTTCTTCTGGCCTCAGTCTTACTATATGAAAAGAGCAATGTTTTTATACCAGCTATACCAGTTTTTATACCAGTAAGACTACTCACTTTCCTCACTAAAGACTGTCATGGTTTGGCTCTATGCTGAGTGAAGATGGACTGTCTTTGAAAGTGTCAATCATAATCGCCACTGCTCAGTGTCAGGATCTGTAGACTTTAAAAAATTGGGATTTTTTTTCCAATCATATTTGCTGTTAGTTAATGTTCCCACTTTTCCTTTTTTTTTTTTTCTGCTTTAAACAAGTTGTTTCTAGTAACCTGCAGATCCTTAACTCTGGAAGTTTAAAAACAGGGGCAGCTGCCCTGAAATCAGTACTGGGAATGTCATAGCAACCTCTCTTTCCTCAGAGCTTGATTCTAGTTTAATTCAGAAGGGTGTCAAATCAAGACAGACAAAAAAATCAGCCATACCCACTGTCCTAGGTCTCTCTCCTAGTTCCCCATCCTCCTCAGAAGAAAATAATTTACTGTTACTTCAGGCTGACTGTTATGAGGCACCAAGTAAACTAATTTATCAGAAAAGACAGACAAGCAGGTTAATTAGGATCACAACAGTATGGGTATGGGGCATATATTGTAACGCACACTTTGCATTATTTCACCACACCATGCCCAGTTATTTTCTTTCTGAAATTGTTAGGATGGCCTGGAATTTTAAGTAGCATTTAAAGCCAAAAGGAATTTTACTACTTCAATTTTTCCAAATTAAAAATGACATTTACTCTGAAGAATTACAAGTTTCATCTATCCCTCGGATGTATGGCCTGGGGAAAGAGAGGGCAGTGGGTAACTTACTCTGCTCAGGCCACAAGGCCAAATTCTGATCCACGTTCTGCTACTGCCATGCTCCAGTGTCTGGATGTCCAGGGTCTGGCTGAAGTTTTGAAAGACTCATGTAGTGAACACTGTGGGAATAAGTTCTGGATGTACAAAAACTCTACTGTAGTTCTGCCAGTTCAGCAGAGCTGCTTCAGTCCAATACTGCTATAACCAAGCACAGCATCCCGCTGTACTGTATTTAAACACTGACAGATTATGGTTGTTAAACTGTGTGAGCTACACAACTATCAAGTTTAATCATCTTGTAACAATCTTCTGACATTAAAGCTTGTACCTCTGGTTAGTTTCCAGGTAGAGTCTCTTTATACAAGCACGCTGGAATTTTTTTTTTTTTCTTCAAAACTTAAGACACTTCATAGGAAAACAAACCAACCACACATGGGCAAACCTGTTGCTGAGAGTATACAAAGAAGTGCATCTTTCCAGCACATCATCCAGCCCAAACCCCAGAGGAAAACAACAGAGCACAAATTCAGATATGCACAGCAATTATTCATCCTCTGATCTCACTTGAAGGACTGATATGCACTTAAGAGTTTTCAGCAGTTGCATTTGTTCCCTTTGGATTGAAGCAGTCTCTGAAGGTGCTACTTTTGTTTCTGCTTGTTGTCATTGTTGCCGTAGGTGGAGCCCTTGTTAATTTCTGTAACCCCGATCATCCATCTGACACCAACAGAAGCTGCAAAACAAACACAGTTAAAGCTGCTTGAGGCTGGGTCTGAAGATCTGTACTGGTGCAGCATCATGAAAGAGACCTTGGATGAAAGGTGCATTTGATGCTCCCACACTTCCACATCAACTTATTTGCCTATGGCATCTCATGAAGGAAGAGCCTCAGGCTGGACACATCCCCTCCCATCAGCAGGAAAGAGGCTACAAGGAACCAGGATGGGTGTGAGACTCACAGGTGTGCACAGCCCTGAGTGCCATGGGAAGGGAATTCTGCTGGCTTTCAACAGCCCCACGTGTGAAAGAGCACAAGCAAGCGCAAGGGAACTTCAGATCTTGATAAACAAAAAAAAATGTAAGTTGTGGTATTTGTTAATGGTAGTTCATGAAAAAGTCCATTACAAGAAAACAGGTTAATTTAAAAGACTTTTGTAGATTATTCAGTAATAATTCACCATGTGCAAGGATTATTTTATTTATTTATCTGTAGCACTTGAAGTGACTAAGTTGAATGCAACTTAACCTAAACTCCTTCCCTCACACATCTGGTTTCTTTGTAAAGGGGCTCAGCTGCCCAAAATCTATTATTCCTCAAGCTTCTGCTCAGCTACTGTACACGTTCAGAACTGCCATGCTTGTTTCAGGCCTAAACCTATTAGGAAGTCACAAACATCTTCTCTCTGCTCAGAATACTTAAAAAAAAATGAACCCAAACCAAACAAACCTAAGAAAGCCACGAACCTCCCAATCCCACTCTTTCTGACTGATGGTGACAGTAAGGTGAAGTGCTCTTAATGTCTTGTTCCCATCAGTCTTTACTTCTCTAAGATGACTCTGGATTCTCACCAGCCAAAGGACTCGTTATGGTTAAGTCAGTGCATGAGATCATCAAGAGAATCCAGAGGTTTCATCCTACTACCAGGCATCCCTTGTGAACCGCAGGGCTGATAGAAGGCTGTGTCCTGGCATTTGCTGCTCTTCAGCACTGGAAGGGGAGGAGGCTGGCAGCTGGTAAACAGTGCTGCCCTGTGCTTTACCAGCTGCTACTTGGCACTACATGGGCCACGAAGAGCCATCACTACAGACTTGTGCGGTGTAGTTTGACAGTAAATTGGCAGTTTTTAGAGAGCAAGTGGTAACTGGATACCAGGGATGAGTCACATGTGATGTGACAGTATGGCTGGACACTGGGAAGCTGGTCTGCCCATGGGGCTGCCCTCAGGTCCTGTGGATGCCAGGAAAGCAGGGCCCTCTCACAGGCAGAAGAACTGTGCAGTGAACAGTCCAGAAAGGGAGCTGGCTCTGAGGGCACTCGCTGTCACTTACACTCCACTGTCAGTCCGTGAATAGAAACACACACCATTGAGACAAGCAAAGGGCTTCACTCTCATTGACAGACAAGAAAAAAAGAAAGAAAACCATCTCTGACATTTAACTGGCCATGAGCTGGGGAACACAAGAGAAAGATCAGTGTGGAGCCTGCAGTCTGGGGTCATAACATAATAGTAAGCATGAAATCATTAAGATTTTAACCACAAGGGATAGAAACAGCATCTGGAGATGAACACAGAGCATAAATAAGAGCAGCTGTTACAGCAGCCACACACCATACTGGGGATTTCATCCTGTTCCAAGAATGCCTGGACACAAAAAACCAACTAATTCAGCAGTTAAGATGTCTTTTTTTGTCCTTTGCTCCCTGGCAGAAGCTGCCACTGCCCTCTATCCCCATTTCACCCTGTAACCCTCAGCACCCTGGGGAAGGTGGGGTGCAAGGAGAAGAGGACCGCTAATGTTTGCCAAGCGTGTGGAAGCAAAGTGGGGTAAGGCTGGGCTGCCTCACTGGTCTGTCCCTGCACTGCCTCCTCGCCACAGCTCTCCTGGAGCTTCAGTGCAGACCTGAGAGATACCTTCACATCAGCAGTGCCTAACTTCATAGCTGTGAGTGTTTAAGACTGCCCTGAGAAGTGCATGAGAGAAGCTATTGGCTGAAGCATCCTTGTAGTACTCCACAGCAAACTGACGTAACTGAGATTCTGCATCTTTGTGCCCACCATTACTCAGCATCCAAAAGATGCAGGAGATTGCCGAGGACCTGCTCTGCCTGCTTAAGTTCTGGGGGCTCGAGGGCTGAGCTGACAAGAGAGCTAAGAGTGTAATTTCTTTCTTGGAACACATTTTAGCTCCAAGAAAATCACCACCTCCACATGTAGTAGCTCATCCCTCAGCAAAACCTTAGCTCAAAGGTTTCCACCTTTTCTTTTACAACTCAGGATTTTTTTCTCATCTGTTGCCCTGCCTTTATACTACACAGCAAGTGCTATAAGCAGCACAGCAGGCAGGGGGCATAAAAATTTCCCACATATAGTTTGCACTTGAGTTATATAGGTTATGCATTGAAATTGAGATTTGTACAACCAAAGACTGTATGAATGGCAGACATTTCCATTGAGGGCCTATCCTACATACTATGAAGAAGAAGAAACAAGCAACATACTCACATAAAAAAAGTACACAATCCACCCCAAATCCTCCAATTTCTAGGCACCAGGCTGAAAGGCCAGACTATCTGGCTGCTCCACCAAAAGGCAGAATCCAGACAGGCATGATCCTGCACATGGTTTGTATCCTGTTGTAAAACTTATTACAACCCTGCTGGCTTGTTCCCTCCTCACCTTCCATTCATCTCAGCCTGCAGGCATCGCCAGCCTCGCTGCCCAGGTCACACCGTGCTCCAGCCCTGCGGTCCACACTCTGCTCCTGGACACTGTGATGTCCCCAGGTCTGCAGTGTGATCCCACCCACACAGTGCACAGTACACACAGCAGCTCC
Organism: Anomalospiza imberbis; assembly: GCF_031753505.1. Classification (NCBI taxonomy): domain Eukaryota; kingdom Metazoa; phylum Chordata; class Aves; order Passeriformes; family Viduidae; genus Anomalospiza; species Anomalospiza imberbis. The sequence continues at coordinate 77,680,931 of NC_089683.1, read as the reverse complement.
CACAGCCTCCCAGCTGGCTCATCACTACTTGCACTTGGTTCAGAGGGAACGCTTCTCTCACCTAGAACTGATATGTAGCTGCTGGCCCCGTGCCATCAGCCCAGATGACACCATGCTTTTAGCATTAAACATGCAAAAGCCGCTGCTCCCTTTAAAAACCCCCTCATCTTTTGCATACATTCCCCTTTTAACTGCTGTTGACAGCTTTACAGTGAATTACTTCTGGAGTATGAAGGGTGGGTGTCCTCTTCAACACAAGTTACCAAAACATAAAAGGCAACGCAGCATTTGGTTCTTTGAAGCCAAATGAGACTGGGGAAGCAGGAGGAGGAGGAGAAAAAAAAAGCTGCTGTCAAGTACAGATACTGATATTTGACAGACGTGCTTACTGCTTCAGCACCAAAATACCAGCACCAAGTTTTAAATCGTTTTTGTGAGCTAAGTACCTACATCTCTTGCCATGTGTCCTGTGAAACTAAAGCTGGTTTTCAGAACACTTTTGTCCCTCAAACTATGTGAGCATTTATCCTCTGGAGCAGCAACTGCCTTGTATTGATTCAAGTAGTTTCACAAAGGGCTCCTAGTCCCAGAGCAGCAGTAAGGTACGAGCACAGTGTGATGTCTGTTGGGAGTATAAACAGCCGAAATGCTGCACAGCAAAGCACAAGGGGACAGCATTCACAGTATAAAGAATGTCATTTATTTAGGGCTGAAAGAATTTGAGCTGAACCAAGCAGAGCTGTACATACATTGGTTATTCATTCTTAGATCTCAGAGTTAGGGTCTGAGGGATTACCGTCCTTCCACTCCAGCTCAAGCGGAGCATTTTTCTTAGAGCTCTTCCCACCTGAACAGCCAGTTACTTACAAGCCAGTCAGTGTTTTACTGGAGAGCACAATAAGCAGAAACTTATTTATCCAAAGGACAGACCGTCATTTATCCAAAGGACAAATGACAATCTAGAAACAATGCAGAGGGTACCAGGTAAAAGGACCTCCTAGTTACTCTGCTCAATCACAAAAGGTTTATTTTGTGCTTATCTGCACCTGTATCAGGTACTGAAACCCATCCTTAAAACCAACAATCTACTACAATGAGCTATTAGGGACTGCAGTAAAGTTCCTGATTTTGGAGTATCAGGTGAGCTGTCAAAGTGCCATAGAAAAAAACCAAACCACTACCTGTGTGCTTCAGTTACAAACAGTGAGAAAAGGTCTGCTAGGAGCAATGGGAAGAGCTGATTTTGTCATCTGATAAATCCCTCCAGTCTGCAGAAAAACCTTCCTTTTACATTGTTAAGCCACCAGGTACCAATTACCACTCCCACTGTAAAGGCAGCAAACACAGTCCTCCCTGCTTTGCTACGCACTGGCTGTGCTGGGCAGACAGTTCCAGCTGCCACCAAGAGCCACAACCTCCAAGCTGCATTTGTGCCCATGCTCTGCTGTCTCCCAGCCACTGCAGGAATCACTTTGGAGCCCTTGCCTAAAGCTGGAGACAAACTGCAGACTAAACTACTGGCTGCTCCTCTGTCAATAGATGGTTGCACCACATCGAGAACGTTCATGACAGAGATCCCCCTTAGGATACAGGACACAGTTAGGGGAGAATGGCCATCCTACAGAAACTCAGCTGTTGGCTACAAAAGTCAACATGACAGCTTGGGCTGAGGTTTTTTCCTGCATCCACAGAAAGAGACCAATTATTCCCAACTAGCAATAACATTGATTTTAAAGGAATATGGCAAAACAGAAACAGACTGCAACATACTAAGGTAACTGTCGCTCTTTTGGCACACAATGACACATCCAGTTTTAAGCGACCAGGATAACCCAGCTCTGTGATTTGTTTGGTTTGACTAATGGCTGAGCTTTCTTCCACTCCCACGGTCTCTCTTCCCTCCACAGCTTCTCAGTGGCTGCTATCTGCTCATAAGTGACATCATCTTTCTCATTCCCTGCTCATCAGCAAAAGGTGGCTGAGTCTGATCAGGCAGCAGCCTCTACCACGGGTCCTCCACTGCAGGGCAAATCCCAGGCAAGTGCAGGCCCTTTGGATTGGTCACTCCAGGTGTGGAATGAGAACTGAGCTGCTGCTGAGCATAGAGGTGCTGCATAGCCAGCAGAGGGCTGCAAGCTGCACCTGCCCACAGGCAGGGTAGGCATGTATGGGGCAGCAAAGCACATCACACACCCTTAAGGTGTTCTCTGCTGGGCTTTGGCAGCCTGGGAGCTCATACCCAATGCTGCTGATCATTATGGCAGCAGGCTGCTGTAGCCTTCTGGTAGATCCAGATAACCTAAGAATAAATCATTTGGATTATCACTGCATTCAAGAGATGACTCAGAGCAGCCTGCTTATTAACATTTCCTTGTGGCTAGAAGCAGAAGAAAGATAAGTGGGGAACAAGAAAAGGAGAAAGAAATGAAAAGAAGGTCATTCTTGCTGTCTATTCTTGGTAGCATTGGAGCTTTTTTCCTTTACAGGTTCTTTCTTTCACTTCTTGATAAACGAAAGATGTGACCTAGGTCACTAATGGCAAGGTTGTATTAGGCTTAGGGTGCCGGGTGAGGGGTGTAGTGTCACTCAGCTAAATGGTAAAGGGCTAAATCCAAAACCATCACAAATGCTACAGTGCCAAGCAATAAAGCAGTCAGCCCTGAGGTTAAACTCCAGAAACCCTGAATAATGATGTGAGGCTCCCTGTGGAGGGTACACAAGGCATAAAGCACTTTGAAATGGCACCCAACCAACCAGTCTGCTGAATGGAGAAACTGAATTAAGAGGAAAATGCTGAAGGAAAGATGAGAAATTCAAACCATTTTGCAATAGCTACGCTTCAGTGCACCATTAGGCCATCGTTCCACAATCCAGCAGACTATGCCAGCATTTCTTCCAAAGGCAGAACAAATGTCCTCTTGAGCAAATTGCCAGGCAGTAGCATTTAGAATGATGTCACACCTCATCCCACCCACTCCTGTTTACCCACTTTGCAAAGGAGCACAGGGGAGGCAGATTCACCTTTCTCTGCAAGGGACAGGTATTTGAGCCCATCGCCTCCCATTCCTAGCACACCCCAACCACATTGCTCACTCCACACTCCCATCCTCTTCACCAGTCAGAGAAGGGGAAGGGGGCACTGCTTATGACTTCCAACAAGCAAGGTGGGTGGAAAAAAAGGCTTTTAAGTTGTAGTTGCTGCCCCAAGGAATTCTAACACATTTTACACAAAGCACTTCCAAGGTAACAAGCACCAACAATTTCTCCAGATGAAAAAAAGAGCTCAGGATTCCTTTTTTTCCTCTGCCCTGCCCACCTAATGTACCAACTATTATGCTGGACCTTATCCTCGCTCATTTTCCTTCCTCTGGCTCAAAGCATCATGAAGGAAATTTCCTGCCTGCATGCATGCACAAACACACACACACACACACAAACTGTTCCTTTTCCAATTACCTCTACAAGAAGCATCAACAGGGGCTTAATGCAGCATTTGTTTTGGTGGGCAGTTTCTGAAAAAGAGTATTGTGTACCTACCACCTCAAACTCTTCACAGATGGCTAAAAGGATGTTTGTTAGTTAATCTTGATCAATCTAGCTCAAGATTCAGACTTCTGAGAATGCAAAGAAATGTTATGTGCTAGGAACAATTTCCTGGGTAGAGAGTAGAGATCCACTTCTGAGACAAGGAAACGTTCCATATTTTCCTATCTCCTCTGCGTTGTTATTCTGGACATGGCTTTTAAAGTCAGCTCTGTATCCAAGTTCTCTCAGAGCCAGGAAGACTGTGAAGTTCTGTTTCTTTTTCCAAACTTGTTTGTAATAAACACAGATGTGAAGGCGATGAAGTAATAAATACGTGTGATGGTCAGTGCAATAACAGACAGTATATGCTTTAAAAATGTATGGCTTATTCTGGAAGGGAACTTATTCTTCAAACCAGCACTCAATCACAGACACCCAGATATGATGCAATTTGCTAAACTGACCTGGTTTCTGCCTCCATGAAGAACACCAAATAAGATCTCCCTTTCTTTGGGCCAGCTCCTTGTTTTGTTTTCCTTCCTTGTCTTAAGTATCATACTAGTTGAAATATGAACCAAGGCAGTTCAGAACTGCCACAGGAACTGTAGGAATCACTTGTGACAGTCCATGCTCTGTGCTACATAAGTCAGAGTAGATGGCCACAACAGGCTGTGCTTAAATCATGAAATTGTGGATTACCAGTACATGACACATCAGACTATGATTAGACAAAAGCATTCTCAGAGGAATAAATTATCCTTGTGCTTCTCTTCTAAGCATTTTAAGTAGAACACAGCAGCACACAACACAAGAAAAGAAAGCCTTTTGTAGGCAACCCACTGAGAAGTCACTGTTTGAATTCTACAGAAACAGAAAATTTTGTATGCAGCTCTTACAAAAAATAGTACAACTATAAAAAAATAAAAATAGAATCTTTTTAACCTAGTGCAGGCTAGAGTGGACATATTAGATGGGTTGTTGAATTCACAAGTCATCCTTATATTTAGCAAATCTCACTAAATCCTATTACAGTTACACTGTAAGTAATCGCTTTGTATCAGAAAACTTACCTATTATAATGACAAATGCAAAACTAGCCAGTGTCAGTGATGATCCACTGTTGATCATGTTGATGAGCAGCTGGAACAAAGGATATAGCAGCAGTAAGGCCCAGAAAAGCCAGTTCAAAAGTGTCCATGGTCGACGGGGTGGTATTGTAGGGACTGCTGGGTAGGTTCCTGTGCGGTAATATTCTTCCTGGAATGCATCCTAGTAGAACAAAGGAGGGCAACAATTAAATCCCCATCTGCCAACAAAACTAGCCATTCCTGGCTTTGATGTTCCTCCTTCTGGAGGCTTGTAACCACAGGGGAAGATCAAACACCAGCTGATGGCTGGAAAGCATGTACTTTGAAGTCAATGAACACAGAGTCAAGAAAAAAAAAGAAAAAAAAAGAAAGGGGGAGCATACACTGATGCTTGAATACTTTCTTTCTCCTACACACAGCAGCCTGAAAAATGCCATACCTGGAGAGCATAGCAGCCTAGGAAAACAGGAGGGATGATGGGATATACACTCCTGCAGCAGTGCAGGCATCACTGCTGAACCTCCTGCAGGAGCCACAGCCACTGCCCAAGCACTGCAGGTAAGCCAGTGAAGTGTCTGGGCTCCATACTCAGCAGCATCCTCTATTCCCTCTTGTTTTCTCCAACTGCTGCTCTCAAACAGCATCCACAAACCTGTCAGAAAAGGTGACTAGGCATCATTTTGTCCTACACTCCGAAGAACACCACCCCCTCCTGCCTTTGTCCCATGGATGTAGTCTTGTTCACCTTGTTCCCATGACACTTGTGGTAGGAAGTTTGGCTGCTGAACCTCCCTAGAGGCAGTTTAGTGTGTAAACAGCACAAAATCTCTCACTGGCTTTGAGCAAATGACTTGACCTCTAAGTATAATACAAGGAAGATAATGGGGTGGGGGTAGTTTTTTTCTGTTTTGTAGCAGCTGTTTTTTAAAGCACAGAAGACTTTGAATTCAGTACCTTCCTCTATAGCCCACAGGGGTGAATGGCATTGCCTTTACTAATCTTACCAACCCAAGATATCAAAAATGGGTGGGGGGAAAAAACCCTCTCTTCTTGTTAAAAGCAAAGATTATTAATCTGTTATCTATTAATCTGTGTTATCACAAAAACCTGGTTGATTAATGAAGTCAGCATTGGACTGAAAAAAAAAGAATTTAATCAGAATGAAGTATGATATTTATTTAAAGAAAGGATTTTTGGTTTGTAAAACTTCTAGGAAAGCCAAGATTAATCAACAAAAAGACTATTTTTTCCTCTATGCTATGACTTTACACTTACACTCCAGATGCCACAAACAATTCTTTACTTACTTGACAGCAACTTGAGCAATTACAAGCTGTTATCACTTTATTTCAAAATGAACATTCAGCTTTTAAGGGATTGTGCAGTAATTAAAGCATGTACTGTCTTTATTGAGATCGCAAACATTTTAAGTGTTTTACTCATGTGAGCTGGGTTGTAGTGAGATCACTGTGGCCAATTACTGAGCCATCTTCAACAGAGTTCACCGTGTGTGAAGTTTTCCTCACAGTGCAGTGAAGATTGCTTTAGAACACAGAGCTGTCCATCATTAGAAAAGTGAACTTGCTACATACAGTTATGTTTCCAGAGACTGGAAGTATCCAGGAAAGTGAAGAATTCCTGACTATTGCTGGCATTGCCATTAGAGGGCCTGCTACTACAGAGAGCAGGACAGGCTTGCTTGAAACCAGCACAGCAGGGTTTTCTTTGTTGGCTCTGCATGGCATGAGGGGCAGCAAAACCACTGACCACACCTCACTGAGAGGCTTGACACAGATGGAAAACAAATGCAAAAGGCAAAACAATGTCAACACCAACAGCTCCACCACATTTCCCACTGTTGTGGGGAACAGCTCTTCAGTCATGATTCCTTACTCTTAAATACATTCATTCACTTGCAAAGGCATCTATGGATTCATCAGTCTTGAAAACTTTTGTGAGGTGCCTACGATACCCAGCAACAGGACAGACTTTAAATAGATAATAGACCTCACCATTTCCCAAAATCACCTTACTCACATTAGGTTCCTTTCATTCCTCTGCCCACAGAGCTTCTTTTCAGTTTGTAATAAATTCCATCCACGCAGGTATCACATTCTGACGTGGAAACATGCTCCCTCTATTGCCTCCACCAAATTTAAGTTACTTCAGACAGTGAGGGGGTGGGGTAATGCAGTGAGGAGAAATCAGGGAACATCCATCTCCTTGTGAGAGGCTAACTGGATTCCTCCTCCTCATTCCACCAGGAGGTCTGATGGCAGAGGTATGCTGCTGCCCCTTTGTGAGTTAGCCCACAAAGAAGGAGTACCCAAAAATATATTCTTTGTTCCCAAACACTGGAGTTCTGTACACTTCTCCTCTTCAGTTAGGCTTTGCTGATTCCATAGGACATTTCTGCATATATTTTCAGGCCCTGTTTTCCAAGTTTCTTTTACAAGCAAGAAGAATTAGAAGCTTGCTCTCTTTTTAATGAAAATTAAGATTCTCAAGCAGAACTTCTACTTCAGGCACTGAGGCTATAAGGAAGTTAAAAAAAGAAAACAAACATGAAAGAACGCGCAGAGTTGTGACTACTACATATTACCTCTTTAGAGCTGGCAAAAAGATCCTCAACACAGTCCTTGTTAAAGTCAAAGGGAGCCTTTCTAGCAATGGCAGTTAAAAAAAAATAAAAGAAATAAAAAGAGAAGGCAATGTGGAGCCCCAATTGAACTTCTGTCATAATTTGGAACTAACTGATACAGTGCTGGCCGTATGTGGAGGGACAAAATCTACCCCCGGTGAGGAAGAAGCATGTGGAGATGGTACTTACTGTAAGCCTGGAAAAGGAAGGAGAACAGTGTTTGGTTTAGAGCAGCAGCACAATGCCACTGTTTATCTGGCAGGACTCTGTTCAACTGCATTTGTAGCAGTGACTAAGCCAAAGAATGAAGTGATAAGTAGCAAGAATATAAACACAACAGGCTCCCACAGAGAAGTAGCTCAGATGGAGGTACATGTAGGTGAGACCAGACAAGGAGGTAAAAAACAACAGAGTAAGATTTTCTCAAAGAGTCTCACTCCTTTACTACTGTCAATATGGGGAAATAAATAAATTAAAAAAAAAAAAAATCAGTGTCCCTTCATGTACAGGAACTGCTGATTTAATTACTCATTCCAACAGCTCTGCAGTCCTGATCATCTTGGATGCACAGGCCTTGACCTCAGTACCTGTGGCACTCTCCAGCCACTAAATCATGCTACTACAGCATAATTCAGTACACTGTATGTGAGTCTTGAGAAACTACTGCAAAATTATTAAACTTCTTGAGAATAAGGAACAGCACAGGGAATGCGTGTTAAAATAGGGTCTGTGCTTTCCAGTGGCACGCACATCTTGTCTTACTTTGAAACAGCAAGTGAAGTGCGGCAACCAAAACAGACAAAGCAGGGGGATGAGTGTGTACTTTGCAGTGAATTACTACCCTTTGAATAACAACTCTGAAGACAACCTGAAACAGAATTAATTTTTGGAAACAGCACCTGGGCAGGCACTGCTTTTTGTTATCTGACCTAAAAGCCTGTTATCTTTCTAAGATGCAGGGCAGAAAGGTGAAACAAAATTGTATTTTTACCCTGCAGGTGGACTTTCACCATCTCAGAACTCTGGAAGAAGTTGTCCCTGCTCTGTATTCTGCCAGTTTGATTTTACAAAGACATGGGCTTCAGTAAACCAGGAATAACTGCAATGAAGTAAGTTTCACTAAAGTAAAACAGCTGGAGAAAGAGAAACATGCTGCCTTCAGAGAAGAACTAAAATCATCACCAAACATTTCAAACCAAAACACAAACAAACAACTCCCTCCAGCCTTAACCAATCAAAAACATTCACATAACCAAAAAAGGTTTTAGTGGAATGGAAAACTGAACACTGCATACTTCACTCCTTGATGCAAAACTTCACTCCTCTACTTAAATAGGAAACCAGAGACTTAACCAACCAGCAAATGAAGTTGTCATGAAGAACAGATATGAAGAATACTATGAAATATTGTAGAATATAATATTATGAAGGATAGATGTAACCTCTGTTAGCACTAGAAGCAACTGAGTGTTTGCCAAAGAGGGAATAACAGAAAAATCTTGGAGTGAATTACTACAACTATGTAATAAAGGATTGAGGAAAACAATCACTGCATTCACACTTGTTCTTGTCTTGCAAATGTCTGAATAGTTCTCAGGGACATGAAACAGGGCTACAAAGTCATAGTAGCAGAAAGTGGAGTTTGCAATGCTGAGCAAAAGGACCATTTACATGTACATGGGCCCGTGGGTAACAGCCTGCTTTGCTGCAGAGGTGCTGGGGGCTGTGCCTGAATAGGGTGTTAGGGGCACAAACTATGAGAAGGGGGATCAGAGGCAAAGGGAGTAGACCTACAAGTGAGGTCTCAAGACACATTTACTTTCCACATTCCTGTAAGCAAGCTGCTTAGAGGAGCTATGAATTACACCAGAAAAAGTCATGGTTTGAAACTGAGAACTGCCAGGGCACTGTCAATACAGAAATGCTAATGTGGTGTCCTGGGAAGAGCAGGACAAATGGCACAGCAGAATTTTGCTGTCCCAGTGAGAGGAAACCAGAGCATAGCTATATTCTATAATTTCTAAATCCAAAGCACTGCTGCATACCAGTCTGAATATGTAACTTTGATCAAGGTATTGAAGCAAAGTGAGCTGCCAGGCCCTCATGCTGTGCATACCTATGACTCCCACTGATTAAAATGGGATTGCTGTGTGCATTCAAAAAACACATCCCCCAGCAACTATCTCCAACATTCTAAAAACAGCCCAAAAGAAACAGATTCAGAAAGAGGAAGGATTCATATGAAAGCATTTGCAAAGAAAAAAAAAAAGAAAAAAACCCAAACCACTGGGTATCTAGAAACACAATAATTATTCTCTCCCAATCCTAAAAAATTAGGAATCTTAAAATTCATGTCTTCTATAGCCACAGTGTGAAAACAATTAATCAGCCTGTCCTTTTAATGGGGATGTCTGTCTGGTAAAAAAGGTAGAGTAAAACAAGGGACAAAAATTATAATGCACTAAAGAAAATACCTTATTTAGCCTGCAAATTACTTCTTGATTTAGAATGTGTCTTATAGGGGAAGGGGATCTTTCTACTAATCAGAAAGTGGTAAGACAATTTTGATTTTTGTATCCTTATGCTACTTTCTAAAGAAGAGGCTTAAAACTGCTCTAGAAAGGCTTGTTTAAGCTTTCTTCCTGTTGCTCTGTGCACAAAATGAAAGCAATCATAACTGGAGCACAGGATCAGTTTGCATGTAGAGAAACAGAGCACTCACCCTGAAAACCAAACAAACCAACCCACCCCAAACCACCAAATTAGGACACTACACATGCACACTGTAAAGGTCTACTAGCGCTATAAATAACCGAGCACTAGTGGCTCACAAGTGCTGTCTTGACAAAAAATCCAACCTTTTCTTGATACAATTTGTGGAGCCAGATAGAACATTCCTGCTCATCTTCTGGGACATCCTCTAGTGGAATCCGCCTGCCAATGGCAAACAGGAGAAATTGAAGAATATTAAATACTTTGACTTTCATGAACAGCATGTGCATTATACAGACAGATTATCTGACAGAAGACTCATTACATTTTTCACCTTTTTTTAACTTGTGCAACACCTACAGCACTTCAACAAGCAAATACAGAGGAGATTATGAAGAAATCAGTGATAGTCCCAAACTAATTGCCAAAACAAATTTAGCCATGAAGTTTACCCTGCCTGTAACAGCTTTTCAGGATAGGTAAGCAGCTACCCTGAGTTGTGAAAAGCAATTTCCATGCTATGCCAGGTTGGTAGAGATCTTCTTTCTGTTACCTACTTGAAAACATTCCCTTATTTGACCAAGTGTGATTTCAAGTACATGCTCCTGCTTAAAAGGAATTAAAATATGGATTACTTGCCTTACATATAAATCTGCATGATACTTCTTTCCATTTAGAACTCCCAGCAATGTTGGATTTTCATTATTTCTAAAATTAAGGGTAGAATCATAGACTGCAGAAACTACAAGAAGAAAAACAGGTTATGCAGTAATACATAATTCCATTATGTAGTAACATAATGGAAATAAGTAATTATCTCTCAGACAAGGAGAGTATTTAAGTAAGTCATTAGCAATACCACCACAGTTTGAGCTGTCACCGAGATAAAAATGACAACAGACTATTCAACATGAAGGTTTTCAGAAGCCGAATAACCAGTGACTCTTTCAGGAACTGCACCAGCAAAATGGAAAGGTTTGCTCTCCATCCACCCATGCCTCCTTCTTCATCAGGTGCAGTATGACAGCTTCTGACAGAATACACCTAGGACTTCCTAGGAGTCAAATGGTTGCAGAACTGTTACCTTTTTCAGCTCACTGGGAATCAACAACTACTCCCTAAATCTGAGGAAAGAACCAGGCAGATACACATTTTATAAAAATGAACAATATATACCCTTTGACTAAGAACAGGTAAAGTGTGTGTGAGAGACCTTCTGCAGCAGGAGGGCTTAATGCAGCCCTAAATGGCTGGGGTCTGAAGCAGCCCCCGGATCATATCCATTGTTTGGTAACTCAGGCACTTCCTCTAGGGCAAAGGGAGAGAGAATGACACACCACATCTTGTGTGAGCTGCCTGCTGCTATGAAGACATCCAGATGTGAGGAAGAGAACGTGGAAGTTCTGCTGAACAAAACTGCAGCCAGACTTCCAGCACTGAGAAAACTGCACAGCTCAGGACTCGGTGGGAACAGTAAAACCATTTGCAAAGGCTGATGGCAGACAAACTAAGAGAGCACTAACAAGCAGCTGCTACAGAAAAAGCATTCACTGTTTAGAACCACATGAAATGCTGCAAAAAAGTTTATTTGAACACATCCCTAGATACACTATTTTCCTGATGTCACAAAATTACCAAAGAATGATTCATTTTCCTGACACTGAAATCAGTTGTGCATCATGGTATGAACTCTTAAGGGCAATGGCAGCAAAAAACTTTCATATTTTTTGTCACAAACATGACTAAGAAGTATTTTCATGTGTAGCCAATTGTATTTTAGGCTTGCTGCTCTAGAGTTTTGCAATAATTAATAAAAATGCACGTGGTGAACCTTTATTGTGAGACCTCTTGACCCACATAAGAAAGACTTACTACATAGGACAGATTTGCTCTTGGTTTCGAAACCTCTCTAGCTATGAGAGATAAATATGGTTTGGTCTCAGCATTCAGCTCCCAGAAACTCACCACATCATTTGTTACTGCAAAACTGAATTCACAGTGGAGAAAAGAACAGCCTGGCTTCAGTGCTGAAAGGAAATCCTGAAAACAAAGGCCAAACCCCTGTCAGTGCAAAAGGACTTTGTCCCTCATTAACAACTCCATTCTTTTCCTACTACAATTGGGCTCAGCCCAAACTCAAAGCTAAAAACAAGACAAAATCTACTTCACACTACTCTCCCTGTAAAATCCAAGTATGAAATTACTCTTTTTAAAATCAATTATCTGCCTCCATTTTTAAGCTTCTTAATGTAGAAGGATTTTACTAATCTACTCTAATTTACTAATCCTATGTAATTGAAGGAAAACAAGAGCTCAGTTTGGTTTATACAGAGTAAGCTTCTTAGTTTATTCTTTAATAGCATGAGATTATTCTAACAACAATAGGGATGCAATAAAGCAAAGTATAATATACACAAAACTTTTTCTTCCATCTCTTACAAGGCATCTGCATTTGAGTTTTTATATTAATTGGGTTTTTGTTGAGACACATTGGAAAATAGTTCTCCTGTTCTGAAAAAAAACTGCTGTGGAGATGGACAGTAACATCTTTATGTGCTGACAGTCTTACACAGAACTTTCCTTTTGTCCAGGGGAAAAAAAAAAGCTATTCCAGTTTCCAATTGGTCTGTACAATTGGTCTGTAGTTTAATATTCAGTTTAGTACCTTTAAATAACACAGTGAAATCTTTTGGTGCAAAGCAGTGCCAAACCCAAGACAATGAGAGCAATGTGCAGGAGTAAACAGACCTCTGTTATCCAGATATAACTGAAGATAACTAAAGATTTTAGCTTTCTCATTCAGAGAGTGCAGGAAAAGAATAACAATGAAAGTGTCCAAGAAAAAGGCTGCATGAAATTAAAATTTGCCAGAAAGCATCCACAGTCAAAGAAGCACTAGTGTGCTGTGTGACACACTAAAACTGGTTATCATTACACATGGATTATGTAATTGCATAATTAGAATTGGACATCTCATGACTTTCTCATCCAAAAGCTGAAGAGACCAGAAAATTCACATTCTAAAACATGCGAAAAAAAAACCTCCATAGTATCTTGAAAACATTGCAACTCTCTCACTCTCAGGCTAAGACAAGCAGCAATTGCAGTTTTGCTTCAATTGTGAAATTTTTTTTTTCAAAGGAGTTAGATCTCTTTTTCATTAAAAACTAAACACAAATATTTTAAAGCTTTTTCTTTCTCTCAAAAAATGATTAGGTTTTGGTTTTTTGTTTGTTTTTTTTTTTTTTGCTTTCTAATCTCTGCCCAGCTTTTTTGTCATATCATTAACTTTGGGCTTTGTCTACAGCATTCTGACAGAGAGCTAAGTCCTTAAGAATTTAAGATTTAATTTCTTAACTTCAACCTAAAAAAAAAAAATCTTCAGATTACATATCTAGAGAGGATTTTTCTTACTTTGACTGTGCTCTTGAATTTCACACATTACGTTGTGGCCATGGTGGATTATGCCAGGATGATTCACTGACAAATCGACCTACAGGCAATGACTATGGCTACATGCATCTTCATGATAGCACAAAACAATCTGAAGGATCAAAAGGAAGAGAACGGTACACTGACATTCACTGTACTGCTGATATGACACCACCTTGACACAATCCTTTGATTTAACATTTCATTAATCGGGCCTGCTTAAACAAAAACCACTCATCCTCTCAAACTTGGTTTCTTGCTCTGGATGATGAATAGAAATCCACTTGACAAAAAAAAAAAAAAAACAAACCAAAAAACCCCCCAAAAAACTCCCAAAACCACCAAAAAACAGCTTATGGAGAAAAAAAGTAATTGCAATACCCCCAAACACTGTCATAATGAACTCTATGAGAATATCACTCTGAAATTTATTCTCATGCATTTCCTCTGGGACAGCAGTTCCCAGCATGCACAACTGGAGGAAAAGGTGCACAACAAAACTTGGGCTTACCTACAATCCATTGTGAAGAATATTTTTAAGTACAAGTCTTTACTAAATAAAAGCAGCTGAAACGAACTGCCTGATAAACAACCAGACAATAAAAGTAACAGTTAAATATATTTTTTTCAGTATTTGAGACATCAACTTTTACTGTAAGTAATGGATGAATGTTTTAGAAACAGATTTGTATTTTTATTTGCTTCCATGAACAGTACAGGTAGCAAATAGCAATTTATTAACAAAATGAACAGCTTCTAGAAATTAAACTCCTGGGGACTGCATCTGTAAAACCATACTGGTAGGAATGGTCACTGACAAAAATATCAGAACAAGTTCAGAAAATATTAAAATAATTTCTTTAAGAATCAAATTATGTATGGAGAGCTGAGCATCTCAAAGCAAGTTCTGAAGGAAAAAACAATTCCAATTTCACTTATGAAAGTGACTAGTTAGGAGGGAAGGTTCTTTACTTGTTATTTTGTGTGAAAGGCATTTTTATCTAAATACATCTGTTTATGCAGACAGATATCCCATCGCTGGCATGGAGGAAGATTCCAATATAAGCACATTAAATAAACTCTTTCTGAAACTAAGCTTTTCACAACAGGTGGGCTTGCCAGACTGATGTCACCAATGTCTATTTGCAACTACTGCAGAACTACTTCAGAACTCTTTCTAGAGTGACTGCAGCAGGCAGCATTAAGACTTGATACAAAGTTTTGAAGAGGACCAACCTGTGATCTCTGCTGACATGGGTGAATTACACCTACAGCCAGAGAAACCAGCATCTACCCATCCCATAGTACTACAGCCTCTGACAAGCTGAATCACACCCTTGTCAGAAAAGAGGAAAAAAAATGGGACGGGAGCTCTGTCACACCCAGCTGTGAACTGGTCCCAGACCTGTGACTTGGCTCCACCGCTATGTTGTGCTGCAGCTACATCCCTTAGCAAGGCCCTCCAGCCAGGCCCATCACCCTTGTGAGAGAACAGAAGGTGCATCAGCCTAAATGGCAGAGCCCAAAATGGGCTCAGGCAGCTCAGGACTAGTCCCTCACTTTTCGAGATGCACAGGGATATGACCTAATTTCTAGATAGTATTACATTTCCAGATCATGGACTGTCAAAAGCAACTGTCCCCACATTCTCTATTCAAAAAATCTGCATGGACTTATTATCTTTACATAATAATGCTACAAGGAGTTCTGAAAAATAAGACATTGTTTTCAGATGCTCTTTACATGAATCCCTTGTCTCTATAGGAGAGAAACATATAGCAAACCAAGCAGTAACCTTTCTGTCTCCCTCTCATTGCAAAAAATAACAAGGCAAGTAAAGCAACAAACCTAGAAGAACCTGCAACACCAGCCTGGGGTCATCAAACTCTCAGAGGTTTGTTGGTTGGATTTTTAAGCTAAAGTTTTTGCTGGAACTGTGTATGAGCAGTTATGACTCTGCTTCTCCTCGAAGCCTCACAGGGAAATACTGCCTTCTTGCAGGCTTTACACTGCTTGATCTAGTAAGTTATGGCTTCTAGATTGAGGCAGTGACATATACTTTACTCTCCTAAATAAGTAAGTAATCTAGCAACCTCAGTCTCCCTTTTCTGAAGATATTTCAAATATTTAGAGTACTAGTAAGTGTTATGGTAGTGTGTGGCATGAATGTCCAAAACTTTTTATGTCACCTGGATTTTCTAAAGTTGTTTCCTTTTGGAATGTTTTCTCACAATCAGCTGCTTGTCCACCATCACGCCATATTATGCTTGCATTACACAGAGCAGTGAAAAGAACAAAATCACCACCAAAACAACCCGTTCCTGATTCTCAGCTCAGGGCATTAGAGGCCACAGAGTTTTGACTCAAGCCTTTTTCTGTGCCTCAAGTCTACTACCTCCTGCCCTCAGCAAAACAGTCACCCTTATTCCAAAGGCAAGGCTAAACCATGCTCTTTGGGGGGCTTCTGGATGCTTCACATAACTTACCTCTTCTTCATGGATCAGAAAGGATCAAAGCTATGCTATCCGTCTTGGGGGTGGAAAGCTGTGGGTGCCTGGGAAGCTACAACAGTGGTATGATCTACCTGGCTTGCCAGACGGTATTTAGAAGAAATACGTAAGATAGCAACCCAGCTGACTGGGAAGCTTTTCTTACAGCAGCTATCCCATATATGCCACATAAAAACATGTCTTCAAGGACAAAAGAAATTTTGACATTAATTTCAGTCAAGCTGGAACATTTTCTTCTAAACCAGAAACCACTTAATTCTTTTTTATACATCAGCCATCTAACACACAAATATACCAGACCCCAAAGACCCTGTGACACTACAGCTACTTAGCACTGTATTTCCTTTGCCTGTGAAGTACACAGCAGAAGACTCTGATAGTAATATTAATCAAAGAATTTCATAGATAGTATTAGTCAAAGAATATCACTTCAAAGGCAACATGTGCAATATGATGTCACTTTAAAGTTGGCAAATGCAAGTAACCAGAAATAAATGGAGAGCTCAAAACAATGTTAATGAAGAAAAACTTACTCATGTTCTGTAATGTAGAAACTGTTTATAAATTTCACCTACATGTATGTTCAGTCAAGGCCTACTCCCCTTCCTCAGCTCCATTAAGAAACTCTAAAGAGCAAATCTATACAGGAATTTAAAGTAGAATATTTTTTGATTTAAAAATTGCATTATTTGAGGTAGTCATTTACCACAAGAAATTATTTTAAGACATACCATCTCAGATTCTGTACTGATGCATTTGCTTTATTTAGAATAGAATTGCTTAGCAAATACTAAGAAATACTATTCTTTGGCAATAGGTACAAAATATGCAACAAAATATATGTACCGATTGGTACAAAATATGCAACTGAGATTCCTCAATGCAGTCACAGTTAACAGAACATATAAATAATAAATTAAAAAAAACCAAACAAACAAAAAACCCCAACCAATACCAACCTCACAAACTGATTCAGGACTTTGTTATTAAAGCCAGAGGCTAATGAAAAAACCAGATGCTTCTGAAAGCATTCCAGGATTTTTCTCTTAGGACACATGCTACAGGGAAAAGAAAAGCATGGCAAACTGTCAGCAGTTAGAGGAAATAAAAATGTAGCATTGTCCCCAGTGACTTTCCTTACCTACATTTCTCAAACACTGCACGGTGACAGCAAATCCTTTCGTTCGTGGCAGGAGGTGGTACTTGAGCTTGGGCAGACCTTTGGCTTCAGCTACCTTCATGCTGGTCTGGTGCTTCTGCTCTGTGAACCTTGTACCCTCACAATGAATCAGGAACTAAAACCAAGACAGAACTACAGTTAGACAGAAGCTCAGGTCTTCTGCTGACTGAGCAGAGTTCTCTGAAATTCTCACCAGCACAACCCAAATTAACACGGCTAGCTGGGATAGGTGTAGCTACATACACGTTTATGTAATTTATTTGACTGAGGTAGCAAATCCCAACCAACCAAAAAAAAAAAAAAAAAAAAAAAAAAAAACCACAAAAAAAAAAACCCCAAAAAAACACAACCCCAAAACCTCAAATCCAAACACTCATCCAATGTGCCATCCAGTCGGAACTTCAGCCTTTAGGCTTTAACATCTGCTCTGCTACCTGCCATCAGAATGACCTGATTTCTCTGAGTCACTCCATCTCTAATAAGCTGTTAGAAAACACTCAAAACATACTCCTGTTGCAGGTCTCTCTCTGATGGTTAAGTGTTCAAACATCATGGCATCTAAAACTTGCTAAGTGTCTAAACCAGACACATTTCTAGGAAATGCTTTAGTGCCCAGCTTGCTTGCCCTCACTCTAACCTCTTTGCTTTCACTGTGGCACTCGAGGTCCATGGAAAACTTCAGGCAGCAACTTTGATGCCAATGAGACAGCTGTTAACAGATGTAAGGCAGCACATGCAGGACAACTGAAAGGCTCATGCTCTTATGAACTATACAGTGGAAGTGCTCAGACATGAATAATTACAATGTTGCCACTGGCAGGCAGGGGAGAGCACACAGATCTCTGGAGATTTACCACTTGCTCATCTGCTTTCTGCCAAGCGTGAATGCAAACTAACACATCAGAGAGCACTGCCAAATGACACAAAGTAAGTCCTCATAACCCACAGCAAAAATGTAGCCAAAAAAGACAGAGATACTGAAGAAACTAGCCAAGCAGCCAGTTTCAGTTCTAGCTCATCCAAGAGTACTTTTACTCATCTATTGCATGCATAATGTTATTCAGATTGATGAGACACAGAGAAACTGATGAGAAAGTCTCTCTAGTTCACTTAGCATGCTTTGCCTTGTCAACTTTCCAAGGTGCTAATGTTATGCCTTTTGACATTATGACATTATATCATACAAAAGCAAATTAAAACTCCACACTGCAATAACCCCAGGTGTACATCAACAATTATCTCTCTTACATAGGTATAGCTCCTTTTTAGCAACCCCTCTACAGGAGTATCTACAGGATGGTGGTGGCTTGTGCTCACTGATTAGAGTTGAGCTGCCTACATGTATAGAAAAGTCACAGAACACAGGCAAATCTCTGGAGAGAAACTGAAACTAAAATCCCAGAATCACCCCTTTGCTAGACAGCCTCCTGCCTGGAAGTCACTTAAACACTGAAGCACAGATATTAGTTTTAATTGCTTAGTACTCATTTAAATCAATGACAATTAACAAAAGAAATTTGTTTCAGAGCATGAGAAATACAGCATATACATCTTCATGAGGAAACAGCAATAGTTTCTGTAGGGCCTGGGGATGTTGCTTCAGATTCAATTTCTTTAACTGAATTGCACTCTTGCCATCACTAGCTTAGAAGAATTGCAATTTTTTTATGATTTCTGAGAAAAAATTCAAAGGCTTTTCATTCTCAGATAAAGAAATACCAGGCATGGTGAATACTAAAAAATTGTGGTGATGCAAAAAGTAAGACTTGCTCGTTACTGAAAAGTGACACCAATCCTCTCCCTGGAACAGACACAATGACTACCTCAGGCCACTTCTCTGACCAGGTGGTTTCCACTTCCACTGGGCCATGTCTAACCAAACACCTTCACAGGAATGGCAGAATCACAGGGAAGGAGAAAACTCTAGTATATTAACTCTGCAATCTAAGGTGAAAGGAGAGGTTAGGTAATAAATACAGCTGATGTACTTCAGTACAACATTGTCACGTGTATCTGTTACACAGCCATGAACCCCTACATCTACCCCTATCCAGCACCTGTAATTAGAGAACCACAAAATTTACTGAGTGGATCACAATGCAGTATTTATTATATTATAGTATTACTTTTGCAGTAATATCTGCAGGGCTTCATACTACAGAGAAGGAAACAGGTAACACAGTACTTGGGAAACTCCAAAGAAAATTCACTTGAGAGTATTCTCCTGATACTCCCAAGGAAGCTAATGAATCAAAAGTCTCAGGAACAACCTGGTAAGCATCACATATTGCCTGTGCCTCTCATTCCTGCTACCTCACACTCCATTTGTTGAGCATCACTCACCCAAAAATTTTCAGGGTAGTCACGGAGATTGAGCAACTTCTGTACCACAGTTTTCCGATCTTCCTCCCACTTGCGCTTGCAGAAGACTATCTCTAGGAAATACCACATCCAGCCAATGATAGGCATGTAGGAGAGCTCCTTCTTTGCAAGCACTTTGGAACTCTGCAAGACAGAATCAAAGCAAGTCAGAGTTAAACCACTTAAAGAGTGCACTGTGGGTAGAAGACTTGCATAGTTAGACACAAAGATATCCATTTATATTGACCAGACCCAGTTTTAACATCAGTGTAAAAGCAAAACAAAGAAAAATAAGTTTCTCTGATATGACAGAACAGTCAAATCTAATCTCAGGTATCTGCATGGAAGACTTCTAGAATTAAATATATATGAGTGTGTGTTGCTCTCTCCTACCCAAACACTGAATCCCTAAAGGGAAACCAAATTCCTTCAAACATGGAGGAATCCATGCAAATGACCTCAGCTGTATCAATCAAAATTCTTAATTCAATCAGATCCTGGCAGTGGCAGTTCAAGTTCCTTTAAGATACCTTGAATCTATACATCTCAACATGGAGGAAAAAAAAAAAAGAGAGAAGAAAATAAAAAGCAGAGTCAACAGAGCCACTGCAGCACAACATACTGATGCTATGCACACATGGTTTACCAGTTGAAGAAACCTGTTTCTAAAAACACTAGAAACAACAGCAGCAATAAGAATACTTAATTTATGTTCAGTTTTGTTTATGAAAGGGCATACTTCAAGTAGCAAATTTCTCTTCAAAGCATGCTTCTGGAGTAGGAAAACACAAAAAAACCACTCTTCCTTTCTCACAGGTGTGACAGACACTGAAGTGACGGGTCCAGACACTCAACAGGAATTCTGTGATTTATCAAGCATTCAACATGCTCTGTAAATTAATCCTACTCCAGATTTTAACTCTGTGATCATCTCAGACTAACATCCCCTAGGGCAGGAGAACTGATTCCACGTGCTCCTTTCCCGAATTCCAAGCCAGCCGACCCTGGTGAGCTGTCTTACATTTCACTTGGTTATTTAATCAATAAAATGGCACATGTGTGTGTTGTGTTCATAAAGAAATTGTTGCTTCAGCATTTCCTAAAAAAGAGTGACATTTCCTTAGAAGAAAGGTGGGAGTAATTACAGTCCAGTTTCTGACCATGATATTGTTATAAGTTAGCCCATCAAAAAGCTCTGCAGATGGATTCCAGGACATGACATTTGACTAGGAATTACTTATTGGTAGAAGTTACCATCAACAGAAAATACTTCCTTTAATTTTTTAGTCACTCTTGTTCATTTGGCTGCTACAGGAAGAGACTTGACCTAATTCTTTACCTCAGCTCATTTTTTTCATCTACTCTCCTTCCTTGAGAAGGAAAATACCTTAAATAATTAAGATATCTAAAAGCGCATAAGACTGGAAGGCAAGTGCACACCACACAGCTTCACCAGCAACTGTTACACAGAAGCTGAACAGAGGATGACAGAGAGTTCCATTTCTAAGAATGCAGGAACCATCTCTATCAAATGATTTAATGCTTTGTATTAATAGTGCTCCCTCTTGAGCATTTGAGAATTTCATCATTTTAGTGATGGGCTCAGATCAGGATTCCAAATGCACTGCTCCCCTGAGAAGCAGCTGCAGTAATTTCAGTTTCAAGCCATGTTGTACATTAGTCCCCATTACATGACAGCAGCAACACTGAACCCAGCCTCCTCCTCCAGCTCCCCAAACTGGGCACAGAGAAACAGGCTCTCCTTTGACCACTTTCCTGCACAAGGAGGTCAACAGCAGCCATATCACCACTCCCACCCCACAAAAGAGAAGAAACCTCAGTATGTTCTTAAACTTTATTTAAAGTAAGTGTTCAGTGTTGTAAGAACTACCATAAACTAATCTGAGTGTACTCTGCATAGAATGCACAAGACCTCCATAACACAGTGTCAGAAGAGACAATGTAATAGTCCTCCTACAGACTTTAAAGTGCAGATATTATAGTCTAAAAAGCTAGCTGAATGACTATTTCACCGTAACTGTTTTCTAATACTTTACATATTTTAAGAAGAGCATGAGTTACACATGAGGCAGGAGAGAAGTTGCACCCGGCTCAGTGAAACCAAAAAATGATACTGTGAGATAAGGTGTTCTGTAGCACAGGTATAACCAAAAAGCACAACACATGTCTGAACTCTTCCCTGGGGCACATTCTTATTCCTTCACCATGCTGATGCATTTTTAAAATTTAAAAGTGCTCTTTTAGACACGAGTGAGTATGACTCCTTAGGTGCACATAAAAATAAACTACATCACCTCACAGTATTTTATACACCCATCTGTTCTAGGACTAGAAGGAAGGCTAATGGCAGAACTAATTAGACAAAGGAAACTCCTCAGTGCATTATGCTGGCAAGGCTGTTATTGTGAGGGAGGAATACATTAGGCCTCCCCTCAGAAGCTGCCCTGTATACTGGGGAATGAGATGCTGGAGAGCAGTGCCACAGAAAGAGGCATTGGGGTCCTGGTTGATGGCGAGTTGAACAAGAGTCAGCAGTGCCCTGGCAGCCAGGACGGCCAGCCCTGTCCTGGGGGGCATCAGGCACAGCATCACCAGCCGGGCAAGGGAGGGGATTGTCCTGCTCTGCTCTGAGCTGGGGCAGCCTCACCTCGAGTGCTGGGGCAGTGTTGGGTGACACAATGTAAAAAAGACATTGAACTGTTAGAGAGTGTTCAAAGGAGGACCACGAGAGTGGTGAAGGGCCTTGAGGAGCAGTCATATGATGATCAGCTGAGGTCACTTGGTCTGTCCAGCCTGGAGGAGACTGAGGGGAGACCTCACTGCAGCTACAACCTCCTCATGAGGGGAAGAGGAGGGGCAGGCACTGATCTCTGCTCTGTGGTGCCCAGTGACAGCACCCTAGGGAATGGCCTGAAGTTGTGTCAGGGGAGGTTTAGGCTGGATATTAGGAAAAGGTTCTTCACCGGAGTATGGTTGGGCACTGGAACAGCTCCCCAGGGAAGTGGTCACAGCACCAGCGTGACAGAGCTCAAGAAGTGTTTGGAGAACACTCTTGGGCACCTGGTGGGATTCATGGGGATAGTGCTGTGCAGGGCCAGGAGCTGGACTCAGTAATCCTTGCGGGTTCCTTCCAACTCTGCATGTTCTGTGATTCTGTGGTCCCTCTTACAATAACTAGAGGTATAACTAGAGCTGTTCTGTTTCAGTCATCTACCCATGCACTGCTCCTGTGAAGATACCTGGGGGGAAAAGCACAACTCTAATTGACTTCAGCCACTAACTTTTCTTTTACTAAAGTGCTTTGGTAAACATGTGAGAGTTGCCTTTAATATTAAAATTCAGCTTGTTCGTTGAAAAATAATCATTAAAAAGTGATGATTTGTTCCACAGAAGTTGCCTTCCTGAAGGAAGTCAAACATTTTCAGCCCTCAGAACTGTGTAATTTCAACAGATGTTTAATGAAATTACCACTGGACAGGGACAACTTATCTACAATACTAACATATTAATCCAAGTTAATTTATTTTGGCCAAGTTTGTTCAAATGAAATACCCATGAAGTTCTCCTTCGTGAATGACTGCACCAACATCACCTTAAAAAAAGTATTTTTACAAACTTGCTTTAGTGCATTTGCGCAACTATGCTGTCAAAGAAAGAAAATCTTGATTCTGTAAGTCCAACCTCAGTTATTCAACACCTCTTATTTAAAGAACATAACAAACAGCATGAAATCAACGTGAAAGCTGGAAGTGTCCAACAAAACTTGCTCCTGAGTTTTAAAACAAGTTCATTGTAGTGCAAACTGTTAGCAACAGCAATCTGCCTTGTAAGTTATTTGCTCTGCAGACTGCCTTCAGCACTGACATACTTTCAATGATTCTGACTGCTCTACTTTTGAAAAATACCATTCCTTCATATTCTACTCTCTGGGACATCATGAAGGCAAGGTATCTTTCTTCAGTCACTCAAAGCCATCATTCCAGAAATTTAGTAATCCTAATTCCTCATGCCTCATATTGAATAAAACTTCTCCATGTTGGAAAGGTTACACAGACTTACCACTAGTAAGGCTGATTTTGTCCCTTTACCACTTCAAATCTAGTTTAAAAATGTGTGAATATATTAAAATGCACAAATAGCCTATTGTACTCACACACTTATTAGTCTCATAAAATAATATAAAAAAGATCTTCTCACACCTACATTTAAGGCCACACTCAGCTTTTCAAATAGCAAGCTTCAACATAAGCAACTCTCAAATAAAATTAAGTTTCCTGACATATGGAACAGGTAGTTAAGGTTAAAACCAGCAGGCTTAGCTTTAAAGCACAGGCAATTTTTGCCAATATTAATGTCTTCATCTCAGACAAACTGCTGTTAAAATTACTAACAAAGCTACTTTATTGCTGCTTCATCAGACAGAACAACAAAGTAGTGAATCCAGGCAGGGAGCATATTAAAGTGCTTTTGGTAAGAATCCTGAATAATAGCTCCCTCCTCAGAACTTGACCATGTCCTGATTTTGAGTTCTGGTGTGCAGTGGGTCTTTTTTCAAGAGGATGGTTAGCAACACACCTTGAGGAAACTAAAGGCTGCTAATGCATTTGAATGGGGACACAGGGGCTAGGCTGTCCCAACTAATAAGGTAAATCCTAGGACTGGATTGTCACAGACAGGAAAAGGGAAGGACACAGCAGACAGCAGAGAACCTCAACCATACACATGCCAAGATGAGTCCTTAGAAGAACACTCAGGTTCATAAACCTAAAAACAGGCAAGAGACTATGCCACTCCCACTCCATCTCCAAGAAACATCAAAAAAACCCAAATCCTAAACCACACTGATAAATCAAAGCCACACTGACAGAGTTTTGTAAAAGTGTAGAGATTATGGCAATTTGGTTATAAGGAGAAAGCCAGTCCAGGAGAAGAGAGACAAGAAAAAGAGCAGACAAATGCACAGATTGAACATTTCAACTAAGACCAGGAAGGGCAATTTTCAAAAGGGAAAGACTTTTTTTGTTTGGGAACCAAAGGGGCAAGACAGTTTAAGGATGTTTGACATTGTTTTCATATAAACAAAAACAATGTCTTTATTTCAGCCGGAATAGAGCTAATTTTCTTCCCAGTAGCTGTGTTTTGGGTTAGGAGGAGAATAATGTTGATAATACACGGATGTTTCAGTTGTTGCTAAGCAGTGTTTACACTACATCAAGGACTCTGGCTTCTCACCACCCTGCCAGCGAGTAGACTGGCGGACACAAAGAGCTGGGAAGAGACACACAGCAGGACAGTTAACTCAAACTAGCCAAAGGGATATTCCATACCATTTGATATTATGCTCAGTATATAAACTAGGGGGAAAGATGGCTGGAGACTGCTGCTAAAGAACTGGACGGTGGTAAACAAGTCCATGGTGGATAATTTGTTTTATACGCTCTGATTCTTTTATCACCATCATTCATTATCATTATTTTTGTCCCTTCCTTTTCTGTCCTATTAAACTCTACCGCAACCCCAAATTCCTTCCCCTCCCTCCCCCAGTTCTCTTCCCCATCCCACAGCGGGCAGGGAGTAAGCAAGTGGCTGTGTGGTGTTCAGTTGCCTGGATGGTTACACCACAACAACCAAGCAAAAAGTTACCACATTTAAGGGCTTAATTAAAGAACTGTTCAAGCTGTAAAATACTGAGAGTTTGAACATGCTTGTGACACTCTTAAGAGTGTTACTGTTGGCTGCCAGAGCTGCAGGGCACAACTGGATGTCACAACAAAGCCATTCTCTCTGCTGAAGCCCAGCACAGTCAGTTCCACCTCCTTTGGCTCTAAACTGTCTTCACCTTCTCCCTCCTCCCCCTCCCCAGTCACTTCTCTCTTCACTGGATTAGTTGAGGCAGAAAAGAGATAGAAAGAGTTTCTAAAACATGGCCAAACAGGGCAGACAAGCATCATAACTGACGCAGGAGACTGCATGTGCAAGATTTCCTTTCCAGCAGCACTGGACATGAGATAAGGTGAGTAAGGTGTTGGCTGATACCCAAAGTTTGCAAAGAAACTCCACGGAGTATACAATTAAACATCATTAAATATAAACACCCATTGGCTCACAAAGTCCCTGAGCTACAAAACACTGGAGGCTGTGACACCTCAGAAAGCCCCCTGTGCACTTGCCTCTTTCCTGTAACTCTTTTCCTAAACGTCAGCCCTAAAGGTTCTTATGTTCCTAACTGTGCTGCCACACCTTGCCCTGAAATTTTGCACAGTGGAAGCTCATGTAAGGCAGCACAAGTCAAACCAACCTACACTCCTCATCACTGCACAATCACCTACCCTTGCACTGGCCCAAGATAAGTACCAGTATAGCAATATAGGCAATCCAATCAGGAAAATCACTGTTTGGCATTTCCCATTCTTTATGGGTTTGTTTTCAATTTTTTAATGTTTTTTTTTTCTTTATGGGTTTTTTTAACCTGGCTTAAGAAGAACTTGGGCTGGTTGCCCCAGGAGGGAAATGCACTGTTTAGTTAAGTAAAGACACCTATGCAAATGAGAGCACGTGGAAACTATTTCTTCCGGGAAATAAAACCACAGTACATTACTCAGGACTGAAATGGTTTTGTGTTGGTTGTTTGGGTTTTTTATTTGTTTTTGTTTTGTTGTCAAAAAAAAAAAAAAGCAAACCACAACCACCATATATCAGTTCCTAAAATAATCCTAAGATTAGCATAAATGTAAACTGAGTAATATATGCAAGTAACCAAAAAAAGGAAAAATTAATTTCAGTTAGTGCAGCACAGTAATTTCAACTGTTATTTCTACATTGTGGTTTCCTTATGTGTAGGTAACAACATAAAAAACTAAAACAGAATCCTTATTAACTTGGAAAACTATTTTAAAAAATTGCAGCTGGTAAGATTCCATCCAACTACACAGCAACAATGTAAAACAAGATATTTTGACCTTGTAGGTTCCTATTACTTTGTACAGAAACAATCCCTCCTTCTTCTACATTGGTGTTTTCTGAAGAAGCACCTGACCCTCAAAGACACAGCTTTATTTAGAGAACTGAAGCCATTTGGCTGACAAAATTAGACGGACCGTACTATGGCACTATTGTTTTTTGCACTTACATTTGCCTGATAGGAACAGGTTTCCCTACATCTCCTACTGTTCCATGCCATCCTTCAGCTCTGTGCTCAAGTCCTAGACAATATGCAGAAGTTATTAAGAAGCCAACAGCCATTTTAGTTACACAAAGAGCCTGTAATGCTTAGGTTCACTTTCCTCCACTTTTAAGGCCCCTTTTAATGCTTCTGTTAAACAGACTGCCATTATTGTAATTTGAAAGTGACAGGAGTGTTGCCTAAATGCCCGGAAAATGCAAGGAATCCAAAGGGAAGGCCACCAAAATCAGAGGTTCACACAATCCAAGTTCAGGACTTTTGACAAGTGACCAGTATCAAAGCTAAAAGGATGCTGAAGAACACTGCCAAAATGAGTCACTGGTTTTCTTCCTTATGAGGAAGGAACCCTTATCTAAATCCTTTATAGACAGAGAATATCATTACCACCACAGAATGAAGTCAGGTTGATTTAGATGGGGGCTTTAATTATCCCCATGATCTGACAGGGGAAACAAAAAAGCAGCCCTGAAAACAAACACACATGAACCCTTAGCTTAATGCAGCAGTGTATTCAAGCATGAATAACTCATTCCTCACCCATCTCTTACTGCTTTTAGCTGGTCACTGCTTTCACTTAAGATGGCTGCTCTTTCATTCTGAGAGAGGCAGGCTACACATCATTCAAACCTGAGCTGTGGATTTGTAAGACTACACTGGAAAAAGCAAACAAAATCTGTAATTAAACTGGGAAAGAATCATGGGATAGCTCATCTTTATGCAGCACAATGAACTGCAATAATTACTTAGTAAACACACAGAGAGAAATAACTGAAATGATCTCCACAGGTTAAGAAAATATTTCCTCATCAGCTTTAACTGCAATGTTTTTAAAATGTCTGTGGTTTCCTGAGCCATCATCCTGTCTCCACATACTTGCACTGCACTGCTTTAGGTTCACTTCTAATTCTGAAGAGCAGCCAGGTGAAATTCGAGCACAGATCTGTTAATTCAAAAACAAAATTAACTTATTTTGGTGTTTCTTTCACATCCAAGGAGATTTATCTTAAATACTAAGTAACTCACCCCCAAGACCCCAAATCTCTCACAGAAGTTCCAACCACAGAGAAAGTCAATTTCAAAGTTGTGATTAAGGATTACGATGGCATTCTCCTTCCCGTACTTGTGGTAACTCTCTGGGTCAGTGTAAAGTGTGCAATCGGTGCCTGACCACCATTCCAGCAACATCACCATCTCTGAAACAAAGAAGAAGAAATATGTGAATGTACACAGTATCTGCAAAACCACAAATCAGTAACATGCTGAAAATATCAGTCACCTCAATGGCATGTGGCAAAGAAAGTAATGAAGAACACGTAAGAGGGCTGTTTAAAACACAGCTATCTTTACAAGCTGGAAACTGGTTTCTCAGCAGTATCCTAGTGACTATCATATGCCTTTCATTTCCTATTTGCTTATCCCATTAGCAAGCACAGGCTTGTACTGTACACATTGTATTTGTTTCGCTTGGAACTTTATGTCTGACCACAAGACTTGTGAATCAAACCTTTATTTAGCGAAATCGCTCTGGTCTGGGGCACAGGAAGCTGAGGTGAGTCAGTAAAGCCATGAAACTTGGAGAGCTCTATCTCCACAGAGATGGAAAAAGAAAACCTAAAAGCAATGGCTCTCCTAAAGCAACCCATATCTTGAACTGGGGGTACTGTGTGACTAAATGAAACCTGTCTGTCTGACACTAAGAAGGAGTTAAGGAACACGTTTGTCTCCTGTCAAAGCTGTCAGGAAAGTTCTGAACCAAAGCAAAGGTCTAATGCAAGGCGTTATTCTTTGTTAAGTGAAACATAGCTCTCTGGTGCCACATGAATGCCTCTGCTGGAAGGATGAGACATCCAAGATGCTCTCTTCGCTTAAGATAAGCCTGAAGGCACCAAAAATGCTCATTTCACCTCAGGAAAGAACAAAACCAGGCCAGTCTTTGAAACACATCTGAATTTCTCTCCATTTTGGTCTCCTACTGGTCACATCTAAACCAGACAGGAACAGGTCTACATTTCCAGCCACCATGAGTAAAATTATCTGCCTGAAGCTCTTGGATGACATTGTGCAGTACACTGGAGAACAGGCATTAATGATGTGAATGAATTCTATCTAACAGTGCTACAGGCAGGCTAACAGACAATCTCTATTCAGGTAACATTACCTTAATATGATAAATGTGTTTATGATACAGATAAATAACTTGTCAGTCCACCTGCTTACTTCTTATCAGGGAATGTGACTACTACTGCAGCAGGAGTACACTATTATTTAATGCATGCTATTATGCATCTAAACAATAGCCTGAGATGTGGAGGGATACCTAAACTGCTGTATGCAGATTTCACTGGCTGTGGACTAATTTTTCAGTGAAAACCAAAGATGTTCACATCTCAGTGAGGCAACTGTGAAGATACAGAAGCAAATACCTCCAGGACTTCCCCTGCAAAGAGCTGCCTTGTGAAACACACTTAATGTTACATCTTTCTAAGGTCGTAGATTTCTATTTGATTTATATTGGAAATAAAAGACCTCCACTCCCTGAAACACAGCAAAATTGAATAATGGCCAGGGGAAAAAAAAAATCCCATTGTAATTTCCAAACTTCTGCAGAATCTACATTCATATCTTAGGGCAGAACACCATCACAGAAAAAAAAAGGAAATTAGTGACAGGACTAGATCTTTGGCTTAACTAGGAATCCAACTAAGAGAAAAAATGACTGCCACATGACTTTCCCTCTTTTTAACACCTCCTGCCATTAAATCTATTTCCTGGGAAAGAAAACCAAAAAGGCAGAGATGATGATGGTAAGACTGTCTTGACAAAAAAGCCAACTTTATCTGAGGAAAGTCATCCCACTTCAAGTGTGATTTTTTTTTTATTTTTGACTTTTACTAAGGAATTTGAACAAAACTACTAACATATCGCGAATCTCACTATACAGGTGTGCCACATGCAGAGAGCTCTTCAATTTTATATATTCCGTTTTAAATACATTCCAAAAAAGCACAAACAAAATTATTTCTAGATGTGCTTTGATTTTTCAGGCTTCACATAAGCAGGATTTTTGTTTGAATAAATACTGCAGAAATAGGTCCCTATCCCTCACCTCACATGCCATTTGTCACGGACGTGCTCAGGCAGCTGCTGCAGACACACAAAGCAGGCACTGAACACCACTGTATTTAAATACAGTAAATACCATCTGCCAGTCTCTAATTTCTTAACATGTTTCTTTCCCTCCTCTTCCCTACTCTTTCTTTCCCCCTCTTCCTAGCCTCCTTTCTCCTTGTGGATCTCAAGCAATGATAAGTAGTGTCAGTTTGTGCTACTCTTGCATTGTGTCACCAGCTTACTTCCACAACCTTCCACAGAAATTTATTACCCAGCAATCTGCTGCGTGGCTCAGCCACACAAGGTCACCCATTCACACTCTCCTCCCTCCTTCACAGTACAGAGATGATCAGAGGAAGTTTCTTCCTTTGTACACCAGTCATACTGTACAAGCAGAAATCAACTGCACACAGGGAAGAAAAAAAAGATTCTTTTGCCCCTTTAATGCGGTTTTGGAGTTTCAACACCACAGCTGAGCTCATAATACATGATTAACCACATTGTGAGGCTTCCTACCTTTCAAAGCAATTCCTCCAGTGACACTGTCAAACAATTAAGGCAAAGGAAGGAGAAAAACCAAAGGAACTTGAAATCTCCACTCCCTGCTTTGAAGGCAGACTCCTTGCAGCGCATTATAACTGGCTTCAGAAGAAGTTGATGGCAGAGAGAAATCACGACTTCAAATACTTAATATGGATACCCTGTGTGCTTAGGAATTTTGAGCTTTTTTACCTCTCTGGAATAAAAAAAAAAAGCACTCATCTTGCTTCAAAAAATACCCCTACCTCCTGCAAGAGTAGATTGTTTCCTTGCCTTCCACTGCAAATCTGAGCTGCTCCAATGCCAGCACTTCCCAAACAAGTAACTAGGAAAAAAAATCTCCAAGGCAGAGCTGAACTGTAAGTCATAACATGAAAAATAACATTTAAGGGAAGAAGGAAAACACACAATTTACTGAGACTTACACCTCAAAGTTTTGCAAGAATGAGTCATTAAAGCAGTTAACACTGTTATTCTGTAGAAGGTGTTAGCAATTCCTTTAACTAACTATTCTTGATAAGGACCAGATGACCTGCTGTGGCTCCTTCCAACCTTATCCATTCTGTGATTATGTGATACCCATGGAAACATTTGCTTACATGATTAACTATAAATTACCTATTTTAAAGTTTCATTAAAAGCATAATTCTGCACTGACTCAACAGGAACGATAATTTGTAAGTTCTCAAATAAGTGCATAACCTTATTTAAAGAGCTACAGAACTGTTTCCCTCCATGACATTCTTCATTTCCTTTCATCTCTTAATTTTCTTTAATCTCTGAATCAAGGCAACACCAAGGAAAAGAACTCAGAAAATTCTTATGGGAATATATGGTAAAAGCATAGCAAACTCTCCAACACAAATAAAAGCACAACAAATGGGCAAGCTGTGACCATCATTCCAAAGAGCAAACAGGGTGAATGGCTGCATGATGAATGACTGCACTGCACAGAACACTGGGGAAAGCATCCTAAAAAATGCAAAAATAAGGCTAAAGACAGACTGACAGGTAGCATAGTCTAAAGTCTGTGCCTGTCTTTGGAAGAATGACTTGCAATAACTTACTACCTTTCCAGATTTTCAGACTACACCTATTTAGGGGCACTTCCTAAGAATTTTTCATAGAATGATGTCTACAGGTAACTAAGAAAAGCAAGTTTGTATCTTCCCTAGACTACTTAAAAGCCCTCAGTGCATCAAAGACAGGGTTAAACCTCTGAATTCACTGTAAAGCTGCCTGAGAGTTTTTCTAAATACTTCCAAGTTTTTGTATTCCTTACACAGGCTATTCTAGTGTTTCACTCTGCCATCTAACCTGACTGAGCATTTATTTCTGGTCTCTACTTCCTTCTTCTCTGCAGGAGCTGCAAGTAATTATGAGGAAAACTTGAAGGCAGGAATTCTGCTTGCATTGATTAGGTACATGAAACTAGAGCTCAGAGCTGAATATTGTTACATATATATACACATATGTATATATATACATATCTTTCCTGTAAGAGGCAACAAAAAATGAGTTCTAGGGGGAAAAAAAACCTGCAGCTGGAAAGTCAAGCAATGCCTCTCCCCCTTCCTCCAGATAAGTGGGAGGTCATACAGGGAGCCCAGCCAGACCAAGCATCAGCTTTCCAGCTTCAGACTCTCTTCCATGCATGTGTTGCACCAGCAAGGTATAATGGAGTTATCAGGTTCACTTCAAAACAGAAGTCCTGCTCTTCCACCTGTGGGAAAATGTGTAGGATGCCTGGTTTTCTGTGATTTTGTGGGTTTAAACAGAAGACCAAAATCCAGCCCCCTCTTTCCTTAGCAACACCACCATGCTCCATTCCATACCCCCATCATCTACTACTTCTTTCCCCCTCCCTTAAAGCTGTCTTGCAGCAAAAGTACTGGCTGATGGCAGGGAGGGGTTATGGGGAATCATACACACAAATTTAAAAAGAAAAACAAGCAAAAACCTTCTCTCTTGCCTTCAGGTCTGGTTTTGCAGATTTTTGCCTCAGTCTCCTTGGAAGACCCTATAAGTAACTTCCTTGAATAATACTTAAACTAATTACATGTCTGTGCTTTTAAGGACAGAAATCACCAAGGAAGAAATGGTAACTTTTAACTCCCCACTCACCACAATAAGTTACTGGATGTGCTTGCAAGGAGAAAGTTAAGCACAGCACAGCCCTTTCATATATTCAGCTTCCAAGTCACATTCATTTCAGCATTAGCTTCCAGGAAATTATTTTAATGTACTTTTCTTCAACAATCATTTATTCCAACACAGATAATGTGCTGCATTTGCCACAAATGACTGAGGACAGCATAGCACATGCTGATCAAAGGAGTCAGTACAACAATCAGTGAAAGAAAACACGCTGCTTGGCAAGTTCCTATGACACTGACATTTGCTTTGTATGGGCACGAAATCAGGCAGTGGCGCCTCTTCCGGACATGGTTTCTTGTTGTCCGAAACACCACTGGCTTTTTCTACTGTGTGCAGAAGCAGCACCACAGGGACCTGCTTAGCAAAGAACAAATGGTTACAGCTCCTTCACTGCAAGTCTCTGTGCAAAAGAAACACCAGTCTTGTTCCAATGCTTTCTTTTATGCAGTTTCCTATACACACTCACACTCCCAAAAATATTTTTTTATTTAGGCATCCTTGGCCTACTTGTAGGTTTTATTATTTTATTTATCTTTATTTCTTAAAGATATCTGCATATCTTTAAGAAATACTGACCCTTCCAAGCTATTTGAATAAACCATTCACCATTACGAATGGCACATCATGACCAGTAGATTTATTACAGAGACCTTAACATTCACTTCTTCATGGGAATTAGTTATCAGCAGAAGGGAGATGACAGCCTAAAAGGGAGTGCTAAAGCTACCAACCCCAGCTAGCAGGTGATCTCAAGAAGCTCGTGGGAAGAAGTCACTGACCCTCTTACAGTGGCAAGTTATTTGAGAAGAAGAAACAACATGTATCTGTTGTGAGAACACATGCATGTTTTTCATGTTGGCAGATTCATATGAGTGACTTCTTCCTCTTAAAGAAAGCCTAATCTATAAGACTCTAAAACCAGTCAGAAGATAGCTGGGAAAGGATGATTATGAAGCTATTGTTAATGCCAACCCCACGATGCCTATGTACCTCCAACACACTGTTCCATAGACAATCTTGTCACTGTTCTGTATCCCTACTCTACCTAAATACCTACATACCAACTCTCCTTCCTATGACAGGCTAAATGGGTAAATAGATAACTTAACCTTCAACTGTTCTAATAAAATCAATACTTCTGATGACAAATCATTTACGTGATCCATTTTCTTTAATCCTCTCCCAGCTGTGCTCAACCAGACAACATCACCCCAAATAGTAAAGATCAAATGTGCAAGAGCCTCCTGTTAACCATGAGGACAGGCAGTGCCTGTCACAGTACTTCATGATGGCTGTCAAACAGCACTGCTCACAAAGCCACCAAACCCACAGCCTGTGGAGGAGCCCCACACCAGAGCAGGGGGATGCCTGAGAGGAGGCTGAGACTCCATGGGAGACCCATGGAGAGAGGGGCCCTGCTCCCATGCTAGAGCAGCCTGTCCTTGAAGAACTGTACCCCATCGAAGAGTGACCCATGCTGCAGCAGTTTAGGGAGGACTGTTGCCCATGGGATGGACTCACATCGCACCAGTTTGCAGGGAGCTGCTACTTGTGAGATAGACTCACGTTGGAGAAGTTCATGGAGACCTGTCCCTTGTGGGAGGGACCCCACAGTGCCGCAGGGGAAAAACTCCTCTCCCTGATCAGCGGGAGAAACCACAGGTGAGAAACTGACCATAACCCCCATTCCCTGTCTCCTTGTGCCACTGGGGCAGGAGGTAGATCTGGGAAGGAGGAAGGGGTGTTTGGAAGTGTTTTTAAGGGCCTCTTTTACTTCTCATTACCCTGCTCTGATTTGGCTAGTAATAAATTCACTTCATATCTCTAAGTTGAGCCTGTTCTGTCTGTGATGGTATTTAATGAGCGATCTCTCTCTTGGCTCTTACCTCAACTCATGACCACTTTAATTTTCTCTCCTCTGTCCAGCTGCAGAGGGGAATGAGTGAGAGGCTTTGGTAGGTGCCTGACACCTGGACAGAATCAACCCATGACACATGCACATCAACAATATCTTCTGCTGAGGTGGATTGTTAGGATGCAGACGGAACTCTGGAGAATTATACTCCGAGTGGTTATGTCACAACTGCTATGTTAGGTCTGCACTACAAAGCAATTTTCTGCGTAAGAAATATCAAGAAAATTTCTGCTCTGTCCTCAGTAGAAGGAAGCATCTTATCTCAGCGAGCAGTAGCTGGTGTCAAGTTCCATGAATATTAGATTATGTTTTTTAATAAATTATTCAGTATTTCATGTACACAAACCAGGAAGCCTAGGACATTCATCTGTACAAACATAGACAGGCAGAAGAGATGAGTGCTGAGAGAAGAAACCTGTAGGTGAAAAAACTTAAAGTGTTAATAAGTGTTCTACAGTGATCAGTAATACAGAATTTGATAGCCCTTAACTGATTAGTCTGGACTTGGACAGCAACCACTTTCTAAAGAGATAAACAACTTTCTTATTCTGGCACACAGACTCACCTGGGACAAAGCAAAACATCACATGATCCACTACACATCTCTCTCCTGTCATGCCTTCATTAAATATGACCCCACATCATGCCTTACGCCTTCTGTGTCCCACTGGTAGAGAGGCTGAAGCAATGAAGCTTTAATGAACAGCACATACAATGTTACTCCAGTTCTCATTTGTACCGTTAGGGTGGCATATTGCTGTCTAAATCCCAAAACAGAAGCCTAAATGAAAGCAGGGTGACCTACATTAAGCTTAAGTAAGTGTCATCTTAAAACAACAGAATCAAAAAATCAAATCTAGTACGTACAGAGTGGTTTCAAACCTGGCCTCATAAAGCATCAAATAAAAAAGTACTCGCCATCAGGTATTCAAGTTTCTACTGTTTCTTTTCAAGTATTTTGCCAATGCCAGAAAGGCCAGGAAAAAAGGACTTCAAATCTACCACTTCTAGGCAATGTAAAGCCATTCACGTAGTACAATAAAAGAAATTCCTATTTATAAACTTTGTGGGTGATACGAAGTCAGAATAGAGTTTAACAATCAGATGACCTTGAGAGGTAAGTTAACATAAATGGAATTAATTTTGATGGGATGCATCATATCTTGCAGAACTAATAAAAATAGAGCCTCATAATTTGGAAGTGACAGAGAAGAGAATTATCTGGGAACATTATTTTGCCACTGAACATTTCTGCTCCATTCATATTATGGAGTCATAAGACTGAAAACGATGGGATTAGAATGTTTGTTCCTGGAGAGAAGGGAATTGCACATTGCACCATGGAGAGAATCTCTGGGCCAGCACACCAGTACCAGACATCCATGCCCAGGAAGGAAACACTGAAACAAAGCAGATGCAGACCAGGTCTATCAGGATGACCTGAAAGCAGAAAAGTTTGGCTCATTGGAGCTTTAAAACAAATGCTAGAAGAGGACTGGGTGGGGTCCCCACAAATATGGCTTATGGATAAAGAAAGTAAACAGTACAGGAAAAAGAACAATTTAAGCTAAATACCACTAGCACAAGAACATCCATGTCTAAAGTGACTGAAATTACAGGCATCCAGTATTCTGAAGATTGTTCTGATTACTTTGTCAGACAAAAATGCATAGCAGCTTTGAAAATTGAGTAAGAATCATCGTAAAAACACTACATTA
Source organism: Anomalospiza imberbis (assembly GCF_031753505.1). Taxonomy (NCBI): domain Eukaryota; kingdom Metazoa; phylum Chordata; class Aves; order Passeriformes; family Viduidae; genus Anomalospiza; species Anomalospiza imberbis. The sequence goes on along the minus strand of NC_089683.1, from coordinate 77,644,837 downwards.
TACCATTGCTAGAAATTGAATGATTCAGGAACTCCTTTCTAGTCATATTCTCTGTAACTAGGAAAGAAAGGGAGATTTTCCAAACAGACTGCCTTACAGACCGTTCTCCTCTCTTCCATGACTGCTTGAGAAACACATTGCAGACTGAGAAACACTCTGCTACCCCAGGCTGCAATGAGTATTCACTGGACATGTGGGAAGACAGCATCTTGCAGCAGTCAGCAAAGGCTTCTGTTTAAGCAGGGTAGCACCAGTCAGAAACCTTTTCCAAGGGAATTCTCTACTGAAAGTTGCCTTCCAGGAGGCCAGGACCTCAAAATTTGAGTACTCAAATAAGCAAACATGAACCAAGTTAATAGATGTCAGTCTTAACCTGCATTAATTCAATCATGATTGACTTCTTTGACATGAATCATTAGCACGTCCTCAATTATAGGGTGATCAGCATTGTCCACACTCAGGTCTCATGCCTTCATTCAGAATAAAAGTACACACACTCATGTGACTGGGTTTATTTTGCCATATGCATTAGGGCAGTTATTTGACTCAAGTGAATCATGTTTAACTCACGTATTTAGTAAGAAGACTTCTCACACAATCTTTCTCCTTCTTGCAATAGCCTTTATTTCTAGATGTACAAATTTATCCTCCTTAGTTTCAAATGAAAAATGAAAAATTTGGGCTTTAGAAGGAAAGCATTTCAGAACAAGAGAGAAAATCCCATTATTTTGATGCTCTAAATCCCTGCCATCATTACATTTAAACCTGCATTTTCAGCTACTGACAAGAACTGACATGAGATTATCTCTGAGAAAATGACTGATGTTACAAAAAAACTATGAGTTGCCAAAGCAAGTAATCTTCAGCACAAATAGGAAAAGTGAATTAAGGAAACTGAACAAAAGGTAAATTAAATCCTAAGAAAATCTGCAGTGTTTTTAAATAAAGCCTCCAGTTATCAAGAATTACATTTCATAGAGGTGTAAACACATAAAAAGAAGGAACTGTGGTGTCTGCAGAACGGCAGAACAAGAAAACCAGGGCTAATTGCTTCCAATGTTTCTATACTTTTCCAGTAACATTTAAATTTGGATTTTGATTTTAGATAACTGGTGCGCTCAGGAAAAATATCGACATATTTCCAGATATAATATGCTATTAATTATTTTAACAGCAAATTCTAATTATATTAATAGCATTAATATGAAAACTATTAGTTTTTAGACTCCAGTCAAGGCATATAACTTCTACTTAGCCTTCTTATACACAAGATAGTCTACCTGAATTTCAATCATGGCATAAAAAATTGACAAAGCACCTGTATTATATAATCAGAATTAATGGTGAATAACCACAGAACCTCTATCACTGAGAACACTGTTCAGAACAAAACCATTACGCATTTTGCACATGCATTCTATGAATTCTCTCTCTCTGCCTGTAATCTTACAGCATCTCATCACGTGAGGTCTTGAGAGACAAGAACTATGTCCCAGTGCTTATTTTAGCTTCTTAATCCCTATCAGTGACTTTCACAAAATGTTCTTTAAAGGAACAATAAGGTCAGAAATGACAAATCAAACAAATGGCTTTCATGAATTAAAAATAAAGAACTACAGATCAAATGTACCTATCAAGTATCAAGCAGTGATTTTTGTCCTGGGTGCAGCCTGTAACCCTTCAAGACGATTGTTATCCAAATATATAAATATACAAAAGTCCTCATTTTTCTCACGGAGGAATATAATACACATGAGAAAGTTCACATTCTGTTAAGACAGACATATACCCAAAGTATGCAACAATATTACACCACACTTAAGGACACTAGTGCCTCTCAATTCACATTTAGCTTGATTGTGTTTGCATTTCTCTTTCCTCAAAGCTTTTACAAAACTAATCCACTGCTGGAACATCACAACCTGCTCGGACAGCCTGCAGATCATGTGCTCCAGCAGATGAGGATGCAAATGAGTAATTTGCTTGTTTAATCTCTCATTGCTTGAACTGAAAGGGTATCCACAAAAAAAAAAGCTTTTACCATCTTCCTGCTATGTAGTCCCAGTGGCTCAGTATAATTGCAAAAATTCTGCACAAAATGGTAATAAGCTTTTTGGTTTTTCATATCTGATGCAAGCAACAGTGTTGTACTCTTAGAACTATTTGTGTTGAATAATCTTCCTAGAAAACAGAAGTTTAGCTTACATGGTCCATTGAAGTCTTGCATCATCAACAGGCTCCGAGTTTACCCTGATCTATTCATTTTCCAGAAAGAGAACCCCTGAAGTTAAAAAAGTCAGGCCGTGCTTCTCTGGCAACCCAAGCCATTTTCCTAGTCTGTGCTTTGAAAATTATGAAGAGTAGCAGTCAGACACACCATTCCAGGTTCATACAGGAGAAACAGTTTAAAAGGCACAATGTGACTTGTAGCAGTAGTAAAATAAAGACCTGTCATACAAACAAGTCATACACATGTCAGGAGAAGAGAAGTATCACAAAATCATATGCATATGCACTACTGATATTTCTGTCAACTTTATCACGAGTATTTCTGGCACCACAGGAAAAAAAAAAAAAGAAGGAAACTTTTCAAGATTTAACAAAGGCATATGATATTACATAAAGTATACCAGGTACCAAAATATTATCCCATGACAGACTGATCAAAACTGTAAAGGAATCCCAGGAAAAGAAAAAGGCAACCTATTGCAAGTCCATTATTTCCTTGAATTTAGATTTATTCCTTTCTGAATTACCTTTACCACCTTCGTTGCCTCAGCTTTCTCAAAATGAAAGACACGCAGGATCCATGTGACTCACTGACTTGGGTGCAGCATTTACCAGCTTGCAAAACAACAGGGGCTTCCCACCTTTAAGACCATATACACTACTGATTTACCATGGATCAGAATACTCAGCTTTAACTCATGCAGGCTGACACTTCCTCTTTGCTAAGGAAGAGCTACAGCTTTTCAGAAACAACTCTTCCTGAAGGCCATCCAGACTTCTCACAAGATTTCAGACATGCAAAATTAACAGAAGCACAGTAACAGGATCAGCTCTATCAGACCTATCAAATGCAGACTGCACCTTTTAGGCTGCCAGCTGGCACTGGGCCAGAGGTCTTGGTGGTTCTCTGCAGGCCATTTGGATCTCCTCTAAAGTCTTGCCTAAAAAGCTGGAAAACAGAAAGCCAAGGCAAATAAACACTATTCAGCATTTGAGTTTACTGAGCTGTATTTGAAGGCTTAGACAAGAACCTCCTCTGGTATCAATACAGCAGATTAATGTCTTTGCAACATCTTGCACCACAGTAGAACTAAGAAAAAGGAACAGGAAGAGCCTTGAGGTCCTGTCTAATTAGGGGCTTGTTACTTGAAAATGGTGTAATTTCTACCAGTTCAAATCTTTCTCCAAGTGGAATTGCCAAGTAATGCAATTGCAGTGAAAGAAACATCAGCTTGTTCAGCTAAAGGACAGAAATCACTCATGTCCTAGGCTGCTGTGATCATCATTCCTTTCAGCTTTTTTCTGACTGCCAAGGGTGTGATTGAGAAGCTTGTGAGACAACCTTCTAGCTTCAGCTGGATATCATGCAAAGGTTTTTTCCAACAGTCTGCCTCTGTGGGACAAAGCTTGCATGGAGGCTTCCACAAGGAAAAACTCAACGCACATCTTCCAAATCTAGGTGTTGCAGCGTATCAGATCGCTCCTTGACATAGTAAAGCAGTGGGCAAGTGAGCAGATTTCAAGGTTCAACATGGAAGACTTTGATTTATGAACTTAATGCAAGAGGTACATACTCCTGAAGAGAAAGAGTAGAGCTTCTTATACTGAGGGTCCACCATCAAATCTGAAGAGCAAGCCTCTCTCCACTCTTAGTGAAGAAAAAAACAGCAGAACAGCAAAGAAAAAATAAATCTGAAAGAAGATTCAAAATGCTGTTTTAAAATACACCTCATTTTTGTAAATCAGAGTTGGCCATTTATGAAAAAGCCAACACAACAAGGAATGTGGACAGGAAGGAGCATTTCACCTGCCATCTACCATTCCTGGGAGGGGGGACAGAGGGAGCCCTAGGCTGGCCAGAGCCCACTGCTCACCCCTTAGATGTAGAGAGCTAATGCAGGGTGTGCAATGTACAGAACCAGTCTTCAGGCAAGCACGCGAGGCAGTGGTTTTTTATAGCGCACAGGGCACACACAGGCTGCTGAAAGAGGAGCTCACAGGTAATTGCTTAAAGCCATGCACTGCACAGAAGCATCCTGTGACTGGAATGATATGCTAAAGGAACACTTCATAAAGTGTGCCATTTTGAATATTAAAGTACAAACAAAGCTTTCATTTTAAAGTGGTAACAAATCACCTCCGCCCAACACTTACTAATTTGTCAACATAACTTCAAGATAAAAATCACAGATAATACAAATGTATTGTGCTGTTCAAAACCAAACCAAACCAAAGATTGATGGTGCACAGATTTTTTCCCTCCACTGTTCTTTATTTCCCTCAAACACACACTGACGTTTACTTAAACTGGCCAGATTTTCAACTGGCATAAAAATAATCTTTGTCTCCGGTCTAGTTACTGTTAACACCATGCTGAGTTACACAAAATAAGGATTAGACTCATCATACCTACTACAAAGCTAAAGCTTTATCTATGCTTTGATCTTCCTAGCAATTTCACCTCAGTGCTTGCTTAGTCAACGAATTAAAACCTGCATATACATGTGCATAAAGTGGCCAATGTACTAAGTAAAAAATATGTTGCTTTATTGAAACATTTTGGCTGTATTACACAATACAACCTTGCGCTTGCTGTGTCTCAGCTCCATGACCAAGATCCATTTGATTTTCTTATAAAATTGAGACAACAAAACACTACTGATAAAAAGGGGATTTACCCTTTTTAGTGGGTTGTCATCATTGGTTTCTCAGATGAAACGTACAAAACAAAATAAACTACAAACAGTTTAATATGGCCAAGCCAGCATTCCTGTAATGCAGCCAAGCTGAAATTGCTTTGGGAATCAAGATTAGAATCACATTTAATGCAAGATCTTAAATGCACAAGCCTTCATGGTATACAGAAAGCCAGCGTGGGCTTTCCTCATAGTGGCTGTGATAGGAGTCACAAACTCGTGGTTAAGACCCGTAAATTAAGGCATGTCTCCGGTATTTGAACCAGCATTTGATTTGGGCACAACCCTTGCACAGGACCCTTCCAGTTACTACCTGTGTTCTAGCACACCACCTCACTTCCTAGCTTCACTCCAGTTCCCATTCCCATACTGCCTTCCCTCTCAAAACACATACTCATCATTTAACAAAATGTATTATCTCCTTCTAACCTAACATCCTTTAAATGTAAAATCCAGTATTTCTTCACATGAGGAAGAAATTTTAAGTCAGCAGATGTATTATTGAAAAAACTTTCGAGTGATCCTTCTCTAGTGCAGTTCTGAGCAAGAGGAGTGGAGAAATATGGAAACAAGTTTTGCTCATTTCTTTAGCCACTGTTCCTTTTAAACTATCTCCATGCTGCAAGTTATAAAGCAACCATCCCTTCAGAAAAAAAAACCAAAAATTAGCTGCATACTTCAAACATTTAATTTCACAGCTTTTTTCTGTCTTTTATCCTGACACAATCTGCCTACAAAACAGCTTCTTCTCTCCAAGTTACACAGTGTGTGGAACAAAGCCAGCCTTGCAAGTACAATGGGTTTAACACACATACAGATCTGCAGCAGTCAGTGTTTTGAAATGCTCTTTTGAAACCCTTTGGGAAAATTAATTATTTAACAGCCACGTGTCAGAGATATTTGTCTCACATCTGAAGGCTCCTCTTATCCTTCTTCCCCAAGGAATTTAGCAGAACACCCACTTTTCAACAGGACCAGTCAGCGAAGATAACAATCAACCAGGCATTTCCTCCTGCTGCTTTGTCCACCTGGACAGCCCACAAAAGTCAGCACAAAGCTCCTTGTTGAAGGCCTAAAGAAGCAGTGAAGGGAGCAGTAGGAATGACCCTCCAACCAGAGAGACAACTTGGTCTTAGAGGTTTCTTCTACTAGCATTTATTTTTCATCTCAAGGAAAGACATCCTACAGAACCACCCATCTGCAATAGGCACTGCTCATATATGAAAGCAGACAATTTCCCTCTTCTTTTTTTAAGTCTTCCTTGCTTAAAAATGCAATCATGATTACAGGACTTTTACCCAGCAAGAAATCAATGACACAAGTTGGAAACAAAGCAGAGACTCCAGCATCCTGACTCTATATGAAGGTCAAAGACAGCATTATCATTCCCACACTATTTAAAGTACTGAATGTTATTTTCCACTTTCTAATACTGTTCACAGGAACCACCTTTGAAAAGCAGTCCTGATGATTCCTATGGCACTCCAATATCCTGTGTGACAGAGGAGAAACCTAGCATACCACTGCTCTTAAAAGAGGTCCAATTACCATTCCCACCTTTCCAAAACAGAAAAAGAACTTTTCAAGGACTTATTTACCTGGCACATACACTGAGTAACAGCAAAGGACAGCTCTTTCCCAAAAATATTAAGTCACTAAATCCAACAGCGTATCCCACACAACTTGGGCTGGTTCTGGGACATTGTTTGCCATTTTGCTCACCTGTACTTGCAGGTGTACTGTACCTGTACTTGCATCTGTTTCTCAACCATCATTTGATTTCCACATGAAGAAATCTATCACATCTCAAAGATTCATGGATATCCATTCGAGTTTTTCTAATTCTCACCTGACAACTGCATGTACCTAAAAGAAGCTACAAGCTATCACTGTGCACCCAGAGAAATTTAAATCACCTTTCAAGAAACCCTGAATTTTAAGCACAAATTAATGAAGAGCCTGTGAAGATATAGGAGAGACAAGCTTCATGGTAAGTTTTAATCAAGCAAAAATTTTCTGAACTCTTTGTATTTAAAAAAAATATTGAAAATATACTGTACTATTAAAAGGAAAATGCACTATGGTCTCAATTTTAAACCAGATAAATTAAGTACATAAACATAAAGAAGTATGTCAGCTATTTTGCCTGTATTTCCCTCCTTCATGAGCACAAATGGCAATACATGCTAAAATAATAAAGTTTTAATTGATATATTTTGGTAGGTAAGAACATAACCTAATTCATACAATGCAAACATTTTTTCTGAATACTGCAAGCTTAACATTGCTCTCCCTACTTTTTGTCTTTTGTACAAAGAACAGCAAAAGTAAGTAAGCTTCTTTAGAAATGCTATCAAGAAACTGAGTTGGTACAATCACTATTTATATTTCCTTACCTAACACAGATATATTCATTCATCAAAATCTTTCATTAGCAGTACATATTGATCTGGGGATCATTTAAACAGGGTCATATAAGTACAGCATAAGAGCAGTACAAAGTTTATGTACAATGAAAAATCCCTCATGTATTAGGAAGCCCACTTGCTTTTAACTCTCAAAGAAAACCCACACCCGGAGACACAATATACAGGAGACTCAATACAGAAACACAGCTAAGTGAACTTAAAATCATGAGAGAAATGTTAGTTATTGACACTCCAGTGCAATTTGCTTGAGTACAGAAAAAGCACACAGAAGAACCATACTAATAAAAGTGCGCAAACTGAAGAGCAAAACAATTGTACACAAATAATTGCATTGTAATATCTTTCTGGTTCCTTATTTTGTTTCAAATGCTATTTTGGCAAGAACAAAATGGGTCTGGAAAAGAGGTAACTGCCTTTCTGAAACTAAGCAGATGAAAAAATTGTTTTGAACACATTTTTATTTGGCTTCTTATTCACAGTTAAAGGATTCCTCCTTTTGAATATGGTGTTGGATGAAACATGTTTAATCATCTACAACTCCAAAATGGATATAAAGGAAATTCAGCAACAGTCTCAGAAGTGAGAAAACAATACAATCCTTATGTAAGAAGCCTTAATCTGAAGGTTGCAAGCAAGTCACAGGAAACAAACACCTAGCCACAGAGAGTGCCAAGCATGTGCACTCAGCAGCTCTTTCATCTCAAGTGTCACACTGAAAAACCTCAAGTATTTGCTGAAAGGACATACTGGTTCCTACTGGCTTGGAAATCCTCCTGCAAAAAAGCAGTCGGATACCAGATACTTTCACCGGCCCAGCTGCTGAAATTCTCGTTACAGGACGAGCCTGAAAACCTACTCCATGAAAACTTGCTGGTATGTGACTATGATTTTGGATGAGGAAGAATCACTTAGACATACACTTTCAGGGATGCACATTTCCCAAAAGGGAGTGGGAGGGGGTAGAAGATGTAGCAAACCAACAGCAAATGAGACAAGACAATGCACCTCACTTGGACAGCAGATCTCTTCCCTGACTGAACACCGGGAATTCAGAGTTCCCGTACTAGTCCTTCCCGTGGAGCTACTGTGCTTCCCTGGAGAGGGCTGGATTTATGCTAATTTGTACTTGCTTGAAACTGGTGATGACTGAGCTACTCTCTGCACGAGGTTTCCACATCATCAAGGAGCTATCCTTCTGTTTCAGCAATAAGATCAAGCCTACACCTAAAATGTGATTTCTACAAATATGAAATTATCTTTTGATTGTGATATTCACCCTTAATGAATAAACAACTGTAGCATCAGAACATCTTCAGATTCTGTGCTATTTTATATACCACTAGATATCATGTTCCTGAGTTATGCTGTGTCAGATAGAAATGTTTTTGTATAAACACTCCAAAATTTACCCCAGTACAGGAATCTAGGAAGCTTGCTGGCCAGATCTAATGTTTAACAAAAGGTGCTGTAATTTGTGTTATGTGTGATGCTAGACACCAAACAAAATGCAGTTCACCTACTGCTTCCCTGCCACCTCTTTCCAGTCTGCAGACTATCAGCATCACACCTCTTCAGGAATGTGAAGACAAGTGACCTCTACAAAGGCTCCAGCAATAACAAAATAGTATCAGTGACAGTGAAGATGCCCTTTTCATTAAAGACCAGACTAAATGCCTCTCTAGCTTTTCACTAGTCTTGTATAGAAAGCATCAGTATCAAAAGTTTCTTTCACATTCATTTTCACAGAAAGCAATCCCTTTCTCCTGAACTGAGAGCTGAGTGTAACAGATCATATCCTTTGTAGGCTGAACTAGGAACTCTGGTAAAGGTCATGAACAGAAGTCATTCAAACACACCTTCACCACACTCACAAAGCATGCCTGCAATCAGCATACAGTCTTGTATGAGCCATTCAAGCTCACTGTCAGTACTTGAACATCTATGAAAACAGAGTAACAACACCTGCAAGTGACACAAAATGAGAAGGACTGAAATATTAGTTGATACAACAAGTTATTGATAGTAGGGAAAATATAGAGGTATATGCTAGGCACTGTGGAGGACTTATTCATAGCAATTAATGCAATTCCACAAACACAATCTGGAAAAAAAGTTCAAGCTCTGATGGATGCAGCAAACACACACACACAGACAAAACTATCTTACTCTACCAGTAAAAGAATGGAGAACCTGGTGCAGTAATTGCTCCTTATGTCTTTCCAAATTAAAGTAGAGAAAGTCAAAGTTTGGGCTAAGTGGAGAATTGTTCAGAAAACCAGAAGCACTGTCATAAGTACAAAACAGGTATAAAAGGGTATTAGGAAACAGAGTGAAGGAAGACATTAATGAATTAGAGTGGATGACACTTTAGGGTAGATGATTTCTACTAAAGTTTATTTTTTCTATAGTTTATCTACATTAAAACTATATGGGCTTTTAGAGAAAAAGAGAAGGCTAAGGTGATGGTCTAGTTTTCTAACAGTTAAAATCACCGTCTTCACTTTGCAAGACTACAAAATCTGGCCTCCAACTTTCCCCCAGTAGTTCTAAACTTTCCATAATCTTCACCGGTGGCTTTGTGTGGATGTGGTCTGTGGAACTAAGATAACAAAGGCTTGTGTAGACAAGTAGCTCTTGAGGAAAAATACATTTTGCACAGATTACTCAAAACAACATTTCAGAGAGGCTAAGAAAGGAGTCCTAAGTGTCCTTTGAAAACTCTTCACTATATCAACATTGACAAGCATAACTCAGGTTGCTTTATAAATAAAATACTATAGGACTGTGTTAAGAACACTGTGCCATACTTTGACAATAGCAGACTGCTTCCTCTGCAGCCTAAGATGGTGGTAAGGAGAAGTGGAATAAGAAGAAAGTCCTACTTCTCTGTGTACCTCTTGCTTCCCAGCCCTTCCCAACTACTTAACTGCACCAGAGGCAAGAATTCTCCTCCCTGCCTCAGCACCACCTTCATACAAACAAGTAAAATAGCTGAGGGCTCCTCTAAACTCCAAGAAACAAAGGACTGAGGATTACCATGGCCCTGATACTGCCACAAAGCTTTGTTCAGATATTCAGTCCTCACATTGCAAAACCTATAGTTGTACATGGAAGGAATTAGCCTTACTGTATTGTAAGTCAGACAAGATGATGAAACTTGAAGTAGTTCTCAGTTTCCTCTGGTTTTGTTTCTAGGAAGCTCAGTTTTAAGAAGAATCAGTTTCCATCTTGTTTTTGCTGCAGTCACTGAACAGGCATCAGGGTGCCTCTTTCTATGCAAACAAGGGCCTTTTCCTCAGCAGGATCTACAAACTGCAGCCTACATAATGTAACTTTACCTACAGGTGTAATAGCATCCCTTTCATGGCACAACAATAGGTATTAGTACTACTATAATTTATTTATGAAGGCAGATTAGAAGCTAAGTTTGTTGCTTTTAAGGCCCTTGTGCACACATCCACACAACCATGTCATTACTGCCAGGTATTCTGCTTATGCAATGTTCACCTGGTGCAGAGTCAGCAGGAGGCCAGTCTGCCACTCACCCTGGGAGCACAAGAAGCTCATTTCCCCCCAGTACAGTGGCTGCAAGAGGACAAGATAACAACACTGCTCTACTCACAGGCAAATACCTCCACTCAGCATCTCTAAAGAAGCCATGTACCCTGTATGTGTATGTCCCATTCTCACAGTCTAGGCACGTGTCCGAACAGTCCACAGGATCCCAGTAGAGTGTACTTGACCTGGGGTTGCACTTCAACAGCCAAGCAAGCACAGACCGATTTGGGAAGTACAAACCCCTTTCCCACTGCCCAGCAAGCTGAGCAGCCATGTGCACATATGGCGTGAATCCCAAGACAGCCTATTCCTTCTATGTATTTGGCCAACTTTACTAGCTACTGCAGAAAAGCTGTGTGTACCCCCTTGTGGTGGTTTGCTATGACATAAGAGGGAGGAATAAGATGTATTCCCAACTCTTCCAATTCAGGCACTATCAGCATCTATGAGAATTGTGATGCATTCCACACTAAGTGCTTCCTACCTTGGTTCTCTGTCTTTTAGAAGAAGAAACTGAGGACAAAATGTTCCTAAATTATTTAAAAATAAAACCCAAGATTGATTGGTTGCCCAACCTTTGCTCTCATGCCAACTTCCAAGCACACTTATATTTGACATTTTTTTTGTTATCACCCTATTGAGGTTTGCAGTGTTCAATTTCCTTATTAGGGTGCACTCTGTTGATTTCAGTATGAGGGAGTTTATCCGGGTTGTCATTTTACAAAAAGGGGAGTGGGTTAACAGGCAGTTGAACCCACCCATGAATATATATTTGAAGCCAGAAAATAATTTCTGCAATTTAGAAGCCCTAAGATTTTGGTGTGCTGTTTTTATTTTGGGAGGATTATTAGGTTCTTGTGTGTGTGGTTTCTTTTGCTCTTTGTTTGTTTTGGGGTTTTTTTTGTTTGTTTAAACATAAAAGAAGGTGCATAACCCTTACCCATCTTTTGGCTCATTTCAAGACCAACACAGACAAATGTTTGTTCTTTTGAAGCTGGATGTCCACTCTTTGCAACAACTCTCTTCAGTAAAGAACAAGACATACCGAAGGCATAGGACTAGAACTAACCATTATTCTGTACATATTTGTCAAATGGGATAACAGGATCAAACAGGAGGAGTTTATTCATAATAAAGTATGAGAAGTATCTTGGAGATACAAAAGCAACTCAAACCTCAATATGGGGAATGGATAACACACCCTTTGGAAAGCATCCCCAATGCTATTACATATTGGAGTAGGTCAGTAGAGAAGCTAAGCTCACCCTGCTGACTCACAACTGGTTTCAAGAATGGCAATAACTTCTCATCATGAGTTGCTGAAGGCAACTTGGTATACGCCATTATACCTGCTCTGTTTCATTACAAACAAGTTGTTGCTCTAGTTAATCCTTCTGTCAATTCAAACTGGAAACCAGGTTTTTAACTCTTTAACTTGCATTGATAAGAAGTTTGATGTGTGTGGCTTTAGCCTTCTGGGCTGTCAGCAGTTACGGTGAGAAGCTGTAGTGCAGGTGCCAAACTCACAGCAGAGAAGCAGCAGCCTGCACAGCTACCTGTGCTCAACTACCATACCACAGATACTCCATGCAGCCAGTTCATGGCATGAAGCTGCTGTAGGGTCTGAGGCACAAGTCTTATGGAGAGCAACTGAGAGAGAAAAGGAAGATCAGGGGAGACCTTATCATTCACTACAGCTACCTGAAAGGAGGCTGTAGTAAAGTGGGGGTTGGCCTCTTTCCGCAAGTAAAAATTGACAGGACAAGAGGAAATGGATTCAAAGTGCACCCAGAAAGGTTTAGACTGGATATTTGGGATATTGGATATTAACAGGCTGCCCAGGATTTGAGTCATCATCCTTGGAGATATTTTTAAGTTGTGTAGATGTGGCTTCTTAGGGACATGGTTTAGCAGTGCTGAGCTGACAGTTGGACTCAATCATAAGGGTCTTTTCCAACCTTAATGATTCCATGAATACTTTAACTCAAGCTAGTCTGGTTTGATCCATGTGAACAGAGAAGCACCCCAACTCAAGCTGTACTACTCAAGTGAGGACAAGTCATTAATCACAATAGAACTTTAGCTTCCCATACGCATTATGACAGCAGACAGTGCATGAGAAGAAGTGAGAATATTACATTCTTATATTAGGAAGGAGATAGGAAGAAAAAGGGTGTAAAAAAAATACCACTACTTGAAATACAAAAACCCCCAACTTGCCCAAAGAGCACAGCATCAAAGACAAAATAACTCTCCAATTTCATGGAGCCATTTATCTCTACCTTTGACATCAAATGGAAAACAACTGAACTTGCAGGATCTAAGGACAACTGCTGCTCTCATTTCATTTTTCAATTAAACCATGCCTGCTCTATTTCACTCTTCGGTTGACTTGGTGACTCAGGCTGTATCAGGCTCTCAAGGCAACATGATTCTTGTCACCACTGCCAAAGCACATGCCTCTTTATATTCTCCAATGCTGAACCTCATTGTCTCCAATTGTAGGCTGTTTCCATGACTTTCATCAGACTCATACAGATCTGACTTATTAGTCACCACATCAGTGGCCCTCAAAAACACATCCATTTTGTTTAATTGATCTTTAGTTCTTTGAAATAGTTTTTCAAATTAACTATCATTTTTCCCTTTCCAAATATCACTTAGATAAGGGTGACTCATCAAATGCTAGCTTGCTCCGTTGTAAAGCTAAAATAAATGGCTTTAACCTAGACATACTTTGTTCTGAGCATGACTGGGCAAAAACCTCACAACACAATCTATTCCAGTGGCATCAACATCGAACACTAGATCAGCAACCCTGAGTACAAAGCCATCTGCCCCACCAAGGACAAACAAGCATTCAGGATTACTCCCTCTTCCATACTGTCCATTCCATAGATCAGACTAGATTGAGCTAAACTGAAGGATTCAGCCTGAAGACTGTAGAATAGCTGGTATCTCTGCACTAAGTAGCCAAAAGCAAGAATGGACCAGAAGGCATTGCATGAAAAATAATAATATAAACCTATATACAGCTGTACAGTATCTTCTACATGCCATGACTTCAAACATACATTATGCTCCCAGGCAAAAGGTAAAAACCTGGCCAGATTCAATACCACTCTTTGTACATGCAAATGGATAGCACCTGCAAACTCAATGCTTCAGGGACATACACACAGACAGCAAAAAATAAATTTTTCAGAAAGAACATCTTCTCTCCAATTACAGAAAAAATAAAACAGCATGCCCAACTTATTTGGGACTATACACTCTGACGCACTTGAAATTTAAGTCAAAAGTATGTTTTAAAAATATGCTTTGAACCATTGCTCATCAGAGTCACTGATGAAAGAAAAATAAACCCGAGTGGCCCCCAAGTTGAGGCATGTGACAGATTTCTACCTCACAGTTTATTTTGAATACTAACAATGTTCTTCTGTTTCAGGTTCCTAGTAGTAGAAAAGGTTACTTGAAAAAAAAACATTTTGCTGTATTTCTACAGCACAATTGTTAAATGCTGTATTAGAGGGCTGTTTTCCCCAGTATGAAAACATCCATAAGTCACTTAGCATTGACAGGGGCTTCACACTTGAATAATCCTTAGGGAGCAACAAAAAGCATGCATTTTTCAACAGTTTCCTTCTAAGAAAGTACTTTTGAGGTTCAGAAAGGCCCAGGGAAATCTCTCTGGAAGGTGGACACATTTAACAGCACACTCCTAAATACTGAATATGGGTACATTAGCATTTCTATAACAGTTTCTGTAAAGAATTCTCTCTCCTGAAAGTTAATGCAGTTATGTGGAAGTCAGAAGCAGCAGTACAATAAAATTGCTGAAACTGCAACTGTAGCTCTTTAAAACCAAATATATAAGCAAACTGATTCTAACAAGAAAACTGCACATGCTGTGATAATTCACTGTTGTCAGGTGAAGATCCCACTAACAGAACAAATGGGTACAGCTGTCACTCATTCCACTGGAATTACCTGTTTTCATCAAGTGCCATTAAACTGTCACATTTCATAGCAGTTTCAAAGGTCTCCTCTTTCTACAACACCCTGAGCTCATGCTCCCATCTTGCCCTGAAAAATCAGTATCATTGCAAACCCTGCTTCTTTCAAATTATTACAGGCTACCTGCTGTATTCTGCATTATAACTACATGCGTATACTGAATACATACAGATGTAGCTTAAGATCTAAAATCGTATTCAAAGAAAACGCAGTTTATAACTGGCTTTAGAAAAAAGCAGATGAAATAGAAGTTTTTTTCCTTTTTTTCCCGTTATTTCCCAGTCCTGAATAGGATTTGTATGTGAAACATTTAAACCAAGATCATAAACAAAATCATGGGTGATAAAAAGATTGAAAGCATTATTGGAAGTGACTTGTTAACGCTGTAAGCCTATAGATAATCGCTGAACTTGCTGAGATGCATTATTTGGTCAATATTTCTCATTTGGTTTAATGAAACATGATAGATAGCCAAATGAGAGGAAATCTTACTTCAACATATTAAGTCAAGCAAGTATCCCACTATAAAAGAGCAAAACATTTCAGCACAAGAAGACATTTCAACAAGGCATACATCTCTTCATACAAGTGCAGGTGCTGTACGAAGCAGACATGACCTTTATCTAGGCTTTGCAATCCAGAACTTTTCTACCAATTCCATCAAGACAAAATATGAAAATACTTAAACAAAAAAAAAAGAAAAAAAAAGAAAAAAAAAAAAAGAAATCTTACGGCTTGAAATGCAGTAAGCCAGCCTGCAGTTGATCTTCCTGAACAGTTGCTTGTTGATTGGCCAAAGTATAAGTGTAAAGAGTTGAATGAAGTTAATGATCAGTCCTGACACTATAAATATGTAGCAGATCAGAAGGTGGCAAATGAATTGAGACTTCAGAAAGCCAACGATGTCCATGATTTGCTGAGAAAGCAAGAGGATACCTTCAGACACAAAATTCAGAAGACAACCTGCAAAACCAAATAGTATCAGCAGTTACAGAGTGCATTTATTTCTATAGACAGACTTAAAACAAACTTCATGCTTACACTTAAATTAAAGTTAAGTCTACTGTAGGAAAAGACCTGATGTCAGTATTTGCAAAAGTAACAATGTAAAGAGAATACTGTATTTGTGAACCAATTTACATTTTGATTTGGAAACAAATTCTTACATTTCAGTCTTAACTCTGCAAAACCCGTGAGCATATGACTCCACTCCATGGACTACAATACTCTTCTATAAGGTTTTCTTTGATAAAATATGAGAAAATATTTTGGTTTGAACTATACGACAGCTTTGATATGAACCCATATTTTTATTTGAATTGTCTGTACTTCAGGAGACACACACTGTCACCTCTGTAATCTTCAAGAGCAGCTCCAAAGTAACGGCGAGCTTTAGAGCTTGGTTAGGAGATGTGCTTTTCTCTACAAGCTATGCCAGCCATGGTCCCCAAAGAAGAGGTAGCAGCCCCTTAATTCTAGCTTTATTGTCTTCTTCCCCTCTCATACTCAAATAACAGTTGATTTTGGCAAGAAAATAAAAGCTTGGCTAAGCACAATACACACCATTTCTTCAATTATTCCTTGACACTGATTCTGTCAGTTATAATCCATAAACCCAGAAACAAAACATCAATAACAGTACTAACCCGTGACCCAGAAGTGTTTCCAGAAAGGAATCAATCCTAAAGTTACTTATGAAATGTTTTCATAATTTTGGAAAGGTCCAGTCCAACCTCAGCAATTGAGCATTCAAAGGAAATGTCCTCTGCAGAGTATTCTGACCTATCAAATATTGTACTGACCTCCCCCTACCATCACTGCCACCACTGCTAGAATGAACACTCATCTCTCAGTAAACACAACCCTGGTATTCTGCATACAGTTAGATAGGAGGTGCTTCTGCCATCCTGTTCCACTCCTCCACTACTTCCTCCTCTGAGGCATGGAAGAGTTTTCCCAGGGAGGAAGCCCTGAGACAGTATTTCTGAATGTGCCAGTCGCATGCAATAACAAAACAGCAGCCGTCAGCAGCCTAGGGAATTAACTGATGAAAAAAATCTTTATGCCTGTCCTTTTAGTTTATATGAGTCCCCATTATGTGAGGCACTGAGTCTAGATCAGTGACCTGAAACATTTGTTTTACTGCTCTTTGCTGACTCTGCCTGCCACAGCAAAGAGCACATACAAGAATTGCTGCAGAGCCTTCGGAAGTTATTTAGCCAGTTTTTCAACCGCAAGGAAGATGAGGAAAAATTTAAGAAAGAGTATCAGTATTATTGTATAATTTATATAAAGAGTTTATGGCAGTCCCAAGCCTATTATTAGCAGACAAAATGTGCCCTTTTGTTCCCTTTATCTTGCTGTACTATTCAGTACCACAGCTGACACCAGCTGTAGCTCAGAATGGCAGAACAGGCCTCTATTCATTGTAGTAACCACTGTCATGATACTCGTAAAAAGCTTTTCCAGTTTTAACAAACCTTCCTATTAAAGATATGATTCTTAGGGGGGCAGACAATTTACTAGCTCGAGCTTTGATCAAAGGCTTTGTTTTTGAAGGCCAAGCAGAATGAGAAATGTTGTCTAGTAGGAACCACTGCTGTGTTTCTTCTCCAATCCTTCCAATGAACACTCATAAGACAAAGCCAAACAATTAAAAAGGCAGCAACTTTCTTTAAAACAGTGAGAATAGAAGCAACCAGCTACTTGCAAGTGGATGGTTTCAAAGATTCTACAGTGTCTAAAACCCTGATGACTGGGTTTATCCTACTGTCCTTGGCTAAAAATGATCATAAGTTTTTTTGTGCTAGTCTGCCTATTTAATTCTATGCCACAGAATCACACTAGGGTAATTCCCAGGGATCAGTAAGACATGGGATAAAACATAAAAACAGCAGCCACAAATAAAGACCAGAGTACTGCTTACTTAGTGAAGACCTGAAAACTCACTATTTGATATAATCAACATAAATCTACTATAGAAAGCAGCTGACAGATAGACTTAGTAACAAAAACAATCAGTCTTTTTGTCCACCAATTAATCCAGTAATTTTTTTGTTACCTTTTCGTTATGACAGATGCCAAACTTTATTACAATGTTACATTTATGTGAATCATTTACTTCCTGCTGTGTTTTTAAAATAAAACTTCACAGAAATAAAATAAACAAATATTGAGATAACCCTGATAAAACACAATTATTGCATTACAATTTTATTAAGCCACAATGGAATGTCTGAAAGTAATTAATTCCTCACTTTCCTACTTCAGCCATCAAACTTCAATTCAGTAAAGCTTCAGAGAGCTATTTTAAGGCAAATTAGATCTACTTAAGCAGTACCATCCAAAGGCAACTAACCTAACTTGCTTGCAAAAGGAACAAGAAATGAGAGACACTGCTTAAATTCTTTTTTTCCAAAAAGTGGGAACTACACAGAGAAATTTTCTCTTTTGACTACCTATAAAATACGCAACCTAAACACTGTATATGGAATGGCAGCTAAGTTTCTGTTTCTCAGACATAAACTCATAAGATTTTTTTGACTGTCTTCATTGCCCAAACTCCAAGAATGCAATTTATTCTTGGTACAAGTAACAAAAAGAATCAGTCCTGATCTTATGAATGAGGTCTAGAAACATGCGTTTGAGAGTCCACTGAACACCTTACACTTTATCTTTCTAACAGTCCTCCTGGGTAACATCAACATAACACCAGTTTAAGTGATAAAAGAGTCAGGTCTTTAATTCTTAATCCACGATGCTGGTTTAATAAATTAGTGATTTCCTTATAGATAATGACTGAAAATTACAGCAATCTTTTAAAAACAAAAAGGCTAATCAATGCATTTTCTCAGAAGCTATTAAGATCAGAATGCTGCCAAGAAGCTCTCTTCTATCAAACACCCCTTAAAATTAATTAGGAGAAAATGGCTAGCTAGAGCATCTAACCCAGACAGGGTCATTCTTTATAACAGTTTTCCTTTAGACAGAGAACAGAAGACTCAAACCTCAAATGTCTGTTTAGGGACCAAGTCAGCAAGCATCTATTCATGTGACTAAAAGGTCACATGTTCAGGTTTAAAAGTAAATTACATGACTATTCATTCTTATTCTTTTCCCTGCAACTTCCATTCTTCAGCAAGATCCACTGTGTTTTCTACTTCAACTACTTTCAGCATTTCCTTCTGCTTAGACTAACTGACCAGGAGGACACAGAAGTTATATGCCAGCAGAGGCTGCTCCCAATGAACAGTTCTATTTCATACTTCCAAGTCAGTAAGTGTTTTGAGACTACAACAAGAGATTTCACAAAGAACATAACTGCACTTTTAGAGAAAGCACACTAATGAAGCAAAAAACTGTCACCCACTATTTCCAAAGTTCTGTAGTATAGAGACTTAATGGAGTGTGGAAATCAACATGGTGTGTATCTGACAGCATCTAGATTGAGCTGGTACCACCCACTTAGAAACAGAGGCAAGTCAGCACTCTACCTCTTTTTTTTCAGTATATATTTCAAGCTTAAATGAAAGTTTTCACTTTTATCTAGTCTTTGATTCAGTCTTCAAATGCTTTGTTGCAAGTTAAAAACAACCAACCAGATGATGATGATGTTGCCTATTCTTGCATTTTGTCATCTAAACCAGATTCTTGAATGGATGACTTACAAAGACTATTATGAAAATATGCTCAGGTCAGATTAAACAGTTTCAGTAGTGCCTTTTAAGTCAATATCAGTTGGCAACAAAACCCCTGTATTTGGACTGGTGAGGCCACAATTGAGTACTGCATCCACTACTGAGCCCCTCACTACAAGACAGACATTGAGGTGCTGGAGCACATACACAGAAGGGCAATGGAGCTGGTGAAGGGTCAGGAGCCTAAGTCCTGTGAGGAGTGGCTGAAGGAGCTGGAGGTGTTTAGCATGGAGAAAAGGAGACTCAGGAGTGACCTCATCACTCTCTACAACTCCCTAAAGGAGGGTGCAGCCAGGTGGGGCCAGCCTCTTCTCCCAGGCAACCAGAGACAGGACAGGAGGACACAGTCTTCAGCTAGGTGAGGGGAGGTTCAGGTTGGACATCAAGAGGAATTTCTTCACAGAAAGGGTGATTAGACATTAGAATGGGCTGCCCAGAGAGGTGGTGGAGTCACTGACCTTGGAGGTGTTTAAAAGAAAGACTGGACCTAGCACTCAGTGCCATGGTCTGGATGACATGGTGGTGTTCTGTCACAGATTGGACTCGACCTCTGAGGTCTTTTCCAACCTCACTGATTCTGTGAAAAGAGCACAGGCAGCAGCAGTGCATATACATCAGAGTGTATTTTAACAGCGCTGCTGTACATGAAATACATACACAAAGCAAGTCACAGGAAGCCGCTGTGCTCTTCTCTTTTGGTCAGTGAGCATCAAACTAGTAAAAGTGAGGTTACATCCATGCATGTATTCATCTGCAAGGAGACTGTATCTGTACACGCCACACCAAATATCTATTTGCCTCATGCTTAATTAGGGTTTGAATCACTTTCCACCTCCCCAAAAGGCAACTACTAGATCATTCTTTCACTGCCCTTCTTTGTAATCAGCTGATGATAAGTTGTATTAAACTTCCAAGTAAAGTCTGTTGTGACCATGATGGCAACTGGTGAATGATCCTGCTGTCCTTACCTCAATGCACAAACTTTTTTGTCCTATTTTCTTCCCTTGTCCTGCTGAGGAAGGGGAGTGAGGGAACAGTTTGATGTAAACCAAGTCAGCCAAGGTCAACCCACCACAATTTCTCCAAAAATTCCCAAACTGGGAAATAACTTGAGCATATCTTACGACTTTTCTAAATTAAGAGAACTTAGGAATGCTTTTAGATTTTTATAAGGAGTCCTGCATTCCTGAACTTCACATTGTTACAACAGAGAGATCAGTCAGTCTGGCTGTTTCAAAAGCTGAAGAATGCATATTGTCTACCAGCAAGATTTAGAATTTCAAATTTATATACTTGCTATAAAACTGTTTATCTTCTAGTGAGCAGAGAGATAATTTGCATAACAGAGTGTAAACTGAAGAAATAGAAGTAATAATCTGTGAGTTTTCAAATGGTTATCACAGTATAATGCTTCCCCCTTCTCCCTTTTAAGTCTTCTTCCTGCTGTGATCTAATATAGGGAAAACAGCTACACAAACTCTGCATGCCTGCCAGGACACAAGTCCACTGTGTACACATACCTTACTTGCAAAATGCATAGCAGAGCTCCTGTTAGACTCAATGTTTATCCAGCAAGGTGAGGAGGATGACAGCAGTTTGAGAGAGGCATGCACAGTCTGGGAAGGAGTGGGAAAGATGGGGAGCAACTGCCCAAGTTCTGGCGAGAAGCAGTTCAGTCTTGCTCCTTTTTCCAGAAGCATGAAACATTCAGGGAGAAGGGAGATGAACTTAAACACGTATCAATATAAAACTCCTTGGAGATGCAACGTTTAGAGACTGCAGCGCTTGATGCTGAGAGGAGGTATTTATTTGGAAAGAATAAACCCCTTGAAGTTAAGCACTTCTGTTCCAAGCTTCTAAAGAGATCCTCAAAAAATATGTGAGGGTGAAGTACATCAGTTATCTCAGGTGCAGAACAAGAAGTTCACAAAAATAGGACTGGAAGGCAAGTTGCTTCTTTCCAAACTGCTAAGTTTTGCTGTTCAACTGTTTCCCACACAGATTTCTGTACTTTAATACATTCATATATATATACACATATAAATATATATAAAGCACAATGATCTGCAATTTGCTTGGGAAAAAATAAAATAAAGAGCTGCATTAAGATAGTCAAGATATAGATGAGTTTATCAGCATTCAGTCTGAGAGTTCAGTCCTGGGGACCACTGAGTCCCTCTGTTTCCTTTTTTACTTCATTACTTTAACTAAAAAGTCACTTGCACTGACAACAAGGGCAGGACCACACACAAGTAAAATTTAGGGACTAAGCAAGACAGCAGGACTAAACAGTAAAAAAATGACAAGAAAGTATACTACGAATCTAAGCAGGATGTGGGCTATGCTGTCACACTAACAAAAGCAACCTGGATAGTTCCTCAAAAATAACTGAGGTGAATAACCACAAAGGGTGTAGGACATGCAACTATATCACATGCTCACAGATAATTTAATATTTGTTTTCATGGACAACATTAAGTGCTTAATCAAAGGTAACCAGACACACATGTTACTGTCATCTGGCACTCTATAAAAAACAAGCCCCCACAAACATGCTTCCACAAAGTCACTTCAGTGACTTATGGTACTCTGCAAAAGTACAGGTGGTTTGTTAAATTACTGATTCTGAATGTTTGCAACAGACAAAGCCTTAGCAAATATAAACACACCTATGGATGTCTGTAAGTAGAGATGCGTTTGCATTTGCGATGTATGAAATGTTGAAATTTTGTACAGAACAGTCACGGGCCAATTGGGGTAACTGTTCATTTGAAGTACACAGATCAGAGTCAGTCTAGTTAGGGCACTGATCCTCAAAGCACAGCCTAAGAAAAATCTCTCAAGGGTGAGATCCACACCATCACTCCTTACACAGGAAATTAACACATTAAAAACTAAAGAGGCAGCAGAGGCAGTACAGCAGGATGTTGCCACCTGCATTGTAATACTTAGCATCAAGGGCACACTGATCACCTCGACACTGGGCATTTCAGGAACAGATAGTAGCTGATAGTAGTAGGAACAAGAGTAGCTACTGAGTTCTTCAGTGGTTATTATAAAAATATTTCTTTTAAAAGAGCCCAAATAAATGAGGGTATGGAAGAAGGCTGACAAAGGATTATTCAGGAGCTGGTAAAAAAACAGGACTGCTTTTAAAAATTGTCCTGGGAGTCCAAACATTCTCTTGATAAGAGATAAGCTTTGGAAAGAAGGCCACTCCTATGAAGACTCATAGCTTATGCCACTGATTGCCCTCATCTTTTTTTAAGAACTATAAATTACATTCACAGCAACACAAAGAGTCAGCACAAGGTACAGGAACTGCTTATACAGTCTCAACAGCCAAAATACTTTCCCCGCATCCAAACCACATTTAGGTGTGAGACAACACAGAAACATGGATCACATTTACTTCAAAGCTTCAAATATTTAATCCTCCTCCTATTCTTACCCACAATGAGTTGCAAAGTTGGATTACAAAAGTATCACCTCTTAACTCCAGTTCTGCAACAGACAAATACACCTCTAACACGTAAGCAGTTGTATCCAAGCAGAAGAGTTTCATATCCTCTCAGCAGACTTAGTAACATGAGAAAGTCCATTTCTCTATGCAAGATCAAATCCTTCATGTATATAGGATTAGAAAGCAGTTATGGATTTTTTTGATTTTTTCCTGTACTTATCCATCCCATTTGATAGGAAAAGCTACAGCCATTCAGAAGACACTAATGAAATAAACCTGGAAAGATCCCTGTTGCTGCTCCCCTTTTCCCTCGCCTGGTAGAGAGCTTGTGAAAGTTACATGGTAAATCCACAGAACAGCCAACAGCAGAACCACAACCTGCCACTTCCCCAGGCTCCAGCTTTCAACACAAAATGGTACTCTTCATACTCCTTTATTTGCCTTCTTGCCCACCCTCATACTTGCCTCGCAACACCTTTTTAAAGGCCACACATAGAGAGCAGAGATGGAATGGACACATCCCACAAGGACCTTCAGCAGAAGCAGATGATGCAATAGGTATAAATGCTCCCGTACAACCCAGGATGTATATGCTGATCTAATGCACTCTGCTTTCCCTTCCTTCCTCCATTCCTCAAGAAGTGCAAGTCAAGTATTCAGCAACTTGTATGGTTCTGTACCACAAACTACAAGTTACAACTTTAGCACCAAGTGGGCAGTATTACGTACGTGTGCACACAAATATAGGTCTTTCCTATTATTCTTACCCTTAGAGGGAATTAAAGGCATTGACAAATGCTACAAAGACATCAATTGGAAGATAAAAATCATCAGCACTGGGAAAAGGGTAACTTTCTTTCCTCGCTTCCATATAAAGACCTCTTTATATTTTCTGATATTGTGATTTACATTTTAGTAATTTTGGGCAATGTCTTTCCTAGGAGTCTAATTCCTAGCTCATGCGGCTTTGTTGTTTTGTTTATTAAAAAAAAAAAAAAAAACAAAACAGAAAGTGCAACTACAGAATAATATAGAATTTGTAGCAGCAAGACTCTTAAAAAAAAATTGTGGCAGAGATTGGGCATAAGTCAATGAGCTGAGAACCACGGTGACAGCACTGCTGGTTTCAAGTGCAACTTCCACCACTGAACTGTGGGCCAGTAACAAGTTTTCTAGTGTCCCCAAAACCCCAGTATGACAACTTCTAATGTGGTGCCTCTCTCTGAGCAGCTGTATGGCCCCTGCTGGAGACAACTATGTTCTCCTGCCTGGTCCTGGGTCTAAGCCCTGCTGCCCATGCTGCCACAGATACCACAGGTACATGGCACAGACGACATTCTTTGTGCCACAGTATGAGCCAACAGCACTGACCTCCATGAAGGAATCCAAAATCTTCCAGTACAAATCACAAGATATTGTTAACCGTGCTGGAAACAAGAAGTGCCATTACCTGATTACAGCTCTAAGTGAGCTGCTAGGTTTTTGTATCTTCTGTGACAGGAGACAGTCTCCTTCAGCTAAGCCATTTGCATATATTTAATTAATATGAAGAAACATTAGTATGCTCTTTGAATACTAAGGAAACATCAAACAGAAAAAGACTCACAGGCCTTCTTTTAACCTTTAAGTATTGATTTAATTTGTCTGTATTCTATCATATGATGCTGTAAACTATAAAGTAGCTGAATCTCTCCTTTATGAAAATCACATCCCAAAACTGGAAATGACAATGAAAACAAAAGATGCAGCCACACCAAGACAGAGATACACAGGATATTAGTACTTATTCATTAAATACTGTTCAATGATTCTTTTTGTAGAAAATAGTTTAACTGAAGAATGAAGCTTCCAGATTTATTATTCAAATAAAACCAACTCCTGCCCCAAAGAGCTAACACCCAATACTTAAAACATCTTATAGCTGAGATCTGGGTGGCATGGTTCCAAAAAATAAGATGCCAGCTTCAAAGAAAGGCTCAGATGCACCTACACAGGAAACAACCAGATATCCAGATGCCAGGTAAAAACCCAAATAAACATGGTGACAGCTTTACCCACATATCAGCAGTCCCATTCTACATCAGTTTTCACTCACCTCTGCCTTACGAGCGTCCAGAACTATTTTGCCACAGCATGAACTAGGAATACTTTTAGCCTCCTCATTCTGTCTGACCATCAGTCCCCTAACAGCCTGATTTAATTTGAGAACTTCAGAGAATAAAAGCCTTTATCACAGGCACCAGTAATAAAGGGAGGTTTCATTTTGGACCCGATTCAAACACGCCAGAAGAAATCTCTCAACAAGTTTCAATTGTCTTTGTTGTTTAGCAAACATTGCGACTCTAAAACAGCCAAATGCGACATAACTAATTAATGATCCTGTATTTTCAGCACCTACAGCCAGGGCTAGTCAAGACCACCTTAAACATCCAGCAAGATCATTCAGAGAGAGTGTTTGATCTGACTGCATTTACTTTACTGGATGGCAAGTGTGCAGATGTTAACAGCCCCTAAATATGCAGCTAAGAATCCAGGAACATTTCTATAAATTTTGCATTCAATTAAGCATTAAATACATAAACACCTACCTGGATTTTCTACAGCATCACTGAACAACTGCATGTACCCTTGTCCTTTTAAAAGCCTGGCTTTGAGTATTTCTCCTGCTACCTTTAAATATTTTTGAGATACTTTTACAAGGCTTAAATTCAAAATGAAGCTTTTTTCTGTCTGGGGTGAAATGCAATATTTATGCACACACTCAGAGGCACAGACATGTAAAAACCATACAGTGAGACAGGATCACAGAATTAACCCCTTACCAATCACCTGTGACTTGAAGGGGGGAACCTCATAAATGATTCAAGTGCAATTGTAGTCTGCTTGCAGGCAGAATGCTTCAAGACCTTTCAGAAGTACAAAGCAGTATCTGCAGTAATAGTATTTTCCAAAATGCTCAGAAACATGGTAAGAAGCAGCAAACTACAATGTCTGACAACACGGATAACATGGAGACGGTGAGAGAAGCAGGAGAGAGTTTTAATTTCACAAAGTAGCTGTCACTTGAAATCATGTGCCATTTCCACATATAGACTTCCCCCAAATATATTTATTTCCCTGTCTTTAACAGCAGGTGTTGAGTTTCTGATAGGTGAAAAAAACCTGCATTATCTGCCAACCGAACCAGCATGGACAAACCTATACATCCACCTGGATCCTGCTGGGAAACTGCCACTGAAATTTAACTTTGTTGGTCCAATTAAAAGGCAACCTAGTGCACATCAGTGGCTTTTCAGATGTTAATAAACAGTCCCACGCACAACTGAAATCAGTGTGCTTGTCTTTGCCTGCAACTCCTAACCTTCTGGCAAGTAAACCTTCTCTCAGTGACCTCTATCTCTGACTCCTTTCCAGCCTAGAACTGGTTAATTACCTTTCACTTTTCCTGTTATTTATGCTACAGGAGAAACCTCAAGCCAGCTCAGCCCTTTTGCAAGAAGCAGAAAATTATTTCAGTGTAAAGCTCTTTGTGGCAGAATATAACATGACAGACAGAAGAGAAGAATGTCAAGACAGTGGCGTAAGCAAAAAGGCTTTAAGTTCAAGCTGAAGAACAGACCATTAGCAGGACCATAACCCAGCATCTCCTGGTGGGCTCACTACAGTTGTTACACTGCTCTGCTCGGTTCTTAACACATAGCTTACATGCCTTTTCAGCAAATCCATTACAGCTATCATATTTTTGTCACATTATCAAAGAGGGGTCTTTGCAGCATCTTCATCCTTGCCACAACACACAGTTACTCTCATTCATTTCCATTTCATCCTTCTCTGACCTTTCCTTGGACCCTATCTCCTTTCTAGTTTGAGGCACTGGAGGAAGACAGGGGAAAAGCATGAAAACAAAGTGAGTCAGCAGTTTCTGAGGAGCACACAAGCATTAGTCAGAGCTGATCAGGGTACTCACCACAGTCAGATGTGAATGAGCCCAAGACCACCAAACAACAGACTGGTGAGCAAACTTTCCCAAACACCTCAAAATGAGTCACTGGGCAAGGTCACCCCACAGATAAAGCACTTCAGGGAAAAAACACACTCTCGGCTGCTACATACCAGTGCTGAAAGGCAACAATGCACACAGGGTACTCTTGTCACATTTCTACTTCCTTTACAAAATGCCCACTGCATTCAGTACAGCTGAATCAAGCACACCTGATGAGATAGCTGCCTTGACTGGAATAATGTTCTCCCTAACAAGCGAGGCCCACAGTTGCAAAAGCTTTTCCTGAGTAAAATACATGCACAATGCCTTATTACACACTGTTGCCCTCCTGCTCCCTTATCAGGACACACTGACAGCAGTAGTAGTGATTATATCAGTTAGGGCAGTGTTGTTCCACATCATACAGTGAAAATCTGAATTCTTAAAATTTAAGACCAAATTTCCAATACAAGGTCTAAGGGCCCCAAATGCTCATTTGCAACACAAGAATAGTACCTTGCTACTCTCAGCACAGCTGTGACAGTGTCTTCCTGCAAAAAGAGATTTGAAGGGGTATTGTTCCCAGTCTTCACCTTCAAGCAATAAAATCAAGGGTACACAACAGAAAAAACAATCCACTCCTTTCAGCAGGGCAGAGTACAGCTGTAGGATTCTCATCCATCATCTGCAAGAGGCCTCTTCTCCTACAAAACTCCTGTCTTTTATGGTACAGTAAGTCCATTAAACTGTGAGTGATGTAAAACCATCACTCCAGGAGAGCACACCTCACTCAAGAGAGATGAACAGTGCTTCAGCACCTCTGCATTTGCACTGGACAGAGCAAGACTTACTGCAGAAACAACCTCCCCACCAAAATGACAACCTACTGAGTTTCAAGAAACATAGTTAATTTCTGTACTCTGGGCACAGCATTCTCTGTTCTGTGACTGTGAGCAAGTGCTAACCTCTCTGTACAGTTTCTCCACTCCTAAAAAACATTACTTCCACATTGTTGTGAGGCACTTACTAAAATCTGTTAAAGTGCTTGCCAACAACACAACTAAACTTTACTTAAGAGCAACCTTTATCCATAAGCAGCTTGCAATATATTCTCTCTTCTCTGCAGGCTTCCCAATATATTCTTTCACATGAAACCCGGCCCTGTCATCCATAAAACAGAGTTAAAGTTTCATTTTTTAATACAGCTTATTCAGGCATTGTTAATGCAAAACATTAATAGGGAAGAGGACAGCTACACATAACATTTACACTAATTTCTAAAGTGAATAAATATATGTTTTAATCTATAGTGTTTGGAAAATCACAGCATTGTATAAGATATAAGTAGATACAGAAAGAAAATGACAGCAAACATTTAGAGCACATCAACTCATTCCACTGATCCATGCAGTCATTACGCAGAAGTAGTCCTGGCATATATAAACAGACCTCTGTATGTCTACACCAATCTTACTCTTCACACGAAAGGTTGGAGGAAAAAAAAAAAAAGGCTGCAAATTTCAGCTTAAGTTGTTTCACAACAGTTTCTCTACTCCAGCAGGCTTAATTCTTTTGCTACTCACTCTAGTGTGAAGTCATTATCAGTACAAGCTGAGGCTACAATCGCCTGGTACAACTTCCTGGGCCGGAGGCATCAGTGTTTTTAAATATATGCTTGGGTTTTTTTGTTTCAGAGTTTCTGGCATCCTTCTACCTTCTTGTAAAGCATTTTCAGTTTTCGTGTAGCAGCAAGGTTGCTCTCTCCCACACAAGTACCTGTATAAGGTATATCATTCTTAGATGTCTGCACAGGGACTTAAAACACGACTTTTAGAAATGCGTAACAAAGATAAGGACCAGAAGTCTTGGTGTGACATTGCTGAAACAGACTCTTTCATGGGTTGTCTTTTCAGCCATTCCAGTGAGTGCTCACTTGTTGAAATAAATGCTAAAAAGCATTACTTGTTTTTTTAAATAATGTTCACCACATGGTATCAGCCGACACACCTTAACTCAGTTCGCGGCCATTATTTAATTCGGCTTAAACACCTTTATGAACAGACGCCGATAGGCATAAGGCAGAGCTCCTACAACACGTGAGCACGTCACCAGGGTGGCAGCCTGCCCCTCTCCCCGCCTCAGCTCACGGACTCCCGGGTACGGCGGACGGAGCAGCTGCCACGACCGACCCGCGCTGTCCGCCCGCCCCGGACCCCGCCGCGCTCGCTCGCTCGCTGCGGAGCGGCGCCTTCGGGGAGGCGGCAGCGAGCGGGCGATGGCACCCGCCCGTTCCCGGGGCAACCGCACCGCCCGCCCCATCCCCGGCCACCGCCAGCCGCGCCGAGCGGCCAACACCGAAGGGAAAGTGGAAGGCGCGGCACCCCCTCCCGGCGCGGCAGAGCGGGGCTCGGCGGGGCCGGGCCGCCGTAGCTCCGCCGTTTCCACGGAAACCCCGGCGCGGGCAGAGCTCGCCACACAAAGGGGGCTCGCAGGCGGCAGGAAAATTCTCGGCGGCCGCGGGAGAAACGGCGCGGGTCCGGGCGGCGGGGGAGACCCAGCCCGGCGACGAATAAATCAGGGAACTTGTACGCGCAGCCCACCTCCCGCCTCTCCCGCACGCCCCGCCGGCGGCTGCCGGTGCCTCGCCTCGCCGCCACAGCGCGCCGGGGGGCGGCAGCGCCAGGGAGGGGCTGGCTCGGGGCTGGTTTGTCCGCCCGGGGCAGCGCGCCGGGCGGAGAAGGGAGGGCGGCTTCGCACCTGCGGAGCGCGCCAGGGGCAGAGCACGTACCTGGCGCCGGCGGGCCTGGGC
This sequence comes from Anomalospiza imberbis, assembly GCF_031753505.1. Taxonomy (NCBI): domain Eukaryota; kingdom Metazoa; phylum Chordata; class Aves; order Passeriformes; family Viduidae; genus Anomalospiza; species Anomalospiza imberbis. The sequence continues at coordinate 77,614,957 of NC_089683.1, read as the reverse complement.
ACGCGTGCCGCTCTGGGGCGCCGGGAACGGGCGGCGGCTGCGCCGCACCGGCTGCCACTACTTTGCACGCGGCGGGAGCGGGCGGGTGGCTCGGGCGGGGCCGCCAGGCTCCACCCGCCGGGCGGCTCCACTCCGGGAACAGGGCCCCCTCGCCTTCCCTTCCCGCCGTCATCATGTCACTTCCTCCGGGGGCGGTGGGAAGCGGCGACCCCTCCCCGCACTGGCCTCCCCCGCCTTCCGCCCACCGCCGGAGCGGAGAAGGAAAGTTCCAGGTGCCGCGCCGCGGCTGCGGAAGGGCCGCGGGCTCCCAGGAGGGAGGCGGAGCCGGGGAAGCGGCGGCCCGGGGGAAGGAGCGCGGCGTAGCGCCCGTCCCCTGAGCGTTGCCGGCGCTGGTCCGAACTGAGTGCTTGTCATCCCTTACCGGAGCAAACGCGGGGTGATGCACACCTGTGACTATCTGACCCTTCAAGTAGAAAGCGGGCAACAAAAAGGTACTCCACGGCCTGGATGCTGTGGAAAAAGATGATTGCCGTGGCAGCCATCCAAGCACCGAGTACCCTGACACACAATACTCACTCTATGTGACAACGCAAACATTTCCTGCCAGGCTCTGATTGTGGGGTGAAAGGCAGCTTCCATGAATAGAGAGCAGCACGAACTGAGTCTATTATAAACACCCAAAGCATTGGAAGGTGATGGTGACTGGGATGACACGTCACTGGGACAGCACTGTCAGCTGCTGGGTGTCTGGTTGTAGCAGGGCTGGAGGGTTCCCGAGGCTGGGGGCTGGCAGGCGATGAGCTGGATAGAGCAAAGCCCTGTTGCAGTCCCAGTCCATACCAGCCACGTAGAATCCCTGTTTACCTTCAGTGCAAGATGAACGCAAATTAAACGCTTGTCACGGTTTAACTCCAGTCGGCAACTGTTGGCTAGGCATCAGTCAGTGTCTGAGCACTCGTACTGTGCATCACTCGTTTTTCCAGGGTTTTATTCCTCTCTCTCCTTTTCATTACGCTTTTCGTTATTGTTGCTATTATCACTATTGCAGTAGCAAGGCTGCTGTTCAAGGGAGGAAAAGCCTGGAGCTGAGGGTAGCCACACCACAGGCAGTGTTCTCACTGACCAGAGCACTTTGCCACAATACCTGAGCAGGGCAGTGGCAGTGCAGCTTCACTGACAGTCCTAGACAAGATGAAGCAACGAAACAGGTCTAAAGATTGTACAAAGAGAATAAGGCCACAGAAGATAATGCCACAGCTGGAAACAGAGCTACAATAGGGTTGGGAAACAAGGCAGGAGACCAAACAAAACATGCATGTATCTACTAGAAAGCTCTGACAGGGACTAAAGGCCCAGACCTGGGTCGCAGGTGAGGCTGGTCAGGGCTATCAAGACGTAACTGTGCCATCAGTGCCCTGACAGGTTCCTGCTGATGGGAGGTGTTGAATGTACTGTTCGGGAGGTCAAGATCTAGTCACCTTCTTCCCATTTGGTCATGGAGGAGTTGAATCTAGCTGACTGGCCCGTGGTCTAGCTGCTGAACTGCTATGTGGTGGGAGATTGGTAAAGGGAATTTCTCCAGCCATATTTTAAAAGTCTGACCCTGTGATCGCATTTTGAAAAAAGGCTAATTCCAGGCAGAGGGAAAAAATTAAAATCAGTGAATGAGGCACTTAAATATGGAGAACGGTTGGGTTTGTAGCACAGCCATGTCCAAAGCATCCCCGACCACCTACCTGAAGCAGCTTTGTGAACTACATGTACAGATTCTTGGGATATTACTCCAAGGTATCTTACTCAGCATCTAGGTAATATCCTGAGAGCCAAGGCTCCAAAAATCAGGCACTCTGATGCTGAGTGTGGTAGTTTCTCAACATGTTTTACTTACTTTTCCTTGAAACCAAACTCTCTGCAGCTGGTTATTTGTATGTTCTGATTTTCTGTGAAGCCATAATAAAAATCTGTCTTCTTGCTTTCATTAGTGTTAAGCTGCAGCTGAATGTAATAGGCTTTATGGACACTTGACACCTGAGAAAACTTTCCACTGGAGAGGCAAATTCTACTTTTGATCCAGTACATCTATTTTTCAAAAGACTAACCAGGAATATATGAATAATAAACCCCTCTTATTTAAGTTGGGGATTAAAAGGTAAGTCTTATGAAACTGTTAGATACTATGGTAATGACTGAAATTGAAAAGCACGTAGAAAAAATTACTTCTGAGCTAAGAGCAGGCCTTGTGATGTTCTCACTGAGTATTTTCTAGGTGGTGGAATAAGGAGGATAAAAAGGAATGAGATTCTCTTTCTGTAAGCTCTGCCCTTCAGAGCACTGAATGGAGTATGTCTCAGTTTTGGCATTCTTTGTACTGAGTGCTTGGTTTGCAATCTCAGTGCAGTTTTTTTCTTGTTTCTGGTGGGGAATGCAAATACTTTATTTGCATTGGGCAAGATTCAAGAGTTGAATCAGGAACTTAGACCAGGCAGTGATGCCTTCCTGCTATCCATCACAGTGTGAAATGGATGATTTTCAGTGAGTTTCCCTGTAAAAAATAAACATAACAAAAACATGATAACAATAATAAACCAAAACCACAAAAACAAACCCCAAATCACTCTCGTCCCCTCCAGTCCCACTGGGCAAAGGGTGCACTCCAAGTGGTGAGGAAGCCAGGTATCTGTCATGGCTGAAGCAAAATTAACTGCTTGCTGGTTCTCACAGCTGGACACCTACCCTGCTCACCACATGTGCTTTTAAATGACATGTGAATTTGACTTCAGAAATTTCATTGCAGGCAAAAGCTTGTCTGTTCTGGAAAGTTCTGCAGTGTTACTTATGCCAGCCTAGAGAAAAGAGGCAGCACCTCTGCTCTGGATGCTGCCAAACTGATATGGTGGATACTAACATAGGGATATACTGGGATACACTGGACTCAAGAGGTCCAGTTTGCTCTTGTTGCATGTCTTATGGTTAGAATCTCCAATATCTAATAAGATGTGGGTTATAAAAGGCTTGTTTCCTGCATTTAAAAGCATTCATAATGGTCCTCTTCTGTGTAGACTGAGTGTAATAAAGGCTGAAATGCAGGCTGTCCCTCACGCCAGCAATAACAGGAAGTCTTTCCTGTACTTGGCTTATCCGTCTTTATGAAAACTGTGGGAAAGTAATTGTGTCTGAGATTTCTGCTGCTTTTTGGGGATTGATTAAAATCAGCTAACAAGGTCAGGCAGGAATTATAGTAAGGATTGATGTGTATAGTATGACTGCATAATCCTTTCCTACTAGGAAACCACATGAAAATATCTATACATAGGTTAATATAGGCTGACAGTTTATTTAAGTATGGAAACCAAAACTGATGCAATGCATTGTAGTAATGACAGAAGTCATAATGTGGATGCAGGTGGACCAGTTTAAATAGGCCAGTGGAGGAGTGGCATTGAAAATCACACCCACTCCCTGTGTAATTAATTTTTCTGGGCAAGCTTTTCAATGTGGACTAACCCCAACTGTGACACCTGCCATCTTCTCCTCTACCTCAGCTGTACAGTGGATCCACTGGTTTCATATAGAAACTCCCACTTCCCTTCAATGAAGCCACACAGTGTTCACAAATTGAAGCATCCTGTTAAAACTAGACCCTGTAGCCACAATTAATTTTAGAATAGACTAATTCTTTAATTGAATAGGCATTAGCAATAGAGCTGGATGAGATGAGTTACAGGAATCTGAGCCCCAGGCTGTCCAATCTGACCCTTTACAAAGTCTAGTCCTACAGAAAGAATACTGACTGAGATGACAAAACCCCTTTCTTTGAACATGTTTATTCTTTCAGCATGCTTTCTTTTCTGCAACAAGTCTACAGTTACTAATCAGGTATGTAAATTCTTCACAATTTTCAAAGAATGCAATTCGTTTAGTAAATACCAAGGATCCTACCAGACAAAATGTTTTCCAAATTACTCTTTTCATAATTACACCAAATATTTTCATATCTGCTAACATCTACAAAATAAATACTCCTTCCACATGTGTAAATATTATTTCTGTAGCTGTTTTAAGTACTCAACTTGAGCCTACCTATGAGGAGGAGAGGATCCTTTGTTTCTCTTTACACACGTATCTACTACAAATGTCACAGATTTGTTTTTCTTGTTTTCTTAAAACTTGATTAAAGTGAAGACTTCTGCATGGACCACTTTGGACTGAAATTTCATGACTCAGGTGACAGATCAGATATTCTAGACACACAGAGACATGCATGCACACACATTCACACACATACAAACACCTACCCCATGACAGGAGGAAATCTTGCAGCTCTTATTAAGCATGGTTGAGAGTGTGACAAAATGGCAAGAGCTTCGATGGCACCTTGGAAATGCAAAGATGCAACATCTGTTTCTGGCATGGTCATGAGTGCATGTGGGTGGAATTTCTCTCAGATCTTGGAAGATCTCTTTGGAGCTGCAAAGGTAAGGGTTGTTTAGAGGGTACTCAGGTGCGCCTGGCTTTCGGTGGCCACAGGATGGAGGTTGGCCGGCTCGCTGTCCCGCTTGTGGCCGCAGGGCAGATGTGTGTGGCCGCACCCGAGTCTCTGCTAAGACTGTCGTGGGTGGCGGTGATTGCTGCGGTGTGGGTAGCACAGCAGAGGCACAGGGCATGGGGAAACCGAGGCAGAGGAATAAGGGAGGGACATGTGTCTGAATCTCGAAACGTTTAATGTCGAAGTCGGGGCAGAGCAAGTGAGCCCGATCTGAACTTGAAGGGGCTACTTTTATAGGGATGGAGGGAACATGGGGAGGACGCAACCTTTGACCAACAGAAGGGCATTAGGTGCAGGGTAAGGGCTCCCCAATAGAAACCAACATGGGGAGGGAGCAAGCCCCACAACCCAGTTCTGCCCTGAGGAAGGGATGAAAGACAGGGAACACTCCAGAAGCAAAGGAGTGTGCTATCTTTGACAGACAGGGGTGAGACAAGGGAACAAGGGAGGTATACAGGTGGATTGACATGTGGATTGACATACATTTTGGCAGGGAAAACTGTGGTAAACAACTCAGGACTGAACCATTAGGGAAGCCAAATTGGGTACATAGAACAAAGCATTACAAACTTACAACAAGGAATATTAAAACCTACTACAGAAGATCCAACTGTAAAATAACAGACTACCACCCTCAGGAAACTGCAGAAAAGCTCAGATAAAGAACTGTAGAAGAAAAATCTTGGTCTGAACACTCGGAAGCTGGAGTAGCACAGACTCTAACAAGAAATGCTGTTTATGCATAATTGTTTACATCAAGGAAGCACAGCACATTGGCTGCTCTCCAGATTTTCAAGGGCAATACCTAATTTGCATATGTAGTTATAGAGACATTTACAGTCAGAAACAAATCACACTATTATTCTTGTTGCTTGCATATGTACATTTACTCACCTAGAAGAGGGCATAACTACTTCATTATGATGAGAACAAGGCTGCTTTATGCCACAGTAGTGTGTAGAGATGAGCTATGTGAGCCTGCCATTTCGAGCTTTGTACAAATTTACATAAAATGGCAATCCCTGCAATATGTGCTGTCTTCTTGATCTAGCTTGTAATTAATTCTGTAGCAGTGTCCTCACCCTGTGAATGGCTGTATCCTCACCCTACCCATAAAAGACAGCAGCTTTAAGCCACACTTGGAGCATTCATCTTCATTCTGCCAGGTAAAAACTCTAGTTCCGTTGTCAGATTTACATTGAAGTTAGTGTTTGATTATCTGTTCAATCACACAGAATTGGAAAGGTCATTTAAAAAAACCTTGAAAAAGACTCATCCATTGCTTACTGAAGAACATATTACCTGCTGCATTTCCTCTCATCAACCCCACACCACACTGTCCATACTGGAAATACAAGACAGGACTCAACTCTCATCTTACCAGCTGTAGCTGTCTCTACCCCATGTTCTCCTACATGCTGATTTTGTAAAGACAGCTTTATCTGAAGGGATAAAAAGAGCTATTTCCCAAGAAGGGTCTACTTCCCAAGAAAATTATGGGATAAACCATGGTTTGAGTGCTAGAAAATAATCACTAAGCAACAGTCTTTATATAGCGTCTTCATATGGAGAGTAGATATAATTTTTTCAAATTTTGTGTAGTCTTATGTATTTGAAGAGCAGATTCGTAATCTGTTTACTTTTGTAGAGCCCACTAATGATTCATAAAGGTCTTACACTTTAGAGACATTGTGTGAAGTATGGTTACTGGTCACTCAAGGGTTAAATTTAGTAGTACACCTTATAGACTAATCCTCTGTGTCAGCAAATTTGACTCCTCAAAAGTTGAGCTAAGTGACATTTTGTACTGTTGCTTTCTTTCTCATAATGAGTCACTGGTTGACAAAATAGATTTTTAAATAAAAAAGCATTAGCTAAAAGCTAATTGGGTAAAAGCTGGATACTTACAGTTTTTGTAAATGTCTGTTACACACATTATGGAATGAAAAAATTCGAAACATAATTTTTGGTGCTAAATTGCAGAAAGAGATTGCATGATACTTGATAACAGGAAATACAAGCAGCATTAGCAGCTCAGGACTTAGAGAAAATGACTAAAAGAGTCAGGTAAAATCTTGTACTTGTTTTGTCTTGGGCTGTCAAATATTTGTGATGTGAAAAATACAAGTGGAAAAAATACAGTACACTAAAGACTGCTTTATCCCACGAAATGGAGCAAATCTGCGTTCTGTGAAAAGAGTACAGGAAACTGTATTTCCTCTCATTTCTTCCTGTTGACCTTTCTTCCCCACTGAAGTGATGGTTTAGGGAACCTATGTATTTCCAGTGTCCCAAGAGGTCTTAGCTCTTCATTTTCTATAATATGGCCTGATCTTGCTCCCTGTGGCATTTCCTTGATTTCCTTGATGCAGACACAGCTTCAGAACTGGCTATTGAATAAGGATACTGTATTAAGAAAATTGCTACCTTCCAGAAAAAAGGAAAATAGTTCCTGAATCTGAAACTCTTGAGTATGGAAACCTTAGAACAGAAGTGTTTTTATATGAAATAGTTGAAAATCTCTGGCTTCTACCAATCATTTACCTGTGAATACTAATCATAGTGTTTTATACATGTTTGATTCCAGTTCTATATCATGTCATGCTATCCCACAGCCTGTTCATGGGGCAAAATTTAAAAGGATTTGCCGGGAATCTAAGAAAGGCATGTACTCCAGGGATTCATTTTGGTAGAAGCAAACTAGGAAATATTGCCACACCACTTCAGTTCTCTATAACCATTATCAGACACAAAAGATCAGGCCATTTTTGTAAGAGCTTGCTTTTGCCTCCAGCTGCTCCCATGTGATGTCTGTGTTCTTGACCACCTCAGTCCTAAGTGTGGCTTCCAGCACAAATCACAGCGGCCCCCAGGAGAGTTTCAGTGTATGGGCCCTGGTTCTCTGTGTACGCTAGAAATCAGCCTTTCCATCATTTTGGTTTGAGCTGGGAGGGATCTTAAAGATCATTTAGTTCTAATCCCCCTGCCATGGGCAGGGATACCTTCCACTAGACAGGGTTGCTCAAAGTCTCATCCAGTCTGGCCTTGAACACCTCCAGGGATGGGGCATCCACAGATTCTCTGGGCAACCTCTGCCAGTGCCTCACCACCCTCTGAGTAAAGAGCTTCTTCCTGATATCTAATCTAAATCTACCCTCTTTCAGTTTAAGGCCATTCCCTCTTGTTTTATCACTACATGCCTTGTAAAAAGTCCCTCCCCAGTTTTTTTGTATGCCCCTTTCAGATACTGAAAGACCACAATGAGGTCTCCCTGGAACCTTCTCTTTTCCAGGCTGAACAACCACAACTTTGTTGGCCTGACTCCATAGGGGAGGTGCTGCAGCCCCCTGATCATTTTTTGGCCCTCCTCTGGACTGGCTCCAGGAAGTTTGCATCATTCCTATGCTGGGGGTTCCAGAGCTGTATGCTGCACTCCATGTGGGGTCTCATGAGAGTGGAGTAGAGGAGGAGAATAATTTCCTTTGACCTGCTGGCCATGCTGCTTTGGATGTAGCCCACGGTCCATCTTTACTTACTTCATAGCACAAGCTTCCCCATGGTATCCTTTTCTCTTCTGTTCTTTGATTCTGTAAAAAGCAAGCTGAAGCTAGGGGATAGCTAGGGGTATGAATGACAACGGGCCATGGAGGTAGCCAGCAGTCTAAATCCAGCAAAAGACAGTGGCAAATCAGAGTCTGTTTATTCAGGCAATTCCTTTGTAGTCAATGTGAAACTGTGTTGTGAATTTGAAATTGCAATCCACTTCCTTTGGGAAAAAAACACTGCAATAGATAGTAGATAGAAAGCTCTTACAAACCATTGCAGGCTGTTCTGAAACCAGTCCTCAGGTTCCTTGAGCATCACATTGCTTGAAACTGCTGGGTCCCTTGTCACCAATTTAATACATTCATCAAACCTGAGGCAAAGGCCTTGCTTCAAATACCTCTCCTAGAGGAAACTGTGCTAAGTGACTTTATGGCTAAATGCCCAAATAGCTCAGCCAGAAATTGAGCAGTACTCCCACTTGGCCCTGGAGGAGTGAACCTCCATGAGATGGGCACCTAAACCTGGTACAAAGGTGGTACCTTGGAACAGTCACTACGTGTGGCTTTATCAGAGGTCTGCCTGCTTCACAAGTCCCTCATGGAAAATTGTTGGTTACAGTGCATGGAATAGACTATTTTCTGAGAAAGATTTACTTTATAGCTCAACATCAGAATTGCTTAACTAGGCATGTGTTTTTATTAGATGGTACAATGAAGTTTTACAGAAAATGCAGTAGGAAACGCAGAAGTACCAAAGCTGGATGCAGTACATGTCAGATCATTTATGTGTGATGTATTAAAAACTCCTGGGGACAAAGGACCTGGGTTGCTGTTAGGGGGCACCTCTTGCTCTATGGAGAGTCCTCAGTGTCATCTTAATGTCATTTATCACAGGAGTTCAGGTGCCCTGACCTCAAGCCATCAATATTAACAAAAAAATGGCTTGCTGTGCACATGCACATCCTGGTGAGCCCATGTCCTCATCAGCTCCTGAGCTCAGCCCCAGCTTTTTGGTGCAGGTTTAGCACAACCATTCTCAGAGTGATTTGAGACTATTTAATTTGCATGATCACTTCTATGCTAGCAGTATGTTATTAATCCTACAAATCACACTGATTTATATTTTTTTCCCAACATGAATAACATAGCCAGTATAATTTCCTACTCATCAACTGCCAGATGACTAAGAATCACTGGTCCAGGAAACTGAGCTCTGGGATCTGTCAGTCAGTCACCTGGCAATTCAACCATAAAACAGTCTACATAAGCACTCTGTATCTACTGCTTTTTACAAATTTTTTGAATCACAGGTGCCTCAAGTATTAACAATCAAACCAACAAAGCCTGCTGCCTCCTAGGCTTGGTAACCATAATGGTAGCATGAATCAGAATTGGCTACACTAACTGCAGTAAATCGACAGCACTGAGCAATCCCATTTCATTAATAAGAGCATCTCATCTCCTTGGAGCAGCTTCCGGCTTCCTAAACATTGCTTTTTCTTGCCACCCCAAGAGAGTAGTAGTATTTGAGACATCAGTGACCTCATAGTCTGAGTTTTTTGTACACTGGAGATGTCTCTTCTGATGTCTGATTTTCCTGTTCTTTTTCTTCACAAGGGGAATCACAAGCAATAAAATATAAAATAAAATAAAATAAAATAAAATAAAATAAAATAAAATAAAATAAAATAAAATAAAATGGTGGTTTTCCCCAACACAGATAGAATGCCAGAACCTGTGGCTGAAAAATCTCCACCTCATATTAGCACTTTTCCAAGACCTACATCAGGCAGTGTGATATCATCCTGACAACTATTTTAAAAGTCTGGTGCCAGAGGGACAACTTACTACTTGGCAGGTATGAAACGCTTTTTCCTCTCTCATTTCAAATACCTTATTTAGGCAAAGAATTTAACCCTGAAACCAAATCCCATGCACTGGCACTTGTCAAATTATTGCAATCCTAAGTGGACCTTCCCTCCTGCATTGATTTGTGCCTCAGGGTCTTTCCCCAAATCCACTTGAAATTATTAAAGTGTCTACAAAGGCAAAGGGTTTTGGCAGTCCTCAATTTAGTGCAGTGTAAGGATCTTACAGTTCGTGTTATATTCACTTACCAAGACAAGTGGACTTTCAAACAGCAATTCCCTGCACATGCAGGAGTCTCCATCATGTGATAAAACAAGTGATGTCTGCACAACCTCATGGTGAGAACTTCTGCATGGAGTAGGCTTCATCCAGCAGCCAAAAGAGATTCCTGGGCTCCTGTGCTGAAACCGTGTGTATCACAGATGAAGGGGTCCAGCTGCTTTCATAACATTTTGTGGATTTTGCCACTGAGTTTCAGCTCTTCTGTAAATGGAACAGGACCTTGTGAGAATATGATCTCACAATGTGTCTCTGAAAGTAACTTGCCCTCTGACCGTGTCTGTTACTACAACAGAGCTCACAGAAGTGAGGTGGGAGGAAGGAAATACCAGCCACCTGGGTCATGACACCTTAAGGGTATGAACAGTCTTCTCCTAAACACTGGACAATATGAAGCGCAATAAGGCTTTGTAAGAACTGCTAAAATATTGCTAATAATACTTCACAGCAAAATGGAGGCAACAAGTGACAGGTTTCGGCAGCAGAAGTTGTTTAATTCTGTGGATGAACTATTTTACTCTAAATATCTTTGGGAACCTAAAAGCCATTTCTGAATCAGGAAATGGAGGCAAACAAATAGACAAGATGCATCTTCCCACAAGAAAGTAGTTCTTGAAAGCCTTCGCCAAATTTTTTTACTTAAAAACAATTCAAGTTTGTTTCACCTTAATTTCCTGTATCCTAAAATTATGCCTAGAAGCTGGTTATTAAGAGTGCATTTTTGGAAGCAGAATCATCAGTACTTTAAAGTACTTTAAAGTACTTTAAAGTAATTTAAAGAAAATTACCTTATATTGGATATAAATGGAAGCCAGCACAGTAATGGCAGAGGGAGTGTGTTACCAGAGAGCAAATGCTCAGGAGGGAAAACACAGTAAGGTAAAAATTTCCTGAATTCAGATATCAGCCCCGATGATTACCTTGCACTACTGTGTGTGTCACTCAAGCTGATAAAAATAGAGTTATTAAGAAGATCCCTAAGTGTTTCTGGAACAGTTGATTGCATCATCTTAATTAGACAAGAGCAGAATTCCTTAATGTTGTGTTCTTCTCACTCCCTGGGTGACTGCAAATCACTTAGGGGAAGGTTGTGGCTGTTCTCTTTGGGGTGATTTGGGGCAGGTGGGAATGGGATGGACCTGCAGCTCTGGAGGGAGGAAGCTCTGGACTGGCCTGACATGTATTTAGCCAATGTAGAAGGTAGGAGCTTTGCCTTCTGATGGCTAAATATTTATCAGGCCATGAACTATAAATAGGTTTAGCTGTTTAATTTATGTCAGCCTGCTGTAGCATTATGAATTTCTGTGACACTAGGTACTAGCTTACACTGGAGGAGACTATGGCCCTTGATCTGCACTTTGCCAATACATCTGAGGGGCTTTTGAGCAGAGAGACTCTGGGGAAATTTCACAGGGCCACTTTCAGATGTTACTGGTCTCCTGTCTGTCTTTCCTACCCTCCTGGGTTATTGATCCTGTGGAAGACAAAGGAGCAACATGTGGCTGTGTCTTAATTGTCCCAAGGCACAGGCCAAATTTTCAAGAAAATCACCCTGAAGGTGAAGTGCTCACTACGCACCATTCACTGGAAAAAGGCAAGTAACAGAAGAAGGGCAGGGCACTCAGATGGGCACAGGAATGTCTTCAGACACTTCAGCAAAATTCTTCGGAGGACATTTGCCAAGGTCCTTGCTGACATTGGATCTATGCAGAGAGGTATAGAAGGTACAGTGACTGGCTTCCCACAGTTAGCTCTCCCAAGGAGACAGGAGAAGGCACAGACGCACAACAGATTTTGAAATTATTCTGTGTAGCAAAACGTGGCTACAGCATGAGATTTCAAGCTCTGTAGAACTAATAAGTGTTTTAATGTAGTGTTTCAATTTGGATTTATATGTGTGCTACACACACACACATAAACAGCTAAATGGATGCTGCAAAGTCAGCCACTCAAAGATGGAAACACCAGAATTCAAGTGACCTTTGCAAATTTACTGCCTCCTCTTTGAGTCTTCACATGTTATGTAGGTTTCAGTTCACATGGCTGCCCAGTCCTTTTTCCACAGACTCTGTTACAGATTCAGAACAAAGACCAAACAAGCCTAATCTAATGAGGAGTTGTTTAAAACTGTTTTATCATCCCTGTTCAATGTTTGCGGCAGCAACACTAGCTAATATTTATGGTGTGCTGTTTAAACCCTCATGGGTGTTTTTAATAATACTGTCATAGTGTTCAAGTCTATTTTCACAAATTGTCTGTGTATTGAAGCAAGGGGCATGAGTCTGATCCTGCCATTGTTAACCCAAGTGGTGAGTAACTTCCTTCATGATTACTGGTGCTGCTCTTCAGAAAAAGAAAAGATAATTCAGGTCTGATTTACAGCTGCTGTTTTGTGCTAAATGCCCCCCTCCTTGCACCAAAAGGGTATGTGGGAATGTGACAGTCATCATCTGGGATGAGTTATGTTCTCATCAGAGATGTTGAGTTAACTTAAAATCAAGGGCAAAGAGGAGGAATCAGGATTGTCAGTGAGAGAGGGGTGTGTCACTAAGTCCAGATGTTGTTCTGCAAGTGCAGTTTTTCCATTACCTTTTTTACAGTGTCCAGTCACATAAATCCTCATGTGCAGTTCCTTTTAGTCGAAATGCTTGGCCCTCCTGGTTGGTAGAGACTGAAGTATGCAGAGGCAGCCTGAACAGCAGCAGAGGAAAGAGATGATAAAATTGTTTTATCATGCTACTTAACAGCTTCCTCTGTACTATACAGGCAATTTGATAACCCAGCCATTTGTGTGTACAGGGTCAAAACATTGTCCCTTAGCTACAATAGCTACCAGCGTAATTAATGAAAATTACAGTGTCGGGATCTAAGAGATTGTAATGGCAAAGGGAAAAAGCATGCCTAATACTTTCCTTTATAGCAAAGCTCTTCCAAATGTGTATAATCCTAGACAGTTTTCAGCTTCCAAAGTGAAATTTCCTACCTCTGCTCACTCTTCAAGCAATTATTGGCGAAACAAAAAGATGCTTGCTTTGTTTATTTAAGGGGATAAGAAGCCAAAACTGAAGCAAAAGCATCTCCTGGGGTTGGTTTGTTTGCCTTTTTTTTTTTTTTTTTTTTTTTTTTTTGGCTATTAAATGAGAAATGTTGAATAATCTTTGGAGCAACTTTGCTCCTTAGCAATTTACTACAGAAGGAGCTATTTTGTCACAGAATAATTCTGCCAGAGGTTTCTGGAAGAAGCTGGTTGTCACAGGATGCATGTCATTCATGCATTTTGCTCAAGGCTAGGCAAGTAATCAGATGTGGGTAGAATGCAGATTCCAGTGTTCTTAATTTTCTGTATTGGTTGACATGTCTATAACAACATTCATTGTTGATGCGAAGACATCAACATTTGTGATTCAAAGAATGAAATCTGACTGAAGTGTTGCTCCTGTATTTGTGGTAGTTCAGCAGGGTTTTGGTACCACCACTTAGGAACTTTGCAATTCAAGATTTGCAATGTCTGTAAGTAGTAACAAAGGGAAAAAGTTGTTAATAAAAAAAATCTTTTTTCCTTTCTTACTAAAGTTGGACATGATCAAACTGCACAGGATCTATAGCTACATAAGAAGATTTTAATATTATTATATTTTCTCTCAGAGTATGGAAGTCTTAGAGTCTCTAGAAACAGTAAACCCTGTTTTAGAGAACTGGTTTCTGAAAAGCCATTGCTGTCTGTCTGGTGCACTGAAGTTGCTAACATGGTGGTACTACCATTTGTCAAAATGTTACATGTGTTTTTGAATAATTTTCTGACCAGTGAAGTGGTTTTGTTTTCTTTCTGGGGAAAAAAAAATCTGTAAAAGAGCTTTGGAGGTTTTTAAAAATTTCTTTCTACATAAAGAAATGAGAACTTTATCCATGCTATAGAGTAGTATATATTCCAAGAAGCATATAGAGGGGATAAAATCATACCTGCTATACCTCCTTTATATTCTTCTCAATGTCTATAGAATGCAATTTATTTTGGCCCTATTCAGTGGTATAAGAGAATTCTGGAGAAAATGCTGAAAAGTGCATAAATGACAGAAAAGGCAAAATACTATTTTAATTTAAGGTTTCTTCGGTACTGCAATAAAGACTGGCAGAAGTTCTTTCAAAATGTTTCTCATTTAAATTTTTTTAAAGTTATTATCTAGCAATATAGTTTATATTCTGCCAATCATCATACTACAATGATTTCAATAAAAATGAAGCAAAACATACTTGTAAAAATTTCCTATGAGATGTTGAACTAAATAGGACAATACAAGGATGTGATTATGTGGCGGTATTTCAAACACTGGCACTTACTGATAAAAAGCCATTATAATCCCCTCTGGAAACTCTTCCTATTCCCTCCTTGCTGATAAATGGGCCCAGCCTGGAATCTGGCAGACTGAAGAACGAGATCACTGAAAGCCACCTTTATGTCTTTCCTGCTCTCATCTTTCCTCTGAGTGTTACATTTTTTGAAGCTGCACGAAGTGATAAAGTTGGTTCTACAATCCCTGTTTCACTGGGCTACTGGCACTACAGAAAACAGTTTGTAGTCAGCTGTGACTCAGATGTCCTCCCTGGTGAGCTGGGAGGTGCACTGCCTTTGTCCTAATGATCTTTAAATAGTAGCCAAAAGCAGGCAGACTGCTGCTGGTGTCATCCCACCAACTCGAGATATTTAATGGAGATACCAGAGTTAAGGAGCGTGGTTGCTCCAAACTTCATCTGTAGTCAAGAGAGAGGCAGGCAGACGCTTGATGAAAATGAATCAGATAATTTATATCATTTTCATGACTGATGTGTTTTAATGAATGCCAACCTTACTCTCCCCATGAGTCAGTTGAAACATCACTCAATAACACCACAGGAAAGGCCCAGTTTCTGGGTTGAATCCAACAAACTTCTTCATCCTTCCCGTACAGTCCCAAAAGAGGGGGTGGAGTGGGTGTGTCTTAATCCGTTTACTAGAAGCACCTATCCAAATTTGTGCAAAAATTTTCCCCCTAAATTAATGGAGAACTTCTGATCTCAATTTGAAGCAGAAATTAGGACTGGACTGGGAAAGATTAATGCTTTGTGTTGCCATCACTTAATGCTAAAATGAGGTTGTTTAACCTCCTCAGCTTCATCTCTTTGATGCTATGCCAGATGCCCCAGTAGTTTGGTGAGAATTTCATATAGTTGTCTGGGGTTTGGCCTACCTTCCTTGCTGTCTCCATCTGTCTGTCAGTGCAGTTGTCTGTCAGTCCTCCCACAGAGGCTTTTCAAAGGCAGCCAATTTTTGCTAAGTAATTTATAAAAGTAGCCTGCCAGTCAAGTACAGAAAACCTGTTAATGCTCGCACTGAGAAAAACAGCCCTTAATCCTTGGTTCAAGCCATGTTTGGCTCAGAGCATTAAGGACCCAAGGCAGGAGGGATGCGTGGTGCTGTGACCCCAGGTGTAGCAGCATCCTGCTGGCCAGTGTAAAGCAAGCTCCTTGCATGGGGTCTGGCTGGTACAGACCTGATTTCCCTCCTAGAAGTTGGTATGGTGCTGGGTTTTGGATTGGTGACTAAAACTGTTGATAACATGCAAGTGTTTTATCTGATGCTGGGCAGTGCTTGCACAGCATCAAGGCTCTCTGTTTTTCCCAGTCAGGTACCTCACTGACTAGGCTGGGGCTGGGCAAGAGGCTGGAAGGAGACACAGCTGGGGCAGCTGAGCTGAATTGACCAAGGCAATATTCCAAGCCATATAACATCATGTCCATCAATAAAAACTGGAAGCAGCCATTACTCAGGGACTGCCTGGGCATCCGTTTGTGGGAGGTGGTGAGTGATTGCTTGTGTATCATTATTATTATTTTATTCATAACTTTAGTTATTAAACTGTCCTTATCTTGACCCATGAGGTTTTCTTGCTTTTGCTCTGCCTACTCTCTCCCCCATCCTGCTGGATGTGGGAGTGAGTGAGCATTTGAGTGGGTACTTAGTTGCTGGACAGTGTCAACCCACTACATTAATCTACATCTAAGTGAGTTCTACCAATAGAGATGAACCTTCAGGATAAAAAGCTGAAACACATTTGGCAAACAACTTGCCACACTGGAGGTATTCAAGCCCAGACGCATTGAACATAGCAGATTTACAGTACCTTAAAGTAGTAAAAAAAATGCTCATGTAGCACTTAAAAGAAACATTGAGAATACAAACACGCATTGGGTGATTATCAAAGGATGTTTCTGTACTTGCTCACTTTGCAGTAACTTGCCTATATCCTGAGATGCACAGCAGCAGCCATCTAGAACTGTATAAATGCAGAAACTGAGAAAAAGAAAACCTTCAAGAAAGTGTAGACACCTCATAAACCAGAAGCACATCACTTGGAAACAAGGTGAAGAAGGTTTTGGGTGAGGTAGACTATCATAGGATGATTATGAATTGCCAGTATGATGTCTCAGTGAACAATGTGGTATGATTTAGTGCATGTCAGGAGTGGTTCCACTAGAGACATGGAGGCATGAATGCCACAGAAGGTGGTGGTGCAATCACGCCTGCATCTTATGCTGAAGTCCATCACTCATACTTGATTCTAGGATGTTTACAAAAATGTTTATTCAAGCTTTTAAGCTTGGCCTATTAAGCCTAATAGAATGAGTGAGGTGGAAATATGATTGCTGTCTACTCCACCCAATCAGGGAACAAAGGGGATAGGAAACATTAACAGGAAAACGAAAACATTAAACTTACCAATGATATTGATTACATAATTATAAGGTGACTATTAATACCTTGGCATGAAAAGGTTGCACATCACTAGCAGCTGGGATCATGTTGCAGAATTGCTTTGCCATGAAAGCAAATGGGACTTAAAAACTGCTTGCAATGGCACTCTGTAAATTCATGGAAAGACTTGCATAATAAGATGCCCATGATAGTAGGTGGACCTAACAAACCCGTAAGACGTTTATTCTCCTGAGATCTTAATAGCTTGAAAGGGAGGGAAATTAGGGAATGTTAAGTATCAGGAAAACCTCCTGGTATGGAGATCTCTCTGGCAGTGACTAGCAAAGGAAGCTGCTGGATCTGAGACAACAACTGCATTAATAGGAAATGTTTCTGGATCTCTCTTTCTTCTTTCAAGCAATTAAATAATTCATTGAATACTTTGCAAAGATGGAATTTTCATTTGGGAGTAGGTGAACACAATGCTGTAGGAACACATATGAAGGGACCTCGTAAGATCATCTTACCTGTGAAGTCTTAAATGCTTGTAAAAAAGGTTCTCTCTTCCATAATGGAGTGAAGGCAGTAAAACCATTATTTCTTTGGGCCAACTAGTGCTACATAATAATAAATATTCATAATTTTTCTGAGACTTGCTAAAGTTCTGCTAAGGCCTTTTACAATCTAATACAAATGTCTAAATAAACACCACTAGCAAAATACTCTGACATTTATACTGTTTGCTAGAAACATAACAGGAAAGTGATGCTGGGTGCAGTCATTACAAAGAGCTCTGGATCATGGACTTATTTGTTATTTGAAGAAGCAAATGTATTGATGTAAAGTTTCTCAGGGCCAGATTTTTCCATCCTGCACAGCATTCAGAATCAGAGAAAAAGTTTTAACTGTGCTCTTTTTTGTATGCGCACTATCTTTGCTTAGACACTCAAAGAAGGTATTTTTTTAAAAGCACATGTGATTGTGACCTTTGACTACCTGACCTTTTTTGGGAGCCCAAGTGGGAGATGAGCACCTACTAATATCAAGCATGGCAGCAATCTACTAATATCAAGCATGGCAAGCATGCCCCAGCTCACTAGATGATAACATAGTTGATGTGTAAGCAGTTGGACTTCCTCAGCCATCACTCATTGCAGAGATCTTTTGGAAGGAGTCCTTCATGAGGAGGGAAGGGGTTTATGAGTTTTATAGACTGGCAAAAGCCTTAAAAAATACTCCAATATAATGGCATAAGTAAATATGTACATTTGCTGATCTACAGCTGATTTTCTATAATGCACTTATCTACCAAGCCTAGTGTCAGGTAGGTCTGTGGCACAGCTGTACTGGAACAGCTAAAAAAGTAGGCTTTCAGTTGTGTAGACTTCACTTTATTTTATTTATTCAGTTCTACCCCAGAGCTCACACAATAAAGAGGACTAAAAATGAAATGCCACTGATCTTTTTTAATTTGTGCACGTTAAATGTCACTGAGAAGATATCACTACTTCAGGAGAAGATATTCTACCATGCAGGAGCTTATTGCTCACACTGGTTTGAAGCCCATGTTTGCTTTCTGTAAAATCCAACAGAATGAGGCAACAGAAATAGCCTTTATTATTGTACTTTTGAAATAAAGTAAGAACCTGAGTGACTGCCACTCAGTTAATTAGCACCTTAGTATTTGCTAAGCAAATACTGAATAATATTTTGGTAAAATGTTAGATTCAGTTACATCGCCACTTAAACTTAGAAGCTTGAATCGAAACTGATTTCAGCTTCATTAGGTGACTGAGTTTAGTGTTAATATCACAGCCTTTGAAAAACAGATTAAAAAAAAAAAAAAGCAAAGCTGGCATTTGTTGTTCCACTGAGTACTTGAAAAATGTCATTGTAGCTTAGTGTGATTGTTTTTTTCTGATTTTTAACTCCATCAGCTGTGGAACACATGGACTTCAGCTTTTCATTAAAAAAACTTCAAACCCTTTGATCATATTGTGATCTCTCTACTTTGGAAAAGCACAGTGCAGAGCTTTCCAGGTTTAGCTTCCAGGCATAAACAAACTCAGTTGGCTGAACCTATTCAGGAGCATTTAGCATCCATTCCAAGAAAAACATTATATTGGCCAACAGAAGTGTCTGGATATTATTTCATTGTATAGACTGCTCCTTTCCATTTTAGCATTATCTTTTGAGCATTACTTAAGGCCATCATTCAACCAGCTTTTGGCCTGGTAGCCAGCAGCTGAAGTTGGCAGGCTGTCAGGATTACTGTTTATAAGGCAGACAATACAATCATCTACCAAGTAAGAATACGTGTACAGTGTGTTGCTTCAGATGTACTTAACTAAAAGTTTTTAAAAACAGTGTGACATCACTGCTTAATGGATTTTAGTTTGGACGAAAATGAGGTGGAGAGAATATGAGGTGGGCATGAATATGTCTTTTAGATTAAATATTTAACTAACAAACAGACAAAATGAAACTGGGACATCACGTTCTCCCAGAGATCTCCTATGCACTGCTAAAATGCCAAAGAAAGTAGTGTTTTCAAAGTCTAAATTAGTTTTCTCCCAGTGAAGCCAGCAGTAAAATTCCCAGTGGTTGCAAAGGATGTCAGGTTAGATCACTGTTCTTTAGGCCACTGAAAATACTACCTTTTAAAAAGTTATTTCTCTGTGTCCATAATATCACACTGGTGTTCTCTGGACCTTAAACTTCAAACTTGCTTCCTGCGTCCCTAAGCCCATGTCAGCACCATCCCAGCACACAGGTGGCCTCTACTTTGGTGCAGCCAGATATTCCCAATTGTGAGGAAAGGGATGATGTGCATTTGAGCTGTTGCTTAGCCTCCATGTAGTCTGGCTGTTCTCTTTGGACTGAATTCCCCAACTGTAAAATACAGATAGTGGCACTTCCCTGCCACATAGATTATGTGAATTCCTCAGGCTTTCTAGGGATAAAAGCCAAAAAGTAATGTAACAGGTGATGTCTTGCTGCATATTTTATGTACTGGCATAGAACCATTATTCCATTTTTCAGAAAAATGGAGACAGAGACAAGAAAAACAAATTAAAAGCAAAGAAAAAAAGCACTATTAATAATAATGAAGAAAAAAGAAATAGCATATGGCCTGATTTCTAAAAAAAGATATTCCTAGAGATACACAAAGTACTACATTAAATATGATTCTCCATATGATTAAATGAGCTTCTCTCAACTTGCCTCCCTTTCTGCTTCCTTAAAGCTACTGACATTTTTTCTGGCAGCACACAGTTACCCAGAGTATGAGAAGACACTATTGACAGTACGTACTCCAGTAGTTCCTAGACAATCAAGCCAACTTCTAGAGCATTAAACTATCTGAAGATGAGATACACACAGCTGGAAATCAGTAGGTGACACACAGGGGGAACCACATGGGCAAACACATAAAACACATATACAAATAAACATTAAAGGAATCAGTTGACAAACATGTTTGAAAAGAAGGGAGAGGTGCTTTGATAAATTTGCTAATTAGAGATAGAAGTATTTCTTTAAAATCTGTAAATAAATCAGATGAAATGTAAAGCAATATATATGTCTCTTCTTGTTGAATCACTGATAATTCTGTGCTGTCAGATACATCTGGGTGAAGCTATTGAAGGACCATCAAGAACCACTGGACATGGAGTTTCCTTCTCCTGGAAACTTTCATCTGGTGTTGTCTTCTTCAGGCTTTTATGTTGCTTAAGGAGGAACTGAAGGAAGAATGAGAATTTTGCAGCCTGGAAACAAAACCTACATGTTAAGAGCTACTGCAGCTGTCTATGTCTGTGTAGGGCTTCTCTCCATCAGCCATCACCATATATCCTGTTTTCAGCTGGGATAATGGGATAATTTTTTTCCTAGTAGCTGGTACAATGCTTGTGTTTGGATTTAGGATGAGACTAATCTTGACAACACACTGATGTTTCAATTGTTGCTAAATAATGCTTAAGTCAAGGACTTTTCAGTCTCCTGTGCTCTGCTAGTGAGGAGGTGCACAAGAAGCTGGGAGGGAGCATGGCCAGCACAGCTGACCTGGCCTGGCCAAAGCGATATCCCACAGCACAGAAGGACATGATTGGTATATAAACTAGGGGAGTCATCTGAGAGGGGCTGATCACTACTCAGGGCAGGCCTGGGCATCAGTCGGTGGGTAGTGACCAATTATATTGTTCAGCACTCGTTCATCTTGGGTTTTATTCCTTTTTCTCTTTTGGTTATCTCCATTTTCCTTACTGTGATTTCATGATGATGATATTTTACTTTATTTCAATTATTAAACTTTTCTTATCTCAACCCATAGGTTTTACCGTTTTCAGGTTCTCCACCCCATCCCAGAGAGGGGTTGGGGCATGGTGCATGAGCAGCTGCGTGGTACTCAGTTTGCTGACTGGTTAAAGCATGACACCAGCCTTGTCAAACACTGTATCAGACAAATTAGGTCAGAATGGAGCTAACCAATCTTCAGAGTTGATTTTATGCTTTATCCTTCCAGTCTTGCTGCAAGTGTTGCTTCCTGAGCTTCCCACATATGATGATTTACTTGTGTAATGGTTTGAGCAGCACAGTCAACATGAGGAACGTAACAGTGGCTGTTACTCAAAGTGTGAGAAAGTTCGGCACAAAGGGCTGAATTTTCCCAGTCTTCCAAACCTGCAGAATCTCTTGGAATCTGGCCTCTTGCCTCCAAGTGCCTCATGTTTCCCTCCACAAATACCAATTTCACTCCAGCTTACATGATCGACAACATCTGCAGGCAAAAATTACCACGCTGGTTTGCAATAGAGATGGTACCTCACTATTCATATGCACATAGCATTTCGCACCGCTTGCTGTTCTTTCAGAGCTTGACTGTTACTTCCCATCAGTGGCATAATGTTTCTTCTGGAGTGCCATTTACTGAGATTTTTTTAAAAGTGTACCCTTTAAAATGAAATAATTTGGCTTGTGTTTTGTGACAAGACAAGACAGACATATAAATGATATTTTAGTCAAAGTCACAGTTCCCAAAGTATTATTTACTTTAAACTTTGAGATATGCTTTTTCCTGAGGAACCCAAACTGTTATGTATTTTCTTCTTAATATACTTGGTGTTCGTATTTCAGTCCCAGCTGGAATTAAATATTAAAAATTTTCATTGTAAATATAGAGCTGAATTATTATAATGATAATTATTATTGAATATTTAAGCATACATCCAGTACTTAATCAATTTAACATGCACTAAAGGATCCCAGATTGCAGTACCAAGAACAAGTCTGTAATTGTTTTAATCTGAAAGATGAAGAAGGTTCAAGGTAAAGAGAATTCAATTAACAAAGCCAAACCTTGATGTGAAAAAGTACAGACTTTTTTTTTTTTTGCCTTATAGCTCCACAATAAATCACCTTCTTAGAACATACAGTTAAATGTCATTGTTTGCAGAGTGTATTGTTAGGCAAGAACATAAACCCACAAACTCTTGAAAACTTTTCATCTGCTTAAGCCCTCAGGTTTGTTACCTTCTTTCATGCTTGAGTCCTGTTTGTCTTCATTAACCCTCCACGGCTGCCCAGGACCACTTCCAGAGATGTGCGTGCCAACCCTGAGGAAATGTTTGCCAAGGCTGGCTTCATGAATGCCAGCAAACAATGCCAGTGTTCTAAGTTTTAAAAAAAGGAAGATTCCCCTCCTCATGCAGCAACTGAGCCAAGAGTGTGCAGGAGCACACAGAACAGGTCCTGTGCATCCTGTCTGGAGCTGTGCCTTGTCTCTGGCAGGGATGTTGCCATCATACCTCTAGCCATGAGCAATTGTACTAAAAACTCAGCAGGCTCCACCATGCACATGCACAACAACCTTCAGAAGCTACTGAACCAACCAGAGAGCTGAAGTTGAGTGAGGTGAATTTCACTCTGATATTTCAAAGCTGAAATAAGAGGAGCAGTCTGAATAGACACCGAAAACTTGGTTTGTTCTGTTCTGTTTTGCTTCAAATTGCAAAATAAATTGGATTTTTTCAAGATATTTTAAATATATATTTTTAATGGCACTTTCCATGCAAAAAAAGTTCACCAGTGTAGGACAATTTTTAGGTTCAATTCACACATCTCTATAGGAATTCCAGCATTCTTATGGTGTCAGCAGAGAATTAATCCTGAATTTTCATGCCCTTTAAATTGTGAAAACTATGAGAATCTTAGAGTAAAAAGAAATCAGATTAACACCCTGTACCATCTCAAAGTTTGTGCATGTATGCATGGAGACCTATAGTATTAATACAGAGAAGATCAGGAAATGTTCTGTTAAATTCTTCAGAATACACATTTGTCTTTGGCAGAGTGCAAAATCTGGACTGTGTGACACAACCTTGAGTCAATACTGGAACTCCTTTCTTTATTCTCCTTTCCTGTCCTTGCTTACATCTCAGACAAATGCTCATAATCCCGTTCTCTGACAAGCTCTCCCAAGAAAGAGGTGTTTCTATTCTAGCCTTATGACTCATGCCTGGCATGCCCTTCCCAGGCCATGAGCTGGTCTGTAGTCCATTGACTCCGATGGACCCTGATCCAGGAGCATAAATCACATGTTTCTGTGTAACAATTTAAACATTAATATGTTAGGCCAGGCTCTAACTCAGTGAAACTGTGTTATAGTGAATAATTTATAGTGAATAACTTCTAGTGAATAACTTCTTCTTCCTATATGAGAAAGACACTTAAAAAAAAAAAGAAGATTCAGACTTTGATTCTGAATGTTTTTGAACATGAAATATAGTGATGAACTCCCATGTAACACATGATCAAAGTAAAATTAAGCATTGTTACTTTCCCCTAGCCTGCTGGAAACTAGCCATATACGTTGTAAAATAGACCCAGATATAGAAAATCAAATAATGAGATAATCAGAGCTCACAGTAAAATACCCCTGTCAAGACAAAATACTTAAATGAGCTACATTGCGACATTCAATTGCATTCCTACACTTCAGTGTAGCTACTCCTGCTTAAATTTTATTTCAGCAGTGCCAAATAGGAGAATTGCCTTTAGGAAATGTTCATTGTCTTCTCATTGCCACTTCTTTTTTTTTTTCTCATTTTCTTTATTCTGCCAGTTCACTCTCTCATTTTTGGCACCTCATGCCTTCATTCTTTTGTTTCCTCAGACTTTAATGTTTCTTCCAGTTTAGACAGATTAATATTTCACTGCTTTCAGCAGTTTGACATTTTTTCTAGTGAGCCTGGGATTTTTTCATGCCTCAAGCTTCATGCTCTGCACTGATGTGAGGCCCACCCATATTTTCAGGACTCTACAGTCATGCCATACAAAATATTTGTTCAAACTTGATAAAAGAAGACTATGGTAGTGGAACTTATTTTGTGCTAACATTATGTCTTGATCAAAGGGCTAGCCTCTCAGCTGGGAGTTTGAATCAGTCAAGGCAATGCATGACCCACCCAATATTTTTGTACTCACTTACTTTGTATTCAAATAAAAAAAAGAAATAAATTTTAAAATTTTGACCACTTTATTTATTGTGCGTTTTTTTTTCCAGAATGAAATTGTGTAAATCCTTACGTGGTGTGTTGGATGTGGACATTATCCATTTAATTTCAGAGTAAAACATCAATGTTAAGATCACAAACAGTAAAATTGTTCAGACTTGGAAATGCTATTAAACTTTACTTACTGTGTTAACATTGTAAAATGAAGCTGTCCCTCTATCCCACACCATTAGAGCAATAAATATATTTTCAGAATCACACTCATATTCTAATTCAATTTAGAAGAATCATGGTAGAGAAAAGCCCTGAGAAGTCTCCTCCTGCTTCACTTTGCCATGTCCAAAGCATTCCATAAGTACAAGAAAAATGAAGCCCTGTGAGTGTAGCTTGCACAATACATAACTGGATCCGGTTACCACTGCACCAACAGTAATGGACAGGGCTGAAACTGCATCCTTAGCTAATCTTCCTATGATAACAAAGTCTATAATGAATAGGTAGGCTGGCTTTGTGTTGTATATCACAAATACACAAGCACAAGTATGGCATAAAGCTGGGTGTTTCCATGAGAATTTCATTTAAAAGCAAAACCCCTGCAGAAAGCCTGTTAGGAAGAAACCCTGAGAAAACACTGAAGAGCCACAGCCTTCCCTCTGCCAAAAATGCTGTTAAGAAATACTGCCTTGAAATAAAAAATTGTGCTGAATGAGTGAAGAAGTGGTCAAAGAAAAAAAGCAGATGATGCAGGAAACATCTTCCCCCCTCCTTGATGCTCGCACACTCAGACACACACACATATGCAGGTTGTTCCCTCTTGCAAGAGTTATGGATTCATGACTATAAATGTGAAGTAAGGTTCCTCATGGTAACCCTGCCAACTGTCCATGTTGATATACTGCAAGTTCAAAAAGTCGTAATTTACCCCTCTTTGTACCACTATGAGCAAGTCTGTCCATTAAAACAATTATTCTTTTAACTTCATGGATTTAAAAGCCTTGGCATAACTTCAATGTGATTTTGGTATGATTGCGTATGCAATAAAGCAAAAAGCCAACAAACTAGGCCAACTTCTGAACTCTGTGTCCTTAAAACCACTGGGATTTTTGTTTAAGCAAGTGGTTCACAATTTGACCCTGATAAAAACAAGCTTTAGCAGCAACACGGACTGGCTTCAGCCCTGCTACTCAAACCAGTGATCTCCCATGCAGGTTCTGTTCCACTCCAGGCCACAGTTCCAGCACCACTCAAACCTGCACTGAGGGCGAGGACATTTCATGTGCATGCAGCCACCTGCAAAATAGCAACAGAACAGCTTTGGTTCTTGGAAAATACTTAGAGATGTCAATCAACAATTAAGAGCATTAAAATCAACTTTCTTAGACACTAATTTACCAACTAAGTAAATTATTTAATAAAAGTAAAGTATAAATCCGAAGAATATTTCCTTGGGCTTTCTAAATCCTGCTGCTCCTCTTCTTACTGGGCTTTAATGTGCTTTTCTCACTGGAGAGACTGCAGGGGTAGGAGGAAATTTAAAAAGACTGTGCTAGGGAAATGTAAAAGACATGATTGGCTGTAGCCTTTCATAGCAGTCCTGGAGGTAACTCCTCAAGGTTACTCTACACTAGCCCAGCTGTAAGCCAGAAGATAAACAAAATTAAATCCTTTTTTGAATTTGGATTCAAAGATTTGCAAGGTTTGCAAAGCTGGTAAATCAGGAGATACAGACTTTGGTGGCTGACTGCTGATTATACAAAAATTACATTAGTAATTTAAGTTGATTTGACCTTTTTAGTATCAGAAGCAGTCTTTTGATCATATAAATGTTTTTTGCATGTTTGGTTTCTTACTTCTCCATACCATGACAGCAGCTTTAATTTCTCTGCTCATAACCTTGATCAAAAGTTTATTTTGTAATATATAAACATTAACATTGTCAAAGGTCATTACAGAAATACACTTCAAATTGAAATTATGTTGCTTGCCACACAAAGATATCTTTTGTATAATTCAAACTGAGAGAAGAGCATACACTATGAAGAAATTCTGAAATGTCATCTTGGTTTGACTCCGAATGGTGATGGGAGGTACAGGGAGTGTGTGTTCCCTACTGTACGAGCTGCTACCCTTACACCATGTTTTTAAAAATGCCACTCCAGAATGTTTCTCAGAAGGCAAAAACAAACAAGGATTGATTTGTTAAAATAGGCCTGTCTGCTTCACCTGACAAAGAGAGAAAACCACTTGTGATAGCAAGGTCTATTTGTCAGTTTATATCTTTGTGTAAGAAATGCAATGTGCCAGAAAGATTTTTATCTTATGTAAAAGTAAACATACAAACGGCCAGCCTCCATGTTACGGTTTATTTAAAGATTAGATCCAGTCCTCTCTTACAGTTTGTATTAAGCCATCACTGGGTAAAACTCACCTCAGTCCTGGTGCAGGACCCAAACCCATTAGGTGCCCTCTATAAAACATGTGCCTTCCCTACTATGCTACATAAATCATGTTATTCTCTGCTACATGGCAGCTGAGATCAGCAGTCAGGAGTGGAGAGTGCCTCAAGCAATGGGACCTACAGCTCTGTGAATACGGCAGTCCTCTGAGAGACATGGATGTGTGTCTAAACTCACTCAGACTGGGACCTTCACTGTGGGAAAGTGGTTATCTCTTTCACTTCAGCTATTACAGGAAAGTTACTGGCATCCAGAAATATTCTACAATGCCTGTAGTTTATATGGGCATTAACAGAAAAGTTATTGGCATTGTCACTGTCCTTTGTAAAAGACACTATCCACAGAATATAGGGAAGGAAAGCAGAATTATTCTCCTGTGTGGAGTCAGTGTGCTCCTCCCAAATGAGGACTGCTGGCAGACATCAGGATACAGTTGTCAGTCTCTTGACAGCAGCTGTACTTTGGCAGCTCTGAAGTGCTTCTTTAAGTTTACAAATGGCAGCCTAGAAGCTGGCATGTGCAGTACCCATGACCAAAGGAGAAGGCAAACACTGCACTTTTTAAGCTTCATGATTTTATTTGCAAAATGACAGAATCACTGAGGTGGGGAAGTCCCTTAAGAGAACATCAAATCCAAAACTCTGCTCAAAGCAGGGCAACCAAAGTAGGTGCTCAGAGTCCAAGAGAAAGTAAAGGTCTTACCACTCCTTCAAGCCTAACCAGGTTTTTGTTTGGCTGTGCACAAACTCTTGAATATAAATAGTCACCATTATCATTTTTCTATTTCTAATCAGATTAAAACTTCTGGTTTTCAGTCTGTTCTAGAAATCTGTAAATAATTTTTGACCTAGGCCTCTGTTCTCTCTCTTCTGCTGCCCACCTTGCTCTCCATGCTATACCAAATCTTGCCTCACCTTCCCACTCTTCAATTCAAGCTTTCTCTCCTTCTGCCTCTTGTGCTTGAGGGTGTCTCCCACTTTCCATCTGCCAACTGCCTTTTCTTTCATCAAACCCCAGATTTCAGAATTTTGTCCTGTTTCTTCCCCAGTAATATTTCTGCAGTGTCACTGCTCAAAGCATTCTCCCCTTGCAGTTCATAGTGCCTTTTTTTGGCGTTTTCAGTGACCCATGTTAATGCCACAAAACAGGGAAGCACCCTCTAAGTATTTGTATAATATTTAGGCAATAATGTAAATATATTTTTATTAACATAAATACAATTAAGTCTTAGAACAGTATTAACCTATAAAGTACAGCCTACTTACCAATCCTGTTCTTAATTTTAAACATCCCAGTGCCAGCAGATTACTTTTCTCCCTACATGGTAAGCACTGATTAATGCAAACTGTTTGTCAGGACTCCTCTAACTTGCTCTTCTGTCATGGGCATGTGGCTGGGTTGGGATTAATCTCAACCAAATTCAGCCTTATACTGTGTAGACATCTACAGCAGGACTAATTCTTCACACCCCACTTTTAGGTGTGATTTTCTAGCCTGCATATGTTCTGCTTCATCAGGAGATGAGTTTTACCCTACAAATGTCTATTTTTCCCAGTGACAATGGAAAGTCTAGGTAACTAGCTGGATATTCAGTCATATGAATGCTACATCTAGTGCCCCATTTCCCCTGTCTAAAAAATAGCTGGACATTTTGTAAGGCTTAATTAGTGGTTTTAGAACCGAGTGATTTAGTTAGTGTTTTCAGATAATTTAGATAAGGTGACACAGGGAATTATTCAAGCTTTTTTTGCTCTCCCTCTTTTGGAATAATATTATGCATATGTACACCTGCACATCCATATGTTTATACTGTAAAATGAATTTTAAGAGACAGGTAAGTACAAGATATCTAATAAACTTACCATTTTTTTCTACTGGAATATTGCAGTTGGGGCATGGCTTGGTTGTCTTCTTGATTGTTTCTCTAGATGCTTCTTCCCATCGAGCTTGCATGGCTGCATGTTCATCAACTACATACCCCTGCAAAGAGAGGAAGAGCACTTGTTGGGGCATCAAGCCGTGCTGCAAATGTACTAAGACAGGTAAAGCAAAAGGGAAGGCAAAGGAGGAGTCAAGTGAATCTGGCTGACAACATCACATGCTAGACACCACAGGTTTGATTCTGCTTCGGGGATTAAAGGCCTTCTTGCAAGAAAAGCAAAAACACCAAGGAAGTGCAATACCTGGTTAATGCAGGATGGTGGGGTGCCTGGAAGGAAATAGTTTTTCATAATAAAGTGTACTCTGTTGTATTGGAGGTCTGAGTTTCATTCCAATGTAACTCTACACCAATATAACAGGCACAAAGAATAAACATAAATTTTGGAAAAAAAGTAAAAAATACCCACTCGTGAGCAATGAAATTTCCCCAGACAGAATGACACAGAAGGAAAAAGTCATCATGAAAAGTATAAAAGGGACTCCTGTGTTTGTCCTATTTATGACTGGGACAAAATTAGATAATCTACACAAGTGGCCTATTTGGCTGTTTCCTACTGAAAATGATAGTACAAGGACAAAAGAGATGGCAGTGCCTTGGGTCATTTCCATCACACAAGGTTGGCAACCAGGTGAATAGGACCTGTAAACAATGCATGTTGGTTCCAACCTTGAAGCTCTGCTCTCTCCATTCATAATATGGTTTTATTCAAGCATGTGGGAAAAGGATGAACTTAAACAAAACTATTTAATTTATAACAATTCCAGTAATATCTTAATGTATACCTTCTAAATACTTAAAGGCTTTTATGTGGATAGACTTTTATATTTATTTATATGGATAATTTTTTAATATTTTTACTTCTAGTAAGACAGAAAAAGGAAATTGGCCCAACTTTAAACGATGCAACAAAGCCATAACTCCACTTGAATTCTGGTCATCTAGTATTGATAAAACATATAAGTTCTGTCAGTGAGTAGTGCCTCAAATTTCATTCTTGGCTGAAATTACCTGAGTCAAAATGGAATAACAAACACCAACATCTGCAGAAATTTATTTTCAGCTCATCTAGTGGCCGTTGCAATATGCATTTAAAGAAAACCAAACCAAAACACAAAACAACAACAACACCAAAACCCCCCACTGTCTTCTTTTAATCAGGAAACATCAATAATATGTTTGCCATTATTTATTTTGCAACCTACATCAGTGTCCTCAGTCTGTGATGTCTTGTGTTGCTCCTCACTTAATAGTCTCCAACTTGCTTATCTTTTTGATGTACAGGTGACAAAAGTGAACAAAGTCATCTTATCTGTATCCTAGAAATGACTTTTACTTTTGCCTCTGCTTGTGGAGAGGGAACTCGGCCCTGCACCCTGCTGGATTATTCAGCAATTTGGCAGAAAGATGACCTCTATACAACAGCACATTAGTAAGTTCTGGGAAATAGAAAAAGCTGCTCAAGCTAATAGCAAAGAACATAATCTAGTATTGATTTTTCAACACCTACATCCTTAAGGAAGGATGACTTTTGCAGGCAATCTGAGCTATCTCAGAGAGGCAGAGTGGGAGAGCGGGGAACACTTGACCTGGGCCTCAGTTTTACCCATGACAGAAATAAAATGATATCTCATTTTAATGAGAACTCATTGCTTAACATGCATACAGTTGAAAATCACTACAGCAGTGACAAAACAATGCTATTCTTTTCAGAAGCAATAAATGAGAAGACCAGAAGTATTTTAAAGTTTTGTAATCAGTCCAGAAGAACTTCACAGTGGCTCTGTTTTCTCAAATAGTCCAAATCCAATGTTTTAATACTTGCAAACATACTTTTCCCCCTCCATCTTCATGTCGGTGTTGTGACCTAACAGCACCTAAGAGCAAAGGACACTGAGGCAAAATTTCACATACCAAATTGCCAACTTTATTTATATAAACATTTTTGATCTTAGTTTGGCAAACAAAATTGGGAGACCTTAGGAATAACTAAACGAAACAACTTCTAGCCACACACATGCAGTTCACCAAGAAAAATTGCTGAAAACAGTGGTGAATTATTATTTTAGTATTTTCCATTGCAAAAATTCTAGCATGAACTAGATGCAGCAGCATGATATTTCAGCCCATTAGAGCTGAAACACCCCTCCTATGCCCAATCTTGCTGAATGCTAAGTTAAAAACTTCTGCTGCATGAACCAAATGCAGAGAAATAGCACAGTGATGGAGTCCCTCTGATTCAGTGAAGAAATCATACCATGCAGATCTATTAGCCTCCAGTGTTCATGTGCTTTATTTAGTGCTCCACACCCAGTGTTGGCAAGCACACATATATTTATCTGCATTTTTTTCTTCAAACAATAAAGAAAAAGTGTATGGCAATTCTTCATTGCCAGTGTCTATTTAAATCATGTTCTTAACTAGCAAACCTAATCTCCTTGAAAATGGCCAAGGTCTGTCAAGCAGAGGCATCTCTAACTTTGCTTGTTCTGCCTGGTCTTGGATAGGAAGTTCAGAGATGCTCCAGGTGTGCATCACATGTCAGTTTGCTGGGGACAGGACACTTGGATCACTTCTGATGCTCACGCAACATTATATGCTCTTGTTCCCCAGATGGTATGGAACATTTGTCCCAGCATGATGGAAAAGCGACTAGATTTCATCCATGCCACTTTATGAATAATTTTTTAAATTCTCAAATGTGCTGCATATTATGACCAGAGATAAATACCCATAAATAACAGCAAGCTACAGAAAGAGCTGTTGTAAGCACTACTCAATATCTCCCCTGCAGTATTCCCTTAGGGAGACAGGAGCAAAAGGTTGTCTTATTATCTCTGGGTCATACTGAAGGACATAGATTTACTTCTGTTTCTATGCTGAGTCTTTTGGAAAAACTAACTAAAGAGATCACAGAGACTGTCGAGGACCATACAACAATACAAAAAACATGCACATGGAATGCTTTCTTTGCAGTTAATCAATATCATGCAGTACTGGAAAGAGATCTACAGGGACAGAAAATATCTTGAAATAGAAATAAAGTGCCCTTCTTAGAGTAGCATCTCATTCAGGTAGAGTACACATTGACCTATCAGTAGAACTACATTGAAGCAAAGGAAGAATGTGTTCACAGACAGCAACTAAGCAGTACCATCTAGATTTAAAACATTCATGGCAAAGCTTCTTGTTCAAAATACTGAAAGTCTTAGACACATAATGTTAAATTTTGACATCCACTGAATTATACACTGCCTTATGTTAGCACACTTTTTAATGATCATGCTTATTTTACCTGGTATAGACAACATCTCAAAACTGAAGACCCTTAATTCAGAACAGAATATGCAACAGTTAACCTTCTTTGTGCTTTGCTTTAAGTGGATGTAATTTCTGTATTCCTGCTTGTTTGCCCTTGGTGCTTCATCGCTCCCCAATAAGAAAAAAAGCTGGTCATATATAACTTAAAAATATATATCTTAGTGAAGCTTTCTTTAAATCCAAAATACATTTGCTTTTGATCAGAAATGCTTGGTTTTAAGAGAATTTTACTTGCAAAAATAAGCTTTTTATTTAGGGTAATAGAAATATGTAAAATTATTTCATTTTATGTGAAATACAGAATTTTAAAAATGTTTAGATGTCTCAAAACAGGAAGTATTACTCATTTTTTAGCAAGAATGTGAGAAAAGCTATGTATACTCAAAACCATTTGAAAGGAAGACAAAGAATAATTCATTATGCATGAGCAATGCTCATCCCACCATAATATTTAGGTTAACACAGCCCACTAGACCTAGAGCTCTAAGCAAAAGCAGCCTTAGCTGTTGAAGCCTGATCTACAATGGGTGGTGACAGTCCAACTTAAAGTTATTTTGTCTTCTTGGCTTCAGCAGCGCTGTTTTATGAACATGATCACATGAATTAACATACTGTCATGTTTATTGGTGCCTTTTACTGCAGGGGGTAAAAATAGCAGGTGTCTAGGGCACTAGATAGGCTAGAGGGTTTTGGAAGAAAATGGATTATTTGAGTCATTTAGGAGTCAAAATCTCACAAAGAGAGATGTGCATAACTGTGGGACTATTGCTCTATTTTAGAGAGAGATTTAGGCTAATTCAAAATGATAAAATGTGGCTATAGATAAGGAATAAAAAAGGTATTCATTCAATGAGAATAAGTTTCATTTCACACACAGTAAAAATAGAGGTGCCAGTACTACAATGATCTGGTTAAATCCACATGAAGCAGCTTTGTGTGATCCAATTTGTCTAGTGTACCTAGGGAATTCCGACATAAAATGAAAGAGCTGCTTTGTGTTGACAGCAACTAGTTAAAATCAAATTGATATACACAGGGTATTATATTGGATACAAGATGAAAGAGTGCTCTGGTTTGGTGACACTGCACATCAAGGTTCTCACTCTGTGTGTTGCACCATTCATATAATGAATTAAATTCAGGTAGATGGTGAATATTGAATTTGCACTGCTTTAAGCAGAAAATCTAATCTAATACAGGTCATTCTTATATAACTATTTTCCATGAGTAGAATAAAGAACGTGCCTTCTCTCATAAGTGGCAACACTGCTGAAAATGACTGTCAGCTTAACCTCATAAACAAAAGTAGTCTGTCACGTCTTTTTACTTTATTTCTGCCCAAAATAGGAAATCTATATAGTTATCATCTATTTCTCATTAGACAGGAAGTTAAGACCTATTCGCAGATTTCCTCTGGTGCATCTTTATTTATAACACAGAGATTAATTTTATGGGACATTTCC
This sequence comes from Anomalospiza imberbis, assembly GCF_031753505.1. NCBI lineage: Eukaryota > Metazoa > Chordata > Aves > Passeriformes > Viduidae > Anomalospiza > Anomalospiza imberbis. The sequence continues at coordinate 77,581,295 of NC_089683.1, read as the reverse complement.
TGGTTATAGTTATTTTTCTTGCTCCTTTAATTAGGCACCTGTGGGCTGAAATGTCCTGAGCTTGACATTGTGAGTATACCAAATACTAAAACCCTGAGCCTCAGTTTCTTTTTCAGTCGTTTAAGATATTTTAGAACTCAAGCTAGGTGTGCCATTCCTTGTACAGTCATGCTTTATTTAACTTTTAAAATTTACCTGATGGGGAAAAAAAAAAAAATCAATGGCCTAATAATAGATGTTCCACATTTCACACTGTGACTCAGGACTCATTGAAAGATACTATGTATGATGAACCTTTTCAGTAGCTTTTCCTTTCACTAAAATGCAGGGAAATAATGAATGTTTTTTGTGGTTAGCACTTACTATTTATCATTTAGATCATCATTAGCTGCTTAGAGACCAGGCTTCACAACCCTATGTGCTTGCTGGAAATTTGCAGCATGGGAGGTTAGCATCTGTCATTCCACGATGGAGAAGGAAGCCTAGCAGTCAATACCTGTGCATTTCATACCCCCTACTGTCAGCTCTGAGACCTGCACACAGGAGGCAACGGGAGGAAAAGATGGGCTGGAGGCTCACCTGTGCCCAAGTGAGCTGGGAGCTTTTCCAGGAGCTACATTCCAACAGTCTTCAGCAGGATGCCAGGTGCTGTGACAGGCTTTCCTGGATGTGTGTGTGAGTGCATGGGTGTGCCTTTATGTTGCACCTGTGCAGCAAAAACCATGTCTGGGAAGTGATCCAGCCAATCGTTTGTCTGATTCATCATGCCCGAGTCAGGTTTGAGCCCAGAAGCTCTGGTTAGAGTGCAGGCAGGGCCCTGGATGTGTGTGCTGATGAAGAGGGTCGGGTTTGCCCTGACTCAGCTGAGGCACTGACTGCTCTGCTTTTGGTTAGATCTGATGTGTTCTTGGGCTCACAGAGGTGCTGGATAAATTTTATACTGCCAGTTGCAGATCAACAAAGCTATTACCTGGATCCTACATTATTAGCTACCTGAAGAATGTGAGGGCTGAGTTCCAAACAAGGAACAGCTGAGGTTTGATTTGAAGGTGGTGGGTCTGGGAAAGGTTTTGGGATTTGGGTGACAAAGGCCTCCAGCTTAGGGCTACAGCCAGGACAGGCAGTATTCCACAGGTTAAGAGCGGAGTTGAAGTCAAATTTTACAGCATTAGCTATGAATTTACACTGGAAAAGACTGTAGATGAAGGTTTAGAACATGTATCTTTATGCCTGAGTAAAAATAGTGTTCCTGTTTATTGTAAGAGACCACAGCCTTTGTGCCAAGCCAGCACCATGAGCCTCAGGACCAATCAGGCTTTATCTGAACTTGTCTTGGCATGCCTAGAGATTTGGTTTAGCCTGTGACAGCAGTTATTGAATGACCTGGTGACTATTCCCCTGTTCTGCTTTTGCTTTTGTACAATTTTTGTATTATTGCATGGTTCAACAGTTCCATGTATTTTTGTAACTAACAGGCAGGAATGACCATAGTAGGTACTATCAGTCAGAACAAACTGTCTCTGACCCTACAATAAAATGCTGCACTATTACGGCCTGGGGTTCCTGGGGTTCGTTCGACCTTGGCCGCCGTAGGTGTTCCGGATAGCGCTGATCTGATAAGCACAACCTGTCCAGGGTCCCTCAGGCTAGCTCCCAGCTGCAGGCAATCTTAGCAAGCAGCTCAGCTCTTAAGAGAGATCAGCTCTTTGGTGAATTCAGCTCTTTAGTGATTTCAGCTCTTTGCTTGCTAAGTGCCTCAGCAGACGTGTGGGGAGAGAGAGGAGAAGTCTGTATGAGGTTCCACAGCAGTGTCTTTATTGGCGGCTCCTGTGAAGGGTTTCAGTGACAGCTCTTCTGCCCAACTGGGCAGAAATGAGGGTTTATATAGGGTACAGAGATTTTGGAAATGGTCTAATAGTAAGGGTCGAGGCGAATATGACCTATAGTCTTACAGAGAGATAATGAGGGTCCGAAGGCGGAAGAGGGGCTGCTTTGGTCCAGTCGCCATGACTAGGCATTTCTTATCTTAGGTGAGTGACTGCCAGGGAGGCCTTGCAGGGACTCTGGCTGCTACACTGCACAGAGAAGTAACTGCATGGGATCATAGAAGAAGCCTTGAAAGCAGAGGCACAGGATGATATGGGAGGCCCCACCATTATAAACCACACTCAAGTGGTCAGTTACCCAAATACAGCCTTGAAGGATGGGTAAAAACAGTTTTGAGGACAACAAAGAGAACAAAGGCATAACTGACTTGGGTAAAACACATGAACATTGGCTTGTGCATCAGAGGAGTCTGTTAACAAACAAGTAAGACTGACTCCAAGCAGATTATAGAATAAGAAGGGGGAAAAAATCCTTCAATATCAACATCATGCTCCTTCTGATAAGTATTCACTATACCAGCCCATTCCAGACTGCAGCTATTGAGCCTAGAACCCAGAGAAGTAGTGGAAGGTTAAAAATAACACCAGGGAAATGGGTGTTACCAGAAAGTTTGCATATCCTTTATTTTAACTCTAATTTGAACTGTAAGTCCTAATGTTATTGTAAATGGGCTAAAAATACATCACTGATAAGCTAGCTAAGACTTTGATAAAACCAGCAATATATTTTTTACTTTGCATATTCAGTGAACATGGTCTGAAATGAACACCTCTAGCAGGTAATGAGATTTTCAATGTAACAAAATGGCAGAAATTTACACCACTTAGTCTGTAACCAGTGTGCGAGAAATGGGTAAGAATTTTTAGCTGCATCAGCAGCTAAAGATGAATATTTAGAGAAGGATTTTACTGGATTGCATGGATTCATCATGCATCTGCATAGGGCCAGATTCATCATGCATCTGCATAGGGCCAGACTTGCTAGAACAGACTCCTTTTTTGACTAGCTGGAATTAAGGCTTGGTCTAAGACTAGGTATGTTCAGACAGGATTTTTAAGGAGTTTGGTAGGACAAGATAATCAGCCGCTTCTTGGAGAAAGTTTGTCCACAGAACCAACTCTAAAACATACTTTTTAATAACACATTTCATCCAGGTTGTGTTACCTTTTTCCCCCCCAAACACTTATGACTCAGTGCCCCATATTCTACTCCCTTATTTACATAGGCTCCACTTTTACATCAATGTCACTGCTATTACAGTTTACCTTGCCGGTGTCTCATCAACACACCCAGCACAAAAACCATCCTGGGAGCTAATCTGAAAAAGTTCAAATCTAATATGTGGCCACATTTTATTGTCCAGTTGCTAGTGAACAAGAAGGTGCATTGCTTATCCTTGTAAAAGGAAAACCATCTAGAAAGGTTTTGTGCTAGGAAAGCTAGGCTAATTTTAAGGTGGGGACTTACAGAGGAAGCTGGTTTATGGCTAGATTCCCCACCAGCACAGACTGTCTATGTGTGAGGTTAAAAGATGCCAGGAAGCTTGGTTTTGTGGTGTACATTGCAGGGCCTGTGTGGTTATTTCTAAACCTAAATCTAGCTGGAGTCACCTTTACCGTGTTGCTGATTCAATCATGCACACTGTGCCTTTTAATTAATCAAATATGATTTCTTCTGTCATCCCAAAGTTCAAATGACTCCAGGAGGCTGAAATGGTTTTAAAACAAAGCTTCTCAACTGATATTGCCACAGATAAATTTTATTTTCCCTGAAATAATGTAATTTACACACTAAGATGGGAAATAATCAGTCCTGCACCAGTAAGTAAATGTTTAAGATAAGCTTCCAATGGCCTGTCTGGGCTAAAAGTAGACATTTCAGCAGAAAGAGAACATTTTATCCTTCCCAATGGGCCATGCAATGTCTGTGCACAGATCTGAAAGGTCATGATACGCCAGTAGTTAAAGCTGGGCTGCTCTCTGCACGCTTGCTGCCGAGTTTGCCTTTTCTACCCCAAGAAGCAAGTAATGCCATTTAGCTTCCCTAAAGCTTCCAACTCCTTTATTTGGAATAGGCTTTCAGAGATCCACATGTGGCACCTGCTTTATCCCTCCTATGTCCTGCAGTTGTCATTGCCCTCTTCCTTTCTCCTGCCAACTTACCCCTTGCCCCTTCCGTCCTTCTCTGCCCTCCTTCACAGTCCCACCAGCTACACTCCCCTCTCTTTACCTCAGGCTTCCTTCTCCCTCCTTTTGACATCTGCCCAAGCACAGGCCCATTTCACCACCACCATTTATGTTTCCTGGACCCACATAGCTGTGCCATGTCATTTCACATCTCTCTTTCTTTTCCTCTTTCTGGAGCTTCTGCTCCATCTGACAGGTTATAGTCCCTCCAGTCAGCTCTTGGCTTTCATGGACACTCAAATTCATCTATATCAGGCTCTGTCTCTGCTTCTGAGGGATCTCTTTCTCCAAGTCTTCCCAAACTGGTGTCAGGCTGTGAGGGTACCATCAGACCTTGCTGTCCCAGTCCCCTGCCAATCCCCGCATCCTGTTCATGGCTCAGGAATCCATGTCACTGCCTGGTGACACTGCAGCAGGGCCTGTCTCCAGCTCCCCACATCCCTGCCCAGCCCAGTCATAGGCCACCTGTGGACCCATCTTCCACCATTTTGGCTCATCCCTGTCCTCAGGCCCTGCCCTGACACATGGAAAGTCCGCAGGAAGGAGACGGCCCATGTAGTGCCCTGACACACCTCAGGAGAGCTGCATGGAGTGCCACCACAGCTCTTCCTGATCTTGATGCTGCCGTCCACTACTGGTCACCCAATTCCTCTACAACAACTCTCCTTCTTGGTTTTTCTTTTACCTCTGTCACACTCCTCATGCTCCACCATGTTCATCTCTGTCATGCTGACTTAGGCCTGAACCTGTCCACAGTGTTCCATATTGCTGAACATCAGGAACCTTCATGCATTTGTAGAAATGTGAAGGCAAGAGAAGGTCCTTTCACTACTACAGCTACTACCGGCTGAAGCAAACCCTGCATTTTTCTTATCTGAACTATTTCCCTGAGACTGAGCAGTTTAGTGGCAGTGCGTTTGTTTGATCCTTAAATTTGACTGGCAGAAATTGTGGCAATAAGATGTCTTTATAAAATAAATGATATGGAAAGGATCCAGACAGAAGTCAAATTGCGTCAGCTGGAGACAGCCCTGGAAGTGTATTATTCCTACCTTGAAACAGACCATGGGCAAAAATAAAACAAGCCTTCTCACTGCCTCACCAAGCACTACAATCACAGCAAGTTAGGTCTGCCACACTGTCCTATGCACCTGGCAGCTGATGCCAAGTGGAACAGACAGCCTGAAAGCACAGGCGGATAAATGTTTACACTGATTTCAGGGAGAGGGATGGAAACTGTCCCACAGGCCCTGCTCTCCCTGCATGTCCCCCGAATGTCTGTGTGCCCGGTACAGGAGCCCTGTGTGCAGGGCGGCTCTGCAGGGATGCTGGCCGGGAGAAACCAGCATCTCAGCAGCGCCTGTTTCTGCTACCGCTGGGGTTGTTCGCCCGGCTAAGGAAAATGAGGGAAAACATTCCTTCAGTGGCACAGCACCGCCTCGTGGAGACGTTTAATTAGTGCCGCTCTCAGTTTCTTAGGGGAACAGGAGGCGGATCTCAGTCAATTAACTTCAGCTTAGACTGGAGTCACAATGAATCCTGTGTAGTCTGTGGTCTTGTCCGTGCAGGGGACCTGATTTGAATAGGTGCAGGAGTTATACTGGTACTATCATTCAGCTATTCTGGAACAGTTCCTTCAGAGTACAGGAAATTTTTCAGGAACAGCAAGAATGTTCACATGATACTAGAACTGCAACAGTAGTCAACATTGCTAAATTAACAGGTCTAATTGGGTGGAATTCATATGCTGTGAGGTTGAATCGGATGGGTGAAGTGCTCCCATTGTTATAAGGAAAAGCAATGGCAATATTAAAATATTTAAAATAAATTACTTCTTCCTATGGTATTCTGATTCTTCCTGGCATAGCTTTATCTCTGCCTTAGAAAATAAAAATTACATGAACTCTAGCTTTCACAGAGCCAACATTGTTGAATTCACTTCTAATGTGCCATGACAACTTTCAGTACTCTAGGCAAAACTCTAAGCATAAGTAACTTAATGAATATAGAGCTCTCTGTTCATGTTGAGATGTACTCAAGTTATAGCTCAGTTTAATTCAGGTAAGACATTGAGCCTTGGTCTCCTGCTTTACTAGGTTGTTGGGTACTTTAAGCATCTCTCCCTCTCTCTGTTGAAGTTGCTTTGTTTTTTATATAAATGTGAATGGGAACCAGAAGACTGCTCTAAGGCTATTGCAAATAAAATTAAACTGTTCTTCATAGAGGGCAGCTAAGCTGCAAATCTTGTTATTATATATACATATGGCTTCAAAAATGGGTTGCACAAATTAATGGGAAAAAGTTGCTGATAGCTACTAAACATAAAATACCACATGTGCATCACAAATCACTAGAGGCTGGGAAAGTAGATGAATTTTGGTTTGATACAATACACATGTTCCAGGTCAACAGGGGTAGATACCCTGACTGACTAGGAGGATACAAGCTGTTTCGTTCTGTCTCAACTAGTGCTAATTCTTTTTATAAATTAGAAGAGCTTCACTAAGAAAGGTTAAAGAGAAGAACCTCTACAGGTCATGACTGAGTGCAAGGTCTGCAAAGTATGGCATATGAACCATCTCCAGGTAGCACATGGCAAAGGCTTCCAGTAGAATTTCAACTCCCTGCCAGTCTGTGTTCAGTGAGTCCCCAAAAGCCTGCCTCAGACAGAGCCTGCCTGCAGGCAGTCACAGGAGGTTGGCTTACCTCCCTGAGAGCTGGCCGGATGCAAGCCCTCATCAACACCTGCCCACAAACTTTTATCTGCCACATAGGACTGTGTAGAGGCTCAGGGTTTGAGTTTTGAGTTTCTTAGCATCAAACCTGCCAGATATCTGAATACCAGTTTTCTGCTTCCTAGGAGAGTAGCCTGGGCATCAAGCTGTGAGGTATTCAGGGGATATGTTTCCTGCTCTTTCTCTCTCTCTCTTTTTTATTTTTTTTTTTTTAAGTTGGAAAGACTGTGGTTTACACAATTTATTTATTTCAAGGAAAACTTGAATCTCAAACTAAGAGCAATGCCAGGAGAGAAAAACTCTCCTCTCCAGGTCTATAGCTACAATAGCTACAAAATTATAGAGCAGCCTAGAATAATTATCATCTAACAGCTTGCAGCCAACACAATCTATTTTTTATTTCTGTAAGCTGAAACATAAATTACCAATAGTATTTTCTGCATAGGCTTTATAAAGCCCTGTTATTCAGCCCAAACCCACATGATTTCCTGACCAGTGCACTGAAAATAAGCTGAAAGGCAGAAAGACTATACAGAGCCTTTCAAAAGTGTTCACATTGAATAGAGACAACTCCAGAAGCCCACTGGGAAGGCCTTTTCTTTATCAACTGATGGCAGAGTCCTGTGTGCTCCTGACAGAACTTGGCTACTCTATCAATCACAGAGACTGAAATCCACCGCAAAGCCAATTCGGCAACTCTGACGGCTGGAGTAATTCAGCATGAACATAATTGCTTTTACTTAGGATTATAATTAGGACCCATTTGACAAATGTCAGTCTGGCTGGGCCAGGGATAATGATCAGGAGTTGTGAGATCCATACCTTCTGGGCCATGGCTCCTGGTGGACTGAGGAGAGAGTTGCACTCCCCTTCATGAAATTCTTCTTTACATTCACGACAGAACACGGACTGAAAAATAAACCAAAGCATCCCAGTCATAAAAACACATTGGGGACATAGACAGCAGGTTACCATCTTGAAGAGTCATACAATAGATGATCCCTTGCCCTTCTCTTCCCATTAAATTCCCATAATCCTCCTAATTGTGCATCTTATTATACACTTGATCATTAAGACAACAATTTTGCTGTTGTTATTATACATTTCATCAGTGAAGTAATGTAAATGCCATTATTAAAAATGAGATTTTGCAACATGGTTCATATAGGGACATAAAGTCATACTAGATAGTTATGGGTGTGCTTTTCCTGCTGTGAAATCTATTTATAGAAGAAAGGTGATAGCTGAAAAAAGCTGTTCTGCTGTATAGTGTTTGCTAATGGAAATAGTCTATTCATAGTTCTGAATCAAATGCCTTCTCTATAGAAAACTATTGCTGACTTTGCTAGGGGATGACCACTTTATAAAAGGCCATATGAAATACCATTTTCTAGGAAATTACATCCTTGCCATAGCCCTTTATAGGATGGTTTAAAAAATCCATAGAAAGAACACAATGATAGGATACTTAACACATGGTTTAGGAATCTACCTCTAGACCTTTATTGCATTTTTAGCAGTTGTTCTGGTTTTATCCTCCTTAAATAACATTGTACTTTACATAAGGCTTCATTGAAAGTAATGTCTTTTGCAGCTAAGTGAAACAATTCTCCCTAGCTCAGTCTGTCTGCCTCTGCCACCTAAAGTGGTTCATATGTATCAGGTTTGATGCCTTTTTTAAACCCAAAAATGAAGATATCTGACTTGACATGTGTCAAATCTTTGACCCATCAATGCTGCATTAAATTCTGTGTCCTTGCAGGTAAGGGGAAAAGTCAATAATGTAGAATGGGTCTCTCTTACACTGTTTTAAAGCTATGCTGTCTTGATTCAACTCCAGACTCTGAAAGATCTCTCAGAGATAAGAAATTCTGACTGGCATTATAAGCAAGACTTATAAAACAGCCTTGATTTTTAGATACAGAGCTACATTCACAGATAATGAATAAAGGATATCAGAAGGACATGACACTAGAATGTTTGTCTACCAGTAATCCCAGCTTTTGTATTTTCATTTTGAAATTTTTTGAGCTGTATTTTCACTTTTCCAAGAAGCATTGAAAATCATATTTTATTGTCATGCTAAAGAAACCACCCTTTATGAAAAGAAATAGTGCAAGTGCAAAAGGATTGATTCTGTTATTTAGAAAGGCAGGGAAACTTGGAGCAGTGGAGTGGAGTGAGTGTTCTAACTTCCAGAGATATCAAACCTAATCACTTGTTTGCTTTCGTGTCACTTCTCCCTCTATTTTGTTAATGATCTAAAATGTTTTGTTTTACTTCAACCAACACTGATTTGGTAATTCACTTGTGGTTGTTAGCAAACAGCTTCACAATGGAGGCACATTTTTGTGGGCTATGTTGTATGGGAAGCTGCATTGTTGTAAAAGAGCATCTTTTAAATAAAACAATGATTTGTATTGCATTAGTGGTCAAAAGTTTTGGGCCTGTTAAGCTCTGCTCAAACACATACAGAGTTTCCATCTGGATACCTAAGGTCTTAAAGAGTTGTTATCCCTTAACACTTAAGGCTATGCCTGGGTTTAATTCAATTTCCTACTGTGTATCCTACTGTCTTTTTCCTTTGTGACTTTATTTCCTTAAGAGCACATCTGACTGACAACATTTGTCTGATAGTTTTGTATACACTTGCTTTATCACTGCCTTATCACACAATACCTCAGCTTGCTTTCCTTACTCCAATCTCTCATTTCCCATGCAAGCACAATTTTAAACCTTTCATAAACATTGTAAAGGAAGAAATAATGAAGAAAGAGAAGAAAAATAACCAGGGCATATATTTTTGCAGAGACATTCTGTCTGGCTAGTTTATATGGCATTGGTGTTTATTACAATAATAAAATTCATAAGCTCCTGCAGTACTATTTAAGATGTGAAATGCATTTTCTCATTATGGAGGCCATATTTTATACTTGCCTTTGAAATAAATGATCTTCAGTACCAGTGTTACCAATGTTTTCCCCACAGGCCTATTGGAAACATTCATGAGTGTATAACTGGGCCTTTCACTAACAATTGTATATCCTGCAAGTAAGTCTGTGAGTGGGCCTGCCATATCCTTGCAATGAAACAAAGCCTGATTTTTTTGTGAGACAGGATACTCTTTTCACATCCTATTAGATAATGGATGAGATGTAGAATCAGTTCTGTGGCAAAGAAACACCCTGAAGGCTGATCAGTTTGTCAGAATAAATAAGAATAAATAGGCATCTCCCAACAGAAATGCATTAAGCACTCCCTTTTTATGGCAAAGCATGCATCATAAAGAAAAGGCATGTCACTTACAACAAAGAGCAGTTTGTGATAGTTTTTTTCATTTTTTACTTTCAGACATGAAAAATATGCTAAATTTTCAGTAACAAAATACAGTTGCAGTAAGCAACTGCAAAAATGCTGTCAGTTAACTTGTATTTTATGGCTTCATTAATATTAATACAGTTACTTTGCCCTTGGAAAGAAAAGGATTTGATGTTAAGTCAGGATTTAATACTTTTGCATAAATTTAATATTAGTAAGTGTTCAAAATTACTATAAGTACTGAAATTTCTAATAATAGTTACACTTTCTTTTTCTTCTTGTGCCAAAAAAAGACTGGCAGATTGCTGTGATAATATAAACAGCAAATAAACTTTCTGTGTCTTTACGCATTTAGCACTTGCTGCTGTTACCCTTGAAAGATTCTTTGGTTGAAAAACAACCAACACAAAGAATAAATCCCAAAGGTTCAAACCTACCCCTGCATTAAAAAGAGGATTAGCAGGGAAATCCCCAAAGCACTTAAGGGATTTAGGAACTGGAAATTAATATAACCTGTGTGTGGGCTATTACAAACTTTTGAATATCTGTAAAAGTGTATGAGATAGAAACAAGCAGAAATCCTAAATCCAGTGACCTCAGAATAGGGGGTATTAAAAACCTCAACAGGGATTCAGATCCTGTTTTTAAAATCCTCCTATCATTATGATTATTCAAACAAAAGGTAAAATCAGACCAAACTCCAGTCATGTCTATGGAATTCAGACCTCATAGATGATGTCTGCAGTGATGCTGAATAAAAACTAGGGTGATAAAACGAAGCTTCAGTCTCACTTACTCCTGACTGGCCCATTTATAATGTTTTAAGTTTGGAAGTGTGAGCAGAATGTAGCTTTTTTTTTTTTTTTTTTTTTTTTTTTTTTTTTTTTTTTTTGGATGAAAGGAAAATGAGTTTCTCACTTGCATGCTATGCTGCTTGGTTTTTTAGAAGTAAGATTTTACCATTTCCTTTTTCACAACATTTCAAAGATTTGCTTTCCCTTGGATTAAGCACTACAGCTCTCATTCTCTCCCTTGCCTACTGCAAATGCCTTTTCTTTGGTCTCTGATAATATCTCCTTATAGTGCTTATAAATAATACTGTTAAAATAATCCTTCTCCTATTCCCTGCACAAAGCTTCAAGTTTGAGCTCCCTTCTTTTATTTTAAAGTTACTCCTCAACTCAGATATTCCTTTTCTTTTTCACCCTTACCTCCTTCCATGTGTCTACACAGAAGAATGCAGGGAAGTTTGCAGTGAGGCAGTCATAGACAAGGTTTAATGTGCAGCACTGTAGGTGCACTGCTAGGGACTTCTTGCAAAACTCAAGCACATACCCAGATTTCTTACCAGCCTTCTGCAATCCATGTTGAAATCTGAGTTATCATTTCTTCCCTCCTCTAGTTATCACTCTTGGCTTTGTACTGAAGACAGACCATGTTTTGGCCAAGGTGTGTCTTCCAAAGCCAACATTCACATCCAGATTAAAGACATCAGGTGAGGAAAGATGCATTCATACCTCTAGTACAGTATTTCATTGGGTCTTCAAAATCACTTTTAAAATTTGTATTTAATGTCTACTTTGACTCTTCCTAGTTTCAGCTTCCAGCCACTGCTTCCTGGTTTGCATTTCTCTGCTAAAATAAAGAGTCTTTCAGTATCCCACACTTTCTTCCTGTGAAGGTGCTTAGGTACTGTAATTAAGATACCTCTGAAGCTTATTTAACCTACTCAGAGAATCTCCTAAGCTTCTCACTGGCTAAACCATTCCTCCTCCCTCTCTCCTCCAGCCCCAAATCATATTCATTGCACTTTTCTGAGGATTGTCTTGTTTTTGTCACTAGTTATATTTGACTAATCTGTATCATTGCTGTGCTGCATCAGCAAAGTTTCTTTATATACTTCTGAATCACTGTTGAGTATTGAATCATGACAGGTTTGATGACAGTCCCTGTCAAATGCTGCTACCAATACCCTGCTTTGCATAGATTCTTCACAGCAAACACTGCTTTCTGTGGTCTGCCAGTTCTTAAATCCTCATGACCAAAGCACGATGAGGCATTCATACTGCATCACCTGACAGTGATGAAACAATGCTCCTGCTCAGACTCCAACCACATCAGTTGGAACCCAGCCCACTAACAGCTTTTATTGATATATGGTGATGAATTCCTTATCAGAATATTCTCTAGTTTGAAGTCTTACAAAAACACTTGAAGGAAATGATTTTGTGCAATTACTTTTTCTTATCAAACCTGTAATTTCATCATAGAATGAATAATTTTCTTCTGTTATGACTGTTGTCACTAAGAATACATTGACTTGTAAAATCTTATAAAAATCACTCCTTCTACCTTTTCTCTTGCTCATCCCTCATTCAGTGCTGACTGTCTGAACCCTTCACTACTGATGAGAACTGTGAAAATTAAAAGCTACTGAATGCAGGCATGATCAACATCTTCATCAGTACTGGAGCAAAGCTAGCATGCAAGTGATGCAAAGGTTCTCAAAAACCATAACTATACGAACAAAGAAAACCAACACAGATTTCCTCATCTTTCATTTAAAATGCAGCGCTCACAACTTTTACCTTCTTTCTCAGGGAAACAAGTACATCAAGAAATCAACCTTCAATGCATCTACCTCACTCTTTCTTCTAAAATCAAGCTTGAAACCAAACCAAAAAAGTGCTACATTATAATTCATGCTAAGGCTGAAATAAACCACAGCTGGCAAGTGTTAATTCTATTATTTATTGAGCTGCCAGAAAATGCACTTTAAGTACTCTTGTAATGTGAGAAGGCTGTAGTATAGTCTAAAGAGAATCCCAGAGAAGCTATGCATAATCTAAGACACATATGGAACTAAATAGACATTTTAATGTCTTTAAAACCAGTTTGGTTATATATTACACATCAAAGCAAAATAAGCATTCTAAAATACTTGCACAGCTTTGATAACCACAGCATCAGAATATCTTGGAACTGTAAGAAAACCTCCTTCATTGCATGCCAGTGAAGCAACAGAAGACTGCTATTACTGTTTTAATGACTGAAGCCTGATTTATAGAAAACCTGGGCCACAGATCTCTAAAATCTGAGGATATTAATTCAGTTGATATGTGTACCTAAATGCCACTGAGGATCCACAGATCCACACTAAAGATACTTGTCCAAGATCACATAGCAGCACGTAAAGAAGATTTCCAGTTTTTAGACATTGGACTTTCCCAATAGCCATCTCAGATTATTCCTCTAAAGAAACACATTCTGGTTTCATAAGGTCAAAATTTTGCCTAACAGAGGTAATCAGTGAAGTATTTCCATGCTTTCCTCCTGCTCTCTTTTGTAAATGAAAATATAATGGAGGAGTGTAACTATGTAGTCACCAATCACACAGAATATCCTGAGTTCCAACTATCAGATACTTATATGGTATAGAAAAAAATTAATAGTTGTTTGCTCTTTATCAGAATAACAGGATTTTTTAAAACCAGACTTTTTTAACCTGAAGAGTGTTTTATTAAATAGTAGTACAAATGAGACACTGGATAGGTAAAAAAATATTATCTTCGCTGGACAACATCAACATCTGGTTAAAAAACTTCCTTGAAAATGTAAAATATTATAGGCAACCAAGTCTCAGTCCTAAATGAGCTTTTCTAGCCAAACTATAGGCTGCTGACTGGAGCAAACATTTATATTGAAAATATGAGTATGCCTTATGGGAAATCAAAGCAATCAGGAAGTGACAAATAGAATGACCCAAGTCATCTCTCTATAGTGTTTCCATTTAGAAAAATATAGTTTCCAAATGCACTTTCCTAAGTACAAATGATGTTATAGTGACCGAGAAGTACATATAGATTTTTTTTTTCTTCAAGAAAAGCCTGCACACCCCAGATTTCACAGAATATGATTTTACCATGCTGCATGACTTTCAAGTAATACAGGACTTGGATCTTGGTGAGAGTTCAGACCTGCATAAACACAGACTGAGTATTTTTCAGTTTGAAACTAAGAACTTTGTTATTTATTTCCACCCAAAGTCAATTAAAACCACCCCCACCCTCTGCGAAAGTCACAGTGCTTGTCATGTGCTGCTGTGAACCAGACATCTCAGATATTGGATTGACTTTGCCTCTGGCACTTTGTAATATCCAGAACCAAGTGTGAGACCATCATCCCCACACCCTGTCTTTTGGTATTTCTTGTCTTTACAGCAGGAAACTTTAAAAGCAGAGTATTTACCATCTGGAGAAAGCTATGTTTACTCAGAATTTGTGGCTTTGCCAATTGCCAGTTACAGACAAACCTGCAAATACTACAAAGAAGATAAATGCCGCAGTACAAAAAGCATTCATTTCTAATGACACCAGTTTTATCAGATATGAGGCAATTGCAAAGCATAGTAGTACTTGCAGAGCAATTTTGGTCTTTTTCCTTATAATAAAGTACACACATTTACTATGCATATTTCAGCTAAAATCAAACTTTTGTGAGAAGCATGACAATCTGTCAAAACATGGTTTCAAAAATACAGCTGCATTCTCTGTGCAGCTTTTGCAATCTAAGTGCAATTTGCCATCAATACTATAAAAGACAATTTTCTATAAACATAAAAAGCTTTAAGCATAGGACTGCATCAAGATTTGAATGTTTTCCTTATGAATCTGAAAGTAAAAGTCTCCTTTCTGACTCCTGCAAAACAACCCGTGGGCTCGTTTCCTAAGATCTAGATGATGGCATTTACATCTGAAGCCTTTTCAGTGAGTGCTGGCGAGTTTGTGCCCACAGTCAAGCATACTGTCCTGGAGCTTGCCTTACATCTGGCAGCATTAACCTAAAAGGTGGGCTTGTTAAACTGGCAGCATAAGCTCCAAAAACCTGTCCCAGACCTCCCCAAACCTAATTTGCTGATGTATGCGGATTGGCAATCTTATTTCTGCTTCCCAGCCCCCTTCTTTGTTGCCTTGTAGTCTAAGCACTGCAAGGGATAGAAGAGAATTAAAAAGCAGGGTCAGATCCAGGTACTTCTCTCAGAAGTGACTTCAAACCTCTGTGGGAGAAGAGAATGCTCTTTCCAGATTTCTCTACCCACACCTTCACACAAGGGTATTACACAATCTTATGCTTAGCATGTTGGTAGGATGGAAGACTTATTAGCCCATCCAGAAAATAAGAAGGAAAAGCCTATAAAGCAGAGTTAGTAACAAGATTATGTGATATACTGAAAGTGTGAAAAACTGTTGGTTGTGCTATTATGTGCACATAAGAGAGTCACATCTTGTTATCACTGAACAAACTACCTGATAGCTGACTACCCAAGCAGACATGAGTTCAACCACTGCACAATGTTCAAAGCAGACCATGGCTTTGGTTCTTGAAAGAGGTTTGGATGGCCCTGGCAGAGGTGCACAGCTTTACAGGACGCAGAACAATATTGTGCCCTGAAGCACTAGGAAGGGATACCCAGTTAGGTGCCAACCAAACTACCGCTGGAAAAGGAAGCCTAACGAGCTTAAACAAAGTAAACAGCTGCCTACAGCAGCAGGCTGCTAAACCCTGCAAGGCATTCGCGTCCCTGTTACTTATCTGTGCCAGAGATGTGGACAGCAAGCAGAGAGAGCAAAGCTTCTAGCTTGTCATGCTACAAGAACTCTGACAAGACCTTAGATGTTAAACATTACTACTTAGAGGAGCTCTTCCTAGCCCCAGAAACAGCTGCTGCCACAGAGTCTGACCCCTCCTTCAGGACCAGCCGTCACAGTTACTCATCCTCCTCTGCTCTTAATTCCTTTCTACCTGCTTCTCCTCTCTGCCTTCTCATTTCTGTGAAGCAGTAGCCTAGACTCTTTCCTTCTTCAGGTGGAAAAACTAAGTTTTATTTGCAGGTTGCACTGCTGAGAAGCTTTGGGGTAGCCCTGCTGGAAGTCTCACGGCCATACCAGTAATCTGTAGCTAATGCAGCTGTAGCGCATTTGGGACCTGGATTACTCTCTCTACATGGTGCTGTATTCTGCTGGGTGGAGGTTTCAGCACAGCTTGAGGATGCCGATCTGCAGAGATCCCTTACTTCCCTCTGCAGTACAGACATGACAAAGGAATTTAATTAAGTATTAGGTTCTTGCTGGCCCCACTGGAGAGAAAAAACAATTGTGTATTGACTTAAATCTATTCCCATTTAAGTAACTTTAGTAAGTAGTACAGACACCAAATCACATCTATCTAGTGTATAATGTTTAGCAATTTCATGCCTGGATGACTAATAAAATGCAAAGTGGATGCAGGTTAGTGTAAGATTTCTACAAATGATTTCCATAATAAATTACTAAGTATTTATATGAGGAAACATTGAAAAAACCCCAATATCATTGACACCTTGTAATTTTATGGAATGTCTTAGAAAGTAGATGCAAGGGATAAGGAGATTAGTAATTTATGAATAAGAGGAACAAATTTAAAGTTGTTGGAGATGTAAAATGTAAAATGGGGATTTTTAAAAGACTTTCTGTAATCTAGTGCCTATAACTTCCTATTTCATATCATAAAAGAATGCAGCATTCCACTTAAAACTGATAAAAAGGAAAAATAAAATAGGAACAAAACCCTAGCTATGTAATATATAATAGGCACACATTAAAACACAAACTATGTGTCTCTCCCACTTATGGTGGTAGAAATCCTCTGTCACTTAGTGGAACAATATAGTATTTACCCCAGATCAGATAAAGTCAGAGCATGAGTCAAATTGTAAAGAAAATAAAGCTAGAGTGTATGTTGTCATCACTCAAATGGATACAAAGAAGTAGTGAAATTTTACATGGAAGAAAGCATTATTCTTAGGAACTGGGATGCAAAGAGGGAAAATGACAGTTTTCTTGAGATGCCTTCAGAAAGGGTGAGACAATGCATTTTATAACAAGTATAACTAAGTGACTATTTTTTCCTGCAGAACATGCAACACTATAACTGTGATGTAAAAACTTGATTTTTTCCAACAAAGTGGTTGAACGCTACATTAAAATATCACTTCTCCCATGTTTGAAAAAGATGTTTTGTTGCTGAATGCATATATCAGTTCATAAGGAATGTCATGAGGAATGAATTTTACTGCCTGTGGCTTTAGCTTCTGCTTTAGCAGCTTTAGAGTTCTATTAATATGTCCTTAAAAAGTACAACAAACCTATTTCCATATGATAATACTGCTGCTCTGCATGCATGCCGTGGGCATTTGAGCATCTAGCTGCACATTTATATGTGCAAACAGACCTGGAAATCTGACGGGTTCATTAATGTGGTTCTTGAAATGAACTACTGAACATGCAGGGTGGGAAGCTGATGAGAGCTAGGCAATTACCCAGTGCTTAATTCACACCGAATTGCAATAGAAATCAGGCACTCCTTTCCTTGAATGTTTTTTAAAATATCCCTAACAGAATGAAGGCATCCCACATACAACCTTTTATTCTGTGCCATTCGGACTGTGTTCTTGTAACAATGTGCAAGATGTACATTTTGTTCATTTCCTGGTTGCTGGAATTCATTTACATTAAAAAAAGCCCACCCAGCAATATTGAAAACTTCCCGAAGATGGCAGCAGTGACATAGGAATCCACACAAGCTGGCTTGGCTAAGCTTTTGCAGTTAAAAAAGATTCTTAAAAAATCCTAGTCAACATCTATGATCCAGTCCAGGGTTACTAACAGCTGATACACGCAAAACCAGTCCTGACAAGACAGTCTCATAAAGAATAAATGGTATTCAGATGCACTGAAACACATAAAAAGGAGCAAGAGGTGCTCCTTGTTTCAAGGGCATTGCATCTTCTCTTGAATCTGGTAACAGCTGAAGCCCTGTAAAAAGAGCACCCTTCTGAGTATGACCATTGAGCAAATAAAATAGCATAAATAATATATCTGGCATAACTGTGGTGCTGTTTTAAGTGTTTTATTGGGTTCATGCTATCTCCTATTTGTAGCACTTGCTTTTTAGAACTGTAAACACACATCTAGTTTGTGTACTAGGGTGAGCATAAAATAATGAACTGATTTGTGTGTCTCCGTGTTCTCAGGAAATGCCTAGCTTCTGCACAAGGATCCAGTGAGCATGCCTTCACTCTTAGTGACCAGATTAAGGGCATTAGGATTTCTCTGAGAGAAATTCTGTTTGTTTGGTTGGTTTTTTTTTGAGCTGGGTGGGGGAAGAATGACCTCAAGTCTTTATTCTACTTCTTATTTATGTTAATCTTATGAAGAAGTGAATCTTTCAAAATTAGGGCATAATCTACAATCATCAAATCCAATCCATGTGTTCGCCAAAGACCAGCACCACTCAGTTCAACAGCTGCTTCTTTCAAATTCTGAATCTGAATAGGACTTTACTGGAAAACCTAATAAAACCGCATGAAACCAAACCAATCAACCACCAACAACAACAACAAAAAAAAACACCTCAAACCAAACCAAAACCAGCAACAACAAAAACCAAGCAACCAACCAAAAAAACCAAAACAAAAAAAACCCCTGCATGAAAGGATTCTAATTGGAGGTGTCTCTAAGTCTGAATATTTACACTGAAAAACACTGAGAAACTTTGAATAAATTTGAAAGACAGATGAAGACTTGGTGTTAAGCCTCAGTCTAAAATTAGATGTAGACAGACCTTGGAACTCCATTGACTCCAAGCACTGAAGGATAGATTTAGACCAAAGATCTACAATTCCAATTAATCTGAAAGGGGAACAAACTAAAATAAATACTGTTTAGAAGTGAGAAAGAAATTGCATGTATTTTTTAAAACCGTCATATTTGGTTCTTCTGAATGGAGGATCATCTTTGCAAAATGTTCTATGAGCACTGCTGGAGAAAGCATTGGAATAATGATGAAAATATCATGCTTCATCTTTCAAGGAACAAAAGCAGATGCTTCCTGAAAAAAAAAGGCCTAATCAAAAAAACGATAGCTGGACTGTTTATGCCAGGAATAGCCTGTCACAATGTAGAGCTCCCATTAAGGATACCTCAATTTCTGTGCCTTCTTTTTGGTGCAAAGCTTAGCTGTGTGGTTTCAAGTTTTTTTATTTTGAAACAAGAATGTTTTTTTCAAACTTACAGAATCTGTGCTAATTGTATTCACAATGTATATACCAAGTCAATAATGTGACTTCTTCTCTGACCTTTCAAACTAATTCTTTTCTGGTTTGTTGATCCTAGACATTACTGTAAAGTAATTATACAAACTACCAAAAAATGATCCCTGAAATATGAGCTCTGAACATTGCCTGGTTTACAGGAAATACAGTTTGGCACTTGTCTCAGCACTGTTTTGAAGAGCCACACAATAAACATTTTATTGCAAAAGAAACTCCATTCAGATTCTGAATACATATACATGTGTATAAAACCCACAAATATTGTCCTGTATCAGCTTATACTGACAGGTAGCAAGATCCATACAAAAAATATGCTCCACAAATATTTCATGTTTATCAAGATAACTTTACCACTCAGCAATTTTCTTACTTTTGTTTGGATTTCTGACATCTACAAATCACCCAAGAATCACTACATTTCTCTAGTTGCCTGGGAGGCAACACAGCATGGCACAAGCAATCTAGAAGGTTTCTGGAGTGCATTGATGACAATTCCTTGACACAAAGAATGGAGGACCCAACAAGGGGCCATGGTTTGCAGCACTTCCATCAAAGAAGAACTAGGTGCATACGTGAAGACTTGAGGCAGCCTAGGCTGCACCAACCCTGAATTGATGGAGTTTGGAATCTTGAGAGGAGGGGAAAAGGCAAAAAGCAGGACCATAAATCTGGACTTCAGGAGAACCTACTTTGGCCTATTTAGGGCCAAAGAGTGCGAAGGTAGCCGGCCCTGGAGAAAACAAGGGCCGTGTACAGTGGCTGATGTTTAAGGATCATCTCTTCCAGCTCAACAGTGGTCCATCCTTGACCATCAGGAAGTGAACTAAAAACAGTAGGAGACCTGCTTGATGAATAAGAAGCTCTTGACAAAATTCAGATATCAAAATGAAGTATGCAAAAGGTTGGAGCAAGGATGCTGAAGGACTATAAAGACACTATTCAAATGTGGGCTTAGGAAAGCCAAAATCCACCTGGACTCAAATCTCATACGGGACACAAAAGGCATCAAGGATTTGTGCAAGTACATCAGCAACAAAAGCACGACCAAGGAAAGTGTGGGCCTGGTGATGAATCGGGTACAGAATTTGGTGAAAAAGTACATGGAAAAAGCCAGTGCAGTCCTAGGACCCACAAGTAGCTTAATTTCACTGCTACTAAACATATGATATGCAATTACACCCTGGATGGCACAACAAATAACATTAAACCAAAGAGCAGATTTTCACCATTTCCTCGGTACAGTCAGAAAAGCAGATGCAATCCTTAAATCCCAAGGAAATGTGTACCCGCACGTGCATGAGTACAGAAGGACAACTCCAACCTGGAACTTCTAAATAACATGGGAGTACACTATTCTTCTGTATAAAAACAGTTTATGATTGACTAAAAAAATATGCATGAAACAGTTTTGGTTCAAAAGATCCACTGATCTTTTGAAGAAGACAAATCTAACATAATGCATTCGAATACCAGTGCTGGCTGAAACAAATTGCCTGAAATCTAGGAAAGCATGAACCAGGTCCTTCAAGTACCTCTAGGACATCCCTGTGCCTACCAACAGGTCTCGTTCTCAGAACTCTGAACTGGTATTTTTTTTTAGTTTCTGGAGTTAATGACTACAATGCAAATTACCCAGGTCTTTAGAATAAGCAAGCATGGCTGAAGAATTCCTCATTCATGTAGTGCTTCTAAGAAACCAATGTGATAGGGCTTATTGTTTGTTTTTAATAAGAAAGGAAGTTCAAGAATTCATCTTTTGTGATAATTAGATTGTGGTCTGATGATATGATTATATGTGAAATTTCTTGCTATCATGGCCAGTTCTTGGGTTTATGCAAATGAGCATGACTCCATTTTCTCCAGTGGAGCTACATTAATTTACAGCTGCTCAGGATCAGAGCCTACCTGTTTCTGACACCTAGGACATGAATTAATATGGCTGTATGGCATCAAGAGTCACTAGTCAAGCACAGGACATACCTAAATATTTCTCATTTGAGATATTCTGCTGCAGTAATGCACCTCCTCCTGGGCTCCCCCCTTCTCATTACTCTTATTGTTCATTCCATCTAAAGTCATTTTTTTCCTTCCATTTCTCTAGCTACATTTACATCTTGGCTCTCTTGATTTCATGATGGAAACAAAATTCAAGCTATTCACTATATTTTTTATTTTTTCCCCCAAGCCTTTAAAAACCTTTTGTCATAAAGCTATTGAAATTGCTCTCTCTCTCCCAGTACATTCATTTTCCTTTTGTTAATACTTGGAATCATTGCTCTTCTCACATTGCTTCTGAAGATATAAAGAACTTCATAATTGCTTCTAGAACTCCATAAAAGCAATAATACAACTACAACAATGCTAATACCACTATACAAACAATAAAGAACAATACTCCTGTCAAACACAAGGTGTATCATCCCTTCCTCTCATCCCTTTCCCTGCTCTCAAAAGACTCAGAAGTAGCCACACCTGGAAGCCTTCCAGCCACCAAGGCACATGACTTTGGATTCATGTGATAGGAACAAAAAAGTATGTGTTTGGAGACACTCACCCTTTCTACCTCCCGAGGTATAGCCTTCAGGCATTCTATGCAAATGAGCCCATGGTAATTAGGGTAGCATGAGCCAAATTCTGTATCCAGGACCCACACAGAAAGCAGATAATTAATCAAGGGGGGGAAAGGAAGAATATTTTTTAATATATTATTCAGATATAATTCATCCTGAGGAAATTATTAATGTGTATCTAATCCCCACTACTTAAGCATACATGTGGTTCTATTCTGTTGCTAATCATGGTATTTTGGGGTTTTTTTGGGAGGGGGTTATTTTTGCACAAATCAAAGGAAAAAGTAGCATACCCCTGGGTCACTCATAAATAGAAATGTATCATTATCCTTGAAATAATTATAATCTGGGGGGAAAATGTTGTAATTTTTTACCTTTTCCCCTTCAAAGTTCAAATTACGTTGCTATTGGGAGTTTAAGGCAAAGACAGGAGAATATAGCCACAACTAGTATATGAGTCCACCATATTTTTATTCTTTGGCTTCAAAGATAACCTACGAGCTCACAAAGAAAACAAAAAAAGGTTACTTTTGCAAACTGTCTTAAAAACACTCAACAATAATGACCCCAAACCACTGCAGCTCTCAGTTGTCTTACTGCTGTATTTGGGGGCTATTACTCTAGCTTGATAAATAAGGATAAATAAGAAATCTTTGTTCGGAGTCTTTTGATATCTTACCTTTGTGTAGTATATTTACTTCAACTGTGTGCTACGATCTCTTTCTGATTTCATTCTCATTTTTGGATACGTAGGAGGTTGGAATTTTTCTATCAGCAGTCAATCAAAAAGAGGCAAAGCATGCCTGCTTGTACTGAAGTGGCAAAATCACAATTGTCAAATAGAGATGGACTTTAATTTGCTCCCGTAAGTTGTGCTATCTGTTATTTTCCCACTGGAGAATCAAGTGTGCATCATTTTTCTCAGCTGCTTTATGAGAAAATTGTAGTTCATGAAAACCTGGGAGGTATTAACAGAAAAAGTATGCAATTTGACTTACAGTTCAAGTTATCTCTATTTTCCATTAACAGAGAGTGCTATGCTTTTAAATTAAAAATGGTCCAAAGCTACAAAATTCAAGGTTTGTATCAACATTTTGCTCAGTCTCATGTTCGAGGAAGAAGTTGCAAGTTAATCCCACCCTTAGGTTCAGGTCATTTTATACAGCTTCTGTTTGTGGACTCTAGCTCTTGAGGAGCCAGTGTCCACTTTCAGGAGTTAAATGCTCATCACTTGTTAAGATATGATTCAAAAGTCAGAATTAACAACTATTTTCTATAGCCTGTCCACCATCCTGGATGCTTGAACTATCTACCTGTCTGCTCAGTACACACATACAAACACATCCCTCAGCAGAATTACATGACAGCATTTGTTCTTGATGAGACACATACAAGCTTCCAAGGGGAAACAACTTTACAAGATGCAAACCCATGTTTTTCTGTATTTATCGTATGTATAAACCACCAAAACTATTAAAATGAGAATAGATTAAAAAAGAGGAATTTTAAGTAAAGGAATAATGCATATATTTGCTATTTTTTGAAAAGCCTTTCTCTAAAGAAAAAAAAAATTGCTGATTTTTGACAGATGCCACTGCTGCTGAGGGATCCAATAAGATGTTTTGTCTTGCATAATGAGTGCTAAAGATACTTTGCATTACACAAGGAATTAAGATGTATAATTGCATAATGGCTGCTAGGGATGCATACACATGGCATTACACAAGGAATTGAGATGCATATTCTTAATGGCAATGATGTCTAATGCCTGAGAGTGCCAGGCTAGACATTAGGTCCCCACTAAGAATAGGCTTAATTTAAAGCATTTGAATAGCCTCACTCAAATGGATCTCAAGTATAAGCGGATGTTTAAGCAAATTTTTTCATTAGGACTTTACTCCTAATGCACAGCACATTTATTTAATTCATATTTTCTAAGAGCTTGTATTAGAAATATATAAAGCCAAGCAGCTAAAATACATGATTATCTATATGAAGCCTTCCCAATACATAATATTTACACCTGAAAATTAATGAGTCAACCTACAGCAAGTCTTTGTAAATCTTGTTTTATTCATGCCTTCTCTACCGAATTTCTTTCTTAAACATGAAAATATTTTGACATATTGGCAGTGTTCTTGGTGTTCCTGTTGAGCCATCTCAGCCTACTAGAAGCTCTGCACTCAAAGGGTGTCCACATTTGTAGGAGTTTTCAAAGGAAACTAGTGCTATGCTTATCCCTTTCTTGACTTTGGTGTGAGTGCCTTCCCACTATACACAGCCGAGGTAGGATGGATGTGCATCTCAGCACTGAACTGTAGGCAATGGGAGAGCCATAAACACAGGGAAGCAGCACTTCTGTTAAGACCCCGTAAGGACAGTATCCTTGTCCGTCAGCCACACAAACTGTAAGGCTTAATAGAATGTGTGCTACCCTGAGATAACACATGCCTTGTGGGTGCTGAGGGGTGTGAGGCAGAGGCAAATGCTTTTAGTGACCTGCCAGTGTTATCTTGCAGCAACATACATACCTTAGGATATCCAACGAAATTATAAAATAGCCCCAAACTCAGAGAAAATTATTATTTTTTTAAATTTAACAACCAAACAAAAGAAATGAGGTGTGTAATAATTAAATGGCCAGTAAAGAGCAAATAGCTCATAAAATGTTTCATTTCTGGACTGCCGAGGAGAACAATAGACAGGGACACAGGTGAATGAAATAAAATGTCATGTACATTCTACATGCTATTCAAGCATAGCAATTTCCCCAAAAGGTCCTTTATTAAAACAAGAATGAAATAATGGAAGAGATAGTTTGGAAAGATTTTTTTCTTTTTTTTCATGCACCTTAATATTTCTCAAGACACTTCTATTTATAATTCTGATTGGCATTTGAAATGCTATAGTTACTCTACTGGATCATACCACAGCCTCACATAGACACAAATTTTGCAGCCTGAAATTTAATTAATATATCTATATCTATCTATACATCTGTAACTAGAATAATTCAGTGTTTCCAATTAAAAAAAATCAAGTTTTCTAGAAAATATGGAATCTTTTTCTAAAGGATTATTACAAACCAATAATCATCAATATTCATTTATCAAACAATAGAAAGCAATGTATTAATTTGCTTGGAAATCTTGCAACTGTACATGATGTTTTAGCAGGAATCAGGTTATATTCTGAATTTACAGTGTTTTGTCATTTTCACTTAAGGAAAAAAAAATCCAGTTCAGCTATATGGGATTAAATACTAAGAGATACTAAACCAGCAAATTCCAGTTCCCTCTTGCAGAAACCTTTCAATAATGACATTAGCAAAGTTTCTGAATTTTACTCTTTGAAAACAGAAAAAGCGTTCTAATTTTGCTGGACGATCAATTACAGATAAGATAGATGGGAAACTTGTCCAGACCATTGCAAAGAACAACCAGTACTTGTCCTCTTTGTCCTGTGAGTACATATTGGTCTTGTCTGGCATAACAGTCCAAATATTGATTGCAAATCAACTTTTAAAATATCTCGGCAGAAGACTTGTCTTAGTGTCCTCTTGAAGCAGTGGGTTCCACACTAGTGAAGTGCTTCACATTCAAGTGTGAGTTTCTCTGGTGGTTTTTTTTTTTCTGTGAGTAATTGTCATATAAAACCCATATGCAGGACTAAAATACAGCTTTGATACAAAAGCAGATGAATGAACGAATACCTCAAAATTCAAACAGCATATCATAAAGACTGTACATTGTAAGAATTTCCTAAGATGTTATTTTAGCTGTAAAGATTAAATCCACACCTGATATTTTCTCCCGTTATTTCACATGCTATTACTTATCTCATAAATGTGACCTAAATAAATATGACATATGCTGAGATGTACTATCCTGTTCAAGAGCAAGATCTTTGGAGATCTTTAATATCTTTTGCTGGACCAGCTGGTACAGGTAGAATATTGAGCAGGGCTGTTGGATATATACTGGCTTACTCAGTTCGATCCAAACCCAAGATCTTCTCCATTTTAAGAGTTCCCTGAAATAAAAGAAATTAAGGAAGCTTTTCTACGACCATTAGTAATCAAGAAGAAAGTTTTGCAGACATTTGTATAATAAGTTTGAGAGAGGATATGGATTTTCTGATGTTTAATCAGGCCTGAGGTTATAATGCAGCTTGGGACACTTTAAAATTCTCTTTTTCTCTTCTATCCCACTACCTATTAATGAAATTTGTGGAAATATATCTGATAACATACAATTAAAATTGGCCTCATAGATTACCAAGTTCCAGAAGAGGTGTGAAAGATCAGCAAAGACACAGAAACAGTGCTGTTCCATGAGACTAATTTCCATACAAAAACAGGATTAAAAAAAGTGAGCTCATCTCACACTGACAGGCAAAGTCTGCTGAGAAGGAAGGAATAGGAACATGGAACAGATAAACAGTGATGAAAACAGGGTAAGCTCTCACAGAGTAGAGAACAGAGTGACATGTCCCATTGTTAAATCTGCTCCTCTTTGTGCTCTACATATCATTTTCCTTCGTGCTCCTGTAAGTCTCTATCCCTTTTTCTGTTGTGTATTCTGAAAGGAAGAGAGATATCTTTTAAAGGCCCTCAATAGGTTTTTGGTAACCTATTTTATGTGATCATTACCCTTCATTATGTTTCCATCATCTGATTTTCACATTACTGAGCTTCATTTTTGGCTCTCTCTGACTGTGAAAAAAGAAATGCACCTATTCCCAGGTTAGCTTTTTGTATGCTAAACCCAAATACTTTCAACAGATTACTCTAAAGGTGTTATTTTCTTTTTTTTTTTTTCCCATTGAAAGAAAACTTCATATTTTCCAACATTTCAGTGTTTAACTGTTTGAAACTTGACATCATTTTGGTCGTTCTGCTTTGTTCCTTTGTTTCAAGAGCAATTACACCCAGAGGAGCAGGACACAATAGAAGTTACAGCATTTTTGATGCAATGTAAGTGGTGTCTTATGTAACAAGACCATCCCCTCCTAGGCTTTGCTTCACTTTGTTTACCCCAGTAATACAATCCAGCATCTGATTTGCTTTCAGCACTGCAGCTGTGTTTTAGCTGTGTTTTAGTCCAAAGGCTTTAGGGACTTTTCTATAAACAACTCCCAAATCTCTCTTATATCAAATAATCCCCATTCTGTCTGGGAAGGATTTTTTTTCTGTAACTGCTGATTAACAAGGTAGCTGAGTAGAAGTTGTTTCCTTTCAACCTTTCTACCAATTCATTCATGATAAGACCCCAACACAGTGCTTGCAACACTACTGCTATTTCCAAGAGAAAGAATTTTGATCTCATAAGCAAATGTGAGCTCATGAGCAAAACCTATCAAGAAAAAGCCAGAAGAAAGCTAAATATAGGCTCATTCTCATGCCATTATCAGCTAGTGGTAATGCATGAATCATCGATGTCTATTTAATACTATGAGAGCTCATAACTTATGTTGACCTTCCCCCAGAGATGACAAAACAATAACATTTTAAAGGTATTTGTTTTATGGTTTCTTGATTAATGAGGCTTTAAGCTGATTCACTACTACACTCACTGCAGCAGAGGGTATTGGCAAGTATACATGATGCAAGGGCAAACAGATTGACACATCAAACATAAGCCATTTACCACACACATAAAATGCATAGTAAATAAACATCTTGGGACAGAACTGTAGAATGATTTCCATATTACGTGCACAACAGAGGGTACAAACATGTACATTGTTTGTAGTTGGCTCTGTGGTCACAGCAGTGTCATGCTTCCGTTAAGAAAGTTCAGAATGGAGAAGAGGAAAGCTACATTTTGCCTTGTCATGGTTGCTGCCCTCTGGGTCCTGTGCTGCACTCCCAAGGGAGCAGGAATTTATTTACTTGCTCCTCCAGTGCGCATGGATGTGGGGCAAACTCTGGGAGTAGGGAGTGGGACAGGGAGTGAGAGCTGGCAACTAGGACATGAATATATGTGGTATTTGGTTTGGTATATTTTAAATAAAATCTCTCCGAGCATGGAAAATTCTTTCCTAATTTTTTTTTTTAATTAAGCATGCTTTTCTTTTTAAGAAAAAGTGGGCTGGTTCAGCTTTACAGCTTCTGGATAGTTGGAGGTTCTGCTATAATATACAGTAAGAATTCATTACTGTCCAGTTAGGGTAAATACTTGTAGGGTTCAAAAGATAAGTCAATTAGGACTCTTTCCTGTAATTACTATTTTATAATGATTAATCTTTACTGTGTTTGTCTTTCAGTCTCTTTATGTGAATCATCTTTAAGTAAATAAATGAATTATATTGAAACGAAGTCTAATCATGGGGGAGAGGTTTTCATATCATCTGAACAACATAAAGCCATTTATTAAACTGACTTAACCTCTAGGATTATGCAATCCATTTTGATTTGTATTTGGAGAGGGTTTTGTGAAGGGAACCCTGTGGCTTAAAGTAGAGCAGACACAGCTGAGATCCACCTGCGAAAAACTGAGTGTGAGATGCCCTGCAGCAGGTCTCACCCAGGGTCCAAAGCATGCCTTGTTCTGTCTCCCACATAAGCTTCCCCATTTCAGTGATGCATGTCTTCAGAGATCCAAAGACTTACTGATGAGAGAGAAGCATGAGAGGAAGTCCGGGCAAAAGAAAGGCTTCAGCCTCCTGACTGTGCAGACATCCTCAGCCCAACATTTATCAGTCTTTCAGAAGTGTAGCTGGGTTCCCAGTAAAGGACTGTAAAAAGGAAGTACCTTCAAATGCTTTTCTAGTCTCCTTTTTCTATACAAAGGAACAGTGTTGGTGTGTACTTCAGGCTACTTCAGATAGTATCTACTTAAGATCCAATAAAGGATGTGGGTGCACAGAAGTTAAATACTGCAGTATTTAATGCCCTAGAATGAAATACAGACCCTTGTACAGCACAGGTACAGCAATATGATGTAGGTGTTTAAGAGCAGCACAGAGAGGCCTACACAGAAACAAATAGGTGTTATTTTGCAGGCAGACACAACACAGAGAAAAAAACCCCAACAGACAGCCAGTTTTTGTAGTATGAGTGTGGTGTGACGAGAGCTCCTTGGCGATGCTTGCCAGGAGCTGCTGTTTGTCACACCCTGCCAGGAGTCTGCAGCAAGGTGGAAGAGTTTGCAAATGACAGTGCATTGTTTAGAGGCAGAGATGAAAGCTGATTGTAAGGACATGTAGGAGAACCTTATAAGATTGGGTGATAAAGCGGTGAGTTAAATTCATCGTATGTTTTTGTGGCTATGTACTCTGATTCAGTACCAGATTTAGGAGGTATCAAACTAAAATAGTAGGAGTGAAATTCAAAGCAGCTGCCTGGAAGGAAGTGGTTCCTCATGCCATGCACAATATGTTTGTGGACCTTTGTGCCAAAGGATGCTACACAAGCTGAAAATCTCCACCTTTCCAAGAGAACCTGGTTAAATGCACAGCAGACAAATCCAAAGGAAATAATTACAGACAAATGTGTCTCGGGAAGTAGCCTTAGCTAACTGGAGCCTGAGAAATGTGAAAGTATCACACTTGCTTCTTCTTATCCTACTCTGTACTAGGGACCTGCCTACAGCCACTTCTGGTGACACCAGAGCTGGCACAGCATGGCCATTGTGCCTCTGCCCAGGTGCAGAGTCCAGGTGTGTGCCAGTGCTTGGCCTGGGACAGGGGTGCTGCGGGGCCAGGTGGGACTGAGTGAGGATGAACTGTCCAGGGCGGCACAGGCAGGAGCACAGTAACACTGGCTGCCAGTCACTGTCACACAGATTTAGAATTGGGAATTATTGTGGTACTGGTACCATGGCAGTGCTGCTGGCATTGGTACCACCCACAGCTGCTGCCAACAAGCTCTGGCAGTAGGAACTTGTTGGGCAGTAGAGCCAAAAAGGAGCTCCTATGACAGCTATACCAGCTGACTGCAGGAGCTACAGTGAGCTGATCCACCCGTAATGGGTTGAGGGTTGTGTCAATGCCAGAAGTAACTCAAAATGAGAAAGCATGCCTCACTCCTTTACAGCTTCATTTGCACTAAACTGCATTTTCTGTGATGCCCCTGCTGGAGGAGCAGCTCAGAAACTCATTCTTCATATATGAGATGCTGACTACATAAAAATAGATCTGGCACTACATTAAGCAATGAAGCTTCCTATATAAGGAAGGAGAATTTAAAATAAAATTTAAAATGCAGGGCTTCAAAACCAATTCTTCTCTCCAGTCTGTTATAAATTATATAGCCTTCAGTATAAGCTTAAAGAAACAGAAATTATTGACAGCAGGTAACCTCTTTTTTCATTACTGGGGCCCTTCCAGTTCCTTCAGATCAATAACGTTCCTATGTATCTTTATAAATTTGAGTACCAGAAGTTGAGCCCATCTTGCTTTTCTGCTGAAAAGTAGAAGCAAAAAATATTTTAATGGATATTTCATACCGGGAGATTAAATTCTCTGTTAGTTATACCATGAAAAAAAGGCAAGAGAGAATGCTGCATAACTTGGGACATTTTTTACCCTTGAACTTCTTCATATCACAGTTATTTTTGTAATTTCTTTTTACATTGCCTTTTGCAATCCTGAGTGTTTTTTAATGTGAACGGACTAGGTTAAAAGGTGCCTATATTTCATAACCTATTAAAAAAAACCACCCTTCTTTACTTTATAAAACTGACATTGCTTTTACATTTTTCAATTTTCTTTTAGAAACAGCTGGGGTAATTAGATGAGGCAATCCACATCTACTCTCCTATCCAGTAAGTCTCAAACCAAAATTTAATTCAAGATCTTTTATACTAACATTGAACTTTTCCTTCAGTATTGTAAGGACTAATGTGGAAGTTAAAGCAAACAGATTGTTCACTGATCAATGGGTATTTTAAAAGAACAAAAGCACAAGGGAAAACGTATATTGATTTTAAGGTATTTCACAGATTGATTTTACATTTATAATCTGAGGAAATTTAATCTGATAATTTTCTTTTAAAATTACGTTATACTTTATATTAGTATTTTCTATCTAGATACTTCTCAAATGGAGGGAACCAGGCTAGTTACGTATGTATGTATGCCCTCAACTTTTTAAGGATTTTGCAGAAGTTTTGTCACAGTGGATAGAATTAGAAAAAGCCTATTTCCCAAGCTAGCTAACACTTGTATACATTATTAACTATAAATATAGGTAAATATACACCAGCTGAATTTTTGACTACTCAGATAGCCAAGTAAAAATGCAAGTTGCTAATGAATAATTTACAACTTGATTACTTTTTAGATGATGACAGGAAAACAAATGCAGTCCTTTGGTGTCCTTTTACTAGGAACATCAGAAAAACCCAGCATGTCTTTCCAAAGACAATAGAGGAGTTTTTGACCAGGTGCTGAAACAGTCAGCATACACAGATTTGCAACTAAATTTAGTTTACTAGCAGGGATTCTTTTATATGTGGCAGCCATTCTGACTTCTACATCTATTTTCGGAGCTCAATGTTTCCTTCTGCAAGTTACATATCCATGGAATTATTGTTGTTATTGCTTATTATTATTACTATTATTAATTCTGTGGAAATTATAGTGCTATAACATCAGTTGTTGAACTAGTACTTTCATCATAATCTCCAGGGTAGCTAAGAGTAGCCTGTAACACTCATATCATTGCTATCTGAGAAGTGGAAACTGAAGAAACATTGACTTCTGATTCTGGTTCTACTTTTAGCTGCTATCTCTGGCAAGTCACAACTCCCAGATCTTATCCCTTGCACTTTTGAATGACTCTGGGAAGTACTTCAGAAACTTCTGAAATGTGCAAACTGAAATCCCTCATGTGGTCTGTCAGAGGATAGATGCCTTTAACTTCTACCCATGGCACTGGCTTTCAGTCTCCCTTTTCCAGGAATTCCTACCACTCTGCCTATAAGAATTTGAAAATTCCGGTGAAGGACCCATAAACTGAAGCACTCCTGATGCGTGAGAGATGGAGTTGAGCCCTGCAGATTTTGGGAAGCTCATGTGAGCATCTGCACTCTGCTGAGAGCAGAGAGAGCAGAACCTCCCTCAGCTCGGTCACACTGGGGCTGCCTGAGGCACCTCCTGCTTGAGGTGACACGGAGGGGGCAATCACTTACCAGCTTTTATAAGGAACTTGTCACTAGCAACAACATGGAGCCAACTGTAACCAAGGAAACTGCTGTGAAATAACCACAGAGCAACGGAACACAACTGCTGCACATCAGCACAGACATCAGCATCTAGAAATTGTCCTTTAAGCTACCAAAAAACCCAGGGTTTCTCATTAATGAGCTTTAAAAGGGACTGTCTAAGAGCTAGGAGCTTGGCCTATGGCTGCTCAGCAAGAGCAGGAGCTCTTGTAGCAGAAATCAGCGGCTTTGCTGTCTTCCAAAAGTGGGGCTCCGGTGCAAACATGACTGCAGATCTAATTCAGGGCCTTGGACATATTTTCATCTTACCTGTGAGGTTTACAAGCAGTTTTTCAAAATTTCTATTACAAGGTATGCATTCCATAAAACCCTAGAAAAAGCCCTTGACCCAGAAAGAACATGTTAAACAAAAGAGCTGAGCAAAGCTCAGCAAAGAGCTGAGAATGGGACATGCAGGGGCAAAGCAAAGAGAAAGAATTGGACATGCAGGCTGCATGCAAAGGAAACGTCTGTAATACAGTTTGTACACCTTTAAGCAAATTTCCTTCCATTCAGGCAGCTGGGGTGTGGTTTTGTTTGTTGGTTTTTTTTTTTTTTGTTTTTTTTTTGTTGTTTGCTTTGTTTTGTTTTCCCTAATGCAATTAGTTCTGAATTTCAAAGCTCTAGGATGTTCCCTAGGAGCACACCATCCACCCCCCCCCCCCCAGTTTCAGACTCCCCCACCTGCTACTCATCTCAGTAGTCCTGTTAAACTTAACAGAATCTTAAAAAAATTCCAAAGTGCTTCCTAGCACTAAGAAGGACTCAGTCCCTTTTGGATAGAAATATCCCAATGCCCAAGATCACCTGTAAATTCTTCAATGTCATCAAGCAATTCTGAACTTATATACCTTTGCCACATGCAACCTCTATTCCACAGTTAATTTGACTTCTATATTTTCTAACCATCAAAATCCTTTTGTAAGCATTCAAAGTTCTGGCAACTTATGAATGTGATTATTTCTTCTATTCAATCATCAGGAGCATATTCTATGATTGCCTATCACACAATGGTAGAGTAGAAAACCACAATCCATATTTTCATTTGAAAGGCCACTCCTTTTACATTTTTCTTAGTCTCTTTCCCTTTCCTCCCAAAGTGCAAAATACCAGTGTCCTGTGTACATATGTATTTGAAATTTATAAAACACAGAAATTTTGAGTTACAATGACTGCAACCAGAAAATCAGACTTTGAATATTTCTTACAACCCAGCGAAGCATAGGCTTTGATAAGACTCTCAGCAAAAGCAAGAGAAATTGAGCAAAGTTTGGATCTAGTTTTAAACTTCTGCCCACTGATTTTAATACTTAGTAATACTATAAACTGTGAAATTTCACTTCAAAGACCCATCTTTATGCTGAATATTGTTAGAAACACAAAGTATATGAAAATGGCACATTAACATTATCAGGAATACAAGGCTCTGGCACACATCGTGCATTATTTACTGCAGTTGCTGAACTTTTTGAACTGTGGTAGGAAAACAGATCAAACAACAGGCAAAAGGCGTTGGATTTTTAAGACTATTTTCTTAAACTACTTCTATACTGTAATACAAGAGAACAGGGAATTGTTTGAATAAGGATTTTATTTATATATATAGCATACTGGTTTATTTTTTTCAGATGAAGTTCAGGGCTGGTTATTTATGAAAGGCAAATTATTCCCTCAATCAACAGAGGATGGTCTCTGTAGATCAGAATATCAACAGAGAACTGTGGTAAAATTCTTTAGTTGTCAAAGACTACATTATACATGGGCTGTAAATGAATGGATTTCAGTTCTAAATTCAGACACTCTTTCCATTCACTGAAAACGAAACTTATTCTAAAAAGAAGGAATACTGAGTATTCACTCTCTTTCTAAAATTATCTGACAGCTTCACTGGTTAATGACATACAGCCTGTCATTCCTCCAAAAACCTGTGAAAACCACAGCTGCTGTGTCACTAATGCACCATTCTCATAATTAATAAAACC
The DNA here is from genome assembly GCF_031753505.1 of Anomalospiza imberbis. Classification (NCBI taxonomy): domain Eukaryota; kingdom Metazoa; phylum Chordata; class Aves; order Passeriformes; family Viduidae; genus Anomalospiza; species Anomalospiza imberbis. Next base: position 77,547,258 of record NC_089683.1, on the reverse strand, counting down.
ATAGGCATGGACCAGGCTTTATCAGAAACAATATCAGCATACTGAAGGCCTTGTGTCCTGCTCACTTATGATACACTGCCAGTGACCATGACTAAGAAGATAAGTGCACATAATAACGATGCCTGTGCAGCTGAGTCAAGGCTGTATATGCTAATATGACATTTTCTTAACTTTGACTTCCAAGCTCTTCATCCATAATATTTTTGTAACAGATTTTGAAAAGGAACTTATTTATTTTTGGAAAAGCTAATGTCCTTTCCACGTCGTGGTTATGATTACTTACTCTTCTGAAGCTATACAATGTCAAGAGAGCTTAGCTGTAAGTGTTGATGATCACAGATAAAATAATATGTAGAAATAATCTCTAAAATTAATTTTCTTTTGTGTACAAAGAAAATGGTTGTCTTGCTTAGTTTATCAAGCTGTATTTGTGACTAGAAGTACCTCATTGATTCAACACTCTATTGCCTCTATTCAGAGCCATGTACCAGCTACATTTGTCATGAGTGTTTTTCAACTATAGTTTGATCAAAGGCTTTTAAGAAATTCAGTACAAATGTGGTTCCTCTCCAAATGCCCATGTCTTTCCACTGTTGTAGCCAGATACAAAACAAATGTTTCCCATTGGTTCAAATGAAGGAAAGAAGAATGCACATTGATACTTCCTGCTTTGCTTTGTAAAATTTGTACATCTTTTACAATGGATACTTCAGACTGCTCACAATTTAGATGCCAGCCACAAGCCATGCAGGGAACATCCTCATCTTCCAATGCTCTAAATGTGGGTCAGCATTCATAGGAAAATTCTATTCTATTGAATGTCAGATTATGTGAAATGCAGATTGAAGAATAAATAATAGCAGCTTATCTGAATGAAAAGGAAGAGATTCTCTTTCATGACACTCATTTCTATTTCTGCTTATCAGTTTATGTCTCTGTTCTGAGCAATGAATTTGTCCACATGCTGGACTGATTCTGAAGCACTTCTTAAGCCTGGCAGGGACATACCAAGGTGACCCTGTCTAGACAGGGCTGTTGGGCAGCAAGAAGCTGCTGTCTTCCCACAAGATTTGGTCAAACTGCCTTACAAGACATTTAATAAGGGTGAAAGCAGATGACAAGAGCTTTTCCTTTAGCCTCTGGCTTTTCTTGGCCTAGAGCAGCCCTTGAATTTACAAGGGCACCAGCTGCTAGAAAGGCTTAAAGAGAGGCAGAGCAGAATAAAGAATCTCCCCAGAAGGTGAATGCAGCCCTGGGCACGCTGGGGAACAGACATGTTGCTGAGCATATGTCTAGGTCACAAATTTGAAATACCAGGATTTCAGTTTCCCCTGGGGAAACTCTAGACACAGAGGGAAAAATCTCCAACTGAACTACCAGGCCCTTCTCTCTCCCTACCACCCCAAAAAATAAACAAAACAATGCTTCCCCTGCCAAGGGCAAGAGGAAAAAAAAAGAAAAATTAAGGAGATGACGTTTGTCCCTAGCCACTTAACAGAGACAGTATAGTCCTGCCCCCACATGTTGTAGGTTGGGTTGGTTTAGTTAGGGAATTTAATAAATGTTAGTTAGGTTAATTCTCTGTACCCCTATTTTCCCTTACAATGATCTGCTCCAAGCTGTCTACCACGGGAGCTCTTACATGTCAATCTTGTAGCCACTCCCTGATTCTTCTTGAAAGTTCTATGTCAATCACCCCACCTTTGCATTCCTATTTGTCCCAGAACCCTGTACCCACCTCTGTTATGTTCCCATATGTTGTTATGTTCTATGTCACTCCCCTGTTGTCTGTCCCTATTGGGTGAGGGGGTTTTCCACCCCTGTCCGCCTGCCCCCTATTTAACCTAATGCAAGTCTTTGTTTGGGGCCATTTTGTCTTGCACCGCGCTGGGAACGGCTGTTCCGACCACCTCTGCGACCACGCAGGAAATAAAAGTTCTCAGCCTCGCTGGCAAAGTGTGCCTCTCTCGTCCCTTTGTTTCCTCTCAGCTGAAGCTACCAAAGCTGCTTACGTCGGAGCGCTCAGCACTAGCAGGGAGGCAAACGCCATCGCCCTGGAGCGCCCGTCCACGTGGCAGCCACGGTCTGTGCAAGGGCAGCTCTGGCTGGGCTTTCCAGCTGCTTGAGGCTGTAGCAGGTAAAAGCCGCACCCACACCCAAATAAAGGCAAAGTCCAGGTATGTTTCAATGGCAAAACTTATTTTAAGAATGGCCTAATTCAAAGTCCTTCAGATTTGTAGCACAGGAAAACCCAACTCCAAGTATGACTAAAATAAAGAATTTAGCTCTGAAAAGGTTGTGTTGGCTCACAGGGTGTCTGCCAAAGGAGTGTGCAATCTGTGTGTCTCTTTTTATACTCTTGACACCAGAGGAGAATGGAATGAGGGAAATTACATCTGAAATAGCAAATGTAGGGGTTTTGAGTCACCACCCAGAAGCATATTTTTGTAGATGAAAACTGCAATCGTTTTGACAAGCAAAGTGTAGTTGGGTGTTCTTTGTATAATTTGACTTATCTGGGTTTTCTTTTTATAGATCCCTTCCCTGCCCACAATGGCAATTTCCTGTTTACTGCCTTTTCCAAGTACCACATTCATTTGTTTGCATTTGTAATTAAGACATTAAAAATTACAGCAGTGTTCAGTCATAAAAGCTGAATACTGTTACATGCTTTACTAGTAGAATTGTTTTGCTCTTACAGACAATGGAGGAGAAGAGAGAGAAGGTAAAAATATGTATTTGTTACATCACAGCAAGTACGTTCTCCAGAATGAAAACGACTATGAATTTCTCAATTCTGACTTTTCTATTAGAGGTCAATTCTATTTACAAGGGAATGGGAATTGTTTTTTGTGACTCCTTATTGCTAACAAATTTAATGTGTTCTGCAAATATTTCTGTGAAGTATGACATGCAATATATCTCTGTGAACATTAGCACAAATAAAACTTGATAGAATGATATGTTTGCAATGGGAAGTGAGCAAGTCCAACCATACTTAAGATTAAACCATATTTATTTTTAAATTGAGTTACTATTCTAGAGAAAAAGCATGGTATAACATTACACCTCCAAAAAAACCATCACCACTACCAAAAAAAAAAAAAAAAACACCCACAAAAAAAACCCACAAAAAAAAAAACCAAACCAAAAAACCCCATGTCTTCCAAATTCAGCAATAATTAACTAACTCAAATGTGGAATATTTTCAATATTTTTAATGCTCTTATATCTCAGCATTCATTCAGAGAAAATAAGATAGAAGAGAGAGACTGTACCTGCACTGCTTTGCTAAGCTCAGTATATTGAATCTAATACTACTAGTTATGTAAATTCAATATTTGTATCATAATTTGTGAAAACATTTGATTCACTAATTGTGCAAATTTAATAACTGGGTTTTTGAAAAGCTATAGTGTGCACAAGGTCTTCCAGTCTTAGTACAATTCAGTTTTGTTTGGCTTCAGTTTTCATACACTGGTTCTTGTTAAACTCTTACATTATTAGTTTTAAAATCCTCTGATGGATTAAAAAATCCATTAGTACAGTCCCCAGGAAGAGGATCAGTCATCTCTCAGTATCTTCTGCTTACTTAAATGAATCAAGCAGCCTCAATTTTAAGGCATTTTTTCCAGTTCTAAAATAAATTCTAGCTATCAGATCCTCCTCAAATTTTCAGCTGTTTCCAGTCAACAGTTCCCTTAGGTATTCTCACATCCAAGATTCACCTGTTTTTGTTGCATCATTCTGGGAGTGCATGGGTGGTTGAATGTCCCTTACAACCCAGAGATCCATGTCAAGGTCACCTCTTTCTTAAATGTAATATATTTGGGAGGTAATTGTACAGCTGTGCAGATATATTAAAGTACATTTGGTTTGTGATCTCAGTGGCTGAGAATGAGTGCATCTGTGTCTACAGTTCCTATCAGTCTTTGTGCCATCCACCAGTTCCCTGATGGGTCATTTCCATTTATCTCCAGATCACTGATTAAAATGTGGCTTTGGACCAATGCCTATGAAAGTCCAATGAAATCACTCCCATCCAGGATAATTTCTCATTGGCAACAGATTTTTGACATCTGTTCAGTACATTAGAATGTCATAAGTCACAAAGTCAGACCCTTTGCAATAAATCATAATGTAGCGTTTCTATCCAATTACATTCATCAACCAAATCTGCCATGACGTCTGAGATTTAAATCAAGTTTGTTGACAAGAGTTTCTCTTTAGAAAGTCATGATGTCTGAAATGGATTACTTTGTTGTCTTTTGAGTCTTTATTAATTTAATTTCATTGGCACTTTCTTGTTTTTGTCAGGAATATGTGTCAGCCTAACCGGCACTTGGGACATCCTTCTTGACATTTTTAATAGGGAAAAGACACTATATATTGCAACAACAGCTGGCACTTCATCACTGCTATTATTTCATTTTACCAGTCCAAGATTAACTAGAAAGAGCACCAACAGACTTTAGATCTCCTTATCTAGGACTTCTGAACATGTATTATACAAGCTACCTGTTTAGAAATATTAATGCCAAGTACAAGTTTATGCAGTCCTTCCAAATTAGTAAAAGACTGGAAAGTCTTTGTGTGAAATAAAATGCCTTATGATACTTTTGTCCAAATACAGAGCTAAAATATTTATGGTGCACTATTGATAATTTTCCTGACTAAAGCTAAAGATGTGAATGCCAAAGTGAGGTTTTGCTAATATTGGCTGTACTTATCTCGGTTATTCTTATATTTTAAACTTTTCATATCTTTAGAAACCATGCATTTTTTTAGCTCAATTTCTAATTTCTTTTATTGATTTTCTATTCTTGACAAATTCTACTTGATATTAACAATAACCTATTTTTTCTTCATCCTATTTGTCACATACAGCTCTCTAGCTCTTTTTAATGTCTACTTTAGATAAACTGTAAGCCAAAGCTGCCTTTACACTACTATGGTCAGTAAAGACTCATGTTTCTTAAATAATGGATCATTACTATCTATTAATCCATTTTTAAGAGTTCATTTTACATTTAAAAATAGTTTATGTAATATTTATATTTATATTTGAAAACATGCAACACCTGTACTCCAAATTTAGCAATCATATTTTGTGAAAATATTCCTTCTTCATTGTGCTCTAGTGAACACATTATATATTCTGTACCATTTAATATTTATGTAAGCAGTCATGCTTGCAAAACCTACAGAATAAAGTGCTTTAGAAGGCAGAAACAACCCTGATGGATTTGGCCTGTGCATTTCAATATTATGATTACATTATCACTGCCTGCTGAAATTTTGAAAATATTAATAAAGTGGTTTCCTTACTAAAATCTCTAACAATTCAATAAAATGGTTTTCTTCTGTAACTATCTAATTCAGCCTTTTTGTAACTTCCATGAAGAATTTAAGCTCTATACCAGTTATTGTCAGGACAACAGGCTGAGAAATTTAGTTAATACCTTATTCCCAGTTAAGGAAAATATGTGGAATTTATTAAGAATGCTGAGAAGTTAAAGTTGCTTATTATAGCTCCTGAGATACAGTTTAATCTATATCTCTATGCATAAAACAATTTATAAAGGAATTTATCTCTATCTTCACTGGAGATTGTCAGGGTTTGAGATAGACCTGGATCTGGATTGCGAACTGAGAATACTGTAACACTGAGTTTGGCCTTCCTGAGATTAGACAGAGCACACACATCAATTGGTACCTCCAGAACCGAGTTTAAAGCTAATGCTTATAATAGGGAAATGTGGCTGCCCTTACTGCTCTGTGCTAAACCCTGTCCTCTGGTGAAGAGAAAAAGTGCAGCTGCACATTTCCTTCTTGATACAGTGTTTCTTACATGGCTAGCAAATAATGAATTCTGGTAAAAGGCTTCAATTAATTCTATGGATGACAATAGGGCTGGATATTGAAGCATTTCCCTATTTCTGCAGATAGCTGATGGTCTTCAGTAGAATTTTTTTCCTCATTGATCCTCTTACTGGCTGTCTGTGACCACACAGAAATCAATGAGACGGGATTGCAACTGCTCACCAAATCCTTGCAGGTCCTTGGTGACTAAGTGCCATTTTTCAAAACTCTCCTTGAACAGACTACAAAGAACTACACAATAGTGTAACTGTAGCTTCTGAAGCTTTTTGAACTCAGTCTGGATGAAGTACAGGGATCAGTAAGGAGCAGTCTGCACTGGCAGAAGGGTGAACTGGATGGCATTTCCCAGCTCTGTCATTTCAGAGCCTCAGAAACTTATAAAAACAATCAGTGCTTAAAAAAATCAGTCACTGAGAGTTAGATCTCACGAGTGCTTATGCATACCTAACAGGACTCATCTACCAAGAAATGAAAAACTTCTTGATTTTATAAGGCATTTTGATGTGCAGCGTTTATAGTCATGCTTATCCATGACCAAAAGCCATCTATCTCAGAATCAGTGCAGCTTCAGAACAATTTTGCTTACATTTTGCTGCTCGAGGTATCAGTACAGTGAGAGATGCTTCATGACAGCATATTTCAATAAAGTGTCAAAACTGTTGGTCTGTGATGGGACAGCACACTATGAAATTAACTGTTAATTATTAAAAGAAGAAATGCTTGCCATGGTTCTACCACAGTCCCATGCATGAGGGAAGGTACTGAGAATGGCAGTGCATTGCTGAACTTCATTAACCTATCCCATTTCTTAATCCAGACTGAAGCAAGCAGGTGGCTATTGCTTTCTACCATCTAGGCTAATTTGAACAGCTAGCAATTTGTGCAGCTCTCTGTCACAGCTCTTTAGAGATGGAATGTGATCCAGCAACTCAGGTTTCCCACTCCCATTGTTATGCAAGGCCTACACAGCAAGCACAGAGAATCAAGCAGGGCAGGTTATTTCTCTTTTAATCAATTAGAATGGCATATAGGACAGACAATAATCTTCCAGCACACTGTGTGTAAAGGAAATTAAAGCTTTCTGAAGGATGAAAAACATATACACTTAGCATCTGATTTTCAAGGATTATAATTATTCACAGCTATATGCAAGTGAGATAAAAAGGAATCTTCCTTTAGTTTTAACAGGATTTAAAGGTGAAAACAAACTGATCTGCTTGGAACTGTAAAATACGACTGAAATCAATGACAATTTGACTGGTAGCAAACAGATGAAAACAAAAGAAGGAGAATCAAAAGAAGATTTTGCTTGTTGTTTCAGTTTTGAACCAATTTAAACTACATGGAAGGTCCCCAGAATAAGTTTCACAAGCCAACTACTTTCGCATGTGGAATCTGAGTTTAAAAATTCTCGATTTTGAGCTCTGTTTGGATGAGATCCTATCTCAAATTAAACTAAAACCACAAGCTTTTGTCACTTTTTGAGAGAAAGCAATAAAAGCCCTTAAAGGTTCTGACTTGTGCACCTTGGGAAAAAACAATCTTACACAGCCACTGTTCCCACACTAATGCAACTAGGGTTTCACGAACTATCCATTTGTTCTCTAGGAAGAAAACAAAATTTTTAAAGCATAGGACAGATTAAGGCTTGAACTTGCAGGTACTTAACTATTGGATTTTTCCTATGAAGCTATTTAAATTTAACATCTTATTAATTCTCTGAGACATCAAGTGACAGCTAGAAAGTCTGTGATGCATCAGAAGCAGTGGCACAGCATGGAAAGAGTCAAGAGCACTGATGTCCTTGCCAGTAGGAGAATCCTTAATCTACAGACACCTTTCAAAGTCTGGTTCAGTTTGATGTCCTCAACCAAGAAAAGATGTCCCCAAAATTGAAATCTCATTTTATTAAATTCACAGTTTTCAGAGTTCACTGCCGTGCTAGAATTTTCTTAAGACATTTGAAGACTTGTCAGATCTTCAAATGATCAACAGATCAACAGCCTTGTTGTACTGTCCTATATACCAAGATGACCATCCTAAATCTGATACTATAAGCAAGCTTCTGCTTACATTTGTAATCACAATGAATGTGCAAATTTTTACTTCCAAATGTCCCTTAAAGGTGATCAGTATTGCTTCAGAGATGTAAGGTGTTAGAAATAACTTTGGGAGGAGATACTATAGTACAAAAATTGGCAAATATTTTTTAGGTATCACTAAAGTAATTAAAATGCCCTAAACATGAGTTGAAGCCAAGGATGTCTTCCAGTTATTCTCAAAACTGTGTTTTCCCCAGTTTTCTCTTCAGCATCATTTTTGTTTTCTTTCCTAGTAAAAGGCACAGATAATGGCTTTGCATTTTTCTCAGTTTCCAAAGCCACTTAAGAATAATTTTTACAAAATAACAGAGCACTAGTTTCATGTCCCTCCCTCTATTTTGGCCTTCATTAGTTGTAAGGCAAAGTTATCATGTTCCTCTTAGCCTAGTCCAGAATTTTGTTTGGGGAGATAAGAATTGTGAATTAAACACTGTTTTAATAATGTTTGTCTTAGCTGTAACAGGGTTTAATGAAGACCTCTTTGTGGTTTAAAGCGATTTATTTGTATGCCTTACAGAGAGGACCTTTCTTTGAGAGTTGCTCCTAATGAGAACAAAGGGAAGGAGAAAAAGTTGAAATGGCTCAGTGAAGCTGCTTAATACACTAGGAATTAGAAGTCATCCAACATTTGTAAGAATAATGTCATCCATTCAAATGTTTTATTTTTGTGCTCTATTATGTACATGCTCCCACATGGTCAAGCTATTTGATCATTGTTTCTTAATTGTAGTAAAAATTGGATGAGCACTAAAGAATTCTAGCATAAACACTAACCTGAGCTATTTATTTACCTTTTTCTATTAAAATGAATCTACATCTGCAAGCTGTTTGTTTATTTTTTTCCTAGCAAAATGGATCCACATCTGCCACTTCTTCCACAGGAATGTCAATTTGCAGGCTGACAGATTTGCTGATGACACCATTCTGCTGAACAGGAACAGATAACAAAAGATGTCCTGCCCAAACATGTAAAAGTTTATCACCACTATGTGTCATTTTGCAGGTTTGTATACATTGGACTTCGGTGATTTTCATTTGGCAGACACAGTAATCTTTGAATTTTATAAGGCTACAAAAATAGCTGCAATGTTTATATAAAATTTACCTACCTAAACTATTGATTAACTGAAATCTCAAAAGTTCTTGAAGAATTTTTGAGATCTTTTCTCTGTACAGCACTTCTAAATGAAGGTGACAAACAAATTAACTCTCAGTTGAGTTTGGGATTTTTGATAGTAGATTTCTAGTTTCATAGAGGCTTTACAGGTCCCAACAAGTAGCAAAACTCATCCATCATTCTAAAGGGTTACTGCTGGAAGCTCCCAATTCCTCTCTTTCAAATTCAATGTCTTGACATGGGCTAAAACCATGAGTAATGCCTTGCAATCATTGCAGTCTTGCATGGTTGAATCAGGCAGCACTTCCTAAGTGTCCTGAACTTTGGTCCTAGCATGATAGTGAATGGACTTCTCCTTCTGTCTCCTTTTAAATCAAATACATTATAAGCAACTAAGACTTTCTCAAAGCAACCTATTGTTTTCTTCCCTAATAGTGCACTAAGTTCTTAGCATCTGACAAGTCAAGAATGCCAAAAACATAAAAGCCTGACACTTCCCCAGCATATCTCAGAAAAGCAGACAGAAAATATAGCTGGAGGGTTTGAGTGGAGTAGACATACCCTGTGTGACTCTGTCTGACTTTAATATTGAGCAGATGGAGCTCTATATCACTAGCTGTTTCTATTCAGCATTGATTCTGAAAGTGTATGCTTCTTACTCTAGGATTTAAGTTTTAATTTGCTGTAGTTTTTTAAGTGTGTTGAACTATAACTTCATTAGGTTGTTTACAGGTATTTTTCTATAGGTCTGTCTTTTAATTTCCAACAGTTATTTTTCTAGCCACAACCTCAGCATGCACTATAATAATTAGTATTATTAGTAACAGCAACGGCAACAACAACATTAATAATAATAAAAAAAAATCTCTGAAGATGCACTGAAACACTCACCTCTGTTTCTATGATGAAAAAACACCATGAAATTGCTGTTCATGCTATATTCAGTCATCAAAGCCTCCTACCACAAATAGAATCCTTAAAAGGTGACAAACAGAAAAAAAGCCATTCTGTGGGTCTGGAATTTTCTCTACATAATTTAAAGAGATCTCTTCCAAAATTTAAGGCTCTTGCTTCCTCCAAACCTGGTTTAAGACAGCCAATCTTGCAGAGCTAAAGGAGGCATCAGGTTTTCCATAAAAGTGTGTTCCATGTCCCCAAAGATTAGTGATGGAAAAATGTTCTTCATGCCTGACACTGCATATTATGACATGCGAAAGGCTACTCCTGCTAATATTGACCTGTAATCTAATAACAAAAATGTAAAAAAGTGATCTACCTCTGATCCACATGGCCACACATCTGTGGACATCTGAGTTCTCAGATTATTGCAACATTTACATATTTTGCCTTGAAAAATGTCAGAATATTTCCATTCAGAAATATTTGTTTTATCTGCACTGACATATGTCTAATTATTGCATCGTAGGAATATAAAAACCATGTTTCACTCCAAACTGTGTGAAAGCAACAATAAAGTTGGACTATTCCAAAAGGTTAAAAAAAATAAAATTAATACAAATGATTCTTCCAAGGCACAATGCTGAAAAATATACTCCCTCATTTTAGTCATATTGCTCCAAACATTCTTTTAAACATACAGATCTCTTTTTAATATTTGATACCTTATCCCAGAGATAATTATTTAGCTATTCAGATTGGTTTTCTGATGGACTTAAAGCGACACCTTACTAGTAAGAAAAATAAATACAAGAGTGATTTTTCTTTGACTGTTTTATCAGGCTCTTTTCCATGCTAGGGAGACCTTAAAAAATCTAGTCTAGACTAGTCCATTACTGCTAAAATGATTTTCTTTCTTGATCTTCACCAATTGTATGCAGAACAACTAAGAAGTCATTGTTAAGTCCCCAGGTGGGTAATGAACTGAGCTCCTCATTTCTTCCCACCAGAATCAACCTTCCTGACTCTACTGTTTTTCTGAGGTACATTGGGTGACAAAAGGATATTAGCATTCTCATAGTCTTCTTTCTTAAAGGTAATATGTGTTCTCATCCACCAAAGAACTTTTCTCCTAATAGGCTGATGGAAATGGTTTCAGTAGAACTCTTGTATGTTAAAAGACCAACTCATGAAGTCACTCTCTGTGTTTTCTTACTAAAAATTGAATGGGTATGTGAACACTGCAAGTGCTACTAGCAGGAGTTGCAGCTTACCCTAAAGATACCACCTTGTTAATTTAAAAACTGTGTGCCTTATAGTTTCAAAACCTTATCTATAAATTCCTACATATGCTGAGCTGAAACCTGTAAAGAGGAGCAAGAATTTCCTAAGCAACAAAACATCTCATTGTCTGCTCCCTTTTTAGAGTTTCCTTAGTGGCAAAGTCTGCATTCCTATAGTCATGGAAATAGGCTTGTGAGGTCAGTGACTGTCATTGCTGACAGATTAACTGAGAAATAATGAACTTCTACCGTATCATAAGATGCTTAAAAAGGCTTTTCAAGCTTTAATTGACTGAATAGACTCACTTTATATATTTTTTTTTTCCCGCATAACTTATTTAAAAGCATCATATTTGAATAACATATCTATTTAATTTAGATTATGTTCCTTAATGCAACCTCTTTGGGGCACTGCAAGATCAACCTAAAACACCATGAGTGTTTTCTGAGTTGTTTGAAATACCTAAGTAGAAAACTGTTTTCTTTGTCTCTTTATCACAATAACATCTTAAAATAATTATGACATCTCTATATATCTTAGCAAAAAAAGTACTTGGAAGGGGTAGCAGGGACTCATTTGTTATTTCCAGCTAATGCTTCCTCCTGATACAATTCCACCATTTCGATAGGAACAATAGGATTCTATCTAGAATAACTTATTTTTCCCATTGCATTACAGCCAAGAAATTAAACTTTCTCTCTGCTATATCTAAACAGATGTGATATAGCTTGTCTAGGTATTACACACAGAAATAAAACACTTAGTATTGTACAACAGCCTATTACAGAGATAAAATGGTGCCATCCTGATAAAGACATAGAAAAGGAAAAGAAACATTACTTCATTGTGAGATGCTTTGTGGATAACAAGCAATAAAGCAACATTTATTCTATGTGCTATAATTACTGGACAGTGCAGACTGCAGTTTTATATCTTTTAGGTCTGTGTCATCTCAAACTGTCCTTTGTGGGATTTTTGTTCTTGGTTTTTTTTTTTTTTTTTTTTTTTTTTTCTGCAAGCTCCTTTCTTGAGATTCTATTTTATAACCAAGTTTGGTTTCTGGTGTTTGGCCTCTACTTTTGTTTGGAAACCTCTAATGTGCTCAGTGCAAGTAGTATTTTTACAGAGGTAACTCTAACAATGGTTACACAATGCAATCATACATCTAAGCTACACTTCAAACTATCCACACGTGTTTGAAAATACTATGACTTGGAAGGGCACCCCTTGAGAAACTGTAAAAAATAAGGAGCAAAGAGGGCTGGGTAGAAGAACAAGGTTCTGGGAGGTCAGTAAATGTGAAGACATGGAAAAAGACAGAGCTCAAGGCTAACTTTCCACTGTATGAATGGCATAGGTGGTGAATGACAGGGGTTTCTGTTTTTATTGCTTGTTTTTAGAGGACAGCACAGAGGGGATGTCTAGGAAAATGCAATGTTTGATGAATTTTTCGTAACTGCAATGTTTTAGACTCATTTAAAGATACAATTTAGAAAAGTCTTTAAAAATTTGTATTTTGAAGTATTAAAGATTTAGTAAACAGGTGGAGATATGTACACTTTCCTCTTTTGTTTCTCTTGACCAGCTTGTGAGATAGATTGAATGAGACAGATTTATATGTTCCAGTCCGAAAATAAATTTGCTATTGCAATCCCAAATGTTTGGGATACCTTAGGAGTTTAGGCTTCAGGTGAACACAAACTAGACAATCAGGTGAAAATAAATCACATACATAGAGCTATGAATATTTAACTGGGGGAGAATGTGCCCCAGGATTGGAAGGAAAATATTTGAGAGTGTGGGGTTCAAATAGGAAACATGCTCTATTTCACACTGTAGCAACACTGGCCACTGCTGAGGATTTGCATAATCCTGAGCTCACAGCTGAAGACTCCACAATCATGGACAGTGATGACAACCTCTGGCATTCTTATCTGAATTAATAACCGCAGCAATAGTTTATTCTCCTAGATTGCTCATCTAACAGAAGAAAGTGGAGATGACAGCTTAGGTACCAAACCTGTTAAACTCACTGTATTGGACACATAACAAAAAAGTGCTGATACCTCAATATTTTCATCAGAATATCCTGCTAATATGGCAAAGCATGAAAGCACACATATCTTTCCTACCATGAATCACTGGCCACTTCTTATTCCTTATTCCTACTTGTTGCTCATTTCAAACATGTGGTGCTTAGTTGATTGTAATATATATGTAGCATTGCAATCTGAATCTCATCACACCACATTTCTTCACTTTTAGTCATCCTGCATGTAATACACTAAGCCAGCTTTCTCTACTCATACCACAAGTGAAATTTGGAACCCCATTTTGTATCTATTAATACAATCAGGTGTGCTTTTAATAAACTTTTGTCATATATTTAAGGCAATAAGAATACTGCTGATAGGAAGTTGGAAAATTTTTTCTTTCCAGGGCAGACTATACTCTGAACTCATCTTACTTGGGCAGCATGGTTTATAACCAGACTGTACTTTTTGCACTAATGACTCACCACACAATGAATGCTCTGTAAACATTCAGAAGTTATCTAAGACTTATGGTATTAATTTCTTGGTATCTCTTTTTCACAGATACAGAGCTGATTTCCAGTAAGCTTTTAATATCAGCTAGTCCTTTCATAATTCATGGCATAAATAGGTAGCATTTAAAATAGGTAAAATTAAGGCATTTGAAAATAATTTTGCTGATACCTCATACATGTATTTAAATAATGTAATGTGTAAAGATAATAAGAAAAAAACCTGCTTAACAAACTTCATGGCCCTTACAAGAATTTTAAGCTCTGAGTTGACAGATAAAATGAGGTATAGGTTACCTAAGGCTAAATATTTAAATGTGGGCTCCTGACACTGAATACCTGTTTCCACATTTAAATTTCAGGGCTATGTGAATTCATATTTTCCAAAAGAAGATGTTTTTGCAATTAAATAACTCTTGGGGGTACTAAATATCTTATTTTTGTTTCCATTTCTCTTGGAGAATTTTTTTGCTATTCCACAGTTCCCAGTGGTACTGTTTTACCACAAAGGTCGGGGAGAAGCCATCTAATGCGAAAAATGCATCTGTAAGCCAAAGTGACAAATACCACCAAGAAGCTATTGACAAATACCTACTTATTACAATAGCGAATAATACACTATCATTTTATTGTGCCACCATTTGGTTTTTGGTAACTACTTTAGATAGTCAAGTGAAAATATGTCCCTTAGGTACTTGTCAGTTTTGTTAACTGTAGTAGTAGCAGAAGCCATAAACCTTACATCAGCGCCTTTGTCTTGAAAACGAAACCCTATTTACTCTTAACAATTTTCTTCTTATGGCAAAAAAAAATCAAGATTTAAAAGTATTAAAGAAGCACAGAAGAAAAGAACTAATATGAACTCTTGATTCTTAACTAATTAATGATTCAGTTAACTACACTAATAATCTGAAACTATCAATGTCTTAGATAATGTAAGGGTATTCATGCATTCTGAAGGAATACAATGGGTATGCAGTTTTCTTATTTTTCTGGTGTCACTATCAAAATGGACAAAAAATGTATAGCTATATTCATTCTACCCCCAGGCAGCTCTAACTGTGTTATGAAAAAGAAATCACGTATGGTAATAAGTACCAAAAAAATGGTACCACAAAAGCCTATCCATTTATATTAAAATCCTTTCTGTGATTTGAAAGAAAGTAATGAAAACCCCAGCAAATACCGTTTACAAGCCTACGTGAGGCTTGAGACTATTTGTCACATAAGCTCAGACTCATCTATCATTACAGGTCAGCAGTGAAAAAGAAAACAGATTCCCAGAAGCCCCAAAGAAAAATGTTCTTGAAACAGCAAAGTCATGCAGCAGTTTGTACGCGAGAAACACTAAGGTCTACCACATCAAACAATGGCAATGTGTGTGCCACAGAAACTTGAAAGATGGTGGTGGTTAGCCTCAGTGAGGAGTGCTGAACTTCCTCTGTCTAGATACATATTGACAGCTTTTCCTTTGGTCACTCATGCTAAAGCCAAATCGAATTCCTTTCCTAGTATGGCTGGTTCAGTTTTATCCTCATAGGAGGCAGCACAATTTCAGCGGCAAAACAATTTGCCCAGCAACACAAAAAACACATGCATTATGAACCAACCCCCCCCAAAAAAATAATGAAATGACAACATCTGCTAATTATGAAGAGTCCAGCAAAAGATCTTTTGCTTAAATATTCCTTAAATCCACTTAAATATTCCTTAAATCTTCATGCTAGACCTCCTACTCAGAAGTGAGTTACATGGAACATTTTAGCACAAGCATGAGAAAACAACGGTGTAATTAACAGAAATTCTGAAACATATTTCTTTATTATTAGTAATAGTTCAGCATGACTAAGGTTAATGGTGGGTTTATCTCTGTGTATTAATCAAAGGCCAGATTCAGGTTCTTTCACTGAGAACTGCTGAGCTGCTGTGCAGGCATGGCCATGGCCTTGGCTGCTGCCTCAGGTTAGGGTTCTGTTCTTTAGGCCTAGGTGATTGCCTCTGCAATGTGAAATCACTTCACTGAAGGATTGAGGCTCCTGGTTTACTGTTCAGTTCTGTAAAAATGTGCAGAGAATTTGTGAAAGGTATTAACTCTGTTACTTTTTATTAAATACTTGACATGCAAAATAAGCCTACAGATATTTGAGAAGAAGAAATTATTTTAGCAATGGTATTTTCTCTTGCATCCCCTTCCTTTAAAGCTGAATGATTCAGTTGTGATGAAATTGCAAGGACTTCCTCTGCCTCAATAGGGCCCTAAAACACATCTTCTCTCTTTCCAATGAGGAAAACGATCAGAGGCATAGAACTGTCTGTGCTTTTATAACCTTTCACTTTTCTGTGGCATAGACTCCTGATCCACTTTGACAGGTTAATACACATCACTTATAGGCAACGTCACCCCTGCTAAGCTAACTGTCTTGCACAGAAGCCAACCTATTGCCCTGAATCAATTCTTTTCAGGGACAGAAGACCTGAAATTGAAGACTCATTCTTGTCAATCCTGTGCCCACGCTTCCTGAGGCTCTTATCCCACACAATTAAAACAGGGGGAAAAAACACCAAGAAAGTAAAAATGCTCTCAGGTTCACATGAAAGAAATAATCCTCAACATCAGTCAGAATTCAGAAACTGATTGTAAAGAGATTATACAAGTCATCACCCTTGCTATGAGCCATAAATTTCTTTTGGGTTTTCTGTTCTTGCTTTTTGGATGTGTAAATTCCAAAATAATGATCTCCTAAACTTTTTTTTTTTGGGTGAGATTTCAGCCATGATCAGCCTCTTAATGATATTTTGCTATTCCATATTGCAATCAAATATTTCTTTTCACTTTTCTTCTGTGTTACATATTTCTACTGATACTTGAATTACAGCTACTTATTACTATCACTTTTCCATGTCAAACTGCCTTATTTTGGGTGATTCCTAACTAATCGGGGTCAGGCAGTTTGAGTCTCTTATATAACCATCAATAATGTAAAATAAAGTATGTGATAGATATAAGTGAAACTAGATCTAAATATATTGACATATGCATTAAGTGCTTGGCATCAGTATTAGCATAGCAGTACACAAAGCATGACACAGTTATATTACCATAAGTAGCAAAGAAGATTAATGTGTTTTATCTCTTTATGTCATCACGCAGAAAATCATATCTTAATCCTGCTTTCTACATGGGACAAGAATATACTGTCAATTACTAGTGCTTCTATTCTATTTCTTGCACATTTGCTGGATTGCTATCAGCAGTAATAGTGCAATGCTTATTTAAGATTCTTTCCCATAGAAAAGCTGTTCATTCAACCTTCTCTCATTACAAAAAATACACTGTGCTTTCCCCTCACTTTCACCATCATACAACTCCTTCCTCTTCGCCTGTTAATCCTAGGCATAATCAGATATTGTCCTCTTCTGAGCCCTCATTAAATCTTTACCCTAGGCATCTTCCTGACTGCTGCCATACTCATTCTCCTCCCTCTTTCCATTTTCATTCCCTTTGACATGTTTGCACTTTAGATTTTGCTCACTATTCTCGAATCTGGTGTAATTTCTTTGTTTCCATAACTCTGTCCTCTCCATGCTCTCTAGAAAAGCACGTTGTTCCTTCAGCTTAAGTGACTTCTTGACCCTTTTTTACTGTTTCTGTTCCTTATTTCCTTCCCTTTGTATAATATATTTTGGGGTATTCAATCTGTAGATGCATATTTAACTTGACAGCAGGCTTCCTTCTCTACTACATACTTCCCTTTTCCATCCACACTAAATTTTTCATGTATCTCCATTCTTCTCATAGATTCGTGGTCAGGGTATAAAGATAAATATCTTTAAATTAGAACTCTTTATTTTCCTCCCTACTGTATCTTTTGATTTCCATGGGAAAGAGAACTATATTTACATGTGTAACTTGGTACTCACTATTCATTTTTACCTCTTTCATTTCTTTGTGATGCTTTGAAGTGTTTTTCCTATTCATACACACATCTGGAAACATTTGATGAGAGCTGTGCTGGCTTGTGTTCTGGTCAATAAAATATCCCCTTTTCTTGCTTGCATTCTGATTGCTGTTGCAGAGATCATCTACCTAACTAATAAATTTAATTATGTCCCTCTCCCTCTGCATCCTCCTTCATCTTTTTTTTCTTTACATATTTAAGCAAAAGTTATCCATCATATTTGCAAGACCTTTCACAGACTATTGTTTCTTTACATAACATCTGTCATTGACCAACAAAAAATACTTATTCCCATCCTTATAAATCCACTGTGATGTCAGCCTCAAAGATCTAACTGTATTATTGCTTTCCTCCTCAGTGCACTTCCAGCTCAGAAAAGCTCCCCATAAATAGCTGCAAATAATTTCTTCCTCTGGTTTCACATCCTCCACAGTGAAGCATCTGCTTACTTTAATGCCTACCTACAGAATACTTGAGAACAATTAGGACACTTATCTACTGAGATTCCTGTTTGCAGCCCTGTCATATGATTTCCCAAATACCATCACTTCTCTATCTGTTGTCTAGTGTCTTGTCTTTTTATTGCTGTTACCATTTTTTTATATGTTTCATAGTGGGATTTGTTCCTTGGCAATTCCAAATAAATTGCACAGAAAAAAAAAAAAAAAAAACAAAACAAAAAACAAAACACCAAACTCTGCATGCCTGAATACAGGTATGAGTTGGTATCAACATCATATTTAAGGTGAGAGGGAGAACAGAATTAGATTAATGAAGTTAAGAGTTTCAAACTCAGTATTACACTTATGTTTTTCTTAATTCTACTTAATGTTTAAAGCTCCTTTCAAAACAGTTTAAAACTACAACCACTCCAAAAAGATGGATTTATTATAAAATGCACAGAAATAAAATTTTACATTAAGATACAGACTACATTCAACAAATTCAGTTTTAAGAGAGGCAGACAGGTTATGGGGTAAAAAAACAACCAAAAATGTCTCTGTTCCATTCTTGCAAAACCCTACTGAAGATACAACGTAGTTATTAGCAAATTCCAAAAAGAGATTATTCCAATACTAGCATCACGGCAATTGCCTATCACTATCCTTAGTAAGCCTATAAGAGACATTGTTTAAAATCTATAGCTGTATTCTTAGGAAAATAAAGAACTTTCAAAACCTTCTTGACACACATTGGTTCTTCGCCCTGAATGACCAGGCTGAGATGCCCAAGATACTTTCCAACCAGACAACAGATCAAAAAGCACACAGATCTATAATTAGGTATAAATCCTTTGGCTGAATGAAAGGCTATTATTGAGCCTGAAAATGGAGTTTGGAAATCCAGAGTGGTGTATGTGCAATGCTACACATTATAACCAAGAACATTAGGGAGTCTATTATACAGAGGCAACCACACACCCACACAATAAAAGCAGTGTGCTCGTGTTGTCTTCCCTTTGTAAAGCTTTTTGGAAAAAATGATAATAACAAAAACATACAGAGCAATTTTGAGTCAGGAATTCAAAGGCTGAAAAATCATTATCTGACACAGGGAGAACTATCATATGGAAAATTACCACCTTTAATATTACCTTGAATGCTTGAAATGCTTTATAGAAAAATGAGAAACATTTTTTTCTTATTACTAAGCTTTCAAAAAAAATGTTGTACGTGCGGTACCATTCTACAGGAAAGAGGTGCACTTATCTCTACAGTGTGCCAAGCACTCAGATGCTCACATACAAACCAGTATTAGCCAGTCACAAAAGCCCTGGAAGTCTGGCTTACTGTTGGCAACTTCTGATATAGTTGTTAGAATTTAGAAATGGCCTTTCTTTTTTATCATCTCTGTGAAAAAGTAAGACTGAAATTTTAATTAGTAGAGTAAAAAGAAATGCAAAACAACCTTTCCACACTAACCCACCAGTCAGCAAGACATTATCTAGCTGTACTTCCTACAGTCTTTGTGATCCTGTCATGTTACCAGGGTGATATAACTTAAGTACCACAAACAGCAGCTTGCCTATTCACACCCACAGCATCTTCTTAAACATATGTCAGTTGCCCTAGCGCTTCACGATGTCTAAATCAGAAGAAATTATTCATTTTATTCTCCTCTATTCAACTTAAATCACACTGACTAGACTTAGTGACAGGAAACACAAGGAACGGGACTGTCATGGCCTCACAGCGTAACTGGAGACTTTGCCCCTTTTAAATTTAAGTCACAGTTTTTCAGTAGCACAACAAAATTGTCTCTACAAAATATTGTGACAAGGCCACGCTGACATTTCAGTAGTGGGCCACGTGTTTCGAAGTTTTTCAAGGCACTCCGTACAAGTCACTTTTGGGCCATGAAGATTGAACAAGTATCAGAAAAGGAATAGGACAAAAAAAACAGACCTGTTTCAGTTCAAAAATTTGTTTTAGTGACAGAGAAAGGTCTATATGAGTTTTTACTTTCTTTGTTTCTGGCCCATAACCTTTAGAAAATTATTTCTAGTTCAGCTTTCCCTTTTAGCTCTAAGGCAGCTACAAGACAGGTAGAATAAGAATCTCTCTCCATTAAGAGATCCAGATTATACTTTAACTGACGATTCACAGAAAATTATAAAATTATGATCTTAGACTAGTTACAGCTGTGGTAACAGGCTAGCCAAAAAAAAAAAAAATAGAAAAGCATAAAAGAGTAAGAGATCAATATCCATTCTGGATCCAGCTGGATGTTTGGATTCACAAACTATTACTGGCTTTAAGTTAATCAAATTAATGTATCATGTTTTTCTTGTAGTGGTGGTGTGCTACTTCTGAATGAGTGAAAGGAAGCTGGTAGGAGCAACAGCATGTTTGGGACAGTGCAGCAGGAGAAACCATCTTTACATAACACACTCACACATCCCTTTATGATACCTTGAGGGTTCAGACTTCAGCTGGTGTCAAGTTCTCAGAGGCACAACGCTCTGAGATTTTACTGCAAAAAACAAGGCCCTTTCTATGTTTTTTTTTTTTTTTTTTTTTTTGCTTTTGTTTTTGTTTATTTGTTTGCCTGGTTTTTCTTTTAAATATTGAATACTTAGAATGTTTTAATATGGGGAGCGGCATGTTGCCCAGCCGGTCTGAAATCTCAATGCTGTCCTACATTTCTGGAGCCAGATCTTCAGCTGTTATAAACTGTATAGATGTTCTGTTTCCAGTGAAGCAAAGCCAACTTATATCAACTGGGAATTGAAACTGCATCTGGTAAAGCATTCTTGGATCTTGAATACATAAAAAAAATTAACATTCATTCAACAGATAGTTACTGTAGCTAATTAATAACTGAAACACTTACTAAATTTTCATCTGTCAAGTGGAGAAGAATCTATTTCAGTCCTATATCAAATAAGCAACCAGTTTCAAACAAAAAGAAATTCTCCTTGAATAAATTTTTCATTAATTTTTACTAAGACTCTTAAAAAAATTGTTTGAGAATGCTCGACTAAACAAGATCAGGGAGGGTAAATTAAAGTACTAAGTGGTGGATAATTTTTAACACAGTTTTCCTTCTTTTTGCTCATGCATACCCCTCTGATTATACAGTTGACATTTTTCATGAAACATGCTGAGGCCAGAGTGAGTGAAGCTTTATGAAATTAAATAGAACGACTGTGTGCTATCACTTTCTCATTCAGTCCACAGGAAACCCCAAGCAAGCAATGGTAAAAGACAGCAGTAAATCTGATCATGTTCACAGGCACCTTCAGAATGGAAAGACTGGTTTGAACTCATGAGCAAGATGCAAATATTTACGTTTTTTAATTCCCAGAAAAGTAAAAGGAAGGACAGTCTCTGTGACTTGGCAATGTGTAAGGTACTGTGAAAAACGCATTCTTGCTGAATAGATCAAATCATCAGCAAGACTGAGCATTTCCCACAATGAATTATATATATATATATATATGAACCAAATGGAAGAGATACACAGTTTTGCTTTATGGATGCTGCAGCTTCACAGTCACAGGATACAGTGTTCTTTTAGGACTAAGCGATAATTTATTTATTTTGCATTTCCAATGGTAATGTGTTTCTTATCTGATTTTGCATGCCCTGCGTGGATAGCATGGCATATGCTTTCCTATCACGGAATGGTTAATGGCTTTCTGAATCAGTCTGAAGGCCTAAGGCAAGGAGTGGATGGGTAGCACATTTGACCAGTTGTTAGTGTCTTCTGCTGCAAAGAAAACCCTCTAAGCCAAAATGTTTCTTGGGTTTCACATTAGCAGGCTTATGTGACCCCTATATAAAAGTTTTAATGCAATAAGTAGCTTTTGAATAGTTCTGTTAAAATTGGAGAAGGAGGTGGAAAATCCTCTTTTCACCTTGTTGCAAGCAGGTGACATATCCTAAAATCCAGACTGTATGCTAAGGACTGCTGCAAGGATGTTTCCAGTAGAAAAAGGGGGTAGCACTATTTTCTGTAGATAGAGGTAAACTTTATATTAAAATAAATATTAAAAATTACCATTGAATTCAACAGGATAAGCTCAAAATCTTGAGCTTTTTCTTATCACTTTTTACTTTTTTTCTGTTCATTCAGAGCAGACTTCTTCATTGGTGTAATATAACATTTGAAAAATTCAGCAGTTGGTATGGGAGACACAATGTCCACACTATTAATGTTTCAGAAGCTTTATTTCAGACTAGCTTTAGTCTGTCGTTGTGGACTGAGTGCTCATTAGCAGGAGGAATGCATGATATAAGCTTCTGGACCTCATCCTTCAGTTTAATGTCTTCAGGACAAAAGGCCAGTTGATGTACCCTGAGATCACATGACGATGTGAATCAAAGTGCAGTGAGTGGGAAAATAAATTTACTTAAAATTTACTCTTCTGAGATGAGAATGCTAAGGCCAACACACATTATGATATTCTGAGATATTATTACTTTTGAACAATATTATTTCTACCCTGAAGTTTGTAACTCTTTAAAATAAAAATGTTCCCCCTGCTGCTCCTTTTCACCATTATTCATCCTGATACTTTGTGCACAGTTTTAAATCTACCAAACATTTAACTAAATGAAAGAAATAAAGAAAACATATTTTGGTATTACCATGATAGTCTAAACAGTACCTTTTAAAATCTTTCTGATATGAAAAAATTAGATGAGAACACAGAAAATTATAAAAATTATTTGTATGAAGCACCCCAAAATCTGCAAGGAAAACAGTCTAATTATTATCTTTTGATTATGGATTAAATTTGTTTCTTCAAATAGTTTGTCATCTACATGAACCAGGGGACCTACATTCTGGTGGTATGGCTCAGCCTGGCCTTGAGCCACTAAGTGCTTCCCAGAACACTGGAGAGCTGGGAAGGACTAGCTGGCACTACATAAAACACCTGCAATAAGAGTTTGAACACTTGGATACATAATTTTCTCACTACTTACTACACCATAATCAATGATAAAACAGGAAATGATGCATATATTCTAATGAGATCAAATTTCATTTAGTGTCATAACTCAGCTGCCTAAACTGTACCTAACTTCAGTGTTTAGAGCTTCCAGTTAGCTAGTTCCAGGTCCATTGATTTAGGCTGGATTTAGGTAGAGATCCCTAGATTTAGTTAATGACTAATCTTCACTTAATCCTTATCAGTTGGGTTCAAGTTATTGTCTACTTTGTTTCAGAGTTATATGAGGCATGGGTATGTCCACTGTTCTACCAAAATGAGAAAACTGCAAAGGAACCCATACTGTTGTGCAGGTATTTTGCAAAATGGCTCGCCTAGGGACTGTGCAAGGAGAAGTCCCATTATGGCCAATATCAGCTGCTTCGTAAGAGAAGAGACTTCCCATAACACTTTTTTTTTGGCTCTGACTTATCCTGGCAATTTCTATTTTGGCTTCTGGTCCCATCTTTTAATCTTAGAATATTTTTAAAGCAATCATAGATCAAACTTCCCTGATGCTAGCAGTCTTCTTCAAAGAAAAAGTGTATCTGCTCACCACTCTTGCTTTTTACAGCTAGTTTAATTTTTTTTTTTCTCTCCCACTGCTTGTTAAAGCATCAGGGTGCTGCCTTGTCTATGCTGGAAGTTTCATTGGAGTCCATGCAGCTCTGCTAACTATCACCTTCTCAGAATCAGGCACATGACAAGTCCTTAAATTCAGGACAAAGAGCTGGAGCTCTGGGTTGAACAGCAAAGGCAACTCACCCATGTGTGGTAAAAGCTTTTCTTTCTCAAGGATGTGGGAATGTTGTGAATATAAATTTCACTACTGAAATGTTGATCTTGATTGTATACCAGAGAGGCCTAAAACAGCTTTGGACTTTGCTTTGCTATTCAAACCCCTAAAACTACTTCACATATTTCATATTCTCCCTAATTGCTTTGACAGATAACAATGGGAATGTTTTCAGCAGAATTACTGATGTCATTTGTTCTAGAACAGAAGGACTGGGATCATTTTGTATCTGAAAATGGAAAGGTGTCAGAAACTGATACTTTCTCTTGACTTGCCACAGCACCAGGTCTGCACTGCAGGGTCAAGGTACTTACATCTGCAGAGGGGCTATACTTTGAAAAGCAATTTAAGCAAAAAATAGATTATCAATCACATTGCATTTTAGCTCTCAGTATATGATACAGGAACAGACAGCTGTTTGGAAACTCCTTTTTGGCTTGAAACCCTATTATCTACAACACCACTTGATGCTCCTAGATGGATGATCTCTTGGCTCACTCTGACTCTGGGTGGAGCTGTGCCATCTGAACACATGTGCCATCTAAATTACTTGGACAGTATCACTAGAGGTCCAGTGCCAAGTGACTGTGGGTTTAGACAGGCAGCATACCTAATATTGGAAGTGCTGGCTTCTTCATAAAAAATCCTGTTCTCTCTGACAATGGTGAAAAATTTGCTTTACTTTCCATCCAGTATGTGATTGCACCTGTTGGTGCTTACAGAGATCCTCCCCCTCCAGCCAAATCCTTGTAGCAATAAATGACCATTCAAATGATTTTAAGCAAGGAGGTTCCTCCTCAACCTAGGAAATTAAAACCCCCTTTATTTAGATATTAGAAAACTAAGCAGGTGTGTTCAAAACTGAAAGGTCTCTAGGGACTCCCCAGTACAATCACAAATTCTCTTTTGGTATGGCTGACCTCATTGTGGCAAATCCAATTAAATTGAACATCTTTTAAAAAACACTGCAGAGTATGGTATCAGGATGCCATTTAAGGAGCCACACCTAACATGCTGCCTACTGGTGTTTATATTCATACTCACCCATAAAATCTGGACAGCTACCCAAATTATGTTTCATTAGATAAGCTGCCCAGAAGAGATGAAAAATTGCCAATAATTCAGAAAATGTTTGACTGCACCAGAGTGCTGATGGGAAGAAATACTGGCCAAATTGCTTATGAAGGCACAGTTCTGTGAATTTTCTGCTCTACAGAATAATTAGCTTATTAAATCACTTACTGGAAGGCAATCAAATACCAAACCATAGCTTCCAGTGAAGACACAACAAAGCTAACTGCAGTGGTTACTATCACTTTGTTACCAAGGTTGTATATGTTGTGGCTGTATTTAGATGCAGATTTGCAGGAAGAAAATCTCACAATATAAAAAACAACTGCATTGCTAGGAAATCTTTTCCTCTCCATCAAAGTTACGGATGTATCCAGCCTTGGATGATTTACAAACTCAGTCAACTAATGGAGTCTTTGAACAGTTCTGCTTGGATGTAGAATAAAAGTCCCTAACTAATGATCAATCAGTTGAATATCTGAGAGACTTATTCAGGAAGAGAACAACCCTGTATTGATGAATATGGTACAAACCCAACCTCTTCAGACAACAGATTTTTACTGTTTCCTAGGAAAGTTGCTGAAGAATAAGAGAACAGAGAGGATCTATGATTTTAAATCCCCGTGACTATTAGTAAAAGTGAAATCGCTAAAGACAAATCCCTTCTACTTTTCACTAGTGAAGGATGTGTTTAAAATGAGTACAAAAGAGACAAAACCATTCCTGTGTATGAAAGTGCTGTGGTGCCTTGTAGGACTCGTTGAATGCCGCCACTGCCATGGCACAGGGATCAATTGTGAGACATGAGTGTCAGAGACAAACCGCAGCCACCGCGACTTCACTGCACTGAGTCCTGGCTGCCGGTGGGACACGCCATGCCACAGGAACAGTGGTGGAATTAACTCCTCATGGTTGTGCATCACCACCCGGCACACGCAGGAGAGACAAAAAGACAAAAACCAGATGTCAGCTGACATGTTATTAACTGTAGAACTACTGGGTGAGTTGAGGTGAACTTCAATTCAATGCAAACTGGCATATATTACCCCAATTAAACAGTAGGACTCTCAAGGAAGCAAGGAGGTTTTTTAATTAACTTAGATGATGCTTTTCCTGAGGAAAAGCCAGAAGCACTTAATAGTCCAATGCAGTTAATTTTCAGAAAGATGTATTCTTTCTATTTTCAAAAATATAAAGTACGATTTTTAACCAAGTACAGAAAAATAGCAGTTCTGGGTTTTTTGGGAGGATTTTAAGTCACACTTGTTGATTTAAACAACAATGTTTACATCCAGACACTCAAAGGCAGTTAAAGGACTGATCATCAGATATCCCATTATTCACTAAAAATTCATTAGAGGTTTATTTTCTGCCTGTTGGTTGAATTTAAATATTACTACAATTAAATATTTTTTTTTCAGTGCTTAACAATACAATTTCAAGCAATTCTGTTCCACTTTGCTACATTTTTATTCACTGCTCAACAACACTGCCTTTTCGTACCTTTCAGGAATTCAAGGCCCAATGCAGCTAATGTTTTTTACCTATTTGTCTTCCTGGGGTATCTCCACAGGGAACTGGGTACATGGTATTGTTCCAGTAGGAATTTTTGTTTTGCTGTTTTGATTAACAGAAATTTATATATATACACCGGGGGAATTTATATTTATATATATATACCAGGGGAAACAACGTCAGAAAACTGTCCCTCTGAAAGAATGGTAAGCAGTATGGCAGTTGCTTATTCCTTCTAAAATGAGCATCACAAAGGAAAATTTGTAGAAGTGATGAATAGTAAAACATTTTAATTTGTTTACACACACAAACAGACATCCAGACTCACATTTTATGTATGAAAAACTGCCATCTTTGAAACAGCCACAGTAGAATAATTTCCCAAGATGAGGATACTTCAAACATCTTCAGCTTATCACCTAAATACTGTAAATTTCTATTTTGTTCTACAGAAAAGGAACCTTGAGACACAAGTAAAGAATCTGCTTTGCTTCTTCCTTAACTCTTTGTGTTTTGCCCATAACCAGACAATAATCACCAGAAAGACAAACTGATCACCTAGAAAGAGACAATGTGTCATGGGATAGCAACTTCTGTAGCACCAAAGTAATTTAGGAACACAAGACACATTCAGGTTCAGAGGGATACGTGCTTCTAAGTCTCCTTGATGCTTTTAAAAATCTCCGGCTGTTTTGGTTTTATTGCCTCAGAGTTACCCAGGCAATTCCTCTCACTGTAATGGAATTGTTTGTGATTCACAGTGGAGTACATAAGAGGAATATGATACCCTTATTCTCTGCATGACAAAAGAACTTCATCTTTTTCCAGTGGAGAGTTTTTTAATTTAAATGGTTAGACTCAGAAATGGGAGTATGGAACCCCTGAGGCTTTGAACAAGTTTCTTAATCTTGCAATTCCAGGCCTTCCATCTAATATCAACTGGAGAAATACTTCCCCTCACAGTAACAAATAGCCATTAATGAGAGTGCCTGCTGCCTCCTGCCATGGGACAGGTGTCTTATTGACAGGGCCAGGAAAAGAAAAGGGATTTCTTACCAAAGCATTTGCTCATAATGCCTACAACAAATGCTATAATTCAAATATGTAATGTATTCAAAATGTGGGTTGAATAGAAATACTGTTTTGGGGTGTAAAACCACTGCACTACCTGTCATTCTATTTTAATATAATTTTCCAGGTCTTAATGTTTTAGGGCACATGCATATTTTCATATTTTTCCATTAAGAGCTATATTCTTACTAAAACATTTCTGGCCTGCACCAGTAGGAAATGTATTTAGTAGCTTCTAACCCAAAGCAGATTCTTGTGTTGTTTCAAGTTTGAGATGCTGAAGTAATGTGGTAAGTCTCACAGATCATCTCCTACAACATGTTCAGCAAAAACTACCTTGGCAGTATGCCCTGGTGGGCACATTGGGTTGGCTTTTGACCTGCTGACATTGCAGCTTGTATCCCTCCCTAGCATTGTCTCATTGACTCATCCCTGAGATGGATTTCTACTTAGCCATTATAACCATAATGTATAACCTGGAGATGCAAAGCATCACCTATGTGAAAAGAGCCCCATTAGCTCAGTAGTTATTGTCAAGCAACTGGTATTTGAATCAGCTCTCTTCACAGTCCTCTTTTTCTTCCAGAGTGGTGTGGTAAACACAACTCATTGCCTCTGAAAAGGAAGATACTTTCCTGCACGTCTAGCAACACCACAGGAGCAGAAGCTTTAAGTACTCTCTGCTGTCTGTCCCTCCCAGAGCCAGAAGAAACTGTAGGGTAAATACAGCAGCCTTCTAGCATAAAACGAGTACAGCATCGCACTACAGTATTGAATTAAATTCCTTAGCAAAACAAACTAATAACCATTGAAACTTTGTATCTTGACTATTCAAAAACCTTTTCAGACTTCCTATCAAGATATTTTGAAACAGATGTTTAAAAACCTTATACTCCTGAATATGTTTAAATATCTTATACTCCTGAAACTGGGGAAAAAAGCTTCATGTTTGGATGCAAATGAAGTCATGAAGTAGGAGCAGAAATAACAGCAGGAAATCAGTCTACCAGCAGAAGCTGGATCCTTTCTTTGGGAATTCTTCTAGTTAATCTTATAATTCAATAACTTTCACCTACATCAGTGAACCATCATCCTGCTATTTATTACATTCTTCTGTAGTCACAAAATCCTATCAAGGCTCTCCTTTCATTTTAAATCTGTCAGGCTTCATTCCTAGTCCCCATAGACCATTTTTATGATGATAATGCTGAGAAGTCTACATTAAGTGAGATAGAAAGAAAATGGAGAAATCCTTGAAATCAAGTAAAGTTCATCTTTCCTAAACTACTGCAATAACCTACTATACACTTCAGCTGAATACTGTTTGTAATATCTTCCCTTGAGTACTGCAGTAGTGTTAGAAACTCGTACTTTAGCAAATTGAGCAGAAAATGTAGTATTTCTTTTGGCTCTACCTTCTACTGATATAATGTAGTCTTGTTTGTTTTTTTAATTTAGCTTTTTAAAAAGAAACACCACACAAGGAATATTTGCTGCTTTGCCAGATCCAGTATATAGCTACAGATTGTGACACAGAAATTGCACCAAGTTGCTCTGGAACTATCTTAAAAAAGCAGCTCCTCCTCTCCTAGAATGTAATGGTGGTGGAGTAATGGTGGTCTCTCCAAAAGATCTAGGGCAAGGAACAAGAACTCTTACAAAAAAATGTTTTGTTGGAGGGATGAAGACATATCAAAACACACTTTATGCCCTGTTAAGAAAAAAATATTTTCCAGTCTTCATAGATAATGGAGTGGAACAGCTGTTAAATGTACCTTCCTACTGTCCAACCTAGGTCCTCAAAATTCCTAAACATTGCATCTGACCACTCTTCTTTCTTGACTTTTCCTTTCCAACAGTCCAACCCTGGAGGCCAGCACTGTGCTCTGCTGATCATGGGAAAGGGAAGTTGGGCCATGGTCATACTTGTCACCACTTTTTCAGATGATCTTGCTACCTCTAGGTGGTCTTTCATGTCTAGCCTTGTGCATGTTCCTATGATTCACAATAATTTGAAAATAAAGTCAATATTGATAAAATAGATAAAATATAAATATGTGCAGGGACAGCTTTTTTGTTTGCTCAGTAATATGGCTTTCAGTACTTTTTTGAAAGCAAGACTTTGAACTATACCTTGTTCAATAAAGAAACTGTAAAATTAAACTGAACTGATTCTTGACCAAACAAATTCTTCCAAGAAAATATGTAGAAATCCCCGAATGAACCCTTTATGGTTCAACTAACTAGAAAAACTAGATTTCCCAAGGGTTTTTGTGTACTTCAAAGACACTGTAGAAGAGACTAATGCCTGTTGTCATCCTTGCACCACAATGTGGTAAATAATGGTCAAAAACATTTTTTCTGTAGGCTGAGGTACAGGCAAGGGAGAAAATGTCATACTTCATTAATCCTCTGGGGAGCTGCAGTAGGTTCTTATGGGAATTTAAATACAAAAACAATGAGATGAACCTTGAAAAGATATGCATGACTGTTAAATAATGTAAACAAAATGGGATGTCTTGAATGTATGATGCTGAAAGAACCGTGTTTACTTGATAGAACCAAGAAATTTTTCAAGATAATTTCATCCTTGTGTAATTCTTCACTGTTTATGACTGCTAAAAATTACTGCTTTGACTAGAACAGACAACTTTTCAGGGAAAAAGCTAAATACTTTGCATTGATTGGAAGCTTTCACTCTTTCAAGCTGTCCCATCATTGTAATCACCTGTTTTACGGTGTGCAAATTACCAGACTTGATGAATCCTTGTTGGATTCCCTTTGCATATGACAAATAAGTTATATAAAAAACACTAAGTCATTCAAAACCATTGCCCTATATGTTTGCAGTGTATTTATAGATAAATGACTCCATGAACAAGAGTTCTTTGCACAGAAGAAAGCTCAGCTTTAGAATATGCCACAGTTTGACAATGAATAAACAGACATGCAAATGAATTCCTGACACTGAAGTCTTGGAGCTTTTGTACAAATGAATCCATAGACAAAGCTGAATCTACAAAAGAATATAAACACATCAAATGGAGGAAAAAAAAATCAGGGATGCATCAACATGAGCACTGTAATTTGCAGCAAAAATGCACTTTTAAAGCAGAACTCCTTGCCACCTTCACCTACCACACATTGGTTCACATTTTGGTTTTCTTACTACACTGAACTGAAAGATATACTCCAAGAGGTCACTTAATGCCATATGCTGCTGGTGGGCATTACGTCTATAGGATGGATTAGAACTAAACTGAAGCAGAACTCCTACAATGTTAATAGTACGGTATTTAATTTTGCAGATCCATTATTGCAACTCTGTTTGCTAACACAGACAAAGTCTGTTCTGGCAGGACTGTGAACTATTGAGTACTCCAGTAGAAAATGATCCTGTGCAGGTTCTGAGGAGATTCAGACCTCAAGTTGGTATGTCTTGTGGTCTGCAGATTAAACTTCAGTTTTGTGTACATACAGCTGCAAATACAAATTACTTCAGGTTGAGAGTCATAATGCTGCCACCTGAAGAACTTTAGATGTGCGCTGGAAGTCTGGATTCACATTTTTGTCTTGGAGTCTCATCTGCTCTTTTACTTTCCAGTCCTGTATGAAATGAGAGATAAAATCTCAACCTCACTCAACCTAATGAGAATTTTGCCACTGACATCAATTGAGCAGGGGTGTCATGATTAAAATGCATTTCAATGCAATTCCTAGAGACCATTTTATAAAGCTCCTACTAAACTGGAGTTGAACCAAGTGAAAACACAACACACAGTCATCTGAGAGTCCACCAAACAGCAATTTTAGGAAATTCCCCCTTAAGATTTTTAAGGCTCTAAGTGTCCTCTGCTCCATGAACATTTGAACGCCCTGTACACTGAAGCACCTCCCCTTACAGACTTCAAATAAGGATATCACGTATATTAAAGTTGTAATATCAGGCACAATCATATTAGTTCCAAAAAGGAAAATTTGCAAACTTCTCATCAGCTACTGATAGCAAAATACATTCAGAGTTCATGTTCTCTCCCACCAAAATACAATGAGGAAAGAATTTCTTAGGCTGCAAACTCTCATTACTTGCATTTATAAACATTACTATTTTCACAAGCAAGGAAGTTGGAATAATGTTTTAGAAGAACCTTCTCTTAAGCACTGAGATAACATGGTATAATATATAATGCCAGGCTGCTAAATCCAATATCATTGATGGATTAACTACCAAACATTAATAAGTGTAAGTAAAAATGGAATAAGAAAACCACTTTCATTTAGAAGGGGCTATTACTAATCCAGCAAAAAAACAAAGTTATTTTCTATATGCTGCATAAATATGGAAAAATGACACCTTACAGGCTACAAACATAAATTTATGGAAAAAAACAAAACTCAAACCCACTTCTTTTGTCCTATATTTAATCATAAAACATATTTTGAATCACAGAAATCTGTAATTCACATAAATTCTATTCACAGAATTCTATTCACAGAAATCTGTGGCCTAGAGGTGTTGATCTAGATGGTTCATGGAACCATCCTATCATCATTAGATCATTATTGCAGCCCTAGCTAAAACTCTAAAATCTGGTTTTTGCTCAGTAGGTTGCATGGAATGGACTGCTACCCTGAATTAGTTTCCAGAGGACAAGGGTTCATGTTATGAGTACCAAGCACACAGCAGAGAGAGCAAGAAAAAAGAAAAGAGATTTGTGACTCAGCTAATTTGCTCATTCTAGAGACAGTCTTCAGGTCTAACAGTAGCACATTGACATGGCACAGCCTACTATTTTGTGCATGACTCTTGCTTTCCAGAGCCCTCCACTGACAGTGATTAGAATGGCTGCAACTAGCTTATTAGGAAGAAACAAATTTAAAGAGACAATAAATCATTACCTTTAAAACAGATATTTAAAGAGAGACTGGGATTGACCTGTAATTTATATCGAAAGGAATACAAGTTCCAGTGATGTGACAGCATTTCTCTATTACAAAACACAATTTAAAAACTCTAAATACTAAATAATTTTCATTTGATTAAAATTCTGTTCCTTACTGACCATTATTTATTACAAGATTGCTTCAAGAGGAGCACAAAATTAACCAGCTGGCATCAAAGATGCAAGTATCCACTTTTGTTCATCAACAACATCAACATCTAAACCACCATGAAAAGCAAAGCATACCCTTTACTAATTAAAACCTTGCCACTATACAATGTATCATGATTTGTTAGAAATCACCAATTCAATTTATTTCATGACTTGTATTCTTAACTTATTTTTTTCTTTTCCCTGAAAGCAGGGAAACCATGAAAAGATCACTGTCAGAAGATCTTTTCAAAATAAGGAAGTTTGGGTTTTTCTTTACCATATGTAGAAGACTAATATAAATAGCATAAATATACAACAGTATATTTATATCTATATTTATATTTATATTAGGATAAGAGGACTATTCTTTAAAGGGTTTATTTCAAATGAGTATGCCCTTGAATCAGTCCCTATAACGACATTTAATTTAGTATTTCACTTTAGTGACAGGGCCATCAAAAATATCATGTACTCTCGTCTACTTCCACTATTTCTTCCAATGAGAAAACTGCCTTATAAAAAGAATACTAATTTCACAACTTAACAAGCTTTTTTCTTTTATCATAATTACAATTAAGTCTTAGGTGTTTATTTTCTTTTCTCCATTTATATATAGTTTATTATCTCTCAGTATATTTAGAAGCCACTTAAAAACCTCTCTTATTGCTCGAACGTGATTTTCTTGTATTTAACACATTAATATCTATAAGAATCATATATATTTATTTTTGACTTCAGCTTAACAGAAGAGCTCTTTGATTTCTTATTCTTTAGAAATGAAAAGAAGCAGCCTTTTTTTAAGGGATCAAAGACCAAAGATCAGATTCTGCGTTTTTGTATAAGAAGATGCATTTAATGACATTCCATTTTCCACTGTTCACCTAACTTCCCTTCCATATGCTCCCAGTGATAGCAGCATTAATCTTTACATAGTATTGAAATTCTGCCTAAGCACATCTGAATAATCTTTTTCTAATGCATTTCTGAGAAGCAAAGTTTTCAGCAAATGAATATATACGCATGCTCCTTCGTGTCTTTGTTCCTAGCTGGTTGGGGGTTGACAGAACTTATTTTTAGCCTGTACTTCTGCTTATCCCACATCTCTGTCCATTTTCTCAGAAAAAAGTATGGATAAGTATACCTTCACCCACAGACAGACACAAGATGTAAGCAACTCACAGAATTACTGTAATTATGCTACCAAATAGAGCTTCATTTTCTGGGCTATGAATATGTCAGAGAAACTTAGAGAGAAGAAAGTGGTTTGACAAAGCCTTTTTATTTTCAAGTGATAATGCCAGTAAATCAATATTCATTTAACACAGAGATACTTTTAATGCAATTCTTTATACTAACAGAAGGAACATATAATTAATCTTTACTTTTTAAAAATGTGGGATCTAAAAGTCCATTAAAGCACATTAAAATGTGAGGAGTATCAAAAAGATGTCCAGTTAAGGGTCCAAAATATAAGTCAATTTTGGATGCTAATATATGTGGGAACAAGCTCGCTTTAATTCTTTGTTAAGATTTAAGATAACTGACTGAAAGTTTTAATATTTTAATACATTCTAAAACATCCAAAATAATTTTTCTCCTGTCAGCTTATTGATATATCTCCATGGCATTCCATGCTAGTTTTCAGCAGTGTTTTTATACAACCTTCCTTTATTTTTTATATTTTGTCTATTACTCTGTTTTCTGCTTATATATTGGATGAGTAAATCCTTTACACTCTAATTCTCTGCCTGAGAACTGAACCACTGTCTGAGGATGCTCAGTCATATCAACAGCCTTCAGTGGAAAAAAGCAACAACTGTTGCTTCCTGCTGTCAGAGTTTTAGGGGACAACACAGCTACTGGTAATAATACTTATATACTTGATAATAGCTGTGGTGATCCTGGTTCTAATTGTCCTGGTGCATAAATGAAATTGTTCAATGACTTCCTACTGACTATATCAATAAATTACATTTGAGGGAAAGTTTTTCATGATGGGGCTGCCTAGTCTTTCCAAGAGAAACTTCATCACAAAGAATGGCCTGTGGATAGCATATTCATGGGGATATTTTGAGTCCAGGCGGAGTTATCAACACACACGGACTCTACAGTTCAGGGTGTTTGCTTCATGGATGAGTATCAGTGGGTAGGGCAGTGGATGAACAGCAACCCTGGGAGGTCAGGGTTGCATTCTAAGAGGCACCTTACAGACAGGAAATACAAAGGCAGTTCCTTGCTTCAGTAAACTTAATGCAGTACCAAGCATGGACTACCACAGTGCCATTTTTGCAAACTGTTCAGAGTTTATCTACTGTGTAAGGAGCTTTATTGTTAATTCACATTTTAAAAGTGCTAGACAGTAGGCATACTTTTTACACATAGGCCTGAAAATCGATGCAAACAAAAAATGCAGGTCATTCAAGTCAGTTAAATTTAAGTGCCTGTAGTGACTACAGGACAGGCCAACAGGCTTGAAAAAAACTGATTGCCAAAGAGTTTAGGCTACTTTGCAAATGCATTTCTTTAATAGTAGAATAAGGACTAGTGTGAATGCAAAAAGTGGAAAGTTTTCTACTTGGGTATTACTTTTGAATTTCCAAAGGGTTGTGAATAATTTTTGTGATTTTATTCAGGGCTGCTAAATGTGTTACTAACTCGGAATCTAATAATAGTGAAGTTAACCTAGATGTTTTAGCACCAGGAGCCACCTGATTAGTTTTGAGTTAAAACAAATATATCTTTTAAAAGCTTGGGGATGATTTACCCGTAGTCTAAGGATTCAAAACTCATCTTGTCAATAGAAGTACCTGATCACTCATTACCAAAATACCATGATCAAAGCAGAAAATACTCTTTTAAGCTATTCAGCAGCATAATAGTAGCTTCCTAATTAAAAGTAAATTAACTGCTGAAGACTGTACTAAGTCATATCCAGAATAAAAAACCTTTTTTTCAACAGGAAATATTTTTTTTCAATTATCTTCAGAAGCTCCTTAAAGAATTTGTGCATGATGAGTAGACAATTATCACTAAATCTTGAGAAACATACTTGCATAATTTCCCCTGGACTCCTGACACTACTTGTTGATTGAAGTTAATTGCTTGTATGACCTCCTGCAAGCCAAAAACCAATTTTACTTTTATAAAGGGCACTCCTTTATAAACCTGTTCTTTTCCTGACCACATAAAATGGGAATCTTGATTAAGTTCATAAAACACAAAAAACTAGAGCCCAGAAAGCTTTATAAAAGAGTTTTTCACATATAAATAACTAAAGTCCAAGTACTCATCACTGAAATTTCTTTTCATTAAGTCTTTTAGAAGCAGAGAATATTTCCACTACAGAAAGTTGAGCTGGGTTGTGAAACCTTTGTGAAGGCACAGAATGTATGCCTGTTTATTCCCCTCTGCTCTATGGGAGTTGTACTACTGTGTGCCAGTGCTGACAACTGGAGTGCGTTCCCCCATCTTATAGAGGGTGACAATTGCAAGGACCAAATATTCAGAGAAATCCAAGCAAGTTTAGAGCGACTTAGCAATATAGTTAACTTGATTTTACAATTACTGTGTCATGGTGCAGTGTGTTCCAGTTGAAGGAGAGATGCAGTTCTAAAAGATGAAGTAAAAATGAGCTCATTGGGTATCTGACATGGAAATACGTGACTCTCCAGATTATAAGGGGTTCTGTAAGTTTTTCCATGACCTATAACACTGTCCAGAATACCAGTGGCACTGCAGGTGGTGACTGTCTGTTTAACATGCCCCTACATTCTTGTTATGAGATTTACAAAGGGCTTCTTTAAGACAGCCTTACATTCTTTCTCTGCATACCTGTACCAGGCTGCCAACCTGCAAGAGGAATGCTTTATTAGTACACAGAGACAGGACTTCTAACAATGGAAAAGCAGCCTAAGGACACTCTGCAAGACACTGATTGACTCAGATTGCACTGAGGTTGAATACCTACTCTTAGCCATTAGCAGTTGGAGTTTCATTAATCTTCTTACCTTAGAAACCACAGGCAACTCCCCTGGAATACAGTAGCATTAGCAATTTACTATTCTTTTATCATGGTTTAAAGTATTCTGACTTTGACAGCTATTCCTGTAGCTGATTTTTTTCTGAATGATGTTGCATTAAATGCTGAAATTTATTACTCCTCATTTTTGCCTCTCCAGAGAAGTGAATCACTATGGAGTTTTTTTTTCCCCTGATCCTTGATAATTACATAATTTCTGCATATTCTTTTATATTCAGATACTCTTGTTGTTCTTTAAACTTTAATTTATTTATCTGATAAACTAATAGCCTTGACTTTCCAACTTGCAAAGTTCTATACATAGCATTTTTGAAGCATGGGTGAATAAGCAGCAGAAAATGCAGCAAAGTAGTTAAAATAGCAAAATCTCTAAAATTCCCAGTTAAGGATGCAATAGCATTGCAGCTTAGCCAACTTGTCAAGTCTGTATATTTTACAGTGTATACTGCAGATTCAATTATGACCTCTAAATTAAATGTTGAAAGAAAGACCGTTATGGATAATACCTTCTATAGATAGCATCAGTTATTATCTTGGGAATGGATAGAATCTATCTTTATGGATAGATACATTAATCTACTTTCCTCCTCTTTTGAGTTCTTCCCTGCTACCACCCTTCAACCATTCATTATGCAGCTTTTGTGAATCATTTATTGGTCTTTGAATCTAAATTCTTATGTTGGAATGAAGAAAACATTTGCAAACCACTCTCTAATTTTCTTAGCATCTTCAGGAGCTACAGGGTTGACCCAGCTCAAAGTGAACCATAATAATCTAGCAGGGACCATTATATAAGAAAGAATAAGCCAAAATGCAGAAGCATGTCAAAGGTCCTCCTCAGGGCATTTCTCAGTTGTTTTACACTGCCCAAATACTGCAAAGCAGCAAAAAGCTGAGGATCTGGTTCTTAGCTATTAAAAACCTGATCTCCTAAAATACTTCTGTATCTGGTATGACAGTTAAAAACATTTACCAGAGTAAAACCCCTAGGAAATCTGTCCTGCACAGTGTAAGTCTTGAAAGAAAAGAAAAGGAAATAACTAAGCAGAAAGCAAAGTAACCTAGATAATTGGAATAACATGTTACGGTAACCCTCTTGCTTCCTTCCCCTGTCTACCCCTCTTCTGGTCTACACTTCCTTTTTCATGCCACTTTCAAAGTTTTAGCTCTGAGGCAAGGATTCTAACTTTTCCATGGTGTTAGTGATAGAGACAGGCTGAAAATGGAGATAATTCCAATGCAAGAAGTATAGAATTGCACATTGGAATTATGATGATGCTACTCCAACACCAGTACAGTGACAGACACCCATGATGTTCAGACACCCCCTAAACCACTCTGTCTAAACTCATTTCAGATCCAACTGTGCACCAGTGAGACATGTATTTCTACCTATGTAAATGCTGGCCAGATTAGATAACGAGCTGTCTAACAAAAAATTATCACTCCATCCTTTGCGCTTTTTTATCTGACTGGTTTAGTGTTTTTTTTTTGACTGATAAGTGCTTTATCACCTTTTTTAAATGAAAGCAGCCAGTCTGATGCTACTTGTGATAGGAGATCTCTAGTTAGATTATGTTCATTCATTGAACACATTAGGCCCATAGATACTAAAGTTTGCTTTATCATACTGTTTTATTGGAATTAGGAAGGGAATTATCACCCTATCACGTGAAAGAGCATGTGTTCAGCTCTTTCTGGAAAGCAAGGCTGAGTAGAAGTTGGTGTGAACAAACGCTCCCAGCTCATCCCTGTTTCTGGTTTTGATGTAGTTATTGTTTTAAAATGTGCTCAGGGTAAGAAGAAAATTGGAGGACCAAAAACATGAACAATTAGTGCTCCATAGCACAAACTGTGCTAACCAGGCAGCACTCTCCAAATAACAAGAAAAAATTGCCAGGTGCATTAGTCAGACACTACTCAGCAATTTGGAAGATTTAACAATGTTTAGCATTAGTTTAGTATAACTTTTCTCCTTGTGGCGTAAGACAGACTTCAGGAAAAAAACCCAGATCTATTTAGCTTTCATCATAGGTTTTATTCCCTTGACTACTAGATTTAAAGAGTAATATTCTGATATATTTACTCACTAACTCAAGAAATTGAGAGATCTTTATTTCAACACTATTAGTACCTCAGGATATTATGAAATTTATTCTCTAATAATAGTGATTCTTGTTCAAATGCACAGGGTTCAATTTGTTGCCCTGTATGAGATTTAGAAAAGAGCAACCTAATGACTTTGTTTCTGTTTCTGTCTCTAGTCTGCTGAACAGTGATTATGCAGAGCAGTCACATTAATTGTCTCTGCTCATGAAACATAGAAATGGAAATATTTAATTATGTTCACCATTTGGAAGTACCAGTGAAGAAAAATATACCAAAATCTTCAAGTACGCATCCATTTTATAACAAAAGTAAATTCCTAATGAAATAAATAGAAACAACTACTGATTAAAAAATGAGCAGTAATTTTTTTTATCTTTGAAGAGTTGACATTTTTCAGGTTAGGAAGGTTTCTAATCTTGGTCAGATATGTCAGTACAACAGTATCAAAGATTATTTAAAATTAGAAAAATCTCAGCAATTCTAGTGAAGCGAGAGGTTTAACCACCTTCACGTACTTAATCACATTCTGCAACAGTTCTACTAGAGTCAGTACAGTTCCTGTTATGATATATTACTGATAATATAAAATAATTTCTGGTAGTGAAGTCAAGGAGCCCCATTCTTGAGCAGGTTCATGATGTAGCAGCCACTGAACCAACACAAAGCTTGCTACACATTTGACACTCATAAGTAAAAGGATGACTCAAGATATCATCACTGTAAATGATTCCACCATAGCTTAACTCTTGGGAATATAATTACCCCCTTGAAAACACTCAGCCCAACCTGTTTATGTCACTTTAATCCCATATAAACTCTAAAATTATTAGGTGTAAGAACATCTGAAAAACATGAGAGTCTCAATCCCTTGAGGTCAGACCACCAGCAGCCCCCAAGGTGTCCTATATATCCTCAATTTCCAGGAACAAGCACTGGGATGGCACTTCTTGTAAGTCTGCAGACCAGTGACAGTAGCTGCCAGCATTCCTGTGTAGCAGAGTCCCCTGGCTGAACGTGAGTGAACAACTCTGTTCCAGCTGTCCAGCAGCACCCATGGTCCACAACCCACTGTCCGCAGCTTGAGCTATGCTCATCCTTATTAAATCACAGCAATTTCTAAAAATTTCTGCTTCCTAAAGGAGTGACATGGAAGCCTACTGCATGACTTTTTGGGATCCTGGAAATGAAATAATTTTCTTCATAAGGCTTCCTCCACAGTCCTCAAGATACATTGAAAAATTGCTAGATTCATTCTTAATGTCTCAGTGACAATATGTCTTTTCCAAGAGTGTGTGATTTCAAATGGTCTTGTACTCTATTATTATCCTCATAATCTTTGTTTAATTTTTGATAGCTTTTAGTGAATTCAGAAGGAAAAAAAGGCTGATGTTATTTCTTTGACCCAACAAACTTAAAAATCGGTTAGATAAAGCCATTATACCACACCATATGCTTCACAAAAGTGGGCGTTTAACACTTGTGCCAAAGTTCTCCAAAAATATTTAGAATAATCCCCAGTTAGTTGACTAACATGAACCAAACAGGTTTTATTTCCTGATAGATTTTATCCTTTCCTGTGATGAATATCTTTTCCAAATAAAAGGCGGAGGCTGCAGCTCCCAGCATGCGGAGGGCCTTCAAATAATACAAAGATAATTCTTGTTTATAACTCTGTGTGCCAGACTGGCTTTGTTGATACGCTGCTAGTTATCTTAAGATCCTATTATCTCTTCTCATGCTTATCCTTTCAACAGAGAACCTTGCTGAGAACATTACAGATGAGGGAGAGAATATGCTATCTTTTTGTTCAAGCCATCTGTCTGTTTTAACAAATTTAGCATGGACTCTTTCATTTACTTCTCTTTTAATTTTTGTAGACACCTTTGGGATATTTACTGGATAGACAGAACTGCCTGAAAGGCTTTTTGTTTGTATGCTTTTTGATTTTTGTTTGGGTTTTTCTTTGGAGGGGTAGGGACGGAACCTTCTGAAACTATAGAATAAATAGTTTTGCTACTCAGTGTTACTTGGTGATACCAGAGAAGGCAAAATCCTTTCCCACATGCTCAAAAAAGAAAGTAAATTTAGCAGGTGTGAATTATATTCACTTACAGTTGAATCAACCCCACCAACACTATTTGTGAATTTGGCATGGGCTTAGGCAGAGAGGTTGCACAGATTCTCATTTTCTGGCTAAATCCACAAAAATCAAATATGCATGGCAGCAGACGACAAGGAGACAGGAGTTCTCTCTTCTGTCCAAGGAGCCTTGAACCCTCACTTCTCAGAGGAAATTCCTGAACACCACTGTATGTTAGGATAACTTTCCTTGAAAGTACTTCAAAGATCATCAGATGAACAGTGTTGGAAAAGTGTTTCCTACCTCCTGGAGAGAGGGGGAGTTCAAGGTTCCTTTTCCTTCTTTGTTGATTTGACTTAAATCTAGCCCAAAATTTCTGTCACTTTGTTTATAACAGAAATGCTCAACAGAAGTGAAACAGAGTAGTTTGGGCCAATAAAAACTTTTTACATTGTATGATGTTGATTTCCTTTGGTGAATTGAAGTCTTTTTCA
Source organism: Anomalospiza imberbis (assembly GCF_031753505.1). NCBI lineage: Eukaryota > Metazoa > Chordata > Aves > Passeriformes > Viduidae > Anomalospiza > Anomalospiza imberbis. The sequence continues at coordinate 77,505,763 of NC_089683.1, read as the reverse complement.
TTAGATGGCCAAACCAGAAGATCAGTCATTGATGTGTTCCCTTTACTGATCAAAGGATAAAAGTAAGAAATTCAGACTCAGAACACACTTTAGAAAGATAACCCATCCCTGTCCTCTGTGATTTTCTGAGCAAACTGAGCTCCTTGACTGAAAGGAGAAAGCAAGGAAGCAAAGGCCTACAAAGGATAGAGTTGAGTCGATTGTTTTTTAAATTCAGTAGTATTTAAAGTAAAGCTGTTCTTTTGTTCTTTATGCAAACTACATTTACCAGCCAGGACTGACAGACTGAAAATTTTCCATTGCTTTATAAGTCATACTAAGAAATATTATCACAAAAAAAGAACATTATCTACCTCAAATAGAAAATAATCTCAATAAAATCAAAAGCAATCTCAGGAACCTCAGTCTTTTCATTTTCAGTGCTCCAACTCTAATGATAAAACAATATACATTCTGGAAAACTATTCCTTTAAAATAGTCACAGAGGTGCTGTGAGAATTGCTGTTAGAGAGAAGAAAGAATAAGCTGTGTTAACAGGGAACAATTTTGGGAGGAACACTAATTTCTAGAAGATCCTGAAACCTTTGATGTCTACAAGTATCATCAGTTGCTACACACCATGCTCTGAAAATAAATATATGCAATTATTTTCAGGATTATGTTTCCTTAAAGTCCTCTGACTTTATTGCTTAGCTGCAATATCACTGAAGCACAAATACCTTTGATCACAGGTCAAGATGAGAAACAACAGTACGAGCAGGGAGTTGCAAAGTTACTGTGTGGTTCAAGGAGCAGATGGCTTGTTTTCTGAAAAAAAATCTGCCATTTCTGCAGGAGAAATGTTAGATTGAGAAAACAATACTTCAGTTTTGTGAAGACAGCTTCTCTAGTGGCATTCATTTTTATCATTACATGGACTTTGTCTCACTGTGAGCTTTCAGCTGCAATACAGGTGAGCATTTTTAAAATTCACCCTCTTTTTCACACAAACCATGAATACCACTATAAAAATTCTTTAATATGAAATCTTCTATTAATATGAGTTTGTTTACAGATTCTAAATTTAATAAATTGGTACCAAAGCTTTAAGTTACAGGTTGTCAAATAAGTTTTAACAAAGAGGTACACTTTAGTGATCTGGACACATGCAGTGTCCTAAGTGTGGTCAGTGATGAGATTCACTGCTAAAAAGTCAACACTATTGGGAGAGCATTCTGCTATCATTTCAATAACAATTTACAAGGAACAATGAATGAAGAGAAAATGTACATGTATTACTATATTTATTGTAGAAACTATTATTGGCTTTCAATGATAAAGACTTACATAAGGAAATATCACATCTCAAACACTGAGATATCTTGTTCTGCACATCTGCTTATCTCAGGTCCACTGTTTAAACATAGCACATACTCCCTGTTGCTATAAAGGAGACTGGAAATAAAAGAACAATAAGAAAGATGTAGGAAAGCGAGAAGATTCATCTGAGAATACTGAGAATATTATTAATACCATACTGTTCATAATGAAAAAGAGCACTATTTAAACCCTGAAAATCAAATGGTTAAATTAAAAAACCTTAACAAATAAAAAAAAATCTGTCACTTGTATAATATGTGTGAATCAGCAGAACTATCACTGTCAGTAGGTCTACTGAAAATGACATTTCCAGAAAAATAGGAATTCTGTGAAAGGGTACCTTTTGTGTACAAGGTATGCAAGAGGATTTATCAAAAACCTGAAAAAATCATAAATTGTTTCACTGTTTTTTTTTTCACTTTTAGTCTCTAAACTTAGAATTGTTTGACAAATATCTCTATTCTACTTCTCCTCACGTACAGTGTCACATCACTGAGATTGGAAACTCAGTTGTCCTCAGATTAAAACCTAAGAAATTAAACTAAGATTTTCTACTTTCATTATTCTCTATTTCATCCCTCAAAAGCAAAATGCCTTAAAGTTGACTTAAAGTTTTTTCTGTGTATAATGAATAACAAGTCTATGCTCAGCTCTATACTGCCTTCACGTTATGCATTTCCGAAGAAAAGAGCAAGAAACTCCACTGGAGAAGAAATTTAGCAGAGAATTTTGTTAATTCTTATCCAGCTTCTGAGCAGTGGACAAGGAGAAAAGGTGATTTCATGTTCTACCAAATCATGACCCAGTCACTTCTGGGCCAATCTCAGACATACTAAACTTTCAGTGAGGCTATTTTATCTTAAATTGACTTTGCCTAGTGCTAATCTGATTAATCCAGTTTTACTGCTGTGAACGGATGGATTAGTATAAAGAGATCAGCAGGGAAGTTAAGAAGATAGCCTGGACTGTTTCAGATTCTCTTCTATTCCATTAATTTGTAAATGCAAACATTAAATCAAGTCAGGAGTAATTTCCATTAAAAGCTATGGAGGACTCAAAGTAATCATATGCAGTTTCTGAGTTCTTTGTATTGTGATGATTTTTTAGGTATATGTAGAATGTAAAGTTTGATCTAAACACAACAGCAAGTATATTGCATATTGGAAATATCTACAGACTTACCCATCAGCATCCCACCCCCTCAAGTTGTTATCTCCAAGGACTTCTCTTTTAGGTTACTGCCACCTTGACACCTTTAAATCAATCTCATTCTGTTCCTACTTAATAGAGTTGCAATGTCAATATGGTAATGAAAAATACATGAAACAACATAATTAGCACAGGACAAAAGACATAGAAAGTATATTTCAAATAATGGTACATGTTTTTCATGTTCATATGAATTCAGTGTATTTCCAATAGGGAATCGTTTGTCATACATTCCAATAAGATATAAGATATAAATAATGGTCTAAATTGGTGGTCTTTATACCACAGATGGTCTTTATACCATCTATGGATGGTATAAAGTCCTATATCTAGAACTTGAATAATATTTATAATAAAATACAAAAATGATGAAAAATATGCAACATGTTGTGGTGCAGGAGCATCATTTAGGGAGTAAACGTAATTCAGAGTGGAACTGTAAACTGGGAATCTGCTGGAGACATAGAGTTCTTGTTTTTTTTTTTTTTTTCCTTGTGACTAAAATATGCACATATGGCTGTAATTCAGTATTCACCTCAGTTAATGAAAAAAACCCTCCCTCATAATATTTACATTAAAATATTTCTGGTGTGTTTTATTTTTCTTGTTGGCTTATGAATAAAATAATTTATGTCCTAGTAGATAAAGGCCCAAAACTCCCTGATATTTTTGTCACATTTAAAAACATAAGTTACTGTTTGATTTCTTCTCTTTCTGTAAAGTTTGCTGTTTTATTACTGCATCTACTGGAAAATCTTACACGTAAGAGTGAAATATATACCTATATATATTCAGTTACATATTCACATATGCCTTTAATTCTTAATTCGTTAAGCACAACTTTTAGGTTTAGGAAGCATAGGGTTCTAAGCATTATACAAATTAATGACACAAAGAAGATGCCTAACCAAAGAATACAGATAAAATTGGAAATTGTAGGATAAATTATATAGTCAACATTATTACATTGCAGCATTTATAGGCAGAGAGAAGAAAAAAAAACCCATCTGTCAGCTGGAGCTGGAAAACAACTCCAAAAGGATACCTGTAAACAATAATTTTGAGACAGCTGCGAGCAAGATAAATCTGAAATCAAGCCCTGTCAAAATATTAATCCTAGATCCAGACCATGGAGATGATAGGATTCCCTCAAGGGACAGCAGGTAAATGCAGGCAAAACCTCAGACTTATAATGTCCATATCAACATCCAAAACAAAGTGCTTAAAAATATAACAACCTATAGATTAAATTATATATTAGGTAATGTTTGACTTCTTTTATTTTTATAATAACCCTACTATGGAAAATACGTGTCAATTTAAGAAAATAGACACTGCTGTGAAAAAATGCCTGTTAAAATGAACCAAAAAAATCTTAAAATTATCTGAAAAAAATGTTAAAACAACAAAAAAATCACATTAAAATACATTTTTCTGTGCTTCAAAAATTAACCATCACAGCCTTTCATATACAAAAATTGCATTTTATGGATTAAATAATGATGAGTTAGGGCTAGAGTACCTTAGGGAAATTACATGGTGCTTTTTAAAGAATTTCTCCATCTGATTAGGATAAATTGTAAAATTAACTTTTCATCCTTCCTTGCTAAAATAAAGGTCCTTCCTATCTTGCACAACATTATCCATTTTGCTGAGCTACAGGCTGAAGTTCTATGATAGTTTCACATGATGATATCAGCTATAATCTAAGTAAAATCAAGCAAATCTTTCTCACTGATATCAGGAAAAAGGATTTGCAGGCCAATATGAGCATTTATATTTTCAATGAGCATGTCAACTTTGGAAATTAAAACTTAATTATTTTTTGAACTTCCAATTTCAGAACCTTCAGAAAGACATTGAGAATGAAAACAGGTAGCAGGGAAGTATTTAGAAGCTTCACTGGTGTATTTCATAATACATATATTGTAAGTGGCTGTTTAAAGTAAAAAAAAAAAAGTAGTTGTCATATCCTGGGCATATCCTAGTGGGTTTAATTCCTACTAAAACCTGACAATCCATTTAATGTTTATAAACTATTTCTCAGCAGCTTCCTTCTAAAAAATGATGTAGCTTTTGCAGTCCTAAGAGACATCTGGAAGCACTGAGGCACAATTAAGTAAGTTAATATTAAGGCTGTTTTCTTTACTGAATCTCATTACGTTGAGACTTCAAACTATTTTGTTGCATCTTAGAATACGATTTTGGCTCTCACTGACCATTTACATGCTCCTTATTCAAAAATTTGTTGACAGAACTTCTGATTTTTTTCTATGACATTACAATCATGGTCTCTAAGGGAGGTTTGCTACAGTTATGTATAGCCTTTCAGAACTTTTAAAGAAGACCTAATTAATAAGTACGCTTTAACATGCAGGCCCCTTATTTATTAGCAAATTGTATCATACAGCTCATGTTGCACTTACCTATATCGTGGTGCAACTACAGACAAAAGATATAGGCTGTCACACCCTACTGGTACTCTGTTTCCTCTCAAGATCACCAGAAAATTACTTCTGCCATAACCATAATCTAGCTTCATAAATGTAGTCACCACCATAATAATGCTCTCAAACAGAAGCTAACATACATTAACATTAATAAAACATTGAATGAGACTCCAGAAAGCTCACATTTCTCTTTCATTAGTTGACTTAAAATCTAATTTAGAATATAAATGAAAATAAAGGCAAACTGATAAAAGCTATTCAAGGGGTTAAAAGTATTTTATGGTATGTGTGCAAGAAGAGAAGAGGGACAAAAATAAACCTCAGCTTGTGAGAATCTCTCTCTCCAAGTGGAGGTTTAAAAACCGGCACTTAGCAAGAATTTTCTGAAATTGTGTCTCTGTAGGGCATTAAAAAAATCCATTAATAACATGTCTTCTGTTGTCAAAATGTCTATTATGAGGCTCAGGCTGTGCGAAAGCCTGTCTCTCCACAAGAGAGTTATGACAGGCTTGTCGGGAGGGAAAGGAGATGGCTGAAGATGGATATGTGCTGCCCTGTTGACAAGTTGTGGGGACAGGCAAGGAGATGGATCAGTAAAAATTTCCATTAAATCAAGAAAAACACAACTTGCCCCTAAGATCACCTCTGATAGTTTCTTAGACCAGCTGCTTTCCTGACACCCTACTGAGGAACAAATTGCTTTCCTAGCAGGACATTTGGACACTCCTGCATTAATAGATATGGATCCCAGCATGCCAAGCCAAGCAAGAAGGCAATTTAATATGAGCAACACTGTCATCTCAATTTAGGACAACAGTTAGGATGCCCTACAGGGCATTGGAACAGCTTCTAGAAGTACACAGTGTAAGACATTCTTTCTGTCTTAAGGCTATAGAAAACTGGTATTTCTAGTAAATAGCCAAGCCAAGGAGAATGGAAAATGTAAATGCATAGATGACAACAGCATTGCACTGTCTAGGAGCATCAGTTTCAATTCAAAGGCCTTTCGTTTCTCTAGAGAACTGCAGCAAAATTTGCAAGGAAAGAAGAGAGAGAAAACCTTGAGGAGACAGGAATAACAATAGGCAGGCATTTCATTTTCAGGTGGAAGCAAATTTCAGAACAAAAATTTAGCCAGTTCTGACAGCTGTCTAGCATAACAGGATAACAGTGTTAATAAACAGGAAGAGCATAGAAACTTTTAATATGTACTTTCTGATTGTGAATGCTTTTAAAATCTCTAAATCATGCTTTTTTTTGCAGAATCCAGTCTTCATTGCAATCTGTAGCAAATTTTTAGGAGAGAATAACGTGAACGTGTCATACTTTGAAAACAGTGTGTGCTATAGTGGAGCAAGGTCTCCACAGCTATCTGGAAACAAGGATTGGGAATTCCCTGGGTTACCAGCACCTGCTTTCCTGCAAGTCTTAATTATCATTGTGAAGCAATGATTGTTTGAATGTATTTGGGAAGAGAAGGATGAATAGTGGAATCAACTGATGAAGAGGAAAACAAGACTTTTTCTGAATCTGACTATTTTTTTTAGGAAGAAAACATCCTCAAAGTCTGAGGAAGATGTTTCAGGATTAAGTGGCATTACAGTCAGACTGCCTTGAAAGGTAGTTTCAGAAGGAAGTCAAAGACTTAGGGCTGTAGGAAGGGACTTAGGGGTGATCATAAGAGAAAGGGAGTGAACAAACGTGTGTCTTAAATGGAAAACAGATGTGTTTCCTCTGTGATAAAGGAAAGTTATGACCCCTTATCTAGATATCTTGATCAAGGATGCTTTAGAAGAAGTATTCCCTGATCAACTGTCTATCACAAGTACACTGATATTCAAAACATTTTCATCAGCAGTGCAAGCTCAATGTCCTGAAAATGTTCCCCTGTGCACAGCAGTGTGTGCTCCTTGGTGAAGGTATGGAGTAACATCACATGTCCAGACATTCTAACCAGGATCAGGAAGATATGACAGGGAGATTTTCTCCCTGAGTAAGATTTTACCAACACTAGATATACCATTTAAAATTTTCTCAGTAGGCATGGGGTTTATCAGAAGTGCTAAGGGTAAGTTTTGTCCTCTGTCTTCAGGGGACTTGCTTCAGGGTTCCTCCTCTGACTGGTGCCTCGGTGCTCCATACGCAGATGGTACAAACAGAAACAGCATCATTATTTGACTTGCAATTCGCCAGTTCCAGAAGCAACTCTAGGATGTCTTGATAACTCCTACTCTGACAAAACCAGCAGCTGCAAGGGAGGGCCACTTTTGTCAGGAGTATAAATGGAGAAGGGACCCTTTTGATTAATATTCTCTGTTGTTCTTACAATTTTCTTATTCAAAACAACAAGAAAATAGAAGGTTGGATGTTCTGGTGGCTTCATACATTGCAAGCCCATTGCACAGCCAACATATGATACAGGAGACCTGTGTTGTCTCTTGAGAGGAAAGAGGATGTAGATAATTGTTGACTGCAATGCTAAAAATGCCAGATTCCCTGGCTCTGCTGGTAGCTTGGCTGCAGGAAGCTGTTTCTGGTCTCCCACGTGTCACATGTGTTAGTCAGATAGTGTCAATCAGGGCTCTATAACTTTAAATTGATGTTGGGTAGAGTGAGAACACAGGCTTGTGGAAGCAGTCACTGGAAGAAACCCCCCTTTCCCCAAGCCCCAAAGCATTATGAAGAATATGAGAGCAATAATAATTAAAAAACCCCCATCCAAATATTTGAAGCTACACAGTTAACCACCTGTGAAATTATGTCATAAAACCTAACAACTTCCTTCTTGGTAGGGAAATGTCTAGACATTTGCTTTATATTCTCTGAGCTCTGCTCAGTTCTTCAAATTGTCTTTTTGTAAAACAAAACCAATCAGTTGCTTGTTAAAACATTCTAGGATAAGCAGCAACTACCATTTTCTCAAATCTTGACTAATCTTCACATTCAAAATGACACTATATATGACAGACAACAACACACAGCTGATACTGCCAGGTTTTTTTCACCCTTGCTTCAAAGCACATGGAATGAAACAGCTCTCTGAGTAAACAAATCAAAGTGGTACTCACTTACTCAAAATGTGTGGTGGAGCAAGTCACGACATCAGGAAAAAATCTTCCACTTTCCTTTGCTGACAGGCCCACATTGAAAAATGAAATAATTCAGAAAATTTTTAAGAAGCATTGACAGAATTTCTCTAATAATGTAAATAAAGAATTTTAAATTTAATGAATAGTATTTTAGTGGAATGATCTTGTGTCATTCTTATTTCTGTAGCTGTTTACAGAGTTCACTTGCATGAGTAAAACCAGAATGTTAACTTGAGAAGTTATTCCAGTCCTTTCCTTTAATCTTATTGACTGCACACTTAACTGGTCACTGATTTCAATTCCTTGATCCACAATGAAATGCTAAGCAGTTCAGTACAAGTTCCAAAGACATGACAGCTGCAGTTAAACTGTGCTACATGCTGGTGTATCTGAACTAGATAACCTACTTGCTTTATCTGACTCTGCCTATCATGGTCAGAAAGGGTAGGCTTTGCTACTTTTAAAAAATTATTAGCTTTAAATAAAAGTGCAAGCTTGGATGTCAAATTGCTATCTCTTTAATGCCCATTTTCACCATTCTTCACCATACGATATTTTCTGGTTTAAAAGAGTAAAAAGGGATGAAGTTTTCCAAAACTTGTCCTGAGATATCAGATCTAAAGAAGGCCATATATGAACAGTTAATCAGTCCCTAGAAAAGATGCTGCTCAGCTGAGTGAAAAACTACATGCCAGGAGGTGCTATCATTATTAAGAAATTGGAACTACCATGAACTGCTTAGAATATCAAACAAAGCAGACAGCCAGAAGACTGAAAGTAGCCAATGCTAAAAGTGATGTTAGGGGAAAAGATAACTCCCAGCTAAGATTCCCATTACTTTTTGCCATCTGCCTAATGATTGGGATTTATAATACCTATCACAACTACTACATCAGAAATAATCATAATGTGACATAATGCCATTAAATATTAATAACATTTATTTTCAGAAGCAAAGTTTATTTTATAGGGATATTGCTTGCAAGCCACACAATCATCTTTTCAATACCAAGTGAAAATATTTTCAGAATTTTTAGAAAAATACATGCTTTAATATGCTTTTCTAGGCATAGTCAAATGTATGAGTCAATACAAAACCTACAAATTTTACTCAATTCCTAAATACACTTCTAGCTTATAATGAGATTAGTTGTCTGGTATCAGAAAGCTAAAGGCGTTTTTCTGCTCTTAATATTTCTGTGCAATTTCTATCAACTGTTTACAGGTATCATATATGCATATGTACAAAAACACCTTCTTAAATTATTGAAGAAACTTTGAAAAATTACATTTTCTATTCTGATTGCTGTCATTCAGATATTTCTTAAACTTGCATTTATGATAAATTCCCTTTGGCTATGGCATAAACTCCTATACTTTTAATATAAAAACATTAAATAAAAGGCGTGACTGAACTTGATCGTCAAATTTGTTTTATCTGGTTTAAGACACTATTTTGAATAAGCCTCACATGAGAAGGAGACTCAGATCTGAACACTATTACACTCCTAAAAGCCTAATACTTTTCCTTACTTGTCTTTTCCACATATTCAAATAGAAAGGTTTAGTTAGCTACAGAAGTCTAAGAAGCAGCAATACATGAAAAAACAAAAAAATGTCATTGCAATTCTTCATTGAATTGCCAAATAAAATGAGGGTCTATGAAAAGGATTATGTGATAAAAATATCACTGGTAAAATGCCATAGAGAAGACAGTTATACTACAGGAATTCCTTTAAATGAATAAGACTTCTCCGGTGCTTGCAATTATTCCAAAATGCAACTTTTGCTGCACTGTGTGAACGCAGGTATTGTTCATCGTATAATTTCACAGGTAAATCTTAATGAAGAGATAAAATTAGGAAACTGTGAAAAAAATGTCTTCTAGAAATTAATGCAGTGGGATCGGAGTTATTTAAAAACAGTAATAAGATTTGAGGTAAGTGCTGCATTTGAGAGGATTGTATGAGGTGAGAAAATAAACCACGTGCAAAGAAAGATAAAAGAACACATACACACAAGAAATAAAAATGCTCATGAATAATTAAGTGCTGAAGAATCAATATACTACAAATAAAATATGGGGGGAATTAAATGAATCTAACTGTTCCCAAAAGATTTAATATAAATATGAAATTTCCTAAAAAATTGAGAGTATTTTTCTGTTTTAAAACAGAATTAGTTGAAAATACCTGAAAAAGACAAACTGAAATACTTGTTTGATAACAGCTCTGGAGGCTTTACCTCAAATGTGTTTATTATAGAACTTGGTAAGGAAGGAGGGAAGGGTGAAACCATAAGACAAATGATAGAATTCAAGGCAAAGAAAACCCACATGCACCTACACACACACCAGAGCACAGCTATGCATCTTTAAATCTGAGAAAGACACCTACAAGTAACAAGTTGGTCCAAAGGACAGAGGAGAAAATAGCACTGAAGAACTATCGTGCATAAAAAGGTTTCTGGAGCTCAGTGATGATGACTTGCTTTCATACTTTAATATGCAGTCAAGGGGAAATACAATAAAATAATTGCAAGATTTATGTGGCACAAAATGTGAATGACCTTTGTTATGAGAAAAAAGAACAGGCAGATGGACACTTTACTGCATTTTACAGTGCTATACCTCAAATTCCGTAATTTCCATGAACATTTTCAACCAAATCAGTTACTGAATGGGACCAGTTATGGTGCAGACTTTCCTGTGTCATTTCCAGACTGTTCAAAGAATTGGGATATGGATCAAACATTTCAGACCTCTGAAACTGTGAACTGTATGAACTAGATAGATTTCTTTTTTTAAAGGTTAAGTTCAATGTTTCTTTCCTCATAAAATGTCTACAGTGATTTTATACACGGTGGCTAGTTTATTCTGTGTTATCATGAAGCATCAGCAGTGCCATTTCATAAGCAGCGAGCTATTTGAAGGAAAAAAGATTATCTAATCAAATCCTGGCAGTGGGAACTCACAAGAGAGGTGAAAGAACTAATGTGACTCTGAGCTAGGACTGGCTTTCTGTAAAGCAGTATTTAGAAAGACTCTGTGGGTATGAACTCTCCTTAGGTTTATGTGTGTTAGTCGCTGACAGCATATGGGCATTCTGCAATATTGCACTTATTAGATTTTATCTGTTTCAGCTGGCCTTTATTTGGGACTCCATATTTCTAGAGCAAAGTCTGCTACAGATTGGAATGAGCAGAGAGTCAAGCAGCTATGGAGAAGTTGTTGATGGCACATCTCACCAATTTATCTTCCAAACCAAGTGGAATGGGAAGAGGTCAGGAAAAAAGGCCCCTTTTTGGATAAGAAGCATGTTAAAATGGACATCTTCCTTCCTCAACTGTACAATAACATCAGAAAAAAAAAATCAGGGCTGTTGTTCTTGTTCCCTTGCTGTGTTATTTTGGATTAGGAGAAATAATTACTGTGATTTATATATGTCAGTCCAACATTTTTCTTTTCTACACTACCACACTGCTGATTTAAGATCAGGTTGTGCTCCCAGAACATCTTTAGCCCTGTTGCTGTCTCTCTATGCATTTTTTCCTCTTAACATACAGTTGTTTGTACCTGTTTACATAAGAAACTTTACATTTATTCTTACTGAATTGCTATTGAATTCCAAACTGTTTTCTGTCCCCCTGCTACAATATCCTATGCAAATTTAATAACCTTACTCTATAATCACTTCTCAAGGCATCAGAGAAAATATGAAAATCTATCAACCTCAGGACAGATTTGAAGCAACTCTCTGCTTTAATTGTGAAATGCTGATAAATCATCTATACACAGCTTTCCAAGTAATTATATATACACCTAATGAAATAATCTAGTCTTGTATTCCTAGTTCACCTTTCCGAACTTTATATGAAACAATATGAGAACTTTCGATGGATTCAATACAGCAAACATCATCTATTTCTCTCCTACCCAGAAGTCCTGTTACTCTGGCAAAGTAAGTTAGATTGTTGTGATAAACTCTTGATAAGCTCACACTTCCTGAGACTTTATCTTCCCGTCCTCTTTCTTATTACTAGTAGTTAAATTATTTGCTGCATTTTCTCCCCAGGAATTCATGTTAAAAATGATTGTCTGTAAATCTGAGATTATGGGTTTTTTTCTCTTTTTAGACATAGATTTCATGCTTTTGCCTTTTGCAAAATCTTTCCTACTCTACTCTTAGAGGTGATGACTAATATTCTGGATTTTCTTCAGCCATTCCTACAAGAAAAAATTTCATCAATGAAGTGCATTTGAAATGTGTCTTTATGCTGTCCTTTCTCCACTATAGTGGGTATTTTTAATTGTTTTACTGGTTTTAGCTCTGCTAACCATCAATGCAGGCATGACCTTTTAAATTTAGATTTAAACATAAAAGTAAACACATTTGCCTTCTTGAAGCATTTTAATGATACAGATTCCTCTCAATGAGAAGCCAACTAAAAGCTTCCTTTCATGTTACTGTTTCTGTTACTTCTTTGTGGAAAGCCTTCTGAACACTATTTGGTAGACTTCCTATTAAAATATTTTATTTTGTACCTTGCACTTTCTGACTGCCCCTGTATTTCTTCTGTTTTTCTAGCTGTTCAAAATGATACAACCTGCTTACATTTTGCATTAATTTCTTTCTTGCTTTTCAGGTCATAAAAAGATTAATTGTCCAAGCAAGCTGGTCTCTCCTTACCCTTCCTAATCCTCCTTGATATTGAGATAATTTACCATTATGACTTTATGATTTCTTTACTGACTTATCAGCTCCTTTTTTCTGCTTAGAACTGATTTCTTATTAGTTAGACAAAAATGCTTACTCCTACCTTTCAGGAGTCACTGTTTTCCTCTTCCCTATATTCCAGAAGTGTGTTTCATTTGATTGATTTTTTTTTGTTTGCTTTTGTCTAGGGGACTTATTCTAAAAAAATCTATCTCTGAAGGATTCAACCTTTTTGTATTTCAGGAATTGATCACTGGTCATTCATATGAAAGAATTTAAATACAGTTTATTCTGAAGCATAATGAAGGGGAATATGTTTGAATTGCACTGATAACATTTTTGCAATCACAAAACTTTTGCAATGGTTATTAGGGCAATTTATTTCTGCCATGTGTCGCCTCTTCAGCAGGAATACTCTGCATGGGTTAAATGTTTTTTAATGCAGTTTTGAATAGTTATATGTCACACTCTGAAAATAAAGACTGAACTGTTCATTCTGTGTGGACTGAAATAATGCAAGAGATCTTTGCTAATAATTAATGTCACACCCCACTGGGACAAACACTATTTGCATGGCTTATAATAAAAACAATTCAAAAACACTAATGTGTTTCCCTGAACACTGAAAGCTTGTGATGCATTTTATGAAAACATCACTGGTGAGAACCACAGTAGCATATAAAAGCTATTATTGCATAGTACATTTATTGTACAGTTTTTTTTCCTCTTTGATTTATTTAAATCACCAATTACCAGTTGTTGTCACTCCTCTCATAGCAGGACATGGTGGATTTCTACCTCAGTGCAATGCTACTGTTTGGCAGCCACATTTTTTCCATCTCCAAATCCAAAAATTTTTCCCAAATAAATTTAGGTAAATACTTCAGGCCCAGAAAAAGCTTTCTGTTGGCATAAAAGGATTTTAAAATATGATACCTGTAGATACTTGCAAACACAAAATTTGGTATCCAATCAATATACACTCACAAAAAAAAAAGTCTGCAATGCCCAGGAACTCATGTAAAACATCACAGTCATGTGGCTAGGCCATTCTTTATACAATTGATGCTCATACATCTTTGTGAAGCTTTCACTCACTTAACAGACCCCTCACTCTGTACGCACCTGCAGTCATCCCCTGCTCCTTTCACACCTGTGCACCACAACTTTCACACATAGCTCATGATATCAGAGAATGGGGAGGCCTGGGGAGGATATTAAAGATCACCTAGTTGCAATCCCCCTGCCACGGGCAGGGATGTCACCCACTAGCTCAGGTTACTGTAACCATCCCAATTCCCTGTTCATTTCTACAAAGGTGTGGAAGGTAGTTTCCCCCTAATTCTGAATACACGCAGCCAAGGCACACATACTCCAATCTATACTTTTATTCCTTTATGCCAGAGCCACCCAGCAAAGGATGCAATAAATTCTAGGTTTTCCTTATGGAATACACATTTTTAGACCCTGCTTGGGATCTCTGGAGAACCCATCCCCCTTACTATCTGGTATTCTCCATCTCAGCTTGCTTACTAGGGATCAAACAACCAACCAGAGGTGTGGTACCACCCCACCTAAAGTCACAGCTCTCAGCAGAGGAGGCAAGTTAATGTTGCTGTTTCCTTCCAGGCTGTTCCCATAAAATGGAGGCGCAACCTCCCACGCTTCGAATCAAGTAAAAGGAGTGAATATATTAGTGCATTGGTGAGAGTTATGAGTAAAGTTCCCACCTTGTCTTCTCAGACCTCACCTAAAGGCTGCCCTCACTTTCCTGTTTACTCCTCCTCCAACTCCAGTGTCTTTAAGTTTTGATCTCCTGGTGGTTTTTAAGTTTTCAGTTTTCTGAATTAGGTCGAATCTCACTGAAAGTCTATGCCAACAACAGGTATATCCACCTATTTACCTATTTTGTTTTTTTCAGACTGATGTTGCTCAATTAGATTTTAACAAAAGTATCCTTACTATAAAAACTAAGGAATTTCAAATAGCGTGTTTAAGAGACCTACAAGAAGTTCTCTAAATAAAACAAAGGAATAAAATTTGCATTAACTTTAATTTGAAGACAAAAGTAAGTAGAAAACAAAGCTTTCTTTATGTATGAGAATATTGTAGAACATGCCTCATACCTGTTTTTGGTTTGCAGACTATATTGACTATATTTAATAACAAACACTGGCTTTAGACTGGTGGTCTGAAATTCAATATTTTTGAGTACAACAATTGCAAGTGTGTATAAGAGACTTATCAATGTCATTATTTGATTTTACATACATAAGCATTTTCACTGGCATAAAAATGACAGAGCTATATACAAAATTTATTATTGCTATTTGATATTTAAGGGAAACAAGGCCCAGTTTTACCAGCCTATTTTACTGCTCATTTAATTTAGTCTCAGCAAGTGAGCCACCAATACCTTTAAGCCTTTCTCTTTATCCCTTCACTTATTCCTTATAAGTGTCAGTAGAATAGATTTGCTATCATGGTAGTGATTGCCAGCCAATACAATGTGAGAGCTTTTGGAAAAAAAATCAGTGGCATGAATTATTTAATTTTTGTGAAATATAAGGATAAAATGGAGTTAACTGAGTCTTGATTATCTACCCACGATTTTCTGCCCTTAGTCAAGGCCTCCATTCAAAGACATATTTTATTATCCTTATCAGAAGTTTTACTTCTCTTTCTCATGAGGATTTTATGGGCACATACTGCATTCTGGTTTTCTATTATTTCCCACTGAATTACAGTTGGTCACTGTTCTCCAAATCTATGTCCTTGCTTTTCATTCAGAATATTATTACTGTGTACGGGATATCTTTTATTTAATTTGGTCATTATATTTTCATTTTATTTTATTTTCATACTTTGCCCTTGACTTTGCAACATTTATATAGCTTAGTGACCTTAATACAGTTGTTAAAGTTGAGATGCAACTTATATTCTAAACTCATTTTCAGAAGCTTATAACTTTACCCAGATATTCTCTTTCAGGCTGAGTGTTTTTTATGCTTTGTTAGAAGGGGATTTTTGTTTGAAGCTTCACAAGCATTATCTATTTGTTTTGAGTTATCCAACTTAAAAAGACAGCAGTTTTGCAGCAATCAGGACAGTTTTCAGATGCTTTTTTTTTGACTCTGATAATTGAAAATCTGCTTTGTTTCAGCACTTCAAAATCAGCTTTGATTGTGGAATGGTGGCTTTGCTATCTTTGAAATGGTTTTGAAATAATTAAGTATTGCATGTGACATCATTATTAAATACCTTAGTGAAATGCTAGTGGTGAGGGAATTGATCTCAGAATAACTTTGTTCTTCATAATTTCATTTTAAAAAGGTATTAATTTTTTGTATGAGAACTACATTTGGCTGTACTTTAAATATTTTTAATGCCAGTTTCATCCCACTCTTCATGGAGCTTAGCCCAAAGAGATGCATTAGAATGTCCAGTCAATCTGGATTCTCTATAGTACATAGAAGCAATGCAACGTGCAATGGAAAATAAACATTTCAATTGTACTGGTGAAATGACAAGGAGTAGCTTTGCTTCATTCCACCAACATACCATTGTAACTGTAATGTGTTTGAAAAAGATTTTCCTTAAAGATCCAGTGAGAAACCCTATACAACTGTAAACCCAAAAGGAGCACTGCGAAGCTTTGCACAGTATCTTGTTTGTCATCACAAAAGAAATATTCTTCAGGAAAATGTCAGTGCACAATACCATCCCTATGGTACGCTTGTACTCTGCATTTTATTACAAAGACTTTCATAGTCTCAGTAAGCTACCATTTTATGCCCTCCACATGAAAAATGGTGTTGTAGTCTTGCAAAAATGAACCAAGAGCATGGCTGATGAACAGAGATTTTATGTATTTGCAGAGTCAAAGTAAAGTTGAGGAAGACATTCTTTGGGCATTTCTTTGATCAGCTAACAAAGAAATACAAAAACTTGCAAACATTTTTAATTGGGGGTACTCCTTTTAGTAAAAATATGTGTCATTATTTGTAAGCTCCAAACGGACACAAAGTACTGTTTTTCATGTTTGTACTTACACCGAATAGACTTAAACCCCAAATCTCTATTACACTTTTTACTCTGACGTCCAACAACATGAAGACTACAAGTGCCACAAAAGCAGTAGAAAGACATGGTTTTTCAGCATCTGTGTGAGCTGCTTACTTTATGAATTTTATGATTTACTTCTGAGTTTGGCTACAGGCTAGAATTATACCAGCCACATAATGAGGACAATTCTTCTTTAGCATTCAGAACTTTGAATTTTTATCCTGGCTATGTTAAAAATGCCAGTCAATAGATTCATTTTAACCTAAAGTCTTATTGTTCTGGTCCTAGCTCTTTACTCCATCATTTTGCATTGATTAAGCACCTCCTGCTTTTTTACAATAATGTAATAATACAATCCTAAGTGCCTCAGGAGGCCTTCATATGAAACTTCATATAAAAGGCAATAAATAGGCTTATTTGATTCATATTTACTTTCCTTTTCATTTATAAGTGATTTCCTGCATTCAGCCCATGTTTCTCTTTCCTGTTCAAATACAGAAATCTTTTAGAAGATTGCTCAAAAAAGCCTCTTGCACAATTAGAATCCTGCCCTTGGTGTCTGCCATCCTCAAGCAGCATATCCTGTCCTGATTGCATTATTGTTTCCTCTCCGGTGATTCAGTGATAGATCTCTTTATTCATACCAAATCTTCCACTAACACCTAGTTTTGATAATTTACAAATTAATTTGTACTTCTCTTACTGATTATGAAACTGCAGTCAGTATATATAAGCAAGAAAGCTCAGGCACCTCTTGTGGTCTGGGACAGGCTGCTATAACCAGGACTTTTTCATCTATTAGCTGAAGGAAATACAGGTTGATTTAAAATGGCTACACTTTTCTATCATGTGCAAAGTGTTTCTTTCTAACAAATGAAGGAGAATAATCTTATCCTGTATGTCAGTGAAATATGAAGACAGAATACAGAGCTCTGTTTTTCGTACCTGCAGAATTAACTGGCAAATCCCATTAACAATTTATTTTTCCTTACTGATTTTTGCACTCCATGTCTTTTCTGACAGGCCTCATGATGATACCTTGCCACACATATTTCTAGGCACTTTGCTGAAGAGGAGTAGGAAGAAAAAAGTAGTTGCAAGTTCTCTCCAGTCATAAACTGCCATTGTACTTAAGACTAGATAGAATTATGAGTTCATCTAATATAATCTCCTGAGCATCATAAGCCATTAAACATCACCCAGATACTGCTACATGGAGCCCAATTACTTTAATTAGACAAGAGCACTTCAGTCGTCAAGAGACTAAACTGTGCGGTGCCACAGGCATACTCCAAAATAGACAAAGATGTAATCAAAGCCTGTTGGTCTTCAAATAACAAGGAATTTCTAGGTGAGAAATGCCCCCTAAATTCATGGAGATGGTATTTAGCTCATTCACCAACTCTGGCACAGAATATCAAGTCTGTGACAACAAGCCCTGAGAGAAAGTTTTGACTTTCCTTTAAATTCAGTGATCAATTTATCCTGACCTGAGCATGACAGCGTGATACACTCAATGGGCACCTAAAAGCAGGAATCTCTCCAAAGAAGGCACTTTTTTTTGGAAGTCTTTTTCCACATCTATGTGCTAAAATCAGTTTAGGGTAAGCTGTGGATATTCAATTATGCACATTTTTGCATTGCATCTACTGCAAAATGCTGTTCTCTTTCCACAGATGAAGAAAATGGAAGCCCAGGCATCTTTGGCTCTGGAATCTAAATACTGAAAAAGTGACAAAGTTGAGTATCCCTAATTTGTATCCAAAACCCCAGTTTGGTATCCCTAATATGAAAATCCCTTGCACCCTTTCAGGGGATTGTCTGATCTAACAGTTTACAAGGACTAAGGGTTAGCTGATAAATCCTAAAATCAGCTACTGATGTGATTTTTAAACCCACCTGCTATTTTATCTCACCGCTCCTTTTAAAAGGGGTCTCAAATGCTTGCAACTTCAGCTCATTCCTATTTCAGACAAATTGGTGAAATTAAGAGCATTTATCTTTTGCAAAACAATTGTTACAAATCCCAGTCTGAGCTGGTTTACATTCACAGACATCAGTTTTATCCTCTCTAGTTCCTAGGTCTGTGTGTCCAGTTTAGATTATCTTTACAAGCAAGAACTTGATTTTATCCTAGTTTTCTTGAATACAATTTCCCTGACTCAAATACAGTGTTATTCCTATATCTGTGATAGCTCTAGATTACAGAGAACATCATCTTGCAGCCTCTTTTGGGTAACTACCTCTTTTCTCTGCTTCCTTGATCCTGTCTTAGAACACATATGACAGATTTTAAATGATTTTAAATTTTACCAGGTAGGCCACAGAATAATAAGTCAAGCAAAAACAACTGAAGACACTGCACTTTAAATTTGCAATGTGTAAGTACAAAGCCATCTTCCAGATGTCTGCATGATGCAGAAGTCAGGTAAAAGCTGTAACCTACATAAATCAAGGGATATAGAATTTTATCACATGATATAAGTCATCCCATAGTATTCTGAACATCTAGCAGATATAACTAATGAAATTTCAGTTTTAGCTCACATAGAGTGGAAGAGACTCGCATATTTTCTAACTGTATTTTTCTAGCTAATATTTCATTATTTGGGATGTAAAGGTTTAAAAAGCAGTTATTCTACTATTAAACCAAGTGCAAGCAATTGATTTGTTTTCTGTATAAAAAGTATTTATTTTCTTTTGCTAGTCCTGTGAACTAATGTGATCCATATTATTAAAATTGGAAACATTCTCTAGATTGCTTTATCCACTCACTGCTAACAGCTGAGTTTCATATCAGATTAATGAATTGCCCTCTGCTGCAAGACATGGGCGATGGAAATAATGCACCTTGGCAGCAATACATAGCTGGTTAATTGCAGTGTGCAATTCTGATGTAAACACTTTATTAAAATATTAACATTCTACATCTTAAAAAGCCTCATACTTTTACAGTTAATTTTAACCTATATAAAACAGTACCAAAAAAAAACAAACCCATAAATGCAAAAAGAATTCTGGTCAGCCTGTCATATTTTAGCAACTGAACAACTTGCTCAGCTACTGAAGCATAATGTGTCAACAAGATGGAATTCCACTTTCTAAAGGCTAGAGTGCCCACTCAATAGAAGAAAGCAATACATGATTACTGCTTAGAGCTTGTGGTGCAGTGCTAGCAGCTCAACATTTAGCAATAATAGAAAATGTCTGTCTCATTTTCATTCCCATTGAAAACACTCCCTATACAATATTATGAAACACTCCTGCTGTGAGTTGGTTTCTTAATTGCAGCAATATCTTCAGCTATTTCCTTTTCCATGGTCACACCTTTCTGGTGAATTCTCTTAAAAGCAAAAATTTAATGACATACGGAACAAGGACAGATTCCTGAAATGTAATAACTAGGAGTAACCCTTCAATTTTGTGACAGCTACTAGATAGCAGCAATCACCTATTTCCATTTTAGTGTTTTGCAAATGATATAAAGGTCTCAAGGTCTTTTATTTTCTGAATGATTCCTCTGTTTTTCAAAACTGTGGAGCCTCTGTTTTCTGCTTCTGCTTCAAATTCCACTTCCACCTTAAAACTAAGGGGAAAATCCAGATCATTGTACAAACAGCCCTTTTTCACCCATGACCTTTTATTCATCTGATTATAAAATTGAAAATATTTTTTTCAGTGCAAGTACCTTCAAAGGTTGTCTTGAATTACCACTACTCATCTTGACTGCCTTTATATCTCAAATTATTTTAGAAGTTGCCTATTTTCTCTTTATATACATTGAACATTCTCCTGGTACTACTAACAAAAAAACAATGAACATGTCCTGAACCACACATTTAGACCTATATCTTAGTTTGAAAATAAAGTCTTTGAGGTTAGTCAGACTTTTAAACATTTTGATCAGATACTATATATGGAATAACATGATAAAACCAGACTTAAGAGGGAGAGGAATTAGAGAAAGTCCATGTTGATCATGACAATGCATTGCATTAAAATTGAATTGCATTGAACTTTGTAATAAAAGATTTATAACTTCCAGATGTGGAAACTGTTTTTTACTTCAAAAACTCTTGTGCACTTTCACATATATGAAACAGTATATTTGTAAGCTGGTTCTGATTCCAGAGGAAGTACAGGTGCATTCGCCTAGTACTTCAACTGGCAAATAAAAGCCTAAATGAAACAACTCCAGAAGTTTAGAAGGACATACACAAGTAACAATATCATCATTTGAATTATCAGAATTAAGTGGATAAGAACTCATTGCTTGGAATTTTTATAATTCACATTTGTCCCCTCAAAACAAAAGATTTTCCCCAATTGTTTGGGGTTTGCCTACATGCAAATCACTTGGTTTAACAAAGACATTACTGAAAATGAAATGCGTCTGCTAGGACATGCATGAACGCATGATGATGAATCACAAAAACCCCAACTTTGCAAACAACAGGAATATGTATTGCACTTCTCATGTAACTATTTTAGTGTCCTTTATCCTATTAAGCGTACTGAAAAGGCAGACAATTATTAATCCTACAAATATGGTGCAATTGCTTTTGACATGTGCTTCCTTAGCCATGGAAGAAGAATGCAAGAAGAAATCAATGAGAAAAAATTGCTGGGTAGACTGAAATTGCCTTAGGGATTTTGTTTTATTTAATACAACAGCCTAGGAATTCTATTTATAAGGAAGAAATGGTATTTATATCTATTGATTTCTTTTCCAGGGACCTCTTGTAGTCTGCAGCCATAAAATTTCACCTGTCCTAGATGGGAACACATCTCTTGATGTTCTTCAATGCACTATGTTTATGGAACAGCACATAGGGTGTAAAAGTGATTAAATAACCCCAAATTCTGTGCTCCCTTTGCAAAGCTATAAAATTTACTTTATCATTGCACATGTAATACACTACATTTGAGTACCCACTTGCAGATTGGAGTTTCACATTAAGGGATCTCAAAGAAGAACAATAAAAACATCAATTAGGACAGCTTATTCCAAAGGCCTTTAAAATTGTCACCCAGACCTTCGTATAGTTTAGCGTGGTCTCAGGACCTCAATGAAACTTCAAAAGTCCAGTCTCCTAGCCAGGGATTATCAAACAACAGCCAGTCTGTGGAAATATTCTTCTTTGTGCTTATATTTGCTATGCCAGGAATGGATAAACTCAAAAGGAAAAGACCAGCAGAGGCTTTGTCTCCACTATCCTGTATCTCCCTTCTTACCCCATTTCAAGGGATAGGTCAACTGATATTGCATGCTGCAAAACATTTACCATTGTTGCTTCACAATGTACCATCGTGGAGCAAAATCTGGGATACAGTTCCACATCAGTAGGTTATCATCCCACTGAAAGATACTGACAAAGAACATTTTGCAAGGCAACTGAGCTGTATGTGTAGAAACCAAGGTGCACTTCTTAACAAACAAGTTGTATTTTCCCTTTTGAAGATCTATTCTAACCTGTTTTTAACTCCAAGCGTCTTTAATGTGTGGTAAATAATATGCCAGTATAATATAAAACAAGACAAAAATGTTTTATTCATAAAGCTTTTGTATGTCTTGTTTACCACAGCTTTTCCTGTACTAGGCCAGCTGGTACAATATGTACTATCTACTATGTTTTTTTGCTGTTTTCTAGTATTAAATATGTCAGGATTTTATAGCTGAGCAATAGAAGTTAGTAACATAAGTCTGATGCATAGTAATGAAGGTAGAATTGTGTATAATGGTAATATCTTAGTAAATCAATTAATAAGTTTATGGTGAATAATTAAAAATATGAAATATTAGACATCAGTAGAGTCAGTCAGTGGTACCAAAATATGGCTTTAGGTGAAGACTATCTATAATCATTAAAAGGATATCTGCATGCTTCTATTCAGTCAAAATAAAACTTTTCTCTTGTTTGTTTTTTTTTTTTTTTTTGTCTGAAAGTAGGCATTTACCAGACTGTTTCTAGGCCTGCATGTTGCTGTTTCCAAATTTCCTGAGACAAAGCAAAATCCATCTTTTAACTTTACCAAAGGCCCTTTTAGTAAGTTATATGCATTCTCCTGGAGATTCACATTTACCTTTGATACCAATGGCAGTTCCTCTGCAAAAGAGATTCTAGTTTCTCATTCTACGTAACAGAGAAAGAGACCGAGGAATCCAAAATGTCTGCATCCTAGCCTGGCTCAGTCACCTGTTCATTTTTCATTATTCTTTCATTTTTGGTCATAGTGCTTATATGTTTGTGACTGCCTCACACAGTTATCTCTCCGAATGTCAGAATGTTTATTTTGCTTCATTACCTAGTGGCTAGCTTATTCTCTTTTTGGTTCCTTTGCTTTTGTAAAATGGCTGATGAAACCCCTTCTCACTCACTGTCTCGACTTTCTCTTGACCACCTGTCCTTCCTCTCTCCCCTGAGTAATTTCCTCAGCAAATCAAAATCCTCAGCTACTTGACAGTCGTTAGCTACTCTAACATGCCAATTCAGACCTGAACAACCAATTTGTTCAGTTCAATAGGCAACTATTTCTCTGCAAGGGCTTTTGTGTGAATAACAGACCACTGATGTTGGATATAACTTCTGCTGTTATCAATATGAAATTTAACCAAGGACGGAGGTTCGAACACCCCAAAAGAGATTCTACATTAAGAATGATGTAGATATTCAAAAAGAATCTCCAGATTCACACTACTTTCCTTATTTCTTTGCTTACCATTTTCAGCAAGGAATGCATTTCTAATCTAAGATGTACAGGTTAAGTATTGCAAGACATCTTTTGCAGTTTTTTTTTGATGTATAATAGGGTCATTCTTCATCTCGGGCCTTTCTTTGGGCTTGTAAATCATGCACACACTCATGAGGGAATACTGAGCTCTAAAATGGATCTTCCTGGATTCCATAAAAATTAGTGGAAGGCCTTTACACTGAATAAGGTCAGGTTTTGACTGGGAAAAACCACATCACAGTTTAAGAATAGGAAGCACTGAATATGACTTCATAAAATAGAGTAAAAATAAATAGCTTTTCCAACTGTCTTGGTGTCCTTGCAGGTGGATCTTTACCTTTAGCCAACTTTATCACCAGCATTTGAATTCAGTGCTAGGACCCTCACCACAGGAAGTCTGTGACAAATCCTCCTTGAGGTTACCATTTTTTAGGGTGCAAAGAAAGATTCAAATTCATATATTTTTACTCTGTTCCATTATGGATTATGAGGAAGGACCTTACTGTTACCAAAATATGGCTTCCAGACCAGCCTCCTGCTTCTCATTTCAGCCTAAGTGAATTGTGCCCTGTAATGCTCAAGACGTCACATAATTCAAAACAAAGGGTGAGCTTACGCTCAAGGCTGCAGATCTGATCACTACCAAGCACAGTGCGGAGTCTTTAGAAGGAAACAGAGCAGTTTGCTAAACCAGGCAATATATCAATCCTTTACACTTTATTTACACAGCATTTGCAGATGCAGAATGATGATGAATGAAGCTGCAAAATACAGTGTGATTTTCATCACTTCCAGGCAGAGACCTGAATAAAAAATTACTTGTGATTTTATCTTTTTTAACCAATTCCTAATAGTTAATCCAGAGGCATTTCCTTTTGTTTATGTAGTCATGTTTCTTATTACTTTCCCAGATTCTGCTTTATTTTATAGCTCCATGTCTGCTCAGTGAATTTGGGCAGTACTCTGTTTTACATGCACCACTGCATGGACAGATAGAAAGTCTTACCAAGGTCGACAGATGCTAAACTACTCAAAGAGGACAAGTTACTGCGACTTCCTAGTTCACAAAACTATTATTCTTCTATGGTATCAGTTTGGGCAATATCAAAACTGCAATAAAAAGTGCATTTTCCACAAGAAAGACAGCAGAAAGGGCATCCTAGTATTTTACAAATAAATATATTTTATCTTCTCTCATAGTGTTCGTGGAATTCTGCCATAATGCCAACTATGGAAAGAGTCACATAGTCCAAACACCAGTTAGTCGCTGACTGAACCTTTAATAGGTTCTTTTATATATAGATTTATCTCTATGTACATCTATTTCCCCCAAAGCTTGATTCTTGTCAAGTACTTGCTTTTTCTACTGCCAAAAATGTCAATGGTTCATATTATGAGATTTCTTCGCAAAAATATTTTCAAGTTTCATCTAATTTTGATTTCCATAAATCCACCATTAATTGTTCATTCCCCTTGCTTAAAATAAATTTTTATGAGTAAACAAATATATTTCTATATTTATTCTCATGATGTATTTTAACGTGCACAAGCAATACCACTACAGTGTCACAAACAGGCTATTCTATCTCTCCTTCTTCTGTCAAAAATTGAATATGATAATGAATGGTTTGCTTAAGATCCTGTTCATTTGTGCTGAGTTCTAGGAGAAGAAAATGAGTGCATTTGGATTTTCATTTGCACAGTTCAATTTCTTACTGTAACTATTCAGCAACTTCTTAAACCAAATAAAGCAAAGAATTATGGAATGGACACATTCTACATGATGAAGTCATCATTCCTAAGCCATTGCGCTATATTTAAATTGCTTATTGAGCTGCATTAACCCGCTCTGGTGGGAACAGCAATTCAGAGTCACTGTCTGAAAAGATAAAAAAGTCAACCACACTTCCCTCCTCTGTCTTAGCGTTTGTTGTACGATATCAATTATTTCCCACACCACTAAAAGGAAAATGTAGGTTCTTACCCCACAGCCTATTCCATTGCCTGGTTCACATACGATTCTCCTCAGCCCTGGCTCAGGAAGCAGACCTGCCCCACAGCCTGGGGTTGGACACAGCACTCCTCCCATCTGCAGCACACATTCCTCGGCCCCATAGCGCTGGTAGCGATTGTACTGCAACACAACAGAACACACTGGTGTTAAACTCCTGGCAGCATGCAAAGAAAACTCCCAAATATTTGAGTTTGTCTCTATCCCACATAACCCAGTCAATTGTCCTAATGTCTCACATGCTAAGTTCAGGTTATTTGTCAAAAGTCTAAAACTTTGCAGTGCTATTAAATGGGGTGTCACTCTGCTCCAACTCACATCATGTACATAGTTTTCTGGCTTACAGCCATTTGCATCACCAGAAGAATGTGTGGGATATTAAAATCAAGAAAACAGCAGACTGTTTCTGTAAGTAACATCAAATACACTTATATTACTATAAAAATATTGTAAACATCATAAAAATAGTCCAACAGAGAAATGATAAATGCTGTATACAGATTGACGAGAACACACAAAAACCCCCCTTCAGGGATCTATAGCTAGAAGAAGTGTAATGTTTTAGACCTTAAGGGCTGTAAAAATTTGCCTAGGCAACTTTATTTTAAAAGCAAGCTGATCATTAAACTGATCAGCAGAATAACTCTCTTATATGCATTTATTTCAGTGATAGATGTATTTTTTTCCTGTGTCTCCCATGAAATTTTCTTTAGTTTTTTCACTTTTCATTTAATTCCTCCCTGATAACCTAAAAGGCCATGGAAATGCCCCAATTATAATGATGAGGACACTGACACAAAGCAGTATTAAGTAACATGCTCAGTGTATGCTCATTGACAAAAATGCCTGCTCTAAAATGACTGATGTCAGTGAAATAACTTTCCCATGTCTAATTTACCCTGCTTTCAGCCAGAGATAAGCTGAGCTAGTACAAATCATACTGTGTACATGTAAATCACATCCACTCTAGGTGTCTGTGTTGGTGCAGTTCCACACCAGTAGCTGTATAACCACTGTAAACCAGGCTTCAGTTTCACCTATAAATCTGCTCTACTGTGGAAGGAAATAAATGAAAGCATTTGGTCCTAACAGCCCCAAAGAAAACAGGCAAATCCAAAATGCCAAAGAGGAAGGGAGTAGGTATGAATTTTCTCCGTCAGTAGACTTTATGGTGTGCTAAAAAAACAAAATAGAACTTTATGTTACATCACTCACAACAATATTTAGTGCTTCATAAGATTTTATCCCATAATAGCTCATGAAAATCCTGTTCCCTTTTTTGGGAGGAGAACAAACAAAAAATTCTTTCTCCAATCCGCACCCTTCTCCAAAGAAATCTTTCGAGCAAAATGGAAGCTTTAGGACCAATACCTCATACACACAGCATACAAAAAAGAATTTTAAATTTCAAAGAAGGCTCTACATCTTTTGGGTACATTTCAGAAGATTCTTCTGCAAATGTTGTCATAACATGTCTGGTTAAACTGGTTTCTTAAAATAATATTAGAGTTCTTAAAAGACTATAACATATAGATACAAAAGTTTGCATCACAGAAAAAAAATCATCCCAAACTTAAAGTATCCAACTTTGTTAATTAACAAAAAATCCAAACAACCCCTGAAAAGAAAAGCAAAATCTAAAAGGACAAAAAGACTTCAAAATATCTTTCAGTGTATGAATGAAATTCTGACTTAAGACTCTTGTATTTGGAAAATAATAGTATTTTGAGAAATGTGCAAGATGTGTCTGCAGCCTCCTTGAATGTGGGAGCTCAAGAAGTCAACTGGTGCTTTCCTGTGTTATTATTATGCTTGAACCCAGAGTAATGCCATAAATATTTGATATTGGATGCTTCCACTACATACCTGTTGAGTGCTCTGAGTCATTTGGCTGGCCTTTATAGAAATATAGGTAACCATAGCTCCAAAACTCTCTAGCAGCCTAATTTTTCTTCAGGGCACAGACTGGACCTGAAAGGTGAGGATGGTGATTGTCTTACCCTATTAAGAGGGAACTTTGTGCTGCATGTGGGATTGTTAACAGCTTCTCATTAAGAAGGCAAACACTAGTGACACTGCAGCTGAGGTTCTGTCAGCATTTACATTAAAAATTCTCAGTAGAAAAAAAAAGAGAATATACTTTCCAGCCATTAACTTAGCCTAAAAGGGCATGAATAGATTCCTCTAATTTCCTTTTTGTATTTTTTTTTTTTTTAATTTAACTTGTTAGGGAGAGATACAGAATGTAAATGTCCAGTTTACCTACTGGCAAGGTGGACAGCAACATTGTTTTCTGTCCATCAAATTTAACATTTTATACTGGTTCAGCACAGGACTCATTCCAAATTGGTATGGCACCCTCCCCAGTGATTTTCATACTATAACAGCCAGAAAAATGATCCAGAAAAGATCCTGCTAAATTCATTTGCATATCTTGATATCTAGTTACTAGCCAGTTTTCTACCTTCAAAGTCAGGATACATTTATGTCATTTTCCAATTTCTCTTTCCTTGTGTCCTGCTCAATTAAAACCCAGCAACTAACTGAAACACAAAGTAGCAGAACATATACATGTTTGCTGCCATAGCAAAAGCTACACAACATATGTGGATTTATAGTCTTTATTCAGTGATGTGAAACAAAGTGATTCACTTTACATTAAGGGTGCATTTATAAAAAATTTGTACAGGACCAAAACTATTGTCATGAATTATTAATTAACTATTTGCATATAGTGACAGACCATATCTATTAAAGACATTTTTTCCTATACACCACAGCCATACATATCATACTGGACTCATGTAACCAACATCCATTAATCAAGTCAATTTTCAGGAGCCCTTAAATGTCTTTGGACATGACGTGTTTTGATCGTATGTCTGAACGAGATACTTATGGATATTACAGCACACAACACCCACTGGTTTACTTCACCTTTTAACTGGAGACCTAACGTAGAATTCATTTAATTTAGTTTGAATTTCCACAGTGATGATGCCTATAGTTGCACAGGTTGTGAAGACTTTTATAATCAACAGGAGAGATGGGATGTAATTCATCTTTACTCCTTAGATTTGTACCTCTGCATAAGAACTGAGAGCTCAAGTGCCATGTCTTTTTAAAAATAATGAGAGATTAGACAACTTCCTAGATAATGTCACCTGAAATTAAGTGACTCTTACAGTAGCTGGTTTAGTTCCAATAATTCTGATCCTAACTCACTTGCCCTAAGCTACTTTTAAAACCAAGGTTTAGGTATCTAAATAGCTTAGACAGTGAACAACCTCACAGAATTTTAGCTCATCTAAAATTAAACATCTAGCCTAAACAAGGATCCAAGTGAATGAGCAGAAATAAGATCTCAAGGAGGGCATTTATCCTGACTTACACATGATGTCTAAGATAGGTAAGATCAATCACCCTATGGAAGTGCTGTGGCTGAAACTGAGAAAACTAACTTAGGCTAGATATCTAACACATAAAGAGCTGTCACTGAAAGATGAATCTAACTCTTCTGTCCATTCAAAGTATTTCACAGTATCTATTACTCAATTTTTATCAGTGTGCCTCCTATTTAGAGATGCACTCATCATGTGTATAGTTGTTCTACATGCTACAAGGAGGAAAGTATCTCCAATTATTTTTAGGAAAAACCTTTCACAAAGTATTATCTATGGGAAACTTGATGGAACTGGCATTCATGGCACCTGATTTCATTCCTGGCAGCAGCATAACCATCCTGTGGCTTTCAGGTAAGCAATTTAATCTATGCCTCTCATCAGTTCCCCATTTGTAAAGAGGAAGAATGATACTTGCTGATTTCAATGTACTGTTAAGAGGCAAAACCATTAATAGTCATGAAGATATCAAATGCTATGGTAATGAGTGGCATAAAATTACACAGGAATCACCAGCCATCAGATGCTAGAAAGCAGCTTCCAGACAAAGCATGTCAGGCATTTATGTGCTACTGTAATAAGGTCCTCAGAAATACATGGCAGTAAATAGTTGCTGGATTCCCCCAGAACTATATATATTTCAATGCCTGTTTGGAAAAAACCCCATAGCTTCATAAATACAATGTATTCTAAAACATTGGTGCTAAGATAGCTAAAGGTATACGAGCAAGGTAGCTGAAAAACATTCTGTTTGTTTTCTGAAAACTACATCCCTTTGTGAACCTTCCCCTCAAATTGTGAATTGTACCAGTCAGCCCAAATCTATACTTTTCAAGGAATAAAATTTGGAGTGGTAAAAGCTCTACTTATAAGCCCTACTTATGGTATTTTGACCATAGAACGAAGTTCTTTTGTATAATCTTTGTTAGTAAAGATTTGTCAGGGCCTTTAGATTATAGATTATAGTATGACATAGACAGGGAGGCTGGATAATTATAACCATGTATTCCTTGCTCTCTGCTTTCCAGGTTGGGATGGTTTCCCTTGAGTCTTAGAATAATACTGGGGTTTTAAGCAGTGGAAATTCAATCACTTGATGTTGTAAATCAAGGGTAATATAAATGAAATCTCTGGGTTGACACAGGAATAACAGGTTAATTACAGATTGCAGTCTTTTCAGTTACGTTGAGATTCAGATACTAAAACAGAATTGAAATGCACCCGAATGCACAAAACTCCTGCAAAACACACTTCATGAACACAGTGATTCCTGGCTGTGTCAATTAATTTACAAATTATGATCTAATATCATAGAATTATAGAATGGTTTGTGTTGGAAGGAATCTTAAAGGTCATTTATTGCAATCCAAATTGTGCCACATCACGTATGCCTTGAGCCGTTTTAATTTTGCTTTTACACTTTGGGTATTGTTTTCTTTATTTTCCTTTCCCCCCTGCCCCCCCCCCCCCCCCCCCCCCCCCACATCTAAAAGCAGCTGCTCAGTAGCAGCCTTGCAGACAACTTTGGACAAAAGTATAACAGTAGATGTAAAGCCCAAATCTCTGAAACGTAATTCAATTACTTGTTTCTTTAACTGCATGTAAGAGTCTCACAGGAAAGCAAATCTACTTTCTGGAGTCAGATTGTTTTTACTGCTCCTATAAATCAAATAACCATCTGTGTGTTTCAAAATTAGATTGTGGAGGCTATTAGTCCATAGTGTAGACTAAGCACTTTATTTATATGCCTTATGCACGTACAAAAACTTCAAGAATTAGTTCCATTATGTAATTAGGCAACTTACAGTACGAAACCAGTGAACCAGTAGTACTCCTTGGACTAGTAAAAATACATACAAATGTGTCATCTAAAATAGAGATTAAAAAGTGATGAACTGACATAGCTGTCCATGGAGCACCCCTAATTTATTTTTCCTGAGTTTTCTGGCTTCTCTGCTATCCCCTGATCAAATTGAAAGAGCAAGTTCAGAGGATCAGCTCCTTGTTACCACAGGAGCACCCAAGGAGACAAGAAAGACAACTACTTCTAGAGGGCGGGAATTTGCCTGACTGCAGAGTCATGGAAAAGTGGGTACAAACAGTTTGAAGAAAACAGCTTAGAGGTAAGAACAACTTAGAGGTAAGAAACCTCTAACTGTATCAGTGCACCACAATTCACAGACAAAACTAAACTGGAGTAGAGATGGGGAGAAAAAAAGAAAGATTGCAGTTAGTGGAATGATATGAAAGCAAGCACAAGGTGATGAATATGAAAATAGAGAATACAGAACAGAGGATACTGGAGCAGGTTGTGTTGGAAACCAAACTAAATATACAAGGGGCAATACGATACAATGACAAAAGGGGAACGAGCACAGTGTACAGGTTAGCACTGTATTTACAAACTACTGGAAGTTTGTGGTCTTCCAGCAGGTATTTGGGGCATCAGGCTGAATAGACTGAATACCAGAGATAAGCATTCAGTTTCTTCTGACTCTGGTGGAGCTCAAAGGCACAGTCCTCTTCCTGCTACAAGGAACAGCCATCAAAGCTGTAATTGATGCAAGGAAATCTGTTTAGCTGATTCTGCTGTAAACTGTGGAACTTCATTTCATTGAAGTGGATACTGGCTCCCAATTCTCAGGTCAGAAGAGTGAGCACATACATATTTCCTGAAAGCATATCAAAGCTATCCAAGGGATAGAAGAAGTCCTAACTTCCAGGTGTACCCGAGATCATGAACACTGGGGTTCAAATCTTCACTCTGAAATAAATAAAAGCTAGGTGGAAGAGAAATTTGAATTCTATATAAAATGACACATTTTTTTGATTTTGACATAAAAAAATCCTTTAAATTGGTTTTAACTAAGTACCTTCTACTTTCTTTCTCTTCATTCTTTATTTCAGCTGTTGAAACAAAAATAAATGACTTTCACTTGCCTACTGTACAATAAGTTCAAAAAGTGTAAGAATGTAGAGATATCCTGCTTATGACAAGAACTTAAAGGCTAAAGTTGTCATAATCCAGAAGAGACAAAACGGAGGGATTTTCGTGAATGCAAATTACCTCTGAGTTAGGGAAGAAGGAGGTGAGGAGACATTCCAGGCAGGTATAGCATAGGAATTAAAGAGAGGCACATCGCTAATCATATGAAGTTGCAAGACTATCAAGTTTGTTGTGAAGTTCCAGCTATTACAAAAAAAGGTGGTGCAAAGTCGTTCAAGAGTTAAATGCAGTAGCTCAGTCTTAGAGAGCAAGTGTTGAGACTGTGGTGACAAATCCAAAAGGTGACCCAAATGAGATGGAGACAAAAGAGATATTAGATGGGCAAAACCTGAGAGATGTGTGTAGGTATCACTTACACTGAGCAGTAGCTGAAGCCAGGGGACTGGGTGGGAAGCAGCAGAGGTGTAAGAACGACACTTGTAAAGATAAAGGTTTTGGAATACTAACAGAATAGTTTTGGCTTACTAATTATGAATGGGAGAAATCATCCAGTGAAAATTTATTTTTTTCTTTAACAGATTAGAATTACTGAGATGTAGCTTATAGTTCTTCCAAGTGTAGTTATCAAAAAATCTTAACCCAGAAATACTTCAGAAGCCCTTTGTTGATCATATTTGACAGTTTCCTGTACTAAAATCAGCTGATTAATTGGAATTGTCATATAGCATTACTTTTGCCTGAATGCGTAAATATATATCAATTACTTTAAGACTGACTTTACATGAATATTCAGTAGCATGCATTTGAAAAAAAAATCCTCTGGCAAGTATTGCAATTAAAAAAAAAAAAAAATCAACCTTGTCATATCCACACATTGTATATAAAATCCTTCCACACCTCAACTAATGTTAAATGATCTCTGTGTCATTTCATACTTGATTTCTGTATCTCCTAAAGTTACAGCTCACTGAGAAAACTAGCACAAGCCCACATCTCCTTTGAGGAGCATGGGGACACGCATCTGCAGATTTTCAAAACAGGGTATTCTAGGGTATTCCTTTGCAAAAGTTTTCCCTATTTGACAAGGAAATGTGGGAGAAAAACCCAACCCCTCCAAAACCAAACCAAAATCCTACAAAAAAATCCCAACCAACCAAACAACCCCCTCCTCCACAAATGGTCCCCATTCAGGCTTGCTCAGATTCCAGGGATATAAATGTTCACAACAGTTCTAAAAAAAAAGTGAGCAGTAATATGAGTTTCAGTAGCAGCTGATAGGAGAGATCTGTTAAAATTGATCGTTCCCCTGTCAAAATATCAAGGAACTGGCCAATACATTCTGCAAAGTTGTCAGAGCAGATGATGTAACAGAGAAGCGCGGCTATACATTACTTAGCAGCTTCCTTTGCTGCCACTAGGAAGTCATCTGCTTCATCTGCGCTGTGACCTGTTGGGGGCACTCAGGTATAGCAGCAGATTGCTTGCTCTTATGTTATTTGTTTTCTCTTCCAGCCTTCAGATGTAGCTGCTATTTTATTAATGAATCACAATATTCCATTTAAACAATTAAACAAGATTTTTTTTTTTTATCACTATGGGGACAGGAGGGAAGTTTCTCATAGAGTCATTAGGGAGACTCCATAACAGTTCACTGCAAGTCATCTTGCTATGCTGGTACATTGTGGTGGTTATACTTGGAGTGTTTTCTCTGCTGTCTCTGGCATTGGCTTGTAGAATTACCTACCTTCCACTGTATTTGAACAGAGCCCATATTTGGTGCATTTTTAGCATATATTTGTAAGCAGCTTGGATTATCACCACTTGTAGAAACATTTACTTGCAGAGACAGGCAGCCTGACAGGGCAAATGGCTACTGCAGGAGATTTTCTTACATTGTGCTATTTTTCAACAGCTCCTCACTTACTAAATCTTTCAATCCTATCCTGGCTGTATCTCAGCTATTTAAGAAATGGAAGAATTAGCCAGGAGATTGGGCTGCACCCATTAAGTTAGAGGAAGTATATGGATTATGAAAAGTGACAGCAAATTGCAAGAGAAAGCTCAGCAGAGCTTTGGGCATTTAGAAAGCTTCAGGCTTCACCCTTCACCTGGGACTCAATGTGCAGGAGACTCTTTTTTGTCTTGTTCAAACCTTTGTGGACTGGGCGAGTCTGTGACAAGGGGGCTCAAAAGAAACCAGACAAAGCTGCTTCTGGAGACTCTTCGTGGGTCAGACTCTCTGGCACCATCTCAAAGAGTCAAGTATCAAGTGAGGCACCAATCTGTGGCTGTATTTGTGTTGCATTTTCAGTCAATTACGCTGGAAGCTGGCTTTATGTGTTAGGTTAGGTAACCACAATGCATATCATGTACCTGGGAAGCTTGTACTCTTCTATTTCAGCATGCAGACTACGATTGTGTCTTTCCATAAAGTCCAAAACCGATTCCCTCTTTAAAAACTATCTTATTGCCACCGGCTAAACCTTAAAAGATAGACTTTCCACCTAGAATAAATTTCCCATAATGTATGTTCCTAACAGAACAGAAGACATGGAAATTTTACATGTCCAGGAGACTACCAAGACGTCTGATTATTTGAACAAGAGTCTTATTATTATACAACTCCTTTAAGAAAATATTAATCATCCACTCTTCACACTCCTATTTCTCAGCATTAATTTTTCATTAATGCTTACATTTATATAAAGATATTTCAGATAGTCAGGCAGACATATGTTTTCAAGACGTTTGATCCTGAAAGCCACTCAAAACCTTTCTTTCCTAATGACATCAACAAATGTTACATATGGTAAGTATTTACATTTATATGAGCATTTATATGGTCAGTTTATTTATATTTTTATTTACAGGAAACAAATGCTCAGTGAAGAAAAGAGGGACACCAGGGGTTTTTTTGCCTGAACGCTGAGGAAGGGGAGACATGCAACATAGGAATCATGCTGGTGCTGGTGGAGTGGTGGAATGGAAAGAGGCTTGGAATATTTTGTCTTTCACTACTGAGAAGTATAATAGGATCTAAAGTCTGCAAGTGATTTGTAAACAAAGAATAAATGCTTTTCTAGGCAATATACTGCAGTTTAAACAAGAATTAATCCAAAAAAGTCATGTAATGTGTATTCTAAAGTAGATCAGAACAGATTATCACAATAGTCCATTCTGCTTTTATAATCTAGCCTTAAATACATAAGCACTTTAAAAATAAATCAAGATTGGGTATGAAGCAGGAACATGTCCCTATTTCTCTTTGGCTATTGCTTGGAATGGAAGAAAATATATGATGGTCTGCAATACTAAAATTGTAAGGAGCCTGAATAAAACAGTCTTATAATTTAATGTGAACTTTTTCTTTCTAGTAGGCATAACAGAAAAAGAAACATTTTAGATATTTTTAAAAAGCAAATATCTAACTAAATAAATATAAGAAATAAATAGATAGTTATATGAATAAGGACTTTGCCTGTAATTCCTTAATTTCTTCATTTAGATGTATTTTTTTTTTCTCTTGGTTTTGCACCAATTTATTTCCTGACTATCAAAGTGTGTGCTAACTTCAAACAAAAGCTACTGTGGTCTTCAGTAGACTCATAATAACAATGCTTTTGTAGGGAGAGAATATATTTACAACAATCCTTATAAATGTATGGGCTAATGGAATAATTCAAGCCTCACGACAATGATCACTATTTGCAAAGAAAGTCCATCAGTTAAATATTGCTCTGTCAGTGATCATTAGTCAGGCTAAAGGCCACAACTCCATTCTAGGGCTTTTCCAGGGGAGTTGTCAGGTCTCTCTGATTCAGTCCTCTCTCTCATACTTGCAGCTTTTTGGTTAAGCTGTTCCTTACTTTTCCTCCAAATTTCTCCTTCTGTCCAACTCTTCATAGACTGCTTAGCTTTACATCTTCACACAGCTTAAGTGCAGACCTTCCTTTATTTACCAGTCTCTTCAGGAAGCATCTCTATTTGGTCTTTCCCTTCCAGCCCTTGGTGCAGGCTCCTTGTCAGACCCTGGTTTCTACTCCCAGCCACTTCCATAACACCCCCATCTCTTCATTCCACCCAAGTTTCATCTCACTCTGCCCTCTTTTTGTCAGGTAGTTCTAATCAGTCTCTTGACCCCATCAATCCTGGTTATAATTTAATTTATTTTCTCTTCCTATGTCCTCAATCTCATCATATTCCTGCTTCCAGTATCTCTTGCTAAGGCAAAGCTGAGTCCCTGAGAAGCATAACTTGTGACTCTCTATAACAGCTGAAGTGGGGGGCTGGTGGAGGAAAATTTGAAGTCTAGAAATTGTAATAGCAGCCACAATTGTAATAAAAAAGGGGAGATTGACAGGGAAAGGAGAAGCAACAGGATGTTCTTGACAATACAATCTAATTTTAAAATGATGAAACAAGACTTTGAATTAACATCTCAGGAGTTGCTCCTACCTCTGTCACAGCCCTCATACAATCTTGTGCAAGTCCCTTGGTGCCAGGTTCATTAAAAGATGTAGATAGTGTCATGTACAACACACTAATGCTGGGCTTTCAGCCCCTTGGTCCCTAGCATCTGCAGCTCTGTGTCATGCAGTCAGGCTTTGTAGCCACTACCTTAGGAGTGACACTTCAGAGAAAAAGACAACTTGAATTTCAGAAGAATTGAGTGTATGAAAATTCAACTTGTCTCTCAAAATTTAAGGCCCTTTCTCAATACCTCTGTATGTTAATTTCATTATTGACAAAATAATAACTGACCTTCTTGTGAGTGTTGTAATGCATACTTCATTTATACTTTCCTAAGGTCCCTCTACAGAAATAGATTTCTGAATGCAAAACACAGCTATAATTATGAGAAACAATCTTTTAAAGCAGAAAAAAGGACACACAAAGGGAGGGATAATGTCATGAGTAGCTGTAAGTACCAATCCCGTAGTCAGATTTTTTGTCTGTCTGCTGCTTTAGAGAGTCTGTTTACTGCTGTAGTCAAAAGCTGAAAAACTGTGGCAGGTAGCATCTGTACCAATTAATAACCTGTCAAGGCTGACGGATAGAATGAAAAAAAACCCAACTCTCACATATAACTCTTGTCTAGTTTTTCCCCCCACATTTCAGGTCTTTGAGGGTCATGAGATACACTCTGTTTCCCTGGAGAGAGATAAAACTGTCTCATTAGCGTCTATCTTTCATGACATTAAGATGCTGCCTTTGAGATGCTAACTCACCTGTTCTTCTCCCAGAATCCTGAAGTGATGAAGTTCTTTAATCAAGGAATCTGGACAGCCAGCTGTTGGAAAGAAACAAAAATAGGCATTTTAGAGCTTCCTGTCAGTGCAGTTTCAGCATAAGACACATAGATGCAGAGATGATAGAATAATACAGATTACCTTAGCTAAAGAAGATTAGAAAGATTAGCCATGGCTCTGCAGGCACCAGAATACTGAAAACCATCTATCAAATAATCCTTCCACATTTCTGAGCATGCTACCAAGAACACTTAGAAAGGTTATATTCCAAATATTTTAGCCCTTTCCCCAAAGGACTACAAACAAAAGCAAGATGAAAAGGGCAGCACTGTCTGCCAGATACTGCCAACCCTTCGTATAAGCCAAAAAGCCTGTTAAAAGAGGATCTCACATCAAAACATTGGAGCTGCCCAAAGCTGAATTCTGATTCACACAACAGGTTTGGACTCATTTCTAAGAATAATACATGCTTTCCCTGATTCTCTGAAGGATTTAATAGGCCCCACAGATCGCTTTAATTTTAGCTGTCACAAGTATAACCCATTTCACATATATGTGGCTGTTACCCCCTGGTGTTAAAACACAAACCAGGAACACAGGCAGAGAGGACTGATTTACCAGAATTTTGCAATGAGATTAATTTTCCATCACTACAAACTTTCACATCTGTACCAGCCAGTAAGAAAGAATATGTCTTGCTAGCTGCCATGCACTCTAGTGATCTGTTCAGACTGTGGCTACCTTCCTGGCAATGAAGTCCAAGGCTGCTGTACACTACTTTTGTAAGTGACTTTTGTACACTACCAGACTAATTCCTGACAAGGGATGAAAGAGCAGACTGTGAGAACTATCTGGGCTTTGTTCTTTTTACCATAAATTGAAGCATCTCTTTGTGAACAGAGAGAATTTCTTAAAAGGAATTAAGAGCATAGTTCCTCCCAGAAAATGGGAGGAACCATGGTCTTTATCAACCTGGTTTTCTGCTGACACTACTACAAATAGTTACCTTTCACTCTTAATGACTGCCATTAAATGAATACAAATGAAATTGGATGTAACTATCAGGAAGTCTCCACCAGCACCATAGTTTCACTTAAGGCCATTGAGACATGGCCTACACTCACACTTTCTGTTGGCATAGCTGTCTTAGGGATGCAGAAGGAAAAGACTACACTTGAAAGCAACATAACTAAAAAGGCAAAAAATGAACAATAGACATAGAATACAATTACACTCGTACAAGTCTTGTATTTGCATAATTTTTCCACTTTGGGAACTGATTTAATGTTACTGAAGTCAACATTTTACTGGTGAACGTTTCATCTTCATTCCAAGGAGGAATAGGTGAAGAATGCACCATCTAGGTAAGGCAAGGTTTGAAGTTGGCCCAGGTTTAAGTATATAGTAAAAATTGCCTATTAATGAATTGTCTCTTACTAAATATTAGTATTTCTTCACATTTAATGAAACCTATGATATTCTTACAGGCTTTTTTTCACCCACGTCTTCCTCAGGCACAAGGGTATTCACATATTTGGATATGTGTTTTAGGTCCAAGTGATTACTTCTTAATCAGATTTTATTTTCCACAACTTCTAGAACCACAACCTGTGTATCACTTTTAAATTTCTTTTCTCATTTTCTTCATGCTGCTTATTCTTTCTCAATGCACTTAATTGTCCTTGCTACTCCTACCACAGAATCACTGCTACACAGCACTTTCTTGTGTTCTCACTGGGGTTTACATCTCCATCCAACTCTGTCTCACTAACTTCTTGACCTGAGCCCTGAGTTGTAGTCCAGAACTGTTGTCTTTGTGTCTCAAATCAAAACTTATTGTATAAAATATGGTTCCTGTCCCTTAGCCTCAAGTTCTTACATAACTAGCAATATATTTTGTGATTTTGCCCGAAAATACCTGCATTGATTGCATACTGCCATAGGAATTTCTAAGTGTAGAGGATAATTTTGATTTCATGTAATACTGCCTGTTAATTTTTGACAGATGTTAGCTTTAGAACACCAACTAAACTGCATTCTGCCTTTTGGAGTCCTTACAGCTTCTACTTCAATCAAGTATTTCTTTCTTCCCTCTTATCCTTTCCAATTTATTGTCCACTAAACTCCTTAAAATTGGAAGGTTTCCTTTTTCTTCCCTAGCAAGAACTTTTTCACTCCATTCTCCTTGAAATATTTCTGGAGTACTTTTTTTATCCCCCAGAAATTCATCCTATTCTGCCCTCACACATAAATTATATGATCTCCCCTTTATGAACTCCTTGCATGCTCTCTTTCTTCCATCCAAGCTGGGGATGAGTGGATTAAGAGCAACCAGGCCAAGAAGAACCTGGAGGTGCTGGGGGTGAGCGGCTGGACATAAGCTAGCAAGGAGAACTTGCAGCCCAGAAACCAAATATGTGCTGAGCTGCATCCAAAGCAGTGTGGGCAGCAGGGCCAGGGAGAGGATTGTGCCCCTCTGCTCTGCTCTGGTGAGATTCCACCTACAGTGCTGCATCCAGTTCTAGGGTCCTCAGAACATCAGAAGGATGTGGTTGTGTTGGAGTGGATCCAGAGCAAGGTCATCAAGATCAGAGGGCTGGAGCACCTGCCCTATTAGGGAAGGTGAGAGAACTGGGATTGTTCAGCCTGGAAAACAGAAGGCTTAGGGGAGATATTATACCAGGCTTCCAGAACTTGGTGGGGGTTTATAAGAAAGATAGGGACAAACTATTTAGTAGAGTCTATGGCGAAAGGACAAAGGGCAATGGTTTTAAAGTGCAGGAGGGTTGATTTAGATTAGATATAAGAAATAAGTGGTTTTATGGTGAGGGCGGTGAAACACTGGAATGGGTT
Organism: Anomalospiza imberbis; assembly: GCF_031753505.1. Taxonomy (NCBI): domain Eukaryota; kingdom Metazoa; phylum Chordata; class Aves; order Passeriformes; family Viduidae; genus Anomalospiza; species Anomalospiza imberbis. The sequence goes on along the minus strand of NC_089683.1, from coordinate 77,465,683 downwards.
GCCCCATTCAAGGTAAGGCTGGACAGGGCTCTTAAAAACCTGACCTAGTTGAAGGTGTTGCTGCTTATTGTAGGGGAGCTGGACTAGATAACATTTAAATGTCCCTTCTAACTCAAACTATTCTATGATTCTATGAAAAACATGCATGTTTAAGTGTTACTAGTCATCCACTGCTGCATGCTCTTCCAAATGCAATATTTTGTATAGTCTGTTTTTCAGAAACTTGCCCTACCTAGTTTTCAATCTTTTCATAGTTCAGATTTTCGCTGGATCTTGCTTAGCTGAATATACAACAGATCCTGATGTTACTAGCAAAGAGAGAGAGCTTGAAACCTATGTCACTGTTGGCATGATTCTTTCCAGCAATGAGTTCAGAAATGTCAAATGCATACAATATTGAATTATACTGACACATCTTAACAGTCTGCTGTCTGTAAGAAGTCATCTCAGATTGTCACCTTTCAGAAGCAATAATTTCAGGAAAAAAAAAAGAAATATTTTCTTTTTTTCTTTTTAAATATTTCAGGGCATATTTCTAATATTTCCTATTTCTATTTTTAATTTCTTCTTTTCTGTAAGTGGACCTTTGTAAAACATGTTCTAACACTGTAACCTATTTTTACCAAATATCTGTGAGTTTTGAAAAAGTCTTGGATTATGTGAAATTCCTGCACTGTGACTAGAGACAAACGTGATGGCAAATAACCATCTCATAAATAAAACATAAAGAGACTTAAAAAAACCCCTCCCTGCTCAAAATGATTAAGAACTATTTTTATCTCACCCATGAGTTCCTCCATATATCCACCAACATATTAGTGTATCTGAAAACACACATGGAACCTTGATAATTATTAGTAGTTAAGTACAGCACCTGATGGGTTCACTGGCAAACTGTACACACCAAACATTTATAGAAAAATGTATTTTCTAAGCCTTTGATGTGAAACTAGCACATGCCAAATGACATAAATAAACTGTGCTTTACAGATTTCTGCTATTTTCCATAGAATTAGTTGAGGACTAGATTTTATGCCCTCTGTCCTACAGAACCCGTTAATGGTCTCAACAATTACCAAAAATTTTCACTTCCCTCTTCCCAATTATTACTTGAAAAGTACAAGCCTTCATGAAATTTCCACAGACATAAACCAAACAATAGGAATATTTAAAAAATAGTCAATAATAATTACACCTAAGAGTGTTGAAAGGAAACAGTGCAAAAACATGGACAACTGGCTTCAATCAGAAGCCAAAACTCAGGATTGAGGACACCTGCAGACTGATAAAATGGAAGCTAAATTGCTTATTTGTTGCCTCTTTGAGCTCACATTCAAACCTATGTGATTCATATGTTCTCAGTTGCAGTGACTGCTACAGGTTCTTGCTAGCTATGATGGCAGAGCAAGACATAAGAAATATAAAACTGATGCAAATATTTAATACTTTTATACCACTTTTAACTCTGTCATAGTTCCACTGACGTCAGAGCAATCAGATACATAAAATTAATTTGATGTTTTAGGAATGAGCCTAAGTCTAAGCAGGAAAATAATGAAGGGATGATGCCCAGTTCAAAGGACCAACAACTTTATAAAGTCACAAGTAATTTCTTTGCATCTATTTAAAGTTTTGTTACTTAAATTTAAGCTTTTTATTTGCTTCAACACATTCCATCATACACCAGTTTACTTGTTTTAATAATTTTGTTATGTGATTCCCATATTGCTTTATAATTTAACTCCAAATGCTGTACTTATGAATGAAAGGTGCATTTAAAGCTACAGAAATGTGTAGCTGTAAACTTGCAATTTACATTGCGGTATTCTCTTCATAAACATATTTTTAATCTGTTCATATAAGTACATGTATCTCCAAGAGAAGAATAAAGAAGCAAGATTTAGGAAGGATGGTTTGATGTCTCCTAACATCATAAATACCCTGATTTCAACTGGTCTGAACCCACATTTTCAACTACACTTGTAATTAAACTATGATTCTAACTACTATGAATTTAATTACTCAAATCTTCACATATTTTTTCTCAGACAGAATTAGCTTCTGCTTTTTATTTTTTTTCTTTAAGTTATCATTACGACTTATGTTCTTCAGAGAGAAGGCAAAGGAAAAATTAAACCAAGCCTTTAACGTTGCATAAAATAGCAACATGGAAGCAAAATATGACAGCTGCTACAAAGAGAGCCAACTGAGAGGTAACATGAGTGTTGGTGCCCTAATGGCACCTCCAGCCCTGCCTGTCCCAGCCAGGACCCCATGTCAGCCCCTGCCTCACCCACCTGCAGCTGGGCTGATGTCCAGGTGATGTCTCCACAGGCCCATCCCCAGGGAGGTGCCCAGTGCCTGCAGCAGGGGCTCTCCCAGTGCTCCTGTCTGCCAGCACCTGGATGGAGGTGCCCTGGCTGAATCACTCAGAGGCCAAAGAAAATCACAAAATGCCCTCACTGACCACAGTTACAAGCAAATGTATCTCCACTGCAGGGTTGTGAGCTACATCTTCTACCACAGGTTTGCAGTATTATTTCCTGATTTGCATTTGAGATTTCATCTTTCCCCAAACAGCATAGTTGTGTGAGGTTCATTTCAATACATTTAAGCATCAAAATGTCGGCTATATGAGTCTAATATATTCCTTGAATGCTTCCTTTATAGTTGATAGAAGGAATACATGCTTTCACAGGCTAATTCCCACCATCCAAGACAGGCACAAAAAAAAATCCCCTTATTTCCATTAAGTGAGGAGTTTAAGGTGACTTGGCAAGATTTACACAAGTAACTTTTAGACTTTTTAAGTTAGAATATTTGAATTTCACTCAACAGCTGCAATTCCAATAATTTCTACACATGCTTAACATTGGAGCATGTAAAGTGTAAATTTCCCCCTCACATTTAGCTCCATGCTAGCTAAGCATTTACATTATGAGCACAGTGCAACTTCCATTTCTCTCACTTAGAGTTTATGTCTGCATCAACACTTGTTAATTCTGAAAAGTACATCCCTTTTGTGGGCTCTGAACATAACCATGCACGAATATCTATCAACGTCCTTCAAAGGATATCTTTTCACAGTGCTAATTGCTAAACCGAGCTTGCCACTGGAAAACATTTTAAATACTTGAGAATAACCACTTCATGCTTAGAAAATTAATGGATATGTTAGCTTCTTTTTTCCTGACTTTAGCATAGGTATTAAAAATGTTCTGTATTCAAAAACATAATCCTAAAAATCTGGCCGTGCAGCGCTCTAATGGCAGGACTTGCAATACAGCAACAGTTATATATATACAGGGAAGTGCAAGCTGGCCTGCCATGCATGCACAGGAAGGAAAGGTGGCTAGGGAATCCTGCAGCTCAGAGGTGCTTGTTACAGCAGTGTGCATCCAGAACACAGCCAGCCTCAGTTACAGTGGGACAGTGACTGGGACTCCTGGTGTGAGTACAAGTTACTCAGCACAGCACAGACATCACTGTTGAGTGAGCAGCAGTGGCAGGAAGAGCACAGCCCTGCACTGAGTATAACAGCAATGGGAGTGGAAACAGAGCAGTCAGAAAGCTGGGCTCAGACTAGACTTTCACACAGAACTTAACAGGTTTGGAGTCCCATAACTAGTGTGCATTAATTCGTTACATCACTTTCCCAGTCTCCTCCAAATTGTTCAACTGACTGGAACATGGCTGTAAAACCCACAACTTTTTGCTCTCTGCATCTCCTCCAGGGATAAGCAACCCTGTGCTGGTGACTGTGTGGCCATTCCTATGGGAACTGACCATGATTTCAAAGTATGGAGAGACTTCACTGTGCTTGTGTTAATTAAATGTTTAGATGTTACAGGTGACCTTTTCTCATTTTTTATGTGGATGTGAACAAAGACAAAACTAAGGAGAGTGTCTGGAATGCATAAATATTTTACTGAAAAGAGAAAAAGATATGAAGAATATCAAGTAGGTAATTTATAGAATATAAGCATATAAGGCTATATTTGGAATACTGCTTGCATTGTGAAAAGGTGTTGAATTATTTTCTCGCAGATCCTACAGAAGGGATATACTTACTATATCTCACTATAGCCATTTTCACTATTTTTCTTACAACACTCATGAGCAATACTTTGGTAAATAGGAAGTTATTGAGTTTTTTTCCTTGCTGCCCACACAATTTCATAATGTAGACAAACTTAGAACTCATTCATTTGTATTTGTACACTTATATTTACATACCTTTTCCTTTGTATAAAAAGATTTAATTTATAAAAAAAGAAAGGTCATAAAACAGTCCGGTGAATAACTTGTCATCTCAAGTCCCATGCCTTACATCTGAAAATGCAGTAGATTCACAGGGGCACACAGCTTCATCTGGAGCATCAATTATTACTAACAACCATTAATCATAAAATCACATGTCAGACTCAGAACCCTCTCGTGAAATCCGTCAGCCGTATGTTTGAAAATTGGGGGACAACCCTTTAGCACCCAAATTTCTTGTATTGGCCATCTTACAACTGGTGTAAAAAACTACCTATCCAGCAAAATCAAATAAAGTAAGCAAAAAAATTACATGGGATTCTTTACTTATACTCATGCCATTTTAATAATGATCAGTTTGCAGATTTTTTTTTGTACAATGATCTAGATGAGTAGATGTACAAATATATACCCAAAAAAGACACATTAGAGTGCTTCAATATTATAGATTGGTTTTGGGAAAAAATGTTAAAAAGCATATTTCAAAAGCAAGAAGTATTGAATTCTGTCTTTTCAAAGTCAGCAGTCATGTATTTAGACTGTAAAGCTCAGCTCTGCACTTGGGCAATGCTGAACCAGAGAAGATGACAAGCAACGCTCATGTGTGGTTTCTGTACCCAGAGGTTTCTGACCCTGGTAAGGTCATGGTGAAAATCTTCACATGGTGAAGATCTTTCTTCTAAGTCTTTAAAAACCCCTCTAAAACTACAAATGGGGGAGCAGTTCTTCAGCTCAAGCAAACTATCACAGCAGTCCAAAGACACAGAGCATATTTTTTACTCTCATGAAGTGTTTGTAAAAGAACTGTGCAAATGGACTGCATCAGAGTTGGGAAAGGATCACATAAAGTGATTGTAGCAAATTCTGCTGGTCTGGCTTTCTCACATTACACACAACTCTGGCTTTCACTGTGCTGTTACTCTCTGCTATTTTAATGATGCTTTAAAGCCAAATGACTAGAAGTAATGAACCACATTAGCCATTTTCTGCTAAGGTCTTTCTTTTAATCTTTGCTACAAAAAACCCCGGCAGGAATATTGACCCGCCATTTCAGTTTAGAACCAACTTCCTTGCTTCCTTTTCACACATGTAAAGCAACATTTAAACCACACTTGAACAAGTAATGTTTAGGTGCATCAGCATTCAAACCCTGAATTGCACCGAGTTCTGCAATGCCAGCAAGCCACTGCTTGTTATTTTTGGGAGTTTTTTGTATATTCTGTACTGCTATGTGACAAACTGTGGAAAGAGTCTTTCAGAGGGGGGAAATTTTCTAAGAAATAATATTCAGTATTACACAAGAGACTGACACTTCAGGGCAACCATGCAATAGTGCAAACACTTTTGATGGATAGTCTCTACCATCTGCTTGCTCAATATTCCAGTTTAAATTATAGGTGTAAATTTACCCACACAATTGTCAGTAAAGTCAGTGAATACCAAACTCATGTAACACAACAAATTTCATGCTGTCTCTCTGTAATGAGAAATTGAGCTATGACCTTTACTGCTCACATACAGAAACTTCAGAAGCAAAAAATAAAAAAGGAAACTCTCTTCTTCCCATGCAGGTGGGAAGATTTGATTATTGCCAAATGAAATTTTACAGAAAACCCATTTTCCTAATGCTTCATAATTAACAGAAGTAATTTCTACAGTTTCTTTAAATCAAAGAGGACAAATCTAGGCTCCTGCCATAACCAGGTGATTTTAATTTTTTTAAAGTTGAGACATAAGAGCACTATTTTCAACTTCTTTTGCAAGACTCACACCTTCTACCATAAAAACTGTGGAAGTGAAAATCTCATTGAAGGGATCTGGCTTTAAAGGAGCTCTTCACTCTCAGTTTGCTAGGTTTTTAGCTCTATCAGCTCAATTCATGAAAGGTTTTCTCATCTTTTATTCAAAAAGTAGTTGAAATCTCTAAAGAAAACTCTGTTCTCTCAAATTCCCGCCTTCATGCTGGCATTGGCCTTTGATGATGATCAGTACCTTTGAGAAGGGAAGTGAGAGGTCAGGAGCTTTCAGCATGTGGTGGAGACTTTATGAGAGAGGAGATTGTCTTCTCAGGGAAAATCCAACTATCCCCGAATAAAAGTCAACGCAAGGCAAAAACAACTACAGAAGAATTTCATTTGCTAGTTACTGAAGGGCAAATCCTTAAAATATTCCAATTTCTGAATACAGGACTAAGCAAGTATAATTCAGAATTATGAAAAGGTTTCTAAGCTGAAATTAAGCTTAAGTTGACACCGATGTTTTCCAACTGATGGCTCAATAACAGAAATATATTTGTCATGGTAAACAATATTGTAAAGCACAAGCCCTAAGAATCATATTCTGAAAGTAAATATTTCTCCTTTTTCCTTTTAAAAGTTGAATTAAGGAAAATGTTCTCCTATAATTTTGGGAGTTGTAGACAAAACCCCAGTTTCCTATTGCAATAAATTTCCACCTAATTTGGATTCAGCACATGAGGTTATTATGCTGACTATGTAATATAGAATAAGCCACTGCACCATCAAGAAAGATGTGGCCAGGTGCCAGAGAAAAAAACACAGGTTTCCATCTTTTTAATTACAAAACTACTACTTAAGGGTATTAAAATACAATTTATAAAGGTTCTCTTCTGTCCACAGTACAGGAAAATCAATATGCCAAGCTAAAAAAAAAATAGCAGAAAAATCAAGATGCACACATGCAGGTCTCACTCTCTTACTCACACATGCATAAGCATGCACAAAATTACTGTTGGAGAAAGGAAAATGGCAAACAATATCCAGTGACCCAGAAACAGCAACACTTTTCTTTCAAATTTTGCATTTCTCTTTTTTTCACGGGATATGACATCATTCTGTACAAACAGTATATAAAGAATGCTATTTCTTTAATCCATGAAGCATTTATAAATCTTCAACATGAGCCTTTCACTGAGAGCTTAGACAAATATTTAAATTGCTACATAAATGACTCAGACTATAAGGCAAGCCCAGGCTACTCTAAAAATAAATGTTCATGGACAATAAGCCCATCCAACCAAAAGAGAATTTTAAAAAGCCACAGAATATATAATGTCTCTCAGAATAGTACAGACATATCTGGATGAATGGCTATGATTTTCTCTTTTTCATGGATATTTTAAGACAGAAAATAATTTTCAGAACTCTAAAGAATGAAGCAATTGTCTAAAAGCGACCTGCACTCTGGTAAAGGAGTTCAAATCTCAATTGATACCTAATTGTAATATTTTTCTTTCTCATTTGCAGCAGCAATACATGTGTGCATATCTTGCTGTTCTCTATGAGGGAACATGGAAAAGTTCTACTTATGAAATGAGGACAGTTTTGCATTTCACTGTAATCAGATCAAATTAGGGCAGGTGGCAACTCTGCAGGCAACATAATTATGAAAAATGCCTGTGTTCAATACAAACTGTCCTTCCAGTCTTGAGGTCTAATAGGACATCAGAGTGCAATCTTTTTACATTTTACTGGCAGCTCAGAATACAGAAGACCACTGAGGGGGGACTACATACTGCTCTCATTTTCTGTCTGTGCAAATCCAGACAAATAATACATATGTTCTTCAATATTTGCTCTAACATAAGAAGCAGAGTGTTTCTGGGAGTGCAAAAGCTGGTGTGGGGTGAAAACTAAAGTTAAATACAGAAGAAAAAGTAATTAAGTCACTAGGCAGGTCTAATTCTAATAACATTGTGCGAGACAGGCTAATCCTGCATTGCAAACAGTGATTCGTGTTTCCACTGTAAAAAACCTGACAGGCAGGCATAAATACAAGAGATCATACTGTCTGTTCATCTAACAGAAAAGAATTGAAACGACCTGAGAGATTCCCCAAAGAGAAAGTGTTAAGGATTTTTCTGATTTTATATTGATATACTGGCCCTATACTTGAACAGATTGCTCATGATGAATAGCTAGCAAAACACATTTGAAATAAGCTGAAAATTTAATGCAAAATTCTACTCTACATTAAAGGGATGATACAGCCAGGTTCATTTAGAATATTACTCCTCTGAAGACACCCCAAGCACTACAGTAACAAATGTTATATCAAAGAGGCACTCAGCAACAAATGCAGTATGAGTCTCTGTGAGGCAATTTTTCAGTATGTCAGAATTATAATATCACTCCAAGGAAACAAATTAAGCAGCACAAACTTGGCTGTTGGGATCACTTTATTAGCAATACAGTGTTTTCTCATAAAGAATGCTTTTCTTTGGATCTGTCAATGAAATGCTGTATCTGTTTTATTGGTGCACAACTTCATATTTGCCTATGAAATATAAGAAACATTCTTTTTGCCACATAAAAAAAATCGAGGAAACAAAAAAAAATTCCTGATCATTTTTACTCTACAGCTTATGTCCAGCCCATTGTGGCTTTTCTTACTCACCAGGGATAAACACTTTAATCACAAGGGATAAAACTAGCACACTAGTAACAGTGAGGAAATATCAAATGATTTCTGCCTGGTGGAGGAATATCTATTTTTAAAAACCCATAGGTTTCTAAAAATATTGGTAAATTATTGAAAAAAATTTGCTCTGGTTAGTCATCATGTTGATGTAAGAATTGATTAAATTTTTTCCCTTGCGCATAAAAACCAGCCCTTGCCAAGTGGATGGGCCACAGGCCCTTTCAGTGAGTCAGAGGAGGCTGTGCTTGCACTGTAGTGATAAAATTCTAAGGATGTCACAATTTACATAAAGTTCAGTGGCTGCAGTGGACCAGGAGCACAGTGGGAGATGGATATGCTTTACTATGTGCAAGGCAGGAGAGAACCCCCACAGCTCAGCATTATGCCATCAGACTCATCGCTACACTGAAGTGAATTAGTGCAAGCAATTTCATGAGATTATGGCAGCAATTTGGTACAGAACAGCTGCCACACCACACTACAGGATTCTCCCTCTGGTTTTTACTTACATGACGACAAATAATTTCTGAGTTAATCCAGAGCAACAGAATCCATCCTTGATCCTTACCAACTTACACAGAGATATGCTATGCCTTATAATTAATTGGTATTTACAATTTTTTAAAACTAAAAATAATTCCATTATCAGAAGTCCAATATATCTTCATTAAATCAGCCACTCTATACAATGCTATTTCTCCTGATATTTGAATTTCCCTATCTAGACCATGGCCATGATTTCCCTCATCTACACTTTATTTTCTGTATTCTTTTAACAGTGTAGGGTTTCTAAGCTGTGAGCCTGAAGACAGAACAGACAGATAAGTGTAGGACCAAACCTCCAACCTTAGTTACTGCATATATGAAACCCCACAGGGTACACAGTCCAAGTGCAGATGGTTGTGAGGGTGTGCATGTGGTTTTCTCCCCCCGACCTTTGATAATAGATATTATTGCATCAATCATTTCCAATCACCAAAGGAAAAAAAAAAGAGAAAATTTATAGTAGTGGGATTCTAAACTTTCTGAAATGACAGAGTTTGTCACTATGAATGCTGATGCAGACACTAGAAATCAAGACTGCAATGTCTCTGAACTTGATGCTAACATTTAATCAGGTTGATAAGCCAAGTAAGTAAGGACTGGTGTCCCCCTAGGAACGCCCTCTGCCTCCCACATGTAGAGCTTCTCTTTTTCCAGCAACAGAGAAACAGAGCTCAGACATGAGTGGCATCTGTTTTTTTTTCTGTTACAAAATGGAAAGTCAAATTATTGAAACTAATGATAAGGATAAGCTTTTTTTTTTTTCTTTTTCCTTATGCTATTAAAATGCTCCCTTGATTTTCCTTCATTTCAGGAGATCACTGAGCTGCAGTTGTAAAAAATAACACTAGGTCTCATCACTTGTACATTTACCTTTTGACATCACATTAACTAATTTTTCTGTTAAGTACTTCTAAGTAGTCATTTATATGCTTAGTATTGAACTTTGTATCCCTTCTGTCTCTCAATATCACACTCCTTGCTAAGTATTTTCCACTTGTGCCTGTTATGTCATGGATCAGAAATTCATTCCTTGTACTTCTGTCTGGCTCCAGAATACCATCATGCATGACATTCCAGAGACATTTTCTTCCTGACTGAGAATTATTGGATATACAGCTATAAAAGCACACATAAAAGCTAAAGGCCCTTAGAAAAACTTGGAGGGGAAACAAAACATCCCTTAAGCATCAAATCGGTTGGAAATTCTTCATGCTGCTCTTCTATACCAATTCCTGCAGGATTTGCTTTCCACTGTAGCTTAGGTCTGGTCTGCTTCAGGAAAAAGATTGTCAATTATGACAAAGATTCTGTATGGCAGGATTTAGACTCGCACTACAGAAAACTATATCTAATGAGATTATCTGATTCTTTCTTAAGGATCAATAATTTATTTATAGGCAGGGGCCTCAAAGGTTAATTTTTAGTGCTTTACTCACCAAGTTATCCAGCACTCAAATGACTTGTAAGAGACATACAATCAGAATTGGCTAATCCACATCAGCTTGTCTAAAAAATTTGTCAGATTAACAAATCAATGATACTTACACACTACAAAATTGGTTTCCACTTAAAAGCTGACTGGATTTACACAGTTTACATGCAGTACAAATCCTGTTTTCACGTAATTTAGCAAAGATTCTTGGCAAAGTGATTCTCCCCTGTCTTGTCAATTTCCAAGACACAAACTGGCCAGCAGAAATCCTATTGCAGTTGATGGATGTGTATTGAGGGAAAGGGGAGGAGAGGAAAAAAGAGAAATGTAGGATTTTTGATGTTTGGCTATAGGTTGCTGTCACTGATCAATTTCCTATCTCTGCTTCCACAGATACCTGTGACTTTCCATTTTGAGAATTTTCTCCTGTTTTACTGGTTTTACCAAGAAGCATGCCATGCCTAACTTGTGACACATTGATGCTACATTCATTCAACAGCCCATTGCAGGGGTTGCATGAATGTAATAGCGATGAGTGCTACATTCATGTTTTTTTCACCCATTTCAACATTTTAATTCTGCTCACACCTCTTGCACTCATTATAAGATAGTCAAACACATGGCTGCCATCAAGCGTTTTCTGGCCTTGAATGCAAAGTAAACTTTGCTGCAACAAATTCTTTGCACATGTTGTTTCTCTCTCCGTCTTCTTCCCTTTCTAGCTATGTATTTATAGTTCTCCTTTGAAGGTTGTGGAGCATTATCTAGTTTTATTTTTATTTTTGTTACTTTTGGATTTTGATGGAAAGTGGGTTTTGGGAGCACAACACACTTCAGATCATTAGGACTATATTCACCTGCACCGGGATGATAACAAATCAAGGTGGCAAACATCTGAAAGCTACAATGATATTTTTTGTGCAGTGGTCACTGAATTAGAGCAGTTGTGATATAAAACTGATTCAGATTACAGGTGCTTAATCAACTGAAACTCCAGCAACTTTAGTAATAGTTTCCTAACTTCTTTCTATACCTGGAAAATATAATCAGAAGAAAAATGTAAATATTTGCAATGAAAAAATATACTACAGTGTCAGTTTGCATATTTTTTTCAGTCTTGTATCTACAGATCCTACTGAACTGAAGGTTAATGTTAACATTCAAAGACAGACTGTGCATAATCTAAGAGGACATGCGACATTTTTATGTTTCAGGCTAATGCTTTGTGTTTTTGTTCTTCAGGACAGTCTCATACAGAAAAAGTAAGCTAATGTCATTGACTATCTCAATATTAAATAGATAAATAGAGACAAAGCAAAACACAACCAAAGTGGCTGAAATAAGTGGCATGTACACAGTACAGTAAACAATTTTGCTGAGCAGACTACTAATTTGTCCCAATCTACCACAACCAATTACTCCTGCCTCAGAGACTCCTTATCTCAGATTTTCCAAGCCAGCTACCCAGTATTTCTTGATAAAAGACATAGCAGTATTTCAGAAAATTGCAGATTAGATAAAGAAGAAACCCAGTGTTAGAAGTAATTGCCTGCATTTTTCCCCTCAGCTATCCAATCCTCCATCCAAATAGTTGAAAAGCTACCTTCCAAGTTAGGTCTCAGTAATCCAGCTGTATTGGCTACAAAATAATAGGCTTGACAATATTATAGAATCGTTGTGCTTAGCATTACTGTCTGCTAGCAGAGGATGGGAAAATAATCTTTGAAAGGTCAGCAAGAGCAAAAAAAGGACTGTGTTGAATTGGACCCCCACAATACTGGCTGGACATAACACACACACTCATGACAGAGTTGCACAGCTAAGCTCCACAATGCACAAAACGTGGAAATCATTCAGCCCTGCTTCTTCCTCCTTCCTCTTCCTTCTCATACCTCTTCTGGGAAAGAAAAGGTATCTTTGGTTTGGGAGAAGCAGGAACTGATTGTAAGTACTATAGATAAATTACTGAACCTGACACAAAATCCATCTCTCAGTACCCTGTCTCTGGCACAGGTCAGTAACAGATGCCATGAGAAAAGCAGAACAAGAAAAGGGTTCAAAATATCTGTATTTCATCCTTATCTGCACATTGCCATTTAGGGTCATTCTATGATAGGATACAAACAAATCCCCTTCCTCCCTCTTGGGAATTCTCCATTAATGTATCTTTGAGAACGCTGGATACTTTTGGTCTCTACAATATCCTTAAGCATTAAGTTCCATAATTTTAATTTGCAGCATGTGAACTTCCTCCTTTTACCTTATATGTGCTACATTATAGTATGGCTATCTTCAGTTCTCACATAATAAGAATGGGTAAATTCCTACTACTTTTTTCCATTCCCCTTATGATTTTAGAAAACTTCATCACATCTTTATCCAGATGACTCTTGTCAGAACAGAAAAAATAAGCATTTCATCACAAACTATTCCTTACCTCCAGCTATCCTTGCTGCTCTATGTTTAAACAATAGCTAGCACTTTCTTTTTCAGAGTCAATAACCAAAACTGCTCTTGGAATATGCAGAGCAGGCTGCACTCTTGATTTTCCATGGAGAAGTAACATTTTGTCATTCTTAAAGTTCCTATGATCTGAATTGCCCTCTTGAAATGTGATCTGCCCTTTTGATTTTCACTTAGTGCTCAGATGATATTTTCTGTGAACCACCCAAACAAGAGGCCAAACAAATGAGGAAGGAGATTGAGAGACCAGTACCACTCTGTCTGCTTATGCCCTTGGACACTCCAAAGGATGCCACCTCTGCTTCCTAAGATGGCTTACTGGAAAGCCTGTTCAAAACCACCAGCAGGGTTGTGCTGACAGTCAGCTCTTCAGACTGAATTGCTTTGTTACTCCATCCTTGCACCTGGGCAGTGCAGCAGCACCCTTGCAGCCAGCTCAGGATGTGGCCATGTACTCCATCAGCCTGAATCACCTTCCCAGCTTGCCCCAGCCCTGGGACTTCCCCAGTGATCACAGGGCTGTGGTTAGCCCTGCCTGGCATGCCCCATTGGCACGGCGTGGCACAGCTGGCCTCCCTACTGCCCCTGAATCACTGTGCTGCAACATCTCCTGACAGCAAGTAGCCTCTAGACAAGGCTGCAGATTGCCTTACCTAGTCTATAAGGAGTTAAGAACTTGGGAGCTAAGCTGTGGTGTGAGGTATGAGGCCTGGAAACAAAATGGACATAAATCTGATAATCCAAAACTAACACATGAAAACGAACAACTAAATGCTTCTATCTGAAAGTTGAAACCAAGGTACAAAAGAGCAGGATAGCAAACAAATAGAAAGAACAAAGAAAATTATCATTAGTCTCCTTTTTTTCATCTTTCAAAGGCACTGTATTCTGTATGCTGTATAGGATATGTCAGCTTCTTGTCTTTCCATCAATGCAAAGAGAAATGGAGACAGAAAACACTTTTGCATATGTGCCTTATAGACTTGAATTTCTAAACTATGAAGAATGACCTCTCTATACCCCAGATGTGAAACCCTGTAGCTTCATAAAGAGACAAAGTTCCTTGCAAGCTATCCTGTGCATACACCATGCTGGAGCACTTGCTCTTTAGTAGAGCCTGGATTGAACTCATGCAGAAAATTCCTGAGGATGAGACAAAAAATTTATGTCGTGCCCTCAGTTTTGTTTGCTATGCTAGCAGAAAGAAGGGCTTCAAACCTAGACAGCATTTGACCCATAATAATTGGAAAATGAAATCTCCATTTGTAGCTTAGTCTTTCATCTTCAGATCCCTTTGGAGGTTTGGTTTGTGGGGTTTTTTTAATCTGTTGTTTTCTGAGGACAAGCTCTTTTTTGATTACAAATCCTGATTATGTTAAGTATGCTGCATCTAGTTGTGCAAAGGTGATACATTAATTTTTATTTATATCATAGCTGATCTGAAAGCCTCCCTTCTGTTGATAACCCCACTGTGCTAAATAGTGGATGAACATGTCACATTAAACAGATGACACAGTCACTTGTGCGTCTACAAGAGGATGCCACGTGTGACAGAACATGTGAAACAGAAGGCATGGCAGATTCCCCAGGGGAGGGGCCTGAAGCACAACAAGAAAGCTGCCCATTCTTTTGTGCTGTGGATATAACGACCAGTGCAAAACTGGGATTTTAACTTTGTCTCTCAGCATTGTAAGCTGTGAGTTTGGCCTCACTTGGTGATCTTACATGAAAAATATTACCCTGCCAAAGATAATTCTCCAAATACTCTTTAGAGAACCCCATAAATCCCATATCTTGAACTTACAGAATACATATACCAACAATCTTTAGCTGACTCAAAGCTGTGCTTGACAATGATAAGTCAGTGCTGCTATGCAATTACCTTGGGAATGCCAATTGAAGGCAATGACAATTGAAAGTTAAAACATCTGGCTCTGAATCCTCACTTATGACTTTGTGGAGAAAGAACAGCCACAGCTGCATGACAAAAGATCAGTTCCATATTTTCTGAGTTTTCTCTTGGAGTCTTTGCAGTATTTAAATATGGATCACTCAACATTAATGTATGTATTACATAAGATGAAAAAATACAAGATCTGCCTCCCACAAAGTTTTTTATGGAAAAGATTAATATACATGCTACTCAAGAGACTGAAGTTTTATCCTCAAGAACAGTTTAAATTAGCAATTTAAATAAACAGTTTAAAACATTTTAAATTAGTAATTTCCGTGCGCTAGGTACAGTCTGTTTCGTTTCCCTTTTCTTTAGTTAACCTAAATAAGCCAGGCTTGTTTACCCGGCTTGCTGGAGAAGGAGCTATTAGAGTCCACCCATTACTAGCCCTGAAGGTTGCATGAAAAGCCAGAGGATGCCATTTAAGTACACGCTCTCACAAAATTATTCTGCTTTAGCAATACAACTAGTTTTAAAGCAAACTTTAGGACCTGGAGCTCTATTTTAGACATAATTTCATTAATAAATTGCTTCATTGTTAGCATGTAATTTGCAGTTTATTTGGTCTGTAATATTCTGTGATCATTATGATAAATCTGAGTTCAGTGGTCAGAAATTAATTCTCTCAATTTTGAAGGAAATAGGGCTTTACTGGACAGAAGGGCAGATCATAACCCCAGCAGCCAAAATAATCATTTGTAGCTAGTAAACAGAGAAGACCACATGGGGATAGTTTCAGTAGGAAATTTGATGGTAGCTGCACAGGATGAGGAGACAGGAATTGAAGCTTATAGAAAAAACAGAGAACACTGAAGACACACACTAGCAGCAGAGCTATTTTTCATGTCAGGTTTTCTTTATCCTGCAGACTCTCAGGCCAGACCTATTAGCACACTGACCATGATGCCTTGACCCAGGCACTGGACTACGTTTGCGGGACTGTGGCCAATATTTTCCTGAGAAACAAGGCCAGAAAGTGGGTGAGTTGCACTGAGGCAGCTGCAGCTACCAGCATCCCACTCACACAAGGAATGATGCAGAAAAAGGAGGCTGTGCTGAGACATAGCTGTAATCAGAGAGACCTCATAGAGAGTAACATTCATACAGGATGTGGGAGGCATCCAAAGACAGAAGAGGTGAGTGCGCATCTCCCAGGCGTAAAAGGCCCCTCTGCAGGGAAAAAAATGGTCACTTTGCTGGTAGAGTTCTATACTCCCTAGCAGGAACAGATATGTGGAAAGAACTTGTAACAGACAAAAATATAACCAAGAATTATTGGCAAGCATGAAAGTGACAAAAGCAGCCCCTTGCCACATATGCTAGACACACAGCTCATGTGTTGCTTCTCAGAAGCATGAGATCACTTAAAAAGTGGTAGAACACATACAAATGAGCTCTATCCTTGCCCATGTTGGCTTGCAAGAACATGAGCTGTCCAATATGTGTATGATCTTGGGAATATCAAAAGGGTTGGAGGGTCTGTTAGCACACATGAAGAGATAGCAATTCTGGGGCTATTCCCATTAATTCTTTTAGAGAAGTGTCAAAGATCAGATAAAGATAGATATGATCCAGAGGTAAGTATAGGTGGTTTTGACAGGAACATTAGTTCTCTCAACCATGGAGTGGTGTTCCATGAGCACGGCTTCCCAAACATCATCTCAGAATAGTTAAAGAAATGAATGAAGCAAACTCACAACTTGTTGCAGTGTCCTTTGAGAACCCAGGGAAAACAGGTTTGCCTAAGTAAAACCTGTGAAAAACATCTTCAAGTCCTTGGCTTATGAGAATAATAACAAACTTAAATAGCTGGACTGACAGTACACTCAATGTTGACAAGATCCTTGCCCCTAAGAAGAATTTAGGCTGACCTATCACTCAAGATCCTCTGTGGAATCCAACTGACAGTGATAGCTGCAGGGTCTGTGTGCAGTGTCTTTCATTTCTCCATATTTCACATGCAATTTTTCTAACAGTGACATATATTAACATTTGTGCATCACACAATGTACAATTCCACTCAGGAGGACTGGAAATGAAGAGAGGTATTAAGAGGTACGGTCCTTGCCCCTTCCATCCCTAACCTCTACAGCGAAACAGCAGCTAATTTTTCTTATGGTGTGATTCAGAGCAGCCTATGGAGTACTCTCATTTCTGCCAAGTGCAGTGTTTTAAATACATTTTGGCATTATGAGACTGCTCAGCATGCCTTTAACAGACACCCCTTTTCTACTCGTCACTCCCTAGAGTCTCTGATGGCAGTTCCACAGTTCTGTGCCATCAGCCAGGAAGGGAAATCTTGGCTGACTACATGATGCCACCTCAATTTCGCACTCTGGTGAGGGGCCTGGATGTGCTCCATGACAGCATGTCAACATTTAAAAAGATAAAAAAAACTGCTGTTGTAGAAAAAGGTAAATGGAGATCACCAAATACAAATGTGAGTCGCATAATATTTCTGAATCTCTTATCTGTACAAAACATACAGGTTTACCTATCACTGAGGAAAGCACTTCCTCAGTCTCTGCAGAAAAGGATGTGAATACATTTCTTTCTATGTCTAAATTCCCTTTCATGTGCATCATATATGATTTTTTTAATGAAATCACATTCGTATCACCACAAGGGAATACACTAATAAATATTTAAAAGGAAATATTTCTGGAAGAGCATATCACTGACCTAAAGTCAATCAGTAATGATAAACTCACAATAAATTTAAAATAAATGTGCGGAATGAAAACACAGCAAAAAGAAAAGTAAATATTCATCCCCAAAAGACAAATAAAAAAACCCCTATCAATATACAGCAAGGTGAGTACACCAAGACTTCAACTAAATAAATCCTAGCCCTTACATCCAGAAGTATGATTCTAATCAATAATCCACAGCATTTATGTGCAAAGAAGTCCAGGGGGCTGTGGCTGCCTCACAAGAGCTCTGGACAGAAATAAATGAGGACTTTGCCTTATGTGAACTGGGATTTGATGTGACCTTCATGCTGCAGACCTGTCAAGCTGTAGCAATGATGAATGCAATCAGACAGCTATTAGACACTGTTCTAATTTAGACATAGCAAAACCTATTGAGTAATGTCAAATGAAACAAAAAGCAAGACTGGAGTGTGAAAGGGCTTTAGTTCCCTTTAGGTAAAATTCAAAGGACTTTGTAACACCAAGGCCTTGCTGAGCTGGGCATGAAGGCCTTGGAAGTGATGAGGCAAACTATTGACTGAATATGGCAGAATCCTGTCACAATCCTCTGAGGAAGCTTGAAATTTCTACAGGGATGCTGTGTTTTTGCACCGTTTTGAGCTAGGCAGTTAAAATAATTTTGAAAGTTTGCCTTTCTTTTGTTCCCTTGTCAACAATTACCTAAAAGATCACTTAAGCAAGAAACGTGAAGCAAAGCAGAATTTATTTCAATAGTGTTTAATCATCTCAGTCAAGATCATTCCTATGCAGAATACTAGAATAATTTTATGTGCGTCCATATCTAGATTAGCAAAAAGAAATGGGACTGAAACCTTCTCCTCGAATCTAAACTATTTTCAATATTTAATACATGGCTGAATATGCTCTCCAAGCCCCTTCAAACTCTTATGTGGAAAGTTCAGGATATAGTCAAGTGTGAAAGATTTGAAACATTTTAAGAGACTATGAAGCTGTTACTATAATTATTTTTTCAGCTACACACTGGCTCAGTGTAGAAGAAATTCAATTTCACTCCTTCAGAATTTTTAGGAAAATAGAGGATGTTTTAGGTTTGGAAACAAATTTCTGCTGGTCAGATATGATCAGTTTTTCAGCCATTGTCAGATTGGAGAAAGTCTATAGAAGAGTTCAGGTCTAACAGAGGGATTAAATGAAAGTTGGAAATAATTTTAAGGACAAATTCTGGCTGGGAAGTGACCTTATGGTTTTAAAAGCAAATGCCTGCTGGACTCACCATGAAACTTAAATTGTCCTTGTCCTAAGTCATAATAGCATAGCTATTATAATGGAATAAATAATATGATGTCAAATGCACAGAATAAGATCCAACAAACTATGAATTCCAAAAGATCAGAAGTGGAGGAAACAGGAGTTGTAATCCTATCAAGATTACCTCCTACTGATTATGACAATTAATTGGATAGTAGAGCAGGTCTGCACACAGCTGATCCAGCTGGAAGGTGCACACCTGAAAAGCAGTGGGACTAATTCAGCCCTTCAAAGATGTCAGGTAATCTAAACCAGTTGAGTCAGTCTCTGTAGAAAAGAGACTGCATTGTGAGTAATTTGGGCTTAAAATTGCCTGAATGGTCTTTGTAATGTTTGCTAAACACTCTAAAACTAGTCAGAACCTCAGCTTTACTAAAGGAAAGTGCAAATCTGAACACAAACATTTCCTTGCTTTTTCAGAAATTATGCCTCAGCAAAGGACTAATCTGCCTGAGGACAAGTCTACCAAAGGGAGCTTCTGCAGGTCTAACAATATGTTGATGCTAGATCAAATTATCAGGACTACCAATACAGACAATTTTGCTGGGCCAAAAAATGTCAGACAAAACCCCTGGAAATTTAGGACAAATTCTAGGAGATCAAGAAATAGAAACTGCTTTTCATCTGTGAAACAGGTTCAGGTCCTCCTATAGAAAGATAGGTGACACACTGGCTACTTTTTCGTCCTTAAAAAATTATGATGGTAATTTATATAAATTATCATAACGGGTCCTGGTGTATTTCTGACTATAGGACTGTACTAAAATTGTACATGAGAATAGTTTCAGAGCAATAACATTGTCAGAAACCATTTCCCAAAGGCTTTCTGCATGCAGATGCGCGGATTGGAGGTTTGAAAACTCCCCAGCATAGTCATAGGCAGTCTTCATGTGCCTGGCTCCCCACCTTTTCACTTTTAATTCACTGTTCTAGATACCGAGGCCAAATCTGTGGAAAAAACTTGCTACTTCTGCCCAACACCACACATGAAAAGTTCCCTTAGTTCAGGAAAAAGTTCCTAGTTAGGAACCAAAAGTTCCTGAATGTTCCCTTATGGCTCTCTAGTGTTATAACACAAGAATGAACCCGGACTAGAAAGTTATCAATTACTCCCTCAGTTGGAGCTGGTATTTACTCACTATTTAACTCAGTGAAATCAAAGTTTAACCTCTCATTGTCCTGAAACAGAAGCAGAGTTAGGTCTTTTTAAAAGACCATACAGATGTGGTGCTTATGGCAAAAGGTAAATTCTTTTCAAAGAAAATTTCAGTCCAAGCAAAGAGTGGAAACATAATTTGCTATTTTCCAAGTCCTATTAGTGAAATTCTGTACAACCTTACTTTCTGGGGTGAAAATTTCAGAAATCTAGTTTTGATTTATGTTATGTCCTGAGGATTAAAACACTAAAGACTTACAATAATTGTGAGAGCTGGAGGAAAGAGAAGTAGAATCATTTGATATGCTAAATCTTCTTGTGTATGAACTGCTGTATTAGCTTACCATTCAATTGCTTTAATGACTAAACTCAAAGGCTTTTGTCAAAGAAATTACCAGTCTTAATAACAGTATGAATTACTAGCAGTTTGTGAATTATTCATTTCAGTGGCCATAAGTTCCCTTTCCTTTGAGACCTTATGAACTTCAACTGCAGTAGATTTATGGCTCTACTTTGGAAATCATTACTTAAATTTAGTTAGGACTTATTATCTTCCCCTGCAAATTGTTAACATTAAGTTGCCTATAGTGAAAGGTTTTATTATAGAGAAAAAGTTTGTAAGTTTAGATTTAATAAGGGCTTCATTTCCCCTGGACAGCAGATATGCAGCAGTAGCAAGTCTTAGAAGCAGTTTAAATGACTGCTAATTTCCTAAAAGAGACAAAAGTTAAACTTACATTTTTTATTTTAGAGCTTTCTATTCTGTTTCAGAATGTTTAAATGTATAAACTATACATAATTACCAGTATAACAGAAGGGTAAATTTTTATACGTCACTGAGTATTTCAGTACTTGTGGAGGGCTATGGCAGCTCCAACACAGAGCTCCTTAACTCTGCCCTGAGGGCATGGAAGATTATCATTAGACACACTCAAGGGGTTCAGCTCTCATTCCATTTCTAAAAAGAAGAAAATATTCAAAAGGGTAAATGATAACACAAGGAGTTACAGTGAAGGAAATGCACACAGCACACATAGCTGGAA
This sequence comes from Anomalospiza imberbis, assembly GCF_031753505.1. Lineage (NCBI taxonomy): Eukaryota > Metazoa > Chordata > Aves > Passeriformes > Viduidae > Anomalospiza > Anomalospiza imberbis. The sequence goes on along the minus strand of NC_089683.1, from coordinate 77,444,406 downwards.
AGCACTGATGTACTTCTAGCCAAGGGTACTGCAGAAATGTTTAATGTTCAGTAATCATGTGAATGCTCGTGCCGATGTATTTGTAAGTAAAATAGCAGATCTGGCCACTTTCCAAACAGAATAAGCAACATCATATTAGAAACATTCATTTTCTCAGCAGGTGAACTCATATACCTTTACTGAAAAGCAGGAAGTCAAGGGGCAGCACATGAACCTATTTAAAATTGTATATTTGAAAATAATGTTAATTCTGTTCTACATGCATGCTTTCACAATGACACAACCTTTACATGACCTATACTGCCTATAAAAACCTGCTCTCTTACTCAAGCCTGTTGGTTTGTTTTTAGATTTTTTTGGGGGGGAGGGGAGTTGGGCAATGTAATTACTTATGACACTGCCAGAGCTGCATATTTTCCAGGATTATTTAAAAATTTTAAATGGAATGGCCACTGCACTATGAAACCAAGTGACTGCGTAAAGGTTGCTTCTAGATGCCTTAGCTGTGTTTCTCATGCTTTGGTTTAAACATAAATTTACTGCTGATTTTTTCTAGTTTGCAATTCTTGATTTTGGAAGAAAAGATATCATCTCCAAAATTCAGGAAAGTGCACTTAGTAGTAAAGGACCTTGCAAAACAAAACCTTTAAAATTAAATATTTTATATATACAATGAAAAAAATTGTTAGTGTAAGCAATTACATTCAAAGTTCCATTGTAAAATTATTGTTATACAATTGGAAAAAAATATGTATCATGTAAACCATAAAAATTCTTCAAACTTGGAATAAAAAATACTTCCACAATACTGCTTAAAAGGCCTACAAAGAATCAAGTTGGTAAAAGCAGTTGTCCAAAAATTCAGAAAACAAAGAGTCTTAGAAGTTTTTAGACAATTCACAATCATGTAAAGGGAAAAATTTAAAAAAGAAATGAAAATTATATCTATATCCAAAGATTGAGCTTAGCCTGCAGTAGAAAAGCAACAGATTTGACTCTGTCTGAGGAGTAAGTTTCTTAAATTCATATCTTAACTGGTTCTATTATAACTACAGTGTTATGATAGCTTAGAAATGTCACTGGGTGTATAACTGTGTAATTAGCATTGAATATTAAATACATTACCATTATTACAACACTACAATTTTAAAAAACCTGAAAACTGATTATATTCAAAATAGAGACATTATCCTTAAAATCTCACAGAGAAAGCTATGCTTACCAATTAGCAAAAAAAACCTGCATTACTTTCCTTTTTTATTTCAATATTTATCACAATGCCCACATGTGAAAAACCCCTTCACTGCAGTAAAACTATCCACATATTCAGCTGATGTTTTTATAGAACATTCATTTGTCATTCCAAAGCTCCCTAATCAAATGTTGGAATGCTACCAAAATAGTTCCAAATGTCAGTGTATTTTCCAAATTCTGATGATTATTTCAAAATGGTACATGACTGATCTTTAAGCTATTTTTAGAAGGAGAGTTCTCATGATGTATCGTGACCTTGAATTCTCTTTCAGCTACCCACAGAAAAACAATAATTCTCTGCTTTAACCCCCACAGGTCAGACCATGAAACAAATCTTTGCAGATGTTGCCTCTTTCCCCAGTAGTTCCTCTCGCTTTTCCCCTACTCCACCATGTAGACAGGTTATGAAATCATGATATTCTATACATTAAAGTTCCTTTTTGTACAAAGCTGGATAATGTAGTAATCCAGCACAGAATTTTCACAAAGACCTCAGGTTGTCAAGTTAAAGCAGTTTTACTAATATTTCCCAAATATAATTACCTGTTCTGAAAGTGAATACTGTATACAGCTGGAGACAGCGTGCTTGCCATAGCACACTACACCTCCATTGTTTTCACTCCCAATGATGCTATCAACACAAAATGGTAAGTATTCCAATGGCCATTTCAAATAATCCATGTTTTCTTTTATAGTTTTAAACATTAATAGCACTTCAAAACCTGTATTCCTCAAATTGGCCACTGGAAAATTTCAGTTTAATGGAGATAATCATTAATAATGAATTTATAATGCAATTAGGGTTTGGCGGGTCTAATTAAAATTGGGTGCATTAAGTTCATCATTATCTTGTCAAAATACACAATAAAATGAAATTAAATTCCTTTCCTTCTGGCCATTTTTCTAAAAGACAGGTTTTTAAAGATCATCCAAAATTTGAAAGACAATTGAGTTTCATCATATCAATGGTCTAAAAAGATATGGAAAAATTTTCCCCCCCTTTGTACCCTTTATGTTATCCTCACAATAAAGTTAATAGATTGTGGAAATATCCACTTTTTTAGAGGTGTGCAAGAAAAAATTTGTTCATTGCTGAAGGAGGTACTGACATAGTACTGGTCTCCCACCCAAACAAAGCAGAGATGACTGTGCAAAGCAAAGGCAATTACAGCAGCAGGTGACAATGGAGGAGCTTTCCTGTTTGCTGTTCTCTAAAGGGTTGGGTGTGGAACAGACAACTGGGAAAAGTGGAAAACAGCATCCCACACAACATCTTTTCCCCGCTGTGAGTAGACATTATGAATTACATAAGACAACTGTCCATATTAAAAAGAACATTGCAAATCTATCATCACAACCCCGGTGGAGTCAACGCAGCTAATTCCTCTGATTTACATCTCAATGCAGCCCCAAACATGCTGTGTTGCCCCACTTCTGGAGATGGCTAAGAGTTGGGACCTGGGATCCAGAGGCAAATACTTCAGGCATACCTGAAACTGGCTCTGGTGTCAAAAAATGGTGCATACAAGTGCAGTGTGAGAGAAGGGGAGCAAGGTAAGTCCATGGAATACAGCTTTGAGAACAGGAACATTCCTAGAATTACGGCATTAAATAATTGAATAATTGATTAAAGGAATATTAGAAAGGAATATTTTGTGATGAATGCTCCCCAAAAGGCACTAGGCACCATGAAAACAAAACAAGCCAAAACACGTCATCTTCTTCTGCATCTGAATAAACAGGGATTTTTCCATAAATTGATGAACTCTCCCAAGACAGCACCTCAAGCTTTAAGCATTCTCCTATCCAGAAAACTCACAGGAGCAGTCAAGGCAAGTGCTCTCCAACTGGCTTTTCAGTGAAGTGCTATCAAATATTTCCAGTCATAATGCTGATAAAATCTCCTTGTACAAATGTATCCCAGAAGAGGAATTCATTAAATACATGGTTCTGATGGGGACCAATACAATTTGTGTGTATGATGTTGTAGTCTAGACTTCTCTAAGGACTGACTGCATAAAGCAATAAGCAATGGTAGTAGCAAGTCTAAAGGAATGGGTTTCTCCAGTCCATTATGCTCTCAGCCATGCCAATCCAATCACTTGTAAACCTGATTATGGAAACATTCAGATCACATATGCTTTCTTGCTTTGTTTAAGTAAAATAGTGATTTGCTTTCCTTCCTGAACTCTGAAAGAACTGTACCAACACAACAGAAGAGGTAGTAAAAAAAGATGCAAGAATAAGAGGGGCTGATGTGAAGAGAGAGAGTGCATATGAATGATTTGGGATGTTTTTACTAGAGAGCACATCGCTCCATCTAAGCATACCTTTAAACTTTGGTGTCACAGGAGAAGTAAAATAAAGCACTTAGGTGAAGAGTTGCTGTAAAAATCATCATGGATAAAGGAAGGCAGCAGAAGAGTAACAGAGGTCAGATTTAATTTAAGCAATGCAATAAACCAAATCTAGAATGAAAATATGACTTTCGCCTGCTGGGAGAATCAACTTCTTATCCCAAACCCATTCTTTTCAATCACGCACTTCAAAGGGAATTTTCATGTGCATTTAAATTCTAATCTCAGAGTATTCTTCACTCCAGATTTAGTGTATTTGAAAATAAAAAAAAAAAACACCATTGAAAGAATATTCAAGGAAAGTGTGATCAGCAAGAAGCAGCGAAAAGACTTACTGTCTCAAGAAATAAGGGGAATCAGAAGTAGAGGTGTGAAGTATGAAGCAGTATTAAGAACGTAAAACCAGAACAATAACAACACTAATTTAAAGGGTAGTATTTAAAAAGGTGCAAGATTAGGAATGTTCAGGCAATTTCTGCCTGCATGTAATTTTTTGGCTTGTCATTAGAAACCTCCAGTGATGTGGTAGGTCTCGTGTCAGGAAGGCAGTTGGCAAAGAGAAGGCTCGTTGCAGTCATGAGGATAACTTAAAAAAATTAAATCATGACACTTAAGAGATAGATTAGCATTCTGACTCCACCCCACTCCTGCATAGAATGGAAGATTTATTTGAGAGACTATGTTATAAATTCTTCAGCTGCTTACGGATATCTACCTTCTTAGAAGGTATTTCTTTTACTTAAAACTCATTAGAATGAAGAAAGAAACTGACTATTTGCCCCTAAATCTGAATACTGTATAAAATATTGTGTGACACTTGATTGGGTCATTTTATTGCCATGTCAACTTGTGAATGAATATTTCAAAATATTCTAAGACATCACTGCAGCTAAAAGAGCCTTCCATTTTATACACTCAACTCATAAATACCTCAGCTTCATCACTTTTCTCAAATATTGTAGTGTGTAAAAGGAAATGGTAGGGGGGAAACTCAAATTTAAGAGGTGTCATTAAAGCAGTTACATGATTTGTCAATACTTATGTTGAGCTTCTTGAGCATGAATTACTGTACTGGGGAAGCAGTGCCCAGTACAAATTTTACTCCCTCCACCAACTTGATTTTTTTTTTATGCTTCCTTCCCTTCCACCAAAGGAAAAGCTGGATTAGAGGCTTACACTCAGTTTTATAACTTAACCCTACCTACAAGCTATACATCAATACAGAACTAATTGTGCATAAAATTTAAATTCTATTGCACTGCTACATAAAAATACGAAATGCTCCAGCAGTATAATGGCTGGTGCTGGGTTCAATCCAATAAGGGTTGCCCAAGGCAAGTCATACAATGCAATTACCTCTCACATACTCAAACTACTTTCTTTCACAACATTACTTTTATTATGCAAATGTATAAATCTAATTTTAATCTGCAAGACCATCTCGAATATTAAAGCAGCACCCGTGTCTTACCTTCACTAAGTGTAATTAAAGATATTTAAAAATTTAGTTTGGAGGAATGATTCTAGTGCAAGAAAGAGCTAGATATTGCCCTCAACCTAGATTATAAATTAGATATTAGAGGGAAAAAAAAAAAAGCTTTGATTCAATATGCTCACTTGTTCTCTCTTTTTTTCTTACCCTTTCCTTCTGGAGCAAGAGGTGTTTTTTTTCCAGATGAAGGTAATGTGGAAATGGGACTGTGGACAAGGAGATCTCCCTGTTTCAGTATGGGAGGTAGAAGTGCTGAATATTCATTGCTCTGCAGCCTGTGCGTTCATTTGGATGACTGTAGTGTTGCTTTCTGCCTAGCAGCATTTATACTCACCCTGCACAGCTGTGACTGATGATGGAAAGTGCTGAAACAATGAGTGAGCCAGACTGGCTGTGTCAGCAAGAAACCAGAGCTGAGTAAAAATCTCTGCAGGAAAGTGCTGGGATAAAAGACAAAAAGGAAAGTGCCACTCACAATCAAGTGGGATGTGGAACTGAAGAGACTTCTGCTTTGATCTGGCACCCCTCTGTACGATACCATGATTTTTTATGACCTGCCTGGGGAGAGAGTTTATTCCAGTGCCAAATGGACCTGCTCCTTCAGCAGTAACAAGGGATTTTAGAGCCTCTTCTATCAAGCGTTGACTCTTGACTGGTGAAAAGACATCGTGGATAAGAACTGCTATCCTAATAATCCCTACTGAATATTAACAGTTTTTAATGAACCCATACAAAATGCACTCTGATCTTCTGGCTGTTATTTTGGGTTGTCTGGTGCATAACTGTTATATATGTGCAAGGCAATGACAGGTAAAATTCAGGTTTCAGGAATGCAGAAAAATGAAATAACAGAAATTTCATTTCTGCTGTTTGAGCTGAAATACTGAGGAATCAATTTTTCAATAATAAATAGAAAAAGAGTCTTCAGGAAAAGCTGTGGTAATTCCAGGAAGAGCCCGAAATATAAAGTGCTGTGGCCCTCATCCAAGAAATCACCTGTTTTTTTTTTCCTGCAAAGAATTTGTTCTGAGTATTTTCTGAATTTTAAAGAGGTGTCCAAATGCTTCTGAATTGATATAGCTAGCTTTTGTCTGGATTAGGTTGGCAGATTTATAAAGTCTTCTCCCATTTTTTTTTATTCTCCAACCTTGTTTATTAAACTAATGCTAATACCTGAAAGTCTCTCTTTGTTAATCTACTAAGTGATAACTTGATGCAAATAAACAGGGCTCTCCTCTCATATCTCAGTACATATAAAAATAGCTTAAAGTTTAAAAAGCTAAACATAAATATTTACACCAAATATACTGTCATTTACTAGTTCAAGTGCGGATATATTTCAGATTAAATGGTTCTTGAATGAAACAACTACACAAAGATCAAATGAAATACATAGGTGACTAATATATGTTTTGTGACAATTTTTCTATTACCATTGTGAAAATAAGGATTACACAGAATGTTTAAATTCCATATTTTTCCTATAGTTTCCACTGCAAATTAATAAAACTTCAATATATTTTCTGGTCTATAATATTTTTTTTGCTTCCATCAAATATACCTCTAGGCTTGTCTCTTACATTACTTTACAGAAAATGTAGTAAATTGTAATAAAATATCAGTCAAATTATATTGACAAGCAGAAAGGGACTAAACCATTTTGCAATATATCCTGTATAATATATATCTCTTGATCCTTAACTCTAATGGAAGAGCTAGAAGAAATGAAAGCTGGTACGCCATTCCATTAGTATGCTTTAGGTAGTTAAGTTCCTTACTCCTTTTCTCAAACCTCACAACCTCATGCAGGAAAGAATCTTTCCCAACATGCTCACAGAGCATGAAGTTCATTAGAACTAGGATCTTTATCCTTTTGTCTACTTCCCTGTAAACTTCTGTAGTCATCTCACTCCCTACTTCTTCATATGGTTTGGAAAATCTTCCCCCCAGCACGACTGCTGTGCTTTTCAACTTCCCCAACATTTTTGGTGGGACTTTATATCATCTTTATTATTTTATAGTTTTTAGTTGTTAAACTTCCTCAGTCAAAGAGGGAGTAGGGTAACTGCAAAATACAGAAAACTCATAATGTGCTATAAATCCTTATAAACTGAGACAATGTAATTTACCTAGTGCTACGTTACAGCATGTCTGATCTCTGGCCTAATCCTATAAACATTTAATCAGGTCAATTCTAGATACATCATCCCAGTGGCTTAACTATAAGATTTCTGGTAAAGAAATGACACTTCTAGGAAGCATTTTATGGAAATACAGCTTAGACTTTAGACATGAAAAGATACCATTAACTGAAAAAAACAAAGACTTGGGAATTTGAAGGTAACCTTGAAGCATTGGGGGCAGTATATTTGCTGAAATACCTAGAGTAAGAAAATGTGAAAATCTGCCATCCAATAGAAAAAAAAAAATTACATTTTGAGAAGATGGTCTCAGTGGTTCCTTAATATTAATATTGACCTAATACTGGTAGGTTTACTGGTCAATAGAACACAGAGCATGATGGCTGGATTGGACCTAAAACTATAAGCATCCCTTCTCTTCCAATACAAAATTATGCAGATCTACCTTGACATTCTCTTGGTGCTATCATTAAATCCCTAAAGATCCTCTCCTTTCTAGGCAAGAGTTTATCATTCTGTTACACCATTGGTCTGAATATGGGTAGGAAAAAACAGATGATAAAAACTACAGCTGTATGGGTCCTCCGTGAGGTGCTTGTTTCAGTGCGGGTCCTCAGTAAATCATAATAAACTCTGTGGGTCATCTAATAACAAAGATTTCAGAAGACTGTTTTTTTTTCCAAGCAATGAAAGAGCATGTGGGTCCAAAGCCATATGGTATAGAAAAGGTAAACACGAGCTCTTAGCTGCAAAAAATGCACTATTACAGGTATTTAAATTTGCAGAAATGAACATAGTGATCCTGGCCAAATGCAGCTATTTCAGCTTTGTATACAACAGCTCCAGGACTGACATTGAAAATCCACATCTGTGTAGTGTCCCTAGTCTTAAAGGCATGTTAAGAAACTGAACAGGGTGGAGAAAACATCTACAAGAATGATTGTGGCCTGAAGGAAATCTTACAGTGAAGAACTAAAGAGCATTAATCTGTTACTCTTATTAAAAAAGAAGACTGAGAACTGACTTGATTTCAAAGGATAAGCACTGTCATCAGAAAAAAACCCAAACAAACCAAGACAAAAAAACCCTGGATAGTGCATGATACTATAATCTACTGGAGAAACACTTAATGAGAACTATTGCTGGAAGCTGAGGCCAGTCAAATCCAAATAAGGATGAAGCAACGAAGCAGCTGCAATGAATCTTTGCAAGAAGATGGCTGATTAACCTCCTAGAACAAACTAGAAAAAAACTGGCAGCTCCTTTGTGACTTCCCAGTATAAATCCAGTGTCTTTCTGATAGTTTTGATTTTGCCAAATAGTTATGCTTTGCCAGATTGTGGTATTTCAGGAGCGATACACATACAAATGTGCAAAATACAATGGTCTATGACGCATAGGATATCAGACTAAATTACTTAATTATGCATCCTAAACTTAAAATCTACGAATCTGTTAAATCAGAATACTGATTTATGTGGCTACAGTCTAAACAATGTGACTCAGAAGCTGATGGGCAGAGAGGATCACTAGCAGAGGAACCATTGAGACCCAGCTATGTAAAAGGGCTAAAAGATACCAGAAGTTCTTGAAAGATGTCTCTGAGGAGCATTCTTCTGGCATTGACAAAAGTGCTGCATGACCTATCATTACAGGAATGATACTAATTGCTTAAAGGTCCCATTCATCCTCAGGGTGTCTCAAAGTTGCCAAGTTAACAAACAGTGAACACTTCCCTCCTTTGTCCATCTTCTATTCCTAAAATTTACTTGGATATTCATATTTTAAACAATTTGAACAGAAACTGAACAGACCAGGGGAGCAGAAAGGGAGCCTAAATAAAAATCATGTTTATAATGTGATGGACTTCTGAAATCAAAACAAAGCAAATAAAAAATAAAATCATTTGTTGATATAGCTAACTAGAGAAATAAATTTATTAGAATAAATCTGACAGTCTTTATTCTTAGAGATGAAAACATACTTCACCACATGGAAGAACATATAGCTATGAAATTAATAAAAAATGTAACATGAATGTTCAGTCTTCACCTTGTATGTTTCAATGATTTAAAAATCAGTCATTTCCAAACTTCCTGGATAATAGAGTAATCTATCTGCCAAATTAAAACTGTAACACTAATGTGTTAGTTGTGTGTAGGTAGTAAAGGTTCTGTGGACCACCTGAGGGCTGCTGTCCAGATGGGTCACTGCTTGCCTGTTTACAGAATAAGAAACACCATCTAAGAACAAAGTTACCTCAAGACCTACAGCCTCAGAAAGGCAGATACTCCTTACACTAAAAATTGGGGTGTTTGAAACTATTGGTGCAATGAAGTAATTTTCACTTTTCATGACACAGAGGAGTAAAGTAGAACAATTAGCCATCCTTCTCATTGTCAATACTTTAGCCTTCCGATTGGGTTTTACACACAGATTTCTCTGAGAAACACTGATAAAATTATGCAGTTGATTATACAAAGGGTTTTTGTTTTACAGTAGTATGAGACAGAGGAAAATAGGACTTGCCATACTCTGCTGATTGGAAATCTAGTTGATTGGTATGACAGAAAAATGCACGGTTTGTGCTTCAAACAATAAAAATAATTTTTAATTGGCTAAAAGATGAGAAAACATGGTGCTATGTTATGTGCTAATCAGTCAGATTGAAAAATCTTAAAACTGCTGTGGAATTGTAGTGATGACATTCTAACAAGGTATTTGTATGCTAGGACGTTGTTACACCAAAGATTTTGATAAGATATAAGCAGAGTCAATGTATCCACAGAGGATTTCAATAGAATATTGAATTAAAAAGGACACTGTGTACTAAATGAAGCTAAACATGGAGAAAGGAAGAATATGCAAACATGTTCCTTTTAACTGATGAAATAAAGCACATAATGTATTTTGAAACATCTGTCGTTTAGACACTACTGTATGTGAAAGGATGTGATTTAAAAATAGCTTTAAAAAAAAGCAATTTTAATAGTTATTGGTCACCTTGTTGTGCCAGGTCAAGAAAAGGCTATGAAAGGGCTAAAAAATTAGTATAAAGATCTGGTTTTATAGAAATGCTCCTTTGGCTTTATAAATAGAGAATGTTCATTCCTCACTTCCCCTTGAGTTTGCTGGTGGCTCTCTGCATTAATTTTAGCGTGCCTAACATGAATTGAGTCTCACAAAATTATTGAGTGTGAACTACATTTTACCAGTCTCAGGATAATCTGACGGTAAGCAGTCTATTTTACTAACATCCACACTGGACAAAAATCATCTTTATGCCAGTGATGGTCCTGACCCCTGACTCTGCCAGACAATCTTTATGGGATAATTTGTCATTACTGCTAATAGATCATCTGTAAAATATAACATACTAATAAAATACATACACATACACAAGCATCTCTGAAGACTTGCTTACAGAAGAAATCATTGAAAAATAATGATATTTTGCATAAGTTCAAAATTAGAGTTTAAGTAACAAAGTACGGAACAAAACTATTTACATAAATTATTCTGATACAGAGCAAAGGCACAATATTAGACTATTAAGATGTGATTTTTTTCCTTTAATGGATTCAATTCAAACTTTAAGCTATACTTTTTTTCCCTCTTTCCTGTTTTCACTTAAGTTTAGTATTTGCTCTATTTAATTCATTTTCATAAAGAAAGTGGGCCCAACAAGGAGCTACTGCCTCCAAACATACTTGCTATGCTTTGGAAGGCCTGAAAGTGGATGAAAGGCAAAGGAAGACAAAATGTAAGAAAGATAAAATACCAAACAATTGTGTCTTATACATAAGTAGTTGGGTAAGTTTGCTTGAGGTATTCAGAGTAGCCTTCATGCATAAGCAATCTCACCCTTCACTATTCATGGACTGTGTTTACTTTTTACCCTCCTCAAATCTGCAGCAATTTCTGCCTTGTTTGCATGTCACAGAAGCCTTCTGGCTTCTCCTGTGTTGCAGTCTGTACTGCAGTGATATGTAATAATGCATTTCTAAAAGCATTTGGTAAAAATTAATGGGAAGCAATGTTATATACTGTAGACCCTAAAACAATATAACCTCTGTTAGGGATTTAGATTATAAGCTCAATGTAGATGACTTTGGGTTAATTCTTCTCAGTGGTATTGCCCAGCATAATCAGAGCTAGACAAATACACTCACTGGGAAAAAAAAATTGGCATGGAACATATTGATTTGGTTGATTTGGCTGGAGAAAATAGAATTTTAATCGAACATTTGCTGTGTTTACTCTAATTTCTGCAATGCTCTTGTGTACAATCACATTTTTTACTGCTGCATGAGCTGGAAAGCCATTTTCTTTCTTCGTCAATTACTGTAACACCTGAATATTCACTCAAAGCTGATGGAACAACCATTCATTATTTCCCTAATACTTCTGTAAGTCTATTTATGTGGAAAGCCAAAGAGCTTCATGAATGAAAAATACATGAGACAGCCTGTTAAATATGAAGGAATTTCATAATTTCCATAACCACACAGACAGTCCTAAAGTTTTCTAAGCACAACCAAAACTATTTTAAAAACCTGCTACTAAACTTCTTGACTTGCTAGAATAGTAACATATGCTCCAAATGGGGATCATTCCTGTTGTGCTTTATCCCAGTTCTGCTGCTTAGTATGGGTATTATGACAGCAAAGACAATTTCCACAGAGGTAAATTGTGTCAAATCTCAATCTGCTACAGTACATTAAATTTCATAGGTTTAATGCCGAGTCCTGTAGACACCAGCACAATTTTCTTTGGGTTGTTATTTAATAGGACATAAAAGTGTTAATATTGTGACTTGATGAACTTGCTTTTTCCTTTCAGGAACAGACAGTTATGAAAAGTTACAGTGGTACATTAGTTACAGTAATTTGGTTTTGGGACACAAGCAGAAACAAATAAAATTCATTAACAGAGCCAATAGCTATAGCCAAAGCTAATAAAAAGGGCTAAAGGCAATTTATAAAAAGGAGTCTTAAATGACTAGAAAAGATAGAAAATTTAGTGATCTTAGGAGTAACTGAAACAATATTGTTTTTCCAATACATTGGCTAATGCTTTTAATTTTAAAACACTTAGCAATATATATAAGTAGGGTAATGCAGAAATTCCATTTGTTTTCCTTGGTTCCATTCATTTATTTACTTAAAACATTTTTAAGACATTTGTTAACAGGCATCAAACATGACAAATAAACCAGTCCAGAAAAATTGATACTCCCACTATAATTCTGGGTCTATATCCAGTTCTGAATTCTCTTTTCTTGTTAACGGTGGAATAGCCAGTGATGCATTACTTTAAAAAAAGCAATTCTATGTTGTTATACATGACTTTCTGTACCATTTTCTTTTTTCTTTCAATCATCTCCAGATAGAGCTGAATCATGATTCTGACCTCAATAATATATTTAAATTTTTTGGAAATGAGGTCCTTTGAGTGACACTGCTAACTAACAGATCCCAAGGAACAATGCTCAGGACACTACAGTGAAAAAAGAAAAAGAGGGATTCTAGAAGAGGCAGAGAGAACTAATAATAGTAGCAGTAATCAGTATTCATTTAAAGCAGAATGAGACAACCTTATTTATAAATCAGTATGCTACATGCCAGATTTTTTTCTTGAATCTGGAAAGCAAAATACTATACTGTTTTCACCATACCTCATGCAAAAATAGCATGACAGGTTACCTGGAAATGGACTCAGGGACACCACTGGGTACGTATCATTAGTGATAAGACATACAGCTTTGTGTTCCTTGTATTATCTAGAAAAGATTCAAGGCACTATGGGTTACAGAAAGCATTCTAATGATATGATGTGTGTAGTCAGTGGAACCAAGCCCATTAGGAAAACCACCCACCACACAAATTTATGTGCCACTTACATTACTACTTCTTGGCTGTGGGTGGGATATTTTATTTCCTAAGGGAAATGAAGAGTAACATTTTATTGTTCTAGGGACTGAAACCTGAAGCATAAAAATAAAAAATAGTTATAACTAGAAGCAGGCTCTAGCACAGGGACTCTTCTCCATTAAACAACAGATAAATTTAGTTCTCTCCTCTTAATTGTCAGAATGTTAAAAATGTCTGTGCAGGCTTATCTAGACAAAGAGGATAAATCCCAGTAAGCCACAGCATGAAGGGGCAGCGGATCTATAAACACACTTGTTTCATTTGGCCACTGAGTATGTATTCCTTTTGGAAACTGCAGTAATGTGCCTCGTGCAGATGTAATTTTAGGGTATGGGACAACAAGTTTCCACAGGAAAAGCTGACAAGGAACATACAGATTGGTAGCTGTCAGGCAGGTAATTACCTACTCCCTCTGCTCTTACATTAGGGTAAAGGTAGCTTAACCATACAACCACAGTCCATGAATATTCATAGCATTTCATCATTACAAGCCCAGAATGTTTCCCATGCCATTCAGTAAAAAGAGCAGATCTCATAATCTCCAACAGGGCTCAGGAAACTGGCAGCACACCATCTATCTAGTGAGTGCGTTACTGAAAGCACACTTGAAGAGGACACTAATAACAAGCTTTTCAACTTTTAATGACCCAAGAAAAAATCTGGAGAAAAACATAGAATGTCATAGTTCATACCCATTTTCACAGTACAAAACTGACTCTTTGAGTCAGTCTGTCGCTCTGAAAGGAGCAGAAATTTCTCTGAGAGCAGGAACTGACAGCAGTACTTAAGACAATAACAGTACTCCTTTACACATATTACAATGAGTGAAGGCTGTCATCTTCAGACACTATCTTATAATTTAAAATTCTGCCCTTTATCAAGACATATTTGTCCTTTACCATAGCAAGACACAAGCAAAAAGCAAGGGGGAAACCACTCACTTTTAAAATAACATATTTAAATTTGACACTGCACTAAAAAAAGCCTTATTTTGATGACCCAAGCAATTGCCTCAGAAAAATCTGCCATGGGAATTACCAAAACATCTACAACTTTCATCTATTACTACATGATGATACTGTATTTTTGGTTCAGAGATCCAACACTTAAAGAAGACCCCTATATCTATGCTCACACTCAGATTTTCAATTACTAGCTTCTAGACCAGCAAACACTTTTGGAGTACCTTTCTTCAGAAAAGGTCAGGAGGCTAGAAAAATACAATTAAAGCAAAGCACAAAACCCCAGCTTCCAAATTCAGTGCAATTCTAATTTAATTTTGCTAGACATAACAACGGCAGATGCAAAGTGAAGTGAAAGTAGATTCCCAGGACAGGGTGTCCTAAGATGCAGATGGCTGGAGAACCATCTTCCAGCCACAGATGGGAAGCTGTAGAGGAAGAGGAGGCACTGCTATAGGCTTGCTCTCACATCCTGACATGATTTTGTCATAGTCTTTCTCTTACTTTTCCTTGAGGGAAAAATGTACGCAGTTGCATAGGAGGAAATCATAAGAGACAAGAACTTTGGTTTGATTCAGTATGTCAAAAAAAAAAAAAGGAATAAAAGGGCAAAATAAAAAGAAAAGAGAGAGAAAGACCCCAGTAACTTGATAGTTCCCACTGTACAGTTCGGGAGAACACAGAACATTTCCCTTATGCTTTCTGTCACTAGAAAGAGAGTTATATGAAGTGAACCTGAAACCATACACAGTTTTACAGAATTGAACCTGAAAGGTACTGAAAAGAATTAGTGACTCTTCTCCAGTTAAGGATAAAAGATGCTCTTGTATAAAAGACACTCTTCAAGTTGAAATTACTCTGAAAATCCTAACTCATACCATTACATTTTCTGCCTCTTAGGGTGTAAATAAGTGAGGTTTAAGATCTGGTTTATTTGAGTCAGAGAGATCTTCAGCTCAAGGATAACACAGATTTTGCTTTGGTACTATTCAGGAGGCTAGCAATAAATAAATAGAGGTAAGGCAAAAGATTTCACACTAAATAATAGGCACACTTGGCAGTACTGTAGGGTCAGGCTAGCAATAAATAAATAGAGGTAAGGCAAAAGATTTCACACTAAATAATAGGCACACTTGGCAGTACAGTAGGGTCAAAAGAACTCACAGAGAAGAAAACACTGAGATGAATTGAACTATTCACAGCTGCTGGAGTCTTGTTTCAAACCATATTTATCTCCACTCAGTGTTTTTAGCTAGAAACATCAAGGTATGATTAAGAGACCGCTTCATGTCTTCTGGCACCTTCTATGCTGCAGACACTGGGTCTCATTTTGAATCAGACCTGTAGATATCTAATGTCCTAATCCTTCTCCACAGCTGATGTGTGCACTTACCACCATTCTGCATGCTTTGTAAGTTTACTACAGGTGTGGGACAGCAAGAAACTGGCTGGCCATTTTCTGTCTTTAAACAGCTTGAAATCCCAGAGAGAAGAGGTGTGGAGTGGAGTCTTCCTCTGAGTTCCTGCCAGCATACAGCTGGTACAACCATCCTTCCCTTTAGTCCATTAAAACCTTTTCCTCTTTATTCTGTTTGAAGATACTGGGACAGAGGGGCTTTGACTTACAATTGCCCCTTTAGTGAGAAAACAAAAAGTTCTTGCAATAATGAATTAACCTATATAGTTCCTCCATTGTTCAATTCAAAAGAGCTCTCGGAGGAAATGGGGGAAAACAGGGCTCTGGTAAAGGGGAAAAAGCCAGACAACTGAAAATGAGAATGTGAACGTTAGATGGAAGTGCCCCTGGTAAATTCTCCAGCCTTTTATAAGGAAATTAGTGTGTCCATGAATTCAGATGTGAAGAGTTATAGACCGATACCTGCAATACATCCTTTCAGATCTGTTTGTTCAGAACAATGACAAAGGAAAATATTCATTTAGAAGAAACCAAATTCCAGCCTGTCAGCAGACTGTCAGCAAAAAAGAACAGAGAGAAAGGATCCCATCCCAAACTTATTCTGCTGGAATAAAAAAAAAAAAAAAAAAAAAAAAAAAAAAAAAAAAAAAAAAAAAAAAAAAAAAGAAAGGCCTGGTGTCACTCACTAGTGTTTCACAAGACCCAAACAGATCTTAGATAATCAGGGAATCAGACAAATGGTTAACAAATTTGGAAGCAGACAGTGTCATAAGGGCAGAAGTAAAAACAAGTAAAAGTAGTGGAGCTAAAAATCAAGAAAAAGACTAGAGAAGAGCATGAAAGCTGTTTCTGCTTGTCTGTCTCTCTCTTTTCCCATTCCAGGGTTAAAAAATTTTTTTTTTTTTTGTTTTCCGATGTATCTTGTTCCTCTATTGCTACAAAATTGCACTGCTTACTCATATATTAATGAAACTGTTGTGCTGTTACACAAAAGGTGAAGTTAAATTCATTTGTTTATATATTGTTACTGAGAAGTAATTGACAAAACAGCAACAAGCCTAAGGAAAGGACATGATTTACACATAAAATTTGATGCAGTTACCAATTTATAGATAATTTGGACTTCATATGCTTGAATGTTTAATCTTAATCATATTAACATAATATTATTTAATATATTAGGTAGCTTTATATGTTTTATGTACAATTATGTACTGTATATGACATTATCTATCTTTATGTCACTCTGCTGAACCTCTTATGAGAGCAAAAGCTCACTGTTGCTTAAATGGACTGAATTTCTTGAAAAGGAAGAGAATTGATGAGTAAACAGGCTGCAATATTTTAATACAAATAGGTGCTGAGGGAGCACCTGAAAGAAATCAAAACAGTAACCTGGCATTCTTTTGCTAAACAAGATATCAGTACTAGGAAAAATGGAAGAGCCAAGGAACTCCTGGGATCTCCAGTAGCATTTGGGTTATTGCAAATGGAAAAAATGATCTATTTTTCTGCATTAAGAAGGGTTATCTTTATTTTCAATAAGTAAGTGTTTCAATGTGTGATGAATGTGACTAACATTTCCTTTCTCTATGTGGTGGAAAAGAAAACGTGTCTCCTAACGAGGGGAAAGGTGAAAGTCATTTTAACAACTATAAGTTGACTTTGCCCTTAGAATTAATTTGGCCATTGGTGAGTAACCTTTACTCACCCCTCACAAGGGCCCATAAATGATAGTCATGTTGCCATCAGACTGTTGATAAATCCCATCTGTGCACCGCCCCTGAACCACTACCTAGAATTCAGGACTGAAATTAGATATATTTTGTGCCTCAAGAGGTACACACACCGTTTATTGTATCAGAACAAAAACTTTACACCAGTCTGCTGCAGATAATCTCCTTCCATCACTGAGAAACAACGAGATACAGAGACAGAACTAGGATGACACAGTGAAGAAGGCAGACACCATGTTTCCTGACTTTTTCGTTTCAGTTTGCATCAT
This sequence comes from Anomalospiza imberbis, assembly GCF_031753505.1. NCBI lineage: Eukaryota > Metazoa > Chordata > Aves > Passeriformes > Viduidae > Anomalospiza > Anomalospiza imberbis. Next base: position 77,426,845 of record NC_089683.1, on the reverse strand, counting down.
TTAATTTATTCTTTTTTTTTTTTCTCTATGTGTTATAAGTTCTTCCTTTCTGTTCTACAGAGTTTTGAGTACAGGTCCCACTTTTGGCAGAACTCAAGGTAGCAGTGGTGACCTCAACTTTGAGCAGCTTATCTCAGCCAAACCCAGACCTACTCTCAGGTGAGATTCTGGCAATTGTAAGCAACAGCCAATCTGGTAACTAACATATTTTCCTTCAGAAACAAAGAATGTTCTCATCAGGCTGTTGGCATGAACCTTTGATTGCTATTAAAAAGAAGCAGTCTGTGTGTACACAGAAGCATGGGAGCTGTATTACCAATTCAGAGTAATAGATACACCTTCACAATACCATAACTTTCAAGCTGACAGTGAGAGTACCATTCAAAAAACCCCCCCCACAAACACCACAGATTCAGTTTAACAATGCCTCTCTATCTTTACACAACCCTGTCATTAATATAGATGGGCCATAAAGTCATGAAAGCAGAGGAAGAAGTAAAACTTGATTGTGCCTGGGCAATATGAGTTGGAAAACACAGCATAAATAGAAATACAATCAGCTCATTAACTTTCAGATGCACACTATGTAGCCAAAGTCTGTAAGGTTTTGCCATGTAGAATCTTTATGCTTCTAACTATTGGATCAATTTGTCAGCTGTTTAGTCCAAAAGCTATTCTGGACTTAATTTTTTTTTCTGGAGCCCGCAGAAGTACATCTGACAAGGAAAGCCCTCTACAGTTTTATCCAAGGACATCCTGATTTTCTTCCTCAATCTCTTCTGTGGCCAAATTCTAGAACTTAAGCTGGCCAAACAGATTATTATTTTAAAGGAGTAAGGCAATCCTCTTGCATGAGGCTAAAGCCAACAGTTTCAAAGTTAGAGGCCTATAGACCAGCAACATTATCCATTAACAGGCCTGAGTTTCTAATCCTTTATGAAGGGGTCTAAGGGCTCGATAAAGCAGTGAAAATAAAGTATTTTAAATGAAGTTAATTCTACAAACAAGTATTTTGATGCAAGATATAATGTATATTTTTTTCTCTTTTATTAACTGTAATAGCTTTTTGAACAGTCACACAAAAACAGAATATGCTTTTAAAGGGCTCATGTGCCCCTGCCTATTATTAAATACTTGGAATTACAATAATGTTCTTATGGCATAATGTTGCCACAGCAGCCAATTATTTGTATCAATTGAATTTAGCGAAATAATAAGATGAACACAAAATTCAAACTCAGGTAAATACATTATCATTTAAAACAGAAGATACAAAACTACACAAAGCATCTCTTTGTACAACCAGAAGAGTCAGTAAATACACAGACTCTTTTCCTGTGTCTGCCATGAAATGCCAGTATGTTTAGAAGTGAATTGACCTTCTGTTTTATGAATTACTACATAGATTGGGAGGAAAACTCCTTCAATCTCAACTCCACTCTTCACTGTTCAATTGCTGCACCGTATCTTTTCAGGTTAATGGGAACAAAAGCGTAAAACTCTGCACTATTTTAATGTTTCAAACAGAAAAATGAAGGAGGATTAAAAGAATAGAAAATAAGAGGACAATATTCCTTTCACTCTTTTTTACTCCTTACATCATGAAAAGTAGCTTGTGCACATGCATTTTACCAAAATGTTCTTGCTAGTAGCACTGTATTTGATCACCCTAAGCAGTGTGGTGTAAATTACTTTCTCTTTCATTACTTTTACCATACAACCCTCTCAAATCCTTATCTTTCTTTTAAAGAACAATAATCCTGTATGGATACAAAATCTGGGTGCATTCAAACCCTACATCACAATCAGAAAGTATTGTGATCCTACTAAACATGAAATGCTGCTGAACTGATCTGCTGGTTTTGATACCATTCCCAGTTTCCCTCCAGTATGTACCAACAATTATCCACATGGCAGCCCTTGAAATGTTTTCACTTGGAGCATTTTAAAGGGAGGTCCTCAGGCATTATCAGAGTGACATTTGCAGCAAGTGATCTAGGTGTCTCAGACTTTCCTTTGAAAGTGCTGAGAGACTTAAAAAGCTCACACTACAATGAGACCCTCTAGATATTACTTAAAAACAAACTATTATAATTTTAACTAAATCCACAGTTCATAGCTTTTTATTAGAGTACCTATAGAATGAAGCCTTAAAATTGCTTAACCTATTGTAACTAAAATTCAGCTTCTAAAAGACTATTGCAATTCTTGCACTATTCTCCTTAGTAGCATTTTCTATTTTAAACATCTGTTAAAAATCAGTAGCATTAACTTAATGGGATAATCTGGCTGGGCTCTTTCAAAATTAATCAAACAAATTAGCATTATGGACTTTTAAAAGAGACTGAAAAGAGCTGAATTAGAATGCCACACATTAAAGTAACAAGCACATCTGAACTGGGGCAAAGAATTCTCAGCAAAGAGGTTTCCATGGTGCAAAGCATATTTAGGATCTTATGGCTGATGTGTGTTTGTGAAGTGATAAAGCAAGATCCTATGACATCAACTGAAGTATACTTCAAATAAATAATAGGCAAAATAAAAGTATTTCCGTCCTTCCTGCACCTTCCCCAGTCAATGAGGAAGTCAAATAATTGCATAATGATAAATGACTGAGATATTCTGTTCCCAGACATTCATAATGGCTCATATAATACTGAGATGTGCTGCTATAAGATTCACCCAGTGGAAAAAAGCCAGCAGGGCAATCTTAGTTCAATCCAACTGTAGAGAATATCTACCTTACATATTCATCCTCGATTAAAAAAAAAATATATATATATTGCAGTTATACTCAAAGACTGCTTAGTTATGCAAATTCTCAAACCACAAAGCTTCAGATGGGGTGTGTAATGTTGATTAGACAAACAGCAAAAAGAAATTTTAAAATGTCATCAGATTCAATATGCATCAGCAATCAAAATTCCAGTCTGCCTGCAAATATCTCCTAAACGTGAAATGCAGAAACAAAATCTCTTCTGAAATTTCCAGTTCTTCAAGGTTATTAATATGGGAGTAAAGGGCTCTCTCTACATTACATGTGAAATTCCCTTACTTCTTGGACCTTCTTATAAGAAGAAAAAATAAAGGAAAATAAAGATAAAAACTAGGGGGGAGTAGAGTTAATGAATTTATTTAAAAATTGTTTTTGATGTAAGTAAAATTAAAATTTAGAAATAAGAGCCAAAAAATTACTGAAAATTCAAATTTATGTATTCACTGCTCTCCTCTAGTTGTTGTTTCTATTTGCATTGCTATTTCTCTTTCTCTTTTGAGGATGGCATTATGGAAGGAAATTCAATATGGCTTGTGTTATGTAGGAGATGAGATGCTTATGATGGTATATTTCTGATCCTAAAGTCTATTCCCCTATCAGAATATTAAGTTTGCATTATTTCTCATGTACTGGAGGGTATATGCTGCTTCATCCCTTGTCCCCTCAAAGGCTTTTGTAGCTGTTGGTCTTACAGTGTTAGAGTCCTCTTTTGCCATCATGCACTTTTCTTTCAGTGCATGATGGCAAAAGATCATCACTTCTTCTCTTAGCTTCTGTGTCTCCCTTTTAACCCATCCAGATTCAAATGCAGTCTTCCATCCACTGTTTGTGCTGCTTATGTGTCCTCTGACTTCCTTTCTTGCCTCAGTTGGGATCTGTTCAGGTCAGAATGTGGAGGCCCTGTTTGCTACTCTCCTCTGCGGGGGCCAGCATGGCAGGTTCTAGTTTTCAGTGTCTATTGCACAGGACAGAAATAAACCTGAGTAATGACAGTATTGGAACAAAGTAGAGTTTTCTTTGCATTAAAAAATGTTAGAGGCCACAATGCACCATACAACTGAATGCTAATCCCCTCACTGTGTGCTGGAAAGCCATGGCTAAGCACTGCACAAGCAGTTGAGCCCAGATAAGGAAGTTGAAAAAGAGAAGAGGTTACTCTGCTGAAGGACTGTTGAAGGAATTTCATAAAAGTTAGAGCCATTGCTGCTTTTGGCAGGTGCTTTATGAAAAGATTTTGTCCGAAGTGTCCCTAGTTACCTAGCAAGAAAGAATATAAAGCAGAAGAGATGAACAAATCAGGTCAGAAGGACAAAGTTCAGAACAGAGCAGAACTGTGCAACTGTGCAAGTATTTATGCATTTGAATGTCAGACACCAATCCCGATGCTGGCCTGTCAGGCTGTTAACAGTAATGCTACAACTCACAGTGGTACCTGACAGCTGGAGCAAATTCTGAAACCTGGGATGCACTTCAGTACTTTTGACTGTGCAGATTTGTATCAGAAAAATTCCAGTAAAGTTCAATATCCACAAGTAATGTTAAACAAACAAAGTTGCAAAGCACACGGATAATTAATCAGTTCACTGAACTCTTTAAACATTTGTGTTTATTTATGATCTTTCTCCATTATTTTAGATTAGAATGCACACAGAATTAACAGCCTTTACTGAGAATGCTGTGTCATCTCACACAAGCGTCTTATCTGAAAGAAATAGCAACTGGTGGAGTATGAGACCTCTTATAAGAGTTAATAGATCATAACCAAGAACAGGATGGGAAATGGGATTCTAGAATAAGTGAGACTTATTGAAAAATAGTATGAATGACTTTTACAAACTTGCAACTTTGTGACATTTTTTTTTGCTTGATCATTTCTATTTTGTAGTTATACTTCTGCAAGCTAGATCCACGACATTTTTTTTAATCTTGCTAATAATACTTCCCCCAGTTGTCCACTTAAATTTACTACATATAAAAGCTGAAAGCACATTACCTCCAAGAGCTTTGGGAAGTTACATAATCTGAATCAATTTCATTACCATAAATAAATGTCAAATGGCTGAAATACATTTTCTCTGATTAAACTGTCAAGGGCAAGAACATGCAGGAAGACTGCGGCATTGTTTTATTCCTCTTATGGTAAAAAAGGGAAAGAAGTGTGAAAAAAAATAGTATCTTATGAGTGATCTTTGCATAACAAAAAAGCAAAGCAATACTTTCTAAAGACAAAGAAATGACCTAGTAATCCACTTCATTAGTAAGTAATGAATTCTGGTCATGGAAAAAGAAATCTGAATGCTTGAATCATACTGCTCTACCTTCAAACCTTGTTTTAAGTTTTTCTTCCCTTAGTTTATGAAGAAAACACACAGATGTTTCCATTTTCTACTCATCTAAAATAAAACACAGAGGAGTCTAATATGCTTGCTCAAATAATCCACACTCTAAAAGTGGATAAAATATTTTTTGAGAACTGTTTCCTAATGCTTTATACCTTGAAAACCTCTCAAACATCTATTTTTCACCTTTGAGGGTAAGGAAATTTGAAATGACAGGTCCAGTTGTCAATGACTGCTTTTCTTGACTGAGGTCTCAACTGAAAGACAATCCTTGCTCTGGCAGCAGATGTACAGATTCACAGGTTTAGTAAAAAACAGCACCTTTTTAAAAAACCTTGGATTTCAAAACAGTCACTTTTAAGGTTCTAATCTTTACATATAGGAAATAAATAAAGAATTGTAGAATAGTGTGATTAAGTTGTAATGCTGATTTTGAAATTTGTTATGGAATTTCAAAGACATGATTTCTAGTAGCAATAGAGCACTTGTGACTCAGACATTTATATCCTGTACATGTACCTCTTTCCAAAACCATTATTCCTTCCTGCAGCTTTAGCTGCTACAAAATACATATACTATTGAGCACTGTTCATTAGTGTCAAAACACAAGCATACTTTAAATATTCTTCTCATGCATTATGTATAGGAAAGGGCAGGCTGAAAGAATGTCAAAAATAAATGGATTGAAAATAACAGTTAAGTGTTATCTAAAGAAGATGCAAGTCCTCAAACTGGAAGTATCACTAATTTATATGTTCTTTTAATCAAAATTGCCTAAGGAAAAGTAGTTACATTAGCCAACAAATGTAGTTAATTTGGGTTATTTCCAATATACCATCTCGGAGCCAAAGTTTAATAAATTTGTTTTGAAAAAACCTTTCTGGAAAAAACTCAGCCTTGTTTGTTATGGAGTTAAAATCAGGAAAAGGTTGAAAATGTGCATTTTGGAAGACCAGTGATCAGGAACTGACTACTGCCCCTTTATATTACATTTCATTAACAAGATGAGAATCAGCAACCACTTCTCAGACGAGGCAACACAGGATGGTGTAATGCCCCACTAGGGGTGTAAGACATGGATCTTCAATAGCAGGAGTGGCAGCTCTCACTTGTGATCTTGACCCCAAGGCAGCCCTCTAAAGACCCAGAGGAAATTACCAATGAAGAGCACTACAAAAAGCAGCTCCCACAGTTGTGCTACCTGCGACGAGGCCCCTCTCCTGTCTCAGCTACACAAATCTGTGATTTCTCTAACTTTCAAAAGGTTAGAGCTAGCTGTGCACCATTCTTGCATAAACTTTGCTTTGGGCTCAGTTTAAAGAATGTTAAATGTAAATAAATGTGGATAGACTAATGTAGACACTGAACTACTTTTGAGCTAGTGTCAATTGATATAGCTATATTGATTTTACAGATTTGTCTTCTAGGCAATTTCCTTTGGGTTTGCAATCTTTGCTTCCTCTTTTATTATTCATCTTGTGCTGGGTCCCTGCTGTTCACTTGTTTCTCTGTTAACAACTGTGTATAATATAAAGCACAATGAGTTTTTAACTGCACCATGAAAAATTGGCCCCATGGAAACTGAGGAATTACCTCACCAATGCACTACCTGCCTCCAGCAGTGCTCCACACAGAACACAGCAAACAATACTGAAGAGCTAACTAAAATCCTCTCTATATTAGGCCTGTCTTACAACACTGAATGGAAGAGGCAAGAGAAAGCTTCCCTTTGTACTTAAGATTGCTGTAATCTTTATCATCAATACAGCACAGTTGCCACACTTATTAAAATAAAGGAAAAGGAGTAGAAAAAATAGGAAAAGGTTTCCTTGAACTGATAGAGGCATTTGGAAAGGAGTATATGTGAATAAGAAAATGTAAAAAAAAAATTAAAAGGAAAAAAGTGTCTTCTCTCATTCAGAGAGAACTTCAGCTTGTTCATTTGCTCAGCATCTCTTAGCTGACCTCCCTGGGTGAGAATTTGGCTGTTAGTTAGACAGCTCACAGCCTGGTCAGGTGTGGCATCAAATTTGAACTTGTAAGTCCTACTGGATATTCAGTGAGTCAGGGGAGAGAAATGCAGATCTCTCCACTGCAGCCTGCAGCTTATTCTGCCATACACCTGGTATTTGAACATTGATTGTCTAGTGCCGCAGTCACCAGGAGGCCAACTGTGCAAGGAAGGCAAAAAAGCCCCAGATCCCAGAAACCTACATGGAATCCCAGAAGCATATTTTTTACAATCCTAGTAGTATATCCTGAAAAGAAAATAGTTTCTAAATTTTTAAATGTTTTATGTTTTCAAGATTACTACAGAATGAAGAATGGTATTAGAAAGATTGTATTGTTGGGCTCATTTTACAAATATGTAAAAAAGTGTTGAATTTTCTATAGCTTCAAGGGGTTTAATGAAGAAATAACTAGAAACTAAGCCTTAAGTAACCAACTAGCATTGCAGTCACTGTTGCCATTGGCCATTGTTAACACCATATTTTGCTAAAAATCTTCCATCAAGGCAAAATTCAGCCTAATCCTGGCATAAAAAGAATTGTATCAGTGTTTAAAATTTAAAGTACATTAGAAAAGTGAGTTGCAATTTTTAAGACAGAAAAAAATATAGCACAAGTATGTGCTAACTCCAAGGGCTGAGATGAACTTTACATGCCATCACTAAGTGCTGAGAACACATTTGTCTCATGAAGATTAGTTTAAATATCCTCAGGGCAGGTTATTACAAATTCTGTATCTGTGAAATTTATGACAAGTAAAAAATAAGTGGCAAGAATAGATGCTGCATACATCAGATTGCATCACTTCTTTGTTACTGTGAAGAAATTATCATAGAAGTTTGCTAATACAACTGAAAATGGTGCAACCTATTTAGTTTCTGAAAGCTAAGTTCATACTGCCATAGATATCTGCATAAGCCATACATCAGAGAATGGGGGGAAAAATAAAAGTAGGTTAAAAAACCACAAATGATTACAAAATGCAACATATTCTAAAAATATTGATTAGAAAAATAAAAAGAAAAACCCTAGAAAATATGACTTGAGGATAGTTCTCTAGGCAAGCTTTCTGTTTACAAAATCACTCAGCTTCTTAAGTTTCTGGCAACGGAAGGTTAACAGAGAAAGTAAGATAAGCCATTGTACTTTGAATAGCTTGGATTTTAGCAGCATTAGCTCCTTTTCTGCTTCTCAAAGACATTCAACAAAAAACAACTTACAAAATTTGATATAAAAGTCTGAAAGCCTTATGGGACATTCTAATTACATATGATTATGAAGGAATATATTTGAATGGCCATAGAGACATATGCAGATGATGCAGAAAGTCATTTTATACTCATCAATGCTGAAAAACCAGATATGATTATTAGTGTCAAATTGACAATATCAGTTCGAAAGGACACAGCAAATGTTGGCCTGTCTAATAATATCACTTTTCAGTTGTTGAATAAAAAATACAGATGCCAACATCTATATGGATTAATATTGAATGTGCACCACACTTTTAAGCATCTTAATTTTACATGTTTTAAAACCCCTTGAGCTTTTAGCAATAGAGCAGCTTTCTTGTGATTAAAAAACTGTCACAATTACCCAGATTTCTCATCCCTGAGTTCAAAAGGAGGAGACAAATGCTCAGTATTAGGTGACAATTGTACTTAATGGTTAATATTTCATATTTTAGTAAAGCCCTCCTATTGGAATATGATATCTGTGTGTGGCAAAGTAAGATTGCACAAGACCTATTTATTATCTGTGCCTAAGGCAATAATTTCTTGTGTAAGTACATAGCCACATGTTTTTCTTTTAATGTATATTTGTATTTTATGCAGAGAATAATACACCCTCTTATGCAAAATTATTACAGTCTGTTTAAATATCAAGAACACTTTAGGAGCTCAAGGAAAATTTATTTTAGTAGAACACACTAATAAAAAAATTCACCTACTAAGAGAGGCATATAGTCATGAAGTTCTTATAAACTATACCAGGCTCTGTTTTTGACAAAACTCTTCCAACCATGACGAACTGACACTCAGTTCAGCGTGAAACTCAGGCTAAAACATCTGAATGCTGAGCAACTTTCTATGTAGCTCAGGCACAGGCCATAGAGGTTGATTACCTGGCACAATTTAATGGAAGATCTTTCTATCTGGAGACATTTTGTGTGATGCTGTTGCCCAGTGCAAAAATGCTATGCTGTCATGCAGAACCTGAGAATTAAGCCCAATTAGGATGCAGTGCCAGATGAGAAAAAGCATAATCCATGTTCAGTGCAATGTGGCATTTACATCATTGCTGCTGTAAGAATTGCTGCTGCTTTTTAATTGTGTGGCAAAACTCAGACTTTGCAGTGTTTTTGTACTAATTGAGATGGGAATGGCAAGGTTCAGTCCAACAGCAAAGAGAAAGAAGCTGTGGACAGTCTATGAATGTAAACACAATTATTGGACTTGAGGGAAAAGCCTGTATTCTGAATAGTTACTATGATTAGCCAAACTATATGTCTGCAAGAGATCTCACTGCTCACCCAACACTCTTAATGGGCTCCCCTGACAATGCTCCTTGTTAGTACTCTCTAGAATACAGATAGACATGAGGAGAGGGGTCATGGAAACATGGAAACATGGATACATGGAAACTGTATCAGACCAGAAGTTGAAGAGAAAGATATAGCCTCAGAGATTTCAAGAAAGTCTTCATCTCCAAGGATAAATGGAAGAAATTAATAGCGGTTTCTGTAGATAATTTTGTCAGACTTCAAGCTGCATTTTGTGTTACCTCTTTAGACAATCATTTATCGGCAAGTCTCTGTGGCAAAATAGGTAAGCCAACTGACACGAGAAAATTGACAGTTCACAATCAATAATATGTGACCACAGATACCTTTGTAAAAAAAACTTACATGGAAGATGAGGAACTCTCTAGTAGATAGAAAAAGATAAGACATGTCTAACAACCACAGTAAACAATACTGTCTCAGCAGACTTATGGGGGATATATGACCACTCTTAGGGAGATTTTCTGACAATCAGTGTATTTGTGAAACAAGACTCTTCTACCCTAAAAGGAACATGCCATTATTAGATTAAATGGATTTTGAATTATAGAAATCAGTACAAGACCAAGACCTTATTGAATAACACAACTCCTGACAGGCAAAGTAAGTCTAATAAAAGAACTCAAAAACTATCAATAGAAAAATTAATGGGTAAAAGATTAATTTCAGGATGCAGAAGACAAACAGCACCTCAATGACACTTGAGGAAACCAATAAAAGATAAAAATTCTTTAGCTCCAGTGAACAATCAAGAATTTCTAGAAAATAATTTCTAGGGATTTTGTGAATGGAACAAGGCCACAAATAGTCTTGAAAATGTTGCTTCATTGGCTTGTAGTTGGGATTATCTATAGTTTGGCTATTCAGTTCTGTACTGCTATATGCAGTAATTCAGGAAGGAAGGGAAGTGAAGGAAACATGCACATCACCTCTTCCAACAACAAAATCAAGAATCTATCCTGGACACCCAAGAGGAAGTTGGATTTTGGAGCAGGATTTTGTTGTGTCTTTATTGATTCTTGAATCAAAGAGAGAGTAGTTTTATGGTAGACCCAGAAGAAAAAGCTTATTGTTAAAATTATTTAACCCATATTTTTAACATTTCACTCATGATCTAGCATCAGCAAATAACTGAAATTCGCTTTTGCAATTTTTATTCTTGAGTGGTGATGAACAAGGAGTTGAATCTGATGCCCTGTGCACCAAGTCCAGAGACAAAATGCATAACAAAAGTATAGTTAAAGAAATCTAACAGTAGCATCATTTGAAGCAGGAAAATGATGGTAATATTGCCTATCACCTTAAAGATTTTCTGTTCTGCAAAATGTAGCATAAAGTCTTGACTACAATATCTTCAGGCACACTGAACTTGCTTACAGCATAAAATCTTTGAGCTCTTGGTCCAGTCAAATGGATTCTTAGGTTTCAAATAAATAATTTTCATCCTACTTAAAGTAAGTAAGCAAAATTATATTTTTCTCCTGATGTGATTTAGTATCTTTGAGTAGCATGTGGAATTGTGAATATTAATTACAGTAATTACTGTGGTTTGCATCAAGCAAGTTATGGACTGATGGATCGAGCTTTTTTCATTAAGAGATCCTGTTGAAAAGATATGGTGCTTACAAAAACCTTATTGAAAGTCTGCTATACATGAGCTACACCAGTACAATCATATGGCCCATCCAAGCGAGGCAAGACTTTAATGCTAGCTAGAGTTAAAAGATTCAACAGAGACTGAAAACACAGGTAAAAAGCTCCTTCTACTGACGAGCTACTAAAGAGAGGCTACAATCAAGTCCAGTTCTGCTACTGTAAATGTCAAGCAGTGACAATGAACCAACTGGTAGTTCACACTTCAGCTTTGGCAAACTTGATACATTTAGAATGAGCTTGGCAGATTTCATCATTTTATGAAAAAAACTATTCTGCATCAGTCAGATAAGATGATCACAGCTTTCTTTGAACGGTCAGAAACAAAGTTTTTGTGAAGATACTGGTTGCTAAGATCTAAAGGAAGACTCTAATTTGTTAACAGTCAGATTCTCCTTCCAGTATTAGATATAATCCAATGTAACAACTCAATAGCCTCTTGCTGGTCAAAAGGTGCAATCCTGTCCCCCTTCTGGAGCAATAGACTAACTCATTGAGGTTATCTTCAGCATGCTAATTTTCTAATAAAATGAGCTAAATTTTCAGTACCTGGGGATGCTCTCCAATCTCTGCTCTTTTCTGCAAATGGAAATATTTGCAGTGGAGCCCTTTCCCCTGAGAAATGAACTCTCACCAATTTTTTTTTATTTTGGAGATACAAGCAGGACTGACACTTCTCAGTGTCCACCGGAGAAGGTAAAAAAGGTCAGACAGTGGCAATGCCAAGAAATCACTGAACTTTCCATCTATTTCATGTGAAATGTAAACTAATTTGGTTAAAAGAAATGTCAGTCTGCTTACCAGAGGTTACTAGCTTGAGATACACAGGGATTTTATAAAAGAAGGGAACAATACTCTGTGCCACTCTGGTGCGATTTCAGCTGTGTCTCATTACTCCTGAATCCATCCTTAGTGAGCAGCAACAATTGAAACATTTTATGAAGTTTTGCAGACTGTTGGTGCGACAACTGCAAGAAAAATTATACACCAGAATATTGGCATCTGACTCAAATTGAATATTTTTAGTTTAAATCTCCTCTTTCTGTGTGTTTTTAAAGAGCTAGGGTCCCTTGATTAGTCAAAAATATCCATGTGAATGAAGTGTCTCAACATGCAAGTAATGAGAAAGTCTTTGCCCTCTTACTAAAAACTGGGATCAAGCATCATACCTTCTGGAATCCCTAGCATTTATTATTAAAAATGTCTTCTAAGAACCACTGCTATTTATGGATTGTGGAAAACAGCTGCAATTACAATGGTAAAAAAAAAAAGAAAATCAGAGTACTTTTTAAAATTCTTGCACTAGAAAGACAGTAAGGGCAAGAACTTTATGGAATAACAGCCAGCTCACTAAATGCAGCTCAAAATTGCTGCACAGCCATGGAAACCTGTCCATGCCATATGTCCCCCAAACCCCAAAGAACAAATATGTGAAGCCTTAGTTTCCTTGCTCTTCTCAGTGGATGCAGAAGCTGCTAGTGAGGAAGGGCTACAATAAATTTAGTATCTTATCATGGAATGCAGGACCCTCCTCCTTCTCACCCAGACATTTTTCTCAGGCCCATCTTTCCCTGAGACTGTATTATGTCAAATTACACGTGCTGGAACTCAAGCCCTGCAGTAACAGACAAGGAAAAAACAGAAACTGAATAGTGGTGGAGGTTCACGACCATGCATTATGCAGAAGCTTATTCAAGGGGAATAGTCAAAGAGAAAGCTAATCTATTTAAAAGCTACCGGAATTACTAATAGTATCATATGCCATTATATGAAAAACTGCAGCTCCTACTGGTAATTAAAGTGGGCTTTTCTGAAAAAAAAAAGAATATGAGGGCTTTGAGGCTAGTGCCCTGATATTCCAGAGCTCCCTTTGTAGAGTTGCCACACTGAGAGAAGGTGCAACGGAGCACAGGTGCATAGTGTGACTTTTCATCAAGATAAAAACTCAGAGGACAATCTGAATAAAACGGGGTCATGATACATGGTAAAAAGGCAGAATTAGAGCTTCACCTGTAGTACTGCCAGAGATAGACTAATTTAATGGTTGTACTGGTCTATGAGGAGCAAAAATGCATCCCCAAAGAAGCAATAAGCAGGTTTCAACAATAATGAAATACTGAGGGCACTCTGCTTTAGGCCAGCACAGAAAGATTGTTTCCACTCAGCAGAACACTGGAAGAAAGAGAGAGGAAACAGTATTCCCCACCCTTTAAAAACTACAGAGGGACACACAAAGACAAGAGGCTTAGAACATGGCCGTAGTAACACTTGCAGATGCAGTGTAAGTACTTCCCAAAGTAAAAAGAGATGATGGGTTAAAAAAAATATATAAGAACTATTAAATTTAACACCCAAGTCCAAGGATTATACTGACTTTTGGCAGACAGACCACAAAGCATCGCATAAAATATCATGAGACATGTAGAACAAAGGCAGAACATCATAGAATTCCTGGTACAAAAAGAAAAATGCGTATTGAAAAATGCCAAAAACCAAAAAAACCAAACAAGCCTTCCTGTATATTCAGGATGAAGTATTCAAATGAAAAATATCTTAATCATAAGCTAACCAACCATACACTCCTTTCACATATGATGTAGAACATACGGATTCATACAAAAGCTGCAACATGATTCAAACTTTATCTTAAGAAGTCCAATAAATGAGTAAGACCACACCTTTGAAATTAAAAGTTATCCACACATTTCAAAGTGGATTAGAGAGGTCATTAGTAATTATTTTGTTACTTTGTTAGTGTTTTTATTAAAAAAGGAATTTATTGTGGATTAATACTTTTAACTGGTGCTTGACCAGTCTACTTGTTAAAATCTGAAAATATTAAATATTTTAGCACTAAGGCCTACAGGATTAAGGTTTTTTTTGTTGTTGTTGTTTTGTGTTTTTTTTTTTTTTTAATATCAATGTGAATACTGCAGGGTACCTAAGCTGACATAACTAATAGCTGCTGCTGTTTTCTACATGTTATTGCAAGCACTATTTTATAAATTAGTTTTGAACAGTTATACCTGTCACCTGTTAGCAGCAAACAAAATTCCATGAATGTTTGGCAAGAAAAAAAAAGTGAATACAGATGACAATTAGAGCCAAAAAGACAATCCAGGAAATTAAATCTACCCCTCCCTTGAAAATTAATCACTTCAGTTTATAATGGGTATGGGAGTAGTAAGGGAGTAGGATGAAAAAATAAGTGCCAGCAGTAAATAGATTTTTCCTTAAATCAGTATAAAAATTGAAGGTTTTAAAATGTTTGAAATGCTGATGCAGGCATCTCTTTTATAATTTCCAGGAATAGATATTAATCTTCTAGATGAGGGACTTGCTTAATGCTTTTAGTGTCTCAACCACAGCAAAAAAACTGGTTTTGTTTACTTACTCAAGTGTTAAGCAAAACCATATCTTGCAAATTTTGTGTATTTTGAGCCTATTTTCAGTCTTGTGTTTTTAGCCTTTTGTTACTCTTTATTTTTAAAGCAGAGTTAGCATAAAAAAAGAATAATTTAATTGAGCAATAAAGATCCTAATATTTTCATGCATCTAAGAAATTTAATATGCTCTGCAGTTCACTGAAATAAAATAAATTTAATAAGGTTTTGCTATTCCCCAATCATTGTTTAGTTATGCTTCCATTACCAGTGTGGTTCTCATGATGGTTAAAGAAATGACAGCACAGAAGCCCGAGTCCTCTACATATGCAGCAGCTAGGAATAGTTCAAGTGGAAGCAATGCAAAGTTATTCCACCAGAGCAGATACACTTCATATCTGACTCAAAGTGCCATATCTTCTAAAGAAAAATGGCCAGACAGATTTCAAGTTCACCCATTTTTTTACCCTCATGTGGACTTCCAACTGTGCCAAACTGCGTGTGATATTTCTGTAATGTTCTTTCCAACACACCAACAACCAACACCTCAGAAGGATTTAAATATGAGCTTCCAAATCTGCATAGCAGGTATTTTCCTCGGGGAAAATAGTAGAGATGAAGAGATAATAAAGGCCTACACAAATAAACAAACACTGGTTTGACATTTAAATATATATCTGGCAATGCGTAATTTAAATTTCATACTTTGATTCAGATGTCTACATTAGTTACAAGGCATAATCCTTTATATTTAATTTAAAATCCCTGCAATGGACTCCTTCAGCATAGTTTGTAGTGCAACATTATGTCCTGAAGCAAAAATCAAAGCTACCATGCAATATTTGGCTCTTGTGCAAGTTATCCATGACCACTGCTAACAATTATTTAAGGTATTATTGCTATTGATATTATTACTACTACCATCAGCATAACATCTAGGTACAGATCAAGTGATTCATGCTGAACAAACACTGAATAAAAATATAGTCTATGTACTAGGGCTCTTGAAACCTAATTCACAGAAGAAAACCCAACCAAACAAAACCCAAAACACAATGAAAGAGCAACAACAAGGAAATGAACAGTGGGAAAGACAAATTGACTAGCATGATAGCCCAGAATACTGCAGAGAAGTTGTATAAACAAGCTGAACAGTGCTACAAGCTGTATTCACTTCAAGGGCTTGTGTCAATGCCATCTTCAATACCATTTCTTTTGGCATTGAAGCTACAGCTGCTTCCTCCTCCTTTCCATTTCTGACTGCTCAGAAAATTAAATTACCCACTTGCCATAACCTATTGCAACTTCTTAAGGATTCACCATGTCAAAAACTACAGAACTGAAAGCAAGAGTAATGTAAATCATATTGATTTTTGATGTAAAAAGGAATATATTTTAATGAGACATCTCTATCAGCTAATTTGAGAAATCTGATACATTTATTTGTTACAGATGAAAGTTCAAAAAGGAAGTGTACTAAGACTAATTACCACAAACAGTTGAGCTCTAAAATCTACCAAACCCAGATCCATTAAGAAATCTGACCAGAATATTTGGCTCTTACTAACAAGGAAATCAGCCCAGGGGCAAAATTTAGTGACCACACAAAGAAAAAGTCTCATTAGTTCTATAAGGATGTAAACATCAACAAGAATAACCCACTCCCCTTTTCAAGTACCCAAAGTGAGCACCCTGCTACAGATATTTAGTGGATCTTGACTTTCCATGGAGTTTCTGAAACATGACACTTCTGCTGGATGTGAATCAAAGACTATGGGAATCTTATTCTGTCTGAAGTCCTCTGCAGGTATCTATAGCACAGCTCAATTATGAAATGGAAAGGAAACCCCTCAAAAAACCATGATGTATGGTGAGCTCCTCCCATGCCAGAAATGGTGTTTTCATTGCACTCTGATTGTTGAGTCCTCTTCAGAAAGCACTTGCAACTTCTGTGTAGTCACTAATGAATGACATTGGAATTTTGGCATTTAGGTGCACAGAAGATGATGCTTGTCATGTAACAGTCATGTAACACAAGCGAACCTACTACCCTACACAATCTCCTTGCAGATCATATTTTGATTCATCAGGTTACAAAAAAAACAGAGGGCATTATTTATATAAAATTTTCATTTTTAAATTCTTTTCAAGTTCTTTGTTTCTGTGCAATCAATTTAGAAATACAGTGGACAATATTTTGACTACTAAAATAAGAAAATGACACTGAAAAAAAAGAATGGGAAAAAAAAGTATTAAAAGGGAAAGAACCCATCATCCTGTTCTCCTAAAATATGCTTATGAAGAAAATGCTCACAACTCAAAACCAGAGAAATAACCAGTTAAAAATAGATTCTATCTGCCAGCATCCATCATCCTTTCCCCTGTTTGTCAAGACTCTATGGCCTTGAGCTGTGCTTTAATTCATAATGGTAAATTAAGTTCATCCTTATTTAATCTCAATTTAATAAATTACTGCTAAATGGTCCTTCTGGTAATTTATTAACATAATATAATGACTTTACAGGAGGTCACTCAAAGCCATTCTGAGCTGGAGAAGAGCTAGTCCACACCATTATAAGGTTTTCAATCAGTTAATACCTGTCCCTGAATTTTGGGGGTTTGGTTAATATTTGTATAAGATTATATTTTTCTAGGAATACAGTTTTTGATGGTTTCATGAGAAAATTAAAATTCAATACTAGATATCTGGTTTTATTACAGTTCATGTTGATACTCTTATTCAACTGCTGTTCTGTAGAAATGTAGTATTAGATATGAGTCCTAGAACTTCCCCTTTGGTCTCTTGGTGAACTTAAAATGGTCAAAAAAAGCAGCATTAAACAGATCTTAAATAGACATTAGACAGCATTAAATAGACCTTACTAAAATACCAACTTATAGTTTAATATAAATCAGTCTCAAAAGGCAGGCTGGAAAACTATATTTTAATCCTCTGGAAAAAGGTGTTCTGTTAGTCCATTCAGCTGGTGTGGGATCAGAACTATTCAGGTTAATCATATGCAATAATATATAAAACATCTTCTGTTTTAGACTTTGATTTGGATGTAGTTGTGGAATATTTGGAGCAAGCAGGAGTCAAACTGTCCTGATGTTCCTGTTCTTCCAAAAAGTCATGGCAAATGAAAAATGAATAATGCTGATGAATAAAAGCCTCTATAGAGATAGCAGAGATAGAATCAAAATGTACATTTTTTCAAGAGCATTTGATTTTTTTGAAAGAACCTTAATTCCCAATTCCAGTGAATTGGTAACAGCAATGTGTCTAACCATGGACAAGAAAGTCTCCTGTCTCTAATGACATTAGTTAGCCTACAATAAATTCACTTACACAAAGTTTAATAAGATGCAAACTAAGAGTTAAATGTAAAGATAGCTGTAATGTTCCAGATTTCAGCTAACCATATTAGATTTTTTTTGCTTCATCTTGAATATCTTGTTAAAGAGAAAAACTCTTAGCAGCTATTGTAACAAAAGAGTTTAAAGAGCTATACCTTCCAGCATCCCAAGATGAGATGAGAAGTTTAAACCACGAGAAATACCTTAAAAGTGAAAGATGTCTCAGAACTCTTCCTGGCATAACTTAAAGTTCCATTTGGTCAACTGTCCAGTTTGAAATATTAGGAGGCAGAAAAAGTATTTTCTCCTCCCTTCACCTTGATTCAGTTGGTCCACCACAAAACCAATGGATGCAAGAGCTTAGACATATCAGATGGTAAAAATCACACTCCTTAAAAATCTCTCTCCCTGTTTTGATGGGAAATGAAATAAAAAAGACATCAGAATGAATTATAGGCATTAACTGGAAATTTGGCCAGTTACTGCATATTATACCTTCATATCTCAATAAAAGGTACACTTATGTGTTTTCTGGTTTTGTTGGTTTTTAAATTTTTGGTTCAGCTAATACTTCTATTAATCCCAGCTATTTGGCTTATAGTGGTATAAAAAAGTTTTTCAGAACATCTGAAAAGGAAATTGGAAGACATATTCTTAATAACAATAACAACTCAAAATTTGCTCTTTAGAGGAAGTTCTAGGTGTGCAAGCAGGAGACTTTAGATAAAGGTTAGATTTTAAATTATAATAGTTATGCATTTTTAAAATAATGGATTCTCTCTGTCATTAGAATTAACATAGAGAATGAACTAAGGCAGGCGTTTTTGTATTGTTCTGGACCTCTAATATTATTAAGTTTATAGAATTTATTAGTAGAGTAAATTTTGATTGAATGACCCTGTCAGTGTTAAATGCACAGCAATTATCATTTCTAAGGCTAATAGTTCTGCCAGATTGGTCAAATCTGAGAATGAAACTTGAAGCTTTAACATCTTCTGTCATAGAAAGAAGCAGCTTGTGGGCAGTCTGTGTCTTGTAGCCCTCAATTACCTCTGACAGTCAATGTTACAATATGCACCAGACACACTACACCATGGTGATAATAAAAAGATTGAGTAGCTGAAAGGCAGACAGCAGCAAAAAAAAAAAAAAAAAAAAAAGCTTTAAAAATATTTATGCTTTTTAAAGTGGAAAAACAAAATTCTCAATGATAATGAACAAACAAAAAACATCAGAAAGGTTTCTCCTAAGTTATATGAGATGGCATCCTAGCACCTGTTAATCAGCTTTTCTGATAGAGAGAAGTATTTGACCTAGCTATTCACAAAGCCAAATCTGCTTTTTGGGTTTCCTATGATTATGTAGTTCTAACTGCATTAGTGTTCATAGGAGAGAATATTTTTCTCCTGTCAATTTAATGTCTTCTCTGCTCTCTATTTCCATCACCCCATCCTCCTCAAGACAACAACAAAAAATTTGAAATGGAGCAAATCAAAAAGCACTGGCACATGGTACCTTCTTCTCAATACAAAGGAAGTTTGTCCTGTTTGAGCCATAGGAAGCCAGGAACCAAAGCAGAGGGTAGAATCCAAGAGAGAACCATTTTCCATGGCTACCTCTCTTTGAATACATCACAGTAGGACCAAAAGGACACAAGTTCTAACATTTAAAAATATGTCTGAAAACCATACCCAACAACTACAACCATATTTATTATTGCTTAAATTCTGTGAGCTTTCTTCCAATTCCAATTCACTTAGCTTTCTTTCAATACCAGTTCACTCCAGGTCATTCACTCAGTGAATGTGCTTCCAAGAGCAATCCAGTAGACAAATACAAAACACTTTTACTTTACATCAAATATTATCAGATTCTTCCTGATGTCCACATGAAGTTTTTCACTTGCAGGTCTACACTAGATATAGGCAAATATTAAAATACTCTATAAATGTTTGTTATACTTTAACAACAAAAATTTACTTGTGAGTTTTCCTGAAGACACATTAAGTTCAAATCAATATCCTTGAATGACTTTTATTAGCTGGGGGAGTCCCTGTATCCACTTCACTCAATAAAATCTATTTACATTGAAAGGAAAGGAATAGTATAGGATTAAGCTTGTGCTTCTGTTTAGGTATCATATTCTGGTGGAAGTTTTTTTCTCTTCTAGTGAAGCCTGCGGTCTAATGCTCAACCTTTGTGACTTAGATATGAAGACCAGCAACATCAACAAGCACCTGTGCACGTTGCACAACCACCTTCTGAATGCAAAGAAGTGGTTACTACAGCTGATGGCAGCTGCGTTCTCACAGTACTGTGCATTTGTAGATCATATAACCACATAGTTACTAGAACAACCTATTCTGTAAGGAGCATTGACAGTCAGAGATCACACCCTTGCTAAACTGAAATGTGTATTTTCAGCCCAGTCATTTGCTGAAGGAAAAGAAAGAAAAATCAAGTTACTGGATGCAGGTAAATCATAAAATAGCTTAGTATCGTTGGTGTGGTGAGAAAATTCCCAGCCAAAGCCTGTACACTTAGTAAGTACTGAATAAACAAATGAAAGGAATTTTCTATATAGTTGAAGGAATTCCACTGAAAATGCTTTTGCTACAAAACTTCATGGGAAAAAAAACCTATTTTGAAGCAGAAGAGATGTATTATGTTCCATGTGTTCAAATAAATGAGACCTTAAAAAAAAAAAAAAAAAGCCAGGGAATAACAAATATAGCAACAGGATAAAAGAATGTATTTAGTAGAATGGGCAACAAGGCACAAAAGAACTTCTGGATTCTAGTTGCAGCCATAAGGAAACCTTCAACAGCCCAAGGGCCAGGTCAGCACTGCTCTTCAAGCCACAAAAACAGATAAGAACTAACAAGCAAGCTCTCTCTTGGCATTATGGCTCTTATTGCTGTTGCTGACCCTGGTCATGAACAAATTTCTTGATTCCTCTACACATCAGTCTCTCTCACAGGTAAAATGTGAAAAAAAGCACTAGTTTTCTTTGTCATAAATTGCTGGATTTACAAAGCACTCTACAATAATGTGAAATACCATGCAGCTCGCTTTCAAGGACTTCAGAGATTGAACTGATCTGGGTGAGAGAAAATAATATCCTTATCATGTCTTGTCCCAAAAGCTTCTGTGTCATACACCAAGATAAAAAGTTAGGTTTCAATTGCAAGACTTCCAAAATGTATAATTTTGTCAAAAGTAATAAGAATGAAATGATGAATGAAAGTATCAAATATTGCAACTCAGGACAATGAGGAAACATAATGGATGAAACTGAAACTGAGATTTTTGTAACTGTGTTTGTTGTCATTCTCAGGATGTCTTATATTAATATGGATCTATCTGGTAAGCAAATCAGTCAAATAAAATTTTTCAGTCATTGATTCTCTTCTAGTTTAGAAGATCAGGAATATTGAATACATTCATCCATACAGAACAAGCAGAATGTCTTAGCGTGAGAAAATCCATGCTATTAGCTATTATAGTTGGCAGGCAGACAGTTTTTGCAACTTAGCTTGCACATACATTGAAGCTGACATCAGCACAATATAGAAGGGATTTTTCTATTATCACTCCCAATTATTTTTATAGATCACAACACTAGGATTAGTCCTTAGTTTGATTTTTCAGGTTGAAATCCTTTTCTAAATCTTGTTGTTTCTGTAAGATAACACTTGTTTCTCAACTGATCTGACGTATAGATCTACACGTCAAATTGGTAGAATAAAGTACTGAGAATATTTTCAAGGAACATTTTAAAAACTTGCTTCAACCCTCATAGTTACATCTCAATTACTGTTCATCTTCCTGAGAAAACACCCTGCAATAAATATGCTAACATTTCTCTCAGGCAAAAAAATGATGGATGTGTCTCTCCATGATGAAATTTGCAGCAGGGCTAGAGCACATCCTTGGCCAGAGCAAGGAAAGGACACAAAACTAAGTTGCTTCAGCAGTTGATACTGCAACATTGTCCAATTCATGGCCACAAAGTCTAAATTTCTTTTTTACCTGAGTAGGTCTAGAATTCTTAAATGGGAATAAACAGGGTAGAGCCATTGATGTCTAAGCAGGAGTATCACATAGATCAGTGCAGCTTAAGATGCCTGCCTTCTATTTAGGCTCCTAAATAACCATTGGCTTCAACACACTGGTAGCATCCCCAGTATTTCCTTGATTCATACCTAAGAACTGCAAAATGCCACCCAAAATTCCAGTCAATAACAACACCTCTCTTTTCTTCTGAGATAGCAAACAAATTTGAGAAAGCTGAAATCACATCTGATTTTTAATTTAAAAAGAAATTTACTGCATCAAAATACAGTGAACTTTACTGTATTATGCACAGGGACGTTAAAATAGTTCCTAAATTACTTCAATATCAAGGCTGTTAATGCTGTGGCTGTTGGTACAATGAAGTTATTGTGATACAAAAATTAACTGTATATATGCACCAGTATTCCAGTTTAAAAACTGTCAGACATTTTTGTTTCAGGAACCTTAAATTATGCATGGAAAAATGATATTTTTGGTGTAACATTTGACATCAGTTTCCTTTGCCGTCAATTTATAAAATGTTGCTGTCTCTGTTGCGTAAATGATATGTGATCTGGTAAAATGGAACTTAGGCCATTTTGTGGAAGGCAGAGGAAGAGAAATGGAAGGGATAATTCCTAGGCAGTGTCAAGCCTATACAGTAACAAAAAAATTACAGGACTTTACAAGGAAGGGTTACGGTTAGGTTTGGGTTAGTTTCAAGTGATTATGTTCTCTCTGCTCTCCACCTTCTTCTGCCATGGTGTAACTTGTCTGTCAGAAAAGAACTTCTCACTATTTTTAACTCTTTAGTTTTACAAAGTAGAGTTCATAGTGCTTGTCTCTCTTCACAGTTCTGACTGTCCTCATGGCAGGCAACACTGGCTGTTTATATGAAGTTATTCAAACTGAAACTCTCAAGTATTAATGTTTGAACCAGTCTCTTTCTGTCTCTTGATCCAGTTGAAATATAAAAAAACCCCTCCAAATGTATTTCTCTTGGATTGATATCTTTCTTCAATGCTATTCTTTAAACTTAGGTCACTTTATGAAATACTTTTTATGGAAAAATTTCTTTGACTTTTATTAGATTTCTCCTCTTAATGGGGCCAAGTAAAATGTTGATGCTTATTGCTTGCAGTCACTGGTTTACCATTATGAGTATAGTAATAACAAACAAATAACAAACAAAAAATACAAATTTACCTCAATATACATATTAAAAAAAATCCCGATAAATCCGTAAAAATAAAATAGAATAACAGGACCTGCATGCTAGTATGATATCTTTGACAATAGTTTGTTGGTTGAAGGGGTAAATAATGAGACAGAGTCATCTTCACCTCCATGGAGACTCTCTAAATACACTCTTTGCTGGGTACAAACCAATCTCATTAAAAGCCATAAGACATAAACCAAGTCTCAGACCATATAAAATGAGCCTATGCCTAGTCAAACTGCTATCTTCAAAGTGCTCCATGCTTCTCTCTGTCAGTGTTGGGGAAGGCCATGGATTGCAAGACAGTGGGTGACAGCCAGACCCTTTTTTCAGATCTAAACAGAGGTGTCCTGGCCAACATGGAAAATGTTACAATATGTAGTACCCAATCAGTACACATAAAATTAGCAAAGAGAACTCCAGTTTACAGTATTTTCAGTGTGCCACATAGGACACAGTCCCTAACAGACAAAGCAACACCCTGGATTTTAATGTCAACATTACTTGATTATTTCTATTGGAAATTTTGATAGTCTGTGTTTTATCTAATGCTTTTGGCATCATAAAAAATGAAATCAGCTATTACGCTTTCTACAATAACATGCAGCAAACAGATTAAATAAATAATTCTGACTAATTTTACAGAAAAAATACCCCATTAAATTTAAATAACAAAGCAAGCGCTATATTTATGCTATGCTTATGCTATGATGAGCATAGCATAAATCTGCTGAAATTTATGCCCAACTTTGACAAAATCCACTGAACCCATCAGCCCCAAAGCCAAGGCTATGGAGTTCCAATGACATTTTCTGCTATAAACAGCAACACTGAGGCATGTTGGTAAACAGCACATTTCATTTTAGCATTAAAAACTTATCTATGTCTGTATACAGAGGTCCTGGAACAGAACCTTCATTGTGGGCGGATTAGAGGATATTATTGCTCCCCAGATAGAAATTACGTCCCAGACAGATATATCTTGTTAAATATTATATTAATTTTTTTGTTTCAAATAATTACATAAATATAATTTGGTATGTTGTCTTAGTTTACCAGTTTGGAAATTACTTGTGTTTTCTGAACACCAGGAATTCTGCCTCTCTTGGTTAGTTTACACATACATCCTATGCTATTTTTTTCTATCTTTTCCCCTCTGACACACACAATATATTAAATCTGTATATTTTTCCACTACTAAAAATCAGTTGCCTTCTGCTGTAAGAAGAATTACAGAGACTTAAAACCAGTGGAGGTCTTTTGCAGGTATTACATATTTTTCTAGTTTCAGTGTAACTCAACCACCCAACATATTCAGTCATCCATCTTCTGTTAAATTTGTTCTATCAGTTGAGAATAATACTTAAGTACAGTAAACTGACATTTTTCATACCTCTATATTATTGTTAAGGAAAAGTGTTAAATTACACTCTTGTCTGTGATTTCTAAAAGACTGCTGAGAATATTTCTAAATTTAAAACTGGAGTTAAAAAACCTCCACACACTTGATGATCTAAAAGAAAGAAAGAGGAAGAAAATAATAAAACTAGAAGAATGATCAAATAGCAAGCAAGTTTATCTACATTTTTTTCCTTAGCACAGCTGTTATCTACATTTTAAAATATCTATATTTGTTGCCCATTAAGAGTAAAATTAAACATAAACACACTGTTCAGAGCCCTGCTGCTTGTCAAACTACTACCACAAAGTACTTCATACTTCACCCCTATCTATCAGTGTTGGGGAAGGCCAAGGATTAGGTGATAATGGGTGACAGCCAGACCCTTTTTTCAGATAAGAACAGCGGTGTCCTGGCCAACATGGAAAATGTTACAATCTTCAGCCTACTTCCAGCATGTACAACCTCATATTTGATATATTAAATTTAATTTGCTTTCATGCTTTCATCCTCCATCTGCATTAGAAGTCAGCAGAGTTCCTTGAGATTTTCTCTGGCCTGGTTTTTTTAAATTTTGTTTGAAAATTTAAATAACCAATATTCAGAGTACTTGAATATCCACAGTGCCTCATAATTTTAGTCATGGAATAGATGTTCTGTATTTGTGAAGACCAATTCTACAATATCTGATATCACGCTGTAGCCAAAAAGTATTATGGAGTAAGTTAATGCAAAGAGAAATGTCATGCATGGAGAATGCAAAGTAATTCTTCCAGTCTACTTAGCCAGAATAAGATTGACTCAGATGGACTATGTTATGTTTTGCATAAGGCAACCCAGGACAGCAGATTAGGGCAGCAACAAATGTTTATTTGTTCATAAAAGTGGTGTTTTTGTTTTTTTTTTTTTTTTTTTTTTTTAGTCTAAAAAACAATATTGAGGAAAAGGAAGATAAGAGCTTACAAATATGGATAAAAGAAACTTCAGAGAGGTGACAAATACTTTTTTCCATAAGCACAGCCAGTACAGGAAAATGTAAATGAATCATAGCCAAAGAGACCCAGTTAATCTGTTCCAGGAAGCCTGAAAAGGACAGGTGAACACTGGAGAAAAGGTGAAGCTTGTGTCACTGGAATTTTTCTGAGAACAAACCTTTGAGGCAGCCATGGCATGACATGACTGTCTTGTCTTTGGGAAGGTAGGTGGACAGAGACCTCTAGAAGTTCTTCCAGACTTTAGATTCCAACTCTGCATGTAAGGCTGTGAATTCTTTAGAGTTTTCATACTCATCATCTTTTTACAGTTTTATCCCTCGGATGCCTGACAAGGCATGCCAGTCAGCTAGAGGTGCATCAACAATGCAGCTGCAACAATTGCTATGTTAATTCTCCAAGAGAGAAAGAAAGCAGCAAACAGACATGGATGGATTGCTGTTATTAAAATTCCTATAGAAAGGCAATGCTAAAAGAGGATTACCAAAATGGAAACACATGAGGGCATGTTTGAACAGTCACTAGGAGGCATTAGGTTTTCACAAACCCTCATATGGGAGAAAATTCTGCTGTTGTACCAAATTTTTATTCTCACAGTACCAATATTTATTTTAAGAGGGAATAGAAGTTATGTTCATTACTAAAAACATTTATATTCCTATTTATGTATTTAAGATATATCAGTTATCAGTTTAGCTGGGCATACACAAGGCACACCTTCCTATATATTCCTAGTTCCTAGTTGAAGATAGTGCTACTATATATTTCCAACAAAAAATCAGGATATCACAAATACAGGGCCTCATAGGTGTTCTTCTCCTACTCATGGTCCTACTGGGTATATAAACTCATAACAAACAAAAAGTTTTGTTCCTAACATTTGCATAACTCACAGATTTAGTCACCCAACATAAACATTACCATTTGACACAAATGGTAGAGATGCAAATACTGTGGAAAATTGGTCTGTACCCTAATTAACAATATGGTAACCAGGACATGACTGTTGCTTCTTTTCAATCATTAACTACTTCACCAGGAAATACTATAGCATAAAAATATATTCAGATATATCATTACTCTGCTTAGCCCAGAAGCATTTGCACTATAATAAAAGAAATCACTATAAAGGTTGTGAAACATCAACTTTGGCTACTTTGCAAACAGTAAATGTCATTACAAGGGAGATGAATTGGTAGAAAAGACTATCTGATATGCCTGGAAATCCCTTTAACTCTTCTACTTTCCCTCATCTCTTACACTTTCCATTCCTACTTACTTTTTCCACATGTCTTGACCTGTCTTAAAAAGAATTTGGAAGTAAAATCCAAGTCCGGTAAAATAAGTGGGAAGCCAATTAGTATCTTCCTTGCTGGCTACAATGGCAATTGAATTTGCAAGTTTCTAAAAGTTTAAAAAGTAGTTTTAAATTACTAAAACATGCTTGGCAGAGTTTAAATATGTATCCTGATGTTTCCATTGCAGCTCAGACCCACACAGAGACATTAGGGAGTCATACAATTCACACTTACAAAGAAATCAGAAGGAAAAAAAGTAGTGTAGGTGGATTTTAAAAACGACTAGCTAGTTCTCAAATACGACAACAGTTTCATTCTTTCTGCTAAGAAAAGAACAATGGAATTAGAATTTTAAATTTAATTCTTAAATAAAGACTTTCTACCCCTTATTTCCCCTGCCAATATTTTGGAAAATAATATCTGAATTGAAAAAGCTAATATGTACAAGTTTTGGACAATTTTTATCTTCCCCTGGAACATCAGTTTTTCCTAAACTTACTATACTAAATTACCAGATCAGACATTTTCATTTCTATCATGATGATCACATCTCGGTGTTCATTATGTTATGCAAAACATTATAAATGAGAGATAGCACGTCTGCTTTTGTCCTATCCCTTTGTTTTTACAATCAGTCTCTCTTTGATTATAAATGAAGTTACAGTTCAAACTTGTATAAGACCTCAGTTTTAATAAACTTACAAATAAATATATTTTTAGCTGTACATGCAGAACACTTTTTAAAAAGCCTTTATACTAAAATTTAAAAGGCTGTCAGAATGACAGTAGGCTGTGGTTGCACCATTTTCCATTTCCATTATAATTACCATCATAGGTACAGATTCAACCTACTGCATTATTCTCTCTTGTTGCAACCCATGGCACAAGAACAAGCTATCAGATTTTTAATGTTTCATTTATTGTATAAATTAAGTACAGTCCTGTATGGCTTTGACCTTTTCAATATTCCAAAATTTGACTGACTGGCTACTCTAATTTTTCCCCTGTTTACAGTCTCAGGAACCTGTGGGGAAGAAGCAAAATGTCCAGCCAATCAAAATACTGAACACTGAAAAGATCAAAGTAGTAAAACATACTATAGTCTCTCACAGAATATATTAGACATTAAAATTTTCATATCACACTATAAAAAGATAACATTTTCCCCTGAAACTCTAGGTACTATTAAAGAGGATCACTAGTGCAGCAAAGGTGGTATCACTAAACCAAATAACACAATTTATACTACTCATACATTCTTGGTATAGGTTGTTACGCATTTCCTTAAATAATGAGCTCTTTCCTAGCATTGAATTTAAATCACATTTAACTGCAGTTTCATAACTTTCATACAAACTCATGACTTTCCAGAATGTCTTCCAGTTTTCGAAACTGCAGGGTTAGATGGTTCTAAACAATAATCAACATTTCTGACCTAGCACTACATGAAAATTTTTTATTTTCTTTGTGGCACTGGGTAAGTCTAGTAGCATAAAGGTAATTTTATCTTATTTTTGTTTAGATGTCTCATTTTCACTCCTCTAGGAATTAGCAAATAGCAGTAGGAGCAGGTGACACAAAAAAAAATTTCCATTGCTTTGCCAATACAATTAGAAACAAACAGAATCAAGGCATCTTACCATGTCAAAGATGTTAATGGTATACAATGAATGCAAGAGATTAAAAATCAAATGTAAATAACATTGAAATGATATAATCTGATTCCTTTATGGATTCATTTCCATGTAATCAGTGCAGCTTAATTGGCTTATGGAACTATAATGTATTACTCTGTTATCACAATGCCTTTTTCTTTATGTACTTGCTAATAAAACAGATGCAAGCAAGATGGACACTAATAAGATTTGATTTGTAATTGTTTCCTTGAAAATGCCCAAAGAACAGATACTCTCATTATTAATATTCTTATCAAACAGGTTGTCCTATTTGATACCTTTTGAATGCAAATTACTAATGTGTGTCCTTAATAAGTTTTGAAACCAATTCACAGTTAGTTAAAGTTTGTCCCTATTATCTAGGTTTATCAGAATCTTGGCCTCCTCTTTAGCAGCAGGCCACTGTTACTAACAAGTATTACACATAAGTTGCTCATCCTGCTTGCAAGTCTGCATTTGGTGGTATGATTAGACAGCAGCTGCAGTCACCAAGGAAACCGAAATTATTTCAATATCAACCTTCACACTGGAAGAACAAATACCTTGTATAAGACAATAAGAAACCATAATATTTGCAAGTAGGGTAATATTTAGTGTTATAAAATTTAAAACTGAATAATTCTAGTTGGCAATAAAGCAGAAAAGGGTGTCATCTAATTTACTGCACTGTGCTGATGAGTGACGTTTACAGGCAATGACGCAGAGTGGCAAGCATGAATCTTCCTCACCTAGTCGTCGCTTGGTTATATGATGTCATGTTGTGTGCTCTGCTACTCTTTCTCCCTTCCTATTGCATTACAGTTATCATGGATCACATTCTATTATTTTTTATATCTCTCATGACTGCTTCTTTCATTGTCTCATTGAAACGGTTTAACAGAACTACAAGTGTTATATTCCTAAGAAAAACCCTATCCTGATAGTTGTTCTACATGTGAACTGGAATGAAATATCTATAACAAGATGTACATTAGGACTCCACTGAGTAAGACTAGTAATTTGAGTAAGATCAAGGAGAAATGACCCAAATGCTCCTATAGCACTCTCTACAATGACCTGAGAGGAGGTTGTAGTGAGGTGGGGGTTGGTCTCTTCTGCCAGGAAACAAGAAATGACAAGAGGAAATGACCTCATGTGTGCCAGTGGATGTCTAGATTGGATATTAGAAAAAATTTCTTCACCAAAAGAATTGTCAGGCATCAGAACAAGCTGCCCAGGGAACTGGTTTAGTCACCATGCCTGGAGATACTTAAAAATAGTCTAGATGTGGCATTTAGGGACATGGTTTAGTGGTGGCCTTGGAAATGTTGGGTTAACAGTTGGACTCAATGATCTTAGAGGTCTTTTCCAACCTAAAATGTTTATGATTCTATGACTATCAACACAGAGTCCAGGCAAGTAGATAGAAAGTTTGGCAATTTATGTAGGATGTGATAAGACATGATAGAGGTAAATGCCTGGCAGGAAAAAAAATTAAATCAACAAATATTTTAGAAGCTGTCTATGAGTAAACTTAGATTGGGAACTGAATGATAATTTTTGACAATCAGAGGAATATGTTTTTACAGAAAGATCCAAAAATTAGCAAATGAAAAAAAAAATCTCTACCTTGAAAAACAAAGTGAAAGTAGAATGTCAAGTGTTTTTATTGCAAATCATTTTTCTGCATCACTTTTTACAGCTTTGGTGAATAGATTGCGTTTACTCCTGACATCAAAAAAGGAGGATAATTACTCCTATTTTCCAGGTATGTTTGGCAAAATTTAAGAAGGTATAGATATAGCGAGATTTCTCATTGAGTTACACAATGCAAAATTAAACTTGAATTGTGTGAGACAATCCCTTTCCAAAGCAATTGCAGTTGTTAAGAGAAAATATGGACTGGAAAAGAGACTATTTCCCATTTGAAAGTATCTGTAATTGCTCAACAGACAATAAAGAACATATAATTTCTTCTGTCTTAGATGCTGATCAGAAGAAAGTCTACACCGACCACTTGACAGTCTGCTTGGCAACATATGTATAAAAACCCTGGGAACATCCTCCAAAATACCACCAGAACATTTATGCTCCCATTTATAAAAATGCTAACAGGAAAATTAGAGTTACTAAATTATAAGCACTGTACTTTATGGAACAGCTGAAGAATGAAGATGCCAAATCTCAAGCATTACTATCTGGCAGGTAGCCTAACAGAAATCAATCCAGTTCTAAAGGAAAATCTCCACTACACTAAGTGGAGATATAAAGAGAGATGGCAAGTAGACATGGGGTTCAGTTCCAAGTCAAGTTGTTACTGCAATCAAAAAATATCTGTTTGTCACTACTCCATGAAATTAGTTGCTTGCTGACTTGTTGATAATGCACAAGACACTGGTAAGAGGTACCCTTTAATCACTCCTATAACTGAAAGTATCCCTTTACAGTTGGGTGGAGGGAAACATGGTGAGTTCTCCAACTGAGTCTGTCATCCAATACCTCGAGCTGTCCTCACAATCACAAGCTTACAATTTGCTCATCTTACTATTTAACTGAATGTGAAGGAGGGAGTCATCAAACATGTTTTGATTTAATATGTTAATAACTTTACATATGGAAGATTAGTCTTTTGAGTTTTTCTCTCTGTGGCTGATGGTGAAAGATTCATTTCTCCGGAGCCCAATTCAAAGCATAGGCCTAATTTTGGTGCTCAGGGTCGTTTACTGGAGAACTTGCCATCCTTAGTTATATTGGAAAATAAAGGCACCTGGCTCCAAAAAAGCAGGACTATCCTTTGTAGGTATCCACTATATTTTTGTGGAAGAATATTTTCTCAAATGAGGACTAGGAAAAATAAAAAAAGGTAAAGATGGAGGAAGAAAATGATTTAAAAAATTATTATTATTACATAATGCACTGAAAAACATGAATATTAGTTTCTCAAAATAGTCTGATTTGTGAATACGTCCAAAAAAACCCCCAAAATACACATCTTTTTCTCTGAATTACACTTAAGTTTTATAAATATCAGGTCACTAAAAGAAAAATTTGGATACAGAAAAAAATATAGCAGGAAGAGAGGAGGGGTTGGTAGAATTTCTAAGAACCTTTTCTTGTATCGTCTGCTTTTACAAAAGGCTTTTACTAAATTTTATGATCCATCTCTTTCCATTTTGGAACTGAAGCCTTAGTGAGATTTGAAAATATTCTAAAACATTTTTCTCTTGAGAAAGGCTATTTTCATTGTCCTTTGCTCCTACAAGTTGAAGAATTAATGGCTTTCTCTCCAAAGCCTCTTGTTGAGAGATTTCCAATGCCATTTACTAAACTCAAGAGGTCTGAATAAACACCTAGATCTTTGTTTTCAAACTAGCTAAGCAGCTTTTAAAGTTCACTGAATTGATGCCACAGGGACCAGCTAGCATTAAATAACCTTAGTGGATTAGCTGACCTGGGATTTACTGTGAAATGCGAGTAGGAAAAATGTTCACAAGGATAAGTTTAGGCAAAGGCAGTTTTCTGGTGTTCCTTGTCCAGTCAGTGAATGCAGGCATAGGATCCTTCCAACCTAACCAGGAGCCTGGCTACACAATTCCACATCTCCCTGAATGTTCAGGATAACAACTGCTCTTGCTGGTTGTCTCCTCTGTTCTTGCCATCCCTTCAGCAATATGTAGGTGGAAGACAAATACAAGACAAGAGTTAAGAAATAAAATAGCTTATTTCAGAGTATAATTATCAGAATGAATTATAAGTGTACGACTAATAATAAATTCCAAAAAGTTATCTACAGTGTGTGTTTTCCACATTATTCCAGCAAGGATTCAAAGATATCTATGAGCTTTTCAGATGGTTCATAAAATGGCATATCAAAATGAAGCTGTTTTTGAAAACAAGACCACAACTGAGCACAAACGAGTAAAGAATTTAAGGACACAACAAGTGGGTGGATACATGCAAAGGAATAGCATATGTCAGCACTACCAATTAACAAGTATCAAGTGTGAAGCTGGCAGTTTAATTACTTGCTGAAATAACTCTATTTCTGTTCCTCTTTTTGCCTGATTTCCATGACTATTTCCTTTTCTGTGACACACTACTATTTTTCTCAAAACTTTTCCTCTCACCACCCATATCCTGGGATGATGATTTCCCCTCACTTACAGGGAAGGGGAAGAAAGGAATAAGTGGAACTTGAAAAAAATCCTGGAAATATAGATTTTCAATATCATAATAGTGTGAGGGGTATTACAAATTCTGATCTATTGAGACATTCACTGGTGTTCTGATGCAGATTTGGCATAGATATTTTTGTATGACGGAAGCCCATTAAAGAGACACCTCAGAGCTAAATTGCTTCACTGGCTTCTACATTCTGCCTCTCCAGATTTCATTTGCCATTTCTAGTGAATTCCCATGTATTTCCTATTCTATTTGCTTCATAAAAGTCCTGTTTTAAACACGGTTAATTTGTTTCCTGATAATGAGCATACAGTCATATGATACCAAGCTGTTCAAAATCTCTCTGTAGGAAGTAAGCACACAGCATGAATTTGATCTCAGACCTCCTCTGCTCTTTCCCTTTTGTCTCATGTAGCAGATGCAGAAAAAGAACACAGGTTCAAGAAAACAAATTAAATTTCAACTGCTGGGCTTTATCTTTGACAACATTACTAGTCAGAACCCTGAAATATAAACCATGCTTTCTTGATAATGATGGTATTGCTAGTTGCTGAAAGAGACCACAGAAGACATTGTCACAAAAGAGGGAATGACTGTAATGAAATCAGCCGAAACAGGGACAAGAAAAAGCATTACTCAACTATTCCTGAAAAGCTATACAGACCAAATATTTTCATTAATTAATTAATTCATCATTATTCATAAAATATTTGAGTATTCTATGAGTAAGTCTGAGAATTATTATAGGGACTTACTTATATCTCAATATAACAATCAACATTCATTATGTCCTCAAATTAAATCTGCATAAACACAGTTACATTTTTAACTGTTACTCTCAAACAAACAAACAGAGAAAAGTCAAGCTGATTTGATATGAGATGAATGCAAATTGAAAGATTTATATAGCAGCTTTGGTTTGGTTTTTATGCTGTTAAAGATAGACTTAAATTCAGACTGGATGAACAACCAAATTCCGCGTAGGTGGGCCTGTGCAAGAAAATGTCAAAGTCACATTAACTGTATCACCAAGGAATAGTTATAGGCACAAGTAGGATGTCATTACTGAATTTCACGGCAAAACATTTGGTAACTTCCAAAACGAACAGAATTAATCATAGGATGAATTATTTTAATTAGTTTTTCACTTTTCACCCAAGATGTCTATGCATGTAGGTATCACACTCCTTTGTAAATTTCCTCTCCTACATTTTGTCTCCTTTTCATTCTCTTCCCCTTTATCTTAGAAGACACAGACTATCTCTTTGGGGCCTGAAAGATGAAGGAATGAGATCACAGTGATGTACAAATACTCCTGTGTTGATGTGCTGGGAAGATAATGCCAACCATTTCGCATCTGTTGACTACATCTTCCAGGGAACCAACAGCACTGCTGTCCAAGGGAACTTTCAGTCCTCTACTTTCTGTTTAATTCTAATTACTAAAACTTATAATATCTTAGAGAAGGCTAGGAAACAACAGATCTTCTTTCCCTTTCCATTTTCAAGTTATAGAAAATGCCAGTGTGTTACAATAGGGGTAGATCTCTAAGAACTGACCATAAAACTCGACGTGCTAGGTAAATTGCATGGCTGTAGCAGTCAGTCAATAACTAGCTGTTCCAATACAGCTGTTCCAATACCTGCCAAAGAAAGAGATGCCCCTTTTGATCAAAGATAAGGTAATACTGTAATTAGTGGCATGAACATGCTTCAGAATGCACCCATGTTACAAAGCCAAGCACAATTTCAAAATCTTGG
The DNA here is from genome assembly GCF_031753505.1 of Anomalospiza imberbis. Classification (NCBI taxonomy): domain Eukaryota; kingdom Metazoa; phylum Chordata; class Aves; order Passeriformes; family Viduidae; genus Anomalospiza; species Anomalospiza imberbis. Next base: position 77,392,204 of record NC_089683.1, on the reverse strand, counting down.
ATGTCATCAGACTCAAATGAAAAGGTGAGGTGTTTTGTCCCTCTGAGTTAACTGCATCTTGGAGAAACAAAAAGATGTCATAGCCTAATAAACATGTTTAGGTTTACAAGAAACTGGAATACTATGACTTGCAGAACTAGAAGGGACAACTATTACAAGGCATATTTAAAAGACAATACTTCCTTTCCTGCTGAAAAAAATAAAAAACAGCAGCAAATTTTTTTTTAGCACCATATGTTATCTATACATGGGAAATCTTAGCAGCTTTGGAAAACAAATATCAAAAGAAGTAGCCGAAAACTATTGATGTCCCTAGAAACTCAAAAATAAAACTGGAAGTAAATAAAGAAGATCAAATAGTAAAAATGCAGCATTTGACTTGTTAAGCACTTGTTTCTCCCCCCCTTTTTTCCCTTATAAAGTGCAATGAATATTATGTTTAATCTTCTATACTCCATGGAAGTCAGTCAGAATATTTCTACTGATTTTAGTGAAGTTCAGAACAGTTCAATTCCTGTGCCATGGAGGTTTATGTGCAACGAGTCAGGGTAAATGTACTGCAAAATCACTGCACAATTTACACAGTTAAAAAGAGGATGGAAAAAGCGATGACCTCACTGCTGAGAAGACAGCAGGAATAAAGAGCCATATCTGACTCATTATCTGCTGCAAAGACAAAAGGATTGGTACACATAGCGTGGTGCTGTGCTGTAAACACACTGCACGTACAACACAGTAACCTTTCCATATGAAAAGCTGTGCACCAAACCTGCAGGAACAATTTGTCTTTCCTCTATTGATTAGGAAATGGTATAATTATCTACATGTATCTACTGCTCTCTTTGAGGAAATTATCAAAGCCAAAATTAATTTGTGCTTGCTTATTTATCAAAGAATTCCATAAATAGTAATGAAACGTAGGACTACCACAAATAATGGAAAGCCATTAGAGACAAGGAGCTGACTACAGGTCAGCAAGAGATTTCTGGAATTCAGAAAAAAACACAACTCATTCACTAGAAGTCCAGAGAAACATGTGCTAACAACCATAACTCATGCTGAAATAAGATACATGGGAGGAAGATGGACTAAAAACCAGGAGCCCTTAAACAACTCACATTTCACAGTAAACCTGGAGAATCAATGCACAATTCAGAAAGTAGCATAAGGAAATCAATTTAAAAATGAATATTCACTAATTCAGATACTGAAGCAGAGAAACATTCAAGATCTTTTGCCGTGATTTATTAAATGTCTTTGGCTTCCTCAACCACAAATTAAATCAGTGCATAATCTGAAACCATAAAGAATTAAAACTAACCTAAATATCTGATTTTTAATACTTAGGCTTTGCAATTTTCCAGACAAACAGTAAATTTTCAGCTGGGTTAAATGATAGGAATATTAGGCTTCAAATATGAGCAACACTCAGACTTTAGTAATTCACAATTAATGCTTTTCTTTGTAATTCAGATCACTAAAAACTGGAAATTTATTTTTTGAAATTTGTTGTACTTTCTTGTTGAAAAATACCACACTTGCTGAATGTTCTAAATAGGCATACCACCATTTTTAACAATATCTCAACCTACAGTCACCACATGCTGATGCAGGCATTATGCCATATTCTGGCCATGTACATTACAAAATTTATATTCCTACTCTGTCACATAGCACTTACTGAAGACATCATAACACTCTGTTAATGATTTAATAAGTAAAATGACAAATATAGGTTCTGAATATGAACAGCTTGTGTCTGTCCCCACAGACATGGCTTCACATGTCACACATTTTTTTACTCATCTATGATTCCTCCTCTTTTTAATCCAAAGATCTGGAATATATTTGGAGTCTTTTTCTTATTCCTTTGTGTGCTACTAAAATAAATCTGTATACCTTGTTTTATTCCTTTTTATCAATTGTCTATCATGCATACATATTTGGGTGCTGGTTAGTAATGAAACAAAGAGTCAAGACAGTACCTATAGACTCAGTGACATAGCTTATAGGTGGAAAAATAGGATGGAAATTTACATTGCAGTAGTGGATGGCATCAACTATAGACATTCTTTCTAGGACTTTACTATTTGAAGCTTTTGGCTGTTTAATTTAAGGCTTTGCAGGCTGCTTGGATGAATCTTAACATTCCAGCAATACACTGCAAACAGGATCAAGCCTATAGCTGAAAGACCTGCAGCTCATTTTCAAGAATCAACTCAAGCAAAGATACGCTTAGGATCAGTATTAGAAGTCAACCACAGGTCAACCAGGTATTAGAAATACACCTACAGGAAAATGGAAGACAAATCTCAGTTATTCAGCAAATTCCCTATGCTGAAAACACAACAAATATGTTTTATGCTGCTTTAGCCTGCATTGGGAAATAGTTCCTTCTGCTTACAGAAAGTATTTTTTTAAACTCATTTTGCTCCAGTTTATGAACCAGTTTCATAAACATGCAGAACTTAATGCAATACGCTCAAGCCAATGTGTGATTCTGCAGAGAAGGAAATTGCTGACCAAGCTGACTTCCAAGTTGCAATGACCCAGGAAGTATGTGACAGGTAAAAACAGCAAGAAAAAAGCAGAGATCAACTGTCTTTGGACATTCAATAGATTTGGCAGACTACTATAATATGAATCCAAAGCTACGACTTGTTGTATGCAAATAATCTGATTTATTTTCTTTGCAATGTAATATTTGAGGGAATCCCTTTCATATTTTGTAGTACAGCAATAATATTTCATAGTTTCCAATAATTTACAGCCACAGTGTTCCAGAAACTACCATCATTGGAAACCTACAAGAAGATCAGACACCAATATTTTCCTATGTTTTTTTCCCCCTCAGCATTTAATTTCTCTAAGCTACTGACTGAATTAAATGAAAACATGAAAAGCATCACGTAAAGCTGCTTTTTTTTTTTTTTTTTTTGTCACATAACCACTTTTCTTAGCAATCTAAGCTGCAACTGTATGGAATGAAACAGACTTCATAGCCCCCCAAAACACCAGTCTTTTACAACAAATAGTGAAAAATATATCCTTTTCCTGAGCAGGAGGCCATGCATGGCATATATGGAATCTTCATTCAGATGGTTCAAAAGTGAGTTAGAAGCAACCATACAACTTAAAGATCTTTGTAAGACATCAGAGCACTCTGGAAATGAGAATCATTCTCTGTTCCCTAAATTCATAGTAACACAGACTCTGAGACAACTGACTGGCTGGGTTGATCTGTCTTGAAAACCATACATCAAGGTAAACTTTTTTACAAGGGCAATTTTAAGCTTTTTATCCTCTATTTTTCACTATTCAGAGAATGATTTTTCTTGGAATTGCTCCAGATGCAGTACCTAATGAATATTCCTATTTTTTTTCAGAAGAGGACTCCCAAAATCCAAAGAAAAAATGCCTTTATACTGCAGGGGAAGAAAAACCTACTACTTCCCAAGTGTAGGCAGAATAACTAGACTAAGTGGAAAAGACTCAAAGAAATAAGAATATTTAAGTGGGAATGCATGCAAGGACCTTTATATCTTCAAGTACTGCCCATATTAGATATCTCAAAAGGGTCATGGGGCATCTGAGAGAAAAAAAAAAAACAACAATGTAATGAAGGTGTTTCAACTGCTATTAGTAATGAGGAAACAAAAGCCGAGGCCTCGCTGCCTGAAACATAGTTTTAAAGGCATCCCAAGATGAATTCCTCTTTTCTCTACAAAGCATTTTCTGCTTGGAAGCAGTAGCTTACTTAGGTTCTGGTGCCTACTTTTCAAGAACAGTGAAAACAGAACTACTCTGCTTGTGCCTCAACAGGGAAGGGGCGAGAGCACATGGTGGGGAGGAAAGGAAGACAGTATTTTTACAAAAATTGTGATGGATACAGAAACAGCCTTTCATAAAGCAGGGCATTTTCTTTAGTTATCCCATTTTCTGCAGCTGTACAGTAGTGTCAGATTACAATCAGGACAGCAGGCAGTGTAAAGAGTTCATAGGAGACACCATAGCTTCAGTTCAGCATGAGAGAGAAGCCAAAATAGTATAAATAGCGATGTATTTTCATATAGATCAGTGGACTTTGCTCCCTGCTTAGTTTTCACTGAATCACTGGCTGTAGAGTCATGACTAATGAACCCATAATACTGCAGAGGGGTGATTAAACTTCAGCATGACAAATGTTTATGTGTTTCTGTATGTTCTATAACATCTGCAAGTACTGGCTTCACTCATTAAGAGAAAAACAGACCCTAATTTCTAGAAAATGAAAGCTGCAAAATCAAAATCATCACTCATAGCATTAATAAATTGAGAAAGGTATTTCAAAATAAAGGTAATTATTGCAGGGATTTCTGAGTCGCCCCCTGATGGCACTCATCTACCTGAAAAGTAACATAATTTGTGACACCAGCTACAATTGCAAGACATGAGCTATTTTACGAAGTGTCTATCCTGATTTAATACTGGTTGATGAATCTCAGAAAAATAAAATCGGCTACTCTTTAACTATTTACCATATTGTTTAAATAGATTAAACTTTTCATCTTGCCAAATCAGTATTATACAGATTGGAAATTTGTTTACAGTGCCTTACAGTAGGAGCACTACCTGTCAGTGTCAGATGATAGCATTTCCAAGCCTCTGGCTGAAAGTGACAGCTTTGTTTCTGTAACATGACAAGTGTAATTAAAACTGTTTTCAGATACATTTGCATTTTGTTCCTGCTGAAAAGTGTTTTACGAATCTTCAGACTGACCAGAAAAAATACTAACTTTTCCTATAACTTTGGCTTAGGATTTGCAGACTGAAGTGAACATAAGGGTTGACAGACCTTCACAATAATAAGGTTACTATTTTGTAAAAGACCAAGGCAGGAAAAGCAATGAACTTATGCCAAAGTAAAATAAAGATCAAAAGAATTTATTTTCCTCTGACTGTGGTCAGTACTTTTCACAAATATTAGGAAACTCTGAAGAAATACTTCAAAATAACATTTGTTAAATAATGGTAAACATGAAGATGTGGGAAATAAAGGTAAAATCAAGTAATTAAGCATGACTATTAGTCAAGGTAATGAACAAAGCAAACTCCATTTTACCACTAGATTGAAATAAATAGCATGCTTCTGAGGATACCAGAATTAACCTGAACTACACCTCTAGTGCTAAATAAGCAAATTATTATGAAATTTCATATCTGCATCAAAGCTCCACTGCCAAAAGATGCAGATATTCTATTCTAAATCAGAAATACACAGCTCAGTCTATTGTAATGCATGATGCTTTAGGAAACTTGACATTACAGAGTCATTATTACCAGGCAGGTAGGGCAGAAGTTATGTTGCTGAGGAATGATGATACATTAGCCATCACCTGAGAAAGGCACATTTGAAGCTGTCATGACTGCAGGTAGAAAAAGGAAGGTATTTTCAGTTGATAGTTCAGTGAATTAACATATGAAAGAGCTGAAGAAAAGTGGACCTCTATCTAAACTTCCCAAGTAATTCTAATCAAAACCTTTCACAGAGCTTTTCATTAGCAAATTACTTCAGCCAAACACAAACCCACAGATTATATTTCTAGAGGAAAATGACAGGTCCTCCATTTTTCTGTCAAATACAAATATTCAGGAGCATATTTCCAGTATTTCTGCCAGAGAAACAGATACTGTTCAATCAACATAAATTATTAGTTATGTTTTGATATCCAGCAATGCAATGCATTTCTGTGCTCAGGAGTTCTCAGTATTATAGGAATTTATGTGATATTTATAATTGAAACAATGACCAGTTTTGATTCTAAATATGCATATATATCATAAACATATAAATCATTCTCTGAAAAAACATTATTTTCTACATAAAATTGCTCATTTTATGATTCTAACCACAGATTTTTAATTATTATTTTTATTAATTTCTATTTTATTGAGCTATAAAAGTTATTTAGGCAGTTTTGATTTTAGGACATTGATACCTTGTTTTTCAAAACCCTAATCTACCTGCAATTAAGACAGCCCATGGCTGAAAATCTTTAACTGTATATGAATCTCTGAGAATCAGTACTTAGGACAACCTCTACCCTTTTTTCTTACAATACATGCAACTTGAGACTTGTTAGAGGAAGACAGACACAGAATGGACCATGCCAGGTTAGACAACTTGTCCAAAGGAGTTTGGAGTTAATGAAGGCTCACCACTTTATCTGTTAAGAAATGCATATAGATATATTTCTTGATTCTTTCCTGAACCTGATGGTGGCTCTTGGAGAGCCTGGCATTCACAGCACGTGGACTTTATGTCCACACCACTCTAATGGCCCTGTGTTCTCTGATTTAATCATGGAGTCTTCAGGCTTTATAGATTATTTCTAAACCTAACAATTAGTTCAGAGGAAAATAAAGTATACTGCAAGTGTATCACATTATATGCTTCCAGATTCTCTTATATTCAGTGTCTTCAGCTGCATTTTTAATCCAAGAGATAAAACAGACATCTGCACATTCATTTCCCTTGCCTTAACAAATTTTATTAGTAAATCAAGAAGAAGCAACAGGTGAAAAGTCTCATATATTGAGCAAGGTTATTTTGCATCCTCTTTATCCAAGGAGATGTAGTTCTTGTTACGTTCCTTGTTTTACAATGGGGAAATGAGAATGTGAAGGTATTTAAGAGACAAGGTCAGACAAAACAGAGGGAATGTTTGAAAAAATCTTTGGTGAAAACCTGGAAGGTACAGCTGAATTATTTTAGACAATAATTTGTAGCATTAATGAAAAATACCAAAGTTAATGTATGTAAATAATCAATTTAGATTTACATTTTAAATTATGGTAATCTATAAATTACAGAACTTTCAGGACTTTCCACAGCATTTTCTTCCCTATGTTTCCTTCCCAGTCCCCTCTCACCAGGGCTGCAGAGGACTATTCAGTATGAAACTTAGCTGGTCTTCAAGCCCATTGTCACTACACAACTCGGTTTTGGCAGAGATGGGAGCCCTTTCCAACACTGCAGCCTGTTCACCTGGTCTAAGAAAGGTGAGACTGATCTCTGTCTCACGTGAGCTGTGCCAGTGACAGCAAATCACACCTCATACTCAGGGCTTAGCATCCCTGCCTCTAAGACAGTGATGGTGGCAGAAGATGGTGGCACATGCTTTATCAAATCTAGGAGACGCACGGGTGTAAGACAGCTGACAACAACCCATTTTTCAGCACAAAAGACACTTTCTGTTTAAAAAAAAAAAAAAAGCTCTGATAATAATGAGACCCAAATTTTATATGCATACACTATATTTTATAGTTATGGGCACAAAATCATACTATAGCATTTTCAGAATAATTTTGGAAAGCTGACCTGCACTTTAAACAGTAACATGAAGAGTGTCTAGACTCGAAAAAGTATTAAAATCAGTTGTGGGACTATAGATCACTCTATCATACACGACCCAAATATGGCAATTGCAAGTTAGCATTCCATCTACATCTAAGGCTAACAAGATAAAATTGCAAAAAAAATTAAGTTACTGTGTGACATCACTGTATGTAATAAATAACATATGTCCTCCATTTCATAAGGGAATTAAAAGGGTATACATTTATTGTACATGTACCAATCTCTGATGCAACTCTGTGGAATTCGACAAAGAGTGACTTGGCCAAATACCACATGCAAAGAAAATAGGTCAGATTTTAAGGCTAGTTTCTAAGCAGATTCAAACGTCAACGGGATCAGTCTATGCCTTCTTCTTCTGAATAGCCTTTATAGTCGTTATAGTGGTGCCGGTGAAATCACACTAACTTCATAATACTGCAAAAACTTAATATTTCAGCCAAAAAATACTGTATGCTTTTGTTATGTTATTTCTCAACAATGTCATGGCAGAAGATAAAGCTAATTTGAAAATTAAAAAGGTCTTTTTAATACTTGACACCAAACTTGAAGGCTCTATTTGTCATCCATAATTGAAGCAAACTCATAACATAAAACCCAAATTTTCATTCCATAGAGAACATCAGAATTTGACCCTCTGATCTTAAAAAAAATAAAACCCCAACAAATACAGAATGTGTCATAAATGCATGCGCACTTGAAAAAAACTGCTCATCTAAATAAATGCCCATCAGAAAAAATCTATTCCCAAAGATCCCAGGGAAGTCTGCATTTCTCCTTTCTTTTATTTTCTTTTTTGTTTGTTTGTGTTGTTTTTTTTTTTTTTTTTTTTTTTTTTTTTTGTGAGATGAAATTGGAATGGTACAGCTCTCCAACTAGTCCTGTACTAGGCCCTTGGCTTGAAGAGCAAGAGAAAACAAGTTAGTTGTAATTGTTTAGAAGGAAGAGATTAAGGAAATGTACATTAAGAAGAGGTCTTGGAACTCAGAAATCACACTGGCTGAGGAACTCCTTCAAGCACAAACAAAAGGGATAAACATTATTGCTAAGAGCTGACTCCATCCTGATACAGATGTGAAACAATGTGAACTTTGCACAGAGAGAAGCCTCTGGAACAAACAAATGCACCCCGCTGCAGCAAGAAACCTGAAGGCCACATTCCTGAGGCTCAAAAATGACATTAAATCCATAAATGTTAGTGCTCCTATTTATATGTAATGCTCAGAGAGCCATGCACTTTCTGAAATGAATAAGCATTGTTTCAAACTACTCCAGCTTCCCCAGATTTAATCACCATTAAAATACTTATGACGGTTCCTCCACAAGGGACTTAATATTCCTTGATATTCTTATATATAATTACTTCTTATAATCAGTGCATAGCTATTAAGTGATGTACTGCTAAACCTCCAGGTTTCAAATGGATAAATATTAGCCTAATGTGCTCAATCAATGCATAGAAATAACTTTAAGCACTTTTCCTGCAAGGGAAAATATTTACCATATATCATAGTTAGATTAGCTTGAGGCACTAAGCAGCTGATAGAGGGGGTTGAAAGCCTGGAAATCACTTTGAAAGTCCTTGCATTTCTGTGAAGGACATCTTCAACAGAGAGGAAGAAAAGAAGCAGCAAGATCCGTTACCTTGAGCTTCCTATAAAACAGAGTACTTAGGATCAGAACCATGTCAGAATATTTGCTTCATGAGACACAAAATGATCCTTTCCATAGGAAAAAATCACTAGAGGATACAAAGGGCTTCTCATCTTATCACTTTACTGAATTTTTCAATCTAAATTATTCCAGCAGCTCTTGAGTAAGAGTTTACACTGTAGCTGAGGTCGTGCCAAGCAGGACACACAATTAATATGTTAGAGTTAAATGTACAGTTCTTAAACTATATTATTATTATTACTTCTAATAGTACTATTACTAATATTAATTGAAAGAGAACCTTCTGTACTTCTCAGTCAGAAGATGAGGGGCAGTTGGAATAATTTCTATATAACTTAGAGAAATTGCAATACTGCATTCAAACTGTGCTATTTGATTTTTTCTTTATCTCCATGTGATAAAATAAATAAGGAAGAAATGCAAATAATGTTTTTCAGGTTCTTTCTATCCCAAGAAAAATTCAAAGGTAGTATTATAATCCAGATAATGCCAAGTTTTGCTAAAGCTGCAGGTACATTTGAATACAAAGCTAGAAAATGACATACCTTCTTTTCTGCTGCATAATTGTAAACCTTCCTTTATCAAATAAATCACATTTAAACAATAGTCTTAACATTTTTTTGTGACTTTTATGCTTAATTATCAAATTAAGTCTTATTTCCACAAATGTAGCAAAAGCAAGATGATTGGTAATTGGATATGTTAAGTAGACTAAAGATAGAATTTTCCAAATTACAGGCTGTTCACTATCTGATTACTGTTCTTCCTTTTGTCATGTATTATTAAAGTTGAATATTTTCTTACATATGGAAACAAAAATAGCAGAATTCACAAATCTTATCTAAATACACAGTAGCTCTGCTACAATTCTTCTGCCATTGCTGTTCTTACTCCAAACACTCAAAGCTGCTTCTGCCACATATGACTTAGCATTCTGAACCCTATCCATTTTGCTCCTCTGATTTTTACCTCGTGATATAGCACATAAGTGACCATCTACAGATAAAACACTAAAATATGAACTAATTTAAAATAAAATACCCATTGTTTGCCTTCCTTTTGAATTAGTTCAAGGCTAAGTTGAGAACAATTATACTTTACAAATGACCCATATTTCAGATTCTTGAAAAGAAATTCTATTTTTGAAAGGAGTATATTGTTCTTTCTTGAAAGGCGTATCCTTCATGAAAGAAAAGTACACTTTCTTGGGAGTTTGATTTAACTCAAATTCAACACTATTCTTCTAATACAAAACAGTTGGTACTGAACAACATTAATAAAATGGGGCAATTAATTAAAAGCAGAGTGAAAGAGGGTAAAACAAAAATAATCTCAACCATTGTTTTGAAAAGAAGGTTTTCTCAGCTTTTGAAAGGTAGCTACACAATGTGAAGACAGAATTATGTTTCTTTTACCTCAGACTCTTGCTTTATATATTATTTCTTATTTCACATACAGTGGAATTGCTGTCACCTCTGGTAAATCAGGGTATTTATTCCTTTTCTTTAGTCCTTTTTCAGTGCTTTCTTAATGAATTTGATGAGAAGCTAAAATCAGAAGTACAGAAATTGCATGTTCGTGTCATCGTAGCAAAGATAAAGGACAAAAAAATCTGCAAGAAAAGCTCCACACATTTCTATGGATCAGCCTCAGAAATCAATGGAAGGAGCAGGACAAAATCAGAGTTTTGGTGCCTTAGTTGAAAGCAAGATCAACAAATGCCAATTTTCCAGCACAGTTTTTGCCAAATTTGAATGTGACTGAGTACTCTCTTCATTTTTCAGAATAAAACAGAAGGGTCATTTTAAGCCAGAATTTCAAATACAGATAACAAAATTTCACATCACTGGATCATGAAAGCTGGAATCACTATTTCCTGAAGGCATTCTTCATCTTTCATTAGCCAAGAAAATTTCTCCAACCCTGATATCTGCCAGCTCACTGAAGAGACCAGCCAGTGACTGTAAATAGACTAATTTCTTTTATTGCAGAAGACAGTTTTTGTTCAGAGTTGACACACATTGGCTCACTAATGTAGGAAATTACTGGGATTCATGGTCATTACTTTTCTTTTCTGTAAATGGATACAAATCTTTATCCTCGAGGTTTTCTGACTGTGTTTTCTAATGCAAGATTTACATGCTAAATATCTAATTTCTCCAACCAGCAGAACTGTTGCAAGGTTTTGAAAAGTGTATGTACATGCACTGAGCTAAATTATGTATATCTGAAAAAAAAAAATACCCCAATAAAAATTACTGCAGAACTTGTACAATTTCATCTAAGAGCAGATCCAGCATACATATGCAAAAGCAGAACAGGACAGGAAACAGCTTCTGGTGAAATAATCAGTTTTCTTCCATTTTCTGTGCTAGGTATATGACATTTATTTCAGCTCCTCCTGGCCCATCTGTTACACTAGTTAGTTACTTCAAATAGAAAAGAATCAGGTTCACAGCTGTAACACTTGGAATAATGCATCTCTTGGAAGAAGTGGTTTTGCACAGATGATGACATAGATTTTTTTGGCAAATACAGTTTAAATTCAATTGATATGAACAAGAGGCTAGAGCACAAAAATGCTTACTACTCATCAGCTCTCACCCTACTCACTGGGAACTGCTGCGTGCTGAGTGCTTTTGAAAATAATTTTCTCTCTACTAAATACCTGACATGGAGCTGCAGCATTATGAAGTCATTTTTAATACCTGACCCAATGTTATTTACTGTTTTATTATAAGGCACGATATAAAGTATAAGATCTATTGTTTAGGACCATGTACTCTACTGTTTTACAGTACTATCAAGAATTAGAGGAACAAGTAGCAAAGATAAACTGTGCATTCATGAATGTGGTTAACATAACCAATTAACATTATGCAAGTAAATGAGCTATTTGCTATTGCATTTCAAAAGAAATAATATTTGCATGCTCAATTTACTTCATACAAAAGGATCTAATCTGCTGATTCCCAAATACATTGTGAAAAGAAATGTGCATGTGAAATCAGTGGCTAATTGCACACGTAAACCCTATACTGGCTTAATTGTAATAGTTCCTTCTTCCCATAAAAGTGCAAAAATTCAGTTTATGCATTCAAATAATCTAATTTTGCCAGGTGTCTAATAAACTGAATTTGCCATTGCAAGATGCAGTTAAGGACATTAAAAAACTTGCAAACTGCAACTCCATAATACAGAAGACTCCATATGGATTTTATACTGTTCCACAACCAACTTATTCAGATTCTACTGTCTTTATTAGATTTTAGTTCTTAACTCATTATTGAAGCACAGTTCAAGGGTGAGTGAAATACCTTATGTTCATCATTTGTACTCAGAATTATTTAATAAAACCTCACTACAGGTCTACCGTTGTGTTAGTCACTGATAAAACAAAGATTTTTGCACAGAGTATCATCACTCAGTAGCAAGAATATTTACCTACGTGTCCTAGAAATAAAATCTTTGCAAGATCAGCCTGATGTAGTGGGGAATCAGAGGGGTACTACTGAATATAAATATCTCTTTCCCAGTTTCATTATTTCAATAGTCTCACTGCAAGTATGTTCCTGATTATTCTTCAAATAACACAGAATAAAAAAGAATTCTGTATGAAAATTAATTAAATTTTTCCTGTAATAAGTTGTATAATTCTCATGACTGTGACTCTTTATAGGAAGAAACATGAGAATCAGAAATGTCTAGTAGAAGAATCTTGTGGAAAGGCCAAGAGGAAAATGGTTGGAGCAAGTGTATAACAGCAGCAATAAAAACAAAAAAGGCATCCAACCAACATTTATTTTCATATTGTGGGCTAACTATTGAATTTCCAGTGTTGCTAAAGAAAATGTTTGGTTTAGTTGCAGACACAGTATATTTAGTATTACTCAAAACCACAATAAAGACTGCATAGCAGTGCAATTGTTCCATTCGTTATTCAGAATGCAAACATAACATATAGGGTGCTACACAAACTCCACATTTCTGGTAGCTGTTTCAGGATCACAAACTCCCTAGTGACTCCATGTGAACAAATCTTAGAACAGCCTTTGGAATGAGGAGACTGTATCAGGAATTCTGCACCTGGCATGACACATGACCTGCCTATCGAGGGAACTGGCAGGTTTGTGATTTGCAAGCATGACCTCATTATGCAGTGATGAACTAATAATGGTGTTAGTTGCCACCGCCAGCTCCTTGGACAGATAAAGAGCCAGCAGCATCATAGAATGCACACATTAAAATCCTTGTTCCTGCTGAATGCAGAATTGTAACCTGCAATTTGTTTTTCTGAGGCCTATGTCAAGGATGGAGCACATGAAAAAGCCTTTGCAGTACCCCATTACACCTCCATCTGCTAAGAACCGAACAACTTAAAAAATTATAGCCCTGTTTTAGACCTTTCTCCAACATCCCTGAATCAATGTTCTTCTTTATCACTTGACCAAAACAAAAATGACCCAAAGCCAATTCAGATCATCACTAGCCCTCTGGGCAACAATGAACCTCCACGATTCAGCAACAATCTTCTTTCCAACCTGTCTAATTAGGACTAAGCTTTGACTCTTCTTCTAGTCTACTCAAGCAAATTCACTTCTGCAATGAAAACCTGAGATTCTAGAGGAAAACTCAGAAATCCTTAATTCCCTGTAAACATGGGAGAATTTACCATGCTGAAGCATTGAGGAAATGTTTCCAAGGAAACCTTAATGGAAAGAGAGCTTCATGTGATTTCCTATTTTATATCAGATATTAATTAAAATAAGGGGTGTCCTAAGGCTTGCAAACCTCTTCTACTGAACTTTGGCCAATTCACGACTTCAAAGAAACTGCAGCTACAACTGGAAACTAAGTGTGAGTCTCTTGTTTGATTGAATGCGTGCACATGCTACAATTTTTAGAGCACAAGTAAAGCCTAACAACAGTACTTGGGAGTTAGGTAATTCTGAATGCATGCAAATTGAAATTAAATTTGAGCACAGATCTACCCTTTTGTGTGCATGCACTTGAACACATTGCTTAGTGATTCTGCTTTCAGTGGAGCTGAATTACTTTTGGAGGGTATCACATACGGATCCAACTTCAAATGAACTGCTAAGAAACAGTTCTGCAAAGCCTTATTACAGGGGTTTTCTAATGCATCATATATAACTGTGTTAACCAAATTTTATAATGTTCCCTCTTCACTGGCCTGGAGTCTTGATGAGTAATAGCATCTGGAAAACCAGCAACTGAGTTTTCACTTGCTCTGGTAATTTTAAGCAGCTAGCTGCAAGCTTCATTTTAATTTCTTTCCCATGTCTTTCTTCATTAATAGCTAGATATTTCAGAATTAAATATGCATTGGAATAATGTCTAGAATTCCTAAGTCCACCCTCTTGGTCAGACTCATAAAGCTTTTCTAGAGAAAACAGCTTTCATCTTCTCAGGAGAAAGGTGAAAGTATCTTCTGAATGAGTTTAAGAAGTGCCTTAGCGTACCAGATAATACAATTCCAACAGTAAGGTATGGTGTCCATACAAATTGCACACATAGATAGCTTTGAAAATCCCATCATGACAAGGAAATAAGGAAACAAACCAGGATCTTTCAGGAACCAGAGAATTCAGAATTAATAGACTACAGCATCTCATAATTAGCAGCAATTCCACTGATAATGTTTCACATGATATTTAGCCTATTAAAGCATGATCTGGATTTCCCGTGAGGAATGTAAAAGAATAAGAACTAATAAGAGTGGGGAGGGAGCACTGTTCTACTCTGTACAAAACTCTCCCTATAGAGGCCAGGTCTGGTTTCTTTGATAAAGACTAACTTGAGTAGGATTTGTGGTTACAGTAAAAGAATTTTGTGAAAAGTAGGCCATAGAGATACCAAGGACTTTATAGGAGCCTATAAGTAACACTGGAAAGCAGAGATTTTATGCTGGACACCCTACAGACATTTAACTTGTTTTAACAGTTTACTTGGAATTCACATAGAAGATGTGGATGGCAAGCTGCCTATGTGCCAAGGACTTCTGTTACAGAAAATGACCTTTTGTGATATGGGGCACTATTTGGTCTATATTTTTTGGTACACATACACCCCTCTGAAACTCAGAAAGAGTCCAAGCATATATATGTATACACATACACAGACACGCACACACACATACACACATATATATAAATAAATGATTCAGTATGCATCGTTCTTTTCTTCTCTAATCATTCATACCTGTAACAATCCCTTTAAAACACATTTCCCTTGTCCATTATCTACAAAAACCTCCATTTGACATGACCTTCAAATTGAATAGGCATTTAATTCAAATTGCTTATATGCTTTAATTAAGTATCAGCTAGGGACAGTGATTAAGGGAATGTCTGTCATTTTAAAAGTGAAATATAGTTTTCCACTGCAGGGTCTAACATGCTTGTAAACTTTGCTCTATCTCCCTCTTTTTTATAGTTTAGACAATATTGTTAAAAATGATAACATTAACTACATAAGCTTCAATAAAATCCTCTAAAACATTTTGGTTATAAACATGGTTCCATATTTAGCATCATGATTACAATTCCTTGTCTGAAATAGGAATCTAAGCAGCTAAATATCCTAGAACCTTGCCAATAGGAATGCATAGGTGGTTTCTTTGAGACTCACAGAGATTAATAGAAGTAAATAAGAAGCATATTTAAAAATATATAATGAAATAATATTTTGTAAAGTGTAAGTGTATGCAGGCTGGAAAAAGCCTTGTCAGCAATCAATCATATAAATATTTTTGTTTTCTTTAGCAGCTAAATATCTTGCCAGGAACTCTTGGGTGCAAAACAGAACAGTATGCCTTTTCCAACATACCTCACAAAAAATTGATAAATTAAGAGACTGTCTCAAAAGGAAAAAAAAAAAAAAACAAAAAAACCAAACCGAACCAAACCAAAAAAAAAAAAACAAACAAAAAAAAAAAAAACAATAAACAAACAAAAAACCTAGGCCTTATCTGAAAGATATTTAGTTGGAAGAAATACTGTTTTGTGCCAATAATAGCTATGAAAAAGAGAAATGGTGAGGAAAAACACAAGCAAATAGGAACTTCTGTGACAACACAAGCATGGCCCAAGCTTTGAGAAGATAGCAAAATTTACCATGGGAAATTTCTAAGCATCTTCTAAAACATTATTTAACTTAATCAAAGTTGGGCCCACTTTAAATTAAGAAACCAGAGAATTTAGAAATTAATCTCTGGATAGACTAAATTTCTATTTATTTGAAACCAGAGATGCTCAGAAAAAATTTGACAAACTTATGCCTGTCAGGTGAGAAATACAAAGTGCAAAATGATTAACAGGCAGTGGTTTTGCTTTTGTGCAAGGAGTACTTTGGGGATCATAAAGACCGAGGAAGTGCTTTAGGAGTGCTTCTTTTCATCTGCATGATTACCACTAGTGCCAAAGGTAGCAATCACTGAGTGGGATCAATAAAGAGTCCTTGGCAGGTAAATTCTGTTTCTGCAAATTGTGCAGTTTACTTTGTGAAAGGATAAAAGCACAGTTAAAGATTGCCAATGTCTTCTAGCAATATTCCATGGAAAGCCAGTGGATTACGTGAGCAGTACTATATGAATCCAGCTTTTTGACAATGACATGAAGAAATGAAAAAGGCTAGTAAAGGACAGGCACAGAACTCAACAAATGAGAAATAAATGTGACTATGTCTAAGAGAATTGCTAAAATAAGATAGAGTTATCATGCAATTTTCCTTTTACACAGAAGATTTACTCCCATGAGCTAAATTACTACACCATTCAATAGTATGCAGGAATAAATGTTTGACCACTTTAGAAAGACACCAATTACACTGAATCCTTGAAATGGTCCATGTGTTTTACCTCTTTATGGGTGTTTTTTTTTTTTTTTTTTTTTTTTTTTTTTCAATGGTGAAGAAAAGGACAGGAGAGCAAGATTTTCACTTGTTAATCTTGTCTGTGATTTTCTGCCACTCAATGCATGAAATAGCATGTCTTTCATCAACTTACATCTCAAATAAGTATACAATGTCCATTCAAACAATTTCTCTTCAATCAAAGGTGTTGGCCAAAAAGCAATTAAATGCCTGATTCCTCTGAGGAATATGACTTCCTACAGAAATAATATAACTTGTGATACTTTGGAAACAGGGTGCTGTAGGAAGCTGTCCTGGGAATAAAGAGAGCTGTATTTTATCAGGCAAGTGATTTCACCTCTCCATGCCTAAATGGAAAGTGAGACTAGAACACACTATTTACTTCAAAAAGAGGGAAAAAAGAAAAAGCATTTTAGAAAACAGTACATAAAAATTTAAAATAGGGCTATAAATATGCATTTTGTAGAAAGCCCATGAAGTAATCAGAAATGGTTATGTTTAACTGACTGACATATTGGAAAATAGAAAGAATGACTATGTACATGTGGCTTACTATACCTTCCAAAAAGCTAACTGCTTCAAGTCAAACACAATTTTGTCTCCTAAGAAAACATTCAGCTTTTTTTAAAAGATGCTTGTGATGAAGAATCCATCACAAACCATGATAAAATGAAATAATGCTTAACTTCCTTCACTCTTAAAAATGCTGTATTTTCTTGTCTTCAGCATCACTGCCTGATACAGAAAAACTCACTACAATCACAATTCTGTCTCCCAAACATGTAGCTATACTCATTAAGTCATGCATTGAGATTTTCACAGTCACACTAAGACTTGGCTACTTATTTCTTTGTACTCCATGAAACTATTTTCCTTTATAACTTGACATCCATTATCCCTTCTGATGAGATTTATGGGTCTCTTTACTGAACCCTCCACAGTATTCAACTTCTTCAAGCACTGAATTCAGAACCACAGAAATTCTGTAGAACTGATGAAACTCTTAGCACTCTGCCAAAAATGGGAGTAAAGGTCCTTTTTTTGCTTTTTGTGACATCCACCTGATTATACAGGATGACTTTAGCTCTGCGTACCATAGAATTGCATCGAGATCAGTGACAGACTGATGTATGACATCAGTCACAGATCAGTGACAGACAGAGATCAGTGACAGAAAGACAGTATGACCCATTGAATCTTTTCCAGACTAAGCACTTTTGAAGAATGGATTCCTTGTTTTTATAAATATAATTAATGCTCCTTTTCCAGATGTATTTCCCTAATGAAATGCCTATTTTTCTTTTCCTAATTTGTCAACTTAGCAAAGTTTTTCTGCATCAGTGATATTTTCTCTGTTTAGTTACTCAATCTATAATTTTTCTGCAATTGCTTGTTTCATAAAATTTAAATACAACCAAGAATATTTTCTCTTAAACATCATGTTTCTGTTATAATCAAGCAGTTTAATTCCTCATTTGACTTTTGAGACCTTTCACATAACCAAAAAACTATGCCATGTACTTTGTGGTCTTCTAGAACATTAAGATCTGTTGCCTTACTAAACTATGTTGCAAAGCTGTCTTTATCAAAATTACAGATTTTCCAACAAAATCTTTAACGTCATGAAAATGATAACTATAATACTTAAAAAAGATTTTCCACAAATAATTTTCAATTTTTTTTTTAACATTATCCTTCTCTAGGTCTCCATTACTTGAGTCTGAAAGCAAAATGATAGACCTTCAGTTACCTGAGTTTTCTGGTTTCTCCTTTCTGAAACATTAATTAGCTTCCTTCTCCCTTTAAAATTGTTCCCCAAACATTTTTCATATGAACATTAAGAGTCTGCAAGGCTTCTCAGCTAGTCCCTTTTAAGTAAAGCTGTGACATGAGGGTCCCACACGTTTGAGATACCACTGCTAAACCATTTCATACCACTGCATGCTGGATGTTATGTGTGATCAAATGACCTTTATACAATTTTTAAAATAGCATATTGTAGGGCTGAATCAGATTTAGCACTGATGAAGCACATTAGGAATAAACCATAGCACTATGTTCACCCCATCCAAAGAAAACTTACGGTTCTGGCCCTCTTTTAAAGACCTTTCTGTCTACATTTTCTAAGCTTCAATGCAATTACATTCCTTAACCTAGGCCTTTCTTTTTGTTTTAGTTATCATTACTTGAGGTCTCCTGTGTGGAAATTATCTCTATGAATCAGTAGCATCTGCTTTTTTATTTTTTTTCAGCAAATATATTATGACTGTGGTAGTTAACAGGTTTCCTTCCCTAAGCTTTGAGACCTGTTACTGGCACAGATCTGTTTTGTTAACACATTCTGAAGTGTAAGTATTAATTATACTTTATCAAAGACTGCAAAAAGAGGATATATTTTGGCACACTGTCCATTTCTCAAAAATGTGTTTAACTTGGAAACAAAAAAGAAATACTTCTTCATAGATTAGCAATCAAGGATGAATTACTAATATAGCTTAACACGACTAAACAGCTTACAAATGATATTTTTTGGTTATTTTTCTCAACATATTCAAAGGTACTTAAGTAAAAAAAAGTTCTCAGATGAGAATGACAGATAAGTTAAATCAACAGAAAACATAAGCTTAGGTACTAAAAAGCTAACAAACCCCAGAAATAACAGATAAATAAGATTCCTAGATCAATGCAAGACATATTGGCAACAAATATTTTCTAGAAGAAAAGCCTGAGACTAATTTCTTAAAGAATTAATATTTAATAACTTTGCATTTGCACTGGCTTAGACTGCTACTTCCAAATTAAATTGGCTTATAAGTTTTTATAAGAATCGCTGGTCTGACAGACACTTAAAGGTACATTTTCAGCACAGTGCCTTGGAATTAACATTAATGGGATTTATGCAGCACAGTCCTTCAGCAGCACTTTAAATATTAATCTGCTGAGTTACTAATTCAGTGTGGTTGTATAAGTGTAAATGGAAGGAGAATTTTGATCTAATACTTTTATACTATGAGCTTAATATGCATAAATTTGATTCTTCCCAATATAAAACAACATAGTTGCATTAAAGCAGTGATTTGAAAAAATTCAACTCCCATTTGAACATTTATGTTGGAAGACAAATTTCTTTGTATAGCAAATTAAAATGGTCAAATTCACCAAAACAAAATACCTACCAGCACAAAAAAAAATGGTCTTTTGAAGCATAGTAGTTGTTAAAGGTTGCTATGAAAAAATTATCTGGACACACAAAGTTCAGGTCTTGGACAAAAATTTTTCCTATCTTTTGATCACTTTGAATATTTTTTATTTATCCCATCTCATTGGCATTTTTAGCAAAGAAAATAGCATTAACTTCATCAAATGCAGGATATAAAAAGAATTTAATATTGTATTAATTTGGTACTGGCCTTTTAATAATTGAATTACATCTTAAATTTTGTTTACTTTTATTTTGATACAATATTAATATCTTGGTTTATTTAAGGTGGAACTCTATTTATCGACAAAGGAAAAACTTTTAAAAAATAACCTCTAGTAAACCCCAAGCATACAGGAAAATCTACTGTTGTGCCTCTTCTAAAACAGAACTGATAAATCTCAGGATTGCTTTCCATACATTTTTTATCTCTTTACTTTGTTCGCTTTGACTACTGGGAAGAAGACACAAAAACTAGAGAAAAATAATTATTTTATATAAATAAATAGATAAATATAAAAACTAAAGTTAAACCACATCACATAAACGTACTTCCTAAGTCATCAAGTAAGGATATTTACATCTATAGGCAGCTACTTTTTAAAATCCTCATTTGAAATTTATCATGCTCCAACACAGAAGTGTTAAGGCTGTTAACACCCACACTTGTTCTAGAGAAGCAGTTTTCAATGGTTAGAAGAGTTATATTTTGAATCCTAAACTGATCTTTGGACAGTTTGTACCCATTTGGTTTTATGTCAACATAGTTCTTTAGCTCTTCTCATGCTCTAATATTTATCGTATCTGCAACATTTGTAGGCAGGAATTATATTCCCTCTTAGATCTTCATTTTCCTAAATTAAAGAAAGCAAATTCTTTTGGCCTCACTCCCACTCTCCTTTCAACCCCACAATATGTTGGTTACATCAGATTTTCTGAGCCAGCAACCAGAACATGTGGTATGATGTGAGAACCTGCACAGACTATCATGAAATAAAAGTTCGCCCATGAATTTGCACAACTTCTTACATTAATTTTTAATTGCTTTAGCATTTGACACTGTAATTGTCTATTACTGTACAAGGCTTCAAATATATCACAAAGTTAGTACATGTAGGTGTGGTATCATTAGCTGGTACTCAGCTGATCAGTGAGAGCAGTGCTGTGATAACTGGTGGCCCATCCAACACGCGCAAAATGGTGCTGCACACCTCGAAAAGGTTAAGCAAAATGTCATTGCTCTGGGCTAATAGCACACCCAGAGCACTGATCATAGCTGAGGCGATGCACTGCAATTCACAGAACAAAAAGTAAACATGAAATTCTTCAAATTTTGCCATGTTTTATCCCTTACTGCTAACTTCCACTGAATTATTAAACCAGACAGTAAAAAAGTCTGACGGAATGGCCAGCCACCAGCAGCAGCTTTATTGCCAACTGCTCAGAGGCACTAAGAGTTCAGTAAATGAGCAGAGTCATCAGGCACATAGTGGTGATTGGTTTTGAATAGTTTGCTGCTGTTACAATTTCTTGTGAATAACAGCACACTGGGACAAAGCCAGCACCTCTAGTCCTGTTCTAAAGTGGGACATGAGAGTAAGCATTCCCTTAGGAGTTAATGAAATTGTTTTTTCTGCAGTTTGGAACACAGGTATACCCTTCCCTAAATTTGTAATTTCACTCAGGCACAGTAACATACAGGTAGCTAACCAGTGCTCTACAGAAGAATCTTGATTTTCACATACTGTTTGTGACAAATACATTAAAATTATGTTTCTGAATGCCATTACTTGACCAATAATAATTTCCCTGACATAACAAATTCACTGTTCAAAATAATGTTCCTGAAACCTTAGTAGTAAAGGCAAGAAAGACCTCTGACATGCCTTGGATACTCCTTTCTGAGGAGTTTTTTTATCCTCTTATCTTGAAAGTATCCTTTGAATTTCATATATGCAAACCCATGGCTTCTCTCTTGACCACTCTTAGCTATGGCATTAATTTCCTATTCTGAAATTTTTATATTTGTACTGTAGAGTCATGAATTCACTCTCTTTTTATTCTTTCCATGCTCTATATTGTGCTGATGTGCAAGACCTCTTTATGTGGAACACAGAGGTTCTTTACATCACACACCCGCACATAAATAATTATCCATGTAGCAGTTTCTCACTTGTACTTGCTTTAGGAGACTGAGAAACAGAGAACAATGAAGGTGGTGTTACACATATTAAATAATTTTGCTAAAATCCTAATAATCCTAAAATCAAATCTAATGAACTGTAAATTAGAAAATGAAGCATAATTAATTGTATAATTTAACCTGAACTTTTACTTGTATAAGGAAAAAACTCAGCAGGTAAAAAACACTTGAACATGTATATTTTCACACTCTTTGTTACTTGACATATCAGAGAAATATTTACTAGTAACTTGTGGAGTAAAATTGTTTACTCAATACAACAACATTCTATCTATTGCTACCAACACATAGCAACAATTTTCAACTTTAATGTCCGAGATGAAGAAGTAATTTCCCTTGGAAAATCACTTGGTAGGGCTGCTGCTGTTGAAATATTGTAATTTCCCAGCCAAGATATCTTTTAATAAGTTTGGTTATGCTTTATCTTGCTTTGATGTGATATATGCATTCATTATTTCTTTTTTGTGTATGTATGTACTTCATATGCAATACATGGAAAAAACAAAGGACAATCCATAATATATACATAAATGTAACACATGAAATAGGCTTTAAAGAAAGTCTTACACAAGTCTAATAGAAACCAAACTATGACATGCTTGTGTTCTACCTGGTAGCAGCCTTGGAAATGCATAAGTTCTCTGTGGGAATTATTTCCAATGGGAAATGAATAATTCAGAGGCCATAAAATGGTGATTCCAGATTTGGGAATTACAAAAGTACTCCTCAGGGGATCTGCTCAGCTGTTAGCTTCCTATGCAACTTTGGGCTAGACCAAGACTTGATGCTTCAATTTCCCATCAGTAAAGTAAGAATATTGATATTGCCCTTTTTTTACAAGTGCAATTTAAGAGCAGTAATGGAAGCTGTACAAGAACACAAAATAGTAAATACATCTGGAAAAAGATACTATTCTTATTATCAATTAATAGGTAGAAGCAACCCTAAACCTGTGGCTTACTTATCTCTCTCTGTTGGGTCATGTCTACTAAGTAAGGTTTTAGAGCTTCCTTGTACTTGCTATTCAAATATTTGGCTAAGATAAAGAAACACAGATTTCTCTCTTACTGTGAAGTTTGATGCAGAAAAGCAGGTATTCCTCCTACTGCAACTTCAAATATATGAAATATGGATGAAAGAAAGCAGGAATTTGTGATCAGCCACAATGCAGGTATGAAATGCACCAAACCAACATTTTTGGAAGAATTCTTTCTAATGGTTATAAGGAGAGACAGAATTAGGAAAAATATTTTAAAATTACATGCTGTAAAATCATTACAGCAATGTAATTGCAGTCTAATTTTTTACTTAGCTTAGCTGAACAACTGAGCTTATGTATCATATTAAAATAATAACTACACAACATGTGAAGTGTCCTAGATATTGACAGACTCATGAGCATATAAATGAAGGTAAGAAGCTCATTGTGCTTCCAACTGCTTTTTCAACATGTTCTTGTTTATTAACAGAGTGATACAACAAGGATCAAACAAATAAAAAAGATAGAATTGCTGTACTGATCTATCTAACCCTTCCATTTTTAAATGACAGATATTTCTATCCTAAACTTATTCTTCTTCAGCAAGCATAATGGTATCCACTGACTGATTTCAGATAAAGCTATATCAACATGTAGTATATTTGTACTTATGTCATATTCTATAGATGAGACTGCTTTCATAAAAAGTAATGAGTGCAGAATGAATCACTTGAATTTTTCTCCACATAAAAGAATCATTCTTCACAGGCAAACATTTTCATTTTATAATTTTTTTCCTCTTTTTGCCCTTCTCCAACAAATGGAATCACAGGAAACATATTCAAAAATGCAATTTTGCACACATTATGGTAGAGAGATAACATAATATGTTAAGAATCTCTGGAGGAAAATTACAAGGATCCAAACTTTATGGGACAAAAAAGAAACCTGATATCCTTACGGTAGGCATGGATCTACCTCAGGTTTGAATGTCTGCAGATGACTGTGAAGTACATGGAAGTGCTCACATTCCTTGTCCTACTCACCCTGTCCCAAGAATAATGAATTGTCCGAGATTGAGAATCAAGATGTTTTCTATTGCCATCTGTGTAGCAGTTGTCTTATGAGCATTTTCCTTATCTCCTGTTAATGGGCCCATCAATGTCTTGCCACATGACTCAGAGATAACTCCCCCTCAGGAGCTGTTTCTGTTTAACAGGTGATCAAGGACTCTGCAGGACTTACAATAACATCAGCCCATTGTGAGATGCTCCGCCCAGGGGGGAGGAGCTAAGCATTCCCACCTAGATATAGTCTGAGATTTTTGGACAGGCAGGCAGCCTTCCCACAAGTTTCCAAGAGGACACAGCTGGGATTTCCACTGGACCACTACACCTTTTCTACCACTGATCCAACAGAAACCACATCTGCCACTCCAAGAAGACAGCAGCCACTCCAATTTCGACTGCTACCAACACACTGGCCAAAGGGGTGTCAGGTTGTATTCTGACTTTGTCAGTGGTCTTCCTTTTGTATTATTGCATGTATTTTGTTTTTTTTTTCCCTTTTCCCAATAAATTGTATTTCTGACTTGGAGTCTCTCACTGGTTTTGCTTTCAAACCAGAACATGAATATAAGCCAAAATGTGTAAGGACTGATAGCAGCATATTATATTACAGCACAATAGAGTCAATAGTGCTGCTGAGGAATACAAATACAGAAGTACATAAAATACACACACACAACATATATACAACCTAACTAATACCTCATAAAGTGAAGCAGAACAACTATGAGCATGAAAGAATAGTGAAGAGAACCAAAAAAACCTCTTCTACATAGAATCAATAGCTGACAGAAACAATACTGTAGCCAAGTGAGCAATAAGGGACAACTACGGAGGATCTCAATTTGTAAATCTCAATTTGTAATTTCAAGAACAGGGCAATTTTCACTTTTATATAAAAATAATAAGTTTAATAATCATCATTCAGTAAGCATTTCTTACTGAAACTAGATGGCTCCACAGGACCCCCCCCTCCTCAAAACACACAACAGCACAAATTTGTCAATTAACATTTTTATACTATTTATTCCAGAATACCTTGAACAGAACAGTAATAGATACAAAACCAGAATGACAGCTGTGTAGTGTTGGTTGAGAATTTCAGCAAGAATGTAAGCATTGTTTTATGTGCTGGTTATGGCTGGGGTAGAGCTAATGTTCTTCACAGTAGCTGGTAAGAGTCAGTGATTTGAATTTTTTTGGAATCAGTGCTGATAACACAAGGATGTTTTTGTTATTGTTGAGCACCACTTACTGCACCAAGGGCCTTTTCTGTTTGTCACCCCACCAGTGAGTGGACTGGGGCTGCACAAGTAGGTGCGAGGGGACATGGCTAGGACAGCTGGTGCCTCCTGATCAAAGGGATATGCCAGACCATGGGGGGTCATGTTCAGCATATGCAGCTGGGAGAATCTTGGTGGAGGGAGCTGCTTCTTGGGGATTGCCTGAGCATTGGCCATTTTGTGGTGAACAATAATTTTCATTTGCATCGCTTGTTGTTCTTGGGTTTTATTTCTCTCTCTTTGTTATCTGGTTTTCATTAGAATTTATTATTATCATTACTATTATTGTATTTTATTTAAATTATTAAACTGTTCTTATCTGAACCCATGAGTTTACTCACTTTTATCCTGCTAATTCTCTCCCCAGCCCCACTGCTGGGAGACAGTGAACGAGCAGCTGTGTGGCACTTATTTCCCGTCTGGGGTTAAACCACAACAAATAGCTTTTAATTTCTGGATACAATAGAACGTGTGCTCATATGATATCAATCTCACCCGAGGACCTCTGAGACATGCCAGCTGAATGCACCTGGCAACACTCCTTGAGCTTTTCTGTTATTCCAGATATTAAATTTACAGGATTTGGCTTCCCACAGAGCTGAGTCTCTGAATGCCAAGACTGAAGCATTTACTTCTTAAAAATAGCAACCTCTGTCTCCCAGAGCATTTTCTACTTTTTCATGAAGCCACCTAATAACTGAGTCTAGGCAGAAACTAGTATTGCTCCCATAAACAGTTCTACATCTGCTCACTTTAATGTCAAAGTCTATCAATCACAAACATAAATAAAATTTAGACACTTTATGGGCTTTAATTTAAGCTTACATGATTTCTCATGAATGATGTCAGGCTTTGTGCTATACCTAGATTCTATACCTGATCTCAGCAGCAAGAACCACAACTGTTTTAACAATATTTGTAATTAGATGATTTCATGAAATGCTACGCTTCCTTTTCTCAAAATAACCACCGCAAAGCATTACTTTGTTGTTTTGATACTACTGGTCCAGATATTTCATAGCAGAAGAGCAGCCAAGGTATCAGTACTTAGCAGTACAGACATCAGGTGCCAGGACAACAGAGTGCCAAGGATACTGGCAAGTTCAGTTTTGAAATATTGGCCTGATTTGGGGAAAGTGATAGCAGCAAGCCAAAATGCATTGGTAATACATTCTTTCAAACAAATATTTAATCCAATACTGAAATTGCAAGCATAAAGCATCAGGAATTAGTCTGTTCTGAAAATGAGGGAATGCTGTTAATTTTGTGAACGTTCTGAAAAATAACTTAAAGGTCCTGGACACAGTAAGCAAACCACTGAGAAAGAAATTGCTCAACAGCAGGTTCAACTAAACTCAGAGCCACATATGATGGTATCTTGGTATGCTTGGCAACAAGTAGAACCTTTGTTCCATCAAACAAACAAATATAAAAATTACTGAAAGGCATTTGAAGATATGCTACAATGAAACTAAATTAAACCCCAAATCAATGACTGAAATGACAGATACACCCAAAGACAGAATGCTGGCCTTAAAAATGATGTCCTTAAAAAAATTTAGAAGTAAATGGTGATTAAGTCTCAAGGTAAGTTGGCTTCTTTTATCCTGAATTTAAAGCTTTGAGATCCACTCTTGAAAGTGAATATATGGTGTATGCTCCCTGAGCATACACCTTCTTGGTGTCCCTGATGAAGGTGACAACATGCATGCCAAATAAGATGGTCAATTAACAATCAGCAGCATTTTTCAGAATATTTATATCAGAGATTATAGGAAAAAAAGAGTACCAAGTACAAATTGCTGACATTCATGCTAGCATGCAATTTCATGCTACTAACGTGGTAATTATTAACTGTGGAGAACTTCTGCAACAAATGTGGTGTGTAAAACCCACCACAGCCAAGAGGACAGTAAGTATACTATGTTCCCTGACAGACTCTAGTGTACCAGACTACTAAAAACTATTTCTGAAGTAGTATATTTTTCACAACACTTTCATGGCTTTTGAAAAGGCTTCATTTCCCAAAGGGCTTACATTCTTGCCCTGGTTTTGGAATGTATTCCCCAATTTAATACTCCCACTAAAAAGTCCATAAGCAACAATATTAACAACAAAAGTATACAAAAAAGACAGTGATACACATACAAAAATGCTTAACATGG
Source organism: Anomalospiza imberbis (assembly GCF_031753505.1). Lineage (NCBI taxonomy): Eukaryota > Metazoa > Chordata > Aves > Passeriformes > Viduidae > Anomalospiza > Anomalospiza imberbis. Next base: position 77,364,345 of record NC_089683.1, on the reverse strand, counting down.
ACCTTGAGCCAGTGAACAATATCTGAAAATGCCCCACATTTTTAGGACCAGAAGCCATGTCCTTCTTCTTGGAAGCCAGAGAGTCCCTTTCTCCTCACCCCTGGCAATGATGTGAGGTGGTACAGAGTAACCTCAAGGCCCTGGCCAAATCTAGGAAACATGCTCATTGTAATGTGTCAACATGGAAACAAAGAAAGGAAATGTGAAGATAAAGCAAGGATCATGCTAAAATGAAGGAAATAAGTGGCTTATATCACAAACAAACAGTAAAGATGTACACATTAATAAGGCATCAGATTTAGTGTGGAAACATAAAAAGGCAGTGGATATACAGGGACAAGAGAGGAGGTAAGAATAAACAGGAAGATCTGTTTGGGAGGATGTAGAAGTTCACATGCAATAGAGTTCAGCAGTGCAGATGTAGGAGGCTGGGACCCGCGAAGTCTGACAGCAAGTTCTGATGTCTCAGAACAGCAGTATGCTGACACCAGAATGATACTGTTTGACTGCACCTGCACACATGTGGTAAAGTCTAAATGGCACTACCTTGTGCTACATGGTCTTAAAAAATATCTAGGACACTGTCTGGAAGCACATCTCAGTTGCATTCTAATGTATTGGGTGACTCAAATATCCTGCCCTGCGGCCTCAGAAGCATTGTATGCTGTAAGAGTTGTCAAAAGGTTTGGTTTTATGTAAGAAAAGAAAATATCTTGACTTTGTTTATAGAAAGGTTTGCTTCTTTTAGTGCTGCATTTTTCATTTATTACATGGCATCTAGGACAGGCATGCTCCTGAGGATGGATAAATCAGTGAGTAAATACACTGCCACAGCTGCAAGTTTTGTCACTAAACCTCAGGCCAGTGAAATCACAGAATAGGGCCTGCTTGTGACAGTCAGTTCAGACCCCTTGGTTGCAAATGCAGGGTACTGTGGTCAGGATTCTTCCATGACCCAGTTTCTTTCAGAAAAAACGGACAATTTCCACCTGGGTGCACAGAAGGTAGGATTCACAGAAATGCCAGTAGCCTTTCAGAAGAGAAGGCAGATGTTCAGATTGAAAGGCTGATACAGAAAAATCTGACGATATAAAGATGGTCTTCATGAGGAGATAAATTTCAGAACTCTGAGTACATGCTAAAAGATGAGAGGTGCTCTTTCACTCACTCTTTGAGAGGACTGGTTTTTATTACAGCTTCTCTGATAAGGTGAACTCCCTACTTTTAAGAAAATTGGGATCTGGAAAGACTGTATTCAGGTCAAGATGCACCATGTTCACTTTGGTGTACTTTGCTTAGTACTTTTAAAATTATGTCTTTATTTTCAGAAGAACATAAATTTTCTCTAAATCAAATTAGATGTTTGTGCAATGGACTGCTCCTTTCTGTAATTTTAGAAATAGTTATTCCCTTCCTGTAAAGAGTAAATAATACATATTTCTTTTCAGCCTTCTAATTCAAACTAGAAAATCAAAATTTTTGCAATAACTCCCACATAATGTTTATGGGCCCCAAACTCCTCCACAGGTGTTGAAAAGGCACAGGAAAAAGCTTGTGTTCCTTCCTTAGATAAGCATGTGCTATCTGGCAGTTGAGAAAAATTACCTAATCTTTTGTCATCAGAGAATCCTTCAGAAAAGATTAATGTCGCAATAGAAGGGCATTTTCTCTTCTGTTGTTTTGGCCGATACTAAATTTGCAGCAAGAGGAAGGAGCTGTAAGCACATAAGGACATGTGGACAGGGAGAAATGTCCATCTGCTATTGACATAGCCAATTAACAAGCTGAACACACTTTGAGAACCTTTGTTTATTTATCATTGATGTACTTGTGCTCCTACCATAAATTCATCAGAACATTCACAAAATAATTTTAATGGAGACTGTAACAATTTAATCCAAAATAGAAAAATATCAAAAACTCAGAAAGCATTTCCCTTAAGGAAAGCAAAAAATTCTTAACATGGCTACAAGAAATGATCATATTCAGCTCTCTACAAAGTTCAAATGCTAATTTTTGATCCATATGCCACCTGTTCAATTTCTGATATCTCAGAAACAATCCTACTACTAAAAATTGCTGTTGTGGCTACAGTTAAAATCCATTCCAACCCCAAGGGGTTAGAATGGATACCAAGTTTAGTAGACCACATTTTAAGCACAGCAAGCACAAAAATAGTGTTACTTAATCTGTAGCTGATGCTTGAGGGTCTCCGGAGCCTGTTCCTAGTGCCTTGTGTACCTGGGAGATTGCCTCCTTACACATGCCAAAGCTCAAGTTTATGACAGTGCTTCAAGTCAGTAGAGATTAATGGCATCAAAATTTTGGCAGAAAACAGAAATGAAATTCTGTTCCAAATCAATTTAGAGCAGCACTAAAAGTCATTTCAAACCTGATTCAAGAAGGGCTGGCAATGTCTATTCCAAAGAGGTTCATTCTGTTCTGCAGCAAAAATAAACAAAATGCTATAGGAGCTTGTGGAGACTTAATACCAAACTGGCTGGCAACAACTATTTCAGGATCCAACAGAATTTTTCTATCTCAAGGTAAGATGCTTATAGAAATATTTGAATCACCTGCAAAACAAAGCCATGCCCTACTGTACAAGGGAAAATCAGACTGGACAAGCAGCTAAACCAGAATAATACTATACTGTTCAGAGAAGACCACTTTAAGCTTTCATTTCATTTTAAAGCTATATTCATTTGATTCCCAAAGGCAGACATTTGGAAGAAAACTAAAATCTCTTGTGATATGTCTCATTCTTAGAGAAATTTAGGAACTACTTGAGAAAACAGTGACCATGACAGTAACAATCACAGTCTGTGACACCTTTCCATAAGCTGGTTATCTCACATCTGGGGATGTGGTTTAGGTATCCCCAGAGGCAGCAGTGTGCATCATCTATAAGCAAAAAAAAAAAAAAAAAAAGTGAGAACACACACAACAAAAAGCATGAAAAGCAGGAAAACCTGGCACATATATTTTTAAAAAAATTATTTTCAGTTCAGGTTTGGGATTTATGCATGCAGAGCACTGGTTTGTACTCTGGATTCAATCCGTGCTGGACAGAACTTAGTGCTCCAAGTCAGTGAAGGATGCTCAGCATCAAAGAACCTCATGAAAGGCCAGGTCCCTATATATATGTTTCCAAATTTTGCTGTAAAACCAAGGGGGTTACCCCTTGCTCTCCAGGAAAGGCCTATTGAACAAAGATGGAGTGGGAGATTAAATGTGTTGGCTTTCATCATAAATCTTTCAGAGTTTTAATAACTGAAGATCAAATAGCGTCATCAACCACAAAGCTAGGGAGAGGCCTGAATTTGATCTTTAGAATTTGCTCAAATCTCAGTTGAAGGGTAGGATCATCAGCTTTATAATAAGACATCTGAAATTTCCAGGTTCCTCCTCTCTTTCCTCTTTAGCCTTGAACAGACACATAGATGCACATACACTTCCTGAAAAAGTTTATTCCAAAAACTATTAATTATACAGAAGCACTGATATTGTGTAGCATATCTGAACAAAGATAAAAAGCACTACAAACCTAGAAAAGCCCATATTTTGATGCTCAGTTCACTGAGGTCTAGATCAATGTGTTAGTAACATCATATTATAAAAATATAGAGTGAGGGACCACAAAAGCAGAATACTATGGTTGTGTGATTGTCTGTAACATTTAATGCACAATTTTCAATATTCTTTTACTTAATATGAACCCATACTTAGTAGCAATAAAGAAAGAGAATAAGGGAGAGCACATCTTGTATTTCTAATAGAGGAGTTGAAGCAAACAGTGAAGTGACCAAACCTAGAGAGAAATAATCCTATACAGACCATACTATATTGTTACTAAATGGGACTCTCAAACAGAGTCATAAACCACATTTCTTTCCAGTTTGAAAAAAATAGACTGGTATTCTTTCCTAAATGGAGCATTTCAATGCCTGTCCTTTGTTCAGCCCTTCATGGAACAGTGTGGTGTGTAAAATCTGTCTAAAAAAGCAGTCCTCTCTCTCCTTTTGTCTTTCTGCTACCATGGATATGACATCATTTTTGCCAACCGTTGCTAAGTCATGAACAGAAGGAGCATTTCCTTTTCTCACATAGAGGGTAGGGTATGAGCCAGAGCTTCCAAGAGACACAATGTTCTCTTTATGCAGCCAGGGAAAACAGTAAGAGAGGGTTGCCGATGGTCTGGGAAATGGCGGGCAGCCATCGAGCACACAAAGCTCACAGCACTGCCTGGCCAGACTCAGTGCCCACTAAATTGGTGGCCTATTTTCTCATTTCAAAGAAGGGAAAGGGAGGGAGAGAGGGGACCAAAGAAAAAAGCCCTATATCTTTGCCACTCAAGCCTTGCTGAGGCAACCACTGGTCCATTGCCCTTCCCAATGAGAGCTGCATCCACTGCTGGAGAACAGGAGGGGGAGCGCTCATGGTGGAATCAGGAGCTGCTTCTCCTAACCCCACTCCTAACCTGCTGTACCTGTGAAGTGTTTGTGTTATGGCTAGGGAAAACAGAAGTTTCCAAAATGAAAATATTTTTTATCCAAAAATGATTCAGAACTCAATTATGGTCAAATAAGGAACCACTATAAGAAATATATTTTCTGGATACTTGCATACTTAGAAGCAGGTCCTGAATTCCTAAGATTTTTTTCCTAGCAGGTATAACTACTGTTATGATCCATGCAAATATCATACAAGAAAGGACTTTCAGTATACAAGCTCTGGTCATTTCATACACTTGCATAGTGACAGCAATGTAGATTATAGTGCTACAGCTTACAAAGTTCAACACACTAAGTATTTTGGTAATTGAAAAAAGTTCTACATATTTATTTTTCAGAAAATCAATGAAGCCTATTTTCTGCAACACTTAGGAAAATCTTAAAATGGAAAGCATAGCTAACTTTCTTCCAGGTTTGAAAATTTTAATAGGTCACATTGTGTGACTTAGAGTGAGGAAAGTCAAATCTTCACATTTTCTTTAACAGAAGAGATTTTTTTCCTTATTGAAGCTATTCATCACTTCCTAATTTAACTTACGAAAGACAGACTACAGTTACTTTTACTTAGCTCTGTCCTAGACAAAAAATAGAATTTCCTGCATCTCAGATAATGGCACCAACCAGGGAAATAAATTGTCTTTTGCTTTTTGAAGAATCTGAGCACAAAGGAAAAGGGATGACATTTCTAAAAGAAAGTGGGGAGGGTGGGGGAGAAGAAGAAAAAAGATGCTGCTTCCATAAGACAGAGGATGTATTTAGATTCAATCTAAAGTACTACTTTTCCAGTCCACTCTATCTAAGGTTTCCATAGGCTGCCATCTCCCCTTGAGGTAAAAAGTTACTGGAGCTAAGTTACCTTAGGAATAGGTAAAGATTTGTAATACATGTTCCCATTTTCTCATAATTCCTAAATTGTGCAAGAAAAGAAGAAAACACAAATACGCACTGATTCAAACCTTGCTTCCAACTAGCTGTTCCTGTAAAAAAACACCAGAAGGGGACACTAAATGAAAGATTTTTATACTCACTTACAGATATGTAAGGTTGTTCTTAACATGGCTAATGGTAGCAAGCTTATACATTAAGAAGCAAAACCTCTCCAAAGTGAAGCTCCCCTTCAATAATTCCAATATCTTTGGCCTTCCTATAGAAATAATTTTAAATAAATGGATTTCATCAACACTGGCAGCTATGTGACACAGGCATGTTTTGCTAACTTATGAAAGAGTTGCTATGTGGTGCCATATAAGTTGGCACTGTATAAGTGGTACTGTATAAGTTGGATGACACTCAGTGTGTGTTTGCATTTTTGAACAGAGATGCCTAAGTTCTGAGAAGAAGTTTCATGTGTGAACTTTTCCAAATAGCTGTCATCAATTCATTAAAAACTGAGTCAAGTAGTTTGGCAGGATGGGATTAGCATATAGGATTACCCTGTGGCATAAGAGACTAAAGTTGTAGCTCCTGTTCACACTTAGAGGACCATGAATAAGCAGTGAGCTTCTGTCCTCAGTCATCAAGACAGGGCTTGATCCTGCCCTCAAATATTACGGCAGGTGTCTTGTAAAATCAGCTACTCTACTAGGACTGCATCTGATATTACAAGATACCAAGTGATGTGTGCTGGCTTTCAGAGTGCATAAAATTACCCTTCCCCAATAAGCCTTTCTGCAAAAAACAACAAAAAAAACATGAGAGGTGAATATAGGCATACAGTGCCCCCATCCTCAGTGAAAGGAGGAAAAAAAAAATGGCAGCACAATACACATATAAATTCCCAGAGTTCAAGTGAATCACAGCATCAGAAGCAAGGAATTTATATTAAGCCTTTTAGAACACTTTGGAATCGACTGATGGCATTTGTTTTGAGTTCACTCGCGCCTGAATGCCCAGGAAGGAAATGAAGTGAATGTGCAATGTTGAGCTTGCAGGATATGTTGCTTGATAGGGTGCTGGCATCAGCAGGGTTCATTTTCTTCTCAGACCCCAGAGCTGCACAAGTGTATTATTGTGTGCTTTTGTGCAACACCAGGGAAGCTGGAACAATTCCACAAACTATATGGATGAAAAGATGGAATGCATCATCCCACAAAAATGCACTCTTTTTTCCTCTTCCCCTCCCAAGAGATTGCTTAAAAAGGGAAAACGTGATCTCCTTTGTAAATCTTTCTCAGTCCTTTATTTTGTATTTGCACTTAGTTTCCTTTAAGCAAACATAAAGTTGGAACTCAAATATTACAGTAATGTAAGGAAACTGTTCTTGCTGTGAGAATTCCCAGCACTGCAGATTTATGTTCTATTACACATGCAAACACAATGCCTTAGAATTTTGCAGAAGAGTTTTAACTCAGTCTAGATTTCTGTTGTATTTTGTAGGCATTAATTTGTTAAAAAACTTAAATTTTGTGATCCCCTCTTCCTCAACAGACTAAGGCAAAATCAGATTTACATGAATCAACACAAAAACGAGTGGATTAGCAGGGAAAATATCTAAATCAAATAATTCATCTTTGAGAGTAACTTCTCATCAAAATTCACAACCCTGGAAGTCTATTTGCATTAATTATTTAGGACAGTTTACTAAGGAGAATATTAATAACATGTCTGCTTCTTTTTTACCAGATGAACAACTTTTTTGTTAATTAGCTACAGAATAACTAGCATCATCAGGACAGAAACGTGACACCAGGGGAAATAATGCTACTACTGTAATGAAACATTAAAAGAGATAATGAACCTAGTCAATAAATAATCATGGGGGTTTTCATCAACAAAAAGTATGATTTTTCATATTTGATGAAGCTGAAGCTTATGGACTCTTTGAGAAATTGCCATAAACCATTAAACAAAAGTTCCATAATGGATATAGACCAAACTGGTTTATAAATGGATTTAAAAGAATGGAAACAGGAATTGGGCTGCTTCCTCTCTGTTTTAACTGACATATATGGTGGCAGTGTAAAAAATGAGCAGAAAGGGTTTGATGTATTTGCAGCATGATTATATCGTATTCATGGAATAGAAAAAGTTAAAGCTAATGAATCTTTTCAAGTGAATTAAATGGGCTCTATTACATACTCAATCATTTTCTAAAATGAGTACATTGCAATATCTGGAACACCTCAAAAGTGTTAGCAACTTTAAAAAGGAAAGGGGGAAAACTGACTATGTCTGTGCAGAAGTCTAAACTCACTGCGAGTACTAATAACTTCAGTAGTTCTATCAACAAGCAAAAAATATTAATAATTTTACAAGAAATATAGAAAAACTGATCTTTAGACTCTTTAGTGTGGCAAAAATGTACCTTTATATCCATGTTAGAAACTTCCAGTCTGCCATTTTAAAGAACCATTAACCCCTAGTGTTAGGTGCTGGATAATTCAAAGATGAAAAATCATAAAAAATAAGTGAATTATGAAGTATTACTTGAGGCTGTAATAAGTAATTTCAAGAAGCTTTGTATGTAGAAAGTGTTTCAGTATTCATCTAGACATTTAAAAAACAATTTGAATATAAAAGCAGTGAATTGTATCTCCCTTATCAGACCTTTCGGGGACAGTGACCAATCTCCCCAAATAAAACAAGATGCCACGAGATTTCCTATATATATGTCCTAGAAGATTTTTTTCTCACACAGATTTACTTCTCTTTTATTAAGCTATGTCGAAGTGACTCTGACTGGCTCCATTTCTTATGCCAAATAAACTAAGTTTCAGACATCCATTCATGTCCCTTCCAAACAGCAGGGGCTGCTGTGTAGTCAGCTACTTTGCCTAAAGGGTAAATAAAAGGAAATGGAAATCACCTAGACAATAAATAAATTAAATCTTGTAGCATGGCCCATGTATTAGAAAGGGCTGAGAATAATGAGACATCTCATCAGTGTAAGAGTAAAAGGAAAAGTCATATTAATATCAAATCCTCTTGGAAATGATCCATTATAGATAGCCTGCTACAGAATTTTGCGAAGAAGCTCCTCCACTATTACTTCTTGGACATTTTTCATTACTGCATACTGCAAGGAATACCTGAATGACAGAATTTATGAGTTATGATGGCACAGATTTAGAACTGTGGATGATACCACATATGTCCATCTCACCCCTAGTAAAGTCAGACATCACAAGATGACAAAACCCACACTGGTCTGTATTTTCTGAACCTAAAACTGCATTTCCACTCAAAAAGCAAAGTTTTGCTTTCAAAGAAATCCTCAAACATATATTAATAGGAAGGAATTTACCCCATAAAACAGCCAGAATTTTAGGTCTAGAGAATAAAGGGTGTTTTCCAGGAAAAAGAATTGTGCAGCAAATAAAAAATTACTTCTCAAATAAAAAATTAGCTTCTCATACAGGTCAAACAGAATGTGGACCCAAAAAATCTACATTACTTACTCACTTTTCCATTCAAACATCTTTCTGTTTCCTAGCCTTAGACAGAAGTGGAGAAGCAAGTGTTTATTAAGTAAACACGACCATACATCAACTGAGAGACAGAAGAGAGTTTTGAAATCCAATTTCCAAAACAATCCAGTTTAGTTATATATTTTTCCTGAACAGCTCTCCCAATTGAGTGTTCAATTTTCCAAATATTGCTGCTTGTGTTTCCAAAAAAATTTAATGATGATGAACTTTTACATTTTCTCTCCTCATTATTCACTGTTCTGGTGGACTGCTTATCCTTTCTTTCAACATTTACATCCATATAAAGCCCTACACTCATTCTGTTTTATTATGAGTACAAAAAGAGTAATCTTAAATGCAGTTAAGTAAGGAAATATATATACCTCAGATGTTGTATGGCTGCTGGTGGTGATGCTAAGAAGTTTTGTGGTACCTGGGTTATCTTGAATATACTTATAAGAAGGATTGGATTGGATCTAAAAAAATAGACATTCACAATACTTTTAAACCGTAACTTTAGATAGAACTATTTGGCATTAGTTTCCCTTTACAAAATCTTTGTTGACAAGTCTGTATAATGTGACATGTGGAAAATAAAACACAGCTCCAGGTTACAACCTGGAGGAAAAAAAAAATCTGAGGAGAAATATTATTTCTGGTGGAAAATTATTATTATTTGGTTTAACTTAAGGATCAATTCAATAGACTCTCTCTCTACTGTTAAAGAACATGTCACAAAAGTAATGCAAACTGGAACATGCAAACAAATCAGCCTTCTTTCTCTGGCTTATGCTAGCATGATACACCATTGCGATTAAATTATTATTGCCCCTTTAAAATGGAAGAAGATATATTAGCCAATTCATTGTTAAAAAAAAGAAATATCCCTGGAACTAATCTGGTCTACCTAGAGATAACCTGCACTTGTTTCCTTTAAGTTACAGTAGTAGTAACCTCACATAAACCTAATCACCATAAAACTAGATTAAGTACTTTCATCCCTGACCATGAGTTAAATTTCTGTAGAATTATTGATTGGATTACACTACTATTGTACAACCAGAGCAAGTTGCTGTTCGAAATCCGTGGATGGTGCAGATTCTTATTTTACACAGAAATGAAAGGAAAGCTTTTCTGTAACTAATGGACCCAAACATATAGGTGAGGGATGTAAGGTCAAAAGGGTGACCTCAATAGACTGCAACAGTATCAAGAGCTCATCTGGAGAACTCTACTTATCAGTGAACACATGCCCCATGTAGTGGTGTCCAAAATGGCAGAAAGTAGCCATTTTTGTAATTAATTCATATTAGCTAGATACAAATTCATATAGACACAACATACATGGTTGAAAAAAAGTGTGAAAATTTGTGTGCATATACATGAGTACAGATACCCCTATATGCAGTCCTAGAAAAGGAAAACATAAACTTTTTCTGGTGTGCTGATACTGGCCACCTCCTGATGGCCTCTGGTTTATTTAGGGGTTATGTTTCTACACAACTGGAAATTTCCATCCATTTTCTCTAAGTTAAATATCCACCACTAACGTTTAAGCTTACCCCTGGTCACAGCTGAGACCTCCAGGTTGTGAGGAGATATTTTATCTTCAAGGAGTGACCTTAGTCCTCTGACTCCAGTGAACCCAATGGGTGACCTAAATAGCTGCAACAGATTCTAGTTCTCAAGTGGAAAATTCTGCACATCAGTGAAAAAAAACCCTGAACCAAAACAAAACCAGAAACAATGAAACCCCACAATCCAACAAAACCCACTGTAATCCACAAGTAAAATGCTATTTGTAACTACATTAAAAAAACAGTTTATTCAATTGATCTCATTTTCCCTTGGGATCCCGTATGACTTTTATGTGCTAATTTCACTGAAAACATGGTCTGGCTTGTTTTCATAGACAAGAGACTGATTTGTAGCAAGTAAGTGGTGTTTTTACCTTACTGCAGTGCACACTCTTCAATATCTAAACATGACGCAGAGCTTAAAATGAAGCTCCATGCCTTGCTTCTCAAAGCTGCGCTCACACTTTACTGCAAAGTTGTGCTCACTCTTTACTGCAACCTGAATCCTCTTCATGATTTAGTATGTGATATAACATATGAACCCACAGGCACAATACTTCCCCCTTGAGCTCTGAGAATTGTGAGTCTCAGAAAGCAGAAGGACTCTTATCAGAAGACCTAATAGGGAGTCTAATTCTGCAGATAAGAATAATGTGGAGTGGGGATATGGAGAAGGGAGGAGTTGTGCTGAATCCTTTTAATCACTTGAATGATGCTGTAAGCTCTTCAATTTATTAAATATATCTACTTTTCACATCTGGTTTACATGACTAGATAAACATCTTGTTTTGGCATTTTGATAGAATCATATAAAGGGAGGAGCTTTAAAAAATAAAATCCTAAAGATCTCCATAGTGTTGCACTGAGATTTCCAATGTCTTTCCCCTTTTAATTAAAATCCATAAATAAGGAACCATAGTGTGGCTTGGATTTATATGCAACACTCTCAATTGATTTCAGTGGGGTTTGCTTTCCAAAATCAATGGTGTGACCCACCAAAAAGATAGAGATTAATTTTTGCCTACTTTAAAAAAACAAAATACATTAATTATGACAAATTGCAAATTGGTTTTTAACACTCATTTTCTTGGATTATGGCATGTACTACTTAGAAGTCAAATAAAAATACACCCAGAGAAAATGGATCCTATTTCTTACTTTGCAAAAGTAAAATGGTATGTAAAAGACAAACAGTAGAAGAACAAGATAAAGACAAAGGTAGTGAAGGCCTCAAAACATTAAGTAGATAAAAGCATGACTAATGCATTAAGCGAGTAAAATAGGAGTTCATCTAGAAAATTTTACATATCAAAGAAAAATATTAAAAAATATAAAACCAAAACCAGAGTGAACTTCACAAAGTCCATTTGTTTATGGGTAGCTACAAAAAAATCAAGTAATATATTCATGACAACATACTGCCAAACTTTTCACTTGGACACTTATCGAAGTTCAAAGATAAGCCTCTGGTGTATTTTCTGCTATAGCACAGGGGCACAATCATTATGAACTTGGAAACAAATCCTGTACCACAAATATTGAAAGCTATGACAATTGAATTAATCTGATGGAGACCAATATAGTAAACCAGAATGTTTAGCCGCAAAAAACAAGAGCAACAACAACAACAACAAATATTAAAAAAAAAATGCAAAACTACAACAGCTACTTAACCCTTTCCTTTTTTTTGTCTTTTTTAAGCACATTAGGAAATGCTAAATTATTCTAGGATGTACAAAAATAAGACATGCAGTAGATAGTCTTCCAAAAAAGCACTTCATTTTTTTTTTTTTTCAAATCTAAATGAAAAACATTGCACCAAATTCAGCTACAACCCATATTTCAATGTTTTAATGTCTGAATTCCTTGAATACTTTAAGGGATTCTTAATACCTGTGTCACTTAGAGACTGCTGAGCCACACAAAAAGGTGGCTCGTTAGTGCTAGGTGGGTATGTTTGGTGATAATCTAACCTAATCATTCAGCAGTAATAGAGAGGAACAACCTAACTTCTTTATTCACTATTTTTGATCCAACAAATCAATGTTCAGACCTTTCAAAGGCTATGAAGATTTTTAAACTGGATAATATGATTTCTTCAACTGTGATTTGGGGAATAATTCTTTGATTTTTTTTTTAAACATTTCTTCAGCTTATTGAATGAAACAAAATGCATATCAAGAAAAGCAAAAGACCTTAAGACAAAAGTGCTATCTATATAAAAATATTTTTTTGGTTTAGAGAAACCAATATTCTAAATACTTATAAAAATAGCATTCTATATAAGTTACATGAAATTTGCATGCAGTTGTTATGGAAACTCTATTTTTTAACAAAAGGAAATAACAGAAGAATCTACCTAGGCAGAACTGATGGAACACTATCCAATTGAGGATCTTAATAAAATATAAAACCATTTATGCAAAGTTTTCTTGTAATTATTTTATATTAGTGTTATCAGCATATTCTTTTGTGGAAAGATACAATGTCCCCAGAAAGTACATCTTTATGAACAGCTGTTAATGTGTTCTCTCTCCTTTTCCTAGTTTTTATAAGCCATAAATTAAACTTGCTAAAATTATTGCGTATGGTTGGTTGCTACATTTTAATTGCACAATATCAGGAGCAAAAATGAATCAACTCAACTTGTCTCTAATGGTCAATGCTTTGCTGAGGTAAGGATCATGGGTGTAGATTATAATGGTGCCTTTGAAATACCTCCTTAATAGCATTAAATTGGTTTTAAAATTACAGATTTCATTCCAGTATCAATGGTACAATGCAAATGATAGCATAATAAACTTGGTATTTCTATACAAAAAGGTTTCCAGAACTTTAACGAAGATCACAGTCACTGGATACCCATGTTCCTTATTCATTCTAGCGAAGAAAACACATACATTCATATTTCAGAGACTGGGCTGGGGGAATGGTAAATAGAAAGGGAAGGGTTGCATATTGCTGAAGATCTCCATTTTAGCACACATACAAAACCAGCAAAATCCTACCTACATTTTTTTCCCTTTCCTTTGTTCTCTTACATCCTCATAGTTTTCACAAAGTCCACTTAATCTTCAGGAGAACAAATGTCACCTGTGAGTCCCTTTGCTTTGCTTCATTAATTATGCTTTGTTTAGCTTTTTGCATAATACAGCCAAGAAGCAGATTTGCTCTGGTAGCCACATACAATTGTGATATAAATGGTATGTTACAAGCAGCACTAATGTATAGCAATAACAGAATTAAAAAAAAGAAATAGCAGAGAAAATAAAAAAAAGCAAATGTGGCATTTTTCTCCTGAAGTTTAAATGAATAAGCTCTGAAAAAAAGTAATGATGGAGCAAAGAAATACTGTGAGCCAACTCTGTTTTAATGCACAAAAAAAAAAAAAAAAAAAAAAAAGAAGGAAGAATAAATCAGTCAGAGCCTGCATTCCATTGATATTTCTAAGCTGTACTGAGGACTACTTTGCTCAAGATTGGGCCCAGCAGACCCAAGTTAAGGGCAGAGCAAAGACAAACTGGCCAAAGGGAACTCCAGGAGGTACTGTGCCTCACTGCTTCTGTTTTACAGACTCAGGGGCAACCCTTTATTCAAGCTATTCAAAAAGCATTAACTCAGAGTCTCACCACTTCTTTTGAAAACTGTGACATCTTCTTAGAAGTGCAAATTCACAAAAAAAAAAAAAAAAAATCTTCCTTTTGGTGTAAGCTGAACAGTGATTTCATTGAGTAACTGCCAATTTTTCTACTACACATTGTTAAAAGTAACAAAGAAGTATGAGGAGGAAAGGAGAAAAGAAAAGAGTTCATTGAGCTCAGCAAATTGTACAAAGCTGGGTCTAGAGAGTAGTTCATTTAGCCCTTGGAAAAACATTGGATTGCCTCCAAAGCGGAGACTCTACAGACTTTCTTCATAGCAGAGTGTCAATACATCCAGGGAGGTTTGCCTTCCCTGGGAAGAATTGGGCATTTGTCTACCCATTTTGCAGCCTATGAAGAACTACTGTTGAGGCTTGTGACTGAGCTGGCACGGGTTATATGCATGGGCTGCCAAGGACCACCGTAACTAGAATGGATCCATGAAAGGGATCAACAGTGTGTGTCTATTCACCAGCACCCTCCCACCTCACCCCCAGCTTTAAGAAATGGCAGGTACGTAATCTCTGTTTGCTGTTAAACAGAACTATGAGAAAATCAGGAAATTTCAAAGTTTGGTCCCAGAGAAATAAGAATTCACATGGAAGGCAAATCCCATCTGTGTGCACAGTGCATACACTCACTTTTGCTATGCCAAGAAGCACTGCTTTGTTATTAGTTGTGGAAATTTTAATTCTATGTCATAGGAGAATAAGCTGTACACATAAAAAAAAAGCACATATCTTCAGCTAAGATTTTTTTGGAGGTTCAGAGAATATCTATGAACTTTGCACACCTAGAATGGGATTCATCTTCCAGATTTGTTTGGAGAAAAAAAAGTAGTTAGCATTTAATGGGAATGGTTTATCTCCAAAGATTACAAATTAAAAAATTAAAAATTAACAAAGAAGTAAAGGGAAAAAAAAATCTGATCCAGAAGAACTTATTCAGCAATACAGCAACAGTGACTGTGTCCTTGCTTTGGGCTGTACAACTATACAAAAGTTTGTCAAAATCCTATCCTGTGGAAACATGTAAATTCTGCTTCTTTTGCTGCTGGCATAACTAAATCTGAGTTTTACCCACACTGTGTGGTGGACAGTAATTTTGTTTTGTTCAGGAAGAAAGAGAAACCACAGTCCATTCACTAAGAATAGCAATTTTATGGACATTATTCAAACATTCGGCAACACAGAGCAATTCTTTTGGTGATGTATTTTCTCTCTGTGAGAGCATTTTGTACTACCTCTCTGAGAATGTACTGAGAATTTTTCCATGGTGATTGTCTACTTCCATGGCAAAACTACGTGTGGTTCTCCATGTGCACACACCTACTCACTTATGTACTTGCTTTTCTCTTAGACATTCCAACGGGAAAATATAGTCCCTTCTCAAAGCTGTACAAACAATGAGAAATCACATAAATATAGATCTATTATTCTTACAGTTTTATGATTGTTATAATGCATTTTATTTGGAAGCTTTGCCACATAAATTAAACTAAATTCATAACTTGGTAATAGATAGAAGGCTGTTAAGGAAAGACTGTATTTACTAGGGTTCATGGATCACATTCAAAGAAACAGCTAGTTTTATTGTAATCGAGTCTAACCTATAATCTTGGCTGCAAAACAACGGAATTAACTGGCAGAATAGATGCAATTTATGATATTTTAGGGAAGCATCATGCTCTGATTGGAAAATGCACAGAGGTTCAGTGGACTCAATTTTACATTTAATTAAGGTGACTTCCAGATTGCACTTTTAAATTTAATAGTCATCTAAAAAAATGACTTTTTATTTTGTGCTAAAGTTCTTAATTTCAGTAATCTACTCTGAAGCCTAAAGCCACTCACACTGATATAGCAAAAAATTGTTTAATCAAAGGTTATATATGATGATAAATTGGAATGGCATTTGTTCATCTGCCCTTTTAATGCAAGAAAAAAGTGACCTTCTAATCAACCCGTCCAATGACTTCTTCCAGACTTCTTCTTACTTTACAGGATATTATAGTTAAACAAAAAATTGCAATTACACAGAAAGCAGAAAACAGCCATGAACAAAACTCTGAGATTTTTAGACTAAAAGGGTATGGCAAACAACCATAAAGTGTAGTCATGATCTTACTGACAGTAAAGTAATAAATTGTAGTCATTACCCTACTGGGAGCTAACTAATGAAACAGGTTGGTACCTATGATAAGACACACAGATTTGGAGAGCACTAGGTCTTTCTGTCCAACATAGAGATACACTAGACAATGTGGAAAGAGCAGCATGGAAAGGAAACCAATTCTGGGCACAATGTGAAGAAATGCACCTACCCTCATCATGCCCCTCACATGCCCCCTATCTCTTGTTGGTCTTTCTTGGTCTGCTGCTTCTATCCTGGTGTCAGAATAACTGACATCAAAGTCAGGGTGCAGAAGGATTGCCCAAAGGCTGGGGAGAGCAGGAAGCAGGGAGAAATGACATGTGTCTTCGAGATCAAAGCCACTTTCTACACCCATGAAGTACTTTGTACTTCATGAATGACGAAGTAATTTTCTTGCACAGATGACACTGTCATAGATCTATAGAAATACCATTGACCTGACACTGACTGAAAAGGGTGAAGAATCAGAATAATTTGTAAGGATAGTAAATAGTATTTAGAGCCTACAGTGCCAGTGTGATCAGTGTGTGCAGTGTACATGGGGCCTTCATAGCTGTATAAGATGTGGTATCTTTAACTGAAAGGAAAAACAAAGGGAAGGTGAGACTGAAGTGAAATAAAGGCATCCAGAATCTCTCTCTCTACTACTCTCTGTCATCAAAGATATGTCTGTAGAACAGTATCAGAGTGTACTCACCATGCTTTTTAACTCACACAGTATTTTTCATCTGCAACGACTTGGTAAAAATTCCAAGAAATTAAAAGAAAATTTACCCAAACACTGCAGTCTTAAAGGAATAGGGCAAGTTAAGGCATCTCTCCTAGTAGTAATATGAAAATCTGCTGTTGCAATACCTTGACATGCCAGGAATTTAATTTTTTCTAAAGTGCCCTGCATCTTTAAGTGACCCCAACTACAACTCATTTGCCTTAAAAGTTTCCCGAGAATTGTCTCAGTTTATGAACCTCTATGAATTTCTTCATTGCTGCCAAATATTAATTGAAACAACTAAGTGTGAATAACGTGGGGGTGCAAAAATATTAGTACCACATAATTCTTTCTACTTAAGAGGCCCTTACTGGATTACTGCAGAAATGCTCTGGTGTTCTAATTACCTATGGAAGTCCCACAAGGTTACTGCAGAACATGGTAATTAGACAGTTGTAATATAAGGTGTTAGCGAGGGATTGAGGATTTGTGTTAAGAAGCATGGTGCTTTCATGGCTATTTACTTTGCAGAGTACTAGAATTTAATGGAATTTGGTGGAAATCTCCAATGACAAATGTAGTTTAAAGGTGGGAGAAATATCTTAACAGGGATTCAGCAGCTGGTGAGGGGAGACTAGCTCTACTACACCATGATCTTTATATGAATACAATTTATTCAAGCATTAAGATTTTTATAGAATTTTTTAAAACCCCGATCAAATAGTCAATGCAAAATACTTTTAGTTTTGTACACAAAATGTTTCATACAAACAAGGGGCCATTTGACCATTTCTCTGTCACACTGGTCAGAGAAAAAAAAATAGGCACTTTCTGTGGCTGATAGCACACAATAAAATGATGTGGCTGATGTGTGCAGAAGCCTTTGATTTCCTAGCTCAAAGAACATGTCCCCAGTGACAGAGTGGTGCTAAAGCAAAAGCTAAGGACAAGGTTCAAGCTTGGCACTGCAGCAAGACACTTGAACTATTCTGCTGTGACATCCCATTCAGCAGAAGCAATTCAGTATTACTAGTTTTTAACTACATCTGAATGTATGGATAAGATAGAGGTAGAAGGCTATTCAAGAATATACAGAGAATAATATTATTTAATTATATTAAGATAAAGAGTAAATTTGGAATATATGAAATTGAATTAAGTAGCAGTACACTAAATTAAGACTGATAAGAAGGAGAGCAAAACGTGTTCCCAAGGGTTTCTGTTCTATAGGGCTCAGGCATTGTAAATACGACTTTGTAGGTCTGCAGCCATTTACATAACCCTCTACTGAGGGAGAAGGGGAGTGAGAAAACTTGACACAAAGCTTCAGCATGTTTCCATCTTTACAGCTCTGTGAAGTGGATATACAACTGTACAGATGGAAATTACTGGACAAAGTGAAGGTAGAGGAGAATCCATCTCTAAATATCTTCTTAACATTTTACGTGACAGTTATTATAACTCATTTGCACATGATGGCTAATATTCAATCAAAAAAAAACCAGTCTCCCACAATGCCATAGGAACAGACTTCCACAAGACTGTCTGTATAAAGGTGAAATTCACCTTTCTTAGCTAAGCATACACCAAGGTTAGATCGCCTTCATTATAAGAATGATAATATTGTCATTTAATCTTCTTTATCCTCTCCTGTCAGTAAAACACATATCTCAGCTTTGTAATTCAGGCTGAATAATAGAAAGTTTACATAATTCTGAAGAACATCTAATACTTAATTTTTAAATTTAAACCCTCCCACATTCCTATCTAGGTACAAGTATTTAAAAACCATATATTCTATAGCTATTATTTCACTGAAGCAAACAACCACAGAGATGTACAAACATGACAAGCTTCTTCAATCTCACATACCAATTCACATAAGAGCAAAAACATATAAGAACACTCTAGATAAAAGTTTCTCTAGTAATTTTCAGCTGCTTTTTTAAATCACAGCAATATTTTTTGTTATTCTGCTTCTGAGTACATGACCTCTTTCGATTTGTGACAACAAAATAACAATTGCATTTGTTCATGATGGTGACTCATATCTGTGGCAGTTAAATCCTGGTTCCTAAGATCCTGGCCCAATTAAAGCAAGTTTATTCTGCCATTTTTAACTCAGCGATAATCAAGAGCTTGCAACCTTCTGCAGGTTTTCCTAATGGGACTGCTGTGGAGCTGCCAAGATATGAAAATCCATGTGTGTCTATTTTTCCATAGATTGAGAAGAGATTATTCTCCTTGACAGAATTTAACCAAAAAAAAGAAAAAAAAAAGAAAAAAAAAAGGGAGGAGAGAGAAATTCACCCTCAATGACTGTTTCCATTCAGAAAAGCCAAGGTCTTTCCAAACATGAAGGAGTTAAAAGCAAAGACAGAAGAAAATGCTGGGCTGACATTTTTTACCAAAGGACTTATCCTGAAAAGCTGATATTTTCATTTGATATAAAAGAATGACCAAGGGACCAAAGGAATAAGAAGCCAGAAGGAATGATGAAACTGCATGAAAACAGGAACCAGGCTGAAAGCACACATGTCCTCTAATGCAACAGAAGGATGAGATGGTTACAAGTTTAATGCTAACAATCAACCTTCCCTGGCCCAATTGGCAATGTAAGTGAAGTAGGGTTTTTTCCTCTCCAGGGACAAAATATGTCACTTTATGAAGGTTAGAAAATACTAACATATTCTTTGAAAGTCACTCCTTTCATCCACTCAATATATGCATGTAAAAGTTTTGCAATCATTTATAGTATCCACCTCTAAATGGGAGAGACAGCACAGTGTATCAGTGTATCTTTCTTTTATCACAGCTTTCCAATGGCTGCTGGGAAGTTTTGTTTATTGACTTATTGCAGTATGTGAAGTGTAAACTGATTTTCTCATTATTTAGATGTATGCAAAGCTTACACATTCTGGGTACTGACAAGACGTAACTGGCTAGCAGTCTTACTAAGTAACACATTTACACCTTGGGGAAATATCTTTTCATGGTATATCCTGGAAGTGCTAATTGACTTTTATTTCCTAATAACTGTTGAAACTAATAAGTTTGGAAAAGCTGGTGATTTCAAAGAACTGTAAATTAGACACCAAGACATCTTTCAGAGTGTCAAGTCTATATGTGAAAAACTTAAAAAAAAATTTTAAGCTCTTGTCCTCTGAAATGAATTAATGAAGTCATCAATAAGTCAATCATAACTGTCCTAATGCAGGATGTGGACAATCTAGTAACATCATATGTGTAATTCCTACTACTATAAGTCATCAGGAAAGTAATGTAATTGCCTTTTCCTGCATCAGCAGAAAGGCAGTATGGAAAAAAAAATCTGAGCTGCAGCTAAGACATTTAGGACATTTGACATTATGCCTCAGGAGCTGGACTTCCAAAAAATGATATGACAGTCTCTTCCCTCACTTTCCCATACCACACATTCACACTCATTTTTAACATATTGAATGATTATGCATAGAATAATAAATTAAAATAATCACAAGTCCTGAAAAAATAAGCAGATGGACAGAAGAAAGGTACCTGGTAAGTATCAAAAAGAGAGATGAATATAAGAATTCATAATATATTAGACAGCAGAGAATCACTAAGACAACTGACTGATTCATTTTTTTAGTGAGTGCTTGTGCATTTGCCAGATATCACAATCAATTGACCAAGTATGACACAAATCCCTGGGAAACCACTCTATGATTTCCAGTAATTGAGAGAAATCACTGCAACGCCAAGCCTGCCTAATGCAGAGTCAAAACAGATTCCTTCTTCAAAAGTTCACAGAAAAACAGGCTATGCTGAGTTGGAAGGGACCCACAAGGGTCATCAAGTCAAACTTCTTACCCTGCACAGAACCATCCCCAAGAGTCACACCATTTGCCCAAGAGCATTGCGCAAACGCTTCTTAAACTCTGTCAGGCTGGTGCTGTGATGAGTTCCCTGGGGAGCTGTTCCAGTGTCTAACCACCCTCTGGGTGAAGAACCTTTTCCTAAATCTAAACCTCCCCTGACACAGGTTCAGGCCATTCCCTAGGGTGCTGTCACTGGTCATCACAGAGCAGAGATCAGTGCCAGCCCCTCCTCTTCCTCTCATGAGGAAGCTGTAAATGCAGTGAGGTCTCCCTTCAGTCTCATGTTCAACTTGACATCAACCAGAACCCCCAGGTCCCTTTCTATGGCACTGCTCTCCAGCATCTCATTCCCCAGCCTGTCCATACATCCAGGGCTGTCCCATCCCAGGTACAGAATCTGGCACTTTCCTTTGTTGAACTTCATACAGCTGGTGATTGCCCTGCTCTCTGATTTGTTGAGATCTCTCAGAAGGGCCTCTCTGCCTTTGAGGGAGTCAACAGCTCCTCCCAGTTATGTATCCTCTGTGAACTTGCTCTGTATCCCTTCCAGTCCTGTGTCCAAGTCATTTATGAAGATGTCGAAGATCACAGGGCTGAGAATGGAGCCCAGTGGAATCCCCCTAGTGACAGGTCCCCAGTCTGATGTCACCCCATTCACTGTAACCCTTTGTGTCTGACCCGTGAACCAGTTGCTTACCTATCCCATGACGTGTTTATCCAGCTGTGTGCTGGACAATTTGTCTAGGAAGATCCTGTGAGAGACAATATCAAAAACTTTACTGAAATCCAAAAAGATTACATCAACTGGCTTTCCTTGATCAGCTAGGTGGGATACCTTGTAGAAAAGGAAATCAAGTTTGATAAGCAGGACTTCCCTGCTCTTGCCTCAGAGGTGATAGAAGTTTTGTTTTTTTTTTTTTTTTTTTTAATAATGACAATAATTAAATTTAGGAAGGGGAATTAAAAGAATAGAGAGAAAACAAAGAGAAGGTAAGACTCCATTACTGCACCCACTTTTTCCCTTCCAAAGGAAACCCAACCCAAACCCTGAAATGTACAGATGACAGTATCTGTGCCAAGAAACAGTGTAGGGAAGTTTAATGTCCCACAAGGCCACTGAAAATGGTGACATCAGGAAATATGATTGGGACCCATGCACTTAAAGACAGGACAGCTTGACCATATTAAACTGGGCTGCATTTCATTCACTCCATAGGTTCTGACTCATTCAAAGGACTTCAGCGCTGACAAAGCTGACTGCCGATTGTTTCCTTATTCAGAGATTCTAATAAGAGGTGGAGGTGGTAGACGATAAAAGCAGGGAAGAGGCATAACAAGACCAAAGAACAGAGTAAAATGTAAGGCTGGCCAATGGAGTTAAAGAAAGTGGAGGAGCAAATTAGGCACTTCATACTGCCAAAGCAATAAAACAGTGATAGTCTGGAAAAGAAGAGAGAAAAGAAGATTGGAAAAGATCAATCAGGAA
Organism: Anomalospiza imberbis; assembly: GCF_031753505.1. Classification (NCBI taxonomy): domain Eukaryota; kingdom Metazoa; phylum Chordata; class Aves; order Passeriformes; family Viduidae; genus Anomalospiza; species Anomalospiza imberbis. Next base: position 77,341,998 of record NC_089683.1, on the reverse strand, counting down.
TGGAAAGGAAATGATCCAGTAAGAATAAAATGAGGCGCAGAGCACAGATGAAGAGAGTTATGTAGGAGGGAATTAAAGAGTGGAAAGAGTGTCCCTGCACTGAGGACATCAGGAGATCTCAGCTAACTAAAAGTTAACAGTAAAAACACAAAGGAGTTGGAGAGAGAAAATGAGGGGAACTATTAGATGTTACATTTGAAGAATTGAAAGAACACCTACCATTTAAATATTCCAGTAAACTTGAGAGGAAATACTGCAACAGAGCAAGTTGAATGTGCACAGAAAGGTTGCCAAGTCGTGAGACCAAGGGACTCCAGGATGTGTGTACACTGGCATGATGGCATGACTTGTAAGATGATCAATTCAGTGCTGGATATACCAGCATACATGTCTTTGAGTTTTCCACTAAGTAACTCTGACTATTAAGTATACTGAAAAAGCCAAGTAAAGTACAATTTGTCTAAGTGCACCATAATCCTGTAGAGCGATCAGATGCAAGCAAGCAGTAAAGTAACAGAATTAAATCAATTTTCAGTTTATTCTCTTAAATCTATAGGTCTGATATTACATCTTATGTGTCAATACAAGTTTTAAAGTAATTTCAGAAGAAACATGAAGTACATTTTACTAATAGTTCATTAATGGTCCATGCTGCTTACCTAAAACACATGGGCATACAGAACCAAAATATGCCAGAATCACTTTTGACAGCGTTTTTTGAAATCAGTATGTCTTTCCCAATGGACAACACTTTCAGGACTACATCTCATTGATGCTTCCATCTATCACTAATGTTCTTTCTCCCAGCTAGACCCGTATTTAGAGGTGTTCTACTTCACAACTAAGCCAGACATCCAAATTTCTAACAGATTTTTTTTGCTTATGAAACTATGTTTAAGAGTTATAATAATAAAATTTTGTAAGCATTAGCTCCATTCTGGGCACTGTAGCACCATATACATCAGAATCTGTTACATATGTATGCTATTTTCCCCTAGAACAGACATCCAAGGTAACGAAAGTCCTTTCCCAGCCACCAAGGATTTTATAAGCATTATCAGTAATGTAGTTGATTGCACTATTTGCAGAGAATATTCACCCATTTACAGTGAAGAAATAGACAGATGCCATGCTGACCGCTTCAGAGAGCAGGAAAGGACTATTAGAAATGGGGGTTCTAATAGAGCTATCGTGTCCCATTTCACTTCTAATAACTGTGGTGTCTTCATGTCCTTCAGCAGGGATTCCAAGATGCTAACCACTCAGAGCTTAATAGGCATATAGATTCTCACTAGCCAGCAAAATTAGATGACAGAATAATTTTCTACCAACTTTTTCTTGTGCTTATATTTATCTCAATGTAATTCCCACAATACCTAATAGTATTGTAGTTTTGCTTCTGTTTTTCACAGATATTTAGTGACTCATCCAGTTATCTTTAAGTCTTGCAACCCTATGCATTGTTTGATTCATCTCCCTTTGCATATTTTAGTATTGTTCTCACCAAATCTCTGTCTTTTAAAATGTTTTCTACAGTCTTATAAATTGCATCTTTTTTCCCCCTTAGGATTTCCTTTAACTGGCTTTTTAATTTCTTGTGGAGATTCAAACTTACAATAGTAAGCACCAATAAACCTCTCCTTGAGCTAGACTAAATAAATCCTTGCTTTATGTTAACTGCATAGGTGTAAGTAAAGCAGGCACATGTGTGAAGAAGCTATGAGCACTATTGTCAAATATAATTTATTCCTTAAATTTAGTTTAAGGGCATGGAAGAAGAGTCAATGAGAAGATATAAGATAAGAAGAAGAAAAGTGAATGGCCAAGTAGTCCAGAAGAAAAGGTGAATTAATAGGATGTGCAAAAAATTGGCAGCTATGGGGTAAAACAAAGGAGGTGGCTTGAGAAAACAGCCAAAGGGAAGAGGCAATCACAGCAAAACAACAGCTGTCTGAAAGCCCCATTCATTTTCCCAGAGAACACACATTGGCTTGAATATTTCTCCAGTCTTAACCATGAAGACCAAAAGGCAGAGAGAACCAAAGTATCAGCTACACCGCAACTTTCCCCAGAATGAGGTAATCACATGGTTGTGACCTTCTTGTTGTGAAGAGTATGGAAGAAGGAGAACACTGCCAATTCCATGCCTTCTTCCTGCAGCCCACAGTCTCTTTTTGACTTCTGCAGCTGTTCCAGCTGGTTGGAGTCCATTCTATCATTCCTTCATGTTTGCTTATTTATCTTAATATTTATTCTCACCTTCATTCCTCTTCCTATACCTACACGAGTTTTACATTACATTGTACCACAGTATGGTAAAAAACCAAGGTTTTGGGTTTGAGGGTTTTTTTGTTCGTTTGTTTCCTCGTTTGTTTTTTTTTTTTTAAAGAAAATGTGTAATGAGTTAAAACAAAACAACAGGAAAAAAACCCCAGAATATTTCAGGAGGGGAAAGAATGTAAGAGTAAGACATAAAAAACTTCTGAAAAATAGAGTCAGAAACTCTTACCATAACTGACCACTTGCAAAGTAGGCATGCTTAACATTATGATGTTAAATGTTTAGAGTTTCTAAAGTGTTTCAGCTCTTCTAACATAACGTAAAGAATCATATCCAAATGACTTCACGGGAAGTTGTGGAGAAACACTTTAAAGGAAAAAATGACTTCATTAAATGAAATAGTAAAAACAGTATGACAATTTCTGAGATTTCTTGACTTCTAACCCAAAAGCTATACTTTTCTATATATAATTATATGCATGTGTGAGTATGTACACATATGTATTCTGTTTGAATATATATGCATCCTAGTCCCTCACATATACAAATATTTATTTTTATATAAAATGCATAACATGAGTTTGTAATGGATAAAATAAACAGTGGTAAAACCATGAGGGAGATGTGCAAGTCACCCTGAGTAATATTAAGCCATAAAATGGCATAATTTATCCTTTATTCTATATATATTTTACAAATACATTGCTATAAAAATGTTAAAAAGAGTTTTACAAATTTTATTAGCATTATTTTTCATATCCATCTGTCTGTAGAAACAGGCTCCTCTAGTACTAAGATTCCAACTGTAGAGGGCCCTGAGGGAGAAGAGAAGTATAATATTTTTTTAAAACCTCTCAAATTATGCAAAGAAGATTTCCAACATATAAAAAGTGTCATAAGCCTTAAGTCTGCTGTGAGCTAAAAGCATGTGCCAATGGAAATCAAGGATTCTTTCCTTAGAGCATAAGTTTCCATTTTCATTCCTTAGATTTGCAAGATATCTCTAATAGGCACCAGCACTGAACTGTGCCCAGACCTGCCCTTCAACAAATCTAACTTTTAACAGTGCTTGTGCACATTCTGAGAAGACAAAATGAGAAAAATAATAAAAAAAAAAGTCTTCCAAGTTTTACTAAAAACAGCACAACTTGATATTCTTTAGAGGTCTGGGGTGTAAATTCACTCCATTCAGTCCCTTTGGGACAAGAGCAGGGGAGTTGATTAAAGTGGCTACATTTACAACTTGTAAATGATCACGTGAATACATAATACTTTATACAACGTGACACACAAATACAGTAAGTGACTTTTCCAGGAGTCAGACTGGCTGAGCAGGCACACGAGGGAAAATGCACACAGTGGTATTTGGGAGCAGGCCCACAGGAAGCATATTGCACAAGCTGACTTTAAATTTGCCCCCCCACATATAGGCTATCAATACCTCTTATAAATAACATAAACAAAAGCCAGAGTTTTATTTTATACACGTGGAAATGGAAACAAGTGTTTTGGCAATACATTTTGCAACTCTGGCTTTGAAAAAATGAGTTAAGACTGTCAGCGGAAGGCAGTTTCTGAGTGACGCTTATTTTAAATAACCTGGAAAATCTCATTTCTCCACAGGCAAGGAAAAAACCATTCTAAGCCTAATACACAAAGTTACTATTCTCTAGCCACTTAGAAGAAATAGGGGACTTCTAAAATAAGGGGAAAGCCCCATGTGACAGAATTTAAGAATATATAACATGCGCTTAAGAGAATTGTCTTTCAATAATATGTGTTTAAACATGAATAACTATGGTAATAATTCACCCTTAAAAAGCAAAGCAATCAGTTTGATTGTAATAATACTTACTTTCAGCTGTGATAATTTTATTTTATATATATATATATATATATATATTCAATATCAGTAGGTTGACTAGATTTGAACTGTCATGTAAAGCCATTCACTAGCAGACTGAAAAATTCAGAAAAGTTCACTGATTTATACTGAAAAAAAGGTCAGAGAAATATTTAGTCAATATAGTCAAATTTACCTGATAAAGCTAAATAATAAATGTCCCTTAATGAAAAATATTTTAAAAATTATTGCAAAGCTAAATAAAGATGCACCTGTGCATTTGAATTGCATTATCCTCCCAACATAAATTTTTTATCACAATGAGGTTATGATGACATTAAGCAAAAGCAAAATACAGATATCTGCACACATATCAAACGTGATAGACAAAGGATCAGAAATGTACTTCTAGAGTAATTTTAGTTACCCTTATAAGTACTCAAAGCAAGTTAAGTCAGGACTACTCTTTGCAGGTACAAATCATTGCATCACATTTTGCTTAGATTTGCCAAACTTCTGGGTGTAAGTCTATGTCTACATGTTGCCAGATCAGCAGTTTGTAAGTGGGAGGCTGAAGCAAGCCAAGATTTCAGTGTTATCTCTTCCAAATTTTTCTGGTGCGTTAGCAACCATTTTCTGGCTGCAAACAATACCATACTGTATGTGTCATATTGTTAGTACTATGCCTTAATTTCAGATGGAAAACTGCCTCTCAAAATAGAGCAGAGAGTGAATTAAAAAAGAACGTCATCATAACAGAACTGTGAGGTACTAGAAAAGACAGAGGACCATATTTTCAGGTTCCTTGGATATATCACAACATATGGTCTAGAGAACATTTTATATTTAAACCTCTCCAAGATACTGAATTGTCATTCATAAGAAGACTCTTCTGTGCTTTTGAACTCTGATGACTATAATTTAATCTCATTTTGTCTTTATTGCTGGCATAAATCCACATTTTCCAGCAGTACCTAAGGTAAGAAATTTATCTAAGAAGTATGCTTTGTTTTCTGGTCTCTATTGAAATGGCCAGGAAGCTTCCTACATACAATCCCCAACATTTTGAATTTGGGAGAGTTGTGTTACTGGGAGGAATTGATTGTACAGAATTTCCATGTTTCAATTAAAACCAAAGAGTTTTACCCATCAACTTCGAGATTCAAATTACTACCTTTTTAAACCCTAGGGAAGAAGGATTTTAAACCATAAGTATTTTAGCTTTTATTTTCAAAAACCGAAATCTACCCCAAACTCACATTAGTTTTACTGGGAGCCAACCATCATAACCCTGCCATTTTAAAATATGCAATTCAGGTAATTGTAGGATAATGTTATACTTTAGAACATTGTTCTAAAAGGACTATAGAGATTTCTAGTACAAACAAATAATACTCTCTCGGTTGCAACTCAATGTTGCTTTCAAATATTTAACCTATGAGATAATATGAATTACATGGTACTTTTAATTACCATGCAAAGCAGTAATCAGCTTTGAGAAAAATCTTGGTCACACACCAGTCCTGATTTCTGGAATACCAAAACTGTAATTATAAATCTCCTTCTATTCCATTTAATTTCACTCCAAGTATCCTACTTTCCTCTCATTCTGTACAAAATGCTTATCAGCTCCTTTTGGCTGCTTTGTGAGAGATACAGAAAGTGACCTTAACATACCCATAGCAACCACATGAGGATCATGTGCTAAAGTTAGGAAACTCTCCCAGTGCAACAGGAGCAGAGGCTACCCAGGATTTCATTGTAATAGTCTGTCTCTTGAATAACATCACTTACACAACTCATTTGGCATCTAGATAACAAAGCCAGCACAGAGGTATCCCATTCTAAAGGAATACTTTTCCCTTACTAAATTTTGGTTAATGTCTAGGCTCCAGTAAGGCTAAAACAAAAGCACGGGTTAAACCATCTTACATTTGCTCTAAGGTTGGACCTTGCTATCTACACTAAAATCCCAATGTTGCACTGCTTCAGTCTGTAATCAAAGAGTGAAACATCAATCCACTGTGTTACATATTTTTTAGTTCCAAAAATGCTGTAAATGCCTACTATTTTGTAAACAAAGTTAGAATAATTCATGAACTGGAGGTTGTTTTCTTGAAAGGGTTTCATATGTCAAATCTATTATAGAGTGCTGCTTAACTGAGACTTACTATAAAAGCAGTTTAACAAAAGAGGGAAAACACTTTCATGAGTTTCATCCAGTACATAAAATTCACTACTAAGCTTTCTGTGCATTTGGATAGTCATACAGTGCATGAGGGGTTGAAATTACTTTTAAATACAATGTGTTCTGAAATAAAATGTTTTTCAGGTTAGGACGTATTTCCATATATGCTGCAAAAATACAAGAAAAATTGGTTTACTTAGAAATAATAAACCAGTTCACTGAATCAGTCCATCTTGATGACACTGATGCTATCCAGCAATGAGGTTGATATATGAAAATTTCTTTATCCAGAAAAGTATTCAGGTCCATGCATAAACATAAGCATTTCAATATGATCCAACCAGGTTAAGCATGGGCTAATTATGCATGTTCCTGTGCAGAAGAGCAATATTCCTTTCATTGGTGAAGGACCTAATATAATCAGCAGAAATACCAGAATTTTATGAAAGGAAGGAAACAAAGGAGTGAGCTGCAAGTTACCTGCAATAAGAGAAATTAGTAAAAGATGTGTGAATTTGAAGTTACTCTGGAATGAAACACATAAATGGGAACAGAATGATGTTAAGAACTCTTTTAGAATTTCTTGCTCCTATTTATTGTGGAAGACATCAAACTCAGGAGAAGAGTTTTGGCCCTTTAGAGGAAGTTTTCAATTATAGGCATAATGTGGCTGTTTTGTCCTGAACTTTTGATTTTTTTGTGATGGGAAAAGGGTTTCATTTAACATCCCCATAAATCCTGATGAAGTCAGGAGGAGATACAGAGGCCATGACCAGTCTTCCAAATCAATACACTACGTTTTTTTTACTGAACAATATTTTACATTTGTTTTGATAATGAAAATATTCTAAATGCTGATAGAGTTTTGCATATTTAGCAGGACATCGTATTTACTTTGTAAGAAAATGCAATGTTAAGAAATTGATTCTTCTTGACTATATTTTTTACAATGAAAATTCTACTTATCATTAAATAGGGTAAATATATGATTTGTAAATACTTCTGCCTTAATGTAGTCTCTGCCAAAAATGATTTCTAAAATTTTAGAAAAATAAAAACTAGTTTCTCATGTGGACTTCCATAGCATCTAAAAATGCACAGCAAATACAAAGTCACACCAAGTAAATTCAGGACATTGTTAATGATAGTCTATGGAAACTAGTCTATAAATTCTTGATTAAGGAAAAACCCAAAGTTAAAGGCACAAATTGAGAATGGGAAGAATGTATCCTAGTAGAATAATAACTCCCTGTGGACTGGCATGCATACTGAACAAAATTACTTATTTTAATTCTGACATATATTAGACATTCAGTTCTCTTGCTAGTAACTAGTTATGGCCAAAGTATGCAATTCATTATTCATACCATCATAAGAGAAAACCATCACGTCCACTGAAAAGATGCTATGGAATTTCAGACCTGAAATGTGCTCTAGCTTTTAATAACTGCTGACCAGATTTAGCTTGATTGATTAGTGGTCTCAAAACTCCCTATTCAGACAGTATGCCACATAGAAATATGACTGCTTGCACTTTACTGCTCATCTTTCTATTGAGAATACTAAGAAGATGGCTGTTTTAAAGCAGAATAAAGTTTTAAGCCTTTGCAAAAATACCAGAGCACTGGAAACAAAAATTAAAAAAACCTCACCCCACTGCATTAAAAATATTTTTGCATTGTCTTGGTTTGGTATTTTGAGATGGTGGGGTGTCAATTTTTTTTAAAATACATTCTTGAACATATCAGATCTGCACAAAAAATCAAAAAATCAAAAAAATCACACTCCATACCCTAGAGGCTAGAATAACTTCCTTCTCAAATAAATAATTAGGCAGATTTACAAAATGCACATTATTTTCCCAAGTGAATGGAACGGCTCCAAGCGATTAAATACGTAATTAGGTTGTTTTTCTAAAATGCTTATTATTTACCTGAGAGTCTCACCGCAGACTCCTGGTAAATACTGTCGCCCTGCTAGCAGTTATTACCCAAAACGCCTCCATAATTTCCAGCCTTACTCCAGCAGTGATACCAACAGTGGATATTACTTGAGGACACGGATCATGAAAAGCAAAATCTGGCTTTGCTAGGCAGCCCATTTAACTGACAAGCTGAGTTTCCTTTGTACCTGGCATTGCACTCTTTCATTTTCCAAACACCAAAGAAAACAAACAAAAGAACTTTTTAGTAGTTTAGTTCATGTTTTAGCTGGCCAGAAATTCTGCTGAAGGCTGTGCCTATGAGTGCTCATGTGCTTGCAAGGATACAGAGAAAAAAAAGAGGAAAAAAATGCCCCAAGTTCTTACTACTAGCTGTTTTCTACCTGGTAATGATAATAAAGGGAATGTGGTTTTAATAACCAAACCTTTGAGCCCTGCCCTCCATTTGACACAAAGTTCTCTTTCCCAAGCAGTGTCTTGGGCCAGGTTATCAGAGCACACCAGCCTTCACTTGTAATTACTCCCATTGCCTCTCTCCAGGGGACACACAAGCCACAGCGCCAGGCGTTCAACACGTCAATGTGAATATTCCTGCTCGCCAGGTGGGAAAGAAAAAGGTCAGGGAATAAGACCTAGCTGGTTCTCCTATGCAGCCAAGGGACAATACCAAATGCCCTTTTTCTAGTGATCACAGACAAAAAACTGACCCTCCGAAGCGACCCCCTTTTCATTACTCCATCTTCAGAGTCACTTTTCCTTATGCTTTCATCTGCCCAGAGGCCTCAGTGCTTTGTGGTCCTTACAGAAGAGATCAAGAGTGACTGGAATCTCAGTCAGAATAAAAGAGGGCAGGAGATGGAAAGGCATGACAAGGTGAGGGAGAGAAAAGAAAGACAAAAGGAGAAATGAAGAGCAAGAGAAAAATGTGGAAAAGAATCATAGGGCGTGCCAGCAATATTCAGGGATCAGTAAATAAGGCAACAGAGATGGCCAGACAACAAAGGGAATGGCAGTGAAGAACAGAATAGAAAATGTATTTTACTTCCCAGAAACCAAGAAATAAATAAATCATGAAAAGAAATAATATAGAATCAAGAAAGGCATATTCTTAGGGAAAAATAAAGTAAAAGAATAAATAGAGGAAAAAATCAGAACATCTAAGCAGGAGAATTTTAATGGGCACACCTTTTTCACTGTATTTCCCAGTTGTGTCATTTGTCTGGTTTTGACACCTCCAGCTAAGCGATTTACATTTTACACATAGCTATACACTTATGTTTTACATTTATATGTTTTATACAGATATATATGAATATATATATTCACAGTCAGAACCAAATATCTTAAATGGGGGTGAGAACTTCTTCAGCTTTCCAATTTGGTATTAATACAGTAAAACTCTGTCATGGATATTTTGGTTATTTCTGTAAAAGCCTAACAGTAAAAGCATTCTTGAAGCACTGGTGTCTCATGCAGTGTTAGTCACAAAGCTAAAGGTGGAGTAGCTGAGGTGTGCACCAAGTGGCAAGAACTGCACACTTTGCCAGGTCATTGCTTTTATAGCAGCACCTCATTTTTTATGAGGTTTAAAAAGAGACATCTAGGGCAAAGGGTAACAGAGAAGAGAAGAAAACAGGTACTGACTGACAGGCAGATAGTGTGCTTGCAGTCACCCACTAGGATGCTGATAGATGGTCTCAGTTTCACATATGACTGTTTCCTAACATTCTGATCTCTGTTACAAATAAATAGATTTTATAGGATGCATCTTCAGTCTAGGCCTGCTCAAGACACTTAAGGCTTAACATTCCACACATTATGTAATCTTATGAATGTTGTTGTATTACAGCTTATTATTGACTGTTGAAAGCTATCCATGAGCATTTGCAGTGGACAAGGTACACAAAGGTATTGACAGGAAAAGTGTGAATATTCAAACTTAAATTGATAGTGAAGGGCGTTACTAACAAGGGTCTGTCAAGTTTTACCTCCACAGGTGTTTCAGAAATGGGAAAGTCTTATAAGAACTTCATTCACCCTTATTTAAACAGTGTATAAGTAAAATATACATTTCATTGTCATTCTCAACTAACTGTTATCTCATGTCCTTTATTCCTGCCTTGGCTATGAATCCGACTGAATGGTGTACTAAGTCGTTTCTTAGAAGGTGTCCCTGATTCTGTCCAACTGTGCTCAACAGAATCACCATACTGTGCAAACTCTAGTGTTAGTTTCCTTACAGATATTTATATGTTTAAAAAATGCAGAAAATATAGGGATATTAAATGGTTCTGGAAAATCCTATTGTCCTATTAGTTTCACTGAAACTGCATTGAAACTACTACTGAGGCTACATTGATTTCAAAATGGGAAAATGAAACACAGAAATTTCTAACTAGCCCAAATTTATCAGGCATCAAAGCAAAAAAGCTAACTGCAAGCATCCTAATAATTCGTTTGTAAGAGCATATTAAAACTCACCATCTGAATAAGCACAAATATTTTCTACCTTAAAGAATCTAGAATTATTTCCAAATAAGATTGCCCTGTTATCATATGGTGGCAAGTTTCTATAAGAAACAGATAATTATAGTTAATAATTTCCATGTTTATAAGAAGGAAACAAGGCTACCAAATGACACTAGGTGACATAATGGCTTTTTTTATACAAAAAAAGGATTCCCCGTGGGCCAAAATGAGAATACTGTTATTGTATACAGACCTTCCATCCATCAACAATTTAATTCAGCATTACATTGGACTGTATTTGATCCAGATATACAATCAAAACCTCTTTCCTAAATTACATACCTTATCTCCTTTCCCTCATTTATTTGTTGTCTTGAAATACATTTCTGGGGAGACAGAATTTATTGAAAAGCAGTTTGAACCATGTTACTTTTTATAACCCTCACTTGCACCTAGATTGTGCAATCATTTGACACATCTGCTATATGAAGAACAAATCTGATTTAAGAGTTTTAATAAGACCTTGCATCAATAAATTATAACAGATTGGTGATTAGTAGCATTATTTATATGCAATATTTTTGTATTTCTTATAATGCTGATGTCTGCTTCACAGGGATTAATTATTTTCATAATTTTGTCTAAGTAGTAATATAGAAAATGTCAAAAAGAAAATTAGATTTTCACTTCCCAGACAGAGAAATTTAATTAAAGCCAGCTCCTTGTTGAAGGGGAATGTCCTTAGCTGGTTCTGTGATATGGCAGCAGCTCTACATGCTGCCATGTGGGAGACCAATGCTCAGAAAGTGACTCAGGGAATATTAATCACTAGGCTTTGGAGACTAAACACATGCTGCATGTGCCACAGTTGATCCCAGCAGGTTATTTATGGAGTATATAAGTTAGCAGACAGCAATGATTTCTTATAAAGGCTGCTGCTTGCACAGCCCACCTCAGGGATGGCGTTATATCCCTCTGCTTGGATAGAAACCTAGCCATTAGGAAATCTCTAATTATCCAAACATGAAAGTTTAGCTTCCCCTCATGCTGCATGAGTGTAAGATAAAGACCTCAAACAAGTTCCAGCTGTAAAAATCAACATCTTCTTCAGTCTCTTGGACATTTTTTGGACAAATATGTTTTTCCAGTCTGTGCAAGAACAGTCCACATATAAACTAATGAACTACTGTCATGGAAATCTAAATTCCCAGCTTTATGAGGAGGCATTATTTACTCATTTTACCTGTCCTTGCCCTTTAGATCTTTCCTATTTCATGCCTTGAATAGTTGCTAACACTTCTCCTTTATTCCCAGCCTCTTTGGTCTCTCAGTTCCTTCCCTTCATGACTTTTCTTTCCACTATTCCCTAAATTATTATTTCTTCCTTCTATTAATCTCAACTGTTCCCATCCTTTATCCAGACCTCCTCATGAACATTATCTGCCCATGGACTAGAATGGGAGCACCGAGCAAGGCCATTCAGGACTTAGAATACCATCCACGGACAAGGCAGTGTAGTCCTGGTTGAAAATGCATCTACAGCCATGAATGAACACAAAAGTTTCTTTTTCAGAAGCTGACCCTTCTTTCTTAAAAAATATATTTTTCTGGAGAAAATAGGCATTAAGGAGGTACAGTCAAAATCATTGTACTTGTTATAACAGCACCTACATAAGATGAATTGGAAAATAGCTTGAATTAAAAACCTATCCAAGAGGTTCAGTGTAAAATTGGTGACTAATAAAATTGTATGACTTGATTTTACTGTTCACTTATGTGATGATTTTTCTCAATCAGATGGCAACTTAAAAGTGACTTGTCAACAAAATACCCACATCAACTAATCATTTTAAGGTAAACAAGTATAGGCCGAAGTGCTTTCAGTCAGAGCAAATACCTTTCATTTCCAAAGACAAAGTCACAGCTTTCACTGACTCCAGCTGAGACAGAAATTCACCTCTGTTTCAGCCGGACATAGAAATGGTGAAAGACAGACACCTCTGCATACACTACTGCCACTGCTCCAGTATGTTTGTTTTATGTTGACACAGACCAGCTCATTTCATAGGACAAGAAGTGTGCTTTGAAAGTTCATTTCTAGTTCCTTTTAAAGTCAATTAATTTCCATGCAAGATTTTTTCATTATCTCTTGTCCTTCATTATTGCTAACCAGATTAAGCCTATGTGCACTGTCATCTCTATGCAATTTACAAATGAAATATATTGCAATAGAAGTACTAGTGAGAGATTTGGAGAAAAACACCTATGAGTAAGACATCTCATGCGGAATTTAATTATGGCCACTCAGATTTCTGTAAGTATCACATTGTATGATTTCACTGTAGTTGTTCCCAGAGAAGAATCCAACACCTGCTTCAAATATACTATGGCATCAAGCTCTGCTTGTTTTGTAGATTTGAAAGCTGTTTAGATAAGAAGTTGGGAATCTGTAGCCACAGAAACAGCACAAAGACTTGAGGGAACAAACCTCAGATGTCACTGCTTGAACTTCAGTCAACACTGAAAATGGAAATGAAAGAGCTGCTGTGACTTCTGACTATGTCCTTTGAGCTAGTCTCATGAGATGTGCTAGTAAAGGAGCACAAAAAAGCACTTGATACACTGTTAGTTCATGTTTATTTTATGACCACAATGAGAGGAGAAGGCAGAAGACCATAAAAAATTTTTCAGGAAGCTACTTCAGGAAACTTCTGCAAATTCAACTAATCCTTGAGAGGAAAAATCTGGTTTATCTATATGTTTTTGGCTCCCTTCTCTGGCGAAGTCTACTTCTGTATGCTCAGATATTTCAGACCGACAAGAAATTACAGAAAGTTTACTGCTGCCAAGAATTTAACAGCTCCTAAATATTAAACTTGAAGAGCACTTTGCACTTATTCCTAAATCCGCAAATTTGTGTGTTTTAATCTTTTATTTTATTCCTCTAATAATCACTCCCATTTCCCAAATTTTGTGATTTCCTAAGGTATCTCAAATATGTTTAAGCAGCATTATTGGAGAACACGGACTTCAGAAACTGTTGACATATTAAGGCTTCACACCAGGAAACTCTTATTTCTTGTACCAACTGGCTCACTTTAGGTCCCAGCAAACTATGCATGCTTCTACGTTACAGTCCTGAGAAGGTTCTGCTCCTAGAATACTGACCTTCACTTCAAACCCCCTTGCATACAGTCGCCTTCTGAAATTTGCTGCAGCTTTTGTCCATAACAGAAGACTCAAACACACTATTTGATGTGGTCAAATCACAGTTTTCCTCCTCCCTTCTACTTGCAAGCTTTGCTTAAGCTGTTCATTCTCCCCTTTTCTACAAGGGTACTATGATTTTGAAAGATGATTCAGAGATTCATGACTGCATTGACATACTGTTATTATACAAATAGCATATAACACGGATAAAGAATTTAATCTAGCCCTAGAAGCTTTCCTTCAGTGGAACGTGGTTCTTGAGGCAATTTATTATACTTTAAAGCTTTAGTCCTTTTTATTAGCAGTTCCATACACAAATTGGGGTAATTCTCCTTATTTATTTATATATCTGTGGTAAAATCAGATTACTTCCAGATAAAATAGTGTTTTACAGTCATCAGGAGAACTGCATCTTTTATCTGGATTCCTTTAAAATACATCATGCATATGATTACTCATAAGAAATAAACTGATGCAAAGATATTTTTGCAAAGTGCCTACAGCAGCATAAAACCTTCCCTTTCCTTGGTATCACCAACTTTTCTACTACCAAAAAACTGTGGAAGTCTATTTTATATTGGGGACCAAGATTCATAATGCTCTAATGCTATTTTAAAAGTGCAACTGTTTTCATAGGAAAAGAATGTGTTTAAAAGAGGAAATACATTGTATATTTGTATACAATTCCTTCTGGGAGGTAATGCTATAAGATTCTTTGCCCTGCACAGTAACTAAATAACCATAAATGATCTTTCATGCATATGCAAATCCATCCCTCTAAGAACCTTATTAATTATTTCAAAGATACTTGGAGGTCACCACTCATGGAAATTTCTATGCATGAAGCCTCATTAATACAAGACATCACACAGAGAGATGGGATAGATTTTTGTTGCTCTTTAACAAGGGCAGAGAGTATAATCTGTAACGTTTACTTTTTTAATTTTAATGACCAATGGAATTCGGCCAGCTCCTATCTGCAAGAGCTTCCTCTGAGCTGATGCAGTGGGTTTGAGTCGTGGGGCTGCTGCCATGCTCTTGTGAACAGCTAATCCTATCAATGCACTGTTACTGTGCTCAGAGCTCTGGTCCTCAACACTGGCTGCTCTCAGCTGGAGTACTGCTGCCTGGCATTGATTAGCAGCTGAACACTAAGGAATTAATGTTGTTCTTCCAAAAATCCCAGCAATGACACATTTTGTTTTGGAACAAAGTGAAGTTATGGCACTATTGAGGTGATACATCATAGCTCATCAGCTCAGATGATAGCTTTCTTTTGAAACCTTCTTATCTCCTGCTTAATTAGGCCTCATAACAGAAATCAAAGCAAAGCAACGATATAACCACACAAAATACCTGAATGCATTGAAAAAATGTATCCTCTGGCACATGTGTGCCAGGAAGCAAGAAATTAAACCTACTTGAGAAGCCCTGTTTATCTGAAATCCCTAGATCCTTTCTAGCTCAAGTTATCATACACTTGTGATGATAACATTGATCTCGTCTGTCACAGTGACCCTTTGCTGTAGCAGCTGCTGTTTATTTTTATTCTGTTGTGTGTATGGTGCTTTCACCTCTAGGTTGATCCAATAAAAGATATAAAAAACTTGCTATGTTGGTACATTCCCTTGATAAAAATCGGGAACAGTGAGTCAAATGTTAATGGAAACTGCAGGCTATGTTCATTATGTTATCTCTATTTTTGAAAAACACTAGAATGAACAGAACTAATTGGAAGTGCCAACTGTTTAACTATGCTTAATTACAAAATCAAACCCTCCTGTAGAATTTGAGGGCAATGTGTGCACGTATGCCTTGAAGAAATGTGCCAATTTTTAAGTAAATCTACTCTTACATGAAAATGATGAAATAACTTTTAAAAAGTCCAAAGCTCAAACTTCAAGACATCACAAACAATATTGCAGCATTAGTCTGTGGTGTTTAAAAATACATGTTTTAATGCAGACTCTTTTGAGCTGTCTGTGCAGCCTGGTCAGCTACCATAACACTCTCATCAGAGTGAATATGACTTTGTTTTGTATTCCTTTTAGAAGAAGGCTCAAACAAACCTCTATCTTTTCAATAAAGCGCAGATCTAATATTTTTTTTACTTTGAGTCATTCTCTATTAGATATAACATGTATTAAACCCACATTGCCAGAATAAGAAAGGTCTTTTCTTGGCATGTCCCATGGTGTTCATTCCTGGCAAGGATAATTCATTTGAGGCTTCATTGAGGTAATTAGAAAAAGCTGTGTCAAGTAGTGCTTTATCATACCCACGTGTAAATATAAACTGCAAATTGCAGTTGCAAAATGAAGATTGTGAACTGTAGATTGCAAAAATGCCATTTTATGCTATTCAGTAGAAGTACCATGATATGTGGAAAAGAAAATCACATGACACTGTTGTGAAAATTTCTTAACTGAATTCATTGATGAGAGCTTGCATCCATAGTTATGAAGAAGGTTAAAACCCTTTGAGTCTGAGCATAGGAAGAGGCTGGCAATGCAGGTATGCCTCCTTCTCACAGGTATGACGAAACCCAGTCTTATTACTTTCTCAAAGAACAAAAAAAAAAATCTTTAGTTCCTAACTCAAATATAACTTAATACTAGAGACAAACAAATGACCTGTATATCAGAAAGTTAGGTTCAGATAGCTGCAGAAATGAACTGTGAAGTTACAACAGCTCTCCTTAGATTCCTCATTCTCCAAAGCACCTCAAAAGAGAATACTTCCAAGTGCATTTTGCTATGCAGAGCTGCTAACATTAAAAAGATGACTGAGGTCGCAATCAATGAGAGAAAGAAAAAATACTGCAATTGTATTACTATTGCTGCTATTAGAACTGCTTTAAGGTAGGGTATTTTAAAAACAACTTTCAAATATGGGGAGTTCTGAAACCTTGACATTAGCAATATTTTAGTTTTGCCATATTTAGCTATTATAACACATAGAGTACAACACAGCTGAGGCTAGACTGGCAGCAGTAGCTTCTTTCCCATTCCCTCAGCTGAACTCTACCTCACTTGAACAGCAGAAGTACACCATCCTTTGTGCATCCTCTACAGCATCACTTTCTTAATCCAAACCCATGCCCTCCTCACCACTCAAAGACTGAAATTGCAGCCCTGAGTATCCCAGCACCATCTTGTGTGTTCTCCTCATCCCTACTCTGTTTCCACTGTTAATTCCCATAATGTTCAACTTCAGCAAACAGAAGAGAGAAAAAGACTGCCTGGAAACTGCCAGTCAGGGGTAAAAACTTCTGAAAACTTAGTCTCTTCTCTGATAAAAAAGAACCTCTGAACTGGAGTTGAAAATATATGGAAAAATCCTAATACAAGTTTAGTGCAGCATAACTAGCAATGGGTTTACAGACAGAAGAGGCAGAAGGGTCATTAGTTTGACATATCAGCCTGAACTGGAGGAAGCTCTCTGACACCAGCCACAGCAGCAAAGAGGCCCACAAGCGAGGAAAAAGATGAGCTGCCTGCTGCACCACTGGCATAACTGATTAACCTAAGGAGCTAACAGAAGAAAATGGAAGAAAATCAATAAAAGAGGGGGAAAAGGAAGGATTCTACTCAAGCAGCTTATTAATTTGCGTGGGAGCAGCAAGTGGATTAACTTCTGGAGAAGCAAGGAAGGAGGCTAAGAGTACAGACTGACCACATAGTACTATGCTAATGTAAAGGTCAAGGAAAGAACACTGGGTATAAAGTTCCTGTTCAGTTTCTCATGACAAGTTTTCCTAGAAAACATTAAAAATTATTTTATGTAGGATGACATCAGTGTGTAAATTTAGTAGCTGTTTAGGGGGAAGTATATAAGACCTGGCAAGACAGCACACAAACAGCAATTCTAGTGAAAGTGAAGAAACATTGGTTGATTCTTCTTGAAACAATTAAAAATAAATAATTTAAAATATTTCTTACTACTGTACTTTCAATATCCTCAAGGCATGTTTCTCAGATAAAATAGATGCCACTCTACTAAGAACTTTTGTCAATATTTCTCCCATCTAGTGGGGTTTGAAACTTATTTTCAGCCATTCAGGTAACCAGGCAAATCCATCTTCTATGCAGCTTCTAATTTGCTGTAAAATTCTTCTTATATCATGATACAGCACTTGAGACAAACATATATGCTCCCATTCTAATTTAGCACCAAAAAAAGGGCTATGTATAGAATATACTTCTTCATAGCATAATTTTTGACAATTTTGCAGTCCATATGCCAGTGTAATTGAATACTCAAAACAAATCTTCTACATTCTATTTAACTCTTTGTTTAGTTAAGTCAAACCTTGTTTCCTAGTCAAGTAAAACACATAACTACACTTCATTCAAAGAGGTGATAATTAGCAGTAATAACTTCACCAATAAGGGAGATTATTTAGAATTCCTGTTGCAGTCCTTTTTCATTAGTGCTTGAAGACAGACCAAGAAAGTTAATAATTTACTTAATTTGAAATTGAAAATGTGGAGGTCAAGGTGTTTAGTTTTTTTTAACCAGAGTGTAATGCTGTCATCTGTTTGCACTTCATGATTATAAAATACTAATGTGAAGAAAGTAAACATTTCATTTTAAAAGAAATGCCCTTTAAAATCCAGTCAATTCTTCAGTTCACATGCTTAGCAAAATCCACTTCAATAGTCAAGTATTTTCTCCAACAAATTGAACAACTCCTATGAACGCAGTATAATTCCACTGATATACACAAAACTAATAGGTGTTAAAAAATAATCTTACCCTGAAATCAAAATCACATTTAAAAAATCAATTATAAAAAAAATCACCAGAAACATACCTACACAGGAGAGGGAATAGCCAAGCTCTGGGTCATGGATGAACTGGCGGTCATTCAGCATGGTCACACAGTACAAATGGAAGCAGTCCAGGCAAATGACATGGCGATGCACACATTGGAACACAAGTACAGGACTCCTGTTAAAGACCAAGCAGTGAGAGTGATGAACAAGGACTGGACAGAACTCCACAGAAAGCTTAGTTTCAAACTTCTAACTTAATAATAATTTTTAATTCACAGTACACAGGATTATTACATACGAAAAAACAGAATTTACCCTGGCATATTGCAGCACTTTTAAAAAGAGATGGTTTCTAACATGAATCAGATATGAGGAAATGGAAGTAAAGTTTTACCGAAAGTTGAAACTTTACTGAAAACTGAAACCTAAACCAAGAAAAGGCCTTTAGTAACAGATATCCTTTGTATGAAGTGAGGAAAGATCATATATGGTAAAACATCAAATGGTGATAGTTAGGATAAAATAGGTATGTGACCATCTAGGAAAGCTAGAGATTTTGTGAAAACCATCATGTTCCTTCAGCCTCTCAATGCAGCCATTTGAACTCTTCAATGAAGGCATTCTCTTAGTAATAGTGAGTAAAGTAATTCAGCTTCTGGTGAGAGGTGTGGGATTCAATTTGGGAGCGAGACACCTAAACTTCAGTGCTGGGCATAAATAGGGTAAGTGAGAAATTCCATATGATAAGTGAGAAATTCCTGCTATTGTCAATACACATAGTGGACACTGGAGCTGATGAGCCTCCAGGTGCCTGCAGTAGGGTGATCTGAATCACCAGTTTGACTCCATTGCCTGTATGAGCTAAGCCCTCATCAACCATTACAGGAGTGCAGATACCCATCACACATGCAGAGCCTAAATATGGCTATCACCAGCCTGGGAGAATACTGCTCGTGGAGATGCAGAGAGGAAACACTTGAAATAAACGAGGACAAACAGTTTTACTCCTGAGTTGGCCAGCATTCAGAGACTCTCCAGTGATAGTCAGAGCAAGGAGAGCCAGAGAGTCAGTGGTTTTAAAAAGTCTGCCCAGGACCAGCACACTGAAGGTGAAAGAAAAATTGAGTAACACAGAACATATTGCACACACATGAAATATGCCTTCAATGCAGGAACATGCTGATTAAACTTAATGGTTTTGCGCTAATATACGGTAACTTCTGCTAACTCCTGATGGACATAACTGTCTGTTCAAAAGTAAAGTGTGCCATACATTACTTCTTATCTTTCAGAGCTATTACCAACCTCAAGTCTCAAAATCACAAAAAATAAAGAGAGATGTGTTAAATTGAACACAACAGTGACATTCCCATTCAAATGCAAAATTACTTTACTCCTTTAATTTGCTTGTGAGTGAACACAGGGAGAAATTCAACCCAAATTACAATTTTTTTAGTAGCTAGAAAGAAGTATAATTATTTTTAAAAATAAAAGTATGAATTCTCACACATTTATAGTACTCCAGGAGACAAGTATTGAAATACAAAATGAAATACAGCAAGACCTGTGATAAAATCATTAGGGCTAGAAATACTGCTACATTTTCTCTAAAACCTGAGATGATGCTTTGAAAATCCCCTGAAACAGTAAAACACAAAGACTTCAATGTGGGAATACAAAATGTAATCAGTAATTTCACATACTGTATACGAGCATTAATCTTCCATGAAAATATGTTTTAGTATTGTACATACTATAGAATTCATGGCAGTGTGTTAGTATCTCCAAAAATATAATCTCTGTGTTTTAAGGATTTACTTGAATAAAGCAGCTTAAAACTGAATTAAATAAAACCTCCCCATTTTTAATCCTTATTAGTTGCCCATGTGCTGTTCTGAGTGTACCAAATAATAATTTTTAAAAGACAGCTGTAAGGCAAAATGAGAAGCTGATCTCTATGAGTTTAGCTCTGGATGGTCCCTAAATCATTATGGAGAAGTAGAGGAGCAGTTACCATGGCCCTACACTACAAAAGTCCCTATGGTCACCAGTCAAATGTAACCTTCAGAAAAACCAGAAACATTTGGGAAAAAACCCTAATATTTCTTCTTAAATTGCAGATATAATCAAATTTGCCTATAGTTTTAATGGATGTTTCACTTTAAGGGTTAATTGCTATTTTTTATTACTTCACTGTCTGAGTATCTTTTCTAGTTTCATGGGAAGCTCTCTGGTTCCAAATTCACACCTCTCTGACCTTCACTTCAAAGACAAAATATATGTGTTTGGTGAGATGCATGAGAGAAAGCCATGGAAAGTGGAGCATCTTAAAGCCAGGCCAGAAATGAAAATAGTGTTATTAATATTTCCAACTAAACATGTATGAAATCAATACTAACAGCATTCATTATGCAAATGAACTACTATGCTCAGTTTCTGCTGTAAATTATTTTCTGATAATTGATTTTGCTTCTTAATGTATCACAACTGTTTGAAATCAAAACTAAAGTCTCCAGAAGGGGCATAACCATACATGTACATATTTAAACTGCATCTTTCTTTATCTTAAATTTATCTTAAATAAATAAACTGCATCTTTATTTTATCTTAAAAGATGTTATCTTTTAACACCATCAGACTCCAAACAATGTGTACAAGATAGATGTAAATCTGGTTTCTGACTGTGTCAGAAAAAACAAGCTTAGCTTTCACAGCTCTTACACTGCCCACTAATTTTTCAGCCCAGGCTATCTGTGTCATAAGGCTTCGTGGAATTCAATCTGTATGCAAGGTAGATTGATTCATATTCATTTGGCATTGGAACAATTGCTGCAGTCCAACATTTGCAGATTTTGTAGCAAAAGAATGCAATTCTAGTTTAAAAGGGGTATAAAATCTTGTTCCTGAGATCAGTAAAGATGAAGATGTAGAGATTATGATCACAATGCCCAGGTGAAGTCAGTGAATACTCATTTAGGATACAGCCAAGAGTTATTGATAGAAGCCTTACTTGTACCAAACACAATTTATTTCAGAAAGGAGTATTATGAAAGATAAAAAAAAATTGCCACAGTGTAACAAGGTCCCTTCCTCAATCTAACACAACAGGCTAGTAATGTAAATCTGATATATATTTTAGAAAGTGTTTCATAGGTTCCATTTACATAATGTGTTTGGCTGAATTAGAGGCTTCATGAGAATAATATATAAGAAAAATGTTTCTCACAGCAAGGGATAAATTGGTCCTTTTTGTTCACCAATTAGGAATGTAACCACTTTTAAAAATTGAAAATCCGACATTACAATGCATCACCGGAAATTTCCATAATAAGTAACTCACTCCTGTGCTTGGATTCCTTTTCGTTAGAATTTTATCAACATACATTGACTTAAATGAAAAAGAAAGGGGACCCTAAATCTTTCTGCTTTGTGTTAGTACTGTCGGATAACTGTGGCTCAACAACAGCAGGGGTGGAAGTGATTTCTGGCCCATAAGCCCTTTCCTCCTTCCCTCCAGAGCAGCAAGGTGCAGGTAATTCTCAGACTACCACCACAGGATACTGGCTAAAGAAAGATACAAAGACATGATCGTGTTTAGATAAGAAGCATTCTGAGAAACTGATTGTTCTAGTACACTCTAAAAATTTCATGATGGTTATTATTGTATAGATTGAGTCCGATGGATATGAGGGGCTACTTAGCATAAGGAATTATTTGTAGAGATAACAGTAGGTCAGCTGATATATCTTGCAATGCCTACTGAATTTCTCTCTTGCTTGGTCCTTCCTCTTAATGTTTTGAAAACAGCTAGACTGAATAAAGGTTAAACAGCACACCACATATATGAGGCCATTATTTTTTAGAAAATGTGAGTAGCCACAGTCTGAAGCACTTTGGGGCAAGGAATATATCTAAGCCTGTAGAAGTATGTGAAAATCATATTGGACAAATCTGTGAAACTACCTTGAGGTCATTTCTTGGTGACAGCTGGATTTTTGTCACCTCCTCAAAATCTTAACCAAATAATAATAAAAAAAACTTTAGCAGATGTCTATGAGGCTGCCTTGATGGGATAACAGTCAGCAAAGCAAAAATAGCCATGTGGAGTTCCTTTCTCTGCAGTAAATAAATATGAATGCACACAGCTATATCAGAGTCTTTAACCTCACCTATGAGTACTATATTTATCATAAAACACTTCTGTATTTCTAGCACATTTTTCCACTTTGGCAATCTTCCTGTACTTCAAAAAGCTTACTATATAAGCACCGAAATAATTTAATTTCTAAATGGAACTCCATGTCATTCCAAAGCAGATATGTTTTAGATTTCAGGTCAGCACCATTCAAGAAAGGTGAATCACTGAAAAAAAAGTGTAAGGGAAAAAAAAAGGAAAAATATAAACTTAATTGACACTACAGGCACTCTCCTGCTTCATAAACAATCAAAAGAATTAAACTGAAATAATGTCCTTGAGTAGCAGTCAATCTGTTTTGGCTCTATCCTTGTAGGAGAACAAAATTACAATGCCTAAATAAGCCAAATTATTCATCCATCATGTGGCTTCCTTACAGAACTGTACATAGGAGAATATAGTCTTCTAATTCCTACAAAGCTGGTGACACTTCTGGCTTTCCTGTCTATTACACAAATTCCACACTCTCATTCAAAACTATTGAAAGAATTTCCTGTTAATGATGCTTTAAGTGCATAGTTTTCTTAACATGAAAATTCTTCCAGGTACTCTCTAATTGAATATGTTATTAAAATATATTAGAATGATGCTAATATTTCTATAAAATATAAATATAGGAAGTATAGAAAAATTGCCACAGTCATATATGGTTTAGAATTTATACTGTTTGGAGGAAAGTAGAGCAGCAAATCCTGCTTTTTAATGAGCAATATGCTATTATGGATTAATAGAAACAGTGATCTATCAATTACAGGCAACTTATGAGTAAAAATACAGGCCCCAGATATTTGGACAGGGGTAGACATTTGAAAAGCATATAAAGACCTTACCTGAGAAAAGAAAAAGTACTAAGAAAGTAATATTAGATACAACTTTGCAGTCAAGAATCTATCCTTCATGGACTTTTAGGAACAAAACAAAACACATCCCTACTTTTCCTTTCCTAAGGGATGAAAATACATCTTTACATAGACTGTGCTAATTAAAAAATCCAGTATATAGAAACATAGTGTTATCAGAAATAAATACATTAAATATCTTAAAACAATAAAAACAATAACAAAAAAATTCCCGGTTTTTAGTCTTTGATCACTTGCCACACAATGCATCAACACCATGAGACATCACTATCACTGTGCAAGCTTAAATTTTCTGGCTGTGCTTCTGTATAAAAATATATTCTGACCCACAGCTGTTAACTTAAAGAAGCATTGGCAAGTGAAATCTGACCTATTTTCTCCTCTGTTACATGTTTTCCTCTAAAATGTGCTTTCATGTTTCTTGTTTCTCCTGGAAAGCAGCGCCAAGAGGCTAGAGCCCAGAAACAGTCCGACTGTACTAAGCCAGAATATAAGAGGAGAAAACAGGCACGCTTAAAATTATCGTACATGATGGCAAGTACTCCTTTCAACAGCCTTCCTGTTAACCCTGTTGTTAAGGATTTTTTCAGGGTGTGGAAATGACACACATTATTGCCAGAAAAATCTCTGATCTCTCTGGCAGGCAACAGCATCTGCTGCCTGAGGACAGGGGCAATGGGATTCTTTGTTACTTGCACTGGTACATTCAAATTAGTACTTGGTACTATGTGTTTGCTCTGCCTGCTTGCTCAGACATGCCTTGTATGAGCTCTGAGCTCAGACACAATAACCACCCTTGCCACTAGCGGCTGGATCTTATGATATCAAGGAGTAGAAGGTGATCAGGCTGCAGGAGAGGCATCCTGTAATCTATCAGATTCAGTTCACATTGCTCCTCTGCACAGCAAATAACCAACAAATCAGACATGCATTGAAAGGAGATGGGTAGAACTTTCTCCTTTTCCTCCATCTGTGCTTTTAAAACCTCACTAATGTTCCACTGGAGAGAAAAGGAAAAAACCTTGGTAATTGAAGGAAAAGAGAACAAATGTGAACAAAGGCAACAGTCCATAAACTACCCTAACCTAAATTCTGGTTTGCTTGCTGGTTATCCTTTGTAGCTTGCTGAGCTCCAGCTTACTGTGAACTGATTCCTCCATACTGACACTTTGATATGCAATGTACCCACCAAACCTGTGTCACTTGTACTCTCAGCTTTTGCCACCAAAGGGTGGCAAATGCTTCTTTCACTCCTCCCTCGATTTAAGCCAGATCACAGCAGACTTTCCTCTCCTCTGAGGCAGCACACAACCTTAGCAGCACAAGCAAAACTGCTCATCTCTGACAGTCCACAGCAGTCACACACTCCTGTTAGCCAAAGAAGCCTTCCTTTCACAGACTCATAACTTTCTGACTAGAGACACACATTATGAAATCAGTATCATTTGTTTTTCAGGGAAAAAACCCCCATCAAGGTAACCAGTGAAGTTGGGAGAATAATGGGATAACACAATAAGAGGAAGAACCATTTTCAGCACCAAACAATCCTTCAGTAATTAAGGATAAACAAATGAAAAAAGTTAAAATGCCTAATGGCATTTTAGTTTCTTGATTGGTCCCACTGGGCCTAGTGAGGTCCTGTTAATTTCTTTCAAGAATTTAAACCTTATTTAGTAATCTTATTTTGGTTTTACTCTCAACATCTATGCTAGTAAAATTAATATTGTCAGAAAATGGTCTTATGCCACGGGAATGCAGTTGTCTATACTGTTAAATGGTTAGAATGGACCTGACATGGTTTTTAGGCTTGCCAAATAGGAAAGTCCATAACAGTTCTTGGGCATAGTCCAGGGGTTATTGTGTGCTGTCTTCAACAGGCAACAGCAGTCTGCATGTGGACACACAGGTTTAAAAACTAAGTGTCCCGTAATACAGATTTCTGACAATAGAGCTTTAGCTTGGGACTGTTTTCTTATTACATCTTACCTTTTTTTTTCTTATTTTCTGTTCCCAGAATCAAGCCTTTTGAGATAGCCTGTGAAAATCAATGTTTCTGTAAACACATTATACAGAAGAATGTTTCTAATACAAAAGAGAAGACACAAACATGAGCTCTTTTTGAGCTTTCTTGGGATGCTTAAATCTGTGGAAAAGGTACAGGAGGAAAGGAATATTGGATATTATCTTAAGGGATGCTATCATATTATACTTTTCATTCCTTGGGACTCCAGGAGGGAATAGAATTTTTGGATAAAGCATGTCTCCACTGTGTAAATTTCAGTTATTCTCTTCCAGTCAGCTTTGAAAATACACCCTAGTGCAAGAACTTTAGGACTGTATTTCTTAACATATAGAAGAAAAAAAAAAAAGACTGGAAAACAAAGGAAGGTAGAGAAGCAGAGAAAAGGGGAGAGGAAAGAAAGATGGAAGAGGGAACAGAAGGTAGAAGTGCATTTGCTCTTAGAGAATTATCTTTCACCACCTTAATATTATGTTTTATGCTTTTTCTCATCTTTCTTTTCAAATAAGGATATTCAATTTATATGTTGATCCAAACAATAACTTGAGGGTGCTTGCCATTAAATGAGTCTTCAGTCTGAACCAAAGATATGATTATTATCTTATAAAAAAAAACACCCTAAAGCTATTGTTATAACAAGACATTTCTTTATAGAAATCCCATTTTTTTAGCTCCTCACTGTCTTTAAAATATACAGATAATATTTTATCCTTTCCTCCTCAAGGCAAATACCTTAGCATAAATGTCTAGTTGCAGTTATCTGAGAACACCTTCTACATCAGCACCTCCACTCAAAGCAAAGAACAAGCCTTGGGCTAGCAAGTCTCACAGAAGGCATTCTGAGTTGGCAGATTTTAAGTGTTCAAAGCAGTCAATTATCTTTAGTAATCTGATGAAAATCGTTTGCAACATCCACCAAAAAATTGTACTAGCAGTAAAAGTGGCTTCTTTATGTCATATTCCTATTGTGAATTTCTGTTTCTGATTTTATTACAGCCATGTGTCACAACTGTAGAATTTAAATGCCCAACGTGCACTCAACCCTATGCTTAAATTTAATTTCCCTCCTCCTCCTTCTTCCCTACATGCCAACTTCCAGCACTTAAAAGAGTAAACAGAGTCAGCTTTCTAACTAGGAAAAAACCAACAAACACCACCACCATCATACCCTCCTCACCCAAATTATATTGTAAATCCAGATAAATTATTATAAAGTTTGGGAAGTGCAATTTCTGAATTTGTAACTGGGACAATAAAAATTCTCAAGAAGTAGTTATTGAACACAATTCAAAAGAAGATTCTGGAAGCTCAAATAATTTTAACTGCCTGCTTTCTATTTAATCTCCACATCCAATTTCATTAGTTTTATACTGCCTAATTGGAGGCAGATACATTCCTTGAGCCTGGCCAGACTCAAGGAACGTATCTGTGTGTGAGGTCTCAGGTAATGTACTGCTCTTTGTACAGGAGTACTCAGGAAAAAACCTCAGCCTACCTGACCTAATAATCTGTGTATCTCTAAGGAAGACTGACATTGACCTAAATAGAACTTTGCATTCCCACAGGAATACAAGCTCTTGATACCCAAACAGTGCACAGAGTACAGTGAAAGTCAACAACAAATAGACCCATAAGATTTATTCCTCTCCTACACTTACTGAATATTGCAGGAATGGAAGAAAGGGAATTCACAATACTGCTTTATAATATAATCTCTAAAAATCATATGGAAGCCGTTTGTGATGCTAACAAGAACTGACTTACGACAGAAGACACATTGTAGGAAAAAAAATGTGGTGGCCATTCCCTCTGTTCTTCAAGCAGAACAGGTTTTCAGGAAATGAAATAATGATATACTATTCCTATAAATGTCACAGAACTTATACGAAGACTGTTACTGGAAAATGAATGTGCCTGAAAGGGCACATATCTCAGTGATCTCACTAACACTTCACTGTTGTCCAGCTTTCCCTTGCTTGATAAAGCAGCTTACTTCCCACCTCACACATAGCTAGTTATGTGGGCTGACACCGGGTAAGGGAAAAGGCATATGGATTTTTGATCTTACCCTCTCCTTGTCCTCCCTGACCATTTGCTTAAAGGAAAGGATGCAGCAAGTAAATTCTGCAACATTCTCAAAGGGGACATAATAACCACAATCATCAGCACTAATGAATAGTTTTGACTCCTCATGTCCATCTACAACTTTCCCAGAACACATGGATCATTCCCACAGAGTCTATTCATACTGACTCTTCTGTTACACACTCTCTCTGCTGGAAGAAGTAACCTGGCCTTGGGAAAGAACCTTGGGACGTTATAGGTAGAAATTTGATATATATCCCAGGAATTCCTAAGGGGAAAAAAATGGAAGATAAATTCAAAAACATTAAAAGCATTCACTAAGGTAAGTTATCTTTTGACTTCAACTTCCTTTTGACCACTCCCTGAACACACCATACTTAACTGCATACAGGCTGGGGTCTGGGTTATAGTATAGCTCTCAAGGGAAAAAAAAAGGAGGAATAAAAAGAACAAGGAAATAGAATGGAAATCAAGGACAGCCACAATTTGACATAATAATAAATAAAACTTGTTTGACCTGTGACATAATGACCTGGAGATGCCCTGCAACCAATATGAATAATATCACTACTTAACTTCATAATCTACCTATATTTATTCACAGGTTGATTAAACCATAAACAATATATAGAAATCTTTCACTACAAATTGTGGATTTCTTCCATTCCTGTGGCAAAGACCATATATTTCCACATGAGTTCTAAGAGCTGGCTCAGCCCTAAGAATCTGTTCACCACTACAATATGTCCAAGGAATACATTTGGTCCCTGTGACAAAACCCTTTCTGCTCCTTTTTTTTGTTCAGTGAGCAGAGATACTTTATTATGCAAAACATACTGACAAAACAAACGAATAGAGCATCATTTAATTCAAAATGTAGCCCAAAATAACAAACATTTCCCACACAAAAGCTTATGGAACTCTTGCATTTTCTCTGTTTCAAATTACAGAACAACACCTGAAAAAAATTACAACCCCACCTTTGTATTTACTAATGATCACTGGAAATTAGATCATTCACCAATCCCTATCCTCTACTTTTAATGGAAGCATTCAGACTATTGTACTTTCTCTAATCAGTTGAAACATTAGATATGAAAGCTGTACTCCAAAGTATAGTTTTTACCTTTAGGATTTACTTGGAGTTTTTATATTCATAAGTTCCTAAAAAAATCAGTGCTGTTTAAAAGAGGAAATTCACCTACTTTGTTTCAGAAAAAAACCTCAAACCAATCAGAATACAGAGTAATTACTTTATTAGATTTTGGGTTTTACTTCAGATGGCATGCAAAAATAACCTCTGAGATTAAGACTGTATGTGGCAAAAAAATGAACAGGGTTTTTTTATGTTAGCAATCGAGCAAAAGTATACTTGGTAAACTGTAGTCTGTAGATTATGTTAGATAAAATAAGGAAAAAACCTGAACCACAAAAAATTGCAGATTTTCTGCCTTGAAACCCTAAAAGATGCTTAGAAAAAAGTTATTCTTAAACTAGGGGGAGTCTCGCTTTATTATGTTTAAAAATAATCAAAAATTCCACATGGTATATGGCTCCATTCAGAGAATAAACTGCAATAATTCCATGTGATATAAAATTCCATATCCTAAGTCACAACTCATGCACATGACCCATGTAAAACATTATTCAATTACACTATTATCAAGTTTACATGTAACAATACTGAGAAATGAAATGTCAATGGATGTTTGATATTTAATTTTAGAATAATTCTAATTCATCTATTTTCTACCACATATATCATACACTATCAAACTCTAGTCTCACAAAGACAGAAACTTTTCTGATAATAATGAAGAGAACCTTGAAATTCACTGATGAGAATTGGAGGGCACATAGAAAATGCAGCTGTGCAAATTATGTTAACAAGTAAAGCCAGGGAGAGAACAAACTTGTCTGAAATCATAAATCCTCCTCTCAGTACCATTTCATGTCTTAGAAAGTAATTCATACATAGGATTTATGCTTTCTTCAAGAGAAAGGGTGCTGTCTTGGGCCCAACCATCACACTAATTTCTAAACAGATGGACATAGCATAGGCTTTGATTAGCACAAAAACAATGACTGAATCTGGTAGGAATTTGTTGTTGCTTCTCTGCAGTTAAAACAGTAATGCACTGCATTTCTGCAAAAGGACAATTACATCACAGCAATGAAAAACTACACAGAACACTGGGTTCCAAAATGACTAACAGAAAAGTTAAGACTTGTCATTTCTTTCCTCGATCTGATTCTGTTTGAATTATAACCAATTGCTAAAATGTCATTTACTTTATCTGACCACAATTTGGCCTTACATTTCTTTGAATAACTACAAGGACATAATTCAATGTGAAAGATAACATCTTATATTGACAAGGGCAGACCAGGTGTTTTAATCACATCTAGAAAATTTAATTGCACAGCAGCTGCATACAGAAAACATGTTTGCACCTGTACATCTGCTTAATTTTAGCTGAAAACATTCTGCTTTAGCATTCATTGGACATCTTTGCATTTTGAAGTGGAAGGTGACAGAAAGTTCATTTCTGAAATAAAACTAACTGAGAAAAGTTTTACCAAAACTTCTTTGTCTGTCAAAATGGTATTTTTCTCCCTCCACCCCAAATACCATAATCAACCTGTTTTTCATACCAGTTATTCAGGAGTTTGGAGCACTGATTAAGGCCACTGAATCTCAGTGCTGTACCTTGCCTGATCAGATTTGGAGCTCAGAATGAGTTCAGAAAAAAAATGCATCAACCAAGTTAAATCGGTACGTGCAATATGGCATCATTTTTTAGGATGTTCCCAGTACTACTATTTGCACCAGGCTTCCTAGCAGTTACATCTTTGGCTACGCAGGTACTGGAGCAGACTCTGCCTCACTCATCCTGTGTGAAAACTTCACAAGCTGAAGGCAATGTGCAGCCTGAGAAGGAAAAAGAAGCAACCAAAACAAATATAACTCTTGAAATGACAACTACTAGGAACAGTCAGCAATCCAACTGTATGGCTTCAAGAAAAAGTTCTTGTAGAAACTGCCAAATCCTGAGCATGGTTGATCCCCCAAAGAAGTTTCAGGCCAGTTCTTACCAAAACTGACTTACACATTCGCCATTATATAAGGTACAAATTATGTTTCCCACTCTGTGGAACATTAGCTATCCTGACAGTGATCTGTTCAGCCATGTGTGATTCATTAGGTTTTCCTTCTGTTTCTGAACATAAGCCATAGAAGAGAGCAGCCCTTGAACCCCAGCCTGCTTTGGCAAAGTGTGAGGAGTCAATGACACTTCCTTGTCTCGTGGCATCAGAAACCCTCAGCCCCCGGCGCTCTGAATCACCATCCCACACGTGCTCGGCTGCGCGCTGGAGTGGTGAAGGTTTTATAAATAGTGCCTACACGGGGTTTCAGTGCACTTGGGCAAAGGACATTTTTATTTGAGGACTGGCCTCACTAGACAGCCATGTTACGAGGGATGAGGTTTATCGGATTAGAAGCAACGCTGTTAGTATTCAGGACACATTTCCAAGTGCATATGACATGTCAGCTGCTTACATATCTTCCAATTCTGCTCCACATATTCCTTTTAAAGTTAAACATGAAGTGACAGAAGTGTAGAAATATCTGTGTCCTGCACTCTGTGAACATAACAGCTAAAAAAACCACCTTGACATGTCAGCTGACAACATAAAAAAACATCCCTGATCTCTGCTGAGGCATTGTGATTCCTAATATCGACTACTTGTAACAGAGAGGAGAATTGAAAATACAGAATCATGAACTTCACAATTAATTACATACATAAAAAAGTGTGAAGAAATTTGTTTGCTTGCCCCCAGTCAGCGTTTCAACCTTTGCTTCTCTTTGTGTCTGTACATCTACCTATTATACATTACAGAGACATTCCAGAGATCTAAACATATGGCTAGCTAGTTGTTTATTTCAGATCTTTGTAGCTATTTTCTTTTTAAAGATATTTTCCTGCATTTTCCATTGACAGATACAACAGTTTCAGCAGCTAGTTCTTTAATAATTTGAATAAATGAAGAACTCCCTGCAGCAACTCACTTTCCTTCAACATTTATCCCCTAATACTTTGGGTTTTTTCTCTCTTTTCTCCAAGTTCCTCCTTCAACATCTCTCTAATTCTATCTTCAGTGATCATTTTCAAATCAAGGCCAGTTTATTGTACAAATTCCAACTTCTAGGAACACAGGGGCAACAGGTATAGCTTAATTTATGATAAACACAGAACACTGTACATTGCCAAAGGATTTCTTAGCGTTATTCATATTTAATTTTACATTCAAGTAACTACTAAGAAAACTCTGACCTTTTAGTATTCATTTTTGAGTAGCCATGTGATGAAATACGACCTTTTCCTTTACCTAATAGTTGGATGGTCATGTTGGCTTGGGGTAGGAGTGGGGGTGGAATGGAACTGCACCTCTTTAAAAGCCACACATGCCCACATGACCTTCAACATCCTGCACATGCTGTAAATTCCATGGGAGACGTTTCTTATGTACCTTGAAAGGTGAAGAGCTTCAGCAACCTTGTCAAGATGTCAAGATTCTTATCTGTACTCAGAGGATGGGGCCTAAATTCAATCTTGCTTAGTTCTGCATTAATCCGAACTGACTACACACTGAGGACAGTAAAAGTGTAGTCAGCTGTAAAACCAGTGGGAGATCAAAATTTTCTGGTAAACAAAGTACTCACAGCTCTCTTTCATGGTGTTTCTCAGATAATGGGTCACAAATGGAACAATTGGGAAATTGCAGTAAAAATGTCACATGTTAATGGAACAATCTTAAGGAGGCCAAAATCTTCAGTCAGGTCTTGCAGGTAACAACAGTGCACATTTTAAAGATGAGACGAAAGGAAGCCTATTACAAAATTACTTGTCTTCAAAATGGGCAAAGTAGCCACCTGAAAAGTTCGAGGAACTCCTAGCCACTTTATCCAATTTGCTTGTTTTTTAGTTATTATTCACTTTAGTTATTTGTATAAGCATCTTATATTCTAAAATGTCACTATTCTGATCTGTCATGGATATTGCAAAGAAGTCAAGCTGAAATAAAACTAATGCACATTTTGGGAAGCAAGTACCAAATGTTTTCTGATGGTAATATTAATACTCCACAGTAGAGGCAATACTTAATCACCCTAGAAACCAACCGTGTTAGTGCAACATGTAGTTGCTAAGTGAAATGTATAAATGTGTAACTTGCTGATCCAAGTGACAGAGAAGCAACAAGAAAAGGTGCTCTGCTAGCTTTCATGCTTTTAAAAATTAGGAACTTGTTGGATATGTGAGGGCTAAAGGCAGCCTTGGCTGCAGTGCCCATGAGACAGTGGAATTCTGGATCCTGAAAGGAGGCAGAACAAAATGCAAGACTACAACCCTGGGCTTTAGAAGAGCAGCTTCTTCAGCTTCTTCAAGGACACCGAGTTGAATGTGAGTCAGCAATAAACTTTTGCCACAGAAACAGCTAATGGTATCATGGGGGTGTTGATCCTACTGCTCTGCTCAGCACTGATGAAACATACCTGGCATGCAAGGTCCAGTTCCATGCTCCCCAGTACAAGAGGGGCAGGGGAGATCCCCAGTACAAGAGAGATTCCAGCACAGAGCCATTAAAATGATTACTGAACAGGACCATCTCCCACATAAGGAAAGGCTGAGGGAGCTGGGGCTCTTCAGCCCGGGGAAGAAAAGCCTCAGTGGAACCTCATCAAAATAAAGGCTTCTGAAAGAAAGGTGTAAAGAAGACAGACAGTCTCTTTTCTGTGGTGTTTGGTGACAGAACCAGAGACAAAGGGCATAAACAGAAACACAGGAGCTTCTACATAAGGAAATAAGGAGAAACACATACTGTGAATTTGACCAAAAGCTGACATAGGTTGCCCACAGGTTGTGGGGTCTCCATCCTTGGAGATATTCCAAAGCCATCTGGAAATGGTGTGAGCAACTTGCTCTAGGTGATCCTGCTTCAGCAGGGGCCTGGAACAGAGGACCTCCAGATGTTCCACAACTGATTTTTGAGTCTGTGACGTTGTCAATTAGATATTACTGTACAGTAGAACAAACAAAGCTAAAAATTACTATGTTTCATAAAAGTAATGCAGAGTTGCACTGTTCATTAATAAAAGGCGACTAACTTCAACTGAATATTGCAACCCCTAACTGAAAAGTATACAACTAAAGGGGTTTTGGGCAATGTAATTTTTAAACAGAAGAGAGTTATGAGAGCAGATTATTTTATTTTGGTCATGGTGGGATCACACTTACTAACTTTAGCAAGCACATATCCTTTCACTCCCATGAGAAAAAAAACTGCTTGCAGGGCTCCTCTGTACCCTTGTTTAATCTGTGACACTGCAATTGGAATTTGTCACTCAAGGAGCTACATCTGATGTTACAGCCTGAAGCGGAGCTCAACCAAAATAAACAATCTGCTCTATTCTGCTTAGACTAATACGACAGTGATGTAAGCCCCAGCACAGTGGAAAATGCATAAATGGGCTGCCACACAGAAAATGCACGCATAAAAACAGCAACAGAGCTCACAAGTTTTATTGCTAATACACATCATGTGCAAGAAGCCTTGCTTGATCTTTGGCTTTGCTACGCAACGGTATTTTTTGTATGTGTTAATGTGGAAAATATGCTTATTATTTCAATAGACCCGAGGAACTTTGTGCTGCACAGAGAAAACATTTTTTCTTAAAAAAAAAAAAAAAAAAAAAAAAAAAAAAAAAAAAAAAGTAGTTGAGTCAAGCATTTGTTTCATCACAACTTGTGCACAATTATTAAGGTGGGGGAGCTGAATAGGATTATTTTATCATAAACATTCCACAGTGACTCAGTTGTGCAATATTTGTCCCAATATCTTGTGTTTGAATACAGTATTTTCCCTTCCCTCCCTGTATTTCTCTCTCTCTCTGGTATTTGATTTAGGGTCTCTGGAGCTTTGCCAGCACTAGGCTGTTCGTTCCAGTTGTACATACTGGCTCATTTATGCAAACAGTCACGTTGAAACCCTAATCTGGTTATTCCTTCTACTCAGGATCACTCCATCAGAAGGAGGATAGGGAGGAAAATGCTGTACATAATTCTGTTAAATTCATCAGCCAGAATGGCTGACCTTATATCTAGAGCCTTACATGCAGTCTTTTTTCCTTTTCTCTGTCCCCAAGCTAAGAGAGTCGTGCAAAAGCAACTGACTGAGCAGGTCACATTTTTCAATAAAGTTACAAGAGATTATCCTGTTCAAATAATTTTATTTCAGGAAAAAAAAAAGAGGATGCAGTGAAAAAGAAAGCAACAAGGTCACTTCAATAACATCACAGAATATTTTGTAACTGCCTTTCTATTTACATATTATCTTCAAAGATGAATTTTCACAGTGAGTATTTCTATATGAAAAGGCAAGAAAAACCAGCAGCAACAACAAGGATAATTATGTAAATAAAGTAGCTCATGAAAGTTAAGGGCTAAAGAGCAAAACCCTTCTCTCTCGACATCAGGCACAATTTAGATGGACCCAGTGCAAGCTTTCCCATGTTGTCCTGCCAGTGACCTCAGCCCTCATCTGTAATATCATTTTCTCAAAGGACACGAGGTTATCTGTTCTGGGTGAGAGCTCAGCTCCTGTGCTTTATGTCACCACGGACCTCTACACGAGCCCATCTGAAGCACAGCCACTGAAATTTAAAATGAATGCTGTGCAGGACACTTCAAAAGCATCAGCCACCCACTGACATCCTGCAGAGACAGAGGCGGCCCTGTCCGAGCGATCTGCCCTGCTCCCAGGCGCTGCCCGGCTGGCAGCCCGGCCCGGGCGCTGCTCGTCCCCGCGGGGCTGCAGCGCCGGGCGGGGCTGGGCTCAGCCCGCTCCCAGCGCCTCGGGCTGGGCCGCGGCACCGCAGCGTCGGCAACCTTCGAAACCCTCGTGGTTTTTCCGATTCTTACTCTAAACAGCGCCTTCCACTACATCCTGCTACTAAAGGCATCGTGCTTTGCGTGCGCTTGGTTGTATTCTCGAGCTGTATCTCGGCCTGGATGTGGGTATTTCCCGAAGCCTCCCTTCCCCCACCAGCAGGCTCCCGACAGCCGAGACAGATACTCAGATCTGCCCCTAGATGGGGATACTGTCCGCAGATCGCCGCGCTGGGATTACAAATCCCCTTCTCCCAGCAGAAGAAAATAAAATTAAGTACTGACTATTTATTAATCTCTGGCCCATTTATGAACCCCCTCATCCTTCTTACATACTTCTCTCGCCAGGGCTGGCACACACCAGGGATCACATTAAGGCCTTTAACTCTCTCATCCCTTTTCTACACTGCAATAAGAGAAATTTTCCAATCACGTAAGACTAGAAAGAAAAAGGAAGATCGAACAGCTGCTCCGAGAAAACTCTGGATGCTTCCTAGATAAGCAGCAGCCAGCAAGTGATGTAGGGACAATTCTGTCATAAGCACTGACATATTTCAACAAGATATAATACACCTTGGTGTTGAAAACACCAAGGGGATGCATGTTAATTTTTTGGTTTAACTCATATGGCACATAGTATCTTTCACATTTATTGCCAAATGAGTTATCTTCTTCATATTAATTTATATTTTCAGCTTGACACTTTTCTCAGTTAGTTGCAACTAACTAGCACTATATTGAAAAGTCAAAGCAAATCCCTACAGAATATGCTTGTCACCCAAATAAAATAATTCCTTTTTTCCCCCCATGTTTTTTGCATTATATCAACAGTCATTTCACATAGCAGAACGAACAGTGAGGATATAAACAGATCAAACAATTTAGTTGGCGTACTCACAGATCTCTTTCCACTTCATTGCATCAGGAACCTGTTCCATGATGGCCTGCCCCTCTTAAAGTCATTTCCACTTACACTTAGAGTGCAACTCACTGTCATATAAATTGGAGATATTTTATGTGTACTACGTGCTAGAATTATTGGACAAAGGCATGAAGCAAAGAATTCGTTCCCCTATGGTTACTAGTCTCTGCCAAAGTGATTATTATGGTATTTTTTTCTGCTCTAACTTGAGAGATTCTGCGGTTTGTTTCCTAGAATTTCTTCTACAACCTCTGTATGTTCAGCTTTATGTAGAATAAATTTATTGAGGAGCTGAGAGTTGTTGGTACTTCTGTATGAAAAAATGAAGTGATTCCATAATAAGTAAAGAAAAGAAAAAGGAAAGAAAAAAATGAAAAGAAATAAAGAGCATGCATAGTGAAACAAAGCAGACAATCAAATAGAAGTAGACAGAATAATTATAGATGTCTGAATAACACTCCAGATGGCATTTTGGGCATCACAGTTAATAAGCAGCCTGTTTCAGGGGACCAGCATGTTAGCACATTATTGCAACAACTGGAAACCAGCAGCTGAAGCATGTCTCCCGATTATCCAGGGAGCAGGCTACATGCAGTAGCTAAACCCAAAAAAATATGGTGTCTGAATGCTTACTGGTATGACAGGTTCAGAAGTCCATTTTTCTTAACAGTAATGTGCTTAAAAGAAGTTACCAGAGACGTAACTACCACTCACTTCATGAAGAAGTCTGGTCTCAGGCCAGTAAATCTGGTCTAAGTTTGAGCATTTAGAAAAGATATCTCTGTTGCATTAATTACCCAACTCTATATATTTAAATTAAAATCAAGCTGGTCCCTATGCTCTTGTTTCTCTGTGCAAAATAACTTTAGTAAAAGCAACCATTACAGCTGAAAGGGAGTTTACAGAACGATTTAATTTTATTCCTTTTTTCACCATTGGAATCTGTAAACCACTTCTGCAGTTGCAACTGTTGGGGGTTGAATGTTAAATTGCAAGCCAAAATAAGCTTGATATCTTGTCAGTTATCTTCTCAAATGAAATACGTCATCTTCAGCACAGCAAAGAGTCCCATTGCTGATATGCAACCCTCAGGAAATGTATTTCAGGGATGGAAGGTCTGATATTTCCATCAAGTAGAAAGACTCTTAGCGACACCCATACCACAGTAAGTCCTGAATCTATTCTAAAATGGCAATTCTGTGAAAATATAATATATGATATTCTCATAAATGTCAGAAATAATGTCCCTTTTTATTTTCAATTTAAAATCAAGGTCACACCGTAGAGCTCTTACTGATCCAAAATCAGAGAACAACTCCACAGTTTTAGCTCTGGAATCAGAAGCTTCAGCACTGAGTATTTTCATTCTTTTTCTAGGATTCCTGTGTTTAGGTTCCCCCATTAATGACTCCTCAGGTCTCTTGAACAGATCTACACATAAAAATCCTAACCAAAAAGCCCAAAGTAAACAAACTAACCAAACTCTTACCCTGAATCCTGGAGATATTAACAAAATTAATACAGGCATTTTTCATAATTTCTATAGCTCATGGTATGTTTTTAACTGTTTGTATTAAAAACACAAATCTCGACTGCTGCTGGGTTTGCAAAAAAGTCCCCTTATAAGTGCTGTAGAACACATTTGTCAATTAAAGCATTTGCTGAGCCCTCCTACCTCCCCAAGGACATTAGATGCTTGTTTTGAAAACAGAAAAATAGGGTGTGATTTTTTTGTTGTTGTTATTGTTGGTGGTGGTGTTCTTGTTGTTGCTGGTTTGGGGTTTTTTTTTTTGCCTGGGATCATGATTATGTCACCATTTCAGAACGCACATACTTATGTACATCCTGGGTGCAAAATCTGGCATTGTCTTTGTTAAACTGCTTACAATTGGCAATTGACCAGCCCTGTCATTGTCCAGGTCTCTGTACAGGGCCTCTCTCCTTTCAAGGGAGTCAACAGCTCCTGCCAATTTAGTATCACTGGCAAACTTACACCTTTGAGTAGCTTGTCTGCATTTCTGTTAAAATAAAGTAACTACAAAAAATGTAGAAAGACTGTCATGAAAAAAGCACAGATAGGGGCTTTGCTTGAAAATTTATACTGGATAAAATGTGCATCCTGATTTGACAGGGTTCTGTGGATGGCAAGATCTTGTCATTTTTCTTCACACTCCATAATTTTTACTGGCAGAGAAAAACAAATAAAAAATCAAAATTAAAGGAAAATGTAACCTGAAAAGCTAAGAAATTCAACACAAGTCAGAAAACAGAAAAAGGTATTTGATCTCAAAATGTAAGTTTACATTACACACACTGAGCATAATTAATTAAGAAGTAAATTCAACAAGGAAAATCAGAGTACTGAGTATTATTTATGCCCAGCTTGATTAAGTAAACTTTGTGGAAGAGATTTTAGCATTTCTTGGACTAACTGAAACATTGCATGCCAGATAAGCCACAAGGGAAAGAAAAAGCATAAAAAAAGCTCAAAAATTCAAAGGCTGCCAAGTTCTCTGTTGTCAGTTCAAGAGTTCCCATTCACCCTGTACATAGAAATCTCCTTGAACAGCATCTAGACTATGGAAGTAAATTAAGGAAATGTTAAAGAAACATAAAAGAAGTGTAACAGGAGTTTAGTTTGCCAGCATCAGAGCAATGTATCACACACTTGCTCTGTAGGAGAAGTAAATAAGAAATGGCCCATCTCTGCCAGCCAGGATTTTAATGGAGTTTGGATCCTAATATGCTTTGGCATTTCTCCGACCTCCTTTATATTATGAGCACCTTGTTCCTCTTCTCTCTTGATCTTATGTATCTCCCTTTACATGCTGCTAAAACATTTGACAAAACTTCCAGAGACTTCTGCCATTCTACTATTAATCTCACTATCAGTAAATTAGTGAGTTAAATTAATATCCCTTAAAAATTGCAAGAGATACACAAAACTTTTCCCAAAGGCCAAGAATCCAAAAAATGCTCTCAAAATTATGATTTGAATCCTGTCTCAATTATTCTTCTGCTTTTTCTTTCTTCTTTTATTTGTCCTAAAAGTATATTTTTGTTCCCCAAAGTCCACAACATAATTTCTTGAACTGTTGACAACATATAACAAAGAGAATAAAGCAGAGGAAAGGTTGTCCTCAAAAAGGGTATTTTCACCCAGACTGCATCAGCAGAAAATCAGCCCAATCCCAAAAGAGTACTTGAAGCCATATCATGGACTCTGCTTAGGCACAGCAATATGCTGTCTGAAGGCCATCTTCAGACAGCAGACTTCAGTGGAAGTCTGAGATTTCATTCAGAAATATTTATCTGAATGGATTCAGTAATCCTCAACATTAAGACCACTTAGAAACCACTAGCAAAGATGGCTTCTGAGTTCCAGCGTTTTCCAGGATTTTTCAGTGTGAATCCCATGCAATAAAATAAATCAAAGTGTTTACAACAGAAGGAAGATACTCATGGAGCTTCTATGAATTATCAGCTCATGAAAATGCCACTGTTTTACTAAATGTTCTTAGATAAAGGTGACTACTATTCATTATTTGAATTATAGACATATTCAAAGACACAGGGAAGAATGATGCGTCATTATGCTGGGAACAATATAAAATAGAGAATGAAAGACAATTCCTAACATAAGATAGATAAGAATCTAAATAAACAAAAGAGGTAAAAAATCATTGGGAAATAAAACAACTTGTATGGACTGATAGGCACCTTTGTTACCAGATGACCAACAGAGACAGCATGTGGGTGGCCAGAATCAGGATGAGGGCCTGATACCTGTGGTTCACAGTGTCACAGTGGGAACAGAATGAGTGTCTTTCATAAACAATCTAAATAAAGACATTTATCTCAAACAGAGAAAAATAACCAGAGCCTACAATTACTATGATTGCCATGGTCACAGGCCCAGGGAATGGAATGTCCTTCTTACAGTCTCAGGAAAATCCAAACTGTGAAAAATTTACTCATTTCTTGGAAAGACAGGCAAAAGAAAAAGGGATTAGGCAGCCACCATTATCTGAGGAGAGATCTGCATCATTACCATACAGTGATGGTGGATGAAGAAAGATGATCCTACAGAAGCTTCCATTGAATGGTTGCTGGGACCAGCAATAAGAGAACAGAATATCACAAACTCAAGGGAAACTGAATTCAGGGACAAACTTTGAATAAGAGTGTTTTGCTGAGGAAAGTAGCATTTACAAACAGACAACAAGATTAATCATCTGTTTAAGTAAAAAAAAAAAAAAAAAAAAAAGATGGTAGCTTAGGTTACTAATGAAAACAGTTTATTAATTGTTAATCTTTTCCCTTGTGAGGCACAGTAAAACCCCACAATTTAGTATGATTAGAGGCCTTTTTTGTTTGAGTTACACATTGAGAATGTTGATTTTGAATAGGGGAAATTGCTTTGGATAAAAGAGCCTGTCAGAGTGCAGGTGAAAACTTTTCAAGTTCACAATTGCTTTACATGTCTCTTTGGGGTCTCTGTCCCTCATTTTCAACATATTCAAATCATTGTGTCATCAGGATTTTTGTTAGCATAATGCTGTAGAAAAGTGAGCCTGTAAAATGAAACTGCTAAATCCCAGCTTTATTCTCTAATGACTGCCCATCAAAAATGTTCAGATTACCTGTCAAAGAAAAGGTGTTTTTAAATTTCTAGTTCTTCAAGCCATTTGGGAACCCAAAAATCCCAGCACTGCTGCCTTTGATAATCACAACTCTAAGAAAAAATAAGCAATCAGAACGTAGCTGACAATCACAATAATTATGCCAGCAAAGGCATAATAACTTACACCTTTATAGCAATGCAGTGTTTCCCAGACAGAAAAAAACCCTATACTTCTCAATAAAATAAGCAAATTGAAATATGTTACATAGTTAATAGTTATATAAAATGGTCTTTTTGTCAAAGCATTACAAGAACTCAAGAATTTGTAGCATGTATTTTCATTAATGGTTTGATGTCCCTGCAAATTAGACAGAAGCTTCAGGTTTGGAAGAAGTATATTGAAGTTCTTCTGTCAGAGACATGCTGGACGTACACAGAGATCTTTTCTATAAGACAACTAACTAGAACAGATATTGAGGAACAATTTGCTCACAATAAAAATCCTTATATAGTTACCATGTTTGTAGTCACTGTATTATGTAGATATTCTGCTCCAGAATAAGTTCTTGTTTAGAAATACAGCAAGACATATAGACTGCAACAGTTATTATGAGAATAGTTTTTCCATTTAAATTTCTTCTTGCAAATAAGCCTGTAACATCATTTATCCATATTTTACTGATAAAGAGCTGAGCAAATAATATTTTTCTACCTCAAAAAGGAGGGTAATTAAAGAAAGAAAAATCTCATTTGTGAGTATTTTTTAAACTCCTTTAGTAACAAACCCAATATAAAGGATTTTGAGTAATAAAGTCAATAGAGAAGTAAAAGATATTAGATGTATAACTTATGCTACTTACTTAGTAGCATATAAGTAGCATACAAGTGGAAATGTAAAGAATAAAACCATTAGCTTTTCACTCCCTAAAAATAAATTGCTGTGTTGAACTGCAGAGGATACATAATATTTCATTCTATCACTGCACTATTTCAGAAGCTAGGGACTGAAAACTTCTAGGAGGGTGGACAATATAAAAATATTTGCCAATGGAATTTGCTGTAGTGCAGGGGTGAACCTCACAAAACCTAAAAGAAGTCATCATGACTTGTTTTGTTGAAACTGCATTTGTACCTACTATTTATGACAAAGATTTCTTTTTATTTATATAAGCATCCTTTCTCAGAGGCGATTTTACTGAATATGACTTTCTGCTCAGAGATAGAATCTTCCATGGCTCTGAAATCCATAAAAGTAACAAACAGCCTGGTAGCACTGTCAGATGCATCAGAAATCTGACAGGAAGAGGGAAAAGAAAAGAAAGGATTGATTCTAACCAGTTCAGACTTTAAAATTTTCTAATGCAGATTATTTTTCAATATTATATTTTTACTAAAGCCGTACAAAATACACCAAATACTTTTGCCAGCATTTGTCATCTTTCCTCTTTTACGCCTCAACTCCACTAGTTCCTCTGAATTATACTCCTTATACATGGCATTAAATTACAGTATTACAGGTATTTATGGCTACAGTTCAGGTAACCAAGAATACTGCTGATTTTCAAAAGCAAATGAACCTGCATTTTTAAATTTTTCTTCTTCTTTTTAAAGAGGATAATTTTTGTTTGTTTGTTTTTGGAGTAAAAGCTTCCAAATTACTTCCTCTGGAATATTAATATTCTGGATGGTAATACAGATTTTTTTTTTTTTTTTTTTGCCCCAACAAGAGAGAACAGAGTCCTGTGCACTGAGGGGAATTTCTCTGACCTCCACTGAATATCTGCTCT
Source organism: Anomalospiza imberbis (assembly GCF_031753505.1). Classification (NCBI taxonomy): domain Eukaryota; kingdom Metazoa; phylum Chordata; class Aves; order Passeriformes; family Viduidae; genus Anomalospiza; species Anomalospiza imberbis. The sequence goes on along the minus strand of NC_089683.1, from coordinate 77,298,843 downwards.
AGAGCTGAAGCAATCAGAATGCTTTGAGGGACAGTGCTTATGTGTGCCTTACATTAACTTAAAAACACTGTAGGGTACTGATACCTTGGAGTGGCTACCAAGAACAGAAGCTAGACAACATTAAGAGAATAAAAGTGGGTGTTTATTGAAGGACTTCAATAGGTTCACCTTGGGCAGTCAGAAGTCTCTGAGGGGCTACACCCAAGATGGACGATGGTTACAAGTTTTTCACACAGTTTTAAGTTTGGTCCATTTGTATATCAGGGGTTAATCCTCCAATTACAGCTTCAGGTAATGAAGTCATTTACTCCAAGTTTGCCCCCAATTCACTGTTATTTACATCTCTCAGGGCCTGAGACAATAAAGTGTCCTTGAGTTTCAGGCCTAGAGAGGAATTGTTTTGTCTGAATAAAATGGGAGAACAGTAGTTGAGAGGCTATGGAGTTTTAGAGTTATACTATACTAAAGCAGTACAGGATCTGAAAAATATATAAGCTAAATCCTAAGGCATCAATATAGAAAGTCCCTTAAGAACATGCAATAAACTGCCCTCCATCATGACAGACAGGCCTTAGACAAGTATCCTTCTATGTACAGACTAAAAATTCAGAGTACTGTATTTGCATACATGATAAAGACATCCACTACAGTGTTGAAAATACACTGGGGTCAAGCACTACCCTAATGTTCAAGTTAAGTACATTATAGGTTTTGCTGGACAGAATTTGGGAGCATAAGCAGCTGAGGCTTTGTCTATGTACAAGGCAATACAGAATTTACTCACAGAAGGTACTCAGCTAGCTTAAACCCTCCTAGATACATGCTGGAAAACTAATGACCTGGGATAAGACCAGAGTCACCTTGCAAAAAATTCAATTGTACTTATTACTGTTGCTTTTTTTCAACTTCTCAGCTTTCAAAAAGTATTTTGAACATAGTCTAACAATTCCATTGAAATTTTTAACCAAACAAGCCTGTACCTTTTTTTATCTTAATCAATATTTCCAATCCATAAGTGCAAAATGGAATTAAATAAGAAATTAAGTAATGCCTACAGAATAGTACCTGTTGAGAAAGAGTGCTATCCCTTAAGTACTCCTCTTCACTACATTCATGTTCTGTATAATGATTTTGTCACGGTTGTTTTCTAAAAGATGCTGTATATGTCATATCAAGAAAATGGAGATAATACTTGAGTCTGTTTAAATGAAACAAGAACTGGCATAAGGTTAGCTTTACTGTTGTTACAGCATAAAGTCATAAAGACAAGCCAGTGACTTTAAACCGTTCACAGTATTTACTATCTGAATGCTGCTGCAAAATACATTTTTATAGCCTCAGCACTTGGTAGGCATTAAATAGCTGTCAGAAGAGATTTCAAGAGTAACCTTGTTAAGTTTTAACACAGATTTCACAGCACAGCCAGCCTCACCAAAATTGCTTACCTCAGGTATTAGCAGCTACACCCAGTCCTACATAAGTTTAGTGCATCCTTCCTTGCGTTACAGGGCTGCAAAACTGTCTGCCACCCCGCATCTCCAGAGGAGACACATCACCCAATCCTTTGTGCTTCAGCACACTGAGCTCCCCTCTCCATGCACATGGAGAAGTGAAGGAGGTCACTGGGGAGTGACCAAACCATGAGTGCTTTAATTAACACCCTGGATACAAATTGTCCAGGTCCTCAGTCCAAGTGAATTATCCATCTGGCTGTTCAACACTTCAGGTCATACCAGCTAAAAGCATTTGGAACATGGATATGCTATACCTGGGAAAAATCCTAGTCCAATTCTTCACTTGAGGAACAACCTGACACTTGAAAAAAAACCCCAAAAAACAAGCAAACAAACAAACAAAAACCCCAGAGATATACTATATTTATACTTCAGTACTTTCATAACATAAATAGTAGATATGTGCAAACCAAGGGGAAAAAAGAAAATTAAAGAGAAATAAATAGAGAGTGCATAAACATGTGCACTTCCTCCCCTCCCCCCATCAATACTGTTATATGTAACAGGCATGGAGGAAAATAAGTCTGAATTACGAAAATTCCATGTCTAGAGTTAATTGGTTTGCAGTTCACAAGAACTCACTATGTCTGCTTTTCATTGGCTGTAAATCACCAGACTGAAGGACTTGATCACAATGATCAATGACGCTTTAAGTGACAAAGTGAAAATTCAGAATAATAAGTATAATCAGAATTACAGGGGAAATAAGCAGACATTCATACTATTTGGACTTCATTGTGCTTTGAGTTTGTAAATGTATGGATAAGGAATCCTGCAGCATCTGCAATCGATTCTCATAATTACATAGATATATAAAGAACTTAAATGAAAACCATTTCCTCTAATACCAATACGTTACTGTAAAACAGTTGGTCAAGGTTCTTTGACAACTGTATATAGTTTAGATTTAATTTTGAGACCCTAACACATTCCTCAACAGAATGCTAGGAGAGGAGGACTACTTAGGAGCAATACTTTGGAAATATTTACTATTAAGGAAAGAGTGAGAAAATTGGAGAGAAGGAGGTCGCAGTTGCTCTAGCACTGGTGATTTAGAAAGTAAAATAGAAGGATGCTGACGGGTATTTTCTCTAATGAGGAAGAATGAGAGAAAGGACTAGATCTTAATTAGTGTGGAATAGTCCCTTAAATGGAGTAAAATATTTGGAATTTAGAAAACTACCAAATTTTCAAATTGTGTGTAATAGAATACAGAAAAAAACCCCAGCAATACTCAAGCTCTATCTTGTCAGAAAAGTAGGTCTGAGTAGGTAGAAATTTGTGTGGGCCAGCTGCAGCTCACAATACCTGGGACCCAAGCAGACAGTGCTCAGTGGGACTGTTTTTTTTTTTTAAACTAATTGAAAAAATAAAGCTAACTATTCAGGCACATGGTGTTGGAGTGGAAGCTCAGTTGGCAAAACTAGTGAGGAGATACCAGGTGGACAACTTGGAAAGCAAAATCTACATTACTTTGATCCATGTTACACATGAGAAAAAGAAAATTTTCAGGTGAGTTAGGGAGGGTACTGTGGGCTTCTCCTATGGGAGACAGAATGAAGAAGCAGGTACAGAAATAATTAGCAAAGAAATAATTAAAGAGGTAAAAGTAGAAGACGAGGCAACAAAAGTGGTCAAGAGCAAAATCTTAAAGCGTGCTAAAAGGACTTACACAAGAGCATTTTCAAGAAAATCCACTAAAAAAAGAGAAGAGTGATAGCAGAGCTGAGTGAGGGCTCTCAGGAGAGCTTAGAGGATAAAGGTGCTGAGGAAGAGAAAAAGGAAGTAGCCCAGAACAAGAAAGCCAGGCAAAAGTTTTTACAGAGTTAGGGTAAACTTAAAACACTGACACTGAGCCGGAATAAAAGTAGTTATGGCTGCATTGCAAGCAGATTCTCTGGAGTGGAGAGTGTGGCATCTGTTGAAAATACACAGGGCAACATGGTCTAATCTGTTCTGTACAGGTACTTACACCATGCTCACCACCAAAATGCAAATGCCCTCCAGCAGTGCATTAAGCTACATGATTAACATCTGCTGGTAGTTGTGCTAATTTCCATCATTCTAAACCAGTGAGAGTTAAGCAAGCTCTTAAAAACAGGCCTTTTCAAGGCAGGAAGGCACTTAATGGATAGTCAGGTTAATAAACGTCCCACTGAGATCTGTCAAGACTGTGAATCACCATCCTAGGATAGATTTCTATTTATCCAGAGACTACAGTGTTCGTTGCAGGTAGCATCATGACATAGTCCTTGAAAGGCTAAGAGTTACAGGAAATAATTTTCCAAGTAGGCTGCCTACAGTTTACAGAAGAATTTTACAATGATCACATTTAAGGGAAGGATCCCTGAGGCCTTACTCTTTTTTCATTTACAACAAGTTGATCCCTACTTGACACCAAGTACTTTCAGCACTTTTCCTTATTTTACCCCTGCATAAGGAAGAAGTAAAACATGTTTTCAAAATCATGGCTAACTTCTCCCAAATTGTTTAAACTCACAAACCAATGATAGTGATCCATTTATTTTCAACTGTAGGAAAGAATATTTCCATAAGATCTAGGACTTGAATAATGCCAACTCAGATTTGTCTTATTAATGCCATGCAGATTGGACCATTCTAATGTGAAATAAGCCAATATTCTGGGCTGACACTAAAAGGAGTCACTATATGCATTGAGAATTCTACATATGAAAAGAGGCACAGCAATGTCATGAAGGCTATACCTGTTTTTCTCACTAAATTTCTTAAGGAAATAAATCTAGATCACACTCTTATGATGTTCCTTTAGAACTACCATAGAAACATTTATAAAGTTAGATGTGGAGATTGACTAACATCTGTGATGCATATTCCAGTGTTTCAAAAACTGATTATATCTATTACATTGGGTTAGAGACTTATACTAAGCTGTCAAAATTGAAGATATATTCTGCTTTGAAAAGTGTGATTAATCAACATTACAGTCTAAATAAAAATATTTTCAACAGGTAAGTACTTTGTAAATATTTTGACTGTATGGCTTTACAGACGGAAAGATGCCTAATTTTAAGTTACAGGACTGATTCCTAAGCCTTCTGATATCCTCATTATCTGATTCAATAAACTTGACTGCGTTTCTTCTTTTAAAACACTAGATAACAAGACCTCCCCCTAATATTTAGCTTCAACTTACTGAACACAAGTCAAACCCTGAATCATTGGATCACAGACTGTGATAAATATGCCACTGCTGGTTTATTTACCCACCACTTAACTTTACCATATCTTTTTAAAATAGTACCTGAATCAACCAGAAATCCAGCAGCTACCAACTGTCCTAGATTGCAAGGCAAGATGTATTCTATTTGCCATCTGTTAGAGGTGTGGCAATTATCTTCTGTTAATTGGGCAGTTTTCTTCATCTCTTCCACAAACCAATCCTCCCCCTGGGGAGACATGTGCTGTTAATGGCCTTTTGAATGTCACTTCATGACTGATAAAAGTTACAGCATCCCACTGTGAGATGCTGTGCCCAGAGGGAGGAGCCAAGCATTCCTAACTGGATATAACCTGAGTTTTTGGGACACTAGACTCAGCCTTCCCACTGGATTCCCAGAGGAACAGCTGGGTTTTTTCCACTGGATCTTCTGTAGTCTTCTGTAGGAAGACTACACCCTTCTACAGGATCACTACTCCAACAGAACCACATATGCCCCTCCAGGACTGCAGCCATTCCAATTTGGACTACTACCAACATGCTTGCCAAAAGGTTGTTAGGTTGTATTCTGACTCTGTCAGTGGAATTTCTTTTGTATTATTGCATGTATTTTGTTTTTTCCCCTTTTCCTAATAAATTGTATTTCTGACTTGGAGTCTCTCACTGGTTTTGCTTTCAAACCAGAACACCAACTTAGACCTTTTCCTGCTACCATTTACTCCTAAAGCCATCTGAAATCCCTGTATCATGTTCCAGTTAGCAATCCCTGTATCATCTCCAGCAAGTTAGCACAGAAAAGGATTAAGAAAGGGACCATCCAGTCTAAAAGACAGCTATATCATTTATTGAAGTCACTTAATCACTGTGGCCATTCCCTTTCTGTCTATTAAGTAATTGTTGCAAGTATTGCAAAGAATTGAAAGTAAGCCTGTCAGTTTTCCTACAAGGTGCCTGACTACTACATAACAAATAATTGTTCCTGTCCATCACAATTCAGATGATGTTTTTATGATTCAAGGACCTTGACATAAGGTTTTTTTGAGCAGCATATTATTTTTCTGATGAGGTGGGTACAAAAAAAACCATACTTCTAAAAGGCTTCTCTTTACTCCTTTCAAAAGGAGACAGAAAAGCATCATTATTGTCCTCGGGATCAGTAGAATGTGTGGGTGGCTGCATGGAAACAGTATTATACAGTGTGGGTAATTGCTTAGTCGTGCCTTTCAGTTAACTAAGCTTAGGCTTGTTTATTTGTCTTGATTAGCCACACAAGTCAGCTTGAATGTTTCACTTCTGCAAGAAATTTCCCAAGCACCTCAGTCTTTATTTTACTGTCTGAACAGAAAATTGATATTGATAAAGAACCCTTTTTGACAGTACATAACTTCACTACAAAACCTTATTCTGTGAGTTTTACATCTCAAAGAGAAGGAAAACCTTGTAACATTACTAGTGTGTACACTGGTCTTTATAATAAATTTATTTTTGCAAACTAACTGGAGGCAAAACTCTTCAATAAAGAAATAATTCTGATAAAGCTCATATACAGAAAGAAAAATCAAAAGGCTTAACAGAGTTCTCTTCCATGGGATGACTCTAACATCTTTGGCACAGTATATCCTAATACATTAGGGAAAACAAAAAGAAAATTAAAAAAAAATGGTTTTCCAAAATTAAAACTGTTTTCAGCATTAAAAACTAGCTCTATTTCCCTCAGCTGTCACCTGCGCTAAGGAAAAGAAAGACTGAAGCTCTTTTTCTTTTCTCCTGACAGCTGCTATACCACAACGGGCTAGCTATCCTGCTGTGGGCTGACACCTCTTTGTCAAGCAGATTGTTTCCTAATGCTGCAAAGACTGAAGGACTGGCTGAAACAGCAACACAGCCATGATGATGACTGAGGATAAGACCTCTGAAATGTTCAAGTCATTTATGATCACCAATCCCATTGATGGGTAATGAAGTCTGGTATATGCTTTTAAGAAAAATCAAACAAAAAAATGCTTTTAAGACAAACAAGCAAATCTATCTTCAAAAATTCATGATAAGATTTTCTCTCACTTATAGTAAATAGTGTGTAAAGAACACAGACAGAAGATGGGGTAGTGTTTTGTAACTGTGACATTAAACTCCTTGTTTCTATACCTTGCATCCTTTTCTTCTGTAAAGAAAAGTGGTTTAGGTAGTCCTTGTTGAAGTTAAAAATATATTGCAAATTTTTCTTAACTGTATTTGATATGAATTTTTTCATCCTTTCTCTGTAGCTGAATTTGAGCACCTAAGCTGCTTGTCCAAATAAAGGACCGTAAGGATAAAGAAGAACTGTCCCACTAAAACATCTATGTCTTTATTAGTATGGAATGCAAAATGATGGGCTTGTCTCTAAAAACTCTTATAAAAGATATTTCAGTTGTTAGAGCACATGTGAAGATTTAGGAAGTGTTTTAAAAATCCTGGAAGTTTGGATGATGGGTAATGATAGATATCTTTAGAACATCCTACATTTGATTTCCAAGCTCAAACCATACCAAATGCAAGAAGTAAAACTATGGAGAGAGGACTTGCTTTCATGGCATGCAGAATGCTTCAGTCCTGTTCTTACAGCCATAGATTCAAGAAACTGTAAAACTTTTCAGAATAATGCCAAAAGACCAAGCACCACGAACAGTTGGGAACTTCTGTATCCTGGCCATATCTCCTCTGATGGTAGCTTGACAAGGCGAGGCTAAAAAGGACCATTAGCTATAGGTTGCCCTTACTTGAAAGAAGAAAGTGAAAAGTCTAGTTAGACTTGGATACACAGTTAATCCTACTGAGACAACAAATGCAAATGGCAGAACATAATGTCAACTGGGATTCAGAATAACTCGTACAACTTCCCTTGCAGAAAACCTTGAAAGTGCTTGCTGTGCTGGTTTGTGCCTTCCTCTGGAATGTCAAATGCACTAGAGAGCACAGAAAAAGGTCAGAAAGAGTTTGGGGCAAAAGTAATGAAGATTTAATCCTGCTCTGCTAAAAGATGTAGTATGTCCTGTGCAGTTCAACATGCCAGTCTGTATTTCTTGCCCCTGGTTAGCAAACAGCACAACTTATCCATATCTCAATTTATGACTGTGTGATAGCCACCTTCAGTTGCTGTCAGTCATGCATTCCCTAAGGAAATTAATCATAATCACAATTTTGCACTGTGACTCTGCAAAGACTTTTTCATTAAAAAGCTTGATTATCCTTCTTAGTAAGGTTTTTAGACTTTTACATATAACAGCTTGTTCTCAAAGCATGGTATTGGGAAACACTTGTTAAGGATAACTAAGCAACTAACTCACATTCTTTTTCTTTCCTCTGGTAGAATAGCTTCTTTATTCTAATTAATTAATGTGAGAAGCCATTGCAGCAGCCACAAAGATATTATATATCATATACTTTTAATAGAGAGGAAAACTCTGAGTCATCTTGCCATGAAAAAGGAGCTTTTCTATTTAGACATCAGTGCTATGCAACAAGTTTTGAGACCTTCTTTTCTACTGTTTGGCATTTTGGATGAAGTGATGTGGAAAGGGTAAACTGATTTATACCCTAAGGTGGCATTACTAGTATATAGCTCAGACCAAGCTGCTGTCAGAAAAGTAAGGTTAAAAGAAAAAAAAAGTCAGGGAGCTGATGCACTGCCTCAAGTACAATGGAAGAGTCAGCTGGACGTCCCAGCTCCTGTCTCAGGCAAAACAATGTGAGGATGCTGCAGACTCAGTGCACAGACAGACTATAGCAAAGTGGCACAGGGCAAAGAAGCCTCCAAAATCAGAGCAGCACAAAAACATCCCTGGGCCCTGCAGCCCACAAATAAGGTACAAAAGCAATTGTTTTTAATTCCTTGTTTCCAACAAGTGCCGAGCTTATCTTTTCAGACCTCAGAGTCAACAAAGAGGAGCAACTAAAAGCAGCCTCAGATTTTTCTGGTGGTATAATGCAAACGGGGATTGAGGGGCTGGAACACAGGTACACTGATCCAAACAAGAAAGATAGGAAGGCAGTGTATTCAAGCCCTATGCTGGAGAGAAACTAAATTTAAATATCCTTTCCTTGATGATGCACACAAGTTGCTATTTCTTAATCCATGGAGATAAGACAGGTGCAAAAATGCCAGAATGATGAAACAGGGAGTTATTTGGAAAATGTGAAGGAAGTATATGTATGCCCACTTTAAACCTGTGATCTTGTGCAGAGCCATTTTACACTTAAGTGAAATTGTTCCTGATCAGAATTTCCTGCAATACCTTAGGGAGAAAAAATACATGCAAAACCACTTCAACAAATATTTCTGAATACAAAGGTCAGAGAAGAAACAAAGTGTTTTTAAGATTACATTATCATGAAAGATTCCCAGAGTGAGTGAAGCATCAATAAAAATAAGAGTCCAGAGACTACAAGCTGAAAATTGTTTGCTTGGAATTTTTCAATTTATTTTTGTGATGTGCCTTTCTCTTGACCCATTTATCCCAAAAGGGTACTGAGTTTTCATGTTAGAAATATCATACAAAGAATATGGAATTTGCTTCTAATGAAAACCACAGAAGCACATGCCAAAAATACTGAAAATAATTTTCTGATGCTCAAAACATGGAATCTTTACTTCCCTGGTTATCTCTGCTATTCAAAGATTGAACAGCAGACAAAGATACACTGTTTTGAACAAATAATGCAGTTAGTAACCTAACCAATGGAAGGGGGGAACTCTATTGAGAATTCAGTAATGTACTTATTCACTAATAAGCAGGTGCTTTACTTTGCAGCCTGTACAATTGTCTTCATGAACAATTTCAAAATATTCAAATATATTTTCATGCCTTTGTCTTGAAGACATATTTGTACATATTTCATAGGAACTTGGGCAAGCATTTAGGTTACTATTCAAATAATCTTGTCCAAATGTGCACTCATTTAGAATGTCTACATATGCAGATCAGGTAACTGTGTGACCTTTTTCCATATTTAACTACCCAATTTTCTCAGAAAAATATGCATTTTTAAATTTCTGGTAGAAATAGATCATAGATTATACTTAATAATTTAGATACTTCAGCCTAAACCTAATAAACCAAACCCCAGTACCCACAAATTATTTGAAGCACAAGGGAAAAGCTTTTAACAAAAAAGTTACTGACACTGTGATGCTTTGCCAGACAAGTTGTTATACCAGTAAAGTATAACCTAGAAAGTGTCTAATGTTAAAAGGTGTTGTTCTCAACTTCTCTCTCACAGTCACATGCAGAATTTTAAAGAAATAAACTGCCAAACATTTTATTAATACTGCATATTGAGATGAATATTTTATCACTTCTTCAGATTTTTAAACAAAAATAAGACATTACGGAGGAAGACAGATACCTGGACTAACAAATAATACATTGACTGTTTTTCACTGTTATCAACTATGAAAAGTAATCTTTATTTTTCTTTCAGAAATCAGTTGATGATTTTAAATGTGCTGCTATTGGTAGGGCTCAAATAGTCCCTTTTCAAGGATTTTGAGGGCTGAATTCATGGCTCTCCTTGCACAAAATTAGTTTCTAGTATTTTCTGAGGATGCTCATGTCAGTCCTTTTACCAGCCCTACATTTTCAAACATAAACTGTAAACAGGGAACAAACAGGGCTGCTCTACAAGAAACTCTGATCCTTCTGTATTTAGTACCACCAAAGAGAACTGTTAGTGGTTTCTAATATTTTTACATGAAACACTAAAAGGTTTCTTATTTTCCTCACTATTCACAAGTATCAATGAATGCATGGCTGCTGAAAAAAAAGTGAGGATGCAGAGCTGTTTGTACTCTGCACACCACTGAAAAGCAGCTGCCCAGTCCCTTCTTCCATCTAACATGGAAAATGCTGCCTAATGTGTTACAGAGCATCTAGTCAAGACTGAAGCATATTGCTGAAGACTAGCTGGTAAAACTAGATCTCACAGAAATGGATGTGATACCAGCAGAGTGACAGAAGCTGTAAGAGTTAATGTCAAGTTTATACATGGCCCTTTTTCTGAGACTTTGCCTACTTTTTACTCAAATTTGCAATCTGGGAGTACTCTGTCTCTTGTTGCTACTAGAGAATCAAACTGTTAGGGTGTTGCAGCAGAATTTTTTGTAGCTGCATGACCAGAAGAATGAAACTACCTATTGCTTCCATCTACTTGGACTGAATTCCTATTCCTTTCCAGTGAGGTACCCTAGCCACGAGTTTACCTATTCCTTTAGTTGTAACATCACACCTGCTTTAGGTGCCTTTAGGATGCAATATCAGGTAAACCCTGAATGATAAATTACTTCCATTAATGAGCACTGTATGGCAAATACGACTTACTATTTGCATTACAGTTGTGCCTAATAATTTGCACTAACACCAAGGCTCAGTTTTTCTAGGTAGTGAAGAAAAATAGTATTCCTCCAAAAGCTATATAATGTAAAAGGTTACTAAAAAAATAGATTAACTTAGGGACATGACATTGTTTGTGTGATAACATGCAGAAGAGCAATAGTAAGAAACATTTTGCACCAGTCTTTTTCTCTTGTTTGTAAACAATACTTCATCCAGTGGATTAAGTTGCATTGCTGTGAATGATTCTCCTGATGCAGTTTTCAAGGTATGATTAATTTTGCATAAGCCATTTACAAATACCACTCTAAATCTTATAAAACAGGGACTACAAGGTACTTAGTGCAATTTAGTTCTTCTTTGAAAGCATACAGAATCTATATTTAAGAACAGATCCTGAATTTCATCAATGATTTGTGGAACATGATAATCATATCTAGAATTTGAAACCACTTAAAGACAGAAAAAGAAAGCAGAATATAAATTATCTATCATCAGAGCTGCAATATAGGAACAAAAAATATTTAGAAAGGGAGTGATGATGCATGAGATTCACACCAATTTAGCCTTTAACAGGCTGACATGCTTTCTTTTATGGTGTAATATAATCACAGTGGCACTTTTTTATTGTTCAGCTGTTTCGTACCCCGTAAATGGCGTTAGATAAGTCTATAAATAATAATGTGGTAGCTAATTGGGCCACAGACTTTTTTTTTTCCCCTCCTTAATGCATTCTATGCTGTAAACCCAGAGTGAAGCTGATAACACTAGAAAAATAAGCATGATTAGCCTTCCCTGTGTGTAATTACACATTTGAATAGCTGGTTAAGTTAATAGTTGAATAGCTGGGTGTGTGTTATACTTTACTGCCACAAGTTCAGGAAATACAGATCAATTGCATAAACCCAAAATGAACAGAAGTAATTTTTTCCTATAATACTAGAGCATTTTGCATTCCATACTAATAAAGAGACTTAGAGATGTTTTAGTGGGACAGTTCTCCTTTATCCTAATTGTCCTCTATTTGGACAATTCAACTACAGAGGAAGGATGAAATCAAATACAGTTAAGCAAAATTCACAATATGTTTTTAAAGTATAATAGTATAAAAATACATATGATAAATCTCTCAGAGTCTTCTAGGACAGAAGGTAAGTGATAATGACAAACTGTATTAGCTGGCATTCCTCTTTCCTATCCCCATGCCAAGAAGAAAGGCATTTTTTCAGAAGGCGTAAGATTAGGTACTGTGCCAGTAAGACCAAGTGGCATGTCCTACTTTCAAGAAAAATACTACATGTTTGAACATATATGCACTGCTGCAGTGGTTTGAGAAGGATTCTCAAACTAATTACCCAGCATATTACTTAACCAAACTTTCCCTCATGCTCTAGCTCTGATCTTCTGAATGAGAAGACAGAAAACTCAGCTAATTCATAGGCATAGCCCTATAGGTTTATATGGGCATAGATGGAGAAACTGTATGGCGACCATGACATCACTCTGGTGATCTTTACTCTTGCTTCAGGTAGTTTGGTTTTTCACACCATTTTATTCTAACTACCACTGATGAGTAAGTAATCTTTTGATGAATGTCATTTACAGGCTGTCATTATAAAAAGCCTAGTTTCCTTTTTATATTCTTATATTTTTTTCTTTATATATAAAGTTTTTCTTGCAGTCAGGCAAAGAAAAAAGACCACCATCCTTTATGAGCTTGTCAATGATATGAATCTCCAAGGATACAACAGTAAAAACAGAATACTAGGACACAACCAGAACCAGAGGAACCTAGCAAGCTATCTCAACAACCCAGAACAGTGTTTCCTTGGTCTCATTTAGGATGGAATCTCAACATTCATTCTTTCAACTCTTACTCCTGTGGTTTATCTTAATTCATTGAAAATAAATTATATGATCATTTTTTCTATGTTTTGTTTCTTACTTAGCCCTGAAGTCACATTCTGCTTAGCCATGGTACCTGTCTAGTATGTCATACAATTTGAAAATTGACTGAAGTACAAACTGACTGCCAGAGAATATTGCCTGTTCAATTCAAATTTAGTCTGGGTTCCTTAGAAATTAGGTCTTTCTCAGTGTCCTCAACAACAGTTGCACAAGCAATGTGGGAAAACAGAGTTCACTCAAAATTTCTATGATGATATGCACATATCATTTAATGCTTCTCAGAGTAACTATCAGTATCAAGCCTTGAATCTTCATCTATCCAAAGTTTGCAACATTCTGCAGGACTGACTAGAGAACACACTTTTCACCTCTAGCACTAGTCTTGGAAAGATAACAAAGGATCAGACTTGAAGAGATAGCCTCCAAATGAACCAGACAAAGGAAGAAGAGCATCTTGAAAGAAACAAGTTTGAAAAAATGCAGACTAAGTTATTAGGCTGCACTAAGGCATAAATAAAAACTTGAGCACCTCCTTAAATAAGTACAAACTATCCACAAATTTTGCGGAGCAAGAGAGCAAGTTGAGACATACTTCAACATGGCGTGTATATGACATATGTAATACACCAAGGGCAATTATTGTGCTCTAACCACAGCTGAAGAATACTCTGCCTAGTTTTGAGCACCACAATTAAAGGAAAATATGGCTAAATGAGCTTTTTCAAAAGAAAACAACAGAGCATTAAGTCTTTTGGTAAACATGAGTTATATAGAGAGACTTAAGGGATTAACTTTGTGCAAATTAGCAAAGAGATAAAGGGGATATAATGGAGGGTTTCCAATAGGCAAACAGACAGAAGAACACAGTGACCATCTGCTCTTAATGTCGATAGGCAGGAAGACTTAAAAACATCAGCTTGCCTACCAGATCAGAAGACACAAGACATCCTTTCTTGTAGTAAAGAACAGATATTCCATGGAGTAGACTGCTTGGAAGAGACAGCATATCTATCCTCAGAGGTTTTTAGGAACAAGCTAGACAAGTAGCAGTCTGGATTAATTTCAGCACATTTGATCCTGCCATGGATGACAGGTTTGATTAAGTGGCCTCTTGAGGTCTATCTACTCCTACATTTCCATGATAGTCTTCGTTATGACTTTTCTTAATCAAATGAAGTCTTAAGCTTTTGAGTTCTCATCTCCCTGCAGACTCACACAGGTTTTACTCTATTTTTCCCTTTCTAATGATAATATGCTAAAAGTCCCCTGTGCTCACCTCAAGTTAAATAACCTCTTTGGTGTTCTTAAGTAATTTGAGCATCGAAATAGTTCTCTCTATTCTAGTTTTCTCTATAATAGTGGAAGTATATAATCCAGTTACTGGGAGACATAAAATGAACTAATGCATCTAGTATTAAGGACAAACAGTTAATTCAGCAAAATTGAAAGATTATAAACAAAAAAAAAATAAATTCTACACCAGTGGAGTGTGGAAATTTTTGTGTTATTTGACCTTGAAATAATGTTCCAGAAACTTGACATTTTGACTCCTGAAAACTCGCCTTTTAAAAAAAATGACAAAAAATAATATGAAGTTGCCTATGAAGAGATCCTCCTTATAGCTACTTAACAATTTTTAATATTATTTAAATAATTTTATGAAATATGCCTCTTTTTTATATGAACTTGCCAAACTGTATAGCGATGCAATTTGGAGGCAAATAGTAGATAACTACTTACATAGAAATTGAGCTAGAAGATGTTTTGATTGAGCTAGATTCTGTTCTATCATCTTTCTTTTGTTTGTTTGTCATCCAGAGGTCTTCATTATATGGACAGAATATTTTGTGGATGATAAACAGTTTAGAACATTAACTGGAAATGAAAACTTTAACAACTAAAGAAGCACTGACATTATTTTTTCAAAACTTATCTCAATAATTTTTCTCCAATCTACCTAAGAACACTAAATACATTTTACTAACACATGGTGCTTTGCAGCTACATTTCAAAAAAGACTGAATATATGGTAGGAACCAGAGCTGGTCTGATATAATAAACACACAAACCCTGTAACTCCTATTAAATTTGACCATGAAAATTTTACAGGGATAAATAGAACCAAACCAAATACATGAGGAATAATAATAGGAAGAAGTGACAATAGCAGAAGTTTACCTAATTCTTTTAGCTATAAATTTTGTTTGGATTAAGTTTGCAATCAGCATACTTTGATTCTGTGTTTGCTCAGGCTTTGGCAACTTTTCAAGAGTTTTTTCAAGCACAGAGAAATATATGTCTGTAACTGTTTGATACTGATATATAAATTGAGGAGAGAATATTTTTATTCATATTAAACTATGATGTTTTGAGGGCATTATCAAAGAAGATGTGTATAACATCAAATATGCAATCAAAAATGATTTAATTTTCTCTTTACTTGTAAAGTTTAATAAAAATATTGACATGATTAAATGACTGACTCAAAGCTCCACTTTCTAGCAACACAAATACTTCCCGCTTTGCTACATGGAGTTACTCATTTGTGCTATTAGAAGGATGCAACCTGTGTTATGAGTGAACAGAGAAGTGCATGACTCAAGTGCATTCTTGCATGCACGACTTCTCTATATGATTCCTTTAACAACTTTTTCTCCAGGGTAATTATAGTGGGCAGGAAAAATCAGGAGTCAGCACAATTCATATACTACATATTTCAAATCATCCTTGCTATAAAATTACTCTTTCTTTTACTAACCTAAACCAACTCCTTTTCACCTTCTCTTCATATTAACTTGCAATCCAGGTGTACATTAGCACAATGCAAAAAGAAATTGAAGGTATTCTTTGAGCTTTCTCAAAAAAGTGGAAATAGACAAATTTTGTCTCAGCACAGAGACTGTTTATTAACACAGTCCATCCCCAGTAGGGCACATGAATTCTGTGTGACTGCTCCTGGAGCCCTAAGTCCATGGATTTACCAATAACATCATGTTGCTCAGAAGACCACAAAGCAAACCATAAAAAGGATCTTTATCAACACAGAGTTAACAAGTAAGTCTCACAATTTCTCCCTGTACAGCACCTAGTTTATTCATCTAGGCTTTCTAGACAGTTAAGATGACCTTAGAAGGCAGTCAAAATCCATTCTTTTATTGCAAAAAACACATATTATCCCACTAGTAATCAAGTGGGGCTCCCCAGCACCATTCTTACTCAGAAGCTCTCCTCTCACAACAGGAAGCTCCTATGTTTTTCCTCAGAACTTCTTCATTACCAGCTTATATGAATTTCCTTATTTCTGCCCATTAATAAGTTTTGATATTTTTTTAACTTCAGAGTTTTAAAAAAAAATTTCTGTTATTTCCTGGAGTTAATTTCAATAAAATATACTATAAATATGATTCCAGTTTCCAGTGCAATGCTGATCTTCTAGGAAATCTTAGAGATCAGTTTTAAATTAAATAAATTAGAAGTAACTCATAGGGAATCGAGGAGAATGTCCAGAGCAGACATGTAGTAGGTCTTTCATGAATGGTCCTAGGCTAAGTGAGGAAGTTCCTGCTGAACTTTGTATCTAACAGAGACTAAAGGACTTATTAGCAAATAAAATCTGCTGATTCTGCTTGTATCAAGGGTTAAAGAAAACACTGAGGACATCTTTCCATATTCCTGGGGCTTCTTCAAGTGTTAATTTTTGGTTTTTCTTTCCCTATGTTTCAGAATCTGCCACAAGTGTAGTAAAAAAGGGTAGCACAAATGATACAGATATCTATGCATCAATATGAATGGTGGGAGGATTAATGTGGAGATGGATATTAATTAGATATTACTGCATACTATCAGGAAACGACACAAAATAGATGTGCATATCATATGTGATTGAGCAGGAAAAAATGGTGGAATTTTTTAAAATAGGACACCTGCTCAAAATTTGCTATGATGGTCATACCTCTGGCTTATACTACTGTAGAGGGAATTTCAATACTACAAAAGTGGTGATAAAGTAGCAAAGGTAAACTATTCAAAGCTGGGATTTGAAAGCAGTACAAGTAATAGGGACTTCAGACCAGGTGTCCTGTTCAAGATTTACATCTGATTGAAAGATCACTGGGTGCATAGATATCAACAGGAAGCATATAACCAGGTCCAAAAGAACAGGAAATGAGAGTATTCAAAGTTCTTATCAAGTACTCTCAGCTGCTTGACTGAACATGGTTCAGTAGAAGTAATTTCTGAGTAATACTGTGATGAATGGAAGGAGGAGTGCAGGAGTGATAGGACAGCTTCTTTGCTCTTATCAACACTTTCACTTATTTACTGACAAGGTTACCTGAAAGCATTTAGCTAAAAAAAAAAAAAAAAAAGCATGGAAAACTGGGAAAGGAAGAAGAATCATTAGAATCAGGAAAGATGAAATGAAATTATTAAATTAAATGATTCCCCAAATTTTAATTCTGTTGTTGACTCCTATGAATTGATAGGGCACAAGAAAATGGGCAGCTATGGTAGTGAATGTGCTCCAGATATATCCACAGAGGCAGACACAGCTGTGCACAGCTGGCACAGATGTTTTAGTGTTATTTTTGTTAGCTCTCAGTCAGATTTTAGGGGGAGATTACTCACAGCTGTTGCACACAGAAAAATAATGTACTGGCACTAATCCTCCTCTACAGTGGCACTCACATCACCCATCCTTGAGGTAGGGTTACTTGCTGCTCTAGGCAAAGAGATAAATGCCCATTTCCCCTCCTCTTTCAGACAACAGTCATTAACTGTGGAAGCCCTAGGTGAATGTTTTCACAGTGCTGTACTTGTCCCTAGGAGATACTGCAATGACACTTTAGATGAGTAAGAGCAGTATCTGCAGTTGCATTCAGGAAGATGAAAATTATAGGTCAGAAAAAAATTTCTCCCTGTGGTCCAGTATTACAGAATGTAGTGTTTCATGGGCTTTTGCAGCTTCCTCTCAAACATCCTTCACTACTCATTTCTGGAAAATAACATTACATGAAATGCAAGTGTTGTCATATACAATGAAACCTACATTCTTATGATATTTTGTTACCCCTATCATCTTTTAGCTCGAGTTAATATCAGGTAATCATGCTTCTCAAAAACTAGACAAAAAGAAGGTGTACTGGATTCAGCTGAGTTAGCATATATGATCTCAGATATGTTTGATGTTCAGGACATGCCATAAAACTTCCCTGTCCATATTGTCTGCTGAATAAAAAAAAAATTATAATACATTATTACATTCCCACAGTTAAAACTACAATTTTATTTTTAAATTTAAAATGCAACCAAGCAAAAATGTTCTGCACTAAAAATAACTAGCATCACTTACTGCCTAAGAAATTACTATAAAAGATCTGCTATATTACATGTTTCAGCAGAGTTCTTCACAGGTACCATAACAGTCCTACTAGAATCAATTAATGTGATTCAGTTGTACAGGAATTGATATGGTTTAACGTTAATTGGTGTAGCACATCAGTACAGAACTCAAGTATATGATAATTGCTGAACAGGTGAATTCTGGTGTGTAAGCCCACCCCAACTACTCACCTCCTTATGCCCCCTATGCAGAAAAAAAAAAATCATACATTTGCTCCAACAGGTACCAATAGTCAAGTAATAGTCAAGCTGCAGTGGTTCAGATTCCATCTATTTCCCAAACTATTTCCATCTATTTCCTAACTTTCTTCAAAAGTTAACAAATATGCATAGAATGCAATCACTAATTTCCACATATGTATACATACGCGCTCTGAAATCAGGTTTGCAATTCTCCACCTGCCTCTTCTACCACTCCACTACTTTTGCATTCTTTTCATTAATAACACTTTTGGGATGGCACCTCTGTCTTAAAAGCCATTTTGCAAACCAAAATCAAAAACTATTTTCTCCCATATGAACTCCTTCAGTCATGAACTGCTGTCAGTTCTTCCACTAATAAGGGCCAATTATCTTTTGAGCATTTGCAGATCTGCCTTCTCCTTCCCTTGGTCTGGTTCTTAAGTACTTTGTGACTGAATTTTTGGGTGAGTCTTATTGCTCATCCAAAACTGCATAATGGTAATGCTGCATAATGCTAATACCTGCTCCTGGGTTCTACAGAGAGTTTCAAAATAGGGAAGTGCCCCAATAAGTGCCACAGTGACACAACAAAAAAATCCCTATTCCTGCTGTGTCCTTTCAGAGACTGTTGGTTGAATGCTCACTGCTGGCCCATCAACCAGAATGACACATTTGTTCTGCTGTGGCCTTTATGCAGGATGGTGCTCATAGGAGAGAAGAGCTTCATAAAATCCAGTGTGAAACGTGAAAAAGCGCCACCAGTACATATGATTCCTACAGAGATCACATAGGGAAAGACAAAAAAACAGCTCTAGAGGGAAAACAAAGTGAAGCTGAAGGCTGATACTGGCACATTTGGCCACATACCAGAACTACAGATTTTTCCAGCAGAGCAGTAGTCCTCCTACAAACTTGTAAAAATGTAAAGTTCATAACTGTGTTGTAAAAAAAAAAAAAAAAAAAAATCTAACCTCTTTCAAAGAAACTTGTTTTCCACAATGTAATTTCCAGAAAGTGCTAAGCTATGCTTGTAATCTCACAGCTTGTGAGATTGCTGTGAAAAAGACTGAAAAAAAAAATGGGAACTTTTATATGGATGTCATCTACTTTGACTTCAGAAAGGCTTTTGACAGTTTCTCCCATAACATCCTTGTAGGTAATCACAGGAAGTGTGGGTTGGATGAATGGACAGTGAGGTGGATCAAGAACTGGCTGAATAGCAGAGCTCAGAGGGTTGTGATGAGTGGAGCAGGATTCATTTGGAGGCCTGTAGTCAGTGGCGTTCCCCAGGGACCAATACCAGGTCCAGTCTTGTTGAACTTACATTTATCAGATACCTAGATGAAGGGATAGGAATCACCCTAAACAAGTTTGCTGATGACCCAAAACTGGGGGAATGGCCGATCCACCTGAAGGCTGTGCTGCATTCAGTGGGACCTGGATAGGCTGGAAGGTTGGACAGAGAAAAACCTAATGAGGTTCAACAAGGACAAGTGCAGGGTCCTGCACCTCTGGAGGAATGACCCCAAGAACCAGCAAAGGCTGACCTCCTAGAGAGCAGCTCTGCTGAGGAGGACCTGGGGGTATTGGTGGATGACAAGCTGACCATGAGCCACCAGTGCTCTCGTAGCCACACGGGTCCATGGGATCCTGGGGTGCATTGGGAAGAGTGTGGCCAGCAGGCTGAGGGAGCTGATCTTCCTCTTCTAGTTTGCCTTGGTGAGGCCACATCTATAATATTGTGTCCAGTTCTGGGCTCCTCAGTATAAGAAAGACAAGGAGCTACCAGAGAGAGTCCAGTGCAAGTCCACAAAGATGATGAGGAGTCTGGAGCAGCTCTGTTCTGAGGACAGAAGGCAGAAGCTGGGCCTGTTTAATTTAGAGAAGACTGAGAGACTCCAGACCTCATCAATACATACAAGTATCTCAAAGGTCGGTGCCCAGAGGATGGTGCTAGACTATCCTGCATGGTGCCACCTGCTCTAGGTGAGCCTGCCTTGGTGGTGGAACTGGACTGGATGATCTCCAGAGGTCCCTTCCAACCTAGACTATCCTATGATTCTGTGAAATGGACAAAACCTTACAGTTCTGTATTACCTGAATGCATTGTTTGTAAAAGTTGCACAAAGCAACAAGAGTGAAGGTTAATGCATAGGACAGCAGAAATCAATAACTCTGTTTCTATAGGATAGTCATGACAGGTTTTAAAAAATATATAGAAGTAATTAGTACACTGAAAATGTTATTTTAGTCTTCCATATAAATGAAGAACAACATCCAAAATTTTAAATAATATTAACTGCATACACTTAAAGTCAAAAATCTTTCAATCAAAAATATGTTAGAAGTAATAATTTTCTAAGTCATCAAGGCTAAGATCCAACTCTTGCATAAAAATATATTTAAATTAATTTGTTGTTTGTTTTTCCCAGCAGAATTCCAAAAGAGATTAGACTTCACTATCATGGTTTGCTTCTTTAATTTGAGAAATTACTGAAAGCCTTCCTAATGATGATCAGCTTTCTCTGGCTAGGTAAATTTCATGGAGAACTGATGTGTCCTTTTTCTTTTACAGAATAGCCAGAATAGCCTTGCTGCTACAAAGCAGCAAGGTTTAGGAAGAAGTTAAATAATTATATTTCCTTCAGCATGATAGTAGAAAATAAACTCTACAGGAGTTTATGTCTCTAAAGGAGACAAAATGTGCAGCTACTGAACTCACAGAACCAAAGCAAAAGACAACCCACTAAGGTTCTGTCTTTATTTGGTTATTTTCTCAATATTCTAACATTTCACTTGACAGGAGTTTGACAACAGTTTCTTGTCACCTTAATGACTAGGCTTAACTACTTGATAGTCACATGCTGTGGCCATCTTCATAGGAAGGCATGTATGATGAAAATAAGGCATAAAGATTGAATTCCTCAAATCTATCTCAAGGAAACTTTGCTTTTATGAGATATTATTTCCAGAAAGGAAATTGGTCACTGTTAAATTCCTTTCAATTTGCCAAAACATGCTATCGCACCACACAATTCAATTATACATTTTTATTCCCTATTATTTTTATTCTGTTATTTTACTCCCCGCTTTATTATGAAGACTTGATCTTTTACTTATTAAATCAGTGGAAGAATACCTATTGAGCTGAATGGTAAAGACAGTGAGCAGCCCTACCACTAATATAAGTATTAATTCTGATTTACCGTTCACAGGGAAGCCCCTTACAACATGCTGTATGATCACAGAGGGAGAAATCATTGCCTTAGTGAAGGCAGCAAAGGCAAAAGTTTTCTGTGATGTGCCATTCAAAAAGCTGCATATTAAGTGAACAAAACAAATTCTAAGAACAGCATGCATAATGTCTAGTGATTCAGTTATCTTTTGAACTGTTACCTAAGAGAAAATCCTGGTGGCACTATTTTACAATTTCTGAATGGACTATATGCCCTGTAATATAGAATTTTTAGAGAGTTTAGAAAGGAAAATATTACTGGATTTCTTTCCCTGCATGCTCACACCAGCCTCTATCTAGACTCATACCCCATCATACCCCATGGTATGATTATATGCCACTATACCATAGAAGGAATATTCCTATTGCATGAATGAAAGCTGTTCTGTAGATACCTGTCGAGTCATACAGATTAGGATTCAAAAAGAAGTTACAAGGCAGTGGCGAGGTCTTTTCTCTTGCAGTAAGAAGTACAGAGCTTTCTCCCAGAGAACATGTTCACAATTCCAGTTTTAGATGTGGTAATATTTATTTCTGTTCAATCCCAATCATATTTGCTGACGAGAGAGACAAAAATCACTGTTACTACAACAAAATTACCAGAAGTGCTATGAGAACGCAACTGCTTCTAGGTGTTAGTTATCTGCCAACTGTTCTGCAGTACTTACCTCCCTAGAAAAATTAGCTCACCCAATCAAGAAAGGGAAGCAAAATGTAAGCAGGCCAAATGCAATAGTCAAAGTCAGTGGATCTGCAAGCATACTGAAGGGCTCAGGTCTGTTTGGATTAGACAACTGCATCAGTCTATGTTCAAACCAAATATTTTTATTGGAATTTTAGAAACACATATGCATTTCAGACAGACAGGAGCCCTAAAGCCAACCCACCAGGTATTTCACTTCCTACACTGAGCTAGTACTTCAGTGACAAAGCTGGATTAAAATATATATTTGAAAGGATGCTTTTATTGTATATGTTGCATATATGTTGACATGTGAAATACACTTTTACATGCAATATGGCTGTTACTGTTATATGAAAATGAAATTAATTTCCATTTTCGAGACAGAGTGTCACTCTTGAAATTTTTAAGGGAATTATTTTTCAGGGGAGGATTTACAATTCAAAATGTTTATTGGTCTAAAGATTGTGAATCAAATCTCTGACAGCATTGAAATGCTTTTCATTTATGTGTTGAACAGTTTACTACAAAGGGCATCAGAATATAAGCCATCCTCCCTTCATCTGTACTGACATCTAGTTCATGAATCTTGTAAAAATAAAATTGGTGTTGGTAGGTGTTAAGACCAATTTATGAGATACAAGTCATTCAGGAATGACTAGGATTTTAAACATAGGCCTACTATGACAAGGCAGATTTTGGGTGAATGCAGTTAAAATAGTGAAATGCTGCCTATTGTAGGTAGTAATCAAAATGGAAAAGCTTTATCTGAAATGTCTAATATTGAAGACGTCAATCAGATGAAAGATTTAGTGATGTGAGACACTGAAGATGTAAAACCTATATGGGGTTATGAAACCATTAAAAGGAATGAGTGATGCTCTTGGATGAAGTATTTTGCAATCTTTGTTGAGAAAACTACTGCCTTAATCTGTACAGAATAATCACACTAAGAGAGTAGATATGCATAGCTGCTCTAATTGAGGTGGAATAGCCTGCATACTTGTCCCAGATGACTTGCTATGAGTGAACTACATTTAGATTCAGCAAAATCTGAATATATTTTAAAGCATTTGAAACTAAATATGTACAAACTAAATAAAGCTCGCTAGAATTTCTTGCAACAGTATTGTGATATTGCAAGTTTAAGGTGAAGTGTTATCTTAAAAATTGGGTTTTTTTAGTTACAATTTATTCTCAATTTCCATTTTTGGCAGTTTGAAATTGACTGTGAGTTCACTGAGGCAAGCATTAAGTGCCCAGCTTGCGTTAGTAACTCCATGACTCTTAAAATGCATGTAAAAAAAGAAAGTGTAAAGCACTATCATTATGTTGTGCAGCTAAACAGCTGTCTGTTTTTTTCTCCTACACTGACTTTTCTCTTTCTAGATGAGAGCCACAAGGCATTGCAAGAGTTCATGCAGTATAGAGGTTTATTTACTCTTTCGAGGAGACAGCATTTTTGCTTTTCATTTTTTTCCCCCAGTAATTTTCTGTATTTTTCTAAGATAAATGCCACTAAAACTACTATCACACCTTTGCTTTTAATTTTTAAAAAAAACAGGAGATTTCAATATTAAGGCTGGTACCAGCAGTACCAGCTTCTGTTTAACAAATTAACCCAATAGAACCTCACCAATACCTTCCATTTAAGAAGTTAAATAACAAAACCAGTATGAAACCCCTACTTCAAATAGAACCCAAAGTCCAGATGTTGACTAAGCAACAGTGAAGTCTAACACTTTCATCCAGATCAAATATGCCAAATATATCGGCATGATTTTCACTGTAAACAACTGTTTTGCTGCCACAACACACTCAACTGTTCTTTTCCAGAAAAGCATTCATTGGCTTCACAATCACACTGATTCTTCCATGATGGACCACGGCCCCTTGTCCAAGTGATATTAAAAGTACATGAATGACAGTGCTAAAACAATAGAGAATAGCAGGGATATTAGACAAATAGACTTCCTGCTGCCACAAGGCATTGCATTAGCATTCCTTAATAAAATATTTTGGATCCTTCATTTTTAATGAAAAGAAAAATAGTCACTTTAAACTTTTTGAAAATTGAAATTACTTTTGAAAGGATTTTGAGGGAAAAAAACTGTGGTCAGTCTCCTTTAAGATTTCTTGTTTTCCAGTTTTGGAGTGCTTGTCTTTTCTACCCTCATAGTCTTTTGATGAAAACAAGAACACATAATCTATATAGTACCTTACAAATTGTGAAGCATCTCAGGATATTCTTTTTGAGATAGGGTTAAATTACAATAATTTGTGTACTATCAAAAACATGTGACCTATCTTTTATTATCTGAAATTATATACATATATACACACATATAATATTATAATTAGATTGAGTTCTAAAATTATATATGGCAATGACTTCATTGTACAACAGCTGTAGTCCTGTGGCAGTTTTAGAACAGCTGTAGCCAAGCACTGAAAGACAGAGAAAGAGCCGCTCAGTGAAGCTGCTGGTCATTACTGAGACATTCAGAAAGCTGCAGCTGTTGAAGCAGTATTTGTGTTAAGTCTGCTTCCAGCAGGGATGACAGGTGAGAAAGATCTGGAAAATGACAATAATTGCCAAGGTCAGTCCTCATATACCAACATGAAGGGATGCAACAAGTCACAGAACTACCTTTGTGAAAGCAGTCACTGAGAATGGCCACTGTAGTTTCTACCTGGGAAATAAATGGAGCTAGAGCTGCCAGTGCTAATACTGGCATAATCCTGGGAATGCTACAGCCACCCAGAAGAAAGGGCAGACTTGGCAAGTATAAAATTAATTTGCTTCCTAAAGTGTCACCTGCCATACCAAAACACCTCTCCTCATCATTGTTTTTAAATAACTCCAGCCCATTCATCCTGCCTTTCAAATACATTTCTGCATTTTTTAAATTCTCCACATGAATCCAAACACTGTTTCTGAAAGTGTGCCCTTCTCTTTTCTGCTAGATATCAGGAATAAGCTAAATATTTGACAATGAGAAAAATGTTTGGCTGCAGCAACATGTAAATAAATACTCTTTATCTGGAGAGCAGCAAGCACTATGAAGAGGAATTGTGACAGATTCTTGCCTTTGTTAAATTAAATATTCATTTTAATTGGCAACAAACTAGGTTAATCTTCTCCAAATTGAAGCCCTTTTTTCCCATGACAGTAACTTGTAAAGGATCTTTCTGTCTTTATTTTGACCTATGAGCTTTTTTCCTCTAGATCTTCCTTTATAGCAGAGAGGGAGTAAGCAAGCAGCTGGGGAGGAGTGTGGCTTTTAGCCAAGCCTAACCCACCACAGAGGGATATCTACAGGGAAGAC
This sequence comes from Anomalospiza imberbis, assembly GCF_031753505.1. Lineage (NCBI taxonomy): Eukaryota > Metazoa > Chordata > Aves > Passeriformes > Viduidae > Anomalospiza > Anomalospiza imberbis. The sequence goes on along the minus strand of NC_089683.1, from coordinate 77,273,025 downwards.
TTTGCATTACTCTTAGTGTGCCCTGGTTGTATGATAGGGGTCACAGCAAAACACCAAGTGATTTTCTCATGCCCAAGCAGAGTTGCAGCTGGAGTAATTACACAGGTATGTTTCACACTAGGCCACACAAAGGGAGTTATTCTCTCTTTACAGACTTGGGAGAACTAGAACCCCTAAACTTAATATGCCTTATTATTTGTTCTCCCTCTTATTGTAACCATCTTAGTGTTTTTCTGAAGCTCATATCATGTAAAAGCTAAGTATCAGTATCTTTTTTATTCCACAACTTAAACCTTTCTCCTCATTCTGAGTTGCCACAATTTTCTGCCTTAAGACCATTGCTTAGCTTGTGACCACAAGTTTGGACAAGAAATCAAACAGCAGATCAGCTTGACCACATGTCAGGAAATCAAACAAAAAAAAATTCTGAAACAGAAATCTCCTTACACTCCCAGCCCAGACTCACTTGCTCATTATAGTGTTTACAATTTAGTGTTAATAATAAATAAAGCTCAATTTTTTTTCTTTTTTAATTCATGCTGTTTTTAAAAGGAATGATAAGGAACTGTCATGGCTACCCTTCACTCAGACACACAGAGCTCATTGCTGAGAAAAGGCAGCAGCTGCCACTCCAATGCTGCATCAGTCCACATACAGATTAACAACAGCAGCACATTCACTTTGCTATGCTATTTTTCCTTTGTTGACAACATCACAACTGTGTTTCTGAAAGCCCCAACGGAATACTAGGAGCTGCTTCAGCTGCTGAAAAGAACAATATAAGTCACTTTCCCTCCTTTTCTTTATTTATTGAAAGACAGTTCACTTGTGTTAAAAGAGCCAGGCGCAAAGGGACCAGGATGTATTGCCACTTGCTCTTTACTCCCACCTATCTCTCATCATTCAGTGTGTACAGTCTGAAAAAAACAGGCATAAAAACAATCTTAGAAGTGGCAAAGACAAGATCAGACATTGTGATGCCGGAAAAGAGATCTTCCCACGCAGACTGGAAGAGATGCTAAAGACCTCTGGTAAAGGGAAAGTCTGAAAAGTCTCAACTGGCCTTTCTTTTTTCTACGTAACCTTATCTTCCCCCAGCAATGCATCGGTTCAGTGCAGCGCCCTGCATTCCAGAACCAGATCCAGGATATCACATTGCCAGTTGTGCCACACTGTCATGGCTGTGACACATATTTAGCCATAAGAACTACAATTATAAAAGGTATGTATACTTTGCAATACAGACCAATATACAACCAAATTTTTCTAGTGCTTAAATAATAATAATACACTAATATCCTTGAAGAAAAAAAATCTATAATACAGACCTTTATGTTTTAATTTAGGTTGCAATATCAGCCTTTCATATTAATGCCACTTTATTTACCCTAATAAGATGCTACTTCAGTAAACAGTTAAAATTTCATTGATGATTGTTATAATTTCTCTGCATTTTTAATGAGTTTACAGGGAGGCACTAAGAACATTATATGATAAGTCTGTAGGCTAAGTAGATAGTACCAGTAATCCAATTAGTTTTAGAGATCTGTTAAAGGATATTTTAATATTTATTACTGTGATTTAAAAATGTTATGTTTAATTTTAAAGTGTTCTCAAACTTGAGCTTTCAAGATTTTTTAAAATCTGACAGATACATTGGAAGTCAACACATTAAAATTACATTAACATGCAATCGCATTTTTTTCACAGAGCAGAAGACAAACAATTCTTTTTTCTGCAGCATTAATTATTTTTAAAATATTTTTTTAAATTTATTTTTATATATTTCCTAAGTCTTGCTTGATATTGGGGTAAATAATGAAACTTAATCTGCTCTTTGCACATTGCTGCTAAAGAAGCTGAACAGATGTTCTGTTGAAACACACAAAATATACCAGATACAGATACTAAAGATGCTTTTTGGGAAAATGACTTTAAAAGTTATGCCAGAAAGTATATAAAGATGGCTGTTCCCAGCAAAGTTTGATCTAATCACATGAGGAGCTGAAAGCCAATTTACAAGAAAACACAAAAATAAAAAGCAGAAAGAATTTTTTTAAAGTACAGTTTTACAAACCATGCTCACTGATATCTTGCACTGTAAGTAATGCATTCCCCTAGAGAACAGAAGTGCTAAGTGTCCACCCGGGAATACAGCCTTTTTACTGTGGAAGAATTCACTTTCCTCATATGAATACCTCCTATTTTTGCATGATGAAAAAATTAGCTAATTTGATTTCAAATTAACTTTTTTTAGTTCCATTCAATGGATATGAAAAAAAAAAATAAAGGAAAAATACCATTTTGAGAATGATCTCTTGCTTCTGCTATGTGTGTGGCTACACTGGCCAACATTTCACAATTATGAAGGAGACCTTTACACACCATTTCCAACTGAAAGTTGTTTTTTAAACTATTCTGTCTACTGATATGCTATTACAGAAATACCACAGAACGTATAACACACTTTTGTGTAGCCCTAGCTTTAATCAGAAATGTCTTCTCATGATCCGTAGGGCACCTACATTCACAACAGACTGCCATTGCTATTCTGCTGATGGGGACCTCCAGCTCAGATGAGACAGCAAAAGTTTTTGAAGGTCACGGAAGAAGTCTGTGTCAGAGAGAGAACATGAATGCAAGCTTATCCAGATCTAGACTGGACTCTTGGGCATCATCTTCTCCTTAACTCTCACTGACATTGTTTATAACCCTGTGGCAGTAGGCCACAGATGGGCTTTAGGTTACACAGACATTTGTGATAAAGAGAGGGGTTAAAGTAACAGATCTGTACTTCCAAGCTGAGAGAACCATCCTTTCTCAGTAAATGTCAAAAAATCCCTGCTCATGTTGTGTAGGTTTCTTCTGATAGCAAGCATATAAAAGAAATAATATAGAAAAAATAAAATAAGATACATCATTCCTATTTTGCAATTGATAAGGGATTACAGTGCCTCCAAAATCTGTTTGGTTTTATCTGTTTCCTTTCTCTTGATTTTTGTGCTTTGTCCCTATCCTTAACCTGTGTCCCAGAGAAAGAGTAAACAGCTGCTAAAAGTGTCAATAACATTCAAGAGTTCATGTTCCCTTACTCTTTACCCAGGCTGAAGTAACCACATTTGGTATGCATTCCACTCTGCAGCATCCTGGAAACCTGCAGTTTGAACCCGTTTTTCAATTTAGCAGTAATGCACTCTGAACAGTAATATGTTACAGAGCCAGCTGGTCTTCCTTAGCCTTTTACCCTCCTTTAATCTTTTAGTGTTCCATGGACACCTCATCTACTCTGGGCCACTGTTTCCTTCGATCATATATTATATTTGTTTGTTTGTTGTTTTTTTTTTTTACATAGCCTTAACCTTCCTATTTTGAAAGGCAAAGGCACTGCTAATAGCATTAAAAACCAAAGTAATCTGTCAATTAGTTCAGATTCAAAATAAATATGCCAGTAAAAGAATGTGAATCATCATTGGCATGTATTTTAAAAACAAAACAAAATCAAAGATAAACAAATCTAACCAGTTTATATTTTTAGCTCCTTATTAAAGAATTTCATTCATAAGCACATGCATAAATATGCATATGTAAATGCAAGTATTTATACATCTACTTGCATATACTATACATCCACACACCTGCATGAATATGCAAATGCACATGCGCTTGTTCACAAAAACACATGTACTCTGTGTATGCAGTCACAGAAGAGGAAAACTCGTTTTTTACAGAATAATTTGGCTATTAGCACAGCAAGAAAATAACAATAATAGTAGAGACAAAAGCAAATACTATTTAGAAATTTAGACAAATTTGCCTCAAAGTATAGAAACAAAACCAACCAACTTTGCAGTTAACATAATTCAGAGATAAATGTGGCAAAGTACTTAAGTTGATATGAACTAAAAATCTCAAATTTCTCAGATCTTGTGATACAGGAAATATTCAGGCTTCATTCTATAAAATGTTGTTCTTTTGGTCTAGCAAAGATGGAGAATCATACAGATTTCTCTACACACATAAAAATTTTAGGAACAGTGGATATGATATTAGCACTGGTCATATATCTGGTTTTACTTAGTAGCATGCTTTTAATGCAGTTCTTCTAACTCTTCAGCAATGTATCTGAAAGAAAGGATTTCCAAAGAAAGAAGCATTTGTACTGTTGTACTGAACTAAGCATATTAACTGCACTGCAAGGGAGTATGGTTAGACTGCAGAAAAGAAGGCACAAAATTTGATTTTGTGTAAGCTTGTTTGTGATTTGCTGGCAAAAAAATCAGTTATAAGCAAACATGGATGTTTGTGCTTTTTTTTTTTGTAATTTCAATTTTCTAGCAATAAATATTAATAAGGAATACTTAGCAAATATAATTTACATTTTTCAAATTCAGAGTGTGGTCCTTTTCCTCCTAAGAATTAAAATCATCAAACCTTATTTGCAGCTTTCACATTATTACTGTTTGAAGCAACTTGTGAGGATTCAAGAAGTACAATGGGAACTGAAGGGAAAGTATGTCTCTTCAGCATCTACTTAATTGGCAAAAAGTGTCTAGAACATCACCCGTTAATGAAGAATCAGGTGATGCTGTTTAAGTTCCAGCATTGTTAGTTTATACTTTCAGACGAAGTTCTCAATCCTTCAGATTTAGAGCACAATTGTGATCATAAGTACATGTACAATATAACAGTTTTAAGCCTGAAAATCTTACATATAAAATTTAATATTCTAATAAACACTCTGGAGTCTCAGAGACAAGCCTATATAGTAAATTTGTGAATTAAATTCAGTAAATTTAGCAGTAAAAAAACATGCAATTTTGTGTCCCAATAATGTCTCTTTCTATTTCTTATTTTAGCCTAACATCTGGTATCACAGCAGACTTCTGCCACCTGCAAGGTCAGGAAAATGCAGACATCTCAACGTTTACTGACTATAGCATTATTGGAAAATTTTTATATGGGTAGGATGGCTTCTATTTCTTTACAAGTGTCTCCCATATATAAAATAATAACTGTGAAAAAGGCATTCCTAAAAAGGTACAAAATTGGAAACAAGCATTAAAGTTATGCTTCTGGTTAATGAAAGAAACAATTATGGCACACAATCCTCAACATGTAACTAAGTCAGAAAGCCCTCATAAACCCAGACATAATGACTTCCTAGTTTGTCATTCTGCCATGGTATACACTGGCCTATACCTGCAGAGGATGCTGTGTGCCAAGCGACTCTGTAGCAGCTCAGCAGTATTTTGCACCCAACCTCTGTGTCAAGCAAAATCCTGTCAGCCTAAAGCCTCACATGCAGCTTCAACTCCCCAACTTGTAAAAAAATAACATCACTCTGCTACCAGCTGTCTCAAAAAAAAACCCAACAAACTCACACACTTCTGAACAAAGAGGCTTCTGGGTTCATTAAGCTTAAAAAGGCAATTGTTTCCTCTGCCATCTACTAACCTATCCTGAAAACTTGTCTCAGTCTCATCCACCATGGTTACTAGAATAACATCTGTCCATCAGCAATCCTGACAGGTTGGAATATTTTTAGATACTAATTAGTAAAAAGTCATGTCCAAGAGAACTTCCCAGACCTTGTGCTGCCATTTAAAACTCTTCAGCTGTGGGCCACCAGAGAATCCAGCTCCATGGAAGGAGCAGATACAGGAACAAGCATGGTAATGGGGTAGGCAGCCAAGCCTAACCTGGCACAGTCACTGATGAACAGCTGATATGCTACAGTCACTTGAGACTTCTTCTCAGAATACTGCTTTCCTTCCTGGTAGGACAGCAAATTCCCTGACCTCCATTTTAACATGATATGTAGTTCTTTGAAAGAGCATAAACAACAGAAATAATTTCTCTTGTTTTTCTTTTAAAAGTAGGTTTTTCTTCCCAATGCAATTCAACAGCCATATATTTTTAAAGGGTACTAAAATCCCCTTTCCAACACCAAAGTAATTTTTCAACTCGTATAGTCACTTTTTTAATTTTCTCATGCAAAACTGAATTTTAGTTCATATAGTCTCCACTGGCCAAACTAATCCTTGCCTTATCACTGTAGCTTGGCAAAATTATAAGAAGAATCTGGACCAAACATTATTGTCTAAGATACAGCAGCTGGAAGATATCCAAACACCATAATTTATCCCATATATTCCTGAATTGAAATCTTAAAAAATCTGTTTCTACAAAACCACTAAATCTTGACTCTAAATACATATTTAAGCCTGTAACAATTATCAAAAGCTTTTGAAAAGCAAGTAATTGTTGATACTACTGGAATAAAAAGCACTGATGAGTAAGTCTTGTGATCATCCTGGCCAAAGCCTGACAAAGGCAATTCAGCTACAGAAAATATATCTGAAGTAAACCTAGTTTCATTTAATGAGCTCTTTAGGGTTACATTTTTTCCATTCTTTGTTCCTGCTGCTTGATATTTAGCTGTAGACAGAACTTCTATGCATCCAGATGGACTAAACACCCTTAGATTTTTATTATTTTTTGTTTTTAAATTTATGTTAGTCCTTGCTTGGCCACAAGAGGCATATAAGAAAACAACAGCACAACTTCTATGTTAGTAACATTTGCTACTTGTTGTTTTGAAATAACCAGATGCCTCAGTCAGGGAGTTACATTGCTGCTGCAGATAAAATCAAAGGCAGAGGCACAGATGATATTTCTCATGAGGAGCTAAGTACTAAACTAAAGCAGGATGACAAAATTGAGCATTCCAAAGATCGCCCAGAGCTTGGGTTGGATCTCTTTGCCATCTGCTGCCTGCAGGAGCTGCCCTGCAGCTGCCTGCCAGCACACCACTGCAGGAGCCCCACACTGCACCATGGCAGGAGGAGTTCCTGAATCCGGTTGCCAGCAAAAGCAGCAGTGTGGAGAAGACTTTTGTCCCTAATCTGGAATTCCCTGTGTTAGCTGGGAAAATTCTCTAGACTAGTACAAATGCCTGAAGATTAGCATTTTGTTACCTCAGCAAATAATCTCACTGATGAAGGTTGTGAAGATATCAAAGTCCCTGGAGAGTAAACAAGATCCCCAAGGGCTCAGCAGTTACCAAACACAAGCTGCTTACTTCAGCATCCCCTTGCAAGCCCATAGCTTTGCATGTGTTGGATCTGGCTCCTGTTACACAATTTCTTAGCCTATAAAATGGATGCACTAAATGCTCATCTGGCACGGTAGTTTGGTTTGTGTCAACTACCACAAAGTGTTTGAAAAAACTAAATGCAGTGTAACACAATACAGCATACTCTTAACCTACTAACTCTTGCCATTGTTTTCTTTGCAAAAGGAAAAGCAAGCACAAAAGCTTTCACATCTAGCATACAGACTTGGGACCTGTGATTCAGGATGGTTACAATTCATCTTTTAAGAGACAATGAGGCAAACTGACTTGCCTCACTTGTCCACAGAAAGCCCTGCCACGAAATGGAGGGGTATGAGTATTTTTCCATTGAAAAAAGCCAATAATTCAGCAGAGACTGCATCTGGAAAAGTATCTACAGAGGGCATGACTGTGCATCTTCCTATAGCAGAGATAAGCAGTTAGCCAGTTAAAGCCACTGGAGACTACTTGCAGTATTGTTGCTAACATATGCTTGTGAAAGCAGGATCTAATTTCTCACAATTTCAGTGTTCCAGTATCTCAGACTTCTACTCTGTGGGAACATGATTGTTTAGGGCAGGATTTCCCCTTGGGGTGTATGTCCTTAATTTATTGCTGCAGGGTTGAGTAATGTACCAATCACAGAATCATTCATGTTTTATTAAAATTAATTTCAAGGGATTGTTGGTTTTAGGAAGCATGTATAGGACTGTTCAGATGCTTTGGCAAAACAACACCAGCAACAAAGAGTAATGAAAATGTTTCCTTTTTTCATTCCTTTCACTGTAAGATAAATGAATTCTAGCCTCAGAGTATACCAAGAACAGGAAAAAACCAACAGAAAACTATTTTGTCCCAGTTCCTCTGATTTTTCATGTCTGTCTTGCATTGCTGCTTCTGGAAGGAGTCCCCCTTGGCTAACATGTATCTTTAAGCTCTATCTGCACATCTGGGTCAGAACTATAAAAAAGTTGTTTGTGAGACCTGGCTCTCCCTACCAAATGTAGATAAGTTTTCTTTATTCTCATATCTGATCTTCATAGGAATATTTATTTTCAAGTGCCTGTTTTCAGATATTTTCTAGGCATGTGGAAACAGTAGAAAATAATTGCTTTGTCTGGTAGATAATATATTGTCAGAGACTATTTTAAGATGACAAGACACCACCATAAAGAGGTCTCGTTTACTAAGTGATAATTACAGACTGAAAGCAAAAATGGAAAGAAAGAAAGAAAGAAAGAAAGAAAGAAAGAAATGTTGATGGCTTCTTGGAATATTTCAGCCACTTTACAGTGAGGCTGAACCAGAAATTCCCATTTTACAAGGAAAAGGAAAGAAGAGGTAAGTGAGGAGAGCAGTCCTACTGCAAGAACTAGAAGAGAGCAGAGGTTTTCTGTTGCACAGCCAGCACTGTGCAGATGTACACAAGACAGGGCTCACACCTCACCATGTACAAGTGACCACTATGGGCACTACAAATGCACCAGATATGGTATCAAGATAGTCTGTATAGAAGAATCACTTGTCAATGCTGCACTTTCTGGAACCAACTTTTAATGTGATCAACAGCTTTTCCTATAAGGAGAACAAAACCATTAATTTTGTTACTGTGTCACAAATCAGAGAAAAAGGAATAAAATTAAAGTCCAAAATGACTAATCAAATTTGCATGACAAGTACTAATTCACTTTGATCTATTCCTCACCATAATTTCATTGGCAGGTAAACCATACATATTTATAAAAGTGGCAGCAGGCTGCTGTTGTTCTGTTTGTAATTTACAGTAACAAAGAATTCATTTAAATTACCATACTGGGAGGTCCCAAGATGACTCTGCCATGGTTACAGGCCCCCTGCTATGCAGGATACCTAACACAATAAAGAACAAAGGAAAACAGTGCTACACTGAGACCAGGGCTCCTGGGTAATCAATTCAGGTATTTACAGCTGAAAAAATAGCCCTGTGCAAATCAGCATCATTACTACAGTTTGCTGATAGAAACCCCAGGGAACTCAGGAAGTGTCTGCCTGCAAAGCAGCTGATTACTCTGAGTTACTTATGTTTTGTTTAAGCATTATTGTTTCCCATAATAATAAACAGTAAATGATTGTTTAATAAAAGGGCATGAGAGGTGCAACCAAATGTGCAAGGTACACCTCTCTTCTGTAATTTTGGCTTGCCATATTGGTCAGCAAATGCACCTGTCAAGAAAAGGACTCCGGTATCAGCCTTGCCCTTGTGAAGCAACATTACCAGACTCACCTGTTTTTTTTTTTTTTTTTTTTTTTTTTTTTTTTTTTTTTTTTTTTTAATGCTTGTTTCTAGTCTTACAAACTTTAGAAAAAAATGCAAGCATGGACTCAGGGAGAGCCAGTTTAATCAATCTACTGACGCTTATGGTTTTGGCACATAGATAGGGCTGCTTGTCTCCCCATTTTGCTCTTCCTATTGGAAGAGCAAAGCAAGGAAAAAGCAACCTCATTGGCACTGTCTCTCCTCCAGTGCTTTGCTTCATGAAGGCAAGTTGTTCCTCAAGACCACATCTTTCACTGTGGAAGAGACCCTAATTCTTCATAGCCATGCATTTCCTTAATATTTTACTAATACAAAGAAAATTACATTTAGGCACATTTTAAAATCTTTCTTTTCTGAACTAGCAATTCATCTTTTAGAGAGGATGAGGTAGGCTGACTTTCCTTGTCTGTCCATGAAAATCCCTGCCATAAAATGGAGAGGTATAACTTCTCACATTGAGTGTGAAATGTGCCTTGCACTGATTTGTGAGCTGTTAAAAAAAAAATTGAAGAAGAAATTACTTCTTCAGTGAGGGATGCTTTCAACACTTCCCAAAATAAAATGCTACACCAGTTAATTTTAAAAATGTTCCTACCTATAGAAAAATTAGATGGTCAAGTTGATACACCATTGCCTGTGGCATCCTCAGAGTAATGGTTGTTTAAACCTGCTTTTGCCTCAGCAAATGAATACTCCAACTATCCAACTGTTCCCCGTGTCTTCTGCAGGCTGCTGCTGAAACATGCAACAGTGTCCAAAAACATCTGAATTTCATCTCAAGAATTGCTTTTTACAGTGACACACATCCTATGTCTCAGGCACTACCTTGTTTACATGAAGAATATCTGAGTCTCTTCTGCTGTATTTTTTCACAAACATGTCTTCCACATTAGTTGGCTGACTGATCAAAAATATGAGACCAAAACAACAGGAAACACATGATTGTCACCATAAACTGAAATTTCTGTAATACAGCATTTGCAGCATGGATACATTCCAAGAAAGAGGACTCTAAGGAAGTCAAGGAGACAAAGTCTGGAAACATCATTTCAAATTGGGAATTCTTTAGTTTTCAAGAAATGATGCCCAGGAATAGTTCATGTGGACTTGGCATCTGAGGAACCTTTCTGTATCCTGGATGGAACTGAAAAACAGTGCAAAATGCATGGGAAGTCACTTCACATTTGAGTAGTCAGATTCCTTAGTGAGAAGCAGAAACATTTTTCCTTATGCTGAGACTCTTGGTGCCATCTTGATGGGATGCCCATATACACATGTCCAACAACTTGACACTGCACAGAGTGACACAAAAATGATCTCTCTTCAGACACTACCAGCAACAGCAAAGTTCTTTAGTTAGTGACGTTCTCACCACACACAACACATCACAGACTGATTATGAACCAAAGTGTGATTGCTAAGTTTCTGGAAGAACACATATCTGAAAAGTATTATGAAAAAGAACAATAAGAATAATACATCCCTAACAATAATCTAAGATAAGAAAGAAAATGAGATTTTTTTTAAGCCTAACAATAGTTTAGCTAGAAATCAATTACTGGAGAAAGTAAGGCACTTAACTTCTAAAATACAGGGGACGGTGGTAACATTTTGGAAGACTACTACTATCATTTGAGCCCAAACTTTGAATGGAGTACTGCTGTGGGATGTACAGTAAGAAAAAATGAAAATAGAAAAAAAGATATACATGGTAGTTTTGTCTCTGTGTCAATACCCTACTGTCTACTAAACTAAAAGTGCATATATTCAGCTCAATCACCCACAAAATTACAATGGTTATGAAGTCCCTCATATTTTAATTTTGTAACATTAAGTTAAAGGCTGAAAAAGAACTATGCTATTTCATTTAGTCATACTTCAAATATGAAATTGTCATAGAACTGGGTTTTCAGAATTGCTATCTGACACCTAGAAGTGCCAACTATTTAGAGAAACAGATTCTTGTAGAAATTTGGAAGCAGTGAAGAACAGAACTCAGTTCAGAGACGACATATGGTAATTTTAAGTTAATTTTTCAAATGAATGGTCAGTCACTGCAATGAATTTGAAACGAAGACAGGCCAGAAGAAATCTGTCAAAGACGGAAAATAAGAAAAAAAAGACATAATCAAGTATCAAAAGTGAAAAGTCAAATCTACACAATTTCCAAGAAGGTATTTACTGGAGAAAAGAAAATTATTTTTGTGGCTCTAAAAAATGAAATATGAATGATTTTTTTGTCAAAAGTTGTTACCTAGCAGTTGGTCAAGCTTAGCTCCAAATCCAAATGCTACATGCAAAAGAAGATTCACATGGAAATAATTTTCTTGAGCTCAGGGTAAATAGAGCTCCAGACAGTAAATAAACCACAAATGGGATGCAAGTCTTGATTCAAAGCATTTTACTTTTAGTTCAAATCAAACACTGTAAGCACATAAAATGCAAAGAATCAAGAGAAGAAAATAAATAGAGAAAAAAAGTCTAGTATGGCAATAGATAAAAAGAAGTTAATCTAGTCCAGAGAAGCAGAGTAAATAAGAGACATGAACAAAAAAAAAAAAAAGAACAAGCTATAGTTTTAAAAGAAAGTATGGCTATTGTTTTGGGACTGAGAATCACCAGCTACAAAATATATCCTTCTACAGGCAACTGATAGTGGGAAAGAACTAAATTACATATTGTTTACTAAGAAACACTTAAGTAAAATGGAGTACCAGAAATTTTAGGGTAAAAAATGAAAAGAATTCTTCAAGGTAAAATTTACAAAGATGTAGAATACAAACTTCAATAGGATATTCTACAGGTCCTGTTCTAATGAGTCCTTTAAACTAGACAAAACTTCAGGAGCTTTCTTAACAGAATAATCGTACACTGGAAAGGTTATCTTGATAAGCTTAACAGTTTTGTTGTTTGGGGGTTTTTGTGTGGTTTTTGTTTCTTTGGGTTTGTTTTGTTGTTCCTTTTTCTGCACATGTTGCTAAACCTGGTATATGTGATATTATGAAAAGCTAAGTTTTGGGATATAAAGAAACACAAAGCAAGTGGAGCAATTCTGTAATTAGCACCAAGCTGGATGTGATTCTGGTCACTAGAATGGTCTGTCCAGATAAAATATAAAGAAGTACACAAATGAATGCAGGAGATCAACCTGCTTTTGTGGTGTACCTTGGCAAACGTTACCTTCATTGCTGCAGCATCCCACAGCTATGAGAACTGCAGCTTTATGTTTGACTAAATTATTAGGCATTTAATTTACTAAGTCTTTACATTCCAAGGTAAATATATCTCTGTTTTGGTATTTCGTTAAAACATGCTTTGTGAATTATTTATTTTACTCTCTTGAAGGGCAAAAGTATTTCAACAACCTTGATTGTCAAAATATACATGTAGGTCACAAAGCAAAGCTTCAGCCACAAAGCTCTGTTTTCAGAGGTTCCCATGAAATTATCTCTTTACCTAGAAGGCATCATTAAAATAGATTTAGAAAAACAGAATAAAATAAAATGGAAAAAAAAAAACATTCTGAAGGCAGGAGTTCAGAAGTTGTTAATAACTCACCCAGCAGAGAAAATTCATGTCATTGCCATTTAAGATTATGACAATAAAGCTATACTCATAAAATCAGCACATAAAATATTTCACTCTATAAAACTTTCTAATTGCCTTTGTTTTTTTTTTTTTAATCAAACAAACAAAAATGAAAGTTGCCAATCAAATACAAATACACTAGAGCTCTGGGGTGGTTTATAAAAAGGAAAAACTTGCAAATCTAAGAAGAAATTAAGTCAGTACTTTCATGGTAGAATGATTTGGAGAGGTAGGTACTTGGCAGATACAGGGAGAACATACTCAAGCATAACCACACATAAGCAACAAGGCATCAAAGATCACATAGCAGTGAAGAAGGCTAAGGAAAATAATATCACTTGAATTAAAAATTACAAAAATACAAAATTTATTTTTCTTTACATTGCTCAATGTTGAATCCATGTAATGTCAATTGTGTATAAAAACATAGTTGAAAACTTTCCATTATCTTTAAAATTCTTTGTCTTGGAATGCATAAGGACGTTGGTGTTGACTGTTTTGTTTTTGTTTTTTATCTGAAATTGTAAGCAATTTTGTCCAAGCAGCCAGTTTTCCAGACAAATATTTTCTGATTCCTTTCTGGTAAAAACATAAAAATGCAGAAAATATATCTTTTTACAGAAAAAAAACAAAACATAACAAACCAACCAATAAACCCTATAGAACCCTCTACACTGGGCCTCAAACCCAGAATCAAAATCCCACCCATGGCAGCAGTTAACATTCTCGACAGAATGTGATACTTAATCCCTAGTTTCACACTGATGAGAAATCCTTTCAATCTTTTAAAGCAAGGGATAAAAACACTTACTTGCAATTTGCTCCATGCATACTTTGATTGGTTTAACAACTTTTGACCAGATATTAATTTTCACCATGAAAGATTTCGCCAAGAATGAACAGCAACTAATCTTATTTTAAAACCTAAAATTTTTCTGGAACCTGAACATATACCATATTCTTGGCTGTGCAACAACCCTGGCTGGCTGCTGGCCTCTTCCAATGATTTGCAAGCAGCCAGCCACCTATGTTAGCTGATTTAGTGAAGTCATGCCAATTTTATGCTAACCCCACTAGCTGAGCAAAACAGCAAAGTTGCATAAATGAAAAAAAAGCACATAATGACTGCAACCATACAGACAAACTTCTCACATCTGCAAAATGTTGAAAAACAAGAGGCTGATCTTCATGGGAAAATTATAATTTATCAAGGTCCCACAGTTAGGAAAAAGTAGGCTTCCTCACTTTGCTGTGCTGTAAGTCAAACCTTGAAGAAGGCAAGCAAACAAGCCTTCCAATATTTCTTTCAGCACATGAGGGAAGCAGCTGGCAAAATCAGACCCAACCTGAAAGCACAACTTTCTGCAATAAAAAGTTTGAAATGCTTAGAGCATCAGCCAAGCCACAGTACATGATAACCTTTAATGTGCAAAAGGTTCTCATTTCACCTCACAGTATGCAACACATCATCGCTGAATGACCGCTCAATTTTCACAAGCAATATCAAAGTATCTGAAGAAACCTCCTACAGGTGTAGTGGTTCCACACATTTGTGCTTTTCAGCACTGGTCAAATTTTTTTTTTTAATTTTTCTTGTTGTGGCCCCAATATTTTTTTTCTCTGACAGGCAATGAACACTCAAAAAATGTTAGTATAGGTCTGACTTTAGAAAGTCTTCATTCATTTATTTTCCTTTCCACATGCAGCTATTGCAATGCCAGTTACACAAGCAGCCTTTCAGAAATCCAGCACACAAAGTGGACTGTGTGTCAATGCATACAGAATATTTCAACTACAGGCAACTGAGTGTAGATCAAGTTGTTACTTCTCTGGTTTCTGCTGTTAGTTAAATAACCATTTTTTCCTACAAAACATTGACTTCATGCTTATTGTACTAACCGGCACTGTAACCCCACTCAAATTTAAGAAAAGTATAGTGTCATTAAAGTAGCAAAGAAGGTTTAAATATCAAGGAAACATGATAGTGTATGGAGACCAATAGTTATTTTTTTAAAAAGAAACACCTACACAAGAATCTCCAATAACCAAACAAGGAAGAAAGATTCCAATTTTTAGTTCCCAAATCAGTTTTGTATTTTAGGCTTATTACCACTGAAAATGTAATTCTTCATCTGCCTCAGGTCTTGAAACTCATCCACCTGGAGACAGACAGTCAGCCCCCACTGAGATTTTGCAAGTACCTCCTCTTATGGTATCTGTGTACCAATCCTCTTATGGTATCTGCTCTAAAAATTTTGATGTAACCTTGAAAAGACAAGCTATTAGAGAAGAAAAAATTTGTATGGAGTAACTGAAAAAAAAAAAAAAAAAAGCTAATGAAAATAAGCATTCTTCTGTTGGCATATTTAGCCACGACTCATATGTTCAAAGTCAAGCATATGTTTAAATAACATCCTGTTCTAGAGCTTGAGTACTTACAGCTTTGCAGAATCAGTCTTTCATTGGCATATGATTATATACACAGTAGGAAAAGCCATGCTATAATAAAATAAATACAACTGCAATGCAATGTTAAAAATGCTACTAAATGTTAAAAAAAACCCAATTCAGAAAAATAAACCTTTTACCTGTAGGATGTTTTTCACTCTGGAATATGGTAAACAATAACACAGATATCAATAAATGCCAAACATAAAATTTTTTTTAAAGATAGCCATTTTAATGGAATACTTTGCCCAAGTGTCAAAAACTATTACTTAACATTAGTACTTAAAACCGAGGTCAATGCAATACTGCCCAATCTGCTTCATACTGCATTTTTAAAAAATCATCTGATAGTAAAATTCAACTACATGACTGTGTACTGCTTGTATAAAACAATTAGAAAACAATTTTCTTTTCAAGATGCTTGCTGGTATCAAAAATGATCTCTTGAACATTCTTGGCTAAGCTAATGTAAAGTCTTCATCCTCTTTTTCTTCCTCCTTTCCTTTTTTTCCTTCGACTAAAAAAAATTATTATTTGCAGAATCTATTAAACACAGCAGGGAGAAGGAAAGAGACAAGGGAAGAAAAGAATTCAAAGGATATTCTCCTGACTTCCTTAGGAGTTTAATACAATCTTATGAATCTTGTAGAAAAATAAGAGATAACATATTCATACATTTGGAAAAGAACAAACAAACTCAGAAAAAGGAAAGGAACACGAACACAGAGTAATAGTATTCTATTTCTTGATCAGCAACTAGAATCCAAAGGAATGTTCACTTTTCTGTAACATATTTTGAAAGGCCAAGAATATTGGTCGACATGCTAAGAAAAATAATAATTTTCATCAGAAATATTTCTAACATGTTTTAGTACTAGCAGTAATGCTTTAACCCTTAGATAAATACCATCTGAACTGCAAATATGGATAATGTATTTTCTAGAAAACAGGAAGCTCTGAGACAGTATGATCAAAACCATAAATATCTCTCTGAAAACAGGGGGTTATTACAAGGTGCCAGGAACCCCAGGAATACCAGAAAAGTGGATGATAAATCATACAAAACATATTTTTCATATGCATACAGATTAGCTCAGATAATCAGAAAAGATAGCAAAGGGTTGAGACAAGAGCTGTTTCCAGTGAAATTCATTCTCATGACAGCAGACCTTTCCAGAACTGTCTTTTTCTCAAAAAAAGAAAAAAAAAGCCCCCTGAATATTCATTCTGCTTCCTGTGATTAAAAGCATTATAAATCCTACCTCACACTGAGAGACTCATTGAAGACATTCCATGACTACTTCTTGGATGTGAGGATATCACTCAGAAAGTGCAGGATGATTAATCTGGATGAATCTAGGCTCTGACCAAGCAAAGCACATACACTTGCATTTATATCCTGTTGGTTTCGATGGGATTATTCAGATGCAGCAAGCAGAGGTTTAACTACTTACTGATGTGAGGTCATCGTTTGGTTCTAAATGTTCTGCAGAACTCAAACCACCATAGAGACCCTAGCAACACACTAAGGACATCTCTATAGAAATATTTTATTCCTTGCTATTATAAACAACACATTTTATTAAATGAAAGATATCAGAGAAGAACAACAAAAATTCTCAGGAGATTCAATTTCTTTGTCCCGGATAGGGAAATGCACTATAACCAGACCAGAAGTTGTCAAGTGGCCAGCTAATGTCTGTATATTGTCCTGATTCTTTCTAGCTTCAGAAACTGGAATACCTTAACTTTGAGAGAATAAAAACCCAGCAAAAACTCCACTTTTCTTACCAGATTTTTTAACAAGGAACACAAAAAGCAGGGGTGCAAGGAATGCTGCATTTTATACTTCTGTACCTTGGCACATTACAGATATTTAAGACTAGCTACTATTCAGAATTGCCTTCTGTTTTTTATTTTATCACTAGCAAAAATTATTTTAATGCCTTCTACTAGTTTAATGACTTACTAAAATAATACCTTACATCCCTGTTCATGTAATATAAATTTGATTTTAAAGACAAAAAAATTGGCAGCAAGTTTGAGAGGGATGTGTAGAACGCTTTAAATTGTATATTATTTCTCAATTCTGACTTCCAGAATGTCGTGTTTCATTAACCAAAACATAATTCAAGTACAAACGTAGAGAGTGAGAAAGTAAAAAGTACAATAATCTACAAGTCTCTACTTAATGAATAAATTATGCTTTGATATCAGGTTTTCAAAACTTGCCACTGTTACTAAATAACAATAAATGTACTACTTTTTGGAATGAAGCAAATAGCATATTTTCAAATAGTCGTTACTGTTGAAGGAAATGAGGGCTTAAATGCAGGGTACTCCACATGCTTTTCACAAGCACCACTTTGTTTTCAGGTTTAGACAATCATAACTCTCCGTAACTTTTCATCTTCTTACTGTGCCAAAGTTCATGCCATGTAAAATCAATAAAAGAACCCAAAATATCTCAGCAGCTGAAGAAGACACTTAAACATATAGACACCAGACATATCAGACACCACTTTGTCTTTAAAACATGAAACAGGGGTTGTAATAAGATAATTCATAAAATCTGTGGCACAAAAATTAAATAAAGAGAAAAGTACTACCGATTGCCTCAAGCCAGAATCACCTAATAGCTCTAAAAGAGAAAGGAATTACCATTAGAGTCTATGAGATACTCTAAGCACCCCTCAAGGGCCTGTACATGCTTCACTTGCTTTATGCGAAGCCTTGCATCCCTTAGAGTACAATTTTGTTAATCAGTTTTCAAGGTCACAGCTGAATGCAAAAGGGACAGGCTGTGCATCTGTAGAAGATACTTATTTCTGGAAAAGTCATAGTTCTATTTATGTGAAAATGATTGCAGTTATGCAGCACATAAGTCTTAACCTGCAAACACTTATAAAAAAATACTCAAAGCCACAAAATTGTTTGCATAATCAAAGTCTAAAGAGCCAAGGTGAGAGAAATGTCTTTTTAATTAAAATTACTTTCGCAGATAAATGCATAATTATGTCCCCACAAAACAAAAATGACTATTTTGCCTGAAATTATGGATATATTTGAAGGACAAAAGAGAAAAAGAGCTATTTCTCAAAAACTCAATGATGAGGGCCTTCAAAATGATTTTTCTCTCTTGTTTTGGTATTTTACTTTAAAAACAAAATTAAATTACAAATGCATTGAACTGAAAAAATGACTTTCTGAAGCTATTTTCTGTTTTATATAACCAGACTGAACCATATTGCAGCATCACTCTCACCACCTGCTTTCTGATCAGGACATGCTCTGACACCTTTTGAGGCACATATAGCAAAAGTGAATAAATATAACTTCTTTTGTCAGGAAATCCAATAAATTCCAGCAAGGTTAGAGAATCCATAGGGAGCAAAGGCTTAGTCTTGCTCATGAGTGCAGTTCAAGATTGACATCAGCATTGTCAGCCTGTTTCCAAAGAGGTTGGACAGATTCATAGAGGTGACATCTGAGTGCAGTCATCTTTCCTGCACTGTGCACATCAGTAGGCTGGTCCTGGTTTTCTTGGCAGCTGTTTGGCTGACACTGCCTTTAGCAGTTACACAGAACACACCTTATGGGAAGTGGTATGACTGTTCTCTTTGTTGCTTCAAACAAAGAGTAATTTGTAAAATGCAGATGGAATTTGCATGCCAAAAGAGCACTGTCTGGCTCCTACTTTCAGCAGAAATATGGGCAGATTTGTATCCTGTGTAAAGTGAAATAAGAATAGCATGGGGGGAAAACATTCATAAATGTAATGCACTTCAAATAACTGAAGATTCCTTGTAGAGAAGAAAAACAAAGAAACAAGTACATATACATAAGAAGATATACATGTATACACACACCCACAAAGAAACAAGTACATATATATAACAAGGTATGTATGTATGTATACACATACACTCTTAATTATTATATATAAATATGTATGAAATATTAATCAAAATTCCATTTTACTTAGTAAACACGTAGGAGAACATACCCTCAAAGGAAAGCACAACTGAAAGTGACTCAGAGGAGGGTTTTGTAAAAGTTTGTGGTAGAAAACCTCTGAAATCTCTGCACAGAAAAGCAACACTTATGCTAACTCGTTCAGTAGAGTACAGTAGGTATCATTTTTCCCTTATCTTGCTGTCCAGCAACACATTTTCTCTACTATTTTACTCACTTTTCACTACCACTGAACTCTTTCAGGAGCAGGTCCAACCACACTTACAGTTGATCTTTAGAGATCAGCTGTAAGACTTATTCCCTTGGCAAGAGAAAGTTACGTCAGTGTAATTGGAGAAATATTAAGAAATAATTCAAACTCTTTTGGTGGACAAATGTACTTGTTTTCATCCTGCTTACTGCATTTCAATGTACAATGATATGGAATTACTTCAACATAAACTAAAACAAACATGTCAAGTGAAATTACAAGTATTAGCACAGGACTTTGTAACAATATAAAAATGTGTTTTTATTGGTGTAATTTTTCTAGTAGTATTCTTACATTGACATGCTAGTGCAGTATCACTGCCATTTACAAACTTGTACTGGGAAAATTATCATCCCCTTAATTGTGTACATTTTCAAGCATTTTCAAATGTCTGCACACAGCTCCCTTACTATGTCACAGATATTGACAGAACTTAACAGAGTTTGGTTGACTTTGATTATGATGTATTTCTTGTCATTTTCAATCCACACTGCAAATTAGCATCTTTTTGCACCAAGCTCATAACAGTGATGTATTAACTATTTAACTTGTCTTTTGTCTATTTTCCACCATGGGACTGAATTTATTTTTTATGCCCCTGCCTGAAACATGCTCTGGATTTTCCCTTTATAAGGAAACTTTAATTGTGCTGGTAACTTAGTTGATAAAGAACTTAGTGCATTACAGCACAATTTAAAGTAAAATTTTTACTATAATATATCAGTGTACAACAATTATTGCAATAATTTACTATTCCAAAATTGCTGATTTAAAGTACACATATAATTAAGTTTACTAAATGAAGTTTTATACAAATACATTCATCAGGAAGAAGAAAGAATTTCCCTGAAGATCTAAAAAATTTAGATCCCTACTGGTTTCTGTTACAGAACAAAATAAATAATAGATTCTTTCTAAGACTGCCTTCAGAAACTGTTTTGTCTTCAGAAACAACCATTAACAACATCCAAAGAATTAACAAGAGGAAAGAGAGCTACCAATGACCATAAGTTGTTATGCAAAAAGCAAAGAAAGTAATTCTAATTATTAAATTCCATTATAGTTCCATCAAGACTGTAATGTACCAAGAGCTCTGCATGCTCAGTGCAGAATGTCAGTAGAAAACGTGTAAAATATTTTGCTTATACTGTTGTCAGTCAGTACACTGGTATGACAATTTATTCTACACCATGGTTTAGAGAGAAATATAACAGTAGGTGTCCCTATTTATTATATGTACACAAATGAACATATTTCTCCAACATATTCCTCAATCCCTCCTTTGTTTTTTCAAAATTTTGTACCTATAAGCCCCTGAATGTGTAACACATCAAAAATATAGTTATGGAATTTGAGAGTAGTACCTTGCCCCAGACATCTATTGGAAACAGTATGTAAACACCATCAAATTCCATCAAAATGTTTATCTGAATTATGCATTTTTGAAATCTGATAACAAATGCTATGGAGCTATTTGACTGAGGAACTGAATGGCTCTCCAAGACATTACCCAGGACAGCAGACAGTGCTCCATAATAGATCATTAAGTGACTCTATGAAGTATCAAGTAACATTTCATAAAGTTCTCTACATATTATGACAGGTTCTCTGTCTTATCAATAGTCCTTCACGTATTTGATTTCAGAAATTATGTCCTGGCACATTTGCCCAATATCGCTATTTTCAAATTTTCCTAAGTTCCTGCAAATTAAATTATTCTGTCATGTGCATATTTAGGTTTTTGCTGCTTGGCAGCTTCATTCTTTCTTGGATATTTTCACTCTTGTTTCCCTATGCTGTAAAAGCCAACCACATCTTTCACAAACACTTTCCATTCCTTCCCCTTATTGAAGTGCAAGATGTTGAACCACTGGTTGCTCAGCAGAGAGCAACAGCTGAGCTCCTCCCCAGACCATTCCCTTAATGCCTCAGCAGAGGCCTGAAAGGAACATCTCTGCAATCTGTTCACCTTGTTCCTTCAGACCTCAGGTCTCTGCTGAAAGGATGAGGCTTGCTAATTAATATTACTTGTGGTGGTGCCTTTGCAATATAGATAACTCCAAAGACAACTGGATTGTGACCTCCAATAGCAATTCTCATAGGTCACTACACCACTATCAGATGGTAGAAATATTCAGCTATTACTAACCTTGCCTGAAGCAAAACTAACCAGAGATGAAAATGTTTTGTCTTTCATGTTAAGGAATTAATTTTAAAAAGAAGGAAAAGGAAGCCCCAGACACCTCAACCTGCAAACATCTATGGGAGAAAAGGCACACTGTGGGCTTGCAAGTTTCAAAAGAGTCTCTTTGTACAACATTTTAAACACATTTGCTACTCTGCTTTTCTTGGACATTGCAAATAAATTCTAACTTTAACATTCAAATTTACAATACTTGAACAGAATCACATTCATTAGCTATAATTTTTCATTGACTATTATGCAAGTATTAGTACTCAGGTTTCTTCAGAATATTTTGGAAGTGAAGTTCATGAAATCTTTGATAAGTTACACTTGGATACCCGACACATTAAAACTACTGACTCATGCCAAATAATTTAAGCTTTTAAGTCTTTGTGTCTCACAACACATAGACATAAACACATAGAATAAAATATGTAAGTGAAGAAATCTACAAAAACAGCTCACTGTGTTAATCACACCATAAATTAGAATGGCAGAGAACATACTACATATAATATAGACCCTATTGATAATATTCTGGAATCTGCAGGCCTCAGGTGAAATGTCAAATGCAAAACGAAATTAATGACATTTATTTTATCCCAGCTGCATCAGGAGATGCACATTATTGAAATAAATTCAAATCAGAAATGAACTTCATTTTGTGACATAAAAATTCTCACTCGTGGCTGTTTCAAACACTCAGACATACCACACACCATTATATTTATGTTCACAAACATGTGGGCAAATGTAAAAATAAACAAAACAAAACAAACAAACAAAAATTTACAAACAAACAAACAAAACCCCCAAAAAAAAACCAAAAAAAAAAAACTCAGCAGGCAGTTAATACATTTCCTTCCATTTGTCCTTTCTGACAACTGTACACTAACATATATGCCAAGCAAAAGGATGACATAGAAAAAAACCTCAGCCTCATAAAGAAGGAAAGGTAGGCAGGCTTTAGTCTCTTAGATGAAGAGAAATTCATGCTTTATGTCCAGCCTAGGACACAAGTGAGGTTGTATAAAATCCTCCTCACTTGTCCCCTGCTGGCAAAGGTTATGTGCAATGTACAATAGCTGTCCCAACACACTCTTCTGTTCCCAGATGTGTTGAAGCTGGGAGCTGCCTCACTGAGATGCAGCTGCAGTGCAGATCTTAACAGATTCAGAGGCAGAGCACTAAGAACTGCACTGCTGCCCTGTAGTTGCAATAGGGGGCTGCTGTACTCTAGTGTTTATAATTCAAGAGAAAGATTAAGGTAACTGAATTGCATGCACAAGGCACATCTTTCAGTAGCTCAAGTCTGAGTCTGAAATCCACAGTGTGCACCTCAGAGGAAATGAACGTCACTTACTGACATTATCAGACTTGGTTCGCATTTCAAAAAATTGCCCAAATTCTCAACAAAAGATTTTCTCTGCATGGCTTTGCTTGTATCAGAACTCAAATATTACAGCTGTAACAGGAGTATTCTATAAGTTACCTTACTGGGGAAAATAAAAAAAAAGCTCTAAATCAATTAGTAACAGTTCTTAGTTTTATATCTAATTTCCTGCTTTAAATAAGTAATTCTTAAGAAATCTCATTAATTTAGGGAACATTAGGGAATAAAACAGTAGACATTGTCCCTGATGGTCATAGTGCTTAGACAAAGTAGATTTAATTCTTAGCACAATCTTTTTCCACTCCTCTTTGAACTACTCAAGGTATATAAAGACAACAGAATTTAATAGAGATTTGGAGCAGAGACCACATTATCAAGACAGGTCACAGAGAGGGAAAAAGTACTTCAAAAAATTATAGCTAAATATAGATTTAATAACTTGCTTGGGTTATAATGGCCCAAAAGGGTAAATTTAGGATCCTATGTCACAGAAGCAAAGAGAAATAGTAGGTATAGATTTAGAATAAAGTGCTATTTACTCTTCTGAAAACATTCCATGGGTAATGTCTTTTAATGGATATAGCCTTCATTTTCATCTCAGAAAACCACCAAAGGTTCCTGGTAAAACTCTCTCCAAATAACAACAAACTGGATCTGAATCAAATTTGCACTACAGCTTCTTCATTAAGAAAATATTAACAGTTCTCAAACAAATCTCAGAATATTCTGAGTCGAAAGAGACTTAGAAGAATCATTAAGTCCAACTTTTTTGTGAGTGGCCCGTACAGGGATCAAACCCACAACACTGGCATTAGCACCACACTCTAACCAATTGAGCTAATTGCTGGATCTTTATCAAAAGCTGAATTTTGCATTTTGTCTCTTCAGCTGTAGCATTGGATTCAAATAATCAACTAAAGATTCTGGAATTATTTGTAATGTAAAGGTTTTGAATAGCATGGCTGACTTGCTACCTCATCTACTTGTCATAGTCACTGCTATATTCCTCCTCTGATACTCTTTCCACTTTTTTTTTTGAAACCTGCATTAATATCATATATCTTTTACAAGAAGGAAGAAAGACAAGGCAAATTATTTCAGGTGTCTCTAAACCATATTTAAACTGTAATTTAACAAATATTTTACTTCAAAGGAACGTACAGCATTAATGCACAAAACAGTACAAAATGTAGGTCGATAAGGAACATGGCACACCTCTATCAACAATAACATCATAAAGATGAAAATACAAAATAGGAAATTAGAAAAACACTAATCCTCATAATAAACTTGGGAAGATGGTCTTCTTTTGGCATAAAACCCACAGGTAAAAGCCACAACAGAAAATCATTTATATATGTATTTATTGAGAAACAAACAATTTTATCTCTTACCAATTTAGGAACACTATCCCATTAAAAAACAAACAAACAAAAAATCAAAAAAACCCAACTCATCTGTCTCAATTCTGACTCTGCAATAGAGGAAATGAGCAAGCAGGAATGATAGGAGAATGTCACAAACTGCTGCTGGAGGGAAAACATTTCTAACTTGTATTTTGACTTTGGAAAAAAAAAAAAAGACTGAAAAAGATGGCTGGTTAAGAGCTAGTGAGAAACTTAGGAGGCCCAAAGTAATCCCACGCAAACCAAATTATCACACTGTTATTACTAACAACATGCAGCCATTCATTCTTTATTGTCTGAAGAAGAGAGATGCCCATTGAATTTCCAACAGGACTTCCTATAGTAAATTCACTTTTTTTCCCCTCTCAGTGCTGACCTTCTCCATTACCCTCCTGCCCATGGAATTTAATGTGATCACAGTCTAAATTGATTTGCCTGAAAAGAACTATGACAAAGACATTACACCAGAGTTACCCTTGAAGAATAACTAGCATATGCACTACTATCATCACTAGTGGAAGTTCTCACTCCCAACTCCAGTATTAGAGAGTCCAAAGAACAGAAAAGCACATCAAAGATTCCATTGTTTAAACACAGCCAAATATTTATTTGTTCAAGATTATGAAGCAGGGATTAATTAGATTAGAAAAAAAAATCTGATAACACAACACCAAATACTTCTCCTTCTGCAGAATTCTATCTACCTTTTAAGTGACAGTATGTCCTATATATCTTTTACACTTAGCTGTATCTGCTGAAATCTAAAAATAATGATGCCTTTAGGAATTGTACCCTACTGAGTTCATGAAAGATGACGTGAGGCATTTCTGGTCTACACATTTTATTTTTACACTGCTTAAAACTGCTGTTATTCCTGAGCCTGATTTATGGTTACCCTGGGGTACTCCTAGCCCCTTTTGATGTTATTTCTACTGGAAACAGTTGACAAAAGCAGATGTTCCCTTGAGGATTGCACAATTTTAGTATTTGTTTCAACTTCCAGCCATTTGCTCAACCTATTAAAGCTTCTTCAAAGACACAGAATAGCAACCCATCACCTTGAATGCTACAGGAAAAAAAATGCATAAAGGCTGCCAATTCACACTAACTGTGCTGTAGATAAGCAGAATACATTGGAAGGCATTACACTACATGGAATACTGCCTATGGATTTAACACATCCCTACAAGGGTGTTTGGCTTTCAACTATTTCACTCCAGTAGTCAGACTTGCATGAAAATATTTATATAAAATATAAACCTAAGGCAAACTAAGTGCATCTAATGTGAATTTAAGAATAAAAACTGGCAATAGATTATCATTGCTTCCACTTTATATTTTTTCTATATAGGAGAGTACACTACTGCTTTATATAAGATTTTTATAAGCTTTGCTAACCTTGCTAAAACCATACAAATGTTGTGCCAGGAATCTTGGAACTTAATTACTCTGGCTGTAGTGGACTAACTGTAAATGATAAATTGATGGAAATACCTAGAGATATGGTGTATGTTGCTGCAAAGAAAAACATTTAGGAAAAATGCAAATAGTACCTCATTGTCACCTTTTCCTGTTTGGTGTCTTGTTGTTGGTTTGGGGTTTTTTCCAGAAAAAAAAAAGGAAGAAAAATCTACTTTGAAGAACAGACACAAATTTCTTATTTTACTATAGTGAAGCTAATACAAAGTAATAGCTAATGTACTGAATACAGTTAATCTTCTTTTTCACATGAATGCTACAGAAGGATGAAGGTAGGTTTCACAAAACTCTCTAAACTGCAGAGTGCCCTAAATGCTACTTTTCAATTGCATAAGCGTATTAGCAAGTAACTTCCAGTACAATCACTTATATATTCAACTGAAGTGAAAAGATTATGGCTATTTATATAATTTCTTGGAATTACATACAAATATTACAAGAATGTTAGGTTGGAGAAAGGAATTAGAAACTAAAAAAAAAAAAAAACCTCAGTGGAGATTTTTTAAGTTTTCATAACTGATAAATGTTTTCATTGTATGATCTTGCTCTTTCTGATGGTCAAATCTTATATTTGACCTTCCTTAAAACTGGTAAAAGACAAAATCAGAAACGAAACCAATTTCTTGCACAGCTTTAATTGAAAAATTATTTCATCCACCTAAAGATACATGTGAAATTCTATTTTAACCACTTGTGGGATTTGCCATATGAAAATTAAAATAGTATATTGGGTTTTGGTATCCCCTATAAATGTATAGCATTACACAAAAGTGCATGGAATGTTTTTATGGCTTTAAAAAAAAATAAATTCTGAAAGATAATCAGGATTTAATGTATGAATACATTCTCAAAATTTTGGAGGTATCATAGGAATGTGTATCAATGTTTTGACATGATGAGACAGAAGAAATTTCTTCCATTTTGCTTCTTTTAATGTTAGATGAGTTTTTTTCCTTATGTTTTCTTGGTAGGTTTCTCTTTTTTTTTTTTTTTTTTTTTTTTTTTTTTTTTTTTTTTTTTGGATGCTTGCTGTTCTTGAGAACCCTGTGGACACAGGTCCCATAGATAGGTACTGTTTATCCCAAAAAGCTCAGTTCAGTGAACTCTTCTGAAACTTCCTGGGCCCCACACAGGAAATATGGAGACACAAATAACCCTTTTCCATTCCATCTTACTGCTAGGATAAAAAGTAAACTTTCACTGCAGATCTACAATGGTTGGGTTTCAGCTCCACAACCAACCCAAGCCAGCTGTGACAAAGCACCAGGTGACTCAGCTCTGTGCAGGATATCTGTCAGGCAATTCCGTCTGGCTTGGGACTGGGGATCAGCCCTTAGCCCTCTTGTATTTAGCAGTACAGACATGCACTAGGGGTCTGCACTTCAGTAAGCCAAACCATTCTTTTTTGCCCAGGGAATGTTTAGAAGGGACAGGAGAACCAGCCACTTTTGAGTAGCGCTGAATCTGCACCCTTGCTGTAAAATGCTGACATACTAATTTGACAGAGACTGATATTTGGTCTTCGTTTAATCTGTACCCAGGAGCCAGTTCTGTAAATACAACACATAGGATGCTTCCAAAACCAGCTCTTTCCAGAAGACACACACCATATGAATCAGTACAGAGTTCAAATGTCCTTTCCAATTTCTCCCAACGACTACCATTTCACAATTCTCTTTACACTTTCATACAGAATATCTCCTAATCAGTAGATAAATGTGTGTCAGGTAATTCTTCACTACAATGGTAGCTGTCTTTTTCGGGCAATTGGTTTTTAATCCATGCATTTGCAAGTAATGGATATTCTTGAATGTATGTGCCCAAATACCACATGCAAAGATGGATTACAGTATTTCAAACTACAATAAACACAAACATGATAACAGATGCATTTCACTTTGATTTATAGAACAAACACCAAGAAGTTAATTTCTTCAGGAACAGTCTGTCCCCCTCAAAAATCCAGCTCTTTCCCAGGCTCTTGAATACATATTAGCAGAAAATATCTACACACTTATGCCACTATCTTGAGCTTTCAATGTTTTAGTTAGAACTTAAGCAGTCAGATTTCCACCTGCAACGTGACTAAGGTACAAAAATATGAACTGCAATTTTACCAGCTAAACAAATAACACACCTGAAAATCTGACCCATTTTTCACCATCTTACCAGGGAAAAAAACTACCAGCCTTTAAAAAGGAAAATGAACAAAGAAAAAGAGGCTCTTTGGAAGTGATAAGTACTCTGAAGCACTGAGACTGTACATCTCTGACAATTTTTGTTGTACTTACCTAATATCTGTGCATGTTATACATGTGATACAGCGGCTGTTTGTTGTAACGAGGTTCAAAGCCACAGATGTTTCACTGTCAGTGGTTGGGTGTGCTCCACATTTAAAGTAAAACTCCTGAAATATTGAAGGAGAGATAAAGAGAAGATTACATACCTGCTGCTCAGGTCCTTCCTTTATCTTTGGTCAACTGACATTTGAGAGAACAGACAAATCACCACTGCCAACAGCAAAGGAGGACAAACATTAGGAAAGGTTTACAAGGGATCCCTTGCAAAAATACCAGTCTAGGTGTGCATTTTGTTCAGTGCCTTTCCTAGGAAAGAAGATATCAGTGTGACACATTATGTGATCTTCTGGATTTGCAAAAAAAAAAAAAAATCACTTAATCTAGACTTTTTCTAAATATAACCATCAAAAGCAAAATACTAACCTATTTCAATACGCATTAATATTGCAACTATATTTTCTTGTTACAGATATTACCATTTTCTGAACTCTACAACATAGAATTTTAGCTGTAAAATAGTGAAGTCTGCCCTTGCTTTTGTGATGTTGGAAATCTTGAAGATACAATTTTACCTTCATAATAAAGGAAAGCTCTACCTCTCTTGCAGCCCATATTAGATTTGCAAGTGTACAGTGTTTAAATTAAGTTGCTTTAGCCTCTTTGAATGCCTTCATTAGCATAATATTTTTCACATAAATGTGTGTTTTATTCTCTTTTCCACTGCACCCCAGGGAAGGCCATATGAAGCACACTATTCTTTGATAACATTTTGTTACAAGAAATTGTTCTAAGTGTCCAAATCACTCTCAGCATATGGATATAAAAGCAGTCTGAAGACACATGCTTTGCAATAGGAGCCACAGATTAAAGTTTGTAATTTCTTTTTTGCTATGAGATATTCTTTCCAGTAACAAATTCTGGAGGTTTGTAATGAAAACAAAGTATAAATTAAATGTGAATTGGAACTTAAGGGTATAATAACATTGGAAGAAAAGATAAGAAGGCAAAAGAGAAAGACAATTGTTGACATCAAGATACTAACATCACAGTTTATTCTCAAGAAACCTGGCCTTAGTAAAAAAATACTAAGAAAACAAGGAAAAAACCCCAAACAAACTGCAGCAAGGGAAGAAAAAAGAGAAAAAAATCAGCAACATTTGCTAATGACTCTTGAAGGTGGGATAGGATGAAGGAAAAGAAAAATTACAGCTACTGTCAACTTTTTTAGAGTGAAAAAGTCCCATCTAGGTCTTGGCATCAGGAATAATCCAAAAGCCATGAAAAAGACAAGCTAGGTCATGCTAGGTGTTTGCTAGTGTCACTCCCAGTTCCTACCTAGACAATGTGGACACATATTGCAGCACCCACTAATACATGAGTAAAAGAGGACATGTGGATGAAGGAGAATGAAAAAAAAAAAACAGTTTTGTTTAATACAAAATCCCCTTTCCTTCTCTAAAACTTTGCACGATTTCCTGCAATACTGTACTAAAAGCAGTCCAGATAGACTCTTACTTTCCCATACAGCCTTGCAGTATGGCATTCTCTGTCTGCAAAATAGCTGTCATTTACTGGTTTGGGTTGGTTTTTTTTTTTTTTTTTTTTTTTTCCTCTGTGGTGATCATCATTTAGCCATATTGTATATTTCTACATACGACAAATATAGTACTATGCAATACCATGCTACTCTAAGGTGGACTCTGGTAACTGGGATATGAGAAGTATTAATGTAACCTTCCTCCTAGGTTAGTCACTCCTGTTTGTCACAGAAGTGCTCATATATGCAATAGATTCACCAATATATTCCTACCCCACAGTAAGTGAAGGGCACAGTGTCTGATGCATGTCAGCAGCAGTTTAAGAGAACCACGTGGCAAGAGTACAGTTTAAAGGCAACCCTGTTCTTTAAAGTAATTGTTCACAGGACTTTTGAAATAAGTCACTAGTACATATTTCTACACAGCTAAATTATCTTTGTGTCCTGTTTCATAAGGAAGGAAGTAGTCCCAGGCAAGAAAATATGCTTTAAATCATCCTTAGACAAGACTTCAGTCTTCCCAAGTTTTTGCACTTGTTCAAGACACAGATATACATACAACTTTTAAATATCAGCTTAACTTGAAGCATTTCAGCTTCAAATGAGTCAATGGAACTACACATTCATCTGGAATAGATGATAACCTAAACCAATCGGCAACTTCAATTTATTTTCAACCTTTAAAAATGTATCCATTGATCTTTGCATTATTTGCTAATAGGTTTTGGAGCTTGAGTTTCTTTGCCCTTTAATTTGAATTTATTTAGTTTGAATTAAATGTTAAGAAGGATTTATTTCAGTGCAGAATATATATATTTCTTTGCTTCAGTACATCTTCTGCATAAAACTAAAAGAATATTGACAAATCACAATTCAAGAACAGGTAAACTATGGGCAAGGAAACATACAAAAAAATTTTGATAAAAGTACTTACCCATTATAATAAAAACTTATTTGGATCACAAAAAGTGTAATAAAGGTATTAGGATCTGAACCAATTGAAATAGATTTAGATGTCTTTTTGTCCCTAATGAGCATCTGTTTGGTGATTCTAATTGCTTTTGATAATACCTCATGATGGTTCTTGTCATGAAAAGTACTTAGTGAAGAAGGTAAATAAAACTACGCAATTCTTATTCCAGGGAAAGGAATATTCCAGGGAAAGGGAAAATTCGCCAAAAGTCTTGTGCTGCAGTCCCAAAATACTTCTGCTATATCATTAGGAAAATTACTTCTCAATATTTCTATTTATCAGCCCAAACACTGCTTTAAGAAAACCCCTCTAATTAAATTTATGAGTTGAGAACATTATGGAACGTGAAAACACTGTTTAATAGAACAAAATAAAATCTTGCCAGTTTCCAAAGCTATCCATTGAAAGACTCCCTGCTTGACTAAACTGCAATTAAAGAAACAGTAAATCTTAATATTAAATACAAACAGAACAGAGGGCTAATTTAAAATCTAGGAAAAAATCCCACAAGATTATGTGTCAAGTATTTTTTCAGAAGTAATCCTGAAGCTTAAAGAATAAAAGAGTTATTCACAACAGATATGTTGAGACTAGCAGTATATCCTTGGAAAATCAAAGAGTATCAACCCACAGAAAGCACAGTTCTACACAATCAATGCAATAGTCTGTCTCTGGAGATCTGAAGCCTCAGTGCAGTGCTGGGAGTTCAGAAGTACAAGGAAAGTTGAGAACCAAAAAAACAGTATGCTTGGAGTGCCTGACAGCTCTGCAGTAGTGTGGACTTTATTTCCAGATTTTTCAATATTTCTTTTTCTCTGCAGTAATACACATTCCATCTGTTTAAAAGCTTTTAAAAGTCCCAAAACCAATTAAGCTTCCAGCTGCATATACAAGTTTATGTTGCCTGGTTTTGCACATTGCATAAATACACAATCCACAAGTATTTATTTGTTCAGTCTACCAGATTTTCCAGAGATTTAACATAAATGTGCCCTTTTTATAACAGGGCATATACCTATGAAGTTATCACTACAGATAACCCATCAACATAAGTTGCTTTTTAATTGCTTCCAGCAATGAAATTACAGAAAACAAAATATAAGACAGAGGAGTGTAGTCACTTCTCACTCTTCAGCCTTGCATTTCACCAGGCATGTAAATGTAGCTATTTTATTTACTCTTTCACCCAGTGTATGGAAACCTAAGGAGAGAAATTTGCCAGATTTTTTAATCCAAATAATTTCTGTTCCAATGTTAATCTCTGAACAGGTGTAGAGACCTAGGAGCTAGCCAATTTAAGACTAACATTATAAATTAGCCTCAAACTGTAAAATTCATACAAGCAGTAGTTATTTCTTAAGATTGATATCAAAATGGTTCTAAAGTTATGCTGTATGAGATAGTATTTTCATAATGTTGACTTCACAATAAAACCCCCCCTAACCTTACAGAATAACACAGAAGGAATGAGCAAAAATTCATGCAGTCTACATCAGTATCTGACTACTTCTAATTTTTTTTTTAAATAGAAGAAATCACATTATTCCTTCTTTCTGCACATGTGTTTTTAGGTACAAAAAACTTTCTGACAATTGTAAGTATTGCTGTTCAGCAGTGAGTAAGGATGTCAAGGAATTATTGCAAAAGCAGAGACAAAATTTAGTGCTTTTCTTAGTTCTAAAAGTGAGTAGTTTTATGGTCACCTACTGCAGTGTATACCTTTAGATCATTTTCTTGCCTAAAGGCATAGGTCCCAAGAAATTGTGAACATCCTATTTAACACTATAGATGTCTTCCTTTTGGCAGTGTATGTGATAGATTGTTTTTCAGAGAAGGGAGCAGGCATCACTCTTACATACTCTGTCATATTCCTCACTCCTGTTATCGCTTTTGTGTCACACAACATCATAAAAAGTGCACGAGGGAAGAAAAGGTTCAGAGATACATGGTCAATGTTAGCTCCTTTTTATGAAACTCAAGAACAAAATGTTCAGATTTTTCAAACCCCCCACCCCCCCCCCGCCAAATCTTTGATATTTTACTAAAAAGTATCTGTCTGTAAACTCTGTCTTTTCAAACAAACCAGGAGTTTACACACCCCTAACTGCTGATGATAACTGAACTGTCTTCTTTATGGTCAAGTAACCAACATAAGTAAGATTAAAGTCATACACAAACCATCAGGGAAGGTAGTCTGAAAAAGGCCTAGAAGAAACTTTACCCTTTTGATATATGTTCTCAAGTCCAGTTTACTCCACTGCCAGAAAAAACCCACTAGTCTTGGCTAAGTGCCACCAAGATAGCCTGCACCTTGGCTGGTGCACAACATATACAGATAAAAATGCACGATTCTCCCCTTGCTTCTCATTTTGTGCTGCATAAGTTGGCTAAACTAAGTAAACTCAGGCAGATTTCTTATTCCCAGTTCTTAATAAGCGACAAAAGAACATAAGAGCCTTATGGTATTTTCCCCTCAATTGTCCACACATATTTATTTAGGATTGATGGGCAAAACCATTTATGAATATGTTTTATAGCCAGTGAAGGTGTGTTTTTAAATTTTTTTAAATTATCAGTAAATTTGAATCCCATTTCAAACTATACTATCATGAGAAAACTTCAATGCTATTGTGGCACACCCCTGTGATAATGATTCATCTGCTTTTGAAACTGAAAAATTTAGTATATAGTCAGTGGATCTGGGGACAGATTAAAGAAGACTCACTTCAGAACAGCTGTGAAATCAAATATTTCTTCCAGGATGTTCTGGGAAAGACTGAGCTTAACTCTGTGCAGAGATATTTTCAGGTTCCTATATCCCAGAAGAACTACAGGCAGTAGTTTTCCAAGCCATAGATACGTCTCTGTGACAAACAAACACATCTAAAACATCACTGTTCACATATGGAACAGGCAGTGCTTTTAATGTTACATAAGCAAAAAACATCAGAACTACACTGGCTAACTGCTATGAGGAAGGTTGTAGAGCCAAAGAGCAATTCCTCAAGATTGAAGTCCTAAACAACTTTGTGATAGACTCATGAATGCATTACATACACAAGACTGCTCCACTTTCTTCTGTGAGCAAACAGTATTTTGACTATCTATGCTTACTGGAAGGTATCTTGCTCAAAATATTGGCAGTTCCCCCATGCACCTCACCAAATACTACCAAGAACCTCAAGTCAGGTACTAAGCATGGTAAGCATTACCTAGTACCATTTAATTGGTGACTGCTACTCTGCATGGCTTGGCTTTGCTAAGCAAACACTGACACCTAAACAGCTGTTAAGATCAAAGGAAGAAAGTTATTATCCAAATATCAAATATTTACAATAGAGTTGGGTTTATGGTAAAAAACTACATAAATTTAAAAAAAGCATTCCTATAGCTACCTGCATTTTAAATAAGCAAATTCTCCTATCTCCTCTACATTTGGAATTCATCTGGAACTGTTATAATACTTGTAGATGAGAAGTTAACCTTAGGCTCTGCTCCTGTCATCAGTGCTATTTCCTTTCAAGATACTCTCCTTTCAATAACATTTTTCTCCTATTTGAGATCCCAATTAAAAATCACACTTTTTCTCTATGGATTTCCTGTGACTCTTAAACTCAATGCTTGACCATGATATCATTGATGTAAACATTATTCCCCAAGGGCAGCTGACTTCCCTAAACTGAAAAAATGCCCAGCTTCCCCTGGGCACAGCTAAGTGGATCCCCTCCTAGACAAACAAGAGATAAACACAGCTCTCATGCCTCAGTGGTTAAGGACAAATAAACAGTTAACTCATTTTAAAGGGAAAAAATTATGTATAGTATTAAATCAGCATTTAAACTGAATCAGGTAGATCCTTAAGTCTGTTTCAATGTTAAAAGAAATACATGAATTGATCACTACAAGCAGTATAATAATGCATGTGATTAGTTGCTAATTTTCTATTAAGATTTAGCAGAAAAGTATTCAAGGTTATTAAGTGACAGTGGATTTGAAGTTCCTTAGCATAGATTTCAGGAAAAGTTCAATGCAATTATTGAATATGTTGACCACTTTAATCATTTATATACAAAAAAATAATACAAACGTCTAAAAAGCATAATCATTGCACTCAGACAGCATTTCCTCACCATAAAAAAAAAAAAAAAAAAAAAAACAACCCAAAAAACACAAACTTAATTTTTCCTGTTAGAAAGAGAGGACCCTGTGAAAAACTCAGTAACTGATCTCAAACCTAAACATCCAGAATCGAATCAGAAAAAGCAGCAAGAATGAAAAGACAAGCATGCCACCAATAACAGCATATTTTGTTTACATTTCTACAAAAATTTCCCCATCCCTTACACTTTCAAATTCACAGAATCCCTGTTGTTGAACATGCCAGAGATGGCAATTCCTAGTCAAAAGTGTGGACTTCAAAAGAAATGTCTTTATGGGATGTAAGGAGAAAAACTGATATTCCAAGACAGATGAAATGTTCTATAGTAAGCCTTACTAAAAAACTGCCAGTAACTAAATGATCTCAAAGATAAGTTGAAGAATCTTCTGATGCAAAGAAAGGCAATAAAGTGCTAATATATTAAATTTAAATGTCTGTAAGTACTATGTACTTATTTAATTTGGCAAGAAACAAAAGCAGCACAAAAATGTACAAGAATTATGAGCATCTCTCTAATATCTGCTTTCTTACTGAACCTCTTTGCCCTTCTCAAAATGCCTCTGGCTAAGAAGATCCGTTATTCATAATAAAAGCTCTTCAGGATGAATATCTTTTGTCAACTCTTTGCTCAGGCTTGGTCTTGGTGAAAATATCAACTTTGACCTGTGTGTAGGATGGAGGGAGTGAACTCTTAAAATTATTATTACATTTTTGAGATAAGTAGCATTCAGGGGCAGAAATGCTATCTTCCTGTGTTTTTAAAGACTTTCTCTTCTTTTAAGTTATAACATTGGCAATCTAAATGTGTCCAAGTGACTAAAGGAGATGTATTTTAGAGAAAGAAGTGTCAGTATATTTTACAATATCTCCTTTTAACTTTTGGTTGACTTTAATTAAGTCCATATAAGAAAAACATTAAAAATACACAGTTCCACTACTTTGTGTCAGAACTTAACATATTCACCATGCCTTTTATTCAGTTGAGAATATCAAAAACAATTTGTTGCATAATAATTATTTGAACAGAAAGCCTTTGATATAGAAAGTGAGTGTAGCAGGATTATGGGACAGGAAATATACATACTACTCACGAATCTTTACATGACCTAGCATTTTAAGTCTGACCGACTCACTTAAAGTCAAGGTTTAGGAATATAAAAATGCATCTAAAAGTAATCATAAATAATTTTCATGAGACATTTTTAGGGATGGAAAATAATAACAAACTATTATCATCATACCCAAATCCCACTTTTATCCACATTCTTAAAAAAAAAGGACAAAAATCAAGCTAAAACCAAATCTGTTTATGTATTTATTACACTTGCCAAGAAAAAAGATTTTTACATTTCATTTTCCACAATTCATTGGAAGAGCAGAGGTATTGTTCAAAATTTTTTAATAGGACAGCTAGAGTACCATTCAGTTTTATTCAGACATTTAATGAGATATAACCAAGATTATTGATGATTGAAGAACAGCTTGCCTATCTGTTGTCCACACTAAAACCCTGTGAAGTTATTGATTTGTTTTAAAATTTGAACAGAGGAGAAAGATATATTTAAGATTCAAATAACTGGCATAATGGGTTATTAAGTGTACAAGTTTATAATGACACCTGGTCTCTGAACAGAACATGAAACTGTAGTTTTCCAGGAATTTTCTGTATAAGGAAAGCAATAAAAAATGTAGTACCTGTCATGCAATTTTCTTTTCTTGTCACTAGAAACAACACAGTGGAAAAATAGAACTCAAGTGCCTTTGGAAGCCCTTAGCTGCTACTGCCCACACAATACTACTTCAACCATGCAGGAAAATACTCTGTGGGAAAGTGACTTTCCACATTTTTATCAGCAACATTTCTTATTTGCTTTGCTCATCTAAAGGCAACCTCGCAACACACTTGCTTTATATCTCTGCAAGTGGTGACTCGAGCTCAAACAATTCTGTCTCTAATTCTGCTCTCATCCCTTCAAGTAGCAGTATTTTCATGACAAATGCAGAACAACCCAGTTCTTCTATCACCCATTTTCTCAAAGTATGGACAAAGAATTGAAGGCTGTAGGGCATTGTGTGTCCTTATAATTGATCTTTGCCTGGAATGTTACCTTGTAGTGGAATCAAAAGCCCTATAGACAGCCAACCCCAAAAAATGCCTAACTAATAAGTCACAGGTACTGCAATGCCTGTGGCATGCAAAAATACAGTAAGACAGTTTAAGTAAATAACTTTTCAATCAGAACAACCACGCTTTCAATATAAAATAATAGGAAAGCTTTACACACTTCTTTTCTGAAAGAATGTAAACTCTCCCACTTCCCTTCTCCTTTTTTTCATCCATACATCTATCCAATGCAATCTCTGATCAACACTAACTATTGGGCTGAACCAAGACTGCAGGTGTCAGGATGATTAAATTACCTAGCCCAGACTCCAGAGCCCAACCCAATTTTTTCTGTTGAATTTGCTCACCAGCATGTATGAAAAGATTCTTTTGGAAAAATTCCTTTGAATTACTTGAGCCACAGAAATAGTCTCAGTTGCAGAGTCGCTTCTTACAACATATTATAACCATCATATCCTGAACACTAGTGCTGATTCCTAGGACTAAAACTTTCCCATCAGCCTCTTTTAAAGTAGAATCCAACTGTCTAAATTTGTTATCAAGTGTTTCCTGTAGAGAATAAACCCTTTACTTTGAGCTTAATTTCCTCTGGCAATCAGATTTGAATTTTTATGTGAACAACAGCCATGAAAAGGGCTAAAGGAGAGAAGAAACTAAGAATACTACATGATAGCGGCTCCTCGGGCTGTGCTTCTTATGGCACAAAAAGTTGATTGCAATTACAGGTTTGAATGATTTGTTTATCTTCCAACCATATTAGCAAGTACTTAGGGTAAAGACAGTGATCAAAGCTTCAAAACAACTACAGGAAAAAAAAATCTAAGAATCTAAGAAGTACAAGAAACAGGACTCCTATACTTGAGCTATAAATATTGCATAAGTGACATTTGATTGTAAGGTCTCTCAAAGAAGCTTCAGAAACACACAGAATTAATAAATCACAATGTCTAAGTAAACTACATAATTTCTTTAATTGACTATTACTTTTTCTTGAGTATTCTATATGACAGGAGTAATTCTGGGAGTCTAGTCTGTTAATACTGATGGTTTTTCTGCAATGTATGCAGTAGATTCTCATCTATCTGAACCTGTCACAACTGAAAAATTTAAGTTTTATCCATGCCTTGATATTAAAGGAACTGGACAGGTTTGAAGCTTCAAAAAAAAAAAAAGGTATTTTTTTACCCAATAGGCATTTAAAAAATGACTGTTATTTTTGGGTTTAAGTTTCCAGCC
This sequence comes from Anomalospiza imberbis, assembly GCF_031753505.1. Classification (NCBI taxonomy): domain Eukaryota; kingdom Metazoa; phylum Chordata; class Aves; order Passeriformes; family Viduidae; genus Anomalospiza; species Anomalospiza imberbis. The sequence continues at coordinate 77,234,561 of NC_089683.1, read as the reverse complement.
TTTAACTAATATCACCTATGTCCTAGAGCCTCACATTCATCCATTAAACATATAGATGATCTTCTAGTCTGTAACACAGCTGAAAGACAGTACTAAGACACCTTTCATTTAGCACTATGGCTGCCTCAGGGGGAGCATCAGTATTTATGTGATGACACTGGGCAGACAGAATTAGGCTGTAATACTACAGGAGGGGCTCTTTGCTTCATCTCTGTGTCTTCAGCTTTGAAAAATTGGACAGTTTGTTCTGTCATGTTCCCAAAGCCTGCCATACATCAGGATATGGATGAGAACAAACCAGCCAAGACTGCCCAGTTACAATGGAAACAGTGAGAGGAGGAGAGGGAGGAAATGGCAGAAATATTATTCTCTCCCTCTGTACAAAGTATATTTGCCTTCTCAGAATATTCAAAAATGTTCGCCACCTCTTGCATGCTCTTTGAATAGACAGTGGGGAATTTTTTAGTTCTATTTGCCACCCAGAATTTTGTGGCTTTTCTTCTGATGAATGTTCTTCGTCATGACGATACATTGTTAGCACAACTTCAGCTATACTGTCCTTAAGTCTTAACTGAGTTCTACTAAATTACTGGGTTTAATGTTCCTAATATTCTCCATTCTACAAAAATGCTAAGGAGAAGGTCTTGTGTCCTACCAACAGAGGTAAGGTCTAACACCCATGGAACAAGACACATTAAACTATAATATTGGAGAAAAATCTGCAAAGTTTTCCCAATAGTTTTTTTCAAGTTTGTTCAATTGCCAGAGTTGAAGGGGTTGTGAATAATTTTAGTAAATTTAGAATTTTTTCATTTCCCCTGGTTTCCTAGTTTAAATATTTTCTTCTGTGTGGACTGAGAAGACAGATGGAATATCTGTGCAGTAGCACACAAACTGAGACTTTGTTAAAACAAAAAACAACGAAAATACTCTGTACAATAGCCAAAATATATGATATACAGAAAAAGGAGCAATTATGCCAAATGTAATCACACAAATGTACTTATGCTAATAGTTGACTCATATTGCCATCTTCCAAGAAGGGGAGAGGACTATGCATGTTTAGCTAGTTTTATTCATTTCAGCTAAGTAAAACCTGTATATAACCCTACACAAGGAACAACTATTTCTTCCACTTCTGTGCATAGAGAAAAAGAGATTTTATTGGCAAGATAAGTATTTTAGTCAGTATTTTAAATAGCAAAATTTGAGCTATAATATCTAGCATAAACACCTCACAAACTTAAGAAATACAAATAATGTCCAATGTTTTACATAACTGACACATTAAAAAACTCAAATGTACACAGTGTTGCTTTAGAGTTGAATAAATCCCTATCTAATAAAATGGCACTATAGACTAAACTCTTGAAAAGCTTTCCCCAGAGGTTCTTACAGGCTACTAGAAGCTCTTGAAAGTTACAGAGGGCTGCAGGAAATGTAGTGGGTAGAAGGGTCAAACAAAAAGTCCAAAAAAAAATCCCACCAAAACCCACTCTTCTCTTTGCAAAATCTCTAAAGTCTCTGCAGCAAACTTACACTTTTCTGGCATTTAGTTTTATGCTGTCATCAACCTTTTTTCAAATATATTTTCTACACACAATATATACTGAAAAGGTAGATGAAATATATATGCAAGATGAGCTAGAAAACATAAGTCACAGTGGGAAATTAATTAGCTCCTGTATAATCTTGTTGGGAAAAAATAAATCTATGTTTGCATACTTTACCTATAGTTTATAGCATAAGAAATCTGAAAGATGCAGTAAATAAGTTAAACAAGCATTTAACACAAAAGCCATATTTCATGTACATACCAGTACAGAATAAGCCAACATTTCTCAGTAGATGACAGCACAGTGTCATATTTGAAAAGGTATTTTGCACTATTAAAGCCAGAAAGATTCTTCTGGACTTTCTTCCTTTAAGACAATTTAATGCATAGATATATTATCTAGTGTAGATGGCTGTGTGCATAACTTTAGACTGTTTTTACTAATGTGACTTAGTTTGCTTTTTCTAAAAAACCATTGTCTATTTACATTGTCTTCACAGTAAAAAACAAGCACAAAGAAAACCCTATGTTTTTTCCCAAATTAAAAAAAACCAGAAGAGAATAAGGCTACATCTACACTAGCAAACAGCTTGTTGTTAAAGATTATCCAAGGGCATTTTAGAGTGATTGAACAGTCACCCATAGAGTCACAGTGTTAGCAAGCTCCCTGACACATTTTAGATGGTGCCAAGCAGCACATTGCCCAGGCAGAGCTAAGGAGCAGGCACACCCAGGCAGGTCTGTGGCTTCCACCCCTGTTTTAGGGACTGAGAAAACTTACTAACTATAGATAAGCTATGGCCTTCAGGCTTGAGGAATTTTCCCAGCAATATTTGATCTTGTAGACCTCTGAGGAACACTAAATGGGGCATGGTTTTGCATATCTCTCTACTTCTGGAAACACATTAACTTCCTAACTGCTGTTAATTCCCAGTCCAATTTTCTCTAGTCCTCTGACCAGCCAGGCAACTGATGGCAGGAGCCTTTTACCCTTCTCTATTGCAAAACGATTTCTGCTCCACAATGCTATTAAATAGGTTTCTACCTGCAGAAATAGCATGTGAATACATACTTAGTCAAAAGAGTTTACTTTAATAGAAATTCATACTTTCTCTCTAAAAGAAGTGATTTAGTTTGAAAATGTGACTAAAAATCAGTTTACACAATAGCAGAATCTTTAAAAGAGCGCCAACAGCTACTGAATTATTTCCCCAAACAACATACATTAAGTTCTGCATTTGACATTTTGAAAATTAAGTTCTGCATTTGACATTTTGAAAATTATTTTTATTGTAAGATCTGTCTTACAAACTAAAATGGTCAAAGTTGAAAATTACCTCAAAAATCTACTTAAGAAAAAAAAAGAACCCCCACAACTTTTCAATGTGTTTATTACTAAACATTTTTACTTTAATTTTATGTAAATATTTTATGTAATTTTATGTAATACAAATGCATTACCAAAATCATTTTCTTGCAATGGGATACCAGAAAAATAAAAAAGGACACACTACCAAAGATACTAAACAAAAACACTGTCTACATGCATTGTCTTAGTCACAGAATTTCAAACACACCCTGCTGAGTCCCCAAGGCTATGAATACATGGGTTTCGAGCTGACCCTGACTTACAGGTGTGTGGTGGCAGAGCCAGACACAGAAATACTGATCTGTCTCACACCACTTCCTGGGCAGGATGTAGAGCTTGCAGAGATAGCTGAGCCGACAGCACAAATTTGTTCTCACAATGTTGTGTTCATGCAAACATAACAACACATCTTTTTTCAGACTCCAAAATTCTCCCATAGATGGCATAAGCAGTTAGCCAGCGCCCACCAAACACTTCCCTCTGCTTACCTCTGCCTTCACAGTTTCTTTACTGCTATTCTTTCTGTACAGACATGATCTCATTTAATAGCAGCAAGCTCACAACTTGGAAACAAACTTTCCATCATGCAGCCTACATATTCATGAATATGTAGTAGAGAGGTAGGAAGACTGTGGACAAGTGCATCACATAAAATAATCCCTTTGGGGCAATTAGTAGTCAAAATGAGAATTACAATTGTCTGTAAAACATACACTTCATTCTAATATTCAGGCCTGCAAATTATAAAAAAAATGTATCCTTTACATTTCAGAGAGAAGTTATAGCTAGATATCAGGTGTATCTACTTTGCCTTGTCTACTTCACATGTTTACAGTTTTAACTACTCATTTAACCACTATCACGCTATGATCCAGTCCTGAGGAAATAAACCTCACCACTTAAACAGGCTCTACCATAGAAAAGATGGTCCAGTCCATACAACGATAAGTAGTCTGCCCAGTCGCATTTTTCCCAATCCATAACAGGATCTGCCTCAGCAACACCCTGGAAAACACACACATTTATACAGAAAGTAGAAAACCTGTATTTAGCTCTTTCCTGAGCACACAGAGCTCTTTACTCAGCTCCAAGCAGGGTGGGTATGCAACTGCATTCCTACAGACAAAAATACCTAGCTCATGTGCTCAATATTTTATCCAGCCTGACACACCAAATGCTTAATTAGTGCTGAACTCAGAGACTGGAACACAGGACAGTACAGCCCAGGCACAATGCACTCAAGATTATCACCTGCAAAAGAAGCTAAGCCCAAAAGAAGATTCCCCGTGTGCTGCTCCCATTGGCGATTCTGGTGTATTTCAGATAAAAGACACAGAAGCCACAACTGCTCTCAGTCACAAGCCAGTAGGGATGGTGGTAACAGTGATTTTGCAGTAACTTAACAGTTAAAGCACCTTTTTCTCCATGGACCATATGAAACAAGCAGCAAATGTTTCACTTCTATCAAAAGACCAACCTCAATAGAAATTAATTCTAAAGAAGCAGACACTCCCTCCAAACTAAATTGGTTCAGATCCCTGCATGGATGTGAGCTGTGGCTTTACCTTGTTGAGAGCTGGAAGACCAGAAACACTCAGTGCAATTTTTCCAATGGGTGTTTCCCTTGCTCTTGAAGAACATAAGCAGAGAGACCAGAAATTCATGGACAATAGGATACCACAGATATAACACACCAATGTTTAACATGAAACTGAAAGAGAGTTCCAGCTGTAGTTCTCATCCATCTATAAATCTGAACCAGGCTGTAACTGAGATTCCCTACAGGCACCTTAAAACATCATGGTCCAAAACTGGGCAGGCACCAAGTCCATCCTAGTGCTACAAAAAAACAATCTTAACCTTCTCTAGATGCATGAAAAATAAGCAAAACACAAATACAGAACAATAAATCTTGTTGCTACAGTATGCTATCTCCTACGTAACCCACACTGTTCATTCTGATCTCCCAGTCACAGGAACTTTCCCAAAACCAAGTTGAGAAACAGGCCTTCAAGGTACCTCTGCTCATGGCAGGTAGTTGGAAATAGACAATCTTTAAGATCCCTTCCAACCCAAACCATTCTATAAGTCATTCAGAGCACGTTCCAAGATGCTAGTTAAAATATTCAAAATTAACTCAGTATCTGATGTATATGACATTTTTATAATCTCTAAAATTAAAAAAAATAACAGAAGAAATAGTGTTACTATAATAAAGCTGTAAATATTATGTTAATGTATGTGATTTATTTGATTTTAAGAGCTTTCAACCTTGCAATTTTCACCACTTTAACTTGTGGATGCTTTTTTGGCACTTTGGTGGTTGGTTAGGGTGTTTTTTGGTGGGGGGTTGAGGGAAGAGGATAATATGGATCAAATGTTTTCCATCACGGCTCTTCTCTTGTTCACATACTTTGCAGTATATGTATTCCTATATATTTTCAAGTAGTACGTATGACTTTTACAGTTACTAAGAAAACAAAATACTTTAAGTCAAAGTTTAAATAAACTGTACAAATGTATTAGGTCAGGTTTCTCTGAGCTGAAAAAAAAAAAGTTAAAGGATTCTCACAGAATACAAATGCTCCAGTAAAACCTGTAAATTACAAGAATTAAGTTATCACAACAAATCCTTATTGACAGGTTAGTGATCCTGCAAGCAATGCACTACTGTCTACCGGTATTTAAGAATAAACTTCCAAAAATCAATTTGTTAGTGTGTGCCACCTCTAACACACAGAAAAGTCATAGCACCTTTAATAGGTATCTCCATAGCAAATTTCATTACATTTCCCCATTTACAAACTCAAATTCATGTGGGGCTAATATTTTTGTTTGTAAAAATAAGATATACACAATTACAGCTCTTCCTAATGGCACTGTAACAGTGCTGTTTGGTGAAAAGTTACTTAGTAATTAGTCCATAAGCACCAGAAATATCCATTTCTTCTGTGCAGCAGATGACTATGAAACTCACTGATGCAATTTGAAGAATTCTGTGCCAATTCTGATGTTGCAATGGTGGGGTAGCAGGAGAGTGAAGCAGGTTTATGTATCAAATGGAAGAAAGATACTTTTCACTAGAACATTCTTTCCCTCATTTCCTGGCAGCAGTTTAACCATCTGTAGCTTCTAAGAACAATTCATAAACACATTTAGTTTGCCCACATACATTAAGTGCCACAGTGGAAAAACTCAGACATTTCATTTTGGAACGCTCCAAACATTTACCAAAGTCCCAAAGAACTGCCATGATGTACAGTACAACTGAACAGCAGATGTAAATACCATGAAACACAGTATTTCACAAATATTTGAAAGCAAACTGTTGCAATCCTTACTGTCAAAAACTGTGGATAACAAATTCTTAAAAAGTTCTAGGGTTTTTAACATGTTTCTAACCATTCATTGTGCCAAAGCAAGGGAAATGCTTCACTTCTGAGCATCCTCCCAGTAAACAGGCCAAAATACGGAGTATTTCTAATGACAATTGCAAGACCTTCACTGAAGGATTTTTTTGTATATATCCAATCAATTTTTTACACATTCAGATTGATGTCCCAAATGGGGCAGGTGCTTAAAACATAGAGGATTGTAAACTTCAGCAGAGTCTTTGTATATTTAAAGCCGGGTATATATTTTAAGTATCTTTATGGGTTAGGCCATTAAAGCAGAAGATACAATCCAGAAAACATTTGTTATTACAACTTAAGCCTTCTATGCTAAAAGTAACATAAGCTTTCCTTATACTTGACTTCTCTGAGCTAGAAATACATACTGTAAACTGAATACAACCCCTTAAGCCTTGCCCCAGGTAGCAATACTACAAGAATTCAGGCATTTCTGACAGCAGCTACTTGATAATTACCCATCACATTAGCATGAACCATGGGAGACAGAGCCCATAATATGTTGCAGCAGTTCCAATACAAATTACCTTGCAGCCCCTGGTGAGAGAAACTCACAGGTAATGCCATTGGCTGCATTATCTCACACCACTACATCCTATAAACAGTGCATGCCTATTTTAAATTCATTTGTGATTTGTAAAAAAATCAGCTTATTTCATAAGGTGCATGCACAGAAGCAGACAACACAAATTCAAATTTACAAACTGGTCCTAAATCAGTTACAGGCACATTTTTTTAGAAATAGACCAAAAATATAGTTAGACCAAATGTAGGCAATTGTTAATCAAAATCTAATGCCTTCACATTTTAGAATCCCAGACCAGAACATTAAGCATGAAAACTATAGGTGGGAAACAGATTTAATGCCAAGGTAAATTTTACGGCAGCTTTTAGATCTAACGGGAAGTCTCACATAGTGTGTCAGCCTGCAAATTGACACAGTTATTAAACAATCAGTAACAGTACTTGCCACAAGTGAATGAAGAAATTGTGTTCTTGCATTGTAAATGCTGCCTGACATTTGAGTAGAGACTCCTCTGTAACCATACTGTACCCTAACAAAATCACCTTCATCTGATTAGATTGCTGATAGATGATTGCAGGAACAAGTTGCATGCTTGAATGGAAATCCAAGGCTTCAATCATCAGCAATGATTTTGCAACAGCTGCAGAGAGTAATATACTGTTTAAATGTCATGTGCAGTGAGCAAAAAAAATTCAGTCAAAGCGTTACTGAAATCCATTGAATTACAAAAAACTATCCCTGAACACGTTAGACACATTGACAGAGTACATGCAAAAATATGTATCAAACAAGCTTTGTTTGAAAGAAAATGTGGGTCTGATTTGTGAAACAAGCAACAGAGCAAATGCAATGGGTTTGGATCTGACTCTACTGGGTCTTCGTGAGTTTCTTTGGTTTTCATGTAATTCTGTTCTGTTCATAGTTTTCAATTACTGCTTCCCAATTTGTTCAGGTCCCTAAACACCTGCACATTCCCTACAACTTGAATAGACAAAATACATGAAAGGTATAATAGCCACCAAATAATATGTGAAAGCGACTTGGTCAATATTCAACAAAAGTAGAGTATCTGTAACACTGCTCTCACTACTAGGCTCAAGACCATATAATGGCAACAACACATGCCAGTGAGAGTCTCTCACACCACTCTCCCATGGCAGCAGAATGCAAAGTACTGAATTTGGATTCTACTTGCCTATTGTGTTTGTGCTAGGTGAAACTAAGATTTAGGATGGATGGATGTAAATTGAAAAAAATTACATGGATTGTGAGAAGTATTGGTCATCTTTATCCTTTCTATTTCAATCTGATGATAACCATCTTCTATAAGAGAACTGTTGGTTACACACATTTCACATTGTGAAATCACAGAGCCGTTCAAGATGAACTAAGATCTTGTCTTTAGTAGGAAGTTAACCGTAGATGTCTAGAATATGTGCTAAAAAAATAAAAACTTGAAAATAGTATTTTCTGCAAACCTGTTCTTAATCTCCAGCAATTTGTTGTTCAGAGACTTCATAAACCAAGAGTCTTTTCACATTTAATAGTTCTCAATGGATTTTTCTTCCATTAGTGTGTCACTTTTTGAACACATAGCAACTTCAACACTATATCATGGTAGACTGCGCTAAAGTTTAATTATGTAGTGGGTAAAGAGGAATCTCCCTGAGGTTTATTTGAACATTACAATAACAGGAAAAGTATACTGCATCAGGCTGAAATAGGAAGTTATAATCATACAATATTAAGTTTTTATGACAGCCAACACAGCATCAGTACAGAATAAGTTCCTTGCTGCAGTGCATCATCAGCATGTTTTTCAGACATTTCTAGAAATAAAATACCTTTAAAAAATTAAAGGTGAATTTACATTCCGTTTTGGTTGGCAAATACAAAAATCTACCTTTCAGCACAGTCAAAGGGATTATTACAAGAAGGATTGAGGATTTCGTCAGATGAACACAAGCTGTGCTCTGCTTACTTTCTCTAACATTGGACGCTTGATACTGACAGTCTCAAGGAGAATATAAAAATGATAATTTATAAAAATTAACTTCTTTTTCAGTGAAACCAGGGGCATCGAAAAAATTGAAGAAAAACTGTTGGCTCGTTAGTACACAATTATCAGTCTTTCCAGTGGTCTTACTGATTCCTACTACAGGACAAATTTTCAACTCATCTGTAACTGCCTCTCATCAAATGATGAAGCCTCTACACTATCTGAAGAATTGTTCAAGAGATCTATCATTGATGAAAGTGCCAAGTTCTGTTCAAAACAACTGCTTATTTCTAAAAGGTAGTTGTGAAGGGCAATGAGAACCTAGCAGCTGAGCACAATCACATAAATTGCTCATATAGGATAGAATAATTCACTGAAAGCATGCTTAATGTTCATGTTTTCAAGCTAAGGTTTTCTGGAACTGGACTACAGATGCAAAAATAAAACAAACAATAAAGATAATGGTGGTGGTGTTTTTTTTTCTCTATTTGACAGTGTTAACAACTGAAGAATGACATCCAAAAGAGCATAGGATTTGTTTGAAAAATGCATTATAATCTTCAACAATTTTTGTTCCATCTTTTGCAAAGTGATGGCATTTCCACACATGCAAATAAAATGGTGGTATCAATACAGGAAAGATGAGCTAAATTTCCTGAGACCATTCAGCACAGAGCAAAAATAACTGAGTTACTTTGGGTTTGCCAGAATGTGTATGAAAATTGCAAATCAGAAAAACTATTAGCAATTTTTAATTACTGGTGAGATGTGAAAACTGACAGTTTTCTAAAAACAGTTCCAAAGAGCTGGCTTGTCTCAGTTTTAAGACTTTTATGGGGAAAAATATAAATAATAAATATAATCAACTGATCTAAACCATACCTGTTATGAGTGCTAATAATGGGCTTTGATACAGACACAGTCTGTGGCCCATAAAAAAAACAGTCAATATACTGTAGAAATATTGTGTTTACACTGATGAGGAGTGAATAAGTATTCACTTTTTAAAAAAAGAGGACAGATCTTAATTATAAAAGCTTTAACTTCTATTTCAAGATAAATAATTTAGCTTTCTGTCCCTGTATAGAATTAATTCTATTTTATAATTCAGTTTTTCACCTATCATTGATTTTTCTGAACTGAGAAGTAGAATAATAGAATTTCTTTATAAAGGAAAAATTGATCTACTCCAGAATGAGGTTACTTTGAGAATAAATATAAAAAAAAATCTAATTATGGTTTCCTAAAGAAGAATCTGAGAAGAAATGTAGAGTTGACATAATTTGGAGCAAGAATGGAAAGAGCCTCAAAACATATTAAAAAATAATGCTTTGTTTAAAATATTTAGATACCATGGTATTACCATGTTTAAATACCATGGTACATCACCTGCTGTGTGTCTTTCTTCACAATCAAGCATTTGAAGTAAATATTTTTAATCTCTATTTGCTGTTAAGTATATCAATTTAAAGACCTAACCAGAATCAGCAAAATACAATCGCAGCACTTTCACAGGTTGTTCCAAAGTCCCAAGGTGTTGTTTTCAGCACTATTCATCTCTTCTTTACTCCTCAGAAAACACACTGATGACTAAAAAAACCCACCCACATTCAGGGAGGGTTTAAAATACAGAGCTTTACAGGAACACAACCACATCATTTCATAATATAGGGCAACTTTATATGAGGTAATCTAGGCAATTATCAGCATGGAAAACTGACACCAGCCCTTCATACAATACATAGCTAATATAAGGCTTGATTATTAAAAGAGGGATCAGTAATTAATGCCAATCAATGAGGATTTATGGTAACTTGACTCTATAAAACTAACTTGACACTTTTATGAGATTACAAACTTAGCAGAACATCATAATAACGATGTGGGAATTTACCTATATTTATGTGTAGCATTTGATATGGCACTGACATTTAGATTAAGAAACTAGAACACTATGAGACCAATGTTAGAGACATTTAACTGATAAGTTTCAAAATGTAATTTCCCACAGCGAATCATCCAATGTCTGTTTTTCAAGGTGACTTGCAGTGATCACCTCCTAGCCCTATGCTATTCAAAAACATTTCTTAATGATCTGAACGCATAAAGTAATTACTCATAAATATCACAGATGGCCCAAAATCTGAGGGAGTGGGAACAATGAAACCTAAAAACAGCTCATCTGAGATCAAAAACATGATATGGCATTTTAAAACTGCCAGAAATCAAGTCACACTTTTAGAAGTACGGGTCATTCTGCCTAGTGAGGAAGCAACTTGAAAAAACTGAGATTTTTGGTAGATGATCAGCCAAACTGGAAACCTCAGGATGACATTATAGTTAAATTAGTCTAATTAAGCAGCTGGATATCAACAAATTGTAAGCAGAGTGTATCGTTCTTGTGGTCTGCACCAGTGGCATCACTACTACTGTGCCATGTTATTTCATTTGGTGAATGGATAGGTTTGTGAAGAGAAACAGCTTTAAAAAATAAATAAATAAATCTCTGAAATTGTTTGCTTGCCCTCCTTGTATCACAAAATATAAAAGAAAAACTGCAACAATGGGCCTGGTCTGCTTGTTACTTAACTTGCATTTATGCTTTATTCCTTCTACTTGCCACAGTACTGGGCATAAAATAATAAAACAGTTTTTAAATAGTAAAAGCAATGGTCAGAGAATCTGGTAAATATGAAAGATTCTCAAAATTGTCTTGTATGGAATTTGAATAAATCTCTTCTTAAGAGAGTGTCTCTCATGTATGGAAAACTATGAGGACTCAATGACTATTTTTGTCTTCACTGGTAATACTCCAGGCACCCCACCCAAATCACAGAAGGCAAAGGTAAGGATTGGGAGAATGAAGAAATACCCACTGTGGGATATCAGGTTTGAGATCATCTAAGGAAACTGAAGTTGCACAAGTCCATAGGACCTGATGAGATGTATCCATGGGTCCTCAGGTGAATGAAGTTTCTAAACCATTATTCATCTTATTTGAGAAGTCATGGTAGCCCAGTAAAGCTCTCACTGACTGGACAAGTGTAAATACAACCTCCATTTTTAAAAAGAGAAAAAAGAACTCCAGGCCAGTCACACCTCTGCCCCCAGCAGGGTTAGGGAGCGGATCTTCCTGGAAACTGTATTAAGGCACGTGGAAAATAAGGTGATTGATGACATTCAACATGCCTTCACTAAGGGAAAATTGTGCCTGACAAATTTGACGGCCTTCTGTGAAGAGGCCACAGTGGTGGTGGGTGAGGGAGGAGTAACTGATGTCAGCTACATGGACCTGTGCACACACAATATCCGTGTCTCTTAACTAGAGAGGCATGGATCGGATGGATGGACCACTCAGTGGATAAGGAATTGGCTGGATGGCTGCACTCAGAGTTGTGTTTGATGTCTCAATGCCCAAGTGGAGACCAGTGATGAGTGGCTTTCCTCAGGGATTGGCATTGGGATTAGCACTGTTTAACATTTTTACTGGCAACATGGACAGTGGGATTGAGCATAGCTTTAGCAAGCATGCTGGTGACACCAAATTATGTGATGCTGTTTGCAGGCTGGAAGAAAGAGATGCCATCAAGAGGGGACAGGTCAGGCTTGAGAAGAGGGCCCATGCACACCTCATTAAGCTCAACAAGGCCAGGTGCAAGATCCTACACTTTGCAATCCTAAGTACAAGCACAGGCTGGGAGGAGGAATGGACTGAGAACAGCCCTGGTGAGAAGGACTTGGTGGATGAGAAGATAACCCGGCAGCGTGTGCTCACAGCCCAGAAAGCCACCTCTATCCTGGGCTGCATCCAAAGCAGCATGGCCAGTATGTCAAAGAAGATTGTTCCCCTGTACTCTGCCCTCATGACATCCCACTTGGAGTGCTGCATCCAGTTCTAGGGACCCCAGAACAGGAAGGGCATGGACCTATCAGAGCAGATCCAGTGCAAAGTCAGTAAGATGATCAGCACCTCGAGCACCTGTCCAATGAAGACAAGCTAAGAAATTGGGAGTTGTTCAGCCTGGAGAAGAGAAGGCACTGGGGTGGCATTACAGCAGCCTTCCGGCTCTTGGTGGCGGCCTACAAGAAGGCTAAAAAGGGACTTTTCACAAGGGACTGTAGTGACAGAACACTTAAACTGAAAGAGAGTCGGTTTAGATTAGAAATTAGAAATTCTTTACTGTGAGGGTGGTGAGGCACTGGCACAGGTTGCCCAGAGAATCTGTGGATACCCCATCCCTGGAAGTGTTCAAAGCCAGGATGAGGCTTTGAGCAACCTGGTCCAGTGGAAGGTGCGCCTGTCCACAGTGAGGGGGTTGGAACGAGATGAACAATGCCTTCCAACCAAGGCCATACTAGAATTCTATGAAGACTGGATAAAGAAGCTGTCATAATGGCTGAGGGAACTGAGATGGTTTTGGCCTGAAGAAAAGGCTTGGGACAACTGTATTCTGTCTACAATTTTCTGAAAGGATGTTGAAGCCAGGTAGGGGTCAGCCTCTTCACCCAGGCAACTGGTGACAGGACAAGAGGACATAGCCTCAAGCTGTACCAGGGGCAGCTCAAGTCAGACATCAGGAAGAATGTCTTCACAGAAGGGGTTGTTAAGCATTGCAACAGATTGTTGTGGCACTTAGTGCTATGGCCTAGTTGACAAGGCAATGATTGGTCACAGGTTAGACTTAATGATCTTGGAAGTCTTTTTCAACTTAAATCACTCTGTGATAAGAATCCGTGTATCAATTTAATATTTCTAAAGTAAGATTACCTGGTATTTTAATTAGAATTCCTACTCCATCATACTCACTGTGATTTATTTTTTTTTAATAGCATATATTAACTGGACCACTCTCTTCTGCATAAGGCAAACTAACATGGACAGCACTGAACTAAATTAAAAATGCAAAGTCAAGAGGCTTCTTGGTATTAAGAAACATTCCAGAATTAAAAAAAAATACTCTCAGTAATAATATGACATTTAAAATATTATAATTGCTCCAGGGATGGACAGACATAGTACCTTAAGCAATAATCATTGTACACAAAGAACAACAAATAATATAGCAATGTATCAGACCTTTACTATCATGAGGCGATATCCCTTTACTGTATTCATATTTCGATAACATAATTAAATTTACTATTTGGCTCATGATACTTTAAATGCTACAGGATTTATTTCTGTTCTCAACTGAAACAGAGGTCTGAGCTAATCAAAGCAAAATGAGATGAAAAATGAAACCTATTTCATCTGAACAGTGATGTTTGAAAAGAATAGCTTTTGACACTTGAAAGAAAAAAAAAATCACTTGGTAAGTTGTGTATTTAAAGCATACAAGCTGAACACTGTTCCCTTGATTTATTATCCCAAACTATTTCAGATGAGCACAGGTTCCCTGTGGAACACACTACAAAAGGAACACATAATATTGCTGTCTTCAGTGCCAAACCTAATGACAATAAACAAGCAGGGAAGGAAAAATATGAGAAATGTTCAAAAATTTCAATATAGTAAAAATAAAATTGCAATATTCAAAATCACATTAGAAGAATGGCAATAATAATAAGGAAGTCTACATAATTTAAAAAACCAGACATGCTTCCTATGGCAAACTCTTTGCTCTCAAGCATATCCTACAACAGTGAGACTATGGTATAGTGGAATTGAACTATTTAAAATCACGTATCATGGCCAATACTAAACATAAAAAAAAAAAAGTGACCAAACTTGGAATATAAATCTTTGCCTTAGGCAAGGGAGATTGCTGTAGAGTTTGACAAGAAGCGTGTACTGATATTTAAGAAAATCTAGTACATAGAGATGCTTCCAAAAGTTCACAGAAGTCCTGATGCTTCTTTTAGAAATGGTTTGTAGAATCCTAGCATGTTTCAGTAACTGGAGCAAAGATAAAAATGCTATTCAGTTATGATGAAGCTGATACAGTCTTCATCAGAAACAAAGAATTCAAGGTAACAGTAGTGAGATATATCAAACTGGAAGAGAAGTACATTTATATTTCTATTACAGTGATTTTCATTTTCCCTTACTCCCAATAACTTAAACCATATCTGACCCATAAATTCTCTTTAATCCTTTCATTCTTTCTTAGATTTTCAAGTCTACAGCAACTCTTTTTGCACATCAAATGAGAATCCCAAGAACACATACAGAATGTTAATATGTTTTCCACAAGTTTCTAAAGTTCAAAAAGGTTTGCCCTACATTTTGCCCTGAAGACATGGAAATGTCTTTCAGAAACTGATGTATATTCACTGGAAAGAGGAGCTAACATGGAGCTGATTCCTATGAAATCATCACTTCAGTGGTTTATGGTAGTATTACAGCTCTGTCTCACCATAAAAGACACATTATTTCTGTGGCTCTTGATGACTTTTAAAAAACATGAACCTACATGAGAAAGCAAATATAATAGCATATTTACATACAGAAGTAGAAAAAGTCCTTAATCAAAAATTCACTTCAATGGATGATAAACAGAAAATATTCTGTATGTATTTCAGAGAACTGTAAAAGTCTAACAAGAACACTCAAGTAATATTTAATTTAAATAAGGAAAGGCTAAATAAAGAGTTTAGTATTACATGTATTCTGGTCACTTGTAAATATGAGCATAAATCTACAAAAACTATATCAGAAATACCCTTGGGACCTGTTTTAGTGGTGGGCTTGGCACTGTTAGGTTAACAGTTGGACTCGATTATCTTAAAGGATTTTTCCAACCTAAATTACTCTGTGGTTCTAAGAAGTAACAAAATTATGGTCATATGAGAAGAGCATCTGGAAATCCATAGAACCACACTTGTTTCCAAGCACACCTGCACAGCTACATACAGTGTTTCTGGGTGAGTGTTTTGAGACAAACACCAAAAGTACAAGGCTCTCTTTCATTTAATGAATGGCCCTAATTTGTGAAACAGTTTAAAAGTTGGATTTAAATCTGCATTGAAAGCAGCTATAGTTGACTCTTCCATTTTTTAATTAATATAATTAAAGTTTGTTATAAAAGCGACTTTTCTACAATTGCAGCAACATAAGTATTCACAGGAGCTTCATCTTTTTGAAGCTGTAGAAATTCAGAATGATTCTGATAGACTGTAATTAATGTGAAAAAACCCCGCAGTGACCTCTGCTTGGGAGCACATTGTAACACATATCAAATCACAGTGCACTTAACATTAAGATAATCATTGTATCTTCTACAAATCATTAGAAATTTTATTTAACTGAAATGAAATTTGATTTTCATTGTTTTATCATATAGTCAATTATTTTATTTACATTTTTGCAACCAAAAGAATTAAAGTCTGTCATTCTGTCAAGAGACTAATTTCATACCGAAATACATACAAACTAGTATTTTGGAGAAAAACACATTGCCTTGTGTTTTTTTATGCTACAAATTGGTGCTTAAAAATTGAAAATTGACAAAAAAATCAGTTTTTAACTGAAGCATGTCTTGGGAGAGAAATAATGGAAGATTTTTTTTCCCTTAAACAGCAGTATTTGCAGTTTGTTGATAACTTACAACCAACAGCCTTAAAGCTGCTTCATTGCACATCACGGTAAAGAAGTACATACACTGTGGAGCTATTTGAGAGACATAACTGCACAAACTTTGTCACAACAATGCAAAAAATGAATAGTTAATGATAAAATGTGACTTAAGTTTCCAAAGATTGTAACAGGCAAGAAAAGCCTAGAGGTTTTAACCCATGATTTATTTAAGGTTATGTTTATTCTGTTCCAAACAGTTAGACTGTTTTACCAGAGCAGAAAAGAATGGCAAATCCTTGGAAACACATCTGTAGGATCTCTGTTATTTCCCACTTGGAACAAGATGCAAAACAAAAAAACAGTGATTTAAGCCTTTGAACTGGAAGATTTCCCAGAAAGTAAAGATGTGTTTTCATAGTGATTGAGGCCAAAGAAAAACAAACCATCCCAAACACAAGAAATAGGTCTTTCAGCAACTAGAGGATCTCAACAAGCCATCAATTCAAACATCTGATGCAGGGCTACCTACCTACTGAATAGTTAGGTAAAAAAAGAAGTTAAATGCACTTAAATGCTTAGTTTTTCTTGACTATATTGATATTGCTGGAAATTCTGGTTGAAAACCATAAAAATTAGGAGTGTTCTTGAACCTTAGTCTGGTTCCATTCTGACACTACTGGATAGAGTGGTTTGTAGATGATAAAGGGAAAATGTGTCAGTTTGGAAATAAACAGCACATTACTGCAGTAAGAGCCTCATGCCAGTAGTTCAGGTTGTCTCAAGCTGCATTAGCAACATGTCTGTCTAATACAGAGTGTCTTCTGAAATTTGTTCAGTGATGCCTTTCTGAAAGATAACACTGATCCTTGGCTCTGCTAAGTATGCAACTTGCCAGAGAAATTGACAGCAACTGGAGTCATGGGGCTTAGTTGACTGGGTATTAGTTGTTTGCCACAGCATCAGATTTCAGTTTTATGGTTAGTGGGTTTTCTTCTCTCTCTACAAAGACAGCATTTTGTTACATTTTCTGCTTTTAAAAAATAAGAACTGATTCAATGAGGGAACGGGTTGTAGTTCAGGAGGCAGGGTTGCCAAAAGTGTCATTATTCAGTACCTTTTTCACAAATACACTGGATAACAAAAGCTATAAGTTGGCAGCTGCAATCAGTCAGGTATATTCTGCCAATAAATGACAAAACTGGGAATTGTTCTGCCCAGAAAATAGCATTTGAATATCTAACACTTGCTACTTTCAAGGTTGTGGTCTTTATGGGTCCCTTCCAGCCCAGGACATTCTGTGATTCCTGGGTGTCTCAGCCACTGCTACAAGGTGCACACCAAGAGGCAGAAGCCAAAAAGCTGCCAGATCTGAGTTTCTGTTGGCTACACATGGACTCAGTCATAAATCCCATGCTATTAAAAAAATAATTTGGTATCTAAAGTTAGATAAAAATATTTTCTGGCACCATCTGTGGCCAAGCAGGAGACACCTATGGAACTGTACGGACACACCACTTCACAACTTTCTTGCTAGGGAGGACAAAGAGAAGGTTACACCAGAGCAGGTGAGCAACTCTGGAAAAAGCAATTTGTGTAGTTCCAATCTGCAAATAATTGATGAACAGAATATTTTCATATGTAGGAAATTCAAGTAAAATCTCTGTCCTGTAAAAACACTCAAATTAAGCTTTTTACTGAGAAGGAATTACCTCTAAGACTTTAGTATTAGATGCCATAAATATCTAATACATGTGAATATATTAGTATACATAAATAATGTTTTGAATAATTTTTATTAAAAATTTGAGAAACCTCTGCTCCTTCTTACTCAGTCTTTTCACTGACATCACTTCTAGAAACAAAGGAAGCAACAGCAACAAGATGTGGGAGCAAAACTGCAAAGCGATCATCATGAAGAGCCTACTCCTACGGACAAAGTCCAACATGCATTTTCTGATGTGCAATACGACATGGAAAACTGAAGCTTTCTAGGCAAAGACATAGATAACAATTATAAAATAAGCACTGACAGAAACATTTAAGTATTACATTCCACATTTAACCTCTCCATACTTGAAAATCTAAGAGTTATACTTCAGTGCAAAAGATGAAATAAAATTATTTCCTCCTTCATTCCAAATAGCATCTGACCAAAGTTCCTCCCTTTTGCAAGACATCAGAGGTTTGTTATCTAACGCTGAACAGCTCTTTTGAAGTGTACCATACCTTTCTCTTCACATTCATTACTGAAATTCTAACATAGTTAGAATTGTTACAAAGAATTATTCTTACGAGTGCCACAGTACTTGGAGAAACATGACAAAATCTTACCGCTACATTTCCATTGCACCCTTGGGACTGGCAAACACCTCCTATTCTGTTGGGAATTAGCACGTCATCCCAGCAAGATGGGCCCTTCAAAATAAAACCAAAGCATGCAAAGATTATAATTTACTTCATAAATAAACATATAAAATTTGGTTTTGTTGCTGCTTTTCCTACTCTTGTTTCATTTAGATTTTAGCTAGACAGTTTCATCATGATTACATGGAGAGATCATTCAGGTTATACAACAATATTCACCAGTAAAGCCCAGTCACAAACAGGACATGTGGTCCCTCCACCTTAAGGTCAGTGCCGTGAACAGGCATCGATAGTAGGTTACGTTTTCTCAGCTAAAGACAGGTACTGAGTTAATCATAATTAAAAAGATACAAAGACTCATTGTCTGGTTCAACACTGTTTACACATGGGTCTGCAGCTGACAAAGGGGAAAAGGGGAAAAAAGATAATAGTTGCAAGTAGAATATACAATTAGAAAAACTGTGAATAGATTTCTTGGCTCTAGATAAAGTCTTTACTTAACTGTAATACAACATAATGAAAATGTTAAGTGAGAATTTTTCTTAGATTTCTAGATATTTACATTAACTTCAATATTTACCAGTCATTATTAAAGAAACTTAAAAATCCCCTAACCACCCCACAACAAAACAATATAAAACCTGACAAAAAAATCCTTATCAAAATTTACAGTGACTTTTTGAATATACACAGTTCATTTATGAGGATATTACCAAGAAGAAATAAGGATTGCAAATAATCAATATTTCACAACTGCAAAATAATGTGATTAACAGGATGATCTATCCAAGAAGAAAATTTATATATATAGCATATATAGGAACATTTATGAAAATATTTTGCATCACAAAAAATTGACACTCATATGCTTTTTTTTAATAATAATTGCACATCAATTAATATTTAATTTACAGACAATAAAATTAATCTGAGCAATAGATAAGAAGTTTACAGGTATCCACATATATAGTAGAAATAAACAACTAAGGTATCAAAAATGAGAACATTTGGTACTTGGATTACTCAGTGTTTGGGATAGAATCAGTGCCCAGGCAATAGCAGAAAATCTTTATCCAGAAGAGAAATTATGGCAGTCAAGACATTAAGCACATTAGTGAAATTAATGCCTACTTAAAACACAGTTGAATTACAAAGTAATCCAGTGTCACATCTAGATCCATCCCCTTTCAATTCTGTATCAGGCACTTCTTCAGCATTGGGTGGGCACAGCTGAAATGATTTTAGAATTCTCTTTAATAGTGTGAACTTAGTGATAAAATGTTGATCCAGCCTATCTGGAAAGTTGAGTAAAACAACTTGCTCTTCACTGAGCTCCACTCTCTGGTGTCATCCAGCTTAAGTGCTGGCTTTTGAGATAGGTAAAAAAAAGAGCTTTGACACAGTTAAGTTGAAATGCAGGCAGACACAGGGGTGACAAATCATAGTTTTGAGTCCTTGGGTGAACACAGCTGCAGTGGAGTAGTGTAAAGTAATAATACTTGATACTGGGAGGGGGAAAGGGGAAACCACCTTGAATTAATTATTTAAAACATTTGAAAAATAAAGTTTGCCATCAATTATTCCAGTGAATTTTTACCTCTCATGAAGTTTTAGCATTCCAGAAACCTTGCAGGAAGAACAGTAAGGCCACCTTGAGATGCTGCACAAAGAGTTACCTCCTTTTAATTGCTTTCAATTCAGTAGTTCAAAATTTTTTTTGATGCCCCCTCCATTTATTTATTTTTCCCCACATCACCAAAGATTGTATAGATCTCTAGTATTCCATCCACAGCAGTTTACTTTTCAGGAAACAAAGTCATCTACCTTCCCATTCCTCATATAAGTGCTGTTCCTTATATTTTGCTTTTTATCTTTTACTAGCCCTTCCAACTCTATCATTTTGGAATATAAAGAACATCACACAGTACACATGTTGGTCCAACACGTGTTGGACCAGTGAATAGGAAGATGATGTCTACAAATTTGTTCAAGTCCTCCTAAATACTTTTTAAAATGTAATTTACTTTGCTGATGTTTACTAAGCACCAAGGCAGCATTTTGGTTGCTTTATCTATCAGAGCTCCTAGATCTCATTGCTACATATAACATATCTCAAAATCCATTTCATATATATGAAATCTGGAGGATTTTTTTCCTAGTGCACATCCCTTAAGAGTGACATATGTTAAATTTCGACTGCCATTTCAACAGCAGTTGTAATGTGCATCCTAAGGTCCACAGAGAGGCTTCTAGCCAGTACTTTCTAGGTTCTCCCATACTGAGCCCATCTGTTTGCTTCCAAGGATGAACCAGTTATATACCTCACTCTCCAAGTCTATGGGAATCACCTAACAGACCTTCTACTCCTGTAATAGTTTAAATGGACTCAGCAACAGTTTTTTTCTGCTGTTTGCAGGTAAGAAACTTCTGTGGTTTTGTCCACCAAATTGTATTGTTATATTTAAAGTGCTAGAATGATGGGGTTTTTTTGCTTTCTAGTAGTTTAGTTATCACTGTTAAAGACCAGATCTTCATTAGTAACATTATAAAGCAGGTCCCCCTTCTCATGGCAGTTCTTTCATCAAGCTTTCCACAACATAACCTGAGAGCATCCAGAAGTTTACTCTTGGGATCATGATTTGACATGATACTTACATAACTTACATTAAAGCAATTTAAATACCCAATTATGACAGCTTTTCCTACACTTTCAAGCTTTTGCTTTTCCCCAGAATGCTAGGCTTGCTATCATTATCGAGTCACATAATTGTTATGGGGAGTAATATTTTTCCCCCCTTTTGAGGCCTGGAATTTTAATCCATAAGGATGACATCTAACTCACTGACTTGATAAAAACAACCAAGACTAACAAGTTAATATTTGATTAACAGCTATCCCTCTTCCTTTAAACTCATATTTATTAACACACATTTATTAAAATATTTCTTTTTCTAAATTAGAGGAATTCAATAGTTCTATTTTTTTTTTTTAGCTTTGGCTAATCCTTACATGATTTCCATTTGGGAGGAGGATATTAAAAAAAAAAAGGATAAGAAATAAGAAGCAAGTGTGTTTTATAAAACTAGAAACGTATTTGCTCAAACCCCAGGAAAAGCCTTTTTTTTTTTATCTTGTACTGGTAACGTGGGACAATGATTTTTCATGTTTCTTCATCCTTATGTGATTAATAGGGGACTCCCAAAGTTAATGATGCTGCACCAGCATATACACAAAAATAGTCACACCAAGATACACACCAAGATATTTTAAATGAGTGTGTAGAAGCAGTTCCACAGGTATGCTATCAGCTCTGGTACTAATTATCTTGATTTTATAAGAAGAAAATATTTCAAACTAAACTTCTTAGAGGAATTGATGTTTTACTTCACTGAAGTTATTTCAGGTGAAAACTTCCCAAGCACTCATTAGCTTGCAGGTTTGGGTATATAGTCACGAAAAGGTAAGAAGGCATATTAATTTTCAAGCTAGAAAAAAACCCCAAAACATCCACAGGATCATTTATAAGGTTGAGATTCTAGAGAAATGCATTTTTAAAAGAAACCAAAAAGGGATGAATTAATGCAATGTTGACTACCATTAGAATGAACTTCTACAAGTAGCACTATATCAGGTCCAAATATGCTCACTATGAGAATATTTTATTAATTAACAGTAACAATAAGAGAAATTTTGTATTCACTTTAAAGTTCTTATTTCCAAGGGAAAGCTAGCATGCTATATGGCTTGATATGAACTTACAGTGCTCTCCCTCTCTGCAATCATTTCCTCGCAATGTTCCTCAAGCACACGAGGCTACTTTGCACACTAAGCCGCTCACTGTTTGAAATAAAAATGTCATCTTTCACTAAAGGCATGTTAGAGCATATACACAGGGAACTAGGAGCACAGTTCCACATTATCAGCAACTATCAACTGTTCACTCACACTGTAGCTAAGACCATCCTATTTTTTCCTTCATAAAACCCCCCACAATATTAATCACTTCTTTATCTGTTATGATGTACATAAAACCTGTAAAAAAGTCAGATGCATTTAACTCTTTTGGTAACATTAACCAGACCCAGCTTTAAGTCAACAGTGGTTTCTTTTTTTCCTGTTCTAGTAAAAGTTAGATCAAGTTCTTGAGGCACAAGAAGGCATTGATCCAGCAGGAATTATAGACTGACAGATTATAATGGGTTTCAGCCTGTTTAGCATTGATGAGTGGAGAGAAAAAAAAAAGTAATAGAACAAACCCCAATCAACCAGAGAGCCCCTATTCCACACCTCATTTTCCAAATTAGTAAGAGGAAAAATCTCCTTTTCCACATCTGTTCTTGGCATTCTTCATGGCCATATTTTATTATTAATGCTAATCTAACACACTTTCAAAAGATTTATCGTGCTTGAAAATTTTAGTTTTCCACCTTCAAAACAAAAATAGAAGAAAAGACATTTGTCCTTGAAAAACACTGCACATTCAAAATGTTAATGTTTCTGTAGCGACAGTACTACTAAATGTCATTGCTATAATTGCATAAAAACACAATTAGGAATTCTGGCAAGATAAACACTTTGAAATGCAATTTTTGTATTGCTCTTTCTTGAGTCTAAGAAAAGCCTGTCAACCTGCAGGCCAGCCAATCACTTGTGGTGTTATAACACTGCAGGCTCTAGTGTTTGTAATTATTAGTTCGCATTAATCAAGAACATACTGTGAGAGGAACAAAGCCTTCTGATTGCGAGATTAAAGCAACTGCCCCTCTTGTACCCAGCCAAATGGCTCACAGAGAAAGCTGTGCATTAAAATAAACGCATCAGAGAAGGCTTTTCCGGTGTATAAGTGGGAAAAAGACAGAATAAAGAAAGAAATAGAAAGAACATCACTGAATACAAAAACTCATATCAAAGTGAAAGAACATCACTGAATACAAAAACTCATATCAAATGTACTTGAGTATTTCCCCATAAGTAGGTATGGAAACTTCAGTGCCTTGAGCATATGGCAGTTGTTCCTTTCCTTTTTGAGGAGGAAGACAGGAAAAAAAGTTGACGAATGTATATTAAGCTTGAAGTGAAACTCATATGGAGCATATGAAGAACAGGGAGGACTGAGATGTTTTTTCAATGTATGAGGGAAGTACTGGAAGTCTCTGTACATTCCACTAGTATACTGCACTGATGCCCAGTACAGAGGGCAGTATAGTACACTCTACCCTCAGTGTCTTTTTATCCTGTAGCCAAGATCCAGTTTTGTATTGTAGAACCAAAACTAAATTTTCATCAGAAACATCTCAAAAAGAAAGAAAAAAAAATTTAAAAAAACCCTCAAACCAGAAATTCCATCTAGAGACCTTGGATGGCATAATGTTCAAAACATGGTTGCTGACAGAACTGTTGACCTGTAAAGTCAGGGAAAGGTCAGAAGCAGAGGTCAACAATAGAAATCAGTGATTCATCAAAGACTCTGAATCACTTAAAAGGCTGGAAACTATCCAAGTGTTCAATGCTTTGTATTTTCCTTGCTTTATATTCTCCTCTAGTGAACATTATGCAGCAGAATATCATTGAAATACATCTTTGTACCTGCTACTATCTACATAAGAGTCATAAATCATTAAAATGTTGAGCAAATGACCCAACCAAGGAAAAACTATTAATGCAGAAGGATTTTTAAAACTATGTAAAAAATAATTTCAAGTGTGGAGAGAATTTAAAAACCAGCATACAGGACACAGGAAAAGTGTTACATTTGATGCAAATCATGCAAACATTCAGGCTTCTCTGCAAAGTTATGGCTACTGACTTGTCTGTGTGAGAGTATTTGAAGAGCTCGACATTGTCTAGGGAACCCTCAGCATGATTTCAGCATCTTAAGACAGTATGACAGAAAAAACCTCCCAAAATACAAGGCTTGCTAAATAAAAATTTATTTCCTTTTTGCCACTCAGTATCCACATCAAGCTACCACACTTCACTGCTCCCAGTGCCAGTACAGGTAGACAACCCTGCCTCCCAGACACAGTAGGAACCAAGATGTATCCTAATGGTAAGCATGCATCTATCCTATGAGAAAAGACTTAAAGAATTAGAGGTTTTTTCAGCCTGGAGAAGTGAAGACTTATGGGTGATCTAAATACAGCCTTTCACCACCTTAAAGGTGCTCACAGGAAAGATGGATGGGGATTTTTTACAAGAGCACATAGTGATAGGACAAGTGGGAATGGCTTCAAGCTAAAAGAGAGTAGGTTTAGATTCAGTATGAGAAAAGAATTCCTTACTAGGAGGGTGGTGAGGCACTGGAACATGTTGCCCATAGAGATTGTGGATACCCCACCCCAGGAAATGTTCAAGGCCAGGCTGGAAGGGGCACTGAGTAATCTGGTTTAGTGCAAGGTGTCCTAGCCCATGGCAGAGGGCCAAATGATCTTTAAGTCCCTTCCAACCCAACTTATTCTATGATTTCTACTAAATGCTTAAATATTATACAGATATTTTTCCCTAAGTAAAACTATGAACCACAGCATCCAATCTAGCACAAAATGCATTTCTCCAAAGTCCCAAAGCCCAGCCTATCAGCATCCCTCATGAGAAAAGAGAAGGTAAAAATAATTTATAAAAGAGGTTACTATTGAATTAGCCAGGAAGTTTTTGCTAGCTTTTTACAGATGTTCTACTTAAAACATTGGAAAATTTATTATGGTAGATAATCTATTGAATGGAAAAACCATCAGATTGGCAACTTTTAGGACCAGAATCATCTGCTTAACACAAAAGGCAGAGGTAATTAAAGTTTACCTACAATTTATGCAGATGTACAAAGACCATTACCGGCAGGGAGAGATTAATTTTTGTTCCAAAGCTATGTATTTTCTTTTTATATTTCTGAAGAGACTGATACAAAGTGACTAGCACATGGGGACACATGACTGCAGGTAAAGCTAACCGATTTACTGTGGACTGACTTTGACAAGGAATGTCCCATACAGCAGGGAGCAAAGTATAGAAAAAATCTACTAAATGAGTCTTGGGGTTGTTTTAAAGATGTTTGTGATATAAGACTGGGAGGACTGGAGTTAACTGGTCAGTCTAGACAGCATATTAAAGAATCCATCAGAAGGAATGTTCTTATTATTAATGACTTTGGTAATTAGACCAAATCTATATGAGAAACACTACTGAAGAAAAGTCAATCACATGCTTTAAGTCTTTGTGGGGATTGAAACTACTGGTTTAATTTATAGTAGGATCTTAGAGATGAAATTTTCCTTTAAGAGTGACCAGCTTAATTATTAAATTGACAGTTCTATGTCAATAGTTACAACGCTTCCAAAATTAAGTAGCAGACAATTAGCTGAACTGCTCGCAGACATGTAATTATGAACATTTCCTGCATGATAGTTATTTCAAATGAAACATGAGAGGATCACATCTGTAACTGAAAATGTAGGTAAGTATAGTAAAAATAATAATGTTGTTTTATTGATCATTGCTTTTTCTTTCTTAACACAGGTTTCTTTGTGAAAAAGAAAAGAAAAGAAAACACATTAATGAGATGCTTTTAATAAGCTCTGGTCTTTCTTTTCTTTCATACTGTTTATAATACAATGATTTACAAGAGTCATCCTGCCGGACCTCAGGTAAATAATGAAGGCTCATAAAAGACGCCCAAGATAAAGGGTTGCAGATTCATCTCTTCATTGACAATATTTTATAGCATGCATTGTGTTGCTAGCACAAACACTTTCTTATATAAGCAAAAGAAAATTATTCAAAGTGTGCCTTTGGTTGGTCCCTCCCAGCAAAAAAGGGCAAAAAGAGAATAAAGATAATACAAACACAACTGCAGCTGAAAAACTGAACAACATAGTCCTGCTGCTGCTCTAAACTTTAGTCTTGAATGACAGATACAGAGCCATAAGAAAAAGTGGATGAAAAGCCTCCTAACCAACCAAACTGCCTTCAAATAATCTGTCAGACCAATGACTTCTAATCTATAAATGCTTTTTTATCTAGATGGCGTTAAATAGTTTTTCAAGACTGAAATAAAAAAAAGAGAATCAGAGAAAACTCTTGTAATTCTCTAAACATGCCATGTACTTACTATGTCGATTGAAATTATAACATTAAAAAATAAACCAAAATGCACAGTAGATCTCACTGAGGTCAGTGTAACCAGGAACAGACTAAAGCCCTCTGCCTTCAGGTGCTGTTTCTGCTGTGGAGACTTTTCAGGGATTCTTCCACAAGGGAGCAGGCAGAGGACAGGGAGCTAATGGACTGGAGAAATCAAACCTTCTAAGACCCATCCCTGTTCTCTCTCCAGCTGAGATGTGCTCACAGTTATTTGAGCCACAAGTGTCAACATACAAAAAAAAGTACATTTTGAGGACTTTTGGCTGGGATCAAAAAGTGCAAAGGCTGTTTTGTTTCTCTACCCAAAACACTCCTGTTCCTGTGCTTTCCCCTCCTAAGTCACAGTTAGAAGCTGTAAAAGCTGATAGAACTTGGATTGAATTTACCATGTACCTCAGCTTTTCCTGAAGTGGCAGCTGCCCACAGCAGATGGATTTTGTCCTGCAGGACTCTCTGGGAAGAGAAGAGCAGCCCAGCACCAGTGGGTGCTCCATGCAGGGTGAGAGGGGGATGCTGGGGCCTGATCAGAGCCCTTGGGGCACTGACAGACTTGGAACAATTTTGAATGAGAAGTGATCAGCATAAGGATAGATTATAAATTACCTACAAGCCAGAAAGCTCCAGAGGAGTGTCAGCCATTCAGAGGCGAAGCACTTTCAGGATCAGGCAGCAATCCCTCAAGTCTTTCAGCTCTCCAGAAATGGGTGGTAGCGTTAACATTCAGTAAACGTATTTTAAATTCAGTACAAAACCATGCTGCTGATTGTGGAACTCATATTAAACCAGGATTACATAGAAATTTCTATTCCTTAAAGCAAATCTCTCAGAACAGAGTAGGTGAAGAAACGTTTTCTGTGTGAAGGTACTTTTTTACCAGTTAGAACTCAAATCCCATATCAAATATGAAACCATTTAATCTAAAAGCTTTGAGCTGCAGAAACATTTAAGCAACTCCATATATTTTGGGCAGAGAAGATTACAGCAGTCCTGCAATTTGGATACATCATAAGCTACATCTGTATGAGAAATATACAGACTAAATGAAGTAGTACACAAAAATAAAAAATCCAAGCTAAGGCAACATACAAGTCAAGGTCTGCAGTTAACAGATTGGTAATAATGCCAACTAGACACCTCACAATTAAACTAATATGAGTTGAAGTTAAACAAAGGCAATAAACCAAAGATGTAAAATAAAAATCCAAGCCTCATGAATATTCCACAGTAATAATTTAATGCAGATGTAATAATTGCATGTCAGATCATTACATTTTAAATATATTTTTGACTAGTATGAAAAAGCTAAAAATCTCTTGGAAGAGAGACCAAGCTAGAGCATTTCCACTGTAGGCAGTACTCAGAGAAGCCCTCAGCCCATCAATTCACTTCTGTAAGGCACCATTAGACAACAAGTCCAGAGACAACTGTCCATTCGACTACCTGGGCTATGGTAAAGCCACATGGAATGGATACTACACTTAGCTACATGTTCCTGCCATTCCCTTTACTTCTCTGAGCTGTTATTTACTGTTTCCTTATTTCTGCTCTTTTTACTTTGTCCAAATGGTCTCTCTCCCATTTCTGTGGTAAGACACACACCCACCCCAAGGATACTACATACATCTTAAAAAAAACCCCATTAATCCACCACAAAGCCAAAAAAAGCCCAAAACGCTAAACAAACAAAACAGCCCCCACCCCCATCCCAGAATCCATTCCACATTTTTACTAAGAATAAATTTCTCAATTAATCACTAAAGCTAAAGAGCCACTAGGAAGAGACTCACTTCATAAGGTGTTCAAACATTTTTTTCACTTACTGTGGTTATATAAAACTGTAAAATCAAGATTACACACTACAGTATCTGAGGAAAATAATTTGCTATATCATCCATTTTTGATTTTACACATAATCAGAAACTCTGAAAGACAAAGCTACATCCATTTCAGCAAGAATATTTCAATCTTCCAAAAGGAAAGGTTATAGGATACCAAAGATTCTTTTTTTTCTAAAAAGGAGAACAAAACAAAAATATTGTCTTTGTTTTTTTTTTTTTTCTGAATTCTACAGTTACTGTGAACTTTACATATGCATCAATGTATTCACAAAAAAAAAATCTTTATTTTATCTATTAAGAAATACAGTCAACCCTGTATCAAGCGCATTGTTCAGATTCATTTGGGAACCACTTAAGATTATGTTGCATGCATGGTGGTTTTAGAGTTTGTTTTTTTCCCCTAAAACATGATCCTGCTACCACACATAAAAGATGAATCTTTAAGCATTTTACATGAGAACATAACTAAAGAATTAAGATTGTACCAGGCTGTTCAGGATCCTGCCTTTGCCATCAAGATACTGCACATACTGGAAGGAGTAGATCCAAACCCCTCACTGAATCATGGTATTCTTTAGGTTGCAAGGGTCCTTTTAAGCCCGTCTACTCCAATCTCCCTGCAATAAACAGTGACAGCTTCAACTAGATAGGTTTCTCAGAGCCCCATCCCATCTGACCTTGAATGCTTCCAGGGATAGGACATCCACAACCTCTCTGGCAGCTTGTTCCAGTATCTCACCGCCCACATTGTGGGAAACATCTTCCTTATTTCCAATCTAAATACACCCCCTCTTCCAGGTAAAACCATTACCCTTGCCCTGTCACAACAGGCCCTGCTAGAAAGTCTGTCCACATCCTACTTATAAGTCCCCTTTAAGCATTGAAAGGCCACAGACCTGTCTCCCTGGAGCCTTCTCATCTTCAGGTTGAACAACCTCAGCTCTCTCAGCCTGTCTTCCAAGAAGAGGTGCTCCAGCCCTCACACTATTTTTGTGGCATAACTTGTCTTATAAACAGAGATATATTCCTATAATCTAGTATCAAATCTACAACTTTTTCTTCTCTTAAAGCAGGGCTTTTAAAAAAGCTCAGTCATTTTTTCGTTTAATCTCTCTGTCTGTGCATGAATCTTGAATTATTTTGAATTATTCCTGACTTATTTTCTATATTTTGGAACAACAAGAAAATACATTAAGCCCATCTTTGAGGTTTCACAAAAATCAGCAAAAAGGTGAATGAACTCAGGCTAAAGGGACATTTGAAATGAACTGTTCCATTTTCTAACAGAAGCTCTTGAGGCCCCTGCATAACAGTAAAGGGTGTCCCAATACCTGAATTTTGTAAGAACTTTGCTAGTTTGTGCATACAAGGTGATCTCTGCAGATGTCTTGCCCAATAAGGCTTTGAAAGATATTAAGCTGGAGAAATGCCTCATTTCTTTATACCTGCTCTGAATAATTTATACAATTCTAGGAGCTGATTTTCTTAACTAAGAGGAATTTGGAGCATAAGCATTGACTTCCTCTGTGCTCCAGTGTTCTGAAGAGACACCCACAAAACTTAAAGGGCAACACAGCAGGATATAACTGGGATAACTCCACCTCACATCCACCCTGTTCCAGGCTCAGCTGGGCTTTTCTAGGTTTAGCTTTTGATTTCCTTCCACACTAAAGAGTCAGATACACTCTGCTACAAAATTATTAACTCTCTAGACACAGATGGTACATCAGAATCCACTTCAGAAGTATTAGAAAGTATAGAAATAAGTTACTTTAAAAGGTGACTGCTATTAGGATATTTTGAAATGCATAATTCAGGACAGATCAGCTAGAAGCCACATAAGACATCATTTAATTTCACAATGAAGTTCAGATTTCCACTGAATTCTGAACAGCCTGAGTAAAAGATTTTAGTTTTGTAGACAGGATATCTGTATTTCATTTACAAAGGTTATGACTTTCATTCAAAATATTGAATCCATTTCAGGCTAAGACCACGTGTGAAACCAAGTATGCTAATCATTTCAGAAAAGAGTAGGCCCTCAGACATAAAATCAGAGTACTTCTACACTGGAATGACAGTCATTTCAAACTTATTTGCATTTCCACAGACTTTAATACATTTTATTCTGAAGACAAAGTTCCCTTTTATTGCAATCTCATTCAGCATCTCTTTTGTCACATGGAAAGAAAACAGATATATTATTTAAATGTTTGGCATTTTATAATACCATTTTAACTATCACTGTGATGTTTCCCCTGTTTATGGCTCAGTGTAAACCGTGACAACAGATAAAATTAACTGGAATTAATATTATGATTAATTCACAGTTCAGTGCCTATGGCAGTGGCCTAATCAGTGCTTTTTATTTATTTGTCATCATCAGGCTTAGCTATAACAAATTCAGTTATGATAATGAAAAGGATCTAGAACAGGCACTTTAATCAGAACATAGATGTGGAGTACAATATATGTTAGTAAAATGGACAGAACTTCCTTAAATACACACACATGCACACACACTGGCACAACTATTCTTTATAGTTCTGTTCCACTATTCCCGGTCTCACTTATTTCTCTGAGACTCAGTCTCTATATGAGGCACAAGCTGTTCATCTTTATTTCAAGTTTGGGTCTGGTCTGAACAGACACTACATCTCCAGACAAACTAATAGCCCAGAATTGCAACTCTGTAAACAAGATAATTATAATTTAAGGCAGTGCCTTCTCTACACAAAGATAAAGCATATGTAAGACCATCACCTTTATAGAGTGCAGTCTGTATACAAGAAATCTTAGTGGATTATATCCTTGTTGCAAACATTGATACTAGATACTGTAGAGTGAACAACTCTGATGAAAGCCAGAAGGGTCAAATACATTGAAGCTGTTTTGGATAAGAGGGAAATAAAGTAATTTATCATCTTCTTCTAACTTTTTTATCTCCATCCCTCAAGCTAGGAGGTCTTTTACATGTCTATACCTAGAATTTATTAAAAAATGCTACCAAAAAGGATGCTACTCAAAGTTTGAGACTTTTGGGGAGGAGGGGGGCATAAGGGGAGTAAGAAATTTAAAAAAGATCTAATGTCTCTTTCCATAGTTTCACAGATGAGGAATACCAGTAAGAGTCAAAAATCAGGAAAATAGTACATAATAAATAGAAAAACTCTAATATACATGAGTAAGAGTGCTATTTTATGCATCAGTGTTATGCTACCCTTCTTTTAATTCATGCCGATATACTTCTATCAGTTCCATTTGAACAATTTCCAAATTATCAACAGAGGATCACAAGCTTTCCCTTATACAATTTCTACAATTTTCCACGACGATGAACACCAAAAAATGTTATGAAGTTACTGTGCATTTAGAAAACATTTAGATCTGAAAAAGAAAAAAAAAAAAAACCAAATCCAAAACAATTCCACATGGACTATGGACGGACATTTATGCCTTCTATCTATTCACAAGCATTTAATTACACTCTGCAAATATCCATGTGCTGCACTGGACAAATTCCCATTGGGTATAACTCCTTTGAGGTAAAGGGTTGTAAAAGTAAAGAAGAAAATTCTATTACAAACAGGAAAGAGAAGATTGCAATTTTGTAGTAATCAAATAATTGTATTGGAGAAAGTGTTTGTAGTACAATATCTAGCAGGAATAGCTTGGATTTCAAAAAAGAGGTTTCTATTCAGACTTCTCACTTGCCTTCTGAGTGCTGTAGGAATGAGACTTTCTCTCTTGGCCCACCATTTTCTAAATTGATAATATACTAATATTCCTCATATTGTCTCAGAGTTATTGAGAAATCTTTACTTTTAAATTTAGCAAAACTTATAATTTAGCATTAAACTAAAAAAATTATCAATAACAGCATTGATTTAGAAATAAAAGTTATTACATTAATGAAACTTTGAAGAAGTCCTACTGACTCTTGTTATAAAATTATATTTTCCAATGAAATTGGAAGAAGGATTTGTTCTCTACTCAGTTCTTAAAAAAAATTCCTCAATCAGTATGCTCTCGTACTTTAATTTTTCATTTTAGTTCTCTTCAGCAGACTTAGATATTGCATTTCCTATTACACTCAGGGAAACTGCTTCCTTTTTAGCTCAGAAAAACAAACATCTCTTTTACAATCATGGTTTGCAATTAACGTCTCATCTTTAATATAAGAATAGAATAATTCTTTCAATTCATGCATTTGTCTAATTATGTTGTATGATTACAGAAAATACACTACATTACACATGATTACAGAAAATACACTGCATTACAAAAAATATGCACGTTGGTAAGTGTCCATGCATCCACTGTTTTAAAGCATTTCCTTGGAAAGCCTTTTCAAGGTAGGAGGGGAAACAACAGCAGTAACAACAAAAAAGACAAAAAAAAGAAAAAAAAAAACCAACAAAATCCCCAGCCCTTAATAGCTCATTTATAAATGCTTTATGTTTTCCATTATAGCAATCTCCATTATCTCATATTGATATGCATATGTCAGCTATATTCAGCCTTGTCTCATTTGTCATAAAAGCAATGACCTTTCAAACATTATCCTAGCCTTCCTTTAAAAAAATAACCACAAACATGCATGTGAGTGTCAGTGAAGTGGAAAATTAGCCTTTTGAAACAAGTAAACCATCCTTCCCACCGCATTAAGGAAACTGTAGGTCTGAACAGCAACAACAAGGATGCTGATCTACATGAAGTTGATTTCACTATGCACACTCCTAAAAAAAAAGTCCTTGACATTGAGAATGTTTGCCTCGTGTATAGGTCCCAGAGCCAAACCTCCATCTGGAAGAGATTTGAACTACCATCCAGAGGTATTGCAGGATCTGAACCAAAAGGTTTACAGCACTACAATCCAGTTAATTCTATTGCTTCTAATTCCAGCTGGACTTAAAGTCTTATCTCTGCGCTCCAGGCCTTCAGATACAGCCTATCACGGTAACACCAATTCCCAGAGAATTCAACTCCATGACCCAAGTGAGATTAAATCCCTCCAGATAGCCCAAGTAAATGGCTCATAACTCGTCTCTGTCACTTTCACTAATGCCTTTGTACCGTGAAAGAAACCAGCAAAGGTGTAAATATCTACAAATTATTAACTGCACTTTTTCCCTTGACACCTATCAGCGATTCAAGTAGTCTGGTTTCTGCTGAGAACATCACAGATATTAACTGGCTGAACTTTCTCTTTAAATACTACACTAATCAGTTACTGAATATTTGTACTCTACACCTGAGTGTTCCTATTTTTGGTTAAACACACACAGACAAGGAAATATAAATAAATAGAGAGACATCAAGAAGAAGAGATACATCTTTGATGTAAGTTGGATTTAAACTCCCTCAAGTCAGGTAATCGTGCAGCACATCTTGTGTTAAGCAGTTTCACCCAAGAGAAAGCAGATGTAAGCTGAAAGGGAGCATTTCAAGGCGTGACTTATTTAGTTTCTATTTATCGGGACACATTTATTTTAATGAACTGAAGACACAACTCCCAAACATTCTTTTAGGATAAATAAAAGAAAAAGGAAATTATCTTCTTAAAATACTGTAGATTAATAAAGAGACATTCCTGTGCAAAGCAAAGCCTGGATAAAAACCTGCAGCACAAACCTGGATGGTACTCAGAGATAGTTATTGTTGAACAAAGGTACCAGTTTTGTTTATTTTTTATTTCATTTCTTTCTTTTATTTGGTTTTTGTTTTCCCCGAGAAGGACTTTGGAGGTGCAAAAGAAGAAGGAAATAAGGAAGGGGTAAGTAAACAGAATTGCTTCCCAAAAAAAATTCCAGAATTAGAAAGAAATATGTTCTAATAGGACATTTCTAAAGATTCCAGTAGAAAAAAATCAGAAACATTAAAGTGTCTATATTTTGCAATTCCAGGCTTATGAAATTCTATCTGTCCAGAACACTGGAGAGAAATAGGTAAGCAGAAACAAAAAAAAATTACCTACCAGAAGCACTGCCATTTTCTTTCCAGGATAAGAAAGGGACCCTAAAAAGCCTTTGGACACAGTGGATGTCCACCATCACCCTTCATCATTGCACAACACTAAGAAAGCTCTCCCTCAGTACTTCTTTCAGCAGTTTCCCTTCAATACTGAGGCAGAGCACAGGCCCAGGAGTGCCCCATAGCAGATGAGCAGCGTTCTCACTAATAATTGTATGGCAGATGCAGCTGGGTTCCCAAATCAGAAGGGTGACTGCCAGCTGGAGGCACTGGTCAGGGCTGTTGGTGGACCCTTGCTGAGTGCTAAAGCTGCAGGACAATGCTTGGCCCTGTGTGCTGAGACAGCACCTGGATGCACTTGCAGACTAGGCAGAAGAAGTCATCTAGGCTAATGCAGGGAACAGCTGAGGCAATCAGGAGCTGGGGGAAGAAGCTCGGGACTCTCTAAATGTGAATGGCTACGCTTAAGTCACATCCTTGCTGGTAGAGAACAGGGAACATGGGCAACATACATATTTGTTAGTCACATCTGTATTTTTAATCAGATACTGGAGGAGTGCCAGCATTATTTCTGGGAAGATGCACGCAAAAACTCTTTTGGTAGTAAGTCCACACAGCCCTGTATTCTCAGCTGTTCTCAGGGTGCTCTCACCTAAATTGGTAAAAGCATTTGCATGAAAATTACTCAGAATTAAAAAACACAAAGGAAGCACTTTCTGTTTAACAGTTAAAGCAGCCAAGGAAGATGAAACTCTGTTTTATGGCTTTTTAAAGTATCTTTAAGTAGAAAAGGACATTGTGCCTATGCAAACCCAATGAAGTTAGATCTGCAGGTTTACTCAGCAAAAGGGAAATTACTTGGTGTCAGTGAGGCAGGTAACTCATATTCGGTTTTAATATGTAAATGAGAAGAAATCCTAGCCAGCACAGCTCAGATTACCAATTTTAAGACTGTGACCATTTGCTAAAAGACAGAAAGCCTTGATAATCTTCTTTCTGGCACACAATAAATTACCATAATGAAGGTACGAAACTGGCCCCCATTTTTAACAATCTCTATATTATAACTCTCGGTACACAGATCCTAAGAAAACCCTGAACATCCATCAGCATTCCACATATTTTGTTTTACCTGAAGCAAGCTTTGTAATTTTGAACAAGGTAAATGACATGAAGGATTCACCCAGCTGAGACTGTCTTTATTTGACTTCAATAATATTTATGCAAACTAGCAACTTTTTTATTGGTATTTGTCCAAAATACTGAAGCTACTTAGCATGTTAAGCATATTTCTACTCCCTGTTTATCCTTTTAAATAATGATATGAGGCACACCAATGAATGAGGCAAGTTTTTTTTCCTACATTAACACTGATTGCCTATATTGAGACAAGAGCTTCAGGCTTTAAATATTTTAGACATTGCACCACCTAGTTTTGGAGGGGTTATGCAACTATGATGGCAAGGACCAACTATGGAAATTGTGATGCACCAATAAATCATAGCTCTACTGTCATTCTGACTCCTATTCTATCTTTGAAAGCCTGGTCCATAGACTCATTCAGTGGCATTTATTTAACTAAATATAGACATTTATGTGTGAGCAAGATTGCCTATGTTCTCTTTATAATGGAGAAAAATACATAGTTTCAGAGTTGGATCACCTTATTCTCAAGTAAATGTCTAGCACAGGTCAGATGATTTGTGTCCTGAAATTGTCTATTCCTTTTTACCACAACATAGAGTGAACTCCAATGTGAGTATCTGTGTGATAAATGTTTAAGTTTAGGTGAGGGGAATCTATTTCTTACTGATATGCAGATGGAAGAAAACTAGTTTTTCTTTGCTGGTTTTGATATAATAATTATTGAAGAGTTCTTTTTTCATTAAAACAACTGCTGATATTAATTGTTTGCACCTCTTCAAGAGGAATGAAGTCAGGGAAAATCTGATTCATAATAAAAGGGGCATATAGCAGTGATATGTCTTTAGCACATGTTTAAACAGCAAATAAAGAAATCAGTGTTTGAATTGTAATAGAGGTTTATTAAATAAGGCATAATAATGGGAATGAAAACTGGCATTACCCACATAGAGGAAAATGTCTGATGGGAAAACTTACTGTGTCTAGACTTACCCAAATGCCCTTGGCCACATTGCTAAGTATAGAGATTCGGTGAACAATATGTATCGGAAGACAGAAGTAAGCAGGGGCAGGCAAGAAATCTCCAACCAGAAAGATTTTCAAAAGTGAATAAAAGGTATGTCTGTGTGGGTCAGAATTAGATGATTACATGTCTGCTAATGTTCAACTTGAAAAATAACTGGTAATTAGCATTTTTTCTGGCTCAAGGATGAATAAGTGAAACTGACAGCTAAGAGAAGTTTGCTTCCTGGTTTTTTGCTTCTTGAGAATGCTGGAAATATTAATCTGAAATCAGACTGATCAAATCATTACAACTATATTATTGAGCATCTATTTCAGTCTGAAAGAACCTTTATTTTATAACATTTCAGTTAGATTTTGTATTTTAAAGAGAACCCTAACATGTTATTACCTGTGGATAGTCTCCATTCTTACTTTGTTACCTAGCTTTTCATTTGATGATGCTCTTTCTTTTTTTTTTTTTTAATTTAAGATGACAAAACACTTGCCTTCTAATTCATGACAATATCTTGAACAAAATTATAAAGGGATATAATGTTTGGGTTTTCTTGCATATGATTATATGCCAGAATACTATAACTCAAATTGATGAATACATCAAATGCCACGGTAGCATGATCAACAATCAATCTGTAGATTACTAACACGCTTAAATTCATTGATAATGCACATTAATGAGCATTGAAATAAGCAACAAGCAGATCCTAGTACACCTAGGACAACAGTAATGGTCTTGAGCAAAGCTGAGTTTTCCTCTTCTACCTAGATTTATATGGCTCCTCACAGCTGAAGGTAGGGGGCCACAGTGAATTTTTTTTGTTAATAAGTGTTACGTACAAAACAAGTATACATCCTCATCCTGTTTTTCTTGAGCCTTAATTACACCTCTGTAATGACATGAGAATACCTTTTTATTTGAGCAGGTGTATGGATTTAATTCCTGGAAGAGGTCACACTAGCTCAGCAACCCAATATCACAGCAGTCCAGCTGCTTAACCAAGTCAGAATGTATTGCTGTGGCAAGGCAGAGAAGGATTTAAGCTTTCAGAGGAAAAGAGGAAAGCTCAGTCCAGCCTCATTAGACTTTATCTCAAATAGGAAGCAAAGAAATATAGGGCCTTCATAAAAGGACATTTTAGGTATCCTAGGGAAAAAAAACTTCTCATGAGAAAAATTAAATTTGGAGATTTGTACTTTTTATCTTTTGCTTTTAGCAAAGCTGGCAGTGGTTCTAACAATACCAAAAGCTTAAGATTATGCCCTACACAAAAGAAGGACACGAGTTTAATTTTACTCTTTTTTAGTCTGTAATAAAAAGTATCAGGATCTTTGGTGTCTTTGACAAC
The DNA here is from genome assembly GCF_031753505.1 of Anomalospiza imberbis. Taxonomy (NCBI): domain Eukaryota; kingdom Metazoa; phylum Chordata; class Aves; order Passeriformes; family Viduidae; genus Anomalospiza; species Anomalospiza imberbis. The sequence goes on along the minus strand of NC_089683.1, from coordinate 77,196,363 downwards.
AAAGACAGGAGTGTCACTTTGCACTTCCAAAACAGCTTGCCATTTTCAACAGCAGAACATATTTTATCCCAAAGTATATTTGTCTAGAAATTAATCTGGTATATTGCTTAAGTATTGTACCAAAACAGCTCATCTACGATTGATATACTTTTTATTATTTTTAATATTATTAAAATATTTTCCTTAGAGAAACTTTTTGTGTTTTTATCTCTGTAATTTTTGGCTCCAGTCTGCACTCCTTAATCACGAGTACAAGACATTATGATTTGACATGAACAAAATGAAAATCAGAGTTATGCACAAAGCTCAGAATAAATGTTAAAATGTACCGCCAGTCCACAGACTGGAAATGAATTGTGTCTTTGCAGAGCTTTGTATTTCAAAGCCTTGTAAAAAAAGCAATTCTGAGACCTTGATGAGTGCAGATCACATTTTTAGATATGCAACCTAAAAGAGGACTTAAAGGTCATCAAGCCTGATTACATTCTGTTCAATACAATAAAGTGCAGCCATGTGTAAATTCTTATTGAGCAAATTATGAGTGATTCATGGCAGATTTTTCATTAGAATGTAATGTCTCCTTTGTTGTAAAGTCAACATTATGATCTACAGTTACTTCTTAGAGATATTTCTATTAAAGTAAACAGGAGGAGAGATGCTTTTATTCGTACCATTCTTATCTTCATGCAGTATATCCAATAGCAAAGTTACATTCAAAACTGCCTATCCCTCTGCCATTTCAAAGCTCTTAATCACAAATTGTAGAGGAAGGGCTGTTTCTTACAATACCTAAAAACTTTGCTATTATCCCTAGTATTTGTTTTGTCAAGGTAGGATTATCATAAATAAATACAAATTCTTATAACTTACTTAAGCACTACTTTTTGTCAATCTGCATCCATGTTTTTCACTCTGTGATCATCACAGCCCTCTATTTACTTCTTAAAGGTTACAGAAAAATATCCTTGCCTGCTCTTTAGAAGATAGCCACTTCAAAGACTCTTTTGAAAATGAACAGCCTTTAACAATGTTTGATACTAAGCCAGAAAAGGGCAGGGACTAAGTAACAGAGAGGGAATGCTTAAGTTAGCACTGTGGGAAATAAATGCCAAAAATTCAGTTTATCACACAAATGAAATTCTCTTTTCCCCAAATAACTCTCTGCTCCACACATGCATATAGGCAAAACCCTTCAGTGCTGATAGCCACAAAAAATCATATTTGAAATCCTCTTCTCAGCTTATCAAATGCTTCTTGCTTCAGTACTCAGACATTGTACTGTTCAGGGTCAGATGGGGACTGGAGCTTATGATGAGTGCTGGATCTGTGTTTTGGCACTGCAAGTGTCTGAGTGTTTGGTTTACAGATCTGAATGAGCGAGTTATGTTTCTCTTCAGAAGAAAGAGTAGATGCTGCACCCAGTCATCTTCTGTTGGTTGAACAGCAGGCAAGAACATAGCACTATGTTTCTATAGTTGAATGTGACTTGGATTAGAAAAAAATTGAAAGCTTTAAAAAAAATAAAAAGAAGAAAAATAAAAAAGCTAATTCCTTTTTTTGTTGTTGTTTTCAAAAGAATGTCATTAATAGAAGAGGGAAAATTATTAAAGATCATTACTATGTAACTGCCATTAAAACAAGCTTTTAAAGAAAAATAAGGCAATATAAAAGAATGAAATGGGATAGCTTTATGTTCCCATTGAGTTTTAGCGTAGCTTTATTCTGTAACTTAAACAGATTGTAAATATTTACCTCAAGAGAAACATAAATTCAAATTATTTATCTTTTTAAAAAAGTACAATTAAGGAATTTCCACAAAGACTCTCATACAAGACAGTTAACTAGAGGCTATAATTATAAATTATAAAATAAAATATTTCAAGAGTTTCAAGCGATAATTTTGGCTTTGCACACTGGAGGGAAGCATGACAGTAACAAACTCTGTCTGAAAACATTTATGTCACACATTATCATACTATAGGAGAATGTGAGATGATTAAAGTGAGAATCCCAAGTGGAATATTTCCAGATCTTTCTGGTTGTGCTATAGAGTAATGGACAGGATTGTAAGACCTGTAAAAACTTCTAATTTGTACACCCAATTTTATAGCTAATGTCCTCTCTGGTACTTGGAAAATTTTTAAATCTAAAACAAAGTTTTATAAGGCTGACTTTCAGCAAAACAAGCTAATTATAGGTAGTAATTCAATAGTCATTATTAATTCCATTTTTTGTTTACCTAACTAGAAACTTTGTTGTAATCTGCTCCCCCATCCCATATTAAAATTCGTAAAGATTCTAAGTAATATTAATTACCACCAAGAAATTGGAGAAACTTTATCAACTTATGTTTCCTCTATCTTTTAAGTTACTTGAGTGGAAGAAAAATAGTCCCACTGTGAAGAATTATTGCTATTAGAACTATCCTGTGAGCAATATGGAATAAAGCCATTTCACAGTAATCTGTGCCTTGAAAATGTCCCTGATTCAGCAAGGTCTTCAACTGAATGTTTGAAATTTACATATAGTGCCACTGGCCTGGACAGCTGTATGGTGAATATTGAATAATATTTAAAATGGATATACGTAAAGGAAAAGAATCAAACCTCTGTAAGTGGTTTTATTTCTCCAGTCTCATTTTAATTCAATCTCTGACTAAACTCTAAGCTCAATAAAAAGTAATGCATAATCTAGAATCTTGGTTTCTGGAAATAAGCAAACAGTATTTCATAAACTTCTGTTTCATGAAATTGAAATGTCAATTATTCAATGAGTCTTTTTTTAATGTATTCCAAAATTAATCTTCTAAAAATCCACCTATCTAGGCATTCTAATGAAGAACCAATTAGACAAATAAAAAGTACACAGATCTAAATGATGAAGTTAATATAGCCATGAGAATAAGCTTTTTGATCATAATACCATATCTCGGCTTTCTCTCTCCTGCACTGCCAGCCTCCTTATTACTTAATAAAAGTTTCTGTTTCAGTTTTCCAGATGCATTCATAATATCTAAAATTGATCTATAGCTCCATAGTTTTAAAAATAATATACATAAAATCGTTGACAAAAATTTGCTCTGTCACCTACTAACACTAATGCTAATGTAAGTCATTCTTTATGTAACCAGTGTGCCCTTAAAAGCCCTAACCCAGTGACTCAAGCACAGGGCTACCTTTCAAACATGAAAACACTCCCCATTGAAATAATGAGCTTTGCTGCACCTGGGCTTGAGCCAATTATGCTTCATGAGTCTCATGCAGCTCCCTGGACTTACATAGCTGCTGTACATTTCAAGGTATCACTGAAGTAAGAAACATGCACGGCAAACTTTGTTATGGATCCTAACACCCCCAGCATTGTGCTTTCAGGAATTTCTCTGAACCTGCGAGGTATGCTAGCTCCCTCAAGGTAATGAGAAGTCCATGTAGCTTAAATGTGAGATGATCTTCTGCTTAATTTAACAAAGTTAAGAGAATTTGCAGAAAAACAATGGGTTATGGTGCATTATAATGCAGTGACAACAGTGAACAGTATCTGATCTGCAATGAGCTGGAGTATCTTGTCAGAAGATCAAACTCTGACCCAAAAAATTTATTCAAATTTACAGAGTCTACTTTGTTGTTTATGGTTTTCTCCCCCATTAAATTATTTCGCTATTTTTTATAACAATTTGTCTCAGAAAGCTTTCATTAATTTTTTAATATTCATGTTTTTAATGTCCAACAACTAGGAGTCATAGCAGAGGCTAGTCAAAAATAGATTATATTTTTAGGTTTGTTTTATCTGTAATTGCATTGCAATAACTTTATACTTGGCCATGAGAGTAATTAAAATAAAGCTGAAGTATTCTAAAACCTAGCAACTTCAACCTAAACAGTATTTTAATGGAAACAATTGTGTCAGTTCTCAGATATTGAAGAAAGGAACATCATGAATAAAACAAAGAGGTATTTAAACTTAGTAACTCTCTAAAACAAGCATCTTGATAATTAATACTAATGATATCTTGGGTATGAAACATTGTTTTATGGAGACAGCTTGAAATTTGTAGAAGAAATTTATCACCACAATCAGTGTTATTTTCTTACTACACAGATGAAACATATTTCCAAAAATGGTTCTATGTGTCCATACATTTGTAATTTCCCTTATAATACACAAGGATTACTTCTTATTTACTTCCATCTCCCTGAAAAGAAAGCATAGAGTGGCAGAGGGATCAAAGGAATTACAAGTTTATGCAACTGCACGTCTCCATAAAAAGTTGTCAAATTCAAAGCTGCCTATAAAATATCTACACACTATAACACCACGACCACAAAATTTCTTTGGTGCCCTGAAAACAACCTGAAGATGTGAAGTTAAAAAATAAATAATTAAAAAAGAAAAAGCCTCAACCATATTGTTACACAGGGGCTAGAAATTAGTTTAACTCCAAACACATTTGTGGGTTTTATCACAGGCAAAATGAGAGGGTTTTATTGTAATAGAAAGCAACTACATACATTTTTTATCTAGCGGTGGCTTTCCCCATTACTTCTGAATAGGAGGAAAAGCTCAAACCCAACAATTCAAGCCAAATTATGTGTCTAGGAACTGAAATATCCTTCCAGGCCCTAACAAATTATTAGCAGAAAGCCTGAAATCATTGCATAATAAAACCCAACACATGGAAGGAAAACTATAATTCCATCCTCATAACCCCTTGACAATGCCCACACAATTACAGACATGGTAAACTAGGAAGCAACCTTTAAAGGTCATCTAGAACAAGCACCCTACTCTAAGTAGGATCAACTGGAACCTGTTGCCCAGGCCTGTTTCAGGTGGGTTTTGAATATCTCCAAGGGTGGAGACTCCACAACCTCTTTGGACAACCTGTTTCACAGTATGCCCATGCCTCTTCTGCTGCCACTGGACACCATTGGGAAGACAAGGTGTCGGTCTCCTTCGTATCCGTCCATCAGGTGTTTACACAATTACTTGTATGTTAAACAATAAAATTAAAGTCAGTTTTATTATTGTGTTTTCATATTCATCTCTGAGTTCTTAACACTTCTTTTCTTACTATTATTTCACTCCCTTCTTATAATAATTTTTTACAGTGTTCTCCTTTTCTCACAGTTTGCTATTTGCTTCTCTCCCTCAGTGCCTACCCTTCTTCTCCATTTCCTTGTCCAATAGCCTTTGTTCAGTAGCCTGTTAGTTTCCCACACCAACCCTTATTTCTTTTCATTACCTTCTGTCTTGGATGGTCCTGTACCAACTTCCACTACCTCTGTTTTCTTCACTTTCCTACTCTCCTCTCCACTCCCAAATTTCACTTACTGCTTTCCTTTTTTCTCCCTAAAACAAGATCATTACTTTTCACAGTTCCACCAGCTCCCATCAACCCCTTTTTGGGACAGAAGAGAGAAACTGAATGCCAGGAACCTTTCTGTGCAATGAGCTCTGTCATGATTAAGATTCACTTGCTGGATAAAGCAAACCACATGCTTATCTCCTGCAGAAATACAGGGTTTCTCCTCAAAGAGAATATGTGAGCCTTTACTGGCAGGTGAGCAGTGTGGGGTGCAGGGGCGGCTTGGTGGTGGCAGCACAGAAGCATGAGTGTGGCAGCTGGCTAATTATGCTGCAAAGAACTTGGCTGGTTTTCAATTCCTTTTCTGCATTTTATCAGAAGATGTGTTGGAGTCTGTGGAATAGGGTGTAGATGATCCTTGGTGATATTTTTTTGCTGTTCCTTCAAGTGAAGGAGAAGAGTTTGTTACAAGGGCTAGCTCTTGCTGCTTGCCCTAGAAGCTGCCTTCACCATTTAAGGTCTAGCCAAGGAATTCCAAAAGAAAAGGCTTAAGGACAGCCAGAAGACACAGGTTAAATCTCACATAACCCTTTAGGAAGGTATTATTATAAATAGCTAAAGAATTATTAAGTGAATTACATACAGAGAGAATGACCCTATAAACAATTTCCTAACTTACATAACAATGTGCTTTATGACATCCAAATAATTGCTTTGCATGTGGTACAACAAATATAATAAAACCATTTATTACATGGAAATATTACAAAAATGTATGTTACTTGGAAACATTTTACATCAACTTTTCCTCAACTCATATTCACTTTTACCATGTGAAATTTCATCAGGAATGTCTCAGCCCATTATACTTCTAAGGTAAAGTGTGTTCCATGCAATTTGCTACAGAAAGCACCTTTCAGATAAAATATTAAAAGCTAGTAATGATCAGAAGCACTGAGGACCAGAAATTCTAATGGACCTAAAAAAAATTGTACTTGCTCAGCACCTTTAAAATAGATGAGCTGGTCCAGTTTTGCAGTAGTGTTCACACCAAGGCAACACTGCAGAATTTGCATGTACATAATTATTACCTTAAGCCTTTATAAAGTCACTCTTGTGAGTGACTGTAGAAGTCAAAGTGATGTGGAGTCAGAAGTATTTGTAGCATCCTCCATGACTTAAATTTTATGATTAGCACTTTAAAAAGCCCCCCAAAACAATGAAGTGCAGTTGCACTAGTTTCTCTGTATAATGTTCCTCTGTCCCCACTGTAGAGTTTCATGCACCATTTCTCTGTCTGCTTGCAGCTCTGCGACCTACGAATAAGACACTTCTCTAAGATGAGAAAAATCATACTGGAAAGTCCTCTACAGTAAAGGCTCTTTATTCTCTGCACCTTAGTTTAACTACCTGCAAACATACAGGATAACAATTTCTGTTTCATGGCATGACCACAATTTGAATTAAGTATTGAGCAATGAAAAAAAAAAAAAAAAATCAACGTTTCTGGGAAGCTATTTGAGATATCTCAAATTAAGATGCAAAGGTCACTGCAACAAGTAAAAAAATACAAGAAAATAATGTGTATATCCAAAAATCATATTTAATTTTTGCATTCTCTTCTTGTCAAGAAAGCGAGAAAGAGAAAAAATTATGAACAGAAAAAGAAAGAAAATCCAGGACTTCACTTCAAATTGCAGTATATACGTACAAAAGGTATTTGGTAGTGGTGTCTTTGGGTGGCAAAAGTGGTCCTTTAACCTTGCAAATCTTAAAAGATTTTTCTAGGTGCTGGTAAGTTCATCTTAAAGAAAGATTCTCTCCATGCTGAAATTTCCAAAATACAATATTTTTTAAATGTTTGTAAGAACAAGTGAGTTCAGAGAGTGTGTTAGTTTAAAATTGCAAAAGAGCTATAATAGTTAACTTTGTTTTAATTAAAAAAATTCTGTGTATAAGCACATATAATTTTTTACTTGTGAGCAAGATCTTACTCTGCAACTTTACATAACCTGTTCCTGATCCTGCTTTTAATCTGTGTGGAGTGGGAAAAATGTCTCAGCTTAGACATGATCCACAGAAATAAAACATGTTCTTAAACTGTGATATTTTTGAACAAATTGGAAATAGAAACTTCTCAATAAAACATTCTGGTTCATTTAACAATATAATTCATACTCTGCTTTTTACCAAAACAATGGTGTTTTAAATGAGACTTGTTCTTCAATTTTGTATTTATTTTTTGAGTTAAATCTCTTTCAAGGGAGTCTGAAATGTATGAAATATATGCACCTTCCCATATTAATTAATAAACAATTTAGTAAAGTACGATGATGCATAATTCTAACACAGTTTCTGTAAAAACCTCTGTGGATTTGAGCATGATTGAAATCATGCTATCATATTACTGACAGGGGCATATAACCTGCAATGCTCTGAATAGAAGCTTCTCGTCACAGAATATCCCTGAACTGCTCCCATGGAAGTACAGCGTGCACACTGAATATCCAAACAGTACACAACCTACGCCTTGAGGCATGTGACATCAGCTGCGAATCAAGCACCCTTCCCATGCTGCTCCCTAGCGATTGACACAAACATTCCCCCTGACTTGAAGAGACTTTGGATCAGTTCCTAAATATTCCCCTATCTTTTTTTTCCAAGCCGCTACAGCAGTGAGGCTATAGATAGGAGCAATTGTCTTCTTTCTCCTAGGCTGAAGTCTCAGGATGGCAGGCACAGTTCTCAGTCCTTTGGCATGCACCTGGGGTCCACAAATCCTCCCTCAGTGCTGGTATGGGAGGAGGCAGAAGCTGGGGCAGGGAGAGAAGAAAATCTGCATTTGATCCTCAGCCTTTAAGGAGCACCTGTCAGGATTTTGTTCCCTGTAGAAATGCAGTACAAAGACTTCTCAGGGCTGGAGCTGCAAGTGAATAACTGCAGTTTTGACTAGTTGCTCAAGGCATGTTTATGCAAGAATCACTTCTAAAAATGCCACATACCCATTGTTATGAGAGAAATATCACAGAGGATACTTAAGGATACTTGAGAGACATATCATAGAGGATTCTTTTATTACTTAAAAAAATAATGGGAAAAAAATCAACACAAGTGACAGTACAAAAATTATCTGCCTTTCTTTATGGAATTTTTGGTGTTGAGAAAAGGACAGTGAATGAGAAAAGTAAGGAATGTCAGTGAGATGGAGTAAAATAGAGGTTTATTATTTCTCCCACTTATCTGTGGCACAGCTAAGTCAGCCCCTTGTTGACTCTGGCAGATTTATACAGATGGTGCTTTTTAAGTATATGAACTGTCCTTGAATGGTGCCTCCAGTTCATAAGACATATATATTACTATAACATCAAGCATTAGTTTCTTGTTTTCCCACCTTTCCCTCTCCCACACTGTTGTGGAGCAAAGGGCATGCTTTACTGACCTTTTATATCAGTAGCTTTCTCTTTGGAGGATTGAAATTGATGTTTCAGAGGATTGTCCTTGCTTTGTTATTTAAGAGTACGAAGTGCTGTGACTATACAAGATGCTGAGGTTACAATTTGCTACATATGGCAATATGTAGCAATGTCATGACAATGTGAACAAAGTCAATGTGAACAAAGCCTTGCAAGGTGGTTCTTCCATCATTGATTTGCCATTTTATTTTTCAAAATTGTAACCTTATCAATCAGCCACTTGCTTCTGTACTATGTTGTTATTTTGCATTGAGAGATAACAGAAATGCAGGTAAATTTGTACATCAGAGATAAAGTATTTACCTGCAGTTAAGACTGAGGGGAAGTACCAGGAATACTTCATACCTAAGAATAAATATGTTAAAAAGATGTAACAGTTATCCCAAACTATATCTTATGGACAGGTGAATTTTAGAATTACACAGTTGCATCTAAAATTTAACTTAGGTTTTCCCAATCTAAAATTACACAACCTATTATTGAAGTCTTATATTGTCACAAAATCACACCATTAATGTTACACTATGCTCATCTCCATGGACTCAGTTTATGAAACAAAGTTTAGATCTCATACTTGTGCATATATTTCAAAATAATGTGTCAGGAAGATAAAGTAGTTTGTAGTTTTCACCCAAATCCAAAGATCAGGGGATTGCTAGGATCACCCATTGCTGCTACCTTAAATGTCTGAAAAATATGGAAACAAATTACTTTCTCTTCCTTAAATTCTATTTCATGCTAATTAACTAAGAAGTTAGCATGTCTTTTTTTCTGTCCCTGTTGGAGTTTACCTTTTACCTGCAAACTATTTAATATTGCTTAATCAGATATGAAGTATGGTGGTAGAAAAGATGAGATGTCTCACAACAGCTCCCAGGCTTTCTTCAGATTTCTGCTGAAATTTGCTGTGTGTAATTATGATGCTGTTATTTAGATTGACTGTGTTTGTGGACACACCATTAAATGAATTCATCTTCTTTTATCAATTACAGAAACTGGTTCACTCTAAGAACATCCTTCAGGATGATCAGGCCTTAGAGATCTTTGCCTTTCTTTCTGCTTTTTCATTTTCATTATCATCACCCATTGCCATAAGTAATAACTAAGCCTGATATAGTTTAATGAAACTTTGCCCCTTTGTTCTATCTTCATATAATCAGCAAGATAACTCTGAAATATCTGGAACTTGCCTATAATAGTTTAAGAATGTCATAAGATACATTCATTTCTTTGATCATTATGATGATGTTTGCAATGCAACTGAAAGTTGATAATTCCAACAAGAGATAATTGCTGGCAGTCAGGAAAGAAGACTTTTTAAAGCCCCATTCTCTCACCTTCAGTAAATTATGCAGGTGCTATTTGCTCAGGCCATGTTGAGATCAATACTGGAATTGTGAAAGACAGATAGAAGCCAGGTAGGAAATTATGGCAGGAATAAAACATGAAGAAACCAGAGATCCTGAAAATGGCATGGAAAAAAAAGGTCCCAAAAGGAGAGAAAGAGGGAGAAAATCAAAAGCTGTCTGGAAGCTGACTGAAGTCCATTCAACAGAAATGGAGTGTTTCGATTAAGACTGACAAGTATGGATACTTGTTTGCATTAAAATAGCCTTGTCTTGATATACACTGTCCCTACTATTAAATTAAACAGCAGTTTGTTTCAAATAAGTTGGTTTGGGTCACAAAATTCATCTCTTTCCAAAAGATACTGCAGGAATAACTCTAACACAACCAGACATTTTGAACAATTACAACTGGCAGAAAGGCTGCAGTAAATTGGTGAGGGAGTCATATAAGCTGGGGCAGAGACTATTAGATTGAAGGCTGACACAAAATGTCTTTAAAAAGTACCTGTAATGACACTAACAAATAAATAAAACTGCCTTTGTGCAGTGGAAACCTGAAGTTTCAGGTTTGATCACAAAAACATACCCATATTCTCTAAAACTCAAAATGAGGCAATATTACACTTCTACATTTTATGTTGAGAATATAGCACAATTAAAGAGAAGGAAATCAAGTCTGGAGCTGCTCGGCCAACCCTATCTTTTGAAAATGTTGTTTTCTACAAGAATATCAACTAAATGGTGAAAAAGCAAAAATAACCTCTTCCTAAAAGTCTTTCATCTTTCAGACTTTCAAAGTATAAACAAGAACATTAAGAAAAGCTATTACCTGACCAGAAAAGAAAGAAAGAAAGAAAGAAAGAAATTTTCTGGTAAATTACATTTACCAGAAAAGAAAGAAAGAAAGAAAAGAAAAGAAAGAAGAAAAGAAAAGAAAAGAAAGAAAGAAAAGAAAAGAAAAGAAAAGAAAAGAAAAGAAAAGAAAAGAAAAGAAAAGAAAAGAAAAGAAAAGAAAAGAAAAGAAAAGAAAAGAAAAGAAAAGAAAAGAAAAGAAAAGAAAGAAGAAAAGAAAGAAGAAAAGAAAAGAAAAGAAAAGAAAAGAAAAGAAAAGAAAAGAAAAGAAAAGAAAAGAAAAGAAAAGAAAAGAAAAGAAAAGAAAAGAAAAGAAAAAAGAAAAGAAAAGAAAAGAAAGAAAGAAAGAGAAAGAAAGAAAGAGAAAGAAAGAGAGAAAGAGAGAAAGAGAGAAAGAGAGAAAGAGAGAAAGAGAGAAAGGCCAAATACAAACAAAGCAAAGCAAAGCAAAGCAAAGCTACCAAAAAAGATTCTGGACATGTAAGCTGGCAAATAATTATCTTCAGAGTCTCAAATTATAGAAAAACCCCAGATATCTAAGAGGCAAAAGCTCTAGTTCCCTAAGCTAGCTATACTTACAGGAAGATTGAGAGCTCTTTGCAGAAGGCCTACTAAACATCCTGAGCTAAATGGAAATAGGACAGCGAGTCCTAACACATAACTGCTGCCTGGCCTTTCCATCCATCCTGCCTCCCAGATTCACAACCAACTGGAGCCAAATGGGTGTCACTCTCATCTTCATGGGTTTTGTCAGAAGTTCTAAGGACAGCAGCTGAGCAACTTAGGGTTTCTACAGGCTTGGGATTGCCTTGTGATACCTATAAGGATCAAACCCAGGTTTAAAAAGGGCTTTTTATTTCCCCTAGTATCCAGCCTTTTCTTCTGGCAGCACAGACTCCTTGCTGCAGCACATTGTTCTCACAGCTCAAATGTTAGACTTTGCAAAGCTTCATTACGTCTTCTACCTCTCACCCACATAGCACTCCATATAAAGGCAATTAATTTTATTATATAATTTCTAAAGCTATTAAGTATAACAAATACAAGAGGAGATTATCAAAATAATTAATAAACGATATAATACAGATCTATTTCTAAAATATCTATTCTTTCACATTGATGGTGGTACAAAGTAGGAATTATGCAGATTATTTTAACTAATAAGAAAGGAATTGAAAAGAAATGGGGTGATAAAAAACCTGTGCAGTGAGCTTCACAGCCAGGAAAGGACATTTGGGTTTTTAAGTAGGTATTTTGGCCACAAAGACCAGAAATTACTTATATATTATTTTGTGTGCGTGTGTGTAGGTACACTCTGTGTTCCCTGTTTTGTTTTTCCTTAACCTCAGTTCCTCCTCTACCCATATCTATTCTTTATTGTACAGATAAAATTTATGGCACTGCTCTCTCTGCTGAAAAGCGCTTTCTTTCAAGCTGGTTATATTTGGATTAACTTTGATATCTGTGTTTTAAGAGACACTGTGTATTCACATCATTCATCTTCCCCTAACAAGAATCACAATATATGTGAATGTAAACAAGCTCTAGAAAGCAGCCAGCTATGAACTGACACCAGTTATGCATCCACATGGCACAGACTACACAAGGCCAGCTGGACCTAGGACCATCTGGGATGACTGACTGCATTACTTTTCCTGGAGATAAATTGTGTCACCTCAGGGAGTCACACGAAATAAAATATTTTCCAATTTTTTTTTTCTAATTTTTTCCCCTAGCTATTTAAAATACAGTTGCTTAATACCTTTCTTATAGTAAGTTCCCCCTAGGAAAACTACCAAAAGAGAAAAGACACAGTATTGGCATTTTTGCATTTCTTCTTTTGCAATGTTAAATTGCTCATCAAATTTTTCATTGAAGCCATTTCATACACAATAGAACAATATTCCTGGCTGTACTTAACATGAGGCAGCTAGCATTAATAAAATTGATTTTCCAGTTTCTCTCCCCCTTAACAGTTGGCAAAGTCAGATGCAAATTGCATCCACCTGTATCAAGGAGATAGTGACTCCAGGAGAGCACAGAAAAAGTTACTGACAGGAGAAATGTCTTACTGTCAAGGAGACTCTGGAGGATGCATAGATTTTACAGAAAGCCAGCACCCTCAGGTCTTCTTAGTCTCTTAGGAAAATCATTTGTTTCTGCGGATGATGCAAGTGTGGAGTTTTGGTTTTACTTCCCAGATTGTAACATTTCTCTGAGCAGACTTTTCACTGTCAAGAGGATATCAGACACTGTGAGGTAAAGCTTCCTGACTATTCATTGCTCATGGTATTTTGTAAGAAAACACCCAACTGAATTGCAAAACAGATCACTGAACAATTTCAATCAAATCCCTTTTCTGAAAAATATTTTCAGTGAACCTTTAAATGTCTCAAACTAAAATAAAATTCTGACTAATGTCAACTCCCACTTGTTTGGACTTTGAGATGGAAAATAGTTGATGTGACAAAAGAATTCTTCCATCTTTTGTTTTCTGTGAAACTTTCAGAAACAGATCTCATCAAAATTAAAAATAAAAAGGCATTTTCTAATAAGTTTTGAGCTTATGCAATAGAAGGCTCCATAAAGACAATTTCAGACTGTCATCTTGAGTTTGTCTATCCAAACTTTCAGAGTCCCTTTCATTTACTCTAAGGAATCAAAGAAGACCTTTACTCAAAGCTGTGAAATATTTTTTCATTGTGTTTGTTGTCAACATGTTATTTAGAATTAAGTTATGATGTCAGCTATTTCTTCTAGTCTAAGAGAGAGCAACTAAACTCTTCCTTTTCCTTGGCATCAAATCAAGCACTGAAAGACCAAGCCACCTTGTTTTCTTTTCTAGTCCAGAGTTTCAGAAAAAAAAAAAAGAATCAGAAAAGCATATTATGACAGCTAATCATTTGCAAACATACAACTCTTTCAACATCTGCTATGTTCATCTTCATTTTATAGGATCTGTCTTGGCAATATAAATTGTGCTTGGCTTCAGAGGTGCTTTATGCCACACAGTGAAGAAAAGCAATCATGACAACTGAAAAATAAAGCACAGGATGGGGGCAGAGAGAGAGCTAAGAATGTAGAAGCTGTTCACTTTTTCTAGATTTATTTTTAAAGCGTTTTATGTTAGCTTCTCCGTATTCTTTAAGCAGCACAGTTTCGCCAATGGAAGAAAAGTGACAACTATTGCATTCATGAAAGGTGCCAAACAACCTCAAGCATTTCCAAAAGAATGCCCTGAAACAGCTGCAAAAAAAGAAAGCAATTTATTCCAGCACACACAGATGAATTATGTCAGTAGAAATGTATTGCTACAAGACGTTTTTGGGGTTTTTGGACACAGAGGATATATTGTAACCATCCAAGAAATGCAGCAATTGGGAAACATGAATTTCACATGAACTATGAAGGAGGGAATTAATACATTAAAAATAAGCTTGGAAACATAGCACATACCATATAATATACACAAAAAATGTTTTAATCACTCTATTTCACTCAACCATATTTTCCACAAATGTATAGATGACACATGAAAATGTTAACAATGTTAACACCTACAGTCCATGTGTATAAGTATGAGAGGCTAGGTGCTTTTCTGCTTTTGAAAATAGGTTAATCAAGGAATAAAATAATGTATTCATAATAAATTATCATCTAGTACAACACTGTGCAATTCAAAATACTTGAAAAATTGTCTATAAGCAGCAGTGGCACTTTTCTTGATTTTAATGGTCTACATATGTACAATATTCTACAGAGCAATTCCTCCATGAGTAATAACAAACTCTCGACGCAAAGCATAATTGAGGTTCCTCAGTGGTGAATTGGTAAATATTTTAAATACAATGTAAGAACAAACTTTTCTTTGAAATTTGGAAAGACAAAAGACTTTACCTAAAGCTAAAGAAAAAACAAAAATTCCTTCATAGTAATGAAAATAAAGGGAAAAAAGACATTGTTTCAAAAGCCTACTACTAAAACAATGTTAAAGCACATAAAAATGTTTGGTTTGTGCTTGAACACAGTCTTTTCAACAATATCGTTGAATGTGTGCTTATGTCACAGACGATTTAATGAGATGCTGTTCATAATCAAGGACAATAATTTGCAAATCTTACAACCAAACATCTTTAAGATATCTAAATACTGTCATACAATACTCCATTTAATCTTGTTGAGGAAGACATTGGTTTCTATCTCTGTCAAGATAAACAATCTTAGGAAAATTACTAAATAATTATCTTTTTTTCCCTCCACTTAATTTTCTTTCATTAAAGCAGTTTAATATTTAAGGTAATTCAAGAAGAATGGAAAAGAAGGTGTTCCAGAGGATAGGATGCAATCTTGGAACCACTAAACCTTTCACATTTTCAGCTTTTTTATGACTTCCGGGCTGAAAGGGTCTGTAGGGATCTGTAAGGATCCAGATACATTTCCAACAGCAATGATGTTAAAATAAAGCAGCTTCTTCCTTAATTCATTCAGCTGACTTCCTCTAATTTACTAAGGAGCCCCCAAACTTTACTCTGAAACATAGCATGCCTCCTGAAGCTCCTTGGAATTGCTGCTTAAAGGAAAAGTCTCAAAAAGTCTGTTTCTGATTTTGTGGCAGCTCCTGTGTGCTGGCTGTAACCCATGCAGAAAGCAGAGCACTGTGTTTCTTTCCAACTGAGCTCCTGGGGCCACCACCAAGGTAGAGCTTCAAATACAGCCTTACACACACTTGGGATCTGGCCAAACACTGGCTTGCAGGTGTTGGAGAAGGCATAAGCTGTCCAGAAATAGTGCAAGCTCCTAAAACCTATTTTTGAGCATAAGAGCTAAATTTGTGCTAGTAAATAAAGTACAAATTACTGAACACAGAAACAGATGGATATTAAGAAAGTAACCAAAGCATGCTGGAAATTAAAATATCCATCCAAGTTATAACTGAAGTGTGTAATCTCTAATATACACATTTATCTTAGAAGGATCCTGTCAAGCTGTTCCTCGTAACTTTTTCATCATTTGTTACCAGGCTGCACGATTGTGGAAACTTTTGCTTTGATAGAGAACAGTTATTGATGAGCCAGAGGATGCACTGCCAGCCTCTGGGGAAGCTTTCCCGACTGTCCTGGGTTCAGCTGGGATAGAGCTAATTTCTTCTCAGCAGCTGGTACAGTGCTGTGGTTTGGATTCAATGTGAGAATAATGTTGGTAATACACTGATGTGTCTTAGGACTTAGGAATAACCTAGGTTGCTCCTAAGTCACGTTCATCCTAAATCAAGGACTTTTCTGAGTCTCATGCTCTACCAGAGAGGAGGTTCACAAAAAAGCTGGGAGGTGGCAAAGCCATAGCAGGGGACCCAAACTGGCCAGAGGGCTATCCCACACCATAGAAAATCCTGCCCAGAATATAAATTAGGAAAGTTACCCAGGTGGGATCTGGCATCAGTCAGCAGGTGGTGAGCAATTGTATTGTGCATTACTTGTTTTTTTATTTTTATTATCATTATTTACTACTATTGCTATATTTTACATTGTTTCAATTATGCATCTGTTCTTATCATAAAAGTTTTTCTTCTGCTTCTCCTCCTCTTTCCACCAGGGTGGGGGGAGGTGAGTGAGCAGCTGTGTGGTTGCCAGCGGAGGTTAAACCAGGACACTCATGGGGACAGTGCTGCAGCTCACACCTGCAACACAAGGACCCTTCTAAAACACAGGGTACATCTTTTTCATCTTGTTTCCCCTTTCTGATGACTTCTTCAAAGAGCTAGAATCACAGAACAAAATAAATCAAAGTGATACAACTCTTCAGCATTCTTCTTGTGCTTTGCCAATCCTTGAAGTAAAAATCTGTTTCCCTAACAGGAAGAAGAAACCCTAAACAAGATTTTTTTTTCTATTTGTCAGCATGAGACCATCAGGAAGATATTCAGAAATTTGGGAAAAAACCCACCAAAACCACAGACCCTGTTAATTTGCTTCTAAGTTGCAGACAAATAATTAAAAGCTTTTGAAAATGTAAAACCAGTGACAGAAGTACATCCTACATCTTATTGTGACGACATCTGGCCAAAGCAAGTCCTTGCTACTCTACTGACACAACCATGTTTCTGTAGCACATCTAACCTAGTTCTAATTAATGTGGTACAAGTGTGCTTATCAAACTGCTTTCTCCCAAGCAAATTTAGCCTTTGCTGTGCTTCCAAAATTTCTCATTAATTGTGTTTATGGGGGAATTTAGAATACCTTATGGCTCAACATGAGACTGAGTCCAGGGAAAAAGCATGCAGAATGGCAGCAGATTAATAAAGTACCAACCTATTCTGGTTGACTATTTAATTAACAAGTAAATAGGAAAGCAAATAATGTGCACAAGCTAGAAAAAAGAAAAAAAGCATAAATTCAAGTGACAGATTATGTTTCTAATAACAACAAAACACAGTTGCTTGCCAAGGCTATTAATATAGTTTAATTATGTCACAGGTAAGATTTGTGCATAAATAATTTAGGCATCTCACACCAAAGAGTAAAATAATTTGCTAAAATGCATTTGGACAGACACTTTATCTTCCTTCATAGAGCAATTATTTTTGGAAATCCAAAGAAACATGCCTATGCCTCCAAAGGCACTTACCTTATCTTAAATCTTTTATCCTCATATAAGTACAGAAATTACTTCCTCTCTAGGACCAGAAGGAGAGCTGAAAAATTAATACTTGGATATTTTCTATAACTAAAAGGTGTTCACAGTTGCTATAAGCAAGATGGATGAGCCAGGAGGGGAGAAGGATGGGATGCATAAGCCAGAGCTGAAAAGTGGATTATTGATTTTAACCAT
Organism: Anomalospiza imberbis; assembly: GCF_031753505.1. Taxonomy (NCBI): domain Eukaryota; kingdom Metazoa; phylum Chordata; class Aves; order Passeriformes; family Viduidae; genus Anomalospiza; species Anomalospiza imberbis. The sequence goes on along the minus strand of NC_089683.1, from coordinate 77,178,556 downwards.
CAGGCAGACATCAAACTGTGGCAGTCACACATAATAAGCAACATATGATTCAAATTTCCCTTTAATTTCATGGACGCTCTGCCTAAGAGGGCTCATTGCTTTTGATTGTTTTTTTATTCAGGATGATTTGACAAAATTAGCTTTTGCTGTTCCTTCCTTTATTGTTGATGCTTTCTTTTCCACAGCATTTTAAGAGAGAAAATGAACTAGTAAATGCTACTGATTAAAAAAAAAAAAATTGAATTGCTAAGAAAACAAAAATTACATCCTAAGCTAGGATTTCCACTGTTTGTCTAAGCAGTCTGAATCAAACTGATGAAACTAAACAGGTGTTTTCCGTTAAATTCCACTTGTACTACATATATGTGTGTGTATATATGTTTGCCTTGTTTTAAATAATAATTGTAATTTTTTCAATTGCCACATAACTGAAACAAATGCTGACTTCTTCTTTTACAGTGAATTTTACAGTGAAATGTGAGGAACTGGAAAATACTTTATGTTGAGATTCCTTTTACATCTCATCAACGCATTATATCACTACATCATACGGGGAAAAAAAAGAGATTTTTGGGACTGCTGTGCTGCAGAAAGCACACTTCAAACATACAAGCTACATAAATGTGAATTGATCTGATTGCTTTGCACAATATTATTGCTGAGAATTTTGTCCTTCTCTGTATGTAATAATACTGAACTGTAACCTATGAATCTCTCCATATGATTTTAGCATGTAATCCAGAGAGGAATTGGCTTCAGTTTTAAAATAATAACATATATTTTGAGCGACTTTTAATTCACCTCTTAAAATAGTTTGCATTTTATGATCTTCTTAAAGTATCTCAAACTATTTGTCAGAAGTAATATTTGCTTAACACCTAAAATCATCTAGAATAAAAATGGATATAATAGTATAGACATAAACTCTAAGTCTCACCAAAGCTTGTATCAAAGTGCATACTCTTTAAAAATTGTAGGTGGTAACCATCTCAAAGGATTAAAACAATTCCATATTCAGAGAAGCAGCTTTTATCTAACTCTTAAGGAGCAATTATAACAACACAGCAAAAGGTACAAGCAGAGCACAAAACCAAGACAGAAGAAGGACTCAACAAACCCTTAACAAGAAAAAAAAATAGAAGATAATATATATGTGAATGCAAGAAAAACAAAAACCTAAAACCATAAACAAAATATAATCAAAACTGCTTAGAAAAAGTTCTGGAAAGAAATCCACAAACAAGAAAAAAACAGATAAAGCTACAAAACTATAGACAATAATTTTGGTTAGGTCTGACATTACCAGGAAGTATTTCAGGAACAAACATGCAACAAAACAAACTTCCATTTATGAAGTATGATTTTTTTTCCTATACTAGTAGTATAGTTATTATAGAAAATACAGTACATGCATTTAACAACTAAAAAACATTGAATTCTTTACTCTGAATACTACTAGGACAGAATAATCAGAAGTTTAACAAATTTCTTAACCTTCTCATCTAATTGGATTTAATTTTTAAATGGACCTACTTATAGACTTCCAGGAAATTCATTCTCTGCTCAAGAAAAGATGCAATTTTTTGAGGATAAAATATTTTTAGAACAGAACTATAAATGGAACAATGAATATGGCTTAACTGCAAAAGTATTGTGAAACCTTGATAAGAATGAGGAAAAAAAAAATTTAAAAATTCTGGTGACACCCTTGTGGTGGGCACAACTGAGGAACTGCTTCCAATTTCTAGCAGACCAGAGAGGATGATTCACTTTATGACAATCATGACCCATTTTAAGACCTGCTTCAAACTAGATGACTCCATGGCAGTATCACTGTCTGCTTATAGATTGACAGGTTAAAACATGAAACCTAAACAATGACACCACCTTGAAGAATGTTGCCTCAGAATGATAAGTAGGTCCAGCAACCATGACTGGAGTGTAAGAAAGAAGGAATGTGATTGTAAAGTGAGCATAGCAAGGGAGGTCACTAAAATTTGCCCTTTATTCAGTGACTCCATATTGAAGTTTTAATGAAACAGCATCTACCTTCCCACATTGTTTAGAAAAAGATTTGAACGCAGATCCCACCATGAAAGAACCTAAATATTTGTGATCTCTCAGAACTTGAGAAATAGTAGGGAAAATTATTATCATTATTGCAATGATTAAATGAAGGGAAAATTTTAAACATAACAATTAACAATTTAAGTCTCTGGCATTTGGTAAATGAGGAAGATCTTGATTCCCACTTACCTACAAGTACAGTAGGACAATGTAGTCATACTGCAATATGTACCTACTGTGCTACAGGTATAAAATAGCATAAATATTCAGTTAATTCAGGTGAAACAAAACCATTCCTGAGGAGGGCCTTTATTTTTTCTTTTTTTTTTTTTTAATTATATAATAAAACACATTTATCTTATCAGCTTTTATAAGGCACGAAGGATCATCTTTAGATGTCACAGTGGACACAGTTTCAGAAGCTCTTATATGTGACTCCCTGAAATTACCCTCAGCTGAAATTACACTCAGATGGCCTAATTTTAGCCCATGGCTTTTCTTTGCATTAGGCTTTTTTTTTCTGTCATGAATTTTCGCTTGAAAGTTACAATCTATTATTTCAATGCTCCATCAGCCGCCTGCCTCGGAACTTGTTGTAATTGCTTGATTAGTTGTAATAAACTTACTTTCCTATCTGCAACACACTGCAACACAGAGAGGTGCAACTTAGATGACTAACACAATGCATTATTGAACAGCCCAAATTAAAAGGGAATACAATTAAGGCTGCTATCTGTCTGGATGATGGATGCTCTTTGTTTTCCTCTTTTTAAATCATGAGTCTAGTTTTCTGTCTCACCAGTTCAGCTTGCAATTCTTCCACAGAGGATTTTTAAAATACTGTGTTTCTAGGGAAGTGGCAACTCTCTCCATCCCAATGACCTCTGATATTTGACATCCTGTCCCCTACTCCATTTTCCCATATCTGATTACATATAGGGAAAGGTCAGAATTTTTACTTCAGATACCAGTGTGCTCACAGGACCTGACAATCAGAGAAAAAACTAAGTTTGGAGGAAAATAAACAAAAGTGATCCCTTATACCCAGTCCCACAGCTCTTTGGGATGTCCGATTCTTTCTTGTATAAAAATCCCTCAAAACAAGCAATGTAAATTAATTCCATAAGCTATGATAAATCTGACTCTCCAGAAAGCCGACTGTCATGGCAGGAAAAACAAAAGGTAGCTCAAGAAGGAATCATCTGGAAACACAAAATGCAGCAATGACATTTTCTCATATAATTGGAAAACCTGCAGATTTTCCTGATAATCAGCTGAAGATTATATGATCTATCTTGTCCTTGTGCCAAAAAAAACTACCCGTGAAGAAATCCTTAAATAAGAAGAAATTATATAACTGTCCAAAATCAGGGGGTATCAAATACAGCAGTATCTTACAGTACTTTTAATATTATCCCTTATTGCACAGATAACACACTTTTGATATACCAATTCTCAACAAAAGATGGTAATGTTCAGAGGCTTGGTAACTCCATACAGCACTTTTAAATCAACAGATCTCATCACATTAAACAATAAAGTTCTGACACAATGTCTCAGAAAATCTCCATATGCTTGGCCTTCTAACTGGCATGTTTGGAAACCAACTGCAAGATTGGTTATACAAGTACAAGTGACGTGAGTACTGAAAGGTATGTAAAGAATGTGCCAGTATGTTAAGGAGATGTGACTTCAGGCTGCCCTTATTTCAACATATTATAAACTATTGCCATACTCAGGTTGAGAATTTCTCTTTAAAGGTTTCCTTTAAATGTTCCAAAATTGGCATTCTTGTGCATACTAAACTGGACAGAATAGCTAATATATAAATTCAGTGGGAAATTCATAAGGAAGTCTGGTCATAAAAAAATAAAATGTCATGGAGCTCGAAACATATCTAAAGGTAAAACAATAATTCTAGGGAATATATTCTGAGACCCCTTTTTCAGAGACAAAGATAATTCTGAAAGACATGATGTGGTGTGATGTCACAGCAGCTGGTGATGTAGAGACGAGCACATGATGGAAAGGAAAAGGGCCAATATACATTTCCTCTATGTGCATCAAAGATACTCCATCCCTGAAAAGAATGATAAAATGCAATTCCTATCTATATCTTGCATTATGACACTTTTGTTTAATCCTCTTTCCAGAATATTCACATATATGCATACAGCAACCAGGGTAACAAATTCCTACACATTTTAAGGCTTTACCTTGCTAAAGAAAGAATAAATTATTAAGCAAATAAAAAGGAAGCACCTAAGAATAAACTGTCAGGCAAGAGAAGTGCAAAATATGAAAAAAAATTCCCTGAAAAATTATTTAAAAGCTTTATTCTTGTTATTATAAAGTATGTGCATTTAACAACTATTAATGTATTAATCCTAAAATACTCTAGTGATATAAGGATGCATTATTTATCTTTTTATTCTTTTAGACAACAGATATTGGTTTCCAGTTCACTGAAGTATTTACTGGAGTATTACATTTAAGCACTTGACTAATTTCAGCTTTCTAACTGAACTAAAGTATCTTACTCATTCAGGACCCTTATTTATAGAGTCCTTAAATATCAATACTTATGAATAAAATGCCAGAAAAGCCAAAATTTGAACTTCTCTGAGGTTCTAACCCAATGCCTTTGCTGAGAGCTGATTTTTCTTTTTCTCCTATTCCTTAAGCTCACAAAAAGAGCAGCAGAAGCCAAAGGCACTCATAAACGTAACCAGGAGATTAGCAACACTGGTAAAAACTGAATATTGAGCTGTATCAAGCATTATCAGTGAGATAAAGCAGCAGACTATTATGCTTTTTTCCCACATTTTGCCAATATTTCTTTTATGTAACAGTAAACACTCTTGTGGTATTCAATAAATTCACAATGACATCTATAGTATTAAACATAGATCAGAAAACATAAAGCTTAACCTGTGTGCATGGCTCTGAATATATAATGCATGCTGAACTGTCTTCCTTTTGCTCTTGTCTATTATATACTCAATAATTCAAAACAACAAGCCCAGCAAAGGACAGGACCGAATACCCAGTTTCCCATATTATTATTTGGTAGGAAAAAACTTATTTAGAAGAACTGAACAGTTGTATATTTAAAATGCTGAAATTTAACCACCATCTGTTAGCCTCTAAGGCAGCTTTCATTAAGGCCATCACCTCTTCATGAGTCACTACAGGGAGCTATCATTAACATTAGCCATGATTAATGAGGATGTTGCCAATTAAGATTATTCCACTCCAAAGCTTAGCAACATTCTGACAGTGTCACATAGCCTAACTACCACCTCCATCCTCTCAGTTGCCTCATTAAAAAAAAAAAAAAAAAATCCCTGTTGCAGTTTACTTTAGATTATAATGCAAATTCTGGGAGGTTCTCCTTGGTTACAGGGACAGGTTGGTCCTTTCAGGCTGCCTCTGGAAAGTACCAAGATGCAATCACTGAAAGAAGAGTCTGCGCCCTCTGTAACACAGGGTATTTTAAAAAATCAGGTAAATGGTAAAAAACCCCTTTATCTTATCACTGTAAATCTATAGGAACTTAATTCTCAACTATATGTTACAATATGTTGCTGTGGATAATACTACCATTAAATCTCATTATGAAGAAAACAGTCTTTGAGAACCTATTTTCCCCTTTCCTCTTAATGCCCCATACCTCTTATTTATTTTTCATTTGTTTATTGAAACTAAGTAGCAGAGTGATTAATGTTTAGGTCTTTGACTGGATTCAAATGAGAAAACCTGTCTTTTCTGTTTGATTCTTCCAAAATCTCTCTCTTCCGTCAAGTGGGAACAGTTCAACCAGAAATAAGTATGACAAACTACAAACTCATTTTTTCAGGAAGAAAAGCATTTTCCTCCTTTGGTCTTTGGTCTACCTGGCTCCATCAGGTATGTGCAGCATGGAACTGCAGTAAAACAATGGACTATTTTAATCACACAAAATGCATGTTAGGTAAAGGAAATAAGTTTTAGTTTGATGCATGGCTAACATAAAAGCAGAACACATTAGAAGGATGTAGAAGTAGCCATGAAGGAACTGAGGGCCCCATGAAAAAAGTGATGAAAATTATGTGACCTGGTCCTAAAACATTTCTGTTGTTTACATTATATTTTAACCTTATTAAATAATAGTTCAGAATGTTGACATAAATAAGTAGTACAGGTAAACCGAACGAATAGGTGAAGGAGTCTTATTAAATACATTACAATAGGCTATTTTGTAGTAGACAAATATTGCTGCCAAAATAGCAAAAGAACTCCAAGATAATTTTTTAAAAATGTCTATTTGTTTAGGCAGTTCTGCTCTGAGGCTTTCCAAAAATAAAATTACAGTAGTTATGCTAAAAGCAATCTTTTATTTCCTGCTACTATAAATACAAAAGGAAGAAAAAAAGTTAAAACATCATTAAAGTTTAGCATCACAAAGGAAACTCATATCATTAAATCCATGGTATCCCTCACTGAAGGACGTCCTAACAGCATTGGTCTGTCCTTGTGCTCGTTCCTTTCTCTCACAGCTGCCCTTTCTGTGGTTGCTTGTAAAGCACTGTGCCACTAGAACATACTGCTTCTGTAGGGTTTGTTGGTTCTCCTCCACAGAGAGACAGTCCCTCACTGCTGAGGAATGAGACTCTGAAAATACAGCCAGCAGACTGCCTCTTAGTCCAGCTCCACAGGCTCCTGCTTGCTTCAGGCTTTTGGTCAGCTCAAGCAATCCCAGGAAAAACTTAATTTTTGTGAATTTATTCTATCATTTCAAAAAGGAACTGTGAAATCCTGGATATCTATCAAGATTGTATCCCAAATTTAATTTACCATTTTTGTTCCTTATTTATAATCTTTACTTTGTTTACCTAAAACAATTAGGCTTGGCTGGTTGGTTGCATAAACTAATATTGACTACACTTTCGATAAATCCTTTTTTATTAAAATAGGGAAAAAAAAACATGCCTACTGCCAGTGACATTACGTATAAATATTTTTTAAGAACTTTATAGAAGGTAGAAAATATTGCCAAGAAATTAATTCTTCACTTTACCCACTTTAATTTAGAATCTTCTGTGTGAGTACAAATCCCAGAGGAACTGTCTCACCATTTTTATTTACCAACATACATAAGTGAATTCTCTGGTAGTGTTGAAAATACTTCAAACAGGCATCTTCCTCCTTACAGTCTACACTGTGCTTCAGATTGAAATTCTAAAAAACTTTGTTTTGCTTTGCCAGTAGCTGAATGTACTGTCAAAAATCAATCATAATGACTCTGCTGAAAGTTTTGATTGGAAGACAAATCGACTCAGATCTAACTATTCATCTTTAACAGGGCTCATTTCTGTTGTACTGAACACTGCAGACACTGAGAAATAAACATAGAAATGGCTACCACTCTTTTGCTTCCTTCTGTGCTTAGGACAAAATGTTTCAATTTGTTTCTAGACCTGTTTAAATTCGTATGAGAAAAACAGAAGGGAAATTGCCAGAAGGGTTGCTTTAAGAAATTTGTATTGCATTTAATTCTGAATTGTTCCCATGTGATAGCTTCCTCTACAACTATGTTTAATCAGCTATCTCCTCTACAGCATCTACCTAATCAGACAGCTTAGACCAGTTCCAGTTTTTCATAAAGGACCCTTTGTATCCTTACAAAGGAATTCGTAGCTGTGGGAGGCGGCCCAGGGGAAGATCCAGCAGGGATGCCCTGGGATACTACAATAGTATAAGGGAAAACATTGCCTTAGGGTTCCCGCCTTCCCCCATGCCTATCATTAGTTGTGCCCTCCCCTGTTAATGTCTATCATCCAGCTGTACCATCCCCAGTTCTAGAGAGTTCCCTGTTCTATGTACTGTTATTGGTTCTCTGGCGGAAGCCACACCTCTCCCCCTCTCCCACCGGTTTTCCCCGATCACCCCATCCTATCCTATTGGCCCTTTGTACCCTGACCCCGCCTTTCCTCCCTCGGTTTTAATCCCCGACCCCTCCTCTGGAGGGTGCTCTCAGAGTCAGCTCCCCTCTCCTGAGGTTGTTTCCCTGCCCCCTTCCTGCCTCCTCCTTCCCTCGCTGTGCCTGCAATAAACCCACGAGAACAGCAGCGCTCCAAGTGTCCTCCCATCATTTGGTGGGTTGGATTTCAGGCTATCTGGGCCCCCGTGGACTGGCCAGCAGTGGAATTCCCTGCAGGACCAAGGTCCAAGGGGCACGTTACACGTAGCTCACTTGAAGAGCCAATCTGAACCTTGGGGAGCATGGATCCTCATGAAACACATGGCATGGGCACACAAGGAACAGCCAAATGGACAAAAGTCAAGAGCAAAGCTGGAGGAATGTCTGTGATTTCATAAATCCTAAAATCTTCCATCAAAGCTACTGTGTTCAAACTAGTATAAAGATTACCCCTTAATTATTTTTGATCTGCCTGTTACTAGTTTTATGCTTATCAGTACCTATTTTCTTTCTATTTGGCTGATCAAAGTGGAACCCAAGAACATAAGTTTCATTTGCTTCCAGAATCATGTTAAGTAGAAGCACATTGAATCCTTCAGAATAAACAACTGGATTTTTGTAACTCACAGGACATTGTTAAAATTGCTGTGGGGTGAATAAGCAAAATAAGGTTAATGAGAAACTTCTCAGCATCTACTGGAAGGACAGTGCAATATCTGCATAACACCAATGTTCCCTTAAAATCAGTACAAAAATAATCTAATACAGCAAGAAAGGAATATAAAGGGTATCACTTAAAGTTTAAAAAGTCATCAAAATAGCTTGTTTTCGGTGTCTAGGTAACTTAAGAGAATACAACAGACCACTTGCTTCTTGACAGAAAAAAAGGTGGCCAGCTAGCTAGGCTTTGTAGAGGACTGTGTGTAGAGGCAGTAGATGCATATCTGTTGCTGGCACTAGAAAATGTTAATCTGTGTGCCAGCTGGTTTGTGGCAAGATAAACTATACTATGAGTTTGCGTATTTCAAACATTCTTAACAAGTGAAGTGAAGGTCTGCAGGGTATGTTCATACACATGAGACCTCAGTGTTATTACGAAAGGTGGAATCACAAGAGTTAGGTAAATCAGTGACTGTCTATTACAGAATCCAAACATGGCTTTATGGTTAAGAGAAAAGTCAATGAGAAAAACCAGCATGCCAGTTCTATATTTTCAAAGGTACTTGCATTTCCAGAGATGAGTGCTTTGCACCTGTCATTTCCCATCTCCAGGGTGCACAAATGTTAAAGTGGGGTTTTTTTGTGGGTAATGAAAGTGAAAAACCCCTGTACCTACTGCATGCTAGTAGTAGGGGAAGGAAAAGGCAAAGATCCAAACACCTACTAAGCACTGCAGAATTGGCAGAGGCAAAGAGGAAATGCATGGACTGACATGAAAGCAAAGAAGGTTGTGCTAAGGTATATTTACTGATGAAAGTGATTAGAGTGTTTTCCAGTTTAAAAAAGCTTCCTTTTATCTTTATGTGAAGCAAGAATTTGTTAAACATTTCTGTGGTAAATGCTGCTCACTTGTTCTCATTAATCAAATTCAATATTTAAAACTGCACAAGTCCCTATAATATTTTCCTAATGACTATCACTTTTTGACTATACATTCCACGTTTTTTCTGTAGCCTAATAACTGCCTTAAAATTCATCCCCTGTAGCAGATACAGAAACAACTTAAATGACACAGCTCCAGGCTGAGAGAAGCAAGGTGGAAGAAAAACAGCAAAGTTGGTATCTTCTGCAGTTGAAGACTGATAAAATCCTGAAATCATGATTCAGTTCACTACACAAATAGGGTATGAAAAATTCTAGTGGTTTTAAGCCAGACAGTACCCCAGAAAATGAACACAGCACACTGTGAAATCTAAGCAGCTCTGTAAAACAGTTTGACACTTCCAAAAAACATATTTAGTCCAACAGGCTGTCACCACACAAACCTCTCTGAATGAGAGTGCTACTAAATAACATCACTTCTACTTATTGCTGTCACCCACAGTGAGCTGCAGATCTTACTAATCTTACTAACCAGAAAATGCATCTTTCTAACTAATAACATAGACACACGCTTAAATATTTCCAAAGCAAATTGTGTAGAAAATGAGCAGACAACATGCACAAGTGAATGGGAATGTGCATGCACAAAGGAAAGCATCACTCAAAGGATCTCTGAGAGCATGCAATCACATGTTGCTCTAGAAGAGTCATGTTGACAACATGTCTAAGTTCACATTTGTAGGACTTCCACAAATGTTTTTCTAAGCATATTTTTGAGGGTGTATGCATTCATATTCTGATTTTGCACTGAACAATCTATGGGGAGAATAAGGTTCATTTCACAGTCCTCTTTAGATCCCGAAGTGCATGTACCTGGGACAAATAGAAAAGACTTTCGTATCACTCAGCCATAGTTTCTTCAGTTGCTTACTTGTTTATATTACTAGTGACATCCAGCCCTCTGGTTAGAAACCTGGCAGTCAAGATATGGTAGATGCTTAAGGGGAGTTAGCAGAAAATGGGAGGTTTGCCATCAGAGATGAGTTTATGCAACACTTCTGAAGTTGCTAAGAGAAGATGCCTCCAACCACATCTTCTAATGACAAGTTTTCCACAAGGAAGTTTAAACTGAGTTATATTCTGCCTAGAACAGCCTTAAGAAAAGCTCTCATATACTGAGAAGATGAAGACAGCACTTTCACATGGCAATAACTTATTTAATTCATGTGTATTTAATTCTAAATAATAAAATAAGAATCTGTTCAGCAGTCCTGGAGTGGTGCTGCAGGAGTGACTTCTCCAGCTGGAACTGCCTCCACAATGATTCTTTTTACATGGAGCTTTTTTCTGCCTCTGTTTCTGTACTGGAAGAATGCTCTAGGCAACTTAAACTGAGAAGGAATATATTTATTTGCCATGCTGCCTGCTGGAGCAGCTGTGTCCTGGACCTCAGAAAACCGTACATGTTCTTGAATGTCAAGGACTGAAGAGAGATATTTTTTTCATATCTTTGAAAAGCAATGCCAGATTTAAGCAGTGAATTACCCAGTATATGTGACACCTAGTAGGTGTCACAGGAAAAAGAATTCTAATGGGTGACTTAAAATTTTATGGTATACATTACCTGCGAGGAACTGGAGAACCCCACTAGTTGTGGCACTATATTGTAAATGATTCCAAGTATCAGCAGTATAAAAGAGAAATTACTCAGATTAGCATTAACAACTTTACCCAGTCTCTCTGGTGACCCTGAATAACTTCTAAAAAATTAAAACGTTTTAAACTATAACTTTTTAACAAAACATTAAAGTGATAATAAGCATCTAGTCTGGATCAGGTGTGTTTCTGCAGTTTTCGGGCAATATTAGCAATATTTCTTGCTCATATTTCATATGATCTGCTGTATCTGGGATCAGATACCTTGAAGACTCTGTATATATCTTTGTGATAATTCTTAGCTAAGTTCTACAGTTTCATGCATCTTCTAGGTATTAATGTTCAAAGTTCTCAACGTCCTTCCACTGCACCTGGGGGGCTGACCAGCTAAAAAAGCCCTTTGCAAAAAAGCTAGTGGTGATGGACAATGAACAAGCAACATGCCTTTGTGGAAATGAACAGACTGTGGATAATCCTTGGAGATACAGCCCAACCAGACATGGCCCTAGGCAACTCTAATTTGTTTGGGGATAAATTTGCTTTCCTCTGAGTTCTTGCAGAAAGTCTTTACAGAAGGATGGATCCCTGAGAGAGACACTTCCCATACTACCATTTTCACTGGAGTTATTATTTGGGACAGGCTGCTTGTTTGTTTGTTTATTTTAAAGGCATCACTGGAAACAGGAATACTCAAAAACTTGAATATTAGTCAGAGTGTGGTTTCAATATTACACGACAGATTTCATTGCACAACAGAGAATGTCAGGATTGTAAATTAAGGGATGAGAGTCTCTGGTAGCTATCCTGAGCTGGGAGTCTAAATGATTGACATCTGTGGATTCTACAGCTCACTGGGGCATTGCATAGGGATCCATCAGGATAGTAGCTCAGATACAGCAAAAGATCAAAGAACAAAATATATTTAAAGTGCAATAGTTACAATTCAAACACCACAGTTTTATGGGAAACTACATGTTATCAGGCACTTTCCTAAGTGTTCAGAAAGAAGCAAAAACATACCACTAGAAAACTTAACATCCCCCTTTTCTAATAAATGCTACATATTCCACAACATTGCCTACATTTTCTGAAGATCCTTCTCCCAAGTTAAGCAGATCTATATTAATAAATATAGTTAGTAACCTTTGTATGCTGTGTGACAAGTTCTGTCATGGTGTAAAAACCTTTAGAACTTGATGACATCCATCAAAATATATTGCTGAGGACTCATATATTTCTCTCAAGCAGTTTTCCTAAAAGATGAAAGCAGCATTTACTTACAGAACTTACAGAGTCACACAAAAGCAGCAGAAGGATTTAAGTAATTAATAGTGCTGGCAACATGGAACTAATACGAACACTATCACTTTACCTTTTTCAATAACAGGCCCTGACTATTAATGATGCCACAGTTATTGATCCATGAGAATTTAATTTACAAAATAGCATTTTCAGAGGTGATATAAAAAAGAAGCTCTTTTCCTGAGCCTTTGATATCTCAACTCAAATGCCAAGATTTTATTAACCCTCTGCCTGCAGAGGTAAAACCTAAATATTTCTCTGCAATTAAAGAAGCCTTTTCAGTCATAAACACTTTTTTTTTTGTTTTCCACTTTTAAGAAATATTTTATTCAGAATAAAAAAAGAGGGGGATTAAAAATCATATATTTCAAATGTATGGCATAATACTTCAAAATCTAAGACTATTTCCCTGAAGTACTTGATTAACGTACCTTACCCATGACTTGGAGATTTGAAAGCTTCCCTACATTCCTTTACTATCACTCTGTTATAATAATGCAGTGGTTAAAATATGTACCTTGGAAAAGCCTTAAGAATTGTGCATTTTAAAAAAATCACAATCTTCACTTGAGGAGATTAAACTAACTCAAAAGGCTGAATACAGTGATGGTTGGTCAAAACCTATACTGTAGAAAATACTTCCATTAGAAAGGACATATAAAATATAGCAGCTTCAGTCCACAGAGATTTTTAATATACGAACAGACCTCTCCTAGCACATACTTAGACAAATGATCAGAGTATGGCTTTGTGGCCAAAAAATATTTAATTACAAACACTCTGAGAGGAACATACCATTTCATACATTCTGCACTCTACGCTGAAGACATGGAGCAAACATACTTGTCAGGAAAACCATGGTGGTGGTCAGAATTTTCCCTCCTGTGCATTTGGGTCCATCTAGTACCGTTACTTGAAAACCTTCATTAAAGAAATGAGATCAATGCTGTGTCCTGACAATGACAAAGGAGCACGAGTTATTTTGGATTCCTGGTTTTCAAGAACTGAATTTAATTGCCGTGGTTAGGAATAAAAAGACATTGCTAGAATCTCTCATATGTTACAACATAACAAGTTAGAAACAATAGTTTCAGAAAATGTGACTGCAGTTTAAACTAAAAGACATAAATCACGACTACACACTTGACTTGACATGCTACAGCTACTTTACACACCGAAGATACAAGGCAGGGATTTTTCACACTTTGCATGTTGTCTTATTTCAGCAACAAGAGACTGCAAAATACTTTTGTAAGCAAAAAGCTGACTTATTTTGAAGTAAAATCAATGTTATACTGATGACTTTTGTCCAACTCACCAACATAAGATGTCAAACTCTTTTTTTACTAGTAACTTCATTCTCTATTAAAAAAACCCTCAATGTTTACTCCTATACAAAATCTTAAAACATTTATAAATTTATTTATCTATAGTTTGTATTTGTATAAGAAAAATTCAGAGAGAATATCCTATTTTCTCAACACTCTAATCCACTTTTTGTAGAAGAGTTAAGATTATCTTTGGAAATTCAGTTGGATGAACAGGCAAACTCCAGTAGCCATGCACAAATCTAGTAAGATTTTCCAAAACAGCTCCTGAGGAAACAGCTGTAAACCTGCCACTGTTTCTGTTTTCTTGTACCAAGAACTTTGAAGTGACTTCAAGCAACTGTAAGATACTGGCATCTTTATTTTAGGTCAATGTCTTTACCAGCAGCTGCTCCACTGTAAACTCCCCATTTACCAGGAAGTACAAGGGGAAAAATTATAATAGCGAAGGTGAGAATGACACTCTGATACCTGAGAGCAGTTAAATGCAGAAGCAAAGAACCTAGCAGTGTCCCAGAGAAAGCAAATTATTTAACCGCATGGCTGCCTCCCTCATTACGCAGAGAAATATAGTCTTGCAAGTTTTGTCTTCATCCTGTGCTGTGTGGAATAGCAAATCCCAGCATTTCATAGAACAGCTGTTACAGTGAATTTATGAAGTACATACTCTTCATCTTCCTCTGTACCTTCCTTCTTTTTTTCCCCCTTGGTCAGGCATCAGCAAAACAGGCATGGCTGAGTCTGTTTCCTACCTTTTCCATTACTTATTTATGAATGTCTGCTCTGGGGCTATACAAGATGGTGGGAGAAGTGGGAAACATTTTGCACATCACTGTTGCAAGATAGTACTAGTATAAATGGCACTGCTACAGCAAAGTATCTTCCCACAGGCACTAATTAAAAAGCAGTAAGCTCACTCGAGAAGCATTTGCTTCTGTTTTTTCCTTCAGTACTCAATACACTGAAGTTTTTCTCCTTTCTTTCCTGATTACAACTACACATTAAAACCTGAGAAAAATGAAAGTAAGAGATAGAATATTAAAAAAAACCAAAAAAAACATAACCCAAATCTCCTTTGCTACTCTCTTGTGCATGCTTTTTTATAATGCATTACAGTTGAAATTTTCTGACTAGAGAGCCTTATTTTTAGAAATCTGGCTTTGAAAGAACTGCTTATTAACAAAAGCCTGGGTTCTGAAAACAAGCTTCTGTCTTGACTACCAGTTTGTTATGAAATAACAATATTTGCATATTTTCTGCAAAATGTTAACATCTATAATAGTTACCACATATCTGTCACTTTTTAGGACAAGCATTACAACATGTGCATAAATTATATACTCCTGTGTGAACATATAAGGTTAGCCAGGTTATATTCTGAGACCAGAGCAAAAGCAAAATCAGTGCAAGTAAATGAAGATGGTTTACTTTGCCTGTAAATAAAATGCAGACAGCTGAGAGAGAAAAATTTGGAACAAATAAATGAGACCTCAGAAGTCACCAGTGGGGAAAGAAGGGAATGGTAGAAGGAAAGGAGAAGTGAAGGCATTTCACTTTTATTTAGGCCTATCAACAGCTATCCCTTTACTTCCTGCAATTCCAACTTCTCTGTTGTCCCTTTGCTTTTACACCTGGTCACTATATAAAAACATCAAATAAAAAAATGTCAGTAAAATTTTTCAGTGCCTAAATAGGGAGAAAAACAGGTTTTAATACTGAGCAATCAAGGACTCAATCCATGCTTTTCTGCTGAAGGAGATCAGTGAAGAGTCTAAGCCAAAGTACTGAGTCATAACCTGTAACTCTACTTCCTATAAGTCTGTAAGTCTCCTTGGGCTCCATCCCTCTGAGAAAATGTAACTGAATTCAATAAAGTGCATTTAATTAATTGATCAACTTCTAATTGAAACTTTAAACAGGAAAGAACTGCCTGCTCATCCTGTGTAATGGAATGCTGAAGTTCCTACTCTGTTTTTCATAAAAAAATAGGCTTTATTTCTACAATAGAACTGTAGTGGTAAGAAATAAAGGGCTATGTTAGGTACTGGTAGAAGTTCAGACAGGGCAAATTGGTCTGGACTTGTTCATCAGGGCCTACAAACATACCAGAGAAGTGGGGTTAGCTAGCCAGTACTGAGTTCCTGATCTTCTGCCTATGGGGTCCAAGTTAGCAAGTTTAAAGCCCACTTCAGTTTATTTGCAGTCCTACAGTCAATCTACTACAGTCTGCAATGAAGAAGTGTATGGAGTGTGGTTTAGATATCTCTCCCTCATCCCACAATGCATTTCAATATTTGAATTTATGTCTCCCTCCCCATGAATGCTCTTATATCCATACCCAGAGTATTAAACATTTTCCTTTAGAAAGAAAAATACTGTGCAAATAAAAGACTATGTAAAACGCCTATAAAGAATTACCCTTTTATCTCGCCAAGAGAGAAAAAGAATCTTCTTGGATAAATAAATACATATATTTTTCCCTTAAGTCCCTAAATCATGAAGAGGTGAAACAAAAGTTCCTGGAATGTTGAAGAGCAGAAGTGGTAATACAGAAAGAACAGGAGTAAATTTGGCATTATGGTATTTTATCTCTTGAAGGAAACCACATGTTCTGAAAGTAATATGCTTGGGCCTGGGGAGAAGAATGAAAACAATTACAATACCATTGACAGATGTACTTTACACTGGGATTTACAGCATCTTAAGAAAGTGTTTAACAGCTGATCCTTCAGCACCAAGGTTGGTGTGTCACAGGGGTTAGGAAGCTCCACTGGTAACCACCAACATGGGATGAAGTTTTGCTCTCTTCTATAATTCATGAGGACCATCTCACTGGCAAACAACAGGCTAGAAAATTAAAATGAATCCCCAAATTCTAGTGCAGACAGGTGGTGACAGGAATCAAAATTTAGGAGACTAAATTACCATCTTTGTAAATCTCTTAGCATAGTTAATGACAGACTTATTTTCTCACAAGAGGAATTTTCAATTCCATCCTTGCTACTGGCATCTGAACTGATAACACTTGTGTATCAAACAGGTCAATTTAAAAAACGGGATCTTCTCTTTAACCAGTCCGCACAGGGACACAGCAGTCCCAGAAGTAGTAGTCTGTAGTTTGTGTCTTTGATATGGTGCTGAGTAACTGCTGGAGCAAATACTTTTATTTTCTAAACCCTATTAAAAAGATAGAAAAACATGATGGAAAGTTTCTACCACAACACAAAGGCAGGAAAGGTTTACTTCAGCCATTAAAATTTCCAAAGGTGATGAAAGGGAGTGTAAAACTTTTGAAGATTAATTTTTCACGGAGACTTAATTTTCCTTTAACTTTTATGGCTAAGGGTTAAGCATAACTTCACTCAAGTCAAGTATTGTAGGTCTAAAAGTTTTGCTTCAATGTAAAACAGTTATAAGTGAGAGAATAAACCACCTGCTTTTTATGAACTTTCAAAGTCTATAGATAACTGTGCTTGGTTACTAAACACTAGAACAAATGTATTACTCTAATATTTTTACAGGATATATTAACTAACCATGAAGAAATAGAGTATATTGATGAATACATAAAAAGACCCTATCTACAATGGCACTATGATTTTCAAACCATGAGTAGGCATAATATAATGTTAAAATAAAGAGAGATCTGTATTCTTGTTTTTTATAGAACATCCCTGTTAAAAGTTGTGAATCTCTGTGCATCAGTGTCAGTCAGGCCTCCCACACAGAGATTGGTGCCTGAGGAGTGTCTCAGCCAGTGTGACTTCCTGCAAAGTTACACTGCATGGATCTTATTGTTTACTTGATTTTACACTATACTGAAACTAGACTTGAACTCTAAAACAACATAGTTGAAGCCAAGAAAGTGCTGTTTAAAATTCAATTTACCTATCAGTTGCTATTTCTCCAAAAGAGACCAGTGATTCTCTCCACTCATTCCCAGTCTGAAATTTTATTCCGGTGTAGATGTGCTGCATCTGGTGGTGACAAATTGAGAAGCCTCTTCCCTCATGATTCCCATAGGAAAGGTACTTCACACAGACACAAAACTATGTTCCCCCTGTCCACCCTCAAAAAGTCCTCATCTGTGTCTGCATTATCCCTCCTCTCTTGAGTCTTGTTTGCCAAGTGAAAGCAGGACAGCCAAGGAGTTGCTAAAGACAGTCATGTCCTTCTTCGTTTCAAATGGAGACCTATTGCCAGTAAATTCATCAACATTTTAGCTGTATAGCTGAAGTCGACATAAGCTTGTGATGGACCACAAAATAACTTATTTTTTTACATATGGTCTCCCAGTTTTTATATAAATATGACATATCTTGTTACTAGGTGTGTTACATTCTGCTGAGTTTTAGCTCTGTATGAAGAAGATAGAAAAAGCCTTGTCATTTCATCTTAACTGTAAAGGCATACTTAGAGATTGCACCTCATATATTTCAAGAACAAAGATATTAACTGAGTCAAATTTCAAGAAACACATATAGATTTCACAACATATCAGAGCTATTGACAATAAATCATATTAAATATTGCATAACAGCAGGAATTAATAAAAGAAATCCTTTCCTTTCCCCACTTTATTCTACTATCTCTTGTTTTCAGGAGGCTAACTAGGGTTTTTACATCATCCCACTAGATTTTGCAACCATATGGTCAAAGGGAGAACAGAGTGACTAAGTGGTAGACTTCCAGCCTCAACAATCTGCATTTGAAAAGGAGCAGATCCATATGTTTTTCTTCTTCACTATCTCTCTCTTTTCTTTTTCTGTTCTTTTTATTTTATTTTATTTTATTTTTTGGTGTGTCCTGTACCAGTTGCTACAAAACTTGTCCTTTTTTTGCCTAAGACACAGGATTTGCAGAAACATTTTGCACTCTGAGACAGTTTAAATTCTTAAATTCCTAACAATACAGGAAGCTTAGAGTTTGCTTATTAAAAAGAGCCTTTCCCAGAAGTTAACCTACTGCCTTGGGTTTTACCAGCAGCTTTTGGATTTATGTATAATTGGAGAACATTTATGTATAATTAAAGCACATACAGACAGGTATGTCTAATGCAAATTGTTTTCTAAGTGGGATGATTCTATTTACTGTAAACTAGTGCCAAGATTGCTGCAGCCTAACTCCTTACAGGTCTACTTTCTCAAATTACTAACTACAAATTGTCGAAACTCATTAAAAGTCAGTATTAATGGCATGAAGGTTTTTGATCTTTTCTTTATCATTAACCTCAATATGACTTAAAATACTGGCATAGACCAGATTCTGGACCAGCTGTTTTTGGGTGAAATCTTCTTTCTTCAGTTAAAATAACAATAAATACAGGATTTACCATTTTATGCATTTAATTTTTTTATATATGGCATATATATTGTTTTGGAGTTATTATTTATATGGAGTGTTTATATATTTTGTATATGGAGCATGTACATACTCCATACATAAGTGCTTTGCACAGAAAATCCTCATTGCAAGAAAAAAATTCCAGATGAGAGGTCAGGCTGCTCACAGAATATGCTCTAATAAATGAAGTGCATTACTCCTAATATGCTTGATCATATTCAGTTTTAATCAGAATTTGACTGTTTGGAGATGAATCTTTAAAGAGGAGGGAAAGCATTCAGTTACATTTATTCTCATCGGTGTATTGTTTATGGGTCTCACATAACCCTATTACTGAAAAGGGAGTAAAATCAGGCACTGATTTGGCTCACTAGCCACAGTAGCCCTTTTTTGAGAGAAGCCCCCGATTCAATTTCTCGCTGGAATGGATTCTTCACAAATAAAGATAGTCCTTTATTTAGTGTTTATACACTTGGTTGCCTCTTAGCATTCCTTCCTGTCATATCAAGTTTTAAAATTTTATTGAAAATTGACAGAAGTCATTTATGCATTAGTTGGTTTTATTATAGTTATGGACGAGCTGGCATTCAACAAATTTTGCATGAGGAAGTAATAATAATGATTTTATCAGAAATTAACAGGAGCCATACCAATTTTTGCTTAATTTTCTTGTGACATGCTACTGTCCATGCATGTCCAACATATACAGCCAGCACAAAATGAGTATCTGTACTGGCAAAAAATAAACGATTTTCACTCTCCCACCTTTTTTCTCCCCTTGTCACCTAAGATAAACAAAAACCACTCAGGCCCCCTAATTTATTTTATCTGAGAATACAGGAAAAAATGGATTGTATCTACCCATGTTACGTCCCTGAAATATACAGGAAGACTTTGCTTACCACACAAAGTTAAAATTCAAATAGGAAAGCTACAAAGTGCCAATTCTTTATATATTCAACAGAATATATAAATTGAAATATGCCAGAAAGAAATAAAAGCAGAAGAGAAACATAAGAGTCAAACTGAAGAAAACTATTTCCAGCAGAGTACTAACATTTTAAATAAAACAACAAAATTTGTAGTGTTACAAGAACCTTAATCTAGCAACTTCATTCTAGTTGAAGTAAATAAAGCTCATTAATTACATTTTCCTCTTTAAATTATTGCTTTGCAAAAATGCCAAAGTTAGCAAGCTTAGCCCTCGCCATTGGACCTGAATTTCTGGAAACAGCTTCTTAAACCAGAAAAAAAAAAAAAAACAAAAAAACCAAAAAAAACCAAACAAACAAACAAAAAAAAAAAAAAAAGCAGCACTGAGACAGAAGGGGACAGAGAACCAAAGAGTGAACCAAAGAGGGAGCTCTTGTTTCTGATCCCAGTTCGGCCTAGAATCTGAACTGCCCCATCCTCCATTCCCCTCAGTTGGGTTGGCCACAGGGATAGGAGGAAATCAGGTCTAACATATGATGGTGTCAACTGAATAATTATAAATACACATTAAATATAAATACCCATTCTTGTCATGATGTCAAGACCTGTAGGGAAATTAAGGGAAAAATGAAAAAAAAAAGTCTTGGATGCTCTTCCAAGCCAGAGAGTGAGGTAATATTAGTTTATTTTTAAAGTCCATCCTCAATAAATAAATCTGTACATCACCATCAAGAACTGATGGTATATTATGATGTGGTCTTATACCAAAAAAACCCACCATGAATAATAACACATAATAAACACACTGCCTAAAATACAAGCAAAAAAAAGTGAAAGAAAACATAAATTAAACTGTTGCATAGTGAAAGCATCCTTGGTTCCATAAATTGGTATTGTGGCTTTTGTTTGTTTTCCTTTTAAGAATATTTAAAGAATTTTAAGAAAATAATTTTTTAAGAATTTAAAGAATTTTAAGTACAAAACCACAGAGTGTCCTTTTCTATTACTCCAGAATAAAAACAACCCTCAATTTGTCACCTTACAAATTACTGAATTAATTTATATCCTATAAGACAGGAGATGCATATAGAAGCTGTTTATTCTTATGGCACCAGACTGTACTATTTGAAATCTGTTTTGCTTCTCACCAAAAGTATTGTCACATTTCCTTCAGGCAGAGACACAAACTGGTGATTTGACCTCAACAGAAAGGTCCATGAGGCTCAAGACTCATGCAAGTAACCAGAAAGCCCTTCATTTCAGTGATTGTTTCTTGAAAAAATTGAATAAAATTATTTCTAACCACATATAGAAGAAGCTAGGAAGTTTTGGACCTGAACTAAAGCACATATAACTACAGATTCAGAAGAGATTGCATATTAAAACAAAATTATTCTCCCACTCTTAAGCACCACCTAAAACACTAGAAAAACCTTGGGTTAAACACATTCCTGCCTATTTGCCCAGTTTGTTAGTTCAAAAATAAAAAAGCAATTAGACCTGACTGAAATGGAAAACTTAACTTCAGAGGAATTCATTTTCTCCATCTGAAACTAAATTTTTCAAATCAAGCAAGTCAAAATATGCACAGATAGTATGAACATCCAGAAAGCACATGTTGCTCAGATGAGGACAGTGCAAAATAGTACATCCTCTTAGACACACAGGACAGAGTGTATGACAAGACAGGCAATCTGCAGTGTGAGCAAGAACAAACACACTTTAGGGAAATACATTTTTTATGTTTTGAGAATAGGCCCTACCATCTATATTGTTAACAGACAAATATTACTATCTCTGGTCATTTTTTCAAAGTTACAAATATTCCTCTGCAACACTCCTGAGTCAAGATGAGGCAGCAGTGTTTTCATCTGGCAAGATATGTGCAGAGCTAAGCAGAAGAAAGCCAGCAAAAATATCTCTTGGTGCTCTTTACAGGAACCTGAGACATCAGCTAAAATGCAGTGCCTTACTGTGAAATAGGTAACTTCTGCCAACTGAACTGACTTTTTTGACTGTACTTATGGAAATAAGGGCATGTGGAACATACTGATATTAATTACTAAAACCTGAATTCTTTTTTTTTTTTTTAAACCAATAAAATCTAAAACTTGGGGGTGCACAGAAATATCCAAAACACATGTGAAGTTCTTCTACCACCATCAGATAATAAAAAGCTGATGCACACATGCAGGTCAAACTTCAGTAAATATACCACTGATCCTCTCTTCACTTATTTTTTATGACAATGTGCAAACAAAGCCTAGAAAATTTTCAGGGTTCAGTGTTACATGTATATTTGTATAGTTATTTTTAAAAAAGGAACTGGACTCCTAAGATAATCGAGTTCTTAACACAGAAGCATTTATGATATTTGAAAACTACTCCAAAAAACATAACACCTTCTACATTCAAGATATGCCACTAAACTCTTTTTTCTGCATCATATAGCAAGTTTTAAACATATGCAATTACTACAGGGGACCAAGGATGTTTGTTCTATCCAGTTGCTTGTAGCAGAAAAGCTTTCCTAAGTACTAAGAATTTATTTGTGGATTGTTAACTGGTCATTACACCCAAGAAGAAGGGGAAAACCCTCATTAGAACACCACACACCACTGCCAAGAAAGTCAAATCAATATAAGTACCCTGTTTTTGGCTCCATCATGTTAATAGATGCTTTATAGTAATGAAGCTCTGAAGAAAGGTTTAATGAATTTGACCTTAGTACCTTTAGATCACAAACCTATCCAAACAAGTCTAATCAATGTAACTTAAAATCAGCTAATTTTTTTAGTTAGAGATGTCTGAGTTTTACTTACATAATGCTTAAGTACCCCAAACCCTTCTTATTGAATAATTCAGTCCTCAACTAGGAAAAACAGCACAAGCTGAGACATTCTAAATGTAAAGATTTCTTCCACATTGACTTAGAAAAAATGCCTGTTTATAGTTCTTTTAGAGGTAAACAGTCCCTTTACTGTGTTTTAAATTAACTACTAAAAATTATCAATAACTTTAATAATAATAATCATAATTGCTATTATGATGATGATCATTATTGTTATTAAGAAAATACCAGTTTCTTAATGGAGATGAAGGTACATTTGTAAGAAAATAGTTTGACATTTGCTACTTCTGCTACTACAATACCTTAAGTAAATATATTTTTTTTCCTCCTAAGCCAGCTGGTGCCTTAGCTATTCCAGCATCTTAAAAACTAGGATGAAAATTACCAACCCTTTAGAGTTGTTTAATATTCATCATTATCAAAAATGTTGAAGTAATGTAGTGTGAGCATGATCTCTTTGTACCCACAGCTATACAAGGAGTAATACTGGGTAGACAGAAGTTTGGCTGTTCTTTAATAAAGAAAGCAAATTAGGAGAGCTATGCACAGGGACATCTGAATCTCAGTGGCAGCTGCCATATTAAAAAAAAAAAAAAGAGCCCACTATCACATCCTCACATCCCATGATTTCTTTCTACTGTAATACATTCCAGCAACACATCCACAGCACATATTTTGGTCTTATTGAGCAGAAAAGGGGATTCAGGAGGGATCAAGAAGGACTTACCGACATATGCAACTATGGCTCTAATATCTAGAATGCTGATGAATATTCATTGTATCTCCTTTCAACATAAAAGGCTAAGAAACTGTAGAAAGAGGGTCCTTCTTTGTGAGAGGAGGAGTTAATTACTGTATGGAGAGAATGTAGTTTGCATGTAGTTAGACAATGATAGCAATGCTGCCAAAGATTCATATGTAACTTTTCGGTTCCCTGGAGAACAACACACGTTTGTGGGTGCAATATGCAAGCAGGGGGAAAGAGCATTGCCTCTCTTGTCACATTTCTGCCCCCAAGAAGAGGGGACCCCAAAGAGCCCCCCAAACTAAAGTTGAATAAGGCTTACTTATCAATCTGTTAGTACTCCCCCCCTTTTTTTTTCTTTCCCAAAAGGTATACATCTAAACAAAAAGACACAACATTAATAGAAAGACCACAAGACCTATAAAAGTGAAAGAGTTTAAAGTCTACATGTGATCTACATTTATACATTCAGAGAATGTGCAATATTACATGAAAAAAATTCAAAAGCAGCTAATATTTTTCACAAAACAAGTGTTACTTTGAGCATGGTATTCTTTATGAGTCAAGGGCCTTCCATGATATGCTGAAACAGACATTAGTGGTGATCTCCCCTCCTTGTATAAATATCTGAAGGGAGAATACAAAGACAGAGCCAGTCTCTTTTCAGAGGTGTCTAGTGACAGGACTACAGGCAATGGGCACAAATTGAAACACAGGAGGTGCTGCCTGAGCATAAGGAGCTACTGTTGTACTGTGAGGGTCACTGAGTGCTGGCACAGGTTGAACAGAGAGCCTGTGCAGTCTCTGTCTTTGGAGATATTCAAAAGGACATGGTCCTGGGCAAATGGCTCCATGTGGCCCTGCTTGAGCAGAGAGGGTTGGATCAGATGACCTTCAGAGCTCCCTTCTAACCGCAACCATTCTGTGAGTCTGTGCTTCCTGATATCACAGCAAGGACAAGATACACTTAACACCATCTGTATTACTAGGAATAAATCTATCCTCTCTCGCAAAAGGGTTTATTAGACATTTGATTCAGAAACTCATGTAAAAGTCTTATCTGAAAGTAAATTTGCTAACTGTTTTCCTTTGCATTTATGACTGTTGTCACCCAGGCTGGAGAAACTCACTCTAGGCTTCACATTAAAAGGCAGTTTTATTTCACAGCATGACTTGAAGCAGTACATAATACTGAAGTAATTTTCCTTCTTTCCGATGGTATTTTTTTCTAGCTTTTAAGACACTTTATAACGTGTAACCTCACTGAAAACACATACTGCAATAAATATTATAAATCATGCACAGATATCTCAGTTTCTAATAGAATTGAGTTAAAATATACTCTCTTATCCTATTAAAATAAAAGAACTTACATTATTTTTTCAACATAGAGGCAAAACTGTTTCTTTAGCCAAGTTTATTTTGCATGAAAGAATTGCTGTTCCTATCTTTTGAAATGGATGAGATTTTTTTTTTTTCATAAATCAAGTATCTGTTTTCATTTACTGTATATTACAATTTATGTCCAGTGTAATGAAATTTTTCTTAAGAGATATTTAAAATAAATGAAAGAGGTAGCTAAAAGCCTGAATAAAACCATGTCAAGTCTTCTGAATCCTCCCAACTGTTCTCTTCAGATGGAGCTGAGCATTTTGGAAAACATCCCTAATGGCATCGTGACTATGTGAGACAGGTGCAAGAATGAGGCTGTGTTTTAAGAGGTTCAGAATGAAGTGAGATTTAGAGCCAAAGAGAGAAGTGGAGAAGAAAGAATAAAATTTGTTGTAAAATAATAATTTTCAGCCATCCAGTGTTGAGGTTTCTTATTTCTGTAAGTGCCACTGTATCTTAAACAGGGCCCAAGAAGAATATCTGTTGGAGCAGCCTCCTCAACATGCATCTGGATTTGGGAAAATCTAACATATCATCAAAGAAAAGAGACTTTTAAAGACAGAATGCAGGAAATATCCTGTTAGTTGGGGGGGGTTGGCTATTTTTCCCCCTGATATCTATGTTATTAAAAGCAATGAAGACACTTGATGAGCAATGGCAGAATTAGACCTGCAGACGTCCTGCAATCATCATTAGGGAAGTTCTATCAGCAATTCCAAATTTGGAGTCAGCTCAGCACTGAATTTGTTTAATGCTGATGCTGTGCACCAAGTCACTGCAAGCAATGTGAGAACAATAAGGAAGAGCGGATGACATGAACTCCTTGTGTGAATGGCAGTCCCAGCAGCTCACATTCAGCATCCCTGTTACAATCAGATCACTTCATAAGAGAAATGAGTGCACAAAAGAGTACATTTCCCTGTGCAGCAGGTAGCAAGAAGATCAAAACATTGCCTGATTTCTCTCTGGAATCCTGGCATAGCTGGGCGTGGCCTAAACAACAGAATAATGCATTGGTATTTAAGATGTTCCCTCTCTCTCAAAAAACACTGGTTCATTAGGAAAAAACATTAGGCTTACAATTAATAGTGCTGATTTAATATAACTAATAAAAAAGGATTTCCTGATTCTGTGGAAACCATGGGAAAAATTGTTCCAAGAGCTTATTTTCTCTGGCCTAGTCTTCTCAAGGCAGCATTAACATCAGTGCCCAGTGGTGGCAATTTAGATGTCAGAATTGAGGCATTTTCCATTATTTATGCAGAAAAAAGCACATATACTGAATACATGTAATTTCCCTTGAATGTTACTTCTGTCAGCCAAATGCAGGGAAATTAAGCTTGTTTTGTAATTAGACATTCATTAGCAGGAGCCCAACAATAAATGGTTGTTTCACATTTGTTAGTTTGACCAAGGAGTCACACATTACAGGTAACTTTTTTATGCACAGTATTCAATAGAAGTATTTTAACATATAGTATTTGTCATGTGTAAGCTATAATATATATCAAAAATATTTGTATCCTCCCAGAACACCTGTAATTTTGGAGAGACAAATACCTATGCTACCCATTCTCAAGAATTCAATCACATTTTTAATATCTTCCCAGTCTGTAAATGAGATCACACTTTTTCACATACACTTCAGTGGCTGTTTATTTTGAAGTTCACCTTTAAAGGAAAACTTGATTTTTTCTAATCTGTTTGCCATATTACCCCAGTAGTGTAATCATCAGAGGGGAGAAGTTGACTCAGCAGCAGTAAGGACTACATAATTTCAGAGGTGCTACTTGTCCCGTTTTCTTTCAGTCAGCCTTGCTCTGATGCAGTAAGCAGTACTCTATCCTTTCTCTGTCACTATGGGAGGACACAAGCAATTAATTCCAGGAAAAAAAAAGTGACCTCAAAGGAGCTTTACAATGGAGTTTTACAATGATATATTAAAAAAAAAAAAAAAAAAAAAAAAAAAAAACAAAAAAAAAAAAAAACAGAGATAAAAAGTAAACTGCCTTTTTATTTTATATTATTGCAAAATCTGAGCAAAGTTTACATTAATCAAAAATAAAACACTTTACTAAAATAGCTTAAATAGAGCTAGGAAATAACTGAAAGCAAATTACAGTGTTACAGGTCTTTCTCTTCCTAGGAAATATGAAAGTATTAAATACCCAACACTGTACTATCATCTATTAGGAAGACCACTAACACCATTTATGACCTGTTGTTTATCAGTCACTGAAAGGCACTGAGAAGACTCTTGTGCAAAACTGTGATGTACCACACAGCCTATGCTGACAAACCACCCAAATCACAAGCCTTTCATGGTTCCAGAGAAACAAAATTCAGCAAATGTCCATTTCTTTGTTAGGTTTAAGGTGAAAAGAAATAGATGTAAGCAACATCCTTAATTTGATAAACAATGTAAGAGCAGTTCTGTGGCAGAGACAGTTTAATAAAACCTGTGAAGTCAGGAGGCTTTTCTGGAGCACAGAGGGCAGGGACAGCAATGGGACAGTATGCATCAGATGTGCTGTAAGTGACAGAAACTAAATCTCATCTCAGCTTCAGGGAGTTAGATCTGAATGTAACTCCCCATGTCTGAAAAGATCTGACATAATGATGTGAATGCTTGCAAAGTATAGAGGAGCTATGACACTCTTTTGGTGCTTGTGCTGAATGATATACTGAAAACTCAGTACTAACTAGCAAGGACATGAGAAGAAGAATGATCACGAAGTGATGAGTCCCCAGAGTAGAAATGGCCTCACCATAGCACCTGTGCCTGAACAGGGAGCCCCAAAGTCTATTTGTCACACTTCAATCCAGACTCTTACTCTGGTTGAATTCTGAATTATGACAGATACCAAATCAGATGTTCCTGTCTTTTGTTACCACGAGTACACACAGAGTCAGATACACTGGGAAAGTGTGGGTTTGTGTATAGCTTGGTGCAAATCAGTTCTCAGAATCTAGCCTTCCATTCACAGACACGCAGTTTCCTTTTCACTAGAGAACTAACACTGTGAATGTTAACACTGTTACAGCTCCCAAAGGACTGCAAATGTGACTGCTCTTATCAGACCTTTTTGTGTGGGTTTTTGCTTGTTTGTTTATTTTGAAATTTCTGTTCCTTTGTTGTTTGGTTTGTTGTTGGGTGGTTTGTTTGTTTGTTTGTTTGTTTTGTAGGTTTTATTTATTTTTTTTTTCTCTTTCCTGGAAAGAGGAATGCCCTAGTTTTCTGAATTATAGCTACTAACATTTTCAAGCTATATGAAAAAACTTACTGGTAGGCCTACACAAGACTCCCACATACCAATCTTTACAGATATATTTTGTGCTTGATAATTAGAAAAACTAGGGAGATGCAATATTTTTACAGTTATTTTTAGCGTTTTTACAGATATTTTTTCTTATAACTAAATTAACCTGCATACATCCCCCAGAAAGTATTAGGTCATGAAATTTGTAATGTGACAAACTGACGAATGTAATATTTAGATCGATGTCCTCGGTAAAAATAAAAAACAGTGGACTGTTTAATTTCATAGAAATATTGTATCCTAAATCTAATCTGAGCATCATACATTAAAATAATGCTATGCAAATAGCCATGACTGCTAAATATGGTTTTAGAATAAGACTACTTAAATGAATAAGTAATATTTTAAATGTCAGCCAACACACCATGAAAAAAGAAAGCTCAATTTAATTAGGCTGGTCATTTGTATCTTAGGTAGTCAAAGGATTAGCATCTAGAGTAAGTGAAGGATGCACAAAGCTTTGTGCAGGTTTTACACAGGTATTCACTTTCATCTCAATAAAAGATTTAGTGTAACAAATGTTGGCTTACAGAGTGCTTTGGTGCTTAAGGCACAAAAGAGCTTCTGTGCTTCTGAGCACAAAAGAAACTTGCTGTGTTGCCATGTAAAGGTCAGGCACAGTTATTCAAGACTGGGGGTAAAAAAGAGATCTAAAAAAAGAAGTGGCTTTGCTGACAGATCTGTAGTATAGGGTACAGAGAGGATTTTTTAAGAGTTTGTTGATGTTAACTTTATTTTAACTAATTTCTCTATAAAACGAGAATAACTGTAGTGCCAGTAGAGAGGATATCTATTGGCAATCACTGGTACAGCCCTCTGGGATTGGAAGGACAGAGGGTTTGGGGTAATAGACTAACTTGAACTTTTTTAACCTTTTCAGCAGACTTTGTCTACTGTAGACTGCAATTCATTGAAGAAAGCAGGGCTAATACAGCTCACTTGCTGTGAGAGACACACTTCTGCCTGGCTTTAACACAGATTGGTCTCTATACAGTAAGAAATAAGTCTTAGGAGATATTAGAAGCCACTCCAACTGGAACTATTTTCTGTCTGTCTCCTTGGAAAGTGGAGCAGAAAAGAATGTCGGGCAGGCACATGAAAAATCTGTACCTACTCTTTATAACCACAGGACTGAGATAGATGCTGTGTGTTTATAAAACAAACTGACTTGCATAGCACATTCATGACATTAGGAGTGCCCATATTGCAAACACTGCACCTTGGAAGCCCATAGGACTGCCAGCCCAAACTGCAGGGACAGTATGCTCACTGCTCCTAACTACTGTGCCCTGCTTCAATTTGAGCAGAAAAGAATTTTAACAGATTTTCTCTGTTTTGGGGAGAAAGTAACAAGAATCTCAGGTGCAAATTATTTTCACAGCCAAGCATTATTTGAAAACTAAAACAGAATAAAATTATAATTTTAAACTTTCCAGAAGATATCTCCCTTTCCTCTTCTGTACTTTTATGCTGAAGTATCTTATCAAATCTTCTAAAAGCTGGGATTTTTTGAATCAACCTTGAAAATTAGAACAGCTTCCACTACAAGTTTCCAGCCACTTTCTTTTCATATGTACTGTAAAATATGCTAATAGAAAGAAGAAGCAGCTGTAATCTCTCATTCAATTGAATTTATCAGCCTGAATATATTTATTGTGTCACTGAACCCATATTTGCCAAAAGAATGCCATGTACATTCCAGGCAATCAGAAGTTATTTATAGGTGTACACTACTGAAACTTCTTATAATAGCATTTCCACCATGGAATTATGAGGATTCCTGGGAGACAATGCAGGGTTGATGTTTTTTGAGGCTTTTTTTTAAGTCTCCATAGCCAAGAACAGTGTAGATTCTGTAAAAGCTGAAAAGTTTGGAAATGTATTTAGGTTTACTTAATACAAGGAATTCAATGATCCCAAATCAAACAGTACATATGTGAAAGTCATCGTTTCCAAAAGTGGACATGCTGAAGGAAGCCACTGAGTCTAGCAAAGGACTAATGCTGTGTGATGTCAATGGAATCTCTAAGATTCAGACTCATCTAGTGATAAAAACAATACCTTTCAGCAGCACTGACTTCATATATACAAGCTGAATACAATATTCTCTGTGTTTTTATCTATTGGAAATGTACATTAATGGTGTCTTCTCTTCTGTCTTGATTTTTATATATGATTCAAGTCTATACTAATCACCAATATTTGAATACAAATTTTGAGAGAAAATAATCCCCTTAGATGTGTTCATCTGGAACACCCCAAAATGCAACACTGAAGCCTCTGAAATAAATCAGAGATAGTTGGTTAATTCACACAAAGCTTGAGGGGCATTGTAGTTGTGGCTTTTTGAATTAGATGTGTATAAGTATGGTATGGTTTATTCTTTTCAAGGAGAATATAGAACCTGGGTTTTTAATTGTTATTTTTTTACAGTGCTATTACATATAAAGATATTGAAGCACCGTGCTACACTGAGAACACAAAATGGAAACTTTAAACCACAGCAAAAAGACAAATTTAAACACTTGAACATGGGCTGAACATGAAAGTTCCTTATAAGCAAATTATAGCATGGTATGACTCAGTCTTCTTCAAAACCTAAGCCTCTCACATAACAAACCTGGTTGACTATCATGGATTAAGGAGAGACGAAGAACTCTCATTCAACAGTAACACATCCAATGAAATGTAGCAGCACTCAGACAAAAGAAAAAACCCTTCAAAACTTTACACAATTGCACATTCAACTCACTTCCCAACACTCTTTCATTTTAGGGTGCAAACCAAGCTTGAGAGATCTCTTTCTAGTTTTCTGTCCAAGAAATAACTTTTCTGTCCAATAACTTTTCCTTGACTTTACACAATGCAACAGGGCTGGAAGGATAATATTCTCAACTACACATCTGTTCAAAAACTTCTGGCCTCAGCCCATAATGGTCACAAGCTAGATCTGAATTCAGGTGTTTCTGAGGCCTTAACAACAGCTCCAAGCTTTGAATAAACATCTGTCATCCCATCTTTTTAGCACATATGTAGTTGCATAGATTGTGCATACAATCAGGTTAATCATTAGTCCTTTAAATAAAGAGCTAAGTATGTCTTTCAAGGACTGGAGCTCTAGTCTGCACCATGTTCCTTTTATATGCTTCAAATAATAGAAACAAGTGAGTGAAATTTTCAGCATCCTTTGAACTACTCTTCTCAGCTATAAACAGCAAGAAAAAAAAAAGACTACATATATACATAGCCATATGTATGCAAATAGAAAATACTAGATATGTCATCTCCATACACCCCAAAACCTTGAAACAAATCCAAAAAAGCTTACCCTTGCCAACGTCAGGGTTCCTTGTTTACATACACTGCAGCGGACCCTCAGTTTTCCAGGCTTCACAGCTTGGCAGAAATTTTTGCAAAAAACATAAAAACTGTTGTAACTTGCTGCACCTGTCAAGAGGAAAAACAAACAAATAGAAAACAACCACTTTTGATGTCTACTGAAAATCAGCAGCAAACTGTCATGAAATCTTTCTGTTTGACTCTATAAGTGACAAGTTAAAATCATTTAAATTTCTGAAGACAGTTTTGCGATCATCTTTTCTTGCCTGATCTAGTTCCTAACACCTTCCAGTAACTCCTGCTACTTAATAAGTACAGGTGAACTACACTATAACTCCTTGAAAATGCACCCAGAGCTTACTACTGATCAGCACCAACTGAAATCTTTGGCAAGTGATGTATGAGATTAATTACCCCAAACTTCCATAATTTGTAACTCACTTTACTCTAAAATTGTCTAGCTGCAATTTTTATGAGGTCAAATTGCACGAAAATTTCTTAAGATGAAGTTTAAAAGATGAGTTTGACTGATATCACAACAAGAAAACAATTTAGCAAATTTACTTCTATTCGTGGAAGAGTGAAAACCAGTTCTTTATTCTTGCTGGCAGCCTTATTACCTAGCCAAGTTTGCAAACTGCTGCCAAGATATTAGGCCAAGTAAATTTTCAAGGAAAATGAAATGAAATGCATTCTGTTCTGTGAAACTATGGAACAGAATGTGATATGCAGAGAATTATGAAAGCCCAGGGCAATGCTAATGAATTTGATTTCATAGGCAATGCTGATCACTGAGTGAAGCAATTTTTAGAATAGCTACAGCTATTCCTTACAAAATGTTGGAATATTCCAACATTTTGTAAGGAATAGCTGGCATGGTTTTAATCAAGACTGGACAGCTCCAAGGTCAGAGACTCAAGGTTATCATCAGAAGTTGAAATGAGACCAGAATAAAGTTTCAAACAAAAATTTCTCAATATCAAGAGCAGATTTGACCGATTAATAGTGGTGAACTTCAGAATCAGTAGCAATCCCTTAGAGATGAGAAGTTTTTCACTGTCTTTCTCCCTATTCTCTTATTTCTTCCTACACTGATCAGAAATATATGTTTTATGTACATGTGAACCCTAGCACATTACCACAGTAAATATGACTGGAAAAATATTTTTAAACATGGCTGACTTCCTTTATTTTTACATGTCCTTCACACAGTAAAGGGTCAGACTCTGTTTCTGCCAATGCAAAATATCAGTCAATTACCTTTTATATGTATTCATGGCTGTCCTGATTTAAACATGCTTGAATATAACATAAATGTAACTAGAATATAATATAAGTTACATTTATAGTATAAATATAATTTCAGTTTCCAAAACTCAACCTCAGAGAACTGTGTCATACCAAAAATCTTTTTTTCTAAGAAAAAGTATGCAGGTGTCTACAAAG
Organism: Anomalospiza imberbis; assembly: GCF_031753505.1. Lineage (NCBI taxonomy): Eukaryota > Metazoa > Chordata > Aves > Passeriformes > Viduidae > Anomalospiza > Anomalospiza imberbis. The sequence goes on along the minus strand of NC_089683.1, from coordinate 77,145,330 downwards.
AAGATGTGCATTGTTTAAAAAAAAAATAAAAAAACACTTTCAATTTTTCAGAAACATTAGCTACATTAGAGTATATCAGCGATGTATCCAAAACTACTTTTAGTCAACTGATCTATCAAGTGTTTTCACTATGCCTCCTTGGAAAGTATTAACCACCATGGCAGAACATAAAGCATTACAGAATTTAAATGGAATTCAATTTTTGTGGAAAATGACACACACCCATACATTCACACACTCACACACTTTTCATATGAATAACTCAAAAGACTGAGAGTACACTTCTCAAATCAATCTAAAACACAGTTCTGGGATTAAAATAGCTAAATTAAAGGAAAAAAGGCTTATGTGGAGCTATTTAATATATGATTCGATGTTGTGAAACTTAATATGACAAAGTTTTGGACATCTGGATATCCATTCACTCGTACTTTGTTGGAGGCTCTGATTACTGGAACTGAAAGCATGTCTGGATTACACTTGATTTGAGCTAAAATCCACATCAAAAATCTAAACTATAGTATTGCATATGAGAAGGAAAACACTTGCAAGTGACTTAATTTTACTTTTGGAAGTTCCTCTATGCAGAATCCACAAATCAATCAATAAGAGTAAAGGTCAGTGTCTTTAGCACTATTCACAGGGAATACTCCATGACTTAAGAAAGCAGGAATGCTGCTGCTAGTAGAGGTCCACAATAAACAAGATGATTTCAGCCACTTATTCCTGACTTGGTCTCAACAGCAGGAAGTGAGACCAGAGCCTGTTATCTATTCTGTTATCACCAGTCCTCTCCCATTGTTCCAATTTCCTTTGTGGGCTGTCTGATGGGACTACTGAAACTGCTGCTTCTATTCACAATCATCCTGAGTAATTCTGTGGTGCCAGAGCTCACTGTCCTAGATCAGTCCTACACTCCAAACTGATTCCTGGCGTGACTCTAATGAAATCATTCCAGTTAAACAGAACCATCTTATTGAGTACATGAGCCCTTACAGCATAAAATAATTTGTTAATTGGCTGATGCCTTTCCTGATCCAGTCCTCCACTCCCTGCTGTCTTGTGTCCCTGTCTCACATTTTATGCCAAGGATTAAAATTTATTTCAAGGATTAAAACACTTGAGGCAGGAAGCATGCTCTCTGTCTGCTTTGTGTTCGAAGCTCATTCCATCTGGACCCAAAGATAAAATTATTTTATTGATAATAGTCTGCAAAATATTCACAGGATAGTATGGCATAAATCAGCATGACTGAATACTGCAGTAAAAAATAGTAGTCATAGGAGAAACCTAAAATGAGACATATTGTTGATTTACTATAGAGGATAAATCTTATGCATTAGCTTGATATTTGCTCTGTGCAAAAATAGACTACATTAGCTCAATATTCATTTTTCTTAGCACTTTCAATTTTGTTTTCAGTTTTCATGAATATAAAAAGTCCCCCCAAACACATTCCCTGCACACAAATTTGAAACACAAGAAACAAATTTATAATATAATGGGTTGGAGCAGTTAAGCAGCACAGATCTATTCAGAGACATAGAATAACTTCAGAAATATCTGCTATAGCAAGGAAGCTGGAAAGGCACAACATGGCAAGAGGAATGCACAGATTTTAGAAGGAATGTGTTAAATGGAGATTTTCAGCAACACAATTCACCATTTGATGCAGATGTGCTGATCACATTCTCAGGAAGCACAGTTACATCATTAGGTACAGGTCCTGAGCAGTGTCAGCAGGCAAAACAACGACTTAATTAAAAATGCAAATGCTGCAAGTCTGCTTACAGTACAACACTGATGGCCAGCATTAAGCTTTTTACTGTCTTGTTCATGCCACTGGTTCATATTACCATGGTCCTTGGCTGAGACTGCATCCCCTTGGACTCATTTTCAAAGAAACTGAAAGACATAGGAACAAGGAAATCTGTCTTATGCACCAGCTCTGACACATTAATAAAAAATGTAATTATGGCACAGTGTCAGTAATCACTAAAATTGATGCAGAACCAACCATATAAGTAAATGTATGAGGCACACACCTTTTGGGTATACACCTTTAATGAGAATTGAGAAAACAATCTCTATTTTTCAGTTTTTGCTTCCAAATATCATTAAAAGCCACTTATTACATGGTAGTTTTAGGAAAATGCTTGATGGTTTTCCCTGTGGAATTCATTAAATTAAGTTGCCTTTACAGGCCAAAAAAAAAGAAAAAAAAAAAAAAGTTAGGATGATATGAATACAAGAGGCCTCTCATTTATGATCTGTGTCAGGACCTGTCCTCTCATCCCAATGAGACACACTCTCTCTTTTCAACCTCTTCAAAGCTAATTTCCTCACAAATATCACATCACATAAAAAAAGTCTTAAAACTGTTTTATCCCTTTAGTATTTTATATAAAAAGGGGAAGTAGCTTTCTCTGATGTATCCCAGTGTTTTTATACTCTCTCCCTGTTTAGGTTTTTAAGCTCCTTAGGACCTGAATTAGTTCAACATTTCTGTTTTGTTAATGATGACCATACAGTGGGAGCTTTGTACAGGTTAGCGATAGCATAGACCAATTATTTTGTTATGCATGACTAGTTAATTAGAAAACATTAGTTATAATGACTATAGACTTGATCCTGAAATCTCTAATCAGTCAAAACACCCATTATCATCTCTATGACTGGTTAAGTGAATAAAATCTAAATAGGGATATTAGTAGCAAATCTACTGGTTTCATTTTAACTGCATTTTCATATAGATTATACTGATTACTGAGTCTTTCCTATGATCACCTATTTAAAACAGGACACAGCTAGAGGAAATCTTTCAACAGATTGAAAACTACATAAAGTTAGCATTGCTTCAGATTCCATTATATTTACATTTAGACTAGTTGTAATTTGTAAAATGTAGACTGGCTGTCAGAGACATCGGACTATTTTAGCAATTTGCACCTACATAATGAAAAATACACAGAAGAGAAAGAAAAGAAGTATTCTTCCAGCTGTGTTCACTTTAAGGACTTTGTTTGTGTCAACACAGTAGGAGGAAAAACATCTGAAATACAAACCCAGAAGGCTCAAACTAGTGAAAATTTCCACATAAAGATAAGTTAAAAAAAAAAAGTGTAGGTTGCACTTCTAGACCCAAAGAAAGAGAGACTGCTTACAAGATCTCAATTCACTTTGCAAAAATACAACTAGTATGTTCTGTCTTTAAACTTTTGTCCTTTAACCACTTTTCTTTGTCTGCAAAGACTTCACAGAGCACATGTATGTGCTCCCCAGACCCATGTATGTGGATGCACACATTTATAAACTTTTCTACCTGTTATAGATTACACCTATTCTTTATGATGCCTATCTAATTTAGAACATGAAAATGGTATTTATTTAACAGCTAGATTCATCTAAACTGGTTGTGATATATTCTAGTGAGAAAAATTGACACTTTTATGGTTTGAGTCAATTCATCCTAAAGTAGATATAAAAACATACAAACATGTCAGATAAATTGTGTCTAAGGGGGTCTGTTTCTCTCTGTTGTGGGGATTCAGAATCACAAGGTATGATAGAAATACCTACTTTGCAAATCTCTAAAATTAGGGAAGATGAACCCCACTTGGTGATGTCATGCAAAAGAACTCATGACTAAGAGCTGAAGAATTCTGCACTATGGATAACAATATGAAATAGAATAAATCTGAAAAAAATCCCAATAAACCAACCACAACTCTTTCTTGATACTCAAATAGGACTTGCAGAATGTCTATAGATATATAGGTAATAAATGTATATGGAATACACAGCTATTCAGAAAAAAATAAATGGACTTGCCACTGTTAGAAGGACTAAAAATTTAAGAAGAATTGAAATTTGGCTGAAGAGGGTATAATGCCTAAGAGGTGGAATAACAAAAGTTACTTATCAAACACAATGGGGCACACTTATCTTTTTAATGCCTTTTCAGTGAAAAATTTTGTGTGAGAAAAAACAACCAGGAGACATCTATGAATTAAAATGCAAAAAACACAGCATTTGATCTATCTTAAATTACTGGAATTCAGGACATTAGTATATTAGGCCTTCTCTTCCAATCATTATCATGGAAGAATCATCTGCTTCACTTTTCTGAGCCCCAGTATAATTTACCTCCACTTTCTTTTATATTTCACCCAAATCCCTCATTATTTTTTACCCATCTAACTTCTGTAATTACCTTTTCCCTGTCTCATTCCCTTTCTTGACCTCTATATAAGGTCACCTTTCTCTTACCTCTCACAATATATCTTCCTCTCCTTCAGCTTGCTCTCTGACTTTCAGACAAAGGAGCAAAATTCAACATTATTGCTCATATTAACAATAAGAAATGAAGGATTCAAAAAGAGGAAAAAATAAAAAACCCCAAAAACCAATTGTGATGATTCTGGCAGAAAGCAAAACATGGAATAAAAAAAAACAAAAAACAAAACAAAAAAACAAACCCAAAACAACATATCAGAAATTTCATGAAACTGCTGAAAGCTTGGCAAATAATACATGTGAGAAAAACAGTGCTACAACAACAAAGTGTTCAAGACTTAAGAGTGTCAAAAGGTCTCCCACAAAATGTATTTCTTGTGCATGGGGAAACCACTGTGCAGCAATCATAGTATTCCCCACAAAGCTCCACCCTGAGCTGCTTTTTACATCTCTGAAGGGACCGAGTGTGACTTGTGGTGATGACAACTGGCTAGGCCTGGTTTATTTGCAGCTGAAGGCAGCGACTTCTGAGTTTAAGCTGAAGCATGTGAAGGGAAGTGACAATGCTCCAGAAGTCTGCCTGGGTCATACAGATCATGCAGTGTAGGCTTCAGTATGAGCAGCAGATCCAGTTGATCACAGTTCCAGCAAATAAACTAAGAAATGTTTAAAAATTAAACCAGTGGTCATCAAGAAAGTCCATAAAGACAAGGCTGGCCCCACGTCAGGCCAGAAAAACAATATACAAGACATACATCCAGACACAACTCACTTAAAAACATAGTCCAGTGATGCAACAAAGGAAAGCACCTGAGCTTAAACGCAGCTCCTGGGCCAGTGGGCTCTCTGAGGATGTGTGAGGTGAAAACCTCTGACAAGGCTTCTAGCAGCTCTTTCTCACACAGCTCTTTTAATAAAAAGTCTGACCCAAGGTTACACTACTGCCCATTTCACAAATGGCCTTTGACACAACTAGCTAAACACCCAAGGAGGGAGGGAGGTTGAAGAAGTCAAAATAATGGCTATTCCTACTGAGTTGCTTCTCTGTATTAGCTCCCTTACTACTTCCTGTGCCCCAAAAAACCCATCTCTACTCCACTACGATTACAACTCAATTAATTACAACTATGAAAGGCTGGAAACCAGCAGCAACATTCTTGCTGTCAGCTTTGTTACAGTCTGTCACCCCAATACATGACTTTCTGGAAAAGTTTGGTTTTTAGAGCACCCAAGGAACACCTAATGAGGTAGCAAGGCTTAGGGAAGGTAATTGATTTATTCAAGGTACTAAAATTTTATCCTTGGAAGTGGTCAAGGCCTTCTTGGATGGGGCTTTGACCAAACTGGTCTGGTGGAAGGTATCACTGCACATGGAATGGGATTAGAACTAGATGGTTTCTAAAGACGTTTCCAAATAATTCTATGATTCTATTATTAAAAAAAATAAACAAAATAAACCACAAAAAAAACCAAACAAACAAACAAACAAAAAAAAAACAAAATAAAAAAACCTTTCTCAGCAGTTTTTTAATATAAATTATATTGTTACTGAATGAAATGCAAAATTCTCTTGTGTTCAAATACATAGTTAAAATACAGGAAATAAAGTTCAGGAATAAATGATCAGTTTTCACAGTACAGTCCCAAGAAAAAACTTTTCCAGGACCTGAGTATTCACCATAAGAAAAACAGAAATAAACAGTGAAGTGACAAAGTTTGCTAGTGATACGATTTTTTTCAGGGTAGTAAAAACTAAGGCCAACCAGAAAAAACACATTGAATACCGCAGGATGCTGAGTGACTAACAGTAAAATGAAAAATGAAATTCATTGTAGATAAATGTGAGGTGATATACATAGGAAAAATAATTTTACCCAAACAGTAATCATTTTGACTAGTTATTATCACACAAAACCAGGATCTTGTGGCTATAATAGCTAGTTGTATGAAAATGTCAGCTCAATGCCCAGTAGCAATCAAAAAAGTAAATTGAATGCTAGGAATTATTAAGAGAGGATTCGAGAAGGAAATAAAAACAAAAAAAACCCAACCCAGAAAACAATGCTGTACAAAAGCTGTAAAAATCCATTATGTGCTTTATTTTCAGTAGCATGTGCAATTCTATCTTTGCTTTGCATTCATAAATTCCACAGATACATCTTTCACAGGACTGTCCATTAACATACTAAATAACTTGTTAGTGGTTTTATTATGTCATTTCAGTGTGTCACAAAACATTGCACAATAACAGTGTACCACAGAGACTGTCTTTTTAAATGACCTGTGATACATTTTTTCTTTTTCAATGCCCTGCATGTCAGGATCCACACTCTGAAGGTCCCAGAGAACTAGAATTTTAATGGCCATTTGCTTCTCTTAGAATCAAAAGAGAGATGGAAAGTGGCTCAGGAAAGATGTATCTATAACTTAGTTGATACAATGTTTTCAATGAAGACAGAAAATACCACTATTTAAAATTGAACGATTTAGTTTCTGAAATGTGTTATTTAATAACATAAGTAACTTCTTACTTCAAAAAAAGTAATATTTTGATGAAGTTCCTTAGCTGGTTTTACAAGTGAAAAGACATATATTGGCAATCATCCTCTTAAAGGCTTGTCCAGAAAAATGGAAAAGTTTGAGTGCAAATGGCACTTTACCATGCTCTGTTATCTCAACATAATTGTATGGTCATTGCATCACTTTTATATAATGCAATACCAGAACTATACTGTAAAGAATAGGAATGATTTTAAGAAAAAGGTCAGCTTAGAATTTCACATACTCTGTTCACATATGCTCTAAACTGGAATGTTGGATATGCAGCAACACCCTTTTGCATTTAGAAGACAGTTTTGAAAATACAAATCTAAGTCAAGAGGTTTCTTTATCTTTTTAAACCATTGACCAAAAGGGTTTGGGAAGAAGGGATAGTTTTTCTAGGCTATTAAAACCAGCCTAGGTGCGGCAGTGCGTTACTTTTCTCGGCCCGGTCAGCTCTCGAGTGCCCGGCTTGGGCATCTCAGCTTCTCGTCAGGGCCGGGGCTTGCCATGATTCCTGGGCGCTTTTGCTGCCACACTCCGGGGTGGGCTGCTGGCCGCGCTTTGCCGTTGGCGCGAGGGAAGAAACAAAGAGGCAGGGAGTTCATCCAAATCCGTCAGCGTGGCGGCTGGATGCTTTATTGGCTGTGAGAGCTGCGGTGGAAAAGCTGCAGCCCGCTCCCAACCTCGCACGGTTGAAAATGGCCCCAAGCATGCCGAGGAGTGGGATGAAATAGGGGTGGGACAGGACAGATGGGGAGTCCTCCCGCCCAATGGATACAGACATCATGGTGATGATGTGTACTACAGCGACCAATGGGAACACGGCAGGGGCGGACACAGGGCTTCGGGGCGATGGGACCGCGGGAATGGGGTGACAGGCACAGAATCCTCAGGAGTAGGCAGGGAGTGGTTACAAGAGTGGCAGGGGGTAAACTCCAATGGCAGGCAGCCTGGAGCTAACCATGGTGTGGGGTGGGGAGGGGGGGAAACACGAGGGATGCACGAGGGTACACAGAACCGGCAAACTAACAAAGATCAGAACCCCTAATCTGAACCCAAACCCAGGATGCAACAGGTATTTAAGTGATGGGCAGTAAACACCAGCTTTTTAAAGCAATTCGGTTGTTAGCTGAAGTTACCTAAGAGCTAACTTCCTTCTGTAGAGGAAGAAAAACACAGAACAAAGTATTTCAGGAAAAGATGGAAAGACAGACAAAGAGAAAGACAATGCACTCTAAGCTCCGAACTTAAACCTCAAAGCTCATCTAGCTCTGCATTAATTAACAGAATTCCCCATCCACATATTAGCTGAAAGGAAGCAAGATTCATTGCATTAAAGTTAAATGTGCAGAAAATGGAATCATAGTAATCCTCACTGACATGTGTACATATACAGTCTGCTGAGCATCTACGTCTGTTGTTTGATAAGAAGCATGGAAATTATAGTCTCAGACTTTGAAACAGTGATACCAACCAATCCTATCCTTGCATCTCTTACAGATGCCTCAACACATCTAAAAATTCCTCGCAGAGAGGTGATGGTACCTATGGTCTAGTGATCCCCCTTGGTATGCCAAGATACATAATTCTACACAGGAAAGCTTTGAGCTTCAGCTCATGACCTTTCCCCACTGCACTTTGGAGAAACCCTTTGGGGTGGCTCCAGCCAGATAAACCTGTTGGCTTGATAATCTTCATAAACAACAGGAAAACACACTTTATTATCCAGAAGAAATCAAATGGCTTCTCTATCAGAAAGAATTAAGCTAATGTTGAAGTTTCTACATAGATATCTGTCACTTTAACTCTTAACTACCTTTTTTCCTTTAATGCAAATTAATGATGAAGTGAGAATGCAGTAATTTGTAGGCCCTGTGAACCTTCTCAGTAAGAGATATTATCAATATACATATGGTTCATTTACCAATATGTTCTTTGATTCATCAGTTATTATATATATATATTTATATTATATGTACAATGTCTTCAAATGTGACATCAGTATGAAACGTTCATTGCATTTTAGAGACTAGATTGCATAGCAATTCTCTGTCGGATTAATTTAAACCAAGTCCTGCTATCATTCTTCAACCTGTCAGTTTAGGAAACCACCCTCAGCCCCACGTTAGCTTTCCCACCACATGACTTGTAGAGCCTCTACTCCTCACCACCCTATCTACGTACAGCACAGAGCTTTAGCAGCTACTTGTTACCCTACTCCCAATTAGTGTGACACCAAACCAGAGGCTGCCAACTGAACTCAGTTATTCCCTGGGGTGCCGCGCCAATCAATTAAACAAATTGATTTTGTAGAATGGTTTTGTTGAAGTTAAACAGAAATGCTTAAAGACTATTTTGTACATTCAACTTGAGATGTACTTCATACCTCTTAATCTCCACAAAAGCCTGTTCCCCTCCTGCCATCTCACATAAACCTAAGAAAGCTGCTTTGCTGTTTTTCTTTCCATACAATGCTTTTCACAGTTTGACAAAGTTATGTGCTGGAGGGGTTCTCCTTTCTAGAGTTGAATTCCCAACTCACACTATAAAGTAGAAGACATTCCTGCAGTTTCTAAAGAGGAAAGATTTCATCCCAGTGCCTCCTTACCACCTTTATCAGTAAGCATTTGATCTCTAGTTGATTCTCTTGAAGAATTATGATAATCTAGAAAACAATCAAGGTATTATATCTACATCTCCAGTACCTAATGCAGATTCTTGTTCTACTACATATCTGTGCCAGAGGTAATCAACCTTGCAGGTCTGCCCTATTTATAATATATTTATAAGCAATTTAGCCAGAGAAAGAGGCTCCAGAGGGGGCTAGAAGAGAATAGGGATAGCAATATGAAATATGAAAGAGATTGTGCTGAAAAGATAATGTTAGATGTTTTTAGATATGGCAATGTTTCATGAAGATGTTTTATTTATCTACAGATTGCTGGTCAAACATAGATCTTTGTGCCTGGATAGCAGATACAAAATGTGTTTGTTCACATTTACAGTGCTAGATTTAGCGTACCTGAAAAATTTCTATTACAGATTAGGAGGCAAAATGTGGAGGACTGGTAACATTTCTGTTTGAAACAGATTTTTTGCATTTCTATCCTACATACTTCACAATGGTTAGAGTTATAAAGGAAACATGGCTCAAGATGAGTCAAATATTAGCTCAGCTACAGCCCTTGTTATGTTCCCTCGTTATGTCTTTAACAAATTAAAAATTACTGTGAACAATGCTGCGGGGTTTAGAAACCAGGCTATATAGCTATTCATCATATTTTGGGTATCAAGAGGTATTAAAATGCAATAGCCATAATCACTAATCTGCATCAAATCAGGAATTTTGATCTTAACCTTTCACAGCTGAATATAGTGGAGATTTTGCTATTTCTTTAATTTTATTAGAATAAACACAACATTCTTTTGAAGAGAACTAAATTTTGCTTGGGAAAAATCCCTGATAATGTTAATAATGATCTTTACCTGGCCGTATCTCCAGCACAGACTTCATTTAAAACATTACTGATGTTTGATTCAGCTACTCCAAAAATAATTAGTGGAAGCTAATTACTAAGGAAGAGTTGCAGTAGAAAAAAATTCAGTTGCCAAGTGATATACCTTTAAATCAGAAACCAACTGTTGCCAGTTAGAGTTTCCTTCCAGTAATATATGTTGAGTATTTATTCTGTGACAAAGCTAAAAAGCAAACTGTGCTGAACAAAAGGAGGAACTGTGTCTTCTTCTATTTTAGTTGCTCGAGTGAGCTTCGGACCTTTTTTTACAGATTTGGTTAAACCACCTTCATAGCAAAAAGGCAATAAAGTAATGTCAGCCAGCACTGAAAACCAGGATACCGGGGCTTATAATAAAATCCCTGACAAGTTGCACAGCGTTGCAGGAAGATGAACATCAATAAGAACAGTATATGATGAGCAGGCTCAACCCGGAGCATGACGTCCTTCTGTTCCCTCACCCTGCACCCAAAGACCCCATCTCCACACCCATATGTTTCTTTTTCTCTATTCCTGTCTTTTGACAAGTAAATGTCAAGACCAAAAGAACTGACTGTTGCACCAGCAGGACATCATGGAAGCCTGGAAAGTGACTGATGGTGCTTAGCAAACATGGTGACTTTCAAGAACACTCTCCACACAAAAAAAAAAAAAAAAAAAAAAAAAAAAAAAAAAAAAAAAAAACCGAAACAAAAAACCCCACCAAACCAAAACCAGAGAATCTGTCTTCCCCTGCCAAATACAATGATCCTTTTCTTTCATTTTCTTTCACAGAAGTCCAAATTTAGTGCCACTGAAGTTATTTGTATTTATAAGGAGAAAGCAGGGTGTGTTTTGCAAAGCTATTTTTTTACCTTCTACTATCAACAGAATTTCTCAATCTCTCCCATGTAGTTACTTTCTACAGATCAAGCCTTTTTAATAGGTCTGTTCTCCCAATGTCCTTGCTGTGTGAGCAGAGCTCCCGATGACATTAATGAATGCTGAGCACATGACTTGAGCACAGACTGATTCCTGTCATTTCGAGTGCTAAGAGCTCATAACAGAGACCATGTACAAGCACAGTTGCAGCACCTACTGTTTTTTTCATTCTTGGAATGCCATGGGATAAAGCCCTGGAGGAAAGAGGGGAACAAGAAAACTGGTTAATATTCAAGGATCATCGCTTCCAAGATCAGAAGTGATGCATCTCAACAGAGAAGAAAGTCAGGAGGCCGGCATGGATGAATATGCAGCTCTTGGACAATCTGAAACACAAAATAGAATCTTTAAGAGGGTGGAAGTAAGGACAGGCAGTACTCAGAGGTTGTCCAAGCAGCCAAGGACCAGGTCAGGACAGCTAAAGCCCTGACAGAATCAAATGTTTATAGGAACATCAAGGACAACAAGAAAAGCTTTTCTCGGTAGGTCAGCGATAAAAGCAGGACTAGGGAAAATGTGGGCCTGCTCAAAAAATAAACAGAACCGGTTACCCAGGACATGGAGAAGACTGAGATACTCAGTAACTTTTTTATCTCAGTCTTTACCAGTAAGTGCTCCAGACATGCCACCCAAGCTGCAGAAGGCAAAGGCAGGAATAGGTAGAATGAAGAAACATCCAGATGGAGACCAGTGACAAGTGGTGCTCCTCACAGGTCACTTGTGCAGTGCTGTGGTGCAGTTGAGACACTGGAGGGAAGGCATCCCATCCAGAGGGACCCTGACACTTGAGATGGGCCTACACAAACCTCATGAAGTTCAAAAAGGCCAAGTGCAAGGTCCTGCATGTGAGTCAGAGCAATCCCAAGCACAATCACAGGATGGGCATGGGTTGAGAATGGGTTGAGAACAGCCTTGAGGAGAAGGACTTGAGGCATTGGTAGATGAGAAGATGACCTGCAGCTTGCGTTCACAGCCCAGAAAGCCACCTCTATCCTGGGCTGCATCAAGAGAACCGTGGCCAGCAGGGCAAGGGAGGTAATCCTCCCCCTGTACCCTCATGAGACCCCACCTGGAGTCATGTATCCAGTTCTGGGGCCCCCAGCTAAAGGATGTGGATGTGTTGAAGTCAATCCAGAAGCCCAAGGAGATGATCAGAGGTCTGGAGCACTTCTCCTGTAAAGACAAGCTGAGAGAGTTGAGTTTGTTCCACCGAGAGAAGGGAAGGTTCTGGGAGCCCTTAGAGCAGCATTCCCATACCTAAAGGGGACTACAAGCAAGCTGGGGAAGGAGCTTTTGCAAGGGCATGCAGTGATAGAACAGGGGAGAATGGCTTTAAAATAACAGGGTAGGTTTAGGTTGGATATAAGAAAGAAGTTCTTTACTGTAGGGGTGGTAAGGCACTGGAACAAGTTGCCCAGAAAAGTTGTGGATGCCCCAAATCTGGAAGGTTGGATGGGGCTTTGAGCAACCTGGTCTAGTAAAGGTGTCCATAGCAGAGGGGTTGGAACTAGATGATCTTTAAGATCCCTCCTAACTCAAACCATTCTATGATTTTATGATTTTTACTTGTGCCTCATAATTGGACTCTTTCTGTCAAAAAATAATCACCCTAAAACTCTATTATCAATGTTTTTATACATAAGGGATGTTTCTGAAGTGTTACTTTCCTATTTTTCCTAGTAGCATCAGTAATAAATTCATGTCAACAATTATTCTGGAAAACATACAATGCATAATTTTGCTTAATCAGTACAGAACATTCCACCTACAAATGTCACCTCCAGCTGAGGGTATAAAGATCCAAGCGATGCACTTGCAAAAGAAAGTCCATCCATGTTGTCCCTCATAACCAATCAAAATGCATTGTAAGAACACAAGTCTGTTCCACCCCTCCCCTTGACATAGGGGAGTCAGCAAATGGCACTGTTCAATTAACATGGAAGGGCCTTTAAAAACAATAAGGTAATTAGACATGTTCATGAGAAATAATTATGTCATGTAAAGATAAGCATTCCCAGAAGAGCTTTAGCCTCTATTAGAAAAGAGCATTTTTTACATTTTCCTCTCAAATTAATTTCACAGACATGCAAGGTGTGATGGGAAAACGGCACCATTCTCATCAGTGTTAAAAGCATATGATATGAATGAGGTCTCCAGCATGGCACTGGCTGCAATAAATTATCAAGTGTGCGTTCTGTTTTCTGAAATGGGCTCAATTTATCATTTTATTGAAAAGGTTCCATTATGCTAATGTCTTATAAAATCACTTTCTGCTGTTGCTAGAAGGTGAAGAGAGGATATCAATTTTTATATATAGAATTTGGAAGTATTGCAGCAGTGAATTGTCAAGGGTTAATAACCCTAAAAGAAGATAAAATATACATAAGAGAAAACTTCCAAGGACTTTGTAATGACAAATTTTCATAACCCTTCTGGAAGCAGAATAGTTTTCTTAAGCTTAACTCTCTTAAAATAAATGTTGACAGAATTAGAAATAGTTAATTTCTGGGCTGAAAACTCTCCCTCTCTTCTCCAATCAAGCCCTGAATTGACACTGGACACTCTTTTTTTCCAGTGAAGATCAGAATAGAAAATACCATTACCATTCTTGTCAACTTGCCCAGTTAACAAATAAGAAGGACAGACGGGGGTACATGGGTGATTAGTTGAAAAGGGAAATACACCTTCTCTAAATAAAATTTTCTGTAATAAGAACATATTTTATTTTGAATTATTGTATACAAAATAGGAAATTGTTAAAAGAAGAGAACTAGATTTAGATAGGCAATATATTTGATCTCACATAATAGCAATTCTGTGGTTTTTTGGTTTGTATCCAAAAAACCTCTTTTTTGCTGTGCATCAAAGCAACTGAGTACTATTTCAGAAACATTATCCTATTTTTAACAGTAAACATTTTCCTAGGGGAAAAATGAGTACGTTCCTCTGAACATACTCATAGAGCATAATCCAAGAAAGTACAGCATCAAGAGGGATAATTTAATATATACTGACACTAACAAGCTGCCCAGGGAAGGAGTTGAGTCACCTTTCCTGAAGGTATTTAAAGTTCAAATGTGGCACTTAGGAACATAGTTCAGTGGTGGACTTGGTAGTGATGTGTTAACCTTTGGACTCAATGACCTTAAGGTCTCTTCCAACCTAAACAATTCCATGACTCTATGACTTCAATATATTTTAGCAGTCAAAAACAAGTGGAGCTAGAGCACTCTAACCACCATTTCATTGGATCATCAATAAAAACCCTTCTGGATCTCACATCTTCAAACATGGATCACAGTTCATCAACGTCTGCCATACAACATTTACCAAACAGCTCGGGAACTTAAAATTTTTGAAAAATTCTCATTCAATATGTAGGAAATTTTTAGTGCAATTGAGTTAAAATTAAATCCAATGTCTCTTTACATTATGAAAATGATATTGCCGTACTCTTCTATTAATACACACAGATTTTTAGACCTGAGATGCACATACTTAAAAGATGGTTACTTGTGAAAAACATGTTCTAACACTGACAATCTAGTCAGGCACAATGTGTAAATATTTTGCATCAAGTATGTGAGCAGTGTGACTACCAAATTAACAAAGAGGTGTGTAGTTGCACACATCTTTGTCTCAGGAGACATCCACATCACAAAAGCTCATAAAACAAAACAGAACGGAACAGAACAAAACAAAACAAAATAAAACAAAACATGCAGGAGGGACTGCAAATGGGTAGAACATCTCCCAGGTATGGAACACCCATGAAAGGAAGCTGGCAAAACAAAAAACAATGGAAGCAGTAAAGAGCACAAAGGAGATTCAGGACTAGGACAAGATGTATAAAACTAACAAGGAAATAAGAAAGGAAAAATGGAAAGGAAGGAAGACAAGCACTTTAGTTCCAGTTTCTCTTTCAAAAGAGTTCTCAGGCCTAGTGAACTCAACTTTTGTGACTACAACACACCACAGCAATAAACATGACATCAGGTTATGACATCGTACATTGACAGCAAATTTAAAATAAGGACGAGTGCTCATGTTTTGTTGAAATTCTCAAAAAGGGATAAGAAATAGCTGCATTTGTTCTCAGCTCGGTACTGGGTAGTACTACTCAGCCTAGCACCACATGCAAAAGGGGAGGTAGATGTACACCATAACCCTGCCCAACCTGGATCTAATTTGAGATTATAAGGTCTACAAAACTGTGAAGTAATTTTACAGTACTTCGGGAATTCAGACTAGTCATTTACTTCAAACAGATTTGGCACAAAAATTCTTATCCTTTTAGGCTTTTTAAGTAAAAGAATTATAATAAAGTACAATGTTAATTACAGGGCACAGGAATTTTTAACACATATTCATCAGAATACTATTCAAAAACTATTTGTACAATGCTAGCAATTTAAATGGTTAAATTAATAAGGGTTTTTTTATTCACCAGGGCTTGCCTCAGAAGGATGCAAAGATCTGACTAACCACACCCTAATTGTGGATTTCCCTTCTAAGTGTTTTTTACTGTCTCTTTCATGGAATCAGACTCTTACAAGGAATGGGCACCAGTTCATCACTTCACACATCACTAACAATACTGAGGTTTTGGTAATGACTTTAACTGATTCAGCTGCCTTAACTGATACTTGTATTTTTGGGAAAGCCAAGAAGTTTAAATTTGGTAAAGCATTTCCTAACTAGATGGAAAACAATCAATCCCTCTTTTTGCTAGAATTTACAGCTTGGCACACCTAAGTCAGTATATACTAGTACTTTATTAACTCTTCTGTGAACAGAAGAACATGAAAAAAATAAAGAAACAGAGTTGCCTTGCATGCAAGCATTTGTAGAAGTTTACCTAAAGAACACCAGGATTTTTATTTGGAACTGACCAGATGGACATTTATTTAAAAGTTGAAAATAAAAAAAAAACCCTAAGTAGCAATGACCACATCTACTTGATTCAGACAAAATAATAAACCAGCTGATAATGGATTAACCTGGAAATTACATAAGTAACAACATTCACATCAGCCTAAAGAAAACAAATTCGATTGAACTAACTCTATTTTTTTCATATTACAAATTTGCTTGACATCATTTTAAAAGGGGAGGGAATGGGATTCTGCAGTCTGACTTCCTGCCTAGCACCATCCATACTACTTCTAGGTCAAAATCCTATCTTCATGTTTCAGAAAAAAACGTTCTACATTTTTTTTAAAATGGACAAATGTGGAGAATTCTTGTAAGCTCAGATAACTTGCATTGCTGGTTGATTTCCTAGCAAGTTAAAATCCATGTGTGGTATTTGTATTTGCTGGCTTGCAAATACAAATACCATACATGGATTTTAACTTGGCTTGCACTTTCTAGACAATGAGAACTAAAATCCTAAGATAGCTGGTAAGATCTAATATTCCCACATTACCAAACTTCCACTCCATAGATGCCAAAACAAATATAAACCAATCATGTCGTGCACTGTTGTAGGATTCTCATTACTCTTCTCCTGAACCTTCTAACAGTTTAGTCATCAAAACTGTGAGTTGTGATGGTTTTAGTTATGCAAGTGTCAAAAGCAGAGAAAAAACATTTTCTCCACTCCACTCAGTTTTCTGTTTATACTTCCAAATAGTCTATTGGCTTTCTTGAATCTGAAATCATGATGCATTCTCATATTCAGCAGATGAGTCATACAAACTCTTATGTTTTACAGATTCATTGTTTTTCAGGTAGAAATCAGAGAATCATAGAATTGTTAAGGTTAGAAAAGACCTCTAAGGTCATCGAGTTTGAACATTATTTCCTCATCTTATACATGTATCTACTGATATGAAACCATTATGGAAGACAGTTTCATTTATTTTTATTGTGTTTACTAAAGCACTTTGTCCCAGATAATGGACAGATGTAAATGAGAAGGGGATGAAGTAGAATGAAAGTTCTGTGCTGATATTTTTTTACATGTCCACTTAAAATCACACAATGTTTTCAGAAACAACAACAAAGCAAACAAACAAAAAACTAAACACCCAACAACAACAACAACAAAAATGAGAAGAAAAGGCATTTCTATTAATTTTGTCTGCAAAGACAGGAAACCTGAAATTCTTTGATGTAGAGATTATTTGGATACATTTTCATATTTTTTCAGCTTGTTAATGACTTTCAAATTTCTGAATTTCTCATAGAGAAACACACTGTAGTCTAAAAAACACAGTGCATGTAAGATGCATCTCCAGACCAGTCAGGAGCTGGTTTCATTACTCACACAAGAGTGGGGGTGAGCTGGGAGGAGGATGTCCTGTTCCATGCTTCTGCAAGGAGCAAATCGTATCCTTGGTGGGGACACACTGCCAGGCCATAAGGGTTTTTGTCTCATCAAGTGCAGCAGTTCATACTACCTAAGTATATTGCTTATATAGTAGCAGTACAGCAGAACAAGAGTTGCCTGTCTCCTGGTTTGTCTGGTGAAATTTTGGCCTCTAAGCATTCACATAAATACTTCAAACATACTATTTTAGCACTCAAATGCTGCAAAAGCTTCTCAGAGAAGATCTTGTGATGTGAAAATTAACACAAACTTTTTTCCTCAGAATTCAAAGGAAGGCAAATAAAATCAGGGCAGGAACATGGGGTCAGCATAACAAATAAAAATAACAGGCTTCAGAAAGACTTACAGTCTCAGTGTTTACTGCTGCAATTATGGAATAGCTGTGTTGCATGTCAGGCTAGACAATATTAATTTAATCAATTAATTAAATATTTGTCTCTAAATTGTATGTTTAAATTTGTTATGTACACACAGAACAATAAAGATTATATTTCATTCACCTGTCTAGGTTGCTGCTGTAGACTGATCACCACAACCATTCATCTCCTAAGACAACAGCTTGGTAAGTATAATTTCAGCTACCAATGATGGTACCTACCTCTCATTCCCACTACTATTAGTCATTTCATTTATGCCAAAGGAAATCCTTGCTACAAAGTAAAGTTTACTGCAAAACAGATCTTTGGAATAATCTTTCTTTCTTTTCTCTTTTTTTTTAAGTGACTACAAATTAACTCACCCTAAATCCATAAGGAAAAATATAGTTCCCCATATGGAACAAAGGGGTGGAGCTCAACAGACAAAAGGACAAATTTTAACAGTGAAAATCAAAACAAGGAAAGAAGTTAACAGGCCTTTAAAAAGGACTTGTTAATAACATCCTTCCACAAAAACTATCATTAGAGTGAGTTTTTTTTTCTTCTATGATATAGAATAAATAAATTATATATCTATAATTTAATCACAGATAAAACTAGCTCACATATTTTATCAATACCTTTTGTCCTCATGCATTCTGCCATGAAAATATTTGCTGCAACAGAAGACACCTATCAGTTTATACTTAGCTTCACAGAGTTTGTAATCTGTGGACAAACATGTCACATAACATATTTTAAAAGTCCTTGCACATGTGTAAACTATTCTGAAAAGTCAAGCACAGTTATTAAATCCCTGAACCTAGGTACAAAATGAAAAAATAAATATGTGGTAATGTTTAAAAGCTCACACTTTTGCCTAGAGTCTGACAGTAAGCCCAGGCTGAAGCCCTGTCCCTAGTTTACCAGATTTAAATCAGCATGCGCCCTTCTTATCTCATTACTCATTCAGACTGGGAGATGTGGATCATTAAGCTGGGTACTAATTTGCTCCTAAACTACTCTCATTCATCATTAGCTGGCAGTGAGAGGTTGACCAAGTCCGTTGTGGAATTCTTCTGTGACCCTCCCATGGATTGTATATTTTCTGCATGAGCTACTTAATAAATTCTCTAGAAGTTATTTTTAACAGTTTTAGTAGCCATTTTGTTAAGCAAGATAATTTCTGTGGCCAGGTTAGTCACAGAGGTATCTCTGTCATATTCTTCTGTACTCTGGATACAGATGTTGGCTATTACCTTCTGTACTGTGCAAAAAGGGCATTTGTGTACTGTTCTTTATAAAAAGACATCTCTGATCGACTATTATGATAAATCACAACAGAATCTGGTATTGTACAGAATGATGTATCTTCACTGGGGCAACACAGTGTCAGTAAGATCATTTTCCAGTAACTCGTCCCTCAGATTATTTTTTATAATGAAGATATTCTCAGTAATCATTTGGTGGATGAAAAACTACAAATGTCCATAGTATGAATCTTCACCCTCATGTGTTGTCCCAGCAAAGCTTTAATAAGTCTTAAATAAATTATAAATATTTTTTAATAAAATGTATGGGTATGAAAGCATCCCAATAGACTGGGAATTAAACACATTTGCAAGGCATAAGCTGCCCAACATTTTAGTTAAGGAAACTTCTCTAATGGAAATTTTACAGACCACATTTTGCCTTTTCATAGACCTCTGGGGGTTTTGCCATCTTATAATAAATTATAAAAATATGAGCATAATACAAGTTAGAGTCAGGAGCAACATAAGAAATCACTAATTTTATCCACAAAGCAAAATTATTTTTCTAGAAGACACATCAGATGCTTATCATCTGAATATTGTTGCAATTTTTGTTTAATAAATAAAATAAGCCACATATTTTGGGGGCTTTTTCCCCATGGTATGGAACTAGAACTGTTCACCCTATGAAAGAAAAAGACACATGTTTAGAAAAGTACATTGAAATGTACTAAGTCAATGAATTACCTGATTTTTCAGAGGGAAGTGAAACACTGCTTTTTCCAGGATCTAGAATAACTGCCAACCCGGCAGAGACTGATGGGAGGATGCTGGTACTGAGATCTATGCGAGTTAAACTCTTGGGTTCTCTTTTCAAGGCTTTTGGAACACCCCCAACACAGCTATCTTCTGTCTTCTCCTTGTTCTGACTGTTCTTCTGTGGACTTTGAACAATATGAACAATGCTCTGCTGGGCCAGGTCACAGTTCTGTAACACAAAACCAAAATTGTGATAAATAATTAATTCTGACATAATGGACAAAATCCCTCTATCTCCAATTTGTTATTTGTTAAATGGCCTCCAAACCATTTTGTGGAGAATTTCAGTGTGCAGTAATGGAGTTTAAAGCAAAGTGACAAGTGTAAATTGCTGGAATTAGGATTACTTGCATTGCCAAAAGGGTCACAACACTTACAAGTGCTAAACATTTAACAAAGAAATAGGGGACCAGAGCCAACAGTCTAAATAAGTCAGGTTTATTGGCACAAACTAAAAAAATCTCCAGAGACAGCATTACTAAGTCAAGGACTAAGAAAATTCAACACTTAAGAGGCACTTGCACAGATAATGCTGAAACAGACTCTTCATGTAGCAATTTAGGGTCAAACGTGATGATCACAGATAGTTCATGAACAAGCCACTCCAAAATATTTCTATCATCAGGAACAGGAAAGATGATGCTACTGATGAAGAGTGATACTATTTCTTCCCTGTAATGTAATTTTTAGTCTAAATCTGGTTTTAGATGTAGACTCAGTATGAGTTTCCCATTCTTTCCAAAAAAGACATTTAACTGTTGAAGACCTTATATTGAGAGAATGCCTGTGGAAGATCTCACGACTGTTGTGGTCTTTCATGATTAAACAAAAGAGCTGCTAGCCATTTTAGCCAAAAATTTTAAACTTCTCCTCCTTTTCAGTCCTCACCAGAGGTGATTCTTACACAGTCTTTCCAGATCTTGTGTGTTAGAAAATAGCAGGGTAAATAAGGATCTCATGAAAGGTTTTTACATGATAAATCAGGATGTCTTTCACAATTTGTTCAGCACTTTCACAATACAGAACAGAAAAGCAAAATATTATGTCAGAAATAGAAATTACAGAGATTTTGGAAGACCTATCATTAACAAAGGTCTTTCAAGAAAGACTTGTATTGATCGTTCCACAATACACCTTGCAAGAAAAATTGTTCTTTATTTGGTGATACCTTCTGGAGACCCAATTCTTCAGCATCATGAATGAACATAAGCATCAGCCTGTACAGAAAGTGGGTAGTCTGTCAAAAAATAAATTTTCTAACTCTCTGTAGCATCATTAGGATAGCCATCTCTGCTGTGAAATGTCAAGGCAGACCATTGAATCCATTTGGGAGAAACAGAAAGAGTTCTGATACATTTGTCTCTGTATCTACACAATATTTAAAAATTGTCATTTGTATATGCAACTACTACATGCACTTTAATTGCAAAAGATTCCTTTACAGATATTTTAGTGCTCTTTATATCCTCATTCTCCCATGCTCTCTTCTACTACTTCTGTTCTGATCTCTTTAATGTTGAGTGGTTTTCCATCATTCTCTTACATTATTTCTCAGTACTTCTCCCTCCACACTTTATTTTTATGCAATGCAATTTAAAGGAGAAAAATCTGGCTTTTGTTTTGCTTTAATTGAATTTTCAATAACACACTCTCTCCTTAGTGAAGCAGTAATCAGCCAGAAGATATTTGTTAGAGCAAGGACACTGCAGTCTTAATATTCAGTCAAAGCAATTATTAGATTTCAAACTTAAAAGATCATGTTGACATTAAAGGTCTCTCCTTTTTTTTTTAACATCTTGTTGCCCATAGCATTTTAACAAGATCCATTTAAATAGCTCAATCATTTCATTCATTAACACAATATATAAAACCTATCACTCTAAAACTTCTTCCACTGAGAATACTGTGCAGCATTAAAGAATTTAATAATCTAAAATAAGTTAATAATGAAATTAATAGCTAGGCAAATGAGGAGCTCAAAACTGATTTGCCCAGTTAGAGTGAGAGTTTAAAAAGAGAAATAGGTATTTATGTAAAAACTCACAACCTTGGAAACCCCTAATAAACTGTCAGTCATACTCTGTTTTAATGATCACCTCTTCTGGCAGTTTTGCTTGCTTACGCAGACGATGTTCTGCCTTTCATTTTTTTCTCAATATTTACTGTCCTTCTCAGTAGGTTGCTTTTGTTTTTTTAAAGCTTGCATCAGTACCTGGTTAAGCTCACTGCCTGATGCTTTGTTACAATCACACTGAGGGGATAGTACATATGAGAGAATAGAAGGGATGGAAAGAGCTACTTAAACAGAACAAAATTCCCCTATAATTCCACTACAAATGTTTTCAACCATTCTTGCTTGATCTTGGCTCTGTACATGTTTATTTGCCTGGGTATATCAATTCATCTTTTAAAAGTATAGGTCCTTTTCAGGTTTCTTTGAAAGATGGAGGCTTTGTGGTTAGCTCAGAAACAATGGAAGGGCTGTCAAAATAGAACTCCATTTTACCTACTATTCTCTCTTCAGCAATATCAAGAACTACATACTTCAGAAAAAGCTGCAAAATTTGCACTTTAGGCAATCCTATAGATTGCCTCAGCTGGTTAGACCAGAGTGCTAATAATGCCAAGGTTGGGGATTTTATCCCTGCATGGGCCATTCACTTCAGAGTTGGACTCAATGAACCTTGTGGGTCTCCTCCAACTCAGAATATTCTGTGATTCTGTATATGACCATAGCAATAGTGGGTTCTGGTATTTCCCTCAATAAAGTTTTAAAAGGACAGGTGAACATGCTGTATCTTAGCTTTCTTCCATCTCTTTATCTAAAACAAAAGCAAGCTTTGACAGATTGAACATCACTGCTGATGATGACAATGTAGATAATGGTCTCAGGAAAACTTAATTAGCAGATCTCAGGATGACTTTCAAAGAGCTGGTAGGAGAAATAAAAAACATCCTTTGATATTTTACCCTGTGTAGATTTCATATGGAAGCCACTGAGCAATAAGAAACGTGGAATCCTAAAGCATCAGTTTTGCAATGTTTTTCTGAGTACATTTGAATTGTATTTGGCTTGTGTTTAAAGGAGGAAGGTAATCCTCAACCTTTGTAAGAGAAGTGATAAAACAGTACAAGAAGAAAATAAAAACAGTTGTGATCGTATGTTAGTTGTAGAGGGATCTGGATGGGAATATAACCAAGCATTTCCCAGAATACGGGTGATACATGCTTTATAGCAGATTACATTTCATGGACAATAGATGGGCTAAGTCTGCAGCTGCTTCTTTGAGAAAAGAGGTAGAATTCTAACTATTTCTGTGAGAGTTTAGGTTGCGCCTTAGGTTACTATTGTAAGATACAATTATTTATGTCAATGTCACTTTTGTTTCCTTCATGTATTTGTTTTACGCCTCAGGAAACATGCTTTTGAGTATATCTATTATTAATGATTCTTGAGATATTGTCTGGTCTTATCTGTTGATTCAAATTAATGCCTGTGTGCCATATCCCAATGGGAAAAACTTCAAGTGTATAAAAAGATTGTGAAGTATCTTCTTTCACTAGAGCAAAGGGAACCGAGACAATAAAAAAACTATGAAACTCAGTAATAAGGACTGGTTCTCTAGAGAAAATGGGTTTTGGCCAACTTGGGAAAATTAATTAATAGCAGAGAAAATTAAAACCTTTTTTTCATTCAAGCCTTTTACCTGTTTTTTTCTGAATTCTCAAGTGGAATTTCACAAGGCTGAATCAGCACATCCTGAATGAAAAACACAGTATCTTTTGTCGGTGAGAGCAGTGGGCTAACTAGAGGGTCAACTGGGAAGACTGAAATAAATTATGAAAAGGGAAAAGATGATTGTGTTTAAGTTACTCTGAAATCCTCTTGTAAGGTTCTGGGGAGACCTCCCTGCAGCCTTTCAGTACTTGAAGCAGACTTAGGGGGGAAAAAAAAAAAGGAGGGACTTTTTACATGGGTAGATAGTGACAGGCCAATGGGGAACATTTTTAAACAAAAAGAGTAGATGTCAGGAAGAAATTCTTCACTGAAAGGGTGGTGAGGCATTGGAATAGGTTGCCCAGAGAAGCTGTGGAAGCTCCATCCCAGGAAGTGTTCAAGGCCAGGCTGTCTGGGGCCACCTGATCTAATGGGTGGCATTCCTGTCCAGAGTGAGGGGGTGGGAACTACATAATCTTTATTGTCCCTTCCAACCCAAATCATTCTGTGGTCCTGACAGGTTTCTGTCTGATATCTTCTTCACAACATATTTCGATAGCAATACAAATATTGAAAGGAATTTTCTCAATCTAACAAATGTAAAGACCACTAGAGAAGTCATATTTTCTGAAGTGCAATAAACTTAAATTTGAAATGTGTTGCATTTATATATAGTTTTATTTAAAGAAACATTAATGCAGAAAATAGTTTGAATCTAAAGCTTTGTATGAGAATATAAAAAAGCTTCTGGTGTTTTGTCTTGAAAAGGGATTTGATACATTTCTGTTTCCTGCTAACCATAACTTGGGAGTTTTAAGGTGTTGAGGTATTTTCTTATTGCATATCAATCACAAAGGAAAATTCTTTACACTCCACTACCTATGATTCAATTTGAAATTCCATCTTTTATGCTACCTGGAGAGTCACACCTTTACCCATGAAACCCTGGGGCCTATTGTGGATACAGTAACAGTGGAATTGTTGAATTGCTGCCTATTTAGATCAAGTAGATAATAGACTGCCTGATGCCATTCCCTAAGAGAGTCACATAAGGCCAATGCTCAAGAAAAGGTATTTTCTAAGAATGATTGACAAGACCCAAAAAGTTTGTTTTCCAGTTTTGTTGTGTTTTATTTTCCTTAAAAATAGCACAACACATCTTGTCAAACCAATGGGATGCCATGTAAAAGTGTAGATGACACACTGATTTCATTGGGAAAATATTTTTTCAAGGATAATGTAAAGAGACATTAAAGATGACCTTCAGAAACAGACAAAAACGTATATGAAGTTCCCAGAAGAAAGAAAAAAAAAAGCTCAGCAAGCCTTTCTCAACAGTTGCTGTAACCCTTTCACAAGGACAGGGCCCAGGTCTCAAAAGCAGCAGAAACAGAAAGGAAATCAATTGGAAGAGGAACACTCTTTCATCCCCTGATCACAGTGAATGCAAAAAAAAAAAAAAAAAGCAAGAAGAAAAAAGCAACACCATGATAATATACTTAATTGCATAGGAAGCTAAAACTGGTATATTAATGAATTTGAAGGTAGAGATTACCTAAAATAAAATATACAGATACAGCAATAATATTCTGTTGAGTCATGTCGGTTTAAGAAATTGGAAGCAAGGTTTGCAAGAAGACTTAACATATTTTATTTGATCAGCTAATAAAGAAAGAAAAATCAGCTTCTGGGCTCAGAGAATCTTATGCAGGTCATGGCAAGGGTAAACCTGAAGGGAAAATTAAGCACTGTCAAAATAATGAAGCAAATCAGCAGTCTGATCTGATATCAGCATCCATTTGTGTGAATACTGACTGCTTAGTGCCAGTGAACTAAATATTGCTCCACATGGGGCAAGGGAAAAAAGCCAGTGCACCACCAGGCCTAAATTACATGGACCACTTAGCAGTTAAATTCCAGCAATCAGAAACCACTTGCTCTTTCACGATGCTATGGAATACATCTATATTTGATTTCAGTTCACCTTTTCAACATTTCCAGAGTTATACACTACTGTTCTAGTTTAGCATTCAGAATATTGTGGGTGCTAAGCAACACCTAGAAGTAGAAGAAAAAATAGATATATTATTGAAAGCATCACACATTCAAATAAATGTGATTAAAGGGCAGAAAACCCTTCACTTAGAAGAAGAGTTAACTCAGACACATTCAAATTTAGATTTTATTATTTTTTAGCAAAGAGAACAGTTGATGTTGAACAAGAGGAAATGAGTACATACTGTGTGATTTACTACAGTCCCTTCAGCCAGTGATCCCTCTGTGTAGCAAGAAGCCCTGAGTAGCATTTAAAAGAATAAAATTCCCTGACTTACAGTCAAAGACAATAGTTCATATATTACAAAGGTTCTGCTCTGAATGATAACTCTTTAAAGAGAAGTGAAAGTCTTAGGATTTTATACTGTCTAGTCCCTTAATGAGTTAATAATTTGCTGGAAATGGAAATGTATTCAACTAAGGCAGAATTCCCCCTCTTCCTTCACTTACAAATCACTTTATGCTTCATTTCCATCTTTTTCACATTATAACACAAAAAATTTAATGCTAATTTCTAGCCCAGTGGAGGGAATGCGGAGTTAATGCTCAGTTAGGAATGTTGCAGGGTTATTACTTTTTGTACACAATCTAAGACCTTAGCAATGTTATATATGTATTTCTAAATGGCATTACTAATAAAGCAACACCATTAATATAACTTTCTTGAATGTAGATCTTTTAGCATGAATTCCTGAAAGATATATGAACTCTTCTAACAAATAAAAATGTTTTATTGGCAGCACATGAGACAGTTTGCAACATTAAAATACCTGCTTAGATTATTGTTATTCCCTTCAAAACTCTGCATAATGATCTACAAAAGACACAGAAGGCAGCCAAACTTTGTGATATTATGTTTACAAAGCTATTAGTATCTCCACGGTGACATTAAGAACATATCATGCGATAAATGGAAGAGAAATAGTCAAATGAACACTAGATTCATATAAAACTTTTCTCAGCAAATGAACAACTTTTCCCATCTTGTAATTTCATATATTGTGCACAAAGAAAAACCTATAAACCCACCATTTATTATAATGCCTGTATAGAAAGCAATAGAGCAATGAGAAGCTTATAATACTACATTAAAAATGAATACAATTAAGTTCTCATGACCATTTGCTTTCCTCTTAAACACAGTTGAGTGCACCTCATTATCATTCTATCTTCCACACTGAACTACCTGATATAATTTATACTCTCTAAACATGTTATCTCCAGTTGTAAACATAAAAAAAGAAAGCTTATTATTTATAAGGTATGGATGGTATTTTCCATTGCTCTAATTTCTTCTCAAGCCACACTGAAACAGAACAAGTGTATTCTGTAAAATGCTTGAATGAATTACATTTAGGCACATTTTGGTCTGGGTTAGATGGTAATAAAAGGTACTGTGCTCCGAAAAGGTCTCATAAGGAAGCACTGTTCACAGTCTGCAGAGTGCAGCTTGACCTCAGGACTGTGGACTATATGTTACTTGACTAACATAAGATCTAATTTTTATTTCCTTTTTTCCCATAAATTCTTCTTAGAGAAGGTTTATCTCTGCAAGGCAGACACTGCCAATCTGCTTACACTTTTGTGTCCTCACTTAAGGCATACATTAAGTATTAGTGAGTATGTGAGGAACAGGCATAAAAGTGGCCTCAAACTGACACCTAATAAGTATCAGGACATTACTGAGACATGAATTCTATTTGAAAAACTGGAGAGTCACTTACTACCAGAACTCTGAAAATATTTTAAAGACTTCAGTAGCCTTTCATGCTGATGGTGCACTTTGGTGGCAGCTAGAGCGCTGCAGAAATGAATTTGGAAAATTCTCTTCTCCAAAGATCTCTGAAAGAATTCCTATGAGTTGTAAATACTCCACTGTAGAAAGCAAAATTTTCCTGTGAATATATTGTCTAGAGCATCAGAAGTTTAATAGCTATAAATATTTATTTCAATTACTTCAACTAGTCATTCACAGATGCCTTTTTCATGCTTTATGGCCAGCAACTGGTATACATCCCGACCAAGGAACACTTTGGTCTTCTACTTGTCCCAGTTCATGCATCTATATATCAGTTTGAGCAGCTGCTATGAGAACAGCTGTAAATAAAACCTAGTGAGCACCCTATGTGGCCCTACTTGGTAACTTAACTTCCTAGTATAAACATGGACAAGATACCAAATATTTTCCAGAGCTTTCCCTGATTTTACTTGAAGACTTGCTTTTAAACCAGCGGTTTCTGTGACAGGTGAAAGTGGTCTTAGATTTGATTTTTGGGCTACGCCTACCAAAATATCCCAGCAGGCTAATGCTGGAAAATCTATGCAGTGCAATATTGTGCAGCACAGCTACATATCCAACTGGACTTTACTTTAGGACTAGTTTGCCAGACATATAGTTAGGTACGTTACAAAAGACACAGTTTACAGATTCTTCCCAATCCCTAATGGGGCCTCTGTACCATATTAAAAAGCACTCTTACAATAAATTAATCCCTGTGCCCAGTACACATGGGCATAGTTTGTCACCTCATTTATTCCCACCCCTTATGAAATCATACCTAATTTTAA
The DNA here is from genome assembly GCF_031753505.1 of Anomalospiza imberbis. NCBI lineage: Eukaryota > Metazoa > Chordata > Aves > Passeriformes > Viduidae > Anomalospiza > Anomalospiza imberbis. The sequence goes on along the minus strand of NC_089683.1, from coordinate 77,117,011 downwards.
AAGGGAGAATGCTTATGTTGTGGTTTGACCTGGCAGGCAGTTAAACATCCCACAGCCACTCCCTCACTTCTCCACACTCTCCCTACCCCTCAATGGAATGGTGGGGTGGGATTGTGGAAAAAAGTAAAACTTGTGAGTTGAGATAGTTTATTAGGACAGAAAAGAAAGGGGGAAAACTCCAATAATAATAAATCAAGTGATACACAATACAATTGCTCACCCCTCACCAATGGATGCAGCTCTGTTCCTGAGCAGCCAGCTTTCCCCCTAGTTTATATACTGGTGGATACAAGGGGCCATATCATGTGGAATATTCCTTTGGTCACTTGGAGTCAGCTTTTGTGGCTGTGTCCCCTCACAACTACTGACCCCGCTGCCTGCTCACTGCTGGGGTGGGGTGAGGAGTTGAAAAGCCCTTTACACTGTGTAAACATTGATTAGCAAGAACTAAAATGTCAGCATGTTAACAACATTATTCTCACCCTAAATCTAAAACACAGCACTTTACCAGCTACTGGGAAGAAAATCAACACTATCCCTGCCAAAATCATAATTACAACTAATACAAACAAGGTGAATGCTATGAAGATATAATAGAAATAATTAAAATTTGATATTCAAATGAAAAGAACGTTTCTATACTTCTAAGTAATCTGCGTGATTTTTTTCAAAAAACATCTAGCATAAATGGAAAATGTGACAATAAATGAATCTAGAGTGATTCTGCTAAATAACCAACATATATATTAAATATAGCATTATAAAAGGGAGGTGAGAACACCTTGTTGAGTCACAGATGAAAGATGGTTTTGAACATCACAACAAAAGAATTATGATCCATTAAAAACATTAGGGAAAAAACTGCTTCAAGAGTGTATTTTTACCCATACCTGGTTAAAAATGTTCAATTTTCCCCTGAGGCAATTCAATTCAAATACAGAATTCTTCAATGATATAGCATCAAGCTCTGATAGAGAGGTTGAGTATTAAGATTTAGTTAGAAAAACATAGATTATTAAGACTAACACATTCCTGAAAATTAATTTGAAGCTTTTTGTATCATGGCATACTCTTGCATACAATCAGTTTACAACATGTCATATGCTTTTCATAGGCATGTCACACGTAAGTCCAAACTCTTTGATAAAAAATCTGGAATATTAGGACCTTTCCATGTGGATGAGAAATTGTTTAATTTCGATTCAGATCAAGATATAGATTGTGAAAACACATGTAGGAAGAATGCCTATGAGCATTCATGGAGAAGGAAAAAGTGCTGTAAAATTGAGAAGTGCCAAGGTTTCAAAAATTTTAAGTTTTACTGAGATGAAGATTTCTCCAAGACTGTCAGGTTTGTCTGTGTAAACAAGCAAGGAGACAACATAATTTGCACTACTAAATGCTGCAGACCAAAAGAAGTAAGCTCTCCACATCAAAATGGTTTGTGTCAAGGACCTGACATACACACTATAAAGTTTGGGAGTGCTTGGGGATGTTTTGAGTTTAGTCTACCTCTGGTCTTTGCTCTCTTTTGCAACTTTAATAAGTAAAGTTCTGAAATTCATCTCCCTGTTTAGTTTCAGTCAAAAGGCATCTACTTTATTTGCTCTGAGGTTGCTCCACAATGCAAGCCAAAACACGACAAATGGGGGTGATCGGGAGATCTATTTCAGAAGTTGACTCTTTTTCCAAACTAAAACACTAGTCCAGACACATGTTCATTTTCTGATTCTGAGTTCTCATCAAGGGCATTAGCAGACACATTTCAGATGATCTGACAGGGGGGTACTACTGCTGATTAAAGGTAATGGCTTTATTAAAATAGCCACAACTGCTCTCTAGTTCCATACTTTTGTGCTGGATTTGCTGGAAGTAACATTTACCTACATTTACAGAGAGTAAAGGAAATACATAAAGTACCATAAAATGACTAAATGAAGATCAGTAATTGTATGCTATCCTCTCTTCAAAACTAAACCATTTCTGTTTAAAAGTCGGTTGACCATTTTTTCCTACAGCATGGAGATTCGACGGGTTTACAACTGTTAACTTTCTGCTGGTGTATCAGGTAAAACCACCAGAGATATTTCCCCAGAGAATCAGACTTGGTTTGCTTGGCTAGCTCCACTAAAAATCAATTTTAAAAATCTATTATTTAAAAAACAAATGCCTTGTTAACAGTTGTGCCAAGAAAGCATATAAACTCCTGTGAACTTTCCTTAGCAATGGGAATTAAGCTTTGTAAGCCTGGACTTGTAAATCATCTCTGACTTAAAGATGCACAAGCTGTACAGTATAGACACATTTTAAAGCCAGAAAACAGGTTATTCAGCCTTTGAATAAAGGGCAGAAAAAAATCCAAGACAAAGCCAATGACTGTCACACTTCAGTAAGAGAAAGCAGAGAGACTACCAGCACAGCTTCTAGCTCTATGTGACAGGGTTTATCATGAGACACAACAAGCATTGTCCCTTGTAGCACACTTTTTATCCGAATGGATGCATGCTCCAATGGGCAAGATGCACCCCTTACCCTCAGAGCACCTCTTAGGATTAATTATGGTTTCATGGTCTGAGAACATTTTCTGACTTCAGCCAGGGACCAGCTTTAACAGTCCTGGAATTCTCACTTTACTGAGAAGTAAAAGGAGATGCTCCTCTTATTCCTGCAAGGATCAACATTCAATTTGTAGTACAGATGCTACAAATTCATCTTCCTAAAACTCTTTGATCTTGTCCAGTCTCAACTTAGGTCCTCTTAAAAAGGGACTAAAAACAGTCATGCCAATGACAAAACACTGTCACATTTCTTTTTTTTTTTTTAAATTTTCTTTGTTTTCATCCTCATTGCCTTGAGTGAGAAAAGCTCTGAAATTAACTCAATGACAGCATGTGTGTTTTTACAAGTACACAGCTAAGAGTGATCTGGAGCTTATATTTGCATGCTTTTATCAATGTCCACTTGAATGATGCTAAGCTTTGATGGCTGCAATTAACAGGATAGAAAGCTGAAACCCTTACAAGTATAGCATAAATTGTCTTTTCTTCAAATAAGCTGCCACTGGAATTGAAAGCACAAAAGATGTAGAGGAAACAGTGATGGGCTGCTCTGAGTGAATATGGAGGGCGACAGATCTGGGAGTTTCCCTGTTTTCCTTCCAAGTGAAGGAATTTTCCTTATTCAAGGCTGGTATATTTCTCTAAGCTAAACACAAAGGAGAGCACCTAGAAATGTGCAGATTTTAATATATTATTTCTTTTTTATCTCTAAAATGTTTAGAAATGTGTATTTTTTTAGTTTAAGTAGGGTCCTCAAATTTATTTTACTTAGGTTCTAGTCACAGGTCTTCAGAGCATCCAGGGCTTTCCTGTTTTTAGGTGAATTACAACCAGAGAGAATTCCTTTACTTTTACTTTTTCTTTTACTTCTTTCACTTGTTTTGTAACTGAGAAGGGGAGGGAGAAACAAACATTGGGTGAAAGTTTGCAATGTTATCTGCAAATAATTAGGATCCATGCTCAGTTTTTGGATGCTATCACAAGGCACTGCCAGTTCAATAATGTTTCCTTGATATGGAAGGATGGGGCTTTCAAACAAAACAAGCAGGATGAGAGATTCCTCTGCTGGGCTCAAGCTTCATCTCTTCAGATTTTAGCACTATTTTGTTGCTTCTGGAGATGCGGCACCCAAGCTTTGTATTCAAGTTCCAGCAAGCTGCACACTCACACCCAGGAATGCAAGCTGCCTCAGGGCACTCGTTGTTGCTATTTACCACCTTTTAAGATACAGCCACAAGGCACTCCTAAAAATTGTGGAATTTTGCACCATAAAGCTTCATGTATAAAACCCAAAAGTCCTGAAAAATCATACAGGTTCTACTGCAGGAGTTTAGTGTTCTCAAAGACAAGAATGCTACACTTGTAAGTCTGTGCTGTCATTTTTTGACAGCAATGACAAATGACAACTTCCCACTTAACCAGGGCATAAAAAGAAACAAACTAAAAAGAAATTAACAAAAACTATATTTTCCAAATCACATACTTAATCCTTAAACATCTGCCATTCCGTCTTTGTATTAATCATAATTCATCAGTATTTCAGGAGCTGTGGTGCAACAGAGACCTTGTGGGATGAGCAATCCTCTGCCCACCTCTGGCACCCATGACCCAGGTGTGCAGAACAAAAAGGCACAGCAAGCTGACTCAGCTTGGCTTAGGACAAACACCAATGCACCACTTATGCAGGCAGCACTTATACACCCACAAAGACAAAATGATGCATTTCACAACTAAAAGGTGTCTTGTCATTATTAAAAGAAAAAGCTAATTTTAGTCTGTGCTCCACAAGCTGCACATATTTGTGAGTTATAAAGATGAAAACATAGTTATACATATTTAAGTTACACTTGAAGGTTTTTCTAAATCAATGTTTGCAAATGTTTGAAGCCCAGGGGCAGCTCTTTCTTTTACTCAGGACATTCACTTAGTTTTCCAAGCTAATATTTAATCTAGTATTCAGTAAAACATAATTAATTACTTTCATAAATTCCTAACATCCTGTGAGATGTCTTTTCCCTCTGAGCTGCAAAGCACAATCTTCAAATGCCTTCCTCAATGAAGTGCAACAATTTTCACTCTACAGTCTTTCAATTGTAAGAATATATAATATTTAACTTTCATCTTACTGCTTAATGGTGGTCTTTGTAGTTTTAAAGAACACTAAAATATTATATTTTGGTAGGAAGAATTGTGGGGCAGCAAGGAATAGGAGGATTTCAATACAAAGCTCACCTAAAGAACTAGTGTGGACTAGAAGAGTAATTTGATAACAAGGAAGAGTAATAGGTACAGTGAATGACTCAAAAGGGTCTCCATCTCACCCACCACCAGTTACTTTGAGGGAATTTATAAGAAACTGCAGAAGGCAGTTACAGCAAAATCTTATACCTAAATTTACTGTTAGCACCCATTAATTTCCTAGTTTTTCTAGCTATTTTTATTATTTGTACATAGATACATGGTTTTAGAACACAAATGGAAAAATTTGAGGAAATCCACTGCCTTAATCCCAATGGGGCTGTCAACACAGTAGCTGTATCGACATTTGTGCTCAAACTGCAGCACTTTAACTCCCACATCACACACATAAAACAGATGAATGAAAATTTCTAATATCTAGTCACTTTACAGCCATTATTTTAGATATGCTTATCATGTCATGCACTGATTTTCTCTCTCACATCAGCAGTTCAAGTATTTTCAAGTGTTTCAAGTGTCCTCTTCTAGAAAAGTTTTCCCTGGTACTAGCAATTGTATATGACTCACAGTTCTATCCACAGATGCTTTTCTGACCTGACCTCAAGCATTTGATTACTGTAGCAGCCCTGCAATGTGCCAGGAAAAATAAGAAAAAAAAAAAAACCCGCTAAGAAGTGTGGCAGCATCTGCACAGCTAGTGTCTAGACTGAACTGTAATGCAGTGCGGTGCAGTTTTAATGGATGATGCTACTCTGCTTCATGGAACCCTTTTCTTCCCCTGCTCTTGCATTTTGTATTTATATTCCTATTTTGTATTTAAATTGGAGATAAAATCAAGTCCCACAAGAAACAAGAATTCTACAAGAATATTGCAGATTACCTGCAAAAATAATTTCTTTTATTGATTTAAACCCTGAAGGTCTATTTAATGGATTTTAAAAACAAACAAACAAATAACAAAAACAATAAAAATCACCAAACAAAAAAAAAACTAAATAGGGCAGACTGCCCTGGCAGCAGTCGATGTAATTTAACCCAAATCCATATAAGAGGACTGATCTTACTGAGCTTATCTCTAATATGGTTTACAAATGCTGACTCTTAGTATGGTAACTTAGGCCCTCTTTGCTCTGAAAAATATTTTTATACCTACTTTCAGACCAGATGGGCACCCAAGTATTTTAAAAAAGATGACAGAAAAAAGACATTATATAAAGCTGTGAAGAGGCAAACTAATATAAAAAACAGAAAAAGAAGTAATGAATTTGCCTGAACCAATCTCTTATTTCATGACCTCATCATGCTGAAGCTGCCTATCTATTTCAGAACAAGTGACAAATATTAAAATGAAAATTTTTTTGCATGTCTTATCAAAAGCCTCCAATATCAATTGTTTTCACAAATGTTTTCTCCTGCAAGCAGTGAAAGCCTCTTCATCAATCTTTTATCAAAACTAATCTTGTTCTGATTTCTGTCTTATCAGACAAAGTTTTCTCTCTCTCCTTTGTTGTTTTTTTCCCTTTCTTGGCAGAAGGCACATGAATATCATTTTACACATGACTGTGGCTGATCTCCATCAATCAGGAAATAACAAGTAACTGTGAAGGATATACCATGGCCCTGCAGAGAGGGTAGAAAAACAGTACCAACCAGTACCAAACAGTAGAAACATTTGTGCCTGAGAATGACATAGTAGGAAAGCAAGTGTGCACATCTACATGAATGTAGATGTGCAAATATTCCCTTCTTACAGGGCATTCTTGCATTTCCAAATATTTCTAAACAGAGAAATAGTCTGCAGTGGGGAGTTGTGCAGAGAGAGGCCACAACCTGCCACATGCAAGTCACAGCTGAGCCCAGACACCTTTGGACTGGGTGACAAAACACATAGAGTGCCAAACCTGCAGCCAGGCAGGTGAGCTGGCAGCACCCCAGCTCCAGCCTACTTAAGAAATACCTGCAGGTATCAGGGTGAAGAAGATGCACACGGAGAGCGGTGGCTGGAGGCGTGTGGCTGAGGGACAGATGGAGATGTGTTGCTGCTCCAAGTGCTGTGGAGGAAAGACAGCCAGAGGCATTCTTGTCCCCATGCCAAAAGGGGTTATTCATAGGGAACTTCAGCCCACAGGGACAAGCTGTGCCAGGGTGGGCAGACCCCTGAGGGACTGCAGCCCATGGGCACCCCTCACTGTGCAGGAACACCTCTGAAGGACTGAAACTCACAGGTGAACCTTGTCAGCCAGACACATAAAGAACAAAGGAAAACCAGAAAGGAGTGTCAGACAGAAACCATTATGTACTTTACTCCAATAATGTACGTCAGCTGTGCTGCCCATTAGCTCACCAAGGGGACTGTGAGGGACAGACCACAACCAGCAGTGAAAACCAGAGGACCTCAGATTAGGAAGGGGAAGACAAGGTTTTTATTTCTGTTTTCTTTTTTGACTCAATATCCAACTCAGTGTTCAGAAGATTTTGTTAACTGGCAATAAATTATATCTAGCAACATTCCAAGTCCATAATGTTTGCCCCACAAGACTTGCTTGGTCTCCCTGAGCCCAAAATGCATTGAGAACTGTTCAGTCTGAAGGCTCATTTTAAATGCCACCTAGGACTGTGGGGGAAGAAAACATTCTGAGCAAATACAATGCTTTCTGCTGCTAAAGCTGGACTCCAAGCAAGGTTTCAATATATTTGAACAAGATCCTCAATTTGTACAAATAGATGTAATTCCAAAAGTCTCCCAGCACACTGAGGCTGAGCTCCTGCAGCAACAAGAGGTTGAATATATAATGATTTCCATAGCAGAGACAAAGAGGCTGCAAAATTCCCATTTTTTACTCATCAAGGGAAAAAACCACAGTAAACATAAATTAAACCACCTTAAGAGAAAAGGGGGAAAAGTTAAACATTAAATAAAATTTATGGGCAAATGACAGGAGCCTTGTGCTCCCCACACAAAATACTATGCATGTGTTTGCTTCATAAGCATGCATTAGGCTGTTCCTGCCACTCAGAGGAAGAATCTTGTCTTGAATACCCCAAACAGAGGAGAACTAAGGAGACAAAGAGCTTCATTTAGAAAAATCCATAAATGAAGTTTATAGCTCTAGGGGCAGATTACACCTAAGCTGCTTGACCAGGTTTTCAGCTCCTGGGCTGCTAAGGAAAGAAGTTTGATGGCAGGAAACTGTTCAGGTGAATCACAGGAGAATCAAGCCCAGTGCCAGGATCATCACAGATCCCCACCTTGTCATGATGCCTCCTCACACGGGCAATATATGTGAGCACATATGACGACAGGCAGGAGGACTCAACCATTAGGGACACAAATTGCTGGGTTTTAGGAACATGTTTTGACTTGATCCAACTTGGTACAAAAGTGGCAGAGCTGTAGTTAAAATGCTGGAGACAAGCTGCTGATTTGTCAGTGCTGACTTTGGGGGTAAAAGATTCTGGGGCGGGGGGAGCTAGATAGTCATGAGTGGCACACAGAAGGTGGTGAAAGAATGATTATTCACCTTTAAATACTAAGGAAGTATCTGATAAAAATTCCAGGTATAACATAAGATAAAGGCTTTAATTTTTCATACAAAATTTTATATTTTATTTCTATGCATCTGCCTTGTCTTAAGGTGGAGGGAGGTTGAGGGGCATGTGTTTGAAGATTAGAAAATCATCATCAGACAGGGAAGCAGATAGTTTATCTCTTAAAGCCAGCACTGTGTAAGAACTCTTTCTCATTATGCTGTTTATACATATCCCTAGTGTTTTGTTGTCCTTGTTTTTTTAACTACTTTTATATCTGACATGATGCCTACAGGACAGATTGGCAGATTTGGTAAAGACTTTCCTTCTTACATGAGGTGTTAGTAACACAAAGGATGGGAAAATTCTCTTTTTAGAGACACTTAAGTATGACAAATACAAACATTTAACATTTTCATCATGTTCCTGACGAAAAGAGGCAAAATTTTGCTAACTGAAGGCTGGAGAGAAAGTACATATGATGCTTTCTCATCTGGAAGTTACCAGTAGCTATAAAGTTAAGGCTCAAGCTAAAGTTTTCCACCATTTACTCCTAAAGCAAATCTCTCAAAATCTTTCTTTTTGATTTTTCTCCTCTAACATGGCCTCAATAGCAGATTTTGCCACTAATAATAAAGGTCTTGAAGATGGGAGCCATGAAAGTAAATATGCTAATCTTTTAAGAAACAAATAACTTTGTGTCATTATGAAGAGAAGATTAGTCACTAAAACACTATTCCATTTTTCTGCTGACAGTAAGTAAAAGAAAACTGATTTAATATTATATTGCACTTCAAATCACATTAAGAATTTAGAAGATGCACATTTATAATGATCCTTAAATTACTGCAAGATACAAAATTGCAAAGCCTTGCTCCTAAGAAGATTTTAGTGCTTTAAATTAGTACTAGAAAGATAGTGCCTAATTTTATACAAAACAGACAGAATGGTAGAGCCTACTGTTGTTATCTTGAGGTTTGTATATGAGAATTGTCATGGTAAATATGCTTTGCAATATTGAAAGGCATGATGACATCTTTTTCTAAGGAAAAAAAATTGCTAAATTCCTGTAATTTTTGAATGTTAATGTATGGATATGCAGAGGACAGTAATTGTACTCTGGTGAAGAACACTTCAGCAAATTTTTGTCATGCTTTGTTTCAGCTCAATTATTCCAAACAATCTTGAGATACCAGCTTACAAATACATATAAAGTCCTTAGAATATACACACAAATGTGCTTCATAAATATGTGGCATAAATATAATTTTCAATAATAATTACTGAACCTGGGGAGAAACTAAAAATGAAGATTCCCATTACCTGCTGTGAAAACTTAATAAACAAATTCCTATTAGACATTAATTTACATTTGTTTTGAGGGGTTTTGTTTGTTTGTTTGTTTGTTTTTTCCCACAGGGATGAGGTACAAAACATACAGAAGCATTTAATGAAAATGTCCTGTAGGCTGAGGATTTAATTGTGGCAGTTCCTCAACATCAGTCATTACTTTGCTCTGGTTTACATTTTTCATAATAGAATGCTACATTTTAAGTATCTGCAGTCTTTTTTTTTTTTTTTTTTTTTTTTTTCCCAGCAGAATTCTGCGCAAGGGTCAATGTTCAAGGGAAAATCTCAGCTTAAAGAATTCAGATCCTTGTAAGAATGAGACTAAAGAAAAATGCAATGTTCTTACCTCATTAGAAATACTTTTGATGATAATGAACTTGGTGGTGATGGTACAAAAGGTCAGTAACTGGAACAGGATATTGGACTATGAATGTGAGAAATGGGATCAGAGCTTAATGATACATGAAGTTCAATAAACAAGTTGTCAGACAAGGACAACGGGATTTTAAGAAAAAGCCTGGGCAAATGGCCACAGGGAGAAATTCCACAAGTAGAGAGGGACTAGACACCAAATGAGACAAGAAGGGAGACTGATGCCAAAGTCAGACTAAAAATGAAATGTGAGAAATAGTCATGATCAAAGAAAATAAAAAAGTCAAAGGCCACAAGAGCACATTTCTTTCTCTAAAGCACAATGGAACCTGGAAGCTACAATCTCTGTTAGAAAATATAAATGAAACTAGATGGCAAAGTGCTTCCCAAGTACTTCACTTCCTCCCTGAGTTTGACAAGGGATGATTGTAACATAGTGCAACATTGGTTACCCTGTTATTTAACATCGCAAAGGTCTGTGGGATGTATTGGGATATATAAGTGATTTCAAATATGTTACTGATTTCCAATTTTTTTTTCAGCTTTCAGGCCCAGTAAGGGCTTTAATTATTGACTTAATAAATCACATAATTAATGTTTCCCCTACAGGATCACTGCTTCATTCAGTAACAGAACCATCTGCAAGACTGTAATGGAAGCTCTTTTTCAAAAGATGAAAGAAATATCTTTTGTTTTCGCAAATAGAAGGGGATTGAGCAAACAAGTGCATGACATCCCAAAGTGCTCTTTAAAAAGATTAAAAAATGCATCCTTAAAAAGTTTTGTTTTGGTAAGCAAGTTAACTTCTGTTTCAGATGTATTATTTACTTGGTTGTCTCAATTTTCTGTATATTTTTCTTAAAATATAAACACTGTGCAAACAAAAAAAAATCTTGGAAGTAAAATTTTTGTGAAACAAGTTGGAAAAAAATTGAGAACCTACCTTTATAGAATCCTGACTATTCTGTTAAAAACTGGAGTCTGGCTGTGTCATTAAAGGTTATGTCAAAAACCATGTGGATTACCTGTAACAAGATGTAAAAATCTATTTTTCTTCTAATCCATACCAGGTTATAGTATATTATTCTGTTCATTTTTTTTTATTCCAAGACAAATGCATCTTGGCAGAAATTATGTCTTCTTTTCTTTTTGCATTACTTGGCTGTCCCTTAATGAGAACAGACAGGCTAGGGTGTTTTTAAGACTTGTAGGAAGGACAGCAAAAGCCAGCTCATATAGGGGAATGGCCATGATGAACACATTCCTGTTTGTGTTTAAAACTGATTCCTTTTTGTGTTTAAAAGTGATTACTTGAAGTGGCAATTTCAAGTTCATCTGTTTTACTCAGAGGTCTGAAAAAATAGATAATTTGAAATATTTTGCCAGACATAAGAAAAAGTTGGAATTTGCTGCATCATAATAATCTGAGATACATTATTCATGCTATTCTATTTTCTAGGTGGTCACATTTAGAAGGATGTTCCTTTTACAGGGCCTCAGCTGTTACCAAACTGGTATGGAATTGGACACAGATGAACGGAAAAATTGTAATTACCACAGACTTCATTAGCAGCTAAGATGGTCATATGTCCATATATCCAGAGTAAACAAAAGAGACAAGATGCAGTTGGCTCAATCCATCATGGGAAAATGCAGAATGTTACAAAATTAAAATCTGGTTCTGAACTATCTGAATTCATCTCAGAACAAAGTCTAAATAGTCAAATAACAGAACTTTGTGTTATAATGGCTGGGTGTCAATATTTTATGTCAAGTGTCTGTTAGTTTTCTAATTGTGACACCATGCTCCACAATGTGAAACTAATATATTTTTTATGACTTTCCCCAAACTTAGGACATCTTATAGGGTAAGCTATAATCAGTTAATAAACAGTAAATAAACAAAACTAATTTTGAAGATTAAAGGGTGCAAGGCCTCCTGGTTTGGGCTTTTGTTTTTTTAATAACAATCTAGCTCTTTTGCTGAAGACTAATATATGATAATATAGATCAGAAAATACAAAATCAAGTCTGGTAAATCCCAGAGCTACTGGACACTGCTTAGAAAGTTAATATGAGAGCTTGGTGAATACATGAGAGCTTGGGGAATTTATGCAAATACTCTCTTGGCTGGAGAAGAGAAGTGAAAGTAGACTACAGGGGAGAACATGGCAGAATTTCAGAATAATGTGTGGGAGAATGTCAGCTTTATTGTGTCTGCCCTTGGAAGCCATAAGGGACATTCTGAATGTCATAGCTGGGCACAAGTCCTCCCTCTAGCCCAAACACTACCATATCCACAGCATGTGAATGCATCCTTGCGTTGAGCACACAGGACCAGCCCAGGGATGAGCGGACGTTGTCGGGATCCTGTCTGCACACACACTGTGTGGCAATGCCCAAGGACAGCTGCGGTCACCACACAGACATGCAGCACCATAAATGACATTTGCTTTTACAGTAACATCATGGTGACCTGGCCATTGTTCCTTACAGGCACACCTCTGCAGAGTCTGTAGTCATCTGAGAACAAAGACCTAAGTACCTCTTGGAGTGAACACTGTGTTCTGTAAGCAGCAGACCAGATTTAGCCACCCTATAGCCACTCCTCTACCAACACACCTGGTCATTTTCTAGGTATTATGATCCAATCTGGGGACACAAAATTTGGGTCTGCTGCCAGATGTTTGCAGGCACTAATTCCTGCTGTTCCAGTCCTCCTCTACACAGGGCTTTTTCCTGTGACCTGTCTAAGGCAAGTATTAGTTCAGATTGGAAACATAATTAATTTTAAGACACTTCAACATAAGGGATCATATCTGTTTTTTCATATCTTCGTTTATAAAATTGCACTTAATAACATTTGTTCTTTTTTGTTCTCCCTGACACAAGTTATTGTTTCTCTACATCAATGGCATACTCAGCAAAATTATGTTATTTCATATTTTAAAACGTAATACTCTTTATAGGGATATCTAATAAAAAGAGAGTTCTTAGCTCAAGATGTGACTTCTTTCAACCAAAGTAAAAAAAAAACCCAATAAATTAATCCTAAAGTTAGAGTAGCAATTTTCAGCAGTAACAAAATAGTACATAGCTAACATGATATACAGAGGGAGGGAGAAGGACAAAACATGCCTGAAAAACATTTAAGGGGCTTTTCATTATAATCTAAGCTGGTAAAAAATGTGTGAAGGTTGCTAGAGGCATTTCCATAGGCTGACTTATCTTTTAGATATTATCATGAAGACCTGTTGAAGTCTTTAGTTATTTGAGTAAGCGGAAATCTAAACTTTAAACAAGGACAGTAGATTTTTGTCCCAGCAAAGAAAGATGCAATTGGATAAACATGTATTTCTCTATGCTTCAGATTTTTTTTAAATAGCTTTGCTGTCTTCCTGTTCACACAATTCTGTTTACTGACTTAAAAGTATTACACAGAGAATACAAAACCTAAGCAGGGAAAAGAAATTCTGGATCACTTTTTTACTTGGAAGGAAAGTGATAGCATTGAAGAAATTATTCAGTTCAATAGTCAATTTTGGTGCCCATTTTTGGCAGTACTTGAATCCAAGAAACAGATTTCTTGAGAAAACAATATATGTTTTTAAATGAGTAAGGTTTAAAGAGTTATGAATGCTAGTGCATAAAGGAAAATAAAATGGAATATTAAGAAATAGTAATGAACATTCAATAAATCATAAACAGATGTTACAAATAATTTATACAGATGTTAAAAACCAGGAAAACTCACAAAGATCAATGAGCAGTTTAACAAGAAAATGCAGTAAGAGATAAGGAATAAAAGATTTATAAGCATATAGTGTAAATAGGAAATGAGGGGACAAAGTAGAAAGAAGTGTGACTAAATGGAAATCCAGAAAGTCCAAAGGTGCTGTGCTAAAAATCACTACTTTGAAAGGTCACGACATAGCCCTTTATTATTTGAGGGGCTCTGATGTAACAAGCTGCCAAAAGATTTTAATTATGCCACAGAGACAGAGGGCAGAAGGCAAGTGCCAGCAGATGTTCAGGTTGAGCCGAGTGCAGGTTGGCTGCACCCAGGTTCCTGCCCTGACACATCGGCACCCTGGGTCTGCGTGAGTTCTCACCAACTGACCCTGGGCAACACCAACTCCTGTACAAAGAGCACAGATCTACCCAGTCCCACACTTATGTAAACATAAAAATTCTTCTCCTCTTTGGAAATGGCATTCCCATTCTTCTTTAATTCATAGAAGAATGGCTCACCTGCTTCCCATACCTTCTTTTCACTGATGAAGATCTGAATTTTGCCTTCTTTCTTCATTCCTGTAGTTATAATACATAGCATCACATAAAATTTACATAGCTTGCTGACCTTTATAGAGTTTTTTTCAGCGTGGATCTGTATTTTAGGCACCCTGAATTTTGCTGATATGCATACCTAAAAGTTTGTGCAAGTGTAGCACTAGTCAAGTTGTCCTCTCCATCTGGATTTGTCTCTCTTTTTTTGAGAAAGCAAAACACTTCCTTCTTAGTTAGTGTTCTTTAGTTTTCCTTGTGCTTCAAGCCTGTTTACCTTCTGCTCTACATGTTCCAGTACAGGATCCACAAAGAGGAATGTAATTTAATTGGAATATTTGTTGATGAAGATAACGAGGATACTCATACCTCTGCCTACCAAATGTTCCTGCAACACAGACAACGTAAGTTAGTACTGGTACTAGTTGAAATAACCTCTTCATGCATTCCTATGTAGAAATAGAGGCACTTAAGAGCCCTACAAACTTTTCCAGTTTCCACTGTAAATTAAACACCTAAATGCTTAATCAACTGCTGAAGAAAAATCAAGCAAATTTATAGCAGCAACAGAGGAATTTTTAACCTGGACTAAATTTTTTTCAGCCTGTCTGAATTTTAAACCTGGACCAATTAATAGGTTTTTCTCAGCTATATCCAGGGCTGTATTAGTGATATATATATATTTATTTTAATATATTATTTCTTTAATTTGTAATCAGACTAAATATAACTGAATACAACATGAAAACACTAGATCAAAATGTACCTCCCCTTCATAAATTCTTATAACAAATTGTGCTGGCAAAAATATCAGACAAGGAAATCCTGAAATAGAGTATTGAAAATGATTGGCCAAAGTATCCAGTTACTGAGTAAAATCTGCTGTGAAAATAATACAATAATGAAGAGGATATAGGGAAATATTTTCTATTTCCATATCTGTGTTCTAGTCTAGAATCAGATAAGTTATAGAATTTGATGGAATAATTTATGTTTGTTTTTTTTTTTTAAAAAGAATTCAAGTTTGGAATCTATTGCATATATTATTGTCATGGTTTGACACTGGCCAAACGCCAGGCACCCACAAAAGCCACTCATTCATCCTCCCCGGCTACAGCTGGATAGAGGAGAGAAAAATTTAAACCAAGGCTTCATAAGTTGAGATAAGGACCAGAAGAAAACACTGCAAGGGCAAAACAGCCTCAGCATAGAGGTCCTTATCAACAGATTCCTGTTGGGTCCTCTCAACCCACCCTCTATGACACAGCAGTGGTCGTGTCTGGACTCCATGCTGAGGATATGCAAAGAAGAAACCAGCAGAAAAATGAACCTGACAATAAAAGCAGTCATTTTTGCTGGATTAGGAAGTTACACAATACCAGAAAAGAGCTCCACTTGCCTGAGAGTAGAGCAGTGGGAGCTAGTGGCTTCAAGTGGGGAAAATGGGGAAATCAGGGTGAAGGGAATTGGCTGGGTCCCAGGTAGTCACAACAAGCTAGACTGGCTCAGTCAAGCATTGAACTGCTGTTTCTTACACAATGTTATCCAGCTTTCTCTTTCTCACACTCATGCAACCTGCCAAGATACCTCTCTCGAGTCTGTAAACAGGCAACTCCTTGATCTGTCTGGCTCGGCTTCTGCTCAGGTCAGCCATGGATACGTGGTCACTGCACTGGAGAGGAATGTTTTACCAATCTCAGCAAAGAAAACAGCCTTTTGTAGCTTTTTCCATTAAACTACATACTGGTGCTTAATACATACATATCCTTTAACTAAACTTACAATTGTGTAAAGATCAGAGAACAATCTGATCAGAGCAATTAAATAATTGCTTGTCTGAGCTCTTTGAACCAGCATGTATTAACCACTGCTCTTTAAACCAGCATCTGTTGACCATTACTGACAGAAGAAGCAGGATAGAAATAGTCTCCTATTTGGGATACATCTGAGACTTTTTTATTAGCTGTATTTCAATCAGAGAATTAAAAAAGGCTAATATAGAAATAAAATCAGAGGATTTTTCAGTATTAGACGATAGGCAATTATTCTAAATTGGCGGTATAAACTAGGGGCTGGTTACAAATTATAAGAGTAATTTAAAGTATTATAAGTAACTCACAGACTACCTCAAAACATATAAACAAGAAAAATATCATTCTGGAATTTAATTTTCTTATAACTTAAGACTCCCTCTGTATGAGAAACCATAGTAATATTTCTGTCCCCATGAACACTGTAGTGGTTAGACAGGACACATATCTTTATTTTCTTCTTCCTAATTCATTCAGCATCACCTACCCCTCTACCCCAATACTTTTAACTCTCTTCTTTAAATTAAATTTGCTGTATATTTTGTGTAAGAGCAACATATAAATAGATCTTTGTACATTCAAAACACTTCCACATTTCTGGAATAATCCCCTGACATTTGCACTCAGCATGATTCAGCAACAGGAGACAACACCTACCCTCAATTTGTTCCCCATATACATAATTATTCTAACACATGGTGATTTAAAACTGTGAGACAAAATGATCCCAAGGGTTTTCTCTAGCTGGAAGTCTCCAAGTCCCTGTAAAAGAGCAGAAAGCTCTCACTGCACAGCATGTGTTTTTATTTACAGTGTATGCTCTTACTGATAGCCTTATAAGCAAGGTAGTCCCTATACTAAGCACCATCCACGCAGTCAGAGCTATACTAGTTGTCCCACCCAAAAAAGTTTAAAGCAGGTACCTTCCTGAATAAACTGCAATGGTTCCCTAACATCTGTGGACACAAATTTATTAGGATATCACAGACTGTTCTACCTCTTTAACATGGTTGTATCCTCTTCTTTACCAGCACTGTTAGTTTAAAGCAAAGACAACTCAGCTGCTCCAGAACAAAGCATGGAAAATAGATGAGAGTGTAAAATGTCAAATTAAAAAAACCAAAAAAACAAAACAAGAAACCCAGACTAAAACAGTAGAAAGAAAGCTAGAGGTTTACCTCCTGATTTTTCATTTCTGTTTCACACTTTCTTCTTCCTTTCAACAATGTTATGGTAGGAAATATCATACATATTTTTCTCTTAGACTACGGTGCCCTTACCACAATGGGATCCTGAATGGTGCTTACTAAAAAAACCACATACATCTACAGAGATCTATATACATAACTCTACAGCTACTGTAAACATAGAACTATTAATCCTTTTGAATTCAGGAGCCATCTGACAGAAAAGCCAAAGAGCAGTCTGAGAGGGGCTTAGAGTCTGTCCTGTCCTTGGGTCGCAAAAAGAACAATTTTGAGTCATGCCATGATAAGAGGCATCCAACTCTGCGTGGTCTCACTGGGACCCTTGCTGGGGTATCTGAAGTCAGAATATAAAAACACTATAGGTACAAATCCCTTCTCTTCACCATCAAAACACTGTGAAACCTGAGCTGTGATCTGGCAACTGCTGTCATAGACTCAGCATGTCAGGGAAAAAAAAAAGGATAAAACCTAATCCAGCTAGAAATACAGAAAACTAAAGTCAACAGAGCACAATTACTCTGTCTAGAACTCAGGCAGGGTGTGGAAACAGGTTCTCAAAGATGTAAAAAAGCCCTTAATCATCATACCTTTCAGGCTGCTTATTTTCTGTCTACTTGAATTAAAAGGTAACATTGACGGCTGAACAAATAAATAAGGATTGTAGCATACATTGCCAAAAAGCAAAACTCTCCCTGCAATATATCAGAAGTTCAATTCAACCTTTCATCAAGACCTGCAAGAACAGTGAAGATGTTTTAGATTTCTTTCTCAGGACATACTAAAGTGAACTTGAATTATTTATTTTGGTGTCTATAATAGTGTGTTTCCTTAGCATCAGCATAAAACATGGTTTATGACTCTAAAATGCCAAATTTCATAGCCTATTCAATTTTAGAATATTTCACAGCACAACTATGGCAGGCAGAAATGCTTCAGAAATGGCAGCATTTAATTTCACAGTGATCATCCATTATGATTTCAACCATACTTCCAAGGAAAATTCCAGTCTATGCAAAAAATTGACTTCCATGACTTACATATACCAGTTGATATAGACCAAATGGTATTTCACTCAACTCTCATATCTTTGATGTCCCCCCACTTCACACTTAACCCCCACAGAAAAAAAAAGGAAATTTCTTCACACCCCCACTTGCCTGGGCAAATGAGTGGGCAAATTTACAAGTCTTTTTAAATGTTGTGGCCATGAACTCATTCATTTAAGAAAAGTACTCATTTCATTATGAAATGATGTTCATTCATAAAACAGATGTTCATTTATGTTCATTTATAAAACAAAAGTCTAATAAAAACTTGTGAATTTGGTCTGTGAGACAAACCACCACTTGGAGCTCAGTGAGATAAAAAGAGAGAAAGCTTCCTTTCATCAAGGGTCATACTGAGGGTCACAGCAAAGTGCTAGCAATAATCTACTACTTCAGAGACTGTCTTAAAATCTTACACCCTTTGCAAAAGAAAAATCAAGACATATATTATCTGCCTGGTGATACTGAAGATTAGAAGAAATACTTATGATAAGTCTTTTGTGAAGCGTTAGCGGATTTTAGATGGTTTCATAATTTCTTTGAGGAAACAACACCACTAAACTGGGAAATAGAAGTCAAATACAATTAAACAAATAATATTTTCATATGCTGTTATGTTAAGGGATACTACCCAAAGGCAAATTCTAAAGTTGTCCTTTTATTAATTGCCTAAGGACTAAAAAATATTAATGATACTTATAATGACGTACACCTTTTGCATTATGCAAATCTTATACCTCAGCTTTAATCTCCTACTTAACAGTGAGATTGTTCTTGCCTGAGGTTCCTACTACTCAAATTTCAAGAGATTAAAAATAGCTCTCTAAACCATATCAACTTTTCTTTGATTTAAAACAACTTAAGCATTTATGAAATGGAAATTAAAAAATAACCATGTTCCTCTGCTAAAAAATGTCCTCATTTGAGATATCAGCCATTTCTTTATGGCATTAGATTCACAAACTATGACTGTGGAGCTCTGCTGAAGCTCAGTCTGTCAGTTGAGCAGAGACTCCTGTGTATAGAAGGACATTTGTAAGGATAGCAGAGTAAGTACTGTAATTCCCAGAAAATGGAGATGTTTTGTTTAAGCAATAGATGTGCCCACCTATTTCTGCTTTGTCCAAGACCCTCATTAAACCAATAGTGTATGGGATAACACAGGGTAGACCAGCACCTTCTTCGTACTTTGTCAGGCTACCCTAAAATTGGAAGATTCAGCTACTGTTTAAGTCTAAAAGTCTTGCTCAGAACTGAAGGTTGAGCAAGGTTATTGTCTACGAAATATTATTTCCTTTCAAGTTGAAGGAGGCAAATCAAAAGTTATTCCATAAATTAAGTCCAAAGAAAACAGTATGACTTTTTCAGTACCATTGTCAAAAGTGAACTTTTATCCACAAATTCTATTTTACAACATATGTTGTGAACCAGCAAAATGTGCACTGAAAAATAAATGTTAGTCATAACTGCTTTGAAACTGGATCAAAAATGGTGAAGAACATATTAAAAATAGACAGTAATAATTCATAGTTTAATTAATTTTGGAATGTTCCTCAATACTGATTTTTTTTTGCAAACTATGTGTGTTGTGGGGTCAGAAGATGTAAAGTGTCAAGATGTGATTGGAAAATAAGGTAATACAGGTAGGGTAGCTCTGGAAATTATCATCATTTGTAGGATTTCACACCGCAGAAATAACACCTCAAGAGATTAAAACTCGCAATAAAGAAACAATTCTGACCTTGTTGAGTGAGAGAACAAGTTCAGCAGACAGGGAATTTAATTGAATTAAGCACAGCACTGCAAGAAAAGTAGCTTGAATTTCCCTATACATAAGAACAGTAGGCATTTATTATAAGGTGGTCTGGGGTCAAGGGCAAGGAGCTGCCACCCATGGGTATAACTGGTGCTTGACTGGCCTCAAAATCACAGCTATAGGTACCTCTTGGTTTAGGCTCTCCTTGGAGATATAACTCTCAAAGGTCTATAATCTCTTCTTTCATCAGATGAGTAACTTCCAGGTCCTATCCTCTAAACAGTCCAGACACCTTGTATTTCAGTCATAAGACTGCAATGGTCCAAACTAAATAATTCTTGTAAAGAACTCTCCTCATCTTACCGATTCACTTTTTAGAATGGTTTCAGAAGCAATTGCACAGCTACAACTGAGCAGGAGGTAAATGAGAGTAGGACTTCTTAGACACCTCATACAGACTGTGTTTGTTCCACAACTCAAGATGTCAGTCTAAACCTCTCAGGTATCTGCTTTCCTTAGACCATGTTGGGATAGATGAGCTCCATCAGATAGATGAGTAAGAAGAATGCTCCAGCTTGGAGGGGAATTGGGTATGCTCAAGCAGGAAAGCTCCAAGTGACTGGACTATAGAGTGTGTCAGGACAGGAAAGATTGAGAGAACAAAAAGGACACAGTGGTGGAAGAGACACTTAAGAGAAGGAAGCTGAAAAGGTAAGCTTTAGAGGTAATGGAGAAAAGCTCAGTGTTTTATCACTCAGAGTTGGCTGACACTAAATTGAACCAATCCAGAAGGACACAGTGTAGAAAGAGCAAAGATGTTCATTAAATGTTTTTATTTATATTGCTTTCTATGTAATCACTTTTGAGTTTTCCTAATTAAAAAAGTTATAAGCTCATGAAAACCTGTAGTGAGGAGAAGTTGTTGAGTAAGGGCTACTGAGTGAGTATAAAAGACATTCCCCTTCAGATACTTCACTGTAGAAATAGATCTAGGTAAATCCTAGAACCACCTTTTCAACCAAGATGGGTGTCATCACATATTTCAGGAATAAACACAGTAACATTTGCAAAGCAATACTTATGATTTCCTGGTGGACTCAGCATATTAGAATTATTGTTTTTACAGATTCCAGCATAAAAGTAGACCTTAGATCTTCAGTGAAGTAGTTTTAGGATTCTCTAAACACGTTTGCTGTGATTCAGTGCAGTAAATATAACTACAATGAAACTAACTTGTCATAAGAAAAAATAAAATTTTTATATAAGATCTTTGATTTGGTAAATATAAAAAACTGCATATTCCACAGTGAATTTCCAATTCATAATTAACTAGTCATATTTATTGAGCTTACTTTTACAAATATTTTGTTTTAAACAAAACCCCAAGAGGTTAGGTTTCATTTGCATTTTGTTCAATTTTTTCTATTGCCATGAAGGGCAACTCACTACTTGGCTCTGTTAACTGTTCAAAGAATGTCGTTGAAGTTTTGAATTATTTTTGGATCCTATTTATGATAATTGGGAAACCATTTAGCCTTACATATTGGATCAATAAACATGGAAAAAATCATGCAGGTAGGCTTCCTTAAAGAATGACTGAAAGACTATTTGAAACGAAGTATTCAGCAAAATCTGACTATTCTGAAAAATCTTTTTAACCAAACTATTGTGATGGCTGGCCTATTTTTCCACATTTATTTCCTATATGTTGTGAAAGTTATTATTTCATTTTGACATATTTATTTATTCCTAAGACAGATTTATTTTCAACAGACAGATTCAATGAGTATGCACATGTTTGACTTATAAATATTTTAAACATTTCTTCACTGAACATGGATACATATATATATATTCTCCACAAAGAAGTAAAAGAATCAGTCAGGTCACAGTAAAACCCCAATTGCTTGATCTTCAAATAAAAAAGGAACAAAAAAGTTTGCATGCCATTGTTTATGCTTCTACAGTTTATGAGAGAAGACAAATATTCACATCACCACAATACACTTACATTCAATTTTGCTGAAAATATTTTTTAAAAAATGATAGGTATAAAAACTAAGGATGACAAAAAGAATCACAAGAGTTTCCCTGATAGATTTAGACTTAAGATTTTCATAATCCTAAGGGAATTTAAACTGCAGATTTGCTGCTAAGTTATCAGTATACAAAAAAAAGATAGCGAGAATATTTCCAGTGGAGAACCAACACACTTTATGAGAATCAAAGATGACAAGCTCACAAGTTGCAAAGAAGCATAACTTGTACTGTGAATATTATTCATCAGGTTGAAGCCTTTTTCAAAATATGCCAGGGGAGAGTACAAGGTTGGCAGCTACTCTCTGGGAAGTTTTATTTTGTCAAGAATTTCACAGATGTGATTATGCTGTGTAATTTTAATATATTTTACTGGAGTCCTTCAGGCATGGTTAACACTCTCCTGAAAAATATATCAACAAAATTGGTGAAGTACTTCAACATACCCAGTGTTACTTACATTAGGCTGGCTGAATAAATTGTAAGAAAATTAAAACTTCCTACTGAGTTATTTGGCACTATTTGCTTATTTGTTATTTGGTGCTACCTAATTATTAAATATAAGTCCTCACTATAATAGATGACCATATAATATGTATTTATCCAGAAGGGTATGCAAGAAAAAGCATTCTTTGCCCTTCACAGTTTACAAGTGAGTATTCTACTTCAATGTGTTATTCCACAAACAAATTTAAAATGTAAGTACCAAAATTTATATATTAAAAAAAATGGAGTGCCAGGAAAGAATGGAAAATATATTTGTTCTGTGTTTGCAGTGGAAGGGAATTGATCAGGCACAGCAAGTTCAGAAATTCAAAGAAAATAACTAAACCATGCTACAAACACCAGAAAATCTCTTCAGTTTATTCTAAGTTAATATGAAGGAAAATCCATCTCAGTCATCTCTTTAAGGGCTGTACTGGGTTGGTGTGGCAAGGTTTGGTAGCAGGGGAGCTATAGAAGTGGTTTCTGTGTGAAGCTGCCAGAAGCTTCTGGCACCTTCCCCTGTGTCTGACAGACCCAATGACAGCCCACTCCAAGATGGATCTGATGCTAGCCAAGGCCAAAAACATCAGTGACAGTATTTGGGATAATGATTTAAGAAAGGGGTGAGAATATGTGAGAGAAACATCCCTACAGCCACTCAGATCAAGAAAGAAGGAATGGGAGAAGGTGCTCTAGGTGCCGGAGCAGATTCCTCTGCAGCCCGTGGTTCAGATCATGGTGAAGGACCCATGTCCCTGATGTCCAAGAAGGTCCCATGGTGGTGCTGAGATTCACCTGCAGCCCATGGAGAAGCCCTATATCAGAGCAGGTGGATGCCCAAAGGAGGCTGTGACACTGTGGAAAACCTATGCTGGAAGAGGCTCTTGGCAGGACTTGTGGATCTGTGAAGACAGAAGCTCATGCAGAAACAGGTTTTCTGGCAGTATTTGTGATTCCATGGGGGAACCATGCTGTTTCTAAAGCTTTATACCCCATGGAAGAGACCTTCCCTGGAGCAGTCCTGAAGAACTGCAGCTCATGGGAAGGATTCATGATGTGTAGAGGACTGCCTCCCATGAGATGGATCTCAGGCTGGAGCCTGGAAAGACTGTGAGGAATACAGTGGCAATGGTGAGACAAGTCAATAGCTTGTCCAGAGAAGCTGTCACCAGCAGAACTATACAAGGGCAGATTCGATGGGGCTCTGAGAAACCTGATCTAATGAGAGATATCCCTGCCCATGGCAGGGGGTTGGGCTAAATGATCTTGGTGCCTTCCACACCAAACCATTCTGTGATTCTGTTGTTCTGAGCCCCTCTCCTAGGGCTAGGAGAAAGTAGCAACAGAGACAAGGTGTGATGAACTGATTGCAACTTCCCTGTCCCCTTACACCACTGCAGGGAGAAGGTAATAGGAATCAGGAAAAAAGTTAAAGATGGGAAGAAGGGAGGGCTAGAGGGAAGGTGGTTTTAGGATTTCTCATTATCCTACTCTGCTTTAATTCATAATCTTCTTTTCCCCCTATGTTGAGTCTGTTCTGCCTGTGATGGTTATCGGTGAGTGACCTCTTCCTGCCTTTGTCAACTCATGAGCCTTTTGTTTTATTTTCTATTCCCTGCCCATCTGAGGAGGGAAGTGATAGAGCACCTTCGGTGGGTCAGCCTGTCACAAATACCTAATAAGACACACCAAACAAGCACTTTTCCTGACAGATTTTAGAGAGCTACTGAAGCTTTCTTGACCAGTATCCCATCTCTGTCTGCGGCCAAAAGAAAATGAAAAATGCTCAGAATCTGTAGCACATGTAAAAATAAAATGCATTCCTTTCTACTGTCTGCAGCAGACCAGCAAAAATATTGGACCATGAGATTATTTAAATGAAATACAAATATGTTACACAGACACAATGATTGATATTTTCTTTAGTTATGTCTAAGGAATATTCATAAATTCATCAGTTGCAGCTGCACATCTAATGCTCATATGCTAATTTCAGGACTGCACCTATCCTGTCATAAAGACATTTTGATTCATTCTTTTTGTTCCATCATGATAGAACACCATGAGATAATTTTCCTTCTTTTCCTCCACAACTCTTCAAAAAACAATTTCCACAACCTCATTATGTTTTTAAAAATGCTTCTATAATTACACAAGAAATAATATTGCATGTCTCTTTTCTTGATTTTCATTACTTGAGTGATCACAGAAAGAAAAAAAAAATTGATCACAGACAAATTCTTGCCACTGTGTGGAAGAAGAAATTTATAATTATAATTCTATTAGGTTTTACATTTGCAATAATTATACATTTCTTAAAGTGTGAAAACCAGCTCAGAGCAACTCAAATTACAATAATACATAAAAACAAAGGAGCTCTACATAAATTCCTTCAAGAAAAATTGCTGTGCTCTCAAATCACTTTTTTTAAAAATATTGCATCCTAGGTCCTGTCTCTTGGAGTATTCATTATATTCCAAAAGCTCAATATAGGTAAAACCACTATGTCATCAAAGTCAAAAGATATTTTGACATTTGCATCAATATGGCCTCTACCCATTGTAAGATACAAATATTCAGGGGAAAAAAAGCAGAAACATACATAAAACCAGTGTTCTTTCTGGATTTTCTTTAAAAAGCAATTTATGGTCTCTCCTTTTATAAACAACTTTACAATTAGACCAATTTCTCAGTGCAGTAGGGATAGTCAGATGAAAATTAATGCATCACCAAATCCCAAAGACTCAGTTGAGGTTTACAGATTTGTGGGTGTGTTTCAATGCATTCTTTTTCTTGACCCATGTATGTATTTCAATTCTTTAACAGCTCAAGTCCTCTGATGTTTCAGTGGTGTGTTTACATAACACAGGACAGTTTATCCAAATAGCCATTCCTGTTCTAAAAGGTAAAACCACCCATCTGGCACATAACTTGATGCCAACTGTTAAGCACTGAACTGACAGAGGATCATGAAAAAATTGCTAATTCTCTTCATGTTTTGCATGAGAACAGTAGACTGAATATGGAGGCTATTATATGAAAATGATTGAGGCATGCCTCATTAACAGCATCTCCTACTCTTACCTCCATTCAATGATTCAAATAATGTCAAGCCAACATTTTCAGTAAATGCGTATGGAATTTGGCAGGTAGTTCAGCTTTCTGGCTCATTTTACGAGTACTTCCACAAAATCCAAGCCAAATAATCATCTCCTTCAAAGACTGTTCTCTAAAATTATATTGGACTGGTGTTAAAGACGAGATACTGAAACTTGCTTCTGTTTTAGTAGTGGTAAGCTAGACTAAGTGCAAAGGGAGCAATAGGGATTTGAATCTCTAGGATTGCACCTTATGATATTAATAAAGAGACATTTCAGAGGCCTTTCTGATGTTTCATGGATTAAATCTATAAATATGTGTATGGGAGTCAGTGCCCTGGTGGCACCACCAGCCCTGACTGCCCATTCCCCACCCCACTGTGGTCACCCATGGCCTAGGACCCCACATCAGCTCCTGCTCCAGTGATTCTGCAGCAGGACTGGTCTCCAGCTCCCCACAGACCTGCCTGGACTTTTCCCAGGGAGGTGCCCAATGCCTGGCACCGGGGCTGCCCATGCCTGGACAGGGTGGGCACAGGCCCTGGTCCCTGACACCCTCAGCCCCCAAGAAACCCTGACACTTGAGTAGCATGTTCTTTAATTAGTTATTTATTCTGCCTAATGGATTAAGATAATGAAGTATCATATTCAAACCATGAATTTGTTATTATAAACTGCCCTTACTAACAATACATTAAATGGAGTACTTTCTTTGGTTAACCCTGCAAAAGGATGGTTTAGTGGTGATAAAGTGCTTGAGATGGCCAGGTTAAAACAATCCTGCAAGAAGATAAAATAAGACTAAATATTTAACAACCTTTAATAACACAGCAGATCCTGTAGGCATAGAGTCCCTGTTAGAAAAAGAACAGAAGCTTAACACCAAAAGACATGAAGCCTCCTGGTAAACCCTGAGAAGGATGGTTACAGGTGCAGAATATTCATTGTTGCTCTTGCTCCCTCCTCTTGTCCACTAAAATACCACAAATATTCATTATTTGGTGTAAGTTATGAGCCAATGTTTTGGTTTTTTTTTTTTTTTTTAGTCTTAATGCAACAAAAAGCATTGGTAAATAATTTTCAAAACCACAGTAATTCATGTCAAAAGCAATGAGAATTTTTCCAAATGCAAATCAGCAAATAGGTTGCCTGCTGTGTTTCTATCTTACAAGTATGCTGGGGTAGTCCTCACTGAAAACATTAAGCCTCAATCCCAAAATTTTGTATTCTGGTATGTACTGTCCTAGTATAAAAAAAAACCAAAAAAACAACAACAACAACAACAAAAAAACCACAAAAAAACCCCCAAAAACCAAACAAACAAAAAAAAACCACAAAAAAAACCCAAAAAAATAAAACAACGCAGCTGGCCAAAGGGCCATGTAAACTATCAATCCTACTTTCAATAGCAGCTACAAACAGCAGATGTGAGAAATACAATAGGGAAAGCATATATTACACTTCCCTTTCACTCTTCAAATCTCCATTTATTTTCAGCTCAGGGATTTCCAAAGGTGGATAAGGACTGTGTGAATTATCAACTGGTAAGACAACATTCTATCTGGATCATGGAACTACTTTTCAGCTTTGGTGCTGCAAAAGATAGTCATTATAACTGATAATAAAAACTGAAATAAAACTGAAAATAAAGCTCAAAGAAAGAGGCTAGCTGTTTTTAAAAGATAATCCAGCTCATTAAAATTTGAAAATTATTTTTAAAAACTCTCTCAGAATAAATCCTAATAATTACAAAGGGTACTGAGGAATTCCATTGCAGAGAATGAGACTAAAATGTTTACCCAATGTATCAAGAATTGGGTGGGATACAGCAGGCTTTGTATTGGAACACAGGAAAAAATATACTGCTACAAACCTCATTGCTCAGGTCTTCACAGTGCAGTCAAAGCTCAGCTCTATGGAGATGCATTCACATGAACTATTTTCAAAGGTTCACATCTCTTTCTAATGCCCCAATTTCTGCTTCAGTTTCAATAACTACAGTTTGTGGCTCTGCTATCATACAACTACGTGAGAAAACAGCATCGGTTTCAAAAATAATAACTTTCTTCCAGATCAAAACCTGTGTTTCTCTCTCTACTCAATTTTAGGATGGAACAAGGTCAATACTCCAAAGCAAAAGATTCCATTAAGTTTCAATACTTTTTCTTAATGTAATTCAAGAGATGACATACTATTAAATATGTATTTTCAAAATTCTCGAATGGAGACCAGAAATGTTACTGTCTGGAGCAGGGCTCTGTGTCTCTGCCCATGTCAGTTGCTGAAAATCCCAATTTCTACTCAGGGTTTATGAAAGCCATTGAAATTCCACAATGCCACTGACTCCTGCCAGCACAAATTGTGTCTTAACATCGTTCCACAATTTATGTGACTAAATGAATAACTTTTATTTTTCTTAATCAAATAGAGATGACAGCATAAAAACTAGAGTTTTTAGGTTGTCAAATACCCACTGAAACTAAAGCTTAAAAAAAAAATCACAAAACATTATACAAAGTTTTCTAAGTGTTAATTTTTGATTGCATACTATATGCAAACTTCTCTTCATTATGGATTTTCTAGAGAAATAATTTATATAATGTATTTCAAGGTATGGATTTTTTAATACATAAATGAAATACAAGTAAGATTATTTTTTTTTTCATAACCGAAGCTGGGGAAAGCTGCTACAATAACATTCATATTCCAATGCAGTCTTAAACAAATAAATTGCTACTCTGCCTCCATAATATCTCTCTCATTGTCAGTGGCAGCTGGAAGATCAGCAGGTTTTCATCTATTATCATTACTTACTGGGCTTGATGATGATTACTGTGCTAGTTGAGTCTGGGATCAAGTAATTAGTATTTGTAACTGAGAATGTGAGCCTTATCACAGCTTCTGCGACTCTCATGGTAAATATAAAGATAAAAACACGTTCTTTATGACAATATTTAGTGTGAAGTTTATATTCTAATGGAGAACCATGACATGATCCCTGAAATGGTAGTGAGATATTTCTAAAAGTGACCAGTTTTTAAAATTAGTCTTCTGAGTAGAATTAATACTTTCATGACCTGTAAAAAACACCTTATGCTGAATGGTCCAAAACCTGCATAGAAGAAAGGTTTGTCTGGGATTGTGATTCTTTCCTATGGGATTTAAAAGCATTAGTCCTTTACACTGACATAGCATACTATGATCTCCACAACATTAGCATTATCCTCACCTTACAGTCACCTGCAGAAGGGCACATGGAGTATTTTTTTCATTTCAGTCTTAATGCAACAAAAAGCATTGGTAGATAGTTTTCAAAACCACAGTAATTCATGTCAAAAGCAATGAGAATTTTTCCAAATGCAAATCAGCAAATAGACTGCCTGCTGTGTTTCTATCGTACGAGTATGCTGGGGTAGTCCTCAATGCAAACACTGAGACCCAACAGTGCTGCTTTGGCCCTGCTCCACTGAGTGGGTGCCCTCCATGGCCTGCTGAGTGTCTGCCCTGGAAATGCCCAGGGAGAGAACACCCAGAGGGAGAGCTACACTAAATGTATCACACCGAGTTTACCAACTGCCCTTGCTTCTTATGTTGCCTCTCATACTGTTTCTAGGAATGCTCATGAATGTCTCTGAATGATGCCAGAAGGAATCCAAATTTCAACTGCTCCATGCTATTCTAACAAAGTTATGTTATTATTCACACAAGAAGACCACAGTGATATAAAACATGAGAAAAATACTACGAACAATTTTGAAATAAATTCAAGCTATAGCTAAAAAGATCCTGTATACAAGAGATGTATAAGATGATGATACTTCCCTGAAAAACTCCAGATACTAAAGGACGAGAGAGGAAGTACATTTCTTTTGGGAAAATAACATAATATGTAATGAAGAAACACAGAAACAAATATGGATAGTGTAAATACCTTGATACAAAATCTGTTAAAAAAAAAAAACTGTAATCATTCCTTAGAAGAAGAAAACGCTGATTTAAAACTGAAGGAAAATAAGTTTCTCTAAAATTTACAATCAATAAACTCTTCCAGTATAGATAAAACTTGAGAATTTCATTCCATGTTATTAAGATTAAAGCAAGTTTATATTATGATATGTTACTGTTTTTAGAATACTTTCACCAAACTTGTAGCACTCTTTCAGTAAGTAGAGATTTCTTTAAATTAAGTACGGTAAATTTCAGCTAACTTTAAAATATTAATAATTTCAACTTTGATTCTGGGCACAGGCTTAAGGAATATTTTAATAACTAGCATAAAACAATTATTGTTTGGTTTATACAGCATAATCCATTACTAAGCAATATTTATCACATCTACATTGAACAACTTTATTTCCTACACAGAAAAACTACTGAACTGTGGCCACTCCAATTTTATAAATTGGAACACAGCCAGTGAGCCACAGTTCTGAGAGTTATATTGTGGAAAGTGATAATCACTGAATAGTAAAGCTTCTGGTAAAAAAATTCTATTAAAAATACTTAATCCACTGGACTATGAGAATTTGATATGGTTGTCACATTTATGGCTCCAAATTTTCAGGAAAGAGAAGGGAAGGAAGAAAAAAAAGAAAATATTTATATAAAATTTTAAAATATTTTTATCTGGAAATGACAACTTTTTCTTTGAGTCAGATATTAGAAATAACTTTTTCTTGTGATAGAACCATACTATTAAAATATCTAGAAATAAAATAAGTAAAATTGTGCCTTGGATTAGAAAATGGTTAAAAGACAAAACTTTCCTTTTTTTTTTCCAAATTATGAAAATGAGGATCCTCATTTATGAAAATGAGGATCTGGATAGTGACAGGAAGCTGGAGCCTGAAGCTTAAGTGCATTCCTGCAGTCGATAAAGGAAAAAAAAAAATTGAATCTTGGATTGGGCAATGGTTTATCCAAGAGGCAATGCATCAGGGAAGTCATAATCATTTTCATGATCATCATAGCACGACTACTAATCTTTTTTTTTTTAAAGATGGTAGTTGAGCTTATAAAGCATTAGAAAACATAATACTGCTAGACAAACAAAAGTTTATTCCTCAAAAAACTTTAAAAGAGATGGAATAGGACTGAACCTGACTACTCTCCAAATGAGCCTTTAGCTGCCATTAGGGCTCTCCTGAAAAATATGGAAGACTGATTCTGGCACCACAACAAACGTTACAGAGATGCAATTCTGTCTGTCAAACACTGTGCTGTTTTTTTCATGAAGACACTTGAATGTCATCAGATCTGAATTAGAATCAGATTTCCAAACCCCCAAATATTTTGCAAAATGGCATTCCTCTTTTTTTGGCTATTACTACTGATTGTATGACTTCCACTGACATTTTTGACAGAATTGACGGTTTTGAGAAACATTTCTATTATGTAAAATTAGCATTTCCAAGGGAAAATTACTTCACCAGATATAATTATTTTTGTTTTAATATATTCTCATGATGTACTTAAATTTCTGCACAATCCCTTCTAAACTAAGACTATTTGCCTTGACAAAACTGCCTTATAATGAAAGGCACATTGTAATTTAAGTGCCTTGGACCAAATGAAGCTAATGATAGTGCCATCCTTATTATGTTGTTCCCATTCTATCCTAATCTGATTCTAAATAGTGATAAATTTATTAATCTCATCCAAATAGTTCTCATTTCCAAGATATGACCATGTCTTAGTGTCAAATACCAATAAAGCCAAATTTCCATACATAAACCAAAGCTGTTAAAGTATCACACAATAGCGTATGTGCAGGTGGAGATTTGATTCAGAATCTCATTTGCCACAGTTTTCTCAGAATTAATCCTTAGTATTCAAGAGCTGCCAAAGTTGGATCATTCTCTAGTACATTTTTAAAAATTCCTTGGCACAGCAGTACTACCAAATATTTTGAATTTAAACACATTGAGGTCATGTCAGTTTTAATCACCACAATTTCTACTTACTATTAAATCTCTACTATATCTGTGGTTTGCTATTATTAGTCTTTCAAGATAAAAGCAATTTACACTTCATTGTTCTTAGACTCCTTAGGGCATACTTGGCAAATGTAGCATTCTGTATAAATGTTGTATATGCATCATATAAAAATTGAAGGAACATTCCTGATTTCATAACATGTTGTTGAATACAGGATACAAGTGTTTGACAGCAGCATGTTAACTTCCAGCTTATGAGCTCAAATTCAACATGAAGCTAAAAAGACAAAGTTACCACCAGGTACTAAACCATCTATGACTTTTATTAAACAAAAGTCACAGATTTTATAGTCAGTCATGACCATTATGACTTTCAAGTCTGGGTCCAGATTCAGTTTTTGTCACAAAGCTTTACAGAGTACTTTCTTCATAAAACCTGTGAATTGTATAAGGTAAACCATTTCTTTTTGAAATGCATCCTTCTTGGTTTACACTTCACCTGATGAAGAATCTACTCTACTGTAATATCCACTTCACTATCAAGAAGGTGTCAGTGCCCACTTAGGTAACAGACTGTTATGAAACACATTAAAAAAAAAGAAGAGCAAAGCCTTTCAGTATAGATGGCAATGCAAAGGAATGCCCTTTTCCTACACAGATGGAATAGTGCTCAAAGAAAAAAACAAAAAAACAAAAAAACAAACCAGTACTATTTTTGAGTAAAACATGAAGTGAAAAATACATAATAAAAGGGGTCTGCAACCAAGTAAATTGCACAGAACCAGATTAATGGGCTTTATTCACTTTGTTTAGACCTACCTCTTCCCATCAGATCTTATTAAAAAGACAATATTTCTTTTGATTCATTGTTCTTTGGTTTTGCCTGTTTTTTCTTTTTACAGACACAGCATTGAATTTTTTATTAAAAAATACATTTCAAGCTCTATAGCTAAATCCCAGCATATTAATCAACAATGTAGAATGCTTCCTTTTAACTGCAAAATAGAGCACAAACTGCTTGAAGTGTTTTACTTTAATGCTTTATAAATAGTGGCTAATACTTCAGCTATATAAAATGAGTTATTGATATTTCAGTGCATTCCTATTTGGAGTGCAGAAAGCTTCAAATTTTTTTCATTTGTATATAATTGGGCTCTAAATTTCAATTATTTTCTCTACAAAGAAGGTAGAAAGTAGCGATACAAACAAACTTTCTTCCATATCCATGTCATTTAATCACCACCATTTCACAGTCTAAAGTACAAAGCCTTTCTCAATCAACTAATGAATGAGGTTCTTGTGTTATTGAATATAAGGACATGATTGAAGAGCACTAACTTTTGCTTCATTTAAAAATATCAGTGGAAAACAAAGTATGCAAGCTTTAAAGACTAGGTAAGACTAGTGAATGGAATATTTAAAATGTCTTTCAGGATGGAGAAAAAAAAATTTTAAAAATGTTTTTACTTAATAAATTTGATGTACACCTATCCAGACTTGTTTGTCTTCCTGAATAAAGTTGTAAAAGTCTTTCCCTAAGCTTTCAAAGTTTTGGAAGTGCTTAATTCTAGCACAGGCACGAGAGAATAAAAAAAAATTCAGACTCCTTTGTACCTTACAGTTTTGGTTGATCACTTGCTAATAAATTAACACTATACAAACCAGTAGGTAGCAAAGGGGTTGCATATGTGACATTGAAGATAGACTTTGAAAGTGGTGTCATTCGTCTCCCCAGCATTCTGAATAATAATATATAGAAAACAAAATCTTGGTTTAAAGCTCCAGCCTCAGGCTGTGCCTTCAGAAACAGCAATTAGACTCTCCCAGTGAATTGAGAAATTTCAAATACAATTTAGAAGGAAAACAGAAAATGCACAAGCACAGTTCAAAGCTTAAAAAATTTCTTGTTCACATAACATACTTTAAACATATTTATTACTTTGGGGAGGAAGTAATTTATTTGTTTTAAAATTTTCAAGCATGATTTCCTACTTTCCTACATGATTTCCTTTTTTTCTGTTGTCCCAGGGAATCAAAATAAATCTATGTGATTTTACTTTTTCCAATGCATTTTAGACTTAACTGTATTGCAAACAAATGTTACCAGTTATCCTCTCTATCCAGATGTTCTGTTTTCATGTTCTGTATTCCTAGTCTAGAGTCTTACAGACAATAGAACAACATGCCTATTCACTCTGCCCTTACTCTTCCTATACAGTGCTAGTGCATCTGAATGAAAATATGTCAAAAATACATATTTTGGCATGCCAAGTAATTCTTAGAAAAAATATAAGTGATCAGAATAGTCATTTATCCCAACATTTGTATTTTAAAAAAATTAAATAAGGTCTCATCTAATAAGATACTAGAACTCATATAACAAAATCAGTTCTCATGCATTTGGAAATTAAAAAAAAACACCTCTTTGCTGAAAATAGGCATGCTAGTTTTCATCTGAAAGAATTTTTCAGGAAGTCATGTGTGCCTGTAAAGTGGTGCTTATAATAAAAGTGCCTCTCAGCTACAGTGGTATTGTGTACTTAAGCACATCTTCTACTTTGTTTGATTTGCAGCCAATACTCTGATTTAAAACCAATCATCCTTCTGTGTTTTTCTTCTACTGAACTATTTGTTTGTTTTGCTGACTGTAGAGTAGTGCACATGACAGGGCTGATAAGGAATCCAAATTTATGCCAGCCTGTGCCTGTGCCTACATCTTGATTAGTTCCATGGAAACTGACAAAGTTGCAAGAAAGCTACTACATAGTTCATTATGTCTTAAAAGAGCTTGTCTGACTAGATCAGTTCATCCTGGCAATGCATCTGAAAAACACCTTTATGGATAGGGACTTCACAGTCAAGTCCTCATGAATGTTCTCATTTGAGGAACCTTAATGAAGCATCACAATTACAGCAGTTTGGATGTTTCTGTTCTACCATTTCATTTTTCTGTACTCGATGACTGGCTACTTGAACAACCATGGTGCATTTAAAATTCCTAAATGGATGTTAACATAATACAAGCAATGAAGGGTTTTTTGCATGACACTGAGGACAGAAGACAGGAGATGAAAAAGGCTTTATAGGTGTAAGATGTGTTGTTAAATCCTGAAGCACATTCTTTGCTGAATTTTCCTTGCCATCACTTCAGAAATACTCTCTAAACCACACATGGTTTTGCATTCCCACCTTCCTTTACCCACTGGTATCAGAAACTGAGCAAGCCTGACACTTTAACACTAGTGGAAGGAATACATCATTGTATTCTGTCTAATTATAATTTGCTTCTGTTGAACTTCAGTTACCTGTTGGCTTTGCTTTGGTATTGTTGTTTCTGTTGGCCTTCATTACCCCAATTATTTTAATTTTGAATTCCCCCAAAGGTTTGATTAGCAACTTGCACTTTAATGGAAAAAATTACTACCTTTTTGCCTTGCAAGATTTAGAAATGGCAGTTACAGAAATTTTATGTTACAGCTTTTGCTCTGAAGCCAAGTCTTTGAAACAAACTAATACTGCCTAACTTCAGTAATATTGTTTTGTAAGCTCTCTAGAAAGCCATTTCTTATAAAATTCACAGTAAGGCTGACATTTTTTGCTTAGTATCCACAAAGAAACACAAATTTCTTTTCAAAATCTCCCCATCTACAGAGATTTTAGACTAATTTCAGGCTGCCTGACTGGCATGGTCTATGTGCTGCCTGACCTCTCTCATCTGCTGACAAATCCATTGTTCAACTACACTTAGACTCCTCAGCAGTGTTCTTCATTAGGACATATTGCAGAGGATGAGAAACTTTATTCTTAGCATTACCACTATCAGGCATATTCATCCTTAGAGTCTTTACAATCACATAGTACCTACAGATATGCCAATAATCCACCAATGATGTATTTTTTTTTTCTTTTTATAGCATCATTTTATCAGATGGAGAACATTTTCTTCCAATTGTGATATTTTTAACACTTCTCAATGTGTGTTGCTCTCTTCTCTCTTCTAAACATCTCCATGACTTTTATTTGAATGTCCTGATATTTTACATTTTCTTGAGCTTGTTTTCAGTCATAGTTTGAATACAAGGTTTTAAAAAACATCATATGTTCTAATGTCTTTCTTGAACAGGAACTTGATGTTAGGGAGAAGAAATGGATGGATTCACCAAGGAGATGCAGAATGTGCATCTCCTGCAATAGGTTAAGTGCAGTTGGACCCAAAGGGATATTTTAAGGATAGGGATTCTAACATGGTATGTTCACTCTTGAGACCTCCATATGACCTAAATGGATCTAAATTTCAAATAAATTCCTATTGCATAGAAATGTTAATATGAAAATACTCTCAGTGAGGGATCTCTGGTCAGTGAACACAGTTAAGGTGAAGAACACCACTTGGCCTTAAGAACAACCTGTAAGGGATACCAAGCCACCAGAGATGGAGAATCTCAAAAAACTAAATGGACATAGGTAATGTCCTGCATATACCACACAGCTACCAGACTCAAAAAACCCTGCAGTCAGACTGTGCTGCTTCCAAAAAATCCCTGATACTTTTGAGTTCGACACTGCTCTAAAGAAGGAAAAAGGTAAATAAAATGTGCAAAAGACTAATCTCTGCTTTTCAGGCTGGCAGCACAGCAGTTTTTATTCACTTGCCAGAATCACTCAAAATGGAACAGTAGCATATAAAGTGCCTGTTGGGAACAGATCCCAGCATATGCTGTTGACTCAAGCTACTCCTGAGCTTTCTGGGAAATTACTAGGTTGGAGCGCATCAAAGCTACAACAGAAAGTATGCTGGTAATAAAAATGCATGGATGGCTGCTTAGCAGTGCTTGAGCCCTTGCCACTGCCCAGCTCCATTCTCTCATAAACATGCAAGCCAGGTGACCAGTGCTGATGCACTGAAGTTGCTGTACTGCAAACGGTGGTACCAGAACTGACACTGCTTTTCTAACATACTACATGGTCCTTGTACGCCTGCTGTGATGCATGGGCCTATGCAAGACTCTGAAGGACTCAGCTGCAGTAGCAAAGTCAGACTGAGGAGTCTTTAGAAAAGCATTTATTGGCATAAATTTCACCCTTTTTATAGAAGCAGTAGCTCAGGACCCAGTTTTCACATATCAAGGCAAGTGTTACCTTTTATATGAGGATTTAAGTCATATAGATCTGGCATAGAAACTATAACTATAAAAACGCAGGAACTGATGAAATCAAGGTTTCCATGGAACATCCTAGATAAGACATTGTCCACAGGATTGCTGAAGATGGATTTGAAGCTGATCCCAGTCTATAATTAAAAAAAAAAACAAAACACCCAAGAGAGGAGACAGGAAACAAGCTTTTATAGTGCTATAATTTACCTTCAAGAGCTTACTATTAAAACATTAACCAAGGATGAGGAGTTTCCTTAGACAATAAGACTTGTAGCATATTATATAAAGACATCAGCTAATTCTACCTTAAACATCTCACTGAACTTCATGTAAGAGTGAAGTTCTAGCAAGGCTTCCCCCACAGCAGAAGCTCCCATGACTACATGCACAGGATCACAGCATTTACCTTGAAAGTGTGAGCACAGGAGGTATCAGAGGCCTGAAAGATTATAGCACAAATTGCAAATGGAAAATTACAGTCTCTTAGGATTTCAAGGCAATGGAAGACACCAAGAAATCCTATATCCAACACAGATGAACTATACAATACAAAATCTGAACACAAAGGACCTAACAAGGAAAATCATCAAGACAGTTTCCTAAACTGAACAAGTCTTTTGGAAGCATCTAACAGTCCCTACTGAATAGAAACAGAACTTAGGCAATTAGATCAGGCTAGAGACCCAGTTTTTAGATGGCTACAGTGTGGAAAAATATACCATGGTATATTTTTATATGGCCTTAATTTACAGGTACAGCAGCTTCTCAAGCCAGAAATTACTTCCACCCAAAAGGACATACAAATCTGCATCAAGAAGAGAAAGGAGTTCAAACTTAGAGAAAAATTCCCAAATAAATGCAGTAAAAACTATGCTGATGAACAAAATCCAATGATATTGAGGAGATACCTATTATTTAACAAAAATACTATAAAAAACTCAAGAACATTTCCTGTGCCTTGGAAAGAATGTAACTGCTCTGGTGTTTTTTAGTCCTTCATTCTTTCAGGAGGGAAGGATAAAGGCACTTTGGATGACTGTGACCTAATATTCCCTGAGAATTATTAGGTCACAGACAGATTGTTTCAGATGTGAAATTGAGTGTCCCATGACTCCAAAAACTGGAAAAAAAATACCTGCTCTCTACCCAGTTTTTTCTCCGAGTGCTGTCTGAAAGCTAGTTTGGTCTGGGTTTCACTTTCCCCAGAATTATGTCACTCATTTTCTTAGAACCTTACCTTATTATTTTAGGTCAGATCTAACATGGCAAGAGTAGTCAAGCAAGTAGTGGTTGTTTTGGGCCCTAAAAAAATAAAAGAAAATATCTGTGGGAGCTGAGACTATCATCAGTGTTTTGCTACAGATGGGTGGAACTGCTGTTCTACATATTTTCCAGGCTTCCTAATTTATACTGTGTATATTATTACCAGTGGCAAAATTGTAGCAGCAGAGCTTTCCCCATACAAAACAGTGTCATGGTATCAAAACACAGTCACATCTTTTCATTTTAAAGGTATTTTGACTGTGCTCATCTCAGCTGCATCATTTATATAACAGATCTGTTAAAATTTATGACCCTTCCAGCAATAAATAATGGAGGTAGTATGAAATTATTTCAGTCAGAAACTGAAGGGAAATTCAATACTGTAAACTCAGTCAACTGGAAACCTGAATTTCAAATCATATGGAAAAAATTTATTACAATGAGATCTGCAGCAGTTCTACTATTCATTTTTACCACTTCTATGCAAGTACCCTCTTCAATCAATGCAAGAATTTGACTTCG
Source organism: Anomalospiza imberbis (assembly GCF_031753505.1). NCBI lineage: Eukaryota > Metazoa > Chordata > Aves > Passeriformes > Viduidae > Anomalospiza > Anomalospiza imberbis. The sequence goes on along the minus strand of NC_089683.1, from coordinate 77,078,401 downwards.
CCATTTTCAGAAATAAAACATTTTTGCTCTTAGGAAACTTCCTTGCCATACTCAGTACCTTTATTCTAACTTCTACCACATCTGCCCTTTGGAAATTTCTGGAGTGTCTCCAATTTTATTGGCTTCCCTGTAAGTAAGGTATTGGCTGTATTTCACCAGGTTTTTTTAGTTAGATAGTGAGAATTAAGTACTGTTACTAGGAAAGCTAACACTACTTGAATATGTGTTTGCCATGGAAAGAAAACATGTGTCTGGGAAAACTGGGAAAATTTTTAGACATACTGAGTGTACAGTGTGCATCATTTAGGGACACATTTCCCATACATAGATCCTCATTTCTTGTCTTTTAACTATCCTTATTCTTTCTCATATAGTCACTCAGCTGTAAAAATATTGAGCGTTTAATACAGTACTCAGTAACTGTTCAGCGATTATTGGAAATGTTTTAGGCAAAAGCTCACAGCTGTTAACCTAAACAGAAGTCACTGCTATCTGGTTGAGGCATGTTTGTAACAAATTACTAAAATAAAATAATAATTAAATAATCTCTCTTGAGGGCTTCTGTCTTGAATTCTCTGTGCAGCTATAAGCTGGTGCAGACTCAACAGGAAACTCATAAGGATTTTGTGACATTTCTTCTGCCCATACTTCACTTCTGAACTATTTTTAAAGCACTGACTTTTGAGCTTACATTTTTAGCAATGTCTTCAGGCTATTTGTTCACAGATTGTTAGAAAATACATTTAAGAAAATTGTTATCCAGCCACAGGTATTATTCTATGGTCTAGACCTGCACACTGAATGAAACCTGGACTGAAAGTGTTCCAGGATATTTTTCCAGTGCTTGCACTCATTCCTTATGTTATACAATTTTCTTTACTAACTTATTTTTTTTTATCCCAGAATAGTGATATAATGCTAAATATGTTACCTGGGAAAGAGAGAGAAATGTTTTCCCAGGAACTATGTCATTTAGGAGCCTGACTTTTCATCGTAATAGGAAATTATTAGGTGCACTACTAATGCAGATTTTTCTTTGTATAAAACCTAAAAGATTTCTTCTCCAAGTATGCATGGGTTCAATAAAAAAGAGAAGCTATTTTAAATCTGCCTTTGATGAGGAGTTATGCTGATTTGGAAGTGGATACTTTAACCATAGACTGTCATTACATGGTCCTGACTTTATACTTTCTTAATAAAATACAATAGCTAAAAAATAACTTTAAGTTGTTAGGTACTTAAACTCTGCAATTTAGCATCTCCTTTTCCTCTTACTAAATAAATATATTTAGTTTATGCATGGAATTCTTAGAAAGTCAGCATTTGACTTTCTATTGAATAGAATATTGTTCTCACCAGTTGAATATTGTTCTCACCAGTTTTTACTTTAAAAGCCAATGAAAGCAGAAAACAGGAAAGGTTGAATACTTTTGAAAATTTTCCCTCAGTTGTGTACATACATCCCAGCATTTTGTGGTGGAGGAAAGAATAGAAATAAAATCCTATTTTCATATTACTTGTTTTTTAAAACCCTTACTGTATTAGTTGAAGGTAACGTACTTAATCTTTCTGCATTATGGAAAAATACCAGGCTGGAAAAGCAGCAGGGAAAAAAAGAACTATCCAACAAAATGCTTGATCTAGTGCACCAAGTTTCATAGGTGTGTTAGCAATCTTAACCAACAGACAACATGAGAGCTTTGGGGAGCACAGAGGGCACTTTTGTGTACAAAAAGAGTGAGAAATAGGTCAGTGAAAGTTGGATGATGAGAAATCTGACTTCATTAGATTAGGAGTATTGTAAATATCACAGAATTAGGATGAAAAGTAGTATAACAGTTAAGTGCAAATCCTACCACAGAAAGGGTTTCTAAATCATGAGACAGCCTGTCTCTCCAGATGAGCCATTTAATAATCCCTACAATCTCAATGCAAGACAGCTTCTTCTTACTTTTATGATTCCTACTGCAAAGCATAAAACGGCTCAAAAACTGTTTTGGAACCAAAATGTAACTGCTTAACAAGTTACTGAATGGAAAACAAAACTAAGAAAACTGAATCAAATTATAAAATCTGGATGCTGTGGCATCAACCATGAGACGCATATTTCAACACTGTGAGGCCAACCACTATGCAAGCAAGAATGAAAGTAGATTCTTAAGAATACAGCACAGAAAACAAAGATTAATTTGTACCAATTATATTGGTTTTATTACTCAGGATGTCTCTCCTTTCCTCCCATTTTTCAACACTATCTGAGAAAAATGGTAACCCAATTATTGTGATCAATATAATGCCTTCTTCAGAATTCATGAAGTAAAAACGAAACCATATATTATAATTATCACAGTTGCTAGGAATAGCTGTGATAGTGAAAGCCATCAAGCATCATTTTATGTTTCACTCCTTTTCTCTTGGCTTAGAATGAATATTTTGGAATCCTACTACAGCAAATCAGATTTTTGTGTTGGACTTTCATCCTTGATTTCATGGAAGCAGGGTACCCTTGTCTTTGATGTCATTACCCTAAAAGATTGCTGCTTGTATTAGATTCTATTCCTTTTTTTTCTTATTAAAACAGTTACTTTTTATCAAATGACAGTAAATCTAATTCAGAAGACAGTGAGCTGACATCAAAATGCTCTGATTATAAACTGCCTATTATGGAACTAAGAAAACATCAAGGTTTAACACTTATTTGGTTACATACTATGAAAGTAGTCTTAATCCTCTATTCAACACTGAATTTACTCTTTACAAATGAAGATGAGAAACTTGCTATTCACGGAAGTTTTAAAACTCAATGGGATTTTCATGCTCAGTTACACACAGAGTTTTGCTTTTGTATTTCATCTGGCTAAAAGATGGATCTTCAGTCACTCTACTATGTTTGGAAGCCATGTTCTCAAGGTTACCATCTATACTAACAGAAAGTACACAAGCACTATCAAATGAACAAAGAATAAAACTGGATTTGCAGACTTCCATAAGATGAAGGAAAGATAAACACAAGCAACAAATCTCAAAAATACAGAAGAAATTGTTCGTTTAACTAGAACAAAAATAATCTTTTATTAGTATGAAAACACTTTTGGTTACCTTTCTGATTAGATTATGCTTTTGGCACAAAGACAAATACCAACATTTCTAGATCACATTTTCTGTATCAAAACTAAAATACTATAAAATAACTTTTGCTACTATAATTTTGAATAATTTTACAGTTTCTCTTCTATTTAATATTTAGTTTGTATTATAGTGCATCTTTTCTATTCCCCCAGATTTTCATTATTTAGATTTTCTATGAAGTGGTAAAACGTTGAAATATTTTTTGTTCATATTGTGCATGAGCGTTCACCTCACAGAATTCCGCTAATTTTTTTTCAAAGTGATGAAAAATACAAGGGATTAGTAAGTAAAAGGCTGAATAGAAAAGAATACAAATATAGAAAAAACCCAACAATCATCTGTACATATATTGAAGAACTAATCTGTCTTAAAAGATGAAGGAATCACCATCACAGTAACTGTCAAAGATATTTATCAACTGGAACCTTAAATCAAGGTCTTAAGTATTACTTATAAACAACTGTATATCAGATTAGCCTCTATTTTGTCCCTTAATTCAATGACAAAATGAATAACTTTTCTTAGTTCTCTGTGTTCACAGAAAACCTAAAAGTGTTTTTAAAAGTTTTTCTTACAGTTTATGCTTCATTTTTTTTTATGTTCCTTTATTTTTGTGCAGACTTACAGAAAATGCAGTTTGGCTGTCAATTTAAAAATACCTATTGTTTTGAAATTTAAAAAAAGAGGGGGGAAAAAAGTGTTGTTTTCACAATCTTGTCTTATATACAAATGGAAAAGAAGTTTCAAGTCAACATTTTTATCACTTAGGTATTTTCTCAAGTTATGAAGAAGGAGCCCCTAAAATAAAATTACTTAAAAAACAAAATCATACTGTGAGCAACAGCAAAGCTTTCTGGAAGTGCTCAGTCCCTAATTCTATCACCTGACCATCTGGTAATGCCACCTCATGTTCCGCAAAAACATTCAGTTGTGAAGTACCTGGACATTGTCTCATCTAATTTCCCAGAATGAGATGGATGACAACATGCTGGTTTTGCTTGATCCTGCAGTACAGCATATAAATCTAGTTGGTGGAAAGTCACTACATTGCTATGTCACCATATGCTTCACAGCAGGAGAGGCTAAAGAAATGAATCCATGTATGAACAGATTCAAGCCCTCTGTTTAACTTAAAGGTTCACTCTCTGAAAAAAGGTAGGGATTTTTGAAAAGGATGCTCTGAAGGCAGCCAAAGAAAAAATAATCAAAAATGACATGTATTTTCTGATGCACAATTAATGAAATAAAAACCAAAACAAAACCAAAAAAAGGCAAAACTTCTATTCATTGTAAGCATCTTTAACTAACTTTGCTGTTTGCTGTCAGCATATAACAGCTGACATTATGATACCTGCCATTCATCAACATCTCAGGAATGATATGGGTGACATACAGTCCTTTTGTGTGTGTAAAATGATAAAGCACTAACACTGTTTCACACAGAATGAAAGATGCTTCCAGACATCCCAACTTCAAATATACTAAGAAAAACAGTGTTATGAAATGTATGTGAAAATGAAAAATTTGAGCACTTCAGAATCCCTTCTGTTATTCAGATAGGTAAGTAATTGAATTTCATGCTGCCACAAATTTTCAAAAGGTCACCCATCGAAAAAATCAAACCTATGAATAATTATAGAAGTTGTCAGGTTTGAAGCTGGAGATTTTGGCAGCCAGGATAGGTGCAGTTGTAGCTCTGGCTACCTAACAAGTTGTGATAAATAGCTTAGACATTTGGAAGACCATGGCTTTAAAGAGAAAAGGGGTCTTTTTCTTTCCAATATGAAGTCTGGAAAGGGTGTTCTGAATGGGACCCAGCTCTTCTACTGTATTCTTCTGAAAAGCCTAACCATAATTTTGCATAACCAACTCAGTTAAATTTAAATTATTATTCTTCATAGTTCAGCATGGTTGGAGCTCTCAGCTGAAATTTGGGCTACTTTTTACTAGGCTCCTCAAAGGAAAAAAAAAGAGCAAAGAGCCTGGAATAGGTAAGACTCTTGTGAAAACACAAGGCCCAGAGAAAAGTTCCCAAAAGGCAAATGGAAGAACAAGTTTCCAGGTCTCCTAGATAACATTACTATTCCTATGCATATGCTACTTGTCCCATTTCAAAAAGAATTATGTTGACATTTCAAAGCTAACAGTTTGGATTTAAACTTCCTATGACTACATATAAATGAGGAATTTCTCATCCAACCATCTCAGAAATAATATTTCAAGCTGCCTGAAAGATCAGAAGTTCAGCAATCTTCAACCACAGCTCCTGCTTACATTCTTTCCCACAGTTTGGAAAGTTATCTTCGGAACAGTAGGAAATTTTGAAATGAATCCTTAAAGCCGACTGCACCCTGCCATGATGGGTGATCAGTATGGCAGATCTGCAGCTTTGCTGTCACAGACTGTGGGGACAGAGAGATGCATATAACTTTTTAAAATAAAGAATGAAATCAATGCTGTAAGTGAATGAGGCTGAAAACAATCCTACAGAATGCCAAATACACAGAGTGGTCTGCCAAGCAAAACACAATGGAAAATAAAAGGAACAAGAATTATTGAATTAGTTATTGAAACCACAGACTTGCATTTAGCAAAGGGCTCAAGTGGCCAGAACAAAACTATTAATAAAAATTTATTGAAAAGGAAGTCACTCATAGTAATGTTTTTAGCATGTTATGAACTAAAAGAGGAAGATAAAAGTATTCTTTCACTTTTGTATTTTGCATTAATTTCCCCCCATTTTTTGACAATTTCTGTTAGAATGACTACCATAGTCTTTTACAAAATGAGACATTTTGCAGTGTCAATAGAAAATTTCCCCCCCACAAAAAATTATCAGCAGCTGTACTGATTTATCAAAAGCAAAAGGAAAAGTGTTTTACAAAACTGTAGGTTCCCCTATAAGACTACAGGAAGACTCACAAGATTATTATAAAATAGTGTTTTATAACATGGCAGTTATAACTATCTTTCTCATAATCCCAGGTCAGTAAATGATACTAATTTTCATTTGGAGAAAGTAGGATATAATTCATTTTCTTTCTGTAATTATCTGACATTTTGTAAATCAATAAACTTCAAATGTCAACATCCATTTAGATCAGTGAGAAAGGAGCAGTGCCATAAAAATTACAAGGAATCTCAGGAGGCACTACAGTAAAACACACTGCAGGAAAAAAATCAAACCATGAAAAATTTTTTTTTTTTTGCTTTTCCAACTTTATTTTTTTCAACCTTTGCTTATGAATATCATCAAAGCTAACTCTCAAAGCATAAAATAAGCCTAGTAGGACAGATATGCTGATTCTAATCATTAACAGTACTTTCATCCTTCCGCTTTCCACTCTTAAGCGATTCCATTGATACTTCAAAACACTTTTTGTCATGAATGGAAGTTGGTCTTCATGACAAAGTAGATAAATGCTGACTTATAGAATGAAATACCATGAAAGCTTTAAGCACTACTGAAAATTAGAAGGGGAAAGAAACTCCAACATATTAGAAGAGCCTTTCATCACAACTGCAATATTTTCATAACAAACTTTGGCATCCCACTCAGTACTTTGAAGGTGGCTGCAAAGCAAGACCATCCATTGTAGTAGCTGTGTAGAAATGCCTTTCAAAGAGTCGTGAATCTATGGCTTGTAAACATCAGTCAGCTTGGAAATGGCTGCATTTTCACTATGTGAAATTTCACCAGCTAATTTTCACACTGGCTTTGTACTTACTATCTCTAAGGTTTTAGAAGTAAACTTAAGTTTTTTTAAGACATTAAAAACATTCTGTCTTTAATTCCACCTTTTTGGCCAGCTGTGATGAATTTATGACATACATTGACTGAGTATTTGTAGAGGAATCAGTCAAAAGTATTCTACCGAATTTTGGACCAAATGTATACAGATTAAGCCTACTATATGAAAATTTACTATTTTCTTCTGCTGTTCATATCTATGTGAGTAACTATGGTCAAATACCAAATTCACACTTTCAAGGCAAACAGAACATAAGCACATAAAAAGAACTTTAAATTAAAACTAGTATAAAAATAGGGTTCAAGTAGCCTTTCCACATAGAAAAGGCATTACTGAATCAATTTAAGAAATCAAATCCAAAGCTTATATTACAGTATTCTATGAAAACACTAAAGACTTGGAAAATGAATCAAAATACGCCAAGAAATTTTTCAGAAAATACTATTAAAAATTACATTTTGTCTTAAAATTTAGTTTTATAGATCAATTATTATTACTTAAAATACATAGCTGCCACTTTATGTCTTTAAAAGGAATATTTAATTCTATGGGACTGTGTTCAATGATAATATCAGTACTAGTCAATGCCATTCAATTATTACATGCAATCTGTTTTAAATATGTTCAAAAATATTTTATAGTATTTGAATTATTGTACCTGCACTGTTAAACTACATTAAAATTTTGTTCCCTTTTGCAGTATTTTTACAAGCAGATTGTGATATCACCTCTGAAGAAATTTTAATTCAGTACCTATAAAAACTATTTATACAGTTTATTGATGAGAAACTCAAACACTATTGAAGTCACCACGATTCAAGACAAATGGGGCCTGTTTATAATTGGGATTCAGTTGGAAAGACACTTAAACATTAATGGGGACTCAAAGCATTTCCACTTCTTTTCTATTTTGCTTTTTTCTGGAGCACTGACTAAGAAAGAAAAAAAAAAAAAAGAAGAAGGCAGAAGAAAAATGTTTGCTCACATCAACTAAACATGCTGGATGGAAATTTTCATTTACAACCAAATTAACTTCTTACAATATTCCAGCAGAGTCAGTAGCAGAGGCAATGAAGAGTCTTATCTTGCACCTGAAAGTCCAATTAGCATAAATATTTACAGTGCTAGGTGATTTGAAAGAGAGGAAAGTATTTTTGCATACATCATCTAAAAACAATATTGAATTTAATGTGTATTTTGTGCTTATAGGATGCAACAGAAGTTTGTAAACAAAGACCACCTTGTTCACCTTCAAAATTCATGCAGAGTCGTGGAGTTGTCTACAGCAGTTTTTCCTGTTAATTTGGCAGGTGATTTACTGTCCATAGCTCTTTAAAGAGATTCCAGACTGGTTTTTTGACCAGGGAATTGATGTCAAAATCAATTTGATAAGCAAAGTTTTTCTTTCTTCCACCGCTAAGTAATAGCTAATGAATAGATAGGTGGGGACCACATGCAGAATACTTGGCCAATGTGCCAAAAACTTCAGAGAAAGGAAGCCTCAAAGATCAATAGATACTGTGTCAATTGCCTGTAAATTAAAACAGAAAGCGAGACACAGAGAAATACACTTAAATCAAAGAATCCTTTTCTTCTAAATCTCCAGGGTAGAGAAAAGCAAGAAAAAGGCCAGCTGTTCAAATAAATTACAGATCAACACAAAGGAATCAAGTAAGCCCTGCCAGAGCACACTGCGGCTGTCTGCAGCCACCAGGTAAGGAGAACAAACTGCTTTCCAGCAGCCAACAGTGTCTGGAGCGATTTCTGTAAAAGGTACCAACAGGAAACTGAAGTATGAGCTTGCTTTTCACTTAAGAAATGAGAAACCAACATAATTAATGGTCTTTATCCCTATTCATTTCAGAAAGTCATGTAACAAAGCCAAATCCACACCTTTATTGGCTTACAATCTTAAGTGCTGTAGAAGAACGTAAATCCCAGCAAAGCCTGGTAACTCCACAGGCCTCTTAGAAAACATAAAGAGCAGCCATTCACTTGTCAGATAAACAGCCACATCTGAAATATTCAAAGCAATCAAGTTTCAGATTTTAGACTAATGTCTGACCAAGAGACAACTAGCTTAGGCAGCTCATTCCAGTAATTAATACAAGCTTCCAAGTTACCAGCTATGTGCTATTAGGTCAGCTCTGGCAAGCTGGGGACCAGCTGGCAAAGGAATTGCAAACTTCAAAGAAAGCTCTCAAATATCCAATCACAGAATAAAAAATTACCCACTCTTAGTACCTTATCTTGGAAGCTCACACTGGTTAGACGGTGACCTTTACAGGATTACCCTAACATGGAAGGAAATCAGCCCCTCTCTGAAGTGTTCTCGAATTTGTTATAGAAGATGGCTGTGTGACTGATGTTTGTGGGGAAAAAAGAAAGTGAAGAAAAAGGCTTAAATGTCTCCCAACATAAGCTGAAGCTCTGATTTAATTTCAAAGGAGTAATGACAGCCGACTGCCAATTTACAGTATGCAAAACAACACTCTCAGACCATCAACTAGGACAGGGCAGAATGCATCTTCCAGCTTCCTAATATTTTCTTCCTCTCATGAATTTGCTCATTTTAACAATATGAACAGGCTGATTCTTTCAAATATTTCCTTTGTTCCCCCCATCCTCCAAACATCCTGTTCAGTCTGGCAACAAAAAGAAGTTTAGAGAAAATGACGGATTTTTGACAGAGATTCAAAAGACACGTTTAAAAGCAATAGCTGTTGTTATCCTCTATTTATCAAGCACAGGTGGAGAGTGGAGAGTAGATCTGCCAGAGAGTTTTTCTGTCTTTTCATAGAACTAAAACATTTTTTACACTGAAAACATGTAGCTATCAGCCATTTATGTATTATTATACTTCCTGAGTCCTCAACAGGTGTGGAAAATTTTGAGCTGTTCTACAGAATTAAGAAAAAAACCCTTTCAACTTAAGGATATTAAACATATACTATCTGCTTCCTAATGTCAGCTTCGGTTCCTGTGATTCAAAAGCCCAATTTCTCCTCTTACTGCTGATGTACTGCTTTTTGCTGTTTCATCACCATAGCCTGGAATATCAAATTCACTTTAGATAGCCACAGAGTCCATATACAGACCACCTATCTATAATGCTCTAAAATCAAAATAACTTATGGTGGGGGGCGGGGGGGGAAAACATGAATAATGTGTCACCAGTTAATTTTTTTTTTTCTTCTGAAGACTTTTAATTAAACCAAGTTGCCCAGCCAGTTGTTTTCAATTCCCCTGGATACTGAGTATAAAACAACAACAACAACAAAAAAAGTCACAGCATTAAAACATGAATCAATTACATGCTGAAAAATACAATGACTCTTGGGTTTGGATAATATGTTATTTGAAAGCAGTTTCACAATTTCTACCACTAATGCAGTGATGCAGTGCAACCATTAAACACAGGTCTTATTATGTAATAGAAGATGATCCATTTCACTTTTCAAACTTTTAGATATACAGACTACATAAGCTGTATTTACATTAGCATTCTGGCTCAGAGTACTGAAGTTAGTTTTGAAAAGAATCCTTGAACTACATATGCTAAAGATGTTGATGTTTCAATGCAAAATTCTTGATCTACTGATCCCTTCCAATCCCAGTCAATTATTTGTTAATGTAGACAACAGCAATGGAAGACTATAGAAAACACGCCAGCATGTTGCAGAACATGGACTGAAATCAAACCTCACACAAACAATTCTGAACTAAGAATGTTCTGAACATCATTAGTCAAGCCATGATGGCACTCTTAACAATATCATACCATTCCCATTTGCCTTCTAGGAATTTTTTCATTCACATATTTAGCAAAAAAATCCCTATGTGGTACTTTGCATTTTCAGCAATCTTAAATTTAGGTAGCATTTTAGAATATACAGCAGATGCCTGAAAAATATTCTTGTATTACTCCTACTAGCATCAAGGGTGACATTTATTTACTGCATTTCATCACTGTTCAAAATAACTAGATGTATCAGGCCTATTTATTTTTGACCGATGAGATATAAACAAAGCTCCTGGGATGTTGTGGCACTTCAGGGCCAATTTGCAGCAAGGATCAGAGAATTTTGCAGCTCATCTATGACAGTGAAAGCTTGAAGACGTGGAGACAGCCCAGGCGGCACACATGGGGAAGCTGTACAAAAACATCATGCCCCCTTCAATTATTATTGCCGGTACAGTGAAAAATTTATATCCTCTTCTGCTAAGAAAGCTTTTCCTTTGAGACTGCAATCACAGCTCCTTGCAGATGAAAAATCACCAGACAGTAAAAAGGACTCTGTAAGGCCAGAAGGAGTGGTGATACATCCGTCTCTGTGCACAGGGCTGGCCCCGCTGTGGGGCAGTGTGGCAGGACCAAGCTGCTGGGATGGGGCTGTGAGCTGCCTTTCACCCATGCCCAACGCTGCAGCCATCCCTGGAGATGCCTGGCCACTCATGTCCTGACCCCACTCCAAGCTGCGGGGGCACTCCAAGCTGCCTCACGCTTTGCCTTGCCTGGTGTGTCGCGCTCGGGGTCCCTGCCCTGTGGAGCTTGGCACAGCATGGCACGGGACAGCTGTCTCACCACACCCCAACACATCTCTGACACAGCAGCTACCACATGTTACCTACCTGGGAAAAACACACAGGCCAAGAGGGACAGACATACTTCTGGAGTGAATTAAGTAAACCTCACGTAATAAAGGCCAAGCTGTTCCTACTGGAGGTATAAATCTCATCCTGTGAAATCTCAGGCTAAAATCTGAGCTTAACAATGCTGAAATTTGTAAACTGATGAAAATTTACGGTGTTTTCAAATAAGCAATAAGGCCATTTGAGCAGAGTTTAGGTGTCAGATACAGCAGTGGGTGACAGGCACAGGGTGGCTGGGGTTAGGATCTGGATTCCCAGCACAGGTAAAGCTCAGGAGGAGGATTAGCCTTCAGAGAGTACCAGGGACTCTGGCCACCATCTCTCCAGACCTCTGGTCTCACAGCTGGGTGCAAGTTGAGAGGCACTGAGATGGAAAATAGTATGAATTGGTTTGATCTTCATCTTGTAGGCAGGGCAAGTTGAGGAGTACCATAATATTTCTGAATTATCTGTAACAAAACTAAACAGAAACAAGAAATTATTCCCTTTGCTAAATGCTGTGGTGTGGTTTTTGCTTTAAGTCTGTGTTTGCCCACTATTCTCCTCCCTAATCTCCTCCCCTCCCAAGTTGCCAATCGTCCCTATCCCTACCCCATTTTCCAGAGTGTTCCTTGTCTATCTTGTAGTATTCGATACCCCATTTGTTACTTTGTATTATCCCCCTCCTCTGCTCTCCCTGATAGGTTTATAGAATGTTAGTCCTGCCCTAGACTCTTCCCCTGCCATGCCCTCATTGGTTGGTTGCCCTATACCACTCCCCCTATAAAAACCTCTGCAGACCTCCCTAAGCCTTGTCTTGGGGTCCCAGATCTTGGACCTAATAAATCCATCCAGTTCTACCCCAAGTCCCGTGTCATCGTTATCTGTTCCTGCACCGGACCAAGCAACAACTGGGAATAGCAGAGCTCATGGGGGGGAAGGTCGCGCCCCTGCTGTCGCTGCCCAGCACGATACGACAGGGCACTGCGACAGCTAAATTAAGGACACAGATGGAATAAAAATACAAAGAAGCTGTTTCTGGTGAAATAGGCAGCAAGACTGAATTGTTTGCCAAAGAAACATTTAACACAGTCTCTTTCCCCACTGCCTGGAAGATGCAGCTATCAGGTAGAAACCAGAGAGTTCCATTCCTAAACTTGTTTACTACTAGACTTCTTTTCCTCTTGTATTACATTTTCTCTTTGAAAAAGTGTTTTCAATTCACCTGGAGCAATTGTCAGGAGAGTTCTTTCATTCCTTATCTTTTACTCTTCCCATCTTTATCCTGTAAACTGTTGATACTTTAATGTACTGTGATTTGTTCCTTGCTTCTCATTTTCATTACCATTTTCCTTCTAGCACATAATGTGTTTCAACTACCATTTCTTTGAGTAATACAAAGGGCAAAAGCCACCTTTTATTTTGCTTTGCTACTGTCACTACACAAACCAGCTTATTACCTTCTGTTCAATTACAGGCACAATTTAAACGCCCACTACGCTTTCTAGTGCATTCCTAGAGCCTTGCTTTCCACACTTAAACCCTTCTTAAAGACTTCAACCAAAGAGGCCATTGGTACACTGACTTTCTTTTTTTTAAAGGCTTATTTCTTGATTTTGTTTCTCCAGATATTTTACAGAATTCAGCCCTTACCCATGTCAGTGCCTCTGAGAATTTCAAATGTACATCCAGAAAAGGGTAACAAATGCAGGCATGCCTCAAACATAATTTAATTGCACCTACCTCAGGTAACAGTCACAATGGAAATGTAGAATGCATATGATTTTGTACAGCCTGTTTGCTCAGAGAAGCTACTTCAGACTGCCCTTGTGGAGCTGACACTGCAACCATCACCTGGGCTAGCCAGACACACGGGCTGTTTGCCCCAGATGCTGCTTGCACAGCAACCCAAATAATGTGCAAACATATGCCTAATTTCTTTACAGTAGAGCTTTAGGAAAACAACCAAAATAAAGCTGTTAACTGATGACTGCATTTCCAAATAGTCTGCCAGGAGAAGAAGCTGACTTCTCTAATTTGAAATGCCAGGTCAATTAAACATTTCATAAAGAGGTCAATAAATCCATAAAGTTTGGAGATATTTTTTGGGTATATTTTCAGTTTAGTAGCTGTAGTCTAATTTTGCCTGAATTACCAGCTAGGTGGTTAAAAACTGGAGAGCTAAAAAGGAAATGAATGAAAGATGAGCAAAGTAAATGCACAACACTAAAACCCAACTATGCTAACTGAAATTATTATTTCAGATATTAAATCAACTGATACACAAAACACATTTGGTTATTATGATTTAATGCCTTATCAACTGAAATCCACCTCTGCAACTATATGAGAGTGGCAAACATTATGAAGGCAAAACATTATGCAAAAACATAGAAAAAAGAGCCATGATTCCAAAATGTACTGAAAAAATAGTGCAAAGAAAGCCTGGTGCCAACAGTTATTCATCTACTAATCAATACAAAGTGAAGTAAAAAATAACATACAGTGCTAGAAAACACTATGAAAAGTGAAAAACAAGATGTTGACACATTGAGTAAAGATAGAAAGCCTAGCTAATATCTATAAACCTAGCCCAGCACACTGATTAAACTCTAATTTTGTTAGCATTTGCTCCCTATAAGGATCTAAAACAAGGAAGTAACTCTCAGAACATGCACAGAATGACTTAATCACAAAACGAGTTTTAGGGAAAAAGTATACTTTTTACCCTTTCTACTTACATTTTAAAGAGTTTAAGTTTATATATTTCATTCAATAGACAACCAACTCAAAAATCCATTACAATCTAATGTGAATTTCATGAAAGCGTCTCAGTTCAGTCTAACAAGACTTCAAAGAGCGATTTAGTTAAATCCGATAAGCAGGATTACATGCAGATGTCAATCAATAGGTGCTCCATATCTATCTGTATTTATAAAAAAATTGAAATGTCATGCTTAATAATTACTTTCTAAATGTCCTTTTATCTAACACAGCTTGAAAAAAATTGTGCAGGAACACGTTACAGTATGCCTGTGTTCTGTAGATCCACACTGATATTAAGATATCACCTTCAGTTTCACAGTGCGCTTGTGTTTGATAATGAAACCCTATATTTGCCTTGAAATTTTGGATATCTTGTATAAGAAAAAATGCAAAAAGATTTTAAAAAATGCCCAGGCAGATCTAGGAGTAAAAAAAAAAGAAAGAAAGGAAAAACTATAGAACTAATATAAATTTATCTTAAAAAATTTACTTGAATTGGAAAATTAAAGAAATCCAGACACCCTCCCCTTTCAGAGATGTCTACTTGAATAGACTTGTCTTCAAGGTCAATAAGAAAAAACCCAAATGAAAGGCTAAAAAACCTTCAAAGCTTACAGTTAAAAGTATATTTGGGAGTTGGTGTATGATATGGTTATTTGGTATTTAAAGTCAATGCAGTATAATTGAGTTTTTTCTTGTAAAAATATTGGCATACTCACAAAGAAAATAAATCCTATGCAATCCAATGATCTTAGGTTTTTCAGGAGCCTACAGTGAATTACAGCATTGCAGTGGTAAATAAGCAAGCAAGCAAGAAACTGCTCACTTCTGCCTCCTTTGTGCAAACCAATTAAACTGATTGATCAGTAAATCCTTTCAATGCAAGTATTTCTCTTAACCCGTCAAAGGGTCACACTAGTAGGCTTCTGGCCAATGTTTCATACTGCTGACACAGCCAAATTTCCATGGCTATATGTTTGTCATTGACAAATGCCAGAGGCACTTTTCTCCTGTGATTTGACTGTAAAGGTACCATTGTGCATCAGGAACTCATCCTCAAGGTGTAACGAGAAAGCCAGCAAAGTGGCTAATTTGTAGCTTTGCCCTTCTGTTTTTCCCCAGGATATAATTCAGTTAAATACATTCTCCAACAAAATTCAGAAAGGACTTGTGGGCTGTGTATGCTCTATCAATGTGCAGCATGAATGGAAAGTTAAAAAAATAAAATCCTAAACTACAATATCAATGGAAAACCAGAATCATATGTGTTACTTATAAAACCAGGATGCTATGGGATATTTTGCTGTCCCAATGAAAAGAATGGAAGTGAGTACAAAAGACTTTTATTTTCCTTTGTACTGGCCAGGTATAGTCATGTCTCAGGTATCTCCCTGCTCAGTATCTGAGGGAAGCAGCACTAGAGAAACCAAATGGCAAAGGAGCTGACAGTGCACAGATCCATGGGTGCCTCAGAGATGATGACAATAGCCAGGCTCCCCTGAGTACCACAGCCACAGGCGGATTCCTTTATGCCCATGGAATATCTCCCTCCAACAGACTGGCTGAACAAACAGATTCTTTTATAACAGTACAAACAGCAAGGTAAAAAAACACTGTGGATTCAGCCAAAAAAGCACCATTTCTTGGAGCCCCCTTGTACCTTATTTATCTGCCCTTCCCAGGAAGCTTGTTGCCGGATGAGCCCCTGCTCTATCAATCCCATATTGAGAGACAGTTAAACAAGCATTCCCTTAAAGTTTGTTCAAACTAAGGAAATTCAGAAAGCTAATTAAAGTCTATCAAACACTGATAGAAAGACTGTCCACTGCCCAGATAAGAGCTGACAGCAAAACATCCCAGCCCTGCATCATCCATACATGTACCTTTTAAGGAATAGGTCTATAACAGTCATTTACTCTAGGAGAATTATCAAAAGTTTCCACCAATGCTGGTATAGCTTCAGCAGAGCCTCATAACCTACTCTGGAGCCCAAAGTGTCTTTTTCTATGCCTCACTTTCAACTCAGGTTACTGAATTGAAGCTCAGGAGCCTTTAGGATTCTGTTGCTTTGAAGAAATATAACTGCTGTGTACTACTATGAGAATTTGAACTTCTTAGTCTTTGCCCGAGTTGCAATTACTGTATTTTTCATATAATTGATTTTTTTTCCATTTAAAGCTTTACATCCCTATATCCCAAAATTTCAGGGGTATAAAATATTGCAAGGCACATTTTTTCATTCCTTTATGTCACATTTTCTAGTTTCCAGCGAACTGTGACTTCCTCTGCTAGCCAGGAGCACTGGTAAATGACTGAAAGTGGCTCAATAAACACTTCAGCTGGGTCTCCAGATGCTTGGGTAGATCCCATCTGGCTCCATAAACTTGTGGGTGTTAAGGAGTGCAGTCAGCCACTCACCATTTCTCCTCATATTACAGGGGCTGCATTTTGTGCCCCATTGCCATCTCACAGCTCAGGGGGCTTAGTACCCTGACAACAAGTAATCTTCCTGTCCAAGACTGAGTCAAAGGCCTTAAATATCTCAGCCTTTTCCTCATCCTTTGTCATGAAGATTCTCCCTCAGCCTCCTTTTGTTGCTGATGTATTTATAGAAACATTTTCATTGTCTTCCATGTAGAAGCCAGATTAAGTCCTACTTGGGTTGTGGCCCTTCTAATTTTCTTCCTGCATAACCTAAGACAGCACCAGAGGTATTTAATTAACATCTAGTTTATTCTATTATATCTTACTTGAAGCTGAAAACCATGCATGAAGAATTTTTTTTGAATCCTCTTAGTTTTAAACTAATCAAGTGTTTAATGCTTGATAGCTGAAAAAAATTAAATTGCAAATGTTTTCTTAAACAGAAAAAAACTAATTAATTTATAATGAAAATCACTGGAAGAAAATAAAAACAAAAAAAAACCCAGTCATAGTACACATATTTTTAATCTCAGTTTTACATTTCAGGATCCAAATTCACAGTGGCTTCCGATGCTGCTGTAAATTAATTACTATTTTTTGAAAGATGGAATGAAAGGCAAGATCTATTGCCTTATATTTATATATATAAGCCTAAAGTAAATAATATAATCCAGCTTCATTAAATGCTTAATCTGGTTAAAGAATACATGTAGGACAATGTAAGTTGCAAAACTAGAACATAATAAACAAGAAAACAGGGTCTACACAGCGCTGCCCAGGCATTTTTCAGATATGCATTTCATCTGAAGCTGTTAATTTGTTAAATTAACTGCAGAGCCATATTAGTTTTGATGATTTGTTTGTAGGGAAAGGTTTCTTCAGCTACAAATGACATTTTTGATGTGAGATCGACCCACAGTCCATCCTGGAAGCCCAGGTTCTCACATCACCCCCAAATCAGAGCCTGTGCTTGGGTGCAGTCCCAGCCAGCTGCCTCTGTGCTGTGCTGGGGCAATTCGCAATCAATACCTGAAGTTTCAAACTACCAGTTCATGATCCTTTCCACAGCTCAGTCAAGTATATAGAAAGATCCAGATTCAGATTCAGGCCCTGCTTTGAATCCTCTTACACTTAGTATTACCAGAAAAATCTACCCCACTGTGAATTACCAATATAAAAAGGAAACAAGAAAACATTGTGGCACATTTTAAACAAAACTAACTTTGGAGAAGCCCACATTGGAAACAGTGAGTCCCAGTTGGAGGAAAAAGTGTTTAATGAGAGTTTTGCATGCATATGGAAACTGCTTTGTGGAATCTGTACTGTAAAAAGAGGAGAGTTTTTTCACATTTACTTCTGAATGTTTTGAGTTTCTTTCAAAAGTCTGTTGTTCAGACCTCAAGTAAATGGAAGGGACAATTTTGTCAACATTGATAAATAATTCTTTACAGCATTATAGTAAATACCCAGGAATGTATTATGCTGCTGGAAATACTCCTAATGATACAGAATTGAAACAATTCTCTGAATGAAATATCAATAAAAGAAAGATTTTCTCTTCTACCCCAAGACCCATGTCTGAATCAAGATTTTATCAGCACTACTGAATCATTTGTACTTTTATTCACTTCTTAAGCTACACAGCTATCCATGCAACTTCCTAAAAGTAGAGAAAGCCTCAGTGCATGTCTATTAACTGATTATTTTGTGGGTTAGTTATGTGCTAAAAAAACCACAAAATGAGAACAGAATTAAAAAAGACAATTCAGAAGAAAACTTGCGGCCAAGTGAAGGCAGTATGAGGATTTGTAAAGGAAAATTACAACAGAGATACTTATTCAAGAATATTTTTAAACAATGCTAATCAGCCTCAGATATTTGGAGCACTAACATGCAACAACTGCAGTGTGCTTTCCCAGTGTTCATGAAGCAAACACCTCTCTGTTTTCCTCTGAGAAAGAAATAAATGTCTCAATTTTTCATGTGAATGTACATGTATGGACTGTTAATTCTGATACAGAACTCATACTTTTCCTCAGTGACACAACTTCTGGTGCCTCCAACTTAATGTATTATTTTAGACTTCAGAAAAAAGTAACCACAATAATACCAAATGACCAAGCAACAGAAACACTACTGACGTGTTTATTATGCAGACAGAAATGTTGTCCTTTGTCAGTTTCCTTAACTTATAAACCAGAAATTGACCCTTCTCAATATGATGAAGCTTAAGAAAAAAAAAATTATTAAACTCATAGTATGCAAATAGGGAATGAGTTTTCAGATTAGGTGCCAAATTTCAGAAGGAACATGAAACTCAAATGAATTTTGGCAAAAAACTTACGCATCCAAATCCCAGTGTCACTATGCACTCTTTACATATCTCTTTTTTACCCTCAGCTGTGTTTCTTCATTTTGTGCCTAAAACTATCTTTAAGCTCCCTTTATACTGAAGGACAGAATTTGATTTCTCTCTGTGTTTTGCATTTATTGGCTTCTGTATTAAAAATATTCCTGCCACGTATTATGTAAGTGGAGATACAACCTAATTAAGCCTGCCAGTTAGATGATCCCATTTTCAGGTGATGATAACTCAGCACTAACTCCAGCCCTCCAACACACAGAAATCCATACCTCTGGAAACCAGACTAGAGTCTGATTAGTCAATAAGAAATCTGTATCAATAAACTCTCTTCCCCTTCAGCATTAGCAGCAAATACATGGAGAGTCTGGTAGCTCAGGGAGGAGCAACTGTTTAGCTTAAGAATTCAAGTCTCCAAAATTCTGAGTGACACTGTCAGGCAAGAGTTTTCAGTAGTCCAGTCTATCACATCTTTCTTAAAGTAAATTAAGAATTGTCCACAATAGTGTACTTCACAAGCACACTGGGGTTGCAAAGGCAAGCACTTGAGAGCTGGGAAATGCCAGACTTACAGAGTTGACAGTGTAATTCTAATTCTCTCCTCACTGCACACATGTCTACACATTGTGGTATAGTTTTAATTACCCCTTTGGATACTGTTTTTTCCACAGGACATCATTTAGCCCACCGGCCTAATGCAGAAAGGAGCTGAATTAATATTGTACCAACAGCCATAAAAATGCCATTTTCCACTTGCAGGTGCTTGACTTTGCAACAAAGTTACATTCTTTTGACACAAATCAGAATAAAATTTGAATTATATAAAAACACACATATTTGAAGGAATAATGCAGCAAGAAGGGGATGAATTATTTATAGATGACCAGCATCAATGTGATTAATAAAAATAGCAGGAGATATTAACATCTACATGGTTGAACATGCTTTTAAACACAAAGTCATCATCGTAATTTAGATATTTGAAAACATTTCACAGTCCTACAACATCATTATTTGTGACCTTAACCCTTCCAAGATAATCTAAAGAAGCTGCTGTATAAGAAGGATAATGAAGACCAAAACAGAAAGCTGGTGCACACTAAAATGTGCTGATTATTCTTCAAGTTTAGAATAATCTTAAAAGGGAAAATATCTGTCCTTTTGTAAAAAGTTAGGGGATGTCATTCTAAGATGCTGTGGTTTTGCTGTCATTAGTTTTACAAAAATATATGTACATAAAAGATGTAACTGAAAAAGAACCAGACACTGACACAAGAGACACATTAATGTCAAAAGCTCCAGCCCTATGGCATAGTCAGTCATCTGGAAAATTGAGGCTATATTTAGTTCACATTTTCATGCTTTTATTAGCAAAAATCAGCTATGGCTAAAACAATCCAGGCTAAATTTGTTATTTCAGATTAAATTACTTTTTAACACAATATTTGCTTGTTTATGCACAGAAGTGAGTCCTAGGTTTTCCCCAATTTACAAATCTCCACTGAATTCAAAGCCATATTATGAACCTGATGTCACGTCAAAGGGGTAGTTCCTTTTGTCTCATCACTTTCCTATGATGCATCATGTTGTTATTAACTCAACTACCATATTAAAAAATCATGAAAATGTAAATAAAAAGGCTCTCATTTGGAAAACAAATCCTCACTGTTCTGTTGTAATACAGAGCGCTGATTCCAAACATTTCCCTTCAGACAGAGAATAGAACTCAGTAACCAAGATATATTTTTTCTTTTTTCTCTTGCAGCAGATACTTTTAATCTCACAGGTTCTGCTACAAACAAAAAAGGATTAAGAATAAATATGCCTCAAGTAGCAAAAGACATAATCACATGATTATATCAGTTCTTTGTTCCTCAATAATACTAAACTGTTTCTTTTCTTTCTGGCTAGCTACTCTGAAGGAGTACAAATACAGCAGGAATTTCTAAACAATTTTTACTATAAATTTTTTTTACTAGAATTTTTACTAGAAAAAGTACCAAATTATATGGAAAGTCTTATGTCACAGTCATTCTACTTATTTTTTTTTAAATGAATTGTCCCATCTTCTAAGTCTCATTAAAAAAAAATCATTCTGAAGCACTGGAGACTGGATTCAGTCTTCGTTAATTGCTTCCATGCACTGCTGCTCCATGGATTCATAAATTTATCCTGGGAGCACCAAATCTGGAATATTTCTTCTCAGCCAGCCCTGTTGCTTTCCCTTGCACTTCCCAGTCTCCAACCTCAACACCAGCTATCAGCCACACAGTTACAAGCCTGGTTCTTTCACTGTTTCTGAAAACACAAGTAGCAAATTCACACTCCTCTTTGAAAAAGGATAACTCTTTGGGAAGCAAATTTAATGCAGGACATTAAGTAAACTGATGCTGTCATTAGTGCAAATGTCAAGTTCATTCTAGCAGATGTTTCAGCTGAAGATTGCTACACATTAAAAGCTCAAAACAAATGTGCAGAGCATTCAACATTTGATTTAGTGTGTTTGTTCCCAAGCTTACATGATTGAGCCAGAAGTGGCTATGGGCATCATTGCCTTGTCTGTAGCAGGAGCAGGGCTCTGGCTGGACATTCCTGAAATACATCCTTCACAGAAAGTACACATAATTTTTTAGTTTAAGTGCTAAATGTCTTACTGTAACAGTCTTGGCTATTTTTTGTATGGCATAATGTGGTTATTTAGTCTGTGATTTCTAACAGCCTGACATGGCTCATTTTTATTGTCACTTGGACATGTAAGATCTTGGTGAAAGTGCAGAAGGCAAAAGCCACAGCTAATGCAGATAGAGGCTGAAAAGTGGTCCAGTAAGGCGAGAGAAAGGAACCTCTTGCAATCATATTGCACATATTGTTACAGAAACATCTTCATTTGGAAGGACCAGGTGGTGTGATTCTTGTAAATTGTATTGCTTTCCACAGGCTTTACAGTTCTGGAATTGACCTGCCTTTGTTGTCTTCACACAGGTAACAGAAGGTCAAGCCAATTATCAGTGATTTCTGAGGCTCTTGTAATTCTCTACCCCTAGATAGAGGACAAAGTACTTTCCTGCCTTTCAGGCTCAAAGAAATTCACTAGAATTATAAATGCCAATGGTAATTAAAAAAAAAAAAAAACCCAAAGGAAAAGTGTTCTAAAAAATAAAATTAAAAAAATCACATGAGTTTTGAAAAACTTCTTCTAAACTTCTTTCCTAACACTATATTTCAGTTTTTCAATAGCAGTCTTAGTTTGATTTATAGGAACTTAAAAACTGCAGCTGACTCTTCTAAAAGCACTAACAGTCTGAAACAGATGAATAAAATAAAAAAAAAAAATAAAACAGAATCTCTAGATGAACGTAAGGAACCGACACTTCATGATCTTCCTCAATCTGGCATAGGCCACGGTACAAGGGAGTCCAACAAATAAAGATTTCATCATTGCCTTATTCCCATGATTTAGATACAAGGTTCTTTTTCGTGCTTAAAAAGCCCTTCCTCTACCTTTCCTGAAACAGGCCAGCCAGAAACCACTTTAGACAATGATCAAACAGAGAAAATGTTTTCTTTCAAAGTTCCATGTATGAACAAGTGATTTAGGACCCTACACGTGACAATGCAACAAACATTTATACAGAAAATGTAACTCAGCATCAAATATGTGTTCACTGAAAAAGCCTAAAGTAAGAAGTATCAGAGGCCCAAGGAAAGGTAAGGGAAAGAAGCTGTAATACATAAACATGGAGACCAGAGTTAAAGCAACAGTTCAAAGCAATCTGCACCTAAAAAAAACCCAAACCAAACTAAAAAATCCCTTAGCAATTTCATTTAACATATAATTTCAGCTGACTGAAAAGATCTGGAAAGTCTTTCAATTATTCTTGTAATGGTCTGAACATGTACTTGGCTCTTGTGAGACCAGCCTCACATGGAACCTTAAAATATAGTCCCATGTTCTTGCAGATCCACTTGCAGCACCCAAGCAGTTAACAAGTGACAGGTGAATCCACTCACTACAAGAATTTCTTGCTATCTAAAGCTTCACTGTTGTCAGATGTACACTTAATTGCTTCTCTTCTGCTAACTCTGCTAACAATTACATTGTCCACAACACACTATCACTAAAAATTTACTCCAATTGATGATTTTTTTCATGCAACAGTCCAATAAAAAAATAAGTATTTTACATTTTCCAGTATAAGAATGTCTCAAACTTAATCTATTTAGAGTGGAACCAAGGACTTAATATGCAAAATTCAGTTCTGGGAGAGTAAGAAAGCACGGCTGGATTTTGTTTTTACAAAATGTATGCATTTATAGCGCTGTAAAAAAAGAAACAATCTAATTTTATTTTCATAACTGACAACAAATTCTCAATTGAGCAGCTTTCATTGATCCAGCACATATATCAAAATACCTTATTGATGAAAATAAGAATACCGCATAAGCAAACCTTTTATTTTTCTCCTGAACTCTAAGATTTCATACTTTATAGCTGTATGAACAGACACTTCTCATGTAAAAAAAAAAAAAATCCCACTTCTTTTGCTTCTGCTACAGAGATGACCTGCAAAGAATAAACACTTAGGATTGTATTGAGATTTTTTTTATTTCTGCTAGAGATGGGCTCCATTGAAAGCTGCTCAAGATCCATTGATACCTTTTTTTTTCTAACAGTAGAGAGTCCTTTTGACCTGTTATGGAAATCACAACTGATTTGCTTTGGATGCTGAAATTATTCAAGTCTATTAATAATAAAACGTAATTTAGAATATGAAATACTTTGATGCTGCTCATTTGAATGAAAAACTACTCCATGAGAATAACAGACTCCATAATTTCAAGCTCTCCTCTCTTAAAGAAATCCACCACAGATAACAAAACTCTTCTCAGTTAAATGTGAAATTCAAACATGAAAGAATTGGGTTACCTTTAAGGTAAAGTGGTTTAGGATCACACTTTTTCTAAACTGAGAAAAAGATTAAAGGAAGGTTGGTTTATCACTTATACTGTGTGTGTGTATTTTTTTAATTGCATTTTTATATACTCTGTACATACTTTCCTTTCACCTTGCAGGTTAAACCTTTCTTTTAACCTTGCTGGGTCTGCCCTCTGTGTTCAGTTTTCACTGAAATAAAAAGGGCAGAGTATGCTGCAACCTTTCTCTGCTTTACACTTCCCTGAGTGCAAAGACCCCAGTACCAGCTCTGCAGCTCTAGGGAAAATGCTTCTCTGAATAAAATAATCCCCCTTCTGCTAAACTGCCACACAAGAAGGTATGGTAGCTACAAACAGAAGAATTATTGTAGCTTTACAACTATTTTTTAGAACACTTAGACAGAAAACTATCACCCAATGGGTAAAGTACTTATTGAATTAGAGATGAGAACAGAAGTCTACCAGAAGGGATTCTTCTGTCAATGAATGAAAAGAGAGCTTTTCTTGTACCTTAAAGAAAATCTTAAGAAAACAAACAAACTGGCAGTTAATTTCCAAACTTAAATGAAATTCAAGTAACACTCTGAGGCTCAAAAGGAGACTGTAATAGAGACACTGTGCTGAAAAACAAAACAGGAAAGGCAGCAGGGCGGTAAGTATCCTAAAGATCACCTAGGAGCAAAGGCTTTCTCCTCCTATCCTGCTGGAGGCCATGACCATAGATTCAAACAGCTGGTACATTAAGGATGTAAGGACTAGATTAATGTGCTACAGCAGAACTGGGTCTTTTATTACCAGGGCAGGGAAGAATTGCACAGAAGAGGAGCCTCCAAACAAATCCTTAATGGCGCTTAGTCTTAAAAAATAATAAATTCTTCATGTATGAGGTATTAGATACAGCTGGAAAATTGCCAGCCTACTTTCCAGACTATTCCAATTTGAGTTGTCCTGTGTTTTGGATTTGTGCCAAACACAGGGTTAACAACAGAGTGATGTTTTTGTTATTGCTGATCAGGGCTTACACAGAATCTATCAGCTATCCCATTCCCTGCCTCTTTCCAAGAATTTTCTCATGAGAGCCTGCTTCACTGGAATGGCTACTTGGAAGTAGCCATCACTCCAAATCTCCCTCACTTTCTCCTTCTTCTCCCCCCTTACTTTGCTGAGCATGATGCCGTATGGTCGGGAATACCCCTTTGGTCAGTTTGGGTCACCTGCCCTGGCTGTGTCTCCTCCCAACCTCCCACCCACTCCCAAATTCCTCACCACTGTGGCAGAGAAGCAGAGAAGGCTTTGGCTCTGTATAAGCCCTACTCAGCAACAACAAAAACATCTCTATATTGTTAACCCTGTGTTTACACAAATCCAAAAAACGGGATAATTCAAATTGGAATAGTCTGGAAAGTAGGCTGGCAGTTTTCCAGCGGCTGTTTCTTCATCTGCTGTTTCTGAAGCTGAAGTTTATCCATTGGCAGCATTCCTGGAGCTCATTACTATAGTACCTCGGTACAGGACACAGTTCCCTTTAACCTCTCACCTAACACAGATACTCAGCTGGTAGCTGTAGACATCCTTAAGCTGTCTGTTCATTGAGAGAGTCCTAACTGCTCTGGAAAAAGCAGTATGCTGCTCTATGCTCTCATCACATGAAGATGCCGAGTGACATCCACAGCATATTGGAGTCACACTGTAAACAAGGAGTGCTAGTCCTTGAAATCAGCAAGACACCCAAGTGTGTGCCAGCCTGAGTGATAACACGTGTCTTCCATGTGTAACACCAGAATCTCGCATGGTATGGAACTCATCATGAAAGTAATCAGATATATCATCAAAAGATGTTAAACTTGAAATATATTTTGTAATTGTAAATGCTTTATATAAGAGTGTTTTTGCATGCATTACAATGTGTTTTACTGGGAAACACTAAGGAATACGTTTCTATTTCCTGACATTTGCTAATAATGAAGAAATAATTGATACTAATCAGAGTTAAAGCCTGCTATTAGAAATCACAGACTAAATAACCACTTAATGCCATACAAACAATAGCCAACACTGTTACAGAAAGACATTTAGCATTTAAACTAAAAAAAAATTATATGTACTTTCTAATGATTGTCTAATGAGGGTTAGTTTACACTGAATCAAAAAAAGGAAGCAATTTCATAATTACATAATATAAACACATTCATTGTGACATGGTAAAACTGATAAAAGATTTCGCAGACATCTAGAAACTGCAGGGACCAGAACAGTGAGGGCATAAGAACAGCAAGTGTTGACTGACCAGGTTGAAGTTCGAAGAGAGATGGCAGAGAATGAAACCATCTGCCAAAGCAAGCCTGGAGAATGAGGGTCCACAAAAAAGTGGCAACATGAGCTCCAGAAACCAGAGCTCAGTGAGGGAATTTTTAAGAGCAAACCCGTAGAAGTGGGTAAAAGAGTCTCCAGTATAGTTACAATAAATAATTTTAATCTATATTTAACTCTTTTACTTACTTAACCTACTTAAAAGAACAAGAGCATCTATTAGTTTACTAAAATTTTAGCTTGTGTTTTATCTTGCTGGGTCTGGAGATTGAAGTCTGAGAATATTTTTGCTCATTGCTGTCTTTCTTCTATTGATTGAAAAGAGAACAATCTCTGAAGAGAAGTTACTTAGACTTTAATATTGCATAAAGAAAATGCTTTCCATTAATGAATACCAACATAAAATACTTCTTTATTTATGTTTAATTAGCAGAGGGCAAATTTTAAGAGTAATCACTATATGCTCCAGAAGTGTATGAAGTAAGGAGAGAGCTACCATGACCCTCTCAAGAAATGTTGCAGCATTGGATTTATTTTTTTTCCTTTTTTTCCTTGGGGGAAACAAAGGGACTGAATAGGATCACAGGAAGGAGAATGAATTCAAATTATCTTCCATCCTCCACATCACTTTAAATTCAAGTCTTAGTCTGGTCTTTCCCCTGGATACTGGGCTTTGGTAGCTTCCTCTAAGATTCATATTTTGATACTACTGGCTCAGAGTCTCTCTACTCAGAAAATAAAAAAAAAAGAAACAAACTACCAAATATGCTAATAGCAAATCAAGTTTCCATATTATTTTTTAAAAATTAAGATGTTATAGTTATGCTTCAACCACCTCAAAAGTGAGACAAGCAAACAAAAAAACCACTTCCTTCTAATGGAAGAGGACTATCCATGTAGCATATGGCAGCAGTAGGTGTGCAACCTATTAAATTCCATTGAATTTCAATCATATCCAAATATAAATCAATATCTAAGCATATATTTCTTTTCCTGAAATACTTGACAGCCCAAGTATGGTAGCAGAATTTTAAAAATATAACATTTTTTCTTTCCAAAGAGAAATACCCAATGGAGAAAATGCCAGATGTGTTCAGTGACTGTGAGATATTTATAAAAAAACCTGAATATTTTCAGAAAGAATAAGCAGGACTTTTCAGCTGTTTTCAAAAAGACACTTCAATATTTTGACATGAAGGTCCCTGTTATCTAACCTGAAGAGAAATAGCAAAATTTTTAAAAGGAATGGCACACCTTTATCTGAAAAGATAACATCCAGATAAAACCTATTGTATGTATTTTGCAACAGAACATAATATTACTATAGATATTGCAGTTATCCTGATGATTCAATAGGCCCTTCAAAGGCTTCCTAAAGTCTGCATGTTCTTCCTATTTCCTCTTTTTTATGACTTGAGAAAAAAGTCACCCAACACTTCCAACATAGGCAGAAGAAAAATAGTGTAAATTATATAGATATTCTGCCAAGATGAAGGTGAGACAATATTTGTTTGAAATCAATAAGTTCAATGAATTAGTAACTAAGTGAACAGTAATATATCACATGCTGAAAAGGAAGACGAAGTAGTATGAGTACTGAACAGTGTCTTTGCATGGAGGGTGGCTGGATTATGAAACAAACTGAGGTCAGCAATTTAGCTGATGTCCATTAGTTTAGGAAAGAATTAGCAACAAACATGCAGCAACAAATTATGTATTTGTTTGTTTGTAACAGAGGCATACCGATCTCATTTATATTTCATAAATTTCACTATTTTCTGAACTAGTCTTTTCTCAGCATTTACCAAGTCTCAGTTCTTATGCATTAGAAATTTGTAGCAAAATATGCTAAAATAGTATTAGGCTGTAATACCCTGAAACTGGCTAAAAAGACACTTTTTACATCCAGAAAATGTCAATTAATTGAGTCTTATCTGGGGAAAAAAAAGACATTTCAAGCTAAATTAGCACACATTTTTGCCAGCTCAATTCTATTTAAAGCTATTTAAAGTTCATTACATTAAAATTTATTTTTAATTTTATGGTTGTAGTTAGGAGGGAAAATACACCCTAACATAGGGGTATGTCAGTTATTATCTCACATTGCAAGACAACCATCCTATCAAAAAAAAAAAGGGGTAAATCAGGGTATGCTTTGAGGTTTCTTCCTCCTGCACATCTAGCAGCAATTATCTCCATAAGATGTATCTCTTAGAGGTTCCAAGGCTGTCCAAAGCACGGAAAGGGGATGCCACTATGACATGATGACTTTCTGCTGCTGTTTTGGTATGACAGAAGCATGAGATGCCTCATGTCTCAGGTGTTAAGCACTTTCAATTCCAGATATTCCTAAATAATTCTGTATGAATACACTTATTTTGAACAATTGCTCTTTTCTGTTAAAACCATATTTCAAAGAAATATTTGAGTGAATATAGCATTTCCCAGATTAGTTACATGTTACTTGAGCCTGGAAAATACAGATATTGTGTTCATTTGGTCCTCAGTGACGTGGCAAACCCTAGAAAAAGCCATAGTATTATATTCTACACCTTGATTCCATATCTTCTCCTCTTGAAAACTGTTAGCAATTGAAAACCAGCATAAAATCAAAGGATGGGGAAATGATTGCTTCCAATCTAAAGCAATGCAACTCCCACCTAATGGCTTCAGGTTGTTTCTCTTCATCTAGAATTTGAACACCATTAGTTTCTGAAGCATGAAAAGAAATTGAAACAACTAGGCTTTCTATTATCAGAACCTGTAATATATAAAAAGACTTTAGAACCAGAATATTTAGTGAATAATAGTAATAATGGGAAATGTCCTTCTTGAACCACGTGTTTAACCATTTTGGAAAACATTTGATGCAGATCCCCAAATTATTCAAAATCTGAAAA
Organism: Anomalospiza imberbis; assembly: GCF_031753505.1. Lineage (NCBI taxonomy): Eukaryota > Metazoa > Chordata > Aves > Passeriformes > Viduidae > Anomalospiza > Anomalospiza imberbis. The sequence goes on along the minus strand of NC_089683.1, from coordinate 77,049,191 downwards.
ATATGTATGGGATGCAGTTAAGATATATACTTACTGTGAATAAAACAACCAGTAAATATTAATAACTTGCAATGGAAGTTCCCTCCTAAATCTTCCAAATACCTACAACAGGGCAAACAAAACCATGGCTTGGGGCTGACTTTCTATTGGGAGCTAGAAAGACTAGAAAGTCATATGTGTACATACATATATATATATATATATATATATATATATATACACACAAACACTCTGTACATTCAACACATGCAGGCTACATCGGACATTCTGAAAGCATGGCATCCTCCAAAGGAAACTATAAAGGGCTACCACCTTAAAAAATTATATGAAACTGTAACTAATCTGCAGTTGCAATGAAATCATTATCATACAAGACTATGTCACTTTGTAATAAGATGTTTTCAGAGAGTTTTCTTATTTTGTGAGTAAAAAACCCATGGTTATTCATCTGTGCATATCTTCTGTGTTCATGGGTTAGGACAGACAGGAAATACAGAATGGAGTTAAGTAGAATCAGTTACAAACTATGATAGTCCAAATGTAACTTTGAATTCCAAAACTAACAAAGATGGGATTTTTTTTTTTTTTTTTTTTGCAATGGCAAGAAAAAGTCTTTGGTTGTTTTTTTTAAAAACAAATATCAAGCAATCACAGAATTGTTAAGGTTGGAAGGAACCTTCGGGGACCTAGTCCAACTCCACTTCCAAGGCAGAGTCACCTTATGGGCATCCTAATGTATGTGTTCATCATTAACATATGCCTTTGCTTTCCAGTTCTGTTGTTTCCAAACCAACAGCTGAAAATTAACTGGGAGCAAGCTTTATGCATTAACCAGCCACATATTGCATAACAAAATGCACATCTTCCCAGTGAACTGAAAGGAAGACTGCTCTAGGCAGGAGGGAAAAATGTAGCAGCACGGTTCTTCTGCACTCAGTTCAAAATGTGAACATTCCTTTATGTGCAGCATTTGACCTTTCTTACATAAAAGTGAATAAATTGAAGAAGATGTAAAGCATAGAACTAACAAAAACATCAAAGCCCAGAGGTTTAAATAGAAGTTTGATAAAAAGGATTGCAAGTTTGACTCATACGTTTTCAGCCCCAGGATAGGAAGTCTGCAAAAACTGGTATGTAAGACCTCATATCATCAACTTGGACTCTGCATTGGGGAAAATCTTGAATACAGCAAACTCAACTGAAAACAACAAAAACAACAAACAAAAAGTTTGAATAAGAAGTGAATAAAGGAGGGTGTGCAGAAAGAGTACTTCTTGCACAGTCAGTGTACCTTGATTACACAAGAACTGAAAAGGACCTCTCACTTAGTCTACATAAAAGTAGACTTAAACTCAAAAGCAACAATATCGGCAGGTTGTACTGTAAGTCACTTGGACTCATAGCAGCAGGGTGTAGCAGCTCTTTCAGCTCAAAATCAGCAGTCCACAGTCCAGAATGAGTGGCTGCAAATTAATTAATGCATTCCAATAAAATCAAATCACATGGATATCAATTACTAATACAATGAAAAATGGTCAAAAAAATAAATAGTAGGAAAATATTTCTATCAGAAATATAAGTGAATGTCAGAAGTTTTTTCTGACTCTTGCAGGAAGCTTCCAGCCTAACATAGCCAAATAAGTAATGTTGTCTTTAAATAACATTTTCCTCAATAAAATGGAAGCAAAAAAACCAAAAAGTTACAGAACTATGAAGATTACTGAGTTATAAAGACATTAAAAAGCATATTTCAGCCTCCTTCCTGTAGCGTAATGAAATCAGGACATGACATACAATTCTTCAGCAACAGGACCTATAATGCTGTCCCCAGTACACATCTTTTAAAAAGGCACTGGCATGCTGACTATTTCAAAAGGCACCTAACAATCCTACCACAAAGCGATTTCAAAGTGGGCAATGGCAAAACAAGCCTCCAAAGCAAACCTCATCCTTGTCTCACTTTAGGAAAGGCTATTTCCCTCTCAATACTCTCTTTTTTTGGACTACAATGCAACTTCTCTTAAGTAAGCAGTACTAAAAACCCTGGTGTTGACTAATAGCCTCGAGTACAGTGCAACTTTAAAACGGCAGGTAGTGGCCTAACTGGTGAGCTGGTGTATATCTTGCAGGGCTGTTACTGTTCTTTGCTGCTAGAAAAATTCAATTTTTAGTTTTAAGTATAAATACACAATACATCACACTAAATTACATTACAATGGAAGTAGCATGTCTCTAATGCAGTGAAACAACAGAACATACGGAAGTTTCCATAAATGTGAGCAAAATGAACTCTCTGGTTCTATATTTCATTTATTTATTGATAGCAATTTTTTCAATATTTTCTATAGCCCACTGGGGCCTTGCAAAGCCAATCCTTCTTTTTAATAGGAAAATACCATTTCTGAGAGATTTGAATTATGTCAGGAGATAAATAATTCAAAGATTGCTTTATGACTGACACATATACACCCAGAGAAGCAAGGAGATTAAATCCTGTGGCTACTTGAGGCATGAACCCATTCTGTGTCAATCTTCCTCCATTTGTTTCTGGAGACTGACACTGAGCATTGCTCACGAGTCAGAAATACATCAATCCTTCAGAGAAACAGGAGAGAGAGCTCTCATTTGCATTCACTTAAATAGATGAGATCAGCAATGAATTCCATCGGAAATGAACACTTCTGGGGATGCTGTTTTTATTACCTCTGCAGTGATAAAGGATGGCATTTACAGAATGGTCCTCTGAAAAGCAAGTGCACAAATCATTGCAAGCGTATAGTGTAGGTACTAACACTCTTACGTGCTACTGCATCCAGTTTCTCCACTCTTCTGAAATCAGAACTTGTAGCTCTAATTCATAATAAGGCTAAATGCTTACTTGGCTGAATAGTGCTTATATGGCCAACATTTGTAGTTGAAAATATATCCCACCAAATCAACGGTTACCGCTTCAACCTCCCCAAATCTTGTTTCCTATAATGTACTTACAATTGCACGCACTTCAGCCCTACATAATTCCTCAGTTGCCTTGATGGATTATAGGATAGCAATTCCAAGTATCTGCCTTCAATGAAAATAGTAATAAATATTAAGTATGCTGAGCAAGTTTAGTATTTTGTTTCAACGTATTGTTGCAGGTAATGCATTCACTGCACAGCTCAAGTCAGGTAAATGAGCTGAAGTATTTCCTAAATCGGTTTCCCAGACAATAGACCTGCATGGATTGCTGCTCTTCAATTTGGATTTTTATTTTAATCTCTTTTAAAATGTACTGAATAAATTTCTAGTCTTTTTATTTTTTTTAAATATGATTTTGCAAGATAAAAGTATTTAATCTTATCTTATGATAGGCTTAAAGAATCACATGATTCTGATGACTCACTAAGTGGGTCTACTACGTAAGGTTGATTTCTGTAATGTAATCACATCTCTTTTAAAAGTGATAACATGTTCATCTCTACTATTTTAGGTGCCAGACCTTAAAAGCACTTCTTAATATCCTGCACAAATAGCCTTACAGTGCAAGTGATATCAACACATTGAAAATTTAATGTTTGCTTTTGTTTATTTTGCTTTAGATAATGGGCTTGCCAGTGGTTACTGTCAATTCATATATTTTTGCAATTCAGTTCCTTGAGTTTCCATACTTTTGCAGTCATCTGTAGTATATCTCACCCTTTATCTTTTGCTTTCCTGCCTGGTAGGACAAAGTATTCAGGTACTTCATGAGCCCTGCCATATAATATTTTTTCTTTGGCTGCTCATCTAATCACCACCACATTTAGTAAATACCATATAAATAAGCATAATGTTCTTTGTCAAACTGTTCAGGTCTACCTGAAACATTTTTATCTAAAATTCCCACAATTCTTCTAGACTTCTGATATTCAGCATGGCATGTTCATGTACCCTTTCTTCCCTTTGCTACCACTACTGTGCTGTGTTGTTGCACCACTTTCTTACTTCCTTTATTTTTCATAGCACAAAAAGTGATAAAAATATTTTTAGAAAACTAACAAAAGTTTCCACTACTACTTAGTGACCAGAGACAAAAATTATACTAATATTATAAAGGTAAACATCTTAGTACATTCAGAAGAAAGGCACTGTAGTTTTAACTATTTATAAAGAAGGGACAATTTCATAAAGAATAATGTTTTGAATGATAAATATTCAACTGGTAACTTTATTTATTGTTATTTATGGTCTTTGAAACATTTTTGCTATAAGGTTCTGACAATAGAAACATTAAGATGCTTTAAAATTGGATTGTTTCTTCCTTTCCTAAAGCGCTGACACTTTAAATTAGACATGCTTAAACTGGAGTAATAAACACACTGCTGCAAGATAAATAGTAAACAAAGACCCAAAATTACCACCTAGGGTAATGAAAATAAGGCAGGAATAAAGGTTATATGATATCGGTTAAAGAGGTGAGCAGCTACTATTTTCTTTCCTTAAACATACTTGCATACATTTATTTGTTTTGTACACACAATTTGCTGCATACCATGAAAGATACAAATGAATAGATTGCTATGTTAAAGATGGCAAGGTAGCACAGTAAAAATATTTTATAGGATAATTTGGGATGAGCTGCATAAGAAACAAATCATGAAGTCAGAGCTCTGGTATATTATGCATACCAAATATACGTCAATAAAACTTATATATGCTTCCATCGTACTGTTTTATGTCTAATAGTTAATAGGGAAAAACTGTATTAGAAATGTTTTTGCAGTTTAAAGTTGTTTCATTATTAGTATCTCTTTTTTGGTATTAATTCTACCATAAAACTAGAAGATTGGGGTTTTTTTTACATCTTTTCATGAGAAGTTTAACCTCATCGCCCCAAATCTGCCAACATTTACTCACCTTTTCAAAATTACCTAAAATAAGGTGATGACCTTCTATACATTAGCACACATAGATATCTTGGTTTCATAAAAGGGGTCAGGAAACAAGAAGGTCACCAGATGATACAGAAGCATATCACCCAATAAAAGACAGAAACCATGGGTAGAAGGAAATTTCCACTCATTGGCAGATAGAGTAGATCCACAAGGCAATTTTGTTTTGTCATTCTCTCCCCGTTATTTCTGAGATTGCATAAGAAAGGACAAATTTCCCTAAACTGGTTTAATAGGCAACAGATGTTGGATGGGAACAGCATTTCAAAGTCCTGGTATTGATTGGGAAAAGCAGAAATGGAAGCAGGAAAAGTGGCTTGAACTGTGGGAAACTAATAATAAGAAAAGCAATACAAGTGAAGAAAACACTGATCAATTCATTCAGGAACAGCACTGAAAACTGGACTCCACAGGAATGGGAATCACACCCATAACCTCTATGGATGGAAGGTCTATCATTTCATACTAGCTGAGAAGCTTCCCCAGGACAGTAAGGATTTTGTGTGTTTGTAAGAGAAAAAGGGAGAGAGAGAAGAAGAGGGAGAGAATAAGTGAGAGGGAAAATGACAGGGAGAGAAAACGAGAGGGAGAATACTGGCTCATGGAAAATCAGTGGTATAATTTTCACTAAATCAAAGGAGCCAAAGTTTTACCTGAATAAAATGAACTAACAACCTGGTCTGTATATGAGGAAAATGATTCATTTGAGGAACAGGTACTTTTACTACTTTATTTAGTCTAAATGAGGAGACAAAATTGAATTGCTCTACTGTATTTTTTATTACTGATTTTTATAAAACACTTTACTTTCATTTTTTCAAAAGGCTTTTAGAGTGCATAAGAAAGCTTCTTGGAATTGTAAATGCATTGAGTGTTGCTCCAATGATACATAAGGAATTACATACGTACTTTTGCTTCAGTACCTCCTAAAATAATTGTCTTCTTTCTCTTTGAGCCTGTACTGGTGTTATTTTCCTTAGGATGACCAATTTTATTTACTTTCATGGGGCCTTTGCTGTCATAATGCAACTCTGTTTTTTTTTTTTCTCCCATAACCCATAAAAGCCATGCCTCACAGGAATAATTCTGCATTCCCTAGAGTATGGAGGTTCATCTGCGATGAAAACTGTAACCAGATATGAAACATTCAAGTTTCCCTCCAACATGTTCAATGACAATTAGTATAGAATCTTGAAAAAGAAAAAGAAAATAGGGAAACCCAGAATGGTTAATTAAGTAGCTGTATGACCTTGATAATTACAAATATAAATGTATTACAGATGATATTTCAGAGAATCAGAGCCATAAATATTTAGATAAGTAGAATTAAAACAAACCCAAGAAATAATGGCAAGGAACTACATCCCACCTTTCCATTGAGGAGGTATATTTGGTATGCTACCTGCTATTTCTAAAAAAATTCCAACACCTTCCATTCTTCCTTTACAATTTTATTTTCCTGAGACATTTTCAATGTTAAAAAAGAATTCACAGATACTCTGCCACAATTTCCCATTTCTTAATCCAGTAATTTCACTATGTAAAGTGTTAATCAAGTCCTAATCTTTGCTTCCTTTTTTGAGACAATACAAATATTTGCAAATTATTGTTCTAGTTCAGTTCTGAATTATGAAGTACATAGTCTCTATTGATACTTCCTTATAAATGTAATCTCTTAAAACAATGAATACCATGTTTTTCTTTGAGGAAAAGAAAGGAAGAAGGTAGAAAATATCCCTACTGTCCTTCACCTTCTGCTTATTCAACTACAGTTTTTGGTAATGATGCTCTGTATGCTAAACATTTTTTCAACAAAGCAATTTAGAAAGGTGATGAATGAAAGATGTGGGCTGACCTTTCTTTTACGGTCATGATTTAGAGACTCATAAAAGTTATTACTCACTGCCACCACATTAACAACTACTGCTTTTTAAAGTTTTTGCTTTCACATTTTCTCTCCTGCAACCTAAAGATGGATCCAAATGATAAAATGGACAGAATTGTAAACATATGAATTGAGTTATACTCATGACAAGGGGAAAAGACTCAACAAGTGTCTGCCTAATGCAAGTATGTAGGTGGAAAACAAAAGGCACATCTAATATTGGGGCAATTTTCAAGATAATTTTGTTCTGAAATGCTATATATGTCCTGAAAATAACTAGAGTGTTTTGCCAGAGGAGTTTCTTATCAGCATAATGCATTTCATGCAAGCAGTATTGCAGTTTCTCTATCAGACCCACACAAAGCAACTGCTCTTTCAAAAATATATTTCATAAAATTCACTTAATGGCCTCAATACAGTGAATTTTAACAGCCTACAAGAAATTAATTTTAAGTAAAATTCATCTGTTGCCTGAACATGTTTGCACATAAAGAAAGTAATAACAACCATCCATGGAATAAAAATTAATTCAATTGATTCACAAATTACTTAAACTGTCAGCAAAGAGGGAAACAAAATAAACTTATATTAAGAAAATTGGAAATTAATCTAAAAGAGCAGAATAGGTCATACAGAAATATTATGAGTCAGTAAGACTCCTATGAGAACAGTGGCACCAGCCTCCCTATTCCAGGGATCCTTGAACCAGATTTAGCAGAAAACACAGAATTCATCTAGGTACCAAAACCTAGATACACCTAGAAATTAAGACCACATTTGTAGTGAGTGCACACTGAAGAAAGTTTGCAATGAAAACTCTGTCACAGTTTAATCAATCATCAGCAGGTCAACAAAATCACATTAAAAAATGTCAGAAGAATCAAGAATGACATAGAAAATTTCAAGGCCATATTAGAATCTGTAGCCCCCAACACAAATGGCCCATTCCCTTTTTGAAATTTTCAAACTACTTGAAGAGAATTTACTTGTTGCATCGCGGTTTGGGGTTTAGGAAGAGGGGGGAGGGAGGAGCAGGAACCTCTACCTTCATCTTCCCTTGGGCCCCACAGATCCGGGTGGGGGGGAAGAGGAGGGAGGGGGGAGCAAGAGCCCCCATTTCTGCATTCCCATGGTTCCCGGAGAGCCGGGAGGGAGGGAAGCAGTGGGAAGGGGGGGCAGGAGCTGGTTTCTGAGCATTTTGCAGATTCCACTGATCGGGTCAAAGGGACAATTGAGAGACATGTAGAGGGATCAGAGGTCCAGGACAAGTTCATCCCAGAAACGACATCCATGAATGCTGACACACAGCTTGAGATCCCTGAAAAGCCCAGAAACCACGTGGTTGCTGTGAATGCCGTGCCTCCAAAGAACACTGTTCCGAGGCAACCTCCATTGAAATGCCAATGCTTCCACTGTGAACAGAAAGAACATTTTGTAATCCAGTGTCCATTTTTGGGGAGGGCATCCCCAGGGACAGCAGGAGGGGGGAGAGGGGAGGGAGACCCCACTTTCCCAAAAAACTGCAACCCGAACGTGCATCTGCCTCGAGTGAGGACAGAAATAAGGCAGGTCACAGCACCTCAAGGGGGACTGTGATTTATCAAGTTGTGCAGGTGGTGAGTTACAACATCAAAGTGCCTGTGGGAGCAGCAGATGACCCCACCAATTGGGGGATGGCATCAAACTGCAGGCAATGCAAGGAGAACAGGAAAAATGCTGCATCTCTCTAAAAGGAAAAATTTCTTCCCCCAGAGCCGCAGAAAAACCCTTCCAATTACCCCAGTCTGTGTGTGTCCCCAGTCCATGTGTTGTAATAAAGTTTTCCCAGTTCCCCTACACCCAAACACTCAGGGACAAAAAAACCACCCCCAGCATCATTGCAGCTGGCCCTCTCCATCTGCAAAGGGCAGCCGTTGCTGCAGCAGAAGCTGAGTGAAGAAGCAGCAACCAGACAAGCAGCAAAGAAGACTAAGCCGTCGTTATTCATTACATATTAAAAACCAGTGATATGTTGCATCGCAGTTTGGGGTTTATGTTAGGGGTTCTGATCTGTTAGCTAGCCATGATCTGTGTACCCCCGCGCACCCCGTGTCTCTTCCCCTCTCGCGGCTGTTCGCTCCAGGTCCCTGACTGTTGGAGCTTCCGCTCTCACTCCTGTGACCACTCACTGTCCTGCCCGGAGAGTTTGGTGCCCGTCACTCCGATCTCCCAACCCCGTCTGCCCCAGAGCCCGGGGTGTGCCCCAGCCGCATGCCCATTAGGCACTGTGGTCCACATCATCACCACGGTGCCTGCCCCCATTGGGCGGGAGGGCCCCTGCTCTCCTCACCCCGTCCCCGATATAATCCCATGCCTCGGAGTGCTCACAGCCGTTTTCCTCACGTGCCAGCTGGGAGCGGGTTGTGGTGCCTCAGCGCAGCTCCTCGCGGCAATAAAGGACTTTCAGCCTTCCACGCATGGGGCATACAGACGTTCCTTCACTCTTTACTGATGTCTCTCGCTCGTAGTGGCGAGAATCTGCTGCCAACCCCGCCTGGACTGCGGCACGTGGCCGAGTCCGGAAACACGCGGTGATCCTGGGTCCCGGAGAGAGGCGGTACCGCTCTAGGTGCCGGAGCTGCCCGGAGACCGGGAAAACACAGCAAGACGCCGCGTTTACCCCTCATTTAGATATATTTAAATATTTTTCATAATCTTCTAATTTCAGGAAAAACTTAGCATAAAAAGAATACAACACAAATACATTTAAAAGCAGAATGGAAATGTGTTTCTGGGATTGAAGGTCTCATCTATAAATGCAATTAGGTCTTGATCTGCCAGAAAAATTATGAGCAATGTATCCTCTTTCTTAACTTTACACAATTTTACAGGAAGATCTTTCCACTATTCCGTACTCATGACAACCTTCTGAAAGAACTCCTATTTTTGGGTCTAATGAATTAATTACTTCTAGTCATTCCAAAATGAACTGTAATCAGCAGGGAGCTCTTCAATGTTGTAGGCTGGGTTGGTTTAGTTAGGGGTTTTAATAAATGTTAGTTAGGTTAATTCTCTGTACCCCTATTTTCCCTTACATTGGTTTGCTCCAAGCTGTCTACCACAGGAGCTCTTACATGTCAATCTTGTAACCACTCCCTACTTCTTCACAGAAAGTTCTGTGTCAGTCACCCCACCTTTGCATTCCTATTTGTCCCAGAACACTGTACCCACCTCTGTTATGTTCCCATAGGTCGTTATGTTCTATGTCACTCCCCTGTTGTCTGTCCCTATTGGGCAAGGGGGTTTTCCACCCCTGTCCGCCTGCCCCCAATTTAACCCAATGCTTTCTTTGTCCCGGGGCCATTTTGCCTTGCACTGCACTGGGAACAGTTGCTCCGACCACCGCTGTGACCACGCGGGAAATAAAAGTTCTCAGCCTCGCTGGCAAAGTGTGCCTCTCTTGTCCCTTCGTTTCCTCTCAGTGGGAAGCTACTAAAGCTGTGTACTCATGCCGGAGCGCTCAGCACTAGCAGGGAGGCAAACGCCATAGCCCTGGAACACCCGTCCATATGGCAGGTACGGTCTCTGCAAGGGCAGCTCTAGCTGGGCTTTCCAGCTGCTTGAGGCCGTAGCAGGTTAAAGCCACACTTCAACATTCTTTCGAATGTTGAAATATGGAAAATACTTCAGAAAGTAACAATATGGAAAATCTGGAGACCCAAGCTAGCCCTGACTTAATATTACAGTAAATATGGCTCTGTGGTACTTTCCACATGCATTGTGAGTGTGTAATATCATCGGGCCCAACATAAGTCTTGGAAACATTTATTCAAGACATCTCTGTTGTCACAGTGAGTCTGCAGCTGTCAAAAGTGTGAACAGGGAAAAAAAACCCAGGAAAACCAAGAGTGAACAGTACTGCCATCCTCTAATTTTGCCAAGTCCACATTACCTGGCAACACAGATGTAGCATCTCTAGATTTCCTTGTTACTATAATATACCTAAGTATAACTCAGCTAGCTTTTCCTGTTTTGAAATACAACACACATCTCTTCCAGCTTTACAAGAAAAAAGAAGACTCACAGATCAATCAAATATTGACAAAAAATACTGATTTAAACATGCACACACATAAAATTATTTTTTCTCTTTGAATTTCACATATGATTATTGATTTAGTCAGTTTGTCTATGGGCAATTCTCTACAAACAGCATTTAAGTATGCAAATGTTGGCTTAACAGTATTCTGTAACCCACAAAACCTGCTGAGTATCAAAGTTGTTTCTGTGAGTGATTTGGTATCCTATATATAAAACTGTAGCACAAGGCAGTAACTGTGTCAAAAGACCCAATCTAATCTTAGCATTCAGTACTTTATAATTACACATAGGGTTTTTTTCCTGGTTAGGGACACATTTTGCTCTGTCACCTGGTTTCTTCTTTGAACCCTCATTAAAATGAAACAAGGCAATATAAGAACTGCTGGAAGCTCTGTTGTACTGGGCTGTGCTTAGAGAGCAAGAAGGTTGCTATACCTTTATGTTCACTAGGTCCTTCTTCAATGAAATGCAATATTCCATTATTCAAATACCTGTTCCTGCTAAAAGACAGCACCATTTCTCCTCATCACTTCTTTTTTCCCTCCTCTGCATAGATGATCATCTGTGTTGCCACTGCAGTTGTGCCATTCCTTTTTACTCATTTTCAGTTATGTTTATGAGCTCCCAGTATTTATCAATATCTTCTAGTCACGCTTTGTTGTTTCTTGAATGTATCTATAAATTATTTTAGGCAAGCACCTATATGGATGGATGCAGTCAAAGCCAAATTCACATGAAACCTAAGCTCCAAGCCTCAAGCCTATGCTGTAGTCAAATGCAAGCTAACACTGACTCAGAAGATGTCTCAGGGGAGCACAGCTGTTAGCACAAAACTAACAAGTCCTGCTACTTAACACATGCTTAGTCTTTTTCTATTTCAAAAAACAGTATTTTCTAGCTTTACCTTATAGAGGTAACACCGTCAAAAATAAACGGTACAGAATTGAGAAACAAGTTGTAATTCTATCCCCTGACTGAGGACAAGCTAAGCTACTGATTCCCATCACATCATTTGTCTGCTTTATTCATTTACTCTATAAGGTCTGCAAGGAAGGGAATCTCTCCTGCAAACTGTTTGCAAAGAACTCCTTTACACAAGGGGACTCTGAGTTTTCCAAGAAACAGGAAGTCTGTACTAATATAATACTACTGCTATTATCAGTAGTAACTTTTAAATTGCCTGCATTGAGCAAGATTGTTTATCAAAACATACTACAGACTTTACTACCAGAAGCTTTGTTAACTAATTTTGTAATTCTCTGAGGCAATGACAATACTATAAGCAGTCACCTCCTGTTAGAACACTTCAAGGTCCCTGATATGCAGTTATCTCCTGTTTATTCTGTTGGTGACTCTGTTATGGTTCTGTTCTTCTTTCCATCTTAGGACTGCTACAGGAAGATCTTTCCACTGTTCTTCCATACTCATGACAATCTTGAAAGAATTCCTATTTTGGGGTCTATATTAATTAATTACTTCTACTCATTCCAAAGTGAACTGTAATCAGCAGGGAGCTCTTCATCATTCTTCGGAATGTTTAGCACACTGAAGCGACACTGTTTGCTAGGCTTTCAGGAATCAGCTTATTGCTCTAATTCCTTCTTATGAGATTCAAATTTGCAGGTCTCATTCATCCAGTCATTACCAATCTTTGCTTACCATGGCTCTAATTTCACTACTTGTCCCTTAGTCACTAGCTCAGATACTGATCTCCCCTGTGTACAGTGGAATCAGTGTCTAATCTTTTCTTTTTTCAAGGAAAAAACACATATCTGTGGTACCAAAATAATGTCTCCACACATATTTCACTTCTATCCCTCCTACAAAAATTTTACTGTTGCTGTTGATATTAAATTAGTTATTTAAGATCTTGACTTGGCACTTTCTTTCTAATAATAATTTCTCTTTAACATCTGTCCATTTCAGCTTCATTTATTTTTTACAAGTCTCACCTTCAAGGAATGATTTTTCCTTCTCTCCAAACAGGAAAACAAACACAGCTTTCACATTCTCAGTTATGTTTTGTATTGGCTGCCTGAGATTCTAAGGTAGCTGCCAAGCCAAATCTAATTGTTCTGTGACCTGTGAAACCAATACAGTTTGCTGTCCTGGAGTATTTCCTATATCCCTGACCCATACTCCTGCAATTAATGCAGCTTTTCTCATGTCCTCTATAATCTCATTATCTGAAATACCATCAGTTCTTTTTCCTGACCTCTAGATTCTTCCACAATACCTTGGGCAAATAAGTTCAAAAGTAATTTACAAAAAATAGAAGGACAAAATTATTTTACCAGAAATTTTATGCTATTGTAAAATGAAATAATTTAAAGCATCAGCTGATTATTTTACATCCAAATCCACTGATCTAGAAAACAAGAGTTAGTTAATTTGCTCATATTTGATGATAACTCTGACACTAGATATGCTACATAAATGTCAGCAGTTAGTATTTCACTAGCACACAAGTTTTTATTAGCTTCTGCAAAAAACCCAGACAGCTTACCACAGGAACCCAAACACCTCAAATACTCATCTCTTCTTCTTGCATTGACAAATTTCCAAGATGAAATAATATACACAATTAAAAGGGAAAAAAAAAGGAATCACAGCAGCAAAGAAGAATGCATTCAAATATCTAGAATAAAAGTAAAGTTGATACATGTTGATTATCTTAATCAATGCAATATTTAAGACACCTAAACACAGAAGTATGAATTGTACCATCTGAAACAGCTTTTGAATTTCCTATCTGATTTAGAAACCAAGACTCTAAGCAATGAATCTAGATCCAGTTTACTAAATAATAGGAATTCTTGACTAGACATGATAATTATGACAAAACAAGGAAATTACACGATCAAGAAGTCCATATATATCCGGAACACCGTTTTTAATTTACCCTGGCAACAGACTGTATGCTGTAGCCAACAACAAACTTGGTTGCAAGTGTCAAACTGGGCTGAAAATCTATGATTCATGCTGACACAAAATGGCAGTAATACCAACACCTGCAGTTTGCCAGGAAAAGCGAAGTAGTTCAGAAGCTTCTGACAGAACAACAGAGACACTCCAGTCTAGCAACTGGCAACTGACAGCTTCTGAAATCACATGACTTTTTTTATTCTTACACTTTTATATATATGTTTTCACAGGTATGTGGAGCACACTGCAGGTATGCATCAACGCTATTCACAGCTGATGCACTGGAGACTGACAGCAATTCACATTTCTACACCTTCCTTTGTGTGCTGGAATTCCCTAAAGCCCTTCGCAAAGCAACAAATACCATACCCAAGAAGAAACAGTGATAGGTCATCAATACCGTAGTGACTTTCTGTACTCAGAAAGCACTATTAGCAGCCATTCCGAGTACAACAATATGTCTGAAACATGACTACAAATTAATCTGAATAGTTCTGCATGTGAGGGATCTTTTATGCAATCACCTGCATTACTACAGGTTGTATCTACAGCTCTTTGATACCACTGTAGAAGGATGGCAATTTCATTGAATCAGTATTTGCACTATGCTGAAAGGCCAGTTAGGTTCCCCCCAGTTTCCCAGTTGTCCTAAATGTGTGATCTTATGCTAAACCCTGGCTATTGGAGTGAACTGCCAAATGCACACACAGGGTAAACAAAACTATTTATAAAGCAAATGCAGCTGCACTGGTAGCAGTAGCAAAGAGCAACTTGAACTTATCTTTCATTGCTTCTTACTTCTCACTACAGATGAGCAGCATTTATTGAAGAGAACAGTTTGCTAATCTTCAGGAGCTGAAATTCAGATACCTACTTATAGCTGCTCTTCTGTGCTCCCTTGCACCTCTTTTAGCTTCACACATTTACGAGTTCAGTGGTTTGGAGAACACTTTTGTGGGCTTTCTGATCTGGAACCACCCCTCCAGCATCACACACCTGTGCAGGCACAGCAGCACACGGCACAGCAGCAGCCATGTAGCTATCCTCCAGGGGTCACAATTGGGTTACAAATTCTATAAAATGTGATGACTGTGCAGCCTGATTTAGAGCAATTTATTCACATCCTTCTTCATTAAGATTCAAATGGAATAAGTAAGATAGAAATTGAACAGATACAGAAATTGTGCATGGCTTGCTTCTGTAGTCAGTAAACATTTATTCACTAGGCACAGCCCTCTCTCGTGCTCTCTCTCTCGTATTCTCTCTTTCCCTACCCTTCCTGCTTGCTGTTTTAATGCATAATTAAGAAGGTCAGAATTAATGAAGCAGTGTGGAGTAAAGTTCACGGAATCCCCAGGCACTATTTATTTTATTAGATCTCAGGCATGAACATCAGATTGGCAGCATTAGAGGCAGAGGCAGTGTAGCTGGCAGCAGTCCAGGCAAGAAGCTACCAAAGGATTCTTACCTGCAGTGTCAAGTCATTGTTGAGCTCCCTCCCTGCAAAAATCACCCGCAGCTGGTCAGCTGGAACTCCCTGTCGCTGGGCAACTGCCTCCTTCAGCTGGAGGATGCTGGAATCTGAACCAACCTCCACGGGGAAGCCATGGCTGGAGTTGAACCTGACAAACACTGAACAAGAGCAAAAGATGTTTTTATGCAAGGATTTCTCATGACATATTTTACTAGAATGACAGCAAGAGGCTTACTCTTCAATTATAGGAAGCATTTACTATTTTCAGAGAAAAGCTATTAATACTCCAGTGTGGTATTTTTAACCCCCTCACGGAATAGTTAATGACCAATACATAAAACCCACGTGTTTCCCCTTGGCAGTATTAGAAACTACATAGAGCATTTAGAATCAAAAGAAACCAGCTAGGCAGCTGTCCAAGTAGTCACTGCCTGGTACAACAGATTTTAAGTTCAGTCCTAACCTTCACAGGCACAGGGCACATGCATTTTCTGTGCCTCAACACATAAATAAATGCAGGAAACTGAGGTATGCTCTGGAGCCAAAATATATTAAACAAGGGAAAACAATTCCTTGTTACAAGGTAAAACACAGTCATACAGACTGGTTTCCTACAAATATAATTCTATACAAGATAATGATGGAGAAGAAATCACACGCTAGAAGAAATCAGAACCACTGAATTCTGTATCTGGGAATGTTGTATTACAGCACAGTCTTTTCAGAGTTCAGTAAAATATCTGCAGTACATAACTCCTGTCAGCATCCACCTTCAGTGCAGAAAATCACTACTGCACCAGTCATATCGTTTTTAGAGCTGCAGCAACTGGTTTATACACCCGGAGAACCCAGGCAAACAGACTCATAAGCTTCCTGCCATTCAGCTGGCAGAGCTGTTTTTCATAAGAAGCCTGAATGTGCTTGTTGAGCCCTTGGTCAGGGGAATGACTGCAAAACCTATGAAACAAGAAAAAAACCTCATTACATCCATATCAGTCACAGAGGTTGTATGTACAGTAGACATGTTCCCAGTGGACTGCTTCGACCAATACCTTCACAGGCAGGAAGCAAAGGAATTAGCAAAACTCAATACAAAACAAAAAATCATTTATATCAATTATACCTGTCACCTAAACTACCTGGGTATTGATTGCAACAACCAGTCTTTTTAAAGATTTATTTCCTATTCCTACTACAATGTTTTAGCTGAAGATATTACTCCTTTGCATTTTTGTTAACTGACAGAAGCATAAGCTCAAAAGTACATATAGAGTTAAAACAAATAACTATTTTAAAAACTAAAAATAGGAATCTTATTGTTTTTCCAATGTACAGTCTACCACACAGCTCCAAAGGTGTCAGATCCTTTAAGAACTTTTGAATATGGCTGAGGTTGCTACAATTGTTTTTCTCAGTTGTAAGCACTTACAACCAATGTTGTAAGTATTTCCAATTTCACATCTTCAATTCAGATCTGGCTTTAAGGGATAAGGCCAAATTCCAATAAAATTATATGCAACATTTTAAGTTTTGTACTTGAAAGCACCCTCTTAATGCACTAAAATTCAGGGTAAGATTGCACAATACAGTGTTAGGCAGGTGCCCTGCAGTGTGTTATGCGTCTCCCTGCAGTACATCTCATTACGGGGTTTGATTTCTATTAAAGGGTGCTCTGGAGACAACTGTGCAAGTTGTATATTCAGACTGTTCAGAAGAATTAGTGGAATTTGAATTTTATTCTGATAACGGTTTGGAGACCAAAGGAGGATGTATATGACAAAAAGTAGTTACAGCCAAAGGCAATTGAACATTTCCCATCTTTCCAGGAACACACAATTCTCAACTGTAAATAAAATTATCCCCACCAATAGCAAAATATATTGTTAAATCAATGGGGATTATACTTTTTTAATATGTTACACTGTGACTAAATATATGTCTATATACATTTTAAGATATTTATATAGATATGTTCACATACACTCATAAAATGCATATATGTGTATCTCCAAAGAGCTCTTCCTAACAAATACATAACCCTCTCTCTCTTTAGTCTTGCAAAAGTCAATGCTTTAGGTTTTGGAAATGAAAAAAAAAAAAAA
Organism: Anomalospiza imberbis; assembly: GCF_031753505.1. Lineage (NCBI taxonomy): Eukaryota > Metazoa > Chordata > Aves > Passeriformes > Viduidae > Anomalospiza > Anomalospiza imberbis. The sequence continues at coordinate 77,031,815 of NC_089683.1, read as the reverse complement.
TCAGCAGATACAGTGACTGCAATTCAAATGTGGTGGTAAGAGGAAGGCACTTGATAAAAGAAGTATAAAAACAGCACCATTTAAAATAATTGCACTGTAGTATTCACATATTTATTTTTAAAGGCAGTATAAGCCAAACACACTTACTAGAAGTGTAAGTCAAGTTTGACATCAAGAATTGCAAATCCTTCTCTCAAATAAATGTATTTTTTTTAGTTGCAACAGGTAACTCCTCCTCCCAATGTGTATGAGTTATCAGAAAGTTAGTCTCACAATTCTTACCACAAGCAAACATGGGAAATGAGTGTGAGTGCATAATTTTGCACTTCACAGCACAGAAGCCTGAAGAGGTAACTTGGAAAAAAATGTTAAAATGCCAAATTTGCTTGCTGGAAAAATCTAAGCCATAAATATTTTGCCCTTAAGCACTTTTATTCTATTATATAGTCTGCTATCCAACAACTCTTTTTAATGCAAAAGAACAGAATAGACCTTTGTTCACTTGCACAGAGCATAAAAAGATTGAATACAAACCTTCAGTCTGTGGAATAAAACCAGAATTTCATTAATATAATATTTCAAGCTGTCTTTTTAGGAAAAATAAACTTATTTTCTTTTTGACATTTCACCTCAATAAAGAAATAATCTATACCAAGTTGATTTTCTTAACGACACATGTTATTCAAGAGATCACAGGTGAACTTGTGCAGACACTCCAGACCTCTTTTAAACAATACATATGTTGAAAAGACTTAGAATATAAAGTTTGTCCACTGGAATTTAAATAAATATTGACTTAACAGGAGATAAGAGAATTTACCTGAGGCCTAAACTGCTGGCAGGCAGAAATCAAAAAAAAATAAACAGGGTTACTCAGACACAAGTACATGGGGCAGGTGTGTAGGGGAGTTGCAGAATTTCAGTGAAGGTTGGAAGAAACCTTGGAGGAAGGGACCCCTGCCAGAATCTCAACAGGCTACATTCCAGAGTCTTGGGATTCAGCAGCCTCTCTTCTTTGGCAAGTCATATCAAAAGTTCCAAAGTTGTAATCCCCGTTGTTATTAATCCAACAGGTTTTCCAGTTCTTAATGGAGAAGACAAGTGTAAAATATTGGAGAAGCTTAGGCCTTGCCTCTGAACAAACTGTGAAGGCATAGTCTTGATACAGAGAAGCAAAGCAATAGAAGGAACTGTGGCAAGAATGAAAGGAAGTTTTTAGACAGCTTTACATTGCTGCATGCACAACACAAATTTCCTTTTTAGTTTTGACATAAAATAGCCAATTCTTTTTCTTCCTAAAGTAACGAATTGCACAATCCTGCTTTGTAGCACGCCAGAGAAAAGCTATAATGTAAATGCATCATTCATGGCAAAAGAATGAACATATTTAAAATTTAAGATCTTCAGGAGTTCTAATTCCCCATTCTTCCTATGGACAAAAAAAAAAAAAAAGAAAAAAAAAAAGAAAAAAGAATGTCACATAAGTTTAATCTAAAGACAGTGTAAAGTATGGGAAACTTTTTTTTTTTTTTTTTTTTTTTTTAAAGCCTTTTCTCTACTGAGGTCAGGCAAGAAGACCTTTGAAATGTTATTTTCCTAAGACTGGGGGGAAAAAAGATCTTGTGACAATATCTGCCTGTGGTGATCAGATCCTCTTTTCCTCAGCACATGACTTGAGAACACAACTCTTCTTAGCTCAAAAACCTTCATCTAGACTACTTCACACTTGAAAGTATTATCCCGTCCTTTTCAGTATTAAATTTTTCTCATAAACTGTGCTTAATAATTTATCCAGTATAGCCAACCAGCTTAGTACAGATTAAAACCAGGAAAACTCACTGAAAGGATAAGTAAAACGAGAGAAGGTAGGAACTGAGACAACATAAAATACTTGCCTCCTGATAAAGTAGCGTAGAAATGTTCTGGAAGTCTCCCTATTACTACACAACTGTGTATCACCTCTCAAGGCACAGGATGAAGATAACTGTTCCCAGTATCCTTTTTATTTCAGTGAATAAAATAAAAACATATATAATATATTTTTCATATCCCTGGGGCTTCTGCATCTTCAATCATACAAGATATTGTTCTAGTCTTTTAATCTTTAGACTCAATTAATATTAGACACATTTTTGGACACTTTATAAACCCTAGTCAATATCAGTTGCTGCCTGGAATTTTTACAACCTAAATTGTAGAAATGAAACTGTAAAATTTATGCAGTCTGAGAAATTAGCAGCAGAGCACAAGATAATGGGATGGCACTAAATCTTATTCCACAACTTTTTATTGTTATTACCTGGTGCTAGGGGAACTGAAAAAAGGGGGAAAAGTAAAGCAAAAGACTAAAGAAAACAAAAAATGGAAAAATATGGGTTGAAGATACTGTGCAAGATGAGGTCAGGACTGGAAAGGAATAACTCAGAGTTGTGTCAGGCTTGTATTACACAATCAGTTCATACATGCTAATGAAAGTCCAATCAAATGGTTAAACAACTTTGTGCAAAGTTCTTTGAACTTCAACTTTCCACAGCAACTTAAGCAGCCTGGAAGTGATGTGGTCCTTTTCTTCACGTATCTGTGCATTTAGGTTCTGCACTGGAATAAAAGACCTTCCCAACACCTTTAGTTCCCAAGAGCACTGGAGAGCAGGGTGGTTCACTCACTTCCACTTTAGTTTCTACCCTACTTCCACTACATCACGTACCACTTTGGAGGCTGTCACTGTCACGAAGCTCTGGCCAACTGGCTTGTCTGATTTTCTCCTTGACATAAACATGTGATAAAATGTCATAGTCATTAGAATAATCAGTCCCATAGCAATTCAAGTATCCCTTTCATCAATTAGCAAAAATATCCTTAGCACTCTCCAAGAAAACTCTCAAACAGATGTATTTTCATCAAAAAGTTGCCAAATTCCAACAATTTGGAGCCAAGTTGAGATAGTAGGATCCCAAGTCTTGATGCCCTTGTACTGAACATTCTGCCAAAAATTCCCACCTTAGAGAAGGAAATCCAACTACAGAACCTCTGCTGTCTACAGAAGGAGGGAGATAGTGTTTGAGAAATAAATGATTACACACATTTCAGTCTGTATGGCTGAAAATCAACAGCTCCAACACTACTTCAAGATGAGTGGGTTGCCATTGCAGCTATCGATGCGTTGGTATGACATTTTCCTGGAAAAATGCCTTGGTGTTTGTTTTGCACCAGGTCCAGAGTGACAGGTATATGCAATGAAGTTAACCCTGACTTAATGTGTTCCCACTCACTGCTGAGCCATGATAACTGGAAGGATTAGGTCTCCTCCATCACTGCATTTGTGAAATAAAATTAATGCACATTAATGTAAGCCAACTTCACAGCCACAGCAAAAAAAGAGCCTACACAGGCAATAAGTGGCAACTCATTAAGCTGGAGTAATTTGGTTGCTTCTGATCATTTGTAAATTACCTCCACCTAACAAATGATTTTATGATGTAGTCACACGGAGCAATGTAGTAATCTAAAATAAACAACGTCTATAAAACCTCATCCTTGGTGAAAGGAATAGACTCTCAGGAAAACATCTTTACTGCTGGCTAACACCAAATGAATATCATAAAAAAAACTTCCTTGATCTTAAACTCAAATTTTAAGATTTTGATTTCTGATGGTTTTATTTACTTTTAAAATAAAAATAACAAGAGGCTTTTATTCAAACTACTGTTTAGGGAAAGCAAGACATTATTATTCATAAATTCTAAATATGTACCAGATGACAGTTTTCTACAAAGTCATGAGCAGCACAGAAAGGGTGAGTAGGGACAAGAGATTCATGTCCATCATAACATTTAGGGTGCATCATATTAAATTTATATGAACTAGGTTCAAAAGAGGCAAAAGCACTATGTTTGCCCACAATACTAGCAGTAGGCCTTCTGGAAAACTCTGCCAGATAAGTGGTAGATGCACGATGTATGAATTTGGCTCAAGGGGAAAAATAAATGGGAAGTTTCAGGCAGCTCAGTAATCTCTATACTGGAAACAAAAATATAATATCCACAAGTATGTAATAAATAGTTCATATGTAGGTTTTGAGCTCACAAAAGTAACATCTTTCAGTCATATATAGGTTCCTCTGAGCCGAAGAGGAACCTATAATTACAAGAAAAGTAAAAAATAACAGACGATCACACAATTTTTCCCCCTCCCTCATTTTTAGGAAAATACATTTTAAAGCTCCTGTCATTTGAGTTAAAAATAGTTGGAAGGACATTATGGAGAAATATAATCTATTCCTGCCCTATGGTCTTTCTTCAGAAGGGTGACTGCTTACAGTTGTTGCTGGAGACAATAATACATTTACAGCTGGTTTTTTTTGGTTTTTTTTTTTTTTTTTTTTTTTTTTTTTTTTTGTTTCTTTGGTTTTTTTTACAGGGGTTTAAGAGCCTCTTCTGAAGAAGAGTGCTCTTCTGTAGATGTCCTGGGTTTGTACTTCCATACACATACTCCTGTAGAATGTAATACTGAGTAACAAGCAGGCAGGTTAACAGTTTCCTCCTGACTCTTCATGCTAGTGAGTAATCCAAACCGAGAACACAGGCAAATAAAAAAGACAAGAGCTCAGCACTAGTCTCTTTTTTCCCTCCAGAGCTATATGTGCACATACAGTTGCTTTCTTCTACTGCAGTGAGGCAATGTTTAAACTCAGCAATTCTCACAGTAACCTAATTTTGTTCTAGGAAGTATGCCTTTTAATCCAAGACATGCTAAATTTGTCCAGAAAATTATTTCCTGTGATTAATTCACTCAGTTTTACAATTCTCTTTAAACTGGAGGAATGCACAGCTAGCTAACTCAACTCTACAATTATGTTGGCATTTCCTTTATAAGTCTCTTTAAAAATGCTATTTTCCTAGCTATTTTCGCCCTGATTTACTGGCTGCTTATGTCAGCACCAAGCTGCCATGAACTTCCTTGATACAGAATCAACCTAAATTCATGTTTCATTTTAAATAGATGCATACTGTTCTTTAATGTACTCGGATATGGATAAGAGTCTTTCAATTCCACATACTTCAAGCCATATGCTATAGCTTTCTGTATTAATAGGAAGTATTACACTTAAAAATAAAATGTATACTCTTGCAGCTTTTAAATTACCCCTGTCCTGTGAAAGAATGGGTCAATATTTTTGCAAAGACAGCATGAGTTCAATGAAATTCATAAGAAGGTCAGAAAATCTGAAGTAGGACATACTGCAATAGCTTTAAGGCTGTAAAGGGAACTATCAAGGTGAAGACTTCAACAGGGAGATTCCATCATTTTAACAGTTACACTCATTTTCAGTTCCACATGAAATTTAATATAATTTTCTTGCAGCAGCTACATGCATATAAATATCAGAAACATAGTTGGACAGCTGAAGTTCCAGTCAAGCAAATGTATGATAAATATGGCAGCTGTCACACTTGACTAAGGAAGGAGTTTTCTCACCTTGTGAAGTATGTTAGATGCTCAGTATAGAAAAAAAACAAGTATAAAAATTTATAAAATCATTATAATGTGGATTAAAATGGCATATATATCATTGGAATGGCTGTGTAGAAAAAGATTAGTCCCACACATAACAAAAAAACAAAAGTCCCAGAGAAAACGTATCTACATACCTACCTATTGACATGGAAACTTTTGGTTTCACTTTTTTTGCAAGAACTAGGACAAGTAACACCAAGTCAAAACTCCAGGGAATAAAAATTGTTACAGCCCTGTTAAGCCCAGGACAGTGGGCTGTACAACCACTACATGGCTGGATGCTGTACAGCTGAATGTGTTGCTTGAAGGGAGAGGATGAGGCTGGCTGCTCTGGAGAACAGAAAACTAACAGGGCTTCTTGCCTTGGTGTTTGCAGATCTAATGTCAGCTTTTGAATGTCCACATATCTTTGCTTTTATTCATCCCATTAGAGGGAATACCAGCATCGTTACAATCATGTCCTGATTTGTTTTAAAAAGCATGATAGGCAAATTAAATTGATTTTCTTTATTGAAAACTTAATTTTAAGGCTACGTTCTGCTGCCTCTTTTTTTTCCTTAAGTATCTCCATTTTACCAATTTACTGATAAATAGTTCTTGACTAGCAGAAAATAAGCTTTGATGTTGTGGGACAGTCCAATCCCTGCCCTTCACCTTTAAATGCTAACCTCACCCTACTCCTTTTAAACTGTGGCCATCGTTTTTCCTCCTCCAAGACCTCCTTCTCACAAGTAAAACCAGGGCAGTGGCAGAGAGGCTAGAAGAGACACTACCAGGGAGGGCACTGGGGACACCACCAGCCCTGACTGTCCCTGCCTGGCTTCCCCAGGAGCTCCACACTCTGCCCAGGGCCCCTGGGGTTACAGTCCTTGTGTCAGCAACACCATTTCTGCAGCAACTTGGAGTCTACCCTGATGGGTTCAAGTTAAATTCTTAAGGCAAAATTACATCTGTTAGGGATGTAATGTAAAGATGAGTTAAAGATCATAAGTAATTACACTAGCTTTAGTAAAACTATCTTAGCTGGCAGTACAATTTAACCCTTAAATCAAAAGAGAACTGCAAAAAGATTGGTAGCCAAAGACATTTACAATTGTGTCATAGGAATGCATACCCAGCTTTTCTTCTGAACTTGTAAAAATAGAAGTTCTTGTATCTAAACTTGAAGATTTACCATATATAGAAGATAATTTTCTCCCTTTTGAGCTTTTCAAAGCTCTTCCTGCCCTTGTTTGGTGTTTTTTTTAACATCTACTTTTCCTCACAGCCAAATAACAAGCATCTCTAAGTCCTTGACACAACAATATACCCAGCAGCCACTTTTGAGAGAAAAAAATATATGGCCCAAACTGACTGCTAAAATTACTCTGACATTCCTACTATAAAACTGCTAGTTAGCAGGAAAAAAGAAAACCATTTCAAACATCTCAGTGTCACACAAGAATCCTGAAAACTCCCTATATTGTCTCATCACACACACACAGAGAAATGTATTTGGCCTGTTTAAAATTTACACATTATAGTCATTTATACTCACTCCTTAAATATATTAAATGTATTATTAGATATATATATTTATGTTTAAATCCATCAACTCAAATGCTATTATTTCAGTACAGAGTCAAATCCCATTCACTTAGCAGATGTAGACATGAGCTTGCTAAGAGTATGGGCTTCAATTCACAAAAATGCTTACTGGGCACATAACTCAAATACTATTACAAAAATGAAAAGTTAAAAACCCAAATAATGAAATGTCAAAATACAGTAGGAGGTGTCTCAAGAGACTGAAAAATGGTAATGTACACAGCATACCAACTGAATAAGATGGGATGAAAACTGAGATGTTTCACATACAAGCAACTTTGCTTCTGTTTTGTTGTTTGGATTTTTTTAAACCATCTCTAAGCTGACTGAAAATATATGTATAAATTATAGATAAGCACAGCAAATACTGAAGACCACGCAGAGTTATACTGTGCCATAAATGTACTGAATAAGTTTCTCACCATTTTACCAATTCTCTGCTAATCTGTTTTTTTGGATTTACCTTTACTGTCCAACACATCAGCAACTTTGAGGAAGATAAAATAATGATTTCTCTCTTGGTTACATCTAGATCCATAGATGATGTGAACTTAGATATTTCAAGGCTTGCATGTTTATAATTTTGAGGTATATTTCACAAAAAAGCTACATAATTATAAGGTTTTTTAAATTAAAGACTATGAATATCCATATAAAATAATTCCATAAATTTAAAAATGGAGGCTTCATCATCTGAAGTTTTAGCTTATTGTCATGCTAGAGCAAAATGTCTTAAATATCAGAATACAAAAACTGTTTATCTAGTTAGGTGATAATTCCCCTGGAAGAACAGTTTCCCCTGCCACATGTACTGAAGCCAAAGATTTTCTGGGCAACTGTAATTTTGAAAATGCCAAATAAAGAAAATTATTCAAAAGATTTTCTATGTCAAAAGCAAGATACAGATAAATTAAAATGTGAAATAACAGCTGAATTGATGATGACAGGATAAATCTGTTCCTTCTTGCTTGTTTTAAAACATATTTTTAAGTTAAAAAATTCATTTCATTAGCTTAAAATGAACACATTTCCCCCAAAAAAATTTCCCAAGAGCTCAGAATTCAAATTCAAAGAACTCTGAGCAAGGCATGAAGTTAAAATTTCTGAACAAGTAGAAAATAAAATCTGTGTTTGATTACATGTAATTCTCCATACATGGGCTATTTTTCATTGGAAAAGCTGAAGTGTTGTGAGAGGCCACTAGAACAGATTGCACCTAACATCCATTCTTGTTGAATGGGTCACTGCTGCCAAAATGTATCTCCATCACAAAGTTCTACAAAGTCTCTTGCAAAAGTGCTGGTTGGCACACCTTAGAGCAGTGGGTGGAAGACAAAAATGCACAATCATTTCTATGAGGCATATGAGGTACAATACACTTTGAAAGAGAAGAGTTGTTCTTAACTTTGTTTGGTTTTAAAGGGTGACTGTGCTGACCAATTATTTCAGCTTGGTGAAGAAAATGTGGTAGACCAGTATTAGGTTATTATTTTGGGCTGTGTGCTGTGTTTCCATTGTCCCTTGGTAGAAGGAATGATGCTAAAAGAGCAACTTAGTTTTCCATGTGATTTTCTCTTTTACAAAATGTATTTTAAAGCCTGAAAGAATGGATAGTCTTTTTTGAACAAAATACAAGTTCGTCATTCTAACAGTGAATATTCCCAGAAGAAGATCCATCTCAAAGTCACAAACACCTCAATATTTCTCAAGATTTCCTTTTCTTCTTTCTGACAAACCACAAGCAGCTGCAGCCCATCACTCCCTGTGCCAGTGCGTTTGTCAATTAGTTTGAAGGAAATCGCCCAGCACAAAAAGCAGAGCTTATGATCAGACAGGAAATTATAGCCTATTATACAATTTTATTCTTGTCTGTGATTGCACATCAAAGGGCCACTCAGTAGCAGCCGCTGCTACTTCTTAAGGTAAAAATAGTTCTGCAAAAGCAGATGGTGGAAGCAGACATCAGTAGATCATAAATGCTGAGTCTGAGTATAGCATACTTTAGATGAGCCTTTTAGAAATGAACCAAAAGGATTTTAACACATAATGTTCCTTTACAGTATACTGGCGTCACAAACTGTATGGTGTTTTCAGATACAGTGGAAGTCTGCCAAATTCTGATCACAGTTTTCCCTCACACCCTATTTAGAGTGGTATGGGCATCAGTACCTGTAAATAGGTACATTTTTTCACAGCATATGCTCCATACACAGACTATCAGTATATGAATTTAAGAGTATTAGTAATTCTGTATGCAAATAACCTCACTGAGCTCAATACGACTTTAATATTTTTTACAATGATTAGGGCTAAAATTATTGTGATGCATAATGCCAACATGTCCATCCAGTAAGACGCTTTTAACACCTAATGAACCCAATTGTGTCAGCTTAGGCAAGTGATAAATGTGAAAAAAGAATAAAATCAGAATAAGATTTATTTAAATAAAGCCATTAAATATTTTAAGCCAGTCATCCAACTGAAACCACACATTTTTAATGGCATGTAGGAGCACTGAATAGTGACTGAAATTAAAAATGAAATACCATGGAAAGCTAAAGGGTCAAAAAATTACAGAAATATTTAATTTGGTCAGATATTTAGAAAGGTATTTGGAGGAACTTAGCAGCAAAATTAAAGTATCATAAGAAGAATATGAATTATGAACAAAAATTGCTGGTTTAAACTCTGTATGTCAGGTATTAGATATAAATGTGTGACAGTGTTTTTATAATCCTCATTGTAGACAAGAAGAGTAAAATTTGGACATATTTGTTCTTATAAATTATTGACCACTACTAAAAAAAACCCAGTGCTTTTCTTTAGGTTCTCTTCCCTTCAATGAATTAAACATAAATTATACAGTGGGATCACAACTGAACAGCTAATAATTCGCAGCTAAGAAAAAAATATGCTCATTATGGAAGGAGAAAGATGTATTAGTAACAAAAATATATTCAAAAGACTTCAAACTATTATGTATTTATGATATACATATGCTGGTAATTGCAAAATGGCAAATATTTATCATTACATAGATTAAATCCTTGTTTTCTTTCTTGAAAAAACCCAGAAGACCAAGCACATGTCTCATGATTTCCAGAGAATTAACATAGGTCATTTTTATGGGGAGGTTTCATTAAATTTGCCAAAGACACTGTTATTAACAATGCATCCCAAGTAAGATTTTTTTGTGTGATTAATGTGGTTGAAACAGCAACAGCAATTAACTGCTACACTGTGTTAGTGAAACTGTTTCCCTTCCATGATAAACAACTTCTATAAGGATATTATTTACAATAAGCAGAGAAACCAAGAATTGTATTAAATCAGATTTAAAAGGGAGTGTTAACCTTCCCCAGCAGCCAGCTTTTCTGAAGCCAACTTTTTAATGTGCTTTTCATTCCCAAGCCTTACTGGCCTAGTAAAAGGCAAGAAGAACTAGAATCCTAGAAGTTTCTGCTTTTCACAAGCAAAATCGAACAATGCAAAAGAAATAGAATAAGGAAGTTAAGAGAGAAAAAATTGGAAGCAGAAAAGAAACAGATCAGATGGTGAAGAAAAGGCTTTTCCAGAATTAGAATCTTAGAATCATAAATTAATTGAGTTGGAAAGGACCTTAAAGATCATTTAGTTCTAACCCTCTTGCCATAGGCTGGGACACCTTCCACTGGACCACGTTGCTCAGAGCCCCATCCAGCCTGGCCCTGAACACTTTCATGGATGGGGCATCCATAGCTTCTCTGGACGACCTATCCCAGTGTCTCACCACCTTTGCAGTAAAAAATTTCTTTTTAACATCTATTCCAAACCTACTCTCGTTGTAAGGCCATCCCTCCCTGTTCTGTCACTAAATGCCCTGGTAAAAAGTCCCTTTCCATGGTTGTTGTAGGCTCCCTTCAGGTACCAGAAGACTGCAATTAGGTCACCACAAAGCTTTTCCTTCTCTAGGCTGGACAAATCAAATTCTATCAGACTTTTCTCACAGGAGAGGTGCTCCATCTCTCTAATCACCTTGATGTCCCTCCTTCTGGACTGACTCCAATAGGATGATGTCCTGGAGACCCCCAAGCTGGATGCAGCACAGCAGGTGGGACCTCACCAGGGCAGACGGGCAGAATTCCCTCCCTCACCCTGCTGGCCACACTGCTCTGGATGCAGACCAGGATACAAATGACTTCTGGGGCTGCACATGCCCATTGCTGGGTCCAGCCTCTCATGAACCAGCACCCCCAAGTCCTTCTCCCCTGGGCTGCTCGCCATCTTTTCATCCCCCAGCCTGTGTTGATATCCGGGTTTGACCCAACCCAAGTACAGCACCTTGCACTGGGTTTTGTTGAACAGCAGGAGGTTCCCAAGAGCCCACTTCTCCAGCTTGTCCAGGTCCCTCTGTACAGCATCCCCATCCTTCAGGTGTGTCAGTAGCACCACTCAGCTTGGTGCCATCTGCAAGCTTGCTGAGGGTTCTAGAAAGAATCTACAGTCAATGCATTATTTGGGGAATAAAACTGAGCAGTGTCCATTTTCTTGTGTAATGTAGGTAACTCCTGAAGCAGCATGAAGCTTGTCTTTACTCCAGGCTGCATCAAAACAGAAGCTTGCAAAGAACCCCTAACTCACACTGCTACTAAGGATACAGGATAGATATCTGTAGAAAAGGATACATTCCAACATTTTTCCTTTTAATGCTTTTCTTAGCTATTCAATGAATAGTGTATATTGTTATTTTTTAAGAACAAAGAATAGAAGGAAAATAAAAAATAACACAGCTAAGAGACTGCAATCACTTCAGTGGAAGACAACATGCAAAACTGAGTCCATTTTTCACTGTGTACCTGCTACAACCTTTCTATTCCCTGCCACAGGCCATATATTTTACAAGGTTAACTATTGATATTAATTACTCATACAAAAGTTCCACAGGGAACAGTCAGTACTAAATTTACAAGATGCAGATATCCATTTCATTAAAAAAAAATCACAAAGTCATTGAATAAAAGTTGTATAAAGGAATAAAAATCTTTAAAATATAGTTCTACAAAAGAAGCCTGTACCACTGGCCAAAGCACTGAACATAAAATTAGTCTCTCAAAATTTGCAGGAATCCTAAATTAAGACATGAACACAAGGACATTGATACAGATATTAGTTTGAAACACCCTGGCAACATCAACATGGCTTCAACAGCCCTCCTGAAAATTCATGAGCTTAGGTGAAGCACATTAGAAATGGTTAAATACTGAGCAAAGACTATCTGGTAGCTCCTTTAGCTCATTTACTCATATGCAAACACTGCCTTTATATACATGCACTGTATATAGATATACACATAGAACATGCACATTGTGCATGCAAATATATGTTCTTCAGAAATGGGAAAGTTTCAAGGGTGTTTCTTAAGAACATATATATGTTCTTAAGAAATGAGAAAGGCTGAAAGCGAAAACAATCATTACAAAAAGAGCTGAAAACCCCTTGTTTTCTGGATTTAGAAAACTTCCCATCCATGATTCAGCTACAAACCTTATCACACCATATATGTGGACTGGCTTCCTTATTCTACACTGACAGTAACTGAAGGAGACCTGGGCACTGGTTTTTGGCAGGACTCAGTCTGACTGCAACAAATCTAGACCTAACTGTTAAGTGATTGTTCAACCACTCCTCACTCCTGTTGGGAGCAACACTAGTAGCTGTGTAGAGCAAGATGGAACACCCAAGGCTAAAATCCAAATGCTAAATTTTCCTGAGGACTTTTGGGTGATACGGAGAGGGACCAGATTAGTCTAGCCGCATATGCTGTTCACTAAATCACCAGTATTAAATGATTATATGTCACTAAGTAACATAAAGAGAAAAATGTTTGGATCATTTTGACATTTCCATTAAATCTTTATTTTACTGCACAGTTTAAGAACCAGTATATGATAAAAAAACTATGTGAAAAATCATTTTATTTTAAAGCTGGAGCTAAAAGCAATAGAGCTGATACAGTATAAACAACCCTGACCCCATGAACCACCCTCCAAGAATACCAGGGGGTCAAGAGCCACAAGATGCATTCTACATGCTAGAGACAGACATGGAGGCTGCACTGGATGTGCTGTATTCCAACAACAGGACATTAGAGCAGCTTTCCAGGGATTCAATTTTTATTCAATTATGATGATATTATTAATATTTTTATTTCCTTGCATATAATATTTATCTCAAAAATTCACCATTTCTGTTTTTATCTGACCTGTCTTAGACTTACAGCATCCACAGTGACTGCTTTAATCCTAAGAATTCAGACCAGCTTGCCTGGAGAGGCTTTAATCTAGTGAAGTATCACTGTAGTTCACTAGATGAGAGACCTGTGTTGTGTTTATGTGTGCTAAGAACTCTAGCTGCACTAGGGATACAGCTTGACTTACTTGTAGAAAGAAGGATATCTTGCAAAGATCCCAGTAAGCCTTGCCTAAGGTTATGGACAGATGTTAAATTATCATTGTGCATTGTTTTGAGGAACTGTGATCAACCACTGAAGCCCTACAATGGAAGAAGACTGAGAGGAGATGGCCAAGGGCAGTGTGCTCCCAAGACTCATAGCAGGATGTAGGGAGTCACTGGTGACAGCTGCTACAAAAACAGCTGAACTTGGCTCCAGACAAACAGGCCCACAGGGTGACTTTGATCTAGATAAATATATGAGCTTAGTGGATCAGCAACTGGTTGTCGTTATTAAATAAACCAACCAATGTTCATCCCCAAGATAATCCAAAGAGACCAAATGTCTTCCTGCACATGCTGGACAAGCATGGGGGTGTATTCACATTTCCACCAAACACAGAGTATTAAATAACACAACTGAACAAAAAGAGCTTTGGATACCAATGGGCTTGGGCTGAATCTACACTCCTTGTATTCCATCCTGGGCACACCCAGTGTCACAACAATGAGAATATTATATAGACTGGCAATAGGAATCACATCCACATTGTGATTCAACTATGTACAGAAACTGCTGTATTCTCCAAAGTATAATTTCTCCTGGCATTGCAAATTACATGTGTTGTTGTACTGCTCTACTAACTCAGAATCCCATGCAACATCATACAACTGTGTTCCAAAAGAACATTCTCCTATGCTTGACATAAAATACCAGTTTATTTACTCATACTGAACCAACTTTGAAGATCTAGAAGACTATGATCCAGCAGGGAGAAACAGACAAAAACAAACTGTGTCTAAAGGACAATTCTTAATATAGCAAATAAGACACAAGGGGTGCCTTACAGTGTTTTCCCAGCATTGTGAACTAACAGAACCTTTCCTAATCAATATAACAAACATACTAAATAACAAAGTCAGAAGTTCATAAGCTAGAGATAACACAAGCGAAAACAAGCTCAGTATTGAAATGTGACCCTGTGACCTTCATTTGGTTCTGCAGCTGTGTTATGAGGGGAATTTACTCTCCCCTGCCTTCTCACCGAATAGGTGATACTTCAACAGGTCATTTTCAGTAAATTATTTTCAGTGTTAGAATTCATCAAGTTAACAGTGGTGATAACTGCAACAGGGCCTGTTCCCTAAATACTGTTACTTTGTTCAACATGTCATATCAGAATAAATTAAAGCCCTTTAAAGCAGACTTTTATGCTGAGGCAAAGCATATATTAAAGTGATGAATTGGTGGGAATCCTGATCAGAGAGAGGTAAATTTGTATTTCTTGCTTGAATAAATTTTACTGTCTTACATTTGGTTTGTAGATTACAGGAGCATACATTTGGTGACAACACAGGCCTACTCAAGGAGGTGGATGCTCAACCAGCTGTCAGTCATATTGTCACAACTCAGGGACTAACTGTGTTTTTTTTCTATTGTTTGCAGATATAAATCATAGCAATACAAAAATAACATAGAGGAAATGACATGCTATATTTCTGTTAATTTTATCTACATATATAATGTATTTGACATCTTAAAAATTAATTTTTCTAATAGCTCCTTCTAGCTGAGGAATAAGTCATCTCATTATCTGCTGGCCTCTGGCACTAATATCCAGCTTCTTTTACAAAATCCTAAAACCCCTACTGTGGGGAGGCTAAATACAATAAATAATAAGCACAGTTGTTCAATAATAGATTTGTTTTGTGCTAGGAATTTCTGAATATGATTACATTCAGAAATATTGAATTAACTTTAAAAATACTAAATAACTTATGTTGTCAAAAGGGATTACAGATGTTTTCTTCAGCTGTCATACCAAATCTTTCCCAGCATTCTGATTATTTTAGGACTAATGTATATCCTTGGGAAGGGGAATTGAAGCTCTATCATAGAAAAACAACCAACCACATACTAAAAATTCCCATTCTACAATTTTCCCTAATTAAAAATACATATTATATATTATATATATTAATAATATATTATATATTCATGTATATATTATATATGAACATATGTATAATAAGTTCTATATTCATATTATATATTAAAATACATAATATATTCTGATAATACACACAGTGAGGATATCAACTTTTCAACACTAGATCCCTCTTGAAGGGGATATTGAATACTTATTTTATGTAACCTTTCTCTGAAAACATATCAACACACTGTCCTCTGAGTAAGGTCATTCTGAATACAGTACCCAGCAACAACCTTTGCCTACAATTTTAATTCTCATGTTTTGAAATATGTTTATTAATGCTGAGCATGAAAGAAAAGAAGCAACTATGTACAAGGGAAACAAAAAAGCTTCAGGAGCTCCACTGAGACCTCAAAATAATGCCTAAAGGTAGAATCAATCTTCATGTTAACAGAAATGTTGGAGCAGCAATTGTCTCTGTCAGAACGATCATTCTCTCAGATAACAACAGGGTGACAGCAATCACTGTGATTTTTTCCTTAGGCAATCTGCATAAATATGAAGACAACTTGTTCAGGCCTCACTCCTCACTGTCTACTGACTCCTCTTAGGGAGCACACACAACTGTCTTGAGGAAAGCAAAGGTTCTGGCAAAACCAGAACCTTTGAAGCAAGTTACCCTTTCTCAAAGCAGATTCAAATACTGGGCAAAAACTAATCACATATGATTTTTTTTTCTTTTTTCTTTTTTATTGAGACACTAAAATCTATCCAATCCTAATAAAATAAATTGCATATTCACTACATTAAATAAATACAGCAGCTGGATTTTCCAGTTTTCAGCATTGACTTCATCAATATGGTACGAGGCAGAACAAAGACTGCATGACAAAGAATACTCACAAAAGCTTACATGAATACTGTTTCATCAAAATTATCATCTCAAAAAATCTGACTTTAGTCACAGATCATATGGCTTCATTAATCAGCAGCTGAAGTACATAAATCTGCATTTCAGGAGATATAACTCTTTTCCAGAAGCTTGAGATTTAACATCCACATTTTCACTGAAAACTTGAAGTAAAATAAGGAGAATGGGGAGTACTATTTTCATAACATATGTAAATCAAAATTTCTTTGATATGGAAGCTAATGTAATACAGATCTTTAAGTTGTGAGAAGCATGATTTATCATCCTAAGAAACAACATGCAAGGACTGTAAGTATTCAAAATGCATGGACTTTAGGCACTACACCTAGGCTGACAAAGGAGATACTCCCAAAAATCTCTTGAGCCACAATCTGTAAACAAAGTGCAACTGAGGAGACCATAATCACTTTTAGGGTCCATCAGAAGATAAATTGCCTTTCTAATTAACACTGTTCACAAACAGATTTTGGAAACACTGCATACTTTTGTGAGAAGGATTATGCAAATAACATATATTTGCAAAACTGTTGACTTTGCCAAGATTTCTGTTTATTCGGTGGAGCAGTCTAGAAGGTCTATGAAGTAAATAATGCAGGTTTTAAAAGTCATCATCCATGTGACAATATATATTTACCCAAAAGCCAAGCTTTTAAGTTTTTGTATGAATACTGTACACAATAAAAAAAGGAAAATGCAAAATTAACATCTTACCAGAGATATAATATGTATTTTCAGGTGAGTAGTGTGTACATACAGGATGCAGCTGATGTAAATTTTTATATGCAATTACTGTTGCAGGTAAACATTGTATATTTTATGAGTTGGAATTAGTGGAGTGACACCACAGTTAAACAGAGATGAGCTTCTAACTTAACAGATATTTTTTGAGTGCTCTAAAAATCAACACACATGCTCATACTGTCTGGAAAATTGCTATTCTTAAATGGTGTAGAAACTAAGTTTACTACTGAAATAGATAGTATTTTGTTACTGGATTTTTATCACTTTACCTACTTAAAAGTGAAACATCTAACCAAGATTAGTTTTCTTGGGATTCTCTTTCAGATCAGCAAAGCATCCGTTCCCCTAACTGCAGAAGGAACCCAGATGAACTGGTTGGCTCCGGAACAGTAGTGATGTTGCATTTAGTCCACATATGTGATTGTGACATAGTTTTAAGGAGATGGGATGCCTAAAGGCTGCTATAAAGAGATAAAAAGGAGAAAGGCTTGAAGGCTCTTCCTCAGATTTGAAATAAAAACTACAGACTTCAAAGAGACATGGAAGTTAACAATGATGAATCTGTTTTGATGACCTTGGACCACCTAAAAGGGATAGGTACACATTACAGTAAATTGTATTAGCAGTAGAAAGGTTATTGGCAAAAGTGACAGCTGATGAGGTCCTAAGTAGTTGATTAGTTTTAGCCATGTAAAACCCTAATTATTTATCCAGAAGAGTATTTGAGACTATATATAAATTATCACAGACCCAGCAGTCACACAGGCTATAGTCAATGGAGATAAACTGGTAGGATAAATGGCTCTGTCAAAAATGACTCATTTTTTTCAATTTGAAAAACTGATCTTAGATCAATTCTACCCTTAGTAAGCATTTCCTGAAACACTGCATGCTATTCCCTCACCTGATTCATGCCTATTTATCCATTAAGTCTGGCCACAGGTATATGTTGTACTTCCTCCATACTGGGAAGCAATGCCCGAAGAAAATGTTAGAGATTATTTATACAAAGCATCTTCAGATTATGTGACACATTACAGCAATTACTTGTGAACTCTGCAACAAGGTCTCACTCATCTTAATGCCCTAATGTATAAACCACAATGTTTGGGTTAATGGCACCTCCCTAAATGTATCCATTTACATATGATAACCCTTGTGGCCATGAATCTGCTGCATGTTGTCAGCCTCTATCCCCAGTCTACTTAGCGAGATATTGTCCACAGTCTAAAAAACAACTAAATGAACCTGATGCTACTTTCTTAACATTCAGTAAAAGGTATAAGACATTTACAAAGCATGTAGTTCAGCAGAAAGATTATCCTCTAGTAAGCTTCAGTAAAAGTTGATGACGCTGATCTTTCTATAGCCTTTCCCAAGACAAGACCTCCAATGTTAATGTAAGCATTTTACTATTAGATAGATGTATTAGACAGTATTCCAACAACAAATTAAATGTGCAGAGTTATATTTTTTACAGTAATATCCTTCCTTCTTTCATTCCAGCATAGTCTACTATTTATGTATAGCCCTTAGCTATCAGCAGTCTTTACTCCCACAAAATGACAATGATTTCTTTACAGCATAAATGCCAACTTCATGTAGCAGAGAAAGAACAGAAACATTGAACAAATTATATGATTATAAATGATCCTTAAGGAAGTATATTTGAACTCAGTGTGAAAGTAAAACTTCTGTGCCTCAGTTTCCCTCCAGTGGACTGCAACTTTTATTAAAAAAAAAAAAAACTGTGAGAATGTTACAAAATGAGATGACTTATCCAATTGAAGTGACATGCTCACCTTATGGATAACTAAAATTCAGTGCTGGCTCATACTTTTTTTCTGAAACTAGCTACAATTAGTTCTATCTCTTTGTAAATTTATTAATTCTTTTGGGAATTATTTAGCTGAAGTGTGTTAAATAAATATAAATCAATCATTATCAAACCAGTGGTGATGTTGACTGAAAACAAATTAGCAAGGTTTTAACTGGAAAGAAGTAATCTCTCTCTATGCACAATTAAAATAAATTCCTCCTCTGCATTCCTCTGCCCTTCCCTCCAAAATACTCCCTCTTCCTCTGAAGTTCCTTAACAAATGCTTACAAGAACACCTTTACATAAAGATAGAAATTATTTCATGTTTATAAAGGCCTGACTTTGATGCAAAGGTTTCAATTGAATACATATATAAACACATCTATTGACTATCCTCTAGGATTGAACCAAGTCAAAAAGATGTTAAATGGCCAAATCTAAAGCAAGAGTCCAAATATTCTTTGTGTTTCTAGTGGTTATGAGCCTGCATTTTCTCATATGGGCAAGGTTATTTGAGTATTTCAGTACCTTTGTTGTTGCCTATCTCTTTTCTTTGCTAGAAATACTATGTTTCTGGTGAATGCAGTGTCTTTTTTTCCTATAATTTTCTTGCTAAAAATATTATTATATGCCCTTGCAATCATATAAGAAGTTTTCTCATAAAATGAAAACTATTAGTGAAAACAACTTTCTTGGAGAAAGAATGAGCACTACTTCAGTCTGTCAAAAAGCTCCCAAAATCACACTGCAGTTCCCTCACAGACTCCATGTTGATGGCACAAGAGAACAACTTAAAGGAGAAGTCCAATTAGCTGAAAAGGGGAAGCAAACCAACCAGTGGAACCTTCCTCTTCAATGATTGCTTCACATCATCCTGCAGCTAGTACCCCCTCTGGGAAGCTGGAATCTCAAACAACAGAAAAAGGCTACTCAAGGTATAACTGGGTGTATAACACCTGTGGCCTGACTGCTAGAGATGAAAGCAATGAAACAGCAGAAATAGGACAGAGGGAAAAGTTAAGCTGCTCTCGAAGAGATTGTAGCATTTTCTGAGATGAACTGGAGAACTTCTAGAAACTCATGTGGAAACGATGGACTTCAGGTGAACCAAACAGGAAACCGAGTCATTGGCAAGTATACCACGAGAGGTAAGTAATATAACCTAAGGGGAACAAAAAATGGTACTGAAGAGCCAAGTTTAGAATAACAAATTTTCCAGGGCACACAATAATAAAGCATCTTCAAGAAATGAGAAGGCTGAAAGGCTAATAATATTCAGGCCTTAAACAGCAAAGAGCAATCTCACCAACTAAAGTTCAGCTGAAATACCAATCAAAACCTCTGAGAGGACCAAGATCAAAAATCAGTGAATTTCTACTTAGACACCAAATAGATACATAAATAAAATGGAATGCTTGGCTCTAATTGACAATATTAACTGAACAGGCATGTCTGGACAACTCAAAGGTGGTCAGCAGGAGACGTATGAACATGGGAATAACTTAGATTAAAATAGACCACAAGAATAGCCTGTGAAGAATTGTTAATGAATGCTCAAGAAAATCTTGAGACTAATAAAGTTAATTGAATGAACATGCATCAGAGAATTTCTACAGGTTGAATGTTACTGGCTAAAAAGGAGGAATATAGATTGACAATATACATACAGATACTGTATCTGTCTTTTGAACTAACATAAAAATAGTGACTGAATTTATAAAAGTCATTGAGATGTAAGAAGAAAATACACATTAATGGGAGAATCTGCTGAAAACAGTCTCATATCAGAGAGGACTATGATGCCTAAATTTTCAGATACCATTAGTGACCTCTATTCCTGAGTGTAAAGGATTCCTCCTAGTTGAAATACAAACTGTGATCTTAACACACTAAAATTAAACAAAGAAACCTCTTTACTGTTAAATAATAAACATAATAAGTCCAAAGAAATACAGAAAAGGAAAATTTAAGGAAATTAAAAGAAGAAGCTAAAAGGGTGAAGCATTTACATCAGTGAACTAAGTGTTCAAAGACTCAAGCTCAGAGTAAATGTAAGCCAGCTTTCATGAAAACTTTAATCATACATTAGAGAGTCAGGAAAGTTACATGGCAAAATAAAAGGCAATTTAAATTACATAAAAGATGAAGGTTTGTTCCTGTGATGGAAACATTAAAGGATGTGCCCTCATAAGTTATATATATTTGGGCTACAAATGCAGCCCAACAGGATTTTGTGAAATAACTTGCAAAAGATAAAAATAATCAGTATTTTTTTTTCAAATACATTTTAGGCAAGAAAACTGTTTTAAAGTCTGTACAGTTATTGAATGATAAAAGCATAACCATCTCTCAGGAATGACTCAGCTATTACTGAGAAAAGCTCAGTACTTAGGGCAATTTGCAGCCCCTGTTCAGGAGCTTAAGTAGATCTATCTTTGGGAAAAAAAAAATACAGGAACTTATCAAATAGAAAATATGAGTGAGAAAATACTAAGACATAACCATAACCAACTGCTCTTCTCTAAGACTTCTGAAGAGGCTTAAATATATAATTGGAAGCCTACCAACTATTAGATGCAAGACACAATTTAAGTCAGGTTCAAACCAAATGTATCCCAAGGTTTGTACCAGTGGCAGAACATGAGGGAAGACAAGAACACAAGGAAATTACAGGTCTCCTGGTACAATGAATAAGCATCTATACAGTTTTGGTCGAAGGAAGCATTACAAAGATATCCTTCACTGACGGAAAGGATGACCATGAGAAAAAAAAGCAATCTGAACAAAAACGTGCATTTGGACTTAAAAATTTTTCACTATGTCCCTTAAAAGATACTTAAAGAAACTAAGCCTATGATAAAGAGAAATGCTCCTGCATGGATTACTGACTGATTTAAAAACAAGGAAAGGACACAAATGAGCAATACATTTTTGTAACTCAGGAGATTACTGGTACAGTTCTGCAGTAGTTCATGCTGGACCCTCTGTTGTTCATGAAAATCATAAATGAGCGAGGAAAGAGTTGAAAGGTAAAGAGACAAAATAATACACAACATAAAAATTTTCTGATATAAAACTAAACAATTTATCAAAATCACAATATTGAGATATTATTGATACAATTATACTAAAGCCTATAACAGACTGACAAACATGGGAATAAATGTGAACAATGGGCTCTAAATGCCCTCTATGCCTGAGGATAAAGATTATATGTAGTTCACTGGAATCATCAAATTAATGGCAGTTTAAAAGGCAAATTAAAAGTAAAATTTATAAAAAAAGAAAGGTATAAAGACTAGAACAAAAAACTTCAAATTGCTACTGTATTATTACAGCATTCTTCCATAATTTGAGCAGCTGAACAAAACTTTTACCCCTCCACTTCATAAAGTAAAACAAGAAAAGACACTGAAAATTGTGATAAGAATACTCAGAGGTTTATTATCCATTGAGGGAGAAATTAAACTGACTGTAACTTTTCACACAGTAAGAGAAAAATTTAAAGATCCAGGGCTACCTTGTATCTTATGGAAGTAAATATCGGATTGCTGTATAGAAAGAGAGAAAATAGGCAAAAGGATAATTTGGCACTTTTCTTGCTATCATCTTTTCATTATTATCTACTACAAGCTACCATTGGAGATAAAGTTCTGGTAAAGATTGACATTGGTGTGATTCAGAATAATCAACTCTGTTTTTTATATTACTGCCTATGTAGCTTATGGCTTGAAGTAGCTTAAATTTTAGTCACATTGAAAGTGGAAAAAAAAGAAAAAAAAACGTTCAGAAGTTGCCTAAAACCAGTGCAATTTAAGAACATACAAAAGCAGAGCAGGGGAAAATGGCAGACTTATTGACAAGTAGAAAATGGGAATTTGAAATTAGATGTGGATATGATCATCAAACCCACAAATGGAAGAAAGAGGCCTTGAGGAACTCTTGTATGACCAAAAATGGAAGTGAGAGATGGCAAGAGAAATAGAAGTATGTGAGTATCTTAAAGCTAATACGGGTTAATATGATCAAAAAAATCAAAACCAGATGGAAGGCAAGAAAAATTACTTGGAGGTTCTGAGAAATTATGAAGACCATTTTGAGATTCTAGTCTTGCATTTAGATCAGGAAGATAGAGTAAATGCTGGACTGAACTGGATGTAGCTGGAGTGGGAAAGCTGAAAATCAGACAGGTGCTCAAGGAAATATCTAACCAAATGGCAAAGAGATGGAGAACTAATTCATGGATACCGAAAAAAATGATGTATAGAGTAAATGGAAACAAGCAAAAGACAAGGACAATTTTGTGAAGGAGAAAAGAAGAAATACAAAGTGGACTGTAAAGAATGACAGGTGAGTTATGGTTGGTCACACTGACAAGTAATCACTTATCTAGAAAGCAACGGCCTTAGAATTGCTCAATAGTGCAATGTATCAAGGTGTGAAGTAATTTTATAATGAATCATCTACTATATTAAGTAAATGTGAAGAGAAAGTATTATGAATCAATAACATAGATAATCAGCATTGGAGAGAACCAGTTAATCAATAAGTACATATGCAATTAACCAATTATGGGATTAAATAATTGTTTGGAAAATAAAAATATCAATAATTAATTATTATGTCTAATATGCAAAGAATATTGCCACTAAGAAAAAAAGCACACTAAAAATATTAGTCTGGTCTTCCCCTTCACACATTCCTTATCCAGACATAAGGAAGTACATTTAACTGTAATTCCCTTCATTGGGAAGTACAATTCATTGTGCTCTTCAGACAACTCATTATCTTGTGTCTATGGTAGAATTTGTTCAATCCTCAACAATATCTAGGGCAGCTGAAGAAGAAACCAAACCTTTGCCATCAGAGGTCCCAGTTACCGTCAAGCACATTCATTACTTTTGGAGACCTTTAAAGAGCAGAAATGCAGAAGCCATACAGTCTGTGCACTGCAGACTAGAGGCAGACATCTCCTAGTACCATGGCATATGGCCCAATGTACAGTAATGTTACGGAAATTTTCTTCCTTTCCTTCAGACTATGTGTCATCTGAGGTGCACTGTGGTGGGGCTGGCAAACAGGGCATAGAACACAAGGGAGAGCATTCACTTCAGCAGGTGATGACACCTGGAGGCCAGGTAAATAGGATTAGGTAACAGCTGTGTGCTTTTAGGGTAAAAAGTCACTATCTCTTTGCTGCTCTCTCAGCTCACAACACTGCAGTGTCTGTAAGGATTGCGTGTCTGGTGATCCAAATGGGAGTACAAACAGCCAAGTGCTCCAACCCATGCCTAAATTATCCAATTTACCTTATTCTTTAAAACACTCATTTATGACAACTTCGATATTTGAATCTTCCCAAAGTTGCCAGACAGTTGAACTGGATCTGCCTCAGTCTTACTTAGCAACCCAGAAATGTCCCCAAAGCTTTTCCTTCTTGTTCCATTTTCCATTAGTCTTTCTTGAATGAGGATGATCAGAATGATACCTACATGGTTGGTGAGTATTTGCCAACATTCTTTATAATGAATACTCTACCTTGGTCTCTCAATTATATTACCTGATATGTTGATAAAAATATTAATCAAAACAATACAAGGAAACACAGAAGGCTAATGGGAATGAGAGAACAGAATACAACATGCCAGCATGAAGAACCATCCAAAGAGTGTTATATCCCAGTAAGACTGGATCACCTCCAGTTGCTAGAAAACAAGACCGTGACAACATAAATCCAAGAACAAGTATTGCTATTAGATCTAACAAATCCAGGAAAACAGTATAAAACTGGAGCATAGCAAGTGCCATGTGCATATTTAGGAAACTGATAAAAGTGATCTTGGCAATTACAGAGTCATTAATCTTAGCTTAATAGCTGAAAGGCTATAGAAGAAATTTTGAAGGAAAATATAATTAAACCCATAAAGGTAAAGGAAAAATGAAATAAAAGGCAATGTAAGTTTACAAAGTTGTAAAGCTGTGTGCCAAGCTAAATATGTTTTCTTTTTCTTTTAAGGCTAGAAAATGAAGATTTAATTGGTCTAGAGTTCAGTAGAGTTAACACATGGCAGTGAAAGTGTAGAACTTGTAATATCCTCTCTCTATGGTAATATCTTAAAATTAAAATGAAAAAAACAATGTGTTATGCCAGAATAATTTTGTTATTACTGTTCCATAAGTATTGGCTTTGGGATTAGTAATTGTTTTAATTCTTTGACTTTATGGTTACTTAATTAAGTTGTACTTTGCAATGTTGGAAGGTATCATCAGCACAGCATATAATTAAAGAGATGGATGATATAGAAATTTGATACAAGAGAAGGGGGAAATTTACAGTATTTAAGGGATACGAGACAATTTTGCTATAAACTGGTGGCTTATTATGCAGGCACAACCAGAATTCATGCAGTAATGAACCACAGAAAGGCAATGAGACTTTCCAAAGGACAGATTTCCCAAATTTCTTAAAATTCTTTACTAATTATCAATATTCTTCTAAGCATATGGACATCAGAAAAAGCCGTCGTGTCCAGTGACACTTCTGTAAATGTCAAATATATGTGCAATTCCAATTGATAGTCCTCAGCTTGTGTACAGGAATTACATTTATTCTATCAGCCACCACATCATGCTGAAACTCATCTTCAATTAAACAGCATCTTTGATGACCCTTACGTTATTTGACTGTCATTCCAAATGACCATCCTGTGGCACAAACTTTGCATTAATTTTTATTTAAACCAATTCTGTTCAGATTAACCAATGTGAATGTACCACTCAAATCACCTTGTAGAACTGATCTACTATAGGTATATACATACCTTCTCCACCCACCAATGTCAATGTTTAAAGGTTTTACACACTGTGATTTTATCTCTCATCATCACTAAACAATATTCTAGTGTATAGCTTTATGGTGGAACTGAAAGCACCTTTAACTCTTGCTATTCAATGAAATGTGTATCAATAATTAACTCATTACATGTGAGTCATTGGCCTAGAAAGTCACACAGCTGAAGAACAATTCTCACCCTGGTAGCAGTACTCTAGCCCCAGGAGTAGGCAACACTACTAATGAGTGGACTGTGTGTGGTTTTCAGTGTGAGTTAACATGCTGCAGACCCCTAAAGACTGTTTCTCCTGGAATCATCTTTCCTTGAAATGAAGATTCTTAGCTTGAGGCTGAATTCCTTGCACATATGTGAGCATGTAGACTAGTCAGCTCAAGGCTATACACTGTCTTCAAAATCATATCCTTAGACACTGCAAACTCTGTATGTCTGTACTATCTTTGGAACCTTTAGCTTAGAATTCAGTCAATTCATTTATCTGCAGTGTTTGCTGACATAACTTTTTAAAAAGCTCTATTTCTAGAAAATTACTTCCTTCTACCTTTTACCACTCAGATTTTTAAATAAAAAACCCCTAATGCTCTTAAAGAGAGATTAAGGATGTCAAAATCACCCTGATCCAATGGTTTGAAGCCAAGAAATCTTTTCATACTGCTAAAATACCAGAGGCATTGCACAAATGAGCATGAAAATGTTTAATCTAAGTTGCTCTTAAATTCTGACTACTTAGCAAACTATTTTCAGCTTATAATGTAAACATTTAGTGATACACCAGTAGAAAAATATAGGTCACATCTTTATTTTTAATTGGTTTTGTGAAGTTTATTTCTATTTTTTAAAAATGAAATAAATGATGCTGTAAGACTATGAGAAACTTTGGTACTACCATCTTTCTGACCATCTGCCCAGCCAGATTTTTGCTTCTCTTAATTTTGATTGTTTCTCTTTCATTAGACATATTTCTATTTAGAGAAAACAATTAACATTTATAATAGAATCTTTCTCAAACAACAGTGGCTTGTGCTTTTAAGTGAGGATTTATTCTTGTCATCACTACTAGGAAAATGACCATTGGCTTTAATAGACACAGGGTTTAAGAAGATTTTAGTTAAACTCCATTAATTTTGTTGCATTAATTAGGACTTGTTGTGTTTGACATTAAAAAAAACACAAATGTAAAGAACTCTTGTTATCCAGAAGAACATGCAATCTAATTATTTATTCACAACCTCTTACAAGTCCTTACCTGCAAGGTAACGGAATTGTTTCCTTCCTAGATTTAAATTGCAACTTGCACTGAACTGCTGGATGGGGAATTAAACTGTGCATATCCTCACACTAATAAATTTCATACATCTGAATTCCGTATTTTGAGATGAGCCATATATCTGCAGCATGGACGGCACTGGAGCACAATGGCCATAGCTACATGAGTGCAAGTCCGAAAGTCAGATTAAAAAGTAGAGGCAACTGTCTACGTGCAAATTCACAAAAAAACAATCAAATCACAGAATAAAAAAATACCATGGATTAGAAGTAGAAGAAAATTTCCTAGATTGCAGAACTTTTGCTTTGATTTGAAATTGAATCATACCATGATGTTTTTTTTTTTCTTTTAAGTGGCCTGCAGGATTTTCCCATAGTATTCTGTTTATTTGTTCACAGACAATGTCAGGTTAAACAAGCAAATGGGGCAAAAAAGTCCTGATATTTTGCCCCAAAAAAGGGGCAAAAAAGTCCTGATATTTATTCTATGCCTAAGTTTATTGAAAATATATATGCAGTTTTCTATTTTCATATTTAAAGGTTACACTGTTTTACACAAGAGGGAAATTCTTACTTCTTACAGGGAGATACCTATTTTCTATGAGTTGTTTTACAATATAATTTCTGAAGCATGGTTCAAGCATTACTTTTTTAAATTATATGTGCCATTTGTTTAGAGTACAAAACTGGGAAAGTGATGTTTGGAGTACAAAACTGGAAAAGTGATTTTTGGAATACCAAGGCTACAGATGTAGATTATTGTATCCACTGACCTATCAAATTATTTCTATATGACACTAAGAAAGAAATTAATATTTAGTTTTATTCAGTCCTGCTATTTGCAATAGAATCCCTGGTAATGAAAACAACTGCTGCAATTTTGCATTTTTATATATGCAAGACATACAAAATGATAGCCCTCTTCATAATAAGCATTTATATGCTTACCCGAAGACCAACAAAAGTACCTAGCATTAGTGAAAATTTAGCTTACAGAGAACCCAAGGAGTCTATAGATCTGAAGTTGAGCTTCCTTGTTCTGGAACATGGTTAATTTAGAACAGGCATTAAGTGAATTTGAGAGACAGCATTGAGGAAGATTCTTTATTGCCCAAAATACTGAAAGACAGAGGATTTAACCATACTGAACTAATTTTAAAAATATGCTTTTAGCAAAAGGACATATTTATATCTGTCTACAGGTCAAAAGACAATGTAGAAATATCTTTTAGCATGTTTGAATGAAAAGGCTATATAGTTTTCTTATTAGCTTACATTATTGAGATATACATTTAGGCTAAAATATTTTCAACTAGCTAAACTCCACAAAAAAGATTAAATGTCAAAACATATTTAACACAAACTGAATCTTTCCAATTAAAAGTGCTGCTATCCTTCTTTGATTTTAATTTCATTACATACTTTCTGAGTAATGACTTCCATTACACTAAGGGACACTTTCAATTCAAACCCAGCTATAAATTTAGGCACTTAAAGATTCAGATTTCATGAAATCACAGATTAATTTAAATGCTTCAGTAATAATTTTGGAAGTTGAAAATATTATTTTTATGATTTTACTCTGTAATTGCTAATTTTTGCTATTTTGTGAAAAGCAATTTTTGTTTCCTCTTTCAGTGAGCAGGTAGTAAAAACATAATCACATTTATTGTAACAGAAAAATATGGGCCAACAAACAGAGGATCTCTACTCTTGCTGTGTTATATAGGACTTATTGGACTGTCATTATGTAGGACTTGAAGCACCAGGAAAGAGAGACCACCTTTCTTCAACAGACAGACTCTTACTATGCATATTATTCCCTTTGTCTGTCTGTAATACAGGATAAAAATAAAAGCAGTGAACCAGCTCTGCTTTCAAACAGAAAAATGAACGATTATTATGTATGAAGATGACACCAGATATTTACTTTTAAATGTGTGTTTGTGTGTGTGTGTGTGTGTGTGTGTGTGTGTTAGTGTACTAAATTGTAAATTACAAGACCTATTGCAGACACAGCAAAGACCATTGTATTTGCAAACACATAATTTCTGATGTAAATCTGCTATGGGACTGAGCCTTTTTCTTTATTGGCTTCTTTTCAGCTGCACTTGGGTGCATGAGTGCTATATAAAAAAAAACCCAAAAAAAAAACCCAAAAACAACAACAACAAAACCTACCAATAAAAAAAAAAAAAAAAAGAGAGCAAGCAAATCACAGTAGTCATTCCTGAGCAAAAGCTGCATGATTAAAGTTTGGAGAAAGCAGAAATAAACATATCAGTATTTTATATACATTTTATTCTGGCTTTTTCAAGCATTTTCTCAATCCAATGAAAAACTGAAGTAATTGATTCTTAAAGTATAAGTCAATAAGGGAGGACTTTTGTGAGATTACTTATAAAGATTTCTAGCCCACATTCTTGTAATCCAAGGTTATTGCTTGTATCATCATACTGACAGGTTTATCTTAATAAGAAATATTTTGTGCTAGGAGAATTTATGTTTTTATGCTCAATTACAGTTTTATGTTGGAGGTATTAGGCAGGCAATAAAAACAATCTACCTTACATTTATTATTCATTTTTCACATGCATGGCCATGAAGGTATGATACCCTTGGAAATGTATTTCTCTTGTCCTTATTAAGCAAACAATTTGTATTAATTTTGCTTATCTCAAAGCTTACTATTTTCAGATGGGAAAACAGTAGGTCATAAATTACATAACCCTAGAAGAATGGTACTTTCCCTTGATGCCTTCAGTTAGAACTGGATTCCCATGACAAGACACATTGCACAAATTGAAAAGGAAATAGTCTCTGCCACAAAGAGTTCTAAAGTCAACAAAACATAAAACAGGAAAACTGATAATCCAAGACTCTGCATGTGACAGGGTCTCATTTGGAAAAAGGCAACATTTCTTTCTAAGCAAAACAAAGAGTATAGCATCCAAGTATAATATCCTAACTGCAAATTTAAGAAATCATACAAAAACAATAGTAAACATTTGAAAAGTCCCAGGACCTGAAATTTTTTTTCCTCACCCCTGCCAGTGTAGTACTGTACATGCTGCTAATGCAGAATAATAATCAGAAACAAAGGTCAATAATCACAGTTTGCTACAGGTTAAAAAAACAGCCTCAATAATTATGTTCATTATCATGATGGGTTAGTTAGAGACCAGTAAAAGCTCTAAATGTCCTTTGTGATCTCAATTAAATTGTTACTAAGAAGAATGCCTAAGGAGAAATCTCAATGTTAACTTTTACTTCCACACAACACAATGAAATGCTGTAATGTAAAAACTCCATAGGTCCCTATCCTTATTTCAAGTGACAGACTGAATTAACTATGCCCTAACATTTTAAATTATTGGGCTAACATACAAGAGTCACAGGAGAGAACCTACT
This sequence comes from Anomalospiza imberbis, assembly GCF_031753505.1. NCBI lineage: Eukaryota > Metazoa > Chordata > Aves > Passeriformes > Viduidae > Anomalospiza > Anomalospiza imberbis. Next base: position 77,001,329 of record NC_089683.1, on the reverse strand, counting down.
ACTAATCATTAGGTAGGCTTGGATTTTCCCATCTTTTAGGTTTTTTGTCCAAAATGTTAATTAATAGGAAACATGGAATCTTTCAGCAGTGTGGTGATACACGTGGTCTGTAAGCCTGGCAAGACAGCACAGTGAGACCTGAAGCCTGAAACAGGAACATTTAGAGAAATAGTGTAATTCATCCATTCATAACTCATTAGCAAATTATACTGCTTGGATTCCTTAAAGATGTAGCCAGTAACCAGGCTGGATTAAGGTAAGAGCAAAGAAAAATATACATACAAAAATTTGTCTCTTTGAATGCTCGCGATGCTACAGGCTCATGATTTTTCTACATTCTCATTAATCATGGGACATTCTCTTACAAAAAACTAACTATTGGGTATATTCTCATAGCTACAATGACATTCCTGGGAGGGAGAAACTCCACCTTCAGCATTGAAAAAGTCCAAAATCCAAAAGCTCATTAAATGAAGCATCTATTAGGCTGAAGATGTATTTAGTTATAAATGTACTTAAAATCTACAAGTAGGTATTAATTAATAAACCCATTGTAGGAAGCATTATATTCTGTAGCCAGGAGACCCATCTTAAATTCTGGGAATGATATTATATGTCTTTAAATCCATATTTTCCTGTCCTATATTTATATAGTCATTATTTGGTCACTGTATGATTTTTTTTTCCCAGATTTATTTCTGTAAAATAATGCACAATTTTGCACCAATATTTTTAGGAAACAGCATGGGAGAATCTGAGCATGCTGCTCATGTTAACATGACTTGATAACAGCAAGGGATGTGAGAAGAATTTGTGTGTACACGGGGTGTGTGAACAGATTTTACAAAACTGCCTATGCTGATAGGGTGTTTGCCCCAAACGTGATAATGAAGAAATTAAGACACGTGGTCTACTTAATGTGACCACCAGCTGGATTAAATAGTAGTAAGGCTTACTAGAGAATAAAAGTGAGTTTGAAAGGAAGTGTTTTTAAAAGGGCAAAAATCTCTGCCTGAGTAGAGACCAGCAGCTGCCACAGAGGGTTTGATATTGCCAGAAGCTGCCCCACTGGCACTGCAACCTCACCTGCCAAAGGTGTCCCTCCCCGCCCTGCAGCGAGGGAGGTGACAGCACAGGTGCAACACGCTGGTCCCTCAGCAGCATGCTGGTCAGTGGATCATGTGGAGCAGTGCAGGCAGGTGGGGAGGTGTGTGGGGAAGGTGTAAATATGGGAATTGCCCACACAGGAAAGGAGGTCTTGTTAACCCACCCTGTGTGTCCCTGTGGGCAGGATGCATCCAGCTGTGTGAGGCATTTGTGTGTGGTGAGACGAGAACTTCCTGGGAAAGAGTACAAAATGGTGTTCAGCAAATTCAAAGAATATGTTTACAGTCTCTAGGTGTCTCATGATGTGGTTTATCTGTTGTGTTGCTGACTTTGATTATATAAGTGTAATTCACTGATTGACAGTTAATTACATCTTGTTAATAAATCAATAATTCTCTTTGATCCCTACCCAATTTGGAAAAAATATGCAGCTGTTCCTTGCAATGAGGCTATTCAATTTTGCTCTAATTCCTGTGAAACAAACATAATCTGTTTTAAGAAAGCCGAGTGCCTGCCTTTCTTACTAAATCATAACTCACTTCTGAAATGGACGTGAGCATCAGGGCCAGACGGTGTAATGCATCACTATCTGCACGGTGGTAGATCACAGAGAAATGGGAAGAGGCATTGTGGGAAGTTTTCTGAAGGTGAAAAAACAATCCTCTCTAGCCTGTATGCCTGAAGTTAGAAATAAATCATTGTCTGTGCCCAGCAACAATGCGTTCTGTGGAAAATACTGCCTAGGGAACAGCCAGGGTCACTGCTAGCTTTGCTTAGCTACACAGGTGGTGTTCAGAAAAATTTCATCGGGGCCATGCTGTTCACTTTACTTAAATCAGCCTTCAAAGTTGCTACTCATAGAGAAAACATTGCAAAGAACTTAATGTAAGTTTGAATGCACTTTCCTGATCTCAAACACTATTTTTCTCTATATTACTATTTTTCTGACATTATTTAGGACAGGTATTGATTACAGATAGTGTGTGTAAAGTGTGAATTCATTGTGTGTGAACTATATAGAATTGAAAATAAATAACCAGAATATTCAATCTATGTTTTTTTCAGCATATTTGTGTGCCACTAATATAATTAGAATTCCTACAAACTCTGTTGATAATAACGTACTTAATGAGTCAACTTGTATGCCTGGGATTTGATCTCTTATATTTGGAAAGGGGAAGAAAAAAAATTAATTTTAAATACCGTGTTATAATAATTGGGGTTTAAAAAATACAGGAAAAAATAGTATATATGTTATAAAACATCCACAATGCCTCACTCTACCCCCTGCACAAAGCTAAAGGGGCTGTAAAAAAAACCTTTGTCCCCCCCAAAAAATTACAAGGGCTATATAATGTTTCCTGTGCAGTTTCTTTTCTTTAATCTTTCAACATTTTCTAAGAAATTGAGGGAAAAGTATTTAAATCAAAATTCCAACCCATTTCAAGAGGCTAAAAATGAATAAATGTCGATAATGCACTACCATATTGCTAAGTGCTCCCTCATGAGGCTCACATAACCATCCTCAGGACAGATTCATTTCCTAAAGTACTACTTTGAGAGTTCACACATCAACCCATAAACCCCTCCATGTTTCAGGCTTTGAGAAACACATTAATATTATCAGCATTAAACTGTTTTGCATCATGCAGAACCAGTACCAAAGCTCATAGTCTCTGGTGTAGCTGCATGAATATTTATGGTCTCAGATACAACAGCTGCCAGAACTCAGTAAGGTTTGGATAGTCAAAGAACAGAGTTCCCCATAATCTTTTCTGACCCTGTCCTACACTTTCTATAAAAGCAGTTTCTACAGATGCAAATATGGCAAAATTTTAGTCTCAGATTTGTATAGATGTTCTTTGTCCAGGAGTTATAAGTGTTAAGGCATTCCATTTTGGAAGCAGGAAGAAATTACGATTCTAAAAGCCAGTCTTCATCCTTGCTAATACCATTCCTAAAGACTCAGAGAGTCTTTCACTCTGTGAAAGACAATCCTTGAAGTTCCACAATGCAAGTTAGACATGATGACTTCCATCACATACTAGGCATAGAAACTAGGTGTTCATACAGGATCCATTACTGCAAGATCTCATCTCTCCTTCCTCCCTTATAGAGTATAGGCAGAAGCTAGTAGATTTTAAAACTGCAAGTATTTAGAGATGGCAGAAATTCTAGATATATCATTCACTCTGGAAGTGAACTCTTTCTGAAAAAAGAAACAAACTATAAAAATACAAATAGTATAAACTATAGCCATTAAGATCTCTTTAGGCTTCCTCACCTATTTGAATGTAAAATGCTGCATTATGTGCTGAACACCAAACTGTGACAATATGACAGATGTGTCAGGGCCAGGGTGTGCTCCCCACATCCTGCAGTGGGGCCCTCTGTGCTCAAGGCCAGACCTCTGGCAAGACAGTAGGGCTTCAGAAGGCTCTGCTGCCTTGGAGAGCCTCATGAAAATTCTAGAAGCTGCTTCAGGAGCAGAGACCCCTCCAAGCAGCTAGGCTAAGGAGCCTCAGTAGAGGCTTCACATTTCTGAAGATGCTTTTAAGCCAAGGCTCAAAGCCCCAGCCCCTGCCTAAGCTGTGCTTCTGCACCCTAACTCTGTCCCACTGACTGATATTCCTGGTTTGACCCTGAACTCTCCTCATTGCTGTGGACTTCTCTGGTGATGTGGTCTGCTGGTTCAGCCCTGGTTGCTGTCACACTTACCTTGCCAGTGAGGCCATGGCTTTTGCTCCTGCTGCTCCCTGACAAAATGTACACAGAGCATGTTAGTTAGATTGGGATTTTCAGGGGACACAGGCAGGGAATATGTACCAGTTCATGAGTTCAAAAAATGTTTGGCAAGAAAAACAGCTACAAAAGCTCTTTCTGGAGCTCCCAAGGAGCAGCCCATTTCAAAGATGAGAAGGAAAGAACAGAACTGAATCTGAACCACCCAGAAACTCAGTCAGCATCTTAATTCTTAAACCAACAATTTTAGCTATATATTTTGTGGGGGGTGAGAGCGACTGCAGGTAAACTAACTGAAGCAATGAGCTCTTGACCAGGAAAACTGGAAAAGTTAAATGATAGCAGATCATTCCTTTTTTCAGCAGGAAAAAGATTATGTCTCTGTACCAGCAAACAAGACTGTGAAACCCTGCCTCTGAGAAATCCTCTTCCTTGCCTTTCAGAGAAGACATGCTTCACAGCCGAAAGTGCACACAGAGAGCACGGCCCTTGAGCCTCACTCCTGGAAAGCCCAGCAGAGAGTTTGACAGTTTGTGAATGGCTGTTGCAAAGAGAAAGGAATAATCAGTTGTCCATCTCCATGGGGTATAAAACAAGGTGTAAAGGAGCTTAATTGCAACAAGAAAGACTCAGGTTAGACATTAGGGAAAACTAACAGAAATGGCAAGGGCATAGGAGCTCTGCTAGAATAGATAATCTCAGGTGATTGTGGAATCTCAACTGAGAGATCAAAGAAACATCAGTGAAGAAACACATTTGTAGAGTTAACTGAGGAGAGACAGAGCAGGGGAAAGGAAATTAGATGACATGTTGAAGTCTCTTTCAGCCTGTTTTTTATGATTCATGATCTCTTGATTCTTACTTTGGAGCTGATAATACTTATGTGATGAGCAATCATTCTGTCTGAATTTCCTTTGGGGGAAAGAAAGAGTCTTGGTAATCGAAACCTGCTGATAGTGCATCCAGCTGATGAGGTTTTTATTCGAATATTCATAAAAAAATTCATATTCATGTGCAACAGAAATACATATAGTGCTCTCTACACATAAATACATTCAAATGAGAACCAAAGAGGAAAATAACATACTCCCTTCCTAGAAATCAGAGAAACTGGTCAGAAATTAAACCAAAAGAGGTGACAGTAGGGGAGAAACCCCCTCCAAGACATACACCTACAGAAAATTATGACATAGCAATTAAGAGAATATAAGAACATCCATTACTGTAAAATCTCTGGTCCTTCCAAGCACAATGAATGATTGGCTGATGGCTACAAAGAAGCGTGAGATAGTGAAATGAAAGCACTTATCATTTATTTTGAAAGACTTGAGTTTAACAATTATTTTTAACATTAGAATTACTAAAACAGTTTTAACTCTCCAAAGTACATTAATAATACATTATTTTCCTGGTTCACCTGCTAAAGCCGAGGGTATGCATTAGGTACATAAAACAAATGCAGATTTTACAAATGGAAGAATTGAGTTCTACTTCGGGATTATGTAAAAAAAGTTTTACATCAGGATGAGAAATGCTATCATAAGATGAGAGAAAAGGGACAAGATCAAAGAGAGCACATCTGAAGTTTTCCTTCATCCTCTATCTAGCCTGCTATCAAAACTGCCAGTCGTGGCACTCTATCAGACACTGAGCACTGTTGCAAGGCATGAGCTGCACCATCAGCCACACTACTGTTTTCTTGGCTTAGATGAAGACCTTGTGAATTATTGTATACAGTTATCTATATTTAACTGCTATTTTAAATATTGCAGGAGAACTGAATGGAGCTCATTTGTTCCTTGAGACACAAAGAAATGAGCCTTACAGTCAAAAAAGGTGTCAGAATTATTAATGATGTACAATGCTGAAGCTGGCAAATATTCTCCTGGTTTAAATATACCTGTCAATAGTGAGCTACTGGGTATGCAAGGATACATAAAACTAGGCCCTAACTGGCACTTCTTGCCTTTCACAGCCAGCTACAACCTGGCTCTCTGATATTTGCTACTGTCAGCCTTCTGGTTTTGGCAGTTCTGTCTTTAAATTTTGAATCCCATAACCAGCTTCATAGGCTGCAGTGGCTTGTGTAAAAACTTCCTCACTTCACACATCCTACTGAATGTAGGACATGTAGTTATTTTATTTGATAACTGTGATAAGTCACCAAAACATTATGTCCTCTAATAGAGTAAAACACATAGTCAAGAAATTAAAATAAATAAAATATTTTTTTTTTAAATCAAAGCTAAACATAAATACGTGCAATTTGATCTATCTAAAAATAAAGGAAGGCATATCCTACTCAGAACTCTGAAGGTGCAATTGCTCTGTCTCTGCAATTTGTTTGCCTCAAACCAACTGTAAATTCCTGACCTTCAGACATATTCTGAATTTTTCCATACAAAATTACTGTGTTCTTACCATCTCAAACAGATGCAATACTCCAAGAGAAATCTGTTTAGTGAAATAGCTGATGAATCAAGTTAGTATTTCACAGTAAACAGATCCAGAAATATTCTTCAGATTTTGTAAAGTGACATATTGGCCATGTCCTAAATCCTGGAGATACATTCTCTATCAGTACTACCAGTGGACTAACACTACAGCACTGCAGCAGCACAGTGAAGATGTACAATTCTAAAATAAGTAAAGGTAGCTCCAAATCTGTCAGAAAAGAAGGAAATATGCGTTCTAGGAATCCATATATCTTCCTGTCTTAAAAGTTCTTTGCTCTTATTACAGTGCCCTTGGCCATGTAGGAGGGTTTCCAGCAGCAGGTAACACAGAAGGACCAGACTGAGCCCTGTGTGAGAGCTGCAGGAGCTCCACCACTGTCCACATGCCCTCAGAGGTGCGTTGGCCTTGCCTGAGCTCTGCTGTAGCTGTGGCTCTGTGGGGCACCTCACTTACTCCCTCCTCACTTGCCCTTTCAACTCAACCTCAACCCATTTTTCCCTCTATTTTTATTTCAGTAGCAGTGGCGGGGGGAGAGGGGGGCATGTGTGTGATAAGCTCTCTAGCCCTTTGAAAACTGAAGGGTTTAGTTAGTGGCACAGAGTACACATTCAGCACAACTGGTCACTCCCACCTCCCCTCACTCTGTGCAGATGGCTCAAAGCACCAGAATTATGGACCCAACTTTTATGACAGAAGTCTCCCCATCTGCTTCTCTGGTTGTTTAAAAAGGCTTCACAGACGAACTACATTAAACTAAGAAACTACCAGCTCAGCTGCTTGAATGTAGAGGCAAGCTTGAGTGAAAACAGGGAAAATGCCTAATCTTTATTGTGGAACACATATGGCACCCTCTGCTAAGAAGTGGTCTTTGTCATGTGAGAAGCCGTGCATTTCAGGCATTTGTAGACACCCATTAAATTTTTTCCCCCCCATATATTTAATCCATCTGTGGAGCTGTTCAGACAAGCAGGACAAGTGATATAACTGCTTGTTTATATAGAGTTTTGACAGTTACAACTTCAAAACCTACTGGATCATAGGAAAAATTAAGGAGGAGGTTTTTTAAAATAAAAAGTTGCTGAATGCATATTTGTGTATATTTTCAGGAGTATAATTTTATAAAATCACAAATTTTGCATCCTTAGTAAGGTCAGAAGTACTGTGATTTCTTTTTTTAACATACCTAATGGATTTTAGGAAAAAAAAAAAGATTTTAAAGTAAAAATAAATACATATTATTTTTATATGCTATTATTAGCTATTTTAAGAATTAGAATGTAAGTAACATACTTGTTTTGCAGTATTACATTAAGTTCCTGATAAAGGACATTTTCTTTTGGTTTGAGGGAGATGGAAATGTTGTATCAAACTTTCAAGCTAAGCAATATTTTCCTGCCAAAAGAATGCATCAAATGTATTGACATGCTTCTACACTACATTATGAAGGATGTTTTAGAGGATACTCTGATCCTGATAGTCTGGTAATAAGACTATGCTGCTCATTCGGTGATACTGTCTATAAAACCAGCATTTTAATACAACTAAGTCAATGTGCTTTAGGTTTCATATCCTAAATAACTCTGTTATCGATACCAAAGGACATTTTTGTCTTTACTGTCAATTACTTTTAATTGTAATTTTCAATTACACTATGAATTTTTCCTCAGTATAAGAAACAAAAATACTTGGGTTAGCCTGCTAAACAAAGTATATTTCCTTTATTCAGGTTTTACATTGAAAGTTGATTTTTACTAAAGGATTTTGACTCTTTGTGCAAAGCACCTTGAAATAGGTACATTTTTTTCCCTGCATATTTCTAGGTTTTGGTTCATTTCTATCCTTCTTTTTGTTTGTTTGTTAGGGTCTTTTTGTTTTGTTTTGTTTGTTCGTGGTTCTTTCTTGGTGGGGTGTTCTTTGTTTGCTGGTTTTGTTGTTTGTTGTTTGGGGTTTTTCTTAATAGACACATAGGTGCCTTTTGTAGCTTGCATTCTTTTACAGGTTATGACATCAGACACAAATCTAAGGAAGAAAATATCACCTGCTACAATAATTCACAATGGAAAACATATTTGATGTGATACAAAAGGAATAGCTCTTGCTAAAAAGCTTCTGAGATTTTTTTTTAAATTTTACTATAAATTATGTACTTATTCCAGGCAAAGGACATACAACAGTCTGTAACATTTTTTTTTCCATAGTACAGTAAATACAATCATTTACACAGAAGGCACTCAAGAAAAATCTCACATCAAGATCCTCTCAGCTCTTATCTGAGCTGAATGCCTGAAAAGCAACCTTGCAACTTTTGAAATGCTATTTTCTTCGAGGAATACAGTTTTTCAGATTACATATTAAGGATTTGATAAATGTTGGCAAACCTTGAACTGATTAACAAATCAACTTATCTTACTCACTATTTTTCCTTAAAAGAGAAAAAAACAAAACCTGAGAACTACACACTAATACTTTCATTCAAAACTCTACAGAAATTTCTGTGTAAATCTGAAAATATCAGCTTTATGATTGCAGATTGAGAGAGTAATAAGTTAATAGCTCCTTTTTGTGAAAGATCAAGTTTTTATCCATGGCTGCCAATTACGGACAATACTACAAAAACACTGTAGACATCCTTACCATATATACTGCAAGTAGTGTATCTTGTCATCTTTACTAAGAAATAAACACATTAAGAGTAATTTTTTATTGGTAGTTCTTCACTGTATTTCTTTTTTGTGATATAAAACAGCCATACAAAATATTTGCGGACGAGTTGGAAACAAAGGTTTCACAGAGGACCTAGGAACTTCCAGCTGCACTCACTGCTGCTATGGAAGCAATGCCTGCCTTTATGATAATATGGCTGTCCAGCTCTGACATTTGCCTCACCAAACATATCATCGTATCTATCTTGTGTTATGACCCAAAACTCAAAAAGGGTAATATTTTTCAAAATCAGTACTAAGTAATATTTTTAAGATCGTACAGTTTCAGTATTCAAAGAAGCTGCATTTCCTAGAAAAGTCCAACACGTAGGAAGTGCACAATCCCAATTTCTTAGCAATAGTATCACTGTGAACGTGTCTCACTTCACGTTCACGCTGGACCCTTTCACATAGTCCAGCCTTTTATAGCAATTCTTTATTCAATGCAGGAACATCATATTATCTGCTTAGGTATTCAAAATCCCCATGGCAATCTACCTGGGTGTCTAGGATACCTCTGAGATGGGTCATGCCCCACAGCAGACACATCCAACAGAACCCCCGTACCAGCAGGCCAGTGAGTACTGAAGGGACACCTGTTAGAGAATGATCAGTCTGCAACAAAAAGAAACTCCTCTTAAAAATTGAAGGGACCAGTCTTCACTGATAAATATGATGTAAATTTAAAGCTAAATTTAAATGTGGCATTTAAGTTGAAAATTATAGCTCTGATGGAAAACTAGCTTTAAGGCAATATGACAAAAAATCCAGTAAAGTCAGTAGCTCTCTCTGCTTCCAATAGGTTCAGAAGGCTTTTTAAAAAATTCCTTGAATGATGATATTTGTTTCCTATCTTACTCTGAACAACCCCAAATCTTTCACATCCAGCAAAAAAAAAAAGTATGCATTTTAGTGTAACACTGCTTTCTGGAACATACTAATTTCTGCTACTGAAATTACTTATTTATGTTTTCTTTAAAAAAAATAGATACTGGTAAGATGGTTTCAGATGCAATTCTGTAACAACTGTTTTCCTTTGTTTGATTTTTTGCAGTACTAATTCCCAAACTATACTGACAAGGTCCACTGTGAGCTTCCAGAAGATCTTTGTGCATTAAGTGACTCCACTTAGCATAATGATGTTGGCAGTGGGGACTTTGTTGTTTATTGACAGCAGATTATTCATTAGCAAAATAATTATTTCTTTGAACATAATTGAAAACAGTACACAAGCCATTCAAATAGTTTGTCCTCTCCCAGGCAAATTTTAAATGGGTGGGTGCAACTTGAACAGAGCACAGTATTTACTTTATCACTACTAATAATACACAGGCTGTAAAGCCCATTTCCCTCAGTTTGTTAGATGGTATAATACACACACAGCTTCCTCTAAATGCAAACTTAACAGATGCTTTCCAGCTTTAGGTTTTTTTCCTAAGAATCACTTTCAAGGTTTGCCCTCTTACAGCAGAATTGACGAAAATATGATTGCTTTTCATGACTCCTCCTCTGCTGCTGGGTAGGCACATTAAAAAGACATAGCTGTCTATCTCAATGTACCCATGCCATAGTAAAATGTGTGTTATTTACTGATAAAAACCACATGACAGCAGTTTAAAACCAGGATTTATTCTGTCAGTCAAATTAGGGAGGCAGAATATCCTCTATGCTAAGTGATTACTGTCTGGGTCTAAGTGTGGCAAACTGCCAGATCAATTATAATGGTAGAGAAGAGGAAATATGAAGACAGATTGGCTCAATTCTACGTAGAAGCATCACTAAAAAAGAAACCCAGGGACACTTTAATGCAACATCCAATTACTTAAAAGTGCATCTTCGGCCTACAGTGCAGTTTTTGTTTATATGGTTTCTTTCTACATAGAGTATTAAAAGGGAAATCAGCATAGAGTTGGACAAATCAGGTGTAAATAAAAACCACACGGATACAACCTGTACCTTGATGCTTCTGAGATGTAAATTTCTGAATGTCAGTTTTAATAACAAAAGCCTAGAAATACCATGGGAGAACAGAAGAAGATACCCAATAACATTTCAGATGTAATCCTGCTAAAATCGTGTTACTTACCCCTTTGATCAGTAATTGATTTTAAAGGGAAAGAAAATGGCTAGTCTACTTTTCATACCCAAGTTGCTCCTCTACTATTCATTATTTTATGGATAATTTACCTTTCCCAATACTGCAGGAAAAAGGATGGCAGTAGAGCTGTTCAGATTAAAGCCACCTAAAACTGATCTATGATGTTAGCTTCCTTATCATAAGGGGAAATTAGAAAAAGGCAGATAAATGTGTTTTGTCTTGTCTTACTTTTATTATTAATAGTGCAATTCATCCTCTCAGTTGCACATGTTTATTTCAGGTTCTTACAGCTGATGTGGGGAACATGCATGGGGAATGTGAGTTTCCAAGAAAAGACCAAGAAAAGAATTTAGTATTCTAGAGGACAAATTCATAAGCTTTGTATGGTATGGTCTGATCAGTCTTTAGATGAAGCCTTAAAGAAATTGTTTCTGATAAAAGTTGCTACGGTTAATGATCCACAAGTGGTGCAAATGAATGTCTGATCATTATTTCATAGCAAAATGACATTGTTTTGAATGACACACATCTAAAAACCTGCAGCCCTCATTGTCATAAATATTATGGGACAAAATTAAAAATCAGTATCTAGAAATAGATAAAAAACAGTAATATGAAATAATGAAGAAACATTCAGGATTTCATATGGGGATAAGTATATGGTGTTGGTTTTACATGAAACTGCTAGATCTCTATTTTACAAAACTTTGGAATGCATTAAAGTTGAGACGTGCAGAAATGTGAAACCATGTAGTTCAAGATATTTGCACCAATGCAAAAGGAAAACTAGACCTATTATTTGAAGACTGCTGCATGAAGACTATTAAAAAGATGCACAATATATTAGGTCTAAAAGATATTTTTGCTAGACTTTGAAGAATGCTTATAAAAAAAAAAAGAATGAAACAAGTGTTTTACTGAAACTCAGAAACTGTTAAACGCAAAAAAAAAGATAATAGTATGAGAGCTCTAATGTTTTTTGAATCATTATGAAGAATTCTTCATCTTTAACAGAAGAGAGATTTAAAATGAGAACTATTGCTAGAAGAATTTGAAAATAAGCACAGGAGAATCTAATGCTAAGCACTGTCAGTTTGCACTCCATTTGCCATTTTTTAACACACTAATATGAAAATGTATTTATAGTCCATAAATCTATCTTATGAATAGAAAGTGTTCAAAAGAAAACTACAACTTTATACGATACATAAAACTGTTTAACTGATGGCTTTAACTCAGGAATCATTGTACCCCAAAGTACTCATTGTTAGGGGTCCATTTATCATATCATAAGAAACTGGCAAAATACCATTCAGTTAACTGCAACTCTGAGCAACTGTTCAGTTTCAATCCAGCCTGTCAATGTATGGAAATTGTATTTCCATCTTGAACGTGTAAGCAGGTGGATACAACTCCCTCTATTTCCACTTTATAGATGTAGTCCATGAAACAAGAAAGATCAGTGCTGAAATGGTGCCATATTTTCTGAAGTTATTCCTTTCAAAAGGATACTGAAAAAGATGAGGAGAATGAGCTGTGTGAATGACTGAAAATTAGAAGTAAACTCCATTATAATTAGACAACAAAATTGCAGTCTGTGGTGTTTTGTTTTTTTTTAACCACAATGAGGTTAAAAATAAAGTAACTGCCAATAAATGGAGACTAAAATATAATTATATACATATAAGTATTTTTCTGCTGAGGACAATTAACTACTGAAAGAATTTACCAAGGTACAGAAGGGATACTTCGTTATTTGAAGCCCTTTAAGGGTGACCAGACATATTTCTGGAAGAGATTCTACAGTCCAGACAGAAGTTTTGGTCATAAACTAGAAACTAGTAAGCAACATTATTTGACCTCTGTTCAATAGATCAAACCTGATGATTGATAATGGTCCTATGCTGGTATAACACTGTATGCATTTTAAATGGTTCCACACATTACCATTTACTCTTTCTAATGTATCTCAGGTCCCAGAGTGATGACTCTTCCTTCATGACTGCCTTATCACTATCACTTATCAGTAAGTCATTTCATTTCCCTTTGTCAAGAAAATTCAAGATATATTTCTCACAGAATGTAACTTAAGTTGATCCAGTAATTAAGTTGAGCCAGGCAGAGCAACTTCTGAAACTCTAACGCTTAAGAAAGATGTGTCACACTTTAGGCTAACAGCAGAATACACATGTGCAGAAGCTGAGGATGGCCATCTGCTTTCTAAGGCAAGTGGGAATAGACAACAGTCTGGAGCACCTGACAAGGCCCACAGCTCCTGCTCCTGTGAGCCAGAAGTACTCTCCCATTGATGTTCTTTGTTCTTATCACAGGGGAAACCCTAACTGGCTCTAAATGTAACCACGGAATCTGTCTGCACTTTGTTCACAGACTGAAAAAAATCTGTATTTTCTATGTTACTTGTCTGACTCCCTTGACTTGTATGCCTCACTTGGAAAGTACAGTCAGGCATACTGCTGGCATATACATCCCAGTGGATAAGTAGGCCAGCAGAGCCCTTCCTGAACCTATAGATGAGTAATGCCTGAAACATTAAGGATACATAGTTAAGCATTCACACAGGAAATGCTGTAATTAAGGTCGCATGCATTTTTTCTGTGTCTACTTATGTGTCAAATTTATAGGCTAAATAAGCTATTTAATTATAAGATCACATCATAGTTCAAATATGACTCAAATTACTCATTACTAATGTTGCATCTCTACTTTCCTGAAATTTACTTTATGTGGCACTATGATTTATATGACAGTTTTTTGAAGTCTTGTACATTATGGTGAACAGTTCAGTCTTCCATGTTAACAAACACAAAGAGAAATCATTTGAGGAACAGTATTAGCTTTTAATGCAAAAACTCAAAACTGTACTTAATACAGTAATTCAAATATCTAGACATCTGCTATAATAATACTTTGGATTTCTTTAAAGCACTAAGTTGCTCACTAACTCACAACAGTCAATCAGTTACCCTTCAAGTGCTGCAAAGCAAGCTATATCAATAGGTGAAATTAAATGTATTCCTATGGACAGTAGGCAGATTTCAGTCTAATTGAAACAATTAATGTCATTGTCAAGTAGTAATAAGTAAAATACTAAGGAGGAGATGTTTGAAGTGATGATGTTTCTCCTCCCAAGTCACTGTTATGTGTGATAGCAGGGGCCCTTTTGTCCAGAAGGTGGCTAAACACCTGCCTGCCCATGGGAAGCAGCGAATTAATTCCTTGTTTTGCTTTGCTTGCGTACATGGCCTTTGCTTTATCTTTTAACTGTCTTTAGCTCAACACACAACTTCTCTCACACTCTTCAGATTCTTTCCCCCATCTCATACCAGAAGGGGCGTGAATAAGCAACTGTGAGGGGATAGTTGCCAGCTGGTATTAAACCACAACACTAATATAAAGTTTTACCAGTGGATGTTTAACTATGTCACCTGGAAGATCTACAGAAACATGTCACCAGGCTAATTCCTTAGCAGATGAATAAATAAATCAGCATTCTTTATATTTACATCTCTTCACTCTGAGCTATGATTTATTCCAGCTCCAGGAACAGCTGCTCTTCCTTGTGTACTACCTTGTAATTTGGACGTTTATATTCTAGTGACCCTTCTTGAGGCAAAATGTACCTTCTATTTTACCAGCTGTTTACCAAAAGGATGGTCTACTTTTCAAGCTGTGCAGTGATCCAAAAAGGATTTCACTAAAGGTCCAGTTGTTATAAGGGAAACATGAACTTACTACTACTAAAAAATGAATACTTGCATGACTGCCAGCATTTGAATAAAGTGACATCTGGTCAAGCTGTCCTCAATATACATAGAATCATAGACCTGTCAGTCATGGTGCTAAGGAAGTTATTTGGAGGACTTCCAGAACATCTTTAAGGACACAAACTACACTATAGAAGGCATATAATTCCAAAGATTACATACTAGGGCACAAAACAACTTAGTTTTTAAAAAGTTGTGAGCAATTCCCAGGTAATACATGTTGAATGGATTCAAGTTATTCTGAAGTAATATTACTACAAAGCCAAATCTCTGGAGATTCATTTAGAAAAACTTATAAGGATAATGAGTGCATGCTATGTGCATTATTCTAGCTGATATATCCAACTCTCTTCCTTTAGTGCCAAAATTAGTCTTGCTATCATTCAGACTCAAATATTATACTTACTTCCTTTGAAAAAAAATATTTCTATGAAACAAAAATAGCTTCTTCAACAGACAAAAGTAAACTGTCAATAGTATCAGCTCCTCTTGTCTTCTCCATAGAGGTGTGTTTGGGTACTGTCATAATGAGAACCATTGAGGGCAGTACAAATACAGCAGATAATTAAGCACAGGAGGAAAACTTTTACTAAAATCAATGGATTTGCATGACTTCATATCAAGATCATGTTTCAGCAGCACAGAATCACTGTGTACTAGGAAAGCAGAACTTGATTTTCTGCATTCTTTGAAAGTCTGAAGTATGAAAGACTATATAAGAGACCTCAATACCTTACTTGGTGTCTTTTTTCAAATGACATAATTCAGTACTTGAAACAACTCTTGGTTCAATTACTTCTTTCTCCCATTTACCAACCCAGATGCAGTAAAAGAGCATCCTCTTTTTGAATTTCATCTGCAGTAATTGAACTAATTCATCAGTCTTAACAAAGTCAATAGCTTTGTCCTCCAATCTCCTTCCACTCAAACCCATCAACTATGCCATAAATGAACATAGCTCAGTGATCATGGAACTCTGAACACATTTCTTTTTCTTACTGTATAATTGAAGTTTGACATGTTTTGTTTTCTACTGCTTTGTGTGTGAGTGTTTTGGTTTACTTTATATCCTCTATATCATTTGCAGTTATAAATGACTAAGACGAAGTCTTGACTTCACAAAGCACAAACTTCCTTGCCAGCTTCAATAATAATTTCAAAGACTGATATGCAGGTTCAGTGTTGCATCGAGGTTTGGGGTTTAGGTTAGGGGTTCTGATCTGTTAGCTAGCCGTGATCTGTGTACTCCCGCACACCCCCTGTGTCTATTCCCCTCCCGCAGCTGTTCGCTCTGGGTCCCTGACTGTTCGAGCTTCCACTGTCACTCCTGTGACCACTCCCCGTCCTGCCCGGAGGGTTCGGTGCCCGTCACTCCGATCTCCCAACCCCGTTCGCCCCAGAGCCTGGGGTCCACCCCGGTCACGTCCCCGTTGGGCGCCGTGGTCCACGTCATCGCCACAGCGCCTGCCCCCATTGAGCAGGAGGGCCCCTACTCTCTTCACCCCGTCCCCGATATAATCCCATGCCTTGGAGTGCCCGACGCCATTTTTCCTCACGTGCCAGCTGGGAGCGGGTCGCAGTGCCTCAGCGCAGCTCCTCGCGGCAATAAAGGACTTTCAGCCTTCCACGTGTGGGGAATATGGACATTCCTTCACTCTTTACTGGTGTCTCTCGCTCACAGTGGCAAGAATCCGCGGCCAACCCCGCCCGGACAGCAGCACGGGGCCGAGTCCGGAAAGACGCGGCAATCCCGGATCCCGGAGAGAGGCGGTACCACTCTAGGTACGGGAGCTGCCGGGAGACCGGGAAAACACCACGAGACGCCGTAGTTCAGTAATGCCTTGTCACTCAAAATAACTCTATTTATTATCTCTCTCTCGACAGGGAAGCCATTCTTCAGTATTATCCCTCACTGCATGTGTCAAGGTCTATGAACACTGTGAAAAAAATCCATTTTTTAACCCAAAACATATATTCATTATGTAAACAATCTTCTTAAAATAGGAAAGGAAACCAAAAGAACCTCAAAACATTACAGTTTGCTACTTCACTGCCTGACTGAGTAGGGAGCAGCTCTACTTATAGATCTCAAGGAGAATGGCTTTTACATTCCTCTATTATTCACACTGATCATCTCTCTTCATTCTGGAGCTATAGGTGGCCAGATTGTTCCCCTTTGTGTGAACTGGGAAATGTTCTTCTAGATTTGCCTTTTTCCTTAACTTGCTTAAAGAAAGTGTTGCTTTCCTGCACATGGAGTTCGGTTTCCAGTTGCATCCATGAGTGGTTGAAAAGCAACAATGAAAAAAAGAAGCTTACATCAGTTGTATGAAAGAAGCCTCCATAAGTCCAGCAGAACAGAGCTGCTGATTATTGTATACAGACAAATCTATTTAATGTCTTTTACTTTCTCTGAACTTCAGCAGCTCACACA
This sequence comes from Anomalospiza imberbis, assembly GCF_031753505.1. NCBI lineage: Eukaryota > Metazoa > Chordata > Aves > Passeriformes > Viduidae > Anomalospiza > Anomalospiza imberbis. Next base: position 76,984,004 of record NC_089683.1, on the reverse strand, counting down.
AAGGTTTTATATACTAAATGTAGATTTATTTTTATCTGAGGAGATGACACAAAGATGTTCTACTACAGCTCTATGATTAGCTGATTTAGGTATTTTGTGCAATGTTCAAGAACAGAGCTGGTCTGGAGCTACAGATTTAATATATTTGCTTTCACTTATAATAAAAAATAGCTTTTTTTTTTTTCCTTGCAGATTCTATACGTGTTAAAAAATAGCAAAACCAGTATTTGCCAATGCTACCATGGGTACCTTTGCTTTGGTGATATTAACTAGAAAATCCAAATTGTAAAGATAACTAAGCCACTGAGAATATCAAAGAATTCAAGTATATGTAAAAATGTGGGTTTAGTCTGGTTTCTGAGGTAAAGTGACTTAAACAATTTTTGCCCTTTCTTCCCTCTAGTAACTTATGAGTTCGTTGATTTTCAAACTAATTCCAAAAGAGGAATAGAAATACCAAAACTTTTAATTTCTAAAGTTTAGGGAAACCTCAAAGATGTATAGATCAGAAGACGTTAAATCATTACTTCCTGAGGACAAAAATCAAACAGAAGGGGGATATTATGCAGTCCACTGGGTAGAAGCCTACTTGTACAAGCAGTCTGTGGAAAATACCATTACAAGACAAGAGATACCACAAACACAGTAGAATTAAGCAATATCTTTCTTCTGAATCTCAAGACAGTTGCCACAGATTTTTTTATATCATGGTAAAAAAATCCAAACCAAACAAATTCCCCAAAATCCAAATCACATAAAAGAACTAGGAAAGAGAAGACCTTAACTAAGTAATCTGAGAGCAAGTTCCATGGTGTGGACTGTGGTTGCATCTGAACTTCAACTATCAACTAACATTTCCACAGCTCCTTCCCCCATCCTCATTCCCATTCAGTCCTAGAAGACCTCTTCCAGAAAGCATACACAACTATCAACCACACAAGACTAGATCAAAAGCTGCTTAAATTATCACATAGTTATGACTGAGAATGCAAATACATTTCAGTGCAAGTTGGGCAGGTTAACTGCAGTGTTTTTGAAAGTGGGTTACGGTCTACATTACAACTTCAGTTGACATATGGTAAATAACATCCCTTGGCTCAGGACCCAGAAAATTTTTATGTAGCTCCACCCATCAAAGCACTGTCTACTTTGTAACATTTGTGGGGAAGGGGGAATTATTAGTCTAGGAGCTTTTCCATTGGCAATTCTGATCCAAAAACCTTTTACATGAATGGCACATTTGAGTGCCATTCATTACAATATGAATTAATTTGACCCAAGTTATTCCTTATATGTTGTGTAAAGGAAACAGCCATGGCAGATGAGCAACTTGCAGAACTGAAGTCACCATAAAAACATGAGGTTGTCAGTGAATGATGCTAAGCACATGACCCTCACTTCATTTCTATGCTGGCTTTTCTTTTTGATCCTAGTCCATCATATCTCCAAACGACAACACCCATTGCTCTGCAGGGCGTTGGGAGGCAAGTGATTTCATTTACATGAGGCAGAGAACAAAATTAAATGAGTTGATAATGGTACATCAGCAATTCATGTAGTAGGGTGATTTTGGTGTGATTCAGATTTCACCATGACTGTATATATCCATCTACAAATGTCTTGTCATGCAAGTTATAATTTCTGACTATCATTAAAAGGAATATTTTTTAAAATTAGAAAAAGGAATCCCTGATAAATACAAATACCTGAAGATGTGCTGGATGCCAAATGTTTCTAAACATCTAATTTATGACAGAATGAGCTGATAACAGATAGAGAGATGAAATTTTAAAGTGGATGAAATTGAGATCCAATTAAACTAAGCATTTATGATGGTATTTAATTGGGATGCATTTGAATTGCATGAGGCTCAGGCCTATGTTGACCTGTTTAGCCATATTTGCCTGGAGTTCTATTTTATATCTGAATTACAGAAGATTAAATAAACAAAATCTTAAGAATCCCATATCTGCAATATTTAATCATAATGAAAATAAGTACTTTAAGTGCTCTGATGCTCTGCACATTTAATCCAGCTTCTGAGAAGATGATGACTGTAGTAAGCACTGGATCAGAACATGGATCAGCAATACATGTCAAATACTATCTCCGCCTAACTTATTCTTAAGTACCTACAGTTATGGAGGAGAACCATGCTTTTCAGTAAGCTATTCCACTCCTCAGCTATTAAGCATCTACTCTTAATAACTCACCTAAACTTTCATTTCTTAGCTTCAGGCTACTGCTTGACTCCAGAAAAAAGCATAATTAACTTTTGAGATTTTTATGTGCTCTACTCTCTTCTAGACTATTTTAACTTAGCTACTTTGGTCCCACATGCATCTTTTTTGAAAAAGCTTGTATAAATTTTGTATGCTGCCTTTGGTGTTTTGGTCAGCTTTACTTTATTCTCTCAAAGATGCAGATACCGTTGAATCAATATAATGCATTTAATATGCAGTATGTTATCTGTTTTATATCTTCATCTGACTCCTTGTGTTCTTTATTGTCTTTTATGCCTAGTTTTGTAATTATGGATTTTTTTCTGAGGTGTAAGAATTGCATTCTTTTAATCAGAATGGAAGCTCCTTGATAATTCATTCTGAAATGCAACATTTTTCCCTTTAAAGAAAAAAGGCAGCCTTTAAATAGCATAAAAGAATAATACTACATAGCAGATCACATCGAGTAGACATTACCCTATCCAACTTCAAAAAAGTCTGTTTAAATTACTTTGCACTGAGGAAGTCCACATGGAAAAAACAGTATATTCTTAATAATATGTCTGTCATAATGATGCAAAGTATCTCTTATAAGGGAGTGCACTGTTACTCAAACTGCTAAAAATATTAAAAGGACATATTTTAAATACTGGCAACAACAAATGCTACCTTCATTTAAGAAGGTGCTACAAGATTTCTGAATATCAAAAATACCAAGAATTGTGGCCTATTATATCAAATATTAGAGAGAGGATCTCAATACAAACATCCCAAAGGTGGATACCAAGAGAATGGTGCCGGGCTATTTTTAGTGGTGCCCAGTGAAAGGATGAAGAGCAATGTCCATTCTGTATACTGGGGAAATACTGTATAGAAAGTTTAAAGACCATGCTTGCAAAATCAATTTTCAAAGCATTTGTTGGTCTTGCTGACAGTCTTTCTACTCTCAATTTCTATCTGCACTTATTTTGTCCAAATCAAGATAAAAATAAAGTAATTTTCTTTGCTTCAGGTGCTTTAAAAAGAAAATATCTATTATATTAAAATATATAATACCTATTATATTACAAAGAAAATATTTACCTTTTCCAAAGAAGCTCTCAGGTTTGATACCGAAAGTGTTCTATTTAAAAAGCAAAGAGGGACTGTAAGAAAAATTGCAGTATTATGCTGAAAACATATAGTGAAATGGAGGCCACTGGAAGTGCTCTATGACATCTCAAAACTAAAAGAAACACTTATTAAGTTGAAAAGGTACAATTTTTTAATGTAAAATCAAATCAGGTTAATGCAAATCAAAATCCCTCAAGTTCAAGAACTGTAATAAGAAATACTAAAGCAATTCTCCAAGATAAACATGATATCAACCAACAAGGATCAGGAAAATCAAATACAATAAAACACACCAAAAAATTGCCAAAGGTGTTGTGAAGTGGGTATAATAGTGAAGAAATAATCATTTCAACACAACAGGACACCTAATTCCTTATGTCCACATCATCATCTACTACTGTGGGAAGTATATTTTTTTAACACTTTTCATTCCATGTACACTCTGCACTGAGTTTTTTACGTGAACGAACAGCAGTTTGGAACTTACATATATTTGGCCTTAAAACTTTTCAGTGCTGTAAGAAGTTTTATTCACAAAAAAGCTTGACATATTTCCTAGTGCTTTTAAGGAAGAGGTTTTATATGAAAGAATTTTCTACTGTGGGATGAAAGAGATTAGCATGTATTCATTAAGATATAGTTACATGCTTCAAATGCTGCTCCTCAAAATGTGCAGTTTTTCCTGCCAAGATTTATATATTTAGCACTTCATATTACTTCTGTGTATGAAGCATATATTAAATAGAAATTTAAGTAGAGATTTTAAAAGCTTTTTTAATTCAAAAGTCAAGTTTGATGTTCAAAAACATAAGTCACCTAGGTATATAATTGAGATGGCCAGACTTCCAAAAATATTGAATATATCTCCAGCAGACTTTCCAATGCAGTTCTCTGTTGAGATCACAAATTATGCCAAAGCATTTTGTACTAATTACACGTAGGTTTGCCTGTTTTACTGATGCAGAAGCACAGAGGAATTAGATAAACTACAAAACAGAAGTCAGTATCCCAGCCAAGAAAAGGTCCCAAAACACCTGACTTTCAATCATTAAGAAATGTTTTTCACCACACCATGCTCAAACACAAAGGAGAACAGGCTGTTCTTCAATATTGCTGCAAATGTAAGCATCTAAAAATTACTTTGTCTACTTCATTTTTGCATTTCCTAAATTATTTAAAAAACATTATCAGGTTCCATATAATGTAAACTCGGTTTCTTTCTAGTAATAAAATGAAACACTTTTAACTTTTAAATATTTTAAATGTAAACTGTGCTTTTAGCTTTCAGGCACTAGAACATGTTATAAGCACAAATTAAACTTTAATTAAATTACTTTAACAGGAATTTTGAGTGTTCTGCGTGCATAGTTTAGGATTGTACAATTTTATAACAAGGCTGACGTGATCAGGTGGCTTGACTTTAATAGTTACCATCACATTAAGTATATTTCTAATTACAGTATGAGTTCCAGAGAGAAAACTAAAATTAATGAACATATGACCCAAAGTCTTTCAAATTTAGTGAACTGTGCGAAGTCTGACACATAACATGCCAAATGCAAGTGGGACAGAGAATGAGGAGGGTGAAGTGGAGCGTGTTGTGAATTCATGTAAAATTTTATTTAAGCTGTTAATTCAGTGCCAGTATGGGTCACTCATGAGGAAAACTGGTGCAATTGAAGTCAAGAGAAGCTGTTCTTTGAATACCTGTGGCACGATACATGATACTAGACCACTCCAGTGCCTCACCTCATTATCTAGGTCCAGAGGATGGGGAAGTACATGTAAAAAGCAAAAAACTCCTGACAAAACTGAATGCCCACTGGGCAGAAGAACACAATATAACAGAACAATTATACAATTGCCTCAAATTCAGTAACGTAAGCTCAGACATTGCGAAAGCAGATGGGTTTCCAACACTCCCCAACTAATGAGAAATTTCATAGTGGCTGACACTTTTCCTTCTTGAAAAAATTCTAATCAGCTTTCTAATATATTTTTTTTTATGCTTGGATCTTAATCTTACAATTACACAAGTGCTTGTCTTATATGAATACTTTCAGCCAAGAGTGTGTCAGAATAAAAAGTTCTTAATTTTTTACAAAAACCAATATTCTCCTTTCTACTTGCTTTAATGACTCCTTTCCATCTAGGTCATTTCAGTTTTCAAATGTTCCTGTGCTGGCTTTCCCAAGAAACCATTACAAGCACCTATCACCTATGTGTGCAGAAAAGTAGAACACGCCAGAAAAAAAAAAAAAAAGCTGAGTTGGTTTTGGTGTGGGTTGTTTTTTGTTGTTTTTGGTTAGTTGGTTCAGTTTCAAGTTTTGGCTTTTTTTTGTTGTTATTGTTGTTTTGGTTTTGTTTTGCTTGTGCTTTGTTTGTTTGGTGTTGTTTTTTAAAGAACTAAGTATTGTACTACAAATAAAACCAGGAAAGTGGATATAAAAGAACTTAACTATACTGTTTTCACCATAAAAATTAAGAGATAACAAAACAAAAAGTTTCTAAGATGTACATTACTAGACCCAACCCTAAAGTATTAGATTTTGAAAAAGTTAAACTGATGCAATATTTCCTTTATGAACTTGTAGCTACATTTCCTTAAGTTTATATTTTCCACTTGAGAAGATCCAGGGAAATGATTTCTTTCCTCTTGAGGAGATCAGAACATTTTAGCTTCAGTGTCATGATATTACAAAACACATGCAACATCAAAAGTAAAACTTTGTGTCTTTGATCTGAGAATCAGAGCAGACATACTGACTGTAATACTAATACACACTGCCTTTTCACTTTCTTTTATGCTCGGAGTAGACTTGCGTGGCCAGAAGAAAAAGGCATTTATGGTTTTGTGAGCTCCTGATTTTGATGGAGAGATCCAGTGCAGATGTACAGTTTTAAAGGAACCCTGCAGTGTATGAGAAACAAATGCTACAGAGTTCTCTCTTACTGTGCAGTCTATTTAGAGAAGGTAGGAAGAAATAAGTATTGGGTGAAAGGAAGAAGCTCACAAAATTCTGCAATATGATAGCTTAGCAAGATCTTCTAGGGAAATAAATGGACTTCTCTCATTGCAAATAGCTATGCAGTGGTACTTACATAGATCAATTATATTGTTTTTTTCTGGAACATTAATGGTAGGACTGTTAAGGATTTATTAAACTTCATTTAAAAATCACATATATGTTAGAGGAAAATTATTCTTTTCACCTACTGTGTCCTACTTTGAATAAACTGCTCTTCTAAAAATTATTTTCAGTTAATGGAAAGTATTATATATAACAGCAAGAATCAGAGCAGCATCAGGTGCACTCCTTTGCACTAGATTTGGTACTATGGAATAGGAGGACACAATGCTGCTAGTTGAACAATATTAGGTTGTTATTAGGTCATTTAAAGTTTATTAGTCTAAATGAAAAACCTACTAGCACCTGTTGAAAGCTGCAGTCCTAAGATCTGAATATTTTTATCACTTACATGAAACTTTTTATTTTTTACTGAAATATCCAAGGTTACTTGCTCTCTTGTAATAAAATAGTAAGCTATATGAACTGCAAAATCAATTGTGGTATATTCATAAGCTGTGAATCCTTTTCCGGAGGCCAGCTGCCAATAGAGGAAAAATCAATGATATTTCCAAGTAGCATCAAGTGCATGTTGTTTGTTAATAAACCTGTGAAGACAGAATTTTCACTTAACATATGTAAATTCAAAACAGTCTAGAGGCTTATAAATATCTACTCCATACAGTGAACATACATTAAAAATATTTTGTGCTTATCATGGTAATTCCTTTTAATATTGCCAAATGTTATGCTGCTGTCCTGGTAACCTGCAAATTAATTTTACAGTCAGGTGGGCTGAATCCTGCTGTTGCAATTCCTCAGCAGGTCCCTGTAGTGGCAGCAGCAGTACTTGTTTTTTACAATACAGCAGCAGCTGCAAACTCTGATCTAGCAATATGCAAAAGGAACTGGACAGCTATTCCTTAACTTCTCCAACAAGTTTTTTGTATCTCCTCCAGACCACAGGTAGCAGACCATAGGTAAGGACTTTGTGAGTTTATTCAACAAGCCATCAGCTGGCTGGTGACTCTGCTGACTTGAGAAAATTAATAAACACAGCCAATAAAATAGTTTTTTAAGAGTTTGTTATAAGCTATATCTCCCTTTCTTCTCTATCTCAACATTTTATAATTGGGAGTCATCCTTTTTATCCAGGTGAGTTGTAAGTTACAGAAGTAAGACTTCAATAGCCACTGTACTGCCGTATAAGATCACAGAATACTGATCTGAGTTGAAAGGGACTCACAAGGACTGTCAAGTCCAACTCTTAAGTGAATAGCCCACATGGGGATCAAATGCACAACCTCGGCATTGTTTGCACCATGCACCGACCAACGGAGGTGATAGTTTGGGCTGCTACACATCTGTGAAGAGAGCCCAAATCAACTGTCACGAAAGCTCAATTCATTTAACCATATAATAAATTAGACTGGAAAAGACCCCTGGAAGTCATCCAGTCTGACCTCATGCAAATCTATATGGTCTTTTCAGGAGATATTTCTGCCACTTTGGTGGCTTGTTAGACATGGAGAGAGAGAATACAAATCTTCCTCCCAGAAAAGCTGAAAGACCCATTGGGCTTGTAAGGGATATTCAGAAAACAGCTGATGACACAGTGTTACATGGCAGGGGAAAGGTCACAAAGATCCTGTTGTCTTGACTAGCCATCCTATTTGATGTTAACTCCCCTTAAAATCTTCCAGAGGTACTGTGAATCAGGCACAAAGGTGTCCATTAATTTTTATTTAGGTGAGCAACTTCTCACCACTCATATATTGCTCTGCTTTAAATCACTATTCCAGACCTATGTAATTCTGTCTTCATTAAATAATCATGTCTAAATTTGACTTTAATTTCATCTCCATTGTTCACTGTCACTCACCAAGATCTTCATCAAGCAACTGGCAAAGATTCAAACGCATCAACAATGCAACATTAATGTCCATGAAAATATAGTAGGAAGTATTTTTCATTGTACTTCCAAGCTAATGACCTTGCAAGGCACTTTTTAAATTTTATTTTCAATAGTTCTTAGTATTCTTATTTCCTTAGTTATGTCTTCTTTCCACCATACCACCTCTCTTTTAACTTCTCTTCTAAACACAATTTAAATACAGACACAAACTTCATTAGGTGACACCCACCCTAAAAAAATTGGATTTTTTTTTGATCAAAAATAGCAGGGTGAGGGTATTACACTCAGAAACAGTTCCCTTTGTAGAAAGGACTTCTGGAATAATACAATAATTTCCTTCACAGAAGCAAATAAAAGTTTCTCAAAATCTGAAAAAGTACATTTCCTACATTTAAGTCCTAAAGTTCAAGTGTTAGCAAAAGCCTTACTAGAACTGATATCCATGCTTTGAAGCACTAATATAATTTGTATAGATTCAGTCAATAAAATCCATTAATGAAATGGAGGGTTCACATCACTAATTAAATCAAGAGAAGCAGTAATATTAATCCAGACTTCCATCAGTATCTAGAAGCCAGTATCATCATCCAAGCCCAGATAAAAGCAGCCAATAAAATGGGTTTTTTGCCAGCACTACATGTTGTTGATTTAAACTACAATTATCTTTGCTTCCCCTTTGTGTGCTTTTTCACTATTATAGTTAAGTGAACTGAAAAAGCACAATATCTTCCCATCAATTACTATTTGTAACAATAAACTTGTTTTCAGTATACCTCACCTTGCAAGTAACTAATTAAGTGAGATAATTTTATTTGTGGCAATGTGCATTTTGTTTTTGTGATGTTTGCACAGAGGCTGGTGTGGGACTAGTAAAAATTGTCACTTACGTACTACTTCAATCACCAACGCAAGTCCGGACTTTCCAGCAGGAATCAAAAGCATGAATTATTAACAGTAAATGTACTCACATATGCTCACAGAAAACAACTGCCTGCTTCAGAGACCACTATCAAACAGCAGCTTATTATCAAATTTCACATGTAAGGTATGTAAATGAAAAACAGTTCTTGTCTATAAACAAATGTAATGACCCTACATTTGCAGATATACATTCTATATCAAATAAAGCTCCATTAGGTTTAAAGATCAAGTAGGAGGAAAATTATTTGGATATTTAAAAAATCTAATATTCCCAAAGTGGAAAGAGCAAACACACTGCCACTGGACATGATGAAACTTGGGTCCTAGCAGCTATGAAAAAATGCATAGCAACTTGTGAGAATAAAATTTCCAGGATTGCTGTTCTGACAAAATTCCAAGGATGTAATTGTTTGCTTGCTACTTGAAAATCCTTCAGTGTTTATCTTCAATTATTTATTCTCCAAATTCTGCACAATTCAAATGTTTAATATATTCCAGTATCACTTCCAAAAAACCAGAGTTCACTCTCAGTAGTGTTCTTAGAAACTTTACTTTCTGTTTTAATTTTACTAAGTGTCCTGCAATTAATGAAAATATTGAGTAAAAATACTTTTTATGCTACAAACAATGCATGTAATTACCTAGTTTGTATCCACCATACTTATCTTTATTGAAACATATCTCAAGAAGTACATCAGTTTCCAGTTTCTTCAACTACTACAAGCTTGGTGGTTTCTCTGAAATTGAAATAAATCACTGAAACCTGCATCAGAAAATCTCATCTACTTCTCTCCTGTCTCTCTGCCTTAGTGAAACCTCATTAAAGGTAGGAAAGGTAGTGAAATCATAGCCATTATTCTGTCTGTGGCAAAATTCCCACTAATTTCATAGAGACTGGGTTTTTGCTTACAGGTAAGATGTTTTCCAGGACTGAAAAAAAAAGAGCTAGATAATGTGGAAAAATTATCTTAGAAAGTGGAATACCTGAAAAGTTCCTGAACACCTGATATAATAAAATATCATAGCAACAACCTTAATCCAGTCTGGAAGCTATTGGCAAGAAAGCAGGAGAGCTTGGAGTGTGAAAGGTCAGTACAACCAGTAAAATACTGGCAGAATGCTGATGTAGTATTGGATACAACATCCAATTCATTTTGGATAATGGACAAACTCAGGTGTCTGTATGGCATTTTAAACATCACCACTTTCCATTTTTTAAATGCCTTAAATGATGCTAGCAAGAAGATGTTATAATATATAGCACAGATATACAGATTGTAATGAACTTTCCTGACCAGTCATATTTCTATTGTATTTGCTGAGTCTGAAAGAAATTAATTTGTTTGTATGCAGAGACATAGTATTTAAAAAACCCGGGAAACTTTGGATAAGAGAGTGAAACTACGAGTCCCTGAATTCTCATGCCAGCTAACTTATTCATAATGTGAGATGAAGTTCAGGCAGCAGTACACACACACTCTCTACCACTGGGAAACAGTTGCTCCGCTTGTTAGAAGTGCAATTCACTTGAGTCTTGCTCAAAAATGCCCTTGTGTTTCAACCAAATATGATGATGTGACAAAGTAATGAAGACTGTGATGACTTGGGTAGAATGGAGTGCCTGCAGTCCATTTAGCTGTGGTCTATGGGATAGGATGAGCTATTTCTGTTTTGACAGGAGAGCAAAATATGTTTGTATTTCTTCTAGCATGTTTTAACTGGAAAGATAAAACTCTTCATTTCCGATGTACAAAAATTCTTAGACACTGTGTTAAATATATTCCCACTAAAAACACTAATATGTATTCTCTCAGGTACCCCTTGTAATCCATATTTGTTGAATAAAAGCCTTCCAAGTTAAACAGCTGAGTCTACATTCACAGCTTTTTCTTCCCCTCCTGATGCCCTACATGACCAAGCTAGCATGAAGTACAGAATATCGATTAGAAGTGTACTATGGATTCCTTGCACTGCAAGTTAAATTACCGTATACTGTATATTTTTAATTTCCCACATATAACAATAAACATGATTGATTCTTCAATTTCAGAGCATCGTTTTGGCAATTAAGAAAATAAATACTCTTTCCATGTACAGATCGCTTTTTTTTCTAAACAAATGTCTGCAGTGTATTAGCTCATGTGTGACAGAAAAATAACTACCTACCCCTCTCCCTGTAGGCCTCATTCCATTTTCTATTTCTTTTTTTTTTTCATTTATTTAGGACCTGCCATTCATTTTCACATCTAACAGTAAAAACCTCTGGACGTGGTTGTTGTGAAGAGGATTATCTTTCAGATCAATGCTGAAATTGATTCCAAACCATGCTATTTATCAGCCTGAAGCTAAAGCACTAGGAGTCAGGAAATATTTCCTCTCTTTCAAATCTGTTCTTATTCTGCTGTTGGAAAATCACAATACTATGGTCTTCATTAATACACACTACTTCTATTCCTTGTGCATGTGGAATATTAATGTCAAATAGACTATGAGGTTGGTTGCATTATCAAATCTGGTTCAGAAAGAAACAGATTAAGGAAACAACAGCATGATTTTTGCACTACTGCTGAACAGTTGCTGATGCTAACTAGGAATATAGCCTTACTATGACACCTGACATTAATGACTCTCCTCTCTATTTCACATAAAATACACTGTAGACTTTTATTAGCACCATATAATGATACAAGAAATGCACATTAAATGTCTCTTTACAAAGTCACATTTACATACTTGCTTTTTAATGCTGAAAAAGAAAAAAGGCCTACTACATTTCATGCTACACAAACTACATAAAATTAAAACTAAGAGAGTCACCAAACTATCTAGGCATAATACAGCAGCCATGCAGATACACAAGGTCAAATCTGTTAAATTTTATCCCGCTTCTCTGGTTAACAATCTTTGTGATGGACAATTAGGGACAATCTGATGAATGGTGAAAATTAATGACAGTCTTTCAATTTATTTCAGGAACTATATTAGGCCTTTATTTGTTGGAGACTCTGGCGACATTTTTAGTTAATTATGACATTACTTATATTATCATTTAATACTGTCTGAAAGGATGGGACAAAGCCTGTGGTGAAGCTTAAACTAAGGTAGTACATAAACTTCAAATAAATAAAAATCACAGTGCAATTTACAATATGCAAAGGAACACAAAGAGTACAGGAATTTAATGTAATGCCAAATAACATTAATATATGGTGAATATAAGAATGTTAATAAGTAGTTAGATTAAGCAAGACTGGTTTCTTCTCATTTGGTTCCTTTTATAAGAAAAAAAACTGCAGTTTGTGACTAAGAATTTAGAGTTTCAATGGCTCTGCCAAATGCCTCAATGGCAGAATGGAGATGTTTTGGATTACACTAGAGATACAAGCTGAAAACATTTAATTAATGAAAGCTTAATATTAAAAAAATGGCTATGTTTAAAGTGGGTAATAAATTAATATTTTTCAAATTCAGACAGTAAATTTAATACCCATTGCCAAAGACCTCATATGTATATATAGGAGTCCTTCTGAGAGCAGAGACCTTACTCAAAGTTTGTTGAAATAATGAAAGCAAACAATAGCTAATTTTGATCATTCAAGATATAATATTTAACATTTTTGTGGCAGATTTAAACTTTGAGTTTATCTCCTAATTAGTCTTTAGGATACATGTAAGTTATTTTCACCAGTACAGGGTGATTATAGATGTGGTTTGATAACAAAAGATATCCATACGCCATTCTTGGAAAGGGTAACTGGTAGAATGAATCCCCGAACTTCTTGCTTGAACTTCAACACTAATTAGAAGATGTAACTTTAAAGATGTGCCCGTAATGAAGCAAGATGACCATTGCTGCTCTGCTCTGATGCTAGAGGTGAACCTTGTGGCTTATATCAACTGCTGTGCTCTCTTCCTAATTTTATAGAATCTAATGCACCTCTTTTACATAACAACTCAAGTTTACCCAAATCAATTACTGACATGTCTAGAAAAAATAATGACTCATAAGGACAGAAATATAGCAAGTGCTTGTACTTTTTACAATCTATTATCAAGATTCATATTGAGCTTGTAAAAGCAGCAAACACTACACAATAAAGAAATTTGAACTATTTAGTAATCAAATCACTTCATGGGTACACCAAGGGAATATAAAACATCTTACTATTAGTCAACCCAGTAAATTTTTTCAGGATGATCATATTTTTCTTTATAGTACAACTATTCTTCCTTAACTTTTTAATTTAAGTTGCTCTAAGCTTCCAAACAAAATGTGCAGAAAAGTAAATGTATTAAAACAAGCCCTTCAGCTTTGGGTTTTCCCCCTTCATATAAGCATTTTGTACGTACTATTGATCCCAAAACAGAAAGAAAAAGGAAGCCATACTTTTCAAAAGATTTATTCTTCCAGAACTATATACAGCAAATGCAGCCTGGTGCATTTACTCATATTTAGGACAGCAAAGCACTCAGAAAGATGGAAGTTTGTAATTTTTTATGATCAGTGTTGAATGCACAAGGCACTATTTTTAGGTATGATCAGTACAACCCAAAATTCCTAACAATGCTGTTATTCATGAATTATTTTGACTTTTTCATAGAGAAATGAAAAAAACCAATGTTTTCAGAGTTCACAGAAATTCATTTATATCAATGAAAACAAAATCATATTTAAAGGGTTTTTGTTTCTAGTAGAAGTGAAAAATTATACACCATGTCTCCTAATAGGAAGTGAACCGAACTAAAATAAGTCGTATCACACATACACAGAGAATGATTGGAAATTCATGTTGAGAATTGTAGCATTTCATTTCTAAGACAATACTCTTAAAAGCAGCTCACAACATTTCGTCAAACCCCTAAAAATACACTTATTTATGTTAAAATACAAAATGAGTGTTTTGTACAGATGAGTTTGCTTTGGAAACTGCATTTTAAGTATCTTTACTATGTTTTGAGCATATTAGTAAAGAGCTATCACTATACGATGCTTGTTAGTGGGAATATGTTTGACAAAATGGCATCATTATTATTATTATACAGTAGATTCTTAGCAACAAAATCTCTTAGGAAATTATTCTACTGATTTACACACCTGTGACTAGAGTGTGAGACTTTTACTTTTGGAATAATATGCTACTATTGGTTACTTTTTATCCCATTAAGCAATTACTTCCCACTATAATTATTGACTCATTGGTCTGTCTACTTATTTCTAATGCAGATATAAAGAAACATTACTCAGATAAATGTGATCTTACAGCTACATATCACATTTAATAAAATCCCATTAGCAACGAAAATGCATCATTTAAGAAATTATCAGAGACCCACAATGTCTCCGTAACTTTACAGCTTAATTTGAGTTAGGGTCAAATCCTTTACTCCAGCTTTCAGGGAACAGCTGAAGGCTGAAACTGACTCCTTTTAACTAAATGTTAAATGAAAAATGGTCCTTGGTATTCACAGATATTTGCTACATCTGTATCTACAGGCAGATATATTTCTGAATTATGATGCAACACACTGCTCAAGACCCTGGACTTAGGGTAATTGGATTTTACACTTTGCCACAGTCCTGCTTTGTGATCTCTGAACAATGTTTCACCATTTAGATTGAAAGCCCTGATCCCACTAAATGTGGTAACATAGAGTATCACCATATCTAACTTTAAGGCACCTGATCCCAAAATGGAATTTATAACCTAGGTAAACATGAAAATTACCTATAAGGAAAGCTTATCGGGTCTGAAAACAGGATTCACAACCAGGCTGCAAAGCAGAAATTCATCTGTCCTTGACACTGCAAGATACTGTTCTTGTGTAATCCCATGCAGATGCAAAAGCTACAAGTGAATATAAGGTTTCCAGCCTTGAAACCAAACCAAACTGTGTCAGTGTAGCAATCCACCAGAATTGAGTAGTTCTGCAAAGTGCATAGTTATTTGGCCTAAGCACTGAAATGAGCTACTGAAGACATGCAATTTTCAGAAATATGAGCTAGAATACCTGCACTCGGTGCTGCACTGGAGCAAGTGGAGTATCTCTACCCAGTGCTGCACTGCAGCATGACATGACGTAGGCAGGTTTAGTAAAAGGGGGAACGGGTGTACTTCAGTGTTTAGGCTTCTACAACAGACCTGTAGATAAATATTGAAAGATATTTAGCTTGCTACCTTCTTTTTATTTAAACAACTGAAAAAATATCCCTCTAGTTATAGACAACCAGCTTAGTCTGCTTTGCAGCTGAATATGAAAAACTTACACAATTAATACCTTGGAATACTGTTGAAAGTTCTAGGATACTGTGTTTAAATCTCTATTCACCTGAAATTATTTTAATTTATGTTTGCCATATCCCACAGTTCCTTAATCAGTTTATGCACCAAGCAAAAAATTCACGCCATTCTTAGTCTGTTTACCTCAGGAGTACCTTTGTGAGTGAAGAGATGAAAGTTTACAGAGATACAGAAAAAGGCATTGTCATTAGGTATCTCAGTGAATGAGGTCGTGCACCTGAGAACACAGGCAAATGCTGGAGGCCAGCATTATTGTATAGCTTTGGTTTTAACATTTATAAAATGTTAAAATACACAAATGGCACTTAGGAAACAGCAGTCAGAGTTATTGCTTTATGAAGAATACTAAAGCTGGGTGTCTCACAGAGGCAAAGCTGATCACACTGCTTCTAGCCCCACAAATCTGCTATTTCTGGTTGTTCTGTGTCCTTTCCTCTTCAAGAGAAGGGAGGCAAAATGAGTCTCTGCCATGACAACCTCATCTCTACTTCAGTGGCCAAGAAGTGGCCAATCTGCGAAAAGGTTAGAGTTTCCACTACTAGAGACTGAAGCATGTTTACAACCGTGGTTATTGATTAAATGCTGTAACCTCCATTTTACAATATAAATGGTGGACAGAACAATTACTGAGACTGACATGCTGGAATCTGATATGTTACTACATGCATTAGGCATGGTCTAAGAATTTCTGCTGCTCTAGAATGGAATACCTGATTTATGCACTACAAAACAGGTTTAGTTATGACATAGAGGCATATAGAAAATGACCCTACAGCATCCCTAGATGGAGAGTACTTTGAGTAGGTTCAATTGCAGATGTGTAAGCATGTAAACAATTTAATTGTCAGAAAACAAGATGCTAGTCCACATTTGATGGATCGCATCCTTAGATTTGACATATGAGTTTGTCCTTGTCAGAAAACAGGATCTAATACCATGGCTGCTCATGGGTGGTATTGTTTGAATTTTTTATTACAGTGATTAGATAGATACATCAAGAAATAGAGATGTTCACAACACAGTGTTATTAAAAGCAGGTGATGTTCAGCTGTGCACCTCTCAAAGGCAAAATATTCACTGCAACAACTCCTTTTCTGCCTGTGTTTAAAGCTGCTGATTCTGCTCCAGTTCTCTGGAAACACAACCCCTTCATTAAATGCTGCCCTCTCTCTTATCCTGCTGCATTCCTAAAATGTCTTACATCTTTTTAGGAACACAAAAAGACAGTGTCCTTTATAAATCAGAAAAAGAAGTAACCTGTGAATATGTTCTTGTTTAACCAATGAAAGTACAAATCTTTCCTCACCATGATGAAAAAAGTCTTGCCTTTTAACACTGAGCATTTTGTACTATCTGTTTTTAAATGGTTATCCATACATAGATCGAGGAAGACTAAGCCTTCATTCAACCTATGATAGGCAATCTAATGGTAAAAGTCAAAATTACAACTAATGCTGAAAGAAGTTATATTAAACTTCTTTCTCAAATTGACTGTCTCAGCATAGTGCTGATCACAAAAAATTATCCAAATATAATTCACTAAACCACTTTTCCTTAGTGCAGATGCTGCTTCTCTTCTTGATGACCAAAACAAAGTAAAAAGACTAATTTCCCCAGTGCATTACTATACCTATTTAGTTGCATCTTTCAGTTGTTTTACAATAGAGTAAAAGTGAAGCAATGCAGTGCTTAATCAACCCTAATATATGGCCCTGATAGCTTTATGTTTTATTCCAACCCATTAAGAGGCTATCTGCTATGACAGTGCAAGAAGATCATTATGTCTTAATGAGGTGATTAAAAGAAAAAAATATCCAGTTGTTGCAAAATATTAGAATGGACTCCAAGAAGCCCCACCAATATCTTATGTACTAATTTAATACTTTATCTGTTGCCACCTATAAAGTCTTCAAACTTCAATTATGTAGTTGTAAATAATCTGTGATATAAATATTCTTCATGTAAAAACACTCATCAATACTTCCAAAGGTAGGAACTAATTTTAGAATTAATTACAGGTGTTGTTCTGTTAGTATTTTTATGGTGCAAAGCTACATATTCATGTTATTAATCTGTGTTTCCCAATGTACAGCATTACAGGAAGCACTATAAATAAGGTTATGCTCAGATTTGAACTTGGTACAATTTTATACCTGGTAACAGATACTAGAGGTCTCAAAAACATTTCAAAACCTAAGCTTACAATGACACAGATTTTGAAAGTATTAACCTGAAAGACCACATATCCAAAATCACTCAGGTACCTACCTGAGTTGAGCAGATGACTAATGATACCTCCACAACAACCTGTCTCCCTGCCCCCTAAAATCGGATAGAATTGCATTAATTAATTAATTTATAAGCATATAAAAAACTTGAAACTAAAATATATTACTTTTTAAATTTAGACACCACACTCAGCAATATATAGTAAAGAAAAGATAAAAAGTTTGTGGCAGAAAGAAACCAAATGAAGGTACTTTCTGACTATTTGTAAAGTAACTAACATAATTTTGTATATTGAAAACTGTGGGTACATATAGGTGTATATATATAACTCTATATACACATATGCCTCATCAATCATTCTGCTTAATTTCACATGTAGACTGACCTAATACTCCAAGGAGATACTGTATGACCTATTTTCTCAGTATCTTTGGATAGAGCTCTCTGTAGATAGGAGGGATCACTTTTTTTGCCCGAAGAATGATGTCCTTACAGACCTGACACTTTGCTTACCTCATTTACCCTTCAGAGCTGCTTCCCATGGGACCCAAACTACAGTTTCCTGAATAAAGATCATCGCTCTACTATTCTCTTTCCTCACTCCTCCCAGGACTTGGAACTCCATTTCATGGTCACAGCATCCAAGGCTGTTACCCATTACCAAATTTTTCCACAGCTGTTTTTTTACTGTTTAGTAAAGAATGGGTGGATCCAGCTGTGCATCACTCCTGCTTGACCCATCCAGTAACATGCCAAGTTATCCCCAAAACTTATCAGAAGCCTTCATGGCTACAATGTTCAAAATCTATAAGGAGACATGAGGGAGAAAGAGTGAGGACTCACAAATGAACTGACAGGGCTCTTGAACAAGCCTCACTTGCCCAGAAAATGGGTTTAATTATCCATACAGAGAAATGTGACCTATTGTTACCAGTGGAAGAGTAAAGCATAGGGACTTTTAGCTCTACCAAGTACCCTTAGATTCAAATGCTAAGCAGACAATATATTGTATGCTTTACACAATTGCAACATTAAATGGAAACTTAGAGGCACTAAACCACAAATGAAAGGGACATAAATATAAAGTCAGTCTTTCAAAATGAAGTTCAACAGGCAAGCTATTAAACTGTCACTTTGGTTTATGGACATATACAGACCATAACCCAGTGTTTTAGTATACAAGAGCACAATTCATGACACTTTTTCAGAAGTGACCTCAGAAACTATTCTACAGATATACTGGGTACCCATATGACCCAAAAAAAAAAAGGGAAGGAAAAAGAGTGACTAATTATCCAGGATCTAGTGGCCCAGACAAAACTTTCCCATCCTGCTCCTAGTATTAGATGTTAAGAAGTTACTGCTCTCTCTTGTTTACCCGTGTAGCATTTGCACTTGAACAATCATGTATTCACAAACTGAAAATTGTCTATATGATGATAATTAAAACTTGGTATGCAAATATGAAATACATTTTAAATAACACAGAAGAAATTAAATTTAATTTTTGTTAGGTTAAATAAATGTTTCCCTAGAGTTAGGAATCTAAAAAAAACCAAATCATTCTGGAGGGAAATTTTACTGCAGATGTATATATCCCCAGTTTCATTACAAAAGCGCTGACATATGTTTGGCATCATGAATACAAAGCTGTATTGTTTATATATTTCCAAAATCCTGACAGATATTTTTGTTTCTTTTTACCTTCCTCTCCCCTCAAAGGAAAACTAATTACTTGCCTAGCACTAAGATATGTATCTTCTTTTTTATGTTTTGTGACTACTATATACCAATATGTTAAGAATTACAGAATGCTGAACATCCAATATTCGCCAGAATAAACAGTATAACAATTTTTCAACAACTCTTCAAATTGGTATGAATTAACTTGGTAGAAGTCTCAGTGGGATAAAGGCAGACCGATATTGAGATGGTCAAGTTTTTTTGTTTTTTTGGTCTAGAATGTAATATACCACAATAGTGAAGTGTGTGAAAGCATGTGTACTTATTTTTTGTTAGCTAAGTTTAACAATATATATACCAACACAGCTGATGTGAGCAATTTTTTGATGTGAATAGAAATACAAAAGGAAGTAGTTCTTCAGGAAAAACTGCTTGCAGCTGGACTGTATACACCCCGAAACTCTCAGTGGGGAGGATCCCCACGGACCTCAGCTACAGAATTCTGCCAGATGATGGAATATTATCAGTCTGAAAAGTCCCAGATCACTCCATATTATAACAAAACAATGAACTCCAGTCAGAAAGCTCAATCATCA
Source organism: Anomalospiza imberbis (assembly GCF_031753505.1). Classification (NCBI taxonomy): domain Eukaryota; kingdom Metazoa; phylum Chordata; class Aves; order Passeriformes; family Viduidae; genus Anomalospiza; species Anomalospiza imberbis. The sequence continues at coordinate 76,963,958 of NC_089683.1, read as the reverse complement.
AATACTAAGAACATAGTTTAGCTATAGTGACTTTTGTGTCAAATTGTTATATTCACTATAGCTCAGGGCAAGAGCTCAGTACAATTTCAAAGAAATGTGCAGTCTGTATTAAAATGCAATGACTGCAATATCCTGATTTAATACCTCTTCCTTACTGCTACTACCTGGCTACTGTTTAAGCCTGCTATTCAACCAGTTGTGTGACAATTCAAGTCAGGAATAAAAAGAGCAGTTGAAAACTAGAAGGTGCAAGATAGTATTTGTGCTTTTGAAAAGTTCCCTCAGTGGTAGAGACATGTCCTTACAGGCATAATCAATTTGCACTTTGCTGGTTTGCCTAATTGAAATTTGAGAATGAGTCACCTGAAGACTCATGTTTTCATCAGTGCCTCAATGATGCCCTGACATTGAAAAACGTATATATCTGAATCTTCAGCCAATGAAACAGAAAAAATACTATTATTTCTTTTTTATTTTTCCCACAACTTAAGAAAATACACATAGACTTGAGAACTAGTTAAAATCTCTATTACCTATTTGCTGTTGCCAGATGGCACAGTTCTCCTGAAGCAAACTGTTTGATTTACAGAAGCTAGGAGCAATCTGTTTCTGGTAAAAGGTACCTCTTTCATTGATAAAGGGTTATCAATTTTCTCAGCTCTCTTTACCAAATATAATCATAACCAAGCACACTTTACAACTAATGCTTAAGAAGAAGTAAAAAAGAAAACAAAAAAGCAAAAAAGTCAACTCCAATGTTCTCCCTTCCTTGTTTATGTAGAAATTTGGTGGTTTCTTTCCAGAAAACATTGCTGATAACTGAATGGCTCTAATAATTTATGCTGGTATTACTATGCTGTTACTAGTAACACAGCCATCACAGCAACCGACCTTAGAAAACTTAAATTCTAAAACTTTTTCACCACAAATAAGATTTCAATGTGAGCTTGTACACTTAATGTTAAAGCAGGTTTAACAGAAATATAATGAATGAAAATGAAATAAGGACTGGTTTATTATTCTTTTAAAAGGCTACAGTAATTGATTAACCACAGTCGATTGATCAGAACTAGGATTTGACATATCTGTAGATATTTTCACCCCTAATAGTTCAAATTGATCATAAAACACATTCTACTGTCTGCCCATCTCCCTTCTGTTAATCTACTCGTTAGTCAAATCCTAAACACCAATGCTAATTCGAAGCATGTAGGACCCATAAACATTATTAGCATGACCCAGCAGCTTTGTTTACTTACTTTTTCTATTTAGCTAAACACACAGATTATATTTATGAAATAAAGTTCCCAGGCAGTGACAATTTTAGATAAATTGCTGAAAATGATGAGTGATTTAATACTTAACTACATTATAGATATAAATGGAATAAGTCCCAAGAGCAAATAAGAGTTGCTGAATTTCTTTTAACTGATTCAGGACACAAACACTGGAAAACTGGACAGTCTGACTGCCATTATCTTTAAACAAGAGAACACATTTGCAGTGCAAGTGTGGATGAAAAGAAATAATGCAATGTGGTAGCATTGATAAACTCACATTTCAGACCATTTACTTTAAAGGCAAAGTGACTTCACCAAATCTAAACTCCAATTTTTCCTACAGGTTTTGTGGGCAGCATTTTTTGATATTTTTCCAAGACTGGGTTTTAGTGGCATCTATGATCATATCTGATTCATATTAAAGTAACATGGATATTATCACAGACAGATGACATGGAAAGGCAACAGAGGTGCTACAAAGTACCCAGCCATCATTTTCACTAGCATCATGATCTTAGATCAAGTTAGATCAGCCATGGCTTTTTTTTATGAGAGTTTTGGCTCCAAAGGAAAGAGAAAAACTGAAGAGATCCAAGATGTGCCTGCATTTGGATTGTGTTAGCATATGTAGTCCACTTGAATCAATTGATTTCATTTTCTGTTTACTGTTCCTGTTCATTTGTTAGCATTCAGAATGTTTAGTTAAATCATCATTGCACTGCGTTGCATGAAAAAATCTGGATGTATGATCATTTACCAGTCTCTATTCTCAGAGACAACACAGAGCAAAATGAGACCACTTAAATTTGCTTTCATTAATGCACAGCTCTTAATATTTTTTACTTGATCTACAGCAACATCACAGCTTGGTCTTAACTCATAGAATGAGACCACTTGATTCAAAGTAACAATTAGGCATACGAGTCAATTTACAAATTAAATAGGTAGGTACTCGGTTCTCTCACCTGGACGGAAAGAAAAACTTTTGGAAATACGAGCAGAAGTACTTTTACAAACAGAAATACAGGATATGGATACTATTTCTAGGAAAAGGGATGGAAGTCTTCTATAGCATTTAGAGCAATAATAGTAATAATAGCAAACTTTTCTTCTTCTAATAAAAGGGTAAACAGCACAGAGTTGAGATTCAGGCTTTATTGTACATCAAACCTGCCAGCATCCTCATAAAATTAAGAATTCTTAGATTTCATCTTGGGTGGGTGTCATGGTTTGACATGGAAGTGAATTTTCTCAGGAAGTTGGTAGTCAAACCAAGCAGTGGTCAGGGTTGGATATTGGCATTTGGACTCACCACTGAAGGCATGGACACGCCTCTGAGAAAGCAGGGGGTTAAAAGCAAGAACTCCCAGGGGAACTGGCTCTTCGGTTTGGTCAGTGTGGGGTGCAGACTCTCCCCTGCCCCACCTCAGGCTGGGTGGGGCACGGGCAGCCATGCGGCCCAGGCTGAGGTAGGCCAAGGGGTGGAGGGACTGGAACCGGGCCGGCCCCCGCTGTGGATGGAAGGGTGGAGGAAATCTGGGATGTTTGTGTTCCCCCCCCCCCCTCCCCAGCCCCACCAGAGTCTCTCTGGAGAGAGAGAAAGAGACAGCGACAGTGCCAGCAGTACACCGGTGGGGGGAGGAGAGGGGGAAGGTGCCCAGTCGTGGGAGTTGGAGGTCTGGGCAGAGATCCCGGCCGTCCGGGGGAATTTGAGAAGTTTAACCCCTTACTGGATGATGAAAGCTTTGTGAAATACTACTCCTCCTTGATCTGAAGGAGAAGAGATGGCCTGGGAGTGAGAGGTCAGAAGAAGATGGGGAAATGAATTATATTGTGGGAGAAGATGATGGAGTGGCCTTGGCTGGACTTTTCTTGTTTAGCCATAGACTGAACCAAATTCTCCTGCAACAGAGACTGCATTTTTAGGGGGATGCAGTGGTGAGCCAAGAGCCCTGCTTCAGCAGCTGAGAGTGACAGGAGTGGAGTGAACAGAGAAAAGTTGAGGAGGGTGGGGTGATGCCCTCTGTCTTCAGAGAAGAAGAAGAAAAGAAGATGATCTCTGTTCTTGGACCCTCAACACCAGGGGAGAATGGGGGGGACTGTGATCCCAAAATGAGAAACTGAACTGTTGTTTTTGTTTGGTCCTTGGCAAAGCATCCTTGAAAAGAAACCCTATGAGCAGTCTGTCCATGCATGGTGGTGAGAGCACTGTGAAATGGAAAGGAGAGTGTCATCAGGGCAGATTTTCTCTGGGCAGTGCCATGTGTGACATGGCAACACCACAGGTTGCAGCTGTGTTTCCTGGGGGTCTATGGCACAGGAGAGACTCGTCTCTCCCTTGATGGACTGGGTATTGATTATCTGAAGGGTGGGAACCTGATTGAGGGTCCAAGTGGTGTCTCACTGTGGTTTGTTGAAACTGGGGGGGAGGAGGAGTGTTTTGGAAGGTTTTCACCCTGGATTTAGTGTGTGTGTTTTTTATAGTAGTAGTAGCTTAATAAAGCTTTTCCCTTTGTTATAAAGCTTGGGCCTGCTCTGCTCTGTTCCTGATCACATCTCACAGCATTTATTTGGGAAGGTGCATTTTCATGGGGGTGCTGGCATTGTGCCAGTGTCAAACCGTGACAATGGGACAAAAATTCACTTTTTTTTTTTTTTAAGAAAAATAAAACACTACCAAAATACCTTTCCTTAAACTCCCTTGAAGACATATGGTGTATTTATTTACAATTTGTTTCACTGAAGAATTCATGTTCCTGTAAACTCACAGAAACACTGACATGACCTAAGTACTCAGAATGTAAAAGAATGTGACTTCAAATAACTAGTAAGAAATTAATGCTAGCATTCATCATAAAAAAGAGAGTAATTTTTCCTTTACTGGACGTAGTCTTCTGTCAATATAAGAAAATTTGGAATTTTCAAAATGAAATTATTGATCTGAAAAATCAACTGACTACAATGATTTATGATGAGCATTACTTAACATTTAGACATCTACAATTTACATAACAATCAGTTTTCAATACACAGCCACTAAGAATATTAAGAAGCATACTTCCAAAAGAACAGACTTTCCTGAGTAAAATATTTCATGTTTCATTTTATGATTCTTTAATGTCTAGCAACCTTTGAAACCGCAAACAGAATTTTACTGGTAATTATATTTGCCTAGCATTAAGCCTTTGAGAAAAGCATGTTGGGAAAAACTGGTAAATTTTGAATTCTAAATAGTAACTTGGAAAAATAATCTATTAAAATAAGCACCAGACGCTAGCATATATATAAACTGAGTAGATTTATGCTGTGTTTTAATTTTGTTGTTGCTTTTCTTGCTCTCTTTGTGCCTCAAGTCATTCAGACATATTTTCCCTTCTTATGGGACAGAACACAGTCCCCAACAGTAATATATTGTTCCCTGAACTGCATGCTATTCAAAAGATCTTTGTGGCTGTGGTCTACTAAATGAAAAGTAAATATTATCAACAAGTAAAATAACTTTCTATTAGGTTTTTTTTGCGTATTTGTATTGTTGGCTATGAAAGATTTTTTTTTTTTAAATCTGGAGAGTTGCCTATAGGATGACAGCTAAGTTTTTTCACCTTTATTATGTTTTAATAAAGGAAGCCATTTATTAAATATGTGCATCAGTTAAACTATGAATGCCTTGCTTTTAGTGTCACTGAGCAGAATGAAACCTTTACATCAGAGATTCAAGGAGTGGATTGCAACTTTGGCTGCTCCTAATCCAAGCCAAACTTGAAGTAATGGACTTAAAGCAAAAACTTCAGTAAACTATTGTCTGTCTATACTTCATGAAGTTTTAGTATTAAGAAGATAAAGTAATGTAATCTGGTGTAATAAAGTAGGAACACCAATGGAGCAACAGCATTTCCACTGTAATACTTATTTCAATTACCTGTTCCTCTGATTAGAAAACCTGTCTCTGGCCACAATTCAGTAAATAATTTGATTTCATAACCTCTGCATGCCTTTTTTCTTGAGAATGATACAAGTTTTCAAAGACAGGTTTTTAAAACCCAGACAAAGGCAAGCCAGAACGCATTTTTCCATTTTCAATGTTTTTTGTATTCTGAGAATACTCATCTACCTTTACTGTTTTCAAAGCAATTCAAACAATTGATTAGATTTGAAGGCGAAATGGGTATTATAAAAACCGTGCTTTCAAAATAATGAAGTACATCAGTTCAGAGATATTTCAATACTTATAAAACATACAGAGCATCAATGAACTCTTTTGGCAGTTCCAATACATTGGCTGTCATATTCAGATCAATGTTCTTTGTATTTGACAATGCTATATAGAAGATTTGTTTTAGCCTTTCTTACTAAGAATTGCAAACATCAAAAGCAGGAAGAGACTATGAAGAGGAAAGAAAGGTGTATTTACATATAACTTAGGGAACTTTTATTTTAAAGATTTTTTTTTCAATAAGTTATTAAATTACTAGACTACTTGTATCCAGAGTTCCATAAATCTTACAATGAAGACTGTAAATAAGAAGTTTAGAATTTCAGACATGGCATACTGGTCAACATTGTGCTATGATGCTGTTATGTTTGACTGATTCCTCTGTGATGCCTATTTGTGGGAAATATTTCTGCTGTAGCATCACCATAATAACTACTGCCCAAAAGACATTCAATAGAATTTGGTAATCAAATCTATATGACCTGGATTGTTAAACTGTTATGGTTGCCTTCTGTACCCAAAATTTGTAAAAAGAAAGCCTCATCTGCCCTAAAGCGTGATTTGAAATCCTAAGCATTTTTTTAAGGCAAGGAACACATGTTGCTCCTCGTATAAAGGATTCCACAATATATTTTAGAAGAAAGATATCCAATTATAAATAATATACTTTCATAAGATACAATTCTGTGCAAACTCAAATCTCATATTAAAGTAACATCACAGACAGATAATTGTATTATCTTTACACTAGTCACAGATATAGCAATAAAACTATATTTTAATTTATGTACTTTTGAGAAACTGAAGACCTGTACTTTATAGAAAGACATGTCTCAATTTCAACATCATTCACCATATTCACCTGCTATTTTGATCCTGATCAGTGCAGCACTGCACACACATCTGCTATGTATACTGTAACTATTCATGTAGGTGTAAATACCCCAAAGACATTGTTTTCTCATTGTGTATCTGTTGCAGTATGATAGCGAAGTATTTGAAATTATGGAAGAAAGAAAAGGAAATGCTATAATTAAGCATTAGCCTTTCTTGTGATCTCTGATTAGGGGGAACAGATAGTGGCTCCGGAGACCCAGAAGTAGTTTCGGCAATTGTGTCATAACTTGCTCTAGATAAAGTTTAGTCACAGTTTTTCTACAACTGTCTTTTCCTATATCCTTACAGATTATATTTTAAATGAGAATCTTCAGTATTTCCTTAAAATCAATTTGTCATTTCTAATATAAGTATTAGGTTTATCTCCTATCCTGGTTTCAGCCAGGGCAGCATTAATTTTTCCTCAGTAGGCATGAGGGGGGCCTGGAGCCATGCAGCTAGCTTGTTATTCTATACCACCTCACATCATAGTGGGGGGTACAAGGAAAGGACTCTTGCTTCCAGGAAAAAGGGCATGACTTCGGGTGGAAAAAAATGTGTGCCTGGGTAGAGAAATCAATGGCTGTTGTTCATTCTCTTGGGGTTCCAATGCATTGGTCAGTGAATATTTTTTCCATGTAAGTCAACCTCTCTTTTTACACTTTTGTTATTAATATTGTTGCTGTTACTGTTCATTTCCTTATCTCATTGCTATTTCCAATAAACTGTTCTTATCTCAACCCTGGATCGCTGCTTTTTGTCTCCCACTGGAGGCAGGGAGGGGAGTGGTTTTCATTTTAGTGGTAGTACTAATCTGGGGAGACCCCTTCGTAAGACAAGACACGGCCTTTTATTATACCTAGTATATAGTGTACACTTCTTAAATATTGTAGTATTTTCATCTCTTTTTTTCACATTTTTTGAGGACTTTTTTTCTCTGAGGTTAAGAACACTGATCACAAATGTGTCCAAAACCTATAAAGCACTTGCTAATATGCTGTCTGGTTCTGAACAAAATCTAACTCACAATTTTGGGGAAAAAGGTAAATAGCATAAAATAGATTGGCAGTATAATGTATCATGTTACATTATTCAAGTATTTAGACTGCTTCATGACTACTATTTCCAGTCAGAATTACTCATGATCCTCATACACATTAGGTAAAGCTAATCACAGACCTCACAGGCAAAACAATAACAAGATAAGAAGTGCTATAAATGTACAGAGATACTTGTATGCAAATACCTAAATATACCTAGGATATCTGCAGGTAGATACTGCCTGCATCTACTAGATACACCACCAGGCCCAGGGAGTGGTGCTGAATGGTGCTGCACTCACTTGGTGGCCAGTCACCAGTGGTGGCCTCCAGAGATCTGTCTTGGGCTCAGTCCTGTTTAATATCTTTACTGATGATATCGATGAGGGGATCAAGACTGCCTTTAGCAAATTTGCAGATGACACCAGGCTGGGAGTGAATGTTGATCTGCTGGAGGGTAGGAGGATTCTGCAGAGGAACCAGGACAGACTGGATTGGTGGGCCAAATCCAACTACATGCGGTTTAACAATACCAAGTGCTGGGACCTGCACTTTGGTCACAGGCTGGGGACAGAGTGGCTGGGCAGAGGCCAGGCAGAAAGGGATGTGGGTATACTGATTGGCAGGAGGCTGAACATGAGATGAGTGTACCCACATGGCCAAGAAGGCCAATGGTATCCTGGCCTGGATCAGCAATAGTGTGGCCAGCAGGACCCAGGCAGGGATTGTCCCCCTCAGCACTGGCAAGGCTGCACTTCAAATCCTGCGTCCAGTTCTGGGCCCCTCACTACAAGAAAGACATTGAGGTGCTGGAGTGTGTCCAGAGGAGAGCAACAAAGCTGGTGAAGGGTCTGGAGCACAAGTGTGGTGAGAAGTGCCTGAGGGAGCCGGGGGTGTTTAGCCTGAATAAAAGGAGGCTCAGGGGAGATCTTATCACTCTCCAAACTACCTGACAGGAGGTTACAGCCAGGTGGGTGTTGGCCTTTTCTTCCAAGTAATAAGGGATAGAATGAGAAGAAATGGCCTCAAGTCACACCAAGGGAGGTTTAGATTTGATATTAGAAAAACCCTCTTCAGTAAAAGGGCAATCAGGCATTGGAACAGGTGACCCAGGCAAATGGTAGAATCATGTCCATACCTGGACATGTTCAAAAAATGTGTAGCTATGACATTTGGGATATGGTGGATCGTAGTGATGGACTCTTCAGTGCTAACAGTTGGACTCAATGATCTTAGAGGGTCTTTTCCAACCTAAACAATTCTATTATTCTATGTAAACAGCAGAAGTTTGCAGCTGCTAGTGAAGGAAGTAAATATTTTGAACCAAAACTCTCCCTACCAGTATGGTTGCTATTCTACTACTAGTACAAAAGTCATAGAAATTGAATTACACACACACAAAATACAATTCTTGTTTTTTCTTTCAAGAGGCTTAACTGAAAATGTTCAATGAAACATAGGATTCAAGACTCTATCAAGTGTCCCTGTACTATTTTGTTAGAAATTTTATTGAATTGTAGGTAGTATTATGACAGTGTAATTTAAGTTCTGTGTGCTACTCCACATGTTTTGGGGACATTTTCTTGCACAGAAAACAGAGGGCTCATTGTACATGTTTGTAACTAAACAGTAATTCTCATCAAACAAAGTTCAAACTTTCCCTGATGTCTAAGGAATGCTACTTTATGTAAGTCTGGGTGTTTTCCTATACAATAACCTTATTGTCCATAAAAAAAATAAATCCATTGTTTCAAAGATTTTATTGCCTGAGACCTGACAAATTAGTTATCTCCTCTCAAGAAATATAGAAAAAGTCAGATGTATTTCAATACAATGGCAGTGTTCAGAGGCCATAAAAAGAAAACATTTCTTAAAATAAATGACCATGTGGTCTCTAAATTAGAGCATGCTGCTTTTAAATAGAACTGCTTTAAACAGAACTGTTTAGAAAATTAAATTTAAAACATGAAACACTTCATTTCACATTTAAAGGTTTGTATTTTATTACATTTTTCATTCAAAGAAAGTTGCAAATCCTTCAGACTTCCACCAGAATCTAATGACCATCTGGAAATGCTGCATAATTTAAACTCAAAAAAAAAAAAAAAAATCACTCAGAGCCTGTCCTCCCTTGGCAAAGTACAAAGGCTTTTTTCAACAAGTATTTCTATCATAACAAATGTTTTAAATTCCTTTTCAGTCAGTTACATCAGTGTTTCTCCTGGTATAAGATTAACAAAGCAAAAGGTTAGCTGCCATCAAGCATTAAAGCAGCTTTTTAAAGATACTGGTAGGTGAACTCCATCAGCACAAAATGGTCTCATACACTTGAAATACTTATATTTACACATGGAAAATGTAACTCTTGGAAGTTTAATCAGATGGAGATCCCAACTGGGCATCTTGTGACAGTGAAGATCTAGAGACCTTGCTGTTTGTGCCTAGCTAAATGAAAGACGAAACAGGGTGGAAGCTCATGTTTGAAAATAAATTGGAGCTGATCCCTTAAAATAGGGATTAAGAAACAGAATAACATTTCAAAAAGTATATTCTGAAAACTGGTAGTGCAAAAATTCTATATTACATGACTAGTATAAAATAAGGAAGTTGTTTTATCTGAAAAATTCTTTATTTTTCTGTGAAGGTTGAATTTAAGTTCCTATTTTCTCTTTTATTTCTTCTGCTTGTTATTTAGCTGTTCTTTATCCTCCAATCCATACTTCATATTTTATTATATCTTTTGCTGACAGTCTCACTTTTTAACCTCTCTTTCATTAGCTTCCATGCTTTTTTCCTCATGCTATTCATTACATTAATTCATCTTTCCTCTTATCTCTGCAAAGAGCTTCAGGACAATGCTTGCACAGCATTTGAATCCAGCTAAATCTAACAACAGATAATAAATGTTATTGCAACAGTAACTAGACCTAGTGATGCCCACCTCAACAAAGATGAGCATTGTCTCATGTCTTCTACTCCTCTAGCAAATTATCCTTTTGTGTGATTACTATAAATCCTGCCCAACAAGTGACGCTGCTCTAGGAGAGCAAGATAAGCAAAAGTTGTGCACCACATTTACTTGCTGCTGCACAGAATGTTACCAGCTAGCAGGTAAAGTGCTCCTGGACTCAGTAAGGTCTCTACTGCACAGTGCAACACAACACATGAGAAGTGCAAATCAGTTCCAAAACATGGAAGCATACAGTCTTGTTACCATGATGTTGGCACCCAATGTGTTTACTCCTACGGTGCAATGCAGCTCACCAGCCCACTGTGGCTCTTTGGGCCTCACAATCACTTCAGGATGGAGATAAGCCTAGAAGTGTTTCCAGAACTGGCTATGTAATAAGTCTTGAAATCTCATGTAAAGCAGGGAAGTGGGTTTTTTTTTTTTAAGTATGTCAACATTTGATGATGTGAGAGAGACCTGGTCCTGCAGTTATATGTGCATAGTTCATCTCCCATTCCAGCTCAGCTAAGCTATTGCTTCTCATATAACAAGCCTGCAGATTGTGCAACAGCAAAGCTGAGAAACACTCAAATACCCAGAAACCACATAAATAGAAGGCTGTATGAAATGCACATAACAAGTGCATGTTTGAGACACGCTTTTTCCTTTACTGCCATTACAGTTACACATTATCTGGCAGGGATCTATTCCCGTACTTTCATTATCTCAATTCAAAACATATCTATTTTTTTGAAATTACACTTCTGCATTCCTTTTTAGCCACAAATTGTAATATTGCACTTGTCTAAAACTCTAAAATACAATTGTAAAATTGTGAATAATTGTATAATTAAAATACTGAAATTATCATGGTATATGCAGATCTATGTCTCTGGTCAGTGCCAATATACAAGAAACAAATGGCAAATTATACTTCTACTGGTCTCCTGCTACCTCAGGAGCAATCAGAAGCAACAATTAAATAACACCAACCTTTTCCCCTGCAGATTAAAAAAAACAGAAATAACCAAAGCATATTTATGTACTTACATTAATTTATAAATTATAGGCTATTTTAGTATCAATAATAATAAAAAGTGGTAAGTAAAAGCCCTATTCTGTAACAATTTTTTGCAGAAAAGTAAGTAATGCATAATGCCTGGACATATGTCTTTTCTGTCCTGTTGACTAATTACCTACAAATTGCTGTACCAATTTTACTGCTGCTGGTTATTATTAAATGAATTATGTTTCCTCCTGAGTATTGTTACTCTTTTTCACATCTTTTCAACCTCACCAGAGAAAATGCATTTAAGATTCATGACACTCAGATGGATTGAATTGCAAAGGACACCTTCTACAACTGAATTCTGTAGAGAAGAGACACCTCCCAAACAAAAAAAAAGCTGACTGAACAAAAGCTTCAGCCATATACTTTGTACTGCTTTAAAACTGAAAGTCGAAAGGACTGAAAACAGTTATATTTGCATCAGAATCTTCTTTGGCTACGTAACAACAATGTAGCCCTGGGCATTTACTCTGACATGTATTAAAATGATGCCATAATGATTTTTTTATACAGAAAGTAAATTAGTATTTTTTTTAATGATTAATTCTGTAGAAGCCATGTCTAATTTGGGGCATCTGCTTCCAACACTAACTCCCCACCCATGTACTAGAGTTTAAATCTTAATTATTGCTTTTGCAATATAAGAACTTTAACATAACTATTGATTATGGAAACTATGATCATTTGTAGGACATGATTAAGGCATACTTGCCAACTAGATAAAACTAAAAGAACATGTAAAATTCTTTTTTAAGCACCCTGCAGCCCAGAAAAGCCTTGAAGTTCCACCCTTTAATTAACAGCCAATTTAGAGAAATTCAGATCTAAAATTTCAACAGCTAAGAATAAATAACTTTGCCTGGCTTATGTATATTCTGCATACACTTTATTTGTCTCCTTAATGCGTTTATACTATTTAAGAAAAAAAAAAAATCTAATTTCCAAGATCAATAATTAGTATATTCTTCCAATAGCAGCCTTGTGAAAATCAACACAGTTTAGGGAAAAAAAAAAACCCAAACAAATAATCTTTAATGCACTATTCAACAAAAGCTCATCAGTTAACTTCCAGGTTTAGCTTGCTGAAACTGCTAACAGAAGATAATGATTCAAAGTTTGCTTTAAATTATTCCCAAAAAGGAGCATCTCCATACTTTGTAACAAACTTTGCAATTCTACAGAGATAAATGCATTAGTCTTTTCCTGCAGATATGTGAATGCATCAAAATGATTCTCTACTGTTACACACTTCAACTTAACAATAAAACTAATGAATATTTATTACACAAATTCTTGGTGTACAGAAGAATATAAGTAGAAATTTAAACTAACTTTTCCTCATTTCCATAAATTGTGCTAATTGAAAAGTTTCAAATAAATCAAAAAGCCAGAAATAGCTTATTTTTACACTTTTATTAGCTTATTTATTAGCTTATTATTAATAGCTTATTTTTACACCTTATTTTTATACCATTCCTTTTGTTTAGTTGTTTCAAGCTATTGGTTGTCTGATATGAAATTCTATATCTGCAAATATTCATTCATTTTTATTTCTAGTAAGGAACCTATAAATACTAGGGTTAAATAAGGAATTCAAACTACCATGAGTAAACTACTAATTGTAATTCTACCTACTCATCACAGAGAGTAATGGACTTCATAGATTGTTCTCTGTCATATCTTTGAAGTGAATATAATTCAGTTAAGTAAAACTTCAAGAATTTCTACACTACCCTTTTTAAGTTCCTCATAGACAAGGTAATGAGGTATGGGTTGGATGAGCAGACAGAGAGGTGGACTGAAAACCAGCTGAGGAGCCAGGCCCAGAGGGTGGTGAAGGTAACCAAGCACCAGCACAGGTTGCCCAGAGAGGTTGTGGAATCTCCAAACTTGGAGGTATTCAAAAGTTGTCTGAATAGGGTCCTAGGAAAGCCATTCTAGGTGGACCTGATTGAGCCAGGACAACATGACCTCCAGAGGTACTTTCAAACTCCATCATCCTGTGATTCTAATTCATTGTAATTAAAATAGTATCTGTCACAGTTCTCAAAACCTTCACAAACCTTGATATTTACTCTGGCATCACTTCATCTTTCACATCAAATTCTTATACTTTACAACCATCAAGGTAGAAGTCTTCTGTCATCTTTATTATTCTATATGTCTGCAATATCTCCTACTTGACAGAGACTACCAGGAGACAGATTTTGCATCTCAGATTTCACAAATACTCTGCTTGAAATTTTCAGACAACAGAAAGAGGAAAGGAGGAAAGAAAGACAAATACTAACATGACAGTTAACACATGCATTTCATATGGGAAATTCTAACACTACTTAAGTTTGCAAGTCTGCAAGAGGTTAACAAAGGGAACATGATGCTCATGGTTTTTTCTGGGACAGGGTTATTTTTTACCTTTATATTTTGACAACAAATTCCAACAAAGTCAAGGAAAAGTCTATGACAAAACTGTTATTCATATTCAACTGGCAAATTATTTCTGATAAATAGGCATCTGCTCAGAAGATTCCCAACCAGCTGCTCTCTAATCTTTTCTTCCAGTATTACAGCCTTTAAGTCAGTATTCTGTTTCCTGTTTCTAAACAGATTTCTCTTTCCCTTGCAATCCTTAATGTTGGGAGACTTTGTTCCTACTGTTTTTTCACAGCAATTGATAAAATGTTTTTATAAACTTGGAACCCCTTCCTGATGCCTATCCCATTTCTTATTTGTCTCCCACCGCCAAAATACGGAGCGCCAAAGTATTAGGTAGCTTTTCCCCACCACTTTTGGTATCGGTTGTTAAGGTGGCAGGAAACTGCTTTAAAATAAGAGCCTATTTCTGGTGAGAGAAAAAAACTCGAAGAAATCTAAAAACCCCAAATCTGTGGTTGAGCAGTATAAAGAATCCAGATGAGACACATCTATTGGTAGCAACCTAGCCTAGTGGTTACTGCCTTCTTTCTTTGACTCACTTTTCTGCCTGTTCTTTCAGTGTCTTTGAAAGGGTCAGCAGTGCCAGTCTCAAGCAGTCAAATCCATTGCAACAAGCCCTTCTGTGGCATGAGCCAATTAATGAGGAAGCACTATTTTTTTCCTATCTGCTTTACTTCTTTCCCACAACATGACCAAAATTAGGTTAATTAGCAATGTGCTGGGGGAAATAAAATCACTTTATTTAGATTAAGAGTTTTGAGTTGGCCTCATTATGAAGTATGGGACAATTAATGAAAAGTAAAAATGGAATCACAATTCTGATTTAGGTTTTCAAATAAATTTCCTCTCAAAGAGTTAGCAAACAACTTAGAATTATTTTTTTCTATTAAAAACTATAAATTAAAAGATGGAAATATAGATAAAATCCTTTTTTTTTTTGTTCAGAGACATGTTCATACAGAATATAGCTGTATTTTCTTAAGATTAACATGCACAATACAAGATGCTTTAAAAATGGGAGAAAATGAAGACCTACTAGCCACCTGGAAGCTAAAAAAAACACTATATGAGCAGAATAAAAAGTCTATGTATGTAGTTTCATTACCACTACTTGAAATAATTTCCATGAAAGTTATCCCTTCTTGAGTATACCTAGCTCAGAAGAGAGCAGGTGCAGTGAAAACACACAGCACAGACTGATGGTATTAGCAGCAGTAAGTAGCTATTGTATTCCTAATTCAATCCACACTACTCAAACTCAAAGCATCACTAATCCCGAGCTTTTAGAATAAAACCAGATTAATATAATTGGTAAATTATACCTTAAATTAAAAGTGTGCTTTTAAAGTCTTAGAAATTAAACCATAATTTTATTAAGTGCTTTAAAACAGCAGAAGTCCCTTCCTACCACCGCTGCTATGTCATTTTACAGTATTTGAAGATCTGCCTCAAGGTATAAAGAGAACAAACACACTTATTGACCTTATGAGAAGGGATTTAAACTAGGTAAACTGGAGAAAGTTTATTATTACCTAAAGCAATAGTGCAGGGGCTGTGAGAAATAGACCAGGGTGTAATTGGATAAGAGAGGCTCCCACACTTCTTTCTCTTTTGAAAGCCTGGCGATGATGGGTTTATCTCAAGCACCTCTACAATGGATATACATAGCATGGGATAAAACCAGGAAGAATTATAAAACTGTGCACTGTTGTAGAGCTATGAGCTCATTGAAATTAGAGGGATATGGAGGCACAGCTTGTATGCCTGGAGTACTGAAGCAGACCGAAACGAGCTCTCCAGGAAAGAGAGGCCAAAAAGCCGAGGATGGGGCATTGTAGCCTGTGCAAGGGAGTAGCTCACAAGCACAGAGCTTTGAGCACTGTCCTTGCAAAAGCTCAGATCCTGCTGCAGAGAGCAGCCCATGTGCCTGGAGAAGTGGGTAGATAACTGGTCTGACAAGAACCTCACTAAGTCCAAGAAAGGTAAATTAACCCTGTATCTGGGATGGAAAAACCCAACTACAGCACAGTCTGTGAGCAAGCTGGCCAGGAAGGACCTGCGGCTCCTGATGCACAGTAAATTGAATATGAGTCAGCAGTGTGCTCTCGCAGCCAAAAAACCCAGTGACCTAGTGGACTGCATTTGCAACACTCAAACCAGAATGTGGAAAAGAGATTATTCCCCTCTCTTGAGCAAGTGTGAGAGTGTATCTGAAGTCCTGAGACCAGTTTTAGGGTTTTCAGCCTTGGAAAAAACTTGATGTACAGGACCAAGCCCAGTAGAAGACACTTTGTAAAGATTAAGTTGAGACTACCAACTGTGGCAAGCACATTTCTCTCTCTCTCAGGATTTTTATAAAGGTGCACAGAGAGAAGTGAAAGAGAAAACAATTTCTATTTCTGCTCCTTGTTTTTCTCTTGTGGAATGTGTTTGGAGAATTGTTTACCCAGAGCGAATGCCTGGTTGGATCAGGGTGGATTGTTTGGGCCTGATGGCCCATCAGATCCACCTGTGTCTGGACTCTGGCGAACAGGGTCACAAGTTGTGAGTGAGTTAGATATGATAGAGAGAGTAGCATGTAGTTTTTAATATCCTCTTTTATATAGTATATTCATGTATAATAGCATAATTATAATAAAGAAATCATTCAGCCTTCTGAAATAAGTCAGACATCATCATTCTTCCCATTGGGTTCGCCGACATCTACAACTCACCAACTCTCATTAGCTTTAGAGGTTCAAGAGAGATCTTTCTGATGGGTTTTTTTTTCTCCCTACTCTTGATGGGAGGGCACAGAGACAATGCAGCCAGACTCTTCACGCACCCAGAGATGAAACAAAAGGCAACAAATTGAAAGACAGAAAATTCTAATTAGATAAAGAGAGGGGAAAACTACACCACAAGGGTGCTGAAACACTGGAATAAGGTTGGCAAGAGGGGTTGTGCAGTGTGTATGCTCTGAGCATTTCAAAACTCTAAGCAGCCTGACAGACTCTAGTTTAAGCAGGGTGTTGGACTCAATTATCTCCAAATGCCTTAACTTAAAACATGAGCTAATATTTGTTTCATTGAGTAACCTACAAATTTACAATGTGATAAAGCTTTTGTTAAGTAGTTGTCTTGTTGTTTTTCTCTTCCTCCTCTTTTTTCTTCTCATTTTCTTATTCCATGAGGATGAAAATTAAATTTTATAAGACTGAAATCGAGTGTAGCTATATTGGCTCTCTAGGGATGAACCCATCAATACAATTACCAGTACATTTCTTGAAAGCATATATGTGGCTACCAAAGTAAAACTGTGAGTTTGCAGACCACTGTTGTCCAGCAACAATATAATTTTCATGCTATATCTCAAATACATTCTGACACTATCACTTTCTGTCATTCTTTTTTTATTATTATTGTTATTTTACTTAAAATACTTCACTACTTTACAGTGGAAATGTTTAGATCCTATTTGGCTGGCACTCAGTGCATTCTGCTGTCTTTGTGATTTATGAGTTGCTGATTCTCACTTGCACAAAAAAAAAAAAAAAGCTCCACAAAAAGAAATAATTTGGAATTGCTTAATATGCCCTGACAAATGTGCTAATTATTTTGGAGAAGCAGATTTGCTGTCACCTGTCATTGTTGAAAGCAACACACTCATGGCAGGCTCTAGTGCTAGAGAAATAAATACTGCAACTGCTTAATGTATGAAAATGTTACTGGCCATGCACAATGAGTGATTTAATTTGTTCACCATCCAATGAATTTGAACAATACTTTTTCATGATTTATAGCACAGACTGTTATGGCTTGCAATGTGTCATACTCTAAAGGGTCTTAGGACACAATTTTACGCAAAGTAATTCATTAATCTTCATTGTAAAATGCTAGAAACACATCTTCGTTCTGTCATATCATGACCCTGGAGCCCTATAATCAGATTTCATGGGAGGAAATGAAAAATAGAAAGCATAAAAGGAAAAATTTTAGGGAAACTCGGAGTCTCAGGAAAAAAAAAAAGTAAAGCCTTCTTTTATTTGCATATACTGCACAAACTAGATTGAGAACTGGCATAAAATATTCAATTTGTATTTATTCAAATCTTGGGACATGTTACCTTTGCATTATGTTTGTAAACAGGTTATTTCAGAGGGCTGGGGATAGAGCACAGTATTTTAGCTGCTGATAACACTTGAGTCCATATCTTAGAAAGCATAATATATTCCAGAGAGAAGCTTTGTCTGTCAGCTAGAACTCTGATGCCAATGATTCTGGTTTTTGAATATTTTCAAAGTAAAGCTTAATCGACCAATTATCAGACAGTGTTGATAGGCAAATACCTGAAATATGGTTTCCATCACTTGTTTCCTTGATTTCTTTTAGACAATTAAAAGAAATCCACCCTTTTAATTGCTAAAATACAATCACTTTTCAGAAGTGGCATCTCAGCTGTCTTAATTTATACGTGCAGACTTACATATAATGTTTGCAGCTCTAACACTGCATAACACATCCCCACATAAAACCAAAGGTGTTTCTAGTGAAAAAAAAGTACACATTCTACTACACTAGGTAATTGTTATAAAATCTGTTAAGTATGTAATTATGGGCATGCTAGCTTCTAAGTTTTAGACTGTATTTGCTTTCTGTATTCATTTGCAAAATTTTTAGGAGCATTAATGTTATTTTTCATGTTTAGACAGAAGTTAGAAATGTAGTGTAGCTCTGTACTGAAAACCAAATCAATTACTAATCAATTCAGAAACTCTGGTGACCTAAGTGCTAGAAATTAATTTCAGCTCAATTTTTAATATATTTGATACTAAATATACTCTGAATTACAGCACTTCTAGCTCTGGCCAAGTTCTTCACAAACATCTAGCCTGGATGGCATTGCTTGTACATATTGTTTAGTAAGACATGTCTACTTAAGACATGCTATAAACATACATATAAAAACTCTCCTGTTATTATGTAGTTTTTGTGAATTAGGAAGTTATCCCAGTAACTCAGAGAAAAAGAAGAAAGGCACAGAAGTTTGAAACACTTACCCATATACAAATATCCATGATTTGCAATAAAAGTGTCCTGCAGAAACATTGGACAAAGTTTCAGGGTGCTGCATTATTCATCTGAAGCTTTCAAAATGATTTTTCAAGAGTTCCTTGCAGCTGTACTGCCAAGGAACTGAAACTCATATTCACTGTGAATGTTGTAAGACTTCTGGTACTTGAGGGCACATTCAAATACAACTCCTGTTCACCTCACTAGGAAAGCACAAGTTTAGGAAATTGAGAACACTGACCAATCTACTGAAGTGTTTCTGAGAACAAGCTCTAACCCCTACCTCATTTCCTGTTTTTCTCTTTGTATTACAATAATTTGTTGCTCTGTTTTGAGCAATAACTGAGGAATGTGGGGAGGAAATATGCAACAAATGAAACATTTATGGGGTGCTATTACTGTCTTTAGTATTTATTGCCTCAAATACAGACAATCATTTGAAACAAACATGCAAAAACTTTAAGCATTAAGAACTGCAGGTGGGGAAAAAAAAAAATCAAAATCTGTGCCAAAGCAGTAAATGTGATAATTTAGCAACAATCTGCAAACCAGTTTACTGTACTGGAAACCAACACAGTGACAGCAGATTTCAATGCCTGCTCCTTGCTCTTGCTAGCTGTAATATTAATTTCTTAATATTTCAGTGTAGCCATAAGCAAAGGGCTTGCTAACATTAAGATTCTTCCTCTGTAAATGTTAAATAGAGCTCTTTACTCACAGTTTCACTATTTTATGTTTTACATGTGGCACAAGAATAATTTCAGTAATTTTCAGTACTTTCCATTCAAAATATTTCAAATTTAGAATTCCCTGAGTACTAGTAATACAGAAGTGTTTCCTTCACCCTCCTTAAACAGTTTCCAGGCCAGAACAACAACAGGGATACTGCAACATTGAAAATTGGTATTCAAATGCACTATCTGCAGCCTAGTTTAGAATTACAAGTTACAGTTTAATCACTTTTTCTATTCTCTAGTTTAAAGAAAAAAAACAAACTATGAAAATTATATGGAAAAAATGTGACAAAGCATTTTTAGAAAACAAAGAAGTCAGAAATGAAATCAGGTCCTTCACTACCTCTTCAGATGCCAAATTTTGATACAAAGTGAAAATATTGCCATATGCAAGTCTTGTACAAATACTAAAAATGTATTAACTCTAGAAAACTAAGAATAAAGTAGTGAGATTGGGAAATAAAATGTGTTTTCTTCAGAACTGTTTCATTGTTTTAAAGTGTGTAACTGTAGGCTACTATTCACAAAATACTTTCTGACAGAGATTCAGTAGACTCCTGAATTATTTTCCAAGTAAGCAGCTGAAAACCCTTAGCAATAGACAAAAAACTAGAAATATTTTCTTAGAATATAGCGTAAAAACAACATAGATGTAGAATCCTTTTTGCAGCATTGTTTTCTAATCTTAATAGCAATAGCCATGTAACAACGTAATGCCAAGAGGCATTTCCCACTTGTATACACTTCTTCATTTCTTAGTTCTTTAATTGTTTAATTATCTGTCACCAGATTACTTTCTAGCCATTGCTTCCACAAAAGATATAAAAAATTTATGTTTGCCCTCATTTCATGCCATAAATGTTTCAAAGTTTCATGAATATTCATTTTGTTTGTTTCAAAAGTTATTTAAAGATAAAGGTGTTTTCAGGGTGGTCTTTCTGAACCTTGTAACTCTGTAGTTTGCTTTGTTTTGCTTGAATGATTTTTCATTATTTTAGTTGATTGGTTCTCATGCACACATCTCTTACATCTACATTGAAATGGCTATTTTTTTTTTGTTCATGGTAACATATCACCAAGTACGTGCAAAATATCTCACAGCACAGTAACTGACCCTATAGCATTTAAGACAGCTTTCTTAGTAAGATTTGCAGTAGTCAACTTTGTTAACATGCCAGTCTCAACACAAGTTATTTCATTTTGTAAAGAACCAATGGAAATCTGGATGGAGTAACCAAACAAGACTAAATTTGTTTGCTAATTGCCTCCCTGAAAACATTACAGTCACCAGTTAGAAAAATAAATGGTACATCATTTTATTACTTACCAGCAGTCATTTTTAGCACATAAGATAATCTACTGACTTAACTGTTTATATTTGTGAGAAAAATTCTCTGCAGAGATGAAAGCAGAGAAACAATATTTGAACACCTGCCACCAGGAAGTTATAATCAGATTGTGTTCTGACTTTGTTCCTCACATTGCACAAACACTCCATGGCTACTGTTCAAAGTCATCACCCTTCTGGGACAATAATTTCATACTTCAATTAGGAAACCTGCATTTATTAAGACTTTATAAATAAACCCCCAATCTTGCAAATATTTTCTAAAGAGTGTGGTGCTTGAGAGTATCAGCCTTCTGACTTCAAAGAAATTCATGTGGCAAAGCACTCCAAGCCAAATGTCCACTGTTATAAATAAGTGTTTGAAAACTACATTTTATAAGCACTAAGTCCCAATGGCTTTTGAGAACTTGAATGATTAGCACTTCCGTAGTGAAAGACTTTTTTTTTGTCTTATAGTCCCATATTCCAGCTTTTCCATTTACAGAAGGCATACTTTTTCAGGTTAATCAATTTAGAAACCAGTAAAAGGTAGTTTCTCTGAATGAAAAATTTTCTAAAATTATTTACTCGTATTGATGCCATTTTCACCTGTAGACATTGCCAGAAATCTTGTTACCAACATTTGTCAGACTATCAGGTGATTTTAGTTTTCACAAAGGAAAACATTAAAACAGAAGGGTCCCAGAGTGTGTTATGTTTGCCTTCAGAATGTATTGGCTTTGACACAGGGCTCCACTCTCCCAGCTCAGCTTGTGCAGCCTCTTACAGAGCCTACACGTGCTGTACACAGCAGTCAGCCACACGCCTGGCTCAGACCCTGGGCCCAGCACAAGCATCATGTGTGGGGGTGGATGTACACTGGCAGATCCAGCTCCCACACACATTTAGTTTCTTCAGCTGAGCATGCAGAACCAGGCAATTTGCATCTATGTTGCCTATGAGCTTCCATCCTAAAGAATGCTGCCTGAGTGGACACCTTGACAAAGACAGCTGTCCTTTAAATATACAAGATGGGGCCACATACAAGGCCTTCATTTTCATATAAGGCCTAAGCATTTCATTTTGCTTTTTTCTATAGCAGCCTCACTGCACCTGCTTCTTCAGAAAACAGTTATTGCAGCCAGGCATCTGGCTGACAAAGCCATGGCCCAGAATAAATTATTCTTTCTGAGATATGGACACAGGTGTTATCAACAGCTAAAATAGCCCACTGGATCCCCGGTCCTCTGAAACAGATTTGTCCATCAATAAGATTGAACTACCACACAGTCTTGCTTCCATTAAATTTCCAGTTCCTTTCCATTTGAATTTTAGGTACGAACTAATGGATTATTCCTGCCACTTCCTGCACTATTCTCTAAACTGTCTTTCTGAAATGCAGGGGAGGCCGATACCAGAGACAGATGAGGAGAAAAAGGAGTCTGACAGCGTGACAGACGCTTAGTACCAGCATGACTGATGGGAAGACTGGGTTGAACCACAGAGCTATTAAGGCTGGAAGAGACCTTCCTATGTAGGTCATCTAGTCCACACTGCTGCCTTAAGCAGACACAATTATATCAGGGCACTTAGGGCTGAGTCCAGTCAAGATATGAGTGTCAAGGAAGGAGATTCCACAGGCTCCCCATGCAGCCCGCTCCAATGGTTTAGTACTCTCGTGATTATTTTTTTCCCTAATATACTACTTTCTTTTTTAAAACTTGTGCCTGTTGCCTCCTGTCCTGTCACAGTGGACCTGTGAAAAGAGCATCTTTTCACTCTGCATCATCCAATTAGACAATGCTAGACAGCAACAGCACCTCTTCTCAGCATTTTCTTCCTAAGACCAAATACAGCCTGTTCTGTCCTCTTCATATACTGTGGGCTCTACAGAACCAAGCCTCATGCTGATACCTGACTGGATTCACCCACTTGTCTAGAAGGCCGCTGTGGTACCACTCTTGCACATTACAATTTCTTATCCCTAGACTGAAGACCCTTGTGCATGGTGCAATTACAAAGCACATCCATGGACTACCAGCCATGTGTCCTTCCTATGCATTAGCTCCTATAGAAGAATGGCAGTGGTGACAATCAGCCAATGCAAAAGCCATCAGGATGATGATAGAAGAATAAGGGGTAAAAAAAGCACAAAGTTTTTACAGTATTAAAGTTTACAAAAATCCTTAATCTTTTCCTTTCAAGGGAAGATATTCCAAAGCAACTCAAAAGGCAGCTTTGCAACTTTCTGACTCTTAGTCGTCTTGGGACAATCTGGAAGAAATTTGAATGATCAGACTCCAACTTTTAAAATGCTCCTATAAGCTGAACATGACTATGAAAGATGCCCAATAACCATTATTCTTTCTGACTACTCCTTCTAGAGGTATAGACACCATTTGTCGGTGCATATTCTTCCTTCCACCTGCCACCTTTCGTAACTAAACTAAATTTTAAAGGAACCAATTAACTTGAAGTGTTGAGTATCATGTTGCCAAGTAAGTTAATGCCCAATTCAATACCTGGCATGGCTTGCTTTGTCTAACAGAGTATTAAAATCTCACCCTTGAACTGAAAGGTCAGAAGGGCAGCACACACATACATATATAAACAGGACATGACAATTACACAGTAGTCAGTAGTCTGAATCTACCCTAGCGCCCCAGTTACCGTATCCCAGAACTGACATCCAATGTCTATTTTTACATTAAAAATCTTTATGTGAAACAAGAAGCTAGTGTAGCTTCTGCATTAACTTGGGGAGAGGCAGGAGTTGATCATATATTTGAGGCATAATGTTGATGTAGCACATTTTTGGAATATAATTTCAGAAGCCCAAGAAAAAAAATAGTCTAAAATTCAAAATGTATGAAGGAAAATTTGTGAAGTCGAACTGAAAGTGCATTAATTAGTAGACCTCAGATGTTCAAAGTATAACTTTATTATCATAGTTGTTCTAAAATTGAAAATGTACTACAAAAATGAATAAACTCATGTATAATCTCATCTTTGAGACTTTTTTCAGGATTATTTATATAATCCAGCTAAAGAAAGGTCTCAATGGTCTTGTGTCATTTGTTCTGTCATAATTCTGTCAGTAAACTGTTTTCTTTCAAATAATGACTCTGTATAAATCAGCTATCAAGGTTTTAGTAGCCTGTTTAATTCTGTCTTATGCCCATCAAGAACACATTTTAGTTTAAGACAGCAAATCTGTTTCTCCTTTCTTCCAAATACTCCTTCCTTGTTTTCTAACACCAATATACAAGATTTGCAGCGAAAAACACTTCAACTTGTCCAATGAACCCATACCATGACTTGTGCTGAGCAGGTATTATTGCAGTGCTGCAGTTGCACAAGATATATGAGCTGGGAGTACCCACCAAGAAAGTCATGCAATATTATCTCCTTTCCCACTTCTGACAGAGAGGATAAGACACTGGTTTTAAATTTTGAAGAATATTATTGAGAAAACACATTTCAGTTCAGAACTGAGTTGTCTCTGAGGTTAAAAAAATATTTAAAAAATCCTACTAGTCTTGAAGAGAAGATCAATTGGATAGTTTTATAAAATTTTCAGGATCTTTAAAGGAGATGTCACTTTAAGAAACATAAGTATACAGAGTACTGTTGATGATGCTCCCAGTAGTTTGAACTGTAATGCTTTTATGTTATTGTGGATTTGTTCGGGTTTTTAATGGCAAGCCCACAAATGTATTTCCTTGCCTATGATTTTGTAAAAGCTGTTTTTTTATCAGAATAGATTAGTAAAGAGAATGTAAATCTCCTTTCTTCCCAGTTAGAAGACTTTCATATTTAATTTTTCTCTACAGAAATTTTACTAACACAGAAGCCCTGGGATAAAAAATTTAATTTTATGATTATAAAAGACAACAGGGGAATTGAAAAACTCCTTTGGAGTTCAGTCACAAAAAGGAAAGATTCAATTACTTTGAAAATCTTTAGAACCACAAGACAGAAATATTACAAATGATGAGCCAGACTGGGGGTCATCATCAACTGTAATCCCAAATGGCATTTATTCCACAGCTTCTATTATTATTCATTTAGAAACATAATGAATGGCAAGCCACTAAAAACATAAGGAGATAACTGCACTTATGGAAAGTAAGTTCTCTCATAATTATTCATTAATTGAATAAAAGCAAATGTTAACCACACTAATATTTCCATTGTCTGTCTAGTGTTCAGTGCCAACACTGAACTTGCTGGAAAATTACAGTGTCTGAATAAGTCTATTTATGTAAGATCCCTAATGGCAATATATTATTATAGGGCAAATATGCAAATAACAGTGCTTAAAATACATTTTTATTCCATAAAGGTTAATAATAGATAGCAAAATACTCTGATGATATTTAAAGTTAACAACACTTTGACAGAAACTAACTCACACTCACTATTTTACTATTGTTCTATTAATTTTAGTCATATACTCCTAAGATACACTATACAAATATGAGCCACGTTGTTTATGTGCACACTCCTTCAAAATGCATATCTGGTATCAGCATTAAAAGAAAACTGAATTATTAACAGGCAGCCACTTCTTCTAAATATTTATCTGAATTACTGCTATCACATACACTAATAAAAGTGTGACAAAATGAATTAGAAACATTTTAAAATCAATCTCGTACAATTGACTGATTCCTTTGAAATGATTTGTATTTGGACACAAAATGTACATTGAAATCTAAATCAATTTATCTTTTGGGCAGATTTAATCTCCCCAAAAGATAAAGATGATCATCTAACATTGCCTCGGATAAAACTCAAACAGAAATAATTAATAGCAAAGTACAGGTCATTCCTTGTTAAAACACTACCTTCTGCAACTGAATTCTCTGTTTACTATTGAAATACATTCAGTATATTAAAAAAAAAAAAAAAAATCTTTCTTTACATTTTAAGTTGGATTATTTTTTTCATTTAAAGTCTTCACTATCTTAAATGACTTAGTATTTCTTTTCATGATCCTACTTGTTATATCCAAACTAACAGTAATTCTTTGTTACTTTTCCAGATGCTTAAGTATGCCTGTGAGTGCAAACTGTGAAACTTAGCTCCAGACATCTGAGGCTGTAATTACATCTGACTGCCATAATACTGCAAAAAGGCCACAGATTTAGTAGTTAACATGCAATATATATTAATACACTAAGATAAGACTTTTAACTATGTGTGCAACGATGACTGATTCAATGTTATATCATGACTCAAAATTAAAAACTTATCAAATAAGAACAATGTTGGTATTTCATGTCTGTATCTATTGTTCAATGCTTGTAATTACCATATCTTGTACTTCACTGACCAATATGCCATCAATAAAATTGAATTCTCCTTATGTATGGAGCAATACTCTATTGCAAATACATGGAGAAAAAATAACTCAAAGAACATCATGGTGCTGACAAATAATGCACTGTATTCTAGGAATCATTTAAAGGATTACCCTAGGCTATTTAATTAGTCCATTAATAAGTAGTGATTTATCTGTTATAAATTGATTTCTCCCCTCCACACTTAACTGATCTTGCCATTGATCTGTCATTCTGCCCTCAAACGATTTCAAATTAAGTTTTCACTGCTTACGAGTCCTAGGACAGAAATTCAAGACCCTTAACCTAACAAAAGTGTTATAGGATTCACTAGACCTAAGTCTCTGAAGGAAGGAATACTAATAACTAGGAAAATACTATACAAAGTAAATATGAAATCTGTATCATAGCACATGGGCTCTCTTCTTTTGGTGACTATTTTGAATTGTGTAATAAAACAGCAGGTTTTGTTAACAATAGATAGTCTTTAGAATCTCTGTGCTGCTTTATCTGAGTTGCTGTAATTGCTCTACTTACAAGAACTCAGCAGTAAGAACGTTTTGGATGGTAAATACTGACTTATGCTCTGCAGTAGTCGGTGAGCAGACAAAACTATCCACCTCCATAGCATGCCATGACTTTTTTAAAGTCTAATATGACTTAAACATCAGGAAAACTAACAAGGATTTCAGTTTTCTAATGTACTGGACTATGCCCTGAGCTGCTGGGCACTCTCAAAAGCCATGTATTCAAAGGGAAGTGATGACATTGCTCATTTTATATGTCTTAGTCTGACTGGTGTTTAAGAATAGATTAATTTTCATATTAAATATATCTTCCTGAAATAGCTAATGGGGTAAGAAATCTTCCTAAGTTTTGCAAGTTGAGTTTACTTTAAACGGGAAAAACAACCAAAAACAACTGAAGTGACACCCTCTTGTTTTCACAAAATGATTAAATAAATGTTCCCAATGATAATTGCTATCAGACACTCATAAGACATTAGTTCACTTCTACCTTTATTCAATAAGCTAAGGAGGATTATTTTAACAGCTTTTAATATT
This sequence comes from Anomalospiza imberbis, assembly GCF_031753505.1. Taxonomy (NCBI): domain Eukaryota; kingdom Metazoa; phylum Chordata; class Aves; order Passeriformes; family Viduidae; genus Anomalospiza; species Anomalospiza imberbis. The sequence goes on along the minus strand of NC_089683.1, from coordinate 76,936,572 downwards.
TTACAAAGCTTCAAGTGTGTCTATTATTTCCCCTATTTAATTCACAAAATAGCTGTTACTTTTCTCTTCCCAATTACATAAGTACTCTAAAACTACCTATATTACCTTCATTGTTAGGTAGTAAACCAATCATTCACTCCTCAATATTACACTCTCCTGCTTTGCAGAAAATAGTTAAGGACATCCATGCCCAAATTGCAGAAAAGGGATTTTAACTTGCCGGATTTGCTGCTGATCACAAATCAAGCTAATGAAAACCTGAATGTTATAATATTTATATACTAACCTTGATTGAAACATATAATGTTGCTTAATTTCCCAAGGTTTCATTACGGAGTTCAGAAGCATGAACTGCGGGATGGTATATCCCTCTTCTTAATTGTTTATACCCAACATTCATTTTCATGGGAGTAAACTGTTACGTTGGTAAACACAAATAGTTTGTGACATTTGAAGTTTCTACACTTCTACAAATTTCTCCTGAATTTCATTGCCTTCCTTTTTTTTCTCTTTGACATCATTCTTTCCTTAACTGCCCTGGTGCCACTTCTTACACAGAACAGGTTCCCCCAGTCAATGCATTCTTTTATCTATAGATGGGTTCAAAAGGTAATTGGATAAGTACAAGTAAAAATTGCTACCAATGCTGAGTACATAAGTGCAGCTTCACACTTTGGAGCAGAAAAACCCTAAACAACAGAGAGTGACTGAGGAATAATTTATCCCTGAACATCTGTCTTGTTCATAAGTCTGTACAAAATGATGTGCAGCTGCAGTCTGTTCTGAAATAAAAAAAAAAAACTTTATTGGAAAGGGGCAAGGGAGCTGGACTAATAACATAACTGTAGTGGATTAAGAGCTGAAAATGGAAATTAGAATGGGACATTGAGAAGAATGTCCTCAAAGTGTTCACTGACTTCTGAAAACTCTATCAAACTTAACTAGATACAGGACACTGGAAAATGTGGCTGCTGTTATATTCACAAAATATTTTCTCCTCTCATACCAAAACTCCAGACTATGGATACCAAACCCTTTCTGAAATTCTGCAAATCAGAGGACATGTCTCTAAATCATTCTTAAAGGATTTAAAGTAGTTGTTATTAATTTAGTAAGTAAGCTTCATTAATTTATCAAAGAAAATGACTACTGTAATATAGATATTATATATTATACTAGAATAATTCTATATAGAAGAATAGCATGGCTTTCTATCAGTGCCATAATTTTCTGCATTTTTATAATGAGTTATTTCCATTTGTAAATATAAAGGCAAAATGAGCAACAGACAGTATGTTTGCAGTGTATTGCAACACGCTGGAATCATTAAAAAAAGAAAAAAAGCAGATGGAAGTGGCTTTAAAAGTAATATCACATTTAAAAGGACAACTACAACAACGTTCAAATAAAGGTTTGCCAAAAACTGTGATGGCAGAATGAAACTTAGTCAGCCCTATCTTCCTAGCACACATTTCAGCCATGCTTAACAATCTGCCTTGAACTGCAAGGAATTAAACAATCTACAAAGATCAGCAGCAGAATGTTCTGTCTCCTAAGTCACTACATCAAAGAAAAAAAATGCTTCAGTCAAAAGATTTCCCAAAGCTCTTTCAAAAGCTTTATCAATTCCCACAAGTAGCCCATAAACGTTGTCTTCTACTGCCCATACTGAAACTCATGACCTGAATTTCCAGGTCATCTTTATCAGAGAGCAACAGTGAAACCAATTTCATTAACAGTGTTGTCAAAGATCTATAGACCAAGACAATTACTCAGAATAAAACTTCTATTGAAAGTCCTCATTTAAAAACATTTCCAACATTTTCTTCAGTTTTAGCAAGTTATGATTCATTTTCAGTTACTTTTTTCCTATATGCGATTAAACTATTTCCAAGTAGAATATTCATGTAGGAATTTATATTACAATCGGGAGTTAAAATAATCTATCAGTGCACAGTGAATGTGCTCCAAAAAGATACATTGGTATTTACAATAACCTAATAAATTAGTATTTTGTAAATATAATGCTAACTCTTCAGGATATTTCAATAGCTCTTAAAATCTCCTTTTCCTCTTCACTTTATTTATTCTCTTAAATCTATGCTACATTACTTTCTATATATTACACTGAAACTGCCAGAAATCATATCCCAGCATTAAATTACATGGTATACATTCTTGTTCTTAGTATGTTAGAAAAAACAGGCAACTGTGCTATAAATTGAAGTACTTGATATCTGAAACAATCTGCATGCCACAATTCAATGCCTGTCAGATGAAGCATCCACACTTTATAAGCAATTACAGACATAGGTTAAAATACAGCACTAAGGTACACTTAGTGCTGTAGGTTTCTGAAGAGAGCTCTACAGGTGCAATTCACATGTACAAAGGAGGAGAAACGAGCACTGGCTAAGACAACAACTGCTGGAGCAAAGAAGGAAATCCCCACAGAAGTAGCAAGAGAACGTGAGAACCACAAAAGAAAATATTAGAAAAAGGGGATCCACAGAGAACAGCATTACAGGGTCATCATATATGGCAGAAATTACTAAGGAAAGAAAACATATGTAAGAGGAAGACCTGGCAATGGAAAATACTGCAAGGAGGAGGGGGAAAAGAGATACTAGAAAATATTCAAGAATTAGAGGGTTTGGGGAGAAAGGAGAAAGTAAGCAAGCAAGCATCCATGCAAACAACAAGAAAGCAAAATAAAGGACACGAAAAGTACAAAGAACTTAGGAAATATCAGAGGGCGTGCATTGGCACATAAAGTAAAGAAAGAAACATTCTATCTACTGACATCAAAGGTCATTAAGAGCTTCAGTCACATAGCTTTAAATGTATCTCTGCTTATGGTGAATATGGGTGGATGGCAATCCCAGAAGTTCTTGTCTGCTGCAACAGAAATGTTTCTGTCCTACAGCACAATCAATAAAAATCAATTGCCTGATAATTGCTTTGCATCAAATTAAATTATGGAGGGCTACATAGCTCAGAGGTTTGGAAATGAGATGTGGAGCCTTTCACCTCTGGGTCACTGCTACAAACACAATGCAAGTCAATAATGACTAAGAGTTGTTACTTTTGTGTTAGTGAAACACCTGATTTTAAGCTCTACTAAACCACACCTTTGCTGCTTTATAACCTCAGAACTTTGTTTTGCCAATCCCTGAACAAAGCTGGATGAAGCTCCCATGTGACCTTTGTGCTGCCTGTGATTATAATTAACATAATTCCTTATCCTTTCAATAGATTACAACCGAAATCCAAAGAGCCTGGTTATTTTCAAAACTAGTTGGAAAAATTAAAGAAGACTACAAGTTAGATTTAAAACATTTATCAAGACCTCAAAATCATGTATAGTATTTATTCTTTTAGCCCAGATCATAAATATTAAAAAAATACTTTTTGAGCATTTTGATTCTCACAATAAAAACCCCTCAAACCCAGAGAAGAAACCAAACCACCCCCACCCCCCCCACCACACACCAAAAAAACCCAAACAACAAGACAATCCAAAACATTACTAAGTTTTGCATCCCGCTTGAGGCATTAAAGCAAGAGGAAGATAATACAAATTTCTGAAAACACTAGGTGGTATTACATAAAAGATAGCTGGTATTATTGTGAAAGTCTGGACAGTACCTGTGATACTGCTGACTGCTAAACCTGCAAACACAGGCATCCTTGTAGCCACTTATCTGGTAGTGGCACTCTGACTTTTACTAAAATGCATCCTGTTTTCCAAAACCTTTTTTTTTTTCAATTACATACAGGAAATTATTACTATTATTATTATTTACTTATGCATTTTAGACTCCAGATTCACCTTCATTTCTAATTTAAGCCAGTCTGTTCTTACCAGCTCTGTGATATTCATGGCTATTTCTAGCATAACTAGCAGATTGATGTGAATAGCCACATGCAGGTGAATTTGCTGCAGGAATTAGAAGAGTAAACTGAATTTGCAAGTTCAGAAGTTCCACAGAGAACATGAACTCTTTTTCCCTGCAATCTTATTTTTATAATTTATTATTCTAAGAATTGGACAGCAATTAAATACCTCTACAAGGGCCAAGGTAATTGGAGCAGGGGTGGGGGAGGAGGGTCCATTCGCCAAAAAAAAAAAAAAAATTAGAAAAAAAAAGTTTCTATTTCCCTTTTTTTCTTTTTTTCCTATATCCTGGCAGTAAAGAATGCACACCACATCCTCTGGACAGTCAAGCACTTTGTTAAACAATAAACCAAAGATACCCAGTATTTGTAATATCCTTAAATTAGTAATTACTCAAGCATACCAAATATCTGTTTTCTAGAAAGCAAAAGAGCATGCTTAGTATTTTCAGTGAGGTAGACAAGCTATAAATAAAGGACTTCTTTATAAAAAACATTCTGTTCTGTAGTTTTGTGATACAAACACTCTGGTTTATATACTATATATGTATGGAATTGCTACTCTCCCCACACTGCAGCAGAAGATTGTCATTTGGGTAGAACATGAGGAACTGAGCTAATTAAAAAAAAGAAAAATATTGTCAACTTTTTCTCAAAAGCACCATCAGAGTCTCAGTGCAGTCTATGCAGCAAACTTGTAAACCCTTTAAAACAGAGTGCAGACCATCACAGGGGTAAGAAGCAGCAATATCGCAAGCAAGTAACTTCCATCACAAATCACACCATAAGGAGCATCACCCTTTCTTCAAGAAGGTACAGCTCTCACAGCTCAGCTTAAAAATGACTGTGCAAAACTGTGCTAGCAGAACACTGATACTTGTTTTACTTCAGTCAGAGGACACATGAGAGTACTCCTTTTATACAATGGTGTAGTCATCAGAGCACTCACCTGACTGCTGATTTCCAGGCCATGGGCACCCTGAAGCCACAGTTTCTTTCCAGGAAAAAGCTCTAAGCTGTAAAGAGGACCAGGAAGAGTGTTCTTCCCCTCTCACCACAGCGACTGAGTCGCTGTGTGCACAGAGGGATCAGAGCCTACAATTTACACCAGCCCTGGCATTTAAAGGAAGCCGTATCTAACACCTCATGAATCTGGTACAGCTACAAAACATCTCAGCTTCAGCTGTAGGATGGCCAGCTTCCCACCCTAGCTTGGGATACATTTATGCAAGCAAAGAACTGTGGTTACAAACAGTATCTGTGGCTCTCAGCTTGTGCTCTCTCACCACCCACACAGCCTGTATGAAAGGTGCCTTTCACACGTGTTTTAAATTGAAACTGATGCTAAGTGAATCAGCTGTGCTCAGGCCCTGACCAAGAAGGCCTGATTAATTATTCCAGGAACTTAAGAGGTAACACACCTTCAAAAATTTATCTAATTTATTACCTATCTACTCCATGTAGAATTTCCTTTGGATAGTAAGGGGCTGTACATCTTGGAAAATACAATTACTGTTGAGTATTTACCATTCTTAAGGGTTTATAATTGCCACAAAAAAAATGCTATTAGTCTATAATGCAGATTCATTGTAGATAATCTTCAAATTAATACAGGTAATAAATACTAGTTTATGAATCTTGATCTGAAAACTTGAACAAAAGATGTTGCAACTTATTCCACTATAAAAAAATTGGTCTAATTTCTCTCTATACTTGAAAGCTTAATCGTTTACACTTATTTACTATACTGTTTTTCCCCTAGCAGAGTAACTACTAAATAATTTTTCAGCAATCTTTGGAAAAATTTGTCACGATTTTTAAACATACTTTTTATTGGCAAAAACCAGTTTGATTTTGGCTTTATAATGAACATTTAATTGTGTGTTATTTCCCTAGTGCAGCTCTTAAAAAGCTGTTTCCATTCACAGGTACACTGAAAAGAACAAAAAAACTTCCACATAAAAAGTAATGTGCCACCATAATTTGAAAATATTCACCTCATTCACATTCATCTGCCTCCACTAAAAGATTTATAACATGTCTAAACCAGAAATTGATGAAATCATCAGTGGCTGCAACATTTTGATCATAATCAATAATATAATTTTACCCCTTAAATGGGTTTTCAATTAAAGTACATTTTTTTCAAAGTAATGTTATTTTTGTCAAAAAAATAGTTTCTCTGCAGACTAACAGCATTAACTAATTTCATACTAGGTGCTGTGCTGTAAAGGGCAATAACCTGTAGAGCCAAAGATAATACTGTACTTAATGAAAGACATATAAAATTCATTGTGTTGTTTCACAGGTTAAATATTACTAAGTAAAATATTTATTAGATAAATAAGTACAAGTGTAAAGATTAAGCACCATTACACAAGTTTAGAAGTTCATTATCCAACAAAGAAGAATCTAAGGACAGCAAGAGAACATCAATGTTAGGAATTCAGGCTGGCCTGGCTCCCACAAATTCACTTTTGAACTTTCTCTTAGCTCTCAAGAAAACCCAGGACAAGACAGTTCAGAAGCTTCCACACAAAGTTAGATGTAAAAGATTTCTTGGATAGAAGAGTATGCCAGGAGCAGCAGAAACAGAGCAGACCATCACCAGTCTCTCATCAGATTATATTAAATGACACTATCAGGGCTTACTTTAAGTTTTATTTCTCTGGAAGCTGGGGCTGACTAGGCTACGACTTGCTGTACAGAGCTAAAGTAGAGACTGTTTTAAAGGAAAACTTATTTGTGCTGCTATACAGCAAGACCTTTTAGATATAAGAAATAGAAAAAAAATTTAATAGTGTGGAGTAAGACGAATGAGCAAATATATAAGAAATCATGCTAAACCAGAGGGGTTTGTGGTCCATTGAACAAATACTCCTGCTGCAGAAAGTGAATTAAATCAAATGGTGTGATCTGATTATCTTCAAGGATTATTTGTCATGGGCAAACTAATGGTTCAGGTAGGAACAGACTGTTACCCTTCAACTAAGTGGCAGTTATCGATCTTTGCTGGCACAGCCTCATTGTTACATGGCTTCAGTGTTATGGAGAGGCTGTTGGCTTAATGTCTGTCAGTCTGGCAAATACAAGTAGTCCTTCCTTAGGAAAGATAAAGGGAGGTAATTTCAGGGTCTTTCATCTTTTACAGAGCTCTACTGCTCAGAAGCCAAAAAGTGTATTTTCTTTGTCTATGGCAATTAACTAAATCTTGAACTTGACACAATTTTTATGGATGGATAATATGTATACCTAGAAATAGGAGAAAATTTCTAGCACTGCTGTTAGCAATGGAAATACAACTTCACCCAGACCCATCATCCTGTACCAGGACAGAGGCCTCAGAATAACAAAAGGAGAGGACACTTAGGGGAGATTATGGGGAACTCTTTGAAACTCTTTGATGTCACTTCTGAGAACTTAATTGAATGGAAAAACAACTGCACAGAATTTTGTTTCTTTTCAAATTGCACAGAATTTGAAAAGAAACAAAAAAGGGCTCTGTAGCTTTAAGAACAGACAAAAGCCTTGCACTCTTGTTCAGGGGACTGCTTTACATAAATCTTCAGGAAGTCTCTGACAGGCAGTATCCTGGACAGAAATCAGATAGCTATTTCTCAGGCTCAAATACCCAGCTTGTTTTGAGGCAGATCTCAAGACAAATACACCAAGAGCTATAAATCAGAGAACTATACCAGATGCAAGCAAAAATGAGGCTACAGAAGCTGAGGAACAAGTATATGATCCCACTGCTCTTCCACTGCTTTTGTCAAAAAATGTTTACTAATTTCACAGTTGTCCACATAATTTGAAAACTGAAAGTTACAATTGGTAGACTTCTTGGAAATTCCATTCTATTTGGCTTTTGTGAGGGAGGGAGCTGTAGCTTAGAAGCAATAAGCTTTTCTTTATTTATATATGGAAGCCGGTCCTGAAAAGCTTCTTCACACAAGAAATTCCTCTTCCTACAGTAAACGGACAAATAGGTATGAATGTAGTCATAAATTATCATTGCAGAACAGCAAATGCACAAATGTTGATCAAGTAATGTAGAGTGAAATCTTGTTTTATGTCCCACTTAGTGGAGCAGATTAATTCCTGGGATTCACCATTCGGAATACCCTTCATCAATTACTTTACATATCCACCTAGGCTCTTTGGTGCTGTGCATTTAAGGCCCAGCTGGGAGATCCAAACGTACAATGACATCCCAGTGAGTTTGTGAGGCTCAGGGAATGTGGCAGGGGAGTCAGGCTCCTCGGAGAGGAGTGACAGCAGATGCCCTCCAGGGGAGCTACAAACCGCACATCATCCCGGACTGTCACCCCTGGAACAAGCTCTGGACTCAAGGAAAAGAGCTGACAGGCAGCAGCCATAGTTTCAGCTGCTTCCTTCAGATCTTTCCCAGCAGGTGTCACTACGATGTAGCATTGCTATAAAATCTTCAAGTAACAAACATTAAAGTAGTGGGTTCCTTTTTCCCCCAAATGGCAAAGCACCTCTGTAGTCTAATTATGTAAAACCTGAATAGTCAGCAACAATGAGCTTTGTGATGAGAGGGCGGGGAAAACTGTTAGCTGTGTATCATTTCCACTTCCATACAGCTCATTTTCTTCTTATAAATTGTTATACCTCTGAAAGAGATGTCTTTAATGAAGTGGTTAATTTAATGCAGTGCTCAGCATTCTCTTCTTAACAGTAATGTACACAGATGGCTGTATTCCAAACTCCATTCATCTTTCTCAAATTGTTATAAAATGGCTGTTGAATTCTATTCTTTGGAGAGATAAAATATATTTGTAATAAACAATAAAATTTTCTAGCAGCTGGTTGTGAAAATTAAGAAAAAAACAAACCAACACAATGAGGGGAAAAAGGATTTCCAAAGCAGTCTCCATGCAGACTCTGACTGTCCTACCACCCAGCGATTCTGCAAGCATTCAGACACCTCACTGTAATGTCTCAAAAATCAATAGCAATTTATTCTCTCTTTGGACCCCAACCAACAAAAGTAAATAATACTGTCACCTGCGGTCTGCCTTCAGAACATGGTCACAAAACAGTCTTGCTACTATACCACAACCCTCCAGGGCTCTTTATCTATGCTGGCTTTGCAGATTGTATTGGCTTTCACAAGGGAGAAACACACAAGACAGCAACAAAAAGGGGTCAAGTTCTTGTACTCCGACCACCCAGGCTGCTGAGCTGGAATTAAGAAAAAGGTTTGGCACCTGTCTTACTTCAGTTTCAATGACATTAATTTTATTAAAAGGGAAAAAGAAAAAAATTAAAAAGAAATCCAAAACTGAAAAAGGAATATTAGACTTATGTTTTCTCCTGCAATAAAAGGGAAATCCTAGAGAAAAAAGTTGAAACACTTGCATAATTGCTAAATTGATTTCTTAAAAATTGGAGGCTTTGAAATTCACATTCCTTACAATTTTAATGAACACATGTCAGAATATTCAAAGTGATCCAGAATATTGACAGAATGTTTTCAAAAACATCATAATTTGTAACCAATATTAAGGAATCAATTCCCATCTCATTATAAGACAACCAGTTTAACTGCTCACAGCATGAGGTATATCATCGTCACAGGGACCTTACAAAATTTCAAACATATGATATGAAGATATGTTCACTTAACTTCTAGTGACCCTGTATATGTATGTATGTACAATGGACTCTTGTCTTTTCAAGGAACATTATTTAAATATGTTTGTATCTTTGCATATTAAATTGTCTTTGCTGCTGCATATGTGTAAAGCCTAGAGGGCACAGAAATTCTCACCATCACCACCAATTCTTTTTGCTTCTTAGAAATACTGATTGTTGTGTGTTCGTATATAATAAGTTCAGGATGCATCACTAGCTCATACAGGCATCACATCCTGATTTAAAGCAGTCCACCCTTTCTTTTGTGGCTGTTTATATCAATGAGTACAAAGACAGAGCATGGGCTGAATGCAAAGAAGGAAGTGGAAGTTAAGAGGAAAAAAATTGACCTTCTATTCCAATTTTCAACATGGACAGTAATTCCATGAAGTAATTTCCCACTCTAAAATGATAAAATGCCAAAACTTAAAAGTGCAATACAAATATGTGTATTTAATGGGTCTTGTAAAAACCCTCATTACAAGCCAGGCTAGAATTATAATTTCTTTCAGTAGGGGCAAAATTAGTAAAGAAAATGGAAAATTCCAAAATATTTTAGGTTAATATCTTAGGAGAAAGAAAAATTTGCATGGATTTTACATGACCACATGAGAAGAAATGAGGAGATACTAAGACCGTTTTTTACACAAGATATAAACACTTGTCTAATCAAAGGCATTCTGAGCAATGTTACAAGAAACTCCAGTAAAACATTAGAAGATTAATGTATTAATTATTTTAGAAATCAGGTGCAAAATTAAGAATACCCAATAGCCACTAATGTCAAAGAAAAGCAATGAAATAAACTGAATTTTATATTGAGTCACAAACTGAATGAAAAAGGAAAAAGGCTACAAAGATTTAATTAATTCCTTCTACTATAAGCCACAGCCACAATGAATGGAAAGCCTACCATTGTAAGAACCAAATTTAGGGTACAGCAAAGACTGCCTCAACTGCAGATGAATATTCAATTATTTCATTAAAAACTGTAGAACTTTTTAATGAATATTTAATAAGCACATCAGTATCTGAAGTCAGACTGCTGCATGACTTGATACTCATTCAATCCTATGCAAGCTTTTACTAGCCCCTTATTAAAAAAAAAAAACAACTTACAGGTTAAAAAGATAGTTTTATCTTTAATTTTGCAAGAGCTAAACAGCATAGGACTCAAAAAGGCAACAGCAGAAATCAGGAGTGCTTCTCTACTGTTCCATTTATATGTCCCAATAAGAGCATTTAATTTAATTTACTATTTACTTATTTTTCATTTGCAATTCTCTGCAAGTGTCTATAAATCCAGTGTTAACTACACCTAGTACTGGGAACACAAAAAAGAAATTTCTGAAAATAGGTTTAAATAATTCCAGAAATTCTTCTGTGGCTCTGAAGCATCTCCCAGAAAAGCTCTGACAAGGATTCTGTTCTGTTTAAAGGAACAACTCCTAGCTTGCCTCAGAAGCAGAGTGGCTAGACGGTCAAGGGAGGTGATCCTCCCCAACTAATCCACTGTGGCGAGATCCCTCCTGGAGTACTGCATCCAGTTTCTAGGGTTTCCAACATTGGAAGAATGTGACCTGCTGGAGCAGGTCCAAGAGAGCCGTGAAGATGATTAAGGGGCTGGAGCACCTCTCCCAGGAAGACAGGCTGAGAGAGCTGGGAATGTTCAGACTGGAAAACAGAAGGCTCCAGGGAGACTTTACAGTACCTTTCATTACCTAAAGGGGGCCCTGGCAGCCAGGAAGGCCAACCCTGTCCTGGGGGGCATCAGGCACAGCATTGCCACCGGGCAAGGGAGGGGATTGTCCTGCTCTGCTCTGAGTTGGGGTGGCCTCACCTCAACTGCTGGGGGCAGTTTTGTGTGACACAATATAAAAAAGACATTAAGCCCGAAGAAGATGTCTAGAGCACGTCAACAAGGATGATGAAGGGACTTGAGAAGCAGTATGAGGAGCAGCTGAGGTCACTTGGTCTGTTCAGCTTGGAGGAGACTGGGAGGAGACCTCACTGCAGCTACAACTTCCTCGTGAGGGGAAGAGGAGGGGCAGGCACTGATCTCTGCTCTGTGGTGCCCAGTGACGGGGAATAGGCCTGAGTCAGGGGAGGTTTAGGTTGGCTAAAAAGGTTCTTCACCCAGAGAGTGGTTGGGCACTGGATGAGGCTCCCCAGGGAAGTGATCACAGCACTAAACCTGACAACTCAAAAAGCGTTTGGACAAAGCCCTTGGGCAAATGGTGTGACTCTTGGGGATGGTGGTGTGCAGGGCTGGGAGCAGGACTTGATGATCCCATCCAACTCAGCATGTTTTGCGTTATATAGATAGATACACTCACACACACATGTGAGTGCAGGTGTGTGTATTTCAAATAATTAACTATTGTTTTCTCTCCAAAATGCTTGGAAAAAGGTTAACTCAGGACCTTTGCTGACATAAGTGTTCTCATTTCACTTGTATTCAGGCAGGAATTTCTGTCACCATAAAGCCGGTGAGCCCTAGCCTAACATTTACAACCTTTTTTTTTTATAAGGAACTAGAGTTAACAAGAATATTTACTAAGTTTACAATGGATTAAGCTCTTCCCTTCTAAAAAAATCTCTGCAAATTGCTTCATCTACTAAGAGCTACCCAAAAAAACTAAGACATAAGAAAGTGAACCATTTTAATCACTACTTTGCCAATACTACCAATAAGGTTACTGCTAATGTGGCCATTTTTCTCTAGGATGTAAATAAAAACTGTTAAGTAGATCTCATCTCTTAGATAACTAGTTCTGACTGCTTATCAGTTTACACCAAATAAATATTTGCAATTTAAACACAAAAATTTTTAGAAGACGTTACTTTGCACTTTCATTAAAAAGTGAAATTAACTAGATAGGACAGCATGCTTGCTTCCAGGCTTTCCCATCCCTTTTCTTAAAATCTTGGTACATGAATTTGCCTCCAAATGTGAGCTTACCAGAACAGAGGTGTGCGAGAGCAAATCACATAATTGGGAAGCCTGACAATACAGGATAAAATTATCAAGAGAAGGCAATATTTAATCACAAATTTGAGCACTCAATAATTTATCTAAAAATGTAATACATTCTAAAAACTCTAGCTTTTTATAATCCTGGAGTATGTTAACTAGCACAACTTATAAGTTTGGGGAAACATTAGTTTGAAGGCTAATATTCCAAACCCAAGACTCACCAGCTGAGGTCTCCTCAGCAAGGTGCAATGCATACAGAAAAACCAAAATTCTCTGCTTGTACTTTTGACACTGTTGGCGTATATCCTTCTGAGCAGCACTTCAGATTTCATTATACAATTCTGATAGTTTAAAACTACTTTTCTCCTGAAGCTTGACACACAGTTCTGTAACTATTCCAGTAACAAAACAAGAGTTTACAGCCAGAATTCTTAGAGTAGGGGTATTTTTTTTTATTTTTCAAGTTAAAAAAAAAAGAAAAATGTATCAAATCCAGCTACTTATGCCTCTCTTTGCATGACGCTAAAATGATGCTTACAGGATGTTGTTTTGCAGCTTATGGCTGAGTATAAGCAGACTGCATATTGTAAGCAAGCTGTGTAGGACAGCTAAATATTTAGATTGCCTGTTTCCTATTGAACGACCTTGATTCAATTCCTATTCTCTTTAATGGGTTTTAAATATAAAGAAAGAAATACTCCAATAACAAAATATTAAAAGAAAATAAAATAAAACTAGTTTCAAGGAACGATGGAATGACTGGGGAAACATTCCAGTACCATGGTGTTCATCATCAAAGACAAGATCGTATACCCTGGCTTCAAATCAGACTTCAGTAGCACACATCAAGGTAGGCACAGTCTGAGACCCTTAATAAGGAGAAATTACAGTGGCACATTGAATGTAAACTGAATGAGACAGGAGCTCTGCAGAAACAAACTAAAGTTTATTCTAAGTCTATCCTGAAATTATAGTAGAATAAACAAATATTAATATATCCATGTTTTTTAAAATAGCTTTTTCTTCCCTTACTTGGCATCATACATGCTTACCTATTCAAAAGCAGGTAACTGTTTAAGTGATCCAGATTTCCATCAAAGAGGTTAGTAACGAACTCATTTACACTTACATTCTTACTATTACTACAACTTAACATAAATAAGGAAATCTAACTAAAGATGTTTACCTACATGCACCATGTTTAAGAAAAAGTGTCATTGGTTGTAACATGTTCTGCAGCTTATATTCACTTATATATTTTGCACTGCACATTCAATTAAATTTTCTAGATTTACCCTCATCAGTGTGTGAAGATGCTCAAATCCAGTCCAAATTAATAGATTTGCAGAGTATATTTAATCAATATATTATGAAGGCTAACCCAGACTGATTTTATTTGCTGAAGTACATGAATTTCTTTGACCTCACTGTCTTGATTTCTCTTGAACCTGACTCTGAGGCTGTAACAAATTTGTTTCAGCAACAAGACAAAGGTACAATCTAATTCACTTTCCGGATTGTGAACATGACTGTTCAAAGCACACATGTAATTATATTCTTTCCTTGCAAGAACACGTTTTAGAAACACTTTTTTAGTAGAAACCTATGATTTGATATGAACAGTGCTTTTTTCTTAAAAAGGAAGTAAAATTAAAATTTGCTTTAAAACACTGCTATTTTACAAATTTATTCAATTAAAACAACATTAACTTATAAAAACAATGCCTAATTTTAATGTGCTCTTTGCTTTTAGTATACTCATACACCAAATGTTACAGCAACTAAGAAGTTTCAGCATTTTTCACCTCTGAAAATCTGAAAACAGCTTATATTTGTATAGTTCCAGCATTTTCCCTCACTGAAATCAATACAGCTACTCAAGAAAAGCACGCAGGTATATTAACCTGTTAGGTGGATTTCAAAGAATACAATTTTATAGTCCTATGTTATTCTTCCGTGTGTTGGTGTAAAGAAACAAACATACCTAATTTTGTGGTTCTTCTCAAATCTATTGACTATGAAACATATGACACAAAAGAAATCTGCCAACCTGAACACAAAGGAAACCATATAATGAAAAGAGCCATGACAAAATAAATACCTAGTCTTAAAATAATAATAGTTATTGAAGAAGGAAACAAAATTCACAATCCAAAGGATTCTCCAGCTGGACAATTCTATCTCTCCTGCCATCATCACAGACAAAGATTAGTCCCTTAACAAAGGCAGGGGTATTGAACGATTCCAGCCCATCTCTGAGCTCATCTTTGGCCAGAAGCTCCCTGCCTACTTAGAACCTGGCAACAGCTTTAAAACTACTGTATTTCAGCCGCTTTACAACTACTGTATTTCAGTGCAACATATTACCTACAAACCAATTTTTAATGTTCTAACTGAAATCTTAGACTCTGAACTTCAAAAGAATCTAAACAGTTGAAGCTTAAGTAACACAGTTATCCACTGTATCTCAGAAATATACACAACCTAAAAATCAACTAAAACTAAACCAAACAGCAACTTGTGAAAAAAGCAAATGTACATGTTAAGAATACAAAAGTGGAGTTATAAATACCTCATGTACCTGAAAGTTCCTGTATCTTTACTGAAAGAAAATTTTAGTACAATGAAAAGAAAATCCTAAAAAGTGCCCAAAAGGGAAACACAAAATACCCCACTAACACAGGGCAACTTTTTTTCTTAAATGAGTGTTTTTTCTGTTTGAAGTATTGTTGATTTATGTGTTAGAATTTTCAGCACATTTGTAAATAGAGTAATGTGAAAAAATTTAATGTCGCTTCTGAGACCTAGAAGCTGTAATATACTTTAAAAACAGATAGAATAGAAATCCCAGCAAGGCTAAATATATAATAAAATGACTGCTCGCTCTGTAAGAAATATACCTGTTTCTAATATACGTATAAACTACACCATATCATCAAAATTTAAGTAGCTTAAGAAGAAGTGTAAGTTTTTTCTGCAGTAAAATCAAATTTTGATTCACAACATTATATATATAGCTTACACTCAAGAGCCATTATAAATTACATGAACTAATGGGCACAATGTGAAACATTCAGCATCTTATGAGAAAATGAAACAGATTTTGTACAAACTTGCACTGCTAAGATGGTTACTGCCCAGTACCAACTCTAATGCAGGTGAAGCAGCATGCACTAAGAGGTAGATAGTGCTGAACACACAAACTCTTTAATTACACTTTTTGGTGACCAGCCAAATTAAAGTTGGATATTAAAGATCATTATGCTTTTAAGTTAAACAGTTAAGTGACAAATCATTAAAAAGAAATTGGAAAATGTGGAAATATTTCCAAATATTAATAAAGGTATGAAAAAGCTCATTTTATTAAACAGTCATTTCAAAAGTAATATTCTAGAGATAAAAATTTATTATTAGGTCTTTACAATGGCAACAAATTTTGTGCATTTCACCAATTCTACAATTCTTCATGTGCTTGCAGTTTTCAGTTTGTTGATCTATTGTTAAGACATTAGTGGTATTTAAAAATAATTGAGGGTTAAACAGTGATGCACAAAATGATACATTCCCAAGTAACCTTCCCCCACTTTAGTGTTAACAAGTAGGAATATGTTTTTGCTGCTTCCAGTGTCAAGATCAGGTGAACTGAAAGGTTTTACAGAGTACATTACTCCAACTCCTTAAGGGGCTATAAAATCACATTCAACTCAGCTTGTTATTAATAATTCATGGCAACTTCCTTAGTTCACTACAGGGGCATCACTCTTAGGGCATCATTCTTATTGAAATAACTTAACAGGGAAAGTCAGATAAACAGTGTTACCATCAAAATGAGAAGTCACCTACCATGAACCCAGGGACTTTAAACGCCCTAAAGAATTTAGATCCTTACATTTTTCACGCTAAATTTGGAATTCCACATTCCTTTCTAAAAGTTGATGTTAATTTAATAGATAAGTAAAACCAACAAAATTCCATCTATCTAATGAAATTTGGTTTATCTGTAGATTTGAAGTATCACATTTCCATTCATTTAGCTATATGGCATAAGAGCTATTTATGCTTTCATTACTCTGAAATAGACCCTTTTAACAATAATATTTTACTTCAATTAAGGATTAAACTAAGTTTGTCCATTAAACATAACTATGATGTAAAAATACTATTATTTGGAATACTTTTAACTATAGTAAAAAATACCTACTAATAAAGCAGTTACTGACACCAATTATGATACATAAAGACCCCAAGACTTCATTCTTCATGGTCACATAATAGATGATTCTAACAGAATTATGTCATGTACTAGTAACATTTGGATTTCAATGCACATGGCTAACTAGATGGACAGATCCAGGAAAAAATGGCCTTCAATAAAAACACATTAAGATAGGGACTATACACTCATTTTGTAATTTACTCAATAGAACAAAATTAGCTTTGATGCATCAATAAACCACCATGGGAAAATCAGCTTTATCCTTACAAACTTAATTAATTCTGGTGTAGAAAAAAAGGAAGTCCACTTAAAAAGCTTAGTCTGCTCTCTGAATAAAATAATGCCCTATGCACAAAAAATTCTAGTTGTAAGAAAATTCCAAATCCATCTTTAATTTTTTTAAGTAACAAGAGAACAAAGTTTGTGTTTTAACTGCTTTGTCTCCCGCCAAGCACACTTTGGTATTAAGAATAAGGTGTTAGTGAGTGGTTTGTTGTAATTTGCAGTCAGTTTCCAACACAGATAAAAAGCTTGAAAAGGCAAAGCCTCAGAGGTGCATGGGCCAAAGTGGTTCACTGCTGTACCTTCAAAATACAAGGTCTTTGTGGCTGCATCATCATTCCATAGATACATTATCTACATACTTTTAAAGACAAACTTCAGATTAATTGCTCCTGATAATGTTGGGGAAAACAAAGAAGGCTTTGGATACTAATTCTAAAGTATCATCTAAACAGTAACTATTGCCTGGTGTCTCTCAATCGCTTCCTACTCAGTAATGTAGTAGCCCAGGAAGGCTGTGTTTCCTGACATAAACACCAAGGATAAACAGTATTTTGTTACTGTCTTATGGAGAGCTGAGAAGCCGTGTCAAAAAGTCACTTGTTTCTTCTAAGATAGTTGATTTCAAATCCAGCTGGAAACCAACAGAAGTGATCCAACCTTTCCTTCTGAAGAAATCAGCATTGTCTTATTTGACTATAACATCACTGTTAACAGAGTCAGATTCTTTAGCAATAACATACAGCAAGTAGATATGCACAACAGTTTCATGCAGATGAAATGAACAAGAAACTCAAACATTTTGACTTTTTATCCTAATGCCCCCTTTGCACAATTGGCAAAGTAAATTAAAAGTCTCCCCGTGCACAGTCCTTTGTCCTCAAAGGGCTGCTATTTTAATTCACGTCTAGAACTGAACTAAATTCCAAAAGCTGTATTCACATGAAATCAACTATCTTATTTTTTCATGTGTTGCAATTGTATCCTAAATTGGTTTATAGCCCACTGTCTGCTTTCCTAGTTCAGGAATCTGATGATACGAACAGTTCTAAAATAAAATATTTGAAATGAAACAGGAGTTGACACTGAATACTCATTGTGCACAGTGTTACACAAGGACATCTTAAGTTCTTACCAGAATTACAGCAATAGTTCTACTATTACCTATTGAGAGTGCTTAATTTTTTCAACTTTATTTACATTAAAAAGAACTGCTGACTTCTTAGTATTGAAAAATCATGAATGGACAACATATGTTGCAACTGTTATCACTGACAGATGAAAGTATGGAAATGCCAGGCTTCCAGAAATGGAGTATAAGAAACATTTTAAGTCTGTCACCAAATACAATTTATACCACAAACAAGGATTATTTGTAGTATTTGAGGGTTACTTAGCATTTCCATTGTAAAACTCTGCACAACTGAGAAGGAAAAAAACCATCACAGATGTGTTCATGACACAATTTTAAGAAACCAATGTCCCAAAACAGTGTGCTCACTTTAATGCAAGTTACTCGACTTTCTCTCAGGATATTCCCCAAGAACCGTAAATCTCTGCAAAAGGGAAAGTACAGTAAATGTTCACTTATTTGATGTAATATTACAATAACTGTATTGTTTGAAATACAATTTTGAAGTATCTGATGCTTATTTTTAAATGTGGAATTATTTTTGTCTCTCTAACAAAAACCACCAAATTTAATCCAGAGCCTAATTAAGAGGTGCAACTTCATAAATAACTCCTAAGCAGAGTCGCATACACCCACAGTAAAATCAGCTGGTGTTAAGCATATGTGACTCAAAAAATCCCAGGTACAAATGGACCCATAAAGTTATGGGCTTAGGAAGCTGAATTTGCTTAGGAAGCATAGGTAAACTTTAGGAGCAGTGCTAGGATCAACTGTGTGACTCTGATTTATTTTGGTATATGTTACTTAAGTCTTGTATTTATTTGAGGAACAAGACAACAGAAAAAGCTCCAGAATACTTCTCCTGAGCTTCAGGTGTTTTATGAGATTGATGTGGCCAAAGCATCAGGCCATACTTGAAAATTTTGAGTTTTAATGTTATTTCAGAGCAGCACTCAGTACTTTTATAAGGCTGTAATGTGTTTTCATTTTACCTGTACTGAAAAAAAAAAAAAAAAAAAGGATAACAGCAGGAAAGCAGCAATTCTAAGAAAGGGAGGCATAAAATGGAAACATAATGCAACAAAGAAGCAAATTAAAAAACTCTCCTTTTCCTTTATTAGAAATAAGAGAAACAGATTGTGCTCATCTTGCTAAGGGCCAAGAGTCTCACTGTATGGAATTCAGCCAGGCTCCAGCACACAACTCACTATGGAGTTTTGCTGTGTTAAAAAGTAAACCAGATGGGATATTTGCTTCCAACAAGATAATTCTAATGGAAATTGTTAGAAGCACTGTAAAAGAAACTTTTCAGCTTCATCTGCTATTTTGTTGTGTATAATAAGGGCAGGTAGAATGAAAAGTAGACTATGAAAACAAACCACAAAAATTTAAAAATTCAAAATATTAATCATTAACCAAGTTCGAAATTTATGTGCCTCAGAACACCAACTGCTTACATAAAGCACATACCAGGCTAAAGCCAAATCTCAAACAGTAGCAGAGTTAGTGTGAATAAAATATTCTAAAATTATGTAAAGGGAATAAAAAGGAATCAACTTAAAGGTTAGCCTGTAGCTGCATACAGCTTGAAGAAAAAATATGAAGCAAGTCAACAGACCAATACACCAGGGCCTTGTGAGACCTAATAGACACAGTGTTTTTGTTCAGGATCATTAAGATAACATCTCCTGTTCTTAAAAGACCCCATATTTCCCAGATGAGCTACAAAAGACAAGGAAGGTAGATGAGGTACAGTTCTACAGTAACAGGTTTTGACGACTTCTTGTACATCTAAGTATTTTTAAAATATTGTGCCCTAAGTGTGCTAGAGCAAAATGAAAGAACTGTTTTTTGTTGTTGTTGCTTTTGTTTGTTTGTTTGTTTGTGGGGTTTTTGGTTGGTTTGTTTTTTGGTGGGTTTTTTGTGTTTGGGGTTTGTTGTTGTTGTATCGATGTATTAGACTGTAGCCCTGAACTGTTCCTGGCAGTAAACAGCTTTTTTCAACACAAGCTATACCCATTTTATCACAACAACAAATTCACTCTTAAAGAAAGATAACAGGCAAGAAGGGCAATATTTTGTAAACAAAGTAATTTAGACACAAACTGGACCCATTACTTCTGAGAAACAGGGTCAGTTATCATAGAGAGACAAGCTCATGCTTCAATTTTCCCAATCCAGTTTGCCAAGTAGAGGTACCTACCACTAAAAATTTACTGTTAAAATGGTAATATATGTTTTCTTTTTTTTTAATCTTACTCTCCGATTAAACATTGCTCTAAGCTCCCTTTTCTTTTTCAGGAACTGGTCTATGCCAGACTTAAGAAATTCTACTCAGGCTTTGACTTTGTCCTACCATGTTTCTTCAATCACCCAGAAAGCAGATTGGAATGAAATTGATATGACTGGATAAAAGAAAATCAATTTTTTTAACATTTAGTTTCAGTAATCTAATTATGAAGCTTTTAGTAATAGCATAATTACTTTGAAGTTCTGAACATATGTTTCCACTGAGAGTATTCCACAGAGGACACTATATCAGAAAAGGGAAAAAATGTAAACATAAATGTACCAAAAATATTTCAGCTCATCAAAAAAAAAAAAAAAAAAAAAAAAAAAAAAAAAAAATTGAAAGGAGAACCAGAGAACCATATGCCAGAGATTTAATATGATGTCCAATATAAACCACTTTTGTTTCCATCATGCACAGTCCTTTAGTTTAATACCAATGAAGAAAATGGAAAATAATTTTTCCATGACATCAAAGCACATTACCAAAACGTTACTGGATTGGCACAATTTAAAAATGAAAATACACATGTAAAATTACTGTAACAAAAAGCAGCTGAACACTATTCCTTGAACTTTAAAGGTCTAAATGTTTCTGCTGATGGAAAGGATGTTTTAGAGAAACGGCTCACACAATTTGCCTAAAAAAGCCCAGGCATCTCAGTTTTTTGTGATTCTTACTCTTGTGAATTTAGCTAAATATCCTTAGCTCTATACACTAAAAGTTATTAAATCTGAAGTATTAGATCTGACCCAAGACAGTTCTATTGGCTACATTTAATAATTTTTTTTTAAAAAGGAATCAATGAACTAAGAGGGAAAATTCACCATTGCATCCCGGATTTTGGGTTCTGATTAGGGGTTTTGATATGTATTACTTAGCCGGTTCCGAGGACCCCTTTGTACATCCCTGTTCCCCCCACGGTGTCCGGCTCCAGATCAACTCCAGCAACCACCCCCTGCTCCTTCCTGAGACTTTCCTGTCAGTTACCCCATTCCCCGCAACCCCATTCGCCCTGGAGCCCTGTGTCCACCCGTCGCATCCCCATTAACCACCCCGGTCCACGTCACACCCTTGTATCCTGCCCCCATTGGGCGACGGGGGCTTGCGCCTCCCTTGGCCCGCCCCCTATAAAACCCCACTCCGTTCTTTGCTCGCGGCCATTTTGTCCACGCGGCGTTGGAGAGCAGCAACGCTTCTCCATCGCAGCTCCACGCGCCAATAAAAACTCTCCAGCCAACCACACAGACAGAGTGGACAATTCCTTACTTCTTCGTCTTGCCCCTTGCACCCGGCAGCAGAACGCGGCCAGCCCACCCCGGTGCACGGAACACAGAAGCGCCCAGAAGCAAGCGGCGGCCCCGAGTCCCGCTGAGAAGCAGCGCCATTCCAGGCTCTCTGGAGCTGCGCGGGGCTGGGGAAAAGAACGCAACATCATAATTCACCACTGAGCTAAGACATTTAGAAATGCTAAACAAAAGATACAGAAAACAGCAGCACAGACAGGAAGACACTGGGGAAAACAAACAAACAAACAAAAAAAACCAAACAAACCCCCCCCATCAAACAAATAAAAAGAAGTAGGGGAATTACATTATAATATAGAAAAGCTTTACTTTTAACAAAACAATACTCACGCTGATCATCACAACAGTGGTGAACAAAGCAAGATTTTTGTTACTGGAAAGCCAATTTTGCTTTTTTTTTTACGTATCACAATTTACAAATGCAAATGAATTTGCTTCAGTGCCCTTCTATGTCATCACCAGCAAAACCTAGTGCACAAACAGCAAAACTTAGTGCACAAACCTACTTTTACATAATACACAAAACCCCACTCTCAGCAGATAAACTAAAGCAAAGGAGGATGTCCAACTTTTATGGCAACAAATGCATTGTTCATACCACCTTCACTAAAAACAGCACAACCAACAGCTTTTGATTGCAACTGCTCTCTAAAAGGTTGTACTTACATTTTCTACGCATTAATACATTACAACCTTGCTGTCCTTTAAACTGCCATGTAATGACAAGCTCTTTCCTCAATACAGATCTTCCTTCATCATTATCATCTTCTGAAAGTCTTAAACAATAAATCAACTTCTTAATGCTTTTCTTTTTTCTTTTCTTGGCTGAGAGGTCTAGGCTTAGAGCTTTAAGGTAAAAAAACCTGTGTCCCCAAATCATAAGGGCATGTCAAAAGAAGAATAAAACCCATGGAATAAAACAATGTACAAACAATATTTTCTTGTTTTCTTACCAACAGATCTATGCTATAGGAACAAATAATGCATAACAAAAGAACTTTTGACATATTCAGAAAATAAACACACAATCCCATAGGTCAGATTTCCAAAATTTCCAAAGGTTAAAAAGGGAAGACATTAATAGCAAGGCACTTGTTGAAAATGTTCATTCAGTAACCACCTTCCATCATTTCAACTTAGCTCAAACCAGCCATGGATAGAAAATCAAGTCTTCCTCAACAATCAGAACAGGAATACAGCCAAGAGGTATGGTAAAAACTGCAGGATCCAGACAATTTATTTTAGACATGTTTTATGGGCAATGACCCATCATACTTTTTAGATATGTGTATGTCATTGTTTTCCCTCTTTCAAAGGTAAATGGAGAAGAAAATACTGACATAATATATTATAAAATCAGAGGTCATCAGAGGGCATGAAAGCTTTTGAATAGTTTTAGAGTCAGGGTTTTAAAATTTACATCACTGAAATTACTAGTGTGAATAGAGGTGTTATATTCTGTAGACAGCTTCAAATAGTTCTGAAGTCCAAGAGTGAGCTTCTGCCATTAAAAAAAAAAAAAAAAAAAAAAAAAAAACTACTTAGAAATAAAAAAACAGGAATACAGTTAGCAGAGTTAATTTCTCTGAAGCACATAATTTATGATGCCACTGTTTTGGAAGGCATTGTGATATACAGAGAAGAAATTCTTGATGATTTTGTGGCTTATCCATTATAGGCATGTAGCCACAGTAAAAAAGACACCACATAAAGCTACCGTGTGTACTTAATGCATCATAACTCTGTCAAGTTATTTATGCAACCTTTTGTTTGAATTCATGAGAAATCATTAATAAGACTGCCTTGTTCAAGAAAAGATGCATGTTTACCAGCACCAATACCAGCTACCACTGTACAAATTGCTCAACGGCATGAAATAAAAGACAGTTTCATGATTATTTTTTCATTAATTTCTACCTTTAAGATTGCTATAATCAAATTTAATATTTGAGTGATAACTGGAGAACTTAAATTATTCTTTGTCTCTTGTCATCTTAAGAGAATTTGTAATATCATGGCAAACATTTCAGTTATTTCCACATGCCTCGAAAAACAACTTTGATGCTACAACTTTTCCTGGGTCAAGCTTTAACAACACTAATGTAGACATGAACATGCTGATTAAGAAAAGTGATGCAACACAAGAGCTACTGCTTAAAAGCCAGTTTAGTACAATCAGGCAGATTTCAGACTGCTTCAAAAAGTGCACAATAATTCTTTCTCCATCTTGTCCAGCCTCAAGAATAAAACAGGCAAAAGGGTACTGATGCATTTTTCTACATCAGATAAACCAGATGGATTTTTATCCTTATTTTGTAAGGTCATCCATCATTCCACTCCTTTAGCACTGATCAAAATACAGAAGGACTGAAAAAGGCCTGAAGTACAACATTTGGAAACTGAAAAATTGTAAAAATATTGTAGATTTTAAATGACATAATTTACCATATTAAAATTTAGTTACTTAATGATTAGAAGTCCTCATAAAGCACAAACATTTGCAAGATGCCCCACCTACACTGTAGTTCAGAAGGAAAAAATCAGGTTGTGAAATAACTGATAATTACATAACTAAAGCTTGCCAATGAATTATCTCCAAACCAGTCTTTGTAGTGGCTTTCTGTGAATTCTGGCTATATAGCTGCCCATTTCTTACATTATTGTTTTGTCTTCTTTTAATGGAAAACTTCATACATCACTGGCTGCATTCTGTGTTACAAGTTGATTTAAAGTCCAACAATACTTATATACAGTACATAGCAACAACCACAATTGATTGAAAAGAATTAATTTATCTATTTTACATAAACCTGTCTGGCAAAGTAACAAACTTCCCACTAATGGTTTTATTCTCCCTTGGGCTTCTCCTAAATATAGCAACTTGGAAAACCTTCACCATTCTCAGTATCATTTGCTTCTGTGGCCTAACCATTTATACAACTGAGAGTTCCATGATGCAGGGTGTGGTAGCCCAACTAACTTATTTCAGTAAGGGGGGATAAATGTGTTTCCAGTTAAGAAAACTACTCTACCTCTTGAGGCAATGTTACCACAAAAGAATAAAATAATGTCTTTAACTTTAAACTTATCTAGAAAAGACATTCTTTACTTCGGCAAGGACTCTTAAGCAGTAGCTTTTGCTGTTAGGCTTTCCAAAATATTTTTCTTCAATTTCAATATTTTGTTAGCAAAGGCCTTTTCCTAATTGTTTCTCAAAGAAAGTGGAATCTGAAACTCTTAACTTTATTCTCTCATCACACAGATAGGCTGGATCAAACCATTGGGCAATGGAGACTCTATTTACACATTGCATGCAAGTAAGCATGGGTCATAAATTTAAAGAAATTGCCAGATCAATTTTCTTCAGGGCCCTATCTGAAAAACTCAAAACAGTGCATCAGAATATCCTTAGCCCCTGCTTAGTCTCCAGTGTCTTGATATTATAATACTGTTATTTTTCAGTCTTAAAAAAAAAAAAAAATCAATCAAAATACCAAAAGCAAAAAGACACACCCCACTCTTCCTCCCCCTTACTACTTGTCTTTCAAAAAGAAATGCAAGCAAAAATTCTCATATCCCTTAATGGAAACAACAAAATCCAGCACACTTATGTATATCTAGCAAAACTCAGCTGTCTTTTGAAGATATCCTACTTCAAATGACACTAACTTTGTAACACCTTGCTGACAGAGTAATAATAAAGCATTATGTAGGAAAATAATCCTCAATATATAATTCCAGTAAAACACAAAGTGTTTCATGATGCAATTCTGTACATGCAATCCAATACAGTGATCCTAGCAGAAAGGAAAAAGGCTCAAAACAAACTGAGCAAAGCAGGTAATGTATCTGAAATGCAAGTAGCCTTTGATATTCCAAGTTTAGGTTTTGTTTAAACAAACTATCACCCAGATTATTCCCCATGCTCGTGAACTACAACTTGAGCTATAACTCCAGTATTGTAGTTGAACTATCCATAGCATTAGAACACCAAAATGCCAACAGAAGAAGAAAATTTCAGAAAATACAAAAAGGTATTTTGCATACCAAAATTGCAGTATGAAATCAAAATATCTAAGTAGAAAACTAAACTACTTTTCCTTTGATTGCTACACTAGTGCCATATTAAAATAGTACCATGTATATAAATATATTCAGGGAAATTCTGAAAGGGTTTACTCTTATTTTGCTTCCTCCAAGTTATTTTCATACCAATGAGAAATATTTATGCAGAAAGATTATCAACACACTGAAAAAGGGTGCAACACAGAGGAGTGATCGGTCATCCAGATAGCTAAAACTTTCACCTAGGCTCCCACTCTCCCTTAACTTGATTACTGCTAGATGAATCATATTTCACTGTCAAAACCCTTCGCAACCTGTCGTTACCACCACCTTCATCTCTCATTCACCACAGAAATGCTGAACTGCCACTGTTAACTATATAGTCCACCTTCTACATTTTTAAAACAGCTTAGGGCCTTCTCCTGGGTTTTTTGCTCTTTGAGAGATATTTTCTGAAAAATTCCACAAAGCTGTCCCAGCATCTTACTTCAAAATCAGTTGGTTTTTTTTATTTTTTCCCCAGAACAAGTGTTCAAGAACGTGACATTATTGCCAGGGCTGTTGACTAAGAAACAGATCAGCCAATCCAACTGCAGGTTGTCACTTCCATTCCACTAACACTAGTTTTTAGCTGATCCAATGGTAAGCAAATAAATAAAGAATAAACTTTAAAACCCCACCTCAAAAAACTCCCCAAACCTACCAAGCCCCTAAGCAGAGCTATGACAAGCTATGTCACTTAACTAGCACAGTCCAGATTCAAATTACCCTTTAAGGAACCTGAATGCGCACAAGTCTATACAACCTGGCCTGTGAGAAATGAAGAGAAAAAAGAAAGAACATAGAAAATAAAAAAAATCAATTAAAGGAATTATCATGTGCATATTATGGCATTAACTTATGAGGATGTAAGACATGAAAGATATGAAACTGTGAAACATTTTGGAAAAAATACATGTATTTTATAGGAAAATTCTTTTAAATACTCAAGTTAAAAAAAATGGGCAGATTATTTTCTCACCCTTGCCCTCCTACCCCCAGTTTTTGCTATGGCATTCCCAGCATGCAAATGTTTAGAGAGTTTTCAGAAAGTCTCAAAGCAGGATACTGGACTAGGTCTCCATCACATACTTTGAAGATAATTCTTTTATTTTTGGAGAGTGGGTGAGGGTGTTATGATTTTGGCTGGGATAGAGTTAATTTGACTTAGAAGCTGGTACACTGCTGCGTCTTGAATTTAGTATGAGAATAATGTTGGTAACACACCGGTGTTTCAGTTGTTGCTAAATAGTGCTTAGCCCAAATCAAGGACTTCAGTTTTCCATGCTCTGTCAGTGAGGAGGTGTGTAAGAAACTGGGAGTGCGGCCAGGAGACAGCTGACTCAAACTGGCCACAGGGATATTCCACACCACAGATCATGCCCAATAGATAAATTGGTGGGAGTTGGTCTGAGGATGGGCTGGGCATTGGTCAGTGAGCAATTTTATTCTGCATCCCTTGTTTCTCTTGAGTTTTTTTCCTCCCTCTCCTTTTCATTACTACTATCATCATCATTAGCATTATCAGTATTTTTATTACTCTGTTTCAATTATTAAACTTCTTTTTTTGCCTGCAATTCTCCTCCCCACCCTGCTGCTAGGCAGGGGAGGAGAGGGTGAGCCAGTAGCTGTGTGGTACTTAGTTGCCAGCTGGGGTTAAACCAGGGCAGGTTGCAACTCACGTAAAGCCGTGTTTTTAAATATGCAACTAATTGGTCTGCACATTTCATAATCAATATTCACAGATGTTTCCATCTGCCACAGTGAAAATAAAATTATCGTTCCTCAGTCATATAACATTTATATTCATGAGCAGTAAGCAAATATTTAGATTTCAGTGTGAAGCTAGAGGCATCGGCTCTGTAACCACATGGGCAGTCTCAGGTACACTCAACTTACTTTTCTGAAGCATTCAAAAAACAAACACACACTGCAGTTCTGCAAACACATGTTTTATATACTACAGCAATACATCAGATCAGCAGATAACATTGCAAAATAAAAACACTGGAATACCTGACCCTCTGTGCTTTCCCCTTAAGCCAAGCCTTCAATTTAAAATGTTCTCTACTACATAAGAAAATAGTAGTTCAAATGACAAAGTCCTGTAAGAAAAATTTCACAATTAGGAAGAGACCATTTGCATTAATATGTATACAGGGTGAAAATACTGGGAAACATTCTTTTTAGCTTTAGCAAAGCTGAAAGAACATTAGTGATACACCTGCCATCATATTTTCACTGCTAAGAAATAAATCAATGCCTGAAAGACCCATAGTATTCTTGGAAACTTTTGAGATGTTCAATTTAAAAACAATAAATATTTTCACAACAAAATGCACAATTTTCATCTTGATGAGATCTTAAGTAGACAGAAACTATGACACCAACGTTGATGATGAAACAGCAAGCCTGAGAACAGCAGAGTTGCTAAAATGCATGTGCATCCACTACTTTTTATAGGTTTTACTTTAAAGAATTCTCAAAACTGAGAAAGTCAAAGCAAGATGAAATGTATAATAAATAGGAAGGCTACAAAACGTATCCTGTAATTTTGAACTCCCCAGGTATGGATTCATCTTTCACGGAAGAGAAGAAAACCCACTGCTGAAACAACCAAGTCCCGCTTCACACCAGCACTGGATGGGTACAGAAAGCAGCTCAAGGACCAAAAGGTCACACTCCCAACACCATGAGGTGCTGAAAGTTTCTTCTTTTCCAGGTCGCCACCAGGTACCACGCCAGACTAATGACACGTATACATGCTGGCACGGCCAAAAAAAGTTCGCAGATCGCACAAACCTTGCCGAGAGGCATTTACAATCGATATACTGAGAAGGAATAAAGAGCGATTTAAAAATGACCTCAGTCACAAGGACTGGCCAGACCTTTTTCCCCTCTCCCACGGGGGTAAAACAGGAGGACAGTGACCCCTCTCTTTGGCCCCCGCGTGCCCTGCACGGCCCCGACGCGGTTTAACCAGCGGGCGCAGACCGAGGGCAGCCCCAGCTCGCCCCCGCCGCGGGGCCCGAGCCGTCCCTGCCCTGCCGAGGCACCGGGGGAGACGGGCGGGGACCGAGGGGAAGCGAAGGGAGCCGGGCCAGCCCCCGCCGCTCCCAGGACCACAAACGCGACAGCAGCGGCGGCGACAGCAGCGAAGAAGCCGGAAGGGAAGGGGCGGGGAGGAAAGGGCGGATCCGCATCCGGGCTCGCCCCGCTCCCCGGCGCGCTCACTCACCGATCATGGCGGCGGCCGCCAAGCGGAAGGAGAGGGGCGACGCGTGCACGCGCGCGCACGTGCCGGCCGCGCCTGCCGCTCGAGCGCTTCCCCTGTCGCCGCCCTGGGGGGTCGCGCGACTGCGGGAGCGGTGGGCCGGCCCTGAACGCGCATGCGCCTCAGTGAGGGAGGTGGAGGCGCACGCTGGGCGCTTTGGGTAGCGTAGTTCCTGGCCAGCTCACACCCGCACACGCT
This sequence comes from Anomalospiza imberbis, assembly GCF_031753505.1. Classification (NCBI taxonomy): domain Eukaryota; kingdom Metazoa; phylum Chordata; class Aves; order Passeriformes; family Viduidae; genus Anomalospiza; species Anomalospiza imberbis. The sequence continues at coordinate 76,907,237 of NC_089683.1, read as the reverse complement.
CTTCTCACGTTATCGCCTCACATTTCCCCCACACACCGCTAATGACTTTCTCGTTAATTGCTGTCCGCCGCCCCGGTGTACGGTGCACCGGGGGTAGGTACAGCTGGGCGGGACGGGGCGGTGCTGACGGGGCTCTTTGTGATTCCCCTCTCGCTTCCCCGGCGGGCTGTTGACGCGTTGCCTGGCGACGGTCGCGTGGCCGGGGGACCGCGCGTGGCGGCAGGTGCCCAGCAGAGCTCGACAGGGCGGGACGCGGCGGGGAGACAGCGGCGGGCGGGAGGGCGGGGGCGAGGACCCCCCGGGGGACAAGGCCATCAGGTGGTGAAGGGCTGGACACGGCGGAGTTGGGGGACAAGCAGGGATGGTGCAGAAGGGGACTGGGGGCGAGGGGCAGGCAAAGCGGGCCTGTGAGGGGTAGGGGAGGCGCGGGACGGGTGTGCGAGGCTGTCGCTGGTTGTGGAGTGAGAGAAGTTGGACCTGCTGCCTGCTCTAAGTCGCTGGGCACGGGACGCTGATGGTCGCTTGTTTTTTCCAGTCCGTAACTTGCATCTGGTCTGTCGTGGGCGCCGGTGGGGAGATGGTAATGGAGGAGGGGCGTCCGGGCCCCTCAAAACCCGCCGGTGACAGGCGGCCCCAGCAGCGGGAGAAGAAGGACAAGCAGCAGGACAAGCAACAAGCCTGCGAGGGTTTCAGTATTAGAGCCATGATGAAAAACAGCGTGGTACGTTTGCTGCTAGCATAGAGGTGATACTAATTAACTCAACTTGTCCAAGAAGCATAGCAATGTAGAGCTATGGATATAACGTGGCAGGAAGGTGTGCAGGTTTCTAACACTTTATCTGAAGTTAGCTGGTTGCTGAAATTACCCTCTGACTTTGCAGAAGTATTATCACAAGTCATGATGCTTTCACCAAGTGCTTTACTTTGCTGCCACAATTTTATTTTTTTTTGTGTGTGGTTTTGTATTGGCAGTGCACATCCTGTTAAATTGCCAGCCTATGGAATTGTGTGTGAGGCTTACTGCCTCCCACTTAGCAAAATGCTGTCCAGTAGTGCGGTATTTCTCAAAAGTTTTCATACACAGGCATAGTATATAAAATTGATATGAATGTCACATAGGATGGCGGGGATCTGGAAAGTAGATTAATAGATTTTTTTTAAACAAGCTTGGAAAACAACAAAAAGCTTCCACACCATCTAGGAGAATACTAAACAAACAAATATTAGTTCTCCAAGATAGGGAAATTGATCCAACAAGTAACAGACACAATTTCTAATGACCTTGGAGGCTTGGGAGTTAAAATAGTATTATAAAGACCCTTCAAATCTCTTCATACTGTTTTGTTTGTCTACCTTCATCAGAATTTAGGAGTTAGAAAGCTTTAACTAGTACAGAGTACAAATGTTCAACAAGTGAGTGGATGAGGTAATATTACCACACATCTCTGCCTAAGCTCCTGAATTGTATTCTTCATTTGGACACAGTTCAAGGTATTAGCAAAGGCTTGAGTCCTCAAGGGTTTTTTTAAATCTGTGTTCTGTCAGCTGTTATGAAATACATTATTTCCCTTTGTTTTGCTGAAGTGGTCTTCCTGGAGCAGTCTCTCTGATCTTGTTATCTGCAAGAACATCCTCTTAAAAACCCACACAAGCATGTCTTTAAAGAAATTTTAAATAGAGTAAAAGTTGTGTACCTGAAAAACTTTCTCCTATTTAGTAAAACTGCAACATATTTGACCTTACTTGGAAAAACACAAGGTGAATACGGCCAAATAATCCCTTTGTTTTAAAGATTGTTTGGTTTGTTTGTTTTTATTGTAGAGATGCATGGAATTAATGATAATACTTCAGCAACGTTTAGGATTAATTTTTAAAATATGTTTCCTGTTCTCTGGAAAAAGTTCAAGAAAGGGATATTTGCATATGGTTGTTTACACCTAGATACGTAAAAGACGATTTTGGCAGTTTCAGTGGTTTGAGAGACACATATTTAATTTATTAAAAGGAGCTGTGACTTTTGAACATAACTAACTATGAGTTTAATCAGAATTTAGGTTTTCTTTTAAATATTAATAGAATATTAATTTTTATGGCTGCATTTCCAACTTCCTAAACATGAACAGACCATTAACTCGAGATACTGTTATTAAGGAACTGCATACAGGTAAATCTGCTGCCTTTGCAGCTACTTACAGAATAACAGAAATTATTTTCATTGGCATGGACATCTGGAAATCATCTAACCCAACTTCCCACTTGAAGTGGGCTTGTCACCAGCACCCAGATCGGGTCAGTGATGGGTTTTCCTAGCTAAACTGTGAAACCCCCCAACATCAGAGATTGCCTGACCTCTCTGAGCAACCCGTTTTATTTCTGCCATGCTCATCTGCCCCCTTGCCTGCCCTCTCAGCCTGTCAGAGCTCGGGTTTACAGTGTTCTGACCTGCTGCATGCGTTCTACTCGTAAGTGGGTTGGAAGCTCTGAAACTCTTAGTGGTCTTGGGAGATTCATAGTGCCAGGGCTATGTTTTGCAAGAACTCCATCTGCGGTCAGGCAGCCACCAGAATAATTTCCAGTTGGTGTGCAAAAAAAGGAATATCTCACTGCCACGCTGTCTGTGCAGAGTGGGAGCTTTTTTTTACTTTTCCAACTACTTTTTAAATGGAGCTTTAGATTTATTAAGTACTCACTTGTCAGAGGTTGACATCTTTGATGAAGTTCTCGTGGAAGGCTTGGGAGTTGACTGGAGGGTTGAAAGCACAGCAGGAATATCTAGTTACGACATGGTAATTCTTTTTGTTAACAGCATGATAAGGCATAGGGTTAAACGTGTTTGGCATCTCCAGGTGAAACAATGAGGTATTGATTAATAGCCTTTGGTGCAAGCATGTAGTTAGTCTTAAACTCTTAGTGTAGAGTTTTAACATATTACCATTATGCATATATGACTGTAAATATTGTAGTAAATGTTCCAGAATTCTTTTATGTTGCTTGGGCAAAGAGTGTTTTACTAAGCTGTTTATCATGAATGTTCCTGAATAAAGTCTGCTTTCATAGTCAGTAGTAAATGCACAAATTAAGAAGAAACAGTGTTTAAGAGTTTTCTCAGCTCTTGCTAAATCCAAAACTCGCTTAGTGAAATACAATGCTTAAATATTCACCTAAAAATGTTCCTGAACTGAATAAAGTGCTTAAGTTATTCTAAAACTGTAAATTTATATAGCAGTTTAGATTAAAAGCAAGGTTCAATAAAGTTCTTCTATAATAACAAACTACATTTACATTTTAATTGTTTTGTCCTCCGGTGGAATCAAGAATGTTATGTGCTCTTACTTCAGAGGTACTGCATGTAGAATTAGGAACACAATTAAAAATTAATGTAGAGACTAGCCAGTATAGAAGTGTCTGAACATGAATGTGGACAGCAGGAAGATATCTCAGTTCACTTCTGATCCTCTCTAGATGATATTTTTCTGTTTTCTGCAACTGTAGAGAGAGAATAAAGTGTTAGTGTCCCACTTTTCTGTAATGCGCCAGTGGTAAAAACACTTTTTCAAGGACAGGATTCATTTTAGTACTTAAAGGAAACAGTAGAAAGATTATTCCTGTCTATCTCCCAACTTTTATAAGACTACTATTGCATTCGTTTGTTCCATGGCTTCAGTCAGAAATTGCCTTCAGGAACAGGCCACAGGGATAGAATGGGAACATTTACTAGATGGCCTTAGAAAGGAAGGGATGATAAAAATTGTTTCTGGATTTCTAAAACCAAAGCAGCTATTCAGCCTTAGAGAGTCTTAGCTATGTATAGGGCACAGATTTCATCTCCTAAAAAAAGTGTAATTGCTCTTAAGCAGAAAAATGGTTATTTGTATTGCAGCTCTGGATTTTCATTCTTCTGTTCTACATTTAGGAATCTGCAGTCTGTATGTATGGGGATGAGTTCTCAGTCTTTGTATTTTAAACACTTCTCTCAAGCCATTTTCAGTATTGTGTTGTGAAGGGCTTTTTTATCCTTTAACATTTGAAAACAACTCATAGCAAAAGTTTTATTTTAACCTTGATGTGATTTGTTTATGTTCTGAAATTTGTGATTTGTTATTATATTTATATTCATCCATACTGCGTAATCAAGACTGGTTTTGTTATTTACCTTGTAGCAGTCAAAGTTTCTGATTTGATTTTGAGGCTATAGGAAAGAATACAAGAAAGAAGTTGTATCTTTTGATTATAACAGCTAATTTATTGGAAAAAGCAGTGTGTTTTGGGGCAAATAGATGTCAAGTTAAAGGAGTGTTTTGATAGAGGTATATTGAGAAGTAACACATCTGTCTTGGAGGAACTTCTCCAGTTTAACAATAGCAATTGTGTACAATCTAGGAGTACACTTCAGTGAGCACTGCAAGACAATTTAAACTGTCAGTGCTCTGGAACACAATCCTGTCTTCTTCCTCTCTCAGGCTGCTTAGTACTGCTGCCCGTTGTTGTGTCATCATTTGTACAATGTTGGCTGCTCAGAGAACTGATCCTGCTGAAAATACTTTAGCCTGTTAAAGTTCACAGTGTTGAACTGTTGTCTGTGGGACTGAGGCAAGCAAGGCTTCTGCTTTAACAAGGTTCACCTGTTTTGCCCATCTCCCTGTCCTGACTACATGCTTTCATCTCTCCGTTTGCACTGATACTGTTTTTTCTTGTAAATATAGAGTAAGTTGGATCAGCTGTAACAACTCTTGATATCTGCAATGTGAAGGGAAGCAGGAGAGTGTCTGCACAAGCTGTGTGTGTGGGAATGTACCCTCTTGGAAACATTGCAGTCTGAATTAATTTAAAACCAGTATGATACCTAGTTCTAGCAGGGTAATGCCACAAGTATTTACAGCAGCATAAACTTGCACCACAACTGAAAGGTAGTGTTTTTATCCCTGAACATTTATTCATTGTGCAATAGGAACTTTCATATGGCTTTGCAATGAACCGGACCGGGGCCCTGGTTAAACCTAGATTAAAAGCAGCTCAACATGCTTTTTTTTTTTTTTTTAATAGTATTTTAATAAACTTGACATACACTTTGATAACAGTATAAGCTCACAAAAGTTTTCACTGCTACAGCCCTTCTTGTGTCTGCTGCCTGTTTGTACCTTCTCCTTTGTACCAGTCATCCCACTGGATTGATGAGGCACTTCAGTTACATTAGGTTCAAACATGAAAAGCTTCAACACAAGGAGGTTTTTATTTCACCTAATAAGGTTAGATTCCTTTCCAATTCCATGCTCGTATTTACTGTAATGACCTCTTTGATAGTATAATGTAAAAGCAGAATACACAGAAAAAATACTGATGCTTAAGACCATAATTTCCTCAGAAAGCTTCTATTTCATATTATGTTTTTCAGCTATAATCTAGATGGCTTAATCATACTGCTCTTATTTTAAAATTACTTCAAAGTCAGCACTTTATATTTGTGAATGTGGTGAAAGGTTGGTATTGTTCATAGTTGCTATGAGGATGAAAAATCAGTTTCTTACCATAAGCATGAAGAAGTCATGCTGCTTCATTTATGAAAATTTGTTAAACACTTGAATCTCTAGTAAATCTTCTCTTCTAATTCAGTCATATGACTTAAAATAGTTAATAAGTAAATTATCAGTTAGACTCTGTTTTGTGGTTTGATTGACAATTCTTGTCTTAAATCACTTCATTTGATTAATGGTATTTTATACAGCAAAAGACCTTGGGAGGTTTTAAGTTTCATGTTTAGAGAAGGTAAAAGTAAATTGATTTTAAAACATTATGGCAGTGCTTTTTCAAAACTTCTCTACTAAGAACTTTTTTATGAATTAATGAATAAAATATTCTAACTGGAAATGATTACAGAGATAGTTGTCAAATTCTGTCAGTTCTTGCATAGGAATTAAACTATTTTAAACTTTGCAAATTGTTTACAGATTTCATACAAGTTAAAATCCTGCAGTACTCTGGGTATATGGGTGTCTTCATCTGTTTCTCTGAATGAAGACAACATTTTTCAGTTTCAAAAATTTTTCTACTGCAAATGTAGGAATTTGGAACAAATTATTAAACTATAGTTAATAAGAATAATCTCCAAACATGATTTTAAGCTGTCAACTTGCTGTGTAGGGAATTATCTAAAGTCAGCATTTCCTACATGCGGCTGAGTATGCCTCTGGAACAAACCAACTGAAAATGTGAAAGGGATGAGTTAGAATGCATCTACTATACACCCTTCTCAGTAATAAGTCTCCAGAACAATTTCCAAAGAAATGGACACATATGTGCATATTCTTTCCTTTAACTTGGTACCCCTAATTTAATTGAAGAAAAATCCTGTAATCTGTGTAGGCTTCAGCCTTTGTCTTAGTCTTCTCCCTGTTAGTTGAGTGGGAATGTTCTAGGATGCTACCAGAAGTGAATTGAGTGAAGAGCCATCAAGGCAGGGTTCTGGAGTTCATGTTGCAGGAGGGGAGGCTGAGGGGAAATGTATTTCAGCCTGGAAAAGAGAAAGCTACCAGGATATCTCATGGTATTAGGTCTTAGTAGACCTAGTGACCAGCTGTGATAAAGCTGCCAGGAAGAAAAAGCCAGTCTGTTCTCTCCAGTGATGGGAGGACAAGATGTTTGTGTTGAAATAAGGTATTCATGATGGTGAAAAGGTTTTTCACAGAGGATAGTCAAGCAGTACCTCAGATTTCCCAAAGCTGTGCAGTCTTTTTGGAGATGTTCTAGACTGAAATGGAAAAAAGCCCTGAGCAACCTGTTCTGAGATAACCATGCTTGGAGAATGAGATTGAATGGGAGACTTCTTGGGGTAATTTTCAACCTGAATTTTGCCATGATTCTACATCTTACATATTATGTTTTTTGTGGTCACTCCATGGCTTTGCTGCTGCTAAGGTCAAATTAGTGATGACTAATTTACTTTCTACTTGGACAAGAAAAAAGGCATTTGAAGGTTTTTGCTTTTATAAATCTGCTGCTTTTCTGAAGATGTGGAGGGGGTAATAAACACACCTCCCTTCTGGCTCTCAGAAAAACTATATAACACCATATTGTTTCAGTTATAATAGTGAACTACATCATAAACCTCAGACTGGCTTTCTGAATACAGTTGAGTAAGCCTGCATCAGTGCTTGGGTAGCAGCAACACATGCTTATTAGATGATTTCAGCTGCAGCTTATTCTTCTTATGTAGTCTGCTGCAAGTGTGCAGGGAGGGCTGCTGCCAAGTATGCAATGAATGCTTTGAGGAATTGGAGCAGCTGGCCATGTCTGTAGCTGTCTGCTTCTGGATGCTGTCCCTTGTCTCACAGTCTCCTCTTGTCACCGCTAAAACTTAAATAACTTAAATAACACTTTAAGTGGGTGAAGGGGACAGGAGATGTAGCTCAGTGGCATGTGCATTAGGAAAAGAAGTGGAGAAACAGAAAACTATTTGAATGTGACTCCCTGAAGCGGGGACCTAGGTGATCACTAACACAGTATGACTTTTCCTATGGCTGTGTTCCCAAACTTTACAGGCAGAGTGTGCTGGAGTCTGTACCATGGAAATGAAATTTTTCCTTCTTCTCATAACTGATACTTCGGGTAATAAATATGCTTAAGTCTATGTTTAACTGAAATTACCTGATAAGACTTTTAAGGATTCAGAGAGGTTTAGTTTTTTCATGAAGTTTTCCTAACCATTTTGAAATGAAAACTATTGTGAAGTAAAAAGAATTGTAGCAAAGAATACTACTGGTACATTGATAAGATTTCTAGACAGTGTCATAGACAAAGTACTGTGAAAGACTGACTGGTTCCTCCTAGCAGTAGCTGATTCTTCTATATATTTGACATCCGTATAAGCACTTTGGCATAGATTTTCATTTTCATAGCATAGTTAAATAATTTTTGCTGGAAAATTTATGGAGCTCTGATGACTTCTTTTCTTAGAAAAATACATGTCAGATAAGATAAAATTATAAATTCCATCATGGGGTCACAATGTGCTGAAGGCTAAACTATGGAATCTTGTGTTTGCACTCTGATTCTGTGGATACATTACAAATATAATGTTTCTTATAGCGGCAATTTTTGGACTTTCATGAGTGTGAGTTGAGGAGATGCTTGCAAATAAAAGAATTGCTCCTGAGAGCAATTTGATTCTAGTCAGACTTTCTGTGAAATTTCTGTTGGGCCTCTTGCCTGAAAAAAACAGGATTCTGATGTGATAATAAAACCTGCCTTAATTATAATAGGATTATAAACATATAATTTAGCTTTTCATATATTTCTGATGGTCTCTTTTAATGTAAGATTTTTCTTTTTGAAAAATTACTCTTCACCCATCTTTCTGTAAGGGATGATGCCAAGATCTTGATAGCAAGAGAAAATACTGATTTGTTTCAGTTTCATAATAGAAGTATGTCATTAACTTGACTAGGATCCAGACTAGCTTTGTTTGGTGGGGTTTGGTTGTTGGTTGATTTGATTTTCTGTGTAATGAAAGACTTTTTAAACAAATCTATACTGCAATAAGTACAAAAATTCTGCACAACGTGACAAAGTTAAAACATAAAATACATCATAGAAATATCTATGCAATGAAAACTCTTGAAGCAAGCATGGCATACTGATAACTTTCTGTGTAACAGCCAGCTGAATCAGAACACATATTGAAAGTTATGTTTGAGGCCTATTTTATTGGTGAGAAGCATATTAATGAGTACGTTTTGTATGGTTAGTAGGCAATACATAGTATTCTACACAAAAACTGACCTAAATCCATATCAGAGGGTACAGTGTTTTCTTGCCTGTCTTATGCGTGTAGGACATCCATTGGTTTGCTAACATCACATGAGTGTTTTAAATAATTTTTGTCTTGCTCTGCATCTCATTATAATATGAAAGAACTACTTCTGCATAAGTAGTTTTGACTTACTAGGTGTTCTTGAAAATATCTTTAGGTATTAGGTCCTCTAAGTTTAGCATATTTTTCATTCTTTCAGTAATTGTTAGATAGTAATTATTTTCTCTTATTTCCATGTAAGATTTGTCTTAATGACAGCTGTATTATTAAGCCCATGATTTATGGAATGAAATATTATCTTCTGAATTTTTATTTTTCTTTTTTCACTTAAGGAAATGAGGAAAGCCCCATGGAAGGAGAATTTCTGCAAGGGAATGAGTGTGCAAGGGCTTGTGGTCAAGGAACATCCTGGCTAAAGAGTTAGGGTGCAAGGATCTGTGCAAAACTGGGATTGTGCAAAGTCAGGCATTTGAGGCTGGTGTGTGCCCCTATGCATTCTCCCACTCCTGGATGATCCTCTGAGTGTGGCCATCACCAACCCCTTTTTAAAACAGTATTTAAGAGGTCTTCTAAAAAATCTGAAAGCTTTGGATTTAGTTTTCTTTCCTGATAAGTCTTGGTGCATAGAATTAGGGGACATACCTAATGATCAAAGTTCTCTGTTTCAAAACTAATAATTATATACTTACTAGAACAGACTAGTTGTCTACATTTAAATCTTTGGAAAAAATAAACTATTCCCTGGCTTATTTTACTGTCCTATTGATGATGTTTTAACATCACATAATTATTTTGTATTGGATATCTTCTCAGCTAAAACTGTTTAGGAAAAGGTGCATGCATACTTTTACTGACATTGTAGCCAGAATTTGAGAAACCTTTTTTTTTTTCCACAGATGTTGAAAACTTACATTCTTACTTCCCAAAGCAGGTCTATTGATCTCTCTCTTCCTGCACTCATGTGCTGTTTGTGCTCACCTTTTCTTTGGCGTTATTTACTTCTCCTCCAGACAGTAATGTTCATCAGCTGGATGTCTGGGGGGAGGCAGTTCCACATGGGAAGAAAACTTCTAGAGAACATAAAGCTTTTACCCAGACCTTATTAGAATACCCCATATGATAATTTCCACTGGACAAAAAAAAAAAAAATCTCAAAGGAATGAGCTTATTATAATTTTAAATTGAAGTTTTATAAGGCATGACTGGGAAATATTTTTCATGGGAAGTATATGTGTATTAACTGATTTTTTATATTTGTATGCAGTGTTTTACTAGCTATCTCATGCCCCTCTAATTTGTGTGTCCTTCATTTAATTAATCAGGTTTTATATTAATAGTTAAAGATCAGAGGAACAATTACTAAAACTTGATTTCATTTGCTGTGTAATGCAGTCTGTCAAACTCAGAAAGTGATTCCTGTATATAATGTATAACCTCTGATTGAGTTAGGAGATATGCTGGGTTTTTTTTAGAAAGTAAAGCAACCCAAAGGTAATGGTGGTGTCAGAGTCTGTTTTATCTCTAAATTATGCCAATGCTTAACTTATCCAATGCAATGCTATTAGAATTTGCACTTCATACCTATATGAATTTGTCACACATTAGTCAAATTTCACTGTGCAAATATTGTAGAGTGAAACAGCTACTTAGAGAGGTATACTATCCTTAAAAATCCACAAAAGTAACATTTTAGCATGCTTCTGCCTTCTACTTAAAGTCTGTTTAAGTCATGATTATTTTATGAGCTTCTAGTATGCCTTTGGACATATTCAAGACGTATTACAATACTAGGATTCAGGACAACAATCAAGTTTTAAGATTTTATTTGATAGCTTCTGAAGGCTTTCAGTCATCCAGTTGTTCATCTAGTACGAAGAATTCATAGACAGTGTACTAAAATTGTATAACATCTGTCACTTTAATTTTAAAAAGTAAAGTAAGTTCCAGTGTATCAATAAGAAATCAATGAATTATGCATTTAAGATTGCAGGTGATTTCACAAACTCTTTTATCTGCTGTTATCTGACAAAGGAACCTTTATAATAGAAATGTTAACTGAGTGCCAACCGTTGACAATGCTGTGCCTGTCAATAGTATACAGTGTTCAGACCTTTGGGTGTAAATTTTATTGAAGAAATTACTGGGTTTTAACACATTTGTTTTTGTTTGGATTGTCATTTTTCCTTTTCCCTGACAGCAGATAGAATTATTTTTCAGCTTAAGTGAGAAAACATTGGACCCTGTACTAGCAATAGAGCAATTCTGCCTCTACTGTACAATGTTCCATTAGACAGTAATGACAAAGTGTATATTGGCTGGAAATGTTAAAATATATTTGAAGAGGTAATTACAAAATTGGCATTAACAAATAAGTTAACTCTAGATTCTTCTCTCCATTTTATATTTGTTTAATTGTTCTTTATCAGGTCACTGTTTGGTAGGATCTAGGTGATTATTCTCCTTATTGTATCTTATTTATTCTTTTGCTTTTAGCAAGTGGAACACTGAGCTCTTGTTCCTTTATAGCATTAAATATTCTTCATTTTTATTAGTTTTAAGTTAATCTCTTCAGAGATCAATAAAAAAAAAATCTTGCCTAAGGGTGTTTGGCACAAATGTTTAGTCAATGACAAGGCTAAGCATTTCTGAGCAAAATGTTTGTTCTGATTGCCGAAACAGCTCCTCTGAGAGCTCCTTTAGCTGAGATATGCATATGACCTTTTTCTGCTTGAAGTCACAGTTTAGAGTTCATACTTAGACTGAATGCAGATCAGCTGACTCCTAACTGAATGCTCTTCCGAGTGGGCTGGAGGCAGACTCCCTTGTGTCAGTAGTTCTTTTGAAGCTTTCACTGTGTTCTTAACACAGAAATTAACAAAATCATCACCTCTTGAGCTTGTATTCTAACTCCTAAATAAATATGCAAAAGAAGGCAATATTATTTAAGGAGACCTTCCTGAAAGCAGGTTTCAGTCCTCAGAAAATAATTTCACGGTCTGCATTTTCAGTAGTTTGATACATCACTTTTATAGTCTAGATTCAAGTGTCTGAACTCCAAAGAGGAATGGAAAATCACATACATCCCTGTATGCAGGGTTGTGTAGGTATTCAGCATGTCTGCCATTACCTAAACACGCCTAAGTGTCTCATTCTCTTCACCACCATTGGAGGAGCTTGGGCTTAAAGCCTAATTTAAGCTCTTTGAATTTACCCTGATGTTGAGGGCTGGTGTTCAAACCGATCATGGGTTTGTACCATGGGTAACTCAATGGGCCAAAAGCTTTTCATTAACCATCTAGAAAATGCTATAATGTAAATACTGGTTATTACCTAGTGGACATTTAAAAACATTCCACTTAATGTAATATGCTCACTGTATGAAGGTATAGATATTCCCAGTTCAGTCAGAGAGAAAAGGAGAGAGATTTCTACCAGGCTAAGCCTGGGAAAAAGTCTGAGAAGAATGTAAACTATTTATTATCTCTCTTTCTGTTCATATTGTTTATAGATATGTTCTACTACCGTGTGCTATTCATAGTGCAGCAATGGTGTGGAATGTTTTTACTTTAAGACCAGTGAAATTAGTCTTCATGATGTTATCTATAAAAGAGCGATGTACTTTTAATAAGGGGATCATTCTTTGCCTTCTGAACTTGGAGTCATTTTCATGCCTGTCCCTGCCTCAACAGTGACATGAAGGGATTCTGTAATCCTCTGTAGTATACTGTTTCCTTTAGCCTATATTTTTAGGTTTCTTTATACTTTGTTTTTCCAGTCTATTTACCTGTTTTCTTGATCCCTGTTTAACTGACAGCTTTAGATGTATATTAACTTTACTTCAGGGTCCCATAGACCCACTCTAAGAGACAGAGTAGTTCACAAGGTATCCATTAAGGAGCTATTATTGTGTCTTGTTTTCTTGCAAGTTACAAACTGTCTGATCAAAATTATCATTTTGGATCATGTTTTTCCAAAGAAAGGAAATAAGGTGTGTTTTTAAGGGAGATCTTCATAAATATTGTCATGGTTCTTGTGTTTTCAAAAGGACTCTCTAGAGCCATGTAAAATTTGCAGCCTAACCACATAAGATTATGCTACTATATGAAAAAAAATCCACAAAGTGAAAATAAGTTACTGCACTAGGTGGCAGTTATTCGAACTAACAAAGCGTGATATCCTATAGGGTTTTGTTTTGGTTTTTTTGTTGGGGTTTTTTTTTTCTTTTGGTTGATTAGTATAAAAATTAAACTTCTTTTCCTTTTTAATACAATATTTGGTGTCTAATAACATGAACAAGCCTTTTGTTTGGATCACCCTTGTCTGTTCTCCATTATTTCCAAAAAACAGAAGGTCAGCTGTTTATGCTTGAAACTGCCATTTCCTCAAATGTGGTTTAAAATAACCAACAAATGCACATCTTTAGGAGTGAAGGCAGGCAAATGTACACACAGCATGGATGTGTAAGCCTTGTTTCCTCATGAAAGTGTTTTAGAAATGGTACGCATACGCATTCACCATGAAAAGGGATGGAATTACAAAGGAACTAAATTAAATGGCAATATCACAAATGAATCAGGCAATCAAGAAAAATATTGAGTTCCTTTCAGTCAGAAGCCATTTCCTGAAGATGAAAACTTAATAACTGAGGTACTTAATTTCATTGTGAAAATTAACAGTCTCTTGCAGGGCCTGGACTTCAGTGTTGGAACACACAAGAACATCAGCAACTTTGGTTGTTTTCCTTTGAAGTGACTGGTACCAACAAAGTTGATGACAGTGGGCTCAGCAGCACAGTGGAGAACTTCTTGTAGAATCAGAATATCTGAAGCAGATCCTTTTTGATCTTCACTAGTAAGCAGAAGATAGTTTCATATAGTGACAGAGGAGAAACCTCTCACTTCCTCACTGGTTCCCATGTTTAGCCTATAGGAGTAATTTCATATGACTAAGGGTTCAAGAATCTGTCACTAAGTTTTGCAGTTAACCAGGAAGTATATTGTTGTTTATTAGGTCCCATTGTTGAACCTCTTGATTTTAATGTTATAGAAACATGAATTTAGTGAAAAGGTATAGCGTTTAAGAAACATTTCTCAAATTTTACTAAAAGTTTTCTGATAAACAATTAAAACACAGGAACGGTAATCATAGTAACCCTTCTATTTTGCAAAGATTCCAGCTGCAAAGTTACCAGTAAGTCTAAGCATTGTAATGTACATCAAAGATTTTATTATATAAAAAAATTGTGTGCTATTAATGAAAAATGGCCTTGAGGCAATAAGTTCTTAAAATAGAATTAAGTGGTAGATAAAAGGCCGATAGAGGGAACAATTTCTTTGTATAAGGCAAATATCTATGTTCCCATGTGGGAAAAAGACAAAAATAATTTTAGCAATGCTCCGTAATATATAATATGGTTTTGTAATTTATGTTTATTATGAGTAAATGTGTGAGATCTATGTGGGTTTGCTCTTTATGTAAGTGAAGGATAATTAATAACATGAAAAAAGCACTTCATTTCTTATTCACCATTTGTATTTTGGGAAGGGTAATAAAATTAATTCTTCCAAGGATAGGCATTTTATGGAAAATTATCATTAGCTAATTTTATTTTAGAAATAAAATTGCATTAATTACAGAGGTAAGATGCTACCATGGAATAATAAATTCTTAACATATTGATAAATATCTACTTTACATTTTTATAAAAAGCCATCTATTTAGTGATCTGTGTGTTCAGTTAATAGACTGGGACTTAGGTATTGGCTACTTAATTTATCTGCTCAGAATATATAGGATTTTTTTTACTGTTCTAAGTAGATTCACAACCTGCATTAAAATGTTGCTTTTTTAATGAATAGTTATGCTTTCTGTAACTACCAAAAATTGAAAAGAAACTGATGGCTGAGAATGTTCTCTGTAAAGAGTATAGAAGGTGGAATAAGTATCAGGTTTGTTTTTTTTTTTTTTTTTTTTTTTTGCTATAATCCCTGTATGTATACTGGTATTTTTTCTCAAGAGTATGATATACTGTACACATGCTGCAACCAGAATTCAGCTATCAAAATTTAACTTCTTAACTTGAAAAAAAATAATGATTTTTCTTAAGACTTGAGAAGGAGAAGTTCTGATATTTTCAGAGTTTGTATACGTAAATCTTAATGAAATGTAAAAAAGACCACAAAAATTCCCATTTTCACTTCACAAGTGAGGAGGGGTTTTTTTTTGATATTTAAATAATCCTGCTAAGAAAAACTTCTATTTAGTTGTTGATAATATATATACTTATCCTTTAAACTCCAAATTGCTGAAGTTTAATATAAAAACCTTGAGAAGGAATTTTTTGAGTCTGTCATCATTAGCTGCAGTTGTTTACATAACAGATTGAAAACAAACATGTAGATAATAACATCAATGTACAACTGGAAAACAGGTAAACAAAGATGGTGGCAGTGAATGTGTATGGATGGCTGATGGCAGTGTTCGTTCAGCGATGCTGCCTGAAGAAGCAGGAGGGCCTGAGTGACTTCATCTTGGTCATCCCCTCTGTCTTGCATTGAGAGTGTACCTGTGTTCCTGATAAAGTGTTTTTGTCTAGCACAGCCACAAGTAAGACATACATGTACCTCAACAAACCTCAGAGCAGTTTTTGGTCCTCAGTCTGTCTTTTTCACACTGTACCTCACCTTTCTTTCATTCATTCCAGGCTTTTGTTTTTTAAATACATCCCTTTTTTATTCCCTCAAGTCCATCTGTGTTTGCAGGAATTATATAAGTTAAGGTATCTGATAGCTTCTGTTGCCACTGAAGAAGTCTGTTGTCTCAAGACTTCTCATAAAGTTTTGTGTTAAATGAAACAAGAGGTAGAGCCAATCCTTGTAGCATCACACAAATAAAAGTTTTCCAGGCTGGAAAGAAACCACCCATCAGAATTGTCTTGAAATCTGACTGATAGGAGTAGACCTTTGCAGTTCAGGGTGACTGACTCATTTCTGCCAGTCTCCCAGGCAAGTCAGCAGCACATGGTGATCTTCAGTGTCAAACACTGCTGATAGGTTTAATGAAGTAAGCATGGATATCTTCCTCTGAGCTGTGCCAGAGAGGAAATTGTTCGCAAGCAAGGCTAATGCACTCTGAAAGCTGTTACCAAGTTTGAAAGCCTGACTGCCCTGATTTAGGTTCTTGGCATAGAAGTCAAGGTCTGTAGGAGAGTATGTTGTTTAGTTGTGGCTTTTTAATTATTTATTTGATCATCTTTCCCATAAATGAAAAGCTAGGTAGAACATTCAGACTATGAGGATTTTTGAAGCCTGGGTATTTACACTTCATTTTTTATGTAGTTTAAAAACTGTAATTTATATTCAGATTACATTGAAATTACATTGGGATGCTCAGGACTTTGTTCAGCTGGGGTTTGGTTGTCTTTAAAGATGGAGATTCTACATCATCTTTGGATAACCTTCCAATGAGCTTTCATTCTGAAAAAAGGTTTTTCTAGAGTCAAGTCATAATTTCCTTTATTGCAATTTGTGACTATTGCCTCTTTTTTTTTTTGTTGTTGTGCAACACTGCAAAGAGCTTGACTCATATCTACTGTGCTCTCATGCTTGCAACTGAAGGCAGAAATGAGATTGCTGTTCAGATTCCTCTTCTTAAGGCTGAAAAGTTTATCTCACCTTCTCCTTATGTGTCATGTACTCCAGTTCTCTCTTCATACTAGTGGCCTTCACCAGCCTTTTTTCAAGATATCAATGTACTTGTACTGGCTAGTCTGAATTGTGACCTTATTCTTGAATACAGTCTTACAAACACCAAATAAAGGAGAATGTTGACTTCCCTCAGCACTCTTATGTATCCCAGAACATAGTTACCTCATCTTTGCCACAAGGGTACACAAATGTTCCACTTGTTCACAGAGATACTCCAAGATCTTTCCTACAAAGCTGTGTTCTAGCCAGTCAGTGCCTGGTCTGAACTGTTACAGTAAAGAACTCTGCTTTCACTATTGCTGAACTGTATGAAATTCCTGTCAACTCATTTTGCCAGCCTGTCAAGATGTTTCTGAATGCCTTCCTCGAAATTTGATGTAGACTGCTGAGTGGCATTAGATGCTGCACATCACATTTATGAATATCTCCATCTTATCAAGATGGGTCAATGGGTGAACTAATTTCTATGTCAATTCACTGCTTCTTAAGAGTGACAATCAAGTGACATAATTCTTTTACACTCCATAATTTTAAAATTTAATTCTCCACCATTTCTTGAAGGGATTAATTGCTTAATTTATCCCTTATGTGATGATTATGAAGACTATGAATCTGATTTTTATCACTATTATAGCTCTGTAAACATTGTATCTTATATCTTTCATTCTCTCTGATAGCCTGCAGACCTTTCTATATTTACTATGAAAAAATTGAGTTAAAAATATGTATAATTACATTTTCATGATGCAAGAAGGAGCGTCTTGTAATTCATCTTGACAGGGCCACATGATCTTACCATTCATTTCTAGATTATGTAGATTTCTGGTTATGTAATGCAAGTAAAATTTTAGCATCTTCATGGCACTACTAGATATTAGAGTGCAGTATTTTAAGTGCTTTCTAAGTTTTGTACCATTTGAATACTAGTTATTTTTCACTTACAACTCTAGGACTAAGCTGGCAGAAGTTTGTTAATGACTAGGTTTTCTGTGTGGAGAAATACATATGGCTAACTTCTACATAGCTATATTATTGTAATAATATTTGATGAAGATTAGAATAAATGTGGGCTGAATACGCAGTTGTATTGGTAGGTTGGAGCAAAGCTAGATGTATAAATTACCCAACATAATTGGGAGGTGCAGTTTTTAAACACTAAGATAACCAGACATACTTTATTAAACTCCATGGAAGGAAAATAGCGCTAGAAATTTAATTTTTCTTAATGAAAGCAAGCTTATAGTTTTATATGTAACCTTTGAAGCTTCATGTAGTATTGTGTATATTGGTTTTTGTTTATTTTCCTTCGAAAGTCAATCTTTTGGATTTTTGTCATCTTTTTGAACATGATTTCATTAGTATTTTATAAAATTTGTCAGGAACATATGTAGAGAAAACATGCTGAAAAGATTGGTAACCAGTATTTATTCTGTAACTAGCCTTAGTGGAGATTTATTTACTCTTTCTTTACTTTCTTCTCTCATAACAGTCTGACTTTTTGTTATAGTTTCATTCTAATCATCTCTTTTGATGAGGTCTAAAGGGTAATATGAAGTATCCAGTCTTCTGCATGGCATTTAGGCACAGTGTAATCATATTAGTACTCTTTCATTGCTATTTCAGTGGTTATTGTAGGGTGGTGATGGTGTACAGTTGTAAAAAATGAGCCTCTCTCTATTCCATAATGTAGTCGGCGCAGTCTGCAGTGCGAGTGGAAATTTTGCTTGCTTTTTACCAAAAGGACTGCAGTTACAAGTGATCAGAGGTATAATTGAGCAACAAATTACAATGAATGTGAATTAAACAAAGCATCCTTAGGGCTACATGGCAGAAGGTGTGTTACTTATTCTTCGAGTTATTACCTCATAGTGACTGGCATTCTGAAGATGGTTTGTTCTGTTACAAAATTCTTGCAGAGTGAGTTAGTTCTATGAAATCCTGAGCAACATTTTTCACAATGTGTGATTCATACTGAGAACTTTATCTCTGGTGATCAGATCACATTGCACAACATAAATGTCTTTGTGGTTGAATCAGCAGAATTTAGAGGAAAATGTTTTAATATTTTAATTTAATTTGAACTAATATTTAGAAAAAAAAGACCTCTTCAATTAACTTCACTGCATGTGTTTAGTGTATCACATCTTACAGACTTCTGTATTTGTGTGGTTGTCATAAATTATTCAGTAAAAAGAAAGGCCAGTGGTGGATAATTTTCAGTTTTGTTGTTTCTCCAAAACACTAGTTTTATTAAAAAATGCATTGTTATGTTCAGATTTCTAATGGAATTTGAAACTTATCTCTCAGGCATTAAAACATTAATGATTAAAAACTATAGTTTGCAGTTTCTAAGATAAAACACCATTGCATTTAACCAGATATATAGCTAGGGATTTATTGCACTGTTCTATAGGTTAGTTTATCAGAATTATCTCTAAAAACCTCATAAAACATCTAAGGAAAATCAAATATTTTCAAGCATTGTAGATTGACAGCCGTTATGTATTTTACTTGTTCTTGAAATTCATTGTTCTTTACCAACGTATTTATCTAGGCAACATTTGACGTACAAATGAAAATTAGTTTTGCTGGCTTGTTCAGTTCTTAGCTTGCCTTTAATAATAATTCCATGCTAACAGTTGTAATGATGGCTTGTGTGGTAGCTTGAAACTAAATAGAGCCACCAACCTAACTCAGTGTCATGGTTTCACGCTGGCGCAATGCTAGCGCCCCCATGAAAATATACCTTCCCAAATAAGTGCTGTGAGATTTGATCAGGAACAGAGCAGAGCACGCTTAAGCTTAACTACAAAGGGGAATAAACTTTATTAAACTACTACTACTACCATAAAAGACACACACACTAAATCTAGGATGAAGACCCTCTAAAACATTCTTCCTTTCCTCACCTAATTTCCAAAAAAAAAAACTACAGTGAGACACCACCCAGGATTCCTGATCAAGTTGCCACCTTTCAGATAATCAATACTCAGTCCCTCAGAGGAGAAAGGAGTCACTCTTGCGTTATAGACACCCCAGAAAACACAGTTGCCACCTCCTGTGTTTCCATGTCACACATGGCAACCACCCGGAAAAAATCTGCCAGTGTGACACTCTCTTTTCCGTGTTACAGTGCTCTCACCACCGTGCATGGACAGATTGCTCATAGGGCTCCTTTAAGGATGCTTTGCCACAGACTAAAAGAGACAACAGTTCAGCTTCTAATCTTGGAACCACAGTCCCCCCAATTTTCTTCCTCCCAAGGCTGAGGGTCTCAAGAACAGGGATTATCTTCTTCCTGAAGACAGAGGGCATCACCACACCCTCCCTCTTCTTCCTGAAGACAGAGTCCTCAGCTTTTCTCTGTTCTCTCCATTCTTGTGTCGGTAGTTGCTGAAACAGGTCTCTTGGTTCACCATTGCATCCCCCTAAAAAATGCAGTCTCTATTGCAGGAGAATTTGGTTCAGTTTATGGCTAACAAGAAAAGTCCAGCCAAAAGCTAGTCCATCATCTCCTCTCCACCTAAAAATTTCTTCTTCTAACATCTCAGGTCCTGGACTGTCTCTCTTCTACTTCAAATCGAGGAAGAGTAATATTTTACAAAGCCTTCATTTCCCAGGAAAGGGTTTAAAGTTCAGACTCCCCAGATGACTGAGATCTCTGCCCAGAACATCAATTCCCAAGGTTAGGCACCTCTCCCGCCTTCTCCTTCTCTTCTGCCGGCAAATTTCCGGGTGCCGTCAGGCTGTCTCTTTCTTTCTGGTGGGGGGATCAAAGGCATCTTTGTTTCTCTCTACTCTTCTGTTTTTGCAGGAGCTGGCCCGGTTCCAGACCCTTCTCCCCTGGCCTGCCTCGATCAGGCTGCATGGCATCCCCTCCCCCCCCCCCAGCCTGTGGCTGGGCAGGGGAGAGTCTGCACTCTCCAACGACTGGAACTAAAAGGAGACAGTTCCCCTGGGAGTTCTTGCTTTTAACCCCTTGTGTTCTTAGAGGTGTGTCCATGCCTTCAGTGGTCAGTCTAAATGCCAATATCCAACCCCGACCACTGATTGGTTTGACTACCAACTTCTTGAGAAAATTCACTTCCATGTCAAACCATGATGCTCAGAAAACATTTATCATATATAAACAACTTTTCTCACTGTTGCATTTAAGGTAAAATGTAAATGTAAATAATGGTGAATAAGCTTCTATGACAAAATGTTAGGATGTCAGCTTCTCTCTCTGTTTTCTCCAAATGTTGTGAAGGACTGAGATCTTTTCTGCAAATCATAAAAATTATTTGGTTTTTTTTGTTTTTTTTTTTAATCAGCATGTCAAATAAAAATGTCTCCTTTTCATCAGAATGTATAATTTAATTATACTCAGTGTAGCCTATGAATAAGTACTGTATTTACTATAATGCTCAGTAATATTTGCTTGATTACTGACTGTGCTTTTCCAGAATTAAAGTGATGAGTGTAGAGTACCATCAAAGTTTACTTTTGTTCGGCTTTTCCTTAGAAGTATTTTATGAAAAAAGAAAGTAAGAAAGTATATAGAACCTGATATTTTCCTGTACTTTGTTAATTCATTAATGAAATAATGAATTAAGTTAATTATTTAATTAAATTCTTTAATATAGTTATTATTTTATGCAAAGCTATTTCTATTTCTCAGAATGCTTTTATTGTTAATTTCTAAGATCACTTTATTTGTATTGAGCTACAGATATTGTAGAATCATAAAGGTTGGAAAAGACCTCCAAGATTATTGAGTCCAACCTTTGACCAATCACCACCATGTCACCTCACCCATAGCACTAAGAGCTTTATTCAGTTGTTTCTTGAACACTTCCAGGGATGGTGACTTCACCACTTCCCTGTGCAGCCATTCCAATGTCTGCTCATCCTTTCAGTGAAGAAATTCTTCTTGATGTCCAAACTGACCCTTGCTTAGCAAAGCTTGAGGCTGTGTCCTCTCATCCTGTCACTGGCTGGTTGGGAGAAGAGGCCAACTCCCACCTGGTTATACCCTTCTTTCAGGAAGCTGTAGAGTGATAAGGTCACCCGGAGCCTCCTTTCCTCAGACCCAGCCCCAGCTCCCTCAGCCACTCCTCTTAGGACTTACACTCTACACCTTGCACCAGCTTTGTTGCCCTTCTCTGGACTTGCTCCGACATCTCAATGTCTTTCTTGAAGTAGGAGTCCAGAACTGGCCAAAAGACTTTAAGTGTAGCCTGACCAGTGTCAAGTACAGAGTACAGTGCCAAATATGATCACTTCCCTCATCCTGCTGTCCACGCTATTGCTGATACAGGCCAGGATGCCTCTGGCCTTCTTGGACCCCTTGGCACACACTGGCTCATGTCTAGCCATCTGTCAATCAGCACTTCCAGGTCCTTTTCTGTCAGGCAGTTTTCCAGCCACTCTGCCCCCAGCCAGTAGCACTGAATGGGGTTCTTGTGACACAAGGGCAGGACCCAGCACTTCTTACTGAACCACATATGGCCCATTGATCCAGCCTGTCCAGATCCCTCTGCAGAGCCCTCCTACATTCCAGTAGACCAACACTCCTACCCAACTTTGTGTCATCTGCTGACTTACTGAGGGCACACTCAATCCCCTTATTCAGATCATCAGTGTTAAACAGAACTGGCCCCATTACTGAGCCCTTAGTGACCAGATTCCAGCTGGACTTTACTTCATTGACCACCACTCTCAGGACCTGGTAATCCAGCCAGTGTTTAGTACAGTGAACAATGCACCTGTGCAAGCCATGGCCTGCCAGTTTGCCCAGGAGAATGCCATGGGAGACTCTAAAGGCTTTACTAAAGTCCAGGTAGACAACATCCACCTCAACCACTAGTCAGGACATCTGGTCATAAAATGAGATCAGGCAGGTCAGGCAGGAGCTGCCTTTTCTAAACCTGTCACGCTGGCTGGGCATGATCCCTTGTTTTGTCGTGTATGTACTATGTGAATGCACCCAAGATGTTCCATAACCATCCCTGGTACTGAGGTCAGGCTGTCAGGCTTATAGTTTCCTGATCCACCTTCCAATCCTTCTTGGAGGTGGGCATCACAATCCTTCTTGTAGGTGGGCATCACACTGGCCAACCTCCACTCATGGGCTCCCTGAGTTAACCAGAACTGATGATGGAGAATGGTTTGGTGAACTCTTCTGCCACATTCCTCAGTACTCTGGGGTGAATCCACCCAGCCCTATAGACTTGTAGATATGTAGACTTCTACACCCATGAGCATCTTCATTTTCCTTGTAGAAGCCAGAACTGTGTACAATCATAGGTGTCCCTTTGAACCCAGATCGTCAATGATCTTGGTATAAATTAAAAATTGTTTGGGATATTAAGGATTTGTCTGTAAACATGGTATATGTCTGGTTTCAGCATGAGCAGCTGTGTGCTGCTGTGGCATTAAGTTCAGTGCAGGGAAGCTGCTGTGGTTAGTAATGGGGAATGTGGATGAACACTTTTGTGCCAGAAACTGCAGAATTACTGATAGTTCCATCTCAGTGTCAGCTCAGGGAAAGCTGGTAGAGAGTGTGCTAATATGTGCTGCGATAATCCTTCTGCTTACAGTGAAGGATTTTCATAGCATAGGTCTATCAAATTTTCAAGATGTCTAGTTATGTTTAATATTAAGTATGTATATATATTACTGAATTATATATATACATGTAGTTATGCAGTTACTTGAAAGAGACATCTCTACAGACATAAATGTGTTCTTGTATTTGCACAAAGAGATAGGTGATTCACAGTTAAGTTACTGTGATACATTTCTCGAATTCTGTTTTTATACCATTTGGATATGTCATAATTTTAAAAAAATCTAAGGCATTTTCCTAAACATGAGAAAATGTATATGCAATATTAAAGCAAATTTATCATTATTTTTTACCATGCAGACACAGCTTATTATTTTATATGGATCTGCAGAGATCACTTGTAAGTATTTCTAAAGAGTTTAACCTTTTAGCATAGAATTACTATAAAATAAATTAATCCAAAAATTGCTTTTCCCAGCTAGTAATATTTGAAAGTGAGAGTTCATAATGGCAGTATTTCTTGCATTCCCTCTCATTCCAGCCTTCATAGCATAGCTTGGTAGCTAATAGGGTTGTTGCTAGCAGCCCTATGACTTAGACGGCATAGCTTTTACCATTTTAATAGATTCTTATATTCTTTTTTTTTTTTTTGATAAGTTGCCACAGTGTTTGCAGCAGTTCTTTAATTTGGTGTAAACCCCATAGGCTATAGTGTGTGTTTTGTAACATGAAATTCTCTTCAGCTTTGGCTGATATATAAACTTGAATTTTAGAATATCCTTTCTTACTTCCAGAATAACTGTGGCCAACTACCAGAATAATACTGCATCAAAATTTGGAGTCAGACAAACCCCTCAGCCAAAGTGAAACCTTGAGAGCTCTCTCATCTCCCTATATTGGGAGGAGTGGGATAGGATCAAAAAAAAACTCTAAGCTGTCCTGTTTTCAGAACTCGGCTTTATCCTACCCCTGACAAAACAGCAGGATGTCTGCAGAAGACATAAAGGTTGGTTCTTATTCCTGGTAAATGTTGCCCAGTGTCCAGGCATTTATTTCTGGCATGCAGTTTCCCTTCTTTTCTTCCTCCTTCTCTGCCTCTGACACAAACACCACATGGATACCACAAAGGTATCTTAATATTCCAACAAAGGTAATGAGAGGTAGAGGAGAAAAAGAGACTGGGGGGAGTTTTTCTGTTTGCCAAAGGTGGAGCTATTTGTTTGCTTGTTCCTTTAAAAAAAGCACGTAGGAGCAAATATTGTCTTAGTTATAAAGCATACCAAAATTAGGAAATTTTAGATTCTACACTGCCTATGGTATCTTAATTACTGCTTCTTTGTGTGTTCATAGTGTGCTATAATTTTTAATGTTAGAGTAACTTTTATTATTTAGTCTTAAGGATAAACTTGGAAGAGTTAGAAATGAGATTGCATGCACACTATTAAATCTGCTGGGTTTAGATTACTGCTTCATTTTGCAACATTAAAATCTTTTGCTCAGTTGCTATGTAGACAAATGTGATGAAATCTGAACAGCAAATATCTGGGAAAATAATATTTTAGAAATATATATTATGTTAGATGCATTTTATTTCAATTATTTTGGGAAATTATTGTTCAGGAATGCTAAAATGTATTTGATCAGAAAACACTGTTCAAAACGAATAATGTTTAATATAGTATATATCTGTCTTTACCATTGTTTTGTCCATGCATGCAATGAAGACAAGAATATCTGGTTGTAAAATTCTAATATGCTAAGTGCTATGAACAAAAGAAAATTTAAATAATATAATAGAATTCCTTTTATGTAAAACCAATGTAACTCAAACTCATTTTGGTGATGACTACCCTTATATTTGCATCCTTTACTTTGTGCAAATTAGACTTAAAATTATCACATGATAATAGTTGTCAAATTTGCATGTTCATCGCATCAAAGATTGCAGACTTCTTCGTAGCATAAAGAAATTTTTCATTTTTTCTAATTATCTTTGTGATTCATACTATTTTCACTATAAATTATCCTGGCTAATCCTGTTCACAGATCATGTTCTGTTTCTGTTTAGTAGGTCTAAAGAGGCAAACTGAGAAGAGAAAAGATTCTGTGAGTTACTCGTCCTTTCCTATGACTCAAGCCCTTCCGACAGTTTTTAATATTGTAGCGTTTTCCTTTGGCCTCTTCAATTTGCTGGATGTTTGACTTCCATCTCGCTCTGTCTGCAAGAGGGACGCCTTTAGCACATATTTAAAGAGTAAGACATGCTTCCTTGCTTATGCTCTCTTAAATGCTTCCAAATTACTTCTTTGTTGTTCCATCCTTCTTTCCGCAAGAATATTTTGTGTTTTTAAACCTAGTTTCTAAAGGGGGAGGGAGAAAGCCGAAGAAACTGTGAGCAAGGCAAGGTCATAAGAAATGTTAAAGGAGCTGAGATTATTGTGGTGTTGGGTACTATGGAGGAGAATACAAAACAGTAGGAAACTTCAGCTGGGAATTGTGCATGTTATTAGAACAATTTGTTTTGCTATATTACCACTGTAGAAGTGTTTAAACTTGCCTTTAAAGGACTCTGTAAGATACCAAAGGGCTAACTAATCAGGAAAACTAGGGTGCTGAAGCTCTGTGGTTAAAATACAGAGTTGTAAGGTTTCTCACTAATTTGTTAAGGCTAAAGTATATGTAATTGTTTTAAATGCATTTGTTTTTTGTAGCTGTACCAATAAGTAATGCACATAGGATGCATTTATACTTTACTCTTTACTGTACTCTTTTTATAGCTATCAAGAAGCAATAAGTAATTACTGTTACAATCAACAGGTTTTTTTCTTCTGTTGCTTCTCTGTAAATTGTAAACTATTTGATGTATATTTGTATTACAGCTTGAGTGAGAAAAAGCAGTTGTTGAAATCCTCACTTACAAAATTAAATTATGTGTGTTTTACAAATGTTGATTTTTGAAAATCTCATATGCAGTCTATATGCTGAGAATTCATAGAGTCTTAAAAATAGTTATGATGAATTCTTATGTAAACTTTTGATTGATTGAATTGCTAACTAAATGATTAAATAAATTTTCTCTAAAAATATTACTTCTAAAAAGAGGCAGCTGAAATGGAACATAAGCAAAAACATTTCTTTTTCGAAAAGCTGTGTTACATTTTGAAAAAACTGAACCTTGACTAAACTTTCATTAGTTATATCTTTATCCTCCAAATGTCGATAATTTCAATTTTCAATCAACTTATTTTGAGAATTCTAACTTCAACTTCTATTTTTCACCTCATCAGACACATTGGAATGTTTTAATAAAAAAAAATTGTTCATGTCTTGGTGTGCTGTTCTAAGATTAGTTAATAGCCCTGACAAGCTTTTAAAATATATGTGTGGGTGGGAATTTAGGGCAGATTATGCTTATGACAACAAGAAAATCCTCACAAGAAACCCAGTGTTGGATAGTTTTCCACTGTTTAGAGCTGAAGAGAATTGGAAGGCTTCAGAACCAGCTATCATGTGAAAGAGCAATAAACTTGTTCATATGTATCTGTAGATAAGCTAGATTTTTTGGGTTTTTGAGCAATATCCTTTCAATTTTCATCCTCATTTCTTTAAATTAAGATGTCAACCACATAAATTACTGTCAAAAAGGAATATGTTTTCTTTTTTGTATTCCTATATGTACTCCTAATATGTAAAGGAATATCAGCTGAATATGTATTTTTATTTGTGTAGTTCTTCATTCTATTTGATATTTTTACTGTAAGACTACAAGTTAAGTATATATGTATATATCTGATTTTCCAAGAAGGCAAACATGCATATCTCTGTATCTGAATTCATGGTATTGCCTTAAATTATAAAGGTTACAAAAGTTAACAACACGCATAATAACAACTACACAACTCAAGTCTTGAGACATGTGACTGTCTCTGGTTTTGAATTACTGGTCTGGTTATATTACTGCATTTTTAAGAATAATTACTGGTTTTAAAAATAAAATGTTCTTCTCATATTTCACTGTCTCTAAAAGATTCAAAATAAATCTTGAAGGCATCCTTAAATTAATATTTTTCACTTTTATGAATACTTGATATTTTGAGGTTGCTAAACAATTGACTGTTGAATGGCTTTTTCTTTTGATGTAACATTCTTAGGTGTTGAGTCAGAAAAACTAAGGATTATTTCATTAATTCTGAATTTTGCTACCTCTGTTATCTTAGTGTAGCTATTCACTTAGCTCTCCATGAGAAGGAATAAACTTCAGTTGCTCTGTAGATGTAATTTCAACATGCTGTTTTATAGCAATTCTTCATATAGTCATCCAGACAAATCTGTTCTTGAAAGTTTCTTGAAGGCTAATTATATATCCTATATTGAGATGCATGTTATGTCAATTAAAAAATTGTAAATCAGGACATAATTATGAAGTTTAGTAGATCTATAAAAGTACTAAGAAGAAAATTGAGCATTTTTTCTCTAATGCAGTTACTGTTCTTCTTAAAGTTCTCAGGTTAGATTAACTGGGGTAACCCTGGTAGAGATTCATGTAAACCTATGAAACATTATTGCTGATTTCTATAGATTCTTGTATTTGGTAAGCTGCCATAAAATATACAATTCACTAAAACATTTCCTGTTAATTTGGTGTGGCATGACATGATTTATTCTCTCATATAAAATGTCATTGTAATCATATGTTACTGGGATTTATTCTTCCCAATCCAGTCACAAGAGAAATATAACTGATTGGCACTTTTCCAGCAATGAAGCCCTGGCCTTAAATGAGGTTTACCCTGTGATGATGATTGCATAGCATTTCTCTTTCAAAACCCCTGTGGTTTTGCATTGCCTCTTGAGCCCGGTACCAGCTGTTTGATTAGGCATTTAATCATCAAGAGGCTTTGCAAATCCCAATAATGGGTGTGGAATGCAGCCCTGAATTTTAGGCTCTTGTTCCCCAAGGAGGAAAATGGAATCCACAGCTTAGTCACTAAGCTCCCTGTATAGCATCTTGAGGATAACTGCCATAAAAGGATGAATCTCCTGTTCTGACTAGGTGCCTCCTGCAATAGGAAATGGGAAACATATGATGTCATACAGTATCACATCAACTTATATTTGTCATCTTTGGCTTACAAGTGCAGATAGGTACCCTCATTCACTTGAAGTTGAAAGATTGAAGGGTCTTCTTCAGAGAATAATCAGTTATCAGTATTCTTTGAACAAATGAAGTTGGGACTTGCTCCTGTGCCAGTGCTAAGCTGACATCATCTATCTAGTAAGCTAGTGTTTAGAGGCTTTTGGCTTAGTAGTGTAAAGTCTAGGTTAGATTCTCCAGGTGAGATTCAGGTTCACTTGTCACAAGAGTCTCCATATGTACATATATATCCTTAATCTTTTATACTGCTTTCATGTCAAATGGGAAAGTGACAGCAATGGAAAGATTTCAGCTTTTACATTTGGGAGGAGCCGTTTTAGCATGATAAATTGGCAGAAATGTAATCCCTCTTTTGAGGGAATGAATATGATCCCTCTTTTGTGAACATGAATATAATTTTTTGATTACGTAGTGCATGAAAACAGTTTAGCATATCTAGATCAAAGGCAAGGGAGGAGAAGGAAACATTGCAGCAATAAGGCTATTGTGGCCATGCAGCTTTGAACATGCTAAAATACTTTTTTATTAGAAGAGTGGTGACATCCTGAAATGGGTGCAAACAAATTTACTTACTATATTTCTTGAGTGTATTTCAAAGTAAGTTTCTTTTATCTCATCTCAAAGCTGTGTTTACATTCATTTGCCATTCAGTAAAATGCAAACTTATGCATTCAACAATGCTAGTTGAAACAACAGACCAAATTATTACAGCAGGTTTACTATGGTATTTTCAGGCCCAAAATGTATTCAATCATTCTCACTTTGTTAGATAACTAATACTGCAAGACAAAATGTCAAAATATAATTTTAGTACAGTGTATGTTTTATTGTTTTTTAATTTGAAAATTTACTAATAAATAGTTCTAACAGCACAATTACATGTGAACCCTTATATTATCAGTTATAAAAATAAATTATGATAGTTTTTTCTGTTGATTGCAAACAGAAATGTTGTTGAGAATGTATACCATTTTAGAGTTTGGTTGGACAAGTCATGTCAGAAGAGTTAGCAGTGACTACTGTATTTCCCATGTCATTTATTTTTATGAATGTCAAGTACGTATTTGAAGGTAGTTTAATAAGCTTTTTGCAGGAGAAAGATGCAATGTGATGCTAAAAGAATCATAATTTTTTTTAAAGCAACCCAAACAGCATACTATATATAAGATATATTTTAAATATTATTGCAGTTATGTAAGCCAAGCAAGTAAGTCTGCAAAACAGAGTAGAAAGCTGATTCTGTAATAATAAGCTCTCAGTTTTCAGAGCAGTTTTTTTCCTTTCATCCACATTGTATTATAGAGCAGTATCATCAGCAGTCTGATACCAGTAGCCTTCAAGAGATTATGATCAATCAAGTTTAATAATACCTACAAAACAGTCTTTATCCAGTGTGAGTAGAATTATGAAACGTTATAATTTTGTTTAAAAAACATTATCATTAGGCTTGGAGTAATCAGCATAGCAGAGAAATTAATGAGTATGTAAGGTGAGATGTTTGTTTTTGTTTTGCAGTTATCAGTAACACTGAGAAATCAACCATTTCTCCTGAATTTTGATGTTTGTCCTAGAGGCTGTAGAAAAATCAAATGTATTTTAATTTATATTATTTTCCCAAAACTTAAATGCCCTTGATGAATAACAATATATGTAGCAGCAAAGGATACCTCTGCTTTCTATCTGTTTAAGAGATCATAGAAGCAGTGCATGTTAGGACTCTAGGATGTTTCCTGAGGGATCAAGAAATCTGTACATTTCTAAAGACTGACCTACCACCTTGAAAAGCAGCCATGAAGGAGAGCTGCAAATGCAAGACCACTGTCAGGTCAACCTGTCGTGGTGCTGACAGGTCTCTGATATAAAACCCAATTTACAGTTTAAGAAGCACATCCATTATCCTTCTGATTTTAAAATATAACATACATCAGCAAAATGATAAAAGACAGTGCTTAAGAATTATGAAAGTCAAGGGCTATTTCATATCAGAAAGTCACAACCTTTTTTGCATATTACTGATTAAAATTACAGTGAATTTTATTATTCATTTGTGTCTTTATTTCTTCCAGAAAGTTAAGAGTTAGCATCAGTTGAACTTTTATCATTGTAATTCTACTTATATTAGGTTGTTTGGATTAGTCAGACATTCTATTACGTTACTCTTTATAGGAGCTGAAAAGATTTTTGGAAGTGTGGATAATTTTAGACAAAGTAATGTGTCAGATTTTGGGAAAAAGTACTGTCTTTTTGATCCTAATAAAGAAAAAAAAAAAAAAACCAACAAGCTTTATTTTTCCTAGCATTAGGTTTAAGCTTCATGTCCATTTGTAATTTGGAATAGAGTAAAAATTTTAAGTTTTCTCAGTAAAGAGGATCTGTAGTGTCTTCTACTTAAGAAAGTTTCAGTTCTTGAAAAATGAAAGTTTAAGGCATTACTGAATGGTCAATAAAAAGGAAAAGCATATTAATTGTTTTTACTTGATTACTGTAATGGACTTCAATGTTAAGGTGGATAACCTAAACAAAACACTGATTATTTTACTGTCATATCCACCAAGGCTGATGGAGAAATAATATTATGGATTTCTAGTATGAAAGCAGTTTTTACTCTTTAGAACAGTTTCCAATGTTGTCTTATTTATGAAATTTTAAAATTGCTGTCTTAACTTTGCCTATATTTGATCATACCTTTTTCTTTTATTGCTAGGTAGGGTTGCTTAATATATAACTCTTAATTCTGTAGAAATACTGGGCATAAGACTACCTAAGTACCTTTTTAAAACTTAGAATTTCCTTAGGAATAAATATACTATTATTTTCATATTTTTAATGTGCTTTTGATATTTCAAGCATTTGTCCAGTCTGTTTGTAAAGTATTTGCATTTCTTTAAACCATTAGGCCTGTAAATTCCAGATGGGGTCTAAAATCTTGTCCACAGTTTGGTTTAGTTTGCCTTCTACTGGTAAGCATTTTAAAATCATGAATCTGTGCTCTTATCAGTGAGCCTATATTGGTTTTGTTTTGAGACTCTGTATAAGATAAGAGACAGCAATCCAATTTTTAAAGTTGAAATACATTTCATTGGTATTTCTAAAGTCTCAGAAAATCTTCATATGAAATAATTTATGAAGACACAAAATAATTGTATTTTCACTTAGCATTTTCTTGTTCCTTGAAGTCAGTGAGATATTATCTGATCTGATTTTGTTTATGTATAAACAAAATTAAGTATGTCTATCATTTAAAAGAACTGAGAAAAACACTTATTAGCTATGTAATCTAAATCACATTTTAGGTAAGGTTCTTCTTTAACTCATGATGCATATAACTGCATCAGTTTTAATAAGGACACTGTAAATATTGTTATATAGGCTTATGTACAATGTGCATATCTTCAGGTTAATTGCCTTCTAGGAGCAGCTGCTCTAAAAACATAAAAGGAGCCTTGTACCTGCACCTGAATTTAGCTAACAGGAGGCAGCCCCATGTAGTTAGCCATTTTTGGAAGCAATTATTGTGATGGTGAAAGAAGGTCATCAACCACAGATAGCCTTTAATTTGAATTTTTCTAAGAATTACAAGGAAACAGACATTCTTTTGAGGTAGTTTTTTTTTTTTTGTTGGTTGTTTTTTGCTTGTTTAGTGTGTTTTGTATTTTTATTTTTGTGAAGGATAAATATAATAGACCAATTTCAGAATTAATGTAAAAGATTTCTATTCAAAAAAAGTTTAATTTGGAAAATGTTTAATTTCATGGAAATTTTGAAAAATCTGTTTTTTTTCTAATAATTTTTTGAGAAGAAAAACACTTTGAGTAAAAAATTCTTCTAGATTTTAGATTCAAAGGATTTAAATACTAAAATATAACATTTACTTTGAAATTTCTGAAACGAACTCTTCCTATAAAGCAAATTGTGTAATTTTCAGTAAGTTAGAGGCTGTTTCCTGGTGATAAAGCTGCTTAGTTTTGTGATTTCCCAAGGCTTCCTTACATGGCTTGTTTCAACTATTGAAAATGTTCCAGAAAATGTATTTTCTTATAGCTCAATGTACAGTCTGCAAGCAGGAAATGCAGGCCAAATGTGCTGAGTAGGGTCTATGTGTTGTAAAGCAGGGACTGAAAAAAATTATCTATCTATGAAAGTGTTACCACTATGAAAGTGGTAACAGCAGTGTTAAGCAGCAGTGAGCTCTGGTCTTGTATATAATGGACTAAACAAGGCCTGTAGAGACTGTATCTGAAGTATTTTGTTCATATGTAATATCAGCATTCGGGAAAAGGTCATGAAGATACCTTCTTGCATTGCATGTAAATCCGTTATACTGCAAGACATAGTTAAAGGGAATATTTACCTGGTTTTGTTTGCATTTTAGATTTTTCCGAATTATTCTAGAATAATTATCTTTATGTGAATGCTCCCCTCCTAGGTGTGTTTCCATATGGACTTCAGGTGAAAGAACTTAAAAGAAAAAAATGTTCTAGACTAATTAGTGCATAATGAAATATTTTGGAAAATTTCCAACTCTAGATGGGTGTTAATGATGTACCCTGCAGACTTGGTCCTGAGCCCATTGGATTTAATTCCCCTTGCTTCAATGAAATTTCCTTCAAAACTACTGAGCCAGCTTTTATTATTTACTGGAGTAGATAGAGTTCAGGCAATTAGCAATTGTGAATAGGATTTAATGGGGCATTCAGATGATTTATCGAGCTCTCCAAAGTGTTACATAGATTGAGTTCTTTTGTAGTTGTTGTGTTCCAGAGTGTAGGGAAACATCCCTGTCATTAATGTGTGTGTGCCCTGCAGGAAACATTTCCACCAGCTTCCAAAAGCAGCAGTAAATCCTCCTTTCTGCAGGTATGGTTCCATGAGCAGGTGAACTTTGCTGCTGCCTAGAAATCTTTACTATTTATAATTTTTTAATAATTTTTCATCTTCATTTTGCTGCCTCTCTACTTGTGCCATCTCTCCTGTTCATCTGACACTAGAGTAAGGTGATTTGGCTTTCTAAGCCAGCAAAAAACTATTAACATTTTTCCCCTAGGTTAGTTTTCTATGAAATTATTCAGATGTATTAGTTCAGGAAACACTTAAAGGCACATCACACAGTAAAAGTCAGTTGTTGGGAATGTATGTCAGGCAGTGAGGAGTGGAGGAGAAGGAAACTCTACCTTTAAGCAGTGGTGCGATGTTAGATAACTTGTTGCTTAGGAATGCTGTGATAGCAAAGCCACTATTGAAGCTTGCACTTGATAGTAATCCCTCAAAAATACACTGGGAGTCATGATTTCCTACTTCAGGCAATGGAGCTAAGACTCCAAAGTGCAGGCTTTTCTATAATCACATCTAAGAATTAAAAAAAAAAAAAAAAAGTCCTGTTAGGATTAGTTCTTTATTAAACCTATTATATTTAGAATGAATTCTTTATCCTCTAGAGGATTCTTGATTATTTTTTCCTTCTTTGTGATACATTCAGTTTTCACTTGGTGTTCTATTCTGGTGTATTGGGCAAAAATGTTCAGGTTGTGTGTGCATGCACTCTCTCCCTTTCTCTTTCTCAGACAGTTCTACATTCATCATAGTACCTTGGTGATATAGTTTAAAATATAATTTATACTGCACAGAATATCTCTGTATTATTTATTCTCTGTTGTTTTCATTATCTAATTAAATACTTTTTTATTTTTCCATTCCTAATGCACTAGGGTATGTAGACCAATGTGTTGGACATCCTGTAGTATTTTCAATGTCATTAACTAAAAGCAGGAAAACTATCACACTGATAAGCATTTAATTTATTTTGTATCTCTTCCCCATATTTACTGTTTCATGGATAATCAAATTTTTTTTTCACTTTTCTCTGTTAGGCAATAATCTATTTCTCAGAAGATTAACATTCTCAGTATTTTCTCTTATTTTGCTATCAGATTATTTAAGGCTCTCATATTTTCTTTAGAAATAGCTTTTTCAGAGGATTGTTAATCTAGTTATTGTGTTAGTTTTTACTGTTATCTCCCAGTCATGATTGGATTTTTTTAATCCCCAGGTTAGATATTCTTCCTTGCTAGCATAATAGTACCGTTCTTTTTCTGAGCTGTTTTCGAAATATCACTGTGAACATTTCCAGATCTTGTATTTTTCCTGTGAAAATGTAATTTATTGTTCATTTACTAAAATGTCTTTAAGCTGTTTTACTAAACAGGTTTATATTGCAATACTATTTCAGTATTCCATGTTTCCCTCCTGCTTTGGCTACAGGAAGCCCCATGGAACTAATGAATCAATGAAGATGTAGGTGGAGAAGACAAGGCATAGATCAATCATACCACAATTCTTCAGTCTTGAGTGTTTATCAGAACACCACATTTCAGGCAGTTTCAGTCATATGGCATTAATAATAATTACTGCAACATTTCTGATTCTAAAACAATCATTGCTTTTGCAATGTTAGGGGAAGATTTTCTTCAAATTTGAACACTGGAATTTTCTTCAAGGAAGTGGCCACAGCACCAAGCCTGACAGAGTTCAAGAAGTGTTTAGACAATGCTCTCAGGCACATGGTGTGATTCTTGGGAATTGTTCTGGCTGAGAGTTGGACTTTATGATACTTCTGGGTCCCTTCCAACTCAGCATAATCTGTCATTCTCTAAAATTATTTGCATCTTTATACTGCATTTGCACTGGAGCAAAGATTTGTGATAACATATTTGATTTTCACAGCAATTTGTTTCTCAGCATCAAATATTCTGTACAGTAATGTTCCTGAGTTTATTCCTTAGCATGCAGAAATGCTAAGGCATTAAACACCATAAATTTTTTTCTAATACTTGCCTTCTGGATCAGTTTCTTCCTCTAAGTGAAAAGAAAGCAAGCCAAAGAAAGGGAAACTTCTTTGTTTTCTGAGGTTGCCTTATCTATATGGCTTTAGAATCTTTGAAGAATGTGCATTACTGTACTATTCTTAATGGTGTAGCTGTAAATTCATAGCACATTATCACTAGAAGCCATAGTAAAAGTACAGGATCTGCTGATGACTTTGTACAACATCATTTCAAAATGAGAAGATCAAGGTTATTGTATCTGTGCCTTTAAAAATCCTAAATGCATGTTATGCACATGATGGAAATATTTGAAGATAATTATTTCACTGAAACAGAAGACTACAGAGCTTGGTGGAATATTCTGGAAGAATATTCTGAGAAAACTACAGAAATGTATGGAAATATCCATCATATAGTGATAATTGCTAAAATTTTATTTTCATTAGTCTTTGTCCCTATGTGAGAATATTTTACTCTATTTTTCTGCAGTTTCATTATGTCTAATCCAGGTCATAGGTTGACATGATAGATAATGACCCTTCTGGGGCTGAAAGAGAAAACACATGAGAAAAAAGAATGCAAATGCATCATTAGAGTTATTGAGAGGTAATTTCTCTTTGCATAAGTTTTAAGCAAACTGAAATAACTTTTGGTCTTTATTTGACCAAAATTGTTATGTCACTGAGCTGTAGTTACTGTTAAGATTTTAGATGTTAAGATTTTAGATTACTGTTAAGATTTTAGATGTCAACACTTTCAGTAGTTTTGAAAATAAGTTTTACCTGTCATCTACCTTTGTCATTGCTCTAATTTTGCTTTCCGAATTCACTATGCTATTACTCAATATGCTTTTGATCTTCACAGAACCTATAGCTTTATGAGTGCATTCTCTCTCTTTCTTCTAATCTGTTGAAACTGGCAAATTCACTAAAAAATTGTGCACAGAACCATAGTTTTTGCCATTGGCTTTTTACAATTCGCTTGGCTAATTGCACCTTTTTTGCATTTTTCATCTTTTTATTTTTTTTTTAAATATATGTAAATTTCTTTGAAATTTCTTCGAAATTTCTTCCCTATTCTTCCAGTAGTAGACTATGTTCATCAAGTACCTAAAGAAAACTGACAACTGAATGTTTGGAGTTTTTTATGTAAGTGTTCTTGATTTAGATAATCTGATTGCCTGCTAATAATCCTTGGGATGGCATTTGTTCTGCAATTCATCTGGGGGATGTAGGGAGAGGGTTTATGGTTTTTTCTGGATCTCAGTAAGAAAGGCCTGACAACAAAGGACATGCTAAAATAGCTATTTTAATAAGACAGAATAAAATTATGAATACAGATACAAAATAAATTTTATGTCCTTTCAGATGCTTGGAACCCTCCTTTTATTCAGCATTGAACTGTCCTCAAATTGGATTTTCTAATGGAACCTCACTAGGTTTTCAAAATGCTGTTTTTTATTATGTATATGCATTTTTTTGTTTATTTTTTAAGCTATTAGCACTTCATATTTCTAAAGAAGACATATCTTAAAATTTAAATATATGGCATCTGATATCTGATTTGTGCCAATATCAGCTGTGATTAGTTTGATAATCTCTTATAGCCTCTTTAATCCTTTCAAATACCCTTTATTGCAAACTCCAGTGTCTGATATCAGTGTTTTTATTATGTCAGTTACAATCTGGCTTAAGTTTGCAAGTTAGTTTTTTTCTAATTCCATGCTCCGCCTGTGCATCTTTGCAGTTTCTTTTTGTGGCAACACTGTATAATCCTAAGCAGCTTTTGTTGAGATTTTTTGAAGCTGTGATTTTTACCAATAACCATATGATTAATTTCTTCCTTCTTTTATTACTAGCTGAAAGTATTTTGATTGATAAATGTAAAGCAAAAGGTGACTGATTACATAAACCTAAAATTTTAGAGCCTCATTTTTTTCAGGAATAAAGGAAATAATACATTGCAAAGAATTTGCTCAAAGAGTTTAAATGAGTTTACCTTCTGTTAATTCAAAATTGTTTAAGAGACTATCGGAATTCCCTCACTTTTTTCTATTGTACTTATTTGTTGTATAAATATTTGCAGCAATTTAGCAGTGTATTTTTAAAGTGGGCATTTGGTTTATAATAAAACACAGTTTCAGTTAGGTAAACCTTCTAAGTAGTCTTTTCAATCCATCTAAGTTAACCATCTATTGGGAGACCATCTTTTCTTTTGAAAAGAAAGTATAATTGAGAGCAACATCACTACATTCAAGACTTTGAAGAGTGAGTTACAACTATGGCTATTTTGAAATGGAAGATTGCAAGTACTTGAGTTCATAAAATGCAAAATGTAATATATGATCAGCTGGAGATTTTCATTGTTTCCAGTAATCTCATAAATTCACCAAGAGAATTCTTGTTACATGGGGTGGGGGTACCAAATAATTTTTCATTACATTACAGTTCTTTTTCACAGAAAGAAAGTGTCCCAGAAATGTAAATGTCCATACACCTTCTTATTAGAAACCATTTCCATGTAAATTTGTAGAGAATTCAATATGAAAAAAAATATGAAAAATTTTTTGTAACCAG
This sequence comes from Anomalospiza imberbis, assembly GCF_031753505.1. Classification (NCBI taxonomy): domain Eukaryota; kingdom Metazoa; phylum Chordata; class Aves; order Passeriformes; family Viduidae; genus Anomalospiza; species Anomalospiza imberbis. The sequence goes on along the minus strand of NC_089683.1, from coordinate 76,869,623 downwards.
TAAAAGTAAAAACAATCAGCTGGTTAAATGAGAAAAGGAGGCTTAGAAGACACCTTATCACTCTCTATCTGAAAGGAAGGTGTAGTCAGGTCAGTCTCTTCTCCCAAGTTAAAAGGTATAGAACAAGGGGAAACAGCCTCAAATTGCACCAGGGGAGGTTTATATTGGATATGAGGAAAACTTTTTTCATCAAAAAGGTTGTTAAGTTCAGTTGTCAAGTTCAGGAACTGGAAGGCTGCCCAAGGAAGTGGTTGAATCAGCATACCTGGGAAGTAATATTGAAAAGACAGGAAGATGTGGCACTTAGGGACATTGTTTAGGGGTGGACTTGGAATTGCTAGGTTAAGGATAGGACTCAGTGATCTTAGGGATCTTTTCCTACTTCAATGATTTTGTGATTCTATGATTAGCTGCAGTACTTTATTCTGACTCCATCAGTGTTATTATTAGTTGCTCTCAATTGACAGCTGAACTGTCAAATACTGTATTGCTCAAAATTAATTTCTTCTTAAAAGGTTAATAAATCTGATAAGTAAATAACGGTTACTCCTCACCTGTCTTTCACATTTTTACTTCACAATTCCCCAGCCATCTTTTCTTTCTGAGATTGTATAATTGATACATATCAAATAAAATTGTCGGGTTTTTACCTCAATTTCTGTGTAACTTTGAAGTTGCAGTTTCTGTTACAGAGCTGAAGGACAGCTTCTGTCTTGATTTTGTAGGTTGTATAAATTAGGCTAATAAATGCTATTCACGCTATCTGCAAATCTTTCTGCTAGATTCTTTATATGTTGATTGCGTTTGTCAAGAAAAATAGAGCAAATAAGAAACTAATTTTAATAGGTTAGAAACAAAGCTTTTTACTACAAATCTTAAGTGTCTTTACAATGATTATTAATGCATAATGTTCCATTTCAACAGTCTCTTTGTTGATCCTCAGTTCTGCAAAGAACTCACTCTTGTAAGCTGAGTGAGTTTAGGAGGAAAAGATGGATGAAGCCTAATGTCTTACTACTAGTTTCCAATTGTCTCTTTACTGGGGTTTTAACTGTGTTTTTTACTCATTACTGGAAAGAGCATTTTTTCTACCCAGAAAGATGGAGAAAACTATGAAAATTAAAATAAATTTTGCCATGTAGAGAATCATGTTCAAATTTTCAGTTATCTTTCAGTATCTATGTTAGCTTACTGGAAACTGGCTCCTCTGCCAGAAAAAAATGGCATATGTAGCCTTGTGACAGCAAACTATGCAATGTTGTTCAGAATATCCAGGTGCCTTGCAGTCTTTATCCTAGTGTCCACATTTATATCTAGCAGCAAGATGGACATTGAAAGATGATTTGTTCAAATGACCACCAGGAAAATTGCTGAGTATGTTGAAAAAGTCATAAAGATTCTAAACTGAGGGGGAACGTCACATCTATTGGAACTCTCTTTTCAATGCTTCTTCAAACAGTCCTTCATTTCTCTATAATGGAAAAGCTTTTTTCATAATCATGAAGGCTTTTTTCTTTTTTTTTTTCTTTTTTTCCTTTTTTTTCAGTTGTATGTGGAAAAATAGTACAGCGAGATCGAAGGAAAATAATTTTAAAAACTTCCATGTCTCAGAGCCATAATTTTTGTTCATTTATGTTCATGGAAGAGCTGCTTTCTGACAAGCTCTTATGGTTTTTTTGATTGATTCTCTTGCAACTTATGTGGAGTAAAATTATTCATATTTCTGTTCTGGCACTTAAAAAGCTACCTCTTTTTCCCTTAACTCCATCTTGCAACTAGATTCTGTTATCTGTGTTTCTTCTATCTTTTCTATCTTATCTCAAGAGTCTTCTAGGTTCCAATGGAATTATGCTTTGTGATAATGAAAATTGAAGCTGTTTCTGGATTTTTTTTCCCTAACTACCAGCTGATCTCTTTAAAAATATTTTCCTTTATGATTAAAACAACAGAAATGTTTTTACTTTGATTGGCATGGTCTTTAAAGAATGATTTCTATGTCTTGAATTTCAAACTTGGAGTTTAATTATCTAAGAGATGCTGTTCTGAGAGGCTGCAAGGATATATAGAATTACAGTAGATATAAGTACCTGTGTTAGGAAATGAAGCCCCAGACAAATAATTGAAGCAACTGATAGTCCAAATGTGTCTCAGGAAAAGAGTCTGAACATTCTGGCAAAATGTAAATTTGAATAATAAAGTACTTAAAGCTCTTTAAAAAAAAAGAGCTTTATAAACAAGGATTGCATCTAGTAGCACAGAAAAAAAAATGCTGTTTAATCTGAATTACAGCCTAGGTCACCTGCATTCTCCATCACTTGCTGCACTGAGATTTAATAGCAAAGCCTCCAGGGCAAAGTTACCAGATTAAGCAGCCTATGCAATTTCTTTGAGCTATAGAAAAATACTGTGTGTGAAACCAAGAATTTGTGATTCATTTAATCAAAGTCCTCGCAGTCTAATAAAAAAAATTGGTCTAGATAAGAAGATATTTACACATAGAATCAAATTATCCAATTATTGCTGCTTATGCCCAATAGGGTAATTATTGAAATTTATACGCACAAGCTTTCTAGTATCTGTGCCATAAGCTGATGTTGTGCTCACTCTTCTAATGCATGTCTGGGTTCTGAAGTCACTGGTGCTATTCCTCCTTGGAAGAAACAGTTCATCATCCCAGCTTTTTTGGTAGGAGAAATGTGATGTTTTGTTGATGACCTTTTCCCCATAACCAGAGGGTTCCCCTTGGGTATGTTTGGCATCACATTTATATGATAGCGAACACAGCTGACTTTTTCTTCATTGTCACATTATATCCAAATTTATTATAAATTACATGGTTTGCATATTTTGTATACTTGTTCTTGTCCGGTTGGGGGGTGTTTATCAATATATAATCTTTTTTATTCTTTATTGTCCTTACAAAGTGGTAATAATGATTCTGTAATTATAATGGAAATTATATTAAGCATACAAAGAATATGATTCCTTGAGACTGCCTACTTTCCAAGAAGTTTAGTGAAAATCAATTTTTTTTTTTTCTGGATTGCATTGTTCTGTGTAATTGTAGCAGTTTGTTGCTCATGGGACCAGATTTTCTGATGCACTGTAGTCCTCCTTAAGGAGCTAGTAGTTAATAAATAAAAAATGTCCAGTGAAAGTTTCATATTGCTAATTACCAACATTAGTAAGTAACCTATTTATCACTCTCGTCTATAATGTATACTTTTCAACTCTTAATGTGCATAGTTGTGAGTTGTGGGGTTTTTAGAACAATTACTTTTGACTAATGTATGAAGACAGTAATATTTCACTTCAATGTACCTGTACAATATTGATACAAATTTGCATTTGGGAGTTTTATTATTAATGCCTTTTCCTAGATGCTGTATGGAGCAGTTTAATCATAGTTCCACCTTGATTTATTTTGGTTTTTTTGGTTTTTCTATTTCTTTGATAAATTCCAGAAATAAATTTCTCAATAACTGGTGTCCTATTTGGTATCCTGGAGGTCAAGACACTCATCTTTACTATGAAAATCTTAAATTTTTTTCAGTTATAGCATGGAAATTTATGCATTTGGGAAATGGTTTCAACTACAACAATGTTTTCAAGGGTTCTAGAACCACATATGAGAATGAAGATTTAAATAACTTGATTAGAGCAGTCCCATTGAAACTAGATACCTACATTCCAATCCCTGCTCAGAATACCATATACACCAAATAAAACTGCATCGGAATACGCTAGGAAATAGCATCCCAATATACTGAAGTCCCATAGAAAAGCTTTCAGTTTTTTTCTGCCACACCACTTGTTTAAGGGGTCTGTACACTGTAAATTAGTGGTGTCATTTTAAACTGAATTGAGTATAAATGTGTAGCTTACAACACAAAAAAAGGGATGAATTAGACATAATTTGAGAAATGGCATAACATCTAAAAGAATAATTTTTATTCTGCATATTATGCATACTTTTCAGTTTCTTCTAAGTAAAAATGATCCTTGTTAATTTTTTAGAATTTTCAAATCACCAAAAAATTGAAATTTTCATTAAGTTTTATATGTTCACTGTCTAGGTAGTTAAGACAAAGTCTACTTTGCTAATAATATATGCTGAAGATGCCCTGTTTCTGTCCTTTGACTTTCACCAAAGAGAATCTTCATGCTTCCTGCTAAGCTCAAAACTTGGGAAGGCTGGGAATCTGCTCCTGCTAGCACCCTAGAAATCAGGGTGATTTCTAGGTCCTCCAGAGATGATGAGGACTATAAGAAGAGGAAATAATCGTGATGAGGAAAAGAAAATATGTAGTTGGTCATATTTTCTGGCAGAGGAAGAAAAAAGCTCTACATCTACTGTGGGGTTGCTTTGAGTGTGAAGAATGAAATGAGCTCTCAAACTTTTAAAAACCATGTTTTGACTAGCTAGATAGAATATGCCTTCCTGTGCAAAAAAAATATTCCTGAGAATATTCCCATGAACCAGAGAAAAACTTAGGTCAATCTTCTGTGTTATTTGAAGTCTAAGTGGAATAAAAGATGTATGCAATAATGAAAAAAATCATGCCTAGCTGAATCTCTAATCACATAAATATATAGGACAAGAAGGCTAGCAGGAAAGCTGCTGAAGTGACATTTTAAGGTCTAATTATCTTATGTGGAAAGAAACTGAGGAAATTACAATTGAAGCACTTGGACAGCCTATGGCTGTGAATGTTTACAATGCTAAAAGGAATCTGTGTCTCAGACTCTCTTCCAAAATGGCAAAAAAAAAAAATCCCCAAAACCCCTGTCAGTACTCTCCCGTCTAATCAGCTTACTAAAAAGAGAGATTTGTAATATTTTAAGGCATTTTTGGTAGCATAACAGAAAAAATGGAGCGCAGAAAATAATAGATTTTAAAAAATGGGGCAGGCTTTGACATTTAACAAGAGTTAATCTAGCTGTACTTCACTATACACCTGAGACATCATGATGTCCTAAGAGTTATTATCAAGTCCTTCCCAAACAGTCTATTAAAGAATCATGGTAAAATTCACAGTACATTACTTTCTGATACTTGTGAAGAAAGCAGTTTCAGGAAAGAAAAAGAGGGAGCAGGGCTTCAGAAAAGGTCTTAAGGAAAAAAGCAATTAAATAGAGTTTAAGCCATTTCTTAAGTCATAGCAAACATAAATGAAATAATTCTAAAAGAAAAGCTTGGGACTTTAAATAACCTGGATAGTTTATTTAAAACTTGTCACTGATTAACAAATGTCAGCGTATGATTGCCAAACTAAAAAGTGCTAAAAAGTATGAAGATGAAAACTTTATGTAAGGATTTTTTAACTTAATAAAATGGTCCCCCATATCTTCCAGACCTCAAAGAGACCACAGAATCCTTACTGCCCTGAATATCCAGCAGATTGATTTAGCCTACAGTAACAATGCTCTATGGATTAAAGATGCTGCATAAGAGCTTCAGTATGAGGAATAGCTATATTCAATAAATAGAAATCGTAATAGCATCCTACAGAGTAAAAAGTTAATTTTCTAAAAAATATTTCATACATTCTGATCCAGATTAATATATTTCCATGCAGATTTAGTAGACTTCAATAACAGTATAACTTCTAGCTGTTCTGAAATTATTAGCATCAATATAATAAAACTTTATCATTACTTTTAGGCACGAATAATTATATTTCAGACAAAGGGGTTGCAAACAAACAGTCTAGGTAGTTATGGAGATTGACACAAAATATTTGGGGAATATAAGTTACTACAGAAAGTGATTAATCCTGCATTTGCCATTATGAAAAGCATTTAAAATAACAAAAGTTTGAAAGTAAGAGCATTGTGACATTTGAAAGATACATTTCTCCCTTCACAGTCACAACCCAGCTACTTGTCAGCATTCTGTGAGAGCTCCTTTTCACTTGCATCCTACAAATTTGACTTCTTATATGAGACAAAATTAACTCTTTCACCAAGGAAAATTTAACTCTTCTTGGGAGATTTTTTTTTTACCTACATGCCAAGCAGACAAGCAGAGATTGTTAAATAGTTTTCAACAGCATACAATATGAATTAAAAACTATTTGTTTCCTACTAGTGTTCCTCTTGTGAGGGAATGATTTGAACTTAACATCAAAGAAGTCAATTGATCAGTTGTCCCTGATAAAAGGACAGATATCTTTGCAGGTTAATAAATCCCTTTATGAGCAACATTAGCACTGAAAGTAAAAGAATCTCCCCTACATTAAAATAGCTATCAGGAAAAATTTAGAAGGCTTCCAGATTTAGTGCAATTGATGCACTGGAAAACTTTCTGAAACTAACATGGCAAGACTATATTCATCTGGACTGGAAGGAAATAAATATATTAGTAGAGAAATATATTAGCAGTTGTCACTCTTCTCCCTTTGCATCAAAGGAAATTGCTTGGCAAGCATCAGGAGAGAAATTTTAATTATATGAAATAATTACATTATATTCTAGTAGAGAATAAGAGATGAAGGACCTTCCAAGTACAAAGTGCAGTAGTTTATAACATAGGCACATCTGTCTTATTGAAACAGCTTATCTCTTCCACAATCAAAAATAACATTTCTTGAGGTGGTGAAATAGAGTAATTCTGCATGCAGCTTATGACTTACTTTCCGTAGTGTCTGAAGGCAATAACGAGATACAGTATCTTTGTACAAAATCACATGTCTAATTTTCTTTCAAGTGGTAGTGCTTTGGAAGCATTTGTAATGTTTGCTGACCTATCAGTAGTTTTATTTGGGGGTCGTAAAACTGATTTTTCTCAATTTGACTTTTGAAGTTATGAGATGGGCTTTGATCTGTTGTCCAGATTTGTGGAATAGCCCCAAAAGCAGCTTCTAAGCATTAGATGTGATACCATTTAAAGCATATCAAGAGTGGCACATTTGAAGAACTATCTCCCTGTTTCTTTTTGGACATAAAAAGCTTTTATCTGATACATGTTGAGGGATCATATTCTTTTGATATTGAATGCTTGTGATATTGATATTAAATAAAAAGAATTAATGTGGAACTCAGCAGTACCTACTGGGACATCTTACTGTGCCTCTCCTGTCATTTGAAGTTTCTCATTCAATTTTTGGTATGACTGCATAACAAAATCAAAACATGATTGCAGAATGTATTAACCACCTAAGTCAGTTTAATCAAATTAGTATCAGTAAATTAAGAAGAGCAAGACAAGCTTTGCTGCTTATTACAAGTCAGAGCAGACACTCTTGGTGTTGCCTAGGTGACGTTCTGATTGTTAACATTTTCTAAGATTCATGTTTCCAAATCTTTAGTACTGCTATTGCATTTATTCAAAACTCTCTGGATGTCAGCAAAAACTATTATCATCCTATTGTTCTATTGTGTTGGTAGGTAACTGCCAAAGTCTTGATGTTTTCTCATGGGTTATTGGTGAGTGTTGCATCCCAGGTTTGGGTTCACATTATGGGTTTTTCCTTTGTTAGTTTTCCAGTTCTCTGTACCCTCGTGCATCCCCCGGGTTTTCCCCTACTCCTGTGGTTTCCGTGCCTGTGTCCCTGTTCTCGTGGTCCCACTCACCCCAAAGTCTCGTGTCCGCCCCTGCCGTGTTCCCATTGGTCGCTGCAGTACACGTCATCACCGCGATGTCTGTACCCATTGGGCGGGAGGGCTCCCCATCCGCCCTGTCCCTTCCCTATTTGATCCCACTCCTCGGCATGCTCGAGGCCATTTGCGTCCGTGCGAAGCTGGGAGCGGCTGTAGCCTTTCCATCGCAGCTCTCGCAGCCAATAAAGCATCCAGCCGCCACGCGGACGGATTTGGACGAATTCCCTGCCTCTTTGTTTCTTCCCTCGCGCCGACGGCAAAGCGCGGCCAACAGCCCACCCCGGAGCGCGACAGCAAAAGCGCCCAGAAACTGCGGCGAGCCCCAGCCCCGACGAAAAGCTGAGACGCCCAAGCCGGGCATTCGGGAGCTGATCGGGGCAGACAAAGTAAAGAGCAGCCGCGAGTGAGATTGTTTTGATGATGGGATTGTCTGTGTTACCAATGTAGAAACATGTAAGGTACTTCTGAGTGGCCTGACACCAAAAGCACAAACTGTGGTTCATAGCCTTTGCACCTCAACCTGATCACTGGGCACGAGTTGTACCTAGGCAGTGTTGTGTCAGTGCCTGTCCAGCCAAGATAAGAGCTTTATTGCACAATGAGGATGAGGACCCTGCGGCTGACAGTTCTAGTGAAGTTTTGGGTGTCATCATGGCCCTGAATAGTGCTAGGTATATTATTTGGTCTTTATTTTTGAATATTCCTGCTAGCTTGAATATTCTTCATTGCATAGTTTGACTAATTTCATATATATTGCATTTTGCTTGAGGTTGACGTTAGGATTTGGCCACAGCTTCTGGCACCAGTACACAAGGAAATGAATGCTGATCTTTCCCATGGCAAAGTATGTGGATTGTCAGTTGAACTATGCTGCACTAGCAAAGTTTAACACCAGTACAAGAGGAGGATGAGACAAAGAGTTTGTTAGTGGTTACACAAACATTTCCTTAATGCCATCACACTTATATCTCCCTGAGACAGAAGGCATTATTAGTAAATTCTATTCTGTGGAAACAGTGCAATTTTGTACACTTTTTTTTTTTTAATTTAAATACAAAGAATGGAAATTTATGGTTTTATTTTGAAAATTTCATTTTTCAAGGTGATAATATCGCATTATGTTTTCAAGGAAGCCTTTTTTTGGTAAGGTAGTTGAGTGGACATATAACTTTTGATTCCTCTAGCTTCAAAAATAAATTTAATGAAATACTTTTGTGTGGAGAAAATATAAAAGGCTAGGGTTAAATTCCAATTTTCTTGTAAGAATCTTGGCAGACAGAAAGTGGAAATAATTTCTTTCTTCTAACTGTGTTAGTCTGGGTTAATAAGAAAACTCTTTAACCATTAAATTTTATTACATCACTTGTCTTTTTTTTTAATATAATACATGAATTGTTATATAAGAATAGTAGTATCTCAGTCCAGTTTCTGTTTGTCTTAAACTGCTCATGAATACAGTGTTAGTTTTCACAAAAATGGCCAGTTGTCCTGCACAGACACGTTTAGGTCCCTGAGTGTGCATGGAGTTTGACACTCAGAAAATGAACAAAACTCAATCTTCAAATATTAATCACTGTTTAAACCTGGCTTCAAAAAATATTTCTTAGTCATTTTACTAATGTGCCTTCACTGAAACGTTTAAGAATGCAACCTGGTAAAACAGCTTTCAGTGCTCATGAATCAATGAAAGAAATATGGTCTTTTTTTTTTTTTTTGCTTAATGGCTTGCATCTTTTATCTTACATAGTTCAATGGCACAGAATTACAATAAATTAGTTTTGCAATTATCAAACTCTTCAACTTGTCTTTGGCATTTAACGAACCTCAGAATCTGTTTATTGCTTCATATACTTTGCTATCCTGAATATTAGCCTTTAATTAACTGGAACTCTAATCTTAATCTTTCTCACTATATTGCAATGAAACATTTTTATTAACTTGAAGAAGACAGTATTTGTTACTATTTTTCCAATAAATGGAATACTTTCAGAATGACCTTTTTTATCAGTAATTATAACAATATAAAATGTAAGACATGGCAAAACTCATTATACCAAAGAAAAGCATTATCTGATTAGTTTTTGTGTATTTCACTTAGCTACATAAAATCACTGAGAAGCCTCAGCTGAGAGAGGCCTATAGAGATCATGTGGTCCAGGCTTAGATCAGGAATTGCAAAAAAGTGAAAGAGGAAATCATGCCCATAAACTTTTCCAGGCAGATTGTGAACAGCTAGAATGACCCAAAGCAGTGTTTGCATTAGAGAATAGTGCTCCGTGATGGTCTCCCTAGTAATGAAGGATAGAAGGAAAAGAAACTGTTTGCAAAAGGTAAGCAGTACTCAGTGGCTCAGTACTAGAGTGGCTCAGTGCAGCCACTCTAGCAAAGGTCTCATAAGCTAGGTTTGTCCGATACAAATGAAACAAGTTGTCTTCATTAAATAAAGGAGAGCACAAAAGTACTCTTCAGTCATACAACATTACTGTATCTTCAATGCAGAGACAGTTCCACTGTCTTCCTGATTGCTGATACTTCTTTGCTCTAGATAGATGTTAGGCTCGTTTCTGTCTTGATCATTTCATTCCTTTGAAGTCAATTGCTCTTCCAGGTATGTAAAGGTCTCTGTATCTATTGCAGACCAATCTGACAAGAAAAGCATCTTTAAGACAAAGGGAAAAACAACAGATCTCTCTGATGACACTATTTTCAAGTACTTGGTACACTGCTGCTTCTCCAGCTGGACACAATACTTTGTAGTTATACAGTGCAAGAGGTGTTTGGAGGGTAAAAAGTCCATGTTCAAGAGGAGGCAATAATGGTGTGTAATATTGAAATGAGAGATATGATAATAGATGAAATTTATTAATGGAACTTCTTAATATTTGGTTTTAGGAATAATTAATTATTTAATATTTTCATTGAAAAAATCAGGATTGCATAATGAAATTTATATGACATAATGTTTGAAGTTGTTATTAAAATAGATGAAAATCATGGTATGACAGATACAAGTGGAAGCCTTTGAGAACTGATTTAATAGAAATGTAATTAAATATTATAGTAAAATTACAACATAATGTACTTAAAACTAATGACAAGAAATTATATTATTAACATTGATCTCATCATCTGAAAAAAATACTTGCTGTGGCAGTTAATCAATCGATAACTATAAGATGCCAATGTGATGTCACCATGAGACTAAATGTAAGGCTGAGAGATCTACCAAACACACTGTATCACATGAAAAATAATACTCATTGTATTTATGATTCCTGATAATAAGGATTTAGTCAACTTGAATGATTCATTTTTCATCAACTTTTCCAGTCACATCTTGAATGTACAGAAACTCTTAGTATTTTCAACACTGACTTTCAGCCAGGAGTTCCATAAATCCACTATTTTCTGCATGAATACATAAATACTTTTGTTTGTTCCAAACTTCTTACTGCCTAGATGTTTTTTTATGTCCCATGCTTTTACTGAAGGAGATAGTGGAAAATCTGCTCTTATCACCTTCTTCATAATATCATGATTTTATAGTTCTTTATTTTATTCTTCCATAGTAATCATTTTCTCACTTTATTCTGTTATTTACCTTCAGTCATTATCCTCTTCTGGACCCAATACCTTTTTTTCAGATGGCAGATCAGAGTAAGTATACTGCTTAAGATGGAGCTTCTAAGCCTTCATGTAAGGACAATGCACAATGAAGATTTGATACCAACATACCTTTAGTCCTTCTGGTATCTTTGTTCTTGGATAAAGAATAGGAAGAAATTTAATTAACATAAAGATATTTTCTAGAAAATTAGTAAATTGCAGTAGGAAAAGGCTTGTAGCAAATTTACCAACATGAGTTGGGAAGAAGAGAATGTCTGGTATCAGAAAAGATGTAATTTGAGATTGCATTAGCTACCTCTAATTATGGGAGTTGGCTAGAAAGAATTCAGATTGTATCTCATGCAATCAAGACAACATATTCTTTATCAATAATTTAAGTTAAAATCTAACAGTGACCTCTGATATTTTACAGGAAACAATGTTTTAAAGGATGTATGAAATACATGTTTGTGAATAATATACAAAAGAACAGAGGTGCTTTTCCAGTGGCCTCAAAGTGCAGTGATACTTGAGACTTGCCTCAAATGAGTAAAGAAAAAAAATAAAACAACCAGCCCACAAAAAACCAAGTGAAAGTATTTACATTGGGGGCATAGAACAACCTGTTCCTCTGCAGAGCAGCAAGTGAAGTTTTATTTACACTGGCAAAAAAATTCTTTTCTTTGAGTATTACTCTCTACTGCTACAGATGTGTTTACTAAACAAAGATACAGCTCTGCATATCAAATCTATTTTCACTGGACATGGTCTATCAGGGACAGAAATATGCAACAATAGGTCACAGTTTAGTAGCCCTAGTTGAAACAATTTGTAGAAAAGTACAGTGTAGGCATATCAATAGTGGACTCCTTTACCTAGGCCAGTGGAAAATTATGTGAAAACACTTTGGGGAAAAAGGTGCCAAGTCAAATTTAGATCTGTAGTTAGCAGAGTTAAATTACAGAATAGCCCAAATGAAAAAGAGGATGTTACAAATTTACATTCTGTTCACTAGAAATCTGGATGTCTGCTAGAAACTAATGTAGGGGTCACTGAAGACAAAGAGAAAAATACCATCTACTGGGTATGGTTTATGATCATTGAAGCTCTCAGCTTTTTTTTTTTTTTTTTAATGACACATTCTAGCATTTTTAACAAAAGAAACATGCAGAGAATTGTAGGAAGCTCTTATCCCAGATGTACAGCTATGGAGTTTCACAGTGAAGAATCAGTTGTCAAGGGCATTTGAGATTAATTTAGCTCTCTTAGACTCTCTCAGCATTTGGGATTAGCTTTGTTAATTAGCTTAAACAATAGATTTCTTTTAAGTACTTGAAATTCTATTATCATAGTGCCAATTGTTAGTTGCTGTTACCACCATGTTTGAGAAAAAGGTTCCAGCATGAGCATTTTGGAATTGGACTGGCATTCAGACTATGCCATATGCTAAACCAGCAATAGCTCAGATAAGAACTAAGTGGAGCTAAATCAAATTTCCTCACATGCTGATGAGAAAAGTCTTCATTCTTTCCAGAGCTTCATCCATCAATACTGAAAGACTGGAAGTCATATGAAAGCCAAATCCATAGCATTTAGGGAAGGGATATGTTAAAAGAGATTACCTAATCTTGTTACCTAATAACTAGCAAAAGACAGTGGAAGGTGCAAATAGTAATATAGTTGGGAATCAAGTCAAATTACTTCTAGAAAGAAACAGAAAAAGGAAAAATACTTAATTTCCCAACAATTCTACTGTGTAATGTCACTACTCTCTCTATGTTTTCTTTTTGCTTAAAAATGCTGTGATAATAGAAAGATCTACTTTAAAACATAGCCAGGTTTTATGGGATAATCTGAAAGTGGCAAAAAAATAAGCGGTTAACAAAACCTGTAGATCATTACCAAAGTGTACTTTCAAAGAAGTGAAGTTTAGTGTATAAAGAAGAACGCAAACTATAATTTGGGAGATCACTATTATTCTTCTTTTATATCTCTTTTAATCCAGGCTTTAGGCTTTTTCTAAAAATATATTACCACTAAACTGTGGGGTGTTTTTGTTTTGTTGTTTTTGTTTTTCTTTTTAAGGTAAGAGGGCCCCCACCTGCAGGATCAGTAAAACAAAGACCAGCAAAACACACAGCTTTTCGCAAGTTTTATGAGAGAGGAGACTTTCCAATTGCTGTTCAGCATGAGTGTGTAGGAAACAAAATCGCCTGGAAGGTAAGTCCTGGCACAGCTGTGACAACCAGCTGAGCTTATTGAAGTGACATCTTTCATTGTCCAACAAAGTTAGCTTGCAAGTAAATACACTGAAATAATTTCTTAGCAAATGGAAGATGGTGGGAAAGTCATTAGAGAAAGGCCCCTGAGTCAGCTGTCTGCCTTGGCTAACAATTAAATTATATGCTGCAAAAAAGAAGATGACAGAGTTGCTTTGCCTTAGAGAATTGTCTCTGGCCCAATTCATCTCTATTTTTATGAGGACTTGGCAATGCAGCCTGTTTCAGGCAGTCCATCAAATGATGGAAGTGGCTGGATACAATGAGCAGCAGCCATTTATCTCCCCAAGATTTCACCTTCCTGCAGGACACTTCCAAATAGAAGCTTTAATTACCTAAATGGATAGGTCAAGATTGTCTGCTCCCTGAAAATGCAGAGCAGAATACAAACTAAGGCAGATTCTCATTCCGCAGCTGTACTCTCAGTCTCCAGCATATGTCAGACAGCGTAATCGCTGTCATACGTGCCTCTGTTACAGGCTGACCTCCACTGCTGAAACCATTACAGCTCCGACATTTCTCTGACAAAAGGTTAATTGGCTTCAAAATAAATGTATTGCCTAATGACTCTATTCTAATGCGGCTGTGTTTCTCTCTAAAATGCTTGGTGATGTTATTTGTAAAACTTGCCAATCTAAGTAACTACTGCAGACTTTTAAATTAAATTTAAAAAAAGAATGCTGATCTTTAACCTGCTCCTACTATTTAATTATTTTGGTTATCATTAATTTTTTTTGTCTCATTTATTGGACTAGAAAGAGATTTTGCTGGAAGCCATGTTAGTTACAGAAAATGAACACAATATGCATGAACAAAATATGTCAGATTTGTAGAATGTTTTAAATTTTTCATGTCAAAAACATGATACCAAATTTAAATGTAAAGCTATGTCAAGTCAACACTAAAAGGAGGAATTTTGCAATTTTATCATTGATTTTGCTTGTAATGACGCAAACAGGATTGGCTCTGTAGTGTGGTAAGTAGTACAATATTTGATAGCAACTAAATTTTTAAGATAGCTCTTCTGCTTATTGAAATACAGAAGAAAGATTTGTGCTACTGTTTTGTTGCCCATAGAGGTTTTGAATCAGCACAAGGAACAATTAATAGTTATTGTAGCAAAGGGAATCTCTGTCCCAAAAGACTTTACCCACAATCGAGATGAGATTCCAGTGCAATTGGGCTTCAGGCAACACTAGAAATTCCCTTGCTGGACTAGAACTCACAGGCTTACAACTTAAGCCTGCACTCTGATCTTTCATCACCAGGTGAGACCCAAAGGTCATTTTCAAGTAACTGCCAAAAAATCTGCACAATTTAATTTTCATCTTGAGGCTTTTTAATTTCTAATTTCTCAAAATCAAACTGAGAGGTACAGAAATACTACTGGACTGGCATTCCACTAGATGATGCTAGTGACTGCTTAGTTGACTTAGGACATCATGAAATTAAATGGAGCTGCATAAGAAGTTCAGATGGGACATTAGCAAAAGGTTTTTCATTGAGAGGGTGGTTGGTCACTGGAACAGATTCCCCAGGGAAGTGGTCACAGCACCAAGATTGTTAGTTTCTGGACAAAGCTCTTAGTCACATGATTTAGATTTAGGTAGTCCTGTGAGGAAAAAGGAGTTGTATTTGATGATTCTTATGAGTCACTTCCATCTTGCTAACTTATCTGCAAGCCTTCTAACCACATGCTAAAGTGTTTGATTTCTATATCTGGCAGTTTTAATTGTTTGAAAACATACTGCCTTGAAAAGTCATCACAACAGCAGAGTCTCGAGTCAAAGATCCAGCATCTATTTTTTCTTAACACACTTTGCAGTCTTCTAGACCTAATGTTCACCTGCTGCAGTAAAACACGGGCTTTTAGCTAGCACAATGTAGGACTGAGATGTCATGCAAGAGTTATTTTTGCTATTCTGCTAATCCTTTCTTTTGAAAAAAAATCAGAACTTCATCATGAATGCATGTAAGCAGCACAGTAGTGGACTATTCCACTCCTGTATTAGTGCATGTTCAGATTCAACCTTATTTCCCTTATTCCCTGCCACTCAGTTTAGTCACAAATCAATCCTAACTGGTTCTGTGGCAGGCAGGCACTCAACAACACTGAGGTAGTAGTTACTTGAAGGTATTGTTTAGTTTGACATGCAACTGTCATTGATTACTGTGCAGTTTAAGTACATGAAACAGGCAAACTGGCCCTTTCCAGTTCAAACTCTGCATTAGATACCTTCTGAAGTCTTAGAGGCTGCCCAGAGCTGCAAAAGGGTGAGAATGTTGTTCATCCTTAGCTGATACTTAAAGGTACAGATAAAGTAAGGTCTCTATTTTTCACTTGTTTTAAGGACATAGTTGCACTACACAAAAGATATCTAATGGCTAATTTTCATCAGTTTATTAGTTGTATATCTAATTAGATAAGTTAACTTTTTAGTAATATATTTTACTCAATACTGCTAAATTCATGACAATTGAAAAAAAAATTTACTTATGAAATGTGTCAAGGCAAATGTCCTATAAAAGCTTGGCTGAAGTATACTTACTTGAATGAATCATGATCAAATGGAAGGATAAAAAGAAGAAAGGAATGGTAACAGTGATATTTTAATCCTGCTGTAATTACCCAGTATCAGTGTTTTATGTTGAGAGCAGTTTTTTTGCTCTGTTTGGTTATAATATATATCATAGTTCATTTCACTCTTGTTAGTTTGTCTATCAAATGGTGCATGAGAGAAAATGCAGGAGGGTCTCAGAAACCTGATTTTTTTACTGGCAAAGGAAGATACTACAGGATTTTGTTCTTTCCTGGAAAATACACAGCTGTATTTTATTTGCTTTTTTGTTTGTTTTTATAATTACTAAATCAAAACTGTAATTGTCAGACATTTTTTTAAACACTTTGAACACTTGTTCATTATGTTGTAATTCTTTGGAGAGAATACAGTAATTTTCAGCCAGAACAGGTGAATCTCAAATGCTTTAATATACATGAATTGTATTTCTGCATATCTATAATTTTAAACCCATAATTAATTACCTTCAAGGGCTGGCTTTGCATAACTGTGGTTGTAGACCTAGATGAAATATAAATTTAAACTTCAGGAAACGTATAGAACTGTTTCTGAGTAACTGCATGTGTTGAAAATTTAATTATGAAATAGTAGTGCTTTTCTGTTGCTAAATCGCTTAATGGTTTCCAAAATGCACTAAGTTTAGAAAGAGGCATTCTTTCTCCAAATTAATCCTAAGCATAAACAAGATTAAACTGTGCAGATAAATCATGGTGTTTACTTTGGTGTATTTTCTTAAAAAAAAGGGACCAAAGCAAATTAGATCTCACTAGATCATTAAAGATGTGTGCTCTTGGTGAGTTTTCAGACTGTCTTTACGTGTAGACAGGCATCTCTTCAAATATTTCTGTAATGCTTTCATTCTGGTTGGTAAGTTTTACTATCGTTGCAAGTTTAAATAAACCTGTTTCAACCTAATGGAAGAAAAAATGTGAAAATATACACTTACAACATATTATAGACAATAACAGGAAATTGAAGCTGGTTTTAAAGAATACCATCCAGTGGAAAAAAAAAGGATCAAAAAAACTCTGATAATGCCAAAGCAAAATTATGTGCTTCTAGAGGATATAATTGCTTTTATTTCTGAAAAAAGAAGACATTGATTGTCTTGGGGTTCCTAATGTTTGTTTTCAAATCTGGAGAGAAGTTGTCCTTTTGTCATTTTGAAAAAGTGAATATAGAGAATGACTTGTTAATTATGTCTGTGAAAACAAGACATAACTTGCTACACAAATTTCTGGCTTTGATTGCAATTAAATTAAAAAAATAATTTCAAAATTAATTCCAGACTTTTCATCCCCTTTCAGTGGATGTACTAGCAGTCAGTGACTTCTTTGCTAAATAGCATATGCTCAATGTAGCACTTTAATATTTAATTTGAAGCCTTTATTTTTATCCTTCCTTGGTAATCAAAAAGAGAACTGTACATATATATATATTAGTGCCTTAAAATTTCTCCAAATATTTAATGTTTATGTTTCTTTTGTAAAGTTGTTTTTAAGATCTGGAAATAAGCAACTTCTTTGTTGAGTTATTGAACAATTGTTCAAGGGTCTTTCCAAATATGAAGCGTTTTATTTTTTCCACTAAGAGAGAATGAATAATAATGGCATGGTTTGAAAAAGTATTTCGAATGTGTATTAAATATAAAACTTGGGAACATAAATTGTTGTTAATTTAGAATTAGATAATATTAGAAAGTGATCTTTATATTGAAAGAATGTACTAAAATATTTATAAGTCTTTTGACTACTTTTGTGAGATCCCACAATTCTTTTTCAGCTTATGTATATTGCAATTTTATTTCAAAATGTATTAATACATTCTTTTGCACAATCTCATACCAAGCTATGAATAATAAAAGCTCATAGTTCACATCTGAAAAGGACTTCCATTTTTAAATATACGATACTGAATTAAAAAAGGTCAGAATGCAATTAAACCTTTGACTAAGAAAGTTGATAAAACCAAGAAAGTATTTCTGAATTATAAAGTATGTGTTTGAAATGCAGTCTCTCTGTATTAAACAAAAAGTCATCAGAATGTTTGAAAAATTATTTTTTAGGGAGTGGAGTTAATTATGCAAGTTATTATGCAAGAGTAAAAAAAGCTTCTATTCTTCTAAAGAATTGGAGCAATTTCAGAGAAATGAAAGCCAAATTCAGAAACTCAAACTTTTAAAGCAAAACGTCAACATGAACATGATTTCCATTTTTTGGGGTTTTTTCCCAGAGTATCTATATTCACTAAGGATATAACTCTACCATTTTACTTTCTCTTCATGTCCTCTTTCCTACACAGTTAATTTTTTTTTTTCAAGAGCTAGTATTAGCTATGGTAGCAAATTTATTTCTTTGTGATAGAAACTAAATGCGGGGCTGAAAGAAAGTGATCTGCCTTCAACATCATGGATTTGGAATATGTTTACACTTTCTCCTTACACCTACTACTGAAAGTTGTTTTTAGCAGTAGGGAGTACAAATAATTTGAACTTTCCATAGAACAGTTTTATTAGTATGTTGTATACTAGTTTACATAGAATTCTGAATTTCTATGATTAAGCTGGTTCCTGTATCCAGCACTAAGAAAAAAAGGTTTTGTTTATTTTTTTTTGGTGGTGGTTTTGGTTTTGTTTTGGTTGGTTGGTTTGGGTGTTGGACTTTGTTTTGGGGTTTTCTCTAAAAAATAACTTGGTTTTAAATTTTGTTCTCTTTTCTTGGAAGTTCAATCTTTTTTGCTTCCTTGAGGGATAAGTTTTAAGAGAGAGAAAATACTTTTTTTATATCAACCAATATAATCAGAGAGGAGCCAAGTTTTCATTTGTAGAGCTTTCAATTAATGTCTTTGTATTTCTCATTTTTGTAGCATTGTTTTGTCATTAAACCAGATGAATAAACACTGTATGTTATTCACTATGTAGTACCAAGTAAACTTAGGTAACACTTTCCAAAGTTCAAATCTCTAAATAAATTAATAATAATTGAATGGAGCTCATTTGCGTTAAAGAATGACCCCATTATTATACTGTCATCTTGCAATTTGTGTAATTCAAGATGTAATTCAAGAAGCTGAGGGGTTTTATGCTTGTTGCTATCTAAGGGGGAGGTTCAACTTTGCTTCACCTCTTCTACTTTCTATTTCTGAAGCATACTTGACAATGGCACTGACATTTATCAGAGCCTTTTTTGAGTAATTTTATCTTACTAACTCAGGAAAAGGTGGGTGTGTTTTTTCTGGATAAGCAACACATTCATAGTCATAGTTCTGGAAACTTTGATTATATGACAATCCATGAGTGCTAATGCTGAGTGCTGGTGAAAAAGAGAGAAACAGGAGCAAAGTAGAGTGAAAAATGTGAGAGACTTGAGGGATTTCAAAACTGTTGTTTTCAGCAGTCATGAACTGCTAGATTACTTTAAGTGTTCATGGAATTACAGCCTCAGATATCTGACAGCAAAGAGAACTAACTGTTGTGAAAATTAATTCTTCTTTAAATTTTTTTTTTCAGATACAGATTTTTTCTGCTTCCACTTTTTGTTAAACTGTATTTAATAACTTCATAGTAAAAGATGTTGAGAGGATACTGTAAAAAACCTAGTAAATCCCCCACAAGTGTTGTCATGCAGGATGAAACCTTCTTGCAAGGTTATGTAGAAAGAGGAATGGTCATGTATCATGCATAGACACAGTTGGAACAGCACAGAGTGGTGTAGTTTATATTTTATTTAATGTCTTCATTAGTGTTTTAAGCAATAGTTCAGTTTTTTGCTGCAATTGACCTCTCTTTATCTTTCCCTGAGGGCTCCTTTTTTAAAATCATTCCAGTGATCATTTATAAGCCTGTCTCCAATACAAATGTATTGGTATAACAGAAAATTGCAGTGTGAATTCAAGAAAAGGCAACTGAAAGCAAGAATTTATTAAGTCAGAAAGAATAAACAATAATTTAGAGAAATTAGAAGTATGAATTGGGGTAAAGAAGTAAAGTCTTGAAGAAGCAAATTTTAAATACTGCCTGTGGGAAAAGAAATCCCACTATAACAGATATATTGTAAACTAATAGTTTGGATACTAATTTTTTTTTAAAGAAAGTAAAATCCTCAGTTTTCTGTGAAGACAGTAATACTGCAAACTGTGTGGCATGGTAGCAAGAAAGAAGTATTCAGCTTTAAACTAAAAATAGCAATACACTGTTGCATCTTCTTAATTTAGAAGGTATTAATAATCTGTATACTATGGCTTACTGAAGCAAGCACAAGCCAATACTTTGCATAAACAGTCATGTTTAGACATGTATTCATCATTCTTTAAGACTGTGATATTAGTACCCAACTAATCACTACCAAACTGTTGTCTTGGCTGATATGCATGTGACTTTCTTAGAGATTGAGAAAAATTTTCATCACAATACTGTTCTTGTTTTGTTTTTTAAATGCAGAATACTAAGAAATAGCTACATCTTAGTGACTATGACCTGGTTTTCATTTAATGAAAACTCCTTTAAATTTCTTGAGCAATGTTATATAGTACTATACATATACCCACTCTATGACCCTACGTCATACAAAGAGAGAATGCAAAATATTTTCTAGCAAATAACAAAATTTTCATTGACTGCAATAGAATGGGATCATTATTGCCAGATGTAAATATTATTCATCATCCTCACCCTTTTTCTCCCTATGATATTACAAATTTTCCTATGATCTGTTAAGTTTTAAGTTAATGCTCACAGGAATCTGTTTTTGATCAACTGTCATAGAATGATAGATTTATGGAATCATACAATTCTAGGTTTGAAGGGGACCTCAGTGATCATACAACCTTTCTTGGCGAAAGAATAGTCTAGCTAAGATGGCCCAGCAGCCTTTCCATCTATAAAGGCTAAGACAATTGGGATTTTTCAGCCTGGAGAAAAGGAGGTTTCAGGATGACTTAATTGTAGCCTTTCAGTACCTAAAGGGAGCCTACAAGAGAGATGGAGAGAGATTTTACAAGGGCATGTAGTGACAGGACAAGGGGGAATGGCTTTTAACGGACAGAGAGTAAGTGTAAATTAGATAATGGGAAGAAATTCTTTACTGTGAGGCTGGTGAGGCACTGCAACAGGTTGTCCAGAGAATCTGTGGTTGCCATATCCCTGGAAGTGTTCTTGGCCAGACTGAGCAACCTGTGGTGTGAACTGGTGGAAGGTGTCCCTGCCTACAGTGAAGGGGTTGGAACCAGATGATCTTTAAGGTCCTTTCTCACATAGACCATTCTGTGATTCTATGATAGTGTCCCAAGTTATGAAAGTTCCAGAACTTATAATCATCCTTTTTAACAACAGCCAATTCAAATCTCTGTCTTAAATCTAAGACAGTTATTTTTGATCTAATTACATTTATATTTAACAATGTGTTAATTTTATATGCAATGCATTTGTGGTTGGATTTTTTCCAAAGGCACTATTTATGTTGATGCTAGCATTTTATGTGACATGGCTAAGTTTAGTCATCTTTCAGTTTAATCATTTACAGACGAAAATAGGGTACCATGCTGATGTCCTTCAATTAAGGCAACATTTTTTAAGGTGTTGAATAATTCTGGGTACTTCCAGTTACCATTCCGTGGTACATATAGTTACAGAAAGTATTGCAACAGTAGGTTTCTCAAGTTTGCAATTTCTGTGTTGATTTGATCCCACCACTAATAACATTAATTCCAAATAAATTTATCATAATCAAATCTTACTTTTCAAAAGCACTATGCTAGATTTAGTTTTCTGTTGAAAAAATATTGCAATAATAGTGCAGGCCTTAGAAGAAATGTGAGATGTTAGAGATTAAAAAAGAATCTTATCAAAATGCTACTGCAAAACTTTGTTACAAAATGCTATGTTTTCATGAAATCCCATAAAAATCATTGTGACTATTTCAGTACTTACCACTGTTCTCATTAGTTGATTTTATTTTGTACATTTAAACTAGTATTTGTAGTGAAACACCAAGTTAACATCACATTATGTATAAGAGGTTACTCAATACAATCCCTCCTTTTTAACACTTGTGGCTCACAAGTAATGTGATTGTAAAAAGTAATTCTTTCTGGAGTTAGATTTTTACAGTCCTCTAGTCCTTTCCATTTCTTTCATATTTATGATTTATTAATTTAATTAAATGTCTTTTTTCTCTGTGCTCAGAAAATGTACCATATTTTTAAAAAATATGGCATGCCCATTTACTTAACAGCTGAATAATGCTTTTCTTAAGAAGTAAAGGTTTTCCTGTGTGTAAGATCTCCTTTCTTTTAACAACATCTATGTTGAATTTTGGGACTGGTATTGAGATGGAGTCTAAAAAACCCTTGCAAAGAATAGCGACAGTTTATCCGATTCCTATAGTACACAACAGACGTATTTCATTCATTGACTCCTCTGTGGCTAATTAATAGTGGCAACTTATCCCAGGATTCTAGAAAACAGTAATGTTGTGGCAGTTAATATACTGTTCCTTTTCCCCTGAATATACAATTAAAGCCATTCCTTTATTTGATATAATTTGCCATCTCTTGAAAGCGTATGGAATGAAAACTCAGCCATGTATCAGAAATAACTTTAATTTAAATTTGCTAAATCACCTCTGAAAGCTAGATGCAAGATTTTCTGCTGAATGGGCTGGTGCTCCCTGCCTGTATAATGTATATGAGAAATTAGTATGAATGGTCTACTTTTATGGAGTAGTACTGCTTGTAGTAAGCCTGCAGAAACAATTTTCCCTCAAGCCTCCATCTGTTCTTCAAATGAGGGCATATGCCATCTCATTGAGCTTGAAAGTCAACTGATTTATAACTCCAGAAAAGTGCATAGATTGAAAAGAAAAGTCGACTGCTGCTATGTGACAATGTTTGCTAGGTACTTGAATAAAGACAACACAATACTATGGACTCCAGAGGACACAAGTGGTGGGGTAAGCTTTGGAAATTGGTAAACTGACATTTAGGACAAAAACAAATTTTTCCTCCTCCTTCAGGTTCAGATACCTTTCTTCTTAAAGATGGAAGTATTTTAGCAAGTAAGAAGATAATACAGCCAAGACTTCTTGTTATATTCAGACAGAGTAAGCTTTTCCTAGCTACAAAGGTTGCCATCTAGAAGTGCCACGACTTGTTACATTTTAATCTTTAAGGTACAAGCAGAAACATCTGTCTTTAAAAGCGCATCTTGTTGTTTTGTCAGAAAGTTTTGTTCAGTGCCACAAACATAGCACTGATGAATTTTCTCTATCTACCCTGAAGGTGATTTCTGAGTGCTATCCAATTAATGGATGACTTGTTCTCTGGCCATTAGTTATCAGCCTTCCTACTTTTACCTAAATATTGCAGAGTTCTCTGACAAGTGACAAAACAAATGGAATTGACAACAAAAATCGATGTGTGTTTGATGTTTTCATTTCTAGTAGTCATTTACTGTGACCATTCTGCTCTGAGTCTCACATACTGAATAATTTCTTCAACTACTGTTTCTTTCTAATTCTGATTTTTAAATAATATTTCAGGTAAAAAATGGCATGGAGTTAAGTGTATTTTTATTTAAGAAAGAAGTGTAGAAATTACGCAGTCTTTCAATATGAAAATATGGAGTAGATTTTGCCGTGAAAAACACAAAGGTGAGGTATAAAAAGCTCACATGAACAGCAGGATGAGTCATCCTCTACAATTATGAACATTTTTCTTCTTAAGGTGTGTGTAGCATCGGTTCAGAAAAAAATGCCTTTGTAGCTTTCCACAATCATCTGATTTTGTGAAGCCATGAATATCCTGACCTAGTTCACACAGACAAGTATACCTTCTGAACATAAAATTCAGTGAAGAAAAGTAGAGCAGTGCAGATTAACTAGATCATTGTTATCAATTATTTATTCTGTATAAATATAAGTCACCACCCAACATCGGTACTGGTTATTCATATATTGTGTACACTATTGACTAACTAAAGATGATGAAAATGTTAAGAAACTATGACAATTACATACAAATTGTAAGGACCTTATTTTGCTGTAAGAGTGTTGAAGAGATATGTTAAACACTTATAACGCAGCTTATAAAATCATAAGATGTGTAAAGGAGAATGTGAGGCATTTAAGAAAAATTCATACTTTATGTCTATAAATCTTCAGAGAAAAAGTTCACTATCACTGGAAACATATATTCTAAAACCCTATTCAATGAATGTGTCTACTTTGGAAAATTTTTGTTGATGTCTATTCTCAGTTTTGTGACAAACACGATATATTTTGTTAATTTTTCATTGCTTCATTTTTGTTGTCCACTATATATTAGGCATGTGTGTCAGGCAAATTTATCTCCCTCAGTTCCATTTAATTTTCTATACTACTTTCAAAGCATGAATTAATTAGTCATCATTTCAGTATCATTTTTTCATTGCTAGCCTTGATGAATGTTTCACATCAAATTCATGTTCACATCTACTATGCTACTGAGTTCTGATCTGGCCTAAGCACTGCTCTCATTTCTCACATTGTTATTGTGCAAAATAATATCGCTTTGCTAATAATAACTATAGTATTGCCCTTTTTCTTTCTTTCATCCTGGTTTTTTCATCTGTATTTCCTCTTGCTTAACTCTGAAAGGTTTGTTTTCATGGGAAGTTATCCACAAGGATAACTCAGCAGGATCTGGTTTAAGTAAAGAATGTCTTTTACATACTTTTTTATGAAGTGTGTCCTTGGGCAGAAATCATATAGATTAAGATTGATGAAAACTTCCTAAAACAGCAAGACCTAAATTTTAGACTTTTTTTTTCTTTATCTAAATTCCCTCATTCTTTGAAAGTTGTTGACAATTTATTTTGATGAAATATAAATTTAGTATGAAGGAAATCTGTTCCTGCAAATACTTAAGCATGCATTTGATGTCTTGCAATTAAACTCACTGAAGTCAAACTTTTGCTTGCAGTATATAGTATTGGTGTGAGATGTACCTACCTCTACCTCCATTTGTTTGTTTTTAATTACAAAAATGTAACTTCCATAAGAAGTTCTAGTTTCAAGTTAATATCATTGCATCTTTAAGACATTAAAGATCTTAAAACTTCAGCTCATTTAAAAGTGTCTGATAAAATCTCTATTAAGGTGATTGAATTATGTGTTTATGAAAAAAAGAAGACTGAGCCTATATTTGCACTTCAAATAGCACTGTGAATTTTTGACAGTAGTAGTAGCATGTGGTAGTTTATCAGAGCAAAAATAAGATATCTTAAATATTTAAATGAGGTAGTTCCTCTTGGCTTTCAGCTTTGCATATTAACACTCAGGAAACAGACAATTGTGGGGAATTCTAAGTACTGCAGTTTTACTAAGTGACAGAATCTGTGGGTTGCTAGTATGCTCTACTGTGGCTTCCTTCAATACCATGAAAAAAAAATGTGTCTTAATTGGGTTTTAAAGCTACATAGTTTCCCTATACTGGAAAAATCTAAATAATTGTAGGACCCGGTAGAATTCGATATTTAGAATATCAGAGTTGAAACCCTCAATCACCAAACTGGCACATTAGACTTTAAAATAATTAATTTAAATCTCATGCATTGTTTTCAAATCAATATTTTATTCATAAATGCAGGTAAATCCGTGCCTTATTTAAAGAACTATTACAAAAAGATAGACAAATGAAAATTACAAATGACAGTCTTCAAAGAGATAAAATATTCAGATTAATATCTTCTCAGGCTATAATGTGGCTAAAAAAGGGTGTTGCTTCCAGTGTAATTGAAACTTCAGTCTGAATGCATAGCTCCTTAGAAATATGAGTTGTATTGTAATGTAGTGGATCTTGTCTCATAATGAAGACCATGTGCACTGAAGTACAGTTCTGCCATCAAAAAGTAACACATTCAATATTGCTCTGTTCTCTTCATATCCAAATAAATTCTGCTAGGGTCAGAAGCCCATGGTGGTACACTTCAGAATCATAAATACCTATATCAGCATGTACCATAAGTGAAGTTCCCATTCTGTGCTTCTTATCTTGTCCTTTCAGGCTCTTAAAAACACTGGTTCAGATGGGAAACCCCTACCTTGCTTCATTTAATAACTGCCTTGGAACATTGCTGCTCTTATTATTCCTAGAGGGGTAGACAGGGGCCATGGATAAAGCCCATATCTGAGGCAGAAAAATTCCTTTTAACAAAGCTTGGGCTAGAGTGTCAATTTTGCACTTGAACTCAGGTGAATTTACATTTCGAGTCGTTGCTTACCTTGTGCTTCCAGAGAATCAAAGACAAAATGCATAAACTTACCT
This sequence comes from Anomalospiza imberbis, assembly GCF_031753505.1. NCBI lineage: Eukaryota > Metazoa > Chordata > Aves > Passeriformes > Viduidae > Anomalospiza > Anomalospiza imberbis. The sequence goes on along the minus strand of NC_089683.1, from coordinate 76,843,258 downwards.
TAATATGATTTTTTTTTTACTTAATATGTTATCCAGATCAGTTCAAATGCTTGCTGAAAAAAAAAAAAAACAGCAAAAGCCAAGCCACATATTAATCAGGTGAAAACTGCAGTCATTTTTATGTCTGTTCCAAAATTTAACCTTCTGTTACTGTGCAGCCCTTTGGGTAAAACCACAAGTAACTACATATTGATACAAAAGGGCACAGTATTTGGAAATTTGTCTTCCGTCGTTCTACTTGACTCTTTTCAGAGTTAAAATAAGCTTTCCTGTTAAAAATTGTTGCTGTCATACAGCTCTTAGGCATTGTTTCATTTTGAGCTCAAATAATAGTTGCCAATTTTCTAATTTAGCTGGGAAATTCTAGCTTAAGCTACAGATGAGGAAAGCTGCAGTTTTGTTTTCTAGAATTAGATCTGTATTTTATGTCTGCTTTCTGCTTTACTGTTTTTCATTCCTCATATGCTTTGATGCTTTTCTGAAGAGGTTGGGAAAATAGGCTGTCTAAAACTCTTCAGTAATATCACTGAATTTGTCCTATTCTTTTTTGCTGAACTATAAGAAGCATATAGCCAGAGTCATGATACTACAAACCCAAAATGAGAAAAAAAGTTTTTTGATAAAGTTTATCTGATATGGAAAAACCTTGATCTTTTTTGAATTTATGCTTAGATTTTTATTAATCTTTTAGCTTGAACTTACTCAAAAATTCCTTCACAAATTAGATTGGAAATGCATAGCATATTCTTTGCAATATATTTATCATCAACTGTGATTAATTTGATTATTTCTGTGAGATAATAAAAGGTCATAAAATTCAGTCTACCTTCAATAGAAGTCCTTAAGCTGTGTGTAACAAGTGCAGAAAGACAAATTGAATACAACTTCCTGTTCGCATAACTTCTGACATCAGTCCTTCAGTGATCTTTTGTCTCCAGACATTCATGACAGTAGAAAACAAGGTTCTGTTAATGTATTCTTGTGTACAGAGTTGCAGCTAATTAGGACACCAGTTTGTTTTTAAGGGTATGAAGAATCAAACTTATATAGATTGAACACATCAGAGGCGATTTTGACCACCTGTCTGACACTGCATTAAGTTGATTTCAAATGCTCACTAGAATAGAATATTTCAGTTGAAAGGGACATGGCATGATAATCTAGTCCGCTGCCTGATCACTTTCTGATGCATTGGTTAGATAAAACTAGAAACCATCAGTAATAACAATCACAGAGAGCAGGAGCTTCAGCCCCATGACTTTTCCCCAGGTATATGTTTATTTATACATGAAGAACCTTAGATTATTAATCTAGGTTTTTTAAACATAACCTAATGTGCTGATATCATCTAATATGTTGACTATCAGGTTAGAATAATCTTTTAAAAATACCTTTCAAGAAGTGACTTAATTTTTAGGTTTGCACTAGCTGTAATTCAAAATTCCAGTTACTGGTTCACATTGGGTTATTCAATGAAAATTTAAAGATGGCAAATACACATTCGAACTGCTAGAATTTTGCTGTTTCTCTTAATCTTTAATTTTATCAAAGAGGTTTGCTGATAAGCCTTAGAATGTAAAAGTAAGTTCTCTCTAAGAGTGAAGCATGTTTTCTCTGCTTTAATAATTAATTCTGTACCCATGTATATTTCATTATAATATGGCAGCCTTTTGTACTGCTGTTATGTCTGTAAGGAAGTCAAAACTATTCCATCCTTGCACAGAGTAATGGATAATGTGCACAAACACATTAGAATGGTTTTTATGTTTAAAACAATATTTTTATATCAGCTAAGAAATGTCTTTTTTATACCCACATTGTCACCAGCAGGTTATGAAATCAGTGGTATAACAGGATTAGCCTCCAAGATACTATCTAAATAAAAATTACTGCCTTTTGTTTTCAAATGAGTTTTTTAAAGAAGTTGTGTCTGATCTGATGTTATATGAAAATCATTTGGTTCAGGTCTTCCATATCATAGCATACATATAACATTTCACTAAACCAGTAGAAACTTCCATGGCCTTCCTAGGACCAACCAAGAAATACTGTGTACATTTGTGTAATTATCTACAGTTGCTCAGCAATAAATAGTACCTGAGTCACATTTGGTGAGAATTTGTTTCAGAAAACTTTAAAATACTTGGTGAAGTTATTAAATAGTTAAGTTCTTTGTTTGCAAATTCCCATTTAAGTCAATCTATCTAAGGCACAGATTTAGTGGGCCAAATATTTTGTTCTAACCGTACTTACTTTTTACTGTTTATTTCTAACTTAAAATGTGTGTGAGGTTTTTTTTCCTCATAGAAATATTCAACCTATTCTCCAATAAATGCTACATTTTTATGAAGAACCACAACAAAGCCACTTTCAAGACCTCCTAAAACATCTTCTAGTTAAGGGGCAGCTTATAATAGCACATATTTCTCCAGCTGCCTACATCTTTACTGATATATCAAGAATTTAAGTAAGTTCAAACTATTCAATCCTCCTTATCAAAAGTGTTATATTGCCAGCATAGTCACTTAGCACCAAATGACTAACTATCAGTTTATCATCCTGCTGTGATACTTTCATACCTTCTCTGTGAATTCTCACAGGCAGCTTCTCACAGCACAGGCTCCTTTTCTTTCTCTTCCACACAGCTGCCTGACTTCTACCTATCCCTAATACAAACACTTGACCTTTTCTGTCCCTAGCACCACATACAAACCTGGACTGTCCCTAACACACCTACCTGACCCTTGCTCCTCACAGGAACACAACCAACTAACTCCAACTCTCCTCTCAACTATCCAACTCTCTTCCAACTCTCGCTCTTTTATAATACCCATCCTTATTGGACCATCCTTATTGGACACAGCTGTGACCAATTAAGGCAAGGCTGTTCCTACTTTTTGGTAATTAGGACAGCTGCAACTCCTCAGGGGTGACATTGCCTTCCGCACTATCTCTGTTCTCTCATAATCCAGCCTCCCACATTATATCTATATCCTGTCTAATGCCCATCTTAGTTTTTTGTTTTGCTATTTTTGTTTTAAGTTTCAGTGTTGTTACCAACTAGGGATGTAATAACTATTGTTCTATAATTTCTGGAAGTTTATTACTTTTCCTGGTCATCAGGTCTTTGGGCCAGTTGTACTATTAATCACTGCATAAATGGTTTCTGTACCATTAACCACTCTGCAGTCCTTTTAAACTCACACTTTCTTTTTTAGTTTGTGAGTTTATTCCAGAACCTTCTGTTTATTTTATTGGTTGGGTTAGTATAGGCAAGAGAAAGCTAATTGAGATCTAACTGCAGTCTTCCAGTGCCTAAAGGGGTGTTGTGGAGGAGACAGAGCCAGACACTTTTCAGCAGTGTGCAACAGAAAGAGAAAAGGCAGCAGTCACAATTTGCAATAAAGAAAATTCAGCTGGATAGTAGAATAATAGTTATCCATGATGGGGCAGGGAATTGAATGAGATGATCTCCAGAGGTCTCTTCCAAAGTAAATTATTCTGTGATTCTATGACATTAGATAGATGAGCCTATTATTTTGTATTTCTGTATTACCTTTCTTTTGAAAATGTCATAACATACTGGTGCTTAATGAATAAGACTTCCCTGTGCTTCTGAAACATCGCTGTTTTACTGGTAAAGAAAGTGAGGCACAAAAACAATGGTACAACTTCAAATGTGTTAACAGACTTATTTTGTTCTATTACAGTCTGAATAGTCCTTTAACTTAAAACCACATCTTTACCATGTACAGTATTTATACATACATGTGTATTTTTCAGTACATCTTTATTATTGTTGTCTGGCCAGAGCAGGTAAATTTAAAGCTGTATTCATAAGATTTCTGCTATTTATGTTCATGTTTGGTTTACCATGACTAAATGATAAATGTAAAAACACTTCCAGCTTTAGATCCTACAGTCAACACACTAAAACCTTTCTAAACCTGGGTCAGTTTAATTCTTCTTGAGGCTTTGATATTGATGTAGCTTACTGAGGAATATCACTTTTTCATGCAGGAAAGCCAGAAATGTTTAAGATTAGTATGGTTACTGTATTGACAATGTACAAAGCGCTTTAGGCCTCTAAATTTCATATTATTCAAATGACTAGAAGACTTTTAACAGTACTTGTCATGCAGAATCAGGTTCTAAAAATGACTGAAGTGGACAGGTTTATTTGTTTTCTCTTTAACATAAAAAAAACTAATGAGGAAAAAAGTATCTAATACCTTACAAATCTCCTGCCAAGCTATTGAATGCCAGAACCTAGAGGCAATATATGGAATAGTAATTAATTTATCTGACAACTATTTTGGTAACCATCAACTGGAACATCTTTCCAGCTTCTCAATATATTTCTTAAGGTGTGGTGAGGAAACAGGACATTGTATTCTACATATAGCCTCACCATTTCTTATTGAAGAACAGTATTTTTCCTTTACTTGCTGGCCACATTCTTTTTAACACAGCCCAGAATGCAATCTGGTTTCCTTGTGACAGGAGCGCTACTGGCTGTACTAAAACATGGCGATCACAATAACGCTCAAGGGAGCAGGACTGTTACACAGCCAGTCACTTCCCAGCCTCTACTGGTATAGGGGCTTGTTCTATCCCAGCTGCAGGGCTTTGCACTTCTTGTTCAATGCCACAATGTTTCTTCACATTTCTAAAGGTTCCTTGAAATTTAAGCTCTAGTATACATTTACTCATCATTCTTAATGTTGGGCTTTGCCTTTCACATTTATTGGGGGATGTAAAATTGAAATATAAAATCCATATGTTCTAGGAAAGTCAATAGTGACTTAAGTGTTACAACAAAAATATCTTCTCCAAGGTCTGTTGTGGGTGTGCACGCATGTTCATGCACCAATACTATGAGAAAGGCAATTATGTCATTTTGTAGTTAAAGAAAAAAAAGAGTGATTCTTTGAACCCCCAATTTCTTCATTTGTTTGTGTTTGCTGTTTTACTGTCTCTGAGTGCTTAAATATATCTGTTCTTTCCTCCTATTAACATCTGGTTTATTTTGGTAATTTAAAATGGTCAATGTGAAGATGAGTTTCAAGCATTGCAGAAATTACACAAATGTAAAAATGTCTAGAAAGCCATAAAGATATACTATTGGACAAACAGATAACATCTAACATTAGATATTCAAAAATCCTTCCAGGCCCTTGTGTCTGTCTGCACTCCTTTGATTGCAGTTTATTTCTCTTCTAAGGCAAGACCAGGGTAAGGAATATAAATCCAAGTGCCCTTTAAGAAGAATACCTGAGCATAATTTTTAAAGCTGGTAACATTTTGTCTCCTTTTACTTGTGTTTAGTGTTATTTACAAGAATAACTAGGTTTTTTTAAAAATAGACTGCTCAAATTGAGTTACTGGGCCAGAAAAAGTTGGATAAAGTAATGGTGGTGTTCAGGATTTTTGAGTCTGTATGTTCTGATGATACCCCTGGATTTTGAGAAAATTTCTCAGTTTGGATACTATTCTGTTGTTCCATTCCCAAGAGTAGTGACCAACAGCATATCCTTATTAATGTTGAAATTTTCATAGATTTGGATTATACGTTCTGTCTCTGCCAATAAATGTTCTTCATGCTAGTATGATGACAAATAAATCTTAAATTTTCATTTGTTTTTTTAACAAACTAGGAAATTCCATACATCCCAATCAACAAAAACTACACTTTGATTCATTATTATGATCTTTTCCTACAGAATAATGTATTTTTCCTTAGGATCTGATTTGATCTAATATGCAGGATGGATACATTGAAATAGAACTACATGAACACTTGCTGTTGCATCAGAACCAGATTAAAGAAGTTCCATCTGTTTGTTCATGTCCTGTGCCACAGTTCAGTGTTCTCTCAGTTGCACTTTGGTTTCATTTTATTAATCAGATCACTATACTGGTAGATATTAAAACCAGTAAAAAATGCATTCGTGGTTGGTTTGGTTTTGGTTTGGCTTGGTGGGTTTTGTCCTCTTCATTTTGTTTGTATTTAGGTCATCACAATAACCTGACAGCAGCCACAGAGACATTTGTACTGGTACAACTGAAAGGAATGTGAGCCCTGGCAGTAGATGAGGAAGCAGAGGGAAGGAGGAAGGGAAGATATCTTAAATCCATTTTATACATGTGTACAGTTTTAAAAGATAAAATATCTAATCAGTTGTCTTTAGGGACATTTAATTAAGTGTATTTTGGTTTATATCTTTATAATCTGTGCTTTTTTATAGTGGCCTCATGTTATATCAGATGACCTCATAAATGCCCATCAGTTTCTTTTACACAGTTTATGCTATTAAACCTGTCTTGCAGATAAAGAGAAAGGTCACAGAGGGAGACTTTGTATTAGATTTCTAACTGTAACCTAATCCTGATAATTAGTTTAATAATTTAGTGATTAATTAGAAGCTGGTAATTTTATTCTAAGGCCTGACTGTTCAGATTACTTCATTTTATTTATTTTTTTCTGTTCAGCTCCTGCTGACTTAGACAATTTTTATGAGGGGTCTAATTGAAAGACTTTAGAAACTGTTTTTCAAATCTTTAAATGTTTTAAAATTGCCTAGAATCAAAGTACATTTTCTCAGTAAAATAAAACAAATATTTCAGTTAAAAAAACAGAAAATGTAGTTTCCAGACAGAAATCAAACTAAACCAAACCCTCTTTAGTCTTCTACTTGTCAATTCTACAAATCAAATCCAGGTCTCTGAAGTATGGCTCCTGGAAAACAAGAAATAGACATACCAAAATTTTAAAGTAAAATACTCTATGGCCTTAGATTTTTTCAAGACACAGAAAGAGGGCATCCAGATCCCTCCAATGCATCTTTCAATTATTCCTTCTTTTCCTGAAGTTCTTTCTTAGCAAGAACACGTCTTTCAGCCTCTTTAATCAAAGAATCAAAGGTTTTGTGTACACCAAACTGCTAATAAATTTACATCATATATCTTCTCTGATAGGACCTTTCTATAGAATGTGTAAATGATCCCTGTTGAGAGGAGGAAGGTTGATTCTATAGCTAAAACCTTGACATCTTTGCAAAAAAAAAAATCACATTTTAGATTGTGTAGCAAATGTAACAAGTACTCAGTGATGCAACTTCAGAACTGTCCTGTAATTTCTCACTAGAGTGTTTATCTCCCTGCCTGTATTTTTGTCATCCTAAAGATAAATACATAATATTTTCCATCCCACTCTGTGCAGTGCAGAAACAAACTGAAAGTCCTCTAGAATGAAAGTGAAACAAGTTTCTTCTGTAGTGCCATATTTAAGTATTTGTAACTTCATTCTAGCATCCCGAAATTTATGGATAAGTTTTGAAGGAAAAATAATATTTCTGCACAGAATAATACAGAGTTATCTTATTTAAGGAAAAGCAAAAAAATAAAACCTCATACCTCTTTATAAGAAAAAAAATCAAAACCCAAAGTTGAATATTTCTGTCTCTATTAAAAGACTATTTGTTATATCTTAAACTTTTAATAGAGCTGTGAAACCTTATGCATCAATATGTATCGAATAAAATACCTTTCAGTATGCCTTTTACTATTTTGAAGCCTAATCTTATTCTGATGATAACAGTAGGAATGTTTTGCTTTTTTATTTCAATGGAGTCAAGAACCAGTACATCTCTTTATGACTAGTTATTCTCAATTGCTTGCATTTTAGTAAGAAATGGAAGTATGTTATGTACATGATTTCTGTCTTGAATCATGCTGGAGGTGGCCAACTTAAAATCAAGTATTCTGCTCTAACTAGAACTCTGTGTGACACCGATGTAAGATTAACCTCTATTCCTTGGATACACAGGTCAGTGGAGTGCATTGCTATGTGGAGACACCAAGGAAAATGAGCTAGTAAAATTCTGATATTAGTATATGGCAAAAAATAACATTGGTACAAATTCTCATTTTTATGGAACACAGAGTACAAAGTAAACAGTTCAGTATTGTGTTTATGCAACCAGAGGGCTACTTAAAAGTATGGGTCATAAATAGAATCCCATGAAATCTGTGGTTTGAGGGAACAGTTTGTCTGGAATAGTTGCAGCTAAGAAGAGACTCAAATAATTAAGCATATATATAAATGCTTATGTAAATGTATATATTATATAAAAATACATTAAAATATAGAGAATTGTATAAAAATACATGTTTTATAGCTAGCTCAGAATATCATCTCTATTCTGTTTTTCAGACAAGGCTGCATGCTTTCAGTTGCCTCGACTTATTACAGAATAATATTACAGAATAATGAAGTGAACTAATCTAAATTTCATTTTACTTTGTTAAAAAACTTTATAAAAAGCTTTTAATAGCAACTGAAACATTGAATTGCACAAATGTTCAGTTGCCACACAGTGGTGGGGAAAAAAAGCAGTAGAGTAAAAGTGAATCTGTCATACACATAAAGAAAAAATATATTGAGACAGTAGAAACTTTCTTAACAAGCTGACATCCATTGCAGCAGAATTTCAACATTTGGTGAGAAAGGGGTTGGATGTATAACTTATAACAAGTATCTCATCTTTCTGAGCAAAGTTAAGCATAGGACATATACAGGAAGAATCCTTTCACTTCACAGAAAGAGGCATGTTGAGGACGCTCTTTTCTAAAGTGTTCACAAAACAGTGCCAAGATTTTTTAATGGTTACTGTTTGAAAGGAATATGCAAATCCCACCCTACACACTTTTTATGTAGATTACATGGGAGTGGTGCAATTATTCATTCTTCATATTTTGATGGCTTTTGATGCAGAAAATGGTTAAAATATTTGGTGGAATATTGTAGTGAAAAATCTATATGGGACAGGTTATAATAAGATGATCATTCATCACTACATCATATCTTATTCCATATTGCTATAATTTAACAATTTAGGTATTATGCAATGAGCTAAAAGATTTTCTTCCACTTACCACGTTTTTAGTTTTAGTGGAATATGTTCTTACCTGCACTGATATAAAGAATTTAAAGGGTTTTTTCTCTAGTGATTTGACAAAACATTAGTCAAATATGGATGATAAAGACCTAAAATCTAAATTAAATAGTAATGAGTGACATAAGTTTCATTGAACTGAGAAAAGTCTTTCATCTACTTCCTTTACAAAAAACGTTACTGAAGAGCCATGCTGTAGAAGTATCAGAAACTTTCCTTCAACTGATCAGCAAAAATGAACGCAAAGAAAGTCGCAACACTTCTCTGAACTGCCTGTCTCAATTGTTAAATGTTTTGCCTAATAAGGGGTCTTTTCAGCATGGTTCTTTGCTGAAGGCAAGAGATGATCCTGCAATCTCCTTAGGTTTCCAGTGACGATGTCAGAATACAAATACCCATACAGAGTGTGGCATCACACCCAGATGTACCCAATGTGAGGAAAAAGGGATGAAACAGGAATCCACCAGCTACCATTACAAAACTTTACATTTGTCCTGTTTGTTCCCTGATTGTCGTTTGTTCTAAAGTAATGGGGAAACCTGAGAGGACAAAAACTTACATGCTACTAGATGCCTTTATGTTGCAGCCTGCTGAATATTGTTATTTTAAAAGTATTTGCTATTCTGATTGCAACAATACTGTTTTTTCAGCATCTGGGAAAGCTTCTTCAGCATGGACTGTAAGGGTTGACAGGGAAATGGTTGCTATGGAACAATTTCCTGAGCTGGCATGGCAGAGCAACATTTGGCAGGATTTAATTTGCATCTCTTCCATGCTGCAGTTTCTTGGGGAGGATCTGAAGTAGACTTCACCAGTCACCCAAAAAGCAGAGCTCTGCACTGAAAGTAGTTGTTTCCCCAGAAATAGTACATGTGTCAATCCTCCCACCCCCACATTTACCAAGGTTTCTAAATCAGTGAAGATCAATCTACAAAATTATTTGTGATCTAGTAAATATCCCATTTATTATTTACAGTAAATCCTGAACTTTCTATGTTTTTTCATGAAGGTGTTGGAGTGATTAAGGAGAAAAGCTGTTATGTTAATTACAAGAATTAACAATTGCTAACTTAACACTCTAAGTGTGAAACACTTAGACTTTTCACTTCTCCTACATCTGTAGAGACCTATATATAATGATTTTTTTTTCCTTTATCTTCCATTGAAATTATGTTTAATATTGTGAAATTAGATTTAAGATAATTTGAAGGGACTTTCCTCTTAATTTTTAGTTAATCTATAGTTTATTATTATGATTAATATTTTTTTACTAATAGTGCTAGTTGAATAAAATATTTGCATGACTAAAACACCATGCATAGCTTCTGTATTAAATTGAAGGCTCTGGAAACAAGAAATTGTAGCAAGAAAAACTAGTGTAACATATTGCATTAAAGGATTGTAATTTCATAATTAAATATTAACAAAACTGCAGTCTTGTATGCTATCCCATGCACTATTTACATTTTATTATTTCCTCAATAAGCAAAACAAAACAAAAACAAAAACAAAAACAAAAACAAAAAGAACCCCAATTCATAATCATTATACAAGGGCTGGTTTGGGGATCGTACGAAGTCAGAATTTCATTCCAGGCCAGAGGTATGTGACAACTTAAGTAATGTCTTGTTATTCGACACTTAGTGTGCCTCTGAGACTTCTTCTTACCGAAATATTGCTAAATATATTAAAAAGTAAACTCGATCATCGTGCCAGAGCTGCGGTCGTCAAAACCCCTGCTTTTCCCACCTAAGTGCGTCTGTGCTGTGCAGCCTCGGCAGCGCCCCGCGCCTGCTCGGGCTGCGCGCCGCGGGCTGGGGCCGGGCGGAGCAGCGGCCGCGCTGTCACCATCAGGGGGCTCACTGGGAATGCGGCTGCGGCCGGGCCGCCCCCGCCCCGGGGCTGGGCGAGCCGTTTACGGCAACGCCGGGATAAAGAACCGGGATAAAGAGCCCGTCTTTGAGTTCCAGAATAGGCGAGACCTGGGTCCTGCTCTGGGGAAAGTGCTCCCGAAGTGCATTTGTGAGGAGAGGTCTATTTGCCTGACGTTACTGCCTGCCCCTTTGTTCCCTGTGTCCTTGGCAAGGGCTGAAAGAGCTGGGCCTGTAATACTTGGTCCCTGCTGTGCCACTTAAAGAAATAATAAGCCATTGTCTTCATTAAGCAAGCCTTGTTTTAGCAAACAGAATTCAAATACTAAAAAGGGAACATTTTTAAGGGGGGAGAATCAGAGACAGGGATGCTTTACAAAATTCCCTAGAGAAGCTGCTTTGTTTCCACTATTTTATTGCTACTCACTGAGAAGATTCATATTCAAATAGGTTGGGGTTGTGAATCGGTCGTTTGCACATTCTCATGCACCCAGGAAGGCTATGATTATGGCTAATTACAATGACGAATGGAATCCTAACAGGAGTGCTCAATCAGATTGCTGTTCATGCATGAAGCAGGGCAGACCAGCCAATGGAGGTGTTATTTTGGTAATTACAAACAATGGGGTCTAAGTTGAAAAAACCTCCGTAAATCTGCTCGAGACAAAATAAGGTCTAATTAATCACTTTAAGTTTTGAATTCTCCAGATGATATGCATGCTCAGTTCTCTTTAGCATTCTTTTAATAGACTTAGTCTAAAGAGTAAGAATGCATCCCCATTCGCTCATATTTTCACTGGGTAAAATGCAACTGTTTCAAAATATTCTGACTTTCCTTTTGTGATGATGGTGTTGCAACCTGTTTTTCAGGCAAGTAGATGGAATGTTAGAAAAATAAACATACTGTTGTTTGCCTTGCTAGCAATGCCATTATCTATATTGAGAAAAGCAAGGAAGTTTCTTTAAGCTGTCTTATTATTATTGACCTCATTCCCAAACTTAATTTTATGGAAGTAAATGGGAATTTTGACATTACCTTTAAAGGCTGCAGATTTTAAATCTGCTTTTATAAAGTTGTATTTGGGCTAATGTAAATAAATGACGAAAAATCATACATTTTTATTACCTTATTTTTTAATGAAGAAATATTAGCAGCATATACATAAAGTCAGATGAAGGCTAATCTTTTGGCAATGAAACTTTGAGGCAGATCTTTTTTTTTTTTTTTTTTTTGTATAAGTATTCATTCCAGATTTTATTTTGGACATTTTATTATGTGAACTAATATTTTCATAGTATAAAATCCTTAGATTAATTTATTCATAAATAAGTACTATACTGAATATAATAGTCTGGTTTCAGTAATCTGGGGAACATTTGAGGAACTACTTTTTTCCTGATGATTCAGTTGGTGTGAAGGGATCACCTGTCCATGTGTCTCAGTGCAACCTTGCATTGACATAGACATGTTTTGCGTATGAAGATATTACATATTCAAAAAACCTATAGAATAAATTGCTTTTATTGAGCTGCCATGTGTGATAACACAAACCATAAAATAAATAGCAATTGTTTTGGACTACTGATGTTTGTATGCATGTCTCCTCTAGGTTTTTTGTGTCTTCTTCTGTCATTTAAACAAGTCAGCACTTTGTCCAAAGACACTTTTTTTATTAGAAGGATATTTCAGTATACAAAATATGTCATTGTTGCCAAAAATTTTATTGAAGTTGATGCACAGGATCATTTATTTACTGGATATATCAGGTTTTGACTGGACAGTTTTAAGCACTGGTATTTTGTGAGATCTCAGTATTCGGCTGCGGCATTTTGCTTTTCTTCCCCCAGTCCCGGGCAGCGGGGGTGTCCGGCTAGCGTGCTGCTTCTCTGCCGGACCGGGGCCGCCGCGTGGGTACGGAGCTCTAGGGCTATGTCTCCGCGTGGGTCTGCCACACCATAGCCAGACACTGAGCTGAAACAACGTGTGAGAGAATGGCACACCCTGCTCATGTGGTTGAGAACTCTTTATTCCCGCATGGCTGCAGCGGTGGATAATGCAGCTGTTCCCAGACCAGCATGGGCAAGAGTGGCCCCGAACAAAGGGGCACGTGGGATCTTATAGGGGGCGGGCCGATGGGGGTGGAAGCACCCCTTGCCCAATGGGGACAGACAACGGGGGAATGACATGGAACACGGTAACTGATGGGAACACGACAGGGGTGTGTGCTGGGTTCCGGGACGAATGGGAATGCGGGGGCGGGGTAACAGACACAGAACTCTCAGGAGTGGACAGGGGGGAACATGGGGGTACACAGGGGTACACAGAACTGGCTAACTAACGTATATCAGAACCCCTAATCCGCACCTAAACCCAGGATGCAACATCAGACTAAGGGTTGTATTGGTGCTTATTTGACATGATCTTATAGTTTGTCACTAATAGTAAAACTTTGATTCTTCTGTCACCTTTATACCATAAAATGATGCATTGCCCAAGTTGCTGTACATCTTCCATTTTCAGTTGGCTTAAAAACACATGATTATATTTGTTTGATTTTGCTGTGTGGACGGCTTGGTGGCAATTAATAGAAACTTTTTGGTGTGCCCTTTACCTAGTCTGGTAGGGATTCTGTCATGTTCTGGATTATGTAGGATCCAGCTGTGCACAAGACTCTCATTAACATTCACGGAACAACTACTTTGAACTATGCCCAGATTTCTGGACTTCTCTGGAGAAAGCATGATCCTTAGTACTTCATGAAGTGATTGAGCCAGGAAAATAGCTTGCTGCTACCAAAATGATAATTTTTCCCTGCTGGCTCCTGCAGTTTCCCTTGGGTAAATCCAGCTAGACCTCAGGTGTGTGTTGCTCCCCTCACTATATTGGTGGATAGTGTTGGTTTGGTGAGCTGAATTGCTCAGCAAGGGATAAGACCAGAGAAGCAGGAAGAAAGATGGTGCAAATTCAAACAGGGAGAAGGAGAGAGAGAGGAAGGGAGACATCACTGAATGTTTCACGCAGCCAGATTGTTTTAGTCATCTTTTGAAATTATGTTCGTGCAGGCCTTGATTGTATTTAGTCCTTTTACTTCAGTTCCCTCCATTAACAAAATTGTTCAGGGAGTGTCTCAAAAGCATTTTACCTCCTTTGATTGTATCTAATGTGTCTTAAATACTTGTGCTTTTGTATGGAAAGCCTTTGTTTAACCTTTTCCTTTGATTTTCCAGTAGTCACTCAATTTGAAGCCATCTAGGTCATATGCCAAACACCTGTATATTTTAAACTTAATTAGATAACCCAATTGATAACTCAGTCTCATGCACTGTATTTATCTAACAAAAAGTGAAAGTAATCACTTTGTTTAGCTGAAGTTTCTCATTTAATATAAATGAGGAACTTACTTAAATATAGCCATGATTTTAACTTGAAAATCTTATGAAAAGCTCTGCATGTGATGCACATACAGTAACCTCATCTGTGAATTTACCCACTGGTGAGACTGTTACTTTTGTCTCTGCTTCTGTGCATCTTCAAATCACTAATTCTTATTTTGAGAAAAATACAGGAGTAGGAGTAAAAGGATTATTTAAAAATTTTCACTCTATGAAAGGAATCTCTGTCCTTCACTGACAGGATATCTTCACCAAGATAGGAAGAAGGAATTTCTACATCAAAAAGCCCAACAATTAAGGCAGGTAGGAATTAGGGTTTTCTGCTGTTAGACAGACATAGCTATATTCCAATGGATTAAAATATTTTGTAGCCAAAATATGTTGTGAAATTTATAATAAAAACATATACGAAAAATATTTTAAACGCATTTGACTCAGTTTTTAGAAGATAATTTCTTTTTTTGAAGATATTAGTAGTCATAAAGGATATTACAATTGGAGAGATTATACTAAAATTAGGACTAGTGCATTTGCATTACTAGTATATTAATTAAAATTTATGTAAAGTAAGAAACATTTATAAAGTACATAGTGGTATGGTGGAATATAGAACTTTTAATTGGCATTCATTTCGAGTGCCTTATATATCACCTGTAAGACCTTTCTTTTCTTAGTGTAATGTTTTTTCACTGTGCTCAATAGTTCTTTATCTTATCAATAAATTAATTTATCAAAAAAGCTTGCATAAGATATTACTTGAAATAAGCATAAAGAAAATCTGATTTTATTTGTTGTAACAGTCTATTACTATAACACAAAAGTGAGACATATTCTGCTATAGGAAGTTACTTCAAGATATGAACTAGACTCCAGGAAAGAAAAAATTTACAGATTACTTTAGCCAGGCACTCTTAGTTAGTTTATTCTGCATGTCAGAATCTTTTGAGATAAATGAAACTCAGCTGGTCTTACGGCATCTCTGACAACTTATTCCCACAAGAATCAGCTGGCATATTTCCTTTTGGAACAGGAGGCATTTAATTGTGAAAGTATCATGAAAAATATACTGAGATTAGAATAGTATCCTGTGGTCTTCAGTGACAGAATTACTTATGCATCAGGGAGCAGTATCACTTTGCTATCTGCCTGTTTCTATGACCTTTAGGGTACAAGGAATAAGGCACCCTAATATCTCTGTAGGTTAGTGAGTATTATTCATATATTATGTAAAGCAGCATATGAAAGATATTCTACAGGTAATGAATGAGTCATTACATGTTTGATATTGCCAACCATTTACTTAATTTTCTCACTTGTTACAGTAATGTTCTTTTTACACTTCATTTCAGTGTAATACCAATGCCGCCTTTTTTTGGGGTTGCTGTGACCTATTATGCTTTTGTTTCTTTTTTTTTTTTTTTTTGAGGCATTTGCAAGTCTTAGTGAGAGTAAAAGTATTATAAAGTTGAAAAGTATTGCTAATGCAAAAAAACCTTAGATAAGAAAAGTTAAACAAATTTCTCATCTGGAATGTAAGAAATTGCTTAAATTTAACTCCAAAAAGTTATAGATAGTAATAGTAAAAGTTACTCATGGTGATATTAATTTGATTCTTGAGGATTCCTTTTTCTGTGATGTTGGTGGGAGTTTGTGCTTATCTTACATAAAACTTTTTTTTAGAAGTCTGACAATGTCAATTGAGTGGAAGATGGTTATGGGATACTGGTATGATGGAAATATAATGTAATTATGCTATGCATTAGTGAGTTTAGTGGACATAGGAAACATAACATTGTGCAAGGCATTGAAAAGATGTAATTTTATTATTCTGTAGTTCTAGTCACCTCTGTTTAAGAAAGATTAATTTAAACAAGCGTAGAGAACCCCAAGGATGACTAGAAGGATAAAGAATCAGTTATAGAGAGAGAGACTTGAGGAGAGTGGAGAGTGGTGTATTTAGCTGAGGCAAACAATACTTGAGAAGGAAATATGGCTACGCAGAATAAATGCATGGTTATAAATTGTGACTAGAAACTGTGCCTGTAGTGAAAGTCTGGACTCATTTTCAAAACTGTCTGGCAGCAGTCACTTGAAAGGCTTGTGGAAGAATATATGTCATAATTGTAATTCCTGGAGGTAACAAATTCTGGTAGATAATCAATTATTTTGTATATGTTTCCATAAGTATGATTTTCTCAAAGGGGTACTAAAATTTAAAAAAAACCCTCTTTATTTCTTACTTGCACTGTATTTATTCAGTTCTTCAGAGTTTCTTTTTCTTGACAGTAGAAGTGCAAAACAAAAATCTTTTGGACTAGAAATATTTTTTCTCATTTTCTTTCTTTAATTTTTTGTTTATTCAGATGAAGTACTCAGCATTTCTATAATTAAAAGTAAGTTATCAGGAAAATTCTTCTCCAAAAGTTCAACCTTTGTTTGTAACATGGAAAGATACCTGTAGCCATGAATGGATTTTGGCTTCATGAAGCAAGCTAAAGCAAGAAAGATACTTGGAATTATTGTCAGTAGTTTTATTCTGTAGATTTTTTGAGAAGTGGGATTCTTTTAATAATTTCCAGCTTTACTCAGTGGTCTGTATGGTATGGCAAAAATCATTCTACTCCAACTACATTTGCAGATTTACAGGGTCTTTAGAAATATTTTTGAAACAAATTTAATAATAAAATATTAATATGGTGGTTGCAGAGTAAGGTCTTATCATGATTCCTCATTTTGCTAATGTAATATTTTCAAAATTGTACAACAATCAGGATGTATTCAGTACTTTTAAATCACAAACCTGCTTTCATAGTTAATATCATATTGTGGTTAGGATTTTTTTCTCCATCCTATTCATTATCTTTTACTGAAACTTCTGAGAAGATCTTGCCATGAGAATTAACTTTTTAACTGGAGACAGGTCTTATTGACTGGTGAGTGAAAAGAAGAAAGCAGATGTCTACTAGGAAAATACCTTTGCATTTCACTTTTAAAATAGGATTTTCCAGAAGTAGCTACAAAACACTTTCCATGCAACTTGGAAAAAGTTTGTAGTACAAGTCTGATAGTGTATTCAGACATTAAACCAGTAGATTGAGATAATTGGCATTATAATAATGATCATAACATAGAGAATTATACTATTCTGAAAGAAGATTTAAATAGAGACATTTTGGAATCATGTGTGCACAATTAATTTTATAATGTCTATATAATTCTTTCTAAAATGTGTGTTCTTTAGTGGAAACTGAGGAGGCCAGAATGTTTTTAATCAGATATAAAATAGTGAAGGAGTAAATATTTGACAGGAGAACAGATTTTGAAAAGTAGTGGCGTACAGAAACAGAAGAATCCATCACTGACTACTCTTCATGATATTGCCTTTAGAAAGTTAGCAATGCAAAAAAAAAACCCTCTTGAAATGAGACTGAGGATTGTAGGGATGCTTCTAATGCCTTTCTCTGATAAATATAGCTGTGTAAAACACGACTTGCTTCATATTGCAATATGTGAACATGTTCAATATCAAGCGAGAAATTTTTTGTTGCATACCTAAATATTTCCCTTAAGCGGTATTGCATTGTTTCTGAAAAGTCTTACTGTTCTTACAAAATAGGTTTTATTTATCTTAAATTAGGGGTATTCTTAATGGCTAAAACTGTTTCCAATCATACTTCTAACTTCAAGATAATATTATTTATAATAATAAAAGCTTTCTTCTGGAAATTAAAAAACCCATCTATTAAGTATTAATGTTAATGAATTTTGCAGTAAATTCAGAGCTCTAACATCATTAATTTCTCCATTATTTCTTCTATAATTTCTTCTCTAGTATATTTCTTTCATTTTATTATTAGTTTCAAAGTGTATGGTAATGAAGAGATACTTGTGTTTTCTGTTAGGGAGAGAGGTAAGTAAGTTTCATTAGAAGTCTGATTCTACAATCACTATTTGGTATACTGTATCTTAAAGTTACTTTGACATGTAAATAGGTGTAATTTGGTTAGTTGCAGGGGTAATACCTGATTTATTTCTACTACTAAATTATATGGAGAAAGAATTGACCTTCTCTTTTTATTTTTGACATTGAGTTCATATATTTGACTGACAATTATACATGTCACTTCAAACTGAATTTCAGACCTTTTACTGAAGTTGATAAAAATCTGTCTATTCTTTTTTAATAAGCACAATCCCAGTCCTCAATGAGAACAAAAAAGATTACATTTGAATTCAGTGAATCTTAAAAATATAGATTCAGGCCTGTTACCTAAATTAGTTTTAAAATTCCAGTGATCATATTCTCTTTTCAATTCAGAGCCCAAGAAAACTTTTAATACCATATTATTCAGAAGAACAAGACCCTATTATGCTCAGTCAAAGGTCTGTTTGTCTCATTTCTAAAGGGGATTGGCATGCAACAGTTGGAGAAAGTATAATCAACAAGGTAAATATTTCATCTGTATTCCCTAGTGTACCCTCCCAGTTTCCAACTCTCAGTAGCTTAATAGCTTCTCAACTGGGATGTTGAATAAAAATTTTTTGCGTTTATGAAGACTGGATGGACCTTTCCTAATCATCTTAAATGTATTTATTAATTGATCTCCACAATATAATTTGTCAATTAACTCTGCTGCTTCCTTATGCTTTTTGTGAAAAAAATCTTCTTTGATCTTAAATTTATTACTGATTGTTTATTTTTGCTTGTATTATGAAAAATAAAGTTGAAGTATTGTTATCAATTCACACCTCTACTGTTCATGTTCTGATGTCTGCTGTTCAGTCATCACTTTGTCTGAACAGAACAGTTCTAGCCTACTTGTTTTTTTCCACTATGGAAAAAATGTTTTATACCTTGGGTGATAAATGCTGCTCTTTTCTTTATCTTCTCAACTGCTTTTATACCCTCTCTAGAGTCACATGAGTACAGAATTTTGCAGCAACCAAGCATGGTGAATTTGTTGCCTGATGTAGGGAAGCTTTATGACCATTACTTAATGTTTGCTAATAATTGCGACCATTTTATTTGCCTTTATTGCTATTGCCAAATGCTGTTCCTACATTTTCAGGTAACTATCTGTAGGGGCTTTGACATCTCTTTCCTGAGTAGTACTCTCAGGATTGTATAATTAGGATTGTTTATTATTTTCCCTCAGTGTATTACTCTGCCTTTACCTATAATGAACTTAATTTATCATGCCCTTTTCTTGTTATTTTTTAAATATAGTTAACAGCATAGGCCAGCACATAATCCTTTGGAATCATGCTAGTAACTTCTCCATGTTACAGGAACTGAATACGCAGTTTCATCCCTCATTACTGTACTTCAGCAAGTTACTACTATATTAAAGGACTTTCCTACTAATCCTGTTGCTCTTTAGTCTCCATAAGAATCTTCTGATGGATTTGGTGCTCTATGTCTGGAATTTCAGACACCTAACTGTGCTAAATATCCTTTGGAAGCATGTTCTGTAGACAGTGGAGTAAGAGGAAACTTTTCCTGGGACAAACTAAAAGTTATCATCATCTTAGCAAACAGTAAGGTGCAATAGAAGCAGGTCTGTAAAACAGTCATGATAACTTTGCATCCATACCATACAGGTTATGGGTGATTTATGTCTAGGTATCTCTGCTTTGATTTTGTGCATTGAATACCCATTGGCAGTTGGAATAGGCTAACTTGGCCCTCGGAGCACATGTTTTGATTTAGCTTTATCTGAATGGAATCTAATTCAAGAGCTCCAAGATGACTTTTTTATGTTAGTGGAGATGGTAGGGAGATTTGTTTCAGAAGAAGCATACTTCCCCTAACTAATGCACTAACACAGACCTTTTTCACATGGAATAAGCTCAACTCCCATTCAGAATCACCCTCAGAATCACACCCCTGTCTCTTCTGTAGCTCTTCACTCCAGAGATATTAAAGTAGGGTTTCATAGGTAGGAATGCACCATTTTATCAAAGGTTTCTAAAAATGCCAATGCAAACACAGAACTATCTTTGTCCTTGCAGCAAATGCCTGCTATATGGCTTTTAAGATGTTTTTAATCCTTCCAAGTAAATAATATTTATGTATGTATCCATTAATTTTATGATCCATTTTACCCATTTGAGTGCTGTCGTATCTGCTGTGGGCTGTTCTGTCACTCTCAGTATTTGCTTACAGGATAGGATGCACCCTACAAGACCAGATGCAGAAATTTCATAGCTATATTTACTTTAAAATAAATTGTCAGTAGCTTTGATACAAATAAATTATTATTAAATGTCACATTTAAACCTTTAGAGCTTCTGGTGTATCTTCATACAGTTGCCATCTACTTCAAGCATTTTTTTCCTTTAATATTTAACAGAAGCCCTCAAACTGCAGGGCTCAGCTATAGTTTGTACTTTGATAATACCTCTCACTGATTTTCTTGCTTCTACCACATTCCCATGTAATCTATTTTTCAATCTCCCACTCATCCCAACACTTTGGAAGGATGTAAGTTCAAGCAGAAACAAAAATTTTCAAGTTCAATACTTCTAATCTCTAGTGCTTCTGAAGAGCTTCTCCTAGAAAAATCAACAAATAAGGCAAAGAAAACACTGGTTTATGTTTCTATGCTGCTTTATTTCTTTGAATAATCATGGTTACTTAACGTACAGGAGCTTTATGAGCCTGTGAAATTCTTTCCTCCCTCCTGCTGCATCCTCTACATTGTCCACAGTTCTGCAGTAATTTTATCTCTCTCTATTTGTATTATTTTGAACATGTCTTTTACCTAAGAGGAATATATGATCTTCAGCTTAAATATTAAAACTTGTATCATAATGGTGAAACACATATTGTATTTAAGTAGCATGTCTTCAACACTTATGAAAATATTGAAGTAAATAGAATATCTTTGTCTGGCATTTAAGTGCAGACAAAATAGGTGACTGCTAATCACTACTACAAGGAGATTTAGTGCGGCGTTTCTCGTTACGGCCTCAAGCAGCTAAAGCGCCGGCAAGCACTTCTTTGCGAGGTTGTTGCCGCTACATTTACAGGCACTCCGGAGTTGCGGAGTATCCCGGTGTGGGTTAGCAGCTTTGGTGGCTGGACGCTGAGAGGAAATGAAGGGAAGAGAGAAGGACACTTTGCCTGCGAAACTGAGAGCTTTTATTCCCCCATGCGTGGTCTCCTGGTCTCAGAGAATCGCTCTCAGATCGTTCTGAGGCAAAATGGAGACGAACAATCGATTGCATCAGATTAAATAGGGGGTGGGCGGACAGGGTGGAAACCTGTCTCGCCCTATGGGGTTAAACCGAGATAGGGTTTCACAACCAATGGAGACATAACAGGGGTGGGTACAGTGTTCTGGGACAAATAAGAATATAAGGATGGGGTGATTGACACAGAACTTCCATGAAGTGGTTACAAGGTTGACACCCCAACAGGGAGTGACAACCCCTGATTGACAGAACCATGTAAGGAGAAACCCTGGGAGGAGTGAGATGATTGACAGGTAAGCTCTCGTGGTAAACACCCTGGAGCAAACCACTGTGAGGGAAAATAGGGGTACAAGGAACAAACCTAACTAACATTAATAAGATCCCTGACTAAACCAACCCAACCTACAACAATTTAGCAATTAGAAACTACTGAAACAAGATGTTTTCTTAAACATACACGGTAGTTAAGTTTAGAAAACAAATTTTTAAATGTCCTAAATTCTTGGTAATCTTCTGGAAGAAATGGTTGAAAGTTTGAGTTAGAATTTGCTACATTACCCATATTGATAGGACTAAGGAAAATTTGATATTGAGTACACTGGCAGATTGGCAGCAAAGTAGGAGACAACTCTGTATTCCATGGCAAGATAAGCAGTAAAGAAGGTTCTTTTACTCTGAGAGTGCGGAAGTACAGGCTGAGATAAGATACTCATACTGGGCTATTATAAATGTAAATTATACTTTATGATTGGAAGTGACCTCTTAAAGGAAGTTTATTTGGTCCAACCCCCCATGCAGGAACAACTTGGATCAGGTAGCTCTGAACTGTGCCTAAGTGAGTTCTTTTTAAATTTCCCTGTATCAAGATTCTGTAACCTCCATGGAAAACATGCATTTTTGCTGTCCCTCTGCCATGCTTGCTTGACTTTGAAGGGCCCATCTAGCTCTTTTTGCTCTCTTTGTCCTGAATGAGATTTTTTTCATTCTGCTTTATTCTTATTAAAACTTTGGCACACAGTTCAAATGACAACAACCTAAAGTTGGTATGACTCTTGAGAAGGTTAGATTTATACATGAAAAGCAAAGCCTTGGTATTAGTTTCCCTGAAGCATTATTTCTTTGTCCAGTTCCTTATCTGTACAGTAGCACTGCTTCTGCACCCCAACTACTATTGACACTTTTATATTAGAAAAAAGGAGAACTAGCCTGGACCTGTTATATTTTGAGTTCTGGTTCAGCCAGAACCAGTGGGAAGAAAAGGGAAACCCCTCTGCAGAAATACAAAATTATCTGAATTTTTTTTCTTGTAGATGTAAATGGACCAAAACAGTGAAGCACAAGGTATCCCACATTCCTAACTCTCCAACATACTTTGTAAGGGATCGAATTTTGTCTTTTGTTGTATTATTAAATTAATGATTGAATAAGTTTTCAATAAGAGATGAAAGAAAGATTATTCAGTTATTTGAATCGCTTTACTTTTTTTGGAACATTATTTGATGAGTTCCATGAATTGATTATGCATTTATGACTAAATATTTATTGTTTTAATTTTTTTCATTAATTTCACTCTCTTCCTTGCTGTTTTTTTGTAACAGGAAGAAGAGAAGCTCCCAATCAATTTTCGCCTATACCATTCATTATTTCATGTACTTCCAATATAACAATTTTTATTCATCATTGTTTTGAAATTATCAGTCACAGCTTTTTAGTTCCTCAGGCTTTTTTTCTAAATCCTTAGCCTATCTCTCTGCTTCACTATCTCTGAACTTTTTAACCCTGAGGTTTTGTTTGAAAGGAAGTAATCATTACTTCCTACAATATTCTGGATTATTTACACTATGTTTTTTTCTCTGCTTTTCATTTTATTCCATGTTTTTCAAATTCTAACCTTTTGTTTACTGCTTAGATACACCTCCCTAGTGAACATAATGTTTTTTATTTATTTGTGAATGATTGATGAGTTGGCCTTTTTCTTGAGGTCATCTTCCCAATTTGCTGGAGGTATTTTTTTTCACCTGTGTGGCTTGTTTTGCATTTAGTAACACTCATTGCATTTCAGGTCATGTATTCACTTAGTTATTTTGATAATGAGCAGGACACGTATTACTGTTAACATTATTGCTATTTTGTCCTGTCCATTTTGTAGAATTTTTTGGGAATTCAGTATGAGAATGATATCCCTTTTTCTGAAAATTATGTGAAAGTCCACTATGAGTCAAGCAGATTAGACTGCTGGAGCTCCTGCATCTAAAAGTGTGTTTATATGCAAATTGGAGTAGTGCTTTGCCATACAGGTGAAACCAGTTTGTGTTGGAAAATATGTCATTACACAATTCATACCATAATTTTCAGTTTGATATTACTTTTAAGAATATTTCTAAAGTAGTGGTTTTCTTTATCACCTGTTATTGTTATGTCTTTGTTATTATCCATAGAATCATGAATCAAAACATCCTTGGAATTATTGTTCTTTTAGGAAAAAAATGCATATGTATTAGGATATTTTGCGTTTGTATTTCTGAGAAAGTCCTAAGACATCCAAATAGTAAAACTGCAGGTCTGTAACCTTATAGTACTCTCAGCTGCTTCATTTAGCAATAAAAAACATGATTTATTGGATTTTTAACTTCGATCTCATTGATATCTTTCCTGCAATAATGAAAGCAGACCATTGTTTAGTATCTAAGTCAACCTTGTCAATGAAAAACTCTCCAATAATATATTTAGTCAAAATAAACAGATGCATTCTTTTGTTGTCTGTGATGAAACAATCATGGATGGCTGTTTTCTTTCTTATATTTGCATGTTGAATTTGAATAAGACACAAAGAGATCTAGACTGAAGTACCTCTTTTATTTAAAAAGTATATTTGACTTGTAGTCACTGTTTTAATCAGTAGCTGCCTAATAAACTGATAGGGCTTTTATATTCTGATTACTTTTTGTTTGAAAGTTTCTTTTAAGATGTTTGGAGTTCATGTTTATGTTTATTATTAAACTTTACCTTATCTGTAAAGTAGTGGAAAGCACCAGCAATGTCAATATATTTTTAGATTTTTTCTTTGTGAGATCAAACTAGAGCAATAAACAATAGTGACATGGAACTTCTTGCCCCCCCTCCCCCAAATGAAACAAAACAAATTTGTTTTCAGGTGACCTGAATATTGGTAGACATTTAGCAAAGAAATTACTAGGCATTATTGCTCAGATCTCCAACTAAATTAGAAGATTTAAATGTATTTTACTATGGAAAAAAAAAATCATAAATTCTCAATATTCAGAAGAAAACAGCTGATTTTCATTTCTTAAACCTTGATGTCTAGTCTTTCTTAGTAATGTATATACTGAACAGTTGTCGTTCTCTTCAGTAACGCATGTACTCTCCGATTTGGGGTTTTTTTGCCACAACATACTTGGATTATCACTAAGTGAAATAGAGTTTACTTTCAGTAAATCACTTTTGGAAACAAAGATGAGTGAAGAGCTGCATGATTCAAGCTCAGGAGAGGTGACTGATGCCTGCCATTTCGGTTATGCCCTTAACAGTATGCTTTAATTTTTGGCCATCCCTGAATTGATCGGGCAGTTGGACTAGATGATCATTATAGGTCCTTTCCAGAGCAAGTGGAAAGGACCCTCCCCTCCCCTCCCCTCCCCTCCCCTCCCCTCCCCTCCCCTTCCCTTCCCTCCCCTCCCCTCCCCTCCCCTCCCCTTCCCTTCCCTTCCCTTCCCTTCCCTTCCCTTCCCTTCCCTTCCCTTCCCTTCCCTTCCCTTCCCTTCCCTTCCCTTCCCTTCCCTTCCCTTCCCTTCCCTTCCCTTCCCTTCCCTTCCCTTCCCTTCCCTTCCCTTCCCTTCCCTTCCCTTCCCTTCCCTTCCCTTCCCTTCCCTTCCCTTCCCTTCCCTTCCCTTCCCTTCCCTTCCCTTCCCTTCCCTTCCCTTCCCTTCCCTTCCCTTCCCTTCCCTTCCCTTCCCTTCCCTTCCCTTCCCTTCCCTTCCCTTCCCTTCCTTTCCCTTCCCTCATCTAAATAGGACAAAAACCTACCTCAGTCTTCAATACTGTCAAACAGTTCCATGGTTAAGGTTCTCTACCAGATCTCATAGATAAGTTTCTTTGCAAATTTTAGCCAAAGACAAAATCATATTATACACTGTACAATGTACATTTGAAAGTATTAAATTAAAAAAATAATTGGCTATTCCATGATTCAAAATCACCTCTATATTTTATTACACTTATGACAGTGGTACCTCATGATCTTTGTTTAGGATCATATTTTGTTCTTTTTAGTGAAATGTCCACTTTACATATGTAGATAATCAAAAAACTTAATGATTTCCTACAATATGGAATAATGGAGAATAAAAAATTTGGTACTAAAAATATAATCTCATGGGACTACATATGACAGCTAGGCTAGAAGAGCATTATTTAAGATGAAGCTTTTTAAACTTGAAAGTCAGGAATTACCAGACTTGCAGCTGCCTGAATAACTCAAATTTCGATCATTTACACTTTCTTTCTTTGCATTGAATGTAAGATTTAAAGTTTGAAAAAGTGTTGAATTCAGTGGTGCAGATATACAAAGAGGGAATTTAACATTGTGCAGACAATGAGTCCAGTGTTTTTTTAGATGTTGACTTTTTATTCTGATGATTTTCTGAAATCATTTTTGTATTTTTAAAACAAAATTCATAGGGATATGGGTTTCTTTTCTTTCTTTAAGAAGAGGTAAAACTTGTTTTCTAACAAAGTATAACTTTCTGTGAACTTAGCATTTATTGCACCTGTAAGTCTTCAGCAACATGTTACAAACAGTGGCAGGAGGAGAGTCTTAATACAGATTTGCTTTGTCTGCTCAACAACACCTTCTTTGATATCTCCTAAGTCTGTCTTTTGTGACAGCTTTTTCCCAGACTTAGAAAGTACATATTCAGCTAGACTGGCAATCCACTAAAATTTGCTTGTACATTGCAAATAAGAAAAGGAGTTTATCATATTTTGTGATTTTTATACCTTGGCTAAAGCTTGAGTTTTTCGTCACAAAGGAAAAGCACTTTTCCAACCTGAGTAAATTCCCTTGCAAAATAAGACAATCATAGAATAGTTTGGATTGAAAGGGACCTTTTAAGGTCACATAGTCCAACCCAGGGACAACTTCAACTAGATCAGGTTGCTCAGAGCCCCGTCAAGCCTGACCTTAAATGTTTCCAGGCACTGGGCATCACTATCTCTCTGGGCAGCCTGTTCCAGTGTCTCACCACCCTCATCATAAAAAACTTCTTCCTCTACATCTAATCTGACTCTACTTTACTTTATTTCAAAACCATTAACCTTTCTCCTATGTCTGCAAGCCCTTCCAAAAAGTTCATCCCATCTTTCTTCTACGTCCCTCTTAAGTACTGAAAGGCCACAATGAGGTCTCCCCAGAGCCTTCTCCAGGAAGAACAACCCCAACTCTCTCAGTCTGTCTTCATGGGAGAGGTGTTCCATCCCTCTAATAATTTTTGTTGCCTTCCTCAGAACCTGCTCCAACAGGTCCATGTCCTTCCTGTGCTCTGTACCCCAGAACTGGATGCAACACTCCAGGTAGGGTCTCACTAGTGCGGAGTATAGGGGCAGAATCCCTTCCCTCATTCTGGTCATAAAAAATTCCTATTTGACACAGTCAATTTTCCTGCCTGTGTTGTCTTTCATACAACATTCTGTGTTGAGTGTCATGAAGCAGGAAAAAGTTATTCAATTATTATTCATCATTGATTATGTTCATTAGAGGTCAGAGACTATTTCCCAAACAAATTAGCCTTGAAAAATTATATTTATGGAAAACTTCCATAGATCTTCCAGAATTATACTTGCAGAAGTGTGCAAACAAGTCAGTTGATATCCTATTCTTATGTCAGCTTCAGGAAGAAGGCCATTGATTATGTAGAGTGATTTTAGAAGACATTTATCTATCACTCAAGATAGATAAATACAGATTATACCCTCTCACTATATAGTTATATGTATATATCTAAAATTGCCATTAATATTTGTTTACTGACTAAATAATTATAAGCTACCTATTAAATAATTATAAGCTATTGATTAAATAATTATAGGGCTAGTTGTAGGAAAAATTTTGAAGTGTTAAAGCTGTGTACATTTTCAGACACCAATATCCATTATGTTATTCATCTTATAAACAGGAGATTTGCAATTTTGTCTATGGAAAGTAAAAGGAAGTCTGGAGTGGCAGAGACAAAGGGAAGTTTTCTATGGGGGAAAATTACAACAGTCTCCCTATTTTCTAATATGAGTGAATATGCACTTCTATTCTGTTATTCATATTTGTCCTTTGGTCTATCCCGTTCAGAGTTGTTGCAGGCCTAAACTAAGAACACAATGAGTAGCCACATTATAAGGTTAAAATCCCACTAGGAAGTCCAAATAACATCTTTAAAAGTGACAGATTCAGTTCAGTGGGGGATTTTTATAGAACTTAGACAGTAACCCTAAAGTAAATCAATTTGACAATATCATGGAAGAAAAAAGTAAAGGAAAAAAAGCATGACTTTCTATAAAATAGATCCTGTTAGACTGCATGTTTTTCTGATTGAAAAACATCTGGTTTAAGTGTAATGCAATGAAACGAATCCATCTTGATTTAAATAAAGTTTTTTATATAGTCTTATATAAAAAAGTCTAAAACAAAAACGTTTTTCCATTTGGTTATTTTGTACACATCTTTAATTTAACAATAACAATTAATACATGAGTCTCAACTTTTTAAACAAGATCAGTAGAGTGTCTCACTGAGAGCTCTTACTGTTTCTTATTCTGTCTCTTCTGTTGTCTCACCAATTAATGACAATTATTAAGTTCAATCAGGAAGAGATGACACCTTCTATACTAAGAGGTCATTGCAAAGGCAGCTTAGTTTCTGTAATGCATAATTTGTACTTTCAGAAGCAACCCAAACTCTATTAAAAAATTATATTTCTTTAGGAAAATGTATACATTTTATCATAATGCAATGGGAAATTAAAGTAAATTTAATTTATAGTTTTTATAGGGAAAGCTTGAAGAAATCCAAGTAGTATTAAAGCAAAATTCAAAGATTTTTATTTGCTCAAATGCCAAATACATGTGTATTTTTCAACATATTATTTCATTAAATACTGGTCTATTTTTGACCTAAAGTTTAGTAAAGGACCAAAAATAAACCTGGATTTAATGCATTGTTTTCTGCAGGAGTCAAATAAAGAAGTGTTGAAATAAGTTTATCTTTACTTCTGTGGTAGACATTTGTCCATATGAGAACAGTTTTGGAAATTATGTTTCAATGTGTCTGGTGGAAAAATATTATATTTCTAGTGGTATCTTTTCTCATCTATGTAATAAATCATAGTATATATTCAGTAGTTAGATTTCCACAGTAAATTTATTTTGTTTGGGAAAAAAATATTCTAAATGTTCAGATAAACCATAATGGTGTCTCATTTTCCATCAAACTTCTTAGAGAGTACTTTATATAAAGAGTAATAAACATTTGTGTCATCTTTGGTAGTTGCTCTTTTTTTTACAAGGACTTGTTTCTATTCTGTACCAGGTTCTACAGCCCTCGTGACCTGCATGCTAGTTAGTTCTCTGTCAGTGAACCAGTTTAGTGCCTGTATACGCTGACAATTTTTGATGATACCTGGCTATATCCAGGGGTCAAACTTCCATTGGTCCTGTTCCAGTCAAGATCTTTTCTTTCTTTGCCTTTCTAGATTTCAAGTGTATCCTGGCTCACTCCAATTGCAGTCTGCATTTCTGTAGAATGACTGAAGCTGACCTCTCAAACTGGCTGGATGAAACTTCCTATTTCTGTCCATCTTTTCCAGTAATTTATTCTGTGATATCACAGTGTTCCAAATCAATATGTTTTGTTGTTTTCAGGGTTAGTAAGTAGGGTTTTGCAGAATACAAGTCTGGGAAATGTGAATTAAAAAAAAATAAAAAGTGGAAGGCTTCACTGGGTCAATTAGACAGGAAAAACATTTTCTCTATAGAGAAAAGCTGACTTTAAATGGAGATGGTGTGTAATATAAAGGAACATTTGTATCCTCTTCAAGATTTATTTTATCTATTCAGCTTGAATTTTTATGAATTCTTTGATATGTATACTGCATGACAGTACAGTGTTATATAACTGTGAAAATAACCTTGGGCTATTTCATTTGAGTGTCTTTACTGTGTTCCTCTGTGAGTATATTTACATGCCATGAAAAAAAAGTTCTGTTCCAGTTAGACATATTACTTGTTTATTATAGATTGGACCAAAGCAATTAACTGGACTTAAAGGTTTTGCAAATCTTTCTAGATTGGAGGAGAAAGTGTTAATGAAGTTCATGTTTTAATGCAATTTTTTTTATTTACAAGAAAGTGTGAAGTCCTGCTTTCCTAAATACTAGGGGAATTCAAGGATGGGAAAGAGCTTCAACTCGTGACATCTGCTTTTTTAGTCTTCACTCTGACTAAAAGCCTAATTTCAAGCTTTCTCTATAGAAGAAACTTTCTGCATAGAACCTACACCCCAGAGATTACAGAGATTACAGGATACACACCCTTTTCTAGAATTTGATTAGCTCCTTCAAAAACTGGCCTCCCTCATTCACACACAAACACAAAGCATACTCTGCCCAACATGATGCTCACCAAACCTGTTAGTTCCACAGAGATCATACAGTTTGTCAGTAAGAAATATTGTAGAAATAAGAGTTTTTCTAGAGCTTAATGCAACCTATTACATCATCTTTAATTTCACTGTAGTTAAAAACATTATTAAAACTATTGAACATAATAGCAAGTGATGAAAACAGTATGTGCATATGTACATATATGCAGACTTTTTTCTTGATTTTTTAAACCTTTTAGGATTTGTCATTGTGACTGTGGGTGCAGAATATTTTGACTGCAAAAAGTTGTTCATTTGGTATGGGAATCGCATTGTACAATAAAGCTGTTCAGATTTTCAGAATAATTTCAGACATTCAAGTTTCAGATGTTTGAATGTCTTAATGTCATAATCTGATTTTTGGCTTGTCATATTCACTGTTTGCAAGTTAATATTTTCAGAAGAATTTTATTAATAGGCATTAAACCCACAACTTTCAGGAGGTTGTAGGGCTGAGGATGTGAAACTTTCTTCTACAACAAATTAGGGTTTTTTCCACTTTGCTCATGTCAGTGCTTTTCTACTCTCTCAGCCATCTGGAGAGTATTTTATACTATGGTAGGGAATCTTGATGAAACTATTATCCTTGCCTTCTGCTTTTGTTCATTGTTGGAAAAAAAAAAAAGGAAGATATAAACATACTGACACACATGAGCTTCTAGGGGCTCCACAATGTAACAGCCTTCTTTTGTATAAAATGGAAAGTACCATAATTACTACTGAAATGTTACATTAGTCTTATGCTTACAGAGGGATTTTGTCCAACGTCCTATGATTCATTCTCTTTCTCTAGATAAGCAGAGAAAAAAATCCCAAAGCAACAGAACAAAAAACCTATTTTCCATGTTCAGGTAAATTTTAAAGCTACAAAAAAAAAGATAAAATTAAACTTTCATATACTACCTACTTTTCTCCAAATGTAAAAACAAGTATATAATATTTATGTTGAATTCTGAAGTGTTCTGAAACATTCACAGCCAGAGCTTGTATAGAGACAGTGTATTCAGCAAGCTGTCAATATAAATATGTTTACAAAGCAGATGTGAATACAGATAATAGATTACTACATGTCACATGAAAAAAGTGGAAAATGAAAGTTTAGTAGAAGATAGTGTCTCAATTCTGCTTCCAAAATATAATGTTTAAATGTGGAAACACAAAATCATAATTCAGTTAGAAGTGTTTGACATTTTGAATTGCATATTTAAATCCTCATTAATATATTTCTGTGGTATTATAGTAAAGAACCCAAACCAACCAAAACAAACAAACTAGAGAAACCCCACAGTTGCAGGTGACAGAAGTAGATTTCTGTATATTTTTCATTATATAAACTTAACCTTTCTTGTTGATCTGAAAAGGAGTTGTTGACAGATGAGATGCGTGTGATTCCTTTGATACACTCTGTTAGAAAGAAGTTTTCCTGACATACTGGTTTGATTCTGCTCTCACAACAGCTTGTAAGAGATAAGGAGGTTGTCAGAAAGCTATTACTGGATGCTCAGGGGCTGCTTTTGTAGTTACTCTTAGCTGACAACTAATGAGAAGCTTTTTTTGATAACTTACCCTTCAGTGTAGTTAGATGCTATAGTTATTTTTAGCTTTGTTTGAAAACTTAAGGATGAAGTATGGCTTTGTTTGCTGTCTATAATATAAAATCCACCCTACCACCAAAGACAGTTTGCTAATTTCCCATTTCTGTTTTGTGGGGTTCTTTTCTTTTGGTGTTTTAATGGTGCATATCTTCCTTACTTTGTCCTGTGGCTAAACAGCAACGTTTTTGCATATTGAAGATGGCGGGAAGTTTGAATTCAAAACTCAAGTGTTAGTGTGATTACAGTGAATATGCTCGGCATGATGACAAGAAATACTTTTTTTCCCAAAATGATAAATATATTTTTTTAAGATAAGCATATGCTTGTATCTGAGGAACTTGTAAGATTATGAAGAGGTCAGTTATAAGCATTTTTCTTGATAGAAGTTATTTGGGACAAATTTGGCTGAAGTTACATGAAGAAGTAGCAACTGGTTTTGCCTCCAGATGTACTTTTTAATAATCCTTGACCTTTTTCTTTTTAACCTGAACATGGCAGTTAATAATGCTGTTGGGAGCTGAAGGCACTGTGATATGGAAAGAGCTATTTTTAAAGACTTAGAATTGTCATTCTAAGAACCTATAGGAGATAAGGTATTTAAAAAAATATAAGCAATGAAAACATGGAACAATGCAATAATAATAATAATAATAATAACAATAATAACAATACAAATATCTTCCATTTCAATGTTCTTACCCATTACCTTGCGAAGGATTAGTTGTTCAAAATTTTCTCATACAAATGATGAAGTGTGCTTGAGGAGTTTAATAATAGGCCTTACATTTTGTATGTGGAATCATAAACCTGGCTAAATAATACCAAAATAACTAGTTCTGATATAGCCAGGCCTAGTCAGGCAGCTTTGCCACAGAGGAAGATGGAATGTGAATTCTTAATTGTTCTCATTGCACAAAGAATGTGAAAGCTCTCAAAATGAAAGTTACTAGATACCTATTCTGTTTTCAGTAAAATATCCTGTATTGAACTATGATGGAGTTAGTGCTCATATAAAATTGTTTACTTTGTATCATGAAATTGGTACTCCAGGGTATTTCATCAGTTTGGCAATAGACAACAATAATCCATTACTTAAAAATTAATGTAACTAACAAGCCTTTTGAATAAACTGAGGATTTGGCTTCTGACCAATCAACTGGGATTTCCACAGACTTTACTGGTCACTCAACCAAACTGTCATGAGTATGTAGATACAATCTTACTTTATTTCTGAACTGTGAACTAGATGCTTGCCACAATATATCCTGGGACGCTGAGAGGCCTGGCTTTACAGGGAACACTTTCCAGCCTCCCTGTTCAGGTGCTCAGAAAGAGGACAGAGTTTGAGAGAGGAAATGGTTGCGTGCTCTCATACTTTCTCCCTTGCATGGAACCTGGATGTAGCTGGGAGTTATCCTAGTGCTGAGGATCTGGAAGCTATTCTTGTTCAGATGCATTTTAAAACACATCTTGGTCACTCAGTGGGGCCTTAGAACCTGTATTTGGCTGGTGATAAGAAATTGAAGGATTGAGTGTTACTGTCACAGGCCTGAAATTTCACTCTTGGCATTTTTATTGAAAGCATATTCCACTGGCAGACAAAATAAAAAATATAGATGAGGAAAACTACAATGCTTGCAAGTAGGAAATTAAGAAAAGATCAAGTTATAATAATACCATGCATAAGAAATCCTCATTCAGTGAAAAGTCTCCTTACAGGAAACCATTGAGGCTAAGAAATTATTCTTCTCAAGAATCAGAACTTCAGTTTTTGGTTAAATAAAATTTTCATAATTTCAATAATACACTTATCCTTATAAGCTTATAAGCTTCATTCATCTGTTTGAGAGAGAAACAGGTTTTTAACAGGCACTTTTTGGTCTTCTACTGAAGTATCAGTATCAGCCATTATGAGATTTGAGATTGTTTGGTGTTCTCACTTATTATGGCAGATTTATATTTCTTATTTTAAAACCTGCTAGCCATTATCACTTTATCTTTTTCCATTTTTCCACTGTCTTCTTCCTCCCTGCAGAACTTGTGCACAAAGACCAGTCTTTGGGGCTTACGGTGTGCGCCAAACTCCATAACCATTCTACCTCAATCTGAAGTGGAGACATGGCTTTTGGTTTTATAATGTAAATTCATTCTCTGAAATGAGAGGTTAATAATTACCATCTTTTGACTGCAAATACAAGATCACTTTACTTGAGAGGATGAACTAGGAATATCAACTGAATTTTCAAATGACATGAGGCTTAAACTAGTGACTCAGTTATATAAAAAGAACACAAATCACAGCTTTGCTCTCTGGTTCCTGCACAGAATTGGCCCAACATTGTATCTTTAATTCTCCATTGAAATTCCAGACCTTATATATAGGGTAATTTTAATTAATAAAATGGAATAGAATGTTTTTACACTGGAAACAGTTGGTATCTAAATATTAAAGATCTTATTTTGGTCTCTTTGGGTATTGTCGAGAAGACATCTTTTGTTATAATGATAATACTACAGCAGATAAAAACAAAGCCATCAATCTTAACAGAGTGTTGTCTGAAAGTTGATTATGATCACTTGAATCTCAATATGTTAAATTATTTTTAGTGTTCTTTATTCTATGAAAATATTCATCTTGAAAGCTTGTCTGATGTGATTAGAGGAAGTTGTTATAAAGTTTAATTGATCTTACTGAATTCTGTGGTGTAGGAACAAAGCTGTAAGTACAGTAGCAGCCACTGAATGGTCTATCAAATATAATTTGGATTATTCAAATAACGAAAATGTTTGTTGCTCTTTTAAAAAAATGATTAAGCCCACTTAAAACCTTCTTGGATTCCTGCAGAAGTTTAATTGTCTGCCTCTTAAGGTATTGTTAGGCATAACTAATACTTAATGATGGTATGGGATATAATAAAAAAGAATATTGTAATAGATTTTCCATAGTTTTCCAGTAATGTGTGTACACCCTGTTTTCAAATTGACATTCCACAGCCCATTTGATAGCTATTAATATGAATCATTATCAGATTCCAATTTCCTTCTTTTTTATTATTTCACTTTTCAGGTTTATCTTACATTGCATAAAAGTATATGTTTATATTAGTCTTTATAGTACATCTCAATCCTACTGAGCTTAAAAGCTGCCTGGAAGCTGATTGAAGTAGAGTGACAATTAAGCCTTCCCTGACAAATAAAACATACTTCAAAAAAAGAAAATCTGTGCAAAAACCATAGTGACAAGCATTTGGTTTTAGCTCATTACACAGCAAGGTTAATTTCCTGCCCCAGTGCTGAGACAAAATTTCCTGCCCCAGTGCTGAGACAATACAGTGCTCATGTACTGATTTGGGAAAATGGTTCAGCTTAGTCCAGAGAGAGGTTTGTGTAGAAAAATCACTGACACACCATTAATTTTACTGCATCTTCCAGACAGCAAATGAAGTTACTGAAGTATCACTACAATAATGTAAGAATTGGACAGCTATGCAAAAAATTAATTACTTTTTAATAAAATAGGTATTGCAATTATTTGCATAATTAGTGAAAAAGTACATCAAAATTTGGGGGTTTTTTTGCATTACATAGCACTGTTTTGGTAGCTGAGGAGACAGTGGAATAACTTAAGTGATTAAAGCCCAAATGCTACTGATTTGGAACTCATTCCATGGTAGCCTCTCTACTTTTTTTATTATTTTTCTTTTTTTTTTCTCTGAAGTGCAGAATTCCTAGTAAGACTGCTAAGATTGCACCATACTGCAGAGCAAGCACATCATGTTATAGTGATTGCTAAAGAAATAGGTCTATGGAAGAAAAAGCACAAGGAATTTCTTAATTGGATGACTGTTGTATACTGAGGTTTCTAAAAACTGAGATGCCTATTGCATTAGTAAAGTCTTTTTATAGTTGTAATATATTTATACTGTGTAATGCCTTTGAATTATTTCTCTAAGTAAGATTTTTAACACATTTCTTTCCAGTCTGACTATACTGTATTTCATTCAGAATGTAGTTTGAGATTCATAAAACTAGCATGTTAAGCTTCTACATTTGATGATGCTAGCAGTGCCCACATTTAGAACAAGTCCCCATCAACAAGTTATCTTGCATTCTGATCTCTTTTTCAGAAGTTCAACTTTTAAGAATTTCAAATTTCACATTCAGTTCCTGTGTCCTGTATCTTATCTAGGATATCCCAGTATTCAAAAAAAAATTGAATGTCTTTCCTAACTTTGGCTGTTCACTTCTGAGACCTTATCTGTTCATTAAAATCTGTAATGTAGCAGTGAGATTTTCTGCTGGTTTCAATGATCCTACCTTGGTAGTCAGAGGCTTTTACCATCATCACTAACGTTATTTTGGAGATTACTTAAATAAAAAGTGCTCCATCCATTTACTTTGCATGGATATACAGAATTTACATTGTTAGGATTTAGTGACTTCTGGCTATTTCTATTTGAGAAAAATTAATTATATATCTGGTAATGGGTAATGGACAGATGTTCATTCTTGGCCTCTGCTTTTCAAAATTACTTTCACCTTTAAAGAATATGCAGGAATGATTGCATTAGTAGGGTCACCCCAAACTCTGCAGCCATATTAACCAACAAAAAATACATAGGAATTTAGACTTGATAACCTGACTATTAATTGGGCATAAAACCATATCAACCATAAATCAACTATGAGTACTGACATGGAAAAGTAGTCCAATAGAGGACTTAGGCACAAAACGATGCAAAGCAAACCAAATACAGTGGCTTATTTTACCTGCATTAACTTCCCTTCTGCCCCTATTATGCAATTATATTTCATATGACCTGCAGACCAATTATTTTTTAAACTTGTAATCTTTCCTTTATATTTGACTATGGTTTTAGTCCATTTAACTTTTATGTTCAACTTACTGACATCACTTATTTATATATGCTATTTAGCTGTGAATGAATATAGCTATGGCCAACAGAGCATTGGGAAAAAACCCCACACGTATAGACATAATTTCTCAAGTTTTTTGTCCATAATTTGTTGCCATTTATTCTTTTGGCCAATGTCAAAACAGAACAGCTTTCCTTCTAAATTTAGAAACTCTCTTAAACATAAAACTCTTAGTTATATCAATCAAAAATCATCTTATGAAGTAAACTTATAAAGATACATACCTAGGACACATATCAATACTGTAACTGAGAGACACATGCAACATGATGTGTTGACCATGTCAGTGTGTTTTTTTTAAGGACAATTTGCAAATGCAATGACCTGATCTTCTTTCATCTAGTGAAAAACTTATTATAAAAATCTGTTCATTTAAAATGCAGACTGCAACACACAGAAAGGCACAGTTCATCTTTCACTGATAAATTGTATAGAAAAGACAAAAAACTGGGCAATGATCCTGTGAAATGTGCTCTGACTTACTGTGCTGTGTGATACTGTATTTTGTATAATGTAATTCATGAGCCTTGC
Source organism: Anomalospiza imberbis (assembly GCF_031753505.1). Lineage (NCBI taxonomy): Eukaryota > Metazoa > Chordata > Aves > Passeriformes > Viduidae > Anomalospiza > Anomalospiza imberbis. The sequence goes on along the minus strand of NC_089683.1, from coordinate 76,806,072 downwards.
AGAGATATTAAAGCATTGTGCTAGCAACCATTTTGCCATTATTTATTTTACTTTATTTAACAGATAGTTATTTTATAAAAGTTCAGTTTACTTTCCACAAATTTGTCTTTGGTTTACACTTTTTTATTACCTTTGAAGAAAATAAAAAATCAGCCAGAACTATCATTGCCATATTCTGCAGTTGTTATTTATCTGAGTTTCTGTGGTAGTTTTTCCTTGCCCATAATTTTCAGAAGAGTTTCATCTAGCCTGAATAAAAGTTCTTGAGTCAGTATTCTGGATGGTTAAAATTTATAACTGTGGCAAGTGAGTACTGTACTAAATAATCTTAGTAAACATGATACTCTTTTTCTTTAGTGAGGAGAAGTCTAATTTTGAGCTAAAACCACAAAATTTAGCTGATTTTTTAATGACTTCTGTTTTTGAAAGGAGTTGATTGGAACACTTTTTAAGTTTGCTATGCAAATTCCAAATATTTTTATTATTTATATATATTCAGAATATTATTGTCTTATCTTCAATTCATGTGTATTAATGGTAGGATTTTATATTGGCAAACATTGTCACAATATGTGTAGTATATTCACATATTAATTACATGTATTTTAAAAGGAGTATTTTGCAAGTTTCTGTGAAGACTTTAGATATGCCTGCAAAGTAGATCTACAAAATGTAAGAAGGATTCTGGGATCTTGGGAAAATGATTTGAAATTGTTTCTTTGTTGTTTCCAGAATTAAAGACTACTTTTAAAATAGAAAAATGCACTAATACAATGCTTTAATTTTTCCTTCTTAAATTTATCTAGACTCTCAGTAATATGCACTCTGTAAACAAATTAAAAACTTCTAAAACTAAACATTTTCAGCATTACAGGACACATGAATTTCCATGGTAAATTTAGCATTGAAACAAAAGAAATACATAAAATATATTATGCCAAAGAGAAAAAGACCCATGCTCTGATATTTAAAACAGAGTTGCTAGTCATGGTTCTAATTAGAAAATAATCCTTTACCAACTTGTTCCATTGCAAAGTCAGAAAACATATTTTACTAGAAGAAATTTCACTCAAACTTAGGCATATGATCATTGGATTTACCCACACTAGAGAAGCTTTTTAATTTTTTTAATTTAAAGAATAATTTTATCTGTTACTTTTCTAACCCAATGAAATAAAGCCTTTGAGTGCAGTAGTCCATTTTAATGTTTTCCCATTTTACCAAAACTACTCCATTCTTACAGGGACTTACTTTGTCTTGATGAAATGAAAACAGTTTGGAAAAAAGTTTCCTTGAGAGAGCAGATAAATGCTTAATAAAGAAATCAGAACTACATCAGGAAGGAGTTCTAAATTCAATGTCTAAAGTCATTCAGGCCACTTGAAGTATTGTGTTTGTATACCTACGTAGATTTTTTATGGATATTGAGAATTTGAGAAAGATCTTTTGAATTACCTGATCACTATCAGTGTTCTCAGTTGTCATGACACTAATATTGTACCCAATGTGTGAAGAAAACTTCTGTATGGGCTGGCATGGCAGTGTGCGCAGAAATCCAAATTTCTATAACTTGATAAATTATCACAGATAAATGAATATGCCACAAAGAAGCAAACGAGTAATTACAATATTTAAGTTGCTGTTGAATTTGTTCACAGCATATTATTTTTAAAAAATCAGTAAAGATCATATAGATGTATTGACTGAAAGTCATCTGAAGACTTCTTTCCAACTGTTAAATGTCATTTTCAATTACACTGTCAATGTGAAAGTTATGTTCAGGTGTCTCGTTTCACAGACACCCGTGTCAGATGCCACAAGCCACTCTAATCTCCTCCCAAGCTGGGGTTTTTTTTTAGCTTTCTGAAAGTAATACAGTCTAATCAACTCAACTTCCTTATTAGTCTTAGTCTTGATTGATGCATCTGCACCTAAAGTTTTCTTCATATACACTTTGATATATTTAATACAATATTAAAAAGTTATGCTGTAGGTACACAGTTTGTGGTAACTGGGGAGTGAGGCTGCGGCTAGGCCTCATCCCTAATAGGCTACAGCTGTGCAAAGCAGGTGAACAGGATTGAAGGTAATGAGAGAATGAGAGAAGGCACAGAGAGTGCCCAGGTGCACTGAGCAATCATGAAAGGGACCAGAAGGCACATAGGTGCAATGCATGAACCATGAGGGGTATAAAAGGTTGGGCTAAAGAACAAGAAGGGCTGATGCTTGCAGCCCTCTGAAGTGAGATGATGTTGCTCTGTATTTGCAGACATTGGAAGCCTTCTGATGTGGTATGATGTTTACCTGTATGGGTTGAAGCTTTCTGAAATTATATGATGATACTCTGTCTATTGTGAGTGTCTTGACTGTGACATATGCTGTGGTGTATGCTGCATCATTATGCAAGGCAACTACTGTTAAATTATTTTTTCAAATGTATTTCTGGTCTTCATTCCATCTCAGTTTGTATCCACATGTATCCTAGAAAGCTAACAGGGTTGTTTGTATCACAGTATGGCCTTGAGTGTTGACACAGCACTGTTTAAGTATCCAGATAGTGCAGCCCCTGCTATGAGTCTGTCTAGCGCTTTTTTGCCTTGATAATGCTCATCTGTGATTCAGGATAAGCACCTATTGCCCTATATAATTTCAAGTCAACTACCCTGACTTGTACAAAGAATTTAGCTGGACAGAAATTATCTCTTCCATACTACTGAGCATTAGGCTCAGAGAATGACTCACACCCTGTTTTGGTTTTAAGCATAGATACAGTTCATGCAAACATCTGTTAGCCATGCTGTTGCTTATGAGTTCTGAAAATTATGTGCTAGTCTTGAATTTTGACTTCCTTGAAATAACATGGATTTTCATAGGGGGAGGGTTTTAACTTTTCTATGGTAACACAGATGGGTAGTTCCAGAATCTGACCTTGACATTTTTACTAATATCCTACCTACTTTGTTTCATTGTTTGCTCTTGAAATAAAACACCTACACAGTGTTTGGTGTCAGCCAGCAGATGGTGCATTATTCCCTTCCATTTTTGGTTTCTGTAGCTATCTGGAATTTGTTCACTTAGTATTTGATTCACCTGTGTGCAATTTGCCTTTGGGGACTTTTCAGTGTTGCTAGTACGCTGTCTCAGCTATTTAATTCCAGCAGGTTATGACTGAAAATAAGTAACTTTAGAGCCATTTCATAGGTTTCTTGGAAACCATGGGACAAAGGATTTCTGGTGGTTGGCCTCATCAACCTCAAGACAGTTATCTGCTCCAAAATTGATCTTTGTCAAGCACCCTAGGAGGAAGTGAGAACATTTTGGTTTTCCTCTGTACTAGTCCTGAGGTTAATGAAGAGAAGGACATATTGCAGTTCTGCTTTCTCCACCTTGTTTCAGGAAGATTTGACTGCATGACATCTTTGTTGGTGAGATGAAAGAGTTCCTGGCTTAGATATACAGCATTCATGGCAATTCTCCCACTGTGTTATAGTATCTTTCTGGATTCTGGATGGTTATGTGGAAATGTTCAGACACTGTTCTTTCTTGGGGATGAGTGTCATTTTCATACATGAGGTAAATATAAAGAGTTAGAAGCTACTAGGAACTGTATCATGAAATGTTCTTAGAATAGAAAAATCACTTTTCTAATTTGATTTAGTGATTTGTTAATTGTGTGTGAAAATACAAATGATATGTTTTAGATATTATATGTTTTATGATATGTTTTATAAGTTTCCACACTTCTCAACACCATGAAACTGCCAGGTTTTCATTACATTTATATGTCAAACTTGACAAAAATTGGATGGATGGACAATTCTAGTTGTTCATTACATTGTAGAAGGTTTTGTGGCATTTTATGCTATAGTTTAATTATTAAAACAAAATAAATCTTCAGAGAGTTCTATTTAACTTTTCCCACAAACACTTTGTGTCTTTATCCAAATGCTCTTCTTTATCTCTAACTTTTGTACGTTGTGTTATTTTTATTAAAACCAAATAATTTCAAGTTAATTTGGCAAACAGCTATGCATGAAAATTTGGCAAGTAGAAAGGAAAAGAATATAAAAAAAAATACACCAAATAATTTGGCCACTAGTTTAACTAATGGGATACAAAGAGTTGACACTCACCTGATTTACCTTCACTGATTTACCTTCAGCAATTCTTTAAAATAACATGAGGTGTTAGGCTTCATCCTATTAAAATGGTAGCAAGCCTTCTTTGAGCAAAAGAATATTTATTCCAAAAAGACAATTTTATATTAGTTCTTTACTAGTGTACTGCAGTGTATGTGTTTTGTAGGGATGAGCAAACTAGTTAATTCTTTTTCTGATTATGTTTAAAATGAACTTCATACTGCATGAAGTAAACAAATGATGATCAGTATATCTTTCTCAGAAGGTAGTGGTAGAGTCTTGTAGCCAGGTGTGTATAGTCCTTCTGCTTTCAAACAGCCTTGGAGAGTGGACTGTACCTAGCCTCCTCCCCTTGCCTGGGACAGTCTTAGTGTCTTTGCCTTCACTGTCAGAGAAGAGTTGTCCACTGGTGTCTGACAAAGTGTCTGCAAAATTGAACTTTTTTCTTTGCAAAGATAATCCTGTGTTCTGTAATAAAGGACAAGAGCTTGTCCTCTGCTTCTTGCTGCTACTTAAGTGAATCTGGGGGGGAGGTTCTTAGATGTTGCAGCTGAGGGTGGAACTTAATCTACCACCAGGCTACAGACCTCAATAGAGTTGCTAATTCCATTTCAACTCTCAGTGTAGGTGTAGATAATACATGTAATGTCATGTGGCTTTAAAATATGCACTTGATCTTTATATATCATGTAATGCTCATATTAGACAATTGCAAACATGAGAGATGAACAAAACACAGAAATTATTCTTTTTTAATCTAAAATTTTACATTACTGTGCTTGTGAAACTCCGAAAAGATAATAATAAATCACATTAAGAAAAAGGAGAACAACTCCGTTTCTGAAAATGTGTCAGCAAGCCTTTGAAGAGCAAGAAGGATGTAAGTTAATAAGCATGCATTCTGAAGTAGCAGAAATACTTTTTTCTGCTACTGAGGTCATCTTGTGGTCCATTGTTTGCTTTGCATGAAAAATTCTCAGGTACGTTCCACATTGGTCAGTCATGTTTACGGAGCCCTTTTCTCAGGGTGCTTAATCTTCTATTTATAATGCTTCCCATCAATTAAAAGCAAGGAGTCCTTGAAGTGTAGTCTACAAGTATTTGCTGTATGGAAAGAATAATATATTTTACATGCATTTTTAGAAATCAGTTGACTCAGAAAATCTAATGTGATCAGAATCCAAATAAAGAAGAACAAGTTAGCACTTAATTTCCTTTTCAGTTTGGTATGTTCCTATATATATATTTATATATATATTTATATATATTTTTCCCTGTAATTTCCAATGATGAATCAATGAGAATAAATTATATATATTTTATATTAGGACAAACTGTTGATAATGACAAGTGAGGTCTCATAACTGCCTTGTGTAGTAGCTTTAATGCTTTCCTATCTGTATTAGAAATAGCTAATACATTTTAAAAATTATTTAGCCTTTTCATAGCTGCAACATACTGGTAGCTCATAATGATTAATTAGTTGGCTCAATTCTATTTCCTCTCACACTGATCAACTTCTATACTGTAGCAAAAGTCCTTGCTGTTAATGTCACTTCAATATAGCATATCATGCTTTAAGGCCTATATCCTTTAACCCAAAGTTTATTGTTGTCCTGTTTTTTCCTGGGTGTTACACTGATCCTCCTCTATATTTAACAAGACTTTCCTGCTCTGTATTATAAGTGAGGTGTATATTTTAAAAATTTAAATCCCATCAGTGCAATTAAAAATATTTATGAAAATGCAGTATTAAAATCCCCTCCTCACAGAAATCTGCTAGATTAACTTCTGGATGGCATGGCTTACAGACTTAGATATTCACATTTCTTTAATAAAAATTATTTCTGAAGTTACTTATATAGGAAGAGATTTCAGGCTGCATTTTTTACTCTCTCTCTCTAGCTGGAGAAGACTTTACACAAATTTGTATCCTCCTTCTTCTTGCCTCCATTTCTGAGCCAGTCATTGATCCTCTAGTTATTAGGGAATAATATGACCTTTATGTTGACTATTAATTTTCCTCACCTCAATAACCCCAATAAGATTAGATTGGCACCTTCAGCTGTAACAACTAAAAAAAAGTTTTGGTATCATGCTTGTTTCAGCTGGAGCAGAGTTAATTAACTTCACAGTGGCTGATATGGAGCTGTATTTTGGGTTTGTGCTAAACGGAGGGTTGATAATATTGAGATGTTTCTGTTATTGCTGAGCCAAAGCCTTTTCTGCTTTTCTGTCACACTGGTGAGGAAATTGGTGCTGCGTGGGGGTTTAGATGGGGACACAGCCAGGACAGATGAGCCAAACTGACCAAAGGGATATTCCAGACCATGTGATGTCATGCTCAGTAGATAAAGTGGGGAGGGTATTTGAAGTGATGGTGTTTGTTTACCCAAGTAACTGCTACTTTTGTAACTAATATGGAGGTAGTAGAAAATACAGTAAGTTCAAAATTATTGTGTATTAACATTTCTGTATTTTTAGGGTTTTGGGTTTTATTTTTACATGTGGAGTTATTTCAAAGCTAAATTCAAATATCCAGCATAGTAACACTATATTGTGGCATCCTGGATTTGGCTGTAATTAGGGGTTCCAATCTGTGTTAGCTAGCAGAGTTCTGTGTACCCCCATGCACCCCCTGTGCTTCTCCCCTGCCCTGCAGCAGTCCTCTCCAGGTCTTTTACTGTTGGAGCTTCAGCCTGTCCTGTAACCACTCCCCACCCCATCCAGAGACTTCAGTGTCTGTCATCCCAATCCCACAACCCCATTCGCCCCAGAGGCTGGGGTCCACCCCTGTCATGTCCCCGATGGTCGCCGCTGTCCTCATCATCGTCACGGTGCCTGTTCCCATTAGGCAGGAGGGCTTCTGCGCTCCTCACCCTGCCCCCAGTAAAACCCCGTGCCTCCTGAAACTCAGGGCCATTGTCCCCCACTGGGTGCTGATGGGGAGTCGCGACCTCTCTGCCACAGCTCTCTGTGGCCAATAAAGACTTTCAGCCTCCCTTGTGGGTGAATTGGACATTCTTTCGCCTCTTCACCAAAGTCCCTCACTTGCGGTGGTAGAAGTAGCCAGCCCCACCTGGACCGCGAAAGGGAGCTGTGTCTGGGAAAAATGGCGAAAGCAAGTCCCGCTGAGAAGCGGTGCTGCTCCAGGCACCGGAGCTGCGCGGGGCCAGGGAAAAGAATGGAATGTCACACTATATGACATTTCTTATTGCTTCTCTTAATTTATCCATAGGAGGCAAATATTTTCTTTCGTTATTTAACTTTTTGTGGGAAGTTAAATATCTACAGAATATGTTAAAGAGACTCTAAATACAGTTTGACTTAAATGGTTTCTATTATGTCAGTTGCCATTATCTGTATCTCTTCAACTCTGATAATATTCCACTTGTTTTAAGATAAGTATTTTAGCATTTTATTGCAGAATGGGAAATACAGGCACAACTATTTTTTTTGTTTTGATAAGACACAGGTAATTACTTAGACTAAACCTCTTTCAATAGAAAATCTTTGTAGTATGACCCTATTGGAAGGGTCTAAAAAGAATTTTTATTTACTATAAAACTTCTAGGGACTAAATGCAACAGTGGAAGTGTGTGTTGAAATATAAGCAAAATTGCCATGTTGAAAAATCTATCTAGGTAAGTCTAGGAAATACTAGTGAGCATTACTTGCTCCATAGTGAAGATTAAAGCTAATATGTGATTATGAATCAAATATATTAAAAGCAAGAAACCAAAAACTGTGAAATGCACAGGCTTGATCTTGACTATTTGTACAGGATATTGGAAGAAAAAAAAAAACATTGAAAGAAATCTTGGAAGAAAAAGTGGAAAGGAAATTAAAAACTGAGACTGCTTAAAAATGCTTGGTTTTCTTTTTTCATTAGCCTAAAAAACAGTCATTAAAGTAAATCTTAAGAGAAACTATTATTTTACCAAAGAATCCTTACAAAATCTTTATAAGCCTTATAAAAACTCCTGTTTGTCCTTATCAACCCACCAATTCCAGAGTTTCTTTACTTAATTTTAATGCCTTAGACCAAGACATTGAAGTACATACATAGTTAGATATAATGTTTCTGGGAGATCAAATCCAGTTTTTGGATAATCAGATCAAAGACATGGTATTATGTAATCAGTTGTGTGAAACAAGATGGAAAATTAAATTATGGGGCTTAAAAACTACTTTCTAAAACTCATGTTTGTCTTAAAGTTTACTAGATTATTTTAATAGAATTCTTTACGGGAGACCAATGATACCATTATTGTCAAAGTTGTTCTATACCTGAATTTCTCTCAAATAGTTTTCTTCATCAATCAGACAGATTAGCCACAAATCTTATTTTTCTAGTGTCAATCTAGAATCTTTATCTGATTTTTATTTGCCTCAGCAAACTTGCCACTCACTATGGGCTGCTTCACAGGAACAGATTCTCTCCTGGACAAATTGACTGTGATTCTAAGATTAGTTTCCTCCCATCTTGTACATTAGTTTTATGTAACAATAAAGCAGCACTTATTAACTGTGCATTGTTTTTCACCTAGGAAGCTTTTAGAACATATAAGGATCCTGAAAGTTTCATGAAATAGAAGATTTCACTCATCTTATGGTTGCTTTTGTTATTTAATCATATATTATACATTATTTTTTATTAGTACATATATACTGAAAATTCAGAGGCTATGTCTGCAAAACTTACAAACCACTAGTACAGAAGTTCATAAGAATTATTGTGAAATTTCTTCTTAAAATCCATAGCTACAGCATTATTGTCAGATGTGGGCAAGTTTGCCAAGAATTTGAGCATTAATCAGCATTTTTTGTGGGTGGATATAAAACACAAAAGGATGTTGTAGGCAAAAACAGAAAAATCACATTTTTCTCTGAACCGCTGTATAATAGCTACTTTCAAAAGCTAAATAGTAAACACAGAAGGAAAGAGTTTCACACCATAGAATTTAAGACAAAATATTTCTGGTTTGCATATTGTGGGAGTTATTATAGAGCAAAAAAAAAAGCTAAGTAAAAATTGCCTGTGTGCTTGGACAGCTGACACTTCAAGTTAGAAATCAAAATCATTTTCAGAGCCATGGTAGTTGCCAACCATTTAGGCATTTGGAACTAATTGAGGATATAAAAGATTATACACAAATACTTTATAATCTATGGCTTGTCATATGTCTATTTTGTAAAAGATTTCTCATAATAAATCTTTTTGTGTTATGTGTAAAATTTGAGTAGTTTTAAATCCTGAAATTATATTTACCTTAAAGTTGATGTATCATTGCTATGTATATGTAATGTGCAACCATAATACAGTTGATAGATAAAGATAGTATCTTTTATTTGCCAACTGTTATTGCTGGAAAACATTGAAAAGCTTTGGAATACAGAAGCTTTCTTCATATCTGAAACAGAAAAAGCGTATTTCAAGCACAAAAAAAAATGCATAGAGTATCAGAAATGCCAAGTCTTTGAGAAGAAAGATAACTGGCAGTTACAATTAGGGGAGGTGTTAATGAAGACTGTGAGAAAATAACTGAGATGTGTGTTTGGAGCAAAATAGATGCAAATTCTGATTCAGTAACCTAACATGGATGTGTATCAAGGATATTTTTTACTGGGGAAATACTTTTTAATTTTGAAAGAGTTGTCAAATACCTATATAAGGAATACATTCTAAACTCCATCTCAATAAGACAGTGTGGTAAGGTGTTTTGACTTATTACTAATTGTATCTCTCTTTAACATGTGAAGCTTTTGCCAGACACAAGTTGCTGTTACAGGTTTTGCTTTTCTGAAAGTAAAACATTTAATACCAAAAAATTATAGATTACAAATTAAACATTAAAAAGAAATACTAAAGAAAGTTTTATTGTCCTATTGAGAGAAAACACACAAAAAAATGCTTCTTCGTCTTGCTTTTTTGTCAATGATTTTTTGACCTCCTGGTCTGTTATTGCCCTTTACAACTTTCTTGTGGCTTTTGAAGAAGACTTCTTTTATCATCTACTGAGTATTGCTAGTAGCATGCTGAATGTCATCAAGGAACACAAACTCCATCAATTTAGGAATTTCAGTGTCTTTTAATTCCTGTTATTTTATTTATTAATGGTCATAATGTTTATTTTTGTTACTTAATTATTTTGTTATTTTTGAAATTTGTCACAAATTGACCATGTTATAGCCATAGAATTATATAATTGTAGAATCATTAAGGTTGTAAAAGACCTTGAAGGCCAACTTTCAACCCAGCACCAGCACCATGTTTGCCACTGAACCGTGTCCTCAAGGGCCATAGCCACATGTTTTGAACACATCCGTGCTTGGCAGCTCTACCACTTCCTTGGAAAGTCTGTTCCAGTGCTTTACAACCCTTTCTGTGAATAAATTTTTCCTAATATCTAATCTAAGCCTTCCCTGGAGCAACTTGAGGCCATTTTCCTGGGTTCATACTGACTATAAAGACATCTGATAAAGGCATCTGATTTTTTTCTTGTTAAGTGAAAAGCCAATGAGGAAAAAAAATAGTGAAGCAAACAATATATGAAGTTGATGAAACAGGAAATGTGAGTTTCCTTTGTTTCTTCTCCTGCATGATCCACTATTGGGACTTGATTTCATTCACATCAGTGAATAGGTATTATGTAATTGCATTTTAATCTCCTATAAGAGATTAACAATCAATGCATGGGAGGCTATGTTAGTATGTCATTGGCACTATGTCTGCCAATAGTGAGACACTCACAGCAAATGCATAATGATTACTTTCAAGTATCAGTTCCAGTTAATTTTGATTTACGTGGCTTGATCTGTTTCAACATGAACAAATGAAGTCAGTAGCTAAGGTGTGCCAGACCAGGATTCAGATATACTCGGAGTCAAGCAAGGAGAAAAATGAGCCATGGCCTCAAACAGAGAATGTCGATGTGCTGCTTCCTGACTGTGTGATTTACCCAAGAATTGTAAAGTTCAGTTCTTGGCTGCTTTAGTTCAGACTTCAACAGTTCAAGTGAGACTGCAATTTCTGTTCTGAAATCAATGAATGGGTTTTTTTCTTTTGCTAAACCTGACAAATTTTATCTAGGGTATTTGGACCTTCAGTTTGGCCTATGTGACAAAGCTTGTTAGGTCTGATGAATCTTACCTGGATACTAGCAAATCTCACTGGAAAAATTGGGTAGCAGCTAAGCAGTGTTTTAAAGATGGAAGTGCATTCTTAAAGAGAGGGATTGGTCTCCAAGTGATTTGGAGGATCATATTCTTTTCAGAGAAAATTCATTGCTCTTGAGTTACTTCTCAGCTGTATTGAGAGCTTTGACAAGCCGTAAACAAACTTCAGATTCTCCCTGGCTAGCCTGAGTGTCTGTGGTAGAGTCCTAATGGGTAAAAGAAGGAAAAGGGGAGAAAACTAGAGTGCAAAATCCCTCCATAGCTTGTTAAGATTAGTATACTTTGTAATTTAGGATTGGAAGGAAATTCCCATTAAAAATAGGTACATAATTTCTCTAACTTTTCTTCACAGTAGAGAACCATGGAATTTCTTTATAATTCTGCTCTTGAAATTAATAGGAAATAAACTAGGTCAATATTCAACAAATTAGGGAATTATGTACAAATATTGATGTTTGTCCTGTGTGTTCAAGGATTGTTTCTCTTATGGGTTGTTTTGAGTGTCCAAGTGAAGATATAACAAATATCAAATTTTTTTGAAAGAGGCAGAGCATTGTTTTAAAATGACTGGTTTGAATTCCTATAGGTAACTTGTCAAGTAAAGTGTGTAAGCAAAAATATAAGAATCTGGTACTGACTTATCAAAAAGTGAAAATATATGGGAGTATATTAATTTTTATTTTCTTCTTTAGTTCTAATATTTCTGTATTTTAATATCTTGTCATAAACCATAGCTATGATTCAATGTATACTGCAGTGATAAAAAATGAATTATTATTTACTAAACATGCCTGTGTTGGTGGCATAAATTATCTGTTGGCCTGATCACATTGTATTAGTACTGCAAATTTACATTTATCTGTTTATTTATTTTATGTTTTCAGGTAGAGATAGAAAACCTGGACTATCATTACTTTCTGCCATTGTTCTTTGACGGGCTTTGTGAAACGGAATTTCCATATGAGTTTTTTGCTCGTCAAGGAGTCCATGACCTGCTGGAGCATGGTGGAAACAAGATTCTTCCTGTTGTTCCTCAGCTCATTATCCCAATAAAAAGTAAGTGAACATGTAGGAGAAAAATCCATAAATTGTATTTATAGGATGTAAATTTTTGAAAAAATGCTAGTTAAGCTGTAAAACATGGCAGCCTGAACATCACGTGAAAATTATTGCAAATGTAAGTAAATTTTAGATATAAGGCCAGAAAGCTTATGCCTTCAATCACCTGATATGTGCAGTATTCCAAAATAGACTCTCTGGTTACTGTTTTTCTTATTACAGGATTGCTCTTGGTCTTTGGAAATGTGAAGTGACATTTCCTTAGCTGATTTTCTATATTTACAATGTAAATCCTCTTCTGTACAGACCAGTTCATCCAAAATGACAGGAGAAATCAACAGATGGCATTTTAAAAATATTGCTTTTGAAACTTTTATATAGTCAAACAGGTTTTTTTGCAGAAAAAAAATTGTAAAAAGCAATAAATTATTTTAACACAAATGTGTTAAACTTCAAGTGTATTACCACTACAATTTATTTTCTTGAGCCACCTAGTCTTTCAGATATATTGTTTTGTCCTTTCCTTTCTTTAGGTCAGTACCTTGAAGAGATATTATTCTGAACCATCATTCTTCTCTAGTTAGTTTGGTGATTCTTAAATCTGCACAATACACTTATACGAATAAATGCTCATGTTTGTTAAACTTGGCTTCTTTTTTATGATTAATCATTAATGGTATCACTGCTGTCCTTTTTCCTGTCCATGAGACAGTTCAGCTTTAAATACAATTTTGTAAAATGGGAAGTGAATGTAGTTTGGAGCCTGATAATACTGAAATAATAGTGTGGGAAGGGTCAGAATCGTGGTTTTTCATTCAATTTTTTCTCAATTTAAAAAGATTGATTATAGATGTCACTATCTCTATCTTACCGTAGTTTTGAAAATGTCAAAAGGAATATATAATATTCAAAATGTTTACTCTGTGACACTTCAGAAAGGCTATGAAAACAATGGTACCATTTTTTCACTCTAAAGGGGAAACACATAAAGAGAGGAATGATATAATTTCTTTAGAACTGTATTTCCAGCATCACCCAAATATATTTACAGTAGTATGATGTTTTTTGAAAGGTGAAATAATTTCTTCAGAAAAGACTGCAAGTTTATGACAGCATCTCCTCAGCTGGGATTTAAAAGTCTTTCTGAGACCAGAATCTACCTTAGATTTAATTACCTGGAAGCTTTAGCTGTTACACAGCATTTAGAATTAGAAAGAGACTTCTAGGACATTTTTATGGGTTTGATATGTAGTCTTAAGTCATAATTTATGGTGCTGGAACACATTCAAGAATCTGCTAGCTAAATTTTGTTGTTGCTTGTGCTTTATTTTATTCTAAAGTGCTTATTTTTTTATTTTAAAAATGCTTCTCTATCAGCTTTAATATGTGAAGTGTCTAAGTGTTATCAATGATAAAGGCTTCTTCCTAATTAAAGCCATACAGTAAAAGATGACACCACCATCTCCAGGAGTCTGAAAATGTGTACTTTGAAGTGTTTTTAAATTTGCTATGACTACATAATACAGCAGTGTAGTTATAGCTATACATTTCTGTGACTCAGCAGCATCCACAATAAACTCATCTATGCTTTACACAGATTACTGTCTCTAAAGTGTCCCACTGGGTGAGTTACTTCTGATTAACCAGTCTTCTTCTAGACCACTACCAGATTTCTATTGTGAAAGAGTGAATCATTTGATTGTTTGACAAGGTAATATATATGATCGAGGGGGAAAGGCTAAAAGAAAGATGGTAAAACAACTCTACAGATAGAATGCTTTTAAAAGCATTCTCTCTGCTTTTAAAAGTTTTCTCTCCTGCATGGTCATCAAAGGAATATGTTAGGAAAGACCTAAATGTTCTCTAAAAGCATTTAAATTAAATATTAGAATTCTGTATTATATTTTAATGATTTAAGGAGGAATTTGTCTTCCAGCCATCCTTGTTTAAAGATCACACATTTGAACACTATATCATTAAAAATGAAAATAATATTATTTAATCCATCTGAGGCTTATTTTAGGCCCAAAGCCTTTCATTTTTTTTCTTGTTAAGCAAGCAGTGACTTAAAAAAAAGTCAGACAATTGAAATTAACAGGCCTGGATTCTCTTCTAAAATACCTGAAATGCAATTAAAATAATAAAGAAGAATGATCTTTAGTTGAAAAATAATTCCTTTTTTTTTGTTAGTCACACTGGAAGGAACTTTTTCACTGGAAGGAACTCTTTTACTGGAAACTCAGAGGAAGAAAAAATCCCTCAGGTTGGAGGCATAAATTTCTCAGAAAGAAAAATGTTCAAAATATATTTTTATTCTCAAAATATAAAGTCAGAATATATTGTATCATGAACTGGAAAAACATTATAAAGTAGTTTATAAATACAGTCATTGCATGACATAAAACTCAGAAGAAACAAATTACCTGTTTATGTCAAACTTGTGAGGAATCCAACTAAAAATAAATAAAGCACAAACACAGAAAATGGGATTACTTAAGATATAGGGCTTTTTTCTCCCTTTCACAGAAGATATAGGCAAACCCATTGTCTGAGTTATTTCAGCTTCAGCAAAGATATATAAATTGAGATATATGGCAAATAGCAAAGTACTTTGCAGCAGTATCATGAAAGTTCTGATGCACAATATACAAATATCTTCTTTGCCAGGAAGATCCATATTGCTATTTTTATATTACATACACATAAAAAAAGCAGAAGAAAGAGGCTAATTTTACCCCACATTGCAGATTGCATTGGTGGCAGAGAGTTGAACAGAATCCAGGCACAGCCCCCCGAGGTAGAAAAGATATCTGTAGCTTACATGAGAGTTCCTTTATTTTTAAGAAACAGAGGAGTCTGTCTAGCCTTTCTATGTTTTTCTCTGTGGTCATTATGGGAATGTAAAATTCCTTTTGATGTTCATTTTTGGGAAAAATTATAACTTTTAATATTACATTTCCAATAATGAATGGATCAGAAAAGCCTTAAGTCCTTTTGCTTGCTTTTGTTAGGATTCGGCAACTCTCAGATTCCTGACTTCAGAGTTCCCCAATGATCTCTGTGTAAGACACACGTGCAGACATAAAAACTGAGGGAGCCAGGAGTTTCTACACCTTTGTCTATTATTTCTATGAGTAACATCAGGGACATGCAACACAGTGTATGGAAGCACCTCCTCTCCTTTCAGAGGCAGCAAGCATGATGCCATTCACATTTGCTTTGCTGGCAATGTAGTTGTAGGAGTTTTCAACCTCTGCATGCATAATGTCACCAATTGTTCCAGCTCCCACACTCTGACTTTTGCTAATGCAATTGTTTGTGGAGCAACTTCGTGATACTTTCATCTAGATGTGTAATAAAACAAAAAACCAAAGAACCCAACTCTAAAATAAATCTAAAATATTTTTAAAGTGGCATTACTTTTAAAGTCAGATCATTTCAATTGTCTAATTTATAAATGCACTCTCACAAATGAAGGAACAGTACATCATAGCACAGACATTGGAGTGAATGGCTAGAAATGATCAATAGGAAGATCTTCATATAGCTTTGCTAATGAAGATAATAATGTGAAATTAAACACTTAAGTATCTTGGATCACCCACTTGTCAGAATCTTCTCTGTTCTGTGCTGTGAATCCTAAAACAGATATATAGACAATCTAATTTAGGCCTAAAAGCCAGAAAAACTCTCATCTTTGCCCTTGTAACTTAGAAGGAAATATTGTTTCTACACAGTTCCAGTCAGTAGACCAGTTCTTCTGACTGAGTCCAAAAAGAATAATCTCCATCCTAAAGAATACTGAAGTTTTCCTTCTTGAGACTTTTACCATGCCGTTAAACATATCTTCTGTGATACAGTAAATCAAGGATACTTTAAACTTTGTTTGAAATGTTTCATTAAAGTAATAGATATTTTTGTGAGTCAGATGTAGAGAAATGAATAGAGCATTCATCTCTCAGTGTCACCTACAGAGTCCTTTTTAATGTTTAATAAATTTCCAAATTCAACTGATTTCTGTTTTCTTATTGTTCACATTCTGTTTGCACTTGATTTCCATTTTCTTATTGTTTATGCTGTTTGCATGAAAAATGCTGTCTTGGCCTACAGTGTAGTTAATTCCCATTTAAGGTCAAATCAGTGTCACTTCTGCATTTCAATATGTAAAGTTGAATGTGTTGCTAGCAGTTGTTCTAAGCATAGATATAGTTTTCACATATTCACAGTACTTAGGAATATTTAATGACTGTTAAATACTACCTTTCACAAAGTTCTGCAATATTCTTATGGAATAAATATGGTTTTCTAGTCTGTTGTAATTTTCTTTCTGCAAATCATGTAAGTTAATTTCTCTCACCTACAAAAGGTAAGTTAAAACATTAATGTAATTTTAATTTTCCTCCTGGCTGACTGTTGCTCTTGAGAAGCAATCCTGGTTATTAAGGTCACAGATTGAAAGATAAAAGTAAACAGGCTTTTATAGATGCTTTTAAAGAAAGCAAAGGTCTCTGATTTTTTTAAATTGTTCTGATATTCAAATACTAAAACATTTCACCTGCAGGTTTCATCAACCAGTACAAGTAGTTGCAATTAGCTTTGTGTTGGATTCTTCTGCTCAAAAGTGGTCATTTCAGGTATTTTCAAATGCTTTAGGAAGTAGATCCTTTATTATTCCTCTTTACTCTTTTCTGTGAGGAGAAATTGTGTTCCTTATTCAACAAAGATAAATCTCATCCATGTTGGGAAAGTGAAATCTGTAATTAACATCTCTGACTTTTAAAGTTGGCAGTAGAGCTATTCTTTCCTGAATTTATAAATGTATTATATTTAGCATTTATTAGTAATGAATTTCATCTATAATTTTATCACCAAGTTGTTCTGTACTATAAAGTCCTTTTACAGTTCTTGGCCTTGTCCTTCAGTACTTGTCTTTGGCATCAGGAATAACTTGATATAATCAGAAATCTTTGTTATCATCAGTGAAGACTCTTCCATATCACCTATGGATCTAGTGAAAAACATGAAATTCAGCACAGATTCCTGCAAGGCCTTACTAGTGATATTCTTCCTCTGTGATCATTTATTGCCCTCAGTTTTTAACTTAAGTCATTATTTCTATAGCAGCTACAGTGATTCAGTGACGGACCTTGCTAAATTCCTTCTGAAAATCTAACAAAACTGTGTTATCAGGTTTTTCTTGTCCACATTATTCTTCTTCAAGGATCTAGAGAACATTTAGAATACTAGATTAAGTTTTGTAGTACAGATGCTTGTACTATTTTGATTCTGCAGACCTTTTTTGTAAATGGCATCACATTTCAGTGATAGCAGTGATAGCACCCTCCTGTTTTCATCAGGAGGGTGGATACTCAGTGCAGTTTTAGTATCTTAGCACAGAGGAAGGAATGTACACCGAGCAATGGATAGAAACTCTAGACTAGCATAGTCAATGAGCAGGGTTTTGGGACTCTCTTCTAAGTGTTCTTTACACTATATAGCTAAACTAGGTCCACAAATGTTAATAGAATTCAAGCTTTATAGAAGCTGATCTAGTAAAATGCTACGATTAGAAGCACAACTAAAGCTGACAGAAGCCACCGACTGACTTTCTCTTCCAGGTTCTGCTCTATCATGTTTCTTGAAAGCATCAATGTTTCACTTATGGATCTTAGCCTTTTCTGTGTCTTAGGCTTTGGCTTTACAAAAAAAGGTCTTTGATGACAAAATTTGCATAAGGTTTTCATGCCTTACCCTTGATTTATCCTTCCCATCATTTCACTGTATCACATCATTCTTTCAGTTGTAGAGAAAGAAATTTTTGTACATCTGTGTTGTTATTTGGATCAGGCTCTTACTGGACTTCTAAAAGGTACAGAACACAAGGTTCTTATTCTGGTTTTTATTCACTCTTGATTGAAATGCTGTGTTTTGTAACAGTCTTCATTACTCTTCTGTAAGTTTAGCATAATGCTATTATATAAGTACAGGTAGTTAAGTATTATGCACTTTGAAGATTTTGGACAAAATTTTGTAAGACAAATATGTATCACTTTAATCAATTGTATTTTCAGAACACTTTGTTAGGACTTCTTTAAACCTGACTTTGTGAATTTAAAAGAAGCCCTTGATCAACAAGATTAATTAGATCACAGCAGCCAAGCATTTTTATCCTGAGTGTTTGTTACCTCACAGGATACTCTGTGTATCTTGTTCTGCTTCAGGCAAAGAATTCTCTAGAACTATTGCCTCATTTACCAATTGAGTGAGAGACAGGAATGCAAAATAAATTGGTTTTAATATTTGGTTGTGAGATCTAAATAGAAAATGGAAAATGTTGGTGCACTTATAAGCATAGATTCACAGATGTATTTGAAAAAGAAATTTAAGAGAATTACGTTATCAACATAACTTTTAATATAATGCCAAAATCTAAAGTTAGTAATAAGAGAAGAGACAGAAGTTTAGGAAACTGATTTGATTCTGTAAAGCTCAGGATATCAATGTGCTATCTGGGAGAAAATGTTCTGATTTGATCTCTTCTGTGGAACTATATTGTGTCATGAAAAAGATCCACTGTGTATTGGGAGAAATGCAGTCATGTTTCCTGGCTTATAGAATCTATCAATCTCATCTATCAGATGAGAACTGTGGCTTCTATTATAGACAGTATCTGGGACTGAGATAGGATTTTCCAAACTGCCACATAAAAATAAAAGATTTCAACTTATATAAATTTTCGGTGTTTTCTTTGAGATGTAAGAAGTGTTACTCAAGAAAAATATTTGAATATTTTAAAAGAATTATTTCTATTGCTTTTTATGTAAACATCTAGCTAAATGGATGAGCAAACAAGTGGCATATATCTTAAGGAAAGTTTCTGCTCCTAATGGAAATTAACAAAAGAAACACTAAATTTACATCAATTTACATGAATTGCCAAAAAAAATTATCTGAAATTTTAAATACAGTGAATTAACATTGATGCCTTGTGAAGGCTGGCCTAGAACAGAGGCTAGATGGAATTACAGTCTTCACTGAAGTCAATGAATTGGTATTTTATATTGTCTCATTGCTAAGCTTTAATAAATAGCACTATGGTGTTTTAAATATGCTTTCAAATTTCATAATTCCCTCTTACTTTGGCTTTGAATGCTAGAAACAAAACAAACTCAGATACTGAGCTTTTAAATTAGATATTAAGCTGTTATCATTGTAAAATTTTCCTTTATTTAAGAAAGTTATTATGAAATTCAGAAAATATTTCTTTGAAAAAGCTATAGCAGTACAAAATAATGTATGTTTGAATGAAAAATACTTCATCATATACTTCAACTGAGCAATTATTTAAGCTAGAGGACTTCTTTAAAAAGCATATCCTACATCAGAAGCAAAATCTTCCAGTTTATACCATTAAAGTAGAAAACATCAAAACTACCAAGCAACAGAGTCAATTTATTGGATTGGAGTTTTTTGCTGTTTAACACAACGTTACAGTAGTCTAAAGGACCAAAGAAAAATATGTACCGATGAGGGGGGAAAGTCCTCTCAAAATCCTTTCGGGAGCAGAAAGCTATCTTTAACTGAGAAGCAAACCAGTTATGCACTTTGCTGTTATTGTGAAGATCCATGTCTTAGAGCAGACTTCTAGGCCAAGAGGCAACAGCCTAGAATGTTGTCTAGATTGGAATACTTTGAATATTATGCATATTTCCTTCATTTGGGCTATGTAGCTGTAGTGTACCAAGATTCCAAAATGGTCTGCTTTATTCCTGTGTAAGGATGCTAGTACTTTCTTTAATTTCTTTTAACCTCTGCATACCACTGATATTTTCCAATGTATTGGAATGTACTTTTTCATATAGTGCATTAATATTGTCTTCCTTTTATTCATGAGGGAGAATGATTTGTAGTGATAGTAGTACACAGGAAATAATTACCAGATTTTTAGAAGATAAACAGGTATTTGAAAGTGGTGCATCTTTGGGGTAGGGACTGCCTCTATTTGAATGTTTACAAAGTGCCTAACATAATCAAGCCAGGAGCTGGTTGACTGCTATGCATGGCACAGTCCAAATATTTAAGAAGAATAACAACATTTCTGTAGTCATAATGATCTTTCTTTTGATATATTTAAGTGTTTTCCTAATGCACGCTGCTGATTTCTGCAATTTGAAGGGATTCAGGCTCAAATTTTCAGTCTGTTTGATTCTATCATAACCATCTGCAGCCATACCTCTACAGACTGCAGTGTGTGCCCTACTGTCATACCAGTACCAGTCAGCAGTGAGCACAGCTGTGGGAGGTGCACCCAGGCAGAGGAACTCCTTATCTTAGTGACAGAGCTCCATGAGGAGGTAGGTAGGCTGAGGTGTATTGAGAGTGAGATAGGGAGACTGCTGAAATTATACCCTGTCTTCTCTGAGAAGACACAGGCAGACACAGGTTTCCTGTCCTTTCTCCACCTGGAAAAACAGAATTACTCAAGAGATAGGGGGCAATGGTGAGAAGTTCCTTTGCTGGCACAACATGCCCATCTCCTCTGGGACTGCCCCAGCTTCCCAGGTGCCCTAATACAATAGGTACGAGACTCTGCAAATGGTACCAAACAGCAACAAGCATAATGGTTCATCTACCATGAAGATGTCACAAAGGTTAAGTTGACCTGTGCCCTGCATCAAAACTGCTTCCATAAAAAGAGAATCAACTGGTTATTTTAATAGGAGCGTCCCATCAGCAGCTAACAGAAGGCTCGGTATGCAGACTGGACCCACTTCTTGTGAAGGTCTGATGCCTCCCTGGGGTCCGCAGGGGTTAAAGATGTGAAGAGAAAGCTTTCTCCCCTCAGGTGGCCCTCAGATTATTATCCATTATTTATTTTTTAGGCATGCAGTGATAAAGTCCAAACAAGATGTCTGGGGACAACTGAGACTTCAAGGCTATGGGACAACCAGTTAAGCCATCAGGAGTGGAAGTAGTTCTCTCTTTTACCGTTCCAGTTGCAGAGAATGATGAGGAAAGAAATAGCAAGAGCCAGCAGATCAGTATTTGGCTCTGAGGCTGGTGCCACTGGAAGGATTTGGAGTTTTTTGGTTATGGATTGGTTTAAATGACATGAGGCCTACTGGCACCTGTGTCAGAAGGGGAAAAGGATCTTTGCAGAGGAGTTAGCGGAGTTCACTGAAAGAGATTTAAATTAGATTTGAAAGGGAAAAAGGATCAAACAGGGCTCGCTAGAGATAAGCCTGGGTGCAGCATGCCACTCTTCGAGGGACAGTGCCAGTGAAGTCCTTCAGTCATGTTTTGGTAGAGTAGGGATGGAGATCTGCAGCTTTTACCCGCTATGGCCTCAAGCAGCTGGAAAGCCCAGCTAGAGCTGCCCTTGCAGAGACCGTAGCTGCCACGTGGACGGGCGCTCCAGGGCGATGGCGTTTGCCTTCCTGCTAGTGCTGAACGCTCCAGCGTGGGCACACAGCTGTGGCAGCTTCAGCTGAGAGGAAATGAAGGGACGAGAGAGGCACACTTTGCCAGCAAGGCTGAGAACTTTTATTTCCCGTGTGGCTGCAATGGTGGTCGGAGCAACTGTTCCCAGTGCAGTGCAAGGCAAAATGGCCCCGAACAAAGACTTGCATTAGGTTAAATAGGGGGTGGGTGGACACGGGTGGAAAACCCCCTTGCCCAATAGGGACAGACAACAGGGGAGTGACATAGAACATAACGACCTATGGGAACATAACAGAGGTGGGTACAGGGCTCTGGGACAAAGGTGGGGTGATTGATACAGAACTTTCTGTGAAGAAGCAGGGAGTGGTTACAAGATTGACATGTAAGAGCTCCCGCGGTAGACAGCTTGGAGCAAACCATTGTGAGGGGGAAATAGGGGTACAGAGAACCAACCTAACTAACATTTATTAAAATCCCTAACTAAAGCAACCCAACCTACAACAGAGATCCATGTGAGTAAAGTGGTGGCTGAAGGCCTTTTTGGGCAAAGTGTTCATGCAATGATAGACTTTTCAATTATCAGAGCAGTAAGGAGACAGGTCAGCAGAACTGCTGCCTTGGACTTACAGAGAGCAGACTTTGGCCTGTTCAGGAGCATGTTTGACAGAGACCCTTGGGAGGCAGTCCTGAAGGGCAGTGGAGTCCAAGAAGGCTGGATGTGCCTCAAGTAGAAAATCTTAAAGGTTCAGGAGCAAATTGTCCCCATGTGCTGAAAGATGAGCCAACAAATGGGCCTGACTGAACAGAGACACTTGTCTGGAATTCAGGGGATAAAAGAGATTTTATGACTATTGGAAGAAAGGGCAGACAAGTCAGGAAGACTAGAAGGTTGTCGTAAGGTTATACAGGGAGAAAAATAGAAGTTCCAAAGCCCAAGTAAAACTTAATCTGGCTGCTGCCATAAAATATAATTAAAAAAATATTTCTATAACTATATCAGAAGCAAAAGGAGGGCTGAGGAGAATCTATCTCCAATCTTTATGCTTGTAGGGGGAAGTATAAGGACATAGGATGAGGAAAAGGCTGAGGTGCTTAATGCATCCTTTGCCTCCATCTTTAGTTGTAAAACCAGTTATTCTCAGAATAGTCTGAGCTGGAGATGAGGATGGGGAGCAGGATGAAGCTACCATAATCCAAGAAGAAATGGTCAGGTACCTGCTACTCCACTTGGACAGAGACAAGTCTATAGCATCAGATGGGATCCATCCAAGAGTTCTTCTAGGAGTATTTGGACAGCCATTTCCACTTACATGACATACTCTGCATGCCTAGAAATAAGGTTTCTTACAGTCTGGGACAGCTTCTACACTCCAGAAGTACTATTCCTGGGAGTGGGTACAATTTTTTAAAAATTAAGAAGCAGTGGTTTCTGTCAATTATTAATTTTTATATCCCTGAATTAATGTGTGTGTATGAATAATTAATTTTACTAATTTGTAATAATTCATAAAATTGAATATAAATATTCATACATGCTTGTATGCATAACATAACTATTGTACTGAAAATTGCCAGTGTTAGTGATAATTTCCCTATTAGTTCAGTGAGCTATTATTTATGTGTATAACAAGTTAGTAGTGAATAAATCTATACATTGGAACCCCAAAACTTGACCTTCTAACCACTCTTCCATGAAAATGAATAATGCCTGTTTCTCTCTAACAGAGTATTTCTCTACCTGAGACTTGGACCCAATCTTTAAAATTGTATCTGGGTATCTCTCTTTGCTAAAGAAGCCTTAGAACATGCATCCACAAAAGCATAATTTTGAATAGCCAGCCTCTTTGCTGGAACTTAACGTGAACATGCTGCATTGTTGGGCTTCCTGTTCACACATTATTATGCTCAGAGACAATATGAAATTAAGTTCAGCCTGGTAACTACAGTAGGGACTATTGCAGAAAAAATGTGGAATTCAGTCAGTATGTTCATTTAGCAGTATTCCTTTAACTTGGATGAGGTGTAATAGTACCTTTATACCTTGGGCTTTCTGTTTTTTAACAGTAGGTTCAGTATGTTGTTCACAAGCATGCCAAGAGGCATGAAGGGAGATTATTTACTAGTTGATTTTTGAGAATTGTCTCTGTCCATTCACATGACCAATCTGCCCTGCCCTTGGTTTGGAGAGCTACCTCTGATTTTTAACACTCAGCAGGCATGTGATAAGCAGAAGAAGCAGGTGGGGTACAATGCATTTGCTTAAAGAGATGGAAAACTGACATTGCTCCTTTGTGAAAATACTACTTCATTTCCTATGGAATGGCATTCCTGTGCACTGATAAAACTCAGCACAGGAAATACTGAATCGTAAAATTGTAGAATCATAGAATCGTGGTTTGGGTTGCAAGGGGCCTTTAAAGATCATCTAGCTCCAACACCTTTGCAATAAGTAGAGATATCTTTGATCCTAATACTTCCATTTGAAGAGGCAGTTCTTGAAGAAGTTACTAATAACTCCTCTTCAAATTTTGTTGTGTTCTTTGCTACAATTTTTTTCTAAATTCTTATACTTCGTTATGGTGTCTTGGATCACATATTTATATATGTCTGTGTTTATAAAACATATTAATGAATACGAGCTTATCTTTATCAGTTCTGTGCCGGTGCAATGATGTAGAAGTCTATGTAACTGGGCAGAACACTGGCGTATTAGACCAATATGTAAGACCTTAAGAAATCTGACAACTGCTCACAAATTTATCCAGCTGCATAATTTCAGAAATGATTTTATAAATAGATGGATTTGCAAGGAAAAAAATACTCGTATTTCAAGCATGACTCATTTTTAATTACAAGAGAGAATGCAAAGTACTTGCTTTTAGTAAAATTAAGAGATGAAACTAGAGGTTTTTGTGAAATGTCTTAGTGTCATAAGATTAGAAGCATGACACTGAAAACTAAGAGAAACATCTAAGTAGGATAGACAAAACCTTTTTTTTTTCCCTAGAATGTTTTTCTTTTGAAAAAAGCCTACAAGGTTTGTTTGTCGGGGTTTTTTTTTTCTATAAACATTTGCTTCATTGTTCTGATTCTCAGAATAGTAGGAATTGTCAGTTGAATGAATAAAATTATCGTGAAATAAATGAGTACAAACATACAAACACCAATTGTTGCACTAGAATGCATCTGTTGTCAACCTTTGCAGGTTGTCTTGCAGTTGTATAGTTCCATTGGCCCCAAGTGGTACTTACTGAACATTTAGATTTCATTTGTTTGGACCACGCCAGTATTACCCAGGCAGCATGAGGGAATAATGAGCTGCATTCTTTGGGTTACTGAAGAGTCAGCACAAATTGTAGGAACAAATAACAATCAGACAAGGCAGTGTTTTATAACATCAGGACTGCAATCCATCTTTGGGATCTTTCTAAGCTGGGCTAATAAAGGCCCACTTACAATTCCCAACAGAGTATAGTTTGATTAAATTTGTCCATTAGAGGACTCCTCCCCCTCCCTTTACAATTTAGAAATTAATTCTGCTTTCTGCCTGTTGTTCTTTTTTCATCACAGATGCACTGAACCTTCGTAACCGACAGGTCCTCTGCACCACGCTGAAAGTCATCCAGCACCTGGTGGTGTCAGCTGAAATGGTGGGGGAGGCCTTGGTGCCCTATTATCGGCAAATTCTCCCAGTCCTAAGCATCTTTAAGCACATGAATGGTGAGTTATCCTAACAGACACTGTGTCTTTCAACTCCTAAGGCAAAAAGGGGCTTGAGGCAGGGTTAATTAACAATGTAGTTAAGATTTATTACTGTATATAAACTCAAATCCATTTGGAGCTCTAAATAATGTAAACTCCCCCTCTTACTATTCCCTAAGGATGCACTGAAATTAACAATTTCATTTATTACTCCTTGCACGTACAGTTTATTTAACACAGTACAGAAGCAGTGAAGCAGTTCTATAATCTTCCAATAATTAAATTGTAAACTTTGTAACAGTCTTTTGAATACATTAATAAATTGCAAAGCTTTTTGCCTCCCTCCAACACGTTAGTTTTGTCCAGCTGTTTTATTCAATTCTGTGCTCTCCACAAGCAATTTGCTGCTACCAGAAGGTTTAGGAAAGATTAAAAATAAAAGTAGAGATCAAACTAATTAATTTGAGGGTCGAGACAACTCCATGTCCTAGAAGAATTTCAAGTTAGATGATATCAAGCAAAACAGTGAAGTTTGAAGTTATTGCTGCACACTTAGCAGGTTTCATTATAGAGAAATTTAGAACTAATTTATATCTACAGTTAAGTATGTGTTTTCTTTGTAGAGCAGATCTCGCCAGTTTCAGTCTTTAATAACTGGTACTGTGAGTTCTATATACTGTGAGTACATTTACACCACAGTCATCAGCTGAAATCAACTTGATGTATATTGCTTTTGCCAAATTAATTTTTAAAATATTTTTGGTAGTAAATCTGTTTGTACTTATTTTCAATTATTTACAAAGTTACGGACTTAAAACTTCCTATTATTGACTTGCGGCTAATAGATGAAAAGAATTTAATTCCTCACAAGCTTTCAAAACAGGGTTTTCATTAAATTCATGGCATTTTAATAGTTCTCTGCAGGACTCCTTCCTATTATACTTTCTGTTTGCCTTACTGAAGAATATAATACCTTATACTCACTCTTTAGCAAGTATAAGAGTCAAATCAGAATGAAAAATGCCTGTTCAGAGACTTGAAGGCACAAATGAAATTTACATTTTAGATCTGTTTAAATACATGTACGTCTCTGACTTTACTTAGTGAGAAACATTCAGTAACATGGAATTTCACAAATGCAAGTCTTTTCTGATGACAGTTGTGGCTTTCCAGAAGTTGTGGGATGAAAGGTTATGAGTGAAATATGTTGGCTGAACTTAAGCAAATTCAATAGGGCTCCTTATGAATTGGAGGATTTTTCCCTAACAGATCTAATTTCGGTATCTGGCACAAAACAAGACTGTAAAAATGACACTCATTGATTAATGAATATACCACACATGTTTTTTTCCAAATTTCCACCTGAAGTAGCCCATAAATTCTCTCGACTGGGCTTTTCTACAGTGATTTCAGATTAATAATAGGGAAAGCTCATGTGCAGCCAGGTACATAGCTTGGCAAGGCATTAAACACATTCTAAATATATCTTCAGTTCTGATTATATTGTGAGCAAAATAAAATGTATTTTCAACATATATGCATGATATCTGTGCTCTGTGAATTTGCACCTATATAAAACTACACTAAATCATTATATTTGACATTAAAGAATTAAAGCCCCAAAAATAAATGAAATGTAATAGTTCAAAATTAACTGATTTTATTAAGTCATTAGTTTTTTAGAAATAAAAATTTTGAAACTTTAGTATTACCAGGAATGAAATAGATGCTATTTGCAAGGCCAAGCACGTGAAACTGTTCAACTTCTTCAGTACTTATATGGGGATGATAGGGAATACCTCTGTTTCCTCCTTCCACAAAAAGATTATGTTTCATTCCTCCTTCACTGGTGGTTGACAGAAAATGAAGGGTTCTTTCCTCCTCTTTCTATCTCACATAACCTAATAGGCAGCTGAGGTGCAGGTGTTTACTCCCAGTTATAAGATAATTGCAGACTGATCTGGACTATTTTCTTCACTTTTTATTGTTACAGGTGAAAGATGGGGCAAGTGAAGTATACTTCTTTCTTCTTTTCTGTATAGCTTGTGAAAGTAAGAACTGTGGTGCATCTTCCTGGACTTGTATGATTGGCAGTCTATTAAGTCAGACACTGAGGAAGTTTGTCCAGAATTATGTTAACTGGAAGAAGCCACGTTATAGTCATTGTTACCTCATTAGATCAGTATCTATCTGATGAAAGGAGCTCTTTCCCAAATTCAGCATCTGTGAATACCACTTTCAGTAAACAAGATTATCGTCAAGAGAATATTAAAAAAGAAAAAAAAATATTAAAAAATTAAGGTAAACTTACCTAAAGTTCAAGTTACCTGGTGAGCAATTTAGAACAAACCAAAATGATTCTTCATACAGTGTGTGTGATGTGAAGCTCTGGAACTCCCAACCCAAGATTCTTTAGATACAAAAAGTTTCCATACGTTAGGTGGAGGCTCAGAAATGTCATAAAAAGAGTATATTGCTTGTTTAATAAAACACATGTGTCATTGCTATTGGTAATTTTTGTAAATTATAAAAAAGGGGAGCATTGATGAAAATAAATTAGGAGTTTTAATCATTGGAAGCGTATAAAACATGTCACCCATCTGAATCACAAGATACAGGTTTAAAATTAACCAATGCAATCTAAGTTATAAATGCCAGGGGGAAGATCCAAGCTTCCTGAGACAGTCTGTGTGAAAGCCAGAGGATAAGGTTCCATTAACTTCTGAAGAGTCTTGTTAGTGAGCAAGGGACTTTTTGGTGCACAAAACATATTTGGTGTGTCTGAATTTGCACCCTCTCTGGAACTTAGGCCCTGACTTTCAGTAGATGTTTCTTTTCCCTCCGATTCCCGAGTGCCCTGCTGCAGAGCATTAAGACATGAAAGAGCAAAGTTCTGCTGGTGCTGCTACCACTCGTGTCTTTATTGGTGGAGACAGGGAGAGCAACCTTGCCATCTGGCCAGAGTGTGCTCTGAAACAGGGTTGAAGCTTTCTGCTGAAACTCTTAGCCAGAGCCAAAAGGTTGGCAGGAGAGCAAGAGAAGGGAACATGAGTATGTTCCAGTGATTGAGAAAGAGAAATACTGCTGCAACACAAGAGCTGTTTGTCTATTTTCTGGAGACTGGAAGGAGACTAACAGTCTCCAAGCAAACTTCCCAACATAGGGACTATTATACAAATTTGCTACTATATAAGATAAGAAACTAAAAATGTCATGATAGTGCTTACTAAGTCTTATTATGTACTCTGTAATGCCACTATAGTTAAATGCCTAAGGTAAATGTACTCTTATAAAACTCATTTAAATCTTGTGAACAGGGAAAGAAAATTCTGTATAAACTCAAATGGAACTATTCTTTTGCATCACAAATGCCTATCTTTTTTAATCTTATTTTCTAAGCTGTCATTTGTAAATCTGTGAATTATCTGGAGTAAATACAATTTAAAAAAAATACAGTAAGTTTGTTATTTTATGAAAGCAGACAGAAGAGAAAAATAAATGAGAAAAATAAAAGAGAAAAAGAGAAAAAAAAAGAGTCTTCAGAGCCTGGAATATTCTATCAGGGTGCATTTATACCATAATGATGTCTGAAAGAGAAACCAATTCATTAAAAGTATTAGACTTCTAGGAACGGCAAAATTCTCCTGTTTGATTTACCTGACTGGTAAATGAAAATGTCATATATTTAGTTTAACAGCTATTTTCATGTTATCAATTTGTATTATATGGAGCAAGAACAGTTTTGCATATAAAATAAAGTTATATGAAACAAATATTATTAGGATTTACAGGCCTCAAAGAGAGAAGGGTGGGGTGTCACTGCACTGTGGAATGTACTTCTCCAGCATGGCAATTTCATCTGTGACTTGTTACAATCACTGTGAGGTAAACAGTGGAAGTAGGGCAGCCTGAAGTTTCTTTTGACTGCAATAAAATTGCCTTGACACTATCAATAAATTAAAGCTAACATAAACTTTGGACAGTATCTACCTATGTAGCCAGTCCTTGAAAATAAAATTTTAGAGGTATGACTGAGAATACCTGATGCAGTTGTATTGTAGCATTCAACCAACTGTGAAGCCACAAAGCAGAATTGTACTGCATGCTTTACAGCACCTGAACTTCACTTGAGAAAAAACATTCCCTTGTCTGAAAGGTACTTCACATACTTTAGAGAACTCTATTTTACAAAATACAATAATATTGCATAGACTCTAAAGGAAGAAGCAGGACCTAAGTGTTAAATGGCAAAAGCAAAAGACTGTGCCTAGAGGTACAAGTACTCCCTGTGTTGGAGTTCAAGTATTTTCAGAACTGCCTGTGTATTCCAGATGCAGTGATGCTCCTCGAAGTGGTTCATCACTATTAGTAAGAAGCAGCAATTATCCTTTAATATGATTGAATATGCTCTAAAAAAAAATCTCTTTCCCAAACCATTTCAACTGTTTGCTTCTTCCTCTGGGAAATACAAAAGTCCTTTCAAAAGTCAGTCTTGTTCTAAAATACTTTGCATCTTGCCACCTCTGTTTTCTTAATTTCTCCTATGAACTCTGAGATTTCAGACTATTCTCAGACAACTTTTCTCAGAGTTCCAGTGCTACTAGCTTTAGCTTTTTTTTTTTCTTTTAAACTGAAAATGGAGATTCCCAGAGAATTAGCTGATTCATGGTTGAAATTTGCATAAAAACCATTTAATGCCATAAGATTATTGATAAAATAAGCCATGCTAATATATTAGTAACATAAACTGTATTCTGCAGTTTTCACATTGTTCTTATGCTTCATTCTGACACTTATTCTGCCTAGTCCTTTGCATATTTTGCAAGATGTTCATTATTTCTAAGCTCTCTTTGAATTCCATCATTTATAATTTCTGAAATTTGAGAACAAAAATTCTGATGTGGCTTTAAGAATATACACTTCAAAAGAATAAGACCACTATGACAACACAGATCTAAGTGAAGAAACTAGTTTTGATACATTTTCTGTTTTTTTTTTAATATATACCTTCAGTACAAGAGGATTCAGGATGTTCTGATCCATCAACATTTAGTGAAAAATATTATGATTTTCCCAAAATGGCATCTGCCAGTAAATCACCTTTTTAAGCAGATGAAGACAGATTGATTGCACTCCAAAAATGTTATTACCATACTGCTGAGAAGCAAAATATATTTTTGTCATTCCCAACTGTGATTCATGATATTATTTCAACAGGCTTTCTGTGAATTACAGTTCTAAGGATATTTATTTAACAAATATTCTGGCAATGTTTTTAAGAACATCAAAACATTTCTCATCTATGACATCTGCTGATGGTCTTTTAATGGTATTTTTCAAAAATGTCTCAAGTTTTTTGTCAAGAATGTCATCCTGAAAGTACAAGTCTCACTTGTAGTGAGACTTTATGTACTTTATGTTGTAATTGAGTAAGCAAGAAAGTGATCCTCAACCATTATTATCTGTTGTTGTCTCACCTTTTTTTGCACCAGTCTCATTTTTTTTCAATGACCACTATTGCATGTGGATCTACAAAAAATTCACTGGAACTCTGAAGCACAGAAATTGGAAGTTACCAAGATCCACCTGTATTGGAGCATTTGTTGCTTTAGTATTTTCAATACAAACCACACGATTTTAGGGTGATTATATAGTAAACCTCTAAAGTGTAGTCAATACTCTGTCAGGTACTTTCTAACTCATTAAGAGAATCGTTGCACTTAGATCATAATTGCTGGGTAACTTCTAATTACTATCTCATTTCTTAGCTGAAAATACAGCACAAGTCTGTGCAAAATAGAACTGATTCAGCTGTGATTAAATTGAAGCTATTCACACTTAGCACTTACTTTTAATGTGTTAATAGTCTAATTAATTCAGCATCTTGAATTTTTCATGCAAGAAAAATGAAAAGCTTCCCATGTCAGAGGGTGATACATTGCATCCAATATTTTCTTTTTCCCTTTTCAGTTTTTTAATTTTTTGGGTATTATGACTCACGAAAATGAGTTTTCTATGGAATGAAAAATAGCGCATGTATGAGTTAGGACTTCTGAATTCACAGAAAATTCTTCGACAAGTAAAATATGGAAACATTAAATTCTTCCTGTGCTTCAGTAGAAACATCTGTAAAATTGATGCACCTGAAAGGACTTGTAGGCCTCAATCTGCATTTTGTTTTGCAATTAATCAGAGCTTTCACAAAGTACCAGGAGTGTGGGTATGTATGAGAGTGAAACATAATTTTCATAGAGTTAAGGATTCATATAATGCTTTGCTTTAATACACTTTTTTGATTTGTGTTCCTTTGGGAAATACTTCCCTGTGGACATACCATGTTTGAGGAAGATTTGGACATTCAGGACTAGACTTGTGCAGAATTACAGTAGCATCTGTATGTCTGTTTATACTGGATGCTATTAGCTGTCTTAATATCAGCAGGTGTGTATCTGGCCTCCAAAGGAGACAAGGAAGTATTTAATTTATCTGAGAAGTCCATAGAGTAAGCATGCTTTACGCACATCTAATGCATAGCTGTAGTACTATTATCAAACCAATATATGCATAGTTATTTTAATTTATTTTGCTTTCAGCTTTATTTGTGGTTTGTTTGGCATTGGGTTGGCTAAGAAGGCCAGTGGCATCCTGGCCTGTATCAGCAATAGTGTGGCCAGCAGGATGAGGGAAGTGATCATCCCTCTGTACTCAGCATTGGTGAGGCCACACTTCCAATCCTGTGGTCCAGTTTTGAGCTTCTCATTGTAAGAGGGACATTGACGTGCTGAAGTGTGTCCAGAGAAGGGAAATGGAACTGGGGAAGGGTCTGGAACAGCTGTTTTTATCTTTTTGCAGCTCAGGGAGGTAGGGGTGTTTAGCCTAGAGAAAAAAAAAGACTTGGAGAGGATCGCGTTTGCTCTCTACGACTACTTGAAAGGAGGCTGGAGCAAGGTGGGGGCTGGTCACTTCTCCCAAGTAACAAGAAATAAGACAAAAGGAAATGGCCTCGGGTTGTGTCAGGAAAGGTTTAGATTGTATATTCGGAAAAGTTTCTTCATGGACAGGGTTGTCAAACATTGAAACAGACTGTCAGTGGTGAGGTCACCAACCCTGAAGCTGTTTAAAAGACTTGTAGATGTAGCACTTTGGGATATAATTTAGTGGCGAACTTGATGGAGTTAAGTTCATGGTTTGACTTCATGCTCTTAGAGGTCTTTTCCAACCTAAACAGTTGTATAGTTCCATGCTATTTAAAAAAAAATAAAATGCAGGTACAATTTTGCAAGCTGGAACTAGAACCCAGTTCTCAACTGCTCTTTGACTTGTGTAACTGCTTCATATGTAATTTCTTCTTTAGGCAGGAGTTCTGAACTCTTTGCTGAACCTAAGTGAACCACACCTTAAGGGATGGTGCAGGCTGGTACAGATTCATCTAGAAAAATGCTACCCACAGAATCAGCTAGTTTAGCACATGTCCCAGTTTGGTGGAATTACATATCCATAAGTTCACAGTTCCCTAGCTGTCCCGGGTAGATCAGAACTTCACCTGCCATTCTGCAGTTGTGGATAAAGGCCTTTACGTTTTGGATGAGTAGAGTTCATATATGTGCCTGAACTTCTAATTTTCAATTGATTTGCTATAAGCAGCTCCCTGTGGACTTTGTCACTCTTTTCAGTCTCCTGATTCAGTTTGCAAAGAGTTGAGACACCTACATTTGTTCTCTAGGTATTAAGACTTTGTTTGGATCTGCCCATTACAATGTAAATTGTTTTTACAATTGTGCCCCTTACAATTGTAAAATTTGACTATTGCCCCTCCAGCTAGGAGTTATTCCTTTCTTCTGGGTAATTTCTATATTTTCACACAATTGGTTTGCAGTTGGTTGTTGGAATTGAGAAGTGATTTCTTCAGCTGGACTTGTGCTGTCAACTTCACGTAGAACTACTTTCAGAGTACACACTAAGTAATTCTGAGAAAATATTTGTTTTCTGCACAATTCTCTTTTTTTATATGTTTGCAAACATATTTGCCTTAAGTTGGAGGAGACATGATTTCAGCTTGTCACATTTATTAAGGTGGCATATTTTTTTATTTTAAATATACATTGGAAATCTGGGTTCACATAATAATTTAAAGTTGATTGTGTTTGTTTATTGCAGATGTTTTTATTTGTATGCTCAATTAGTATTTCTGTTCTGAGAAAAATATTTCTGTGAAAGTCAGTGTGAGGATGCCAAAAATCAAAGAAATGTGCTCTGCACCTGGCTTTCTGTTCTTATATTAATAAAAATAAACCCTAAAACCAACAGGTAGTAGGGAGAGAGAAGCTTGGGAGAGAGGGAAGTCCTTGTATGGATAACAATTTTCTTGTGGCATTTCTCTGTCTCCCTCAAGGAAAACAGATTAAAGGCCCATATAATGGAATGATACCAGTGGGAGCATAAATATTGCAATGTGATTAAACCACCAAAATACTCAGGTGATTAAAGTGCTTCAGGTCTTTCAGTTATTATTCTGTTATATCATTTCATCTAATTTCAAGATGTTGTTTTTTTCATAGTTTTTGAAGAACACTCTAGGCAACAAAATTGATTTTGTGAGGCCCATAGCGTTGGACTATTGATTTATTTTTTTATATTGCACATCCATCATCTTTGTTTTTAGACACTCCAGCAAAAATACGTATTCTTGTTATAACATCATCTGGCTGTCCCAGTACTGATGCAATTAGTGCATGGTAATCTTTGTGTCCTTGACAGGACTATACTAGCTGAGCGGTGCCCTTTTGACTTTTCTTATTTGAGAATTAGGTGAAGTAGATCAGACATTTATGACCAGAGCATTTGCTTACTCGTGTAATCTAATTCAAAACTTAGAAGTTTCAGCTAGGAATTATATTTTTTGGGGGAAAAAAAGTCAAACCAATCAACAAACCAAACCAATCCAAACAAAATCCAAAAGCAAACAAACAATCCCCAGAATACCATATTTTATGTTAAACCTTTGCAATTGTAGACCATATTAGGTTCCCTGTTATTTTTGCTTTGAAAAGGTAATCCAACATTCAGCAAATGTAAGAAGCACCAAAGCTATCATTCAACTCTCTCTCTTCTCACTTTATTCTGGGTATTATGATACAGTTTCTAAGAAAAGGAATGTGTCAAACTACATAAGAAGAAATCAAATCAATATATAATTAAGGATGCTAATAATTTTTCAGATTTAACAGTTGTTAAGCTACCCTCGAGTTCAGTTGACACATGACAGTGATGGAGTTACTTGTGCTTACTTTCTGCCTTTGATTCTCCAGGTCAGTGATCAGAAACCCATTTAGGGATAAATGAAATGGGAAAGGACTTTGGCCAAATACAAAGCAGAGGTTGTCACATGGTACTGTACTTCTTGTCTCAATGCAAAATGCTTTTTTTACTTTCATAATGCTGGATATTGGTTAAGACATTGATATTCTGATGTAATTTTCTGTAATGTCAGCAGTAATTGTATACATTCTTTTTCACTCCCAACAATCCCTGTGTATTGATATGTTGTTTCTTGTTTTTTGCTTAATGTTCAATTCTTAAAGACAGTAGCAGATGCATTTCTGATGTATTTCTATGGTTTTTTTAATGAGTTAATAATCCATGGTCCCTGACTAGGATTCTGAAGCTTTACAATAGTTCAACTACATAACAATGATGTGGCATTAAACTGAGCTAGGGATTGAGATTTGAAATTAATTTTAAGTATAGTTTCTTATATTAAGTATATTCCTAAACATTATTCCTTATATTTCTCTTATGAGTATGTTGAAGTATAAGGTAGTAAAAACAATGTTGATCAATTTATTCTTTTATATACTTTAAGAGAGCAGAAATTCTAATTAGACATAAAAATTCTGAATATTTCTGTAGCTAGCAGAGTGTAAGGAAAAGCATACAAATTTTAGCAAATAACTAAGGAATGAAACTGGATGCATAAAATGGAAATTTTTTTTTCAAAGAATGTTGTCCTGCAAACCTCACCTTTGCGTCTGTCAGCCCTTCTTTTACCTCTTAGCATTTTCCCACATTTTTCATTAATTTCCTAATATTGTATTTTATGTTAGCCCTACTTTTGAAGACTTTATTTTTAATTTTTTTAATTCAATTTTGAGAATAAAAAATTATTTTAGTTTTACTGGTTTACTATTATTGTCAGTATCTTTGTGCAAGAACGAAGAGTCCTTCAGCAAATGCCACTAAAATAAGTGAAATTTTAGAAATTTTAACTTAAGAATTACCTTTAAGCATTAACTCCTGCTCAACCAAAGCAAATAGGAGGGAGTATTACAGTGAAAATAAAGTTTTTTATTACATCTATCCAGTAAATTACATGTTTAATAAATCTAGCCTCACTGAGGGAAGTATAATGCAAGAAAACGGTATAGATCTTTTTTGAAACTAAGAAAGAAAATTACCTAACCTTTTCATTGTAGAGGAAGTCCCTGAAATTTCTGTACCTAAGAGATATTTCTGTGATGTACGTGAAGGTACTTCTGCGGATTTTTTTTTTTCTTGAGATGGTTTTCCTGCTTGTTATCAGTTGAATATTTAGAAATTTCAATCTGTTCCTTGCCATTGTCTCAGAAGTTGTCCATCTGTGTGTTGTGGTTTCATAAATAGAGTATAGTTTTCAGCCATGCTGGATGGACTGAGTGTGCATGAGAGAAATGAAAGGAACCAAGACATATGCCAAGATACCTGAATCTCTTTAGGTGGCTGTATCTTGGTTTGATGAGAACCAAACACTAAGAAAAAGTTTTACTGATAAATAAAAGAGTGTGATGTTAAATGCTGATCTATACTTTAAATGATACATTATATATTGTATTCCTGACTAGCAGTGGAAAGAGACAAAATGTATTCAGAAAGGCTGGATATGTGAAAGTTTCATATTTGGAGCAACTTGTCTCCACTGATTGCAGGGAGAGCCTGGAGAGGTTAGCCTTTTTAGGGGCAAAATTATCTCTGGTGAGTGCACTGTCCATGGGTTAGATTTCAGAGAGAACCAGACTGTCCCAGTAGATTAATCTATCACAAAAATGCCAGTTGCAAATCAAAGCTAAAGAGTGGAGTGGTCATAACAGGAAAATCTTCAGAGATGTTAATGATTACAACTTAGAAAATAAATGTAAGGCATATGGATAATTTGAGTTGCAGTTGCAGTCTCTGTAATAAAAACATTATGTGTTATGCTATTTGAGCAGCACCACAAATAGTTTTCACAGGCATTATGAAAAAGCAGGTTCCCTGTGGCACCAGAGACATGTTTGTTTGGCCCCAAAATCTCTTCTTGAAAGATTGTTTGTATTTTCTTTCTGTTAAATTAACTCACATACGCCTTACTTAACCACCTGCTAGTAACACAAAAAGTTTGGTGAAATCAGAATAAAAGCAAATGATTTTGTTGCCTTGGAATACTTTTTCTCTGATGTAAACAAATACTTGTCATAGGGAAATGACTGTGTCATAGGCCCCCACCAGGAAAAGATCCAGCAAATTTAAATGATCAGGAGTGGTTGGTTTAGACATATTTCTGTGTGAAAGGGAAAATCATGAACCTTCCATCTGAAATAATGCATGTGTAAGGATGGAACCAGAAAACATGAGAAGAGTGTGGGTGTGGGGGTGTGTGTGTGTGTGCAAATTTTATTTTTTTAATGAAGGCAGATCTATAGTGAAGATTCTGTTAAATTATTCCTGCGAGTTTAGCAATTCAAGGTTCTGTTGAGGAGATGCAAAGATTATTTCCTGTATTCTTGAAAACTAAACAGAGGACCTCTTCTACATATTTTTATCAAACTTACAGAAAGTATTCTTGCTTCTTTGGCTGAAACTGGTAGGTAGTGAAGTGTCATTATTTCTTGTATATAATCCCAGAAAAATCCCATGAAACTCAAAATAGGAGCAGAGACTAGTTTATGGAGGCCAACAGGAAAACAAAAATTGTATGTGTGGCCTTAAAAAAAAACAACTCCTTGTTAATTAGATTTCAAAATATTACAGAACTTGAATGGGGTATATAGTATAGGTGTATTGTAGGTTTAAACATGAATAGTAGAGCATATTATCATACAAGAAGAGTATTCCAAGCCTTTTGCTTTTTTTCCCCCCAGAGGCTTTTCTTTTTGAAAAATAATAAAATTTTTAAAATCTTTATATTCACATTATAATATTCTTATTCTAAGACACATACAAAATACAGGCTGCTATTTGTTTTGTATTCTGTCCTGATTTGATAAATAAAGGTGAACCTAGATAATATTTCAGAGAGTCTGGGACTGTATTTTGTGGGATTCTGATTTTCAAATTTGAAATGGTGGTCATTGAGAGAAAATTGCTAGATCCCCTTTTCCTTACTCTAGTTAGATATGAATGTTTTCTACATTGCCCTTATAAAAGCATGTTCTTCAGTCTCTTCATAGACAAAGAAATTTAATTTTTGATCCTCAGAAGTGTAAAGTATATCTTCTTACTATATAATACAGAAGTTAGCGTATAGTATTCTTGCACTGTGTGATATGAAGTATTCGCAGCTTGGTTTTTTCATGCTTAGTTTCTGTACTGAAAACAAGTAGTGACCATTTGATTTTTTCACTGCAGCATCTAGATT
The DNA here is from genome assembly GCF_031753505.1 of Anomalospiza imberbis. Lineage (NCBI taxonomy): Eukaryota > Metazoa > Chordata > Aves > Passeriformes > Viduidae > Anomalospiza > Anomalospiza imberbis. The sequence goes on along the minus strand of NC_089683.1, from coordinate 76,767,903 downwards.
TGGGCTGTAGCAGAGACAGTGGAGCTATATTCTTACTGATAATTTGAAAAAATATAAGGAATAGAGCATTCAAGCACTGGTTCCCTGATCATCCATGTTACTTAACAGTTAGCGGTGTGCCTGGCATGGATTTGGCCTGTGCTGAGTGGCACTACTGAGAGACAGTTTATTATCTATGAAGCATAGACAGGATGATTCCTCCAGCAGAGAGTGTGGACAAAATTTTGGTGGCCTGTGTACTTTCTTCCCCTGCAGTTTTTGAATACCACTACAGAATGCTTGGTACCATCAACCCCACCCCTGCTCCACTCCTACTTTTGATGTTGTGCTGTGTAAATGCCATTCTACTGGGCTGTACCAAACCCAGCTCTTTATGTCGGACACTTTGAACTGAAGAGAGAGCTAAAACAAAAAATTAATTTTCTGATGGTCAGATCGATGTCACCTCTGGCCCACAAGATTGTGCCAAGTGCTGTGCAGCATGCTTTTGCCAGTTGGCCACAAGATAAACACATTCCAAAAGTTTATTTCTTAAGTAACTAAAAAGCTATTTCAGTCACTTCCAGGACAGTTTTAATTTGGTTTAATTATTAGGAAGTTAATCTGTGATGGCTTCATGCCTTCCAAGTATTACTGTGTAAATAATTCAATACTTTTTCTGTGAATTAATATCCAACATAATGCACCGTTTCTTTGTTCCTTCCCTAAAAATGAAACAATTCTGCAGCCACCATCTACCAACACCAGATATGTTAGGTGTGGCTGGATAGAGTAGAAATATAGGCAAAAATTAGCACAGAAACTTACTCTCTTATTTCTGACACTTGTATATTGGTGGAGTTTCCTGGCACTTGGGGGTTCTCCAAGAGTAGTGTCCATGCTGTTTTGCTGTTGATTTGTAAATCCCACAGTGCAACACATTGGTAAAAGAAATCTAGACATCTTGGCAATCTGAGTTGTTAAACAAACAACGGTCCTCAAATATCATCCTACCTTTAAATTGTCTGTATACTCTTTGGCAATTAGAAAATATTTGTTAAATGGCTGGAATATATGCAGATTCTTCATTGATTTGTTCTGTTTAGGGGTTTGCATTAATTAGATACAGAAATTCAGACAGCAAATATATAAAAGTTGCATGTTAAAACATGATGGGGTATTTTGAAGAGTAAAAACAACTGTATTTCAGTTGAGAATCTGGAAATGCAATAAAAATATATCAAGCGTTTTTTGTAATATTTAATCTTTAAAAAACATTAACATTGCTTTTCCTTTTTTATATTTTTGGGTTTTTTACTTTTGATCTAACAGAAGTACTTCTCATAACTGCAGAAGAAATAGATTTGTTCTGCTTTGATGAGTGTCATTAGATATATGAAGTATGTTATTCAGGGGCAGGATTCTGCACACATTTACTCTTCTATAATTAATATTTACCATGTTTTGTCCAGTGCAATTGTATGTCAACACTGGAAGAGAAAGGTCCCCCTTGTTGCATTTTTTAGAAGACAAGCAATATGCTGTTTATGTAAAGGAGCCATAAAGAGGTAATGCCTCCACTTCACATACCCTTGTTCACACTGAGGCAACTTTTTATAGTTATTGATCCCAGTGAAACAATTGCCAGGTGGAGACAGAGGATTTCATAAAGTGAAGGCCTGTTCAAAATCTTAATGAGAGCAGAATCTGGTGCTAACTAAAAGCAGAAGTTCTTAAATGCAGAAACCCACATTATCAGATGCAGTGACGATCACCATGCCACAAGTCATTTATCTGAACACTAATTGTATTAGATATGCATATATTAATTATGTATTATGTTTCCTTTTACATAAAATTATCTTCACATTGGAAATAATTGTGAGCATACATGTTGTTTTAATTCCTGTTATTTTGATTTTTGTGTAACATCTATCTCTGGCCAGTACAGGAACAAACTGTATGTTTTCTACTATATGTTTCTAGCCAGAAATCCCATTTAGCTGCTGCTGTATCATCATTATATCATTAAACTATGATTGTTTGTCTTCCACAATAGTGTTTTGAATATGGAAAAATGGGAAATTTTATTATTTCATGAAAAATGACAGGCAAGCCCTTCAGCGATTTCAGCTCTGTACCTGGGTAGCTTTCTGGTTAGAATTTTTGTAGAATTTACCACTGAATAACTTCACTGCTTTTCTTTCAAGAGGAGGCTTCCTTTGAAATTTACCTCAACCACAAATTTGTGATTTCCCACTGTGGTTTGGGTAGACTGAAAGACAAACAGGAAGTAGGAATGCTCTTAAAAATCTATCAACAACTGGGGACTGAGATCCAAAGCTTAGCATCTGGGTGAGTACATATATGATGAAATGACATTGTGAAAACCAAGAGTCTTTCACAGAACTTGTATGAAGTGTACAAATTCCAAATATTAAAGCTTATAAGTTATGAGAAAATCTATAGTGATACATCTTGAACCATACAATAGATATTGTCAAATGTCTTTAGAGAGGCATTAATTTTATTTCAAGACCTTACTTAGTATGGAATTTATTTTAGTTCAAAAAATTACATAAATGGTAGCATTATTGTAGGGAAAATACTTTTAAAGAACTGCTAAGTTGGACAAGGAATGACCTTTGTGTTTCAGTTCAGGAAATAAAAAACTAATTTAAATAATGGAATCTTCTATTTCAAAAGTGAGAGCCTGATTTATGTCTATATATTTTCAATTTTTTAAAATTTTTTTTTTCTAATAAATTACTCTGCTCTCAAAAAAAAATGGAAATTAATTGAAATGGATGACATTTCACTTCTGTTTCTTTCATTCTGTTTTACATCTAATGTAGATCTAACCTGTGTTTAGAAGTGCAGCTAGAAGTGTATTGATCTGGAAGGGTATAAATTTATTTTAACTTGGATGTTTCTATACTTCCAGTTTGTTCTCATCAGTATTTATGTTCTTTCATTCCTGAGAACTTGCAGGTATATCTCAAAGTTTTTCTTCTTTCTTTTATGAGGAAAACATTATAAACTCCAGATTTCCTGTTTTAGATATGAGAATACATGAAAAACAGGAACATTTTATAATACTTCATTAAAAGTCAAAGAAGTTTTACTCATTATGCTGTTTCTGTAAGCACTGCTGTTTTCTAAACTTTATGGAATTTTACTTACTGAAAAAAAATATTTGAAGGGCCTCTTTGGTTCAGTTTAAATAGCAGCTTTGTTACAGAGTAGAATAATATGTTAGGCCTAGGGTAATTATTTTTTCTTTTTAATTCATTACTGTTTGAGTCATTGTTTGAAATCTAGTGTTTCTTGCAATGTCATCAAGGAAAGAATGACAAACAATTCCCTACTGTTGTGTGATAAACTTATTTTTTTAAATTTATATATCCTTAGTACTTGTTGATTTTGCTTTATATATTTGCCATTTTATTTACAAATGCTTTTGTAGAAAATCAAAATAAATATACAGTTATTTATGTTGAGCAAAAATGTAGGTTTTATAATCTTTATAATTTATGTGCCGGTATTTATTTATTTATTTATTTACAGAAAAATCTAAATAGATGTAAGCAAACCCTAAAAAGTTATTTCTATTTCTTTATTCTTATGCTTCTGTTAATTTTTCTTTTCCCAACGCTTTTAATTGTGGTGTGAAATCTCCTCATCTGCTGCAGCAACACTGGAAGATGAATTATAATGGTACTTTAGCCTTCCATAAAGATCTTTTGTTTGTGCACAGATTTTTTAAACTTTTATTTTAGATTTTAAATGTTTACTGAAGTGGAAAACTGTTTCCACCACAATACATATCTGTACTTTAGAAGATGAACAGCCGGGATTAAAATTAAACTGGTGATAAGATTTTGCATTATTAATTGCAGAAGATTAAAGCCCTGATAAACTAATTACCAAAGAAGCTCCTGAGTGTGCTATTTTGCTATGCAGACTCTGACAAATATGATGTGATTGGAGAGGAATGGTGATGTAGGATTTCACAGTAACTGAGTTTACATTTTGGCCTTAATTTTCAATGCATTCTTTATTAGCTATTATTGTTCCTTGCCTTAACATTCCTGTTAGTTACTCCTGTGCCCAGTGATTAAGCACTGTCTAATAAATGGGATTGCTTGACACTAGGAAAATATCCAAGACTGATTCTGTGGACATCAATTGCATGTATGTATATGCCTGTGTATGTATACTTATACATATACAGATGAATGCGCACACACACACACTTATGTTAATGGGTATGCACAGATGTTGCCCTACTCTTCTGGAAGAAATATCTCACTTTTATCTTGTAAAAGTATTGAAGAACTTGCTTATTCAGAGTCTATGCCATATCTCCTTTGAAGAGGGCTTGTTGATGCCAGTTATGAAGTAGAAAAAATAGTACTGCAGTGCTCTTTCTGGGCTATCGACAGTGTTCCACATATTTTGGGGACTGGTGGTGTCAAAAACAGAGTGACTAAAACACTTCAACAAGACCAAGTATCTTGGTAATTCCTTGTGTTAATATAGCCATCTACTGCACGATACAGATGACAAAAATTAGAATTAATTTCTATATGGTAACGTAGATATTACATGAGAATCTCTTTATCATATGGATCTTTGAAACAGTGTAGCAAATGCTGTAAATCTAAGTCACCAGATTCTTAAGTCTTCAAAGTGCCCATTTTTCAAAGTGCTGGTTTGTTATGATATGCTGTATATTTGAAGGGAAGAATGATACCTCTCAAGTATTGAGTCCTCCAAATCTACCTAGACTGAAATCTACCTATTACACCATATTTATACCTGTGTTTCAGCCCTTCTTAAAGTGTCTACAATGTTTTCTTACTTTTATAAGTTGTATCTTTGTAAACTCATATCTACTTCTAGGTTCAGATTTTAGGAGAGAATTCTAGGATTACCTACTGCAGAGAATATTAAAACCTTTATACACAAAGAGAAATTGCTCTAGAATCCAGTTGCTCAGTCATACATGTCTTTCAGGCATCTGAAGCCATTATTAATTGACCTCGGTAGCTTCATTAAAAAGAGATAGAACAACTTTCATTTGTGTGTCAGTACAGATGGTGATAGCCCCAGAACTGTTGCTTCGAGCCAGAGATCACAAGCTGTTTAAAACAGAGCATATCCCTCGATATCCTTCCTACTGATCATGGGCCATTAACAGTACTAAGTTCCAGTGGGAAAGTGGGCTAGTCGAGAACTCTGCTTGGCTGCTTCAGGGCAGAGCCTGTGTTATGCAGTTTACTGCACTAATTATATACTCTTGATGAGCTCATTAGAGGACAATAAAGGAAAATGAAAACAGTTTGCAATATGTGTGGTCAAATTAGCCACACAGAGAAATTACAGTCAGTACTTAAATGCTGTATAGCAAGTGTCCATTAAAAAAAATGTAGACACTCGTGTATGTACACTGTAATGATGCTTAAACTAATTTTCTTTAATGTGTTTATTTTTCAAATTGGGAATTGGATCCTGTTTCTATCTGATTAGAATGCAAAGGAAAGATTTAAATGAGGCAGGCAACAGGATATTTATAGCCTTGTTCTTCATGGAAGTTTTTAATTATGCAGATCTGAGTTGGTGGTCAGCTTGCAATGTTTTAGCATTGAAATTTTAACTCCAGTTAAGAAAGAGAATATTTTTAAATTGATAGACCACTTAAGACTATCATTTTAGACTATCCATTTGAGACTATCCAAGTCTCCATTTAAGACTGTCTTGTATGCAGTTGAGTGAAAATAAATTGCATTTAGTGCAGTTCATGGTAGTTTGAAGAAAAAACATTTTAAATATTTCTTTCATAAACACTTTCTATGTACACATATGCACACTAATTCATATACAAAATATCAGCATGGATACAAGCTGAAGATAGTACTTAACTGCAAAAGAGTTTTCTTCTCTGTGGGTGTACAGAAGTTTATATGTGCAAGTTATAAACAGGGAAAGTACAGTAGAGGTAGACTTGTTTTATGGCTGCAGCCAAATCTGATCAAGATGGTTCTCCAGAAGAAAAATGAGGGATCTTTGCCCAAATTGCTCGTATTTGCATATATCTTTATTCCTTGCCCCAAGCCTGTGAAATACCTCAGAATTTTAATCTTTCTGTTTAACTTGGTTCATTCTAACAGAGGTTAATTAGTAAAGGATTGCAGGTGCAACCATACTGGTGGACTTGATTGGGAGCTACTTTCAGTGAGGATTGGTTACTTAATGGATATATGGACATCTGTGAGCTCAGCTTACCCAAAAAGGGGTGTGCCATTAATGCATTAATTGCTCGGAATTACATTGTCGGGGGCCAACCAGATTCCTGGTGTTTTGACCAACTGAAATTATTTCATACAAAGTTTTCAGCAAAACCTGTATGAAATTTCAGCTCTCTTGCAAGTCTAAATTTGTTAACGAGCCTTCGTGTGCTTTGACTGGAGATTTTATAAATTGTTGCTATCCTGAAATTTCTTTTCTATTTGGTTTATTGTGAATTTTCCACTACACTTGTTTTCTCTGTATTTTGATCTGCTATAATTAAATTTTCTCAGCATAAGCTGGATATATCACATACCTATGGAGTCCAGATGAAGCTGCAAATTTGGTGTCTTTATTGGTATAGGCCTGTTTCATTAAGGAAATAACCTGATAAACCCCAAAATTGCTTTTTTTCATGTTATTCTTTCTGAACTAATCCAGTGATGTGAAAATTTGGGATGAATCTGTATCAAGAATTCTCATAGATTTGTAGATTTTTTCATTGTCTGACCATTCACTGTGTAGCCATAACATTGGCACTAAAGTAATGTTTAAACACTTTCTGTTTTTCGAGTAAGCTCTCTCACTTCATTTCTTCTTAGAAATGAAATTTGACTGACTTTCATGTTAGAAGAGCTAATTCTTGCAAATAAATATAAAGAATATATAAAGAATATATGTCATTTTTATGATGCCTTACTGTAAAATAAAAATCTCAGTAGATGCATTAAGGATAATTTATTTTTTGAACTTAAATATATATTGAGATATAACTGTTGAACAAAGTAAGCAGTTATACTTTTTTTTTATTGCCATGAACACAGAATTATATCATTGAGAGAACACTGAATTGCATGCTGGGTGGATGCTGGATGCTTTAACCCTTGTTATAACCAGAGCCTTGATCTGGTTTTGGAGGTTTTTTCGCTGTTGTTGTTGGGGCTTTTTTGTCCCATAAATTAAGATTAATTCAAAATAATTGTCTTTACTTATTATTACTTCTAATACCGAAAATCTCTCAAAAGCAAAAATAATCTGATAGAAAAGCATAGAAAAATAGTCAGAAGTAAAATAACAGGGCATGTAGTCACAGCTGGATGAGTGGAATGAGAATTAAAACTCCTCATTTGCACGAATAGGTGCAGAAGTCCATTAGTCTTAAGGTTCAGAAAAGTACATGAATGAACATTTTCCATTCTATAATGTACAAAGAATCTCTTTATGGTCAAAGCTATGTAACAGTAACTGTTTATGGAAACAAAAATAACAGAAATCAACGTAAGCAGATTGTGTGTTGTCAGAATCACCATCATTTTGTAACTAATATATAAATTTTTATATACACTATATAGATCTAAATCAGAATTTCTCTGTTTTCCCTGGTTTTTATATTACCAATCTAAGCATTTCTAAAGCAAAAAAGTATAAAGCTATCTTTAAAATGGCTTGTGGATCAAAATGATATAATAAATTTTTGTTAAGTTGCACATTTTTAAGGTAATGCATGTGTAGGTTATTATATGCTTTTCAATAAAATATATTTTATTATATTATTGTATCATAAAATTTATTGTGTTATTATCATAATTTGATCAACTATTAATTTAAAAACAATAGATTTTCCAGTGTATGCACTATTGCACTTTTTCAGGGTGCATTGTAACAACTTGTAGAATAGGTTATCCGAAAGTACATAGAAAAAAAAAGTAAATAAAATTATTTTGTATTGCTCGTATCCAAATAACTGAATTCCATTCTAAGCTGGAAACAATAACTAGGCAAAGTTTCAAATTGTGAAATCACCAATACTTTTTAGCGCAATGGGATTTTTCTAAATCATTTGCAATTATGGATTATCAAAGACAATTGGCTCAGTTTTTCTTTGGGATAACTGGACCATTTCTTATTTTTAACTAATTAACTAAAGTTCTTTTAACCTAAAATGAGCCCTACTGATTTCCACAAACCAGAAAATTAACTGCAGAAAAAAATTGAGAGCGTACATCTGTATGAATAATGCAATGTATTTTTTAAAACACCCCATTGTGCTACCAGTAGACTAATTTATTGCCCCTTTTCTTTCCCCTGCACTTGGTGTCTGCTCTGGGTGGCACTGCAGTCCAGAGAATTCTTTTCTGCGGTGGCTGGTTGTAACTGCAAAGTTAGTGGGTTTTGTGGGCTTCCTTTAGAAGGGCAAGTAGAGGGATCACCAGAGCGAGAAGGAATAGGGTTACTTCAGACAGGACCTCCCAGCAAAAATGGATAATTTAGACTGCATAACTCTTTAACGCTTGATGCTACTAAATTTCTCTGTCATTGTTCTTATAGCTTTGTTGCCCATCTCTTACAGTGTTAATATTTTTTGAAACTTAGGTCATAATATCCTTCCAAACTTAGTAACTGGAAAACAGTTAGACCCAGGAAGGATTCCCATTGATTTTAGCTTTAATGAGAATTGGATCAGCCCATAAATGAACAATTTGTTTAGCCTTTTAATTAACTGAAGTGGCCAAGTTAGTCATCACAACAGAATCACAGGACTATGAGTACAATTGATGATTCAGTTCGCCTAACTGAAGGTCTACATGTGCTATAAGAGGATATAATTCATGTTATCAAAGTGTAATCTGGACTATTATCTGAATCAATAATCTTTTGAAAAGAAAGAAGACCCTTTTTGCCAGACTGCAGAGAACCACAGGTTCAATAATGAAATGATTGACTATTGCACTTCCAAGAAAAAGCAGTTAAACTGCACAGTATGCTCTGTACTTGGACAAAACATAAGAGACTGGAGTTATATTTACTCAAATTGAAAATTGAAAATAAACTTCAATAAGGAATGAATCTTGGTTTGATACTGTTCCAAAGCCTTTCCCTATGTGCTGGAAAATAGGTGCATGAAGCCATTGTCTATCTGGCTGCTACATTTTACTGCTACGTTTTTCAGTCCAGATTTTGTGTTTTAAGAACTACACTGTATATGCAAGGCTTAGAAACTCTTTGGCACTTCAAGACTGAGTCCACCTGTTCAAAGTACGCTGGAGTTATAAATTGCATTAGTTAGGAAAAGATAGTGGTTTTCGGTCTTAGCTAGTGAATTCAAGTGCTTTATAATGATTTTTGTAACTAGAATAGCATTAGTAATAATAATTCAATTATTATTAAAGTATTTAAAATAAAGTATAAAAAATAAATATTGTCATTATTTTTAGTTTCCACTTCCATGAAGAAACTACAAATTAGAACAGTGAGAATATATGAAAGCTGAGAGACTGCATCTTGAGCTGCAGTCAGAGTTTTAAATTCCAACAAATCTCATCAAATACCTGAAGTAAAATCATCAGCTTTTCCTTATCAGGAATTAAAGACGCTTCAAAAATCTTTTGAGTTTTGTATAGGTTTCATGCTGATTCACCAAACACCTGAGGTGCTTTGCCATGAACAAGAAGTAAGATGCATAAATAACACTAGCCAACCCATGAGATTGATTCAGATTCTAAATTCTGCTTGAAGTGCTATAATGTAATTAGATGATTAGTACTTATTGCTGTAATTTTTAATACATGCAGAAATCAATATTTTAGATCTACTGATATCAGTGACTTTTGTTGACTCTGTGGCAAATGGAATTGAGCCTAAAGCATAGAAGATGGTATGAACAAATATTTATCTCATATTAGATATTTTTAATCTTGTGGAACAAAGTAGTTCAAGTACTGAGAACTTTATGAAAGTCAGTGCTTTTTTTACTTGTAAACTATTCACAAACTTTATTTTGCTAACTAGTTTTTGGAGAAAAATAGAAAATAATTCATAAATAAGAGACTAAATTATAACATTAACAGGGAACTGATTCCCCATAACTATTTGTTAAAGTACCCACCAAAACCTAGCATGTATGGATTTGAATTTCTCATTGAAAACAGAAAGCAGATCTGAACTTCAATATCTTTTGACAATGTTTTTTCAGGGTTTTTTTCAGGTGCTATTCCACTAAGTACAACAATATTATTATATTATACAACATAAAAATATTTCTTAGTGCAAGAACTTGAGTTTCAATGTTTTATGTTTTTTGTTTAGAGTAGAAAATTCTACATCTTACCTGTGTCAGCAAGCATTTAAATAAGTGATGCAAACCAGAGCAGAGTGGGAAAATACAAGCTAATGCATAAAACCCAGGCTAATGCATAATATAATGATCAGAGCAGTTTCTGTGTGAAGTAGGAAATGCAAATATAAATCCTGTCAATCTGAGAAGAAACCTTGAGTGTTTCAGTGTGCTCTGCCCTTTTTATAGGTACAGGAGAAGCTGACACCATCTCTAATTTCTGAAGCTGAATGTCTAATCCTTAGTTCAATTTGTTTAATATAGTTTAAAATGTATAAGATGGAGATAATAATCTTCCCATTTTTTATTGCAATGACATCTTTTTAAGAAGATCCAGATCTGGTTTTTAAGAGATAAAAAGTGAAAGTGATCTTTAATTTTTTTTGCCCTGAAGGAGAGTGCATCTTTAAGAGGATTTCAAGACCTAATGTCATATAATTTTTTTTAGTTGCAAGATCATCTTATATGACTATAAACATAAAAACATCTTTCTTTTTGCTGTTAAATTAAAAAACGATAGGCTAAAAGCTGTGTTGCTCATACTAGTCATCCCTGGTTGAGATTCAGAGCTGTATCACTAGGCTTGAAGCCAAATTTACACTCAACCTACTTCAGGAGGCACATAAACATCCTTGTGCATGGTCACAGTAGCTTGTCTGAGATACTGTATGAAATTCAGTATTATATACTAAAATGCTCTTTCTCTCATATATAGCTGGTTTGCCTCCAAGCCCTCTGTTGCCTGAAGAAGACCTCAGAAAATAAACCATGGGCCTCATTTCTTGAGGACCTGCTTCCATTCTTTGACAATTAAGTTCCGTTTTCTGTTAATGAAACATAGGATTAGACATCTGATTTTACATCCCCAAAGTCTACAACCTTTGGTCAGAAATAAAAGTTCTTTTTTTAAAATTCTGCAATCTAAATTTAACTTCATGAGATATACAAGTTCACTTTTTCTCAAAAATCAGAAAGGGAATAAATATTTTAAGTGATTTTTTTTTCTTTTTTTTATGTTCTAAGGCTATTTTAAATCAGCTGAACTAGGAATTAAAGGATTCAAAAATACTCATCATTCTAGACAAGTCATATTTGTCAGGAATCTCTCCCAAAGGTATCTCTCCATTACAATTTTATAATATATGTTAAAGGATATACAGTAACAGGAAATAAAAATCCATTCAAGGCTAACTTGTGTTCCAGAAAGACTCCATCCTATGCCCTTTTGATATCTTCAGCCATTTTGTCAGGTGTATTCTAAAATAAAGATAATAATGTTGAAGAACATAAGGTGGTACCTATAGTGTGGTCGGATGCCTTCTCACGAAGAAGCACATATGCTGTAGGTAACCAAGATAGTTTAAATTTTTGCCTGTATATGAATCTTAATTTTCTTTGTCATATGTGGCATAGATTTTAAAAGCACACTCTTTATTGTTTTCATTTCTTGTTCAATGGAATGGTCATTCTTTTTACCCATACAAAGTCCAAATAAAGAACTAATTTCTTTCACATCAAACTGACCATGGTGTGTAATTTCAATTAGTTTTTTATTAGTCATCTAATATTAGATAGTGTTAGCCATCATACTGATGCACATTGTTGTTATGATAGCATGCATTCCAAACAAAATGATCTAAAGGGAATCATAGAACTCAGGTGAATTATACTAGATCTCCTAACTCATCCCCAGCTAGTGAAGTGCCTTGTACAGTATGTTAAAGGCATAATTGAGAGTAGTAATAAAATATTAATAGCTTTGTTTTTCACTTCTGAAGTATAACACCCATTTATAAATAGGCTATACATTGATATCACATATTAAATTTCCCCATGTGTTTTGTCTCTTTAAGTAAATAATGAATTTAAAGGTAGGTAGGACTTGTAAGGAAGAAACATAACTGGAGAGGGCTAGCTTAAAATGCAAATACTTCCATGACTATAAAGTAATTATAATTTAAGGAATAAAAATGCTACTGCTATTTTATTATTGGACAAAAAAAATTTGAGAAATTCAGTAGCTATTACTTGAGGTCAGACAAGCAGATTTTTTTTTACTACTTTCCCAGCATATTAGCTAATATAAAGTTAGAAAGCTTTGAAAAGAAAGTTAAAAGTGGTCACACTCAATATAATTTAATTGAAAATATTTAAGCAGAAAAGACATTACAGAATCTAAGTCCTATAGTATACAGAAAATGCATGCTTGAGCAATCCAAGAGGCTGAAAGTGCTTAAAGAATTTCTACATTAATTAGAAATCCTAAATTACATTGGCATATATATTATTTATAACAAGACTGCTACTGTATCATCTTTAGTTACTAAGACACAGCTGAGCATTTTGTTATTTGTGTAAACATGAACAATGGAAAGATTGTTTAGTCCCAGAATGGGAGAGAAAAGTATTCTAATTACCGTTTGCATTGTTTTGCCTGTGGGTTCCCCAAGAGCCAGTCCCTGATGGGAAGCTGCTGTCTCACATTCAGTGATGCATGAACTCAGGCTTTTTGTTCTGCAATAGGAAAAAAAAGTATCTGTGCAGTGCTATTTCTTGACTACTGCATGTAAAAGGTTATTGTACTTGATTCCTCTGCATCTGCACAGAGCTGACAGAGAATCTGTCCTTTTTTCTTTCCGCTTCTGCATGTAACTATTGTTAGTTTTTTTCTTCTGTTGTCAAAAGACATAGTGAAAATAGGGTAGAATCAATCTTTACTTTCTCTGGCAATGAAAGAAACAGTTTCTCAATTTATACATTGATATCTGAATAATTGATTATTATGTAGTCTGTTCAGAATATGTAGATGTAATGGAAAGTAAGCTCATAATCACCTGTTCCTTTGGGCAAAATGCAAAAGCTAAACCAAGGGCCACCTGATGTTATCTTGTTTACAGGTCATACAAATATATTTTCATTTTTGACAAAGTATTGAAGTCACTTGTGAGTATAATTTGCACCCCCTCATACTAGAGTTCTCTTGTAAACTATTCTCTGAATAATTAAATACTATGGAAAAATGTCAGAAGACAAAATAAAATGTATTTATTCCAGCCATATCTTCCCACAGTGTGACATGTCATGTGAAAACAACATTAAGCATTTTATGCCATCTGTGCTGGTTGGGGATACATTTACAAGCATGTCAATGTGGAATATTCCTTTTCAAGTTAGACACAGTCATCTTATAGCAATAAGCACCTACATAGACTGATCTACAAAAGCAGACAGCCATTGATATTTGGTTCACTTTCATCCACTCCTTGAGCTTTGTTCTATCTTTGAGAGATGGAGCTTGTTAATCATGCTGTCATTCACAGCTTTATACAAATACAATGATACTAAGAAGTGTTCTTTCTGTAGTGAATAGATTTTAATGAGATAAATTCTGAATACTAAATATAAACAACATTTAAGTAAAATATTAGTGTTCCTTAAAGGAGATGCTTAATAATTTTTATAACAGTTTTCAGTATTATGGTATAATATATGCCATAATTTATTTTATATGTTATTATAGATACTATATAACATATACACTATTTTTGTAATATTTTAAATACTAATAAAATGCAGGAAAACATTCAGAAAAATGCATCATTTCCCAAGGAATGTACATAAAACATTTAGTAGATATAGGAATCTTAGCTTCTAGCTGAACATTACTGACTGCCATTGTATACCCAATCTCCATAAGTGTTCTGTAGAATCAAAGACTATATTGTTTCAATGCACATGTTGTCTAAATTGCATCTTTCAAGTCACTTTCTCAAACAAGCTAGTGTGTATTTGAGACTGATTACGTGTAATTATTACCAATAAAATCACAATAATTTGATGTCTGCATTTTGTCCTGAATTTGTTAACAGTTAAGAAATAGTTTAAAAGAAAAAATTGCAGCTCAAAATGTCTTGATTCTCTACTTTGTCCAAGCAGAGGTTTCATGCCTCTGGCAAAAGACCTGCTAAAAAGTGATTTGAAGCTCCCTCACTCAGGAGGTTCATCTTCAGCATAAGGTCTATCCACAGAGAACAGAGGATGAGTCTGCTTGAGAGAATTTATTTTTGTCATCCTACACACAGAGTCCCAGCATGAGCTGGTAGGACTATCCCCTTTCATGATGGAGATTCTTTTCTCACCTACCCTGTTCATTGTGCAAGAAATCTCCTTTATTAATTAGTTAGATATAATCAGTTAGATATTATTTTTCACTTAATCTTCATTAAGCATTTGACTTTTAATCTCAACACTTTGCTTGTGTAAAGTGTGCTGAATAATTTCACAGTAAAGATGTAAGTTTCCATAGAAAAGAGTCAGCTGCTGTGTATCACAGGAAGAATGTATGCATGTTGATTGTTAAGAAATACTCTTTGCTTTTCATGGCATTAATCAATTATTCCCTGTTCCAAAATTCCTATTACCAATGCTTATTATTCGTGCAATACCTTCTTAAAGAACATTCAACTCTGAAACATTTAGGAAGCAAAATCTTGGGCACTAAGGAGAAGTGAGTCTTCTGAGGAGAAAAAACTAAACAGTTAACCAAACATTGATTATTCTATTCTAAATTATTTTATTACTAAAATTTTGTCTTCCCTTTTTTAAGTTGAACCTGTCTAGAAAAAGTTTAGGATGCTTAGTAGCTCTGTTATTTTTATCTTGGTGTGGACTGTCAGCATATATATACTGTGCATGCTGTCTATAATATATGTGCTAATGTCTGAATAAGAACATTTACAAATGAATTATGAACAGTTCCATCTGGTGGAATGAGCTGTCAAAGTGACTTTTTTTTTAATTAGACTTGAGAGAAATTGCAAGAAATTATGATAGGCACTGTTTGCAGAGAAAGACCTATTTTATTGAAATGCCTGATAAAATTGAAGGAAATTATATTTTCAGATATTCAAACTCCAGGTTCACTTCAGAAATTTCTGAAAATATAGTTGTTGTTCTACAGTGATTGAAGGTTCAGATATTTCCCATTCACTGTATTTCGTAAAGATTGGTAATTAGTATGACCATGAAATATTTCTTCTTCCCAAGAAACACTCTGGTATATGCAGTTTTGCACATAGTTTGTATAAGCAGTCCTTGCATGTGGCCAATCTGCCCTTCAGCAATAACCTTAAAATCTACCTCTCAGATCTTTATACTAGCTTATTTCAAGAAAATGTCATGTTTCTTCTGCATCCCTGTGAGCCTTCTATGAGCAAAATTATCAGCCTACTACATTCCAAGTGGTGACAGTACCATGCTGCTGTTCTCTGTTGTTTGCAGATTGTTCAATAGAATAAAGCATATTCCAGACAGATTTAATCTCAAAATATGAAGTACTAATTGTGAAAAAGGCAGGAGGAAGATAAAATCAGTGGCAACAAGATAAACCCCTGGTAGATCTCAGTCAGCAGTTTTCTTTGAACACAGACACAAATAGACACTAAACTTTGTAAACGTGGTAAAAATTGGAAATGTACATCATATATCAAAGGCAGAGACATATTGGCCAAAGTGTATTTTGATCTGAAATAACATTACACAATTATCTTGTGCTCCTTTATTTAGTTGTAGTAATGGCCTCTGGAGATCAAACATGCTTTGTTCATGTTGGAGAAAATAAAGCTAAGTGATGAAAAACTGAAGATAAGTGTCAGATTAGACAATTTAAAGCAATGTAGGCAAGGTACAAAAAAAAATGCATGTTTAGTTAAACTACCTTCTCATTGAAAAGACCTTCATTGCTTCAGTCTCTAGGTAAATACTGTCCATACCCATACAGCTAATGGAAAATGGGTTGGTTCATCTTTTAGCTCTGTAAAAGCATGGAGAGGATAGTTTACAGCAATACAAATAATATACAATAGGAGGAGTAACAAACACAGAAATTTACTTAATCAGAAGCAATTATGCCTTTTTTTTTCCTGTACTGCTCATTACATGCAGGAATAGAAAATAATTTTCATCCTCGTAGACTTAGTCCTGTATTCCTTAGTAACATCTGTCTTTCTCCCACATTAATGTTTTTTAGATTGAAGGAAGCATTTGCACTTCTGAGTCACCAGTCAGTGGTGACAGTATGCTCATGCCTCAGGATATTGAGTCCAATGGTTTCATGTATATTAGTCATCTCATTTGCAAGATTCTGAACATGTCCTCTTCAGACTTACCTTAACGCACAGATTTTTTGCAGATACCAGTTTCATAGGCTTTCAGAAACCATATAGCGAAAGAATAAGTGCAATGCTGTGAGAACCTGTACTTGACACTATATGAAAAGTAATTAAAAAACTTGTTTTCTTTTTCAGTTTTGGAGAGCAGTTCCTTTCATTTCCTTGAAAAAGAAACTTGTCTAGTTTCAGCTTTAATTATACATGCCTATTTACTTTTAAACCCTCATTTCGAACTCCTGAGTATTGAAATTAACATAGGTTTTACTATTAACTTCAGTGACACTCAGTTTCTTCTTCACACTTGTTTGTGCCAAATCTTGTTCGTGATGCAAACAGATAATATTTGCTATTGTTAAGATCTGGCCTTCTGCAATTGTATTTATTTATTTATTTATTTTCTTTGTTATTGAAACAACAGGAATGTCTGGATGTTGTAAGAAGAAACATCTCACATTTTCATATGAAGGAAATGTGAGTAGAGAATGTATTTACGATCTTCTGCTAGAAGGCATTTTCTAACACGTGAATATGACATGCAATTTATGAATACATATGTGTGAAAATGATGGCGTATTATAGAGGCTGGGAAATATATTTTGAAGCTTCTTTGAGTAGCTTGCAGCTTGCTTTCTGCAGAGTTTTTCCAATGGCAAAAGAAGTTACAAACACAATAACTAGGCCACAAAATTCTACTACTAAGAAAAAAAAAGCAGAGAAATGGAGTTGTTTTGATTCAGTTCTGAGAGTTCTGAGAGTTGATAAACCAGTTCTACGTGTGGAATTACAGGTTTAGATACTTAGTTTTAGCTGATATGCCTTTAGGGCTGCCTGGCCACTCAAGAAATTTCACCAAAACTTTGCACTGAAAAGAATGCTGTAATATCAAATAAAAACTTCATTCCATTCAAAGAACATGATATGTGACAACACATTCTCTTAATTTTCTTTCTATGTGGTTTACAAATGAATCACTAAGAATAGAAGTTCAGGGAATCACATGTTCTTCATTATTGATTTAGGTATCAAATGTTTTGAGTGTGTATTCTTAAATCAGCATCAAATAGATGATATAATCTTGATTGAAATTCAAATACAGCTAATCCAATGTGTTCTGATAATTCTTCAATATTATGGGAGCTTAGTTCTCTAACATTGCTTTGATATGTTAGAACATTAATTAAAGAAGTGAGATTTTACTAGAACTTTAATTGTAAAAAGTTTGCTTTAGCAAATTCTTATTGAACTTTGGCGTCTGTAAAATAAAGCCTTCTCTCCATCCTTTGAATTTAATCACAAATATTAAGCAAAAGACATAGCCAATGACCAAATTTGCATTCTAGTTTTGCTGTGATTGCTACAACTACGGAAGACATGCTGATATGTGTTAAGGTTGCTGATACCAAGCTCTAAATACAAACATTAAAAACCCAGAGCATCATGGCTATGATTCATTCACCAGTTTAGAAATCATTAACCTGTAACATATTTGCATGCTTAGGTTCAAGTAAACAATCCAAATTTATAAAAAAGTCTTTCTTGTGATGGCAAGTATATACATGCATGGGTGTGTTTTAGGATGCCTGTGTGTATATGTATCTCTCTGTATATCATCTGCTATCATACAGCACTTTAAAGTATCAGGAACCATACTGAGGGCAAGTGAAATATCTGACAAGTAGCAAAGGAGGCTGGAATATGTGACACTGGTGGGAGTAAGGGAAGAGCATGTATTTGGCCATAAATGTAAGATAATTCTGTACATTTTTTGTTTTCTCACAAGTTCTAAGATAAGTAGGGAGAAATATGGATAAAGGGTACAGAAATACTTCATGTTGCTAATTAATCACAGCTTTTCTGGAATATTTTAATCGATATTCACATATATTGTAAATAACATATTTATGAAGTTTTAAGTATTTGAAGCTAAAGAAACCCAAGGTAGCATATTATGCCACAGTTTTGTTCTGTGGTATTTTAATCAGTCCTATAAAAAAAAGTTCTAACTTTGAATCTTTTCATTGAATCACAGAAAACATTTACAAATATTCAATAATTAGTTTTAGTCAGGGAAGAATATGTATATATTTTTTTTACCTATTAAAATCAACAGAAGTAATCTTAACCACATTTTTAATGCACCTGTTACTATGGATTTAAAACTTGCATATTCAAATGATACAAATTATTCTATTCTAGTATTCCATGGAAAGATGGTTATGACAAACGAAAGACAGAATAAACAGAAGAGGTAAACTCTACTAATTAATATAAGACTTTTATAACAGGCCATTTAATGATGTGTATTGATATGGTTTACATGGATCTTTCAATTGATTTATTTTGACAATATGTGACACTGAAGCGTAATACATGGAATTAATCCGTATACTAGGTGCATTAGGGAGAGCCTCAGAAGCAGATATCAAAATGCACTCATTTCTGGGAAGATACCAATGGCCCCAAATGAAGTGATCTCTCAGAGAAAATTATATTCTGGCTTTGTGTTCACGTATGGTGTGTTGATCATAAGACATAATATTACATAACATACCAAATAATGTTACAAAACCATTGCAGGTAATGTTTGGTATGAAAAAATTAAAACAAATCAAAAGTTCCCTTAATGTTTGGTATGAAAAAATTAATTAAAACAAATCAAAAGTTCCCTTAATCCCCATATAGTAGAGAAATCAATTTGTTTTAATATAGGTAGGTGCAGTGTAGTAAACTTGGAAACAAAGGTCATTTAAGATCACTGCTTCAACAGGAATTCTCAGTGTTATGTATGGTCAAATGGGATAATACAATGTTTATAAGAGAAGGACTATCAAGTAGAAATATAACATGTCTGTGCACATCTCGTTAAAATTATTGTGATAGTGCCATGTTTAAAGCTGATATTCACACTTCAAAGAGAACATGAAATATTGGAGACATTTCAAAGAATTAGAAAAAAGATGTCCTGAAACAGGAAATTTACAATTTTCAGTTTAGTCCTTTATACACTACAGAAGCTATTGAGGAAGAACTTAGTCATTTGACACAGACAGCTACTCATGACAAAAAAATTATGTAAGCTCTTGGTAGCTCTTAATTTTGCCAACAGAGGGTAAGACAGTTGCCAAAGACTAAAAGTTGCTAGCTTCCAAATCAACTTCAAGTTCCAATTACAAGTGTAGTTATTATGGCCTGGAACAATTTATGTATCATATTCAGAATTCTACAATGGCCTTTAAGATAGAACTGGATAGATTTATTGAAGAGATATTTTAACCCAGTTCATAGGGGAGGAAATCGTCATGTATTTATAGCCTTAGATTCTATGGCTATGTCTCTATTAGCAAATAAAAATATCCTGAGCCTGTTCTCTAGTGGCTCAGCATTTGTGCTTGGAAGCCTGCTAATAATTAAACAGTATGGGAAGTACTGGAGCAGTGCTTGGCCATGCTCTAGCTCTGTTTGTTTCATCAATGCAGTCACAATCTGCATTTTTTTTCCTGTGGGAGAGATGCACCAAATGTCCTGAAATAACCTAGACTCATATTTCTCAGTTTTCTTGAATTGCATTGCAAAACTTGTAGTTATTATATCCAGTGAGATGAAAGGAGCCTATTCTTTGCTAATGATCCAGTCCCCAAAACCTTAGCAAGCAACGAACTTCCTAAAGTATCATTGCTTACTGAGTTCTGTAGTAACTAAGCAATAAAAGGAAAGTAATCTTTCTGCTTTGCTGCAGATTTGAACGGCAAAGGCTTCAGAAGAGTTAATTATATTGAGGCTTCAGAAGAGTTAATTATATTTTATCTCAGTACTACAAAAGAATCTTCTATGATAAGCAGCCAACCATTGCACAATAACTTTGGAATCAGGAGAGTGTACAGACAGGATTGGTAGAACTGAGGCTATGGAGTGGCTGAATGTCAGGAGATATATAGATTTCAAAGCCAAAGAGATAAGCAGACCATCAATGCTGATGTTGATGCCCAAGAATGTGTGTTTGAATAAAATATGCCTCTTATTGAAAAAAGGAGAGCTCAAAAGTTGACTGAATTTTGACTTCCACAAAAGCAACCACACCTTATTTGAAGCCCTGTTTGGTTTGCATTTCTTCTTTGGTCAGCCAGATGTTCTCATTGTTGAAATTGTGTATCTAATCTCAACTGAGTTTTCAGTTTTCATTTTAATTTGACTTTGGTGCTCAGCATTTTGTTTTAGTGATATCCCTCTTCATAAGATCAAAGGAATTTTTAGTAGATAGTATTTTATTCCCATGAAGATATTTTTGTACTGTTACTTTTGTACAAGTTACTTTTCAGTCTTCTAAATAGCTGAAACACTTTGGAAGTGTTGCACTTTGGAACACTCACAACTGTGTGGTGTTTTCTCAGACCTTGTAATTCTTTGCTATACCTTTCTCAGTTTTTCACCCTTTTTTTTTAGCAAGACACAGGATCAGTACATGTATTCAAGAACTAGCCTCCACAAGACTATAAACACCCCTTCTGCTTCTGTCACTGCACTTATTTTGCACCCCATAAATAAGTATTTGCTTCTTTGCAGTGGAGATCTACATTGCCCATAAAGCAAAAAATGCAAGGCTTTACAAAGAACTTAAATATTTTTAGGGAATATTTCATTAAAAAATGAAAAATCCATATAGAATAATGAGTGAAAGAAGAAAATAGAGCAGGAAATAGGAAAAAGCTATGTCTTTAACTGAGATCTAGTATGAGGTAAAACAGAAAAAGGCTGGAATGAACAGAATAAGAGCAAAGGTGGGCTGATTAATAGTAACAACTAATCTGATGTCATCAGTGGCTAGAAATCCTTCTTCATGCTGATTGACTCCTTCCTACAGAATGTTTCAAGCATAGGGAAAGAAAAAAGTGGCATATTCAGGCCTTATGTCCCATGAAGTCAAGTGGTCTCCTCTGTAGAGTTTTGTCGATCCCTGGACTCCTTGATCCCCCACAGTGCAATCATGCTAAAGAGGGACAGTCCTTACTCCAAACACCTCACAATCTAGAGGGCAACTCTGTCATCAACAGGGGAAGAAAACAGCTGGACAGGGGAAGCACAAGAAAACGTCAGACCAGTATGAAACCAGTATGTTTTCATCAGTATGAAAACAGCAGTCAGGAAAACAGCCACCTAGCAGTTGTGTATATTAAGTTTTCATGTGTTTTTATCATAATGACAAAGGATTTTAAATAGGGATTTGAAGATGGACAGTGAATGTGGTTCTGTGGACATTTAGAGTGCTCCTAGTTTGGATAAAAGAAAAGTGTAGCACATATGTACATTTTCTAAAATTTATTTTTGGAGACAAAAATTATTAATACATAGTCTGGACCTATGTATTCTTTCTTCAGTTCACTGGCATCATTAAAACAAGACATGAATTGTGGTTTTGCATTTGAATATTTGTATTAAAATCTACAGTTTATTAAGGAATTAGTTTTAAATAATGTATAGTTATTGGAAATACTTTCAATTTTATATTCAGCACAATATACAAAATCTTAGCAGATCAACATTAGAAGACTTAGCTTCTTTGTATGTGGTTGGTGTTCCACAGTAGCCCAAGCTAATCTACATCCTGTTTCCTCTTTCTCTCCCACCTGCAGCTGTACATTCCTTCCCATTCTCTTGGACCAGGTCCAATACTTGCTTCATCCTGCTGTTTTTCCTACTAATGAATATGATCTGACTAGTGAATATGAATCTGAATATGATTTGCTATGAAGTTAGCATGGTGAAATGGCCTGATACGGTATGAGATGATCAAATCAGAGTGGATAGAATGAAGATGGTGGAAATAAAGAGTGATTTGGGAAGAGCAGATAAATCCAGAGATAACAAGGTGTCAAGAGACATTATTAAAATGGCAAAGTCTCTGTCATGAGCTACAAACCACAGTCTGAATGACCAACAAGAAGGCAAAGAAACTGGAGAATTTCATTGGCTAAGGGATAAAATTCCTTGACTGAATCAGAAGGAAACAATACCCCCTATGGTATTGAGGGCACCCTGTGCTTTCAAGTATGTTTAGTTTCCTATGAAGCCAAAGAGAAGCTGTGCTCACATCTAGGAGCTCATAGCAGATATTTACCAGCTTAAAAGCTTAGGCAAATTTTCATTCTGTAGATGCTAATGATAATAATTGCTATTCATGGCCTTAATTGTATTTTTCAGTAATAGATATTAGAGCTGTTTTATCACACTTTACTGTGATGCTGCGGTGATTGTAATATAATCCTCTGACAATATTGTGGTATTTCACTGTGTGATCTGTAACTGTTTGGAAAAGGTAATATTGACCTACTTAAATATGAGAAATTGAGTGTCTGATATAAATATACCTGCCTATTGACTGTGTCAAGAATCCATCTCCTGTTGTGTACTCCAACCACTAAAGTAGTTTGTTGTTATGATACCTGCCACCCTTAGTTTCTCCAAAGTACAATAGGTACAATATAGAGTAATTTTGTTTCATAATACTCTAAAATAGTACATCCTTTGCTTGTGGGCAGTTTCTACAGTTTACTGCAGGAATATCTATTCTACGGTGCCAAGAGTCTGAAAATCCTTTAATTATTTAGAATGGCATTGTGTAATAAAAGAAATAGTATGATAATATTTATGATAGATCAGCAACTTTTCTCTTTTCATTCATCATTTAAAACTGAATTTACCTAAATATTTTTATGTAAAAGCTGAATTACACTTGATTTTGCTTTTCCTTATTTACACTATCTATATTTCAGTATCTCATAAATGGAAGCCACATAGTTTAGAAAGGTGGAATTTTTGGGGTTTTTTAAAATGAAAATCTATGGATTTAATTACATGTTTACCTGAGTTTTGTCAAAATATATATAAGCAATTAATTGATTTCCTATTTTTCTGCTATGTTGTATATCTAGACCAAACAAAATGTACTGTCAGACTAATTTTGATGGGGCATGTACCACGGTAGATAATTACTTCACTTTGCTTAATGTATTATAAATCCATAAGCAGACATTTGTTTTATGTGAAAAGTGGGCAGTCTGTTAGAGGTCAGGAACAAATAACAAAGAGGAATACTCAGTAACAAATACAGACTAAAGAACAAAAGCTAATTAATTCAGAAATTTTATGAACTGATTACTCATTACGCTGTAGTTGCATGTACTCTACAAGAATTTCTTTTCAGCTCTGTTCAGTTGTATATCAGAGTTTCATAATATTTTCTTCTACTTTTATTTTTCACATACATTGTATGTTAAGTTTTATTTTACAAGAAAGTGTTATTTGTCCTGTATGTTATTTCTGTAGCATAAAAACACCAACAAAACTGAGTTTGAGTCTAATTCACATTTTAATGTGTGTATCATCAGCATCTGGCTCTATAGAAAAGATGTTTCTGGGCTAAACTGTAGAAACCACCCAAAATATGCATTCCTTCACTGCTTCATGCAAGTAGTAAATTTACAAAAAGTAGCACACATTGTCATTCTAAGATGTTAAGCATAGCTAGGTTGGCAGGTCAGTGATTGTATCTTGCAATGTCAAGTACT
This sequence comes from Anomalospiza imberbis, assembly GCF_031753505.1. Classification (NCBI taxonomy): domain Eukaryota; kingdom Metazoa; phylum Chordata; class Aves; order Passeriformes; family Viduidae; genus Anomalospiza; species Anomalospiza imberbis. Next base: position 76,743,787 of record NC_089683.1, on the reverse strand, counting down.
TATTTCTAGAGCCAAAACTTGCCAGCAGTAGAACATCTGAAAATCTGAAGCAATACTATTTTTGTGCTGCTAAGTTGCTTCCTGCACATCAGGAAATTCCATTAATCTCCTGAAGACAGATAGCATGAAATCTGGTTTTCTAGGACTGTCTAACTCCCAGAGGCCCCAGTGACACCAGTGTGTATCTGACATATTAAAATTGCTGGGGTAAAGACAAAAGAAGGAAGAGGCATAGCACAGCCAGGAGTTCAACACACTAAATAGCTGAAAAAATGGCCACTGTATTTTTTTTCTGACAAATCAATATCCCAAGTGGTTTGGTGACAGAAGAATATAGTAGTTACCTTGCAAAAAAATGCACCTCTCTTCAGAATTATCAGGTAGATGTGCAGTGTTAATATAAGTTAGAGAGCCACCTAAAAAATCTTGATCAAGATATTTGGCAATGCCACTCTGGAGTCTTCCAGTACTAGCAGACTGAGGGAGCCATCTAGAAGAGTCTTTCCTCTGTTCTTTCCAATTTTTGTATATTGCATCAACATACTTTAAGTGCTACATCGTGCTTCAGTAATAGAAGGGCATTCATAGGCTGTTGTCAACCAAGTCCATTTGCCATCAAACATGCTTCCCAACTTCTGTCTCTCCATTACTCTCCTCAGTGCATCAGTCCACTTTTACAGCTGGAAAGCATATGATATAGAAACCATAACTTGATACATTGCTTAAACTATATATTTCATAATGAATACTAGTTTAATTAAGCATAACAGTAATCTATTCAGGCAGAGAAGGGACAAAGGTACCTCTATAGACTTGATCCTGTCAGAATGCCAGTGTGTTCCCAAGACCTAAATTTCTGAAGCTTTTCTTTTGAAACAGGGGTTCTAAACCTCCCATATTTCTTTTAAGGATAATTTGATTCAGAATTTGAACTTCTTTTCTCCAAAACAAAAAGAGAACTTGTATGATTTTCTAAATCACAGCTAAAAGCTTAGGCACCATGAGCTGTTTTCATTAAGTATTAGAATCATTCTTTTGTGCAAAAATGTATTTGACTAATGGATCAAACACAATATTTAATCCCAGAAAGCAGCAGCAACTTTTAACCTTTTTTTTTTTTACATTAGAATTTCTAAAATTCAAGCCCTGAAAAATTTACCCCCGAATTTAAGACCCTACATCACTGTTCTAAGATGACAGATTTCCTCTCTTAATCAGTCAGATGTAGGTTAACCTGGATGTTTGATGAAGCTCCTCTCATTCTCCATTCATTAATTACTGTTTCCAGTAAGTTACCTTATCTGTGGAATGTTCCTTTTATGCTGATCCAAAGTAGCTTTATTCTCAACATGTTACAAAATGCTGCAAAGATGCCTTTTGGGATAAATCTGGGATTAATTTATAGTGCAAATATGGAAGTAAAATTTTAATAACACTTTACTTCTCAAAAGTAACTGGAGTAATTGTGGGAGTTTGAGGTCCAAAAAGCCTTCTGGTTTCCTTATATAGTTTAATTTCTGAAGGATACTAAGGAACTGACAATTTAAAATATATCAGATCCAACTTGGTATTTTGGGTAGATGTGCCCTTTGTTTAGAAGTTTTGCCATCTGCAACAAATATACTTTAAAAATAAAAGAAAATTAATAAAAGAAAATTATATTCTTTTTAAAAATGCATCCAAGAAAACCCATAAATCATTTGCCACCGTCTTAAGATCTTTAGCATTTAAGGGCTGTAAATCCTATCTGAAAATGCAAGACATGTTGCTCTCACTTTCTGTCAGCAGATGATCACCTTTCCTGTATTTGCTGAAGAGAAGGAAATAGCATAATGTGTGTTTTGTGACTTACTGCTCTTCAGATTCTATTAATTTCCTATGAAAATACATTTCAAAATAATTTACATTTAATTTATGAACAAGTTTTCATTTCCCTCACACTGGATTTAAATTGTCTTATACTTGCATTTACATCATAATAATTGAAGTGTAAAACACTATCAAAGAAACTTTTATTTACCTTATGATATGCTCACTTTCAACAAAACCTCCTATATTTTCATCTGAGTTTCTGAAGTTTCCAAGTACCATTGCAGACTGCTTATTAAAAGTTTACATTGCCTTTCAATACTTTGCAAATCTGAATCATCAAGACTAACACAGTAGCTGTGAAAAAATATCTTTGAAAGTAATTCCACAAAGCAGTAAAATCACTAAAATGAGAATTTTTGGTGGTATGTTAACAATCCCGGGAAATGTTAAATGCAAAAAAAAAAGTGTATTCAGTTAAAATCAAGCTTTGGGTGATATGCACTTTGGATCATGTATTAATTTGGAAATTTTACTTTTTTCTATCTTTTCTATTATGAGCAATTGTTTTCCTCTCTGAACCTGTCTGTAAGATGAATAGATGTTGTCATAGTACACAGAGACATTCAGGCCCAAAATGCAAAAATATTTATCCCATGTTTTTCTTCTTTGACAGTGTACATGCTTTGTAGAACATGAAAACTGTTATAATGCAACTTATTCTAAGGATATCTTTCTTGTTGTTGCCAAACTAACATTTGTTTGTCTTAAGAAGCCATCTAGCATTTAATACACTTTGACTGACTTCATCTATTTCTTCCACTAACAGTTTCAGGTTTTCTGAAAGAAAGAAAACTTTTGCAAATTAATTCTGTAGCTAGCCCACACTTATTATGAAGTCATGAGTCGATAGGGGAATTTCAAGACAAGATTGAGGGACTAGGATTGCTGTACAGTTTTACATCATGGACATTACAAGAAATTGTTACTTGGAGTATCATATGCTGTCTGATTGCCTATGTTCATTAGTTGGAGGTCAGAGACTTGCCTTTTTGGTCAGAGAGCAAAGCACTTGCAGCTGTCTGAAGAAAAGTGCTGTGCGTTAGAACATGTTCAAATAGTGAGGGTACTGTTTGTCAGACCAGGTGCAAGAACAGAAAAAAAATCCATGCTATGCCAGAAAGGAGGATAGACAGAAGAGAAAAAGCACAAGGAAAGAACAAAAACATTCCTTCTGCTAAATACTAAACTATAGTCATTGGAAAGAATACAAGAGGTTATTCCAGCTCGCTTGTTGACTAAATTGTATGTTCTTCCTACAGATAGTTCCTAAAAAAGAATGATTCTTTGTTTTCCTATGTACAGACACAGTATCTGTTGTTTATTACTATAATCATAGCATGCATAGTTTAAAATGTGGGACTGTGTTAAAATGTGAGGCTGTGTTTCTCTTTCTGGTTTGTCAGACACTAAAAACCATATTCTTTATTTATTAAAGCTTGTTTGTGATTTATTAACAAAATTTCTGTCTTTAAACAAATTTCTTATACATTGCTTCTACTAGCCTGATCTGTTTCATAAACATTGGACTATATTCTTTCATGCCTTGTATTTAGGCCGTATGTTTTTTGTCCACCATAATTTATATTTTTACATATGAAAAAGTTCTCCCAAAATTCATGGAAACAGAATATCTCTAAGTTCTCGGTGTCTGCTTTGTTGAAACACTTTGTCAAGTTTTGGACAGGTGCAGACATCTGTGGCTTTATAAAGCTCATGGTTGTCACAGGGTTAGCTGTTGTAGAGAGCATTTCAAACTCTCTTAGCTCCTGGAGTCTCAATTTACTGATTCTGCTAGACTACCCTCTAGCTCAAGCCTGTGTACAGAAATCCAAGACATGAATGCATCATTAGGAATTGAAGGCAGCTGAAGGCTTACCTATGAAGGAATTGTTCTGACTCCTTTGGCAAAGATCAGATAGGTGATACATAGTGTAGTGTTCAGGTTTTCCTTTTCTGGTATTTTGCTTAACAGCCCCTATACATCTGTGGCTCTGTGCATCAATGTATACCAGTGTTTTAATGCAGAAACATATTGAAATAATACACACAGTGATTATTAGTGAAAACTGCTTAGGCTTAAGAATACGCATGATCCTGAAAGCATTTTATTGTAGGGTTGAAGACTACATTCTGACTTGATTAATGCCTTGGAAAAAAAATTCTTTCTATTGTTCTCTGTCAGCAATCCTCATGTTCGCTGACTCCATTAGTAGGATTATGGTCAGGTTACTATTCAGTACAGCACTGGAATGTGTTGCTTTCTTTTGTACTGAAGTACAAAAGCTCTTGTCAAATTTTTTTTAAATTGTGGGCTAAGCAATTTTGCTTTGCAGTTGTCAGAAAAGTGAATGTGTGGCAGAGCTCTTCTTGACAACTGATTATCTAGATATTTGTCAGTAGCCTCAGCAGTAGGTCTTTATGGTTTTGTGTTCATTTGAATGAAGGAGAAAAGAACCATAGATATGGTTATTTTTAGGTTGTTTCAGGGTGTTTTGGGTTTTTTTAAATTCACCTATCTTTCCACATTACCCTTTAGAACATCAGATGACTTTTGCAATTTAAGAACTTTGACAAAATTACATCAAAAGAGCAAGTAACTAATGCTGTGCCACTGCAGCTAGGAATAAAGTGTTATACTTGCTTTATGTAAACCAAGAGAGAGATTTCAGTCAAAATAGTTCAAAACAGGTGAGAGTTCAGTTCATCCTTTCAAGTAGCTCCTCTTAGATACACTGGAGAAGAAAATCTTTAAAGAGTACATCTGATCTCTCAACTTCAATCAATTGGCCCAGCACACAGGCACAGTTTTGTAGCCTACTCTCTATTAAGAGAGTGTATTGTGTGGTAAAATGGTCTCTTTTCAGGAATTTCTCATATTTAGGAGCTATAGGTTTTCAGCTCACTAAAACTTGTTTTGTTATTTTAATAGACCTATTAACTCTTTTATAACTAGAAAGGCTAAAAACATTGTCACCTAGAAAGTGTCCCCAGCTTCAAGTGCAGTTTTAATATTCATTTACAAGGGAGCAAAAGCAAGGTCAAATCAGCTGTGTAGCAGACAAAGGTGCATGGCTACAGAAGAGTACCATCAATGAAGGGGGAAAAAAAGAGCAGAGATCAAAAGGAAGCAGGAAGAGAATGCAAGAAGGCTTGTTATAACTTTCTGTGAGGTCTGGTTTCTAAGCTTCAGACTGGAGAGATCTGAAGACAGTCTGTACCTGAGGAAAGCAGCACAGCTTTCAATCATTTCCAGTATGAAGCTCATACCTGTGCCATCATAGTGACAAAATGATGCTCAGTTCAGTCATGCATTAGGGGCTTCAAAATAAAAATGTATTATCTCTGAACTACAGATGGCAAGATCACAAGCCAAACTGTGTTCATCTCTCAAACACTTGTGTGCTTGTGCACGTTTGCAGCAGCAGGACTCCATGATTGGTACCAAAGAAATGCATTCCATGTGAGCAGTTCAAGATCCACTGATAAGAGCAGGGCTCAGCACCAAGTTCCAATCACCAGGGTAGATTTCTCAAAGGAAAAAAAAAAGGAATCAAGATCTAATTTTGGTATGAGTTTTTAGGCATAACAGACTATGTCTTTCCAATATGAATGAATTAAATATAAATGTATGTCCATCTTTTTCTTTAAAACTCATCCTTTAATTTTTTCCCCTTTTCTATATTTTCTTGAAATTTGTCTTGGCCTTGAGTTTTTTCGTGCCCTCAGTGATTATTTCCAGATCTTAAATAATAACTTACTGCAACTCCATAGCTAATACTGAACAGGAAGTCTTCACTGTAAGCCAAATCGTTTTACAATACACAGAATAAACAAATGAAAAAGAGTCTTGAAAAATTAAGTAGTATTAAGCATGCAGGCATGGGCAGAGCTTTTAAAGACATAAGTACCTTATCACACTGAAACAATCTTTGACCACAGGAAACTAACTGGTTTACAAGACATACACATCCAAATACAGAAATGACCAATAGGGTTTAGGGAAAAGAAATAGACAAAGGCTGGCTCAAAACTTTGGGGTTTCTCTGAGTATGTCATCTTTGAATTTCCAGCCATCTTAGTACTTAGTCTGGGACAGTTATTATACCTTTTTTAGGCTTACATTTGAGAAATATACTCTCAGCTTTATCTCAGCCTCAGTGAAGGGTTATTTTCAGCTGTTATGAGAGAGTATTTATTTACTCTCATATTTCCATGGATCTCTCCTTAGGCTAGTTCGTGTTATCCAAGAGGAGCAACACCATTTTCCAAACTTTTAGTGATTCCTGAGTGATGTTTCAACATTGAAATCAGGACTTCATTGTGCAAGTGAAGATGCAAATGTGTGTAGTTAAAAAACTACAGTTGTAGCCAGACAGCTATCCCAGTCTGATTCTCAGAAATGATGTTTGGGAAGTGATTCAGAAGTGATTCAGGGAAATAAATCAGGATTTAAGTGCCATTTTAAAAACTCAGCAGTCAGTTTTATAGGTGCTTTTATATAATGATTTAACACTCAATGTGTATTGTTTTCTTTACTGTATGAAACACAGTTGAAAGGCTTCTAAAATGCAGTCATCAGGGAACCATTCAGTACCCTGAATTTAATCTATTCAGTGGTGTAACTCACACCATACTGAAAAGGAGGAAATAAAATGGTGTAAAATTAAAAATCTCCAGTTGTGTTTATCAAGTATAAAAAGAAATTAATAATTATATTTTCATTTAGAAATAATTTGATTTTTAAGTGTATATTAAAATATTTTGCAAGCATTTTGCTTTCCAGTAGCTGGCAGACAGTTAAGAATATTTGTTACACAAAGCAGTGTGAAAGCTCAGCTGAGCAACCTAGTTCAGCTACTGGGACCACTAAAGCCAAGTAAGCTGGCTCCAGGAAGCAAACCTTGCAGGAAAGGGAGACAAAGCCTTAGGCAAAATGCCATGATAACTTGCAGAGTTCAGATGCCTTCATGGCATTTGTGTGCCATGTAGTTACTGACAGATATGCTAAGGACTAAAGAGGCAGGTGTTGCTGACAATGCAGCAAGATGGAGCATCAATGCAGAAAATATCTATTTACATGCCTATATTTTAACAATAGCAGTTTGGCCATTTGAGCAGTAGATACTCTGAAATGAAAGACACAATTAATATTTTCTGCTATTCCTTGATTCTCCAATTAAAAAGCAACTGTTGCTTTAATTTGCAAGCCTTTTCAGTAACATTTAAATGATCATCCCTATCGTGAAGCAGCCTCAAAAGCCTGCCTACTCTCTGAATTCTTGCCATATTTATAGTCCTTTAAACATTCTCTGATCTCACAGGGTGCTGCTCCAGCAATGCCAGCGATGAAGGGAATGTTGCATAGGCTGGCTCTCCATGGCGTCTCCCCAAAGCCAGCCGAGATGTGTGACAAAACATCTCATGAGCTCTCTGCACTGAACTTCCCACTGCTATGTGGCACGGAAAGAACAACAGTGGCAGATCTTATGAAAGAGCTGTGTAGTCAAGGTTTGACTGTTCTGTTATCAGGGAATTCAAACCTTGTAGGTGTTAAAGTTAAGCTGGGTGGAGCTGAGGAATGACAAACATCCATCATCCAGGTGTTTTGTAAATGGGTATCTTCTAGCTTTTTGCAGTGGGTTCTTTTAGGTTTTTGTACCACCAAATACTACTTTTACTGACCAAAAGCCTCAGCATTACAAGTCCCATTTAACAAAAACATGAATTCTTAGAAGATACTTGGAAGAAGGATCTTTTATTTGAGCAGTCTGTGAAACAAAATTATTTGGTTTTAAATATCATATTATTAGAGTTGCTTAGGATGAGAGGTAAAAAACACACTCTGAGTATTAAGCTAGCAGGGGAGCTTCTCCACCCTGCCCTCTTGTGACACCTGTCCTCCTGGTAGTACATGCTCATTTTGGACCTGCACTTTTGGCAGGGAGAAGTGAGAGCAGCATAGCTCCATGGACAGGGACAAGACAGGAGCCAAAGGTGACCCCAGCACAGGCTGGTGATCCTTACCAGTGTTCACAGTCTCATATAGGATAGCTGGTAACGGGGGCTACCAGCAGCCCCAGCCAGCAGGGTCCTGAGGTCTGTGCAGCAGTGCCTGCCAGCGCTGAGACTCCCCAGAGGTAACCCTGCCTATAGGTGCATCTAGACCCTGACAAGCTCTGTGGTTAAGGTGAATTATGTGTATCATAAAATACAAAGTGTGAAGTATGATCTACATTTTAAAGCCCTGTTTCTACTGCTGTTTGTACATTCATGTCACAGAATCACAGAATAAACTAGGTTGAAAAAGACCTTTGAGATCAGGGAGTCAAAGCTATGAATGTCACCTTGTCAATTAGACCATGGCACTGAGTGTCACATCCAGTCTTCTTTTAAACACCTCCAGGGTTGGTGGCTACCCCACCTCCCCAGGCAGCCCATTCCAATGCCTAATCAATCTGTCTGTTAGGAGTTTTTTCCTAATGTCCAGACTACTACCAGTGGGACTACTGGCACAGTCTTGCAGCTATCTTCATTAGCTTAATTTAATTTAAAGTGGAGATTCTAGTAGTCTTACTTTTGTAGTCTCGGGTGGAACAGGTAAGGAAATATGATAAACCACATAATAGGTGCAGCCTGTTGCAGTCTATTTGCTATAGTTTATTATCCATTTGTTCCCCATACTATTTCATGATATCAAATAAGCTCTTCACTTTAAATTTAAAGGGGGTTTATTCACCTTGTTTTCATAAAATAGCAGCAAGAAGTAGCTAATAAAGATAGGTACACATAAGACATTTTCAGTGAAATATTGTATGCACAATTACTTGTCCTCTATTTGATTCTGTTTTGATACATATTATGTCCCATATTTAAACCCTGTATTAAACTGATTTGTAGCTTTTCCTTAGTCTTCTCTGACTTTCTCATTTCTTTGTTTTTTTTTTTTTTTTCTCTAGAATTTTCTCAGTATTTCAACATTTAATATGCACTCAGAGGGAAGAAATAACACCTCTGGCTTTACAACTTATTGTTTGTACTGGATATATCATATAATGATCTACAGCTTAATTAAGTCAGAAACAATTATTATGGCTGTCTAGTAAGACTGGCATATAATTTTATTTATACAACTTGATTATAAGAATTGACTGTATCATAATGTCTATGTTATCTTCATGGCCAGCCAGCAAGGGCATTTCCTCACTCACATTGTGGAAAAAGGATATGCTGTTCCTGTCTGTCAGTGACAATGGCTGGGCTACTGAGTTCTGAAAATTTGTGTGGTTTAGATTCAGGGAAATTCTCTGTGCAGCGGGTACCTTCATAATTTCAAATTTTTCATCTTGTGATGCAAAAGAGACATTTCCAGACTTAGAGAGTCACTAAGTGGAGTTCTTTAAAGGATTAAGAAATCATGAGATCTAGAAGTATAAAGGATGCAGAACCCTTTTCTCAAGGTACACCTAAAGCTGTTGTGACTTTGCACTCAAAAAAACAAAGCCCCAAAGAGAGTATAACAGCAGTAAAAGAACATTCCTTATAGTTAATTAGTAGAAAATTCAAGTCAGTTTGTGAAAACATGAGAAAGTTGATTTCTGATGTAAACTTCTGTATGAAGCCATCCTTGGGGCAGGCAAACACAGGAGCAGATTGTCCACAGGTGTTTTGGAGTCTCCATTCTTGGAGGTTTAAAGATCTAACTGAACAAATATGTGAGCAGCCTGATCTGATCTCATAGCTGATCCTGCTTTGAGCAGGAGGGAGGATGAGAAACCTGCTCTTGTCCTTTCCAACTTGAATGTCTTGTGATTTTCGTGACTCAGACAATTTCCTTTACATCAGGAACAAGCCCACCACAACATATTTCACACCAAATGTAACTCTGAATTTCTTGTGGATATATGCTCCACAGCATTTTTATTTTGGAATAAAATATCAAATAGAATTGACAACTGCCTAATGCAATAAAATCAGACCACAGCTTTTACTGAGGGGTAATGTCAAAGCTCTGCATTCCATATGGATGTCACCAAAAGGAATAGTGATTTCATCAACACAGCTGCTAGCTTTATAATGACATATGGGAGTAAACTTTTTTTTGATGACTGTTCTTACAGCAATGTTTCCTCCACCTTCTGCATTTTTCCTGACATCATGACTTTAAATATGAGCCCAATTTAAAAGGCAGTAGTATTTTCTTACAAACCTTTTGTATTTGTGTTAGCAATCTAATTTATCTCTAGAATTAACATTGTGTCAAATCTATTATTTCCTGAAGAACTAGGTATAATTTTAATTTATTCTGTAGCTGTGAGACAGATATTCTAGGATCCATTTTATCTTGTACAGTTCAATGTGGACTTAGATTTTTATATACACCCAGATAAGTGAAAATCTTTGTGGAATTTACTTCAACGGGATGGATTACAGAAGAAAAGTAATTATAAAAAAATAATATCAAGGACCTAGCAAGGATAACAATGATCTTTTGTATTGATCTTATTTCAAATATAATATTATATCAAATCAATAAATATGATGACAAATGCATAATAACGGCATAATAACTTTCCATATGCTATGCTATATTTAATTTTGTCTTGGGCTATGTAGGAGTTCCTGAACTAAGAAAAATATGTAGAGAGACAATTTGTTACAAACAAAAAAGGCCTCTCTACAGAAGTGGATCTGTGGATCTTTGTTTTATGAGGAACAAATCAAGTATTCCAAGTTTGGTGGGGGGGGGTAAAATGAGACAATATGGTTTGATGTTTTATTTTGCTGACAGACTTAATGTCAGAACACTTGAATTATCATCTTTCAATAGGCATTTTGTACTGCAAGAAGATGAAAAAGAGAGGTGTTACCTTTCCAATTTAAAGCAGTATATTTTTTTCATTAAGTGTTTTTTAGCGTGTATTAACAACCCTTATGAGTGGACATAAGACTTTTTTTTAATTGAGAAGAAGCAGATGTGAAAAGCAGGCTTGGTTTACAGCTAATAAGAGCAAGAGTCTGTCTTAATTCACACACAATCACTTTGCAGGTTCAGTTACTAGGTAAGGCTCTGGGATAAATATTGCAGACTTCTCATATCCTTGTCTTATGACAATAGTCTAGGTGAATTTAATGGAAGTAAGAAATAATGAAATGTGAAGTATTTTATGGAGTAATTGATAAATACATAATTATTAACATTGATTTAGGTAAGAATTTCCTATTGTATTCTAGTAAGTAAAGTACTAGACTGTACTAGAAAGTGTCTGTACATACTAACATCAGTGATGTAAATACTAACACTACATTTAAATTAGTAGCAGAAAAACAGCTTTCAATGGAAAAGATAATTTATGTAAGACACACCTTTTAGAATACCAAAATTTTGTTTAACAATTGCACTTACAGTTTTATGGTATGCATTTTATTTGTATGAAGTTTTTGCTTTGGTAAAAAATGGTGTGCATGGACATATTTGTAGTATGCTGAGATCTACTATAAATCTTGATACGTTATGAAAGCTGCATTCATTAAGTTATCTTCCACAACTGAAGGTGAACAAGGAAATATGTAATCACTGCCCTAATAGGACATCATATACCTAGCATTTTTTAAATTTTTTCTGTATTCTGTGTAGTAGTCATTATATAAATTCATCTCCAATGCCTTGTTGGTTATTTCATGGTCAGTGGGCAAAAGCACCTAATGTTATCAGTCAGAGGGAAAATAGTGAGGGAATGCTTTTCAAAAGACACAGATGAAAAAACCTTGTGAACATAGGAATACTAAAATATGCAGTCAACAGCACAGATATGAAAATGTAAACTGACATAATAAGTGAATAAAATATATGCTGTATTAATGAACATAAGTCTAAACATTTCAAATTTTGCTATGAAAATTCTAACTTTTGAGAGGGTATGGGGATGGGGGAAAGTAGTGCTGTATTAAATATAAATCTTTTACTTGAAAAATACCTCTATATGTTGTAAAACCTTTAGGTCATTATGCAGTATCACAATGGATGTCAAACAAGTTTCAATTCAACCAAAATACATATTAAAAGAGTGGAAATCTTTCTCCAGAAAAGAAATCAAATGTCAATAAAAATTCAGCCTCTATGAGGGAAGAGGTTAATTTCATTCCTTCCCTGGGACATTCCTTCTTAAATCCTGGCAACCCTAACACTTGCAGCTCTTGCATCAGTCACTAAGACAGTAAAAAGTCTGATATTTTTCCTTGTTCCCCAGACTCCTTTATGGTACAGAGAGGAAGAACAGTTTATCCATGTAAAATGGCTCTTTTCTTATATTTTTTTTTCTACTGGGTCATAAGAAGTCTTCAGAAGGGTCCAGTAACACTAACAAATGCATTTCAAACAGTCCAGCAAATGTTGCATAACACGCAAAATTAATTCATTTTTAGCACTATTTTGGCTGAGCAGTAGCCTTCACTGACTGCTTTAACAGCTATGTAGCCTGCCCTTGCTATCTGCAGTCACTCCTGCAGCACATTTATTTAAATTGGCTCTTCTAAATGACACTGCCCTAAGTTCCTTTCACCAATGTCAAGAGAGACTTGTAAGCTCACCTTTCTCTGCAGTAGTTTCTTTGTCAGATTCTTTGTGGAAGAATCTTTATCCCCAGTTGACACCTGTGAGAGCATGATTTGATAAGGAGTCAAAGATGGCCTCTGGGGAGCTGGAATTGAGGTTGCAGGTCTCACATTAAAAAAGTCATTTACTTCTGGTTTAGTTTTGCTCTTAGGCATTATTCACAGCTTTGCTCTGTCTTCAAACAACAGGAGCCTTGGCCCCACTAAAAGAAAAGAAAACTGAAGCTACTGAATGTGCTTGGAGTTAGTAAATATTAACTTGGGCTTTCAGGAGTCAATCCACAGTGTGTCTTTAAAGCAAGAGAGCTCCCCCTTTTCATTGACATCGCCTTATTTTTGCTGTACTTCTTTTTTTCCTTACCAGACAAGGTATTTCTAAAAATACTTTTTCACAGCATATGGTCTTGTATGCTGCTGAAGTAAAATTCTTCTTAGTTGATTATTGTTATGCTAAGTTGTTCTCTTATTGGAACTAACTAAAATACAATTAATATTTACAAGAAAATACAGAAGAATATTTATTTGAATATTTTCTAGTTCTGGGACAGACAAGTGAAGCTTCAGTATGTATTTTAACATATCTGGTAAAAAAAAGTTCCAGAACAGGTTTGCAAAAATCACATACTCAAGCTTTTATTGAACTCACAGGAAGGTCTTACCATATGCTTTTGATTATGGAAATATCAGTGTATTGGCTTTATCATCTTCACATTAGAGTATTATTTTTGGCATATATTTCCTTGTATTATTTTCGGCTTTTTTACTTCTCAAGTAACATAAAACTGAATTTATGTAAGTAAGGTTTATGTGGTAAATAAGTAGGATAGGGTATAGTCATCTCTGACAAAAGTGTTTTGATAAGAAGGGTAAATGCATGTCTAAAAAGAAGCTCAAAATAGTTACTGATTTCAAAAGGATTTTTTTCTCTCATTGTAAATTAAATTTAATCCAAATAATTTAAGCTGTCAAGACAGGGAAGAGTTAAAGTGAACACAACTTATACACTGTGACATTTTTGTTATTGTTTTGAATTTTCGATTAAACAAAGGGCTGTTAAATAATTTTAAAGGGCACATTTAGCAGTTCAGTAACACTGACTCAGAATAAAAGTCTTCTCAAATTAATTCCAGTAGGAATTTCTATTCTATTCTAATATAATCTCAAGATATTATCAGTTTATTTCTTCATAAGGTGTGCATAAAGTGTGCAGATATGAATAACAGAACAGCTCAGCCACCTATAGATAATTGTGTGCTAGGTCTTTACAATCATTACCAATAATACAGGTACTGGCCTGAAAGCTCCCCATTGTCTGCTGGCTAATATTTGGGAAATGTCTGCACTGTAGCAGCACACTGAGTTGTCGTCATTAAGCCAAGCCCGCTGGAAGCACAAAACAATCCAGGGACAAACAGATGAATATAGCTGAATCACTGGGTGCTGACCTGGGGGGTCTCTGCCCTGTGGTCCTGTAGGGTTCTACTGCCCTGTGTGGACATAACCAAGTGATCTTACTTGCCACTGGAGATATTGCTAATGGATTCCCCTAAAATGTCTCCCTTACATGGTTGCATATGTAACTAACTTTAAATGCAAACATATTTCATTGAGGTCAGTCACAGTATTTGCTATGCAAACGTGTTTGTGCGCTTCCAGAGGCAGAGTTTAAATGTTGGTGGAATTTAAGAAAAAAGAAAAGATCTTATCAAATTAGTTCTGCCATATTGAAAGCTTCATCTTTACAATATCTTTGTGCCTCTGCATTTGAGTTTCTGAGACGAAATTTTGCTGTAAAAAAAAGAAAAGGCATCTTCTTTCTGAGATAGGAGAAGAGGAAGGGGGAGGAGGAGGGGGAGGGGGAGGGGGAGAGGAGAGGAGAGGAGAGGAGAGGAGAGGAGAGGAGAGGAGAGGAGAGGAGAGGAGAGGAGAGGAGAGGAGAGGAGAGGAGAGGAGAGGAGAGGAGAGGAGAGGAGAGGAGAGGAGAGGAGAGGAGAGGAGAGGAGAGGAGAGGAGAGGAGAGGAGAGGAGAGGAGAGGAGAGGAGAGGAGAGGAGAGGAGAGGAGAGGAGAGGAGAGGAGAGGAGAGGAGAGGAGAGGAGAGGAGAGGAGAGGAGAGGAGAGGAGAGGAGAGGAGAGGAGAGGAGAGGAGAGGAGAGGAGAGGAGAGGAGTATTCGTTTTCATATTTTCTTAAGGCTTCTTTTTTTTCATATTTCACAAAGGGGTCAGCCTAGACCTTGTTTATTTAGAGGGTTCCCAAGGCCATGCAGATGTCCTTCTGTTGTACTTGTCAGGAAAGGATATTTTAAAGAAAGAAATTAAAAATCAAGAGATCTTCACAAATATTTTTCCTTTTATTCCTTTAGTAAAGCAAAGAACTTTCCAATTACAGTTTCTACTATTGTTTTCAGAAGTTTAAATATTACGTGATAACCTGGTATTACAGTGCCTTTTGTCAGAGCACCAGAAAAAGCATTAGCCACAGTTAGAATTCCTTGTCTTGTCACTTGCAGTTTTAATATCAGTATAAAGTACTACAACTTTTTTTCCTCTAAATGGCTTATAGCATCAAACTTTTATTCTGCTTCTTCCTCCAGTTATCCTGTAGGGTCACATGTTTTTAGTGAACACAGGAAAAGAATCTTTGCTGTACACAGGAGTGATCAGGTCAGCTCCAAAAGGCTTTTATGGGCTAGCTGTGTCCACTTTATAAATAGGCTTGTTGTTACCCAGTAGTTAATGTCTAGCATAAATATGGTCTGTTTCCAAGAAGAGAAGTCCTTTACTACCACCTGCCCTGTGTCCCAGACACCAGCGATTGATTCCAGCCACATTCTTAGCACTGGCTCGTGGGGTCCTGCAGGGAGTCAGATCAAAGCAATGGAGGGGATTATAACTAACAATTCTCTTGGATTAGGTTTCATGTACTGATGGGAATATGAGGATTTGTTCCTCGTGTGTATGTTTTTTTTCCTCCTGTTATATTTCTATACAGATCCTTCAACATAAAGTCTCTGAATTCTTTAACTCAGTACAGGAAGAGATTGGTATCAGTGAACACAGGCAAAGAATCTGTGCTGTACACAGAAGTGAAGCTGTTTCACTTAGCTGTACTCACAAGAGGTAAATTTGCAGGCACTTTCTATACTAGATTAGGGACTTCCTATGAAGAGGGAAGTAGTCCTCTGCTTCCACAGGGAAAAAAGGCAAATTCTATAATTTAGAATGAAGTTGTTTAAAAAGATAAGCAATCCTAGTAAGATTTTACTATGCAAGTCATTAATACAATGGCTAATGAAAATGAGTTTTTAAAGAGTGTTTTCCAAACATTTGTATACAAGCTTAAATCGGAGACTTAGGGTCTGTTCAATTGAATAAAACCTGGGATCGCTAGATTGGGATTCTCTTCTCTTCTCTTTTCTCTTCTCTTCTCTTCTCTTCTCTTCTCTTCTCTTCTCTTCTCTTCTCTTCTCTTCTCTTCTCTTCTCTTCTCTTCTCTTCTCTTCTCTTCATCTCATCTCATCTCATCTCATCTCATCTCATCTCATCTCATCTCTTCTCACTTCACTTCTCTTCCCCTGTCCCAGGGAAGGATACCCTCACTACTGAGCATGTTTGAAGAAAGGGTATGTCCCTTTCACTGTCCAGTTATGGTGTACCAAAATATTGTTCCAGACTCTGTTCAGCAAACTCATTATAGATATATAACTTGGTTTCTGGGTGACCAAAACTGAGGTTTTAAGTCCAATATATTGTCAAAACAAGTCTGCCTTCGTCACTGCTCCATTAATGAATTTATTACAATGTTGATAAATGAAAGTTGTGGTTAACCAGCTGTAATTGCTGGGTTTTAAATAGGTTTATTCTATTATTCAGTAACTGCAGTTTTCCTAAGTTCAATATATATAAGCTTTTTGAAATTATTTTTATCATTTCCTTTATCTGCTATAATTTCCCTTCCTATGTTTGGTCTGTGCTTCTCATAGTTTCTTGGCATTGTCTCATGCTGATGAAGCTACACCCTTTCAGTGTGTATCACTAATCATTTTATGTTGCTTTTTTTAAAGACGCCTCAACCTAAAATTAACACTTTTTTACTGGAAGCAAGGCCATGCCTCAGTGTTTATCATTAGAGCAAGAAACACAAGTAGACTATCCAATTTGATTTCTGTTTGTAGCTAAATACCATATTCTATGTTGCCTTGTCAAGCGCATAGATACTCAAATACAGAGCAGTTCTCTGGCTACATGATTCTGTATCTCCATTTCTGCCTGCATGTTTTTTTGATGACTAATTCTGACACAAGCACAGTAGACCCAAGCCAATAATTTTTTTCTTTTTATTTTACATTGATGATCCTTAGTCATAAATATAGTCTCTTGCAAGCAGACATATAAGATTGAAGAGAAACATCACTACTTCAATGCTGGGTGGCAGATAAAGTGAAATTCAGGATGAGAGATACTTATTTTCAATTACAGATTGCAGTGCATATCAGGCCAAGTCACCCCAACCTGCATAGAGTGCAAATTTTGTTTTGCTGTGCAGCCAGCAATCACTGTACCATGGCAGTAGTAAAAAGGTGACATTTCAGAGAAAGAACAGTTGGCATATCTGCTGTTATGTGCCCGCACACATCTTGGGAGAGGCAGCAATAATTGCAGTTAGGGCTTATTCAGACACTGGCCGATGGAAACAGCTATGGAAATGCACTAAAGTAATGCATCTCCTGGTACTCCACTCACACACAGTCCCAGAGTGGTATTACTAATTTTTTCAGCTCTGGTAGCACTGTTCAGGCTCAGTAACAGAAGGAAAGTTGTAGCACTTTTACATGTTTTCATTTCTATCCAGCTGCCTTTCTGCAATTAGTGACTGTGGGGGATATTCTAAAACCCAGCAATAACAAAACAAGCAGGGGTGACAGTGGACAATAAATTTTCAATGCACTGTAGAGGACAAAAATAGCTGATCCAACTTGTGTAGACAAAGTCTAAGAAAGCTAAGAAAGACACTCATGAATGCATCTGGTGTCACTGTTTTTTAATATTTCTTGACTTCAGATTACCACAATAAAACACAATAAAACACAAACTTTGTTGAATGAAATCTACATAAAGCAAGCAATAAAAGATCTTGGAAGCTGTAGGAGCTGATACATAAAGAAGAATTATATGAATACTTTTGAAAAGGCAGGACTCCAGCTTGCAAATATTTGAATTTCATTCACATCAAAGAGAGATTGATACCATGGGGCTATAATGATCACTGAAAGAATGAAATTTTAAAAAAATATACATGAGACTGAAATTAGGGAAATACTGCCTGCTGTTCTGATATTTTAGTTTTCAGAAAATTCTCTTGAATGAACAATCACCTAGAACTTCCAAAACTAGAGGATATAAACTTTGGAAAACTTAGCAGAGAACAAGTTACTGAGTTCTGAACAGGTGAATAGCCCCTTTTTTATCTTTACTTCTATTAAAATATTTCTATATAAAGTTTTTTATTTACATGCTAAAAGGGGAAGTTTTCACCTTTAACAAGCCAATATGATCTCTAGAAAACCTATTTTTATAAAATAGACTGTTTAACAGGGGATATAGCACTAAGCATGCTTTGAAGGAAAGTTTAAATATTTGTCTGAGAACTGTTTATGTTACCAGAAAACCAATAAGAATGAAGCATATTGGAAGCCTATGCCTGTGAAAGAAGAATAACATATTTTTAGCAGGGCTAACAATATGATTTCTAATCAAAACTCAAGAACTTTAAGCATCATTATACAGCATCCCTGAACAAGAGACCATGTTCCAAATATTTGGTCACAGCCATCCCCATCAAAAATTGGCTCCAGAGGCTATTATCTTCAATATCAGGTTTCAGGTGGTGGTTTTATTAGTCATTATAACTTTATTTTTTTCACTAAGAACAAGAAAATAAAAAATATAATAAATGATAAAATTAAAACTTTGTGCAAGAGCAAAATCAAGACATTTCCTTTTCATACCAAACAAGAGAGAATCCTTTATGTTATTGTCAGTTAATGCATTTATTCCTCAAAATGACACTATTATTTTAATGAATAAATTAAACACAAGATTATGTTTGGCTTTTGTGTTTAATTAAATTTCATTTTGGCTCCAAGAGATCTGCAAGATGAAAAAAATATCCTAGGTATTTTAGACAGCAACTGTAGAAGGCAATGTTTATATGTATTTTATGTTAGATTTGGAGAAAAATTCCCTGAAGATTGATGATATGAAGATAATTTCTGTTAACATTTTGGGCTGGTAGCAGCTTGTTTTCATACTACCAAGGAATTTATTTAAACTCCATACAGCTTATAACAAAAGCATAATTTCAATTTTTAATCTTCTTCAGAGAAGTGAGCTCTGTTAGGTACTAAAGATTGTCATTGCTGTAATATTTGAGACTGCAGAGATTTGCAAAGGTTTCCTCCTCCCACAGGTTTTGGCTATATTTGTCAACCCAATGAACACTGTAGGGTGAAACCTGAGGAGTGCTGATCCCATGTATCTCCTGCTGACATCAGTAGGAGCTTAGCACCTATCAGCATCAAATGGGTCTGTTACTGCATCTGACTCTAAATAATGCAAAACAATTAAAAATAATAGCAAATGGAACAAAACCCAAATGATGCAATAGATACCAGGAAAATTTTAAGGATACCCTAAAAATTCAGAATCATCTTAGTTTTACAATTTAGCATCTCAGTTGTGACCAGACTGTATCAGCAAAACATGATACAGAATTAAATTCAGAATCAAAGCCCAAGTTAATTGTATGATGGTGAGAATTTGAAAAGACTGTCTGTGATCTATGTAAAAATTAACACAAAGTCAATCTAAAGTAACACTGTGACGGGAATCAGCATTGTCTCTTGGGTCTCTACTTTTACATTGAAATGACATGTGCATCTATAATGAACATTAAGGCTTTTGCTTTCTGACCACTACCCAAACTACTTGGTCTTTGACGCAGGAATGATTTTTTTAACTGTGTCTGTAGGGGTTTACACAATAAAGATTCTAAACCATAAGGGAAGCTCCAATAATAAAGAATAATAAATAGTATATTTAACATTAAATTTAAATAGCTTTATTAGCATGATTGAGATCATAGTCCTCACATATGCTTTTCTAAGGATTCTAGGCTTATAGGTCTATGTCTCAAATCTTGGTTCTTTCTGCCATACTGCTTCTCAGCCTTAGCAAGATGTTTGTTGCTGTGGTCCAGTGTGTTTATTAGCTTAATATGAGTGGTCTGGATTTACTTTGGGGGAAGCTGATTGAATGGCACCCACCTATTTTAAAGTTGGCAGCAAGGCTTGGCATATTTGCACTTGCTGGTGCCTGGAGTCAGTGTAGTCAGGACTTTGTTTTACTCTTATACTATGGTTTGATATCTTTTCATATAGACCTATGCAGAAATACTAAATTTATTTGTCCCCAGGAAAGTCAGCAGTCCAGAAGCCCTGAAGATAAGAAATCACAATAGAGACATTTTCTAGTCATAATAAAGACATAGCTGAGCCTAATTGTAACTAGAATTGCAGTTGCAATACCACATTAAAACTAAAGTATGAAAATTAATCACAGGAAGTCCAAGAACAAAGATCAGACCTCTAAATTATGATTGAATAAGTCAGATTTTGCCACAGGGCATAAGCATCAACCTGCAGTTTCCTTTGAAAGCTACTGCAGATGCCAGGGGCTAACAATAACTCAGTAACAGAAACGGGTTTTTAACTGTACAGTATCCAATGTATAAAATCAGCCAAAATCTCTCTGAAGTGGACTGTGTCTCATCTTTACTGCCAGCTAGCCTTTCAGCCTTTCAAATGTTCAGAATGCATCACTATGGAGAAAATCACTGAAGCATGAGCTGCCATGTGAGCTTTTAAAGTTCTGTTCATTATTTCCCAGTCCCGGCTGCTGTTTTTCCTTTTCAGAAAGGCAGCCTATCTTCTCTATCATTGTCTTGTAATAGTCACCCTTCCATGCCCTCTTCTTCCTTATTTCCCTCTTTCCTCCCACTTTATTTTCTGTCTGCCGAGACATCTTCAAACACAGGACTATGTGTTCATTGTAACAGCTGTGCCAGAAGTTATGGAGAAGTCCACTGGCTTACAGATGTGCAGCTCCGCAGTGAAATATCAAGTGTTACTGCAATGTCCACGTAACTGGACATCCATGACTGCCAACTTAATAGGGTCGACAACTGTATTGTTAATGTACCTTACACACATAAAAAGTTGATATGGGATATAATTAATCAGGTGGTTTGGGTTTGGGGGTTTTTGGTGGTTTATTTATTTGTTTGTTTGCTCTTTTATCTAATCATATTATGGAATTGCAATGACATCCAGCTAATTTTCATAACACTTCCATCTTACACTGCAAATTCCCTCCCAGAGGGACCAGTGATACAACAGGACTTGAGCTATAGCCCAGCTTACAGTAAACATACAGTCTTGAGAAAGTTTCTCTATGCCTGCAAGAAATTACTCATTATGAAATAAAATGAACTATTAATTTGCAAGCAGCTACTCTGTACCATCAGCTTTCTAGCACTGCATGGCTGAGTAAAGCTTGCCCATGAAGATAAGTCATTGACAGCATTACTTTTCTGGGAAGAGTCAGGCTTTTTCATGTAGGTATCTGTGATATTATTAGCCTGTGTGGAAATTATTCCTTTAACCCATTAAGTGATGGCAAGAATTAAGGTAATTTTAATTACTTTTTTTTTTTTTTTTCAGTCTTCATGCTAATTTTTAGTGTATAAGTAATTTCTTCATCGTTTCAGCATAGTGGTGTAACACCCTGAAACTCTTCTTGTGTCACTTGTATCTGTTTACATGTTGGTAGCCAAGAGATATACCAAAGATGTATAGCTCCTAACTGGATGCATTACTGCAAACATCGATCTAGCTCTGCTTAATTAGTAAGAATGACTACTCATTCATTTTCTGGTCCATTAATTAAATATATTTCTTTGTTGAAAGCGTCTTCTTACAATCACTACCTGTTTTAAAAAGATCTATAAGTGACAATCTTGAAATTTCCCCAATCTAAGAGATTTTGCACATTTTAGGAAAACTTTTCAGGTCAGTGGGATTCCAGCAAGGGTCAGAGGGTAAGTAGAACTCATCCCAAAGTAATACTGGTGTAAATATTTGTGTCTGTGACGCTCTCACTTTCGAGATGGAGAGTGAGATTATTTGCCAAAGGACTTACTCATCAAATAGGCAGGATGAAGAGGTGATTTGAAATTAATATATGCAATATACAGTGCAATTTGTTGCATTGTTTGTTGCACTGCTTGCAAAATAACATTTTTCTTCATGCCTTCAATCTTTATATTCTGTCTAAATTTTGTTACCTCTGAGATGGATACAAAAGGATAATGCTGAACCAGCCGAACTAGATCATTTAATCTTAAATCCATGACTTATCGTTATCAGTGAAAAATAAGCACAACAATAAGCTGGATTGCGTAAATGTGTTGTTCTAATAACAATTTTTATCAACTCTGAGTTGGACCAAAAGTGGAAGTCAACTTGGAGGAATTGCAGGAATGCAGTTCAGTTAGTCAGATTAGAAAGATCCTAAGCACGTCGTTAATTGGCTCAAATGGTATTTACCATCGTTTCACAGCAGTTGCACAGATTAGACCTGGATAATTTTTGAATGTTTAATTCACACAAAAGAGAAATTTCAAAGTCCTTAAACAAAATTTGTGAGAGCATTGTTCATATAAAGTAGCTGGGCATACCCAAGAGAATTTAATATTCCAGACTGTTCTGTTCTACAGTTGACATGAGCCAAGGTCTCCTTTGCCTGATCTTGATGGGCTGCTCAGGTAAATGATAAAGATCTAATGAATTAGAGTAAAGACTAATAGCTAACAGATGTAGAGACGCTATCCACTCTATTAATTAATGCTGCTGTACATTATGTGGAACTAATGCAAATTACTGTGTGCAGAATGTTTACAGATTGGAATTGTGCTTAGCAACTCAGTGGAAGTTTTTCCAATATATTCGAAAAATGCTGTGAAGGAACTAGTAAGGTACAATCACTGTGACATTTCTTCATGACCTTTAGGTTCTAATTAGTTCTCCTTGTTTAAGAATTTTTTTTGTAGTTTGAGTCAGTTAAGGCTGCATTTTATCATTACTTTTAAACAGGTAAGACAATACTGATTTTTTCTACAGTTCAATATTATAACCCCAGAAAATTAGTATTACTGATGAAATGGTCTTCAGTCTCAAAAGACTTATTAAATTAAGTATGTCTAAAATTAGAGATCTAAACTGTGACACTTTAAAAAGTCTTACTCTAGTGCCAATATGTCCTTCAGAGTATGTCAAGTTTTTCAGACAGCTACAATTACTTTTTTCACTCACTTCTCAAAAAAAAAAAGAGGATTTTTTTACTATTACATATTCAAATATTACAGTCTCTTGTTTATTTTGGGATTCAAATGGGTTTAGACTCAAAATAACATTTAAAGGAAACTCAGTGGTGAGGTGCAAATTGCAACTGAAATGAGTCTTGTATAGCTGATAGTTTAGTAATATACCAGTTGTCTCTCTCACATAATTACTATGCATGCTGGAATAGAAACCTCAATTTTTTTTCATCTTACAAAAATAAATTAAAACAAATACATTGTTGATTTTGGCCAGTGTTTAACAATTTGCTGTATTCAGCTAAGAAGAAAAGAGAAATATTAGTATCTAAAAGAGGAACAGTGAGAAAGGAAGTGTACTTTTCCTGAAGCTCAGAAGTTAGGTGGGGTATGTACAAGACAGTGAGAAGTAGAGAATCACTTAAAATTTGGTGTAAACTTGTGTTTGTACCACACTCGTGGTATCATATGTGATACCATCATATTCAGATGCTGTGTTTAAGCAGTGCCATTTTCAATGCCTTTGCTAAAAAATATTTTCACATCCAATAACCAAAGCCAAGCTTACTTGCTGTTTAAAGGAGTCAAAGTCTTCTTTAACATACTCTCAAGTGTGAAAATATTTTTTTTCATTCTCAGCATAAAAATAGATACATCTGCTCAGTAGTATTCATGAACAAGTTGTAAGCAGCAAAAAAAAAGAAAAAATATTTTTATTTTGCAATAAGGTCTTCACTCCATATTGTGTATCAGTTATGGAATTAAGTTTGAACATTAAAACTACCTCCCAGACATTTGTATTAAATACAGTATTTTAATATTTATTCTTTTGGTTCTTGAAGCAGCTAGTTTATTGGAGACTTCCACTCTGAATTCAGGGTTTCACAGTATTATTGGGCTACTGTAACTGAAATAAAAGCAAACAAAGTCGGTGGTAATCATCTGCTACAATATCAAACCTGCTGCAGTGTTTCTAACTCCACTTGATCTCTGGTAAGCAGTGTGTTAATTTTTTATTCAACGTAGCCAGGAACTCCTGAAGCCTTTGCCAGGATTGTAGAAGGGAACAACCACTTGAGGTTTGGGCTGCCTGCAATCATGTAATTAGCTTAACTGAATACCAGAAGTTCTGAGATGAGGCTATTTATGAACTCATTGACAGCCTGCACTGGTTTACAGTAGAAAAGAGGAAAAGATAGCCTAACAGGAGAAAAAGCTACGCTTAAAATGGAATTATTAGAGCAATGAAATGATTTGGTTTGCCTATTTCCAGTATTCTTGAATTTATTGTTCCCTTGCTGGGGGAAATTTAACCATTGTCTACTGAGGAAATGTTTGGGTTTTTTTTTTTAATTCTTTTGTGTCAGCATCCAAGCTTTCCTCATAGTTCTTGCTTAACATTTCTACATTCTGATTTTAAATATGATAAACAGGTTTTCATACCTAATTGAACAATTGCCCTGATCAAATTCTTTTCCCTCCTCAAATATCTGTCAATATGTTTAATATAGGAGATTTTAAAATGTTTGTAATCAGAGTCAGTTCAGGATCCTAAACAGATTTTAACTTTTCTCTTCCAAAGCTTCTTATATTCTGATTTGTTGTCCATATAATAAGGGTAGTGACATATTATTTCCTGTCAGGGCAGTTCTGAAAATAAGTAAAACAAGATGTATGAGCATTCAAAAGAAAAAGATATTTGTGGGTAAATCTATGGTATTTATTAGCATTTATAATAATTTATTAAAAATTATTTAAATGCTTTTAGAGTCTTGGGTACTAATACTTTAGTATTAATAGGTCTCATTTGCAGTTTTCAAACAAAAAACAGCAAAGCTCTTGCTTTCATATAGCTATTTTCAGTAACTGAGATATGGTATACATCCTTGCATACCTAACATCTCTTGTCTTGCAATTTCTTTGATTGTTGAGGTCATCATCAGCATAAATTGAACCATAAGTAATAAGATTTAAAGCAGAGTAAGTAGAATCAGTCGACAGTTTAAGAGCTTAAAATAGCCTACTATAGCTTCTAGTAACTGTTATAAGCAATACGCAGGATTTCCTCTGAGCTGCACCTTCAGCTGAACCCAAGCTGAACCCCTTTTTTGATGCAATCACTTGGTCAAAAATGAGCAGCTAAAGTAAAAGTAATTTTTCAAAGAAGGACATGATTGCAGTGTGAGAAGTTTTGGTTAACTAATCTGAAATATTTCAATTGGATACATTCTTAACACTCTGAGATTTATCAAATTATAAAAATAACTTTTCTGCATATTTCTCTTAGTGTCTATTTATTAAGGAGATTAATGTTTACATGTGTTAGGAAAGAAATTGCTTTCCTGTCAGTTCCATGTTCCCCTTCATACTCTTTCCCCTGGTCCCAAGGAAAGTAGTGTTGCAGAGCTGTTTTTTTTTTAATTCAAATCCATGACTTTTACATATTTAAACAGTTGTTTGTGCATTGTAGGATAATGCATGTAGTTATGCACCCATTCACACAGCTTTTTGAGTAGTGACTACACATAGGGGACTAAGAGCATCCCTCTTTTATAGAGAAGACTCTTTCCATTCTCTGAAGGTTTGAGGTCTTCTGTGTTGCTCCCTACTCATTTTCTCCAGCATTTCTCCAGTCTGTTCATTAATGGTGGTGAGATAGATATGTCTGTAGAAGGATATAGATGTTGGCAGGACAGAAGGGAATTATATAAATTAGAGCTATTTAATTTTCAGTGATTACAGAACCTTCTGAAGAAACCAGTGATCACCTCTGTGACTATAGCTGTAGGTTCTCATAAGCTCTACCCCAGCTTTAATGGAAGCAAGGGAATTCCCTTTCCTGTCTCTCAGATAGATATAATGGCAACATCCCTTAGGAGCCTTCTGACTCATATGAACAAAACTAGGAGGGATGAAGATGGATTTACATGCATTGTCTCTTTCATTTTGAAAAACTTTAGCTGCTGCTCCTTGCTGAAACACCTTACTGCACTGAAATTGAATTATCTATTTATTCAAAAATATTTGGCCAAGATATTGACAGATTTTTGAGGAGAGCTGACACACATCAGTGTAAGTTTAGCAGCTGCTCTAGGGAAACTGAACAGCTAGAATTGGCAAGGGGGATAGTATAGAATTTTTTCAGCTCACACTGCAGAGGATTTTGAGCACTTCTCTGTCACCTCTCAGCTTGCTCTCCCTAATAAAAAAGCTTTGGTAAGTTTCCTTTGATAAAAAGCTGTTTGTAAGAAGCAATCAATAAAACATGTCCAAAGCTGGTCGATAGGATGAACAGCATGGAAATTAGAGTAGGTTGATACACGGTGAAGGGGGTGAGTAGAAGAAGGAATGATAGTTACGGAACCAGAACTCTGAGTTTGGTACAGAGGAAAATGGCAAACCAGAAAGGTGTGTAAAACTGGTGTGATTATTTACATCAGAGCTCCAGGCTAGGAAGATGACAGCAGCTGTGTTTTGAGTTGACTTGAAAATTGAGCCATTTCTGTTGAGGAGACTAGAACTAAAACGATTGGTGTCAAGAGGGAAGATTATAATGGGGTTTATATGCTGAAACTGTGTTAGTCAACAAGATGAAAACAATACCATTCTAAGAAGCTTGGGGACAATGAGATTGATTTTGTTTTCTCCATTTTAAAATTGTATTTTCTACAACATACCCACTCTTTTCTTTACTGACTGTGTGACCTTTAGAGGTTTTGACTCTTAATTATTTCCTTTCTTGTGGTTGCTTTTAATATGTAGTAGAATATTCAGTCAATGTAGTAAATCTATTTCCTTATGTGTTTGGAAACAATGCACATTATTTATTTTCCAAACTACATAATAGTTTATGAGAATGAGGACCTACTACTGTTATTGCTGCTTTTCCTGCTCCATTAACCCACAAAAAGCTCAATTTCTAATGAAATCTAAATCCATTTGAAAGCCAATGAATATCTAATATTCTTAAATAAGATATGATATATAATCTTTGGCTCAGTATATGCGTGATTTCTACAGAAGAAGACTGCAAAATCTTTCTGGGAAATTATTGAGAGGGATTGTTTGTGGAATTTTTTTATTAACTAGCCCTAATCAGTACCATTAATCTTTATCTGTAGGTGGACACTTTCATAAAATAATATGACTAGCTTATTTTTAACTGTTCAAATCATTTATGTTTTATTTCACTCTAGCCTTCAGTCAAATATTGTTTGGGTTTTTAAAATTTATTTTGGTTCAAAATTCAGACATTTAACTTATGAATTAATATTTTTGAAGAAGATGCATTCTCCTCTTGACAGTACTGCAGAGAAATAGGAACTCTTAGGCCAATGCTAACGTGTCCTGAAATTGTTATTTGTTTAGTGAGTGTAGAGACTCACTAAACAAACATATTCTTTTATATGTTTTGAGTAAATCCTGGCTCAACCAATTTTCTGTTCTTCCATGTGTAAAATTCCATTGTCAAGTTCATGAGACGTGTGTAGAAATTGCAAACAAGAACTTTTATACTAATGTTTTTATTATCATTACTGTCTGTGGGCAATCCAACATACACATAATATTAATAGCTATCCTTTGCTCTCTTGGAAATATGATAAAAATTTGAGTGGCATCAGCTTCAAAGGGTGCATGTTAAGTGGCATAAAAAAGTCCAAGCACATTTTTTTTTTTTCAAATGCAAATTAAAATGGAAAAGGAAATAATCTAAGAAGAACTTCTTTCTGAACTTATATCCACACTCTCTTTTAAGGTAAATTCAGGAGTGAATTAACTTAAAGGATAGAAAATCCAGGCTGCTTCCTTCTTAAAATTAATAAGATTCACTGTGGCCAAATCAATGCTGGTTTTTTTTTCTCTCTCAAAAGAGAAGCAAAGCCAGTTGGCTAGTATAACACAAGTTAGGCTTACAAACACCAGTTATATGATGTTTTTTTTGCTTCCCCATATGAAATTTCTACCACAGGGGATAAATGACTGACACATCACCCCCTGCCATCATAACAACTGTCACGCAACTCCATTATTTTTCAAACATTAGTGGCATCCCTCCAACTGGCCATAAGGTTGCAGACACATATTTTAATCATTACTTTGCCCATTGCAGGAAGCTAAAGTCACACCATTTAATGTGTTCTCATGATAAATTTCACTTTCTTTTATAATAAAATGGAAGTTAATGAAGCACAGCACAATTGTGGTGAATTAGACAGCAGTAGAACAAGGCAGGAGAATACCCACTTATTGACATTATCAAAGCCATCTTAAATGCATCGACTTTTAAACCAACTCATATTCAATTATTAAAAAGGGACTATGGGAGTATACTGTTGGCTTGGTAAGAAAGGAGATTATAACAGTTCATTACTTATTAATTAATTGGCAATCTCACTGCTTAATGTCTTTACATTTAACAAATACTTCTGTGCACATTGTCTTACTTCTATCCATTACGGTTTTCACCAACATGTAAAATATGATATTTTATTTCTTCTGTCCACACATAAAAGGAAGGGTCAGCTGGTCATGTTTTATCAATTTTTACTGAGGTATTTTACAACATAAATTATTTAGGTAACTAGTAAAGAATTTTTCTATATTAATTTAGCCATAAGAGTAACATACATCTCTGTTTTTTTACTATAGATTAAATTTAGGTGTTAATCCTGTCTTAAGCAAACCACAGGTTTCCTGAATAGCAGCTTGTGGGAAAGGTCTGGGGGAAATGGACCGCACGAGAAAAACAAGTGTCTGTGACGAAAGTGCCTATAATAGAATTTGTTTGACAAGAATGATTCAGAGGCAAACCTGCTTATTCTTCCATAAATCATTGCTTTACTGTAATTTTTACTCACTGCAATTAGAAGTACATATTTTTCTACTGTTCCTATTCACAAGCAACATCTTATTTCTCACATATATTTTATTTAAAAAAGGAAGCATGAATAGCATGAATATTCAGGAATGTAATGTCTTGCTTTCGTGCACCCATTTCATTACCAGAACACCTACTGATTTTTTTTTTAAGGCAGACTTTTTTGGGGGGTAGGGAGGATGCATGACTACAGTCACTCCTATATGTGTGACCATATAAACATCCTCAGGACAATGTGACACTGCAGCAACTAGGACTGTAGATATACTTTTTTTTTTACTAGTAGTTTTTTTTTAAGATTTGCTAATACCATGGACAGCTTTGAACAGAAGTAGAATTGCACTGCACCAGGGTCTATATTTGTTAGTTTTCATAGGTGGAGATCCATCCTGGTGCCAGTATCTAGATGACTGAGGAGTGGGGAGAGAGGGAACAGTTTGAACCTAGGGCCACCAGTGATTCAGTACATACTATAAAATGGTACTTTGCTGTTAAAAACCAAATAAACAGAAAATTCATTATGTTGATGACTCTAGGTGTCTCTCACAAAATTATTGTAATGTGCTATCTGAATACTACCTTTCAGCACATAACTATGATTTGCCCTATATAAAAAAAAAAAAGTTTCATATTGAAAACTTCTCTCAAAAAAGGTTTTCCTCATAACATTTTACTCCTGCTTATCCTACCAAAGTTATATAAGGGGGGGTGGGGTTAAAGAAAATACATAGAACTGAGACGGTAGGTGAAGCAATGATGAGTCTCCAGGATTGGCAACTTTAGTTACAGGGTCTGTTCCAGCAGCTGGAATAGATTGTCTGACCATAGTCACAGAGTGAATATTGTATTTCCCACTGCTGAGAAAGGCAGTCACTTTCTCACCTTCCCTCCCGGCCAAAGGGCCCTGTTGCTTCCTTTAGTTCACCCCAAGAGACCTGATTCAATTAAGTATTTTGTCTGAAAATTAATCTAGCAACAAGAAAAAGTATGATTGGTATTTCGGCTGGGTTTGCAAATTTAATTCACCTACAAGCATGTGAGATACATAGAGAGAATGACAGGAAGAAATGTGTCCAGGACAGAGGGTAAAAAACCCCACATGTTCCTCCAACACTAGGGCCCCAAAATATAAAATAAAAAAAGTGCTAAAAATATTGGATTTTTAACATTGTGCACACACACATACACACACACACAAAATCCTGCCTAACATGAAATAAAATACATCCAGAATAAAAGATAATTTAACAGGGAAAGGAGGAGAAAGAAGAATCGGAGAGTTTCAAAAGGTTAGCAATTATGCTAAATAGGGTTATTTCAATAGAATTTCTCTCTATTCATTTGTGAGTAAAAAGTTTCTCTAGAAGTCAGTTCCAAATAAGGATCTAATTTTAGGCATTTTGATTCACCTCAGGAGAAATCTGACCTCTTCCTCTACTGTTGTAGGTTGGGTTGGTTTAGTCAGGGATTTTATTAATGTTGGTTAGGTTTGTTCCTTGTACCCCTATCTTTCCCTCACCCCTCAGGGGTTTGATCCAGGTTGTTTACTCCAAGATTTCCCGCCGCGCGGACCCACAGTTACCTGTCAATCTTGTCACTCCTCCTGGGGTTTCTACTTACATGGTTCTGTCAGTCAGGGGTTGTCACTCCTTGTTGGGGTGTCAACCTTGTAATCACTCCCTGCTTCTTCATGAAATTTCTGTGTCAATCACCCTATCTTTGCATTTCTATTTGTCCCAAAACACTGTACCCACCTCTTGTTATGTCTCCATTGGTTGTGGAACCCTATCTTGGTTAACCCCAACTGGGCGAGCCAGGTTTCCACCCCTGTCCACCCACCCCCTATTTAATCTGCTGCAATCTTTTGTCCATGGCCATTTTGCCTTGCAATGCTCTGAGGGTGATTCTCTCAGACCACACATGGGGGAATAAAGGTTCTCAGTTTCGCAGGCCAAGTGTTCCTCTGTCATCCCTTCGCTTCCTCTCAGCGTGAAGCCACCAAAGCTGCTAACCCACACCGGGGCACTCCGCAACCCTGGAATGCCTGTAAACGTAGCGGCTACGGCCTCACAAAGAGGTGCTAGCTGGCGCTTTAGCTGCTTGACGTCGTAACGGACAAACGCCGCACTCTATTATAAATGTTGAACAGACTAAGAGACTAACCTTAGGCTAATATTTGCCTTTGTGTTTGCCTTCCAGTGGCTTCAACAAAGTACAAATCAAATTCTAATGAGAAATGCTAAGAATTAAACTAATTTGGTTCAAAATTCAGCTTTGGTAATTTTAAGTGGAGTCTAAATTTCAGAAAATTATTCAGAAACCTAATAATGTGGAAAATACTTGTATGTGGTAGAAGAAACTTATACCCATTGGCATTGATTTCCTTTCCTCTCAGTATACACACATTTCCCTGGAGGACAATTCAGGAGTGTTTATAAGGAGGCAAAACATTATCAGCAACTGGAAAACAGAAAGAGTAATTTCAGCCACTAAGCACAAAAATATCTGAAATTACATCTGTTCTAGGGCTGCATTCGACCTAAAACATCCTAAATTCCAGGAGGGCTTTTTTTTCCATTTTATATTCCAATTTCCTAAAATTTTACTGTTATTCTCAAATTCACTAATATAACTCCTGTACATTGATACAACTCCTGTGTCTCTTTTTCCTTTACTGCCGATTTGCCTACATTTCGATACCTCAGGCCTTTGTGCTGTGATTCATCTCCTGATAATCCACTGAATAGGTTTGTATAACAATACAGCATGATACAGTTTTATCAAAAATGATGCAGCTTGTGTACAAACTCTATCAAAAATAAATTGTGAATTGACATATCAACTCTCCCTGCACATTTTTTAAATCTGAAAGATTTAATGATAGAATTCATATCTGTGTGAGTTTTGAACATTTTTCCTCAAAAACTGAGCTCTTTCTAGCTCAAAATATACATCATGCTTTGTGATTTGTAATCTGTACACATCTCAGAGTTCCTAGCATCAGTATTGGTTAGATTACTAAATCTGATTTTTGTTTTTTTTTTTTATTTAGGAATCTCTACTGTACAATTGTATTCAGTAACTATGATGAAACAAGAAACTTCAACACATGTTTAAAACCAGTAATGTAATGCATTACTCTAAAGCTAGAACTCCAGAATGAAACATTTAAAAATACATTTTCCAATCAAGTTTCAGGATTAGTTTACATGCTGGTATATTACAGTTGGTTTCTAGGGGACTTTGGCAGACAGGAGGAAGAAATTAATTGCTATATCTGACAGTACATAAATGAGAATAAGACAAAACAGAAAACAAAATGTTACATTTATATTTGAAGACAAGGCTGAAGTTTTTTTTTCCTCTTCCATTATTATGCTTTCTTCAGAAATAAAAATGACAATAATGTATTTTTCCATCATTGAGAAATCTGTAGCTTATACTATGTCAACTCAGATTCAGTTTTCCCTATTTTTTTTTTTTGTAATGGTCTACTCATGAGGGAGAGATAATACATTTTTTGCATTCTCAAAAGTAGGAAAACTTTTGGTTAGCTGGGATTTGTCGCTTTTACGTGCATTATAACACATGCTCTACATTAAAATTTTAATGATGATTTTTTGATACCTGCATTGCTTTATCACTGCATGACCAAGTTCTAAAGTAACTCCTTGCTTTTGCAAACACATACACATATAAACATGTTTGCACTTGTGAGTAGTTCCCTGCCTCTTGACTGCACTCAACTGTGTGAGTAGTTTTGTGTATATACACAAATATTTGCAAATCAGAGCTGTAGAAATGTACCTAGAGTTATATTTGAACAAAAGAAATTAACTTTTTTGCCTAAATAGTATTTTGCTTGCACATAGGACAAGAGGGAAAGGCTGTAAACTGCAAGAGAGTGGGTTTAGATTGGATATTAGAAAAAAATTCTTTGCTGTGAGGGTGGTGAGGCACCGAAACAGGTTGCCCAGAAAAGCTGGAAGTGTTTAAGGCCAGGCTGGATGGGGTTTTGAGCAACTTGGCCTAGTGGAAGGTGTTCCTGCCTATGGCAGGGAGGTTGGAACCTGAAGGTTTTTATGGACCCTTCCAGCCCAAATAATCCTATGATTCTGACAAAAGCGATTTTGTAGTTATTGAAAATTTTTAAACTTTTTCTAATTTGGCATTTTTGGTTGGAAGAAAGCAATCAAGGCCTGATTGTCTAGCAGAAAACTCCTATATTTATGTTTACATTTAAAATTATGTCTTGAACAATCATTTTTGAACTTATGATTCCATTTTTATTTAAAACCTCAACATATATAATTTATGTCTAAAAAATCTACCTAGTTCGTTTTTTAATATGATCTTTTTAAGACGTAAGTAACTTTTCAGCCAAAATATTTTTCATTGTGTCTGAATATGTGATTCTTTCTTAATGAGAGACAAAACTTCTAATGGAAGCTGGCATTGTTCTATTAATTGGCATTATTCCATTGTATCAGGTAAAGATCAAAAAATCTTATGTGATCCTGGCAAAAATGTCGTTACCCCCATGGTATTATTATAAAAAAATAAGAAGGAGAAATAAATTACTTAATAGACTTTTAATTTTTTAGATATCTTAAGATTTTTTAAAGAAATAATAAAGTAAGAGAATAGGATAGTGGAGATAGGCTCTTATAGAACAAGCCTCTCCTTGCAATAATTCTTATGGAGAACTTCATACTATAACTTGTAGACCACAATTCTAAGTGCTGTTTATTTAGTATCGTTAGTTTTCTTTGCATTTCCTTTCTTGAGAAAGAGTCTTCTATAAATAGAAACCAACCTGTTTCCTTGGCTCTGTATCAGGAAAGTAATGAATCATTTCATACAGTGATTGTCTTAAGATGGTATGAATATTTAAAATGTAGATCTACAGTCTAAATAGACTATCTATGCCTGGAATTCCAAAAGTGGCTAGAGATTTTTGACCTTTTACAAAAGTTTAAGTGAAAATACATAAATTGTGAAAGAACAGAGCTAATTTTTTCGTACCTTATCCTATACACTTATCCTTCTTTTTTAACACAAACTTTTGTCAAAACTTTGTTGTAAATTTTGAATCATTATTTATTTTTACTTGTCAGAAACATGTTAAAGTACAATAGTCTATGAAAATGTATTCACGCATCACTGGGTGAGTAAACTTCATTATCAAAATTATTCCACTTTCACAATTTATGTTCATTTTTGTTTAATTTCTGTCATTTCATTTTCTTTGCCTTAGGTTAGAGCATTGCCTTGTACAAAATTAATGTAATATATCTAATTGCCTAAATATTTATTCCTGGATGTTGTTCCATCTAACACAGTAGAATGGAATCACTTATTTTGTAAAGTGTTGTGGAGTCAGTCTTGGGTCTCTTCATAATAGAAAAAATATAAATCTGATTAAAATAATATCTTTCAAGAAGCAAAATACTTTATAGCCAGGCAGAAGCACTAAAGTGTCTGTTTTCTTATTTTGTTTGATATCTTTAGTATTGTTTCTCATTTTAAGAAACCATTTTGAATGAAACTGCCAATGCAGAAATGCCTTTCTATTTTCCCTGTGTGCCTCTGAGCATGAGCAGTAGATGGAATCTGACTTAATCCCATTTCTGTTTACAGCCAAGAATTGTAGAGGCTGTTCAGATTTTAATTTTCTTTGTTTAAATCAGGAATTAATTCAGAATTTGGAGTTACAGTATATTCCAAGGTTTTGATCAAGTTAACATGGATCTTCTAGATAATACAAAATGGTTTGTATTACCATGAAAAAGAGAAGAACATGGGCTGTGTAGCATTTAGCACTTCCTTTTATATTTAGCAGGGTCATAATTCATCCCAAAAATTCTTGACTAATCAGTTAGCCTTAGCAGTATCTCCCAGAAGATGCTTTAATAGGAAGGGTCATGTAACTTTGCTGTTGCGCTCTCTGTCAAGGCTGTGAGCCTGTGAGATTCCATCCAGCGCAGTGAGGAATGCGACAGTGTGGCACGAGAAGAATGTGGCACATTACCCACATGTGATAACCCAGCCCAGCGTAGCCCCTGCCTGATGAACACATGGCTGGCCTGTTTACAAAATGAACATAAATAAGCTGCAGCATCTTTGTTTACTTGGCTATTATTCACACCATTTCTCTGCATTTCATATCATTCATGGTTTCAGACCACTGAGAAAGAACATATTTATTTGTACATAGCATAAAAGAAGTGGGCAAAAATTAACAAATGATCTTAAATGCAAAGGAGTATTTGAATCTTGTACACCTAGTTTTCAATCTGGTAATGTAGTTCTGAAGTTTGGATAGAGAATCTTCCAGCAGTGACTAGAAGAACTGTTTCTTGTGGTAATGAATTTAGGCAAACATCACATAATCAACATAAGCATTGGGTTATAGTTAAAACATAATCAACTATCTGTTAAGCTGGGATGGATTTAAGTATATTAACTGCTTTCCTGAAGTTGGAGACTAAGCTCTAAAAATTAGGTTTGCTTTCTGTTTTGACTACTGGCCCTTAATTTGGATACAAATATTAAAGTGAGAATGACTATGTTCTCTCTTATTTAGCACAAAATCACTCTCTTATCATTCCAATTGACTTCGCACTGTAAAACTACAATGATGCATCTTAGTGACACATTGTTTCAGATTTTCTTGATTTAACTGTTCTTTGATGAAAAGCTTGTTATCAAACTTAGTGCTTAGCTGCATTTTGTAGACTGTGAAATTTTGTAAACAGGAATGACTAGCATTTGCCCAGGTGGTCTGTGAACATTCAGAAGTTCAAAGTTTTGTGTGACTTTGGATATTTACCCAGTACTGAGAGTTAGTGAATCATTTTAGAATGAGAAATGGAACTGTAATTTTGCAAAGTAGAAAGGAGTTCCAATTAACTTTCAGATAGATTAGCAACTTGGAAATGGATGGAAAAGTCCAGAGAGGAACCTTCCTGATACCCGGCTGATTGTTCTGCAATGACTAAAGCTTATCAATTACTATCTTTTCTTCTGAATGAAGTGGCAGAGGTGAAGACATGGAAAATGGAAAGATAAACTACTTGCAAGTCTATTCTAGAAAGAAGATATGCAATTTTTGTTGTTCCTGGTAATTATTGGCTTACCTTGCTTACCTGCTTCTACATTTCTTCAGCCTTTATACGGGAAAGTTCAAACTAATTTTTTATGACTGTATATGTACCTTGTACAATTCTTCCAGTGGACAGGATTCATTCTGGAAACTGAGTCAGTGTTGTCAGAAACTAATGCATTAGGAATCTGCAACATCAGCCATCAGAAAGGTGGTTCATATCTGCCCTTATCAAGTTTATTTGCATAAATGAATCCCTTTGTTTCCAGAAAGAAATAAACTGAGAATGAAGTTGGTAGTGGCAGAAGGCCACTGCAAGAAACAAAAGAGATTTATCTACTGACATCATAATAATCGCCTTAATTACTGAAATCTATATCAGTTGTTTTTAAATGAAATCTGATTTTTATCCTCTTAAATGTACATAATCTTCATACTTCTGAAAACTTTTAGAAGACTGGTCACACAGCATTTCCTTCCAGTCTTCTTTGTACTCTTTAATTTTACTGTTATTTGTTGGGAAGAAAAGACTATTCGTCCTTGTTACTTGCATTTCTTGTTTCATGTGTGATTCCACTTCTTGGAAAGGTTAAATTCTGTTTACCATGGAAAAGAGATAAATGTAGAAGTATCATGCACCTTTACCTTTCTACGTGGGTGTTGGAGCTTTCTCATTTTACAGCTTTCAGTGCAGTTCCAGACTATTTGAATAAATCACAATTAATTGGAGAAAATTCCATGGTGATGTTGTACTGTGGACAAATGGACAAGACACCAGAAAACAATAATACACTTTGACTTCCAACTCTCATGTGTTGGGGTAAATATCCAGTTAATGTGTGTCAACTCAGCATGCTATCTACATTTCTTCTCTTATCTTTATCTTTGTACCAATTTAAGTCTAAAAGTTACCTGGTAATATTGTTGAAATATAATCTTTCTTCATCCAGAAGCCGATTTAACTTTTAGTACAGGCCAATGATTTCATCATGTGGGTGACTGTAGTTGTGAAATAAGCTTAGATGATCTTTGTCTTATATCTTTTGGAAAACTTCAGGTTTAGTTGCACAGTCATACTACTGACTCTATTTTATGTGTTTTATTAACCTCCAGAGCTTATGTTGAAAGAGAAAAATACTTAAAGATTATTTTTCTTTGACTGAGTTTAGAGAAGATCCTGTGCCTTATTAGGCTTCTTGTTTGAAAGGTTTTTTTCTACATCTTATTTAGTTTCATGCTATTCCAAATAATCCTAGAGGCTTTATATATATGTAAAATCCTGGTATTCATATCACCAAGAATGGTAGAAGTTTATATGTGTATCAAGATCTATAGCTCAACACATCAGTTTCTAAACAGCAAAGCAAAAAATTATAAATGACTGACACCATGTACTGTAGCCATGCCCACTTAACTTATATGCTAATTAGTAGTTTGTCATTTGAAAGCATATTTCAAATTGTATTTCTGTGTTAGTGTGGCTCATTGAAAAACTTATGTAGATGCTAGTTAAGACTAAATAGGAAATTACTACTAGAGCTAGCAAGCCATAAAGTAAATGCCCACTGACATAACTATCCAAGTATACCAGCTAGACACCTGAAAGACAGGAGAAAAGAGAGGTTATTGTGGGCTCTTATTTATAACTGAAGCCTGCCAGTGATTGTCAGGACATTCAGCACAAAATGTCCTGGTGGATTCAGGGTTCTACTGAAGCCCATGAGAGCCCATGTTAGAAATCAGGTAAGCAGCCAGTGTTCACTGGTGCCCAGGGCCTTTCATACCTGGGTTTATGTTTTGATTTTCATCTCTTTTTATTTGATCAGTTGTTTTCAGCCAACAAAATATGTTTATTTTATTTGTTCAAATCCCTTTTCTAATCAATCGGATTCAGAAATACAGAAGTTATGAATTAATATGTTAAAAATATTGTTTTTTTCATCAGAAAAAAAAAATCAACATCTTAGAGGATATGCTATAATGATAAAATTAGAATAAGTTATTGAGATGTAATGCTACAAAATCCAAACATTATGTGGGATTTACTCTCTGCGGTGTTTCACTTTTCTTCCCCCCAGTCCCAGGCAGCGGGGATGTCCGGCTAGCGCGCTGCTTCTCTGCTGGACCGGGGCCGCTGCGTGGGTACGGAGCTCTAGGGCTGTGCTTCCGCGTGGGTCTGCCACACCATAGCCAGACGCTGAGCTGAGACAAAGGGTGGGAGAATGGCACACCCTGCTCACGTGGTTGAGAACTCTTTATTCCCGTATGGCTGCAGCGGTTGATAATGCAGCTGTTCCCAGACCAGCATGGGCAAGAGTGGCCCCGAACAAAGGGGCACGTGGGATCTTATAGGGGGCGGGCCGACGGGGGTGGAAGCACCCCTTGCCCAATGGGGACAGACAGCGGGGGAGTGACGTGGAACACGGTAACCAATGGGAACACAGCAGTGGTGTGTGCTGGGTTCCGGGACGAATGGGAATGCGGGGACGGGGTAACAGACACAGAACTCTCAGGAGTGGACGGGGGGGTGGTTACTGGAGTGACGAGGGGAAGCTCCAATGGTAATTGACCCAGAGCTGGCCACCACGGGGGGAACAGGGGTGTACAACAGGGTACACAGAACCGGCTAACTAACATATATCAGAACCCCTAATCTGAACCCAAACCCGGGATGCAACAACTCTCCACTTAATGCAACTTGTTAACTACAAATTTAGAAGAAGAAATGACATTTCATTCCTAGCATACATGCTAAATTCAATTATACTCAACAAAGATGCTGAACAGTATGTTTCTCATTCATCATCCACAAAGAAACATGTATTTGACCAGTTTAACCTTTCAACATGAAGCAATGGTGGGTACCAAACTAACAACAACCCCAACCATCCAATTCTTCAGGAGCATTTGAAATAAATGCTGAAGCTTATAACATTTTGTATGAAGTAGAATAATTTTAATTGCTTTTTTTCTGGTTTGTTATTTGTAAGAAAATATTTCTCTGAAAAATAACACATAGATTTTTTTTCTTTTAATAAATAACATGTAATGAAAAAGTGGTGTTAAAATTATGCAGAAAGATGGTCACAATGTATAGCTGGAGTACAAATGGTGATTCTAATAGCTGCATTTTATATTTAGATCCAAATTTGTAAACTCCACTAAGGTCAATTTGCTAAGTATTTAATATTATGTACATTATACTACTGTTATTTCTGTTTAAAATGGTAGATGCCTTATTTTAGATTCTGTTTGCAGATCTACTTGTACCTCAATTAAAATAGCATCTATATTCTTGAAGTGAGTTTGACCTTACATAGTAGCAGTAGGAAATACCTCTTCCTTACTCATTTACTTCACCTTCGTGGACAAAAGTGGGTTAATTTTTTTGTTATTTATAGGTGTCCCTAAAGACCATGGTCTTGCCATTTCCCTGTTTACATGGGCTGTGATGAAGTAGGTCTAATGGCAATACTGTAAATAAAACAACTCCAAGGAATGATCTCCAGCACTGAAAGCACATAATATCAAATGGTGGGTTCTGTCACATGATACTTATTGACATGATCTAGAGGTCCAAAAAACTCATCTTTCCCTCACTCTGCTACTTCTTCTTCCTGAAACCAAACTCAATTCTGTGCACTAGCAATTTTAAGATTTAAATAGCATTTATTTCCTTCTGGGTCAATAAACCTGGAGTGAATATTGGACTTTAATGCCGACTGATTAATTATTCTTTAGGGTCTATGTTATATTTCCAAACATTCCAAATATGTTTTGTTAGGTGCTTTTAAGATGGTAAGATGATTTTTTGTGGTTGTTCCAGAAACTTATGAACTTATTTGTCTTTGGGAAAAAACACTTTGTCTTTTGTAAATAAATGGAATTGGCCAGATCTTCAGCTCATATAAGTGCTTGTCACTCCAAAAAAGTTATCTAAGGGTAGTTGTATTTAAATTTTATGGAAAAATAATCTAACATTTTGTCCTAATGTTTTCTGTTTAGTTCAGAAGATGGAAACAGCATGTGCATGTCTTGAGATAACACCTGGTAGGAACAGATCAGTTTGTTGATTACAGACACTGGCCTTCAACACAGCCCCACTCCCTTGGTGATACAGTTCAAGAGTGATCTCTTGATCTGCCACCAGAAGTGCACTAAAATGCAACAGTTCAATACACACCCATCTACTCAATTTAAAGCTTTTTAATGGAATGTCAGTCAATTACACAGTTATAATCCATACCTTATTACAAAGTACCATACACATGCATTTTAAATAGCACATTTTCTTAACTTAAACCATTTTCCTTTCTAGAAACCATTACAACTAAGGAATCAATTGTGATCATGGTAAAAGCCACAAATTATTTATTACTTAATGTGATTATTTCATTGCTAATTAAAAAAAATCACCCTCCTATCTGATTTTCTATTTAACCAACATTTTCTACTTACCCAAGATTTTCTACTTTTCCATGGTATAGTATTTCTCCCCTATTTTAATGTTACCTATCATAGGATTTAAGTATTTTCCAAAAAATAATTAGACTCACAACAGCTCAGCAATTTACTCCTAACCTCACCCCTTCCACTATGGTCCATGTCCTATTTTCTTCTTGGTAGTTGTTTTTTATAGTGACTATGAGGATACTAATTTGAAGTGAGTTTTCAGCTTTGTTCTGAAAGCTGAGAAAATTGTGGTCAATCTAATGTCCTCTGTCAGGGAATCTGAAATCTGTTGTTCTGTTTATTGAATTAGCCTATCTTCTGCTCCCATGAACTTCATTTTTCAGATTGAGAGATTCATGATTAATACAAAAAAGAACAGCTGAGGATGACAGTCTCCTCATGTATATATATATATTCTGCAGCACATAGGGAAAAACATTTGTTACAGGACATTCACAGATAGAGACCACATCTTCAGCCTGACCATTTTAAAGGATAGCAACAGTCAGTGTTTGTTGTACTTCTCTTGAAGTAATATAAATTTCAGTAATTCATCCAGACAGTTTTCAATGAAAAAGCCTGGACCTAAATCATAAGACAACAGGCTCAGGTATAGCTTTGTAGCCAACCTTAGGTGGGAAAAGGCATTTTTCAAAAATTTTTTAACTGTTCAGTCATTCTATGATTGAATGCCAAGCTATCCAAATGAACTGCTTTAGTGCTCTAGCTAACATGAGAATCCCTCAGTATAGGGTGATAGGTTGGAAGATGATAGCTTTAGCAGAATTTAACTTAATAGTCTCTTCTTGTCATTTTCTACCTTGATAGAATAGGAATTTGTACAATTTCTGAATTTTAAGATCTGATTCATGTGAGACACTGGGACAAGTGAAAACTGAGAACATTTTTGACATAAATAAAAAATATGATGGAACTATCGACACATCAAAGATTTTGGACAATCAAAGTTATTTCCCAATGAAAATAACCCTGCCAATAGAAGAATTTATGTTAAAGATGTTTTTCAAAATAAATTTTGAGAAAATCCTCAGAACAAAAAAGAAAAAGAAAAGAAAAAAAAACTATAGCATGCATTCCTTAGATTTTCTTTGTATTCATGTAAGAAGCGAGGTGTTGTGGTTCTCTTGGAGAATCAAATACAAAATTCTATTTATTTCTTTTACTATTGAACAGAAATTATGAAGCATTAGGGAATTGATGTCCATATCACATAATCTGCTGTATAGAATATTTGAGATGTGTGCACAACATCCCACTATTTGTTTGTAGAAGGAAATTTAAAGTATTTCAGGGAACATATGCATTATATATTAAATACTTAAAGTTCCAGCTAAGTAAACACTCACATTTGCCATCAATTTCAAAGGTCTACAAGCAGACTTTGTGCACTATTTAAAATGAAAAATGTGTATTACATGCATCTGACCTTTTTAATTTAAAATGCTATTCTGCCTTATTTAAATTATATATGGTTTGGATCTTTCTGTATTAAATAATTGTAGGTGGAAGGATGAAGCTTCACATGTAATATTTCTCCACAATATATATTTATTGGCATTCAAGCAGGTTTT
This sequence comes from Anomalospiza imberbis, assembly GCF_031753505.1. Classification (NCBI taxonomy): domain Eukaryota; kingdom Metazoa; phylum Chordata; class Aves; order Passeriformes; family Viduidae; genus Anomalospiza; species Anomalospiza imberbis. The sequence continues at coordinate 76,701,842 of NC_089683.1, read as the reverse complement.
ATTATCAACACTTATTGTACCAAGTGTGTCATCATGTGTCAGGAACCCTGAAGTATTTCAGCATATATGGCTAGTAATATATGTGGTTAATGCCCATTAACATTTTTAATGGAGAAGTGAAATAATATGATGCATCCATGTTCTAGGGAAGAAATACAGAGTTTAATATCAGGGCATTGGTTGGAGGAGAGGGTTTGGCTTGCAATTTTCTGGGGTCTGGGGGGTATTTTGGAGAGGGATTACTATTTTGAGATAAAATCCAATTATATTAATTTAAAAGAATTTCATTAGCATGTTTTTATCAACTATGGCTTAAATGTGATCTTTAGTTGTTTAAATTGAAAACTTAAGTTGCTAAATTAAAGCACATTCACTTGCTGCAAGTACTCATTTAGAAACAAAGCAGCCTGAGTTAAAACCATATAAGTTAGAAATGGTTGTCTGACATAGAAAGCTCTTAAAATGTATTTCTGGAAGACATTGCTGATGATGCTGAAGTCAATAGAATGATTTGTTTTTATTTGTTGAAGCAATGTGATTTCCTTCAAAATAAGCTGCAATCCTTCTGAAAGTAAAGTGGCAGATTTTAGAACTATACTTGCAAAGGGAAGAATGATTGCATTTTGATTTGCATTAATGTAAAAAAAAAAAACACTACATGAGGAAGAAGTTAATCTCACTCCTATTAACACATCACCCATGAAAATGAAATCATGGCATTTGATCTTGCTCTCAGTGAATTCAGTGTATTGAGTTTAATAGAAAGTCAACCTCATCACAGCTAAGTCCAGCACTGGTCCTGCTACTCTAATTAGACTTCAGCAATATTAGTTTCTTTTTTCCCTCGTCTTTTTTACTTCATTTCCCTTGACTGAAGTGCAATTTCACCAAAATGTAGTAGACTAATCATTAACTGGCAGCAGCACAGACACTGAAACTTTAAATTGACAATCACAGCAGTAGAATACCAGAAATTTATAGAAGCATAACCATTTCTTCTGCTGGGTGTGTGATAATTGTTTTTCTGCTCATTTACATCCGAAAGTAATTAAGCTCTACAACAAAACTACGTACCGTAGTATTGGTGCAAAGTCTGCTGTTTGAAGGTTATGCAGAAATTCCGTGAAAACATCACAGTGGGAGCTGTTGTTCATTTGCATTGTCACTTCCTAAAAATTTGCAGAAACATACCCTTGAAAGAATTAGGTCACACAAAATGTGGCCTAAGGGCTTCTCCTTTCTGTTTTCCCCAGTGGAGTTCTGCAGCTAATGTGATAAAAACCGTTCTACATCAATAATTTTTTGAGTTTATGTTTCCTGAAAATTTTATTTGGCTTATGTAAATAAACCAACTTTATCATTCAGTGGGAAAATTTCCTTGTCTTTCCTTCCAGACCTAATTTCTTGATACAGATGCAGTGGTGTTAACAGTGTGTGTAAAGTTGTATAATAAAAGTTGGCAACTCTAATATCTTCTGAACCTTCTTTAGACAATTGTAGTTAAAAACGTGCATTAAAAATGAATGTCATAGTAATGTAAGAAAATGATTACAGGAAGCTTTGCTTTCCCTGGATATTAAAACTTACATATAAACAAATACAACTTCAAAGTTGAGAAATTTTCTTTCTCATGACGTTTTTTACAGAAGTCTCACAGAGTTTCATGGTCACATGTGCCTTTTGCTTTTAGAGGTGTAATGGATAGCTGTTGTTTTCTGGTACTATTGATAATGTGAAGAAAGCTATGAAATAACAACATAGCTAGTACTTTTCTTATTGAAAATTAGCTAATTAATCACTGTAGTGGGCAGAGAAAAGCTAACTCCCTCTCTCATTTACTTTTCTGAAACTCATTGATTTACATGGTGAGGCATGACTATCGCTGGCAGCAGTATTATACCCTTCATTTCTTAGCACTTTGTATATGCTTGTTTCATTAGTTAGGAAATGCTTTGATACAAATAAACACTCTTTAGTCCTGATTTTGCAATCACTTACACATTTTCATGACAGTTTCCTGAGTCAGGCCTATATCTGCTTATGATACCAAACCCAGCATTTTATATAGCATGAGCTTTATCTTATTGGGAAAATGTGCATGAATTTTGTTGAATTCCACTTTCCAAAGCTTTTTATATATGTACTTAAATATTTTCTTTATCTTCCTGTATTTTGTCCTCTTTTTTGATTTCATATGTTTTGGGGGATGTTTATTTTATGGCAATATCTCACTTAGCTTAGAATAGTATAGATGATTCTAACATCTTATTTATCCTTGTTCACTTTGTCTTATGATCATAGAAGTTTTTCCTTGAATATTCAGAGGGATCTCTTGTAAGTACAACATAGAAAGACGATCTTTATATGATTTCTATAAATTGTGCTGTACAACAATATCTTTAACTGTTATTAAAATATAAATAAATAGACAAGGAATAAGCTTTGGATCATTTATTATAAATGTAAAAACATAAACAGCCATAAATAAATGAAGATAGATTCAGAATAACCATCTGTTAGGAAGTTAGTTCAAGTCAAAACACTTAAAAATTGGCACTGTAGACTGTATTCATGTAAATATGTATTTAGACATTTAAGTATCTAGCCTCATGTACAGATGTTCTGATTCACTGCAGCCTTCATTTGGGAACTGCTCAAGGCTCGGGATCAACCCACTCAGGTAGCTGCTGAAAAATGGATTCAGGTGCTAAACTTTGTGTTTCTCTGAAATATTGTCACTAGTTCATAGTCTAACAATAGGTCTGTCTCCACAGCTGCTTCATTGCCACATCATAAGGTAGAGGTCACAAGAGCCTTTCTCTGTGAGTAAATAATTTGATAATTAGGTGAAATCTCCCTGATTATGAAAGATGCAGATTTGAAATCACATAGTCTGGGCTTGTTTCGTGCTTCCTGGGAGGGTGCTTCATCACTAAGTTTTCAAACTATAAAAACTAAGGCAGTCATTTCTGCACTTGCTTGCTTTTTTCTTTCTTTTTTTTTTTTTCTTTTTTTTTTTTTTTTTTTTTTTTTTTTGCCTGCCTTAAAAACACCATGCTTAATGGGCCACAAGGTTATTCTTTTCTGTAAATCTTTCCCACCCGCCCCCTCAACTCACATAACTTTTAAACTCATTGTCCAAATTCAGTCAAACTGAAAAAGGGGCAGAGCTTCTGGAAAAATAGCGTCTGTGTAGAAGGAAGGGATCCAAATTCATGTCCTGGTGAGAGAACTGTTGGTAGGGTATGCAAGGGATACAAGGTGTCAAAACTTGCCTAAGCTCATATCCTCTATTAGCTGGTAGAACTCGTGGGAAACAAGTTGTGGTTGTAAAGAGGTGTAGTGCGAGATCAGCACACATCCATGGGAAACAGGCATCACTAGAGTTTCCTGACAAAACATGCTTTTAAAGAAATCATTTAGTCTCACCCAGAAGGAATGGCAATAGCTATCTACCCAGGAAAGTTCCTGGGCTGTAGCTCCAGGCCAAATGCAAATATTTAAGTCTCAGAGAAAAAGTCTTCTGCTCCCTGTTCCCCACTGGTTACCTCTGTGAGACTCACTGATCAGCCCTTCACTCGGATATTGCTCTTGGGAATCCAACTCCTACTATATGTTGAGAGGTAAATTTAATGCAGCACTACCGAATCTCCTGCAGAGCTCACAGGTATCAAGTGTTGCAATTCCTGACGTGGTCTAAATTTCTGTTCTGGCTGTAAAAGATTTATACCACAGCGTTGTCTCCTGCCCTGTGTCTAATTCTGCCTGTTTTCACAGTTGTCTTCTGTGGATGTGTGAAGTTAAGTCAGTCTGTTAGCTGAAAATTGTGAGTGCTATTATTGTTCCTCTCCTATAAAATGAAGTTCTTATCTTCTCGTGCCATTTCCTCTACAAAACTAGAACCATAACCCCAGTTTAAGCCATTCTGAGCTGCTAGATAGAGATAGATTGCAAGGGCAAAGATATGTAAATAAATATTAGCCTGACTTCTTCAATGTCTTCTCAGGACTCAGTGACAGTAGTTATAATCTCTGCCAGACAACTATCAGCAGTTTCAGGAACTGTTGAGGCAGATGGCTGAGGCACTAGATCTGATAACAAGCATGCCTGAACTTACTGACTTTTCTGCATTTTTTGATATTATGTAGAGAGGAAAGCTTATGCCTATGTAAAATGAGGATATTACAAAACCAGCAATACATTTCTGGGTTACACTTTTGGGTTTTCTTTCTTTCTTTCTTTCTTTTTTTTTTTTTTTTTTTTTTTTTTTTAATCTATACAATTGATAGGAAAAGAAGACAGTAGAAGAGAAGAAGTCTCAAGTGCTGGGAGGCTGTTGGTACCTCTCTTCTCACAAACTGGTAACAGCTTCAGTTCACCTCCTCTATCTTATGAAGTCAATTCTTTAGCTGATACACACCTTCCTGTAAGAGCCCTATGCTTGTGTTAATACAGTTGACATTCCGTTCTAATAATTTCCCAAGCAGACTTGGAAGTGAGTAAGTAGGTAAGTAAGATTCTTACTCATAACTGTAAAGCAAAGATATTGGGTTCTAGTAACAGATGTGCAGATAAGCCTATCTACCTTTTCACCACGTTTTGCTACAGAATTACAGCAGAAAGTCAACAGGCTCAGATATAACATGTTAATTGGCATCCAGTGGGATATTTCTAATTGCACTGTGGAATTATTATGCTAAACCATAATGCATATATTCTTATAGTTAGAACCTTTATGAAGCACACTTCAGAAAATTAACTAGCCAAAGGAATGTCCTTGGCTTCCCTTCCTCCACTTTCAGCCTTTGTTTTTCTACTTCACCCATGTCCACATTCTTCTCCCCTGGGACAAGAAATGTCTATTTTACTTATCAGTCAAGCACCCAATAAACTTTGGCTGTGTTAGGACAAGTAATTCAGGAGGACCTTTCCAGATACCACCATCCAATGATGACATTTCTTGGTGACTCATGAATTTTCCTCATATGATTTTATTGAGACTAATGTACGTTATTCTTTTCCCTTAAAATAACATCATTGTTTCCTTCAAAATCACCATTCTGCTCTAGCTGCTGTTGTCCAAAAATGCTCAGTGATATTTTTCTGATGCAGAATTTTCTCTTAATCTTGAGGTACTGCTTCCATGGGTACCAATTCAGCAGCAATGCAGCTGCAGAGTTGGGTCAGAGATCTGTAAACTCACTGTAGCCATTAGCATTAAACAACTTAGAAGATGAAACAGCCATCTCTGGTCTGCTGGAGAAAAGCGATAAAGGAATTTTGGGAGATGTTACTTCTTTTCCTCTGAAGGCTGTCCCTATCCCCTGAGCAATAAGCATTTCAGGAAAACTTCAAGAGAATATCACTCTTGAAATATTTCCCACTTAGATATTAGTCACACTGACTTCCAGGTTATCTTTGCAAGGTGTCCCAAATTTATCTAAAAACCCCCTTCATGAATTTACTTCATAGGAATGGACATTTCATTGTTATTAATGTAAAGCTGATTACAATGTGCACATGTACTCTCAGATCACCCAAGTGTGAGAAAGCATATTTAAGTTGCCATGGAATATTTTTTTTTTGACAGCTTTTTACTTTTGTGCTTCATTATAATACATGAAAATGCAAACTTCAAATATTCAAACACGTTGTGCTCTGCTGTGCTATAGAGCTGTTTTCTTGGCTGTTTTAAAGTTCTAGGCCGGCCTGAGTTGACCAAGAGCATTCAGCCATATCACTTGCCTTTCTCTTGTCTCCTCCTCACTGACCTGATGTGCATGTGTATGTGTGTATGAGCTGTTTTCCTTCGGAGGCTGAGCAGCTGTAGGCTTGTCAGGCACCAGGGCTGGAAGGACTCTAACATGAATGAATGATGAATAGGGAATTAAGATTGTGGTTACAAGACATAGCATGCTTTAGCAATGTTAGAGGACAAAAATGGTCATATTTTCCAGGATTGGCTGGAGAATGATAAATGACAAAAAACTCTCGTGCTTTAAAGTGCTGGCATGGCAGCAAATCAGCATAGCAAATACTCAAATGACCACTGCAGAGGAGATGAGATTACTGTAACTACTTCACTGCTTATAGATACATGACATGTGTAGCAGTTTAGGACAAGCAACTACAAATTCCCCTGAGAAGCAAAGGTATTTTTCTTTTTTTGACCATGACTGTTTAGGTTCACTGCTTTTGTAATGAAGTGGAAGGACATTAAGAGAAGTATTACAGAGTGAACCAGAAGCGCTGCATTGTTAGCAGTTGGAGGTTGTCACTGTTATGACACCTGTATGATCAGTGTTAACCAGGTTCCAAATCACAGTGCTCAGCATGTCGTGTCCTCCTTGTACACAGAAAAGCCACTTTTACTCCCATGTGTAGTTCCAGAACAGATGTTTAAAGGTCTTTTTTTCAACAACCTTAAGGCTTTATGTGCTTCTGGATGATCGCAATTCTTTAGTTGTAAGCAATTCAAGTGAGACCAGCAGTTTTTTCCTATATATATTTATTATATATTAAAAGGTACAAATATATGTTAATAAATATAAATTACTATAAAATATAATTAATATATATTATATACTTATATATTTGAATGTATAAATATATATTTATATATATTCATACATGACAACAATAAAATTGTGTTATGAACACTGGAAATCAGAAAAATATATTCTTCATTCTTACTCCTATTGCTAGGACCTTTGTTTGTTTTTTATTTTTATCAGAAAAAATGCTATCTGGAATGGAAAAAATAACCTTTAGTTAATAGTTTTTACTGGAATATCTCCATTTTCTTAAAACAATGAAGGAAAGTAATAAAGTGTAATAAAATAAATATATGGAATATATTAAAAATATTTTTCTTTTAAAATATTTTAACATATGTCAATACTAATTTTACCTTAAAAGACTGCTAATCATTTCCCATCCTATTGTTTTTATATGCACTTACTGTATGCAATTACTTCATTTTTACAAACAAATGTACTTAGACCTCACTAAAATGCTTATGTTTTAATAACACTGTGATCCCTTTGTGAAAACATTAGGAGTACATTTTAATAAACACAGCCTAGAGTCTGTGATATCTTTACTGGCACGATAAACAATTTTATATGAGATAGTAAAGAAAGTAATCTTATAAATATTGTCTAAGTGGCAAAACAAAAGGTTTTACTGTGTATTGCAAGAGTGTGTCAGTCTACAAAACCTTAATAAGTGGCCTAAGTCTGGTTACTGACATGTAAATATCCTCTCTCACCTGGTACTGGTGTAATTTAGACAAGAAGATGATTGAGTGTTTTTCAGTTAAAAGTCACTAGTGAAATACTTCTTATTCACTTTTTCTTTTCACACTTAGTTCAGATCCCTAAAGTTCAAAAAAAAAAAAAAATCAGTCTGAATGTGGTGTATGTGCAGTTTCTACAGTTTTTTCAAAAGGCTTCAACTTACTCAATTCAAAAGCCATGAATCTGCAGAAATACCACACCTAGGGGACACATTTTTCCTTTCTCTTTTTATCTGTTTTGCATTCCTGTAAGACTACACATTATAATACATTTTAGTTGTATAAAAATTGGCTTTTTTCTGTTTGCTTGAAAAGCTGTTATGAATTCAAATTTATGCTTTTCTTAATGTAAAATGTATAGCTGTTAACTAGCTTTTGATAAACATTTATTTTTATGTCCTTCATAAATAGAAAACAAATTCACATCATGGGAAGGCTATTTTTTAACTATAATATGAATTAATTCAACTGGGAAAACAAAGGAAGAGTAATCAGAGTACCCAATTCATATACATACATACATACATATATATATATATATGTATGTGTATATATATATATATCTATATGTATATATATGTATATATATGTATATACACACACACATATATATAGAAAAAATATACAGACACACCAGAAGGAAATATCCTGATCCTTATAGTACTGATACCTGTGGAGTAGGATGTTCCTTTATGTCTGGCTTGAGGATAAAATAGCACAATCCAGTTTCAGTGCTAGTTGTCCTTTAAACTGCTTAAATTCTATCCTTGTCCTACAGCAATGAAAGAAATCTTGGCAAATCCACACAGTCATTCATAGCTTTCATCTCCTTGTCCTTTCTCAAATCACTGCTAAAACACCCTCTGTTGACTTCAGGCTCTTGCTTATTTAGCTTAATTAGGGAAGAGTGAAACTAGAAAACTGGCAGCTTTAGGCATATTCAGCAACCTATAGGCATATCTAACTGCTTGCTCCCATTATTTTGATGAGAAATTTTTAATGCATCGCCCTATTTTTATATGGTCTCATTCCACAGAATCACAGAACAGTTAGGGTTGGAAAGGAGATGACACAGTCCAACCCCTCCTGCCAAGGCAGGATCACTCAGAGCAGGTGACCCAGGAACGTGTCCAGGTGGGTTTGAAATGTCTCCAGACAGGGAGACTCCATAGCGTCCTTTGGCAGCCTGTTCCAGCGCTCTGCGACCCTCAATGGAAAGAGGTTCTTCCTCATGATGAGGTGAAACTTTCCCTGACAAAAAAAGGGCTCACCCTTCTGTCACAAAGTTAGGAAAGCAGTCACTGAAGTCATTTAGTTCTCTGTGCAATTTTTGATGGGCAAATAGACTGAATAGACTCCTTAAATAGTAATGATTTTGAATGGCAAAATTAGACACAACCAATTCCATTAGTATGTGGCAGGTGTACAAACATAGCAGCAGTTATTAACACAAAGTAATGGATTACTGAGCTTTTTGCTTGTGAAGAAAAACATAGGGTTCCCCCTTAAAAGCATTTTGGTTGCATTAATAAAATCTTCCAATTGGTGGAAAGAGCATAGATTGCTAAGCATCTTGGATTTAAGTATGCATGTAACTCAATGTCACAAATTAGCTGGTTTAGGATTGTGTTTCATATTGAACTCAGTGATCTTTGAAGCACTTGAGGACTTTCAGGTTTGTCACTTTGAATTACATTAAAAAATAAATTATGTTTATTCCACATACATGCAAAGATTTGTTTTTTCATAGTTTTAATTCCTTTTGCATTAATTATGCTATATTTGGATGAGAAATTAATGGGATAAACAAACATATTTCACATCAGTCCAGCAAAGCTATGCAAATTTTGCACACACAAATATGATTTCCAACCAAAAAAAAAAAAATTATTTACTTTGTACTATCATATATACATCTATAACAACTGGCAGAACATCAGATTCACATAACTGGTGCAACTCTTGTTGCATGTTAAGCATGATTTGTGACTAATATATTGTTTTGCAATAGTAAATGTTGTCCCAAGGCCAATGAGATATCAGCCTCCAAATCCCATTCCCCTGTTCAGCATACTATTTATCTAAGATTATTTAACTCTACTTTATTTGATATTGATCTGTAGCACTAACATAGGCAAACTTCAAAGTCTGAATTAATTGTAGAAGTTTAAGTACTTATAAATGAAAAATATTCACTTATTTTTTTACTGCATTGATATGTTTGCTAATAAATTTTGTTACAAAATCTGTAATTTCTTTCATTCTTGTACTTCTATTAAAAAAACAAAGAGCAAAAAAAAAAATCCCAAAACCTGGGCTCAGAAAGGATTACATGTGATATTGATAACATTTCCTGGAAATGGGAAAACTGCAATAACAGCTGCTGTGTTGGCTCATTTTCAGTTGGGTTTTTTGGTTTGTTTGGTTTAGATTTCTGTTGGGTTGTTGATTCTTGTTGTATTTTTTTTTTTACTCTAGCAATTTGCAAGTAGTTGCAGCTATCTCTAGTAAGCTTACATCATTAGTAAAACATCATTTCCATGTTTCCTGTCCAATCACAGCACTTCCTCTCCTTGCTGACTTGTTGAGTTTCTGAATAGCATTTATAGTAACAGTGCTTTCATTTTACTATAAATGCTTATTTGTGAAGTAACTAAAAGCTGGCTGCATATGGAAGATAACTATAGGAAGAATCTATATTTTATGCTAAAGCAAAATGCCTTGAATGAGAATTAAGAAAATCTTTTCTAAGACATGATGAGCTGAAATGTCTCTATATTAGTATTCTTTTTAAATTCCAAGCATACATGCCTTCTTGGATTGAAATATTCTTCTACAATCTCTGCAGTACTGTAACATTGTAAAATTATAAACACTCAACAGTAGTGACAAAAAATAGAAGAGCCAAGGAAAGCAAGAGACAAGGAACTCAAGTGTTGATAGTGTCAAAAAACAGGTCTGTGCTTATTCAAAGATTTGGCCTTCTTAGGTTATATTAATACATTCAGCCTTAATGTTTTAAAGTGCTTTGAAATATATATGTTAATTTCAGTTTTTAAAATTATGTTTCATTATTTCAAATCAGAATGTTAATGAAATTTTATTAATTTTTCAGCAAAAATCTGTGCTTCTTTCCCTGAAATAAGATTAAGCTTCCAAAGGCAGTGTTATATATGTAGTAATCTGTTACTACACCAAAAGTTTAGATTTATTTTGTATCAAAACAGATAATAATTCTCCCTATGACACTTGTAACTCCAGCAAATCCTCCTTCATGAAACACGTTCATATTTAAGGAGTAGCACTCTCCTCCATCACATTTGAAATGTCTGGTGAAAATCTCTGCCAGCCCAAGGGGATTTCTGCACCCTTTCCCATTCTGGGATTACTCTGTGCTAAGCAACTGCAGATATTCCACCCTAAGCAACCTGGTCTAACTTTGGAAATGAGGCTGACTTATAGCAGAGCACTTGGACCAGGTAACTCCAGAGGTTCCTTCCAACATAAAGTACTCTACATGCTCTTCTTTCCAGCGCTCTAGCTTTGGGACCAGCCTACTTGAGGCCAGTTTGCACTTTGTGTGTACATAATCTAGACTTATCCTGAAGAACATTTAAAACTGATGTTCACATTGCTCTGAGCCTTCACAATGGGAACATGGGGTTCTAACAACCACAACTCATAACCTCCTGGTGTCTCTTCCTTGCCCTGAGTGAAATGAATTGGAAATGTCCCACTGTTTCTTAGCAGACAGGAGGGGTTTAGACTCTTACCCTGTGACTTTTCACACACTTTCAATTAAATGAATAGGGAGACTGAACTACCTCATCCTTCCTGGAGCTGACAATTTCAAAGCAGAGTTCTGAGTCACAGTGATAGGAGTGGTGCAAAGGAACCTTCCTCTCTCCCCACACTGACTCATCATGGCTTTCATTTTCCACTCCAGTCAGGAAGCCAACACATTCTATGACAATTAAATTTATCCTAACAAGAAGACTGTGAAAGCTTAATTAAGCTCTGAACTGTGCCTGAGCAGTGAACTTACATGATGTGAACCCTGACATGGATGCATGTCAGTCTGTAGCTGAAATCAGCTTCCATTTATTTCTTGGTATTGGTGATGACTCCTAGAAGGAAAGAAAGACCTGAAATTTTCTGCAAAAAGTTTTAATGCTGTTTGTACTGCTTAACTGTATTTTTTTATGTGACAGGCTCAATCACATTACAGCTGGGATTTTTTATTTTGAAGGAACATTCAGGTTAGCATGTTGCATTCCTGTAGTCATTCTAATTGCTAAAAAACAGATGTTGGTTTGACTAGGGTGAACTGAGCCACTTAAAATGAATTTTTACCATAGTTATATTTTACCATAAATTAGTACTTTCATTGTCAACTATAAAAGTTGAGAATCATGGTTTGTGACTGATACCTTCCATGACTTGGAAGTCATTTTACCTTTCAGTATTTTTGTTTTTCAAGACTCAAAAGGAAGGAATGATGCCTATCTTTACAAGCTGAAATACACAAGTGTGACTATATACACAAAATCAGTAAAGAAACATTTTCATCAGTTAAAAAAAAGGAATTACATTTGAGTTACAATTTGATTAAAAATGTCCTCTAAACATGGAGCTGTCTTCACAGTCACTTCAGAAATTTCTTTTAAATGTTATTCCAATACTAAGCATTCCTCAGATATTTAACATTTGTGGAAAATCTATTATCTCAAGATCTATGACATCCCTGTAACAAGAGGTGCATGAAAACCCTGCCTTTAATTTGTGTAAAGTAGAACCTTTGGAACAATCACCACCAGGAGCTAGATCTGGTATCTGTGAAACACAAGCAACATATTTAGGAGATTAAAAACTCCTCTTTTTGTAGGGAAATCTAATAAACTAAAAGAATGTCTTGGACACTTTCAGGTGCTAACAAATGTCTAGAGTTAAGAATAGATCTGAGTGAGCTCTAAGGGTTGGTTTACCTTTCTTGTCCACTCCAGGATGCCAAAACTACCTTATCAGTGCATAGAGAGAAACTTGCTCATCCTTCTTTAAAGCTATATTTTATATTTGTAGCATTACCCTAGTGAAATTTTAAAATGAAATGACATGGAATACAAATAACACCAGAATTTCTTTAATATCCCAAATCATGAATAGAAGCATGTCTAGACTCAAATACAAACCACCTTTTATAGCAAAATTCAAATCCTCCTCTGTTCCCTGCCAAATGCTGAGTTCAGTCCCTGAGGGCCTGAGCAGGGTTTCCTTGGCTACAGCAGCTGGCATTGGCAGGGCAGGGAGTGCCGCTCCTGGCCTTGGTGTGCTGGCTGATTTCATCAGCTAACACAGGTCTTGACAGGTGCAAAGACTTTCACTTCACTTTGAGCACCACAAAGCCTTTGCTGCATGATTTGGGAGATTGGGAGCTAACTTTTTGATCCAGGAAGGGCTGGGATCAGAGATCCTGGTTGTAATCCTCTAGATCTCTCAGTAATCATTCAATGCATTTCTTCTAAACATAGAAATAACATTTGTTCTGAAATGAGTTCTTGGTGCATGCTGAATTTGCCAGACATTTCACTTTGAGTCAAAGATATGACAAATGTGCTTCCTAGCATTTTCATCTTGATTTATTCTTCCTCACAAAGGACAGCTTCATAAAGAGTTTGAATCAGATCCATGTTCACACTTTACATATGCAACATCTTTATGGCTGGCAAAGCTGGCTTCTCAGGCAAACCAACTTGGAAACAGTCACACCAGAGAAGGGCATGCTGACACCCCTTTACTTCAATGGCTATTTTTTTCCAAATAATCATAATTATTATTGCGAGTAGATATTTGCCTTTAGGTGCATTAGGCAGATCATTCTGACTCATCCATTTAATGGATGTTATCCTCTTGGGCTATTGATAATCATTTTTGTATGAAAGCTTTGCTAATTCCTATAAATACATAGGATGGCCATTTTAGTACTTACCAGGTGACATCAGTGCTAACATAACCTTTCTAGTATTGTTGGTTGTAGCTTGTGTCATGACACTGGTGTGAATTATGGCTGTCTTGAGGATGCAAGCCTTCATAAAACACAGATGGTCTGTAGGAAAAAAATTGTAATGATGGTCTGCACATCACACATTCAGTCTTCCCTTGTAGACTCTTTCCTTTATCATTGCCTCATACTCTTACGTACCTTTTAATCAAGCATCTAAGACATAATTTTTTGTACAGACTATCTTCTATAATAAAGATTGTAACATGCAATTCTGGAAAATACCTCTGCTACCAGCATTATCACGGCTTCTCATTGGCCTCCCCCAGACTTCCTTAGAAATGTATCATCATTACTTCCAGACAGCTGATTTTTTTTTTTTTACTACTTCTTTGAAAGAAGGATGAAGGCTGTGTAAGCTCATTAGCAGTGCATGTGTGTAGGCTTAAAATTACAGATAATAGACATATGGTTGGAAAGTCAGTAATTCCTTTACGTATTTGCCAAGACTTAGGTCAAGGTTCAGGGTTTCCTTTACTCAAACTGGTGAAATCAGAAATACCTCCAGGTGTTCAGGGGAGGGCTTGCACTGCACATGCAAGACAGGTGATGAGGCACAGTTATCTCAGTTCTGCAAGAGCAAGCTATGTTTATTCTAAAATGCACCCAATTGTGATGTGCTTTTCTTTTTGAACTATTTTTGTATAAGTCAATCCTTTTTCTCATAGTACTTGGTGTTTTCTATGTACTCTTGTAATCTGTTATTCATAACATTACAGTACATTCATTGTAATAAATTTTGATGTCACAACCCTGGCTTTTCATGTCAGTGAGATTAACAGTTAACGTATTGAAAAATATTTGTGTGCTTAAAAGTAATCATCATAAAAAATAAATTACCTCCTTCCCACTCAAGAAGCACAGTCCTCATATGCCACATCAGTATTTGTAAAACCATTTCATAAAAAGTGAAGTGACATAAATGTGTGTAAGTAGCCAGATATTTTACAGAAAAATTCATCAAAAGGATGATTTTTGCCCAGGTTCACTAGCTGTTTCTTCATGATCATGGTTCTTCAGTTTTTGCTGGTAACAAAGCCACAAGCTTTAAATCCAGATCTTTGGGCTTAGATCTAGGAGAGGATGTGAGGATTGGTGCAGTTGTACATCTACATGGCATCAGCCTGGGGATCTAGAAGCAACAGTGAGGGCAAAATCTACCCTTGCCTTTGTGTTTGCCCTGTTTCAAATGTGAAAGGCCAGTTCTGCCATAGAAGTTGCACTGTCTTGACAAATGGGTCTTTCTCTGGCTGAGTGAGAGTGCCACTGATTGTTTGAGGTGTTAACATGGGCACATTGTCACCACTGCCCAGAGTGAGGCCACTGGCTGCTTGTATGTGGACTACCCTACAGCAGTGTGACAGCTCCCCATTACAACAACCCTGGTCTGAGTACATTTTGCTCCTTCCAAATTATTTTTTATATATGTCTTGGAATATGTATTCAGATACTTTTTCAGATATGTTTCAGAATATTGTTTTAAAACCAAATGAAAAGTATTTTTCTCCTTTAAATCTCTCAGCAACTTTGTAGGTGAAGTTATTTCTTATTGTTCTTATTTTCTTGTCACAGTTATTCACACTGATTTTTAAAGAGTTATGGTCTGTGTGTATGAGCGTGTGTCACCCTTGCTAGTCCATGTTAGAGAAAGCAGCAGTAAATGTTACTGTATCTGGGGACTGCAATAATTTGTCCTTTTGCATTGACTTAATTTTACACATTTTTCAGGAAGCTGAAATTGAATTATGTTATACTCCATGTTATACTCCAAAAATCTCTTTTAGCCAGGTTCCCTCTATCAGGAACAACAGAAGTGTGTGACTATGATGACTAATGTGGAGCAATCCCAAACTAATACCTATTCAAGATTTCAAACCACAACAAGTCTAGATTAAGTTATTTCTTTAGAAAAGTGCTTATGCATCTGGCAGTAGATTTTTGTCTCAAATAAGCAGTGTTAAAGATAAAGAAGTAATGGTTTTAGAGATAGACTATGAAAGAGAGAATCCATATTAATCTTATATAAGAATGTACTTATTTTCATTATTTTAATTTTCATTTATTTTCATTGCAATTGACCAGCAATTGCAATTTTCTATGTCGTTATTTTGAAGTGTAAGACAAAATTCAATATAACTATTTCCTTTTTCTTTTTCTTTTTTTTTTTTTTTTCTTTTATTAACCAGTTAATTTAGGTGATGGGATAGAATACAGCCAGCAGAAGCGTGAAAATATTGGAGTTCTCATCCAAGAGACACTGGAACTCTTTGAACGCTACGGTGGAGAAAATGCTTATATAAACATTAAATACATGATCCCCACTTATTGGTCGTGCATGTAAACAGAGTTATATTAAATGGCATGATTCCATCTGTGCTCTAAAAAAACTGTATCTGACTCTGTATGGCATCTTGTTAGTCATGCTTTATCTTCTCTACAGCTGCTAAAATAGTGGCTTCTGGGGCATTGGCGTGTTAGCACTATTGTGAACAAGGCTTTCCAATACATAAATAGTGTCTGTTCCTTTGATTACAATGGTGTACTGTGCTTGTTTGTTCCCTGAAAGAATCACTCCTTTATAACAGAGCTGACTCGAACAGGAATCTGAGTTAAACCTTCACTTGTGTAGACAATAAAACTATAATTTTCATACGCAATTCAGCAATCGCCGTTCTGTGTCCATTTGCCCTGAGGGTGATGTCAGAGGCTGTAACAAGAAGAGTTTATGCTGACTGCTTAATAGGTGTTTGTCATGGAAGAGAAGCACCAGTTCAGCAATGCCTCTCTGGCAGCTGTGCCGAATAATGTGCACTGACATACAATAAAACTGTTGAATGTATATACCAATTGCAGCAGGAAAATTTATATTTTCCATTATATGGCACTGTTGTTAAATTAATCCAGGTTTCTTACACGCTCCTGTTCTCAGCTTCCAGGTGTTTACTCAAGGAACTTGGATTGCTTCTTGGTGAACATAAGGCACAAGTACAGTTTTGAAGAAAAGAAGCCCAGAAAAAACTTGAATAAATCAGACAGAAGATACAGCATACATAAAGTATCAACCCCTAGCAACACTGTTAATCTGGATAAACACAGAATATACACATACATTTTTAAAGGGCACTTGGTATTTTTCTAACTGCAAGGTTGCTGTTGCTTTTCTGTTATTACTATGGTGTGTATGTGTGCAAACAATGTAACTATTGTTATAGGAATCCTTTACAAATTCCTACTCAGTTTCTCCCTGTGTACCCATAACACAGAACTGATATAGTCGTGAATTTAAGCAAAGCTATTGAGATTGACTTTATTGCTTTTTAAGCATTTCTATGGAATAAACTTACAAAAGAAAACAACAGTCTTAAAATTCTCAAAGACAACCATTTAGAATTATTGAGTCAGCTCAAAACAAACCAGAGATATTAACTTTGCCTAAAAGCATGAGAATTTTTAAAGTACTTTGAAAGACTTGGGCTTATCTGGCTTTTATTCTGTTTTCTGGAGCTCTTCAAATGTATGCAAGTTGCACTTTCAAGTGTTTCAGTGTAACTGTTAAGAGCCTGAAATGCACTCTTTGGTGTTAGACACATGAGACTTTTTTTCAAGTGCTTATCCATATCCATATTCACACCTTACAAGGTTTGCCCAAGTGAGAGAGACAGCCCCTACGCTGCCCTGCTCTCTTGGATGCTTGCTGGAAGTATGGGGATCACCTTCCCACCTGCTGGAACTTTGAGCCATATCTGTCATTAGATTGACATTAGAACTTGCCTTTTTCTGAGGATTTTCTTTTACTTTCTTCTCTTTCCTTTAAATGAAAAAAAAAATTAAGAAGATTTTTACTCTTCCCCCCTCTTTGAGGAGGTGCACGTTCAAGTGAGGCCACCAGCCACGAGCACTCACCAGCCCCTGTCTTAGGCATGGCTGCTGAAGGTATGCCTTTTTCCCAGGCCCCAGAGGCATTTTTTTAATGTTTGGGTTTTTTTTTTTGTTCTTCCTGAACTTTGTTTTACACAATTTTTCCAGGGCTACCCTCAAGTCCCTAGAGTGGAGACAAGGTCTGTCCTATGTCCAACATACAGCTGTGATGGGTAAGTACATCCAAGACTCAGCCTCATGTCTAGGGTACCGACAAATCTTTCACCTTCCGGGCAGAAAGGGAGGTGAAGCCTGTCTGTAGGCCCATGCCTCTGGAAACTCCAGAGCTTTATCTTCAAACCTTGCAGCACAGAGGCTAGCTGGATAATGCAGGGGGGCACAGGCCATGTTTCCTCTTCCAAAAATGCCTTTCTACACAGCTACCCTGGCAGGATCCACGCAGCCTTCGCTTACAGCTTCTCCCCATTTGCCTTGCATTGTCCCTGGCACCAATGAGCCATACTTTTTCATTGACTGACATCTGTGGATTTGGTAACTGTGGCATTGCAGGTTTCCCATGAGTACAGACTGTGCTGGAAGACTGCAGCTCAGAGGGAGCTGAGTTATTCAGCTCGGAAATAAACCAAGCCCTTCATAGAAGGAGAATTCCCAGGCCACCTTTCACTCCTCAGCTATTTGTATTCTTTCCTTAACAGAAAGTCCAGTACTGCTCTTTTCCTGAGATCAAAAAGCTCCTCAATAGCTGGCTTAAGTTCCCCTGATGCTGGGCTCCAGCCACAGAGCCACTTGCAGAAGGGACTGTGCAGGAAAGGGTTCTCAGCCCTGGGTTTTCCCCATCCCATCATCCCTCTGCATTTCCAACACCTCTGCCGGGGATGAGAAGTTTCAGGCTCCTCACCAGCCTTTATAATTCTTTTCCCCAGCCCCCTCTTTTTGCATCCCCTCCTCTTCAGCTCAACTAGGACAAGACTGCTGACTGACAAAGAGACACCATGGAAAATGGGTACTTTGTAAAGCTGCAGACTTGCCTGGGCCTGATGCCCTTAGCCTTGTGCTCTTTCTCGAAGATTTCGTTCACAAAGACATAGGTTCAACAAGGGGTGCCCTTTTGGCAAACCATAAGGGCAATAGAGGTCATGCATATTCACATCAGGAAAACTAAGTTTTATAGAAAAATGCTTTTATTTGCTTGTTCAAGATGAGAACATTAGCCTCCATCAATACTATTCCTATGTCTGGTCCATTGATTTAAAAGTACACATTCTCCCATAACCTTATTATTTCTAGGAGCTGGACTGATAAAAAGAAGCATGATAAACCCCACAGGATGGTAATTTAGAAACACTAAGAATAAAACTATTTTAAGATGTAATTTTACTAAGTCAAACTGTAGGCCTTCCAACCTTGACAATGTCCCTTTAAGCATGATCAGCAGCATATTTATAGGCAATTACTGCACAGCTCAGAGCACTTTATAAAGCACAAGATCAAGGACTCAGGTGCTTAAGCATACAAGTAATGGTATGTCATTCAATACACTGCTTAGCTGTCTTGCTATGCTGGAAAAAAATATGGTTAAGAAATAGTAACTGCCTCTCATTTGACCAGATCATGTAATTGTGGTCACTGATGTTCGGGCAAGCCAATCAACAATTTTTAATTGTAATCAATTAAAAGGTACTCTGGGCCAGGTGTTTCAAGGGGTATAAATTAAGTGTCAAGGCCTTAAGCCTAATTTGGCTTAATAGAAATGGTGTGCTTTGTGCCTTATTCTGGGGTCTTCTACTGCTTTCTAGCTCTCCAGTGCTGATAAGGTAAGGAGCACCAGTGGATGAATGTGTGAGAAGTTAAGTTGTAAGTGCTGGTTTTCTGAAACTACCTGTTTGAGATACCTCCAGTTTATCTTAATAATTGTCTTAGGTTGGCTGGCAACTCTTTAGCTTGAAGAAGAAAAAAGCATGTGGTAACATTAGGGGGGAAAATGGCTACCTTTGTTATGCGTGATCATGAAAATAAGCATAAAATAAAATATTTTTGATGATTCCTCCTCAAAGCTGTGTAAAGGAGCTCTGTAACAGGTGTTGGAGTTTAGGGAACTCTGGCACTTTGTAAATGCTGGCAAATGCTGCAGAGCAGTCACTGTACAAGCTATTGATCCATTGAACACTTTGAGTTGTCCATGTGAAGGTGAGCAGGGACAGGGGTGGCTGGGGCTGCTGCCCAGCTTGGGCTGGGGCTGCCCCTGGGCTGCTGCAGAGGGGCAGAGCCTGGCAGAGGATGGAGCCGGACGCTGGCAGCACTGGTGGCAGGGAGCCGGAGCCAGGCTTCTTGCTGGTAGCTTTCCAGTGTTTCAAAGAGGTGGAGCTGCCAAAAAAGTTTGAAAAGAGCCTCCCAGGATTCAAATACAAAAGGGCTGTGGGAAGTTGTAAGTGGGAGGGAAGGTATGGGACCCTAGCTGGGAGGGTGTTTGCGTGCGGGGAGCAGGGAGGTGTAGCTGCAGCCAAGCAGGGCAAAAATAAGATGTTAGAGCAGACACTATTTGCTTTCTAATCCTGTCTGGAGACCCTCTGACTTCCAGAAGAGCATTCTCCAGTCTGAGGGGCTCTGCAGGCAGTGGGGCACATCACATTTTTCCACTCATCTGTAACATCCTGTGTTTTCTGCCTTAAATAAAAGCAGTGATGTTTGTGGGAACTCCATATAAAGCCTGTCTGCTTGCAACCTCTCAGAGCTGCTTTGTGCCTCCTGGAGACCGGGAAAGGAAGGTTTATGCCCTGGCAGGACAAGAAGTTCCCTGCACTGGCCCCATAATCCTTCCGGCATGTGAGGGGAGGGAAGGGGAGTGTGTGTGGTGGGGCATATCTTAGCTGTTCTTGTTCTTGCCTAGCAAATCCAGCCTGGGTATGGCTGTGGGGCTCCTTGCTGAGAGCTCTCCCGTCCTTGGACAGTGCGTGGTGGCTTCTGATGAGGTGGGTGGAAGCCTATTTAAGCAGAAACAGCAAACTGCAGCCTCAGGGAGGAAAAAGTATGTTTCTTGCAGAGTTGGGAGTCAGCTTTGTGCTTCATGCCCCATTTGTGATGCCACAAATCAACAAATACTTTATTTTTTTTTACTAATGTCATTCAGGAGGGAGTTGAGCAGCTCTTGTAAACCCCAGCTCACAACCCCCTGTGCTCTTGCTGTGTGTGCAGCAGGATAGGGTCACTGTGCTCAGGAGTGGGTGACGCTGCTTCCCTCTTGGGGCTTCCCATTAGCAGCAGAAGCACCTGATCTTGGCCACCCTGCTATGGCACTTTCCAACCAGGAATGTCCCCCGAGTCCCCTTCCTCAAGGGAGAGAGATTTTTTGCTCAGATTTTTTTTTTCAACAGAGCCCCTCACATAGGGCAAAAGCCTTAAGCTGCAGAAGAATGGGCACCTTCAGGGAAGAGAAAGCTGAGGGTACAGCCATGTTGGCAAGGCTGTCACCAGGGACATTTTTGTGCCCATGCTCTCTCTGCTGCTGCTGGTACCCATGCACAAGAGCCTTCTGCATTTGCTATGGTCTGATGGCCCTGGCTTCTGGGGGTGTGGGGGGATGAAATGGGAACTAATCCTAGTGCTTTCCAAATACTGAAAGAAGTTAAATCCTAGCCTCCTTGCTCTGCCTTGGTCAAGGTGGATTAATGCATAGAGGTAATAGGAAGAAAGGGAGAGCACCTAAACAGAGTACCATAGTGTTGGATCTTGTATGACATACCCTTAGTTTATTAAATGGTCTCATCAATCCTGCATCAGCACAATGCTTTTGGAAAAAAAAATAAAATCAGAGGTTAAAGTTGTTGGAGGGCAGAATGGGATCAGCTGTACACCAGCCTGCTGATGTAGCTTGCTCTGCAGCAGTGGGAACATGTTGCTTGCGTTATGTGCCGCTTCTGCTTTTGTAGCCATGTGATGCACAACTTGGTAGAAATTAATTTAGCCTGCCATAGTTCATGTGACTGCAGGTAAGGGGATGGATGCTTTTGGTAGCATACCCCTCTGCAATGTGTTGCAGCCACTGCAGCCCTGTGACTACCACAGGGTTGTGTGAAATCACATTGCTCTCTGATATGGGCATAGAGATCAAAGAAACCCTGTGCACAAACTCCTCAAAACACAAAAGATTAAAAGAAATCTCAAGGAGGTGTCCACATCACAAATACAGCCTGTCAACAACATGTATAGCAATGTTGGATGATGAAGCCCACTGGGTATAGGCAGGAAACATTAATGTCTGACATAAAGCATCTACCTTGTGTTGCACATTATTGCATTAATCGGGGGGCCTGGCTTTGAATGTGTGGTCCATCCAGTTTTGTATCAGGTTTCAATTTCTGTTTTCTGGGTGCAATTCCTAAGCCCTTCCCTAAGGAGCAATTACCAAAAAGCAGCTTGGCTTACCTAACACTCGCCCTAGAAGAAGGGAATAATATCCCAGCATCTGGCCATCTCCATCTTGTGCATTAGTCTCATTACTTCATTTTCATGTGTTTTTGTTTCCCGCTTCTCCTGGGTCCCTGTGGTGCTGTGCCGAGCTGGAAGAGATGCTGAGGGATCTGTGTGGGTAGGGGGGAAGCTGATGAGAAGAGACCAGGAGTGAGCAGCTATTCCGGCAAAGGCTTTTCCTTGACAGTTTATGATTTGGAAAATGTGAGTTTTGGGGAACTTGCATCTTTTTCTCCCAATACATTGCAGCATTATGGAGAAAGGGAATGGAGGAGGCCTTATTGCAGAGATGTTTTGCTTCAGCTACTGCCCAGGGAGCAGCTCTGTGGTGAGAAACATTAGCTCTGCTGCAGGTGGGTGACAGGAATGAGAACAAATGGTGGGAAGCTCTTGGCTTCCCAACATTTGCTCTCATTGTGAGCACTTAGAGGCTGCATTTGTTGAACTTTTGGGGCCTCTGCAGCTGCACATCACCACCCCCTGCCTCTCTGGGCCACCATTTGCTCCCCAGCTACAACCTGGGTTCTTTCTGAGAGAGAATGAGAGTTTTCTGGATTTTCTTTGGCAGAGCCTCCCTAGGCTCTGCTCCTTAGAGGGCCAGACAGGTGCCACACTGCTGTGATACGAGGCAGCCTGGGACTTCTCCCCTCACTTCCTATGTGACTTCCAAGGCCTGCTTGGAGCTGCTGATGCTGCTGGGAGGGCAGCACACATTCAACAGCCATCTTCTCCTCCAGGCACTGCCATCTCTGCCCCAGTGTACTCATGACAACATCTTGCCTTGCTGGATGGGATGTTGTCACCATCAAAGCTAGGGTATCACCAGGTATCATGGAGCTGAGCTTTGCTCCTCCTAGCCAGTGGCACAACCTGCTGAGCCTTTTTTCCCTTTTCCTGAATGGGCTGTGGGTGTTTTCCCAGGCTGGAGCAAGCCTCTTCCCCAGCACATGCTGAGCAAGAAACTCTGAGGTGGGTGGTCTGCAGTTCCCTACCTCTTTGGAAAGCATTTAAATATTTCCAGGGATAAGGGGTGGGGGAAGAATAGACTCTAGCAGAAATAGTACTTTAAACCACTACTGTGAGCCCAAAGATAAACCCCAGGTCTCTTTTAAAATTCTCTTAGTACAGGGAGGGGAAATACCTGCAAGATCTTGTTCAGCCCCACGTTTCACAGTGTGAATTATTCTTCAGCTATTAACTGGAAAAACTTCATGCCTAACACTTTTTTTACTAATACGGAATCATCTATGTCTCTTACAAAGGAAGAAATTGCTACTCTGCTGCCTCAAGAATCAAAGTAAAGGGAACATCTGCTCTAAACTTATTGCATCTGATTATTGCTTGCTATGCATTATTACTTACACTAGTAATGTGACTAAATTAAAGCTTTCTTCTCTTGTGTTTGCTTTTATGCATTTCTTTAGTATAAAATATGTCGCTTGCTTCAAATCAACCTACAGCTAAAACTATGTCCGCATAGAGCTGAGCCCACATGTACTTAGATGCAATTGAGGGCACAATTGAAGCATTTTGAAAGATTGCCTTTAAAAGGCCTTTTGTTTGTTCCCCCATAGGGCCTGGGTGTTATAAGCACGTTAAAATGCAAGAGTAAGGGAAAAAAAACAACCTCTGTGAAGAATTCTGTAGAGGCACAGCTATGTTTTCTGTAGCTTGACAGCTGTCTGTATTCAAAGACTGGGGAATGATTTGCATTGTGAGGGTGATGATAGTTTTGATAGGAATCCCCCGCATCACAAGAATGTTCCTAATGAAGGAGGAAAACCCACCAGAAACATTCCAGGGCTGTGAACCTGCAGGCAGCCAAAGCCAGCATCCGAGCTGCTCTGCACAGACAACAGCAGCAAATCCAGCTGCTTCTGCTGAAGAAAGAGTTAGTGGTTATTTTTCCTTTCCTGCCTTTATGAAGTGCATGCAGTCTTACCAATGAGCTTAATTGATTGAAAAAAAAAATATCTGGAAAATAAAACTCTTGAACTTGTGTGCCTAGAAACCTACCAGCATCACGTGCATAACAAAGGCCACGCATCTCACAAAATACCACAACATTTCACAAAGGAGGTTTAAGAGCTCCAGTTGAATAAAGCTTTCTCTGTGAAATATTGTTATGGATCTACAAAGCAGTTAAACCCTCCTTGGGAAAAAAAAAGTGTACATCTCTCACAGTGTAGTGGCAGCAGTGTAACTACCACTGAGCCCTCATTAATAAGGTTTTCCTTCTTTATCAGTCATAGGAAAAAAATAAATCCTCATCACAGAAAAGAATTTAAGTTAGTAAATTCCGGCCATTTGCTTTTAAATTCTACATATGTGTGTGTACACATATATATATATATATATCTGTGGAATAATATTCCGGTCTTCTTTAAGGGATGGCTTCTCTTACTTAAATCCATTAATAAAAATAATAGGGCCTAAATTAACTTGATAAGACTATTTTCTATCAATAATTTTGCTACTGCTATAGTGCAGGATTGATTTTTGTGGTCTGTGTTATAGCAGCTTTTAATTATAAGACAGCCTTGATACCACATGAAGTAGGAAAAATGGACTGTTGCAAACTCTACAGTGTTTTTCCGTACCTATTATAATGGTGTTTTTTTTCTTTTCAAAGGAAGAAAAATAATATTCTTCTGTTTTCTGTGGGGTTTTTTGTTACCAATGCCACAGTTTTTAAAAACCTTTTACTCATTGAGCATCTTTTAGCTTCTCGAGAAGATGGTTGCATTGCCTTTGCTCAACAGATTCCCTTCAAACTCACGAATATTTCCAGCTCTTTATTGCTATTGTGCAGGATTGCATTGTATTTTCATGTCTCCCATATTACTATAATTTTGTTTGGGGAATAGAGATGGATGGTCTGCTGAGTGTGTGATTGGTTTGTCCACAGCCCTCACTCAGGGCTGTTTTCTATAATTTAATCAATAGAAGGTAGTTGTACAAACAGTAGTTTTTAATTTCCAATTTCAGTTTCAAGTTTCTCATGAATTTTTTTTTTAATATATAAAGCAATTTCATTTTCTTTGCCTGAGAAATTTTGTGGCAATTGTTTCCTACTCCCTCCTGTGAAATGATGGCACAGACTCCTGGGCTGCATGGTCCGTGCAGACACACGCATCTGCCATCTTGAAGGCTTGGGGAAGCTACTCTTCCCTCACAAACATTCCAAAATAAACCTTGAAGGGCAGATGCTGCCCCTGAGGTGCAGAAATGTCTGCAAACTTGGCTGAGAGTAGGGTGAAACAAGCTATGTGCTGGTCCCAATGTGGAGCTGGGCTTATGAACCAAGGATGGTAGATGACCTCAAAGCCGTGACCTCCAAGGAGGTCAGTGAAAGGACCTTTCCCGGTGCCACAGGGTGTGTTTAGTTGCCACCGTAGCCAGCTGTGTGTGGCCCTGGTGGTGGTGGGCACCTGCAGAGCCCAGCCCTGCAGCGCTCACCAGCCTGCTCCTGGCAGCAGCACATGCTCGCTGTGCCCAGTGTGCACTGAGCTGCCAAAGCCTCTGCACATCTGCTTCCTTCCTGCCACAGCAGATGCTTGCTACAGCCGGGAAAAGCAGCTGGCAATTGGCATCAGCCAGGCTTGATGGCCTGGAGGAGGAGGATGAAGCAGCAGCAGGGCAAGGGGTTGAACACAGTGATATTTTTTTACAAGGGAGGTGCCCATGCTGCTTCTTTGCATTAGCTTTGCTCCAGGCAAGAACAGGAATAATGTGTGTGCTGCAAATACAGGGAGACCAGGAAAGAGCCGTAACTGCTCACTTCTAATGGTCGGCAAAGGGCCACTCTCTCTAATCCTCAGTGGATGTGGTGGAGCATTATGGTGGGCAGGGCAAGCCACCACAAGCCCTCTTCCTGAGGGGCTGCTGGCTCCCCAGGGTCAGCCAGCTGAAACCCAAGTGCTGCCGTGCAGTCGAAAGTGCTGCTATTTCTGCTTTTAGCTGAGCAAACTGCAGTCACACAGAAAATGTGTGCTGGAGCAGAGGGTGCAACCCAGTCACTTGCTCTAACAGCTGCTGATGCCATTCTGGTGCTAGACCTTCTCCTTGCCTCGGCCTCAGTGAGAGGGAAATGCGAAATAGGGCCGTGTGACTGCTCTGGTTTCAGTTCAGCACGGACAGAACTGGCTGTAGCTGCACAGAGCCACACTTGCTGCTAAATATTGCCCATTTTAGCCTGCAGATTGGCCTTAATGAAGTCAAAGGGACTATTCACAAGAAAAAGAAGGGCAGGGAGCTGGCTCCTGAGCTTACCTTAGACTTAACGTTGTTGCTGTGCAGTGGGTTGCATGAGGTTTTTCTCCAGGACGTTTTTTCTTCTCCCCCAAGTGGTGCTTTAGAAGGACCATATTTGCATGTAACCATAATTCTGTGTTACAGCTATGGGTTCTTTTCAATTGTATTCTGTGTCGCTTTGGTTCATACAATTTTAATCTGTTTTACTCATTAGCTCTTAACCTGCAATTTTCTATTTAAATTACTTTCTACAGAAAATGTCAGGAAGCTGGGGAGCTCTGTCTCTTACATGATGTTGTGATTTGATAAAGTAGTGTGCACCTTTCTTTAAACACTGGCTAAGGTTAAAATCTGTGATTCTTATCTATTTGCTTAAGAACTTACACAAAACTGCTGCTATCAGACAATAATAAGAATCATGAAAATTCTATGAAAGGAATTTCTTTTTATTGTGAACTTTACACCTCTTTACTTATTTCAGTAAATGCCCAATAAAAGTGCAATAAATCCAATACTGTAAATGCACATGGAGAGGGTTTGTACTTCAGGCTTTGCAGCTGCCTGGCTTTTCTGCTGCATGCAGTACCCAGCCTCCTGTGGTGCCAAGGGCTGCCTTTTGGAACCTTCCCAACACAGGCTTGGGAAAAACCCACCTTGCCTGCAGCACATGCTGCCCACTTGATGCTATGCTTGAAAGAGGGAGGAAAATACCATAATCAGAAAAACCAGCTGTGGCTGATGCCCAAAGGCATGTGGGAAGGGAGTAGGGCAGGACTGCACCCCTGGGAGGGAGAGGGGAGGAAAGGGGTGAGGGCTGTGCTGCCTTGCCCAGAGGAAGTGTCTGAGAGCTTTGGTGTGTGGTGCTCTGGTAAGTACCACAGGTAAACTCATAGATAAATGTAGAATTTGTGAAAGAAATTAAGTTGGAGGGGAAATGGGACCAAACTTTTTGTCAACAGCTGCTTGTACTGAAATAGGTAATAGCCTTTAAACTTGGATTTAACAGGGAAAAATTAAACTGTATTTTTATGCCTTGCTCATTTTCCCCTAAAAAACCCAGTACAAATAGGAAGGGAAAAACTCCAAACAAGCCAATAGATGAATTAAGGATGAACCAAGCTGAAAATAACTCTCCTGTAAGACTGACTGTCTTATAGACAGTAAGACCTTGCATCTGTGATATCCCCTTTAGTGAGGGGAAAGCTGTGATTGCAGAGACAGGGAGATGGTAGGAACCACCTCAGCAGCTCCTTGCTTCTTCAAGAGCAAATTTGTGTCGGTATTTTCCCAATTGGCACAACTGCTTCTGCCAAAATTTCCTGGGTACAGAGACAGTTTTCCCTCCAGTCCCAGCTGGAAGAGTAGACTCTCCTGGACAAGATTAATAGGTCAACCTCCAAATTTCAAATCTCATACAGGCACCCAAATGTGACAGCTTGCAGGCTTTGCTAGTTGAGCTGAGAGTGAGTGTGAGGCAGGGTGGGATGTGGACATCCTCTGGCAAGCTAATGAGAGCTCAGCCTACAGTGCCGTAAGATTTGCCCTTTTAGCCAGAGACTGAGTCCAAGGCTATTTGCTGAAATTTTTGTCTGTCTTCTCTTCTGGAAAAATGAAACCTACCCCTTAAAGTCAAAAGGCAGAGTCCTCTTCTCTTTCCCATCCTCTCTTGTGTTCTCCACCACCTAACTCACCCTGATTTATAGCTGTGTACTGGAGAGCAAAATCAGCCTCCCTAGCTGATAATGTTATTTTTTAATTATTTTTTTTTAGCTCAGTCTTATGTTTGTTTGAATTTTGATCATATTCTCCTTGATCCCAATGATGAACTACTGCTGCTGATCAAGTCAATAATTACAGCAGTTTTTTGGACAGCAGGGAAGAAGCAGTATGTGCTGCTGAAAAGGTGGCTGGTACTTAGACTCTGTATGTTGGGCTTTGTCCCCCCATCTAATGGCCTGTTTGGTCTTCAGGTGGAAAGTTCTGTGCAAAACCTCAATGTGCCAAAAGAGAATTATACAGCTGTTGTTTCAAGGGATGGATCCAAGCTGACCTGCAGCTGGGCAAAAATGTCTCAACAAATTATGCCTCAATGAATGGTCTCCCTGCCAGGCCACCAAGAGGCAGCAGAAATAAACTGTTCTCTCAGCCAGTGCTTCCTTAGATCTGGCC
Source organism: Anomalospiza imberbis (assembly GCF_031753505.1). Classification (NCBI taxonomy): domain Eukaryota; kingdom Metazoa; phylum Chordata; class Aves; order Passeriformes; family Viduidae; genus Anomalospiza; species Anomalospiza imberbis. Next base: position 76,673,718 of record NC_089683.1, on the reverse strand, counting down.
ACCTGGTCCCAGCCTGTCTCCTCCTCTTCTCTCTGTGATTTTTAACTCAGCACAGCAGGACATGCTCAGAAATCCCTCTGGGCAGGGACAGAGTCCTCTGCAAGCAGGAGAAATGGAGCTGAGATCCTCAGAAATCAAGTTGTGAGGCAACATGAGCATAGGAAGAAGTGTTCAACATCAAAGGGCTGATGGAGTGAGAGGAGGAAAGTGAAAAAACCTAATGAGAAAAGGAGCAAATGATCTAAAAGACCTGTAGTGTATGGGAGGCAAAAGGCAATGGAGGAAGAAGGTCAAGGCAGGGAACACTGGTGATGGGGAAGGAGGAGCAAAAGGAGTAAGATGCAAATTAACTAAAGAGCAAAGAAAAATACATATATCTGTAGTAGGTGGACATGAGTGACTGAGGAGGAGAAAAAACTCCTGTGCTTTCACTGCTGTAATGGAAGGATGTGGCTGCTAGATCTGCTCAAACAATAGCTGGGAGCTGCCCACATGCTTCTCCAGGAGGCACTGACCCTGAGTATGTACTGTGGGACACCACAGTGCTGAAAAGACGCTAAGTGCTTGCAATTGTGATACAAGACAAATAGATACTTATTCCCATGTAGTAAAGAGAATACTGCTTAAATATTTAATTGTGTTTCGGTTTACCGTAGTTTACCAGTGTTGAAGCATCCAAAATATGCTCACAAAATATCAGCATTTTAAAGCTATAAATTATTCTGGTTGATTTTCTTTTTCCCCCCTCTGGACAAAAGCAATCATTTGACAAACAGGCTCCCTCAAAAAATGCAGCCTGTGATAGTCTCATTACAAACATCTTCTCTCACACGATATTCTCTCACATGTTGAACCAAACTACTGAGAATGTAGTAATTGATCATTCATAGATGCAGACTGGTAGCTAATAGCATCCTCACTTACCTTCTCAACACTGAGCACATTTAAAATAAATTCAGGATGTATGCATGCGGAAGACTCAATTGCAGCCGCATCGGAGATGAACCAAAAATGGAAGCATTCAGAAATGCTAGTGAAAAATCCAAATAATGACCCATAGTAGATGTCAGCCTGAGAGGATAATACATACCCTGCAATTACCTTAAAGGGACTCTGTCTGTGTGGTCCATAAATACATGTAATTCTGTCCAGGTGGATGTACATATAACTGGGTGCTAAAGCCAGGCAAGAAAGCTTCTCCCAGTGTGGCCTCGTGATCTGTGTGATGCTTCCTTTTCTAGACGCAGCTGGCCTTCAGCCTCCATCGTATTACTGGTAAAATAAGCCAATGCAGCTACTAGATAGGATGAGTATGGTGAAAGACAGATGAAGGTAGATGTGCCACTGTTTATCTACTGAAGTAGTCAAAGCTTCCAGAGCCCACTTCTACAGGGAAATATTTCAAAAGTCCATGTTCTAAAAGTATTTAAAATAAACCAAACAGGTAAAAAAAGTCTATTTATACCTTGTGGATACCTTAGGGTGTGCTGGATGCTTCACGGCACTGACATTTTGGAAACTAGCCCTTTGAATTTGTCATGCAGGACCTGTGATTGCTGTTTTGTGTGGGACAGCAGCATGTACATGGTGCTGGTGTGTTACATGTGCACAGCCCCAGGTGGCCAGGCAAAACAGGAGAGCTATTACAAGCGCTGCAGTGCATGGAAATGGCAATTTTATGGATAATACTATGTGGTGATTTATTAAAAGCTGTGATTCTCCAGCAGCTTTTATTGTATCATCATAAACCAACACTCCTGTACAGTGCATTAAGCTGGGTAATTCTGTTGGTTCTTCACCAGGGCTGACAAAACTATATGTAAGATTGCATAGGGTGGGCTGGTGAGCCGAAAGTGCCATCACTCTAAATGGATCATCAGGAGATGAGAAAAAGCCATGTGGTCAGCACAGTGTGGGTGTTCTCCAGGGCAAGGGAACCCACTACAGAAGGGTAAATCCCACTGTTTGCTACACTAGTCAGTGCCAGTGGCTTGCAGGCCTGGAGTGACTCTCACCAACAACATTTCAACACCAGTGACAATAACGGCAGAACTTGTCTCTCGGGGTTTAACCATTAGGGCAGGTAACTGAGCTCATTGGTCCCTGCCCCTGCTCCCCGCTAACTTGCTGCAGGGCATTTGGGTTGTAGGTTGACCTCTTTATGCTCTAATTTTCCCTTCAATAGCATTTGAACATTAGATGTTTTGATGAGGTGCTGTGATGCTCTATTAAATGAGTGAACATGCATCAGACCCAGTGGGAATGGAGTGTGCAGCATTATTAGGATGTATACAACTCTGTTTTTCCAGAAATGTTTATATTCCACCTCTTAAATATCTTTTGCAAATGGAACTTGCAAAAAAGCAGGGCAAGCACTGCTAACACAGCTTTGCCACACACTGTCAAATGCTTATAAACTCTATTTATAGCTACAGTTAAAGATTCAGACATGCAAGCGTTCCATTAAAAGACCACATTAATGAGCCCTTAGAGAAAATATCTCACAAAGCCTTTTGAGCTTGTAACTGCTCAGTTGTTCAGGGCTTCTTGCTTGTTAACATTCATAAAATATAAATACTGTATACTAAACACCAGCACTTTGTGGATCACAATGACTTATCTCCCCGGCAGCACTGCAAGGTGCAAGGGGAGAGGCAGCAGCGGCACCGCTGGGGTGGCCGAGCTCTGCCGCAGGCTGCCAGGCTGCACAGGTCGCTCCCCCACCACCTTATCTGGGGCCTGCCTTTGCTCTGCAGAGCTGACTGGCAGATTGACTAGCAGGTCAGTATCTGTGAGTATAATTTCAGAGGGAACAATCAAACCTATTAGCTGAGAGTGGCAGAGCTGGGCCTCCTCGCAGCTGCTGCTCCAGAGCGTAGTGAGTATTTGGAGCAAAATCTAATAGATAAAAATCACTGGAGATTTTTTCCTTTTTCCTTCTACATAAGCTAGCTGATGAGAAGTGTCGTTTGAAAGACAAAAAAGTTGCTATATTTGATTTGTCATTATTTCCCCATTGTCCCTTCCTGCCCGTGATTATACAATTCCCATTTTCTCTCCTTCGCCTCTCACAGAATTCCATATTTTAGGTTGTGACAGATACTCTTGTTTAAATGTTTTTGATATATATTTAATCTGGAACTGTTTTATTAAGTCTGCATTGTGTAAACAAAAATCGCTGGAGCCCATTTAAGAATAATTGTCTTTAACCTTTAATATTGCATTTCCATCCATCCACAAGTCACAATGCACTTGAGCAGTAGAGAAGGCCATTTCTGTGTTTATATCTGGCTCTTAGCAAGCTGCAGAAGCTGATAGGGCATGATCAAGTAACTTCTTGGATGCTATTTTCTGGCACATGTTAGCAAACAATCCATGTCCTTGTCTTTGTGGTTTTGGTCCTGTAGCCTTTCAAACAGAAGCTGCTCTCCTGGAAGGAATAATTCTGCACACAAAATGAAAAATAAGGACAGCAGGCTTTAAAAAGCTTCAGGGCAGTTCTTACTGTTCAGATGTGTCATTGATTTCAATAGTGCATTAGCAGGCTTGTTAAGCAGGATCTTAAGTGCTTAGCTTTATTTTATGGTGGCGAGTACCTGATTGTTCGAAATATTAGCATCTTATTGTAACAGCAAACTGGGTCATACCATAAACTGCCCAGTGCTGAGACTGCTGCGCCATTACTGAGTGCCTGATAAAACAGGGTGGTTTGTAATCAATTGGTGATGTAGGAGGGCAGGGCTGTGACACTTCCTGCTGCTCTCCTCATTAATTTCCCTTTATCTGCCTCGGTCTGTTACAGAGCATTGCTGTCTGTCCCATGTCCTGTGCACAGGCTTCTGCTGAGTTCCTTCCACTGAGCCCCACTGCATTTCTGTCCATCTGTGGGTGAGACTCACGTTGGCTGTGCAAAAAAAAAATCCTGTGGCCCAAGGGGTGAATTGCTGTACTGAGATCTGGGTTGATCAACAGAGTCAGTAGATCAGCCACTCAGATGGGCATCTCCATGTCAGGCAAATATTTTCTTGGCTCCACTGACCATGCTGACTGACCTCCACTATCTAAAAAGGGAGTGTGATCAGATCCCCAGTTCTCATGGTCCTGTTCAAACATGTGACAAATCCTTGTGGTGCAGAACAATTTTAACAGCAAAGTTTAAAATTCAGTCCAGGGCACCTGTCTCATGCGTTGTGCCACGTGTTGTTAGATAAATTCTTTGTGGAGCTGTGGGTGAGAAAACCACCAGGAACAGGCTGTGCCCTGACTTCAGAGTTTTGCTCAGCAAGCAGAGCCTGCAGCCCTGACCCTTATCAGCTGCAGGCATAGCCAGGGTTGGCTTCTCCTTAGTGCCATTTTGGCAGAGATAACATGCTTCAGGGAGCAAGCAGGAGAGCAAAGGCTGGGGAAAGGGTGGAGGGCTGTGGGAGACATTGGTTTTGTAACCCACCATCTTGTTGTATCTGGCTCTGCAGAAGCAACCCTTTGGGTTTTCAGCAGGGGAAGTATGAGGGTCTACAGTTCTTGCAGACTTCCAAGAGCACCTGGCAATGGAGCAGGGGACTTGGGGCTTACAACAGTGACTACCTCTCACATCCTCTGGACACTGAACATTCAAGAGGTTCATCTCTTCACCTTTTGCATCTGTGTAGGAAGCAAATTCCCACCACTGAGAAATTAAATAATTTAAACAACTACGAAGCAGATGGGTCATACCTGTGTTCTCTGTGCTTTCGGTGGGAAAACAAAGCAAGCTGAATAACCCTTGCTATCAGAGTCCAGAGGCTGCCTTGCTGGCAGTGATGCTGGCTGCAGGCTGGCCTGGGCTTTAGCTGTGTTAAGTACATATATGTTAAGCCTCTGTGTGAAAGCAAAAGGGAAAGTGAGAGGGAATTATGTGGGCAAATGGAATGAACAAATGCGTGTTGGTGGAGGCAGGACTTGTGTGTGGGACAAAGGGGCTGGAAAGTGTTAAAAAATGGAAAGCTTCTCAGACGACAGCAGCTGGGCTTCTGAGAACAGTAGAAAGTAATAACTTACAGAATTAAGAAAATGGTTTTTATTTTCAGCTGAATTAGAGTAAAGCACTTAAGTTCATTCACAAATACAAATCTTGACTTCTGTATCCTGGTTTTGTTCTCCATAAAATATAAATAATAGCACTTTCGTTACTCACTAGGTGGTGTGAAAACAAGTTCATTCACTTCTGGGAAGCATTTCTGCTATATGGGAAGTATAAAAAAGACTATGAATATACAGCTAAAGCTGTGGGCTGGCATTGAGGCACTTGGCATCTCCCCAGATATGCCATCTATCATGCAAAAGAGCCAAGAGAGGAGGGCACGAAAACACAGGCCCGACTTAATGAGTTCTGAAATCAGGAACATGTGACTCCCTAAAATTAGAAGTGCAAAAGCTTTGAACTCTCAGAAAACACTGAGAGTTCTCCACACTTCTCAGAACACTGAGAGGAGCATATGTTTTCTAAAAAAAAAAAAAAAAACAGCAAAAGGCAATGAAGAGGTAGGATGCAGTGGGAAAATACTCGAAGATATAGTCCATGGAAATCAAGAAATCTGTATACCATTAAGAAATAGTTCTACTTGAAGTAGGGATGACCACTGTGATTGACTGGGGGAAACAAAATGAGCAATAAAGAGAGAAGGATATGAGACTTATAAATCAGCAGGGTCAGTGCTTGCAGGAACAGGTAGCAGAGCTGATTGTGAAAGAATGCAAGAAAATGATCCAAAAAGCTGAGACAGAAAAATAAGGGAAAAGATGTGAACATGATAAAAGTTTTTATAAATTTGGTAAGTGAGAAGCTGCAGGTAAGCTGAGGATACAGCCGTCATCTTCCTGAGCAACAGGGTTGGCTACCTTGACTAAAAGGGGGAATATTGCCTGGAAAGTGAATTCTGCTTGCACCTCAGTCTTCAGTAGGGAGAGATGTGAAGTCTGTCACAGTTTCTAGACATTTTCCAAGGACAGGGAAAAAAATAAATAAAACTTTTAAAAAATCATTAACTCTAAGGGCTACCAGGGAATCAAACAATTTACTAAACCCAAAAGTGGGTTGTTTACACCCCAGGTTTATCCCAAAAAATAAATGTTAAAGGAAGGAAATAATTCAGGACACTTAAGCTGGCTATGGCAGAGGTACTAGAGGAGTTAGGAGGAGACATTGCTGCATCCCAGACTTTTAGAGGGAAATAATAGAAGAGGTGTCTATCAGCTCCAGGGAGCACTTAAGACAGCTGATTATCATTACTACACAGATAAAAGTGGACACTAATTCTTTACTTTGTTAAATAAAAGAAGAAAAAATGGGGTTAAGAGGAATAAAAGATTTATTTTAGCATTCTCAGATTTTAAGAATACAAGGTTTCAGTGCTCTATTGGACACCACTGTGTATGATGGGAGATATAGGACAGAGTTTCTTGGTGCTGGGCTTGATTACCCAATCCAGATGATAAACATGTAGCAATTATTTAGGGTAGGGGTGGATAATTGAGTGACATGCTTATATATTGAACTCTGTTAGCACTGTACATCTGTCACTTGGAAAAAAGAGCAGAAGGAAGCAAAGACATCAAAGAAAGAGGCATAGGGGAGAGCAAAGAGGAAGAAGACTTTTGGAAGCAAGGAATGTTTGCACTGGTAGATGGAATTTAACCTGAAAAAATGTCAGACTGGGAAAAAGAAAGTCAAGGTAAAGGTGCCTTAAGGAGATAGCTGGGGCAAGTCAGCATAGCAAAAATATCTGAGGATAGCAGCCAAGTTTCTATTTGTGTTCCTTTTTAGGGTTCAGGGAATGAAAGAACTAGGCGTGAATGTTGCAACATCTAATTTTTATGTACTTTGATGGAGTTCATAACCTTAATGCTTACATTTGCAGTGCTTGAGGAGACAGAGCTACCCAGAAATGGGACCCAAAGCTTGTTACATACTTAGCTGGTGACTGCCCTTCAAGAAGTGCTGCAGATCCCCAGTGACACAAGGTGGTTAAGTGGCTCTTTCCGTGCCGTGTTTGCTGTGGAACAGGAGCACAGCTGGAGCCAGGCTACAGCTTCCAGCTGACTTGTTGCAACCCCCTGTCATGAAAGTGATCAGAGCATGTGGCTGGGACATGGGGACATCAAGTTCAAAGCTTGCCCTCCCTCCCTGGAGGTGTCTCAGCCCACAGATCTCCTCTGTGACATCTTCTTCAGTTAGGCCTTTTGGATTCCTCCTAAGGAAAGCTTTTCTAATTTTTGTGTTGCAATTGGTCCACAGAAAGAACAAGCAAGATTGTTCTACATGGCCCAGATGCTCTCCTGCTGATGTTCATATTCCAGCATGACATGGAAAGTGGGTAAGATTGAACATGTTCATATTGAAGTTTTGGGTTCCAGCATTCATCTGCAGAAGAAGGGAGGCAGAAGAGGAGCAAGTAAGGGACAATGGGCAGCCTTAAGGGCATGTAGATCTCTAGAAGAATTTTTGAAGGGAAGAATATTCAGATACATGGAGGGAGGAAAAATTGAAAGAAAATGCTAGATTTCAGCTTACTGCAGTAGATTATGCCAGATTGACTGATATCCTTCTTTGATTAAATTGAATTTTATGTCCTAGGTAAAGGAAATGCTTAGTTCTCCTGCTCAGGAAATGTAGATGTCTGGTGAAACTGGATGACCTGAGAATTAAACGGGGAACTCTGAGACAGAAAATGATTTGGCTGGTGGGGAAATGACACTGGGTAAATTTCAGAGGGGAGGTAATGGAGTGCAGTTAACAGAGGAGTTTCTGAAGAATCATCTTCAGGAACTTGGTACTAAAAAGGAGGTAATGACATTCTCTGCACCCCCTGTATGAACAGAGAGGAAAGGCTCATACCCCTGAGCCAACCACAGAATGCTTCTGTGTCTATGGAGGCAGTCAGACAATCCCAGTTAGACACTGCAGGTAGATGCTTACAGTGAGCTGGTGTGAGTAGCTTGTTACTGTAAATGATCTGGAGACCAAGGTACAAGGTAGATCATGAGATGCCAGGTGTATTCTCGTCCCTGTTTTCATAAATCTACCCCCCCCCCCCAAAAAAAAAAAAATTGGCAAAATCCTTACTAAGTCCCAAAGAAAATAAGGGATCCTAACTTCTAACCTAACTGCTCTTGGCTTTTACTTGTCTTCAAAGCAAATATTTTTGTATTTATCTGTGTAGATAGCAATAGATGAAGAAATGCAAGAGCTGCTTTTCTGTGGCTGCAAAGACGCCTTGAGCATCAAACTCTTCCATGCTGCCTAGACCTCTAGACTTTTGCAGTAACAACCTTATACTTTCATCAGACATGGACTGGTCTTGTAGGACATCTTTACCCCTAGTGAACCCAGGCAATAACATGTCATGTAAATGTGAGGTCAGTCCTACACTTAAGCATTACACAAACCTTGTTTTGAAATATGGTTTAGTCCTGATGGACTTACATGGACAAAACCAGCCCAAATTTCTTAGTACTGAGACAATTCTTACCTCTGAGGAGCTGGGCTTTGTTAAGACAGCCATGCATCCTCAACATATAGATTAAATGCATTATAAAATACTGCTCCGTACCATCTTCCTTTTTCCCCTTCTATTTTTCCTCTCTTCTCATTAATTTCAATCATGTAATAAGAAAAGCCCAGTTATGCTAATTGGTGTGACTCCTTCTCAAGGGTATTGTGAAGCATGAAATAATTCCATTCATTACTGACAATACAGGGACATGAATTTTCCCTGGAGGATCTGTTTCATCTTGTGATTTGGTGACCATACAGAACGGTGATCGGATTAGGGACATATTGTTTTAAAATTAATTGTTTGTCAGGGAGAAGCTGGAAGATGGTGGGGAAAGAGGAAGCTTAAAATACCAGAGATTGTTTGACTTCGAGTTTCTTGGAGGCTGATGCATCTAATGGGTATTTATCAGGCAAACCCAGCTGCTGAGCCATCATTTGTCCCAGCTCTAATTTTCTTTATAAAAGGCAGATGAGCTGGTGCTTGAAACATGCCACAGACAGGCAGAGAGCTAAATTGATGTAAAGCTGGTCAGATTCATTTCTCCTTTTTTATTTTTGGGAGTCAGAATTTCATTTCCCTAAAATGCAGTAAGTGTTTGGGCATGAGCTCCCAAGCTGTCCAAAGATAATTTTGGAAACAGAGCCACCTTACTGGGGTATGTCCTCCCCTCTAACAGGTAGCCCATAGCCTGCCAAGCAAACACTGCAGTCCTAGAACAAAAACATTGGTGATTCTAGATGAAAGGAAAAAACAATCTTTTCTTTTCTTATTTTTTTCTTTTTGCTGAGCTAGCAAAAAAAGCATCTATTTGTTCTTTTGCTGCATTTGCAACATTTTCATTAGCAAAGGGCTGGGGTTTTTTTGGAAATCAGGCTGCTTTTGTGTGAGGAAGTGAACCTCCTGACACTATGTCATTTCCCTTGTTTCCAAACAGCTTCTTGTCTGAGCACACAGCCTCCACTTAACATCTGGCTGTAAAAGAGCAGGGAACTTTCTGCCAGCCATTCCTCTGCTCTTTCCCTTGCTGTTCTCAAATGATGTTATCAAATCTTTAGTGCAGCTTTAATTTTTTTGGATTAATGTGCATGCTTTTGGTTATTGTTCCTCCCATGCCCTGGATAGATTTACTGGTTTGGTGACAGCCTTCCTTAGCATTGAAGAGTAGGTCCAAGCCAGCAGTGCCCCACATTGCATGGGTGTGTTCATCAGCTAAGTGCAAAATACTGACGAGTCAGACACGTACATTGTTCCATCTCTTAGGCAGCCTCTGCTGAGGATTACTCATGAAAAATAATCAGTAAAATACGTTGCAGATGAAGGCTGTGACAGGAGAGATAACCCTGCCATTAAAGGTCCCATAATGCAAGCTTGTCTCCCTCCCTCACAGAAATGGAAACATGGATAAGGTCTTTTAACTCAGTCAATAGAGATCAATGCAAAGGCAATAACTCAAGAAATGGATGCATTAACCAGAGAGCAAGGACCAATATACTCTGTAGTTGAACCATGGCTCTGGAATTAGATGTACTGAGGGGATACACACGAGGTTACTGAAAGCAATTGAAAACATAAACAAAAGACTGAAAAAAATTAATTACAGGTTTTTATTTTAATCATGTCATATGGTAGAAACTGAGATTTATGAGAGGCATGGGAGTAAATCAGCTTCATGATCAGGAGTGAACAACTTATTTGCTCTTTGGGTTATCTACAAGCCAGCCATCTGTAACTGAGGATGTGACTGACTTGATGGAAAAGGAGCAACAACAGCCAGGGATCATGAAGTCACCTTCCCCAGGCTACCCTGTGCTGAGAAGAGCACAGGCTTTCCTGTTGCACATGAGGAAAGGCTGGGAATGCATGTTTTGTACTTCTACCCACATGTTTTCAGAAGGAACAACCTCAAATCAAAAAATTACAAAACACTGAAACACTTGCAGGTTTGACAAGCATTTTGGAAAGGTTTATACAGTTGGAAGAATGACATAATACCAAGATAATATGCATGTGAGAGCGCCAAAATCCCCACTGGAAGAACTGTGGAAAAAAAAACACAAAGGGAGGGGGAAATACCCAGTAAATACCATCTGACAAGTGCAGCTGCTGCCACTGTAGGTATCCTGTGCCTACAACAGAACTGCTAAAAATAGTGTATGATAGGAGTCTAGCCCAGGATTTGGAGTCAGACGCTGGCTTTATGCAGCTCCCACTGTAATTGCTGGGAATGTCAGTGTTTAGCAATGCTGGAAAAACCCCCAACAGGCCATAATCATGTCTAAATACATTCAGTGTGTGATCTTTGCTGGATTTTACCTTGTCAAAGAATAGACTGAAATCCAAAGTTACCTGGAGTGTATTTGCGTTCCTCAGCCTTATCACACCCACGATTGCTCTTTCCATGCCTTGCCCATGGCACTGCACTTTCCTGTTGTTTGGGAAGGTGATGGTGAGCAGGGCAGTGGTGCTGGGATGGATGATGCCCACATGCTCCAGGGACTGGGGGGCATTGGAGGCTGGAAGCTGCACGCTGCAGGAAGGAGGGGGATCCAAGACATTTCCTTAACTCTGGAGCTGCCATCTGCTACGACTGAAAGCAAAGGCTGCAGAGTGCATTTGATCCACCTGTCTGCTGGCAGGGATTGCTGTTCCCAGGGACTGATAATGATCCCAGCTAGGCCCCTGGTGCAGGTAAACCCTAAGATGTACTTCCATCCCTGTAATTTTCCTGCCCATTGTTGGGGAGTGTTCTCCCACTGGGAGTGTATGTTTTATCACTGGGATAACAGAAGGGGTAGAAGCCTAAACTCTGAAATCAGATCTAGAGATGCAGCTACACCTTTGAGTACTCACTTCACTGCCATATAGCAAGGAGGAAAATCTTAGTAAGAGGTGCTTGAACTTCTTAAAAATCATCTCTTGGCAATAATGATCTCTCATGCATATTTATGTACAGCACTTAGCTTTATACTGGACATATGAAAGACATTTAATAATTTTTTTTTGCCTAGGAATGAAGCTATGTGGAGTGTGGCAAAGGTGTTACAAAGTCCAAATACTAAAATACAGAAAAGGTCCTGAATGCGAGCCCAAAACTATGTCCTGGGAGCATACTGCTTAAGAATTAATGTACTTGATGAAATAAGTATGTGTTTGCAAGCATATATACATACCCCTAAGAGTCAATAAAAGCAGGTAGTTGCTACAGAACTTCAATCAGGCTTTCCTGGAAGAATTTCAGACAGGTCCTAGGGTTTGGTTAGATCTGTAAAACCTTTTTGTTGCACAGAACTTAATGTTATTCATTATGCACTGAAAGCAAAATCATATGACTACCATTTCCAAAGCAACATAATTATCGTATTGATTCTTATGGGGCAAAACACTACTTTTATTGTTAATTAATACTGCCAAATCTTGTTATGCAATTCTGGATATAGGAAGTTCAGTTTAATGTGTGTTTATGGGGAAAAGTCTAAAAATAAATGCTTTAACCTTTTTTTTCCTTTCAGAATGTGAGTATAGATATTCCTTTGTGTGATCCCTGTTCTTAGCACTACAGGAAGTACAAACTATTATGACTTCTCATCAGGGAAAAAGAAGCATAGATAATGAAACAGAAAAATGCCCTGTGAAAAACATATTTAATAAGTTTTAAGTAGCTGAACCAAAATGCACAGGGCAAAGAAATGTGATACTGCTGTTACGGAACCAAAGCTATTTTATGGGAAATGAAAATAATACTTGCAATATTTCAAGGGCTTATACTTTGATTCTTATTTTGCGTGAAAATGTATCAGGAAATTCTTATACAGGGGACACACAGATAGTATCTTGTCTATCCCATGGAAAAGATAGTAAGAAAGATTCATTACACTCTAGGACATATAATGACTTTGTGATTCTTTCAGTTCTCAGCCAGTGGTCTAATGAAATTCTAGCCTTCTACATCTGCCATATTACACTGTTAATTAGTTTTCTATTTATTTAGCAGATCTAGAAGTGGAAAGCAATCTATTGCCAGTGAATTGTTTGACTTCTATGCTAAGTAGGCTGCATTCCAATCCTCTGATGTTGAAACTAGCATGAATCCAACTTTCATCTCATTGCCATGTCAAATTAGCACCCAGCAGATTCTACATACAAAGACTTTTCTTTTTTTTCTTTTTTTTCTCATTCATTTGTAAAGGACCTTGGAAGATCTTGGAAGTCAAAAAACAGAAGCTGAGCAAATTTTCTCCAATCTCTCTCCATCCACCTTACACGTTACAATGGATTAAAAGTAGAAGGTATAGAAACTGTGCTTTGTTTATATTGAAATAGGAATGTTATTTTAAGCAGACCATGTTCACTATTTGAAACAAAAAAAAAAAATACTGATGCATATTCTGCAACTGTTTGAGTAAAATACTATCCAGCCTAGGAGAAACTCAGAGTGCCTTGGCAAAGTTCTGAGATGACTTTTGCACATGCTTTGCCATTTTCTATTTCTGTCTGAATTCTGTAATATATTGCAGCATCCAAACACAACACTGTGTATGTGACTTACTCCTGTCTTGCAGTGTCAATAGAGTCACTGGATTGTGAAACTATAAAATGAAGCCAGATGGAATTAGAAAATAAATTGGCTAGAAATGAAGCCATTAATCCTGTTGTACTGCATTGTAGGAGCTACAGTGTGCTGGGGGAGTTTGAAAATACAAATGTACACCCTGGCTTTGGAGTTTGCCTTGAACTTCAGTTTTTTTCTGAAGTCTATAGACAAATGCTGAATGTACTTTTTTGGATCAGGCTGGTCCTAAAGAAATCATTATTGTACAATTGATAAGCAAAATGCTGTGCCAAATTTTAGCAAAGCATTGACAAAACTGATCTCCTACAGTACTGTTATTTGTGGAGCATCATTGATAAATTTCTTGTAATAGTCAAGGTGTTGGTTCTGAGTAATATACAACGTAAATTAGAGAAATACAATATATAGCACAAGGCAGCAACATAGAAAATCTAGGTCCAAGAGCACACTGGTGGTATTGTTCACAAAAGAACAGCTCCTTTCAAGAGAGAGGAAATAAATCTCTTTTACTAGACCAAGTGATATTTTTGGAAAAAATGTTTTTGAATTTCAGGTCTGAAACAGAAATAGTAAGCTTTAAGTGCTGGTTGAAAACCAGTCTATGTGAGTTGAACTTCATTGTGTTAATTGATTAGATGGCTTGAAATTCATTTAAGAAAAGCTTTCCAAAAATTAAAATGGGATACTTAAGAAGTTTGAAGCCAGGACTAGGCTCATACAAGAGTAGAAATTAGAAGATATCTGAAGGAGGCAGCATAGATGAGAAAGGGAAAAATGTGCCAAATTTTGGACTGCAGGAATCTGCTCTCAACTCAGGACAGAAAACCAGAAAGAGTGAAGACAAGTGAACCCAGCTCTTTTACTGATTTAAATTAATGGCTATCTTTCTTTCTGCTGTTTGGAGTAATGGGATTTTTTTTTTTTTTTTCAGTGATAGATATTTTCTTGACTTTGCTATTATTTCTTTAGCATGTTCCTCCCACCTTTAGGGAGAGCAGCTTAAAAGACTGGTAATTCTAACCCTGGGAGGAAAAATAGCCCAACGTAGTGATATATTTAATGGTGACAAGAATTCCCTAATGCCTCCTGGAGGCATCCATTCCTACAGCTCAGTGTTTCATCATGGTAGAAAAAAAAAGGAAAGAAACTGAATGAGTCAGAGTAATTTTCCTAATTTTTTTAAAGTTGTTTTCCTATGTTTTTGGCATATTCAAAAGGACTGAACAGTACTCCTTAACAAAGCATGCCATTAAGTAAATGTTGCATGTTTAATGGTTGGGCTTGAACTTTTGATAGTCAGGAAAAGGAAGGAATATAAGCCAGGACTTATTAATCTTTTCCAGTATTCACAGAGCTGAATGGACTGAAACAAGTAGCTGAAGCTGGAGGCAGAAATCTGAAGGCTAAAATTCTGCTAATGAAGATCTGTGATGTATAAGCATGTTTTCCAATGATTAGGAATAAATCCATGAGTTTCAGGAGCCTTTAATATACCTGGTCTGCAGTTTTTCCAAATTGATAGATTATCTGCACAAACATACTAAACAGTTGCCAGAAAAAGTTCTCCTTATTATGAACTGCTCATAATCTGCCTGTAAGTTGTCAGAGCTGAATCTCAGCCAAAACTCCCCTTGTTTCTGCCCAGATGGGAAAATTTGGTTTTATCATATCTGTCCCTGAGTTCTTGGTGTGCGTGATATGGTACATCCTCTCTTACTGGTTGCTTCTGCCCCAATTCAGAGGGGGGCAGAGAGCTCATCCTGCAAACAGCTGCTGCAGCACTTCTCTTGATCAAATTGTGTCTTATTTTCCACAGTAGTATAAGAAAAGGAGTTTGTCTAAACTCCCATATGCAACCAACAGATGCTTGTGAGCATGGATGTTGTATAATCAATGAATGATAACTTACAAAATCTTTAAACTTGCAGAAAGAATTCAGAATTTCAGCAAATTTCCGTCTTGTCTGGCTGCTCGTTTTGATTCGTTATAGGAAAAAAAAGCCAGTTGTGCAAAAACTCCATCTGTTCTTATGGAGTAATGTATGTGATTGGGAGGGATATTGGAGCAATGCTGTTGGAAAACCAGAGAAACTGAATATGGGATTGGGATTCCATTTGATGTACATTTGACGCTGCAATAATAAGCAATTCAACTTTTTGCAAAAATATTGGAAGAAAAAGTTGATGAAGTGTAATGTATGCCTCAAAAGAAATGTTCTATGTTATTTAAAATTATGCCTTCATTTTGCAATGCTGTGTAATATGTTTATACAAACTACAGCTCTAATCCTTCCTTATGTAGAGGCTGCACTGAATTCCTTCTCTCAGTATTCAGTAGAGCAAGTTACAGACTTTACTCAATAGTGGAATGAAAGACTGAGAGTGAAGGTGCCATTTCGTAACGTGACTGACAACTCAGTTCAATTGTTCTTCTGGTCTGTGATACAAAGACAGAGAATTTTGTAACATTTGTAAGATTTAGTTGAGAAACACTCAAGACAGTAAAATGTTATTTTAATTGTAGGAAAGATAAAGCGTTTGTGGAAGGATAACACAAGGCATGTATTTCTCCTAATTTGTACTCCTTACTTTTCCACTAACTATACACTGTAGTAGAGGTAGCTGGGATAAGATATGGGCTTAAATTTTTGGTGTGCTACAACACAGCAGCCAGCAGGATGTATTACTGTAACAGGCAGAAAAAGTCACCCCAGAAATCTCTACATTTCTTTGGGTCTGATGCAATTTTACAGAGCTGCAGAACAACTCTGGTGAAATCGTGTTTATGCCTGGAGACTCAAATGGATTGGAGAGACAGCAAAGAGAAGATGGGGGAGGAGAGGAAGTACTGAGCTCTACTTTCTCCAAAATAAGGCTTCTGGAAATAAGATGGTTCCAAAATCTCTGCATTTGTGCTTAAAAGGTCCTTTCTAGTTTAGGCAAGAAAGATCCTTGCCCTGACAAGCTTACAGGCTAATTGAAACCTTTGTGTGTCTGCACAACACAACAAAAGAGAAAGTGGAAATAATGTAACATTGTTTGTGTCAAAACATACACTTTGGTTGTACCAGCCATGAGAAAAGAGTGGATATGAATGCAGGATAAGGCACCGCGTGGCACATGGAAGTCAACTGAACGGCTCAGGGAGGGCAGCTCAACAGGACAAGCCTGGGTAATTAGGCAGGAAAGAAATGATGCAGAAAGCTTAGAAAGTCAGGACTTGTGAGCCACATGGAAAGGACAGCAATCTGAGTAGATTTAATTGCCTGCATTACATGTTTGAAGTTGGAGTAGCAGGTGAAAGGAATAAGGAAGACATAGCCACCTGAGAGGCTTTGAAGATCTCATCTGGAGCTTAGAGGCAGAAGGAAGTTGAACTGTGAAGAAGTAGTATATTCAAGTTAAGAAAAGCTAAGGATAACTATTTTGGAGGTAAACATGGCAGTGGAAGATTAAAGTAAGGGCGAAAAAGGAACTTGAGGATGAGAAGGTAAGGATGAACAGGGACAGAAGAAGGAACAGAAGCATTGGAAAAGGGAGGAAATATGCCCTTCGAAGGTGAGAGAACACTAGGTCTAGTAAACTATCTATGCAATATAATAAGCAAAGCAGTAGCAGAGGATAGAGGGTTACCTTTTCTCTTAGTGACCTATCTGAATCTATATGCAGTATCCAGTCTCAAGAACATTATTTATAGATTTGCTAGTAATAGAAGCACAGGTAAAAAGAATCATATAGAAAGTTACAGATTTTTTTCTATTCAGCCCAACAGAAGAAAAACAGGGTGAAAAACAGTTTCAGTGATGTGTATCTGAGTATGGTCCAAAACAAAAAAATAAAGTAACTTTTAAATAAAAAGTGGGTTAACTTTTGAGGGAGGAACAGTTATCTGGCTCTCAAGACATTGTGTGCTTGTGTGCTTTGCACTGTATTCAGTGAATGAATACATTCTTAAAATGTCTGCAGTTACAAACTTTATTTTCCACAGCACATGCCGTCATGCCTCTGGCACTCTGTTTATCACCTCCTTACTGTGGCTGCTCTGTCCCATCCACGACAAGTGCCCTTCGCCACCACCCTCTGAATTCCTCTTGAGTTCATTCTGTTCTTTGCTTCAGTTCTTTGCATTTTTCTACTTTCATGTTACATTTTTGCTGCTGCCGATGTTGAGAGGCACCAAAGCTATCTGCTAAGTCATGTCCTTCTCTCTATAGCTCCTGATTCCCACAGGCACGGCTGAATGTTTCCCTCCTTGTTTCAGGAAAGGCTTTCTTCTGCAGGTGATCTGGCACCCACAGCAGTAGTTTGCTCTTTTCTTTTTCTTGCTGTTCACTCTCTGTTTCCTTAAGTGAATCACAGATACCAATGAGTACTTAGGTTTTTCTGGCAGCAAATAAAAAAATATATAACTCCCACCTGCTGAGACTGAGGTTTTCTCTGAGAAGTGGTAAAGTCATCTCTGCGGTTTTTAAATTTTGGAAGACTTGACCTGTTTGGGGTGGTGGCAAGGGAAGATGCAGAAGAAAGCTTTGTACATTCTGATACTGGGGAATGTTTTCTCTACATGTTCCTTTTTTTTCCATTTACCTTTGAGGAAACAAGCTCTCCATCAACAGAGCCTTTTCTCTCCGATATTTATAAGGGATAGAGATCAGGAGTGAGAAGTAGCTGAGTTAGAGCACCTTTCTTCCACTATCCTTCTTCATCATCAAAGGCCCTATTACACATTGGCACTTCAGCATTCTAGTGGATTGGAGGGAATTATGCACCATTGTAGTCCAGCACCACATACAAATTATTTAAAAGAGGCTACCTGTTAGGACATAATGTAGTATCCAGCCTCTTCCATTGAGCACACTGACAGCCTGGTGGGCACATCCATTGACTTAATGCAGCAAAACCATTGCTAAAATGCAGGGTGTTTTTGATGTGGTATAATCAGTAATATAGCATTATATATAAAAAAATCAATTCTCTTCTTTGATAATACATTTGAATGTCCCAGTTCATAGCTGCATGTTTGTTAACTTTTTAAAAAGTGTTTTATGTTTTTATGTCTTTTTAAAAAAGGTAGTCATGACATGAAAAAATACAAAATGCTGATTTTGAGACTCAGTTTATTTGCAGCTAATGATATTGTGAAGTTTTCTGGTGTTTTAAGATCTATTAGTTCTGCTGCTGCTTATTCTGGGGTCTTTTATTTCAGCATGCTTAAATAGCTGATGACACAGAAATAGTAATACAGATTAAATCTTTCCTTTTCATGGTACATATCAGACACTTTATAAGACACAATTTTAAAACCTTCCAGATACAATCTTTGGAATTAAAAATATATTTTACCTTTTTTGCCCTTTTTTTTTTAAGGAAAGCTTCTTTCAAGGGAATGTTGTAATTTCAATCATTTCAATCATTCTGGAAAATTAGGGATGAAATCCTGGCATCACTGAATCAAGTTATTAATTGATGTCAGGTGGGCTGGAATCTGCTCTCTAGTTTAAAGAACAATGTTACCTAGTTTCATGAAGTCACTGCATTAAAAATCCACCACTGCATTTATGCTCAAATATTCTTACTTTGGAATTACAAGAACCTGAACAAAGGTAATTATTTGTTTCACATTCCATGGCAGCAGAACAACTGAGGTCATTTATTTTCACACAGGAAAGCTGAGCCCACTGATACTCAGGAAACCATTCTGAGAAAATCAATATCAGTACAGATGCAGGTGAGTGTTCTCACAGGTTTCACTCATGTAGGAATGCTCATTCCCCTCTTCTTTGCTGGCAAGAAAGTAATTTTAGAGTAAAGAGATCTCCTCGTTCTGCAGCCCTGGGCTTCTTCACAGAACAGTCATGGTGTGATGTGAGATTTAAGGTCGCTACTTTATTTCACATCTGTTTCTGGCTCCCGATACAAACCTTCTCCCCCCCGTCCTGTCCTGTGCTTAGAGACACAGTGGGTCCTCATTTCTTCCTGCAAGTTGTCTTCATGACAGCTTTTCTTTCTGTCATCACTGCTGAAATACAACCAGCAAGCACCATTCAAGACAAATCAAACACTCTGTGTCTGAATTGGAGCAGAAACCTTTATGAGAAGGGATATTGGAGTATTGTTCTTGGAGCATTAAGCAATCTGCACCACTTTTCCATGGTGCAGATGGCCAAAAGGGAGTGCAAGTGCTTCTGTGATTTTGCTTTGCTTGAAAATACTAAACGTATGTGCTGTGCATTTCTTGCTTCAAGGTTCCCTAAGGTGCCAAACCCAGGTGGGAACTCACATGGTCAAGCTGAACATGGTGCTGTCATCAGGCAGCTGCAAGATCCTATTTCTGACCTCTCAGTTTCTGTTTCTTGCCAAAGGTAAGAACAAACAGAATAAAACCTCTTAAGATGGGAAGCTCTGTCTTGAAATTTATTTTCTAATTCACTGCTAAAACTTAAATCACCTAGTACATTTTGCTGCTAATGTAGCCTTCTGTGAAAGAAGATACCAACACCCAGAAGCTGTTTCTCAAGTCCCAAAACCAATTATTCTAAAAACAAAGCCTTCATTGTGTTTGACTAAAGTGAAATGAAATTCAGATTTCTTTTGAAAAGAGTGGTCTGCTAATTGGTGTTGACTTTTAAATGTTTGAGCTTGTTTATTTCTCTCACTCCCTTGAATGATGTTTCTGAAACATTCCTGTTCATTATTACAGTCTATTAAATCAGACTTATCAAAAAGGAAACATTTATTGATATCTTGAGAGATGTGAGTGTCTAATTAAAGTTGTGTTGCTGTGTATATTTTATATTAAATGTTTCCTGCAATTTGACTTTAAGCATGTCTGAAGTGGCTTAATGAGTGTTTGGCTCAATCACTTATATTTTGCTCCTTTCCCTGGACCAAGGGAGGAGGTTCTGTATCAGTCTGCAAAGTCACTGAATTTACCATCAGGTGAGGAAATTCTGCCACACACTGTAATATCTATTTAATACATTTGTTCCTGGAAAAGCTGGTAGCTGATACTAAATGCACATTCTTAATGGAGCTGGTAAATCCAAAAGAAGCCTGGAGTATTTGTAGATTACCATTTTGATGTGTGATTATACAGCTACTTTGCATATTTTGTGGCTATTTAATCCTGTTTTACTTGGAACTATGATTATTAGAAGAAATGAAAAAAAATATTTTTAGGTTTTTGAATTCCTGGTTTCCAATTTACGAGGTTGGTTTTCTTTGTCTTGCACTGTTGTGCAAGGTCCCTCTTTGTACGTGTACTGTTATCCTCTGCTGTTTCCTTAACTACCTTTCTTGTTTTGTGTGCAGCTACCAGTATTAGAGAGAAATTCACTGCCAATATGTAGCCATTAAAATACCTGTCTCAGGCACGGGTTCTATTTTTCTTGTGCTATCCCTCATCTCTATTCTTAAGTTCATCCTTCATTAAGTAGGGTTTTCTGGTGTTATCATTTAAATTATATTTTATGTAACATAATCTTAAAAAGGTAATTAAAAATATTACCAGAGAATAGCTATCTTTGTTTTCTCTGTGAAATACTGTCAATTTTGAGTGAAATGTCATATAATATAGTGATGTCCAGGTTTTTGGAGGAGCCATTCATAATGAAAGAATAAGCTTATCTAACTAGCTATAACATATCATAGCTATTACATATGTCAAAAAGCTACATAATAGATTGTTATCTTAATTCTGCTGGCAGAGGGATGCAGTAATGCAGAAGTCTTTTACATAGTATATTTAAAAATATATGTACATGCATCTACTGTATATTAGTATACTGACAGATTCACACACAGAAATAGATATATATTTGTATGGGGAGACACAAATTTTCTTTTATCAGACTTTTTAAAAATTCAGCAATCTCTTTGTTGCTACTCTAATTAATATACTATGTAATAACTTCAAATTAAAGTTGTGATCTGCCTGTAATAGATGGTTTACACATAATAGGGAGAGATTACTTTGCCAGTGATATCATGGCCCAAATAGATGTACCAGATAAGAAGAAGAAGAAAGGAAAAATAGTTACTCCCCACTAAAGCAGCACTTACTGATAGGACTGTCCTGTGGTCTGATCTAACTCACAGGAATTACACATGCAGAGAAATTCAGCAGTGCCAGGGAGTGCATCCCAGTGGCAGTGCTGTTCAGAAAAGGCTTGGGACAGTTTTTCCCCAAGGCTAACACTTTCCCAAAGACTCGCCAGGCACTGTTTGATAAGCTGCCACACTGTGTTGGGTGAAATATCAACAGTGTAAACATGGCCAGCCTAGGGTGAGCAGCACTATGGTCACAGCTTCTGTTTGTTAAACCTTTTAGATGAGAGGCAGAAAAATATCCGTATCAAAAGCTGACATTAAATTCAAATTTCTCTTGTCTCGTTTCAGTGTTTTTCTAGATCATTACCCTTATTCAGATGACATTATTCTTAAAAATCACTCTAAAGTGACTAAGACAGTGCTTAAAAAACAAAACAAGCCCTTTTATCTTCCTCAGACAAATATCACAAAATGTTAATTGATTAGTTTCCAGCTTTGATGTGTTTTATTTTTTGACAAGTGAAAAAAGCTAAAGATAGCTGATTCAATAATAAACTTTTAGAATGCTCCCAAATTAGATCATATCGTTAATACTCAACTTATGAGCATTTATATTTGCAAACTTGATAACAAATTCAGTCCACACAGTTTAGGAACACCATATGATCTTTAGGAAGAAATTACGCTTGACGTTTCTGTAAACTTCTTTCATTTATTTAATTCCTGATATTCAATAGTTTTTAAAAGAGAAATTCTCACAATTTCACAAAGAAATCATTGACAAAAACATTAGCGATGGTTCTTGCTTAAAAATGTCAGAAATGGAATAGAGGCAAATTATCATGTTCTGAAATTGAATATTTATTTTTGAAATAACAGTATAGGCTCCTCAGTTTACTCTGTTCTCCTTCAAATAAGTCTGCAACTTTTGCCTGTATCATCTTTTGCCTTTTAAATAACCCCTCTGTATCTATAAAGTGTGAAGATTCTACTGGCAAAAGTAACAGGTAAGAAGGCAGCTGTCAAACAAAACCCTCTTCATCTGCCCTCCCCCCTTTGCATGGAAAAATTCACGCAGGACACAGCAGGATATGAATACTGTGCTTGAAGAATAAAACTCTCCCAAATCCACTTTCCTCCTTCCTAGGTCAGCACTTGTGGATATTGGAAGCCATTTGCCTGAAGAACAACCACAAGCCTCTTGATGATTTGTGAAGAAATTTGGAGTTCATTTATGTAAGAGGAAGGAATGATGCTCTGTTTTATTCTACCAGCATCTCACAGCCTTTCTGCTATGACACTTAAGCCCTACAGGACTTCTGTGCCCAAGGTAGTAAATCTTTGTGTCTAGAGGTGGGCTCAGGTCTCCTCATGAATTAATGAAGGTTGTGTCTGAAGGATATTTCTGGAAACTACATTGGCTGGGGAGTCCTAATAGAACTGTGCTTATGAATCTGAGCTATGAATTTCAACATTACTTCTGTATATGAGAAGAAAAAAGCATGCATCACCCATAACTTGAGAAAATTTGCAGACCTGTTTTGTTGGGGTTTTTGGTAGACCTGTCATTTGAGAAACTTGTCTAAGGATACATGTTAGACCTCTGAGCACTTTGGTAATTGTGGCTTCAGCACTTGTACCTTTCTGTCTGCTACAGCCTCTAGGTCTATCACTCAGCAGAATGTGAGGCATCTGTGAGTACAGAGAGAGAATTTTTGTGTTCTACGCCTAATTCAGTTGCTTAGGCACCAAAGACAAATACTGTAATCCTGTACATTAAATTCACAAAAAAAAAAAAAAGCTTTTTAGATTTCCTTTCAGTTCAGTGCCACCCGTGGGGATACACCTCCCATCTGTGAGATGACTATGTCACACTAGTATGGAGACAGCTAGACTTCTCATAGCTTAGGCGGGTGGCAGACTCCATTTAGAATGCTGTGATTCAGCTGTAGGAAATTTCTTTTCGGGAAGGGAAAAAAAAAGGAAATTTATGCAGGATGCCATTTGGAAAGGTCTCAGCCTCAAGATTAGGTGGACCCATGAAGGTATTTTCTTGAAAGCGCATGGCTGCACCCCACTGCCTTCAGATATAAAGTGACAATGCTTCAGAATCAGCTTCAGGAAAAAGGAATATTGCTTATTTTTGCTGTTCACCACAAAAGTTGAATATTGAAAGAACTTACCTGCAATTTACCTTAAGTGGCATGTGTTGAGGGTTTTTACTTTTTTTTTTTTTTAATCCTTACATATCTTATGATTTCTGAATTTAAACAAATTCAGAGGAAAAATAGTAAAAAATGTAGAGAGTACAAACAAATGAAAGGGAGCTTCTATTGTTGGAAATCTTCACTTGCTTGGTAATCCTGATAGTGCTATAATTTCGATCCTTATAACCAGTTCCACTACTTTTTTTTTCCTCTTTTTTCATTTTTTTCCGTTTTCTCCAGGAGTTAGGATTTTGCATTGGGACCCAAAGTCTGGATCTGTTGCAGGACTCTGATAAAGAAAGTGAGGAATGGCTGAAGCAAAACCTGCGAAGGCAGAAGATCACCAGGTAGGCCCATGGTCTTGCCTTTAAGAATGCACTGAAAGCATTGGTGTTGTATTTTCACAGGTGAAATTGTGTTTCCATCCTCTGGAAACAGTGATTGTTCTAATAGGTTAGAAATCTGTGGATGCAGATTGGCTTCAGTGGAAGAAGCAAAGCACTCAGCATAGGTAACTAGTTGATGTCCTGTATTCTATTTACGGAACGTGAGCTAGCTAGTGCACAGGCCACAGGTCCCCTTGGTCTATTTTTGGCTCCTCACATGGGCCCCTTTCCACATGACCCTCTGGGCCTGGAGAAGGCAGCTTGTCCTTACCATCAGCAGGCTGGCTGGAGGTGCAGCTGACAGGCACATGTGGATGATGCCTAGTTCAGGCTTATGATCTTTGTCCATTCTTCAATTTTCCTGTGCCACTTCCTTTTGGGAAGAGATAATTGCATTCCTCATCATTAACATGGCATTCCTTGGGCACTACAACCTCCTTGGCTTTGGGGATTTTTTTTTTTTTTTGTGTGTGTGTATGTGTGGGTACTTACTTGGTATTGCAAATGAAAGCCTTTTACAGGACTCTGATGTACCTGCTCCCTGACTTAGGCCCATAGTTCATCCACCTTTCTCATCCCAAAAAAAGGACCTTAGCTGGTGTCCTGAATTTTATCTCCTCTCTTTGGGAAAGTTAATAGCTTAAAGGGAACCCCCAAAAGTCCTTGCTCAAGCCAAGGACTCTCTGAACTTTGTTTTTTTCTTGCAGTCCTCCATATAAAGGCTTTTTGCTATGCCTGCCTCTACCCCTTCTCTTTCAAAGTTTATTCAAGTATGTAATCTCCCTGATGCTCTTTTCTTCCAACATTTACCAGCTTGATGCATTTTTTCCCACTCACCTATTAGCCCACTGCATGCTGTACATGTATACAGAGAAGGAAGTCCTGCTTCCCTTTCCTGCAAATCCACCCCCAGAGGAAAAGAGGCACATCATTAAAAAGGTGTGCAAGTGTTTGGCTAAAGTAACATCTAAGTGCTTCAGTTTGCCCAGGATGGAGCAGTCCAGGTAAATTTGAAATCTCACCAGTTGACAGACAAAACTGAGTGGGTTTCTTTTTTTGTTTGTTTTGTTTTTTTTTTTAATTCACATTCAAGGAGTTTAAGTAATTCAGCATTATCTAATATGGTATCTGTGGTCACAATTGGCTATATGGACTTATAGGAAAAAAAAGGCAAGAAGGAGAAGATTTACGCTAAAGGATAACAGCTTAAACATGTTGCAATTTCAATTGTTAAATACTAATTTTTTATTAGGTAATATACAGCTTTACTGTTTTGGGATCTGCTAAACATAGTTGTTTCAGTTAACCCTTGAGTAACACAGGCAAAGTAACTGAAAATAGCAAAATCAGTGTTTTAAGATCAAACCCAAGAAGTTTAGAACAAATGAAATATAGATGGCTTTATTTGATTTAATTACATAGGAAACTGAATAGCTAGAACACAAAGTACCATAAAAAGATAAACATATTTATTAGGACAATGTTTTATGAACCTCAGATATACATATTTTTAATATGAAAACCTGAGTCTAGACAGAGAAATACTATTCCACTTGAAGAGCTACTATTTTGCAATTGCTTCAGTACATTTTTCAATGATAACAAAAAAGCACATTTTAAAATCTCTTGTTCTGCTCCCTGAATGCAGAAGAATTTACTGTCCCACTTGTGTGAGCTGCAGCCCTGTCTGGCACAGCTATGTGTGTACTGGAGGATAAAAAGGGGTGGAAGGAAGGCAGAGAAAATAATACGTTGAAGAGGCAAGTCTTTTTGACAATATAGTATTAAAAGAAATAATATGCTCATATTTCAGTTGTAGTATTTTAATGCCATTTACTTTTCCATCTATAGAAAAAATGTTCCTTAAGTTACAGTTTTGAACTAACCATTCTGAAAATAAATTAATATTCTAGTATATCTGGCTATAATCTCAGTATATTCTATTTAATAAAAAAAAGTTCAGTTTTCATAAAAATCCTGTCTCATAAAAACTAAGTCTCCTGAATAAGTGTACTGAACTTAGCAAGATCATGGCAAAACCTGTGTCATTTAATTATCTGACTTGGAAGTCTAATTAAAGTATATTTAACTGCATCTTGTATCATACTAAAAAATATCTTGTTTATTACTACTGGTGTTAAAGGAAACTTGTACAGGACTGAAGCTTGGTCTTTTATTACTGAAAACACAAATCCAGTTAAGACTTCAGACAAGCTCTCATTAACATGTTTTATTTCAATTTTATTCAGAGCTGAAACAAGAGCTTCATTTACAGCTGAGGAAAGCAAAGATGAAACTTTGTTCTTTCTTTTGTGCTCAGCCATACAATTTATTTTTCTCCTGGCAATGGATTTTAAATCTTTCCTTTTTTTTTTTTTTTTTTTTTTAATGGAAACTGTTTTAGTAAGCACTGACATTAGAGCTGACAATGCTTTGTGTGGTTTTCTTTCCTTTTGCCTGGTTTCTGTGTCTGTGTGTGCAGGCATGCATTCATTAACGTAATTCCTCAACATTCAACAAGAGTGCATCATAAACCAGAGGAAAAAAAGCCTCATAAATATTTAGATCCTCCACCTACCTTCCAAAACTAAAGTGAAAAAGAGTATTTAGTGTGGACTTGGTTTGAGTTAATCTGCATATGAACTGAAAAGGGGGTACAAAAGGATGAAAAGGTGGTGGAAACGAGCATACAAACCCCATAGTCTCCAGGGGGCCATTCATCTTGTTCTTGTCAATACAATCTCAGTCTCACTGCTTGGCTGTGCTCTGCGCATGACCCAGACTGCCTTTGCAAAGGATGTGCCAGCTTTAGCTTGGTTTGCTTCTAGCGGGTAATTTTGCCAGAGGAGAAGAAAAATATTTCACATTTAGGAAGCGGGAGAAATTTCTCTACCTGCTCGTGGTCCACACACTGACATACAAACTTGAATAATTTACATAAAAGGACAAGTAGGTTATATGAAAAGCAATTTTAGGTAATTTGATCATTAATGAGTGGTAATGACATCATGATATAGCTTAAAGCATGCTAGAAACCCATACAACTTGGACCAAGGATTGTATATATTTACATATAAAACTCCACTGTTTCTAACAAACAACACTGTCAAAAATTACAGGTGAAAAACCAGACCACCAATAAAACTCAGTGACTTAGTGAACTCTCATAACTGAACAGTCACAGAATAGCTTAGGAATCTGTAAATTGTTTTTATATATTTTAATTTTTTAAAATTAGGGAATGTGCAATACATTATTTTTTATGATCTGACAAATTAATTTTGAGTGATTACATCATACTACATACATACAAGGACTTCTGCCCTGCAACTGCTGGATTTAGGTATTCTTTTCAGCCAAAAGGGCATAAAGACCACTAAAGTCTATTATCAGACAGAATTAATGATTTCACCAAAAACAAAATTCTTGATCATAAACAGCCAAAACAGCATTTTAAATTTTTTTTTTTGTGAGGACAAACTTATAATGAAATAGGTGTAACTTACTTAATTAATCAAACTCCACATCAGTCAGATGAATTGAATTACAGCAAAGTTATATAAATACTACATGCAAAGTGGTAATTTTAGTCACATAATCACTTCTCTTACTACACTATTAAGGACTTGTGAGACCAGGAAAGTCCAAGCACACTTTTTTCAAATTAATCTCTATTTCAGTCTCCTCTTTAAATGAACTCAGCCGAAGTGGGGCTTTTTGCTTGGTTGGTTTTTGTTACCAGACCTCCTCAAAACCCTGTCAGTGACCACACCAATGTGATATCAGGTACAAGCAGGAGCATGCAAGCTGCTCTGAGTCCCCAGCTCATCACCTGCTGCCACTCTGACATGCAGGACTCCACCTACACAGACAAACTCCTAATGAAGCTCTAGGATGTATCTGTAGCCAGAGGGATAATTGATTTTGCTATGAACCTGTAAGACAGGTGCATACAAGCTTCAAAATGGGACAAAAGATCAATTATGCCTCTAGTAATGAAAATCAGATGGATAGCTATAAATAGACTACCTGGAAGGAAAGCCAAGGTAGGGATGTATATTTTAATTGACTTGCTAAAGGGAAGACCACCTTCTGGCCTGAAAATTGGCCATCTAATTGGCTAGGTCATGACTTCTTAAAACCAAGTTGAAAAATTCTAGAAACAGGGAAATGCTTTAGGTCAAGCAGTGTCTTTCTTCCACCTCTAGCAGAGAAATGGTTTGCCAGCCTCCCAGATAACAGAAACTTTACAGATCTTTCTACAGTGGGAAGAAGCAAGGCTGTCTAATTTGGATTACTTAATACCTGTTTTCATGTTGACCTTCTTTAATCAATACATTACAAGAAAAATTAACAGTACCTTTTTTACTATACAGTTCCCACCACAAGCTGTTGTTTTCTGAGCATGCTGTCAGACTAAGTTTTATTTGTTAATACATATACAAACAGTATTGTTATGAAAATTGAACAGCAGAGTATACTCACTGAGAAACTGATTTTTGCATTTATCTGCTCTACAGACAGGGTAACAGTTTTTTAGCCCTATCAGGACTTGAGATGTATAGGGTGTGCACATGCTAAAACCATATACAATTGTACCCGTTCTGTCAAAACAAAAACCTGCAATCAAAGAAGTGTAATCACCTTTCTTTAACAACTTGACAAGTTACCTAAATACCTAAAAGGTGAAGAACTGTCTATGAAACTTTCATATACTCATTTTTAAAGAAATACAATACCATAAGAGATAATATTAACATTTCAGTGATCACCCTTACTTATGAACTGTACAGTAACTTTCATAATAAAACACTGCCTATTAGAGAAGGGTCCTTAAAAGCTTCTACAAATTATAAGGAAAATTCTAAAATATTAGAAACTTCTCATGTTCTAAACAGGACTTTCTAGACTCACATGAATGGAGCTGTACAGAAGTAATTTGAATCTATAAGAAATGCATTTTATTTCCCTTCTCTATATTTCAGTCATAATCTGAGACCAAGCACAAAAAATGTCACACTAAGAATAGTAAAAAAAAATTAAGAATTTGAGAATGGCCAGCAGTGTAAAGTGTGATTTCCTGACACTGCAAATTTAACTGCAGTGATTTTTGCATGTATTTTGCCTCTATACCACATAGAACTTTTCAGCTTATGCCCCTGCACCTCTACTCTGTGGTCTGGCCAACACAATGGCTAGATGAATGTAAAATATTAACACACTTCTGAAAGTTAAAGCTAGGCAATGGCTGCATTACCTTCAACGGAGTAATTTTACTCTTGTCAAAACTCTGAACCCAAGTTGTTCAAACTGTGCCAAGAGCAGAAGTGGTTAACAGAAAATGTTTCTGTTAACATGAGATGAAGCTGATGGCTCAACAGTTTGCAATGGTCACTCCAGACATCCAAGAGGTGTAGAACACATCTGCAGAGAGCAGGCAAAGGCCGTGCAAAAACTATGAGACTAAGGTGAACTTCTGGCGATTCAAGTGGAATACCTCAAGGCAAGTGAAATCCTATCCTTTATTGTGCTTATGAACTTGTGACAGTGACTCACTAGTATCAAGCAATGAATTAGTTCTGAACAATAGTCAGATCCAGCATTAGCTATATAGGATGATAACATCTTGTATAAAGTGACTGCAGCCAAAAACGAGCCAGATCTCCTATATAAGCAAACAACCCAGCAATGTCCATCTTTTGGCTCTGAGCCCAAGAGTCATGTTTTACTGATTGTTATGATTTGGCCTTTGAGCTCTGGTGACAGTCAAATAGGGACTTACAATGCACCAGCCTACAAATTCCAACAAAGATGGCATGAGACCTAGGATGCTTCCTGATGAAGGAAATTCTGAATTTATCTGAGTGCTTAAGCAATAATTCTCTGCACTTTTATAATGTCTTTTATCCAAGCAACTTGAAGTATTTGACTACAAAGTGTTTCATAGCTTCTGAAAAGTAGAAAACAGTGAAACGGGTTCCAGGGCATATGATAATTCAAATATATGTGGCTACTAAATTCCAAGAAAAATCTCCCACACTCAACAGAAAGACTGTGGGTAGGAGGAACACATGAGAGACAATGAGTCATCCACAATCAAAACAGAGTTTAGGCTTCCTAAAGTGAAAAAGGACCATTAGAAAATATTAAGAAATTGAATACTGTAGTTTCCTTTTAGAGAAAAGGCACAAATAGCAATGGACAGATTAAAAAAGAGCCTCAGAGAATACGATAGCATGGAAGCACAATGGTCTTTGTGGAGGTAATAAACAACCACTGTAGCACTGCTCTGTCCTTTGCTTCTGATGAACACTGTAGAGCAACTCTGTCTCATCTCCAGAAGCCTTCAACACTTGTACCGCTTAGTCCCTTTCTTTTCTCACAGCTTTGTAGCTTCACATATTTCTCTTCACCATTAAAACAAGGATTCACATTTTAAAAAGACTAGGAAAATATAAAGTATTTTCAGCAGGTAGAAAAAGAAGACTTCTAGTTAAAAAAACCCAACTTTGGCCTTTTCAGACTGATTAATTACATTTTCTTAGAAGGCCAAGCAATACAAATGTTTCTTGCTCATTACTGCAGTTTTAAAAAAGGCAGAAGTTTTCTTATAATTTGTTTAGATGTTTTCTGTCCAGTTAAATATATCCTCCTTTTGTAAGAAGTGCTGCTCTGTAAGTACTGAACATTAAGAACCATATGCAACACATCACTAGCAATCCCACAATGTAAGTCAATATACATATGCATTCACATTTCACACGTTAAAAGAAAAAGTTAAATTAATGCTTCAGCTGCATTTTAAATTCTGTTTTAATTATAATTGAAAAGAATGGCTAATTTAAATCTATTTACAAAGTTAAGATTGAAAACATTCCTATTTCACAGTAACCAATACATTCTGGTATATTACCAAAACATGGTGCACCTGAAAAACAAAACTTACCTGTTTCTTTAGCTGTCAGCTCTTTGCCACTGTGGTGGCCAAAATAAATCTGCAAATTTCCCAGCTATGAACTATTTATTTTTATTTTCTTACTCCTATTGTTTAGGTGAAAACACTTCTCACTACGGTGAAAAGTAAAAATACTGGTTAGTATCTTACACATAAATATGTCTTTCAACACTGTATTTTTAGCTACAGGTAGCAAATTTTAAAAAGCTGCTGAGAGCACTACTGTAGTTGAGATGACTGCATCAATTAAAATGCAGAATGTTATTCTGGAGAGTTTTAAACTTTGGCATTAGTTCAAAACAAACAGAAGGTAAAAAACCCCAAATATGTCTGAAATAATGGTCTCTCGGTATTCCTAATTTCCAGATATGATAACGCTGTAATTTTTTAAACTTTAATGTGCATTAGCTGGACTTCCACTGGCAGGTATTATATTTAGCAATGGTCAGTTCAGTGCCCCACAGATCTGGGCAGCATTTACAGTAATACATACTCACTGCTACTCCCACTTTGCAATGTGGGGCATGGGCTGGCTACCAAAAGGGACAGGCCAGAAGCCACTTGAAATTCCTCCCTACATGAGCACCGAGCTACACAGCTAAGGTAATAATTTTGTGACTGCAGAAATGGAAAAGTGTCATATCCTAGCACACTAACTGAAGCCATGGGGCTAGAAACACTGGGACAACACTGCATGGTGTGTTCAAGAAATTAGTTGGCTTCTTTTATTGACCTAGGAAAGCATCAATTACTGATAATCTACCTGTAAAATGCACTAAAACAATGCAAGTGTTTATAAATTATAAGGTGTAGGAATGTTATGAGCTTAGAGGCAAAACATACCTTCAAAATACAGGATTCAAATATGTTCTGTAAATAGCGTTGCCCCCCTTTTAATTTTAAGTGCTGTTATGAAGAAGATAAAGTGGATAAATTTTATGTTTACAATGCAGTACCTCAAGTCAGTGTTCTCTCTGTAACTGCTAGCATTTTTTTCTTTTCAATGCCTTGACAGATTGCTTTTCTTTTCCTCCTTCTAACCATTTTCTGCCTTTCTCAACAATGCTGTAATAAAACTGACATACCTGAGACTTCATTTTCATCTCCTGTTGGACAGTGAGAAATGAAACCCATCTAAACTTTGTTTTTAATGCACAGAGATTTCTCAAGAGCACAGCAGAAGCATCACCCTCTCTAGACAGACACACCTTTTCTTCTTGCTAGAAGGCTATCTTTTCTAGAAAAACGTCTGTCTAGCACTTAAAGAAACTGCATGTACAGCCACTGCAAACCCATGGAATTTATCTAGTCAAAAGTGCAATCTCATAGGCAATAATTCTAAGATAATCTTGAACACAGCTGTAATACACTCTACTATATACTGATTTACATCTTTTCCATGCTTAACTCTCTGCAGGTAGATAAGGTGAAGCCCAATACAGAGGTGCCCCTGCCCTCCCTAACTACTGAGAGTTACACAAAATGCTTAGTATTTTATCAAGCAGAATTTAGTCCTCTTCATCCTATCCATGTAACAGTATCCTGTAACAGTGACTTAAGGTATATGAAATATATACCTTATCAAGAAAGCTGACAGGTACAAGATTTAGGTCAAAAGTGGAAAAAAAACTTTTGTTTCACTTAGCGTTGTCTTTTCTCCCCAGCTTAATGACTGCATAATTAATACACAACCACAGGAACTATGGGAATGTAGCTCTTCCTACTCTTGTGTAAGTGGATGAATCACAAAGGTTTCTCTTCTGGTTCCTTTATTCCAGACTGAGGAAGAGCCAGTTCTACCAGGAGTTGATACTGTGACTTACTACACCCTTCTTCACAGTTGTTGTACATCTCAAAGTAGCTTTTAAAGTATAAGAGCTACAAATCTGAATCCTTCCAGAATAAGGTGTGCTTAAAACCTTCATCTTTCAGCTCTTCAGCAATCACATAACCAACCCTACTGGACAAATACAGGCATTATCTCTTCCAGGATTATACAGAATACTTGGACATGTCCCTTTTGAACACTACATCATCTACTTACTACTTTGAATGACACACTACTATAGCTTCTGCTTGAAAAGTTACCTGTCAGTTTGCTTTAATGTCAAGGGAAATATGTTTTTGTTGTCATACACAGTACAGAATTTTCATCTAATTGGTCCTTGAGATTTTTAGTTTGGCTATAGACCTTACTCTGTTAAGGCATTCATCATTTTGCAGAGATAAATGTATTTCAGATGTTCATCTGTTTTTGATGTTTGATTACGGTAGCTATACTCTTGTACACCATGAATGACTCTATACTGAATCACACACACAATTTATTTTTAAGGAACTGTAATGGGTGAGTGAAGAATTACTTCTTTCCCTAAAGAAGAGTAGTACAGCATATTGGTACCTTCCTTTTACAGACAGACTCACAGAAGGCTGATGACATCCAACAGCCTATGCCTATGATTTGGTCAATAGAGACACTGGAAGTAATAGCTAACACTTTTGAAAGAGCATGCTTCCCAGTAGCCACTAGCCTTTGCCTCTATTTCCAAAGGTGTTATCAGCTATGAACATTATAGCAGTAATTGAATTTGCTTTTTATGATCATTGTGGGCCTTTACTGTAATACACAGAGGCTGCTGCTGGCATTATCATAATTCTTCTAACTTTGAGATTAGATTAATGCAATAAAACTTCACCTTAAAAGAGAAACTTGGAGAGTACTACAGGTTACATGATACAAGAAGGGCTGCCTAGATGAGAACACAGCTGGAGACAGGAATTTCTGCTTGTTGTCTAGATAGAAGTTAAGACATTGGGTAGTTACCAAAAGAACCTCACAAGACCTCAAGACCTGGTTATCTTGAAACAGACAAAGCAACCTCTACCTCCCTGCCCCCTCCCCTTCCCAGATATCAACACCACACAACCTCTCCCCCATGTCCACAGAACCTGTTTACCCAGGCCTGTACCATGTCCTCCCACAAACCTTCCTTCCCCATGGGAAAGCTGTAAAATTAAGAGAGTACAAAAGTATTTCTACTGTCTTAATAGATCAGGCTGTAGTCATGCCAGTCTTGATGGGAGCTATGCCTTCTCACAGCTCTTTAACCTGAATTAATCCAACTTTATTCCCCCGGGAATTGTTAAAACACCCTTTTATTACAATGTGGGAGTGTGGGAAGGTAAAGGGAGAGAGGAGAACATAAGGTAGGCTGAGAGGGGCTTTCAGGTAGCATTTTTTAATGTTTTTTTGCCGTGTACTTGCTAAAGAAAGATACCATGTTGATTTGCCTATTTGAAACCAATGATGAGCTTTTTGCATTTTATTAAAACATTCCGCTTTTCCAATGAAAAAGCACTTTTTTCTAAAGACTTAAATTCAGAGTTTTGAAGTATCTATAGAAAAAATTAAGGATGAGAACTTTTCCTGTCATTTATGCCTAATTAAACGGGCAGCTTCATCACAAAGCTTTGCCTCAAATTCTGTATTGTTCTGAGAAAATAATTCAGCTTAACAACCAAGCAAACTAGAGCCTGAATTTTGCCTTGCACTGGCATGAGTGATTCCACAAGTGTTGGTGTGCACCATCTCAGTTGTCACTAAATAAGTACAAAAAGCTTAGGACAAACTATATTGTTCCTATTAGCAGATTACTGGTGTTACTGTACTTGTGCTGGTATTTCTTACCTTGTATTGTCTACTTACATTCAAGCACTAGAAACTCTTTACATGCAGGAAGCAATAATGAAGTGGTATGGGAACAGCTGCACCAACTCTGCTGAAAAGTCTCCATATGCTATTTTTACCGTGGGAATCATCAGTCCAGAACAATTATTCTAACTTCATCTAATTTTAAGAGGAAAGCTTGCTCTTCAGCAGATGCCTTTAATAAAATGGAAGGATTTGACAGCATGGTTTCTCAGGGTTAAAAAGAGCCTTCACTCACCAGCTAAAAATTAGCAAGCAAAGGGCTACAAAAATGCAACATTGTCCAGACTGGTCTACAAGAAGCAAAATGACGGCAATTTGGTTAAGCACATAAAGTCCTATTTTAGCTTGTCACAATCTTAAAACAAGGTTGGAATAGAGCAAACACATGTTACTAAATAGAAACCGCATTGTTTTGTCATGTATAAGCATACTGCAGTGTGCTGTGGGCATGCTATCGATGAACTAAGAATCTATATTTATAATAATGGTTTGCAACACTGCTATTCTTTGATAACAAAGATAATATTTTCTTACTAAATATACAAATTTTTAAGGATGGAAGCAGTAAGACCGACTTACCTTACATAAGCCATTAATTTCTACTAATGTAAACAAATTCCTGAAATGACATAAAAACTTCAGTGTCCAAATAATGAGCTCTATCTACCTTTTAAAAGGGGGAATATACAATGAACACTGGACGTAATGCAATAATTCAAGGCATTCTTACTGTTACGAGAACTACGTGTTCTCTACCTTTTTGGCAATGCCCATCTTTCAGGAAAAGCAGAGTTAACG
Source organism: Anomalospiza imberbis (assembly GCF_031753505.1). Lineage (NCBI taxonomy): Eukaryota > Metazoa > Chordata > Aves > Passeriformes > Viduidae > Anomalospiza > Anomalospiza imberbis. The sequence continues at coordinate 76,638,508 of NC_089683.1, read as the reverse complement.
CTGCTTGACAATACCCAATGACATTGTACACCTGTCAAGATGACGTGTCTCTGTTTCTTTTTAGTTTAGGAAGCATTGTTCATTGCCATTAACCTAACATTGAAAGTATCTTCAAATACTGTGCAGTATGTATTGAAACGCATTTGAATTTTTACGGATTTCAAGCAATAGCTAGACTTTATACCTAGTCCTGTGAAATATGACTGTTTTCAACGAGCTATGTGAAGAATGCAGCGATTTTTATCCAGCTTTGTAACAAAAGCTCTGCCAAGCTACCGCGAACTGCCTCCAAGCTTCCTGACAGCCTCCTAAGTGCTAAACACCAAGTAAGAGCACCGAGTAGCTGCGTGGGGAAGGAGGAATACGTACAAGCAACCGCGTCGCGCTGCTTTGCCTCTGCGGCTACAGTGGATGGAGCACGTTAATTTTGGTTCTGGCTGCCGGACATCGCTGCTCCCGTCACGTCTCCCATCCAAACCCGTCAAACAAGCCACGGCTGATGCCAAAACGCGGCGCTGCCCTACAAGCAACAAGGGCGACGCGCAGCCCTGCCGGAGAGGCTCGGGCGGAAAGGAGCTCAGCGGGCCGGGATCCGGCCCGGGCTGCCGGCCGGGGCAGGCGCGGCGCACGCGGGGGAAAGGGCCGGCCGTGCCCGCCCGGGGCAGCGCCAGCGCGGACGGACCCCGACCCGCTCCGCGCCCCGCCCGCGGCCGCCCGACGCTCCCGGGACCCCGCAGCCGCGGACGGCGGCTCCCGGCAGCCCCGCTTCTCCCTCCTCGCCCCCCGCCCCGGCGGAGCCGGTCGGCGGCTGACTGCCGGGGCACTCTGGCGGCTTCTCCGGGGTTCCGCGCTCCCCGCCCGGCCCCGGGACCGACCGGGAACCCCTCCTCGCGCCGCCCACCGCCCGCGCGCGCAAGCGCGGCCGCAGCCCCCGCGCACACCTGCCCCCCCTCCCCTCCCCGCTGCGGCCACGCGACACCGGGGCCGCGCGGAGCGGCGGGAGCGCGCGCGCCCCGGCGCGGCTCTCCCCGCCCCCGGGGGGAGAGCGCACGTGACGCGTCCCCGCCCCGGAGGTGCCGCGACGCGACTTTCTTTGGGAGAGTTCCGTGCGCGCGCGCGTGTTTCCGCGCGGCGGGGCCGGGCGGGAGCCGCACGGGAAGTCGGCTATCCCCCCGCCGCCGCCGCCGCCCCGGGCCCCCGGAGCGGAAGGGAGGGAAGGAGGGAGGGTAAGAGGGAGGGAGGGACAGCTGTGGCTCCGCCAAGCGGCGCTACCACCGCCGCCGGGCAGCGGCCGCCCCGCCCCTGGTCCCGCCCCCGGCGTGTCCCACCCCCGCGGGCCCTGCCCCCTCCCCTCCTGCCGCCGCCGCCGCTGCTGCCAGCGCAGCCTGAACTGAAGCGAACTCCGGAGCGAACTGAGGAGAAGTGAGGAGGCGGCGGCGGGGCTGAGACTCAGCAGCCACAGGCGGCGGCGGCGGCGGCAGCAGGAGCAGCAGCAGCGGCGGCGGGAGGGCGGGCGGGCGGGCGGGAGGCGGAGAGGAGGAGGAGGAGGAGAAGAACACACGCCAGGCGCAGCGCGGCGGCAACAACAGCAGCAGCGGCGGCAACAGCGGGGAGACACCGGCGGCGGCTCCTCGGAAGCGGCAGCCGCGCCAGCAGCGCCCGCCCGCCCCGCGCGTCCCCTCCCTCCCTCCCCCGCCGCGGAGACAGGGGGCAGCGCCGAGAGGAGAACCGGGCTCAGCGTGTGTGTGCGCGGGAGGAGGAGGAGGAGGGGGGACACACCGAGGACTGCGCCGGCCGAGGGCGCACGGAACAGGGAAGCGGCGGCGGCGGCGGCACCGAGAGGCGGCGGCGGCGGGTCCTTGTGCCCGGAGAGGAGGGCGCAGCCCGCACGGGGGTTTCTACCGAGTTTCCTCTTTTTTTTTCTTTTTCTTTTTTTTTTTTTTTTTTTTTTTTCTTCTCGGTCCCTGGGACTCAGCGGCGGGTCTGCGTTTGTCTCCGGATTTGAATCCTCCTCCTTCTCCTCCTTCCTCGGGGAAGCTCCCCTCCCCGCCCCCTCCCCTCCCCCACCGCCTCCCTGCCCGCCCGGATCCAGCCGGGCGCCCCGTGCCGCGGTCGCGTTGCTCGGCAGAGCTGCTGCGGGCGCTCGCCGTCTCTGCGCGGGCTTGGAATATGGTTGGGGAAATGGAAACCAAGGAGAAGCCGAAGCCGAGCCCCGATTACCTGATGCAGCTGATGAACGACAAGAAGCTGATGAGCAGCCTCCCCAACTTCTGCGGGATCTTCAACCACCTCGAGAGGCTGCTGGACGAAGGTAAAAGCGCTCGCCCGGCCGCCCCCTCCCCCGCCCCGCCGTCTTGCCCTGCCTCCCCCGGCCCGGGGATCCCGCTCGGCCCCCCGCCCCGGCCCGGCCGGGCGGCGGGGGCGGCCCGGGGCCTGTTCCGCTCTCCCCGCTGCTCCCCGCACGCTCCCGGCCCCGGCTGGGGAGCCGAAAACAAAGGGGAAGTGCGGGCTCTCCCCGCCCTGGCCGCCGCCGCGCGGTGCCGGGGGACTCGGGGAGCGAGTGGGAGGGGAGAGACAGCCCCGGCCGCGCGGGTCCCCGATCCCCCCGGAGTGTTTTCCCCCTTATTTCTCCTTTTTTTATTTTTGCCCTTTTCCGCACTATCTCCGTAAACCGGGGGAAGGGTAACTACAGCACGGAGGGGAGGGAGCGAGGAGAGGAGCTCAGGAATGCGCTTTGGGGGAAGGCAGGGAGGAGGGGAAAGGCTGGCTGGCGGCTGGCGCTCCCCTCCCTCCATCCCTCCCTCCCGCGGCGGCCGGGGACACAGGGGTCCTGCCGGCGCCCTCGGAGCGCTCCGCCGCCCGGCCCCAGGGCCCCCGCCGGGGGGGCGGGGGGTGTTTGGTTTCGAGATTTGGCTGTTCTGGAAGCTGCTTGGACTTGAATGACTAAGGCGGAGAGGGGCTGAGTTCTTTCTTCGGCTCCAGATCTACCCCACCCCGAATTGGCCGCAAACTAATTACGATTTTCCTATATCGCAAGGGAAGCCGAGCAAATTCTTCTCTCAGCTATCCTTACCTTTTAAAGAAACTGAACTTGAAAGACTCCTACGTGTGACTTTAGTGAAGGGGGAGAAACAAAAAGGATTACGAAATTGCCTGGTCTGCTCCTGCCAAACGTCCACCCCAGCCTCGCACCCGCTCCTGGCACGGGACGAGGCCCCCCCATTGCACCTAATTTTTTTCCTAATAACTTTGTTTGGGGTTAGGATTTCACAAACAAATAATCACGCTTTAGAAATTAACAAGAAAAGTACGAGCTGGGAACTTCCTGTGTCCCATACGTTTTCCCACTACAGTAACAGACCCACAGTGTATCAAAAATTAGGTGAAATACTTGTTCTTAGTATTTTAAATTCGCCTTGTACTCGGGTTCACAGGTTTGTTTTTCTTGTCGAAGGCATTTCCTTTCCTATGACTTTAAACCTAGGCTTTCTGAAGACTTAGACCTGTTTGTTTAATCGTATCTGATAGCTTTGTAGGATATGATATGACCATAAATAATTTATACAGTTTCAACTTGTTGGGATTCTTAGTATGAAGTACTGATTTTCGAGATTTTGAGTTAGGGTTCTGGTTTGCGGATGTATTCGTCTTCGTTAAAAGAAGTTTGGGAAGTTGTTGACCTCAGAAGATGAAAGAACTGGTTATATTTGGTAGAACAACTCCCCGCCCTCTGCCAAGACTGTAAAAATGAGATAGCGACTGTAGTATGACACAAAAATAGCGTGTCGAGAAAATGCTACCTTCTGAAATAAATGATAGAGGAATTTAAAGGAACCCAAACAAATGGTGAAGAATACTGAAATACTGATAATGGGAAGCATTATAATGGGAGAGTCTATTTTTATTTTCAAGATACTTGGAGGAGTTTGAATTTATATTGGAGCAAATGTGGATGTGAAGAGCAAAACTATTTTAGAAATTATATTCTTGGTCACCACAGTGAACAACTTCTTCAGAATAGTTAGATTGACAATAAACATCAAGAAGAAACTTGACCGAGAAGACTCCTTTATAGCACAAATGAGCCTTCCAGAGGTTTGATAACGGATTTTTAAATTCCTGAATCTCTTCAGCTTTATGTATTTGGCCGGGGAGGCCTGAAGCTGTTTTTTTATTTTCAGAGAAGAAAAGGAAGAAAAACTTTTCCCGACACAAAAAAGACTCTCAAAAAGGAATTCCCGAAATACTTCTATCTTGTCATATATTTTGAAATACTGAAAACTCTGGAAGTCTGTTTGCAAAGTATTGGAGTTCCAAAATGAGAGCTTTTGTGACTCTTGCTGACAAAGTTTAAGGACTGTGTTGGAACTATTCTTCATTCTCTTCTTCTAAAGAAAAGCAAATAAAGTATAACCTGTCTTCCTAAATGGTCTCTGGAAGAAGCCTGCTATCCCTTTAAGCTTTTCTGCTTTTCCTGTTTACGTTGGCAAATGGGTGGAAGTATTGTGGAGGCAGAAAACTTTTTGGAATGTTGAAAAAAAAGTTTCATGCAAATCTAGTAAATTGCTTCAAGACTTCAGAATTTGAACACTAAGGGGCGCCAGTTATTTTTTTTTCTGAGGCGTGAGTCCGCGAGCACCACTATTGACTCGGGCAGTAAAATTATCAAATCTGGTAGAAGACGCCAAAGAATGACAGAATACTTGTGGATTTGTGCAGGTATCTGTATTTGCATGGCTCTCCACGTATTGTATTTTTACAGGCAGTATTACATAGGTGAAACTGGCGGTAGCAGTGAACAGTTGAGAAGTTGGAACAAGTGCTTCCCTGTTGGAACAAGTGCTTCCCTGTAAAACACCTATCCTGGCCATCAGTGGGGGCTGTGATAAATATCTTGAACTGTATGCTCCACTGACATCCTCCAGCAGAGGATTAGTAATAGTGAACTACAGGTTTGCTGGAAAAGTCTGCAGGATTTAATGTGCTTACTGAAAAGTGTATGATTTCAAGGTTTCATCATTTGTTTCCTGGCACCCTTGAGAATACCAGGTATTTGGGGCAAGTGCATGTATATATAGGTATATATAATCTAGAAATAAAGTTACAGGGTTCACATTCCCTCTTTGCCCCCTCCACCCTGTCATTTTATTTGCTTCTTCTAGTTTGTTGTTGTGTGCTTTAGGTAGGTGTTTGTTTTGGTTTTTTTTTAGTTATAATACAACCATTTTCCTGAAGGTTTTGTTTATGCTTGAGAAGAATAATATTATGATCAGCCATTGTCTTTTATTTTGTGTGCTGATCAAAATGAAGAAATAAAGTCCCAACCCTAAGAATTCAAACAAATAAAAGGTGGGATTGCCTTCCCTACTGGAATGCTAGGGTAGTTTTTTTTATTATTACTTATTTATTGTTATATGCCAGTATTTAAAAACAGAACTCAAATGGGCTTTTGCTGCGGTTACTTCTTGTAATTGTATGCAGCAAGAGATAGAAAGAGACCTGTGGTTTTAGGTGAACAGTACATCCAGTCTGGTTAGGTTACAGATTTTTTTGGGGTCCATTTCTATGCTGTGTGTATTATCCAAAGCATGTTTTCCTTTCTGAACTCTATCCTACTTTTTGATCTCAGAAAATTTTAGTGCTTAACTTGATAGATGATCCCTGTCTTGCAGCATTTTGTTTTTGAAGACTAGCTTAAATGTAAGAAGTGTATTGAGGAAACCTTTTTTTTAAGAACTACTTTCATAAAATATGAAAGTTACAGTTTTGTTTAGGTTACAGTTATTTTTCCATATGTGTGCTTTTAACTTGTTATGTGTAAATAAGCCTTCTGTGGATTAACAAGGATGTTTAAAGAGCACATCATAATAACTAGGAAGCTGAATTGTTTTTATCAGACTGGTGCAAACCTGTGGGAAGAGAGGGCTTTTCCTGAATGTGGAATAGGCTGTATTTCCTGTAATTGTTTGCACCATCAAATGTGACCTGATTTTTTTTTTTCTTTTTTTTGCTTAAGCTTTTGAGATATTAACTTTTATGATGTTAACCTGGATTTTTTTTCCTGACAACTTATATATTTTAATGCTTCCCTATGTGGACAGTGAATAGATCTGTACCTGTTTTCTTGCACTATTTTTAAAAACTGAATTGGACATTTCAAACTCCTCAGTAGCATGTTGACAGATTGAAATTAATGAGGTGCTTCAGTTGTATTCTTTCATCAGACTGTGAACAAATGTGCCTGAACTATTAACTGAGATCTGAGTAGTCTAATTTATAAATTTACATTTTGTTTTCTTGAACCTGTAAGTGCACAGACTCTGACTTGCACCTGATCAGAATGTACACAGATCAGACCTGTGGTATGAGCTATTTTCAAAAAGAGATTGAAGAGGACTTAATCAAGAATTTGTTTTTCCTTGGTAACCTATCCCTGAAAAACTTAGTCTTTCCTTCAAAACTGTGTTGAAGGTGACTTAAAAGTGTAAAAACATCCAAGTAGGCAACATGTGGATGAATTTTTGATGAATGTTGCTCTCTCTGTTTAGTTTTCTCACTGAGAAAAGTGCATGTGAACATGGGGAGCTTAGTGCCCAAGAGTGTGGTTTTTGCATCAGTCTGGTTGTATTAAGCAAAATGTGTGCATGAAGTAGGGCTGAAGAATTGTGTTCTGGTGTTGTAAATGAGTTCTCCCTCTGAAGTTATCTAGTTACTTTTGTACATGACCTTATTGTTCGTGATTATGTAAATGTAGCCTGTGCTTAGCTAGGGTTTTGCTGACTTGTCAGATTTGATGGACAGGCACTGGCCACATTAGCATGTCAGTTTTTTCACTTGTATCAGATCTTGCAATGGACCCCTATTAATTCATTAAAAATATGCTTCTTAATGCAATATTCAGGGATGAATATTGTTTGGGATAAAGGCCTTATGAAAGGTGTTTGCCCAGAGAGTCTCAGACTAATTTTTAAACTTGGTGTATTAATGTTAAAATAGTCAAAATAGCATGCCACAAGAGCACTGAGTATTGTTTGTGTGCTGTTTATCATTATTACTCTATTGAATTTGGTTCTTTAATTATCTCTTAAAACTTAATGGTCAGAGGTGTTTTTCTGATTTATGAATGTTGTAATGCTTCTAGAACTTGTATTCAGAAACCTTGTAAGAGCTATTTTGAGGTGTGGGTGTTTAGTTATTTTTCGGCGGGGGAGGGAGTGGCTTTAATACCTTGGCACAGCCTCTCATAACGCCAAACCAAAAGCTCCACTGCACTTAAGAAACAGTGTGGCAGTTCTTTTGGCTTGTGGAAAAATATTTAAAACAGAAACAGTTCAGTTCTTTTTAAATTACTTTATTTTTGGAGCTGTATCTGGAGCATTTATAGGATTGCAGTCACCTGGCATGTAACTAAAAAAAGGGTATTTTTTAACTGATACAAGTCTTAATTTACTAAAACAGTTATTTTAAGCTCATACTTTGAAAGTGGTTTGTTCTCTGTTGCTTACCAATAATTAATTGTTAAAATATCTGTCTTCAGGTTTTTTTTTTTTTTGTAAATAAGAGTAACCGCATTAGACTTAGTTCTGTACAGGAGTGGCTGACTTGTTGAATTGGGAGAGGCATGATAGAATTTAATGTTTTTGTCTAGTTCAACTTTCTCATTAAGGTTGCAATTGAGTTGCATTTTCTTCCTCTGAAACTGAATACAGTAATTTCTAAAATAACTGGTGTCGTGTAAAAATCCCTTGCTATGGTTAGAAACAACTGACCAAGTGTGGAGTAGATTAGGGAGTGGCATGCGCTGCTTTGGTGATGCACAAGGGGAAGAACTGGAGATGTGTTGGTTAATATAATAAAATGGGAAAAAAAAAACCCTAAACCAACCACCACCAACTGAGAAAAACTCTATAGATTTTCAGAGAGCACTTAGAATATCCTGATTATGAAAATGAAATTTACATGCATCGACAGATAGAAAGAAGTTGCTGATGTTTGAGTGCTGTGGGTGTGAAGAGAAGGCTAGACATGAAGCGGATGGTCACTTTTGTGGGTTAGTAATGTTTTTGACCAGATTGTCTGTTTTAGTCATTCTTAGATTAAAACTTTTTTTCCTCTGAGTATGCTGTACAATGCCAGGAATGGGATGCTTACAATGATTTGAATTGTGTAGACTTTGTAAGAAGAGCAAGTACATTTGAATTGTCTTTAATTACTGTCTGTAACCATAAAGTGTTCTCTGTCTTTTAGAAATGCACACTGATGCAGGTATCCCATTAATTAGGTGTATTATTAGATGCTGGTATATTTCTGTGACTGACAGGATAGACCTGTGTTAACGTTAATTACCAGACCATCCTGACAGCTCAGGCTGATTGAAGTACAGCAGGAGTCTGCCATTGAAATTGATGGTTTATATTTGTCTGCTTATATGGAATGTTGGGGGGTGGGAAAGGGGGGAGATGGGGGAAATGCCTTGCCAGGAAAGCTGTTAACTAATGAAATGCCCTCGTTCACTGACCCTAGTCTTTATTGAAACAAAACTCACAACTTCTCATTCCAGCTGTGTGAATTTTCCTGTATTGATTTTAGTCAGAATGCAGACTCTGAAAGTCTTCTGTTGATTTTAACATTTCATTGAAATTTAATAACCCAGTGCTAAGAAAACTAGTAGGAACAGCAAAACTGCTAGTGTTTTTAATCTCACTATGCAGTTGGTTAGGTCAGTAGAAGTACCACATGAGCTACAACTGTGTCTTGCTAGCAGGAGGATATGTGTCTGTGAGGGACATTGAAATTACTGTTTGAATCCTGAAATAGATAATAGGTGTAATGTTTATAGTCTGAATCATATGCCTTTGATAAGAAAAAGAGTGGGGTTACTGAAAGTTAGGAAACATTACATTTTTACTTTTGACTTCAGAAAATATCCTGTGTAACCCTGTACAATGCAGTTAAAATAATGTCCAGGTTTGTGTTTCTTTTGGTTGTTTTTCTTGGAAAAGTTTAATAGAAGTGGAGTTAGCTTTTTAATAGCACAGCTTAAATTTTTTTGAGACAGTTTATGCATGAATGAACAAAACAGCTGTGACAACACTAAAGAGAATATCTGTCTTCGTTAGCCCAACTGCCCCTCCACTTTGCTCTTCTTGCTTCCATGAGAAAGTGTCTTGCAGACTAGCTGCATGTCTGAGAAGAGCAAGACAGGGCAGGTTGGAGTGGAGTTGTGTTACTTAAACTGCTGTTGTCTGAATTCGGCTCTGGAAGTTGGAGCTTTTTTGATCTCTGCAGTTATTTTAGCAGTGTTAGTGGTTGGAATGAGTGTGGTAATGCTAAAAGGGTTTTTTATTTATTTTATTTTTGTGGTTTGAAATAGTAGAAATTGAAAATACATTTTCAGTTACTTTTCATTTGAGAATTGATTTTTTTTTTACACTTGGTGTCAAATAGTAAATTTTGCTTCTCAGTTCAGTGCAAAAAATCGTTCTCTTGACGGGAAATGGCAGTAGGTAGCTATTGATGTTTTAATGTTTTTGGTGGTGCATAGTTGAGTAGCAACCTGGAAGTAAATTTTTTAATTGCTTTAAAAAATATTTCTAAATGTTTTGGGGCTGCACTTGAATACTTTCACTTCACTCCTTTCTGTAGTTGGAGGGATTTTCTGTGTTTCTAGCACAGTCTGAACCAGAGCAAGATTTTGATACTTTGTACTATAATTGCAGTGCTCCGGGAAGTGTCCATGTGCCCATGTGGAAAGTCCTCAGGATACCCTTTTTTAGAAGGGATAAACCGTGAAGCAATTTGCGTTATAACTCACTGAAATCTGAGGGTATTCATAGTTGGAACAGTTAACACTTCAGTGATGTATAACCTTACAAATGTTGATGTTTCTTTAAGACTCGATTTCAAAAGTAAAAACATGCGGGCATGACAAACAATTAAAATCTTGTTACTTTGCTGGGAAGTCACTTCTAGGTAATCTAGGGAGTAATGCATCAGAGTGCTTGTGTCAGAGCAGAGGCAGGGGAAGATAATTTTATACTTTTATCTGGTATACTTTATACTCTTATCTGGTAGATCAGTTTCTGGCTTAAAAGGTCAGCTGATATTCTGTACCGGTCAGGTTTTTTTGAGTTTGTTTTTGTGTGGTGCTGGCTTTCTTTTCAGATGGATCAGAGCTGTGATCTCAGAGCAGCTGTGTTGGCACGGTGGCTGAGGTGGTTCGATACTGAAGATGTAGAGCAGCACCTTGGGGAGGGAAATGCATTTGCTTAAACATTTACTTAAAAGTCTGGAGCTCCTAATTGATGTCAACTGATTGTGCATCTAGTCTATTCAGAATTTTAAGGTTGTGCTTGTTTGCAGACTAGCTGACACTAGATGGAAGTCAGACTTTGCTGGATTCTTTAAACCCTTTAGCTATTGAAATAATGAACCTTTGTGGGGTTTTTTTTCCAATTCCGAATAAAATACTAATTTAGAAATCTCTGTAGCCATTAGTTGGTCAAAATGTTATTTCCTAGCTATGGTATATTTTTTTCATTAATGTGTAGGAGATGGCAGGTGCCTGAAATTTTAAAAATTAAACAACAGATCTGCTAGCACAAGTATTAATACAACCCTAATGTTCTGGTTCATAAGTTTAAATGGCAGCTAAACTAAAGCATTCAGCTCATGTTGCATAATGCTTCCATTTATTTATCAGACTTCGAAGCAGTAGCAAATCAGTTAATATTCTTCTCAATGCAGCTTAATCTAATAATCTGCAAGTAATTATATTAAAGTTGTTGCACAGTTTTCGATTTTTAGACGCAGAGCAGGCCAAATCCCCTTCTTTTTGCTGTGAATATCTTAGGTTTCTCTGCAGGAGCAGGGAGGAGGAGGCGAGCACAAGAAGAAAAATCTGACCCGATGCTGGTTGCTTTTGAACAGTGTTGCTGACCATACTGCTTTTAGTTAGTTTCAGTTTGTCTAATTTGTCTGATTTTGAAGGAGCACCCCTCCAGCATAAAGCAACATGGACAATTTCTCAGAAAGTTGTTGCAGTCGTCAGCCCCCGCCCAAACTTAAAAAATAGCTTTGCCTAAATACTACATGTACAATCTGTTGTCAGGCGTGTTCCCGTAACAGTTGGTTTGTGTGTGAAAGTTGAAGGTTAAAATGCTGTAATAGGCCCAGCTGTCTTGTTTAAAGTGTGATGTTTTTGCTGTGAAGATTGGCGGTGCAGTGAGAACGTGGTGTGTGTTAGACATTGGTAGAGACAAGTTGTTGATAGTTCTTTAATTGCTTAAGTATCTTATCATCTATAAAGATAAGTATAGTCAGAGAGGCTCATATACAGTCAGTTTACGAGGGAATTACTGCTGCTTTAAATCACTTGAGGCTTTTATGGAAATCTGATACTGCCTCTGAATCAACCTGAAGCAGAGCTTGTTATGCACGTTCTTTTGTTCCCACTTTTCATGTACTTATGTCAACTTTATGCTCAAATAGACTTGAGCAAAATCTGATCACAGATGATGTGGTAGGGATCAGAAATGAATTCTAACAAAGATCCTGTCAGGAAGATTGATTATTTGTGTATTAAAACATCTTCAGGGGAAGAGTGATACTTTACTATCTCAGGTATAAAATCAGTGACTGTAATTGTGTTTAGCAGGGAATTATATATTTGGCTGTTCTCATACCATGTTTACAGAGATTTGAGTCATATTTTGAAATTTTTTGCACTGATTTTGTGCTCATTCTGTGGATAAATTTTATTTTTCTGACAAGACTAGCATAATCCTTTATGAAAAAAAAAAATCCCAAACCACCAGAAAAAACATTACCTAGAGATCAAATCCATCTTAGAATGGAGAAAAAGTAAAACTTGCTTTCTTGAGAAAAGCTTATTAAAGTTACAAACTTCAAAAAAAATTTTTAGAGACTTGTGGCATTTAAGATATATACTGACATTTTGAGGCGGAGGAGGGGGAAAACTTCTCTATATCATCTTAATTATAGAGTTGACTGAGGCTAAATTCTGTATGGATCAAAGTATTTCCAACTTGTAGTAATTCAGGTGTCTCTTCCAGGGAAGCAAGGGACTGTGTGGAAGCTTTGTCTATAGGGGATGGGGTACATAAACGTAGTGCCTATTGATTTAGTAACTGTATGTTATTCATAACTATTCATGAGGAATCACGTTGGTTCCAAATGGGAGGTTTAATGCACACTGGGGGCACTTGGTAGTGCTGAGTTTTAATACTGTTAAGTGTCTGCAGCAAGGTATTCTTGCGTCAGCCTCGGATTAACATAGGGTGAATAACAGAGCCATTCATCAGCTAGGCAAGTCTGAAGAGTGTCAGCAAGAAAGCTGACGGTGATGAATTGGAGGGAGATGGATGCTGCAGTAGGTGGCTGCTCCAGCCAGCGCTGGGGTGTTGAGGGATGGCAGGTGGTATTTAGGTGTACGCTGAGTAATTAAGTGAGGAGGGACCACGCGCTTGTGCTTGGCTGAACGGAGAAGAAATGTGTCCCTTCTACAATCCAAAAAGGTTACTAAATTCAACAGCTTAAAATGACAGCTGGACCACTGGTTTTTCATTTATTGGAAAAGATTTACATCAGTCTTTAGTATTGATAAATGTGAGTTATGTTTTGAAGACAGACTTGTGGACTTCTCTTGATCTTTGCAGTCTGAGCAACCTTCTTTGGTTTCATATATTTGGATAAATTAACGTGGAGCCAGATTTAGTTTATTCTGGTTCTGTGTTAACCTTTCTTAGATCTCACAGCTTTCAGTTGCTTTGTTGCTTCAATTACTGATTACATCAGTTTTAATTTTAATTTTTTTTTCCCTCCAGGATAAAGAAAATAGTTGGGAATTTGAGGGGGGAATTTCTTCTATCAGCCTAATAGCATAACTAAGTGGTTTTTGTCATGTGCACAGGTCTCGCTAATCCCATTTAGTATGGTTTGTACTAGAATTCTTTCTGTCTGCTTTTTCTTATATCAAACTGTTGAACACTTGATACATGGAAAACAGTTCAAAGTAATAATCAAATTTTTTACTTTGTTGGGGCTCTTCACATGTATTTTTTTCTGCCTGCTGACTGACCTTAGGTTACTAAACCTGTATGTACAGGTTTTCTGAGCCCTGAGCACAATTCAGTACTGAAATATGTATCAAACATTTTGGTATGTTGTATAGCAGTCATAACTAGTATAGTGTAGTGGTGTCTTATAGCATAAATTGTTGCACAGATTAAATTACATTTCTAGGGCATTTTTCTAGATTGAGAATCTGGGCTGCTAAAAGTTTTCAGCAGCTGTTAATAACTAAAATATTTTTGTAAATAATCTGACGTATATTGTGATGTCTCCTTCCAACTTTTATTGTATGCTCTTAGTCTTAAATTTCACATAAAATGCAGGATACTAATAAAGCACTAACATTTAAGGAGCTTTTTTTCTTAGTCGAGACATGGGTAAGTAGTTTCTTATAGGACATAATATAGTTGAAACACAACTTGAGCTGCTGTAAACTTTTATCTTTTCCCACACCCTCCCCTGTCATGGAAAGTTGGGGCTTTTTATTCCCTTAATGGAAAGTGAAGGAATAAATATTGCTGGGAATGAAATCTGAATTACTTCCAGGCTGTTGAGCTAATTAATGAAATATGGGTGCAATAGTATGCATCTATTAATCTTGGTATAATGAAAAAGTAAGTTAATAGAAAGGAGAGAGTATGTTTTGAAAAAACATTACTATATAAGGAACTGCAAAGAATTTATTATAAGCTGATTTTGAAAAAGCTAGGTTAAACAGATCATTATATGAAAGGAACAGAAAAATCATAACATATTACCTTGAGCTCTGAGGTGTCTTTTTGGTCAGAAAATGTTACAAATTAAAAAAAAAAAAAAAAAAAAAAAAAAAAAAACAAAAAACCCACTATTTACTAACCCTTCAAATGTTACGAGATTATGCATTACACCAAAGAGAGATGGAGATATTTATATTGAAGTTAATCTTTGTATAATCTAATCAAGATTTCGTTGGCACATAGTGTCTTTTTCCAATGCAATCTATGCTATTTTTTCTCATGCTTGTCACACTGAGCCACTCTGGCCATTCCTTGCCCATACCTTTTCTAACATAGTAAATCATCACAAAGCAATCATATTTCGTTTTTTAGCACCATCAGCGAAACTGTGCCATCACTGGCACAAAAAGTAACATCAAAGAGATTTTTTCCCTAAACTAAAGGGGTTGTTTTTGAAAAATGAATGAAAACAAAATAGTCTTTGACATGAGACCTTTGAGATCACTTTCTCTCTGAAGTAGACAGCATCTTTTTTGTTAGCAAAGTTAATGGAGCTAAGTGAAAAGCAATATGAGTTACCAGAATGGTGTTTTTCAATCTACTGTTTGCAGACTCTCTGCATATGAAAAGTTGCTGCAGATAACAAAGAAAAAGGAAGTCTGTTATTGGGAGATTTTAAATAGGCCACACTGAGTCTTCACTTTTTTTGGGAACCTTTTGTTTTAATATGAGTGAAAAAGGTTGAAGACCACTGATTTACGGGCATTTGCATTGAAGTAATTGTCCTTGGCCATGGGCTGAAGTAGAAATTTGAAACAAGAAACTTCAATGAGATCACAGAATAAAATTGTGTTCACTGTTACGTGAATTTTAACTTGTTTCACCTATCTGCTTTTATTCATTTTTTAGGACTTCCTGATGTTATGTATTTACTGAGCTAGTGAGTATGATGATGTTTTCCCCAGTTGAGATGTAGAGAATCTAATTGTATTAATCTATAGAGTCCAGTTTGCAACACTGGAGCTCCAAAATGTTAAGATGTTAATTACCGAAAGTACGTGTAAGAGATGTAACCTACTAAATTCAAATTGGTATGCTGTTATTATAGAATAATTTCAGTAGTAAACTGTCTTTAGGGCATTTGAACCTTTCAATTTAAATTCCATTAAAATAGCCACACTGTTGTCATTCATGAACAAGGATATTAAAGCCAGTTCCAGATGCTCAAGTACCTTTAGCTTTAGGTAAATATTTCATTAAATGTTTCAGGTTGTTACCCCCACCCCTCTCAACTTTTTCCCTACAATGGACAGCTTTATGAGGTGATAGAACCTGTTGTTCAGTGTTAATGGTAAATGGGCTTGGGAAAAAAAGAACTTATGTTTAATACATAGTAGTCAAGGTACAGATCCTGCAAATATCTGTTCTTTAAATCAGTTCTGAATATAACCCCTTAATTTGTAAATCTCTAGTAGATTTAAGAGATAGATGGAAATAGTGTAAATGAAATCCATGCTGTGTTAGAAGCCTGTAAAATTCTGTTAAAAAATTACGTGAATTAAACTTAGCATTCAGTTTAAATATTAGATGCATAGTTTCTGTGGTGGGTTGCACTTTTTTCGACATGTTTTTTGACTTTATTTCAACTTTGTTCCTAAAAGTGGCTGTTCTGCAGTGAGTTTGTCTGTCAGCTGAAGAGAAAATTGATTATTCTGTAGCTACTCCATAAAAAACTTACATTATCTTCAACATTCTAATTATGCGAGTAGCAGATATTTTGGCTACCAGACTGTTAAAATAAATATTAGTTTTGTTTTAATATTCTCTGTCTATTTCTACCATGTGTGTATACAGACATGAGTACACTCTATCTCCTGTGCTCTCTCCCTTCCCCCCTCCCTTTTGTGGCAGTGGTACTTGTTAATACCTCTATAGTATAGTAGTATAGTAGTAGGAAGTGCTTAGCAAGGTATAAATGTTGTCTCTATGGGCAAGGTTTAATATTATTAGAATTACTTATTTTTTCTAATGGAATTAAAAGTTATACACCAGGTTGCTGAAGTGTAAAGCCAGAGGGGTGGAGGGGAGAATCTGCTGTACTTCAAAGAAATAAATTGTTCTCTTTGTGAATGAAGAACATGTACATTAGAAACTCCAGCATTATAAATCTTCATTTTTAAGTGCTTTTTTTAATTAATAAAACTATCTGGTTTTAGTAAGTAATGTAAATAGATTTTTATTTTAAACAGGAAGCAAAATTCATATTTGTATTTCTTAAAATGTAACATTGAAATTTACTTATGGAACATGGTGAATGTAATAATGCAAACTTGGTGTGAAATTTTTTTTTGTGCTGGTTGTTGCCTGTCATCTGATATCTGTTGGTGTTTTGCAGAGGCACCATCCTTTATAGTAAAACATGCTTTAGTTAATTCTACAGATTATGACAAAACAGTAATCCTTCTTTCATCGTAATTTCAGTTAGAAAAGCTCTACTTTCAATTTTTGCTGTAATGGCAAGAGGTAAACACTGATGCTGCATTATCTTATCTAGTTGATAGTTTTCATTTAACAATCCCGGAACTTGTTGTGCCAACTGTTGAATGCACCGGGCTGTGAAATAATCGGAACTTCAGCTTGCAAATACCAAGCTATTGTTTTCAGTGAAGTTGAGTTGAAATCTGCTTTCTGTGCTGCATTGCAGTGGAAACCAATTAGTTACAGTGTTACAAGATACCACTTTTTATTGCCAGAAGAGAGTTTCTCGTATTTTTCTGAAATGTGAACAAATGTATGCCAGTTTTTGTTGCAATTTAAGTTAATTTTGTAGACAAATAGGACTAAAGAGCCCTTGTTTGTTTAACTTTGAATTTTAGAGTTCATGTTCACCAAATGGCTCCTCAGGTGATTTGTCTAATTTACAGTGATGGCAATGCCATGCAATATGTAATTTTTATTAGTCCCTGAAGTCTAGATGGCACTTTGATTTCATTTCATTTCATGGGACCCATCTGGTATAGTGCAAAGCATCTTAGTTGTGCCAGGCTTAGTAATTTTTTTATATGTGCCCATAATTTACTTAAGTTTTAGACTTCTGACAGCTAGGTATCAGAGATTTATGGTTTAACATATTTTTCTTGCATTTTCCAAAGGCATGTTAGAGTTGACCAGAGCAATGTTCTTTTGAATGTTACCTTCAACTTAATGTGGCCACATAAAGAGGAATTACTTAAGAAGATAGATTGACTATTAAGATACATCAGCTTTGTATGAGATACTGTTTGTGTACCTAATTATAAAATATCTTTGAAGACTGGTAAAAAAATGCACCTTTTCAAGTACACCATTATTTAAGATAACAGAGTAAAACTTATATAAGCTAACGTGTGAAATTGTGATGCATATAGATTGGTTACCTGTAATACAATTTGATTACCTTTCAGTGTGACTAATACAGCTGTTTCACATGATGAAATGACATTTTTGTGCTTTTTTTTTGTTGAATACTAAAGGGTAATATTTTTAATTGCTTATTGCATATTATCTTTTATTGTTTTATTGTAATTTAAAGTCT
This sequence comes from Anomalospiza imberbis, assembly GCF_031753505.1. Classification (NCBI taxonomy): domain Eukaryota; kingdom Metazoa; phylum Chordata; class Aves; order Passeriformes; family Viduidae; genus Anomalospiza; species Anomalospiza imberbis. The sequence continues at coordinate 76,621,126 of NC_089683.1, read as the reverse complement.
TTTATTCAATGAAGCCCAAACCAATATGGCTTTAACTCCCATTTAACTCCCAATATGGCTTTAACTTCATAAAGATTTGGCATGTGGCTTTTACTTAGCTCTTACTCCTATTCGTAGCTATCACTTTGCTGCTTTGTTCTTCCAAGTAGTATATATATATTTTTTTAAGGTACAGATTTTGTATTACATCCCTCTTAGCTCAGGAAGCATTTATAAAAAGGAAGCAAAGTGAAGATTGGGCCTTTCCTTTTAGTTATCAGAGGGACACCTTAAAACATGTAGCATAGCAGGTATTAAGTATTTTTTTTCCTGAGTATTCTTCAGGCTTGTCCAAAACCTTTTAAGAAAAAATACATCATATGGATGTGGGAAAAAGCAGTGGAAAATTCTGAAAAAAGTTTGTGGGAAAGAAAGAGATGTTTACAAAATAAAAAGAAAATGTATGTAACAAAGATTTATATAGAGTGCTTGCTTAAAAGTGTATTTTAGTAAGGAGTGCAAAGTATAGGTGAAGGTGTAGTCAGTTTGAGGACAGAATTATTCTTAGAAATGTTTTGATTAATACAGCTAGGCAAGTTTAATGTTAATACTTGTTTTTAAACGGCTGACTTTTAGAAGCACTTAACACAGGAGGTGTCATGGTGGCTTTTACCGAAAAAGTTGCACTAAAGGTACCACGTGTGAAGAAGTTCCTCTGAGGTATACCTGCTGTTAGGGCTTTTCCAGGTGAGCGATAGGTCCTTGCATTTCACTGGAGGCGCTAATGTCTGAATGGATGTGATGGCTGCCTTGGAATGATGCTGCTGTTAGCAGTGAAAAATGTCTTCCTTGCGATTCTTGTGCAGCAGGCCGTGGAGTGCAGCACATTTTTATAATAAAGGTGATGAATTTAATCGCAAACTGGCAGCCAAATGGAAATTGCAGACCTTGATACTGGGAGAAAATTGCCTATAAAGCAACTCCTGAGAGAGCAGGCTTTAAATTTATCCACCCATTTCGACATTGAGGAGAACACAGGAATTGCAGGGTATTTTGCTTGGGCTGTTTAGTTCAGATGGATGACACTTTAGTCTTCCTTTATTTAAGAACTAGTTACAGTGTAGCATTTTTTTTGTTTGTTTTGTTTTGTTTTAAGTTAAAAAAAAAAAAATTTGACCATTCTGCTTAAACTCTACACAGCAAGTATTTTGAAAAATATGTTCCTTTATTTGCTTGATACTTGCTCCTGTTAGAAAGTAGACCTAATGCGTAATCAATTGAAACTTAGCAGCTGCCTCACAGATTTCCCATTATGCCAAAATTGACCCTAATGTGATAGGAGATTTAAAAACCACATAGCCTTGTATTTGAAGACTATTTGCATTGAAGCAGTTCCATAAATAATTGAACTGGTCTTGAAGTCCCACTGGAAGTCTGTAGCAGTATGTTACCATAATTTCTGATAGCAGCACAACATTTTTCAAACTTGTTGGTACTGATATATTTCAGCAAATCTTTACTCATTATATTTAGTAGTGCCAAATGCTGATGCTCTTCCTGTATGATAACTAGGAGCTGAATATACAGATATGATTCCCATGCATGGTGAGCACTTTATTAAAAAGAGAAGCCAAAATGTTGTTTAAGAAGCTTAGTAAAAGATGGCATGGTTATCATCTGTTCATAGAAAAAAATGCAGATAATTAATTCAGAAATAGATATTTGAATTGGACACTGAACTAAGTGTCCTCACTACAACACTTTTGTACTGCCCTTTTGAGTGCTTTAAGAGGTGATCATTCAGGTGAGAGTAAGACTGAACAGCATTGGATTTTGACACAGACTTCAAGATGAAGAGAATAGGAACACTTAAGACATCAAGTGTGGCATTTGTTATGGTTATTCCTTCAAACATTTCATTTGTCCAGTTTCTCCTCTTAAGTGACATCACATGTAAGGTCTGTGTTAGAATGATTCTCTTGGTTACATGATCCCTAAGGTAAAATATGGCCTAATTTTTTGGCCAACATGAAAAATTTTTATAGCAAGTATATGAAACAGGAGCTGCTCCTTTCTTATTTGTGATTTAATTTTGTTATACCCTTTAGAAAATCAAACCTGTTACCAGTTTCTGATAGATTTTATTATTTCTTTATTTTTTAAATTATTACTTCATTTTTTGGTTTTTTTGTGAAGTAAAGCCTCCTGAGAGGTAATTCTTATTAGCAAAGGGTTATTAAGTCGCTGTGTGATGAAAACAGTAGAGCCTGATTTTGGTGGTTGTTGGAAATCTGTCCCACACTGGATGTGCAGTTCATGAGTATCTCATCCATATTCTTTTGCTGAAAGTGTAGATTTGTAGCAAAATTAAATAAATGGTTGGCAAGTTCTTGACTGTATGTTACCATATTGGATTATTTTTATTTTTCTATAGAAAATACAGAATAAAGTTCCTATAGAATATATTTTCAATTAAAATTTCTATATTTTCTGATCATGGAAGGTTTTGGCCTAACTGCCTTGAGAAATGTGCAGTAGCATTTATAATCTTGTTATGTTAATGTTCTGTGACTGTAGTAGATTCAAATGAACACATGAACGAGTTCAGATACAGGCATCCAGAGTTAGCTGGTATAACTTTTACGCCGTTCCTTTGGTTTTTATTGCCTTCTGTTTGGAAGCATTCAAAGGCACCTCTTGAACTAGGAAAGACTAAGTACAAGTGTAGAATAGAGATGAAGCTTGAATGTGTTTATTTAATGTAGAAAAAGATAATGTGCAATTTGTTTACTGCAAAACAGCTTTAGGATCTGCTTTTGTTTTAATTACTGCAGTCACCTTGGAGAAAAGTTATGGAGGTTAGTTTTGAAGTAATTTAGCAGCTTGATGATGCAAAAAGTAGATTCTTGTTGGAGGTGTCCCTGTTTCTTTTTGCTAATTCTGGTATTCAGTGAATTCTTCAGTGATCTGCTTCAGCTCAGTAACCTGGAAGAAAGCTAATCAAGCAAACCAGAAAATGACTAAGAATAGTCTTTTGCTATTTGCTGGTGTGAGAGGTGTTAAGAAACTTCATTCTCCAGCAGTAGTGTGTTTATTATGATTAGTAACTCTTCTTACCCTACAAAGGAAGAATTGGTATAGTAAACCTGACTTTTCGATTAATGGGCCGAATACCTAATTTCTTCTGGACTTCTGTGCATAGTTTGGGATATGTAGTCTCCCTCTTCCAGAGTAGTGAACTTTCTTATATTGTCATTTTTAATCTATTTTCTACAACTTTCTCAAGATTTGCAGTTCTTTTCTGGAATGAGTGGTGTGTTGCCTTCTTAACTATGCATTTTTTTTTTTCCATCTATAAAAGGAACAGGAATAATTTCATACAGCTCACTGTTACTGTTCTTTGCATCTTCCATTTGGTTATCAGTAACCTTTTTTTTCCACTGTTATTTCTTTCTTGTTGGTTAAATGTTTGTGTAGACTTGGGCTTCTGTATTGCCATTCACCTTTGTTAAGTTTCAGATTTAAAATCAAGCAAACATGAAACCTAAAAACCAAAATATTTCAATATCCTCCTAAAAACAAGTTGTAACGTGTGTTACAACTAATGGTAAGGTGTAACAAAACTACCAGTAGTAGCATTTTACTTTCAGTGCCATGTATGGTTAATGCTCTGTTATCTTCAAACTGGTGTAGATTGATTTTCTAGTTATTTTTTTCTACTTTTTTTTTTTGTTTGGTTGTTTTGTTTTATGCGTGAATCAACACAGAGGAGATGCCCATTCTAAGCTTTTTTTCACGATTTCTCTGTGTGTGTGGTGCACTTATGCACTGATTGGCCTATTTCCAAAACAGTGATTACATTGGTGTTTGCTCTCTGTAGTTGTGTTCAGAGTTTGGCAGTATTGTCTGTAGTATATCAAAATGGGTTTCTTTTGCAGCCTTCACTTGATCCACTGTGGTTTTCGCCTTGAGTTTTAACAAGGGAAATAGGCTTGAGTGGCTTTCTTTATGCCATTCATCTGTTCTTGTCTTCTTTATCTTTTCACTAAACTGGTTTTCTTAGGTCTGTGCTTGTAACCAGATACATTATGCTGTCTGCTTCCACCTCATTTTTCTACTTCCCCTCACTGATACCTATATTTTAAGCTTTCAAAAAGGTTTTTCTTGAGGTGAAGCAAGATATTCTCTACAGTGCACAGTACAAAAAGTCTTGATATTATCATAAACGGCAATGAAGACACACTGTATTTTGGCTTTCTTGTTTATTGAAACTTGTGTGTTCTGTACTGCTTGCTTAGTAATGATAACCATTGTTTTATTTTAAACATACTCTGTCTCTTATTTTCAGTTCTGTTTGTTTAGGGGTCCTAATATTAATTGTTTTTCAAAAGTCTTTGTTATCCCTCTCAGAATGATGTGCACTTTATTTTGAATTGTTACTGTTGAACCTTTGCATTATGTGTAAGAGAACACATTTTTTCCCCACTCAATTTGCCTCTATGTAGCATTGGATTTAATCTGCTACATTTTTTATTCCAGTCATCCTGTAGACTCTTAATCTGTACTAACATTTCATAGTTTTCATAAGTAGTGTTTACTGCAGCCTTACTGTTCATAGTTTAGTTTCTGTTTGGCTTTGTTGACTGAATTTGTAAAGCTGTTTTCAGTTTGTCTCTAGTAAATAACATACCTTAACATTTATCATTAACAAAGACTTTTAGGTAGGGCATCTAGTCATTCCTAAGTTAAGGAATTGATCTGTGCATTTGGTCATGCTAAAATTAGTTAAACTGATTGGTAATGCCTTTTGAGAAAACTTCATGAACATCTTGAAGTCCAGTGTTGTTCTTGGCATTTCATTGCGATGTTTTTAAAAACAAACCAAAAAACATCTTCTCCCATGCAGCTTTTTATCTTTCATGTTCTTAACCAGACATTGAATAGTGTTAGAAGTAGTTTATTTAATAAAGAAAAGATTGTGTGCTTAGAGCTGTTTGTTTGTTAAGGTCAGGGTGTGATTCTGCAAAATTAGGGTTGTCTTTTGATTACGTTTTTTTCAGAAATAGAAAAGGAATGGAAGGAGGTAGGAAACTGAATTTACTTCCTGGTTTTACTAACTACTGGTTCTTCTCTGAGAGATCAAAAGTCAGTTCACTGACTTTTGGCAGAAACAACATAAATTTTAGTAGGTTTCTCCAGTGCAAACTGTCTGCTTCACAATTTTGAAATAATTTGGTGAAGTTGTAGTAAATAAGAGAATCAGGTTGCTCAAATACACTGGTCTCTTAATTTCATTGCAGAATGTTCTTCTATACTGATATCAACTAAAAACTTTAATTTAGGATCTCCTCCTAGTATAGGAAGTTGTGAAGATGTGAGGAGATGCTTCATCATGCAGTCAGCAATATCTTCATGTTTCACTTTAATTTCAGTACTGACAGGAGAGTACTGTAATTAAAGTACATGAGAGGTGTTGCAGGTGACAGATTATTCCGAAAAATGTTGCAGTAGGTTTATTTATGTATTTACTTTTTTTAATTTGCTGCTTCAGGAGGAGTTGGGGGATCATGGGAGACACCTAAATGGAGTGCAGAGCTCCCAGTCTCCTTTTGAAATGCACAGCTGCAATTTGCAGTTCAGTGTTAAACTGGTCTTTTTCAAAGTTTTTAGAGGAATCATGAGAGTTGATACCAAGGCTGCTTCTTCTCAAAGCTGAGAAAATATACGAGCTGAGATGTTTTCATGTGATACTGGCCACAGTAATGAGGGAAACTAATAGCATATTACTCACGTAAACTTTCCCTGTCAAGTTGAACTGTATCTACCATGCATTCAGGCTGTTTTGAATAATAATTACAACTAGTGTTACTGGTTGTACTTCTAGTTCCTCACTACAGTGTGTGTAGCTTTATGGACTTTACCCAGAGTGCTTTTTGCTACTTCCAAGAACACTTTATGGTGTGATAGTGTGGTTCCATGCTCTGTAGGAAAATCACATTGAAATGAGTTCTGAAAATGTGAGAGGACCCCAAAAAGCTCTTGTATGTTTTTCTGTGTTTTTTTTTTCCTGTGTGTGTGCGTTTAAGTTTCTTTTTTTGTTGTTGTTGTTGTGGGGTTTTTTTTGGTTTTGTTGTTTTTTTTTTTTTCCACTGTGCAATTAATTGAAATAAGTCAAGCTCCTTACCAGATGTTCTGCAGGTCTAGTGGTAGGAGGGGATTGCCTATTTACTGTTTGCTTTTTTCGTTTTCTTTCAAAGATGATTAAAAAAAAAAAAAAAGAGAGATTTCCCCCTGCAGCCAGTACGTGAGAACTGGTAAAAGAGAAGAGTTAGACAGAAAGAGACAGAAAGTAAAATAAAATGGAATCCTTAAAGGCTGTTTCAGGTTTTAGCTGCCTTTTTATTCAGTGCTTATAAAAACAAGTCTGGAATGTTAATTGGAGGAAAAAAATGAAACTTTTCTACTCCTGCTCAATACAGTGTGTGTTAAAATTTTATTTCCCTTCTGGTAACGTAGCCTCAGCTATATACCATTACTAGTCGTGCATGGCTGGGATTTAATGAGCGATGGCTCATCTGCTTAGGTGGAATATAGTTCTGGCAATTAATGTTGGAAGCAGTAGTGTAAGCTGGTGTGTAGTAGAGGCCTCATCTCGGTTCCATTTTTATACCCTGTATTTAAAGTTGAAATACATCTTAGTATAGTGGGGGCATGGGGGTAGGTAGCAGAGGTGGAGAGAGAGGGGGAAGGACAAGGAGGGATGTTTCTGTGGGATGTTTGATGTTTTTTGAGTTTTACTAAGAGGTGGTTCTCCTTAAGATGTGTAAGATAAAACATGAAACAGTGTTAAAATAGTGACTTTATAGGTAGGTTGGCAGAGGTGATGTTATCTTCCACTGTAGTATCTGGTACCAAACACTATGACACTGAAAAGAAATACACTATTAATATGGTACCAGTAATCCTTGTATTTCTAGTGCATAAATTGAGATTCTTTTTCAGTCATTCAGAGTATGGGTGTGTTTCTGAAGAAATGGATAAATTATGTAATGTAAAGCTGCAGATACGATCTCTGGAATGTGCTGTACTATCATTTATATTTTAAATAGCTCAGATACAACTTGTGATTAAGTTTGCATTATACATTCCACTAAATGGCCTCTTCTGCTGTTTTAATTTTGCAGAACTACCTGAAACTTTTCATGCCAAGTATATGGTTTAGGCTTCAATTAAAGCAGTGAAAAACTTTTCAAGAATGAACATGGGAAGAAAAGTCCTAGTATTTTAAAACAAAATGCACTTGATTTTTTTTCTGTGAGAGGTTGCTAAAGTGAGTACTTCTATTATTTTGTCTGGAGTCTGCCTAGATTTAAATGACATAGGTCATGTTTGGATTTGAGCACAAAAAAGTTATCCTGCTTACTGTGTGCTGTACCTCCATGCAGTTTCCTTTACTGAGCTGTCTTATAGGACAGGGATGCTTTACACCAACCTGGAAAGCCATGTAATTGCTGTTGCGAGTTTCTGGGATTTGGGGAACGGACTTGGGAGAATGGGCTGAGTTTCGTGTGTTTAAGCAAAATCATGGCTTTTTTCCCGAAATCTCAGCTTTTATGAAGGAATTGTTTTTTAGACAGGAAGATACTGTGTTGAAGCACAGTAGTCTAGAGGTGTAGCCATCCTTCGTGGTTTGTGGACTCTGGAAGAATACAGGGAGAGTGAGGTTGGGTGAAAAACTAGGACTAACTAAATAAATGAAGAATTGTATCCTCCATAAGTGGAAAATGGGACTTGTGGGTGGAGTAAAGACAGTTTGGGAGTAGAAGGTGGTTTGGGATGAGGAAAACAAAATGTATGTGTCTGCTAAAGGAAACTGCTTTCCAGTGCCTGAAGTAAACCCAAAGTTTTGGAGTCTTGCCATGTCTTTGCTGTCAGGAAATATCTGTGAAACCCAGAGGCAAATTGTCTCATTCCTCCTATGCTGTGGGACAGTATCTTCTTCTGCTGTCAGTTAATACCTTACTTCATGTGGCAGAGGTCTTTGGATGGAAAAATGCCAGCATAGCTGACTGGTTGAATTTAGCAAGTTACCAGATAGGAGCACAGTTGTTCTGTAGCAGTAAAAGTGATCCATAAGATGCACACAGATAAGAACTTTCCGGCATGCTTGTTTTGGAAGAGTCATGTTTCTGATACTGGAGCATTATTAGTGGTTTTTTTTTTTTTTTTTTTGTTTTTTTTTTTTTTTTTTTTTTTTTTTTTTTTTTTTTTTTTTTTGGTCAGGTCTTGAATATCATAGGGAAAAGATCACATCTTCCATTGCTTTATAGTGTTTCACAAGGTTGTTCATAAAAGTCTACTTCCCAGCAGAGTGTGATTCAGACTTTTTAGAAAATGCCTCTTGGTGTTGAACAAGTGAATGTTAGCTTAGACAATAAAATATAGACCAAGACAGTGCATATTTATTTACATGGAAAGAAGCTTGTGGTGTCACAAGGCAGGGCCTAAATATGCAGTAATAGCAATAATTGTTACTGTTTAGTATTAGTGATTGAGGATTACAAGTCTGAAAAATTATTTCAGTTAATAATTGCATTTTTTGCTATTTAGGAACCATGAGTATATGATAATATTGTCATAGTTCCCAGGATGGTTACATTGTGGAACTCTAAAAGTATTAGTAGTAGTTTATCAAGGAACAGCCACCTCTTCACATTCCTGAAGATTGCAGTTGTTTTTTGAGGAAAGGCTGTGGTTTTGTTTTATTAGGTTTTAGTGGATTGCTGATGTGAGCGCATACATAACCATGCCACTTGGAATCTCCTGTCAAACAGCCTAAATTACCCATGTACCTTTAAAAGGACATCTCTGTAACGAGTGCGGGTCTCCAGGACGGTTTGGATGGATGAGAGATCTCTGAAGTCAGGTCTTAGAAAATGTGGTTTATTAAAAGGGGGAAAGGCCCTGCTTGGAGTTGCCAGGCGCAACTTGTGGCAGGCCCACGGGGAGAGGGAGAAGGTGAGAGAGGGAGGGTTCCAGGTGAGGGTCCCAGGGGAAGGTCCAAGAGAGCGTCCGGTCCCTCGGGCACACCTTATCAGGGGGCTTCAAGGTGGGCTGGAACAGGACTTGGGCCAATGGGGTCACAGATACCTGATACTTCAGGGGAGGGTCACAGGTGTGGGATGAACCATACATTGGGGGTGAGACAGAGCATTCCATGTGACCCTTGGACCTATCTGCAGGTAAAGGGCATTGTTTAATCAGATGGGGGGATTGCTTTCAGCCTGGCTATACTATTGTTTTATAGTTATTCAGTAGTCAAGGTTTGCTATTTCAAATCTAGTTCTCATCTCAATGTCTGTATTTTCCAAATCTTTTGCCAGGCAATCATATTTATAAGGTTTTCCTATTTCATCTTCCCCAACACATCTCCAAGGTAGTTCAGACTTGTACTGACCCAAATACTCTGAGGGCTGTTTTGACACTGGCTGCCTCACCTGTCAGGGCAAATCTGCCTAATGGGGAACTGATGTTGTATGCAAATCAAATACTGTGTGTAAAATGAAAAAGAAGGATGATTACAAGGCTCAACCTAGTCTGTTTTATTCTGATTACTTCTAGAGTAGTACCACTAACCAAATACTAATATCTGTTTACATAGTAGGCAGGCCAGCTATATTCTCATTATTGTAAGTGAAAGCTCTGTTATGTTTGAAGGGGGTGAACTAGTTCTGTGTTGGTTGAAATGAGAATCCACCTAATAGAGCAGGTAGCACTGTGGTTTTAAAAAGTAGTTTTTAGAAGTTTTAAAGTTTTAAAAGGCATATGTTTGTTTTGTAAAGGAGCAAAAAGAATGTGACTCTACTTTGACCTCTGAGAATCAATGGGATTTTGTTATAGTATAAAAATACTCTTAATGGAGTTTTTTTTGAAGAGTTTTGTTTTTTCTTGACAGAAATGAAACACTGTAAGATGATCTAAGTAGGTTTTAACACACTCAACTGCAATTAAGTTGAACATCCCATTCACTATGTGGAATAAAAAAATAAAACAGGACAAATAACAGTTAATATCTTTCACTGCAGTAAAAGAAATGTAAGTAGCAATAATATTTCTCACTTTGTCAGAGGGTGATGATGGTAGCTGTAGTTGATTCCGTAAGGTTTTGCTGGCTCTGCATGTTTACTTGCCTTGCTGATTTCCTGCTGGTTGGTAATGTGTTGAGTCAGATGGCTGAACTAATGTGTGGTACAAAAGGATGGATAGCAATTAGATTAGTATACTAATATGTCACTTCATTTTAACTTATGTTCAAGTCTGAAAACAGTACTCAGCTTTAGTAAGAATTACAATTGCCAACAGCCTACTTTTTTAATCTTGAATTTAGGTTTCAGTGATGTGAGATTTAGTTTGGTTGTTGCCAGGTTTCACTTCCCTGGAGAAGCATGTTTACATAGGTATATTTACCTTTTAGAAGATTATTGAGGTGTATGTATTTGCAGTGAGTTCAAGCACACTGTTTGTTTGTTTTTTTTTTTTCCCTACATTGATGAAAAATGATCAGCTTTTCAAAGCTGACTGGTTATCTTAATCACTTCAATGTGATATTGTAGTTGTGTAAGAGTTGTAATAGAGGAACTCAGTGACAATATTTAAGTAGTTTTTTCTGTATGCATTACCTAACATAAATAAAAATATTTTTAAATTCCTTTCAACACCTTGGTTAAAGTATTTAAAATGTTTTACTAGTTATGTTTCTCATATATAAATTTTTGTCACTGTTTGTGTTTATGTAATAAATTACAATTTGCAGTAAAGTAACGCCTGTTCCTATTAGTATATGTATTATTCTTAATAGATTTTTTAATCATGTTTTGACAACCTTCTTTTAATCAGTTCTACTTTTGGCACAGCTATTGTCACTTTGTTTTAGCTTATACCTTGAAGAACTTTTCTAGGAGTACCTATTTCAGAGTTATAGAATGGTTTTGGTTGGAGGCACCTTAAAGATTATCTAGTCCCAGCTTCCCTGCCATGTTTTAACCAAATTTCTTTAGTTAAATTTTATGTGGAGTACTCCATGTGAAACCCAGCTTAGCGTTGGTCTGTTTCTTGAGCACTTGTAATTATTGTGTTAGTCTAGTGCTGTCTGTCTGTGGTAAACTTGTCATATGTCTTACAGACTTTCATGCTGTTTTTAAGAAGTTCTTCAATGTGTTTGAAACGTGGCATAGGTAATAAAAATTGGACTAATGTGTCTGGATGAAATATTTACTGTAGAACTATATTTTGAAGTGTTTTCCTGCATGAGTACATGTTTGGTTATTCTATATCCAGCTCATGAGTTTTCAGGTGTGTTTGATGTGTATAATCTTTTAACACAGGTGGGTAATGCTTAATTTATGGTTGTAGTTTGGTCAGCTGTGTTGTCAAATTTCTTAAGCTATGGTATTGGTTATGTATTTGGTTAAGCAGAGATAAGGATTAAATAGAGATGTTGTTTATGTACTGACTACCTCTGGGAAGTCTTCCAGTACTTAAAAGTTAATTTGAAGTTGCACAATGCATCTTTACAATGTAATTTATATCAGAGTAGTGCAATAGTTAATGTATTTAATGTTATGGATGACTTAACTTGTCAGTGCTGGTACTTGTCAACCAAGAATGGTTACTTTCTTAGTCTTGTGAATAAAATGCTGACAGAGCTAGGTAGGGTAGCATTTACAGCAATGCTGTGTGATAGGGAGCAGTGTGTATAAAAGTGGGATTGTGTTACTGTTGTGCGTGATCAGCTAAGAAAAAGTAAATTGGGAATGAGAGGCACTAGTCAGTCCTATTCAGATGGATTAGGTTCCAGCTGAAGTGATGAAAGCTGTCAGGTTGGCCTCTTATGAAATTGTTTTTCAGAAATACATAGAGAATGACGTTTCTTACAGGTACTGGAATAGCTTTGTTTTGACATGCTAGCAGGTTAGAATTGGAAATGTTCACTTTATTAACTAAGCCAATTATCTCTAAGTATACTTGCTTTCTCACATTTTGGTGTTTCTTACATAATTAGGTAAATTCTTTAGTTGATAACCAACAATTACTTTGTTTAGATGTCACAGATACAAAACCTATAGTGCCTGAATGCAAGTTTTTATGATTATAAAGTGTTTTCATCAGCATCTCAGTATCAGTATAGTTTTTATATATTATTTTAATAAAGAAAGCATAATGTTAATACTTCACAACTAATCAGCTCATAATGACTAATTTTTTCTCCCCTTTATCTCATGAAGTGTATAGGGCATCTAGTGGTTTTCAATGTATCCAGTGATCACTGTGTGCATAAACTGTAGAAGATTGAGTTTTGTAATGCACAAATACGTACAAAATTGTTAAAAATGGACAGAACACAGGAGGATATGCATCTTCAGTTCCCAACATTTCCTAACTACTTTATATGTGACCATATTTTGTGTTTCTTCAGGTTGCCTTTGTATGTTAAAATGTATGAAATTTACTTTGGCCTTTAAACAATTAGTGAAAGAGAGAGAAGGCTCACATAACATCACTGTGTTAGTGAATAGGTAGTTATTTTTGGGTGGTCATGTAAGTTAAAAAAAAATCCCTCTCTTTTCATACAAAAGACAAAGAGTACATTAACCAATGGAATGCTTTCTTGTAATTGCTGACTGTGGAGGATCGTTGTGGAATGGTTCTCAAAGACTGAGGAAATAACTGCATGTTCTTTAGGTTGCTCTTTGAAATTGGTGAGTTTTAAGGTGCACCCTTGAATACAGAAAAGAAAATGGTGCTGCTGTTTAGTTTTCAAGTGGAGTTTTTTTATTAGTTTTTACTTCTCAGTTCCAAGAACAAGCAATTCTAAAGTTTAGGTAGCTCAGTTGTAATTTTAATTTTATGGTAAACTTCAAAACTCATTATTTAGAAGGATCTAAGCCACAAATTTGTTTAAATTAGTTTTGTTTGTTTTAAAGGTTGTAAAATAGTGTCTTGCCCTTTTATGCACTTCTTGCACTTACTGGCAGAATAGCATAGTGTAGGATTTCGGTGCTGATATCTGGGTGATTTTGATGTTAATAAGGCTGTTCTGTTTTGAAGTGCTCAGTATACATTTTGAGTGAATGTTCTGGCTTTACTGGAGAGCTTCCTGTTACATAACTTCATCGCTGTTGAACAGAACTACACTATTTCATATGCAGATGATACCTGTGGAAAGTGGACAGCTGTTGACTCTGGTGTGAAGGGAGCATGGGACTGTGTGTGGCTAGAGAAGGTCCATTGCAGACCAGTCAGTCTACATTGCTCACAAAGATCAATTTCAAAAAAAGACAGTAAACGAAGGAAACATGTTTTTTTTGTAATAAAATACCCACCTGAGGAACTAAAACTGTGGAAGTTCTATCTGAGCTGATACTGTCAAGCTGATGTTTTTAAAGTGCGCCAAGTTAACGCTGTTGTTTAAATCTCATTGATGGATCCTTTCTTTAATCGTTCTGGTGTTTAGTAGTTCACACGGAGCAGTATTACTGCAGATTCTCCCACATTTAAGATATTCAAGTTGTTTATAATTATGGTTACCTGACAAACATTTGGTTGATGCTGCTGGGTGTGGAAGGAAAAACAAACAGACAAGAACTTTGAACAGCTCTGGAAGCTTCATGTACATTTAGCTGTGCTACTTGTAACTAAGGAAGAACTTGAGGAGCTGGAGAGAATCCAGAGGGCAGCGGAGCTGGTGAAGGGTCTGGAGCAGAAGTCCTCCAGCGGAGCATCAGCTGAGGGAGCTGGGGGTGTTTAGCCTGGAGAAAAGGAGACTCAGGGAGACTTTGTCACTCTCTACAATTCCCTGAAAGGAGGATGTAACCATGTGGGGCTTGGCCTCTTCTCCCAGGCAGCCAGAGACTTGACAAGAGGACATAGTTTAAGGAAAGACTGGACGTGGCATTTAATGCTGTGGTCTAGTTGATACGTTGGTGTGTTTGGTCACATATTAGACTGGATTCCAGGGAGCTAGAGTAGATATTTGAGAGGGTGGTTGTTAAACCTGATGCAAATATGAGCCACCAAATCTGCTTCAGCAGTCGTGCTGTGCTGAGGGACTTTGATTTTACAGTTTTCTCCTATCGGCTAATTACTCATCTCAAGAAACTTTCCATTTTCCAGTGTTGCCTATTTGGGCGTGGATGGATAGTGTGTGACAGTTGCTGTATCTTGTTAGTTGAATATGCCAAGTAGATTGCTGAAAAGTTCTTTAAAGTATCCTCTTGGGAACTCATAAATTGATTTTTATTTTAAAGATATTTAGATTTTTGGAGCATAGTGCTGGGATATGATGAGACAAATACAAGAAGTTCATCTCAAATATACAGCTTTTGGAGCTTACCAAGAAAATGAGGAGACTGTATTTAATCTTCTTTATATTATTTTTTTAAGCAAATGCAGATTGCCACTGGCAACTGTAATGCAGGATTGATGGACTTTTTCAGACCTGCTCTGGCCTTTCTGACATACCATAATGTTAAATAACATAAATGCAAGTTTTAGTAAGTGGAAACAAATGCATGACTGTTTTAAATTTACCAGTTTATTATGTCTGAGGTCAATGTCATGCTTTAGACCAAAATTGCTGATATATGAAAATTTGTCAGAAGTAGACTGTTTCATCAGCTTTGCTTGATCCTAAGCCTATTTTTTAAACTCTGCGTTGGTTTCTGAAGGACAAATGCTATGAATCTTGTTTGCCTGATGCTCAGGCATTTCACTGCTTTAATATCAGGGGTGGGGAGTGTAAATGCTTGCCAGCATTTTAGATTGTGTACTGATGATGTATGCGTGGTACAAGTCCATGTGGCACAATATTAAAAATGGCTTGTTTTTTTCCTAGCATTGCTATTTCTGCTTCATCAGCAGTAGTAGCAAACAGCACTGGTGTTAACAGTGAAGACTGTTAAAATTGTGATGAATAAAACCAGCTATTTCTTTGCCAAGTAAGCATACTAAAGCTGTTAGATTAGAAAACACATGAGTTGCAATGTTCCACCAATAATAAAGCACTTTAAAGCTTTCTGTTGACATTTATACAAAGAGAACAGATGAGTATGCTCTATTTGGTTTTGAAGTCACTTTGATACAGACCTTACAACTGCCCACAAAAGAAGGAGTTTTGCAGGCTCTTCCTGCAAAAAGAAATGATTGCATTTTGACACCAAGAGTGCTGACAAATTGCTCGAAGTGCTGCCCACTTATCATTGGACTGACAGTTTAATGATCGAAAGTGTACTGCTAGATTGAGGAGCAAAAGACAAGTACCTATAGTTTTTCCAAAGCATTAAAAGATTTAAATTTCATTGAAATTTGAAATGCAAACACTTTTTTTTTTTTTTTTTTTTTTTGTGATACACTTGAGTTACTTGTGTGCCATATTCTCAGAGATAATGTTGAGTACTTCGTACTTTTGCATTTCTTCTGAGAGACTGTGTGTTGGTCTAGTGGATTAATGGTGTGATGCCACTTTGGTTTTTCTTCTAATTTTTTTACAATAAAAGTTGTAAAATTTGATACATGCTGTGTACCAGATTTTAAATTTGGTACATGCTGTGTTAACAAGGTTTTTTTTGTGCAGGGGTTGAACTCAGCACACTACTCATGTTGTAGTTTGAGTGCATGCACTACATTGGTCTTTAGAACACTTTCAAGAGAGATGATAATTCACTGGTCTTCAGAGATCTTAAGTAAGAGCAGAATATAACAGTTTCCTACTTTCTCTGCTTTTTTCTCTCCATTATTAGTAACATTTTCCATATTTTTGCAATATTACTGCATGCTGTTTGACACACTCTGTATTATATAAAACTAAGTGGTATCTAGTTGCAGTTGTCTGATGAATGGATAATGCTTTAATGGCACACAGAATTGGTTGCCTGCATGTAGAAGTTGTGGATCCGCATTCAGTGGATTTGGATCCTATGAAGTGGTAATTTTATGTCTGTTATATTAGTGTCTGTAACCTTTTTTTTCTAGTTCAGGGACTTACCTGATACCAAAAAAACTGGAAAAAAATTGTTACTTAAAAGTGACTCTAAAATGCCTAAAGTGATGACCTAGCAATAAAAACACTTGGCAAAAACACTAACTTATTGCACACATTTTGTTGCATTAAAAAAACTACACTGCATAGTAATAAAGAATGAGAAGGTACTTGATTCAAATAGTTCCTCACTTTCCCCCTCAGTGCAGTGCATGCTAGTCATGTGCATTTGAGTGGACTCACTAAAAGTGGTTTCTGATAGTTATTAGAATTCTTCACTTTTTGCAAAAAGCTATCGTGGAAATATGAAGGTGTTACTTGTGCTTCAGTTTAGTGTCATAGTCTGGAAGAAAAAAATACAAGAATTACTTTTGCCTGTCAAAATACATAAAATTACGCTGCATGTAAAAATTTTGATGTCGTTGATATTTTGGGCATAATTTGATTTCTCTGAGAAAGTAGAAAACTGAAACTGATGTTTTATGCATCAGTGAGATCCAAGTGTCATGTAGATTTTTAGCTATATGAACATAACTGTTATTCTTACCATAACTCTTAAACTTTTAACTGTAAACATTTTCTTCTAACTTTATTATTTTTTCATATGGAAACTAGCTTGTGCCTGAGAATCTTTGAAAGCCTGCTGCTTCACTTGGTTAAGGAAGCATGCCTGCTTGTGTTAGAAGATGATTAGTGTTTTGATTAATTCTGTATATCTTCCTGATTTTGACTGTTGGATTGGTCCAGTCCCATTTGCTGTGTATTGTAAAAGTAATGAATGACAGTTAAGGTCCTCTTTTGTTAGTTTCAAAAATGAAATTCTGTGTGTGTTGATGACTTAATGCGGTCTTAGGAAGAAACACAAGCTGAGAATTGCATCGGTTTAACTCTGTTTAAATGGATGCAGCTAAACTGGAATATCAGAAGATTTTAGTTCTTCAAATTCTTAGTTTTAGCTTAAACTACTGTTAGGGATTCTTCAGTTTAAAAACAGTAAGTCTGCTGCTCTTCCAAAAGATAAAACTTTATAATGTAGAAGAAGCTTTCATGGAGAGAAATAGTAAAGCTGTGGCCACTGGTGATGAAAGTGGTTTGCAGAGTGGTGGGACAGGAAGGATTTGTATCTTCTCAGTGATTTCCTACTCTGAATATTCTTACAAGAATGATTTATGTAAACCCATTTTATGTTCCAACCCAGCAGTCTTAAACACATGTGCAGAGTCTTACTTCCTCTGAAGTAATAATTGACAGCTGAAAATGAGTAACTTCTTGATGGTGTCTAATGTGATGAGAAAGACATGAACAGTGTTCCTTGTGCGTTCAAGGGGGAAGAATACTCTAAGTTTAATGAAGAAATCAAAACAGTACATATCTGTAGACAGATGTAAGCAGTATATCCTGCTTCGAAACATGTCTTTCTTAGGAAGGTATTAGAGAGATTGAAAAAATATGCTCTGTAGGTAAAAGAAACAAAAGATTACATTACTTGTATAGTTTCAGGGACAGAGGAAGAAGAATGTCCTCTGGACCAGAGTGCATGTCATTGCTACCATGGCTAATAGGTCATACTGTATTAAGGTGGAACAAGATAACGATGTTGAAACCAGTTTGTCTTTTCTTTTAAATTTATTTCTCCACTACCCTGCTGTGGGCAAGACAAATACATCATTTACTGCTAAACTTATTGATTAGAATGTATAGACCAGGGTATTGTTAAAGGTGAATATTGTAAGTTCTGAAATTCTTTGAGTTTCTGCTTTTACCTACAGTAGAGATGGGTACTGATATCCTTTCAGAAACCTATTAATGCATTGGCAGAACTCACAGGTTTTAGAGATATGGGGAAGCTGCTGTAAGCCTTTTTTTTTTTTTTTTAAGACAGAGGTAAAGTACCTAGAATTGTACTTAGATGTTCACTTGGAAAGTAAAGCTTCCCTTATTGTTGAATCAGTTGGCTTTCTGAGAGAGGGAAGAATTGTAAATGTGGAGGAGCTAAAGCTTTATAAATGAACTTGAAAAGTGTGATTTCATGAGAAAAATACCAAAGAAGCTCTTGGGCAAGGGAAAACCTACTTGGTAGTGTGTCAGAAATGTGAAATAAGTCTAAAAAAAGACTGTTTACTTGACTTCATTTTTTTTTAAATATGTGAAATCCATGCTAAAAATAAAAAGGTGTGCTTGGAGGATTTGACCTTCCTACTTTAGCACTGCTCCTCAGATTTTTAGATATTTTAATGTATTTCAGAACAGAATAAAATGGTACTTGCTGCAGCTTGAGAGAGCAGAGGTTTTATCTCCTCTAACGTGCTGCTGGTGATGCTTTCTGAAACCTCATTAACTCCTGGTAAACTTGAAGGAGGTGCTGAAAATACAGTACCACATAATTCTGTCAATACACATAACTGCCTAAAGCGAGTGGCAAAGTTGCAAGATACTTAAGAGACTAGAATCTTGAATTGGGTGTAATTGAGACCATAAAAGGAAAGGTTATGTCATCAAAATTCAATACTTTGTATGGAGTCTTGTTGAGGCACCAGAGGTGTGATTAAACAAGAGGCAGGTATGTGAGAAAATTGCTGTTAGTCATGAAAAAAAAGTAGTCTTGCCGATGTGTAGAAGGCTTCAAGCAGAATCTGAAAAAACTCAAACTCGGGAGACATATCAGACAGATAACTTCATGAGTTGTGCATTTGAGAGAATGCTTGTGGTTAGCTGCACTAATACCTTACGAAGGAAGATAGATTGTACTCCATCTGTAGTTAGGAGTGAGAAACAATGGGTGAACTAGAGATTTGATCTAATTATTTTATCATTTAAGTAGTAGTCCTTCCATTCTGTTAAATTGAAGAAAAGTGGAAAGAGAGTTTCACAGATAATGTGTTAGGCAGAAGTGGAGTTTTGAGACTGGATCAGCAGTTAAAGAAAACTGGGTATGCATGCCTGTTGTTTCATGTATTGCTTCTGAATGTTTCTTCTGAGGCCTTGGAGAAAGTATCTAAGACAAGAGAGAAGGTAAAATTCCAAGAAGCAGAAGAAATGGTAGCACTTGAGGAGCAAGTGATACTGCTGACTGATGTAGGTGACTGTCCCTGTCCTGATGTTTGTTACCATTACTGCTGGCTTGAATGTAGAGAGAGAAAATACAAACTTACACATGCCAAGAAAACTATAAAGTTCAGGTGTCTGGTCCTGTATTGGAGTTTTCTACTCCACTGAGTTGGTAGATATCTTCATTCTCTATCAACTTTGAGGCGTGATAGATGGCTTAGGTTTCTCACAAGCTGAAATTGAGGGGTAATCCTCAAGCCAGCTCTCATACTATCTGTGTGTGTTCTGAATGTTTGGCTTTCAAGTGTCATGAATGTGTCAGAGGATTATTTGCAAAATAAAGAGGAAAATAAAAGTTCATTTTCTCCTGTGAAGACTATGATATCTAATGTTAGTGATTATATTCTGCATGAAAGATGCATTTTAAAAGGAAAATTTTTATTTGTAGTTGGCAGCTACACAGTAGCTGTCAACTATAAATAAAAATGACTACATTGCTGCTTCTACAGACTGCCTAGCTTGTTTCAGTGTAGTGTAAATTAATGGAAAATCTGAAGAGAATGAAAAGGGAACATAGTATGCCAAAAGATAGTAGTATTTGTTCAAAGAGATGTGCTAAAGAATTTCTTTATATACTGCAACCAGTATAAATACTGGTTGCAGTTCTGAGGAATTTGTGCTCATTGCCAAAATCGTCTGTGTAGAAGGAGATGAGGATTTTTTTTTTCCTTCAGCTATGATTATATGGTGACAAAATTTGTGTTCCCCACTGTAAACAGGTGCTAACTACCGAATCATGTTACAGTACACGTGACTGTGTCAGTTTCCAGCAGAGAAACAACTTGTTCCTGAATATACATTTCAGAGATGTCTCCTTTCTGATGCTCTCCCCCACCCCAAAGCTTTTCAGCTAGTGAAATCTCTGCTATTAATCATTTGCCAGAGAAGAAACTGATTATGAAACAGAGGTTATATTAATCTCTTGTCTGCTGCTAGAGTTTCAAGTGACTTCTTTCTGTGGCTTCCTGTATTTAGATGAAAACATAAGATTTCTGTTTTCAGTGTCATGTTTAATTCTGGAGGTTTTGAAAGCAGTTGTTGCAATTCTGAGTAAAAGACTGGATTTACTGATTGCTTTGTTTACAGCCCATGCTATTTTCAGTCTTAACGCTTTGGGAACAATCCTGTTGAAATGTTAGTTTTTAGTTTGAAACTTGGTTAATACGTTAATTTTGGCTAGTTCTTCAGTGATACTGAAATAAACTCATTGAGAACATTTTTACACTATTAGAACTCCGTAAGTTATGAAATGTGGAACTTCTGATTCTTATAGCAGCAATTAAAATACCACGTTTAACATATTTAGAAGTAAAATGTGACTTCTTGTTAAATTACTTTTTTGGTTAAACAAAAGAAAACTTTGTGTTCATTCTCAGACTGTTACAGCTTAGTGACACTAATGTAGATTTGAATTAAATTGCCCATTTTTAACTACTTTGTTTGTAGCTACAAAACTGCATCTTCCAAGTAAATACTGCAAGGCGTGAGTAACATAGGTGCAAATGGTAGAAACAGTACTTACAAGTTCACCCTTGACATTCCCTGGTGCTCTTGAGGAGTTTTTCATTGATTTGAAATGAAGTAGTAGGGCTTCTGGGTGCACAGAGAGCTTGCCCAGGTCTCTGATACCACGCTTGGGTTTGTTATTTTCGTTATCTCTTTGGGGGTAGTCAGTAGAACAGTATCTACCAGTTTGTTGTCATACCATGTGCTCATAAACTGCACCATTAAGTTGTCCTATTTCCCATAGCTATAGTTAGTTAATCCCATAACTAGCAAAAGTACTGTATAGATGCATTTTTCTATTTTTTATGTTGGGTGCAGATTTCTAATTTTTTTTTTCTTTCTATCTGCTGTATTATTAAAAAAAAATAACTGTTTTTATACACCTTTTAAATGATGTGAGTAATCTTGTAAGCGTTCTGAGGAGGTGCATGTAATTTTTACTTCAATAGCTGAATTCCATAAACAGGATGAGTAGGCAGCAAATTTACAGACATGAAAGACATTTAAGGATGGGTACTGCAATTAAAAAAAAAAAAAACAACCAAACAAACAAAAAAAACCAGTTGAAAGCCCTGAAACAAAACAGAAGAAAAAAGACAAAACCAGAGCAGATTTTTCAGCTACTATGATGTTCACGAGAAGAGGAAGAAAATGGCATTAAGATTTGGGAAATAATAATAAGAGAAGATTGTCATTTTAGATTATAATCTGTTACTGTATTTAATGCCTAATATACGTTTTTCCCCCCACAGAAATTAGCAGAGTACGGAAAGACATGTATAACGACACATTAAATGGTAGTACGGAGAAGAGAAGTGCAGAATTACCAGATGCTGTGGGACCTATTGTACAGTTACAAGAGAAACTATATGTGCCTGTAAAAGAATATCCAGATGTAAGTATATCTTTTTAGTCCCTAAATTATTTTTTGATCCTTGTGGTCGTCTTTAAATGTAAATTTCATGTGATGCTACCCTTGGATCACACTGAGTTGCTTTGGATACTAGGGAAACAGTGTATGTTCCACTTTGCTTGATTTGTAGTGAGTGTGAGTGGAAGAAAGTTGCGTTAATACCAAATTAGTATGGATTGCTAAACCTTAGATGTAAGTTCCTAATTTTCTTGTTCATTCAGTGTTTTCCATCCTGAGACACCTCTGAAGTGAATTTTAGGAGGAAAGTAGTTCTTGGGATGGTGATTTTTTTCTTCTTGGTGTGTCTCTTAAGTCAGCTGCAGAATGCTTTGGAGCCCTTTAAAGACCTTTTAGAGACTGTACTTAGTCTCAATCACTGTTTGTCCCATACCTGTGTAACCAGTTCTGTTGCTTATAGAAGTGTCTTTATCTCAGGGTTGGTTGTCCTGTCCTCTCCCCTTTCCCCACCCCGCTTAAGCAGAATTCTTTGCTTGCCTGTCAATATTGTACACACCATTGGGTGTTCTGTTCTATTGTACACTTACCTTCTGAAGGAGAATGGTTTCATTTAACTAGAACTGTTTTGAATTCATAAACTACTTGGGAAGAACAGTCCTTTCAAAATCTACCCCAACTACCCCAAACCGTTTTCATTGATCAGTGACAAAATAAGAAACCGTGTTATTCTTCCCTAATAGAATGTATAGGTTCTGTTGCAGTAGAGGAGTGCAGGGTCCAAGTAAGGGATTTGCACATTAAAGTGATATAAAGTGGAAGAAAGTACAGAACAGCAAAAATGGAGGTAACGCGTGTATTTCTGTGGCTTTTCTTTGTATGCTTAATTAGATTGAGCTCTCCAAATGGAGTTTTATTATTTCAGTGCTGCTTAGAGCATACAGGCCTCTAAATAAACCTCACTGTGCCATGCTCCATTAAGAAAATTAAGTGCAAGTCCTTAGTCAGAACAGAATACTTAGACAAATGTCTTTTCTCCCTTTTCAAGTTTTCACGTAATTGTTTTTTCCTTTGGGGTTAAAATACCTGTACTGGGAAAAGTGTTCAAGGAATTTGCACTGGCACTAAGGTAATTTCTCTCCCCTTGTACTGCATTTTTCTTCCAAATTAAACATATGTGTGTCTGTACATCTATGTACATGCATACATGTCCCCATACCAAAACCAGTATTTCTTTTGAAACTCCTCAGTGTTACACATTTTTGAGAGCAATTGTCCTGTGCAATTGTGACCCAGAGCCATGTAAGTAGCTCTGGACTTAATACCTCCAGATATCTTAGAATTATATTGCTTAGTGGCTTTTTAGAACATTTCTTAGTTATTGAAATCTTGGTTTCATAACTTGACAGTGTATTCTTTGTGAAGAGTTGCTTTGTTTGTTGTAGTTTTTACCAAATTCGATGCCTGCTGTATGAGGATTATGAGTAAGAAAAAAGGTGTTGGATTTCCCTTAACTATTAAGCTACTCTTCTAGAAGTCAGGGATTTAGTAGCTTAGTTCTTCACTGCCAGGTAATTATCAATTATAGTGTAAATGAGCAGGGAAGAGTTTGTCTGTAGTTTCTGACAAAGAAATGGTTTCACTAGCTACTGCTAGCTCTTTGTTTTCTTTTAGAAGAAAGGCCTTGAAGTGGTCACTAATTTATTTTAATAAGTTCAGAAGTTGGAGAAGCTCGTGATTTGTGTACATGTGACCCGGAATAAAAAGTCTGTTGGCTTTTGTGAGATGATTTGAAGTGTGTGGTAGAAAATGCAAAGCTTCTGCTGCTGTGGTGAGACCTGGCAGTTCAAGCTTCACTGGGGAGCCAAGCCCGGTGTTCCCCGTGTGCTCCTGTATTTGTTCATTGCTACTTGGAATGGGATCTGCACAGCCTTAATAATTGGTTAATCAACTAGAATATACCACTACATACAAATAAAAAGCTGTGATTCAGTATGTAGGCCATTTCTAAAATCTTTCTGGAAGTTAGAAATTAAGTAACCTGCTTTGAATTCAGGCTAGCACAGCATTTAGAAGGTCTGGAGCACAGTGATTCCAAAATAATAAAAAAAAAAGTGTAAAATTCACGTGTAAGTATTAATTTCAGCAGTGAAGGTAAATTTGTGTGTAAAGAGAGAAATTGTTACCTGTGAGAATTTTCACAACAGTACATGAAACTTCTTACTCATATTCAGTAGTCAATTTAGTTGTTACCAGATATAGGAAAGACGTACTGTATAGACTATGAGAGTGAATTTCTCAGATAAATCTAGTTGATTCTTTCTATTGCCATAATTTTCTTCCAACTGACTATCTTGTATACATTACATAGATATAAAGTTGGATAAATGTAAAGTTGTCTAGAGAACAGTGACCAGAAACTGGTTTTCTGATGTATATTTAATAATATTTTTAGTAACAGAAATAAAAAAAAAATCAGCAAAATGTTAGGATGTTCTAATAAACTTTTGTTATGGTAAATATTTTTGACTTAGAATTTTGAGCATATTGGTTAGTTGACTGTAGTGCATACTACATAGTACTATAGTGCCAT
This sequence comes from Anomalospiza imberbis, assembly GCF_031753505.1. Lineage (NCBI taxonomy): Eukaryota > Metazoa > Chordata > Aves > Passeriformes > Viduidae > Anomalospiza > Anomalospiza imberbis. The sequence continues at coordinate 76,597,036 of NC_089683.1, read as the reverse complement.
TTTGTGCACAGAATCCTAAGTTACCTGTGAGGCATAAAAATAGTGGTCTACTATAAGTTTAAACAAACATGCTTTATATGTGTGTATATATAAACATACACAAAAGATGAAACTGTAAATTTTCATAGCCTGCATCACTTTGATATTACTGTTTTACTATCCTTTGGTTATCCACACAAAATAAAGAATATATAAAATTAAACTTTAAAGCTAAAATCTATAAAATCCCCTGAAGACTCCTAATTTATTTTTTTTCTACTAGTGCATACTGAGTATTTTTAATCTAAAATTTATTTGAAGGCCATAGTTGATGCGAGGTTCAACTTGCCAAAAAATTAATTGACTGAAACAGCCTGTAGTGTTTAAATGCTGACTGTGCAGAGTCTGAATTTCTGCTTCTGTACTAGTAAGTGGAAGATACACAAAAATCTTGCTAGGCAAGAATTAATTTTCTTTGGTGTGTTGTGTTAATAAGGAGAATTTTTTCCATTATGTAGTCACAGTCTGATAAATTGTGTAACTGTTGGAATGGCCTCCTTTATGACACTTTTTTTTCATGGGAAGTTACTGTTGATTGGGTCTATTCGTATTGTTTTCTTTTAGCACCCTTGAAAGGTGCTTAAACTTTATAGAAATTTTAGTATTAAAACTGAGATTTGAGTTAAAACTTAGCTGTTCTGAACCATGTATATATGCTCCTGAAACTTGAGAGAGAACTTTTGCAGACAGCACCCAAGAAATGAAATTCCATTAATTATCCTTATTTTGCCCTTAAGTTAAAAGTGAGTTCTCTACAGAGTATTATTTGTACTCTCATGAAAGTCTTTGGTGTTAAATTTTGAAGTAATTTCCAATTAATGGAGAAATAACTTCGATCAGAATTTTAAAAAGTAATAAGAAAATATGTCGGAGAAATTGTTGAGCTCTTAAGAAACAGAAGAATGGAGGACAAGCTATTGTTTGTGGGTGAATAGTTAAAAGTCTTTAGCATTTCTTATGCTTCAGATAAATGATTAATTTTCTCAAATTTCCCTAGAGAGATGAGACTAAACTTTCTGCCTGATATCAATTTAAACAGTTCTTGGAATTAGTAACTACAAATGTTGAACTGAATAATTTTTTTTTTCTATTATAATCATGGCTTTATTAATAATAAGTAGCCTGTTCTTTCTGATTAATATGAAATTCTCTGTTGGAACACTTCTGTGCCTCTTCAGTAAAAATGTAAGAACTCAGTAATTATCGCATCTAAAGTAGCGTGTCCTTTGAGTATACTGAAGCTCAGAGGCCAGCAGTGATAAACAGCTTGTGCGTACTTTCTGACCATTTTAGTTAAAACTGTTTAATTAGTACAACACAACGATGAACACAGGGACTCATTTTACTATGGGGAGCTTACTGACAAAGTGTTTAAATCCTTTTTCAATTTGTAATATCACAGTTTAATAGCATCCCTAATATGGATTAGGAAAATGACAACATCATCTTTATTTATTGTTCTGATTCTTTTACTTAAGCTTTTCATTCCCTAGTGGTAAACAGGGAAGGAGGCTAAAAGACTTTGTCTTGTTTACCCTTGCAATTTGAAGGAAAGAGAGAATATAACTGATCTCTGTACATAAACTCCGGATACAGAATAATGGCAGGGCTGAAGGAAGATTTGGAAAATGGTCAGCTACTGATGGAAGTACAAATGTATATGAAATAACTAAAGTAGTTTGATTACTAATTTTCAGTCTTAGTAGGGTCATAGGAAAAACATTTTAATAGAAGTAAAGGGAACAAAAATTCATTTTGATTTTGAACTTTATTGTATTAAGGAGAGGCTTTATGTGCTCTGGTTGCACATGGAAAGGATATAGATTGAGAAAGGGCCCCTTTGTTTAGATGCTGTTAAAATGGAGACATGCCTTAATATCTGTATGAAGATTTTTTTTAACCCCTTCTAGCTAATGTTTTATTAGATATCCTTCCATTACTGACTGTCTGAATCATCTTTTGACAGTTTTTTTTTTTTTTTAATTTTTTGAAACATGCTAAACACTTGGTGGTTTGGGAGATTTGGGGTTTGTTGTTTTTTTGGGTGGGTGTTTTAGTTTGGGGGGTTTTTGGTGCAGGATGACAGATGCTGTCATAATTTTATTTATACATAAACTGGTCAAATCTCCAGAGCAAGTTTGTACTTGGAGGCAAAAGGGTACAAGACAGGCTCAAATACATTGGAATTAAAAATCCTATCCTATAGTCCCTTATAGTAATCTGCAGGCTGAGCATCAGCTCAGCAGTACCAATTAACTTGATCCATGTCTCCATTATTTTTTTCCTCTTGAGCTATTCAAGAATTTAGTATAATTTAGTTAGGTGATTAACTTGTCATTTATCTGTTAATGTTGTTCTTCCCATTTTATTCTTAACTAATTTTGCTGTTTGGTCTTTCTGTGTGTGTAAATGAAAAGGAAAGTAGGGTGGAAGTAAGACAGGTAAAGTAAGAGCTCAGTAAGTAGTATTTGCTTTGGCGATGTTCCCCTTAATATGTTTCAGAATGAATTTGGAAATCTGGGAGAAGAAATGAGTTGTACTTGTTAGTGCTAGGAAAGTTGAACATATTTGTTAGGACACCATGTTTTTATGTTGATGCTTGTATTAGTAACTTCTTCAAATTAGCATCATAATATTAAACTCCTAGTTATATATGCATGTTGATACACATGCCATGTCCAGCATGTGTATAACTCTCTCTGCAGCAAGCAGTGGAATATTTTTCTTTTTTAATCAGTATACAGGTCCAACTTGTAAGGGTAGGAATCTCCTGATCTGACATTAACAGCCACTGCTAGACATTTGGGTGCCTCTCTTCACCATGGATGAAGAGGACTGTGTGTATATGGGGATGCCAAGTGCTAAAGGAGAATGGTAGTCTAGAAAATTAGTGTAAATAGTTTGAAGATACCTGTTACTTTTCAGTGGATGAAATAAGTAAAATTATTCTAATAAATTAATTTTATTAAAAATGTTTAACTGTGGGAATTACAAAATTTGAGGTTGCAAAGGAAGTGTCCAGTGGAACTTCTTGAAATAGGTCTAGCAGTCAACATCCATCATGGTGGTTTTGCTCCTGTAGTGCCTTTCATTATGGCTCATCTCATTTTCTATGCAGAGTCAGGCTTTCAGTGGGCAGTCTCTTAGCTCTTGCAGGACTTAAGTCTGGGAGAGCTGGGTGCAAATACAAGGAATGAAAGTTCAGCTGTGAGGCAGATATTTGTGACATACTGATTTTGTTTTGTTTTACATTGAGGGTCTTTTTTCAGTCTGTTCTTTGAAATGTTTATTTTAGGAAAGAAGTGTTTTATACAGAGATGAGGAAGTGCTTCAGCATGATATTTTTGCTTGCTGTTGTGAGGTCAGGTACACTTCAGTACACCTGCTGAACTTGTTGGTAGTTTTCTGTGAATTGATGTCCTGTGTATTTTATTTGGGGACTGCAGTAAACATGGAAATACATCAATAAGTGCTGAAACAATACTTAACAGAGCAAGGTAGTGCTTGTGTTTGAAACACATAGGTGAATTTACAAATTACAGTTTAGACATCAGAATCCTTAATAGTTGTACTTTGTTACTCGAAGTCAGGGGCAGATCTTCCATCTGATTTAGAGAGTGGAAACAGGCTCTTGAGGGATATGGGATTTGAGAAGCACAATGTTTTGAGGAAGGAGGAAGAGACAATACAGCGAGAAAAACCCTTTATTGAGGATTATGTTTTTATTCCCCTCTGATTAGTTGACAGAAGGAGAACTATAGCACTAAGCTGTAATACTTTCCCCAGAAACTTAGCCTGGCAATTATAATACCATGCTGTCTTCATCCCCTCTCCCTGCAGTGGTCAGTCAGCTTTTGACACATATATTAGATATTTCTTCCTTTTTAGTAGCTCTGTAGTTTAGGTATTATTTTTTGTATAGTCAGATTTTTATGGAGTTGCCCTTGCAAAAGTAATTCGATGCTTTCCAGTCAGAGGACAGCAGGAGTTTGATAACTTCATATGGATAGGTAGGTTAAATGCTTGTCTTAGGTACTCATGTTTGCTCTGTGGTTTGCTGAGATAAGATGGCACTAAGACCAATCTAGAATTGCTATTTAAAATAGTTTTGAGTTCCAGTCCGAATACCAGCTTTTCTCTGTATCTCTCATAAATCATATGGTTAGGTAAAAATCAATTTACATGCCCTCAGTGGTAAAAGGTCTAGTGTTTGTTACTAGATTAAGTCTGCCCACAAACCTTGGAGGTGCATATTAATTTGAAGAAAAAAAGAAAAAGTTGCCTTTTGAGCAAGAGAGATGAGTTTTTTTAAACAGGTGTGCTGTTTTGATGTTATGCTATTTCTGAAGTTACTAATACATTTAAAAATGTACATCACTTGTCAAGGAAAAGTTTTCTGTGCAATGCTGCATCTATAGCAATCATTTCGGATCTAAATTAGTTCCATATTTCAGAAGAGCAGAGTTGTTTTGTTCCTCAAATATGTTTCATTGGTGTTGGTCACTTGGATGTCTTATATATGAGTCTTCTTGAGAGGAAGATTGTACAAAAATCCAACTTCGGGAATAAACTTTCCTTTTAGGCATTTCCTTCCTTTTTCCATGTTTTGTTTCATTGCTTGAGAATGGTTGTTTACCTGCCTTGGTTTAGAATGTATTTAAAATAAAACACAAATGCTGTCTAGGTATCTCTGCATTGGAGATTCTGGGTTTCTGTAGCTAATAGATATTCATCAATTGTAGTATGGATCTACTCAATTTATGAAATTAATCTCTGCTATTTTTTAATGCTAGTAAGAACACTAGTTGAACACTGTTGTTTAATTTCAGTCACTTGGCATAACATTAATTCATAGTTCTAAGCCTTTATATGTTTATTTTCTCTTTAAGAGCAATTTATAATAGTGAATTCTGGGAAGGCACTGATTCCTTTTCAAATTTGCTGCACTACTTTGAAACTGAGTGAATTCTTTTTCTTTCCAATACACTTAGTACTTTAAGAAAAATAATTTTACTTGATGAACAGCCAGTTAGTTACTTTTTACACCTTATTTGCACTCAGTTCTCTTTTATTATATGGTATAGCACTTCCTCTCTTCAAGAAAGCTCATGCACCTGTCCTAATTGTGTACATTCATCCATCCAACACTTCAGTTGCTCGGGTTGATTACTGCTTTTCAGAAGGTTTCTGTCTCTTTAGGGTACTAATGTAAGTTTGATCAGTATCTCTCAGCTGTGTGGTTTATAAACACTCAGAACATACTGATTCAAAAGTTCGAGTTTGTTCTAGTTAACATTGTGATCTGTGGTGTCAGAGGACACTGAGGACTCTGCCCTGTGGTCAGTGATACTGCTTGTTTTGGGAAGATTATCAATTAAATTGTGATTTGAAGTTGTCTTAAATATGCAGCAGTTTACCAGATTTTTTTTTTTTTCCTATGAAGTACAGGTGGTCTAAAAATGTGAATGGTGATTTAAATAGGTATCTCTGGATTGCTGTTCCATCTGGAAATGACCCTCTGTTATATTGCTAATGTATTTAAGTACTGATGATAATGAATATATTACTCAAATCAACATCTTAAATGTCTGGGTCATAATATTTAACCTAATTGCTTGAATTTTATAATTTGAACTTACTTGAAATTTTGATTTACCTTTTTTTAAAAAATAAATGTCACTTGCATTAAAAGTAAAGCAAAGTTGATGTCAGTCAACACAAATACTCAAACAATACATCTTGGGCTTCAGTGTCATTAGATTTTTTCAAATTTTTCTAGCCACAATAATTTGCATATCCTTTTTTCTTCCGCAAGTGCAAATGTTGCCCTTAAGACTGGAAAAATTGTAAACAATGGCCTTTGAGTCTTTGTGAAGGACTGCACTTTTTTCTGTGGGTCAGCTGATGGGCAAGCTAAAAGCAAGAGAGAGATATGAAACCCTGTCTTTGTAATATAGATGGGGCTGGAACATATATATCTCTAAATCTTAAGTCACTACAGACAGATAGACTGACATGTAACCCTGAAGTAAATCTCAAAGCTTTGATATAACTCTACCTTCTCCTGTTTTTCCTGTGATAAATATGAGGTAGTTCCTCTTCTGTTGCAGTGTCTGCAGTGATGTTGGTCATCACAGAACTGTAAGAAGTGGTAGTGCCCATCTTCTTACTTAAAAATCCCAGAGTAAAAGACAGAAGTCAGTTAGGAATGAAGCCTGAATGTAGCAGTTGTTGATAAAGTGCTCTTTTAGTAGTATTGTATACATTTAGGATAATAGATTCAATATGATATGATATCCAATGGTGCTGCTATCACACTGGACTGTAATACTGCTGCTCTTAGTGCTTGATACTGGCTGAAGCACATAACTCTGTAGTGCTTCTGTCTGTGGGGCTTGTACCTTTAAATGCTCTCAACAAGGTGGGCTTTTTAAGATGTTTGCGGTGCTTTTCAGTTTTCACTCATTTGTCTTTTTATGTGTTGCCTTCTTGCAGTTAGAACACAGACTTAAGGTTTGCTAAGAGCTTTTAGGAGAAGTCATTTAGAGTAAAGAAGGCAGATTAGACCTTAAAACACTAAAGGAAATATTGAGCTATCTTCTTTGTTTCTGACCTGTTCTGCAGATTTAGGTGTGAAATTTTCAAGTTTACTGATTATAGCAGCTGTAAATATATAAAGAAGACTTTTTGTAACATTTCCAATTTCCAATTTCCAGTTTAATTTTTCACTTCAAATACAGTTAACACTGAGAAATCTGTCATTTCTTTTTTTTTAGAAAAAATACTTGTACAACAGCAAATAGTCAATGATAGTTTCTAATCTTGCTTTTTTTTTACACTTGATTGAAGTATATCACTTAAGGTCTGTAGCAGAATGACAAATGCGACAGTTAGATAATCCTACGGGGTTTTGTTCTAAATTTTGGAAGGGTGATTGCTTTTTGTTTTGATGACACAGTTTAAAATGACTTTCTCTGATGTGTTTCAGTATTTTCATTGAATGAAATTCTAGACCTAGTTTGGTAAATAAACCCCTAATGAATGTGAAGTAGTATAAACTGTGTATAAAGCTATGACTAAGCATGATGTTTACTTAGAACGTGAGGTTTTATAGTTCTGCTTGTGAAATACTGGAAGTATTTTCAATATATTTAACAATAGAAATAGGTACTTCAGAATTTGATTTGTCTTAAATGAGGTAAGAATTCTGATTCTCCTTCCCCTATGAATTAGTAAAATTCAGTTTGTTTCACTATAGAGCTCCTAGTCTATGAATGAGATTGCAGTTGTTACCAATTCTCAAATGTGTGTAAAAGATGAAGGAGCAAAGCAAAAATTATCTAATATTTGTTCTGATTATAAATTACAATTTAGTCAGCTAAATGAAGCAATTAAAATCAGTCACATGAATGAAAAGCATGTTTATGTTTAGGAATGTTAAACACCTTACTTTTTCACTCACTTCAGAAGCCTGGTAAAATGCATTTTTTCCCAAAGAACATTGCTTGAATATGGAAACTTTCATCACAGCTCTATTTGGTAAGGCCTATCTTTACCCACAAAACAATACCATGCATCTTTATCATGGGGTTTAGTTGCTTGGTGAGATGCTTTACTGCTTTATTTTTAACTTTGCTTATGAAAGAGTGCTATTATGGAGGAAAAATAGTAATTGCTATTTATATAGTACTGCATTGAGGTCTTCTGATTTGGAAGTGTGCAATTTCTGTGTTTCCTCCCTTCCCATCTTCTAAGGTGGCAAATAAATGCATTTTTGCAATGTAGAATTATAAAAGACTGAATAATGCAGCATAAAATCTGTTGCCTTAAAGGGATGAAGAACTTTGTCTAAAGTTCCAGTAACTAATAAAATAAAATGAAGTGGTTACTGAGCACCTCTTCTTTGCATAAACTTAAGTATAACCTCAAAGCCTGTTTCTGTGAAGTCAGTTTTTCCTTTTGAGGGGAGGAAAAGCAGCTGCATTTATCTGGTAAATTAAAAAAGAGAATAATGTCCCTTAAGTACAAGAATTCCATTTCTGTTTAGTAGTTTTAACTATGGTATCTGCAATGGTGCTCCAACTTCAATGTATCTTTCTCACTTCTAATTACTGAGAAATGGAAGTAGTCTACAGCTAAATTGCCAGCTTTAAGTGCCTTGGGTAATGTCATATGTGGTCACATCTAATTAAAAGGTATTATTATGGAAATTAGTTGTTGGACTGTATATCCTGAGGATCCTTTGTTACTGGACTATGAGTTTAATGATGTAAACTGTGAGGCTTAGAGGGCACTGCTGGATGCTATGGTTAGGCTTGGAGACCGATTTACACACAGCACAACTTGTTAATTCTCTAGATAAATGTGTCATGATTCCCAAGTAGAGCATGGAATTGAACAATTTTTACTCATCTCCTGGTGTTATTGAAACTGATGCCTTGTCACTGTTCTGAAAACCTCATCTTAGTGAATAGGATGAAACAGATTATTCACTATCTCGCTTAAGCATGCCTACTGTTAGATTGTTCCCAGGATCTGATTTCCTGAGAGAGTTTCTGTTAACAATCTTTCAATTACTGTTTAAAGGTTTTTATGACCACTTAAAGGAGGGAACTAGCAAACTGTTCTGTGGGCCTTTAAATAATTGCAAATGGGAATCTAATGATAACAGAGATTCCCATTTTAAAACCATGAAATTGTTAATTTGTCTATCTTTACAGCTTTTTCACTTATGTTGATAATTCTAAGCAATTTAAAATCCAATTATTTCTAAAATACGACAGTAATTAGATTAGTGTTTTTACATGAACAGAACATGTAGCATAAAAAAATCATTTCGAGAGATATTATTTTAGTTATTTGAAGTGGAATTGAAACTACCCAATTGAGATTCTCTTTAAACTTGTGCCATGAGGGAAAGGGTTAATGTTAAAACCAATATTAAATGGAAAGGAAATGTGACTTTAGTTTATATTATAATGTACAAAAAGTATTGACAAAGCAGAGGCAAAGCAAAAACATGCTAAAAGAACAAATTGCTGTTTCACTAAAGATCTAAAGGTAATATGCAAACAACTACACAATTTATAAATAGTAAAAATTAGTCCAGAAGTGGTGGGAGGGAAGCAAAACCCAAAAGGCTTTTTGCTTCAGGGTGTTTGACAAGGCATGGCTTCTGTCTCTGGTAACTGATAAGGTCTCTGCTTTGTTGTTGTGTGTTCTTGTATCTTCTGTCTGCTGATCCAGCCCGCAGTGTTGTCAGCTCAGAGAGGAATGTCAGGAGGCTGGAGCAAAAGGGACATTAAATGGTTGACACTGAGGGATGGCAGTAAATGAGATGGGAGCTAAATATATAGGTTTGTGACATTCTAGCAGCTGGCTAAAGTCGTGCTGTTTGTTGCTTGGGTATACTAGCCTTAAAAAGGAAGAGAATGCATTGTAGCACCGAGAAGAAAAAAAACAGCTGGTGGCTTATCAGTCAGCCCTAATGACAGAGAAGGTTAAAGAGTTTGGAAGGACAAATCTTGAAAGAGGGCTTTTATTAGTAACATTAAATTTTTAATTTGCTATTAGTAGTTTTATAAAACTACTCTAAAACTTGACTTGCTCAATGTAAAAAAGGTATGAATGCTTAGTTTGTTGTCCAAATAAAATTACTTTAAAAATTTGCTTATTTACTTTTGATCCAAGCAGTTTCTTAGGTGATTTTTACAATAACTTACTTTTGATGTTTTCTTGCTCCATAATGGGACTCTTGGAAACAGTTGGGTACTTGATTAAGTATCTTGGAGTTTAATGCTTAACTTAGAAGAAAAAAGGCTTGTTTTTTTTAATAGATGAAAGTATGAATGTCCTCAAATGGTATAAACTTTATATATCTTAATCCCCATCTTTATTAGAAAGACAGAAAAGTGCCATGTGATTTAAATATGATTTTGTGTTAGACTTTCAAAATACAAGTTAATGTTTGGAAAAATCTGTGTCTAATTGCTTAAAAGCTTAATATTTGACATCTAACTTAAAACTACATCTAGTTCTTGCAGTGAAGGCTGTTTGAAAGTAAGCTTGAAATAAGTACAGCACTTTAATTGAAAGCTCAGTCCTGCTTGATACTCTTTGCTGCTTCTTCATGTGTTGAGTTTTTTACAGTTTCTTCTCAAGAACCTGTTTAGTTCTTGAACCCAGACTTGCTTGTTACCAGCTGTCTTACAGCTGACTCAAAGAGTAGTGAAGAGCAAAACCTCACCTGTGGCTCCTCAGCAAATAAAGTGGTAGTGAAGAAGCCTTTCTGTCCTTTTCTGTACTCACAGGGAGTGTCTGTGTTGGTGGCACTCTGATGCTGCCCTCACCAGCGCCCTGAAAGAAGCTGTGGGCTAAAGATGTGAGACTGTAACAGGTTAAAGCCTTCCCTTTTTGCTTTTAGTGTTCCTTGTGCTGTGGCATACTCTGACAGGATGGGAAGAGATCAGGAAATTCCAGATGATCTGCTCTTAGAGGGAGTTGGTCTGTCCCCTTCCTTAAAGTTTGTTGGAGTGTTTGTGGAAGCGAGGTGTGACCGAGCAGCTTAGTGTCAGCTTTTACAAGACTGCAGCAGTGATCCTTGGGTCTCATTTGTCTTAATGATAAGAGCTGGTTTTCTTCTTATTATAGGAGCACCTTCTGCTTGTTACAGTAGTACTAGCAGTGTGCTTTTCTATCATTTTGAGATAGTCTTGCATTAGTTTATGTGCTTGTCTATGTTTTTCTTCTCTTCAGTTCAGGTGGATTGTATGTAGCAGGATGATGCACCAGATAAGATTTTTCAGGCATTGAGTAAAAGGGATTAGAGAGATTTGAGCTGCTTTGCTCAGGGAGTTTGATATATTGTGTTTAGGCAGATTGACTTTTTAATGTACCTCTGTATAGAGAGATTTATGGCTGTGAAGCTGTATAGTAATTTGAAAATCTTAGTATATTATGCCATTTCTGAAGTGCTGGTTCCCTTTTTTAATTAGCACAGCAGCTCTTTGTGGATCTTCATTTTGAATTCTGTAACTTGTTTAGGCCAACACCAATATTACCCATGTGTTACATTTTACAAAAATATCAGAACAAGTGTCAACAGAATTTAGCTAATCTGATAAACTTGGCTTTATTTCTTCTATATACCTAATGTAGTTTATTGATAGTTTTAGCTTTTTTTCAAGGGGTTGTTTCATTCTGCACCGTAATGAACAGAAGCAAACGGCTTTTACAGCTTTATGTTAGAGGTCAGTAATTTAAGAGTTATTCTTAAATTGTCTCTACCTTTCTAGACTGTTATGTGACTTCCACTGCTTCTCTTGAAAGGATCTTATGGAGTGCAGCATCTTCAATGTTTTGAAATTTCTTGATTCTTGATGATATGATGTAAGGTCTTACTCATTTTCAAAAAACATAGCTCTCCCTTTAGATGTGGATTGCTTTCTACCTTCCATCTGAAGGTTCCATTATCTTAATGCCAAAACTATATGGTGAAGGTGTAATTTTTCTGCAGGAAAATGGAAAAAGATTTGTTACTCAATCCTTGGACAGTAAAGCTTCTTAGTATTCACTTGATTTTGAACTGAATGGTAAATTTCTTGGCATAGATGTTTACATCTTAAGTTAGTTTTTAGGAAATGAAACTGAAAACAAAAAGATATTAGATGTGGTAATTTGCCAGATCTAGAAGATTAGGATACCTGATTTTTGGTATGCTGTTAGATAGACTGATGTTCAAATTGGTCAAAGAATTTCTGAAGAAATTATGTTAGCTCTTTAGCAGCTAGTCTTGGAAAACAATGACTTTGAGATTAAATGTACTACAGTTGTGTTAACATAGAAATTATTCTGTTCTTTTTGCACCTGTGATAACACATGTATACATTGTGTTTAAAAGTAAAGTAGAATCTTCTGCCTGGAGGAGCTGAAAATATATTTTCCAAGAAGACTATGTTAGTGGTTCAGTGTTGTTTCAATGGATGAAAATTAAGTCAGATAACATTTTGAAGATACTGAGTTTTGTATATACAGGAATTACTATGTCTTGAATTCTTATGACTGTATTCTGATGATGAGTTCTGACAGATGCCTATTTCAAACAGATGGTAAATGAAAACTGTGTCTTGGCTTCTCTGATTAGTTGTAATGCATTCAGCCAACTACGTGTAGCTACTCAGATGGTTCTGTCACATTAATTAGAATTTCAGTGGTAAAAATGAAGTTTATTTAGGTAAATATCTAGCTATCATTATATTTCATTAAAAGTTTTTCAATACCTAACAGAAACAACACCAAGTATTTAATTTTAATTTACCAAGTCTTCCTTTAAATTGAAAGTTTAGAATTTGGAGAAAAAAGTTCTATCCTTCAGTTGTATCCTTTAATCTGTGCTTTGAGATTTCTTTGTTCTTTAATCAAGAAAGCTGTATTACCATTATTAAAATTACCTGGAAAGCTAGCCTGATTTTTATTTTATTTATTTCATTTTTTTATAGATCTGGTCTAATGTATTTACATGAAGTTTGTAAAGCTGTTTGTCAGTTAAACATGCTCTCAAAGCCTTCAGCAGAGGTTATTAGAGGTGAATGATGTGGATTTAAAGGATTTAGTAATTCATTCTAAATCCCAGCTATACTTTTTAATTTTTTTCTTTTTTTGAGCGTTTTAAGCATTAGGATGTGGTCTGCTGGGTAAAAAATGATATATTTTATTGACATCACATGGATAATCTGGTTTGACTAGCTTACAGCTGCAGTGATCAGAAAGATTCTTAGCTTTTTGAATGATCACTATATCAGTGGCTGATATTCTGCTCCATCAGGAACAAATGCGAATAATCTGTAATAATCTGTAATGGGCAAGTCAACTCTACCAACAAAGCTAACATTGCAAATCACAATATGTAAATTGTGGCATCCTTACAGGATCTGAAGGGACCCTGCAAGAGAGCTGGAGATGGTCTTTTAGGATAGGTCAGGGGGGAAGTTGACTTAAACTGAAAGAGGGTAGAATTAAATTAGATGTTAGGAAGAAATTCCTCACCCTTAGGGTGGTGAGACACTGTTGCCCAGAGACAGGTTGCCCAGAGAAACTGTGGATGCTCCATCCCTGGAAGTGTTCAAGGCCAGGTTGGATGGAGGTCTGAGCAGCCTGGTCTGATGGAACGTGTCCCTGCCCCTGGCAGGAGTTTGGAATTATATGATCTTCAAGTTTCCTTCCAACCCTAACTGTTCTATGATTTTATCAAATGCAGTACGTTGATATTTTTATTTTAAGAACGTTATGTTGCTGTGGTGTTGAGACTTTAATCGTATGGTGCTGCTTCATAAAAACCAATTTAGTTTTTATTGTAGCAAGCAATATTTCTATTCAAATTAATCACCCAGTTAATATAATCTCAGTTTTCTATCTGAAATTATATGGTGTGCTGTTTATTTTGGCACATTCCAGAACACAACTGGAAGTTATATTCCATTTGTTAAATAATGTTACAGTGCCAGAATACAGGTACTAGCAAAGATAATTTAATTGTTGAATAGGACTCAGGGTCGCCCTTTGAAAATGTAATATTTGTGATTCTAGTAAATAACAGAACTACTTGAAGTGGCAAAATCTTAAATTGAAACAAATCTTGATGTCATGTTATAAACCTTGAAAGTTCTAATTTATTTTACCACCTGTTTTTAATGTTACTTAGAAAATAGCACCACTAAGAACTAAGAGATGAGTAATTTTTAAGGTAGACCTAAATATTTGTTATGCTAATCCATCCTTTAAACCATTAAACACGTATTGCTGATATCCAAGAAGGGAAGGCAGCAGTTCTTAGTCCTATAGCGAGAACAAGGTGCTGCTGTTCATCATTGATTGTTTACTGTTGCCTCAGTGAAGTTTTACTGGAAAACATAGGTGAATTTCTATCCGCATTTCTGTGTAAAGATGGTGTGTGGAGTCTGCGTGGGCCAGGTCTGTTTACTGATTGTCCAGTGAATGCCAAGTACCATGCTCAGTTTTTGTGAGCCAACCAATGTGCAGCGTGTGTGTGTTCATTCAAGAGATTTTATTTGGTTCTGAACATAATGTGAACAATTCAGTGTTTGAATTGTGCTGATGGCCCCAGCTTTCTAGATGAGGTGAGTTAGAGGTTAAACAGCATTGAGGCAGACTGACTCATGCATGCCATGAAATATAAATACCCCAGTACTTTGAAGAGAGATTGAAGTTGTTCTCTCCTGCTCTACATAGTGCTTACTAATAAGTTTGGTAAAGTTTCTGGAGATCTTTCTCCTTTCTGGACATCTCATAGAATCTGTACTGTTCTGATTGTTTTAAGAAGCTGTGCTGGAAAACCCAGTTAAATATAATGTAATTTAAAGGAATTTAAAATGTTACCAAAATTACTCCTACACTGCATTATGTAATATTTAAATGTAGTTCTGGGATAGAATAATAGATACAGGTATTTGTATGCAGAGAACTCATTTCCTCTGTTACTACCTGCATTTTTCATTGGAACCTCTGCAATGAGTAATAGGCAAAACCTTTGCACTAATGTGTTCTTTTCATTTTCCTCCAGTTGCTGATATTTTTTGTATAATATATCAGACTTCAAAACACTGAATGTTAACTTTGTTCTCCTGCTGCACAAATACTATGTTTTAGTAATGTATTACAATTACGTTCATATCCTTTGTTTTTTGCATTAATACATTTTTGAACTAGACCGAGCTGGTCTCACTCCCACAATAATTATCAGTTCTTTCTCATAACAAGACAAGTTACTATCTGGCTTTGATGTTGAAAAGTGATTATGGTAACTGAACTAGAACCCAAAAAAAAAAAAAAAAAGAAACCCAAAATGCCCCCAACCCTATAATCTTTGTTAAAAATGTATGCAGTGTACTAAATAAATATGGAACCAGTCTGAGTGCATTAAATATGTATTGAAAATTATTCTTAGCCATTTAATACACTAAGGAAAGGAAAAGAAATATTTTCATTATCTGCTTTCTAAGATGCTGTTCTCCTCTTTGTGACCACTCAAATTTTAGAGAATTAGAACTGCATTAAATATTTTAGCTGTAGTGACCCTTTTATTTAATGTTGGGGATTAAATTGCTCACACTTGAAGTCATCTCAGAGGTAGTTCAACAGATGTGCTGGAAGTTCTGATTTTGTTTATCTAGCACAAAAATACCTAATTGAAAATATGCCAGATCCTGATTTTCTGACAGTTGATAATCTGTATTTTGTTTTCCAGTACCTTAATGGTTTTATTTTTGTGTTTAAGTGATGAAGAGATTATTTAATGGTAATTTGCATGTATAAGTTTCTTACAGCACAGCATTTCTAATTTATTACTTAACTCCATCACTTAAATGCTTCAATAGTTCTCATTTAGCTTTGATTATAGTATTAGAATAGTATATATCAGATACACATGGCACATGTAAGTGGATATATTTGACATAAGCAGATTATATGTCATACTGATATTCACTACATGTGTACTTTGGCCTTTAGTTGGTTATTTTGCTTAGAAAACATGCCATATTTAGGAATTGAGCGAATGTTTCTCATGCATTGTCTGCAGCAACTCTTCTATTACCAGTAGTTAGGTGGGTTTGGTAGCGACTTGGGGAAACATCTTCAGGTGTTGTCACTAGCAGTTTTAACTGCTACCTAAAGTTAGTTTGTATATAAAAATTAACTTCTAAATGTGGTTACTATTGTCTGTGTTCACTGTGTTGACAATGATAATACCATCTGCTTTGTCAGCCTCTACTTCCTTTAAAATCTCATCAGATAATCTGTTTTTCTTAACCATGTTACAGAATTGCCAAATTGGGCTGGAGGACATTTAATCCTCAAACTACATGTTAATGCAGTTAGTGAAAGATTTCACAATTTCAGCATTATTCTTGAAACATTATACTTTTCCCTCTTGATTTCCGAAATATATACAAGTGGCTGTTTATATGAACTTGGCCTTCTTTGTTTTTGGTTAATCTATTATGTGCTTACTGAGTATGGGATGCACTTGTTTTTATTTGATAGTAGTTCTTACTGCTTCAAAAAAGCTGTGTAGCTGTTTTCTGTTAAGTGTGGTGTTGAATCACTGAAAATACTTAAAAGGGCATGAAATATATCTGAGGTTTTGTCATCATGGAAAAAGAAACTTTCTGTTCTGTTAATCCCAACCTACCAAAAAATGTAGTAGTATCATCTTTGGTATGGGAGGAGATAGTGGCAACAGTTTCAAGTATTTAAAGAATTTTGACTGAAAGAAGGAGGTGGGGGCTGTAAATGTTCACTATTTAATCCATAACTGCTATTTTACTGGCAAATTACGTGTGTACAGGTGTAAATGCTAATTTTCTTAACAGTATGTGTATGTGTTTGTACAGAGAAATACCGCTGTGCTTGTAAAAAAAGCCCCAAAAACCCAAAAAGCAGCAACCAAAAGCCAATATTTTGACAAAGTCGTTATTGTAGAAACGGTTAAATGGTCATGATATACTAATGGAATAAATATTAGAAAATGTTATTGCTAGAAAGCATGTGCAGTGTAAAGTAGGGTAAATTACCCATTTGTCATTTCTTTTTTTCCTATACAATGTTTCAGATTACTTTCTCAGAAATTCATTCTCAAAGGTACCTATCTATAATTTTATTCTACAAGCTTTGTTTTCCTTATTAAACACTAAACTACCTAACTGAAAGTATGCAATCTTGCGGTTTAATATGCTATATTTTCTTTTCTAATACCTCAAGTGGTTTTATACTTGTTTCAAGTTACAGGCTTTCAGAAAACCAAATCAGCCATATGTATCTGATTCATTTTTTTGATTGTCTAAGACTCGGCTAAGAGCGATGCAAGATAAGAAATGCAGAAAAATAACTGTATTACCAGTACCATAAACCAATATTCCTTTAAAAAGAAGACAATGAAAAAAATGAAACCTAAATTTGCTAATTTTGGTGGGTCAGTGAAAGCTTTATTGGATTCAGTGTCCATTCTTGTATTTGCTTTGTCAGCATAGTGCTATTTTTTACCTGCTGTAGTATTTCAAGTTTGTTTGTGTATAAATGTTACAATTAAATACATTAGCTGATTTTCTTTGCAAAAAACATGCATGAAAATACATACTTTAATTTAATTGTATCATTAAGAAAGTTATTAATCTTTGGAGTAACGTTAATCTTTCTCACAAAGAGTACTCACATTAAACAAACACCATTGTGAGAGCCATATGCATTCATCATGTTTTGTTTTGAATGCCTTCGTTGTCTTGCAGTTCCTTTGTGTCTCTTCATTACTCCATTTCCATGGTTGGCATTCTAGCCTGAGTCTCTGTCAGATTAAGTTACCTCCTAAATGGTCTTGGAGTATGACTACTGCAATCTGAAGACGTAGAAAGTTTCTTCTTAAGTGGCTAAACTGACTGCCAGCATTGCTGCTTAAGATAAAATTACCAGATGTTCTCCATTATAAGATCCAGTTTTCAATTGCTTCTTAACCATGACATATTTTAACCACTGAACCACACAGAGTCCTGGTCTTCAGATGCTTTTTATTTGGTGTGGAAAATCATATGACAGTGAAATGAGCAGGAAATGCTGCTCCCCATGTCTTCAAAAAGCAAACTAACCACCAGGACACTTTAAACCACATTTTTGGGATTCTTTAGTTTGCTTAATATATCTGTATGCAATCTGAAAACTGATTTGACCATGGAGAAACCTGAATATAAGGTATAGTTTTCTCTCTTGATGAAAATCCACTTTCAGCTAGCAGTTGTGTCTAACATTTAACTAGGCTATAAAATAGAACTGGGAAAAATATGGGTAAGGGTAAGCAAGGCTGCTCGCGAACTGATTGAGAAGTCTGAAGTTTTTGTCCTGTTACAATTAAAAAAAGGGAAATTATATATAAAGGTAGTCTCAAAATGGAGACCTTGTTTCCATATATGACATAACTATACTGAAGCTGCTTTCTGCAGGGTGTTAAGAATTAAATGACCTCATCAAGAGTGGACAGTTATGGTTACAAGTACTCAGTTGTAGTAATTACAGTGGGGTTTTTTAAAAAGAAATAATAGAATTTATGTGATTTTTCTAAGCTGGGGATCAGATGGTGAAACCAAATGCTGGATTACCAGAAACACAGATAGATTGCTAAGCTTTTGTTATGAATCATTAGTAAAGAAAGGGCTCCTTTTCTGTGTGTTTATAATATTTTTCTGAATTTAGCTGCTTATCCTAAAGTATGCTTAAAGTCAGTATGATGAGTAAAGCATCTTTTGGTTTTGTTGTAAGAGGAACTACTGAGCTTTTCTTGAGACTTTCCTTAAAATATTGTTTAGGCTGGGTATGAAAAGTACTCAAATACACATTGTACCTAAGAACATAAAAGCTTTTTAAAACTTTACTTGATTTCCTTAAGTTGAAATAGACTTGAAGGACAGCTTGTTTTGTTGTTTTTTTTTTCCAGTGATAAGTAACTGACTCTGCAAAATCAATGTTTAGTAAGTCACTGGAACATTTGCTAATAAGATGGTAGAATAAATGAGTTTTTAATTGAGTTAAATAATTGTTTGATCAAATGTATGCATTTATGTTCTTTCTTGCTAGATTTGGATATTTCAATCAAATTAGTTTTTTTTTTTCAAATTAATTTCCCTTAATGAAGTAAAGAATTCTTTTGTAAGTTAAATTAGTTCTTGCCACATCTTACTTTCATATTTCAAAGGAAAACACGAAAGTCACAATAGAAGTATGAAATTTAGTACTCCTTGTCTGCCTGAAGTTCCTCAGATTTTAACATGCATGGAAAGATCCTTAAACACTGCATTTCCCATACTGTAAAAACCAGACACACTTCATTGTAGTCTCTCATTAATCAGCAGCTCTGAGTCTTTGGCAAGGTTCATTCTTACTTTACTACTTTTGTTCTGGGTGTGGGGACTGGTGAGGACTATAAAAGCACCTGGTCTGCTTAGGAAATAGTTATTCTGTGTGTAGGGAATAGAAGATGTTTTTATCAGGGGTGTTTCTTATGCAATGGACTTGTTAGGTAGGTCACCACATGGAAATTCTGTTGACTCCTGAGAACGTCAGTTGCTGCAGAATAATCATTAATATCCCAGAGTAGGTAGAAACATTAGGATTTGGAGCAGCTTTTTTTCCCCAATACATTTTTTTTTCTGCTTAAACACTTTGAGTAACAAAGATCCTCATGTGCAGTCTCCCAAGATATGCTGTCTCTTTTTTCTTTAGGGTGTGTATTTTGGACATCTTCTCAAAAAAAGGCAAAAACTGTCTTACACACCAGCAAGATCCAGTAGTGTTTTGTACAGGCTGAAAACTTCAAACATGAAAAGTTAGTAAACTAAGCGAATGTGAGGGTGATGATGCAGAGAAAACAGGCAGAGGAAGAGCAACAAGAGTGTAACTGGTTGGAACTTCAGCACTTGAGCTCCACTAAACACTTTGCTTTTAGGATGCTCTTGTGTTTGTGTGTCACAGTCTTCTGGAGGTTGTTTCTTTAGTTCTGATTTTTAGTTGAGGAAGATTTGAGCACATGAAAATAAAACTCAGGAAAACAATTGTTAAATACCACTAGTGAAAATTTTTCATACGAAAATATACTGAGTGTGGGGAGATATTAATTGTTGTGGAATGAGAGACTGACTTCATTTGATTGCTTTTTCTGTGTTGTTGTAGAAGCAGTTAATCTTCGCTTGAGCCACCTCTGCTTAATTTTTAACATAATCTCACTTTTCAACATATGTGAGGCTAACCTTCAAAGCAGTGCAGCCTTAAATTGGTCAAATTGATTTCTGAATTCGCTGGGGGTGAGGTGAATCCTACAGTACTCAAATGCAAAGTAAGAAACACTGCAGGAAATAAAAGGGAAATATTCTTAGCTTTGTAAAAATGTTAGAACAAACAGTATTCCTGAACACAGGTGTGTTGTTTATAGAGAAACACAATGCAATGATGAGTGTGTTTGGGTGACAATATGAGACAAAGAGCACAAGAAGCAGAGTTAGATGTTAAGAATGGTCTTATGAATTTGTCAGATGTCTTACGCTGATAATTCTTTTTGATAGCCTAGCTGGCCTGACAGGTAAGAGAAGCAGTAGCTGCAGATACAACTGGATTCTGACAAAACTGTCTAACTTGAAAGCTTACTGTGTTCCTGAGATGTGGTCTTGCTGGTCACTGCTTTGTCTTTCCGACAAAAGAGTCTGAATTATGTTTTTCTACGATTTCTGAACTTGGACTTTTAAGATGGTTGTCTGAGGAACTGAATACTGACAGTGATACATTGGTACAAAAGGTAGGGGATCATTTGTTAAAGGAATACTTGGCTTAATCTATGATGATTGATTACTGATTGATTAAGACTGCACCTCAGGTGGGGTCCTGCAGTGTTCTCTTTCATCTTGTATCTCTAAAACATTGAAGAAAATTTGGTTGGTAGGATAGAATGTATGCTTAGAAAGAAATTAGGTCATTATCAAATGCTTTTAAAGTCAGTTTTAAATTTTAATTCTGTCTTGAAATTACTATGCCTGAAGTCAACAATATGAAATTCATTACACAAATGTAGAGCAATATGCTGTTTTAGGGGGGTGTAAAAGTTTCATATGAATCTAAAACCAGGGGACAGGATCAAGGCTGAGGTAATGGAGAGGAGTATTTGGGGACAATGAATGTTGAAACAAACATAAGAACTGAATTTTTGAGGGAGGGAAAGAAACAACCTGGGATGTGTTAATAAGAATGTGGTTTATAAGATATAATTGTTCTGACTACTTAACATTGTTGAGATTTCAGTAGAAGTACTGCCTTGTCTAGGCATCCTGCAGATTTTAGATATGATCAAATTCTAGGGCCCAAGAGAGGCAATGAGAACAGGCAGCTGTTAGGAAGGAGTAGCTATACAAAAAGACTCCAAGTGTTAATGCGTACAATTTGCAAAGAAAAGGTGGGGTTGAGCTGCCTTGGAACAATTTATGAAGGCTTTTTAAAAGGAACATATCCTGAGAGTAACTGGTAAAGGAACTGGTTTAATATTTAACAGATTGTGTTGCAGTTTTTAGTCTGTGATTTCTCACTTAGAAATTCTAAATAATGTTCAGACAACACAGTAAAGTTGCAAACTTCAGGCTAATACAGATTCCTCCCTTTTTTTTTCTTTGTATTCTGTATAGTTCTATTTATTTTTTTAATCTGAAGTATGTTATTATTTGGTTATTCTTTTACTCATGATCCAAATTGATGAAACATTAGAGACTGCTGTTTTTCTTGGGAGATTGAGAATATAGCAATAGTCAGCATGTGTGTTGGTTAAAATACTGATTTCAAATCAGCTTTGCAATATTACTTTAGCTTTGTCAGTGGAATGGCATAGATATCTAAAGTTTTAGTGTGCAGAAGTGTAGTTGTGGAGAAAAGCAAGTAAAATACTGTTCATGTAAAACAGTGGTACAGTTTCGGTATTAAACACAAAATGTGTGACATGTAAGATTTTAGTAATATTTCACAGCTGAACTTTATTACTTTTAGCTACTTCATTGCTTTATGAAGGCTTAGTGAATGTTTCTTTAATTTCTTATGATTCAGTTTCTGTGTTCACAAGTTCTTTCGTCTTAACTACACACCCCCTCACCTCCCTGTAGTTGATTCAGACTTCATAATATGTCTTTGTTTTCTGAGCTTGCAATACTAAATAACTTTGGGAGTGTATATTCCCAGAATAGTTTAGCTGCTGTGAAACACTGTTAATTTTCTTAAAGAACTTTAATTTGCTTGTGTTCATAATTTCTGCTTACTCCTAAATAATTTCTGGTCTTTTCAGTTTCATAAGGATTTCAAATACATTGAGTTTTAGTACTCAAGCCCAGTTTTAATTAACTGAGGAAATGAAAGCCAACAACTTTTTCACAATTCCATTGAATAACTTTGTTTACCGGGATCTAAAATATCCAGAGCAGAATGTTACAGCAGAGTTTCTGTTCTTTTAATTTTTTCTTTGAATTTAATGTTCAGTCTGAAATTTCTTAGTTTATCTCTCCTTTGAGCTGGTGCTTCATCTTTGCTCTGCAGTTGTCACAGAGTACTGCTCTGTGTTCTCAATGCTACCATTACTTAGTGCTTTTTTTACTTATGTCATAATTTTCAGAATGTGTGGTTGAAAATAATGAAAGGGGAAAAGCTCTTGAAAATAACTAGGAAATAATGTTATGTATGGCTAAATGGTGGTATTACTGTATTGAGTGTAGGTGGGGGGCTGTCTGCTGAAGTCAGCCAATTAAACGTGAAATGCTTGCTTTATTTGTATGTACAACTAAATAAATTATACAGCTTACAAAAAGTGATGTGCTTTTGCTGTGTCTGTATAGACACATAAATTTTTATATATACAAATATTTTATATATGTGTGTGTGTGTGTATGTATGTATGACAATACCATATTTTTAAGAAATGTTGCCCATGAATCCTAAAATAAACATGTAGGAGGCCTCATTTGTTTTTTTCTGAAGGAAATGCTATGGCATGGGTAGATAAAGAAGAGCTATTTTTGATGTCCTTCCCAGATTGGGCACCCAGCCCCTGTGTGTCTCCTTGCCATGGTGCACCTTGTTGCCCTACAGATGTGCATGGCTGGACACCTTAGTGGTGAGGGAGAGCAGCTCGGAGTTTCTGTAAGAGCTTGTACAACTTAATGAGGAGGGAATTAGGAACTGCTGCTGATGTAGACTACCTGATGTTACATCTAAAAGACCTAGTTCCACCTGAGACTCATATCCCTAAAGTTGGGGTCATGTAGGTACTTAATGTATAAAAACAGTACCTAACTCATTTTTCAACCTCAGGCATTTAGTGTGGTGTCCTAAGCCATTAAACACTTGATATTTTTAGACACAGAAATACATCTTGTTAAATATTAAACTAATTTTATTTACTTGATTTTTTAGAAATTATTTTTTTTTTCTTTCAGTTTAACTTTGTTGGAAGAATCCTTGGGCCCAGAGGACTAACAGCTAAACAGCTTGAGGCAGAAACAGGATGCAAGATAATGGTCCGAGGGAAGGGCTCAATGAGGGACAAAAAGAAGGTAAGGTCTTGAAGGGCAGTGTAGTTTCAGATGCATAATTTTGTTTTCTAATGGAGGATAAGCTCATGTCTCTCATTCTTGTTGTGTTCTTACTATTATGCTTTTTTATCTAGTATCTTACACAGATTTAGTAAATAACACAGGCTGTCCTGAAGAAGTAAAATGTACATACTCCATAATTCTGCAGTTGGGAGTCTAACTAGCAATTATAAAGTATTAAGTAATAAATAACTTAGAATTGTGTCACATTTCATAAGGTAGAGTTAAAAATTGAAGTTAAATGTATTTTTCTAGGAAAGAACTGTTAACCTCAAAGGTCTTATTAATAACTTTCTTGTATTGAATTACCAAGGTAATGATTTGTGCATGGAGTGTGGATTGGGGGAAAAAAAGTTAAATGTATTTCTGGCAGTCACTTCTGTCTGAGTGGACCAAAAAGCACTGTGTTTCTGGTTTTATTTTGTGTTCAGGTGGAGTTGCAAAGTAATTAGAGCTGTTCTTGCCTTGTCCTGGAATATGCATGCTCTGCCCATATGAATGGGCAAACGGCACAATAGAGCCTTCCTGAATGTTGGGTTGCTCTCGTGATAACTCTGTTTTTCTAGGTTTATTTTCTAGCTATTTCCCTCTACCTCTGGCTACTGCTGCTGAGGTTACACCAACATCTCCACTGTAGTTTTGAATATTTCCTCTTTGCTCCCAGAAATACAGTTTCTTTTGATTCTTTTTTAGGAAAAACCTCCCATCTTTTCCTTACATGATCAGCCACATAATACATTCTATTGATACATATGTAGTACATAACAATTACAATAGAAAATTAATGTCTACCCAGTTAAACATATTTAAACATCTTTTCCTTCCCAAAGCTTATAAATGTGTTACCTGCAAATTTCATTTATTGTCTCTTGTTTTCATAATCTGCTGGAACACTGTCACTGTCCTTTGTCTTATTCTACCATTGTTGTAGGTTTTGGAGTTTGTGAAATATTGGTTAGAGAATCACAGAGTGGTGGAGGTTCACTCCTCAGGCAGAGTCATCATGTCCAAGTTTCCTAGGACCATGTCCAGATGGCTGCTAGGTGTAGTGTCCTCCTACCACTGTACTTCAAAACCTGTCCTGTCCTGTGGGAAGTCATCTCTCTAGTCATCTCTCTGCCAGCTTTGGCTGGTTAAATCTCTGGGGAAGTATTTTTTTAACTGATTTCCCCTATTCCCCATGTATTTTTTTTAATTGTATTTTTTGACAATTCGCAGAAGATTAGACAGTGGGAGTTACTGGAGTTTTTGTATTTAAGAAAAAGATTAGAAGAACTGAGGCCACCTGAGTGAGTCACCTGTTTTTTTTAAGTTTAGTAAGAAAAGAAATCTACCTTCAGCAAGGACAAGTATGGCAGATCAGATAAAACCTCATGCACATTAAAAACTAGAAATAGATCCAGTCTTGAATGCTCATTACAGCTTTGAAGTTGGGCTCTTACGTAATTTTTAAATATAAAGTACTTGACTATTGATAATTTAATGAGATAATACTGCAGTTAGTGTGAAATATATTTGAATGATATCATAAGGTATTTGTATACCAAACAGTATTATATAGATTGTAAACCAGTGTTGAGTGCCAAATAATTTTCTTCAGAAAACTGATTTTCATGCCATCCATTCTTAATATTTTTAGCTCATTTGCTTTCCTGAGGTGATTTGTATTGGTCATTAGTTTACATTTTTCAGGGCAGACTTTTTGGTGCTATACCACTGTTGATGAAGTAGGAAGAATTTCATAATCCTTGGTTATTATGCGCACCAATAAGATGTTTCTTGTAAAAATAATGATTTGGAATCTGATTTAAGACATGGCGATCACAGACAAAAGAAAGAAGGAGTGACATCTGTCAGTCTGGGGCACAAGTACACTTCTTGCTGTTGACTGTTGCCTCTTTTCCTGATGAATTATACTTACAGATGAACTCCCTAGTCTTTCAGTGCATCTAGTGATAGCCACCTTTTTTCATTTTCTCAAATGGTTTCTCTCTTTCCAGGTTGTACTTCAAAATGCTACTGAACATCAAAGTATAAAATGCAGAAGTAATACTATTTTTTTCATGGCAGGTTAGGATACTAATTCTTTTTTAAAACCCTTTCCATTCTCTGGAGTCAGTGTTGTTTAGAAAAGTCACTATGTAAAATTTTTTTCACTGAATAGTTTTGAAATTTGGAAGAGACAAGAGATGCAGGTTAATATTTTAGGTGCACTTTGTGAGTATAATTTATACCTGGAAAACAGATTTCCCAGTGCTAATTATGAAAGAAAGTTTATTGGTTGTGGGAAGGAATAATTACTAAAGCAGTGTCAATCTTACATGACAGCTCCATGGTACTAAATACTTGAATAAACTGTCCATGTACTTTTGCTGCCTTGCTAGTGGTTGCAGAATCCAAGAGAAAATACAAAGACTGACATACTGGAAAAGAAACCATCCAGATATGCTCTGCAGAGAATTTTTCTTTGCTCTGTGATCCTATGAAAGAATTAATGAATTAGGAATCCTTGTCACATGGCCAGAACACTTGAACTGGCATCACATCTTGAAACTTGCTGACAGATTCCCCCCCAGAAAGCAGAGGAAATCCTCAAATCGTTTGTATTTGAGGCTAAGCTGGTAATCAGAATATCTCTCTAGGCAGCTTTCAACAAATTTAAAATCAAAACCTTAATTACTGAGAATACTGTGATTAGAGCCTAGGGTTACTTGAAGGAGATTATTGGGAAGGGGAAAGGGGTTGCAAGCAATCATCAGAAGCTAATGAATGTGTAACTTTATTAAGACCAAGGCATTTTTTTGCTCAGTGTGTGCACCTTTCATTAGGTGGAGAAGAAAACTAGTAACTTGCACACCACTTAAAGAAAGTGTATAGCGAAGACTGTGCAATGATGGATAAGCAAAACAATTTTTTTGCATCTCCCTTGTCTTACACAAATTCTGTAAAATAGGCATTGACGTGCCCATGGGGAGTCAGCTCTGTGCTCTTTAACACACTGCCAGTGTCTCACTTCAGAGAGGGATATGAAGACCAACAGCATCAGGCTGCTGACTTGTGGCAGCCTTGG
This sequence comes from Anomalospiza imberbis, assembly GCF_031753505.1. Lineage (NCBI taxonomy): Eukaryota > Metazoa > Chordata > Aves > Passeriformes > Viduidae > Anomalospiza > Anomalospiza imberbis. The sequence goes on along the minus strand of NC_089683.1, from coordinate 76,570,756 downwards.
TCAACTCCATTGGGTTTTTTTCCATTTCTTTCTACTTTTAGACAAGAATCTCCCCTAGAACAGTGTGTGATGAGACAGTATAATTCATTTTTACTTCACGAGGAAGCTGTGAATTCATGATGATATACAGAATACAAATTCATTATGATATACAGAATTTTTTTCTTACAACTGCTAGTTTCAAATAGAAGGGCAAGCAGCTATGCAGTTCTAAATTTTAAGAACTGTGCCTTCATCCTCTGTAGCAGGGTCAAGTCTGTCACACTTCACTCTGTATTAGATGATTTGAACTGATTTATGGTTTTTGACCTACTTGTTCCAGCTTACTTGTTCCTACAATCCTGTTCACCTTGCAAGCAGAAATATGAGGTTTCATGAAAGACATGCTCTCAGTTAGTACTGGTCTTGACCTTTGACTTGTGTAAAGTTGTTATAGTAAATAGATAATTCCATTTCTATAAACTCTGTTTTTCTGTTTTGATAGTATGGCTAAAAAGGAATTAGAAAAACCCTGTCCTTGGTACCTGCACAAAGTTTGAGGAAAATATCAGAGGGGAAAAATTTATCTGTCTTGAGATCAGGATATTTTATTAAGTTTACATGCTGTATAGTGTTACATATTTGTGATTTTTTTTTTTTTACCTTTTAGGCTTTGAAATATCATCTGATAAACTTTGTTTTCCAATGGAAAGGCTTAAACATTCTGTTTAGCTAATAAAGTGATGTTAGTGACATCGGGTAATACATTGTTCTGTCTTGTTGAGCAAGCCCTCTTATTGCCACCTTAATTATAAGTTGCTTAGCTTTTATATTCTGTGTTAAGTACTATGTGTGAACAAATCACAGAGTTCTGGTGCTGACATGCATGTTGAAATGGAAGATATTGAGCATGTGCAGGGAAATGAAGTTGTTCTGTGTTTCAAAATGGAAGGCTGACCAGCCATCATTGTTCTCGTGTTCCAGGAGTAAATTTCTAGCTGAGGCCTGTTGCCTCTAGCACGTGCCTCTACACGAAAGCATGCCAGGGCTGTTTGACAATCACACATGTCTGTGTTGGCAAATAGTGGTTTGGAATGGCAGTTTTGAAAAATCTTGTAGCTAGCTGCAAAGGTGGGGTTTTGACTCTTTGGCAGTACCTTTAGGAATATTAGGGGAAAATACTTTAAATGGCTGGGGACAGAGACATGTGACAGTGAAAGCAATTTCATATTCATAATACATTACTAGAATTACTGTCCTTCTATTAAAAAAAAATCCCTTTTTGACAATGGTGGTGGAGTTTCTGGAGGTAGGTCAGATTCTTACTTTTACCTTTATAACTGTAACTAACAGAATCCCTTATCAACATCCATCCTTAAGGATGCTGTTTATTAAAATTCGTCTCGTTACTGGAAACTGAGACAGTGTGGAGCAGCAGCTATGCATGTTTGAGACACTGGGTTCTGCTCTGTTAATTTCTGTTGCAAATCAAAGCTGCAAATGTTTGACTTAGATTCATTTGATTTGCCATCGACTTCCATGATTATCCATTAAAAGCCATTGTAAGAGCAGGCTCCTTAGCTGAGACTGAGACATGGCTTATACAGCATGTGTGCTGAATCTGCTGCATTCAGGTAATGAACTTGGAATAGAAGATTACTGAAGGCATTCAGAATGAAGTGTTTAAGATACTACCCTGGGAACTTCACGATTTCATAAACTTCAGGGTCTTCTACAGTGGCATTTCCTCTGAATACACTTTTTCATAAGCATGTATGTCTTGATTAAGTTTGATTTCTCAAACTGATCAGGCTTGGGAGACTTCTAATGCTTAATTTTGGGCTACTACAATAACTGGCCTTTCATTTTTAAACCAACTCTAAACAAAAAAGTATTAATGTAAACTTACCTATTCACTGTGTCACAACTGCTGTTTTAATAAAGATGTTTAAGAATACACTTAGTGGTTGCTACTGCTTTGCCTTCCTGGAGGTTCATAGGAAAACATAAGGTGTGCTGAAAATATTTTTGGTTGCTTGTAAATTAATTTTTTTTTTCAGTAGTGAATACCTAAGAAAATGGGCTGTTTCAATTTCAAAACCTTCATTTCATTTGTAATTAGCTATTTTGAATACAGGGGGAATTGTAAAGCTGGATTTTTTTAAAATATTATTTTTATTAAAGAATGGTTGAAGCATGGCCTTTTTTGCTTTTCACAGACAAAAGAGAGGTCTCTAGAGTTATATATCCCTGGTAGTATTTGAGCCAGTGACCCTGTTTACACTATTAGCTAATAGCATAGACAAAAAAGAAAGCCATCACAGAAAAAAAAAAAGTCCTTTTACCAAATTACTGATTTAATTTTGTAACTAAATGCTAAAGATTAGTGAAATTATAATTCTTTTAAATAGAATTTTTACTAAACAGTGGTGAATAGGTGTTATTTGTCACTGACAGTAGACTCCTTTTAAGCCTGTTCCTGGGAGTTTTGTACTCCAGAGTTTCTAGACTATTATCTTTGGAAACTTCCCCTCATACATCTTTTCTTTGAGTAAAAAATGTTCAGTTCACAATGACAGTAGTGAAGAATGCAGGCACAACTAGCATAGTTATGTATGGGAATGCATATTTTTACAAGAGAACATTTTCCTGAAGTTTTATATAAGATTTGACAAACGCTTCTTATTTGAAGTAATTTATTTCAAGAGTATTTTCATAGCAGCCAGGGGAATGCTCTTAGTTTCAAGAGCAGAATGGCTTTATTTTGAAGGGGAAAAAAATTAGGTGCCTGAGGACCTTAAAAATTATTACAAGGTAATATTAGTCTTTCATAAAAAATTACTGATACATATCTGATGCAATGCATCTTTTAAATGGTTCATTTCATACATACTTTTGCCCTTTATTGGCTACATACCGAATATATCCAATGTATATTGGATATATTGCTACATGATCGCAATACAAAGTTGCAGCTTCCGAGCTGATTTTAGTGCTGCTAAGACATGGGATTTCCTATGTAATTTGAAAAGTAGGTGAAGCCTTTGGTCTGTGATTAACTTTGCTATCAAAAATTCATTATATGTCATTTTGTTCTGAGAGCAGTTAAATTGGTTATTGAGCTAATTAAATATGGAAATAACTGACTTTAACTAAATACTTCTTTTTAATGCCATTAAGTACACTGGAAACTGTGATCTGTTAAAGTGTAATCAAAGCCCTGCCAGTTGAAATCAGCTTGTATTAGGCTTTCCTTATATTTGTTTTACTGTCAGTTCCCTGTGAGGAAAAACCCTTACGAGCAAGCAGTGAGAGAATCTAGATTTATTTTGAAATCAGAAAAAAGTAGCACGAAGTGTAGTGGAAAAAAGTGTATCAAGGGAACCCTGAATCATTGCCTGAACATCTTGCATAAACAAGTCTGGTTTATAAATTAAAATGCTGTGTCTATTGAACAGGAATTGACTCATCCTGTAGCATGGCAGAAGTTCTCTTTCTGCAGAATTACTTCCAAGCTTTTGTGAGGTGGGAAGCACAGAGAGTGTTAATTGTGTTCTAAAAGGTTGACCAGGTTTCAGCTCTCAGCGGTTTGTATCTGGCATTTGAATAGAAGTTTTGAAAGGCTTGGGAGACTCTGCATACAGAATTGTTTTGAGATGCTGACCAAATTGTCTGCAAACATCTATCTGCATTTTACTTTGTCTAGCAAAGTAGTGAAGCAAGGTTTAAATAATGAAACTCTACTGTAACCTGAACCTTTTTTCATGGTAACATTTCTAACTTTCTGAAGGATTAATGCTGTGATAATCTTGCTTACCAGAAATAATTTGTAATCAGGATTGCATTTTCAGTGTGTTTGTTCAGTATTATGCAATGTGCTTGCAATTCTGTGTGGGAAAGGCCATACTTAGTTTGAGGCTTGTGGGAATTTTCTTGTGGCTGCATGAAGATTGAGTCTACTTAAATGTGGGAATGGATTTAGAGCTTGTTGTTTCAGGGGGAAAGCAGCATGCCTGTGTGATTCCTGAGTAGCTGTCACTTCCTGGCAGTTATTGGTTCTCCTAATTTTTTAGGTGGCTTCTGGCAGGCAGAATACAGGCAGGTGGTTGTTTACCATAGTGGATATGGCTCCTCAGGGTCCTATTAGCAATTTTACTGAGACTGATAGGAGGGCTCCTTAGCATGGAGTAAAAGAGAAAGCACAAAATAAGAACCACTATTGCTGAAACCAAATACCTAAATTAGTAACTGAATATTTAGAAGATAGAGACATTTGACTTCGTGCTATTTTATTGTTTTCCAAATAGAGACAAGTAATCTGTTCCATTGCAGCAAGGTACTGGATTGCTTGCCAACTGTATGGTAACAATCACCAAGTGTAACTCCTAAAATGAGTGATCAGTTTGCCATTTAAACTTGTTTATAGATGGTTACTTTCCTTAGGTTTTCTGGCCTAGTATTAGCTTTTGTCATGCCTAGACTCAAATTGAAATGGATATTGTTAATCACGGGCTACACTTCTGCTGTGAATGGCCTACAGTGCCGTATGTTAAGCATATGAATGAAATTCAGGTAGCTGAGTAGCTTTTAATAAGGATGTGACAGTATCCTCACTTTAGAGTTTATCCAGCTATTGTAAACAATATTTTACTGTTAGTCTTTACACTTTTAAGGTAGAGAGAGGCATTTATTGACAGATGGTTGAATATTTTTCATTAAACATTCATGACAGTGATTAGCAGCTTCTGTCTTCTAATTTTTACATTTTTCCACATCTTTTTGGGCAGTAAATGGGGAATGTTTTGATAAATACAGGACTCACTGAAGTGCATGCACACTGAATATATCTTTAAAAATTTGCTTACAACTCAAAACAGTTCTGTTTAAAGTGTGTGTTAAGCATATTCATGAAAGGATGAAAGCTTATTTAAATAATTGGTAAGGCCAAATACACAAATCTGTTTTTCTGTTAGAGAGAACTTGTTACTCTTATAGTAGCAGAACACTCCAAGCAATGTTGGGAGACTCTTTACCTTAGTAGAATCTGATTTTCTGTGTAAATTATCTGATTTAAGTGCCACAGTCTTGCCATGGAACAAACACAATACACAGTATTTGTGCTTTCGTGATGCATTTTTTGATGTTACTGATTCTTGAATGTAATTTGACTCATAAGTCAATTCGGCACTGCATTCCTACATGACAGACAAAATCTTGTCCTAACCTTAATAGCATGAAATGAAGAAAACAGACTGGTTTTGGGTGCTGAAAGATCTGCAAAACAGTGACTACATTCAGGCAGTAGCTTTCATGGGCCTGACAGAATGGTTTAACTGGCAGCTGAAGTAACAGGAAAACTCTGGCTGCAGGACAAAAGTGGCAATATCAAATTATTGGTTGGTTTCATAAGAAGGTGTTAGAGAATTATGTACAAAATTTGATAAGAATGGATGGAGTTATTACAGGGAGGAGATGTCTAGTCAGTATAAAAATGTCAAGACAGAACACAGTTGCTGGGAAACACCAGGATGTTTTGATGTGTGAAAAACTAAAGTTTGTGGGAAGTGAACATATGTATAGTACTGTGGAAAGTAACCCAAAATAATTTACGGAGCAGTTACATTTTCACAGCCAAAGCTACAGGATTTTTTTTTTTTCTTTCTGAGTCTGACATAGAATCATTAAATAATCTGGGTTGGAAGGGACCTTTCAGGATCATTGAGTCCAACCCCTGGCCCTGCACAGGACACCCCAAAGAAATACACCATGTGCCCAGGAGTATTGTCCAAACTCTTGTTGAACTCTCTCAGGCTTGATGCTGTGACCACTTCCCTGGGGAGCCTGAGTCTCTCTCCTTTTCCTCTCTTCTTCCCTTCCTTCCTCTTCCTAATGTTTCTGCTACTTTGAACCTAGGTCAACTTTTCTGGGTTTTTTTCCCCTCCCTCTTTTATGAATTTTTCCCTTGTTTCATAAATTATATTAATTTTCCTTGATTTGATAGAAGGTTCCTCTTAGTTCTCTCTAGAAATGTTCTCTAGCTATCTTTTTCCATCTTGGTCCTTGAGTACCTCCTTCTCACTGGTTATGTGCTTTATAAATTATTGTAATAAAAGGAAGGTTAATTTCTATGGTGCTTCATTTATTCTCTAAAAATACAGTTAGATGACATGAAAGTGTACTAAAATGAGTTTTGGTTTCTAGCAACACTTTATATATTTGCATTATGGTAGCAAATTATATAAACACTGGTGTTTAAAAACAGAGTTGTAACTGGGGAATCTGAGTAATGCAGGCAAGGAAGATTACACAAGGCAAAAGGAAACAATGACATACTTCTCATGCTACTAACTAACAGTTAAAATTATTTAGCATGCATAAGACTGTCTGAATGGGAAGAAAAAATCCAGCAGCAAAAATATAAGAAGAAAACTTTTTCCTGAGAGTCAGGGTGATAATGCAAATTCACCAGTTTGCTTGCCTTGAAGTTACTGGAATATGAACTCTGAATGCAGTAGCTTTTGAAGAGGTGTGGAGAGTAGATAGCAAAGTTGCTCTCACACTTGGCTAGAGGTTTCTGTAGGTAAGTTGTAGGTGTGACTTGAGGATTGAGTAGAAATAAAAGGTTAAGGTTAATTAGTATCTCAGCTAGAATTCCTGAAACCTTTTTGATTCCTGACACAACTAAAAACAGGCAAAGTAATTATGAGCCAAACTGCCATTTCTTTTATGTATCATTTTAGAAGTGTGCTAGTGGTATTTTTGCATGCATTGAAGGGATTTTTCTTCAAGAGCAAAGAACAGCCTGTTAATTGAGTGCCTTTATCTGGCATGTGGGCAGTGAGTGCATATAACTTAAATGTTAGGATGTAAATACTTATGTAAATTATTATACTTTTTTTTCTGTCTGGTAAATCTGATGTAGGCGCTACTTTCTTCATAATCTTTCTGTAGTGTTCTGTGATCAGGTGCTGTGGCACTAGGTTAATACGATTGTTTCCAGGGAGGTCAGCATTTCATGGAATTGGATATTCTGGTATGGGGTTATTTTAACTATCTGAAGGGTTTCTTTGAAATTATTTTCTTCGATATTGATTTGATATTGGTATTGTGGTGATTTCTTTGTTAGATTTTTTTTTTTTAACATTGTGATAGTGTGAAGCAGTGAGAGCCCTGGGTCCATTCTGTGGTAAAGTTCCTGTGAACTTTAGCAACTGCATGTTTCTCTTGAATAAAAAAGAAACCGTTTTCTGAAAGATGGGACCCATAACATAATTAATAACATCTCTGCCACTGCTTGTGGGCTCTTTGGAGTATTTTTATAAATGTATGTCTGGACTGTTCAGTCATGAACCACACAGAAACAATTAATGCTTCTGTGGCAGTCAGGGTGATAAAGAATTGAGAACCACGTTTAGCTGACTGAATGCACCTGAAGTACCTGACTGTTTTAATTGATCCACGTGATGGAATTATTTCGGAGCCACTTAAGGTTCTGAGCTACTCATTTCAAATGTTCCCATATTTAGAACCATATATATTCAAGGGAATTCAATTTTTAGGCTATTGGGGGTCTTGGCAGATATTTTAATTGGCTTGTTGAGCTTGTGAAATATACTATTGCTGATACATAGTTTCAAGAACTAAAAGCTAGTAGTTGACAAATTTTAGATTTAATACTAAATTTTATAGAGAGAAATAGAGATTTTTCTGTGCTGATAAAGTATGTTGTAGTCATTTTCCATCTAGTAAGTGGTCCATAAATGGCCAAGCAATCTTTGAGGTGGTTGTGAGATACTCCTGTGTTTCAAGTTGACAGTGCTGGAATTGAATGTTCACTTAAATTTTGACTGACAAAAAGACCTAGAACTTAAATCTGTTAGCTCACATTGACTCACAGTAGCGTGAATCAGAAAAAGTCTTAAGATAAGCTGTATTGGATACCAAAATAAGTGATAAAATTAAATTTAAAGTTACATGGTTTGAAATACTGAAGCTACTCTGGAAATTAGTATGCAGTGAGGACACAAGGGTACTGCAAATAGCAAAATAGGTTTTTGCAGCCTGACTAGTGGAATTTCTCAATATCCAGCCTTTTAAATAAGTTCAATTTAGCTTGAAATGTACCTTTTTGTAATAGTTCATTTGGTAGTAAAATAAACCCTCCTCCTTAAAAAAAACAAAAACAAAAACAAAAAAAAACAACAACAACAAAAAAACCACAATTCTCCATTTCTAAGAAAAATCAGATCATCTCCTGCAGAAACATTTTGAAGAGGAAAACACATTTACTATTGATTATGTGTTTCAACTCTCTTAAGGAAGTCTGATTTGGTTATTGCAGGCTTCAGACCTCTTACTTGCAGTCAAATGTATGGTTCATGACTTACAGTAAAAGAATCTACCAGGCAGAATAAGGTGTAATGATTTGAGGTAAGTCACACTTGGCATATTACTTGTGTTCCTGTTAAACTCACTTGCAACTGGCTGTTTCTGTAAGTCAGAGTATTAAGTATCGTAAATTTGATTGGGCAATGCTGCATCACCACCAATCTTGCCAGAAGCAGAAATTGGCAGGAGCGTGGCATTTTGAGCATGCTTTTTGGATCCTGTGTTTTTCACAGTAGTAGATGCAGGATTTTCCCAGCGTCTTCTTGGAGGACCATGTAATAAATGAGGGAGTGTTTGCAGGGGCACCAGTGGGAGGGAATTATTCAGGTTTCCCTGTCAGCTGTATCATTTTTTATGTTAGGCTGTAGTGGGTAGGAGTTCAAATACACAGGTTATGTTTGCTGCTCAGACAGTTGTTTATAGTGACCCTTAGGGAAGAAGCAACAGAAGGAATAGAAACATTGCACGGGCAACAACAGCAAGCTGACAGGCAAGGAGTTTTACCTCACTGCCTGGTTAAATAAGGCTCCTGTTTTGCAAGGGGAGGGAAAGAGACAATCACGTTGAGTATTTAAGGGAGCGGGGGGAAAGGAAACTGGAAGACCCCCAAAATGTCAAATAATTTGTCACATACATATTCATCTGTTAGCTCATAAATGTCAGTTCTTGTAAAAAGCCTTTCCAGCTTTTTTCTTGGATCTGACTTTGCAGAACGTTTTGGGGCCTGCAGCTGGGCTGCAGAGATAACCTGATCTTTTTCAGGTTTTAGAACAGACTTCTGAATCAGGCATCTGTTGTCTTTTTTGCTGCTTTCCTGGCCTTGAAAAAGGACCTGTGCTCCTGTGAGAGACATGTTGAAGGGTGGCTGGTGATCATGGAATCACCTAGGAAAGCATTTTATTTACTTCAGTTACTTGGCTTGAAAGCTCAGCCTGAGGGAAGAACTTCTTCAGCTTCCCCTGTTAGTGTACATTTCTGCACAGCTGAGTCACTGAACACATGGGCTTGCTTTTAGGGATCTTTCCCCCCTCCTGTTAGTTTGGAGTGATATTGTGGTCCTCTAGAGAAACAACTGACCAACCCCTGCCCCCATCCTATTTTATTCTTTTGTTTTAGAGTTTTGCAAGAACAAGTTTTCAAACTGTCAGTGGTTGTCCGTAGCTGTGGGTAAGACTATTTTATAGACCAGTCCATATGGTTTTGCAGTAGTTGCTTTTTCCTGGTCTCTTCAGAGCTGCTGCCAAGCATCCTTTCCCACCATTTTAACCAGTGATCAGTGGATCTCAAGCTGTGGAATGCTTCCAAGTGAAATATGTCACAAAGAACCAAGACTTTATATGTGGTCTAGATGCGTGGGAAATTCGAAGTCTGTATTTGTAATAGAAAGTATCTGTGGGCCTTCAGGGGAGAAAAAGAAAAAAGGACAAGTGTCAGAATGACTGTTCCTGCCAAAACTATACTAACCACATCATTTCATAGTGACTTCCTTTATATGAGCCTATTTGGAAGATACAGTGAAAAAATTGATAATAATTCAGAATCGATTTTCTGTATACTGATAGTCACAATTCAGTGATTTTTAGCTGTGACATTTGCTACTAACATCTTTGTCATTAAATAGATAAACAAAGGAGTTTTGGTTAATTTGGTGATGCAGTGAGTTTTGATATTGATAACAACAATGGCGGGAAAAATGCCCAAAGAAGATGATACTTAGTTTCAACTTAGTTAACCACTATCATGAATATATTAAAGTAATTGTAAGATCTATTTCGCTTCCTCATGAGCGGTGTTATGAGTAATGTGCACTCCCATTGCTTCTAAAACACTGATAAATGCAATCTGTTGGAATGTTTTTAAGACAATAGCTATTTAGTGAATAGCTTGTGTGTACAGGAGAAAAGAATAGGCTTGATTGCTTACAATCTGACATTTGAAAAAGCTTTTTTTTAGATCTCTTGTATTTGCATATCTAATTGCTATGTAATCAAAACTAAGTGAACTGTAGCTGCTTGAAACTTAAAAATGAAAGGCAATCATCTTTAAAGGGGGAGATATCCCACTCATACGCAAGCCTGTCTGAATATTAGAATTATATTCTTCTTGTGTTTAATTATAGGTGTCTGACTGAGCAGTAAATTTATGCCTGTGTATTAAAGGAGTGAATGTGACCCTGAAACATCAGCTTTCCTTTGTTGAAGCAAAGCATTCGCATTGAGAGAACTTAACAGTGTTGTGTATTTTGGTGATAAGGGATTGTGCCAGAGTAGCTGTTAATTACCTGCTTTGTTTGATATGGAAAGTAGTGGTTCCACACTTTTCTTCCCACCAGTGACAGTACTCAATTAAAACTTGTATTAAACAGTGATAATGCCCTCGTTTATCTGGTGGAGAAGGGGTGAGGTGAAGAAAATTAACAGGATATTTTCATCTCTTTGGAGACGACTTTGGATTTTCCTGAACCTAGTGACAGTAAGGACAAAGGAGTTTTGTCTTTTTTGGTGTAGTAGTGTATGGTGAGCTTTGGTTATTTTATTTATTTTTTAAATATTTGTGTCTCTTGAATCCTGCTGTTTAACAACAGTGGCTATAGTAGAAGTGGAAAAAAAGAAACCTCAACTGCAGTGTCAGAGTTGCAAATTTGGAAGATGCTTGCTCTATCTTATTCCTTCTCGTTCCTCTGTGTGAAGCATCTGTTGCCATTGGTCATTATTTCAATGGTTTTTGAAAATCTGTTGTATCATGACATGGCATCTTACATATCTTACATGGCAGATTTTTTTTTAATTCAAGTGCGTGAGTTTTTCTATTCCAGTTGTGTGAAGCATGTTTTCCTAATGCAGTCTGAGATGGACTTCTCTAAGTAGCAGCTGTTTTTTGGAATATCTGAACAGAAATGATAAGGAGGAGTAAAGCAGAGAAATTGACATAGAAGATTTGGTAGTCTTTGTTTATTTCAGATGCCAATGCTGAAGAATATTCTAACAGTAAAAACAAAGAATCTATATCAGTAGGCAGTAAGAAAGGATATAAAATTGTTATAGTAACCCTTAAATACTTTTTATTTCATTTATCCAAAGAAATTAAGGAATGGGTTGGTTGCTTTCCTTATGAAATTTGGAAGGTCTGTGTTCAGCAAGCTTGAACAGCTTTATTCTGGAGTGAAAGCTGAATGTTTGATGCTAGACTAATTTGGCCAAAAATGTGAAACAGTAAGTGAAAAGGAGTAATTACTGTAGCAGCTTTAGAGCGTGAACACGAAATTCTTTTGAGGAGCTCAGTGGCTATGGCAGTGCATAGTAATTTAAGTAGAACTTCAGAGATTCAGCTGTTGGGTGAATAGAGGTCACATGCAGAGTAAGAGTGTTTGCCTGCAGTAATTAGGCACAATTAATAAAAGTTTGCTCAGAAGGCATATTGCACATACTGAATGGTTAGCAGTAATGACTGGTCTTAGAGATAACCATACACAAACAAACATAAAAATCATTACAGATAAAACAGTTTCTTAAAAGAATTTGTAAGGTGTGGAAACTTGAAAGATTTTCTTGTTTTGTTGAAAACCTGAACAGAGTGTTAAGAGCAGAAGGCTAGATTTCATTTTGTAGTGGAACACTGTAATATCACAGGATGCAGGCAAAGTGCTGTGGAAAATCAGGCTTAGAAAAAAAAAGTTGTAATGGTATGAATTGATCATGGTTTACAGAAAGAACATTGGAAAGCCCATCTTAGATCATAACTGGCATGTTTTTTAAGTAGTCTGCTTTTCTTTTAAAATAAATGTTCTTCTGGGCATATTAACTGATTAATTTCATTAAATTATTGAATTTAATAATAAGTTGCTACATAATTATTGGTTGTGTTTTCTGTAGGTAATTCATAAAGTCAATAAATGTAGATTAGCTCCTACCATCACATAATTGCCCTTTCATGCCAAGTAAACAGTGATAAGCATTAAATGAGAACTTGATAAAGTGTTTTATGATCTGGCATTTTGACGTGCAGTTATCTCTGTTTCTTTAACAGTTTTTTCTGGTTTTCTTTTTTCTGCACTGTAAAAAAACTCCATGGAATGTGAGTTTGATATGCATCCAGATTAGTAGACTTACTTCATGGCACAGCAGTTCTGCTGCAGACTGTTAGTGTGACCGTGTTAGCTCATCCATTTAGGATTAGGTTCTGCAGTGATTAGAGGGCTTCCTCTGCTCAAACATTGAATGGTCATTTCACTTTGTAGGTGAGCGCTGCATACCACACTGTCTTGCCACAGACAGTTTTTGTAATCCCAAAGCCACTCTGTTAAGGTTCCCTTAGACTATCGTGCATCCAGTATAAATGCCCAGCCTCAGATAAAGTCAAATAACGTGTTCTTCCAGAATGAATAGGCTTAAATGAACATACTGTACTTTTTGTTCCCCGTGAAGAAAATGCAAAAAGGCTGTCACATTTTTCTGCTTAAATTGTTTTGATTATGTTTCATTGACTTTGCTCACTTGAAAAAAGATTTGTTAGCATTTTTTGAGTATTTTCTTTGTTATGTAGTTCAGTTACAGTTTTGAGGAACTCCTTCTTGTATTCGCTTTTAGAGAAATTTATTCCCATGTTGTAAAATAATGTTGTAATATCCAATTTTGAATAGATAGTAATTTGCTATATTTTCACATAATCTCCACGTGCAAATCTTCTTGAAGAGAAGAAAATTTCTGTGTTGAAATTATATGCTGTTTTAAGATGTGGAAAAGAATGGAACTTTACAATTGCCTTTTCTGGACTATTTTTGATGAGCATGCTTTCCCTTTATGTTCTTTACTATTCTTGTAGGACTTGCAGTCTCTTTTGGCAGGAATTGCTTTGTCTGATTGTGCTCCAGAGTGAAGTTCCTAAGTCTAAGACTGAATGGGAATCCTCTTTTCCAGTCTAATATTTTGGGGAGTTTTTCCCATTTGAGAAATGCCAGCTACAATGCATAAATATGGTGATTTTCTGCACTCACCCAATGGTCAATTTTTCACAAATTTCATTAAAAAGTTGGACAAAAATGATTGTGGTAAGTTATACACTTGGTTAAATAGGAAATGTTTACTTTCTTGGTAACTCTGAAAAAAAAGTTTAACTTTTCTACCACTAAGCTTTAGGACGTGAAAAATCTAGAAGCTGAGAGCTTGCAGCTCTCCAAACAGTCATCCCGAAGAACACTGTTAAGCATTCTGTTGACACAGTTTATGTACCACTGAAGAAAATTCAGACCCTCTATCTCCCTCTGTAATCTGAGTTGATGGTACTTGTCATTTGAAATATATATACAACTGCTAAACATGCTTTTTTCTTTCTGATGAAAACAGTTCTGCTGAAAGCATGTCGTAAAACTTGGTTTTTAGTGCAGAGGTACACAATGAATCATAATTTCCTGCAGGCTCAAATCCTGCCTATATAAGATCAACAACTAAAAACCTGAAAATGTGAACAATATTTTATTTATGATTGGGACCTATAGAGTATACCTCACATACTCTATAGACACTCTGTAGTACTCTATGTACTCACATATAGAGTATGCCTCACTTGCAGGTTTTGGCTGCATAACAGTGTACTTGGTGCATCTGGTATTTGAACTATTCTCTCTAGTGAGGTCACTCTGAGCATAACTACCTAAGATTTTTTTTAAGTACTTGGCAATGATATTGATGTTCGTTATCCCTTCTGTCCATTTTTTTAGCCATTTGGGCAGTTGAGAATGAGGTTAAGGTGTAAAATTTCAAAATTTACTGTGAAAGAAAGTAAGGAGAATTTACCAGTTAGCCCTTGGTATATCTGTGCCTCAAAGTTAAGAATTTTCTTTAAATCAGATTTTGAGTGATAGAGATTTCTCTTAGAGAAAATGTGAAGAATCCATCTAGAAACAAACTTTAATTCCCTGTATTAGCAGAGTCAAGTTATGATGACCTTGGATACACTCTAAACCAATTTTTAATGATTACTGTCAGAGCAGCTCTTTTTCTCTTGAAAAGTAACGGCCTATGATATATTGAAGGCCAGATTAAATCATCCCGTCTCTTCCTTCTGGTCGAAGTCTCTAAAACTGGGAAAAAATTACTAGCAGTTAAGCTTAAGTATGAAAAGAGGCATAATGGGTAAGATGTATAGAATAAAATTTCAGTGTAGTATAATGTACTGTCTAATTGATCAAAATCCTACACAGATCACAAAATTTTTTGTTATACCTATACATATACACTGTGCATATATAGGTGTATATATATGTGTACATATATAGGTATATACCTATAGCTATGCAGTGTGTTTGTGTGTGTGTGTGTCTGTGCTGCTGAAGTAGATTACAATTCTGTAATCAAGTTACATTTTATGTGTTTGGGTTTTTTCCCCTGTATCTGGTTTTGTGCATCATGGACTTCGTGTATTCCTAAACGCTAAAATTAAAACAGCTTGTTGGTAAAGATCAAGCTAAAATTTTGGTACTGCAGTATGGTTTGTTTACATCTAATCTCAGAGAACTAAAATCTTAATCCTGTAGAATTTTTTTTTCTTGGTGCATTAAATGCTATTACTTTGGTCATACTGTGTGACATTTGTGTAATAGCCAGTCGTCATTAATGGTGAGTAGTATTCAGCAGCAAGTTTTAATGATTAGAGAAGTGGTCTTTTGTTGTGTGTCTTGTTACTGGCCTTAAATTAGAAAAACTAAAAAACTAAACTTACTTGAAACAGGCAGGGTGTTTGGAGATTTTTTTGCTTATTTCAAAAAAAGAAGTAAAGTATGCTCACCTGTGTGACCCATTAGAGACTCTGCAAGGCACTTATTTAAAAGGAAGTGAGGCAACACAGCCAACAGGAAATGCAGCAAGTATGAGATGAACAAAATTCGGCCTGAGAGATCAGGAGGAAACTGAGAACAAGGTGTTAAGCTCCACAAAATTGTGACAATAGTTGCAAAAGGGTTTTTTTCCTAATGCTTATTTATCTGTGATTTTTGCAAGTAGGTTTTCTAAGATGATAAACAGTTTCTTGCTTTCTATAACTTGAGATTTTTCATATGTATTAAACTAGATATTTGAATTCTAGTCTGTTCACTCAGCTCTTCATACCAGCATTTACAGTGGTTAATAGTGTTAAGAGCCACATAATTACTTGGAGGATGGGGTGAACATTAGGACATAGGGAACTTGCAGAGTGCATGGAACTCAGTGTCCTGGAACTGTGTGTGGTTGGTGACATACCACCAAAAAACCCCCAAGCTTAGTCCCAGGGAAACATTTGAAATGTACTAAGTGAAAAGCTCAGTGTGGAGCGTTGTACTAATGTGTTTTTGTACCTGGAGTTTCTGGAGTTATGTACTTATTCAGAGGTAATTTAGCTGCTCTTTGGACTCTTGGTGAACATATACAGCGTAAACTTTCTCTTTTGGTGTAATTCTTTATTTTCTTAGTGCCTTTCCTTATATAGGTATATTAGAAAAACTGTTGCATGCCCGTGTTTTTGAATATCTGTGGCATTTTTGTGTACTGTTGCATTGTCAGATTTAAGAGGTTATTTGTTGGTACCTTCAGAGAAATGAAGTATCATCTGCCTAAAATGGGGCAATGTTTTAAAGCTCCAGCAGGTATGTTATCCTGCATGTTGTATCATGTTACAGCAAGCTATTAAAAGAGTTTACATGTGTTTAAGTGCCCAAACAAAAACATCCCATCTTGCTTTGAGACCCCTCTTTTTTTGATGTTCCTTCTTTATCCATTGATTTGTCTGTGTATTTCATGCTGTTGGTCTCCCTTAACTTTTTTATAGATGACGAGTTGTACCTACTTTTTGCTTTGCATACACTGCAACTGCAATGTACAGCTTCCTTGCGTTGTGCAGCTTGAGTGTTAGTGTGCTAAATACTTGTATGTTATGTACTAAGTCAGTCAATAAAGTTTTAGTGCAGATGGTTTCCACCTTTTTGTCCCCAGCACAAGAATGTAACATCCTACAAAAGTGGAATAAATCATATTAACTCTGCCTGCAGGGTAAGGGTTGGGGGCAGAACAGGGAGGATATGGAGGTTATACTGTGTATGCTTAGCTGAGCATGACTTGCATTGGAAACTTCAGTTTTACTTTTGTTGAGTATTAGAGTAGCTTGTTGAATAATTAAAATGTGCTTCACTAGCAGAAGGAAAAAAATCTATCAACAATTTCCACTGATGAATTTTCTGACTTAGACAAGCACTTTTTTGTGAAAGTGTCTTTCCCTGTGAGACCATATGGTTTTGCAAGAAGTTTGAGTATACAGTTTAAGCATTGTTTGTAAATTACAGCAGAAGATTATTTTCTTTCAAATTCTTGTGGAGAATAGCATTGAAACTGATAGTTGAGGTACTTTGATTTTTACTATATTTTACTTGATTACTTAGATTTTTTTTTCCCCAAAGTCAGTCTGGCACTTCTGTTCCATAACATTTAAATAGGATTTAATACTTTATATGAAGTAATTGCATAGGCAGAAGATGTATCAAGATAAATAGTTGTATATGTACTATATGTTGCATAGTAAAAAGGGTATTAAAAACATAACTTAAAAAATATGTATCATTCATACGTTTGGAAATCTTAAAGTGAATTCTACACTATATCAATACACTTTTCCTAAGAAGGTGATATAGTGGATATTGAAGTAACCACAGATATCCTTAAATTAGAATTTAATTTGAAGTGTCTTTACTTAAATTTGCGTCAAATTATGCAGGATTGAAGAGGCTCACACGCTCTTAAGCAGAGTAATGCATGAGCTCTAATCATATTAGTAGTCCTCAGAGGATAAAATCTTCTCTCTATTGCAAATTATTGAAGGTTTTCTGTGAGTGGTATGGCACTATGTTTGGATTGATCTGATGGTCAGTTCCCATTAAAGGCCTTAGGACATCTGTTCCCACTGCTTCATGTGCATCCTCGGGAGTCAGTTGAGTTTGTGAGTTTCCTAAATTGGCCCCTGCACAATTGTCTGAGCAGCAGGGGCAGCTCAGTGGAAGTAGCAGAGTCAGGGCTGCTATTTTCAGTGACAGCTGGTTGTTAAATAGACTCAACCTGCAAAGTTAAACCTCACCTTCACATTCCATGACATGAAATACGTGTCTGCATTAAAATATTTTCACTTCTAGCTTGCTGTGTCACCATATATTTCACCCAGAAAAGTAAGCACTTTTTGATGAAAATAATTCCTGTTCAACAGAAAGGAGAAAAAAATCTATAATTTTGTGATTTTTTTTTTTCATAGCTTTGAAACGGTTTTTTGTGCGATCTTGAAATCTGATTTTTTATAGACCTCTGTAAGTAATTTCTAAATTAAACATAATTTTCTTAATTGTAGTTAATTTTTAAAGAAATACTTTTTCCCAATATTTTAAAGAAACATGAATTTTGTTGCTTTTTTCCTGGTTTTATTTAGTTCCACTCTCTGTTTATAATTCGTATATGGGGACAAAAGAAATTCCTACCAAACATGCCCCCTCCACCAACCATAAAACCACAAAAGCAAAATATGCCAAAAAAACCCCAAACACAAACCAACTTTCCCAAAACCCACAAACCAAAATAACCCCTTTTGAATTATGCCACTGGATCATTTAGTTAGGTGCCAGTATTGTTTGAATTGCTGCCTTTGGCGTGTTGTAGCTTCAGAAGTAACATTATTATTGTTGCTAATAGAGAGCTGAGTTGAGTAACAGACCTGTGCTAAAGATGCTCAGGTCTTTGACCTATCTAATGTTGGTTTAGCATTTCAGGAAGATCATGTTCCATGTGTGTAATGATGAAGACCTTCAACCAGTTCACTGATTTGGCTTAAAATATTGACTACAACCCTGTACTGGTTGAGTGTAGTTTTTCAGTGATATATAATGTATGAGAATTTGTTGTCTTAAATAGTTTCGAAGGATGTACTTTTTAGATATATTTTCCTTATTTTTAGGAATTGTGCTTTTATTTTTCTTGATGTCTGCATGTTTTTCATAAGCAGCATTTTAAATTTCCCTTTTTACAAAAAAAAAAAAAATTAGACTTTTCTTCTTCATATATGGTAATTACATAGTTGAAGTGTGGGTGGAAGGAATAGGAAGTGGCTTTGAACAATTTTTTGAATGGAAATACATGGTGCCATCCCATCTCAGTTAATACTAATGAGCTATTCTACTTGCCCCAGCAGTGATGGGCATTAGTTAAAATAAACTATGCTCTTTGCTCCTTTGCATCTAGCATAAATTTTAATTTTATTTTACTAGTGCTGTAAGATGAAATATGCTAATTCTTAGAAAATACATTGCAGTAGCTTTTCTGTTCTGATAACTGCATCACTGCAGCATATACAGGAAATGTCTCACAGGCTATATTAGTATTGGAAGAGAAAGTCATGTTTGTTTCCCTTTTATAGCTAGCCAGTTCATGGATTTTTCACTCTTTTCCATTTGCAGAGAACTTCTAACATTTTCTTTTTTTATTTACTTTCTTATTTTGAACCATAAAGAGTCCCTGAAAAGGACTTGAGTTTTCTCCAATTGTCTTTTATCTAAAAATTTTAAAATACAACCTCAGTCAAATTTCTGGTTTTTTCCCTGATTTTTTTTTTCTTTAGCATACACAGTGTTAAAACATAAATTTGTGTGCAAATCACAATTAGTGGTAGTGCAAGAATGCTTAACTCTGGAAAAGAATTTTGTGTTATTCATCACCCAAATGGAGGAGAACTTGAAGAAGTAGGGGTGAGGGGAAAAAAGTTTGTTCCTTTTTCTGTGACTTAGATTCTGTTGATTCTTGCACTGTTTTTCCTTTACTAGGTTGTCTTACATTATGGCTTCTTGAAATTTCAGTCTCAAGTGTAAACAAGGAGTAATTTATGTCCATCATAGGGTAAAAAAAAAGCCCTAATTCCAACTCTTCATGCCTCTCAAACATCTTAAAGAAGCAAAATAGGGCACAAGCCCAATTTTTTTTTGCTTTTCAGGTCTCCTTTAAGAGCAGAGACAGCCATGATGCAGCAATTTTGGAGGTAGAGGCAAGTAAATGTTTTACTTCTTGTAAACATTCCAGTGAGTTTTTGCAAATCACCTATTATTTGAGGAGACTCTGCTTGAAAAAGAACCTCAGCCTCTCCACCTTTCCTAAATTTGCTTTGTATGATTCGATGTGAGGAAGAATATATTTAAGCTTTTATTGATTATAGACAGGTTTCACATCAGTTACACACTGTTGCAATACCCAGTTGGTGTAAAAATATGTAGCTGTAATATTAGAAAGGTTTTTGTGATAAAAATAGTTGAAGTTTTGTCTTTTGAACTGATCTACAAAATGAAAATTTGTTGGTTGTGTCATAAGTGATTTTCTTCTTGGGAAAATAAAAGAAGTGTTGATTGTTTCTTGCCCTCAGCTGCTGGTGTTCAAATCAGCTCTTTGGTGTTCTCACTTTGGACAGTTGAGCCACCTCTTATGTACTGGTACAAAACATGTGACTATTTCTGTGCTAGGGACATTCCTGAAAGCTCACCTTGAGTTTCTCCTGATGACATCACATCCTCTTGAAGGCTGTATTAGAGGTACAGGCAAGAACTATCCATCTGTTTTGCTGATTTTTTTTTTTTTTGGACCTTCCTATTCCTTATTGTGAATAAAACCAGACAGTTTGCATTGTTGCATAAAAATACAGGATTACAAGTTTGGGAAAGTTTTGCTAAACTTCTGTTTTGGGAGGTGGGAACAAATTTTCTAGTCCATGTTAGAGGGTTACAGTGGGAACAGCAAAGAAGCTAGATTTTAGTCAGCTAATGTGAGAAAACAGTTCAGTGGGAAAAAAAAAAAATTCTAGTTAATAAGCTGTATTGATCCAAATTAATACTGTGCCAGTCTGAGAAGGGAGAAGATGGGAAAAAGGAGGTGGGAGGTCAGGACCTGTCAGTTGGCAGTAGAACCCTGTCATCTCTTGGAAATGTAGTTTGAAAAAAGCTGTAATGCTTGTGCTTTTCTGAAGAAGAGGAAACGCTTATATTGAAGAAATTGACCTTTCTTCTACCCGTCTCTTGAGGATGTGAGCAAAGTGTGTAATTATTTTTGTCTTCAATTCATGTACAATGCTGTCTTATTTTCTGAGGTGGATGAAACCATTGTAAAATGTAAGAAAAGCTTCCACATAATGACATTTTCTACCCAGTCTTACCTTCTTCCACTTTTGTATTTCAGAAGTATATTAGGTTAAACTGGAAAACTTTCATTTGATTTTTTTGTGGGGGCAGATAAGCGTGCAATCTAAAAACGTATATAATGGATATTTTAATGAAAGAAGCTTGTAACTTGTCTTTTGAAGAGCAGAAGCAGTTTTTTTAATAACTTTTTGCATGTTTCTGATAGTGTACTGGAATTTGTTTAAAAGTTGCTCTTTTTAAAATAGTGACTTGGGTAGCACATCAATGATTTACTTTGCTTCTGTAACTTCATACTGTAATGACATTCTGTTTGTCTGTATTGGTTAGCTGAGGAAATGTGTTGAAAAAGACAGAACCTGAAATTTGTCATAGTAAGCCTTAATTTTGCTTATTACTTGACTTGCAATGGAGCTGTGATAATTTGGTTAGTTATAGATCTTAGTTGGCACACTCAGTTTTACTCAAAATGATACAAGTGAATATGTCAGCAAATTCATTATTTAATGAGTTTTTTAGAAAATTACATTCCTTTGGTGAATGTTTTTGTACATTTTACCAGAATTTGTGGGATTCAAAAAGTTCTTGTGAAACCAGGTGTCTTTTTGGAAGGATAATGAGGTGTCCTAAACAGCAGTTGTGGGATTGCTAATTGAATGGGATCTTGAAGGAGGCACATTTAGAAATTCTCTCCTGAAACCAGTATAATGCAACTGCTGTGATATTTGACTGTGAATCAAAATTATGACTAGCTAATACTTTCTTTTGTGCTTATGTAATGAGCAAGAGGTTTATTAAACATTGTTTTCCAATTTTAAAAGTGGACATAATTTTCACAATTACTCCTTTACATAAATTATTTATTTCATTAATTCCACAAGGTTTTTATTTTAAATGTGTTGCACAGATGCTATATATAGAGCTGATGCTAGTGTACAGTATTTAAAATTAACTAAAAAAAATTGTGGTTTTCAGCTCATTAAGTATAGAAAGTGAATAACAACTTCCAAACACGGACCTTAAGGACAGGTTCATTGAAGGACCAGGGAACTCTCTGTGAAAACCATCAGAGAGAGTATGAGGAGTTGCAATGTTAAGGTCATATTGCTATGTAGTGTTTTTTTGTTTTTGGTGGTTTTTTTGTGTGTTTTTTTTTTTTTTTGTGGCATTTGTTTGTTGGAGGGATTAATTTAATTTTTGTTTGCTTTGGGTTGTTTTTTTTTTGGCGGTTGTGTTGGGCTTTTTTGTTTGGTTGTTTTTTTAAAATCACTGGATTGATGCTCTCTGAGCAGTGAAAGGAGATCCTGAACATCTATCATTTCTGTGCTGTAGGAAAGGTGTTCCTAATTTATTATCAGTGGTATTCTCAAAAGTCATTTAATATCAGTGCCAAGCTAGCACTCAGCTATACAGTCTTTAACTGGCATGACTATTACTATGTTTTAATCCAGCCTTGGGGACATGTGGCGTGTGCTGGAATACTCCTCATTCTGTAGTCATCCTAATGAATAGAGTAGTTGCATGAAATTGGTCGTAAAGAAGGTTTGGAACAGTGGTCACACTTTTGAATTATCTAGGTGGTAGCTTGGTTGTGTCAAATCCCCTGCAATTGTTGCAAGGATTTGAGGCAACTGCAGCAGTAAATCTGTAATTACAGACTGTGTGCAAGGTTTCGATCTTAAATACAGGGAAAACTTGTGCGTTGAGATTATTTCAGGCAGGAGTTCTGAATTCTTTAAAGGACTCAGCTTTAGTTTGTTAGCCAATTTTTATTGTCAGTTCTGTACTCAGCGGCAAATTTGTTTTTTCTGTGTTCTTCGTAACAAAATTTCATTTATTTTTAAAATATGTTCATTTACTTAATTTGCATTAATATCTCCTGTGAAACTACACATTTTTAAGAAGATTCCAAACCTTTCTAAGCGAACTTTATTTTAATCACTATGCTGTGAATGACAAGGTTTTTTTCTTTGACACACCCTTGTTAAATACATGGGACATAGTGTGCTAGTTTCTCAGGTAAGCAGCTGAGATGTAGCATTTGAAGTGGAAGGAAGCTGACTGCTCTGCAGGCCTAACTCAGAGTGGAAACTGAATTTTCAGAATACTTAACTTTTAATAGTAACGTATGTATTGCGGCAAGATGACATTTGGTGTATGTGGCACTTCTAAATGCCAGCATGTCCCCTGGGCAGTCAGAGCAAGGGGCTCCCCACCCTGAGTATCTCTTGGGAGGGGCTGGGCTGCTGTGTGTCCTGCCAGAGGTGTGACTGACAGCTGGCAGCTTCCTGCAGAGGGAGATCTGCCTGTGCCCTCCTCTGAGCTCAGCCTGCTGCTTGTGGAATGTGTCACTGAGCCAGTTCAGCTTGCTAAACAGGCAAAACCTAATCTGACAGCACTGGTTTGCGCTGTGTTAACTGGCTCTGGAAGGCCCCAGCAAGAGCTGCTGCTGGTACAAAGAAGAGGGAAGGAGAAAAGAATGGAGCCACTTCTCTTGTGAGAGTGAGCAGTTACCCTGCAGCTGTGTTAAACTGAAGTCTGTGGAGGAAACCCTTCTATACAAGAAAACTCAGAATAGTTCTGTCTTGGGATTCGGGACAGTTTCTTTCTCTGAAGTGACAATGCAAGATTAGTATTCTAATTATAAGCATAGACATTGCATCTAAAGTTGTCAATATTCACTGAAGCAACCACTTATGGAAAAGTTTGGCCTGTGTTCAGCATTCTGCTTTCTTGTTGGCACATGAGGCACTTTTAATCCAAATGTACAGGATAGCATTTAGCTGCCTAGGCACTTGAGTCTTCTTGCTATCTTGACACACCTAGAGGAAGCAGGAGTACATCTTTGAGGAAATCTCCAATGAAGATTCATCCTAAGAAATGAAACAAGAAAGGCAAAATAAGAAAAATACTAGGTATTGTCATATAAGTACTTGATACATTTTTCGCTAAGGTCAGGATTGCACAAAGCACTTCAGTTTATGTATGAGAGCTGTTATAACATTGATTACATCCCTCCCTCTTGCCCTGTTTTTTCCAGTCTGACTCTGCCTGCTCTTGTCAGAATTTGGTTCTTCTTTAGTTTCACATCCAAATCACAAAGAACCATTCTCAAGAATTGCAAGATACAGATTTTGAGCTAAAACTCTGGCATTGCAACCATGTCAGCCTGGTCCTAGCAATAAAAACCGCTTTGCTTTCCTGCACATGGCCTCTTTCCTGCATTTGGCTGCATTCTTGTAGCCCACAAGTAAAGTTCTGTTGGCAAAGTCTTACAGGTTAAAGGTATATACTCTATCCTTTCCCTTCCCCAACCTGTCCCTGAACCATTCTGAAAAAAATCAGTGATGTTGAGTGTTTGTTTCAGCTCTTCTATTTTCTTCTTTTTTTTTTCCTCATTTCTCTGAGCTGTTAAACAGTTTCTTTATGGCTAGGGAAGTTATTTCAGATACTTGAAGTTACTAAACTACTACCTAGGTATGTTTGGTTTGAGTCATGAGTCTCTTTTTTAATTGCTTTGACAAACAGTAATAACCTAAAGATCACAAATATAAAGCTAACATATTATTGTTACAATAATTTTTTTTATATTACAAGTCGCATTTGAGTTTATAGAAACAGTAGTAACTTCATGTTCTTAAACCGATGTCACATTTTTGGGGGAGGTGAGGAAATAGGGAAGAATTTTTAGTTTTATTTTCTTAAATTTGGCTTCTATGCATAGTTGTATGCTGCATCTGAAACTTGTCCATTATATTGTGAGCTAAGAGGTGGTGCTTTTTAATTTTCTTGGCACACTGAGGTTATGTTAAGGTGTTCCGTGTAAGTTTACGTTAAAACTATTCTGCAGTAACATCTTTGTATATTGTGTGCAAAGTTTGGGAGTTAGTGAAATTTCATTTTTCTTACTAAGTGCTAAGCAGTCTCAGAAATTACGTTAATGTTAGTATGGTGTATTATTGTAAATGTTAGCAGCATGGAAAATGGGGAAAAAATTCTCTCTTTAAAAAGTTTACAGTTATTTTGTAACAAAAAAAGCAAAGTGTTGGCAGGAATATACTGCAGTTTTAGGAAGTTGTCTTCAATATACTCCCTTAAGACCTTCACTAAGATTTACGCAGAGGAACCCCATTGATATATCTTGTATATTTTATCCACGAGAGGCATGTGTAACCTCTCCTTGAGGAAATGCTAATAGCAGAATGGTCGGATTTTCAGGCGAAGGCTGGGCCACAGGACTCTGGAAGCAATAGACAAATGGAGAGGAAGAAAGTAGAAGTGTGGATGTGTTGGCATTAAAATGCAAGGTATCAGCAGCTGCTTATTCTGGCACTTCCAAAAGGTCACTTAGCTGTTATATTTTTTCTCCTCTTGATGTTTCTTTTCCCTCCTTTTCTTTAAGAGGTCTGTAAATTCAGTTTGGAAAGAAAACCCAGTCACTTATTCCTAATTTAAAAAAAAATCTGACATTTCGAAAATTTCTATATGAATTACTGTAGTTTTGTCCACTTCATAGTTTTTTACCGTAAATGAGTGAAAGTTTCTGGAATTCGTGTTTAGATTAAGCAGGAATAGCACCTGAAGAGAAGTGTGAGTGTGATACTTCTTGACCCTTTCAGTTTGTTCAACATCATGTATATGTGGAGCTGTCATAAAAGAGCAGGAGCCCAGAGGTTTGAGGATGAGTTTAGCGGCGAAAGAGATCAATTTAACACTGAATTCAAATTATTGGTGAGGGGAATGTTAATACATTGGCCAGGTTTGCTGTGCGAAGCAGCAGTCAAGTCAAAACAAGACAGAGGAAATAAAACATGGAATGAAGAAATAAAAATGGCTGAAATGCCGTAAAGACAGATGCCACAGTTATGTGTAGCAGTTACTGTTGATGAAAGTTACAAGATAGTGCTTCAGAAGAGGAAAGAAAATGTTCCAGAACATGAACAATTACACTACTAGTCTAGGTGCTGATCATGCCATTCATTGATCACAAAAGTATAATTTGTTTAATATTTTTTTACTTGGTGAAGTGCTAGTGTCTAATGCAACATAGAGTGCAGTATTCCAGATACAGCATGCTGTAAATGGCATTCCAGATTGGAGTCAAGAACGGTGGGTTGGGGTTGGGGTTTTAGTTTCTCGGTTTTTATTTGCTTGCTTGGTTTTCTCTTAACCATTAACAAAAAGATTCTCAGAGAAATACCTGGGAATGGTATACTGTGTAGACTAAAAGACTGAGAAACCAATGAGCAGACAGTTTTTCCCTGTAAATACAGTTGTGGAATAGTGATAGCATTTTACTGTAAACAATACAGTAAGTGTTCCAAAATATGAAATCACTGCTCAGATGTTTTCCTAAATGCCCAAATCATTAAATCAGAGGTGCCTGTGATGCTTTCTACCATTTGTGTTCATTGCACAGATGAAAGTAAAAGTTTCATATTAATGGAAAAATGAAAAACAAGGATGATTACCTTGAAGCTATAAATAAGGGTACACCTCCGTATGCTATTCATATGTTTTACTTAATCATTCACAACTGCAAAAATCTTCCAGTCCTAAGTGACACAAGAACCTAACTCCTGATTAAGTCCTTTATGGTTGGGCTGGGGATGCCTCCATTTTTTTTTTTTTTTTTTTTTTTTTTTTTTTTTTTTTTTTTAATTTTTTTTCCCCTCACCTTCTGGGCAGTGATTTGCAGGACGGCAGCATGGGAAGCACCTCTGTGTTCTGTGTTTCTGTGGCCCAGTACTAGGGCACTCTTGGAACACCACCTGGTGAGGCTGGTTACTTTTTACCTGAGGCAGTACTAGGGTCTTGATGCTCAGTTCCCAGACGTGTACAGAACCACTGGATAGTTACATTGCATTTTCTTAGAGATGCAACTTCTTTCTTGAAGCAAATTTCCTGAAGTTGCCATGCCTTGAGTTAGTTTTGGAGTGCATATTAGGTACTTTTGGATGTCAGCACTTTCAGATCTCCTAGTATAAGAATCCCAGATGCAATATGGTCATCAGATTTCTGTTTAATTAAGACTATTTTGCCTGTCAACATGAACTTTAGCAGTGTTTGTTGCCCTGGTAAGTTTTTGGGTGGAATAGAGGTGTTAGCAAGGCTAACTTGGTGTCCTAGTCTTCTTCTTGGGTAGAAGGAAATAAAATGGTAAATTAAAACATAGTACTGGAATACTACCAAAATAAAAACTCAAGATATACAAAAGAATCTTAATGTACTTAAAAGAGTAAATTCAATAGTATTATATATAGTCACTATGATATTAGTGACATGTTGGTTCTGCTTTAAGAGATACTTTTTTGTGTTCATAAAAACTGATCCATTGTAGATTTGTTTTCTCTTACATATATATAGAATTTTAACATCCCATTAATTATTTTTAAAATAAAAATTGTAAAGTGTTTGAAGTAAATTGAGTAAGTTACTATGTATGCATGGTACATAGGTGCTGCTTGATAATAAGGTATATAAAAGAACATATACTTTTGTCATCCTTTCTCCATCTAAAGCTGAATAGTGGTATCAGTTTTATAGTGATTAATAATGCTCATAAACTCAGAGGCAAATATGCAGAAGTGATTTTAGAACAGTTGCAGGTTATTTTGAAGTTAATTTCATTAGTAACTGATGATGAATGGACTTGAGTCATGAGTTAAAATACACTTGCTGCCTGTATTTCCTGATTGGAGAATGCTCTGAGGAATGTGTGCACTTTCACAGATTACGTTTTTTGGTCGAAGCCTGCACAGAAAAATGTCTTTTGTACCTTGCAATTCAGAATACAGAGGTACTTCAGAGTTAGCTTCCCTAAAGCTAACTCTGAACCAAGAAGACTTGCATTCAGGATTTACAGGTATTTAATTTTCTTTCAAGGGTATTTGATGTTTGTTTAGTGAACGGTCAGTGTGTAAAAAGAATCCCAGTATTGTGAAATGTTAGTATGTTATTCATTGTAAAATGAATAGTGCTTATTCCTTTTTCTGTAGGGGAATAAAACCATACTTGGATATCAGTGTAGCTGTATCTATTTAAGTTTACTATGCCAGGAATAAAGTGTTGAAACTCTTAGCTGTAGTACAAAGTCAGAGAAATGCACAGTCTCACTCCTCTGCCTGGGTAAAGTTTGTTACTTCATAGTAATTTTAGGTATCAGTAGTAAAGGTTGCATTCATCTCTGACGAATATATCCAGATATTGAGTCTACACTGTGCATTTGATGTACTAAATTCTCATTTATTTCCCTGTGGATAATGATGCGTGCAAAACTTTTTTACTTTTATCCCACAACAGTGAAGTATTCAGTCTTAACAGGCTCCTTGGGCTTTGATAGCACTCGACAATACAGCTCGTTCCACAAACCTTATTTTTCACACGGGTACAACTTGCGAGAAGTATGCAAGCAGAAATTGCTGGGGCGGTTGCTCAGGTTGGCAGAAAGTTCCCGCTTTTGCCCGAGTTCCTGCGGGCTGGGCTCTCCGGAGGAGCGGGGCGGTGACAGCCCCTTCCTCTTGTGTCTGCAGCGCCGAGGGCTGCGGCGGCTCGGTCACTCGTGCTGGGAAGCTGCGGCTTTGCAATCATCCAGGGCGCTGTTTGGAGCCTCAGGAACCATTTTGACTGCCGGGCACATCTGAACTTGGGGCGGTGCCTGGTTTGAAGTCTCCTGCTGGGCGCAATGTCTGTGCTGAGGCTTTGAGACAGAGAACAGAATCCTCTTGTGTCATTTAAACGTTTTTAAACAATTAGGTTGTTTCATGCCGCCAGATTCTTTTTTTTTTTTAAGAGTTCTTAAAAGCTGCAAACCCTTTG
This sequence comes from Anomalospiza imberbis, assembly GCF_031753505.1. NCBI lineage: Eukaryota > Metazoa > Chordata > Aves > Passeriformes > Viduidae > Anomalospiza > Anomalospiza imberbis. The sequence continues at coordinate 76,542,393 of NC_089683.1, read as the reverse complement.
ACAGTGTTTGACAGCTACTGGCTAGTTTAATATGTGCTGGAAGACATCCACTTCTTCCACTTTTTCAACCCAAAATTGTCTTGGTGTGGGAGCTCGGTATACAGTAATAGTCTATAATTAAAGGCTCGACAAATAGCAGTAACTTGTGTGGCAGTCAAAACAACAAGTATGTGACTGTTCATTTGAGCAATTGATCCGTTGTTTCTGTAGTTGAAAACTTGGGTCAGAAATTCTAAATGTGGAGTAAGCTGCCCCGTTTTCCCTGACTAGGTGCTATTCCCTCAGCATACCTCTGTAACCTGACTTTTTTTTACCAGCTTTCTGCTTGTGAACTGCTGCCATTAGAAGCTCAGTAGGAGCAGAAGTCTGTGTTAATTTGCCTGACTGTAACTGCACAATTAAAGCAGTTTATCAGCAGGGGTTAGGACAATCAGTGTGTTCTGATGCTTCATGTTATAAAATTACTTCTGTTGTTCAAACAGATACTGTAATTAGTGCATCATTTTAAACTGGTTTTCTGCGGGGCTGGGTTGGAGTTTCATCTGATAAAAACCTCTATTTTTGGTAGCTACCTAAGCACTTATTTTGTTTGCAGGCCTCATCTAAATTAACGACTTCTATTGAAATGTTAATATCAGAACTGTATCATCCAAATACAGCTTTGGGGATGGATGGGTTGTTTTTCAGAATTTTTTCTCTGTGTTTTAGCAGCCAATCCTGTCAAGACCTAAGATTCAGTCACAAAAATGGAAGGAGAAAGCCCCAGTTTACAGTTACTACTGTAAAGCTATCATTTAATACACAGATGAGCGCGTTGCTTCATACCAGATCACAAAGATGACTGCGTTCTGTCCCTGGCACGTGCATAATTGGATTTCACTTATGATAGTTCCATGAGACATGGTGAGACAGTCTTTTAAGGGGCAGTTATGTGTTAAAATATGGTCTTTCACCACCACCTCCTTTCCCCAGCTACAGCACTGACCTTGTGTTGGCACTCTGTAGTCCTTCATGGTTGCAAACTCCCTAGTCCAGCAGAAGATGAGGGGTGGAAGTGGAGAGGTATCTGCTGCATCAGCATGTGGCCTGAAAGGCTGCTGTGGTGCTGGACCAGTCCCAGAGGGAGCAGTAAGGGCCTGGCAAGGGCAGTGAACCTTAGGAAGTTGTTACACTGCTCAGGAAAGGATGCAGTAATACAACAGTAAGAGATTATCCAAGGGATTTTTGCTTCATTACGTCTGGACATCCCATGAATACGGATCAGCTGATGTGGAATTATTTGTAGACTGAATGGTTTATTCCTTGCACAATGTTACAGAAATCTCCTGTCTTCTGGATGTTTGTTTTGAACTATCTCTGCAGCAGAGAAGCCAAAAACTTAAAAATACAATTCTGTAGCTCAGGTTGGCAAAACAGTTGCAAGAACAGAAGTTTCATTAGACAACACAAGACAGACAACTCTTGCAAGTTTGGGAGTATATGACTTTAGGGCAAAGTACATTCCTCTAAGATTCCTCTGACTTGGTTTTACCAGTTCAGCTGTGTCAACAAAAAGTTGTAAAGTAAGATGTAGACTGTATTGAATGGTTGAATAATGTTTCTTTTGGACTTACTAATTCAGGTATTGCTGCATGGCTGCAATACATATTATGTCTTACTTAAAAATACTAAAATGAGATCAGGACTGGATTTTCTTTATAATGACCTTATTTGTGACTTTTGAGTTAAATTTAAGTTCCGTTTCAGAATTCTTTAAAATCAACATGTTAGCTTTATTTTTTTTTTTTTAATTCACACAGCTTCTTTTAAACTGTTCTTTGAACTGTTTTTGAAACTTTGATATATATGTGTGAATGCTTTTGTTGGTGAAAAGAAATATTCGCTTAGACCTACCGTCAATTTTAATGTACCTACAGCACAATTTATTAGACAAAATATATTGTGAGATTTTTACTAAGTCGATGAATTTCTTCTCTCCACATTGTACCTCCTCTATTTGACACTGAGAAATAGCTGTGAGCGATTATACTGGTTTTTCTATCTTAGGATATTTTTAATTAAAGTTCTTAGTGTTCTTGAATTAAACCTTTGTATCATTTGAAGGACTAAAGCTATTCTGATGCCTTTTAATTTTAGTGTTCAATTTGACATTATATAAAAACATTCTTCCCTTTTCCTCTATCTTTTCTGTGGTTTTTGTCATTCAGCAGGGAGACCAGCTTGCTTAATAGGTTGGTGAAAACAGAATTTAATAGCCTATCACTTCAAGATGAGTGAGAATACTAAGGGTCATTTTCAACACTTGCTTGAACTGGTGACTACTTCTTTAAAAGTTCCCTGCTGTTGGTACTGAGCTGGTTTTGTATCTTTTTAGTGGCTTACATTACAGGAAATTGTATGGGATGGAGTGGAAAAAAGTGCACAGAATGGAAGCTGCACTTTTTTTATTATTATAGAATAGCCCATAGCTCTCTTAAAAAATTGCCATGTGGGAAAGTTGCTTCTGCTCTTACCACATTGCATGCATTCTTTCATTCTTTCTTTATTGTCTGACTAATGTTTCTCTGGGTGCATATAAACAGATACTAGCGTAGTATTTTTTCATTGGTGCTTATTTCATTTTTCTTTAATGATATTCTGACATTTGGAAGTGACTGGATCCTACTTCCCCAGTTCTTAATTCGTCAACTTATTTTTCGGCCATACTGTGAAGGTCTTTGGGGTGAGAAATAAGATCTGAGGGTTTTTTTAGTTGATGAGAAATATTTTTGATGACTTTCTTTGTGTTGATATTTTCCAACATTTGAATAATTTTTACAATTTCAGTCAACCTTGACGCGTCTTTCATTTGGGTTTGAAGTTGTTTGAAATGTATTGGCTAGATAGAGACTTCATACTCTATTCTAGAGGAGTTTTCAGTCATCTGCTTTGTGTAGCTTACACAAGGCTAGTAAGCTGCTGCCTCAGTCTTGTTCAGTCATAGATTGAGGAATTAAGAAGAAAGGTTTGGGATGGGCTATGAAGTGTAAATAGCAATGGCCATTTAGGCCCAAGATGCAGGGGGTGCAAGAGCACAACTTGAAGTTGTTGTGAGGTGTGTGGAAAATATGAGATACAATTTTACAGTGGACTGCAGTAGTTCCTCTGATGGAATAACCTTTCTAATATTTAAGTTTAATTTTATAGATTCAAGTCAATTGCATCCTTTACCTGCTTTTCTGCTTCCCCCTTAATCCCTCCCCAAGAAAATTCCTGTAGCTACACTACTTTTTTTTCTGCAGCTAAATTTTAAGGTCTTGTAGCAATATTTTTTTTAACTACCTAATACATTGACCCTAATAGCGAGATAAATATTGAGTAGTCCATTATTGTGCATAGGTACTCTGAGGATTAATGAGTGTATATGCACAGGCAAGAGAATGAAAGCGTATCTGTCTACAGAATTAGACATATATTTAAGGATACTGAAATTTCTGCCAAAGAAGGAACACAGTGAAATTTCATCTGCCATTTATGTTGTCCGTAATGTTCTTTAATTTAGTTTGTTTATAATTAAACTTTCCTAATATTGTTGTTCCCCAAGGCTGTGGCGTAAATCACTTTACTTTGTAGTTCATCTGTAGTACATCTTCAGTCTCCATTTTTCCTGGATAATTCTTCCATAGACAGTCTCTGGGATGCAGGAAGACTTCACGCTGCCAATTGCTTCTTGTGTATGTAATATAATTTTAAATATATGCTGTTGAATTCCTTTTTCCCCAAGTCTTAGTCAGGTTTCTGATTTCTCTGATGCTGTTTCTTCCTTTAGTGTGTGTGCCCTTCCTGCTGTGGTAGCAAATGTTTCTTTCCCAAAATAATTCTCACGGCAATCCCTATTACTCCTGACTGCTTCTTCAGTAGGTAGACCTGGCAACTAGGCTGAATGGATCAACAGTTGCTACTGAAGGACAAGGGGCAATGCGCACACTCAAAGAAAAGAAATTATGTTTAAACCTAAGAAAAAGCTTTTTTGTTGTTGTTGTTAGAACTGAGCACTGGTTGAACACTGAACAGGTCTCCCAGGGGAGGGGATGGAGTCTCTGTCTTTGGAGATACTTAAATCCTGGCCCATAGCAACATGCTTGAGCTGACCCTGCCCTGAGCAGGGGGCTTGGATTGGATGATATTCAGGGTCCCTTCCCACCCCAGACATTTTCTGAATCTGTGAAGTGAACTGGTTTGTCTTACCTGCAATTCACTTCAAGACAGCCACATCTTTTAGTTTCTTTGTACCACGTTATGCAATGAGACAAGTTCTAGTAATTCTTTCCTCCCCATCTTTTCACCATTTTCTCCCCCAAAAATTCAAAAGAAAACCCTAATCAACCTTTCAACTCTTGGACCATATTTCATGAGTCTTCAGAAAGATACCTTCCTACCTGTGTTCCAGATATATTAAACGTTCCTGTTCAGGCTTTACTATAACAAAACATGGCTGAGAAAAGATATGTTCAAGACTTGTTGCACAGAGGACTAGTTTAATATAAACAAAGATTTTACTTGGGGAAGATATGTTTTTCCAAACCATCCTGATAGGATGTAAAAGGAGAATGAGGTGGCATAAAAAATGGCAGCTCTTAAGTGCAAGAGGATTGCAGATTACCTCTCTTGCATGACTGTAACTCTGTGTTTTGCACCTGACTTTCTGTTTGAATGAATGAGCTAATAAAGACGTGAATTTCCCAATTTGGATAAAACCAAACCCGTAAATAATGAAATATACATACTGGTAAAACATTCAACTAGCATTGTCAATCAAACAAAAGACATTTCTTAGAAAACTGTCAACCCACTAAGAAAACCATCTTGTGAGACAGAACGGGAGTGCTGGATGAAATCATAACCCAGTGTATTGAGGTACATAAATTGGAAGCCCATTCCAAACTGTTTTTTCTTTTCTTTTTAAACATAGTGTGAAATTTTATTCGTCTTAACCTTTCTTTCAGTCTTACAATTTGGCTTAATAAATAGCACTCTCAACAACAGCACTTTTATTACTGTACTTTATGGCTGTAGAAAAGCTTATCATAGTCATATACTACTTCAGTTATCTTACTGATAAGCACTTTGTGTGATTGCTTGTGCTGTGAGGTCTCACCCTACTAATACCTGTGATTATAAACCTTGTGCACAACATGTTCCACCTAAAAGTAAATTAGGGGCATAAAAAAATCTTCAGTATAATTTGTTCGTTCTATTTGCAGCTTGTTTGTCCTATTTGCAGCTTTTTGTTCTCTTTTTAAACTGAACAAAAAATTCTCATGCTGCAACAGGCTACTTTGGACTACAGTGCCAATACTTGATGTAATATTAATCTGAAGCAAGTTTTGGAGACTTTGCACCATATTATTTTCATTATGAGAGAAAAGGATACATCACCATAAAGCTCCTTTATGTTTGCCCACACTATTTATAAACGTGGTGCATGGTGTTTAATGGCATGGTAGCTAAAATTGAATTTAGGCATTCCTTGTTTTTCAGGAACAGAACTTGCTGCTTTACTTGAGGTTACCTTTCCTTCTTATTTGTTCCTCTTGGCCTTTTAAAATTTGTTTTGTTTTGCTTCCTGTGTTACTGTAGTTGTGCAGGTTTCTTGTGTCTGGTGTTAGTAACCAGGACCTTTCCTATTCCAACGCTGAGTCAGTGTAAGAAGAGGTAGTTGCACATTTCTTCCTCTGCCCTCTGCTGGTTTAGGAGCCTTCTCTCATTCTTCATACCTGTAACAAATTATTTTATATACTACCTCATACTGATGTAGCTTGTCACCATCTTAAGAGAAAACAGCTCACTCCTGCTTTGGATTAAAAAAAATAAAATTAATGGAATTCTTTAAAAAGTAATAGTGGAGTTTTGATCACAATTGAATAAATAAGTTGCAACTGCCTTATCACAGACAATTCTTTCAAAGATTATATTTCAACAGAAACATAGTGAAAAGTAGTTTCTAAGTACTGATTATTTAACATACATTTTTCATACATCTCTCATGGTTCAGTCCCCCCCACCACCGCCCCCCCCCTTCATTTTTATCCTTGCATATTCCACAAAACATTTCAGACTTAGCTGAATTAAAAATGAAGCACTCTAAGGAGCAGTGCTCCCTCAGGTATATATGAATATGAGGCATTGCAAACATTTGTTGGTATTAAATCTTAGAACATTCCCTCAATGTATCTGATTTCCTGGAGGACTTTTTCATGAAATTTGCGCGGAAAGACATTTGCAATAAAAAAAAAGGCAAAGTTGAATTGTGAATTGTTGTTAAGCCACAAGGGTTTATCTTACAAATAGCAGATTCTTCTGCTATACTTAGCTTTTTAAATTTTAAATAAGTAGAGGGTTTATGTAGGCATTTTTATAGATTCAAAGTTGTAATAAGCTTTTTTTTGAGGCTCCATTTTTTTAAAAACTTGTTATATTTTAAGTATTGTCAAATTTAAATGAGGGTTCGTGAAAATTTAGCTAGCTTTATATAATGTTTAATAAAAAAGGAGTTGGGAAGTTTCTTCTGTGTTGTGTTTCATTATCTTCTTTTTTGGAAGACTGGGTACTTAAATGTGTTACTTAAATTTATTGGTTTCTGTTGTGTAGAATAGAAATGTTTTGTTTAGCATGCTCTCCCATCCTGAAAACATTTCTAATATTTTTCTTTGGGATTACCAATGCTGTGGATGTGATGAGTACCTGTGTAATGGTGACCATCTTGTCACTTGCCCTTATGTAACTTCAGTACTAGCTGTGCCATCTCCTCCTCTCTTTTCTTCATCCAGTGCATGCAGCTCTCCTTTGAAAATGGCAACTTCTGTTCCTTTTGGAGTGTTTGATTCTTTGAATCTTGTCTTCATGAGTATTTGAAAGTGATTCTTAACACTGGAGTACTGCTTTCTTGTTCTTTGTAGTGATTCAGATGGAGTTTCTATGTCTGGTGTCTGTTTCACTTTTCTTCAAAAGACAGGTTGCTTAACCGCTAGTGTGTCTTACCTGTTTAACTCTTGAAAGGCTCTAAATAATATTGAAAGTAATACTGTGTTTGTATTCTTATTCTTGTTCCTTCATTCATCTGGAGGAAGTACTCTTAAGAAACGGCATATATATTGTAATCCTTAAAAAGTATAATATAAAGCAGGAGGTTCCAAAACAGAAACAAAACCCCAAAAAAGGTATTTTGAAGGCTGAGTTCATATGATACGAAAGTATGAAGAAACATTGCTGAAAATAAAGTTCATACTATTTACAGAATTGAATTTGTCTGCCATTTGTGATTGTTTTATACAGAATGTAAGTGCTTCATAGCTTCCATGTTTTAATTTTTTTTAGGAAGAACAGAATCGAGGCAAGCCCAACTGGGAACACCTGAATGAAGATTTACATGTACTTATCACTGTGGAGGATGCTCAAAACAGAGCAGAAATAAAGCTGAAGAGGGCTGTTGAAGAAGTAAAAAAGTTACTGATACCTGCAGTAAGTATTTGTATGCAAGCCTTTGATTTCCTTTTTCAGAAGGTACTTTTGAAATACAAGTAATTTGCTACCGGTGTAAGAGTAAGCCTGCAGAGTGGCATCCTAAAAGGAAGTTGAGATACTATTTTGTAATACTCTAGTGATCTTTAAACTGCCTCATCCCAGACTGAATTAGTCCTTAGAAGATAATAGAGAGAGACTTTTTTGAAAGAGACTTTCTTTTTTTTTTTTTTTTTTTTTTTTTTTGTCTGAGATAGAGATACGGGAGATAGTTATCACCTTTAAAAGGCAATGCTGGACTGTTACAAACACTACTTTTCTCTCTTTTCTTCAGTGTCAGTATTCTTCACTTGAAGGCTGGGGAACTATGACATGCTTTTATGTTTCACTTCGAGATGATTCTGATACTTTGAGAAGCAAAGGCATGTTTTTTTAGATCATCACATTAAACATTTTGCAAAGAGAACAAAAGCCTTTAGTATCAAAAAACTTTGCTGTCAGTATAGTGGGGGAAAAATAAAAGTAGTGAAACTGGAAAATGGTTTTCTTTCTCATTTCCTGATAGTATAAACTGGCTTCTGAACATCTAGATGACTTAAATACTTTCTCAGAGACCAGAATTACCCTGTGAGAGCCCTTCTCTTAGATCTTTTCTGTATTCTCACTCAAAGCAAGGTCACTCAAGTGTGGCTGTATAGCGCATCCAATGCCATTAACTTGTATCTTGTGCTCATCTCTACCACCACTTTTGTGCCCTTGTAAAATGATAAGAATAAATTAGATATTTTTCTGTGGTAGAAAAATTTTCCATATTACAAAGAAAATTGAGACTACCTTGTGAAAGAAAGTAGTAGGTGGTATTAAAATGACCTACTGATTTTGGGTACTTAGTGGATGCTAATAGATGTTGGCTGTGAGGAAACTTGTGGTGACACATGCTATCTCTATAAACAGATTTATTCAGAAGACATTTTTAGAAACTACTAAAGATAGGGAGAAAGACTTAATTTCTGAATTATGAAAAAATGGTAGAATATTAAGTAGGAGGTACAAAAATTGTGATTTAGATCTCTTGACATTGCACATTGTCAATTTCTGAAAGCAGCAGACAACTAGAGAAAGTAGATCTTCAGAATTTACTTACTAAAGAGGCCTTGAGCACATTAGGATGGAGTTTATAGCCAGGATGTTTATATGGGCAAAATTTGAAACCCTTATGTTCATCCTTTAGCTTGTACAGAGCTAAAGTTTAGAAACATAAACTTCTGTGTGAATTAATTTTGTCAGGTTCATTCTTCTACCTCTCCCTTACTGCTGACTAATATGACAGAAGGGTCAACTTCAGGATGATAGGTTACAAACCCCCAGAATGTCTGAAATACTGATGTGTATAGTCTCTGTATGTTTGTGTTAGGCTAGTTTTGTGGAGCTGTGGGATGGGTGTGTTCTGAGCCTCCAAAAAGGTAATGCATTAGTAGTTCTTTCATTGTGAAAGTGACAGCCAGCTCTTTGTCTTGAAAGCACTCTACCTCGTGTAGTAGCTTAATCAGTTGGGGAAACACTGTAATCCTGATTGCAGAAATAATTGTTTTTCCCCTTTAATGAAAAATAACAACACAGGGCTAAGTATTGTCCGAATAGAGCATCACTTGAAATACGCTTTGTCAGTTCACTTCATTATCATCTTTATGTATTATGCATAGGCATAAGAGATTTGGGTGGTAGATATTACTTGCACAAGAATTAAAGGTCTGTTGGCTCTAATTTCTCAAAATTGTGCCTTGCTGGAACAGGTATGTGTAGTACATACTAATGAATTAGTATGTAGGTGAACTTGGGTTTGTACTACCTATTGCATCTGTTCAATTAGTATAAAAAATGGAATTGTGGCTTCAGGCAGTTTGAGAGCTGGAAAATTCAGTTTAGTGTTAAAAGATAGGAATTGAAAACTTCTATGAGGGAAGTCATAAACCTTCAAATAATCAGGGTAAGCATAAGGAAAAAAGGGAAATCCTAGTGAATTACAATAGGAGTGTAACTGTGGATGTTGGAAGATTCTGAAGATACTCTAAAATGTAAGAATGGAAAAAGTAAAATTCCCTTTCATGTGGTAGAATACCTGCAACTATTAATGTTTTCAGATAAATGTCAAAGGATTAAATTTGAAAAAAAAAGTTGCATGTTTCTATTCTGTCACTGTCCAGCTTGATTAAAATTTGAGACTGTGTAGGAGAGAAGACTCACTCTCATCTTGCCATACAGTGTGACAATGCTTTGGGTTTATGAGATAAATTTCAGAAACATGTTAGTGTTCTAGTGTTCAAAGATGGAAATTAGTTGCTAATTTTTTGGAATGATCAGTTATTTTTTGTACTCAAGATGTTAAAAAGCCTAATTACATTTTCTAGCAACAGTGCAGAAATTGGCGCATTTCTTAAAGTAGATTTCTGTTTGAATGTACTTGGGTGAACAGAGACTATTTCAGTACTAAAATGGTTTTCTTACATTTATAAATCTGGATCATTACTGATTTTTTTCCTTGTGGATGTGAATTAATATTTTCCCTTTTCACTTTCTCTTGCATTTTACCAAGATAGTGATATAGTCAAGTAGTTTATCTTTAGAAATGAAAAGCACAACTTGAGGAAGATTGGCTGAACAAGCCATTTCTTTTTTCCTTGAGGAGAAAGGCCAACATTTTTTTTCATTATTACTCATTTGTATTTAATTTACATTTCTTCAGTATGAAGCAATTTTTTAAACATTTTTGGCTGTACTTCAAGTTCCATAGGATTATTTCTTTTCCTCTTCCCATAGCTCAGTGAGATACCAGTCTTTATCTACACCTGCAAGATCATACAGTATTACTTAAAGCAGTCTGCAGATTTTTGGGATCACATCAAGTTGTACTGTCCTTATGCCTCCTTCTGAAGCGAATCCTCCAGTTCATTGATTTCTCTTTATTGTGGGAACTTTGAGAGTTATTATTTGCATGAGTTAAGTGAGGATGGGTGGTTCTCTTGCAAAGGAAAGGCAAAAGATGCTCTGGATCAGTTGTTCACTGCAGAACAGAAGAAAAATCTCAGAACCTGGTTCAGAGGCATACATAATAAAAAGTATAGCATACCAAACCAGAGCATGATTAAGGATTTGAAGTTGTTCTTGGAGCTCCTGGGCTGTAGGGCTGAACTCCTCTGCCAGAAATGTTAGAACTTCTGCGTTTTCTAAGAAGTGATGAATAAATATTTCTAGCTGAATGAGTTTATCTAGATATTCCTTTTATTTTACAGATGACCAGCTCTTGTTTAATTGCTGATTCACCTTTATACTAGCTGCTTTTGTAAGGGATGAGGCACATGTGACAGAATTCAAATTACAGACAGATACTTCTTACCTCTTTTTTTTCTTTTGATTCCATATGGTTCATTTCTGAGGAATAGATTGTATTTCTGGTTTCTGCTTAGCTATTCTAAGTTGGTCTGGAATCAGTGTTGTTCAGATTTTTTTTATTGCTTTTCTTATGCTGGGGCAGCTGTAGTTTTACTTGGTTGCTGCCTCCATCTTCTTGGAAGAGAACTACAACACAATTATGCAGTGATGCTCCCTGTCAAACTTTGTATACCATTTGTCACTACTGTATAGAATTTTACATTTGTGATGGGTAGGAGATAATGTTTCAATAGAAGCTTGTTTCATTTTGCTCCTATTTTTGGATCTTTCCTGTAGAAGTGATTTTAGACTTTTCAGTCTTGAATATCTTTAAATTTAGCTGAATGGGAAAGTAAATGTGCTGTATACAGCATGATTTTTACAAATTGGAGCATTTTTGATCGTGGTGCTTGGTATGTACTCATTCACTAACTGTCCTTCTTCTGTTTAGTCCCTGTTACCAGAGGTGTTATTTTGATGGTATTTCTGGTTTTAGTCACACCTACAGACAATGCATTTTCTTTATATAACAGGAGAGAATATTATGAAGGGGCAATAGTATTGGTAGAGTGGTTTAATTTTCACAATTTCTCAGTTATTCACAGCTGAATAAGCTAAAAGCATTTCTTTCTAAAAGACTTCTTTCAGCAAGTATGATGAGGTGGCGCTTGTTTATTAATTAAGTGGATTTCTAATACTTTCCTTATAGGTGTGGTTGTAAATTTTCCCTATGGTCTATTTTCAGCTACTTAGGGCAAACTGAAGGATGTCTTAATTTTTACCCTGGGAACTTTGTGTGCTGTGAATTCCATCGCAAAATACAGAGAAAAAAATAATTTAAGAATGTTTGCCATACTTTAGCCTTAGTTAAAAAAGAACATCACTATTATAGTAATGCGGTACATAATTTGTTGCTCTGTAATTAAGACTAGCAAAATCTTGATATTTGAAAGATATTAGGAGAAGATTTCATTTTTTTATTAGCCATCTAAAAAGCCACATTAAATTCTGCATGTAACTGTGACTTCCTTGAATAGCTCTTTCTAATTCATTCCTGCATGGTGTGTTGGTTTTACATTTTTGCTTTCACAAGTGAGAATATAGTTCTGCCTTGCATAGTTTCCCTGTTGAAATGTTGGTCATGCTGTGGAATCCATTGTTTGCTGCTTATTCAGTTCAAGTAATGAAATTAATAAATGATACAGTAGCAGAAAAAGGATACTGCCGTCCTTAAGAGCATTTTAGGAAATTCCTACGTTATGCCTGTTTTGTCAGTTCCGATACAAGTCTCTCAGGGTGAATGGTCAGACAGGAAGCTCTGCATGAAGGACAGCAAAGCAGCCAAATGTCTTGGCAGTGACCACTGGATAACGTGGTAAACTTTTTGATGTGGGGGAGAGGTGATAGTACATTATTTTTAGTAACATGAAGCGGGCTTAATGTTTCCATGGCTGTAAGATCTGAGGGCTGCTGCAGTCCTGCCATTCCTTCATGATTTGCTGTTCCTGCTTCCTGTTTTGCATCAGAAAGCCCTGGCCTTCATCTGAGGGTGTGGCGAGTCCATTTGGTGGAGAGCTGAACCTCACTGAAGGACTTGCTACAGAGTGACTCCTGGTTTAACACTGACAGAATTGATGGCATGAGAACAGGCAGATAGGGAAAAACAGTACTGCAGCAGACCACCCTTAAATAAATTTCTGTGAAATTTTATGTTCACCTGTAAATAGCATGAGAGTAAAATATCCTGCTACAGTGAATTTCTGATTATGGCAGTGAAAAACAATAGAAGATGGTAAGCGTTCCTCTTTGTGTGTTCCACTGTCCAGTATGTCTAGTGTGTCATGCAATTCTGAGTTTTAAAAATGAGAACAAGAACTTCTTACACCAATTCACATAGTAAGTGTTTACATATTGTGCTTCATATGTCACTGCAGTGTTCAATTTTTATGTTTACATTGGTATTGATGAAATTATTTTGGGTCAGCTGCAAGTGAAAAGTAGCTCTATGCATCACTGTGTACTGTGGTGGAAACTCTGTAGACTAGTGGTTCATTGCCACCAAAATAGTATCTGTTGAATGGAAATGGGTTTTTGAGACCATATTTACTACAACATGTCTTGATGATTTTCAGCTGAATTGAGGTAAATCTAGTTTAAACTTTGTTAAATTTGTCACTTCCCCTGAAATTATTGTCTTAGTACAAAGGAGAAAATTATAATTGTTCATTAGAGTATTGTTCAGGGTGACAGACCATTGGAACAGATTGCCCAGAGAGGTTGTGTAGTCTCCTTCTCTGGAGGTATTCAAAACCCACCTGGAACCTGTTGTGGGGTGAGGATTAGATTGTCTCTTGAGGTCCCTTCCAAGCACAGTCATTCTGTTATTCCATGATGGGAATAATTTTGAAAATAAAATGTGCTGTTTATATTATGATTATAAATTTGTTTTCAACTTTCCATTTTTAGAAAGTTGACAAATAATTAAATGGTAAGTACAAAATTATGATGCTCTGTGCCCTCACATGTTTCAGTTGATTGTTTTACAAATTTGGACATAAAGTTATGATCAAATATAACGGTGTAAATATGTCTAGTTTCATTAGCTTTTAACTTAGGTAGTAATTTGTAGGGATTCTTCTTCCATCTAGGCTTTTCTTATACTAATGGGAGAAAGAAGCTTCTCCAGCAGTTATTTCTAAGCACCTTAATCCAGGTGTTTACTCTGAATCTTCTGGACATCTTTGATGACTTCTAGAACCCAAGGAAATTAGTTAGTTGCGCCTATATACAGTTACTGTTGAATACCCTCTCTTTTCCCCTTTTTCTTCTTCTCCACCACTCTCTGCCTTTGTTACAAATGTATAACTTGAGAAATAGTAGATTGAGTTTTTTGGAAAAGACCTTGGGAAACTTAGAAAATAGTCTCTTCTCAAAGAAAAACAAAGACACTCTGTTGCCTGAAACTCAGTATGGACATGCCCTTCCAAGGAGGGATTATGCATGGATTGGGAGCTCTAATTAGGTTCTGCATGGGTTTTGTCTGTCTTCCAGAAATGTGCCTAATCTATTAGGTTTTTTGGTAGACATAGTTGTGGAAGAAAAAATGGTATTGACCTATTCTGGTAATTTTTTTGGTACCTGTATATTTTTAAATTTTCATCCCATTTTTATAATTTGTTTCCTTTAGTCTTTGCTGTTTTCCCAGTGCTTCCTCTAGTCATTTTTCTTCTTTTTATTTCTTCTTCCATACTTTTGTTCTTTTTCTGTGGATGATCCTGGGACAGAACATGAAAATTTGGATCTTTATGTAAAATCTTGTTAAAGCATTTCTCCACTTACTCAAAAAGCAGATGATCAAGCTAGGATTCTCTTTGTCTGGCCATGTTAATGAAGTTGATGACAAATTCTTCATTTCTAATTACAGTTGAGTTTTGGTTGGTTGATTTTCTCTTTTGAAATCTCAACTTTATACCTAAGTGAAAGAAATGGTAATTGTAAAATTGTGATTCCTGGAGAGATACAGTGTAAAGAGTAGGAATTTGTTACCCTGCACTTTTAACACATTTTAACGATTATCTCTAGCCAGACTGTACTAAGGAGATCAGATCACTTCATGTATGAGTCACCTTGGAGAGGTTTCTGGAAGGATCTTAGCAATTGCAAAGATTTTTGTGTGAAACAATAGCAAAATAATGAGTAAATATTTCTCTTTTCCAGCCATTTAAAGCATTCTTTATTGCCAGTGCTAGTTTTGAAATCTAGATTTCTAATTATACAAAAGTTAAGTTTGTCATACAGACATCTGTGGTTTAATGCTGACTGATGATTTACAGTCATCTAGTTGCTCTACATTGTTCTATTTTGACATCAGACAGAAAATTCTAACCTGTGGAAAAGTGCCAAGAGTTTTTGGCCTACTATTCAATAGAAAACTTAAGTGTTTCTATTTTTAAACAGTTCAGAAATACCTGAGTTTTCAGTGGGAGGAGTAATACGGTTTCTTTTTCTTTCATAAATTGTTTATAGGCTAAGACTTTAATACAGGAATGTTATAGATACTGTTGGCAGGATAAACATAGGTGGGCTTGATATAAGAGATTGGAGCTAATTATGTTAAATAGCTTATATGATTTTGGACTAGGCCATTTGTAACATACTTACTATTAAATTGGAGAGTGGTAAACCATCCTGTAAAGTGATTAGATTAGATCTTACTGGAAAGTTGCATTGCTTGGAAAATAGTTAATAAGGAAAAGTATTTAAGATTCCATCAAGTAGTGTATTATATTTCTTTTGTGTGTTGGAAATTGTATGGGTTTTATAAATTTTTTCTTATATCTTCTATATTTAAATAAGTATTTTAAAACTCTACCTTATTTTCAAACTTACTTTATTAATAAAGATAGCTTAATGAAATCAGCACTGCCTTCTACATTTTCAGTATTACCATTATTAGCTAATTTTTAATGTTTTCACAACATCTCTATATGTAGTAAATTATGTTCATCAGTTTGAGCTTTCGTTGTAAAGTCAAATGTGTTTTATATTCCAAATCATTTGGAAGTACTGGATAGAAGGAAATTTCAACACCAGCAAATCTAATGAAGTCAGAGGTCTCTAGTATTATATCCAGTTCTTTGATATTGCAGCTTTTTATAAATGGATTGGAAGATGTGAGGTTTTCTATTTGACCAAACACAGCTGTAGATACTAAGAATTTCAGCTGCTTTATTTATAAATACATAATTCTAGTCTTTGATAGATACTTTGCTACAGCCTCCAAAATTGTACATTACGTTACAAATCCTTTTTCATGTGACTGAAAAAATCGAAGCCCCAAAACCACCATTTGGAGTTGGCTGTCCTATGATCATTTGAAGCAGTTTTCATGAAGAGTAATTTTCAGTCATGTAATTGCATGCATTGCTGTGCCCTCATCTTAAAATCTTTATGATTCCTGGTTCTCTAGCTTGTGCCCTAGTTTGAAAATGGAATTTTAATTTAGACTACCCTGACTTTCTTGGCAGCTATAGTAACTATACTGATACAGTTGTACTAAAGCAAGCAAATGACACATCAGGTGAAATGGAACTAGAAGGTGGAGTGGGGATTTGTCAAATGTGCACATGAGTACTTGAGTGCCTTGGTGATGGAAGTGGGCAATTCCAGTTCCTTGCTCAGCCTTTTGGCTGTGTTAGGTAGTGTGTGGCCTTGGTTTTGTCTGCTATTCTGAGGTTTCAGTTTTTAATAAGCAGATCTGTAGCTTCTAGGGTCTTAAAGGAAAGTTTCAAAGTTTTAAAATAAAGCTTGCTTACTTAGTTTGTTAGAATCAACAGTCAAAATCATTACTGTCAACAGACATCAGACGTTTAGAATAATAAAATCCTCAGGTATTGTGCAGAAAAGCTGTTTGTCGGAGTCTAATCACTTGTTTTAACTTGGAAGATAAGTTCTGAAAGACCAAGGGAGGTAAGAGGTGTGTCTGGATTTCTCCTGGTTTAAATCCACTGTAGTATATGTGGTAATACTGTGCTAATCTGATTTGTCAGTTAATGGTATCCCGGCATTTGGAACAGATAGACTGTTGATACAGTGCTGGGAAGAACACTGTTTTTTCTCAATGCCTGCAAGAGCAAAGCCGGTATTTGCCTTCCAGTAGTTATTTCTGCAATTACTGGTTAATATCCAAAGAAAGTGGTTGCGCTGTGGAGGGATCCCTCAGTGATCCTTGCAATATCAACTCCTTTCCTATTGGATGGTGGAGAACTCTTCAAAGAGTTACTTTATTACTCATCAGCAAGGAGAGCTTCAGGAAATCTTACTTTTAATGATCCAAAGATCAATCAGATTCAAGAAAGGTAAACATAAAAAAATCAGGCTTTTAAAATACATCAGGTCATAGAAACACTTGTTTTCTCCTATGATAGCAAGGGTACTTTAAATAATAAACCTTAACTTTTTCATCTGTAAAATGTGGTGAGAGTACCCTTCTGTTTTTTTAAATACTCTAAGAGGTAAATCTTTACTTACCAATAAATATGGGACACGTCATTACTGGAATGCTTTTTCTTTTGTAGCAATCTGTAGTTTTAGAGGTGGCTTTTGGAGATAGAAGAATGAGCAAAGTTTTTATTATCCTGTAGGATTAGAAATTGCAGGGGAGACTCTGAAGGTTCTTGGTGTTCATAAAAGTTGTAATAATAAGTGGTTTCATTGATTTCAGTTTAGAATCAATTCGAAATAATTTCTTTTGTGTGTGTTGCATAAACCCAAATTCTGTGTATTGCCAAAATATTTTTATGGAGGAACTTTTTTAACATTATATATGTATGTATCTTCAGCTATGTTGCCTTTGTGCTACAAGTAAACTGTCTTGCCTTTCTTACAAAGTAAACAGGAAGATTAGCAGTTGTGCAGAATCAAATAGAAGTCCTGCTCAACTGGACAGCCTGAAAGGAACTCCACCAGTATCATATGAGAAAATGTCATCCCTTGTTTCCATGTAAATCATTCTGCCGTGCTTGGAAAATAAAGTGAAGCATGTAAGACACTAAAGCTGACAAATAGCACAATTTATTCTTATTATGTCATGTTTTATATTTGATACATATTACAGCATTTAAAAGCAATCTGTTTGTAGAATTTCAACATACAGATGTAAGTAGTTTTTAACAACACTTTTTTTCCACTACTGTCTGTAGGATTTTTTAAAAGATCCTGTGTGACTTCACTAACAAGATCCCATTAAGATTAGTAGTACTTTTTACATCTGAAGCATACAGACTCTTCTAAAAATCTTAATCTAGGTTACTTCTAAGAACTTGAAAGATGCACAATTGGTGTGCATTCATGGTTTGTGTTTGAAATCTGCTAATCGATTTTTACTAAAAGTCTCAAATTGGCTTTGAAGCTTTAGAGATCTTTGCTAAGACAACATCTGTGATGATGTAGTTGAGACATAATCCCCAACATACTTTAGTGCTGGTTTTATTTATTTCAGTTTAGTCAGTTTTCTTCAAATATGAATCACACATAGGCTTTCAGCCGAATATTAAGGTTCAGGGGAACTTAGGAAACTAGATATATGATTCCATGTCATTTAATATAAAGCAGCTGTAATTTAAGGCATGGCTTCTCTTTCTAGACTCAGCAAACTCTTTCTGATGCAAATGTGTATGGTAGAATCATGAGGGGAAAAAGAAAATTACTTTTTTTGGTGTTTTTGTATCAAACACTTGAATTTTTCTTTAACAAGCTTTGCTTTTTACTTTCATTTCATTCACAGAAAAGTCCAAGTAGAATCCTGTTTAATTAAAACAATTTATTAGCAGGGAACCTTAACTGGCATAAGAACAGTAAATTTGTGACTTTTGGCTTCTCCAAATAGCTTGTATTTCTAGGCAAGCTTATGTAAAGAGTAGAAATTTTTTTTTTCTTCAGAATATCAGCCTGTTACTTATGATTAAAAAAAAATAATTTCAGAAAAAAACCTAGTTTGATAGTTGTATTTATAGAAATTAAACGTGTCCATATTGCTCTAAAAGATTAGTATTAATAGCATATGTTACCAATCCAGACAAGTAAATAATACAGTTACCAATTCAAACAAGTAAACATTACAGTTAAAAGCATAGAAATAAGGGGTTAGGGTGGATTCTGGGAGAATTTTTTTTTTCCCAAATTATAAGTGCTTCTCTATACAGTTATCTTCTCACTTTACTGTTGTGGCATCCTTTAGATGTTGGACTAATTAGACCAATTATTTTTCTGGCTTTGACCTTAGGCTTATGGCTATGCTCCCTTAACTTAGTCAGGATTCTTTTTGTGTTTCTGGTGATTAAAGTTTCTTTTTCTCAAAAGCATGTGCATGTCTTGCATTTATGGCAGAGAACAGTATCTGTCCTCTCTGCCACATAACCCAGATTTAAGAGAGACCAAAAAAGGCACCATCTAGAAAGCAGGGTTTGAGAGTTTTTCCACATAGTTTCTTGGAAAAGAGAGGTTGGTACATGTGTGTGTGTGCCTTCACTTGTGTCAGTGTTCATTAATTCAGAAGTATAAATAGATCTGATGATGCTTTAAGTCCCAGTTCTGCTTCCTATGAGAAGTACTTAGTGCAGTGCAGAGCTCTTCTTTTCTCTTGATACCCGAAGTGCAGCATCTTAGGGGTGCTAGTCAGAGCATGGTTCTCATGTCCTTTTTTTTGTAGATGCAAGTTCTGCAAAAGGGAGAAAAATGTATTAAACCCAGAGTATCATCCTGCTTGGAGAGACTCTTGAAATCCTGAAGGATCTGATGCAAGTGAAATTGCTTCTCATCTCAGTAATGATGACCTTACTCCAGAACAGTTCTTTGTTTCATTAATCTATCCACACTTGTTTTTGGAAGTATAGGAAACTTCTTCCAAAACTGCTTCTGTAAACTCCCACCAACTTTCCACAATATTTTTTCTGTGTTGCCTTGTTTAAAATACATTGCTTTCAGCAAAGCATAGCAACTGGTATTTCTGAATCCTTGCTGAGTCCTGCAGCCTTCTCTGAAAGATGTTTTGGGAAAAGAATTCGTAAAATCGTGTATGAACCAGTCTGTCACTTAGGTCTCTGTAGTTAACATCCAGAGCTCACACTCGACAGTTTTATGTATTGACTTGCACAAAAACTTCTGCTGAGTTATTTGCTGCTTATCTTTAGATAAACTAGTTGGGGTTTTTTTATTCTTGAGACACCCCTTTCTCTCCCCAGTAAGACCGTGACAGTATGTTGTGTCTTAGACGGTTGAAATAGGACCTTCCAAAAGGCTTAAAACTAGGGGTACAGTTGATAAAAAAGGTGACTTGAACCATTTTACTGAATAATTTCATAATCAAAACCAAAGCAAAACCAATTTTTTGTTGTTTTCTGGTGGCTCATGGGGTAGACAAAAAAGCAAAGGAACAAACTTACTGCAATCCAAAATATGAAGCCATATAGAGATTTCAGATGCTGTCCAGATAGGCTAATGAACTGTTTTCAAATGGCAAAGCAAGATAAAGAAACATGGGGGGTAGTCTGTGTTTTTACCATTACAGAAAGGCAAAGGAGCTTCTTTCTATTTGTTAACTTCCAAATACAAGTGGATAGTACAGTCTTAAACCTGAAAAAAATTACCAGAAACCCCAAAATGAAAATTATTATTTTATCCTTTTTAAAGGATTAGTAATAACACCGGGCAATAATTCTTATTTAAGTGGATATGAGTGATATTTCTGTCATTGAAATTTGATGTTGAACTGTTCTTGGGGTAGGATAGGAGTGGCACTCATTTCTCTGTAGAATTTGTGTGCAGTATTTGGGACCATACTGCATTTAATATGCATAGATGGTGTCTCACATGTAATATACTAATACATTTACACTGTATGTGCAGTGTAAGATGCATTGAATGTTCTACAGGCATATGAAGACCTTATCTAGTACACCAGTAGGCACTTAATTAAAAAAATATTAGAGTTGGCAAGTATTATATATGGGCAGGATCAGTATGGTTTTATCTCAAATGCTTCTTACATCTCAGATTAAAGTACATTATTAGATTGTTTGTATCTGTTGTTTGGTACTAGTCCTGACTTCACAGCATCCTTATAAACCACTGAAGGAATTGCATGTAGAGGTCAGATGAAGCAATATATGAGGGGTTTTTTTTTGATTGTTTTGTTTGGGTTTTTTTTTTTTGGTTGTGTTTTGGTTTTGGTGGTTTTTTTTGTGGTGGTGGTGTTGGTTGTTTAGTTGTTGTTTTGTTGTGGGTTTTTTTTTTGTTTGGGATTTTTTAGGTTTGGTTTTTGGTTTGTGGTTTTGTTGTTTTTTTTGGGGGGGGGTTTGTTTGTTTGTTTGGTTTTTTTTTTGTCTTGGTAGAGGTTGTAGACTGCTTCACTAATTGGGCCAGATGGATCTAATTGCTTTGTTAGATGAGTCGGCCTACTTTCTAATGATGTTTTTAACAGTATGGCTGCATTTCATTAGAAATGTTTAGTGATGAAATTGTCTTTGGGTTTCTTGTTTGCCATTGCATATAGGATTTTAGAACTAAATCTGTTCTCAAAACAAATATGCACTTGGTTTAGCATATCTCAGTAATTTTTTAAGTGAAAGCTTAACTTCTCGAATGTTATGAATCAAACTAATGCAGAATTTAAAGTCATACTTTGAAAAAAACAAGTATGAGATGTTATCTATTCGCTTCAGATTAAGAGAGAAATTAGACTATATGTGTTGAAATTAAATGCATAACTTGATCTCTTAACATTTTAAAAGTTGACTTCCCTTTTGATTAACTTTCTAAGAATGTGTCTTACTTTTGCACATTTAGATTTTAACTAGTTTTGGTAAGTGTTCATGTGGAGAAAGGAAGAAAAGTTGTTGTAATGCTTACTATGGATGTTCCTGCTCCAAAAGAAATGGTGGTATGACCAAAATAGACTAAAATTAATTTATTTGGAGCACAGAAAACCATCT
The DNA here is from genome assembly GCF_031753505.1 of Anomalospiza imberbis. NCBI lineage: Eukaryota > Metazoa > Chordata > Aves > Passeriformes > Viduidae > Anomalospiza > Anomalospiza imberbis. The sequence continues at coordinate 76,520,974 of NC_089683.1, read as the reverse complement.
TCATTTGCTGTAGAATGAGTTAAGCCAGGGTTTAGGCTTTCTCCAATACACTGTTAGTATAGAAAATGTTTATTCTCTTCAGCACTGAGCTGCGGTTTTCATTTCAATGAAAAAGGGAACAGGTAGGGCAAAAGAGCAAGGGTGCAGTCATAAGTTTCCTTCACTTTTCTCGATTAAAAATGACAGGGGAGGTGAAAAGCTTTGCTACGAAATCCAAAATAAATAACGCTGTAAAAGGACCTGGGTGGCTTTGTAAAAACTGGGACATTCTCATGACAGGCAGGCAGCGGGCTCTTGCACATGGACTATAATGACACAATACTCAGTAGCATTTTACGTAGTTCCTTGAGCTGTAGTTTAGGCTATTACATGCTGTATTTAATAGCAATAACAAGATTAATTAATTTCATTTGAGAGGTGACTAAGTACCTCTAGTAGTCGACACGGTGAAGTTAGTGGTTCTGTTGTCTCCTTCGCTGTCATTCCGCTGGCTTTCTGCCTTCCTCAGAGTTTGTTCTGCATGACTTAGTGGATGGGAGGTGCTCTGTCTTCGCATTCTTGGAGCCTCTCTTGTCAAAAGCCGTGATGTGAGAGTACATCCATCCCTTCCTGTGCACAAAGGTGTTGCCGCTGCTCTCTGCCGCACATCCATTTTAATCTGAATGGGGAATCTGTCTGGGGACCGCGTACAGTAATTAGCAGTCTCTTCAGAGTGTCAGAGCAGAATTACCATTGTAATGGTTTAGCAGGAGGATAAAAGGATTGAATTTGGGTCTGCCTTCCTGACAAACTAAATGAGTTGCCATGGGAATTTTCAAATATAAGAGGCGTTTACTTAAAGCAATTTGGTGAGTTTGAATAAACTCATAAATTACGGGGTTTAGAGGAGAGATCCCTGCTTTCTCTGGCATAGGCTGAACAGCAAAGAAGGCTGTTAGAAAGCTGCTTACATTCTTAATGAGAATAAGTTGATCCATGCTCCCTTGCAGACTATCAGCTTATTAAGGCTAAACTGTTTCTGCTAAATACAGTACAGTAAGCACATTTTGAGAGACAGAGTTTGCAACAAATCCCCGAAGTAAAAAGCAGCATCTGATTGCTCTAAACATAAATTGAATTTCCTTTGCTAGATTAGATCTGTTTTCAAGTAACGCTATTAAAAATGGTTCTCTGTATTGTTTCAATAAACATTAACCTGCTATTGATTTCAGCTTTCCTCTGTGCATGTAATATTTATTACAACACTTGTCAGATCTGCTTCTGAAAGGGGAGGGAGGGCATTGAGGTTTCTTCCGAAAACAAGTAAGGTCCTATGGCCCTTCAGACTGTTTTTTTCCCTCGGGTCACATGTAAATGTTTTCCCAGCTCAGGCCTGCCTGCTTTCTCTCTAAAGGGAGCTGGGCTTTGACCCGCTGACTTCTTTGTCAGCACCGATGCTATTGAAATGTGAGAAGATGGACTTGGTGCTTTCACAAGTGCCTCAAGTGATGAACATCACTTTTGCTTGTTTAACCTTCAGCTGTGCTCCAGAAGTCAGCTGTAGTAGGCTGGGGAAGAGCTGATGGCCGGTGTCCAGCGCCGCTTGTTTGGAAGCATGTGTTAATGTTCTCCCAGCCTCTTAGATCGGGTGACTTACAGAAATTGGGAAGATTACGACGTGCTTGAATACTTTGATGCTAGCTTTAAAAGTGTATACTCAAGGACGTGTCATACTTGGAAGAGTATGCAGTGTTTTCCCCAAAATAATTGATATCGGTTATATAGCTTAAGGCTTAAGTGTTGCCTTGTGATCCTTTCTAGTACATATCTCAAATCTCTACCCATCATAAGTATTAGGATATGGAGGTGGAACTAATTAAAAAGAGAGCAGTACTGCCGTTATGGCAGTAGTTTTAGATTTCGTGTAAAGCCATAAAAATACGTTTTGAACTCCTTGATATAATCTTACATCACTAGCAGGAATCCTGTAAATTAGCAAAGGAAAATAGTAAATTTGTGCTGGTGATTCAGTGGTTGAACAGCTGCTAAGTTCTAACAAATTCCTGAACTGTTACTAATGATGCAGCTGAAGCTGTTTGGTAGCCTCGGGGTACTGTTTCTGTGAAACTTTAGAATATCTCCGAAGAAATTAGAAGAGAACAAGAGCAGCATTTATTCTTACTAATACTCAAAATTTTAACTGTTCATTTAAAGTTACTTTGAGAAATACTGTCAGGGAATTGATTCCATCAGACTTGATCCCCACCCCCATACTTTCTTACTTCTTAGATGAGTTACTGGAAGGCAAAATTTTATAATAAAATATTTATAAATATTTACAATAAAAATATCATCTAAGTATTTGTGAAGTGGCTTCAGATACTGAAACTATGACAACTTCTATGCTCTGTATTATAAGAGGATTGCTAAATGATTAGAGGACATTATCAGCATTAAAATACATATATATATATATATAGAAAAGGCAATGCTACAGAGGACTCTTTGGGATATTGGGTTGAACTGAGTGCATCACTTAGGTCCTTAGTTCCAATAATTTACAGCACCTGTGCAAATCAATGCTATTTACAGAAATCAGGTGGTAAAAAATATGAAAAAAAATTATATATATTGGTATTACAGTTTTCAGATTTCACACTCTGGGATTTCTTTCTGCATTTTAGAATTTTAGTTCCATAGGTTGAGGGGCTTGATTGGGACCTATATCATAGCACATTTTGTGTGTTCTTCCTCTTCCCTCTGCTTGACTTGCAAAACTGAGATGAAAATAAGTGGCAGTGGGAGTGCAGGAAAAGCTTAAACTGGTGGGATTTTTTGGCTAGGTCAGATGTTGAGATAGGGATAGTTAAAAATTACTGATAACTGAATCTAGGCTACACAGTATAAATTTAGTTTTGCAGTACCTGTGAAAGAGGTGGGAATTGCTGCCTAGTATTTAACTTAATTTTTTCTTAATGAAGAATTTTCATAACCTAAAACTTATTGATCAGTCACACCAAAAACATCCTCCTCAAGAGTTCATGAAAATGTACATCAGCCAAGTTACCTGATAGAAGATGGATAGTTCATTTGAAGGATATTCTGTCTTTTACCTCATGAGCAGTGTAGGAGAAACCTTATCATTTTACCATCTAAAAGTATGGCATACAGAAAAAAAGTGGTTTTAGGTAAAACTGAGATGGGCCTGCTTAGATCTGAATCTGATTTCAGCTAAAGTATGTTCTCATGACTTGTGGTGAGCCTGTTGTTTCATAATGAAAGCAAAAGTCCCCTTTCTGCTTCAGTCCTGAATGAAGCTGCAGGCTAATTAATTTGTGGATGGATATAATAAAAAACCACTTACCAGATTTTTCTGTGAGCTGACTTTATTTTCTAAGTGCTAGAAAAGTAACTGACAAATACTCAGGGGTTTTTGGAGCGTATATCACCTTGTTGAATGTCTCACCCAGCACCAGAGAACACAGAGGAAGTGTCAGAGGTATGGGCACAGAAAAGGTGGGAATACCGTAATGGGGAAAAAGTGGGAAGCTATGTAAAATACTTGTTCTCTGTGTTTAATTTGTTATATTTTGAGGGTTCTTGGCTCCTGCTGGTCCAGGAATCCAGAGAATCAAAGAAATCTGCATGCTGCTAGACCAGCAGGGATAGCAGCTGTTTCATCTCTGGGCACTCCCTCTTTTCTAATAACCTCTCTTGCAAGTATTTTTATCCAGTCTCCATTTAATTCTGCTTCTGCTGGGGCACTGTTACTTTTGCCTTTGATCTTCAGATTCCAACAGTTTGTTTCCTTGTGCAATTTTTTCACTTACTAACTTGTAAACTTTTGACAGCAGTTTCTTTGCATGTGTATTGTAGGTATCTGAACTCCAGGTCAGAAGTGTTTATATACTGTTATACTAAAATTAACATTGCATGCAGAGACATGAAAACAAAATGCATAATCTAAGTTGTACAATTCTTGGCTAAAGAAAATCATCAGCTCTCGGTTAGGGTAGTTCTATAGAGGAATGTAATACACAAAAAGGAAAAAAATATCAATAAGGAAATTGATTTTTGTAGAGTCCTCACACTATCAAAGCAAGCATTAGTTTCATTTTTTTAACATGGAGCTTTGTAAGCACTGGATGCACTGTTTAACTGCTATGGATTTAAAGTTAGTGGTATAAGGTGTAAGCATTGCCAGTTTAAGATGATGATGTTTTTAGAGGTTTGAAATTGGTTTTTTTCAGTGCTTTTAGAAGATGGCCTGTAAATACCAAAGAAGTTCAAAGATCTCTTCAAAATATGAATGTGTGTACTTAGAGTAGTAGGTAAATGATTGAGATTATAGCCATTGCTCCAGGTAAGCAAATCTACAAATGGAGGAATAGACTTCTCATAGGTTTAAGGTAACCTGGAGGAGTGTGATCAGTACAGTTGGCCAAGAAAAGCTAGTAATAGTATTTCTCCACTGAAGGTTGGCATCAAGAGAGAAGAAAGACAGAAAGGAGAATGATTATAAGTGAAGAAATGGGCAAAAACTATAAAAAATAATTGTAGGAGAATGAGGAATAAGAAAAATTAAATGGGATATTTTAATATGAAAAAAAAATTATTTTAGTGGTCAGGTGGTGGTTTCCAGTTAGAAAAGAAGATTAAACTGCTGGGCTTCAGAATTAGCAAGACTAAGACTCCCAGTTCCACAGGGAACTGCGTCAGTTGGCACACTGAGGTGTCAGCTCCCATCAGTCTCTCCTCACTTACTGGTGAGTCTGCAGTGAGGTCCTACAGTTTTGTAACCTGGCAGAAAAATATATAGCTTAAAAAAAAAAGTGTTGCCAGATGAGCAGGTTGGCATGGTTCAGTCCTGGATCCAGTGATGGATACAGGAGAGCAGCAGTAAGGAAAGAGTAGGACTGTGACCACCACTAGCTAAATTGGCTTACAGTACCAGAGGAATGCCAGTTGAGAGGCTTTTTACATCTTGAAAAATAGTTTTTGACTCCTTTGACAGCAATGTAAAACCTCAGCTTAACCATCCTGAACTAATTTGTAGCCTGGGAAAAAGTCTTAAGGATGGCATTTTAATTTTTTTACGTTCTGGAATCGACTGTTTTATTTGCTAGGTAAACTTGTCTGAACTTGTTTTCTCTGAAATTATTCTCCCTAAGTTTTCTGTATGATTGATTCCCATTCCATCCTCTGTTTTTCAAAGTCTTAGTTTTCTGAACTCAATCATGCACGGATGCAACTTACTTTTAGACATTCTGGAAAGAAAATTCCGACAATTTGACCATTCATTTGAATTGCTTCAGAATTATACGCCTTGCTTTTCACACCTTTTGTACCTTTGTTGTCCTTATTTCCTTTGACTTAAGGAAAAGAATTTCATTTGTCTCTTCTCATTAATGCTGAATGAATGAATATTCTTAGTTACTCTGAGTGTTCAAAAATTTTCATAATTTTTAGGTTTACTTCTTAATTTTTCAGCCACGTCATGTAACTGAAAGCTTAAAATATACTTTTTCTGGTTTTGGTTATGGATTGTTTTCCCCTATGTATTAGTTTTTACACACATTAAGGGAGGTTTTTACTGCAAAGTGCTGTGTATAAGAACATAGTCCATAAAATTAGAGACTGTGTGAATTTAGGTATTATTTTGAAATATTCATGAGATTCTGAGGCTCAGGAGATTAAGAGGCACTAAGGTGATTTGTCTTGTAGTAGAAAATGTATTTTAAGCTGCTTTTGCTTATGGTTGTGCACCCTGTCTACTACAATACAAAAGTATAATTCTGCAGTCTCTGAAAGACAATTTAATTCTACATATTTCTAAGTCTAAATTTGTTTCTCCTAAAAATTGGATTAGAACAATAAATGTTTAGAGAACCAGAGTGTCTGAACAATATTCAAACAGAAAGATGTGCAAAATTGAGTCAGAAATCTAGAAATGGGACAGTGTTACTTGTTTAACAGGACTCAAGGATCATTCAGAAAGCAGGTGAAAATCTCATATGAGAGTGAAGGGCAAGGCACTGTTAGGGAATGTGTAGGAAGAAATAAAGTTACCACTGGAACAGTTTGGTGTTATTAGGGTGGATTAATATTCTTAATACCAACATTGCTTGTTCTCTAAAAAGGTCCTACAATATGCATCTGGTATTTAAGGTTAGTTAGAAGCGACAGGGGAGATGCTGCATAGAAATATTGCAGGAGTATCCTGTCAAGAACGGTTTCCTGAGCATGACATGACAGCATTGATCTAGGATGGCTCAGTGACTGCAGTTTATTTCAGCCACAGTTCAGGTACCCAGCTGCTTAAAAAATGAAAAAGGGAAACCATTAAATGAAGTTTTGGTGTAATATCCAGTCTGTAGCAAGCCGTTCAGGTGCAACATTATAAAACATGCAATGATCAGCAGCAAAAGAGAAACACAGAGGTCCTGAATATTTCTGTCCCAGAATAGGCTTTAAATTGCAGTAAAATTTAATGAAATTTATACTATGAGTCCTGCTAAATGGCTACTTTAGTGTCTGTGTCTGCTGAGGAGGCAGAGTTTTAAATTAGTGTGTAGAACAGCAGGGAAGAATGGTCAAATCAGTTATTTAAGATAGGCCTGATACATACTTCTTTCATTCTAGGACAGAAGATTACACTTAAAGAACTTAATTGCCTTTATCATAAAGGCTCAATTATTATTTAGAAAAAAAGTTATAATAGTTTATTCTGGTAATGTAGGATTTTAGGAGAAAAAGAGATGAAAAAATTCTGGTCAGTTATTTATTCGGGGATTTTCCAAATAGGTTAACCAGTACTTTTACTTTGGCAAGTCTCTAGTCAGGTACCCCGTGATCTCAGTACCTTCTGAACAGAAGATGATGTTTGCTATACCACGGTCTCATTTCAATACGTGAGCTGTCATAACCTGTACTTGCTTGTGAGAGAGTTCTGAAACATGGCCCACATACAAAATTGGTAGAGTTTGTTATTTATGCATGGCATCTGAATAGTCTTGAGCAGGGGGAAAAAATGTGTAGGTTTTACTGCAGATTCCAGAAAATACTTTTTATAAAAACAGTGGTCTTATTTACAGGGGGGAGTGGGGAGAGGGGAAGGGTTTGTTTCAGGTTTTCTTTTTGTTGTTCTTCATTGGGGTTTTTTGTGTGGTTGGGTTTTTTTAATTTCACAGGTTTTAGGAAGGTTCTCTATGTTATAAACATAAATTGGTGAAATACAAATTCCTTTTGCAAATCGGTGGATAACAGAAAGATATTTTTATTGCAATTTAGTATCTTTTATCAGAATGTAAGGGGTATTTTTTAAAGCACTAGGAATACTTTCAAAACTAAATTATCGTTACTGCTAATGTACCCTATTTTCAGTTATAAGTATTTGTAATCTGGTCTTAAAACCTAGCAGAATAAAAATCTCATATACAAAGTGGAATATCATAAGACACTAACTTCATATTAATACATTATGAAAAATAGGTGGTTCTTATTTGTCAAAATCTGGATGAGAAATACTGATCTTAAAGTACGTGATTAATTCCCAAAGCCCAAAAGGTGAATATCTTCAAAAATGAAGGAGGTTTAATTTTCCTTGACACTCCAGCTTCAAGTTCCATTTTTTTTCCCCCAAGAACTATGATGAATAATTAAAACAAGACTTGTGTATGTTTGAATTATTCCAGGTGATTGCATTGGAAAATTATGTGAACCACATTTTTTAAAAAAAGTCAAATTATCGTCACTTCTGTTATTCTGGAGTAGGTACAAGAAACTGCAGCATGCTGCATGATTTTCATGATTTACTAAGAATCCACTATTTTTTTTATAACTGAAGTTGCTAAGATTAAAGGAATTGATTAAAAAAAATTAAAATCTGTTGTATGTATATTTTTTACGTAATATTTGCAGGTGTCAGAAGTATTTTTGCAAATTGAGACTATCTTAAACTGCTTTTAAAAATGTTTTTAATGCTAAATTTATGTCACATAGAAACAAAATAATGATACAAACCGCTAGGCGGAACTTCCACGCTCAGCTCCTAAGTGACAGCACAAATAAATTTTCAGGGCTGTCAGGAGTCAAAAAGCTGCCTTTTGTCAGTTCGAGATCAAACCCATGCTTTGCTGCCTGCTGCTCTGAAGTGATGGACGCCTCTCAGCGCACACACCTGTGGCTGCTGTGTGCAGCTCAGGCTCCTCCGGCAGCCTGCAGCGGCCAGAATGGCTCTGCCTTTCCTCCTTGAGGCGGGGAAGGTCGGTGGACATCCACGCCCTGCGGTAGCCACAGGTTAGGGCTGTGTCTGAAGGAGAAGGGAATGCGGTGCGTGGTCAGGTGTGCCAGCAGTGGTGTGGCTCCCTGGGGAAGAGGTGCTCCTCAAAGGCCCTTCTTGCCGGTCCCTGCCAGGCAGCACCGGTTCTCGCTGCTGTCTGTGGAAAACAAGGGTTGGCCGCTCTCTGAAAGCTGAAAAGAAGGCTCAGTCAATAGCAGAGCAAGCCCTCACCCTAGCAACACGCTGCCTCGAGCAGCCCGAGCCTTCAGACAGAAGGTCTTATGATTGACGTATTTGTCCCCTAAAGAGAAGGCACACAATTAGTTTTTTCACTTCTCTGTATTTTTAAGCTGTGAGAAAGTGGGTTTTACCAGCCATACAAGATGAGACTGGCCAGTTGGAATACCACCATCACCCCCTTCTTCTGGACTTCAGCAGCTCTGAGAGTTCAAGAACTGGGGAGGCATTTGTGGTGTTTATGGAAGAGCTAACTTGGATTTTTAAATAGTACTTAAGCATTGGTATTGGAGTACCAGTAAAGTGCATATGAGACACTCATGTGGTGTTAGATTCAACACAGCTATGGGCTGCTCGTAGCCATGTAAGCAGTTGGAAATAATTGTGACCTTTTAGTACTCATTCACTTTTTAGCAGCTGTTGAAAATTACTGCAAGTATATACTCAGTGTGTATCTCCTTTTAGGCTTCCAATATTCTATTTCATTAGTTGAATTAGAAATGTAAAACTTAAATTGGTCGAATTTTTGGGCATCTTAGGTTTAAAACAACACTGTTTCTCTAGATGGTAGCTTTATGTAAACTTCAGAATGAAACAGTCATTACATGCCTCAACCTTAGAGGTTGTGTGTGTGCAGAAAACAGTCATTTTGAAAATAAAACTATTAATGCAAGTATTTTGCAAGAGGGAGTGTAGGTGAAATGAAGGAAAAAATGTTTTATATCACATTTAGCTGTCAGAATTTCTGTTGAAAATAAGAGTAGAGCAGTAAGTGTGACAGTTGAAGAAGCTATTGGAAGACCACTGCTCCCTGAATACCAACATTTTACAACTGGAAAAGCCTAAACGTTCATGGCTTTAGTCCATATTGTAATAAAGTAGTTTATTTTAATTAGTCAGCATTACATTTTCAGGCCATCTCCTGCTGAAGATAAAAATGTCTTAGAAGTTAGTACTGCAGCTTGAATTCCCCTGTGGTAATGTGCAGCCCTCAATCCTGTGTTTAATGAAACACGTGAGAGAAGATACCCTTGAAATTTCGACATGTGCTAATTTACAGCAGCAGTCTTTGTGCTCCCTGTCACCAGCAGTTTTCTTTTGTTGCTCTAAAGAGAGAGACTCCTCACATTCTTTCTTGGTTACTAAATTTGATATGAAATGTCATTTTTCTTTCTTTTTTTTTTTATTATTTCTGGGTGGGAACAGATTCAAAACATAGTGGACATGTTTTCCATATGAAAACATGCAGTCATATCTCAAGTGCCATTTTGAAAATGAGAGGCTTTGTTTATGTAGTAAACCATTAGCATAGCTGGAAAGAAAACTGTAGCATTGGGATCTCTTGACTTCGTAACAAAAAACTAGTTTTGAAACCCTGAAATGGGGGTCTCCACTCCCATCTTGCCCCCCATGTACCCATCCACTTCAATATTTAAGTTAGGTGTCTTTGCAGTTCAGGGGAATTTACAGCTATTTCAAGTGTATAAACTCAAACTTTGAATAGAGACCTCCTAGGATGACAAAGCAAAAATAAATATTACAGGTCAGGCTACACTTAACTGTAAATGTTTTAATTAATCATTCCATTGATATATTTCTAACAACTGCCTCTAATTTGTACCTGTTAAAACAACCACCTTGATCATAGGTTGTTTTGTAGCATATATTAGTTAAATTGTTTTTATAATTTACTGAAAACTCAAGATGGGTTAATGAATTTGTCCTGATAAAAGTGGAATGTGTCAACACTGTCTGAGTGTTCTGGCACTGTTCATTCTGTTCCAAAGGCTACACCTGGAATAAAAACCTGCGTAATATAGGTTGTGTTTGCATTCTTCCCTCTTCAGATTCCTAGGATGCTGATGGAACTCAGGATGTTGCTGGTAGAGCCATATGTGGGAAATTTGTTCAAGAGGCTTGCCTGGTACTATCTAATTTGCTGTGCTTATGGTTTAACTGCTGTTTTCAGAATTGAACTAACCAGTGAGGAGGCATTTTGAATGTCCAGCATTCCAAAACTAGAAATACCAACAGTGAAGTGTTCAGCACTGAACATTTTTAAGTTGGGCTTGCACATTGCTAAAAATAGGTCTAATGCTTTAGATTGCGTAGATGCCTTCAGGTTGATAGGTATTTCATTTGAATCTTAATACAAATATCAGCAGACGTCTATGCTAGCAAATAAATCTGAATGCATCTCAGCATTATTCTGCCTTTTAAAAACATTTTAGAATGTACTGTGCATTTTTTTTTCCTTTAGAATTTTTTGGTGTTTAGGGTGTATATGTGTGTCATGAACGATGCATTCCTGTCATGGAGCTTTATGAATTGCTGAAGCCCTCCAGTGTGGTGTATAGAGATTCTTATCACAGATTTTACTAAAAACAGTAAAACAGACGTGCAAGGAAAATAGCAACAATAACTAAAAAAAATAAACAAACAAACAAAAAAAAAACAGTAAAGCAAAAATCAGGTTCTGAAATTAATTATTGTTGAGGGCCTGATTTAACCTATCTTGTCCAAGTGACCTTTTCTCTTTTTTCCTTCAAAGCCCACACCCCTGTGATTTAAATATGAGCCCATCACGTCACATCTGTCCTAAAGAAATGTTGACCTGTTATGGTCAAGAAAAATTCTCCCCACCCCAGTGTGCTACCAGCTAGTACCTAGGGGAATATATGGTGAAGCAAACTTGTAAGTTCCACTGACGCTGTATTTCAGTCTGGTTTGTAAAACACGCTATCTGCCAATTTTCTGTACCTTATCTGTATTTTCTTTGTGCAGAAATGGAAAGTGAGGGAGGGAGGGCATCAGGACTCTCAAAAGTATTACTGGTAAGGCAAGTATCATGATTAAACAGGGATATGTCAGATAAGGTGATGGGAAGTGTAAAAAGATAGGCTGCCTTTTCCCCCTAGTGTATCTTTAACATTATGACCAATGAATTTGTCAAGTGAAACAGCACAAGTCTTCTTTGCATATCATTTGAACTGAGAGCTTGCTTTGAAGAAGATAAGCAGACTGTGTTGCCCAGAAGAAATAATGATGCTAATTTATCTCTGCCTGTCCTCATAGCCATAGCAGTTTGTGTCAGTGTTGAAAAGGAAATAGAGAAATAACTGAGCTATAGTTTTACCACCTGTTCAGTGCCATAGGATTGTTGACGTACAGGACTCTGAGAAATATGGCTCATCTGGAAGTCTTTGTTGTTAAAGCATTTGGGAAAGTTTCCTCTCATACAAGAATAGGTGCCCAGCTGTGACAGAAAAGACCTCTTTGACCAATTCCCCTCAAAACAAACAAAGCTATGGTGTAGGATTTCTGCTCCATCACCCTCAGAAGTGTATAATCAAGGATGAGAAAGTCTGCTGCATATGTTTACTAGCAACTTCTAGCTATCAATATTTACATTCTAGGCATGGGAAACTTGAAGGTCTCTGCCAGATTTTTTTGAGGGAAAGGGAGGATGAGATGTTTTCTTTAATTCTGAGTAACAGAGTAATTTACCAGAACCAAAAGCCTTTACAAAAGTAAAATCTAATCTCTTGCACTAGGTAATTGATTAATAGTTGAGGTACTCCCATTCAGAGTCTTATAAATAAAAAGAGCTCTTTTCTTTGTCTTTCACATCTAGTTACCTGTAATCTTTTCTTGGATATTGTTGCTATAGATACATTAGTTTCAACAACTTAGATACGAAAAAAAACCTTCCAAACATGGATTTTAAGCATATATACTTCAGCTTCAAAAATTCCAATGTGTTTTAGCCTTTGTAATATATTATACAATATATTGATGCCTGAGATCTGCTTTTTTGTTTAATCATGTATGTATAGGAATTTTTAGTATAATGTTTGTAAGGTTTTTTTGTTTATAAATTATGAATGGAAGGGTTTTGTCACTGAATGGAGACATTCATGTGTAAAGACTGTTTGACTGGAGCCTGGTATGTTAGGAATACTTACTGATCTACAAGTGAATTGCAGTGGAAGATTTTTCTTTGTCAGGGAGATAAAAGCATTCTAGAGCCTGAGAATCCAGCCTGTGTCACAGTGCAAGCCTCCAAGCTGCAGCTGTTGGGCTGTAGAGCAGCTGAGGACTGCGGGAAGGCAGGGTGACAGACCCCTGAGGAGCAGCACTGCCTCCTGGATAAGTAGGATAAGATCAATGACAGTAAAATATTTCAGTGATGCTATTGCATTTTACCAAAATTCCTACTAAATTAGTAAATAGTAGGTGGCTTATACTATGCAGATATACTATGCAGTCTAAAGAATCTTCATATTTAATGGGTGTATTTCCAGGTGGTAGAAAATTTATGTTTATTTTATGTGGCAATTTTAAATTACTTTTCTATTTGAGGAAGATTTTTAAGTATTTATTCTTGTTCATTAGTGTAGTGTTCTTCCATAACTGCTAAGTCCTGTGCCCTTCTGCTTGGAGTGCACGTAAAAGTATTTATTGCCTTACCTGCATTCCGAAAAATATCGTGTGTTCTTAGAAGAATTCTCTCTACTTGAAGCAAATGTGTAGAAGGGTGCATGGACTTCGACAAAATGTTGGTAGCTGGAAGAGTTCTCTCCAAGGGTGGTAGGAAAGCTGCTGCCAAGAGCTGCTGTTTAACCAGCAGTGGTGTGGAGCAGGCAGGGAGGCAGTTCTGCAGGAGATGTTGCTGAGGTGCTTGGGAGGCAAGTGCTCTTCGGTGCTGTCATGCTGCTGAGGTCATTCTTTCCATGAGCCCGGTGGGACAGGCCTGCTGCAGTTGGCAGGGGAAGATGGGGACTGGTTTTTGGCCCTTGTGTTCCTGGCTGATCTGGTTGTCGTTTTGCTTCGCCACCATTTTCTCTTCCCACTTGCTGCTCCTACTCTGAGCCTGAAAGGACAGCCCTGGAATAGCTTATAAAGAACTGGTCCCCAAAGCCAGACTTTGCTGCATTTTGTCCAAAATAATAAAACTGTCTGCTGCCTTTCCTAGGGCTGGGCTTACTTCAGTTAATGAGAATTCAGCTGAAGTACAGGGATGTGACAAGATTGCAAAAACGTCATCTGAAATACGTGACATCTGGAAGCTAGACTGTCAGTGAAAGTCACTGACATCACCTAAATATGAGGATCTATTTGTTATGAATGTAGGGGGAAAAAAGCGTATCTGTTACATTTTCCTAAGCAGTTACTTAAAAAGAAAATGGAGCATTATATGGGGAAAGCACCCTGTGTTTGTAGAGATGTGTTGAAAGCCTTCCCTTCCAGCCCTCATAATAATGAATATCAGAGAGCATTTTGAGACTTATGTACGTGAGACTGTAAGGCTCAAGAAACTCTGTCAGCATAAGGTATCTCAGCTGTGACACAAGTAAGTGGATTTTTTGGTTTCTGAATTACCTGAGCTGCAGTGATGCTCCTTTTGGGCCTGGCAGCAGTATGGCAGGGCAGTGTGGCCACTGGCTGTCTCTATAGGTCTAGTTTATGGATCTCTGCTCTATCCTAAACACTGCTACTTGATCCTTCTTTTAAATATTATTTTTCTTTCCTTCTCTGCTGTAATTTGTTACAGACTTCTCAGAATTGACAAAATCTAACAGTCCATCTTTCACCTCTGAAAACTGTTGTCATTTGCTGAAGTCCTTCATTGACATTGCGCAATGATGGCATTTACCTTTGGAGTCCACATGCCTGTCTATCTTCCACCTGGATAACAAATGTATCTAGTGTATGTATGTTTTGTATATAAATAAGAAGATAAAGTGTATGATACTCCTCAGGGTACTGTATGCACATGAGAATCGGGCATTTCACTACCTAAAATAGAGGATTTTCTGGAGGTCTTGGAATATCTGAGGTTGAAGTATAGCTTGGATATTGATAATGAAAATAATTCATTGGAGTGTTTTATCTAAGCTCCCCATTTCATGACATGAAACAAGCTCTTACTAATAGCAGTTATATAATAAACTGCATTCCTTTTTTGTGAAACTCTCAGTATTGTCCAAAGTAGGGATGGCAATTGTGGTTTTAAAAGGGCATTTGTATGATCAGCACTGTCTTATTTAGTTCGAAATTGTGGTTTTTAGGAAGTGTTTCCCAGAGACTTCATGTAGGTGGCACTTGTGTTTTGAGCCTTGCAACTCTAATCCTACACTGACAAAGATTAGAAAGCAAGTTACTTAAAATGATAGTCCTCACTGGCATTTGGTCTCCTTTAGGTCTATTTATTGCTAGCCCAGGTAGAGTTGAGCTACTGTGAGGAGTTACAGGCTGTGTGTTCTCAGAACAGCACCCAGCGGTGTCTGTGCACAGTTGGTTTTGTTAGGATTTACTGCTTCCATCTCTTCTGGATTTGTATTCAGTGAGCATTTGCAAGTAGTTGCTTACATTTAAAGAATTACATTTCAATATACCATTTAAGGCTTTTTTATTTTAATCTGCATGTTATATTGTACATGATAAATACAAGGAAAGCACCAGAGATTTAAGAGGATGAGAGGTTTGAGTCAATCACTTGAGCTTCAACTTTGTAATGCAGATCTAGTTTTAAGTGACCTTATTGATGTTTGTTCAAAGTAGCTTCCTTTTGGTACAAATGACTGAGCTTTGTTGCAGCTATTGTACAGGTAATGTACTGTCCCTTTAGAGATTGCCTTTGTATCCCTGATGCAACCTCTCTTTGCTTTAACAAACAGTGCCTGCAGGAATGCCTGGAGCTAAGATAGATCTCATGTGCCACATTTGATCATCTGTCAGCAAAGAAGTGAGAGGATAGGGCAGGGAAAAACATGTGCCCCTTGCTCTGAGCAGCTCTTGGAAATTTGAGGGGTTGGCTATTGGTGAAGGATGTGCAAGTGGAGGGCTTGGTACCAGAGAGTGAAGGACACGACACTGTGTCCCAAAGGGTCCTGGGCACTTCTGTGACTTCACCATGAGGGGAGGTGGCAAGTGACTGTTCCAAGGGTAGGGTGCGAGGGGCAGCAGGATTTTGGGCAGCACTGGTAGGGTGGGTGGTGGCAGCGGTGCTGCACACCCATGTCCTGCAGAGGTGGCATTGTACAACAAACAGTGCCATCTTCTGGGAGGAGCCGGAACCATGACCTTGTGGTCAGCGTTACGCGTGCTTTTTAAAGTGGTGAGATGGGTTTTTTGCTGGGGTTGGTTTTTTGTTTTTTTTTTTTTTTTTTTTTAATCTAATAAATGCTTTAAAAATCAAAGCACCGGAAGTCAGAAGTCAGTGCTAATGTCTGGTAATGCAAGTCCACATCATGCATCTCTGATTTTTTACTGATACAGTTTTTAAGGGAAAATTTTAAGCTGTATTTTGGGTTTTCTTTAAAAGAAGAAAAGTTTATCAACTGCTAAGCATAGTCTAGAGAAACAAATCTCAAAAATAAAATTAAGGACTTGGTCTGCTTTGTTTAAGTCCACTGTTACTTCCAAAAATATGCTTCATAAAGCCTAGTAATTGCAACATCTTTTCTAATAGAAAGCAGTAGTGACCTGTAGGAAAATGCTAAAGTAAGAATGATTACTTGGACTTACACCTCCTTCTTCTGACCGTATCAAAAGGGTAAAAATATTTTCTGTCTTAAAATTATTATCCTATATATAGTTATATTGGGAAATATTCACTGTGGTGCAAAATCTGGGATTAGGGTTACTAAAATTATCCTAGCAAGTGGAGTGTAATATTCAGCATTTACTGAAAGTCATTAATGGTGTAGATCAATCTCCTGAAGGTCTTATTTGGAGGAAGTGTGCAATTTTAGTAACATTAATGGAACTATATGGGAGATGCAGCTGACATTGTGTGGAGGTTTCCTTGTTACACACTTTCAAATAAATACATGAATGCAAACAAAAATCAAATAAAGTACAACTTACGGGGGAGGGGAAAAGATTAATCAATGTGTTAAAAAAATCTTTATTGCTAAAATAACTTCGATAAGGTATATCCAGAATGGTGAGAATTTGTAAGCTCTGGACAGGGAAATACATATGGAATTGGTTTTATTGTGTCATGATTGCTTAGGTAATTTACCAGCAAAGATTCAATGGAAAAATAGTGTCTTTAAAAAAGAAGATAAAATTATTTTACGTGTAAATTATAAATCTGTTCTGTGTTAAGATTGCTAGAATCGGCACATTTTGTATTCCAAAAGCCCTGTGGGACTATGGTGTCTGACATTTCTGGATGGTACAGTACTTAACTGTACAATTAATTTCTAGTTAAGATGGTAATTGAATATATATTTCCTTTCTTAGTATTAGTGTCAGCTTGCCCTGCCATACAGTATTTAACATACAAAGAAAATGTCTAACTTTCAGTATATTCTGAATGTTTACTGTGTGATAATCTTGGTGTTTATGCAAATCCTCAGTATTACAGTTGGGACTTTCAATTTCTGATATTTGAAAGGAATTCCGTGTTGACTCATCTTACCATGCTGATTTTGAGTTGTTGATAAAAATCAGCTACTAATAGTTCCCTTTGCAAGGGGTCATGGCCCTTGAGCATACCTCACAATAAGTACTGGATTTGCTTAGATAAAATTCGAAAACTATTTTTGTCTAGGACTTTAGTAAATTACTAATCTAAAGTTTGGGAGTAAAGTATGTATAACAAGCTCATTAACTTGGAAAATAGTGTTCCAAATACTTGGAAAATTTTGTGTGATTAGATAAGTAAAAATGTAAGAAATCCAGTTTAGCAAAGGAAGAATGCATTGCAGTTTGCAAGAAAGCTGTCCTTCTATGTGTCTGACTCAAAAATTTCAGCAGTGGTATTCCATACAGGAGGCAAGGTGGTAACCTAACATTAAAGTAGACTTTGACCATCCCTCTTGTGTTTCCTAGCTCATAATCACATTTTCTGCTCAATAGAGGGTAGACTAAACAAATTGTAGTATTTTTGAAAAGACAGATCAGAAAATCTCTGGTCTTAAAAATGAAATTTTACTGTTAGAAATTCTTCCATTATTAACTGAAAAAGTGAGCATTGTTCTAACGAACACTGCTTAATATTTATGCAACCTGCACGATATCAGTGGAGTAGGTAACTTTAGGGAAGTCGTTTTTATTGAAGGAAAACCAAGAGTAATGTATGCTGTGTAAATAGTAGTTATATCCTCATCGGAGTACATCTACGTGTGCCAGAATTAGGAATTCAGCCTCAGGGCAGTTGTCAATATCCTGTCTGGAAGCTACTCAAAGATTGTTGTTTATTTTTTTGTTTGCCACACCCCTGCAGTAGTCAGTATCGACTTGAATGGAGCAAATTACAATAAATCAAATTTTAAAAAGTGCTTAAAATTTGTGATGGCTATTCTTCCTCTGGCCCAATAATACAATTTTTTAAAGATACCTTTAGGAGTATATGAAAATTTGTTTGAGAAAAAAAATCCTTACATGATTTCTACCAAATGCAACTTACGTTTAATTCTTAATTTTTATAATTTATGTTATGAACCTTTTCCAAAACTCTTCTAAGATATTTGTTAACAAGTCTTCGTGATATTCAACTGGCAACTTCCACTTAATTTTATGGAAAAGTTGACAAACCTTGCTGCTTCTGTGACTAATGGTAAGCAGGTATTTTGCTTGGTTAGAACTTGAGCAATTGTATTATAGGTCACTTAGATCTTGTGCACTAGTGAGTTCATAATCCTGACTTCCTTCCCATTTTTTCTTACACAGGCAGAAGGAGAAGACAGCCTTAAAAAGATGCAGCTGATGGAGCTTGCAATTCTGAATGGCACCTACAGAGATGCCAACATCAAATCACGTAAGCATGTCATGAGCTCAAGGGTCAATGCCATAGAAGTGTTTGCAGGTTTTGAATATTAAAGCTACCTCTGGAAAATGTACAGTAGCAATTCATGTTGGAGAATGAAAGGCAGCAAAAACCCAACAAAACTGTGGGTAGCTGTTGCAAAAGATTTTTGGAGGATAAGTTATTTGCAGGGTTTTTTAGCTTGTTTCTTGTCCCCATTATTTTTTTAACAGTGTGTATGGGTTGAAATATTTACAAATACATATAGTATAAAAAAACCTCAAACCTTAAGCCAGATTTTTCTATTTTACAGTCACTTTTTCCTTAAAGCATTTAAAGGACAGTAGACTCCTTTTTTTTTTAGAGATTTAATTTTAAAATGTTACAGATGTTCAAGATACTGTGAATACATTTTTCTGTATTATATTCCTTCCTTTCATCTTGCTTGCATGTGTACCCCCAGTGTTATGTTTTACCAACAATTCATCAACTGATTTCACAGCCGAGTTCACACGGATCAGTGATGTAATGAGCCGTTTTTATTATTACTTCCATTATATTTGTGTGAAAATGCTTTTGCAAACGCATGTATGCACAAGTTTACACTTGAAAATTAATTACACGCACCTACTAATGAAAGCATATACCTATTATGTGTGATACAAATTCTTTTCTTCAGTTGAAAATCTAATTTCTCCTCCCAAAAATATAGTTGCTGTCGCTGTTCAAAAGTACATTTTTGCTGTAGCTGTAATACAGATGTCAAATGTAAGCACAGTTAAATCAGTCTTTTCACTAAGGACCTACTGATATTTGCAAATTTGTTTCTCCACACAGTCCCCATTTCAGTGTTGATTATGTTTAAAGGCTGGAATGCAGTTAGGTCAATTTGAGAGTGCTTACACCAGTGCAATTATTCTGATTTCAAAAGGGACATAAGCAAGGGCTTTTATGACTACAATGGTAATGGTAAATCTTTCAGCCCTACTGGACACTATGATATTTAAAGCTAGATCAGTTTTAAATATATGGTAGTCTCTAAATTATTGGAAATTTATGAGTAAAATATCTTTCAGAATAGCTTAAATTGATGCAAACTTTTGCACTGAAATTTTTTTAGTGATTTGAGCAATTTATTTGTCTGGTCTGTTCCCATTGGTATATTGTATCAGTGTAAGTGGGAAGATAGAATTTTTTATTTATTTTTTTGACTGGAGATTGCCTCAATAACACTCATTATTTGATAAGACAATTTCAGTCTTTGTGTTTTGATTTTACTGAAAAGTTGAAGATGTGGAAGCTGTACTGGTTTATTTCTGTTTAGGAAATGAAGTATAAGTATTTGAGTGCCAATTTTAAATTATCTGAGTGTTTTTGTTTAAAAAATAAAAATAATTTAAAATATGCACCAGTCTCAAATCTGAAAAACTTTGCCACATTTCTCTTTTCAGGCCACCTGTGAGTAAATTAAATCAATGTAGATCAATAGTAGTGCATAGAAATACATAAATTATAACCCTTTAAGATTGACTGTTACCAGCAGATGTGCTAGTGCTTAAGTTGTTGTTCATCTGGTGTGCCAACAGGCTTCAAATAACACTTAATTAAATGTGCTAGCACCACTTCAGAAAACAAACAAAACCACCACAAACAAACAAAAAACCAAACCAAAACAGAAAAAACACCTATTTTCTTTAACTTAAGCAAGGTGGTGGTGAACTTCTAACACAAAGGAAGTATGTTATTTGGTGAAGATTTATATGGAAATAAAATTCAAACCTATGCTATTCCTGTTAGGGTAGGACAGGACCAATTCATGTTCCAAGGTCATCTTCAACATCACTGATCCTGGAAATGGGAATTGTGTATTTTAAGACATATAAAAACTCGACTCATACAGCAGCTCTGCATAACTGAGTGTCTGTGGACTCTATAGATGCACTAAATTTTGTACTCTGTATTTGATTGTGATAGTATTTTCCTTGTATTTCCTGCATGCATCTCAGTCTCATGCAGTCTGGATAGCATAAATGAAGAAATGTGGTCTAAATGGAGCTTTCGTGCTGTGTAACCTGTTTGAGAAATCTACCTCACTGTTTTACAATGGCTTTTTTATTTTGCATGTTCATACTTAATCACACTGGAAAATGGAAAGCTGTTTGCATTTGAATGGTGTGCTTTGGCACTGTGTGATCAGCGCATGTACTAATGGTTTCCTTTTATTTTTCTTCTTTCCTACTTTTTCCCTTTTTTCCCATTCTTTCCACGTTTTGTACTGCTATCTCCATACTTCCCTCTGAATTTCTTTGCTTACTGTAGCAGCCCTTGCCTTTTCTCTTGCAGCAACAGCCCAGGCTCCAAGGATTATTACTGGGCCTGCGCCTGTTCTCCCACCAGCTGCCCTGCGTACTCCTACGCCAGCTGGCCCTACCATAATGCCTTTGATCAGACAAATACAAACCGCTGTCATGCCAAACGGAACTCCTCATCCCACCGCTGCAATAGTTCCTCCCGGACCTGAGGCCGGTTTAATTTACACACCATACGAATACCCCTACACGCTGGCACCAGCTACATCAATCCTTGAGTACCCTATTGAACCTAGTGGTGTATTAGGTAAGACCTTTGTACGTGGATGACTGGAGAATGTGTTGCTTGTGCTTCTGTCATGTTTGCAAGGTAGAGGTTCATGGAGCTCAAAGAAAAAAATCTGAAGCAACAAACTTATTTCAGGTATATCAAAACCACCTTGGAGAGCTGCTCAAATGGTGCAGCTCTTAAACCTGTTAAATGTATTCAGCATTCCTGAATATGTGTGCTTAGTTTATATTAATGAAGACTTTATTTTTGGTAAATTCATGTTCTTGTGATACGAGATGGTAGATACATTGGCAAGGGAGAAAAAAGCTATATACAAGTTGAGGTCTATTACATGTTACCTGGACTCCCATGAATAAGAGATCAGTTTGTATTCTCTTTAACATAAATTAGCATTCAGCAATTTTTGGAAGAGAGGGCTTCTTATTTTGATATATCGTATTAGTAGGAAAACTGGAGGGAGTGGAAAAGTCTTTGTTCAGTTGGAGTTTTTGTTTATTTAGTACACAACTGATAAATCTCTCAGTGTCAGAAAGCACTAAATTATATTGTGAGCTGAAAATTATTTCAGTGAATGAATATAAAGCAAACCAAGTTCTCACCAAAGAACGATAAAATTAGCAACTTTACTGATGGCTTCTTTTATATACGTTGCATTGAAATGTCCATCTTTCCTAATATTTCAGACCACTGACTTGGTGTGTGATGGCAAGAATGATAAAGCAGTCGTAACAATTCAGTTAACTGGCCAATATGGAACAAGCAGTTCCAATAGTTTCTTCCTTCCCTACCCTCTCCAGAATCTAAATAATCGTTTCTCTTCAGTTTGCTCTGAATTGCATATGACCTTGGTGCTGCATAATGTTGATTTTATAGGACTTTGATCTTAGTTTGTTCAGTGGCAGTTATTGATTTACACGAATTCTAAACATCTCTAATGAACACTGGACAATAAGGTTCAAAGTCAATATTTTGTTGAAAGTATTGCAAAAAATCAGTGTTTCATGTGACAGATACTTGGTGAGTTATCTGTATGTGTGCATGTTTACACATTATGTACAGTAAAAAAGAAAATGTATTTCAGACTTTGGTCTTGCAGGATTAGTGAACCAATAACAAAAATTCTAGCAGGACAAAAGTATGCAGTACGTCTGTCAGCTTATGGTTGTTGTCAGTTAACCCATTGCCAAAATTCTGCGAGCATATGATAACATTATCATTTTTTAATTTCCCACAAACATGTAAATATTTTTCCTAGCTCCTCTACCTCCAGTCTGTGAGCCCAGTTGTGGTACATCCTGGGATAAAGTCACAGTTAGAGAGTTCATCAATCTAGCTGTTGGTGGCTAGTGGCAAATTCCTTTTCTGAATTCAGTTAATAGCAAGTGAAAACTTACAGCATTCCAGAGTAAAGTTTATTACAATGCAGAGAACCTGGATTTCCCGCAGGATTTTATATAAAGAGATCTGAGGGAAAAATTAAAATTATTTCTAAAATGGCATCTGAAACCATTGTATACTCTCGGGCTTAATTCTGTGAGGTGTATTGCCCAAAACAGACCTCATTAAAAAAAATGTTATATAAAAAAGGAAAGGGAGCAGGGAAAAAAACCCCACACTCCCACTTTAGCTGCCTAGAATCGATAACTCTTAATACATCTGCTCTGTTATCTGAGCAATTGTATAGAGTTAATTGCATTAAATTTGGATTTCATTGAGTTTTATTTTGTTATATGCTCATTCTCATTAATAGTATTTTGTCCATTTTTGTGGTGGACTTCTAAGATGTTTTAAAATAATTCTGGTAAAAATGGCAGAGAAATGCATCCCTGTCTATTTTTAGGGATGTTGGTGTTGAGATCAAATTTTAGTTGGTGACTAACTTTCAATTCCCTTCCTTTTATCTTCAGGTATGGCTTTCCCAACGAAAGGCTAAGAATTCAAGAACGGTCTTAACTGATCCTTCATCAGATCTGAATTTTAACAAATGCTTAGTTTTCAGCAGCCTTGAAAAAAGCTTGGCCTAGCAGTCAGTGACTTACTTGCACTTTTTTGCACATAGATTTAAAATAAAATAGTGCTATTAATTTGGATTAGGTCCTATTATTACAGAGTAGCTGTAATTTATGAGTGTATAGTAGTATACTGACTGCTACGTGTTCTATTTAGTGTTTGCTTTACTAATCACCTAATTCATTGCAGTTCATACTTATTGACTTAAAGTTTAAAATCACAATCTGTAGGCTTGAAGAATTGCTTTAAAACTTTTTTTTGTGGTAGAACTGGAAGTGATCTTAAGGTTAGCAAATAATTGTCAGTATTAAAGATGGCATTATTTAAAATAGTCCTGCTGCAAGAAAGGCACTTCAGTGAATATGTGACTAGTAAAGCTTAAATGTGCTTGGGTCTAATAGATTTCATGAAATACTGTAATTTTGGGATTGTAAATGAATGGATTAAACAGGTTAAGGCCAGGATGTTTAAAATAAATGCAATATTAATCTGCACAGATAAACTTCTTTTTAAGATTAAGATTTGAAACTACTGTGCCTTAACTTGTTGCTTTTCTTAAAATGAACTTTTGTAGTTAATGATCATTTAAATCCATTTTGATAAACCTGCTGTTAATGTTTTCTGTGAATGTTTTCTAACTTTGTCTTGGTAATTGCAATTTAACTAGGTGCGGTGGCTACTAAAGTTCGAAGGCACGATATGCGTGTCCATCCTTACCAAAGGATTGTGACCGCAGACCGAGGTTAGTTTAGTTCTGCAGTTCTTGTTTGTAAGAAGTGCTTTGAGTGTACATGAGATTTGCAACACCACAGCTGGTTAACCAAATACCCGGTCTTGACCCATTCATGATTTTTCTCAAAAACCTGGTCAGTTAATATTTTAAAGCTTTGGGAATGCTTGCAGTTTAAAAAAAAAATTTCTAAACTTGGCTTTCCCAGCTCAGTTAAATATATATACTTGGATATATTTAACAGAAATTCTATAACTTATTCAGTTTTAAAAATGAAACATCTATCTGCATCAGGAAACGCTATGAAATCAGTGCTGCAATAATTAATTTGGTCATGCTCCCCTCTTCCCTTCCCCCCGGTTCATTCTTTTAATTGGCGTGGAAATATCAGATTGGTGTTGCAAAATAAAATGAATGGATGGTTGCTTAATGAGAAAGAAGTAAAGGAATAAATGCCTCCTGTCTGTGTTTGGAGAAATCTGAAGATTTAGATTCCTTTTATTCCAATAAACTTTTGAGCCACTGTACTGTATATTATGAGGAGGATGCATGTTCTCAGATACCTAACTGAATTCAGAAAGGTAAGGGCTGTGAAGATAACTTCAAAAGTTGTTTGAGTTTTAATCAGTGTGGGTAGGGGAAGGGAAGGTGTTTTGGTTGTTTTGGTTTTGGGTTTTTTTTCCAAAATCTATTTCTTGGTATTTGTCTTTTGCTGCTAAAATGTGTGACCTGAAGGAGAAACAACTTTTGAAGACCTGTTGGTGAGATGACGTCCAATATTTGGGCATCTCTCTTTAACCCTTGAATGGAAAGTAAATCTTCATTTTTCTCCTGTTCCTCAAGTGTCATGCCTTTGGACCCCTGAATGAAGTGTTTAAGCTTATTGAGAAAACTGATATTTTCGGTTTATTGACATTGGCTAGGAAGCAGTGGGGGGGATGAATTCTTATCCTATCCCTGCTGCTGACTCACTGTGGTTTTCAGCAAGTCATTTAATCTCTCTGTGTATGGTTTCCCATTGGTCAAATAAGGATAATAATACTTCCCTACCTCACAGGGGTGTTGTGGGGGTTCTTGTTTTGTACAGGGCTTTGAGGATGCAAAGCATTATGTGCCAAGTATTATTATTCTGCTCTCATCCAAATCAGTGTTGTGTGCAGGTTTCCATGATACTGTAATATTCAAAAGCCAAATTCCACTGACAGGTCTGACCTCTCCTAACATTGACCACTTCTCACAACCTTCCGTAAATTAACTACAAAAGAGAATACAGATTCTGGTCAATACAGTAAAAGGGGCTCTCCTGGATATTTGGTATATTTATGTAACATTTTTATCTTTGATATGATCTTAGGCTTTACAGAAAGCTGATACAGGACACTACTTTAGTTTTCTGTAAGATTTTTCTGTATCACTGCCCACTATTTGCAGCCCATTGTCTTGTTCCCATTTCTTGAGAACTCTTCAATGGGGCAACTGTATATAATCAGTTAAAGGTCATAGCCCATATTTACAAAAAAAAAAAAGAGGAGTAAAAAAGGAAATAGGTTGAAATCTTTTTTTTTTTTCTATTTCAGTCAAAAGAAATTAGTGGTAAGGATTTGGTTGTCTTTGAAAATTTGGCCTGATGTTGCAAAAACCAGTTTTTTGCTACTGGTCCTTTATGATCTGCAGTGATAGTTTCAAGTGACAGATATGGCAACCTATTGTGTCATTAGATACTTACCTGAGACAGCTAGTAAATACACAGATAAAGTGGGGATAAGGGTGTTTTCATGGAGAAAATACCATTTTGTAGTTTATCATTATAATATTTTCTCAATATAGATTTTAAATATATTTGGAAAGGCCTAGATGTTTCATCTGGGTCACTTAAAAGTAATATAAATTAATTATTGGCATAATTTCACCTTCTTTTAAAATACAGACATTTTCTGATAAACCAGCATTCATCTCAGGCAATATTGGAAACCCACTGTCTTAAGTAGATAAATAAATACATATCTTTTTCCTGTGGAATAAATCATGCATACCTCTCTCTTAGGAAAACCATGCTGATATTTCAGGAAATCATTATTTTACAGTTTTATATAAATAATCCCAGTTAATTTTACAACTGAACTTCATTGTAATTTGAATTTTAAATCCTAGGTTATCACTGCACATATCTAAAAGTCTCACACAAAAGGTTTTGGTGGCAATTTTGTTCAGCAATATTTTTTTTTAAATGTACTAAAATTATATTGCTGAATTAAAATATTATCAGTATTTTCTATATTCACCTATTTGGTTATTCTGTCAATAGGATATTTCTATAGCTATGGCCACAAAAAGCAATGTCAGCAAACCGAAATACTTTTTTTTTCAATGTGGAAATATTTTTTTACGTAGTTAAGTGTCACTAAATCTATGCATTCATCGGGTCTAAAGTTGGTGGGTTTTTTTGGGTTTTTTTTAAATTCTAAATTGACTCTCAGATGATTTTGTAGTACTACTGCATTCACTTTTTAAGTAGTTTTTTATTCTTTGCATAATTTTGGTTTTTGTTGGGGTTTGGGTTGTTTTTCCAGAGATAAGCACTGCATTTAAAGCAAGAATCCCCAATTGTAAATGTTTTACAACTAAGCGTGTAGAATTGGTGAAGGGTTGGAAAATATAGCTCATTTTAACTCAGAATAAACCCACAGTTTATAAATAATACAAAATTGAATTTGATTCATATAACAGAGAGACTGACTGATTTAATTGTAATAAACTGTAAATGGTGTTGCACAATTGACAAACCTGTGTGTACTGTAGAAGGCCAGAGACTTGGCAGAGGATGTATCACAGGTGTCCTGGTATTTTTTAAAGGTAGCTTGCTTTGATTTTAAACTCCACAAGAAATATTAATGCTGAGAATTTTCTCAAATGTTTTATCCAAACCAATTTTCACATAATTTATATATAAATTTTAATACCTTTTAATCAAAATTGTAATGAGTATCAAAATGCTTTAAGAGTCTGTTTCTAGTATACCTGTAAAGTGGTAAGATTGTGCCACATAAAATATTTATTTTTATTTTTTCTTCTTTTTGAAACAGCTGTTATAATTTTAACAAATCCCACTTAGCGTGATTCTGAAAAAAAATTCAGGGATCGTTTGGTCTCATTTATGTTACAGTAGTACTTTTTTGTAGTGTTATGAACCGTATCCTAAATGATAGGCCACTTTTATTATGTGAAAGTAAATGAACCCACAAGAAAGATTGTTAAATCAATGGTATCTGTGAATATTACACCTACTGGACTTCATTTTATGTAATGGCACAAATCTGACTTTGCACTGAATATCTTTCTCACTTTCATCTCCTCTGCCTTAGTCAAAATGGCAACAGTACAGAAACTTTTATCAACCTCAGAATTTATTAGCTCTAATTAAGCTGTTGAATGAGTCTTAAAAAAAAAAATATATACTACTGTTAAGTGGACCAAGTTTGGTGAAGGAGAATGCGAGAGAATGATTAAAGAAGGAATAGCTCAAGAACATTGGGAATGATAACTTTCCACTTGAGAACTTTTTTATGTTTTACTGTAATTTGTTTGTGGTTTTGGGTTTTTTTTGTTTGTTTTGTTGTTTTTTTTTCTTTTTTCCTTTTTTTGCAAAAGAAAATAGTATTTACAGGTGGCTTCTTTTAAAATATAAAAATATAAAGCAGGAATGTATATGAAATGTCAGATTTTATTGTATTTGCAGAGTATTAGCTTTGAAAATGAATAAAGAGAGCTGTTTGTAGTTTTAAAATGCCTTATTAGTATCAATTAGATATTTTCTCTATTTTTTCATGTACTTAGAGCTTTTTAAGTATAGACTTTAAAATGGCAGGACTTCTACAGTGTTTACATGCAAGTGCATTTTATAAGTGTCCTATATGTGTAAAATAGTATTTTGAACAGGAAAATGCTAGCTATAGTAGCAGGCTGAGCGTTTTCCTGGTTTCCACGATGATGCCTACGTTGCTAGACTACAGTTTATAGTACTGCTTTGTATCATGAGGCCAAGAAATTCCATGTTGTTTGTAAATAGAATAAATGAAAGGCAATAAAAAATTTATTGAACAAAAACCCTTTGTTTGGCCCATAGTTTGTTGAACCAAATTGTTTCTCTAAGTCCAGAATTTCTTAGATTACTCCATTCTTTTAATAACCAGTTATTAATAATCACATCCATCATTAATAGTTGCTTTAATGCTTGCACCTGGGGAGGTACTAATGCTTAATAGCAGTCAGATACTGATGCTGTGCACTGACTGTTGTTCCAGAAATCTTCTACCCAGTTCAGAAACTGTTCATCGTTTTTTGTTTTCCAATTTCCTTCATCGACTGCTACTAACCATTAGTCGTTAGTCATATTTTATCTCTATTTCTCCTGTTAACCGGTTTTGTGGGAGTGGGCTTCTCCTTCACGTGTCCAAATCATGATGGAGGGCTGTCATGATTTTATTGCATTCTGTAGATGGTGTCGATCAGTATGTCAGAATTAAACATGCTTGTTTTTTTTATTAGTTGTGATTAGTTTTCATGTTGTCATTAAGCCGTCACTAGCTGGAACTAATCTCTTCTCTATCTTTTCTTTCTTTTTTTTTGTTTTTGTTGTTTTGTTTTTGTTTTTTTTTTTTGGTTTTTTTTTTTTTTTTTTTTTTTTTGTTTCTAACCACCCAGCCGCCACCGGCAACTAACCTATGACCTTCTGACCTCTGAACTCTTCACCCAATGATGACCTGACCATGCCTGCCTGCTGATCAGTTAACTGGTAAACGCCTTTGCTTGCCTGTCTTCAGTGCAGCGAGCTGGGGCACTTGTCCGTTCGTCTTACCATCTAACAAAACAGACAAAGAAATTGTTGTCCTCCAACTCCGCTTTTTGTTGTTCTCCTGTTTGGGTGAAAGTGGTTCTAGAACCTGCACTGAATAGTAGTAAAGCAATAAGGTCCAACTCATCCCTCCGCACTGATCATCCTCTAGTGTCCCGCCCCAAGCGAACGGTAAGGAGGCCTCGCACGAGATGGAGACAGATGTCCCTTAACTACCCGATGACAGAGGCAGTTACTGTGAGAGACTTCTAGGAATATTTTTCTTCTCAGAAAAAAAAAAAAAAAAAAAAAAAAAAAGTCAAAGCTCTCTCTGAATGTACTGTGTGATGATGCATCATGCATGAACCTTTGGTCAGGGATGTCATTGGGGAAGGGATTCCAAAAAGTATTCAAAATTTGATATTCTGTTTAGTCACTACCAGTGCCCTCAAAGGGCAGATGTTGCAGCCTTTTTTCTATTGCCTGCCAAATTGGACGTTTTAAAGGAAAGTGTGCCATGAAATGCAGATTACGATGACTTTTCAGAACTACATTAATGCAGAGAACAAAACAGCAACACTATTAAAGCAAAATAAAGTTTAAATTGTTTTAACCATATTTTAATCTCCTTGGAAGATTACATGAGAACAAGGTACATGCATTATGTGTCACATTACTGGGCAAACTGTTCAAATATTTTTTTTAAACCTCCCTGTATAGAAAAAATTTCATTAAGGATGTAAAAGCCATGCTTGCCTATTTGCTGTATACATGTAATGAAATGTAGATAAAGTGTAGTGCATTGAAACAAAATGAACAAAAAAGTAGATACTTTTACTATACAAGGGTGCTGGTGCAGAAAAAAAATATATTTTTGGAAATGTAGCATTTTATACTTTCAAGTGTTATAAAAAAAGAAAAAAAGAACAAAGAAACCCTTTATTTCATTAAATGATTTTTTCTGGTGGTTGTCAAGAAACAAAAGACCAAAAGAGCCTTTTAGTCTTTCTTTTTTATTTTTTAAGTATTGGAATAAGTCTAAAGAAAAGGAAGTGCCTTATTTTCTTCATGGTCATTTAATCAAATGTCTTGTATAATCAGCTTCTCCCTCAGACAAGTTACTGCATGCCACTCAGTCGCCCAGTATGTGAAAGAAGCTGTGAGGGAAGACAAATGATGAGTTGACCGTATTAATTACCTGATTTTTGCCATACTAGTGTGATGTGAGTTTGCCAAAATCTCATTAAGTGAAATATTTGCTAAGTTTTCATCAAACCAGCCCATTATTATTTCAGCCACTCCACTTTTTAAGTCATAGCAAATGCCATATTTGTGCAACGTAAACCAAAGGGTTCTGTGATACACACTGTCTCATGCTAAAGGAGATTATTAGCTGACAAATGTTTGTAGAGCTGGAAGTTACGTCATTGTTGTTCAGGGATGGAGAGGAGTTTTCTCGATTCGGGTTGAAATAAATATTACATCAACTGTAGTAGGCTTCAGCATCACCCAGAAAATGGATGTTCTGCAGATAATGAAACTGAAGGTGCTTAGCGAGTTTTCAGTCAGTGAACCGAGCACATCCCCAGTTTCCAGGAACAGCTCCTGCAGTGGCAAACAGCATGGAAGATACTTACCTTTCAGCTCATCTTTGACTATTGTTAGATCTGGCCCACTGGCTTTTCTTGAAAAGATAAGCAGGAGAGGAACTTCAGCCATTTGAAGTCCAGCTATACCTTATTTTTAACCCTTGTTTCCATATGAGGTTCAAATAGCTGGGCAATTGCAAGAGCTGAAGCTGTTGAACGCACAGTATTTAATTCTGATAACATTGGGTGTTACATTGTGGGGCTCAGTACTAAACTTGGCAAATATCAGGTGATAATTTTACTCCCCTCTTGTCAACTTATTCTCCTCCTGCAAATCTTCACAGCTTCCAAATGAAAGGTCAATAGTAAGCTAAGAGGGCTTACATTTTTAAGCACCTGCATGGTGACCTCATCTAACATCTTGTCTCACCTGGAAATAATTATCAGTTTATTTACTATGCAATAGACATTCATCTTTTCGTATTCAGCTAGATTTTTGTTTATTGTGCCACCAGCTTTGTCTTCCTGTTACACATACAGTTGTGTTGATTTTATTTACAGTATATGCTGTGCCATTTTGATTTTATTTTGGTTGGTTGGTTGAATAAACTTGCGACACTCGAACATTTGAAGAGAGATTTGCTAAAACAATACCAGTATTTGATCCAGTTTCATCTCAACTATGATAAAACCTGGACATTTTAGACATTTATCAAAGGTCTTTTACGGGGGTGGGGGAGGGGAAGCGTTTTGAATAGATGTGTGACATGTGAAAGTAATGTTTGCTCTGAACAAACTTCTGAAAACCTAGTTGACAAAATTTTGGATCAGCTTAAAAAAAAGCATGACTTTTGAAATCTCTGAATGCCTTGGTTCTCAGTATTATCATTCTTTAATGACTTTTTCTTTATTAAAATAAGTAGTTTTAAGACTTCTTTCTGACAGTATTATGTAATTTTTTTAGAGTGGGTAGATGGGAGTGTCGCTTGTATGTAACCGTACAGATGACATGTATTTGTCTATTCTTTATTATCTTAGTAGTTTCATGCTATGTATGTACCATAACCAACCTATTGCCTATGAGAAACATGTAAGATAATGTATTTACAGCCATTGTTACAAGTTTATAATGTATTTTTCTATCTTGTTTTATATGTATGTTATATAACATTCAAAAGAATTTTTTTCCTGATTGAGAAAAAAGGATACAAAATGCAAAACCCACAATTTTGATAACTGAAAAAATGCCAATTGTTTTGCAGTACTTTATTATATTGGGAGTGTTGTCTTTCTCGGGCTTTTAGTTAGCTACTGGATGAATACATTAGACATATTTGGGTTTTAGTTGGGTTTTTACATAGCTTGCATTTTAATTCTTTGGTTCTTTGCTGTTTCTATTAACCCATAGCATTATTTTAATAAATGTTATAATACCAACCTACTAACTCTGGATTATGTCTGTTTATTAACCATTACATGTTTAATTAAAATAAACAAATAAAGACAGAAGAATGTAAAGTCAAGTTACTGGACTAACCCTGAAGAACGTGACCACAGATAACACAACGTGACTTGTTTTTATGTTGTTTGTCAGCTGACATTCTGCACACTACTATTAAGTTGGCTTTGGTCATTCTGGCCTTTTACCTTGGGGAATAGGTGCCAGTAGAAATGGGAACAAAGTAGCATTTTTTGAGGCATTCTTCTTGTAGAGTCTTGCCACTTGCCTTTCAGCATCTGCATTACTAATTCCACACTTTCTTTTTCTTTCTCTAAAATAATTATTGTTGGCTCACAGCAAAAGAGGAAAAGATGCCAGCGCATTGGTAAATCATGACGGTGTACAGAAACCAGTTTGATTCTTTGTTGAACCATTCAGAGGTTGCAGTTAATCGCACAGTAATTTGTGATTTGTTGGTTTTGGCACCTGATTCACTGTTGCATCATGTGATGTTTCTAAGCACAAAATATTTCTGGATAGAATTCCTGTACATCGAAACACAAAACCTGGGGGTTTCCTTTGGCAAAAGTGCCTTATTTATACCACGCTGTTTCAAGTAACTTTATTTTTGGTACTTCTGCTATAGTCCATATCAGTATTGCCTAGCTCAGGGGAGTACAACTTCTGTAAGCCAAAGGTCAAACTGTATCTTTTCCTAGTGACTGCAGAAAGTACAAAAATACACCTTTCACTAAATTACCAAGCAACATCCATTTCAAATTCCAGAGCTGCCTTTATGTGATCTTGATCCCTGTGGATGACTGGAGCAACATGAATGCAGGGAATTGAAATGGTGAAAATGCTGTTTTGAATGTACATCTATGCAAATATTTTTACAGATGCACTTCCCTTTTCTTAGAACTACACTCTCTGAGGCTCCTTTACATTTCCCAGGGAGTTCTAGATTTGTAACCTTGAGTGGGCAGTAATTACCACTAACGTTTATGGAGATTCTCAATGTAGATAACTTTTCAGATGTCAACAGTTTTCTTCCTGAAGTCCATTTTTTTCCTGTAGATAGTAAAAATTCAGATGAGGAATCTGAATCTGTTCAAATTCCTCCTTTAATTTATGATGTTTCAAACTATTTATCTTGAAATACATGCAATATAAAACTTTATAAATAGAGTTCTCATAGTATTGCTAGTAATTAAAATTCTATGCATCTTTATTTTATTGAGAAAAATAGTCTAGCTTTGGTGATGTTTGTTAGTTTCCTAATGGCATGTAGTTATTTAAAAAAAATAGGTAGAGATAAAATAGTAATTCATTTTGAATAGTTTCACTTGTGCAGAATTTTCTTTTTTAATTTAACAGATCATGTTGCTATCCTAAAACTCAGCCACAGGCAGATTATAAGAATATTAGATATTTACAACAGATAATATCAGGACCTTTTGACTGGATAATGGAACAAGTGTCATTACAGAGCAAATAATTTATATTCCTAAAGAATTTTACCAGAGGCACACATGTAGCTCAGTGAAGTACTCTGTCCAGTGTAGGTGAAACTATTCAGAAGGAACAAAACTTTAATGTTTATATTGAAGAATACTTGTATTTCCAGAACTACTGCTTGTCTGTAATATTTTTATTATTTTGTGTTTTTATCAATAGATGTTAACTACTGTTATACTTTGTCCACAGTGCATTTTCATCTCATTCTTCACTATATGCAGTTGTCGAAGTTGCTGTAAATTTTGTAGTACTTTAAAGCTGAAGGACAGAAAAAAATGGGAAACTCTAAAATCAAAATAATATATTCATTATTGTTGACCACCAAAGGCATTTCTCAATTTACCTTAGTGCCTGTCTGAAAATTTAACTATTATATACTTTGCCTGCTTACAGGAAAGATACGAACTGTTTTTAGAACCAAATTTGAGGATGACTTCAATATTGCTAAATCACTGAAGTTAGCTTCTTTTTCTTTCATATTATTCTGAGGTAAAATTGTCTTAACGTTTGAAAGATCATACATTCAAGACAATTAGATAATTGCTCTTTGATCCAATAAAGTGTAATTTATCTTAGGGTAAATATTTTTTTTGTAGGTGAGAATATAAACAAAAATACCATTAGCCTTTCAAAGTAAAATCTGAGCAATGCTGTTCACATCTTAAGTGTTGTTCCAAAGTGCAACAAATTTGGTTTCTCCAAGAGTATTTTTGTGCATATTATAAAGTGCCTTCAAAAACATGCTTCAGATATTTTTAATCAGCATATGTTCAGTGTACTAATACTGATCTTTTATTTGAACATACCTTTTAAATGTGTTAACAAATCTACATGTAGCAAAAGGTTTATTGCCAGACTGTACTCTATGAGGGGGACCACTAAAGTTTTCTGCCCTGAAAATGCAGGGAGACATTGAAGTGTGTTACCATCCATTAAGAAATTTGCTTGAGAGAAACATGAGTATATGAAACTGACTTTGTGTCTGGATAAAAATGCTAGTTATCAGAGATAGCACATTGTACAGAATGGAATCTGAGTAACACATTCCTAGGGCTTGAAGTACATAATTGTTCCCGGAATTTCTGTTTTGTTTTAATATGTTTGATACATTGGAATACTGTCCAAATAACACATGACCCATAACATTAACACATGGTAATCAATGTTGAATCAAACTGGTTAACGAAAGTACAGTGCTCTTCCTTCTCCGTGCCTGCGCACTAATTGCAGGTGGTGCATAGGGGCTGGGGCTTAGGCACAGCAGGCTGCAGTCCTAATTTCTTGGTGCCTGCAGTTCGGGTGTCCGTCTTTGACAGCAGACTAACTGGGAGGAGCCTGCCTTCCAAGGCAAAGATTAACTGAGATCTGAAACTCTTAGCAGAATTAATTGAAAATACAGCAACAATAAAGCAACATATATACATATATGTTTTGACTTGTATTATGGCAGTTTGTGTGAAACATTTAAGGTTTTGTTTGTGCAAAATAATGTATTCTGAGGGGAAAAGCAAACATGGACATTGCCAAAACACATGTAAATAAACACCATTTATGACTGTACATTATGTGCAATAAAGTAACTGGGAAAAGTGCATGTACTTTATCCTCAAAAGAAAACTGACAGCTCTCAAAGCTGTAGCTATAGTTATATTTTCTGAAAAGTTAAATTTTATTCTGTATCTAAACCACAGAATAAAGAATGTACATTTTTCACACTTAAATCTTCATTAATGCTTCTAGCAGTGTTATGAAAGATGTTAATTATTGAAGAGGCTTAAAATTTCATGGTCGTCCGATTATCAGGGTATATTTTGCTTAACAGTTTCTTATTGCATATGCTGTTGTTTGTAACTGTAAATTAAGGAAGCATGCATTATATATCATAAACATGCAATACAATTTTTGCATATGGGTTTGTGGAGGCATCAGTTCTATAAATTTAGCAAAGATAACCACATGATTTTGGGGCTATTGTAGTTTTGTACCATAACTGTTAAAATTGTTATGTTCAGAGCAAATAAGAAAAAGAAGTCCTATTTTACCGTAACTTTAACACACTGGTTTGGGGCATAGTTTCTGATGACTGTAAAAAATGAAGATCTCTGCCACCCCACCTAGTGTGAACCTAGCGAGAAACACACTTTGCGGAAGAACTAGATTATGGTGTTTGTATTTGCCCCTTAATATTTATGTGATGATGCTTAGTTTCAGTTAAGGAAAATTTCTTTACCAAGGTATTCTTTGCTAAAAAATCCTTCTATTTTACACTGCTTAAATGAAAAAATGTTTGCTTCAGAAGTAAGTGAAGTAGATACGGTTAAGCGTGGCATCTTTAGAAGTCTGGTAGAGTAGGGGAGAGGAAGCTTAAAACCAGTGTTCAGGTACACTTCTGCACCCATCAGAGATGAAAAATTTGGCATAATCAGTTTTTGAAGACACCTTCCATGATGAATTTCACCAAAGTAGTGGCATATAGTTGTATCTGAGCTAGCAGTCTTAGAATGTCACGGAATGTAGGGATGCTGTTTGGCATGTGCTACTCAAGCAGGTAAAGCAGCCTTTGTCATCTTTGCTGTTACTCTGAGTGCCTGCTGCCTGTACCCTGTAGTCCTGGCCTGGAGTGTGGGCACAGCCTTACCTACTGTGCTGTCTCTGGCTGCACTGTGCAAACCCCCTCCTTCACCCATCCTGATTCCTAGAGAGCAGAATTGTGTTGACCTTTCTTACCTCTTGCACCAAGCCAGTAATACCTGTTTATGGTCACGTTCATGTCAGGAATTGCATTTATAGGTCTGCAAGTTAAAGCTAGATGTGGAGTTTAGAAATTTTTTGTCAACAGACTTTATCACCATTCTACCAGCACTGTCTGTGTGTTTTGGTATGTTTATGGGGGATGGCCTGACACTACTAGATGGCTCCTTGTTGTAGTTGCCATGAGGCAGTACAAACTTAACCATTATCAGTGTCAAAATAATGAGAGACATTGATAGAAAAGAGTGCAAAGTACAGTGTCAGAAATGACTCTTTCATGTTGGCATTCAGGTCCACCAACAAAAGTAAAAAGAGACTTAGTCCAACTGTTTTCCTGGTGACCCTGTGAAGTTCTCAAACAGTTAAAAGTAGGCAACTGACAGCCAGTTCCTGTTAAGTTGAAGTCTAAAAATTAACAATCACAAATAATCAGTAACTCCCAAGGAAAGTGTTTTTTTTTTTTTCACAAAGTAGCATAGCATATATTTGTCCTTAATTTCAATAAGGAAATTGTCCTTACTTAATTTCAATAAGTAAGGTTACTACTTTGAAGAGTAAACTGGATCCTCCAGAGGTGAGGATCGAGGAAAAAAAAAACCAAATAATGGCACACCTCAAGACTGCATCATTTCAGCAACTTACCAGTAAATTAAGGTGTTTTCTCTAAAGTTCATGTATTTTTAAGCATCTTATACAGATGTGGCTAAGCAGAAAATTTATTTTTGTTTGTGGGACCTTTTCAGAATGAATTCTGTAGATTTTCAGTTCACTGAGGGTGGCCTTTATTAAGCAGGTGGTTTATTAACTTCCTGAAAGTAGGAAGTTCCCAGGTCCTCCTGCCATAGGTCAGTAAGTGAGCAATCAAGTGTTCAGTGTTGATTCTGGTTTGCTTTCATACTCATGTGAAAATGAAGCCCTGTCTTTTGTATCTAGGTCTTAATATCATGACAGATATATCAATCTGTACCTCCTAGAGTAGTGTTTTAAAGGAATTTGTTTCTAATTGGAGTTACTTCAGTAAAAAGGCAGGTTGAGTAAGCAAGAGTGTTATGGGAGATGTGTTAATATATGATGAAGACACTGGGATCACTGTTTTAGAGTCTCACTGTGTTGTGTGTATTAGAAACCCACAATGAAATGTTAGTGTAATATTTATCTTGTTAGTTGTCAACACCTTTCCAATTATGCTTTCCAAACGAGGTAGTTTTCATGAGACTAAAACTACTTTGTGCAGTTCAGAGATAGAGAAATGACAAGGTAACCAGATCACTCTTATGTATGTGCATTTTCATAGAGCACAGCCTCTTTAAGGTCTTGACCTCGGGTAAAACTTTGTAAATTTGTGATGCAGGGGGCACAGTTTATTTGTTAGCCTATCTGCTAACCATTGAAAGTTCAAACATCGCTACCAGTTCAGAAATGTTACTGCACGTTAATTGCTGTGGCAAATTCCATGTCCTGTTTTTAACATGGGTGCAATCTGGAGACCTTCACATGCATACTACTCTAGTTAATCTCTGGATCATTTTCATGATCTTTCATGAAGAGTGGATCCAGCACTGCTGAGGGGGCCACAAGGCCATTACTTGCATGTCCTTATGTGACTTTTCCCATATAACCTTAGTGATGAGACAATTTTGATTCTTTCTCTGAAAGGCAACGAATGAAGCAGATCCCCAGCTTTGTTTCTGAGAGAAAATAGGAAATGTATACCAATGTGGACTGAAAGAAGATAAAGAATAACAATAATGTCAGAGCTTTGAACCCTGTCCTGAACAGATGACTGAAAATCACTCTGGACTTTATATGAGCCAAGAAGAGGAGACAACCCTAAACAAGAGCAGCACTGTCAAGCCCATACTGTGGTGACAAGACATTCATCAGAGACTGTAGGCTGGAATTTTAAGTGAAGAAAATTGAAATTATCTCAGTCCTTGAAGAACTGGTTTACCATATCTCCCTGTTATCTTAAGCAAGGTTGTTAATTTCTCTGTTGGAAATTTTTCCCTTCTTCAGCCTAATTTGAATTTCTTGTTCTTTTATTCTAAGGTTCTGCCCTGCCCCCTTCTGTGCTGTCTTGCATTTCATAGACAAATTCTCCCTTCATTAGGATGGTGAGGTGGCACAGGTCATTCTTGGTACAGAAAAACAACAAGCAAGACTTAAGGTCTAGATCAGGATGATCAAATGTGACATTATTTAGAAAGCCTGTTTTACCTACACATAACTCCAAGCAGATGGAAGATAATTATTTCGATACTGAGGGCACAAATCTAATGATTGTAATGCCTGGGTTTCAGATGCTTCTTTCATTGCTGAGATTTGTGCAGTTTTGGGCAAGACCCCTGCAGCCAAATCCACAAAATACCACTATCACCTCAAGTTATGTGTCAAGATAGGGAGAGTGGTCACCGAGATTTTCATCAAAAGAATATTTTTCACGGTTTCCCAGAAAATAATATACCACTGCCTTATCTCCTTTTGTCTGTTTCAAGCAACAACAGCACCCAGAAAGAAAACCCCTGGTACCCAGAGACAATATACCTGCCTGGGTGCAGAGGAGAAAGCACTGGTCGATAAATCCCCACCTTTCCACCTTGCCCACAGTAACCAGCTAGGGAGCTTGCCTGCTTGGGTCCATCTCTATGAGGCATGTTTCTCCGCATTTTCACATGCATAGCATGCATGACTGTAACTTTGCCTTTTGCATTCCCCAGCTACCCATGATGAAAGCTACTCTTTTACTCAAGTACCTTTGGTGCTCTTGTTCTGAATCTTTGTCCCTCAGTTTCCTGTCAGTGAAATGAGGTTAACAGGAGAACCCCAGTAGAGTGTAAGTTGGGGATGGCCACATTTAAGTTTGTAGTGCTTGAGCTGTACAATGCTGAGTGCACTCCAGTATCATCACAATGTCTAAGTGTCTCACAATCTTGAATGTAATTAAGAATAAAGCATGAAAGCAAAACAAAATACCTTTGACTTCTTACTTAGTCAAACCCATGATACAGTTTCCAAAATCTCGTAGGCCAGCTGAGTCCTAGTCTCAGACCAGATCACCTCAGAGAGTACCTACCAGTAATGCTGTTCCAAGGGACGGTCATCTCAACAAACAATGGGCACAAGTAACTCCTGGGAAGATTCTGGTTGGGCACAAGAGGAATTTTTTTTACAAGGTGGACAGCAGCCATTGGAATAATCTCCCCAGAGAAATGGTGGATTCTCCAGTTTTGGACACTAAGGTTCTGCTGGACAGCGTACTAGCCCATGTCTAGATCTTGCTTTTACCAAGAAAGGTAAATGGTCCTTGCCATCCTTTTCAACCTGGTATTCTATGATTGTGTTCATAAATCTGAGTCCCACAGGCTCACTGGGGATGGATGGAGCTGTGTTCCTGTTTTTCACAGCTGGCAAGTCCAAGGAGAGGCAAAGGGACAGCGATGCAGTTGCAGGAAACAGCGCTGCTTTGTCTCTTCACCAGTGAAATGTAGAAGTGGGGAGCACTGACAGCACTTGAGACCTGGGAGGACCGAGGAAAAAAAATGGGATTATATTGAAAACCTGATTGGCAGGAGTGAGATTTGCTCTGCAATCATGCAAGTTTCACATTGTTCAACTCTCAGCATAACATACAACTTTTGAAAGTGAAATGCCTTAAAATATTCACTTTGAAGCAAGAACAGTTTTTGCAGCTTCAGGCCTGTAGTTGTGCATGGTTACATTGGGGATGGAAATTTTTCAGTGAGCTTTCAATTTGCTTTGGAAGGAGAGAGATAAATGCCATTTGTGAGAGACAACTTTGGATTTCTCAAGAAAGAACTAGGGTTAGCAGGTAGATATAAAAAAAAATTACCTCATCAGCCACATCACTAACCTCAGCAAAATCCAGCATTAACCAGTTTATCGCTGGTCACGCTTAACCACAAGACAGCTAGCAACCACTTTTGGCCAACAGCAGTGTAGTGGAAGGTGGAGAATTTACCTCCTCAGGTGGAAAATTTAACTCCCCAGTCAAGACTCTTCCAAAATTTTACCTTGGTGAAGTAAACAACTGCATTTTGCAAGTTGTCATGTGCCTCACAATGATAATAATAAATTATATTTATGAAGTAGGACTTTCACTTGCTGTGGAAGGTTGTCTTCAGGCTTCCGTGTGTGCAGGAACCTTGAAATAAATGATATCTGCTCTGGCAAGCACCTGGTTTAAAACAAAGGTGAAGCCAATGAATGAAATAGTCAAAACACCTGACTCCTTTTAGGAAGGAGGGAAGCAGTAAATAACGTTGCCTTAGAGCAATTTATCCCTTGTCATGCCTTTCCCCTTGCAGTTTGCTGTCGCTAATCACTGTGAGCCAGACTGTGCACGTGGAAGAATCCTTCAGATGGAGTCAGTGGGGCTGCTCATGTGAGTAATTTGCAAAGCACTCAATCAGGGCAGTCAAGCCCTGTGGTATTAGACTCATTTTGGCTATAAATTCCCCAAGCAAGGACTTTTATTCTTGTCAGTAAAACAGTGGATGCAATTCTGGTGCAGTGCTTTTTTTATTTTTTTTTTTTTCCTCTCCACAACTTCTCATTTCTTCTCACCTTTTTCTTCAAACACACACACGGAGAGCACTAAGAGACTCGGAGAAGCAGCAGCTTTGACAAGCAATGCCTCCCTGCTAACATGCCTCCCTGTTCTGAGCAATTCCTTTGGGCAATTTAGCAATGTCACTCTGGCTCTCAGCATTTCTTTCAAGTCAGGAGCCTCACTGCTTATAGCAGCTTGGGAAAGGGAGAGCCCAGGTGCAAAGGCAGGAAAAAAGTTCCATCGGTGGCTGGCAGCAACAGGAGAGTCTGGTTGTGCCGGTGAGTCAGCCAAACAGCTTGCTCCACTTGCTTATTCCAGCCACATACAGGCAAGTGCAGGCAGGGAAAATTCCCAGCTTTGATTGTGAGGAAAGGGCCTGCTTATACCGCCACAATAAACTCTGTTTTCCCAGAATGAAATCTCACCAGGCATAATTGACAAAATCCTGGGACAAAATACTTCTGCTTAACCCCTGACACATCTTGTTCTTTTCACTGGGAGAAAAGCAGTAGTTTATGGTTTGGTGTTTTGTTTTTTTTTTTTTTTTTTTTTTTTTGTTTTTTTTTTTTTTTTTTGTTTGTTTTTTGGTTTTTTTTTTTTTGTTTTTTTTTTTTTTTTAATTCAATAACCAGCTTTGATGTGTCTAAAATGGGAATAATGGCAGAGAATACAGTATCTCCTGTCTGCACTGCTACCTATACACTTGCATATAAAGAGCACTTTTGTTTCATGGGTTGGAGTAGAGGATGAAGAGACATACTGACAGTTCAGCAGCTCTTTTTCTTTGTAGTGGATCTAATAGGCCTGCAGTATGAAACATGCTACTTATGCTTTGCTTTTAGGCTGAAACTCACTCTGTACAGAGGTCTAGCAGAGGGCAGAGGCCCCTCATAAATCCTGCTGAACCTTCAGAAAGGCTTTCCATGTTCCCCTATGGTAGGTGTAAGGATTCAGACAGTTTTGCATTCTTTTCGTAGGGAAAGGCATGTAAATAAAACCTTTATGACTCAGGTATGTCTTGAAATATGCAACCTGATGGCAGAGAGTTCTGCTTTATTGTGCAGATATTTGTTCTGAACCACATGGCTTGTAAGTCATGAAATATTAATGGCCATGCAAATGTTCTCTTCTGTATCACAAGCTTTTCTGTGTTCCTGACCCCTGGCTTCCTTTAATCATCTCCTGGGTGTGTGGTCTGTTAC
This sequence comes from Anomalospiza imberbis, assembly GCF_031753505.1. Taxonomy (NCBI): domain Eukaryota; kingdom Metazoa; phylum Chordata; class Aves; order Passeriformes; family Viduidae; genus Anomalospiza; species Anomalospiza imberbis. The sequence continues at coordinate 76,479,474 of NC_089683.1, read as the reverse complement.
TATTCTGAGATATCTTGTGAACAGGGGCAAAGTAATTACTTGATCCTTGCCTGCTGCAAGAATCTTTTTGAAAAGAAAATTGATAACTTCAGAGACACTTCCTCCTTGCATTAAAATCAGCCCCACCTGCTTGCTTCACAAGATTTCTCCTTTGGTGGCCTGAATGCAGACCTGCAGTGTTCAGTGCTATTTTCATGACTATAAAAACAGCATTCTTGGATCTCCTAAGTTGTCACCTGCTTGTCCACAGATTAATTACAATTTTTGGTCAGATGTTTTCTCTCCTTCTCTCTCTCTTCCCTACTGATTTTTTCTGAAGGCATCCTTATAAATACGCTGTTTTATTGTGGCTTGTTACAGGAAGGCCCAATAATCTTTCAATGAGCAGCTGTAGTATCTGTTATTTATAGGGTTATCTTTGCAATCTCCCTAATAATTGGAGGCTGAATTAATGCCTGTAACATGTTTTTTTTTTTTTTTTTTTTAAGAACAAGAGCATGTATTTTTGGCAGAAATCTCCTTTTCTTTCTCCACCTGTTTTCTAACATCCCAAACACTAAGAATAAGGACATTACCAAGGTGGGGAAATCAGGAAATGCTCCTTAGCTCCCTGCCAAACATAGGAGAGGTTGGTGGTTTGGTGCCATGCAGGTCTGAAAACCAAAGGAGAAGGAGATGTACAGGCAATATGGCTGGGGCAAGAGAAGACTAACCATGAAAATGCATTTCCCATATGGGAGCTATTTTAGTAAACCAATGTGATGAAAGTACAGTCATGAGCAGGTATTTGTACAAATTAGTTCATAATGACTGCCAAGAGTATGGTGTAACACAAGGGCAATAATGACCACAGAGCTTAATACAAGGTTAATAAATGTTGACCTACAAGTTTCTGATTTCTGGAGCAATTTTGCCCAAGTTGCAGGAGTCAGCAATGCAGCACCAAAAACACTGCTTCTGAAATGGTGGGTTTATACAGATTAGGAGGTGGGGAAGACTAGCTACAGTCAAAACATTCATTATCAGAGCAGAGATAAAGGAGCTGGGATACCTCGGGTGCTTGTAATGTGCCACTTTGCAAAACCTGGGATGACACATAAGAACCTTTCTGGGGCTCTGCTGTTCAGTCCTCAGTGTGTGCTGTTTCTGAGGATCAGGTGCCAGCCTGGGAGGAATCCACACTCTGGGTTTTAAAAGGTGCAAATAAAACCCACTTCACCTTGATTTCATGCAGCAGCAGGTGCCTATGTGTCTTTGGGGACATAGATGTCTCTCGTCCACACTTTCCTTTGAGCTTTCTTTCCCCTGAAATGACCTTGGTGACTTCTGGGCCCTGTGAGAAAGGCAGACCTACAGCTTGGCTCACACAAGTGGCTGCTGTGAAGGAGTTATTTGGTGGCTTAAAGCATGGCAGCCTCCAACCTGGCGACCACCCACACGGTGACTGTTCCCAGTGCAGGGAGCAGCAGTTCCTGCACAGGGTGGTGGAAAGCTGATGTGCCACCAGCTGCTGAGTGATGTGGGAGTCATAGAGAAAGCAGATGGAGCAGAGAAGCCAGAGCATCCCTCCTGGTCCATCTGCAGCACCATGGTGTGTCCCCACCCCCACCAACCCCGGGTGATTTATAATTTATACAAGCCTAAATGATGGTAATGAGCCCTGCTGCAAGTCTGGCTACCCTGTAGTCTGCAAAGGTGACAATTGCTAACTCAGGTTTTGGAAGGAGGTGATTTCTGATCAGCTGAAAGGAGGAGTGAGTAATCCTCATCTACCTGGCTTTGTATCCGAGCTGTGAGTCATTCTAATGAGCAATACCAAAAGTGCTGACCTGCCCATCTCATGCTTCCTCACTTGAGACTCCAAGCTAACCTGCAGCCTAGGTGTGCCTCTGGGCTGCCTTTTGGGCAGAGAGGAACCTGGGACACTGGTTTTACTGCAGACTTTACCTGTGGAATAAATGCTGTTGTAGCATGTATGTGTGCCAAAACAGTCGGTGTAAGTAACTAGGAAGCTTTCAGTGGCTTTTTTGTATGTGGCATCCCTGCTAAAGCTGCAGAATTGTTTTTGATTTAAAGAACATTTTCTTACCTGTTGCCAGCAAGATTTCAGTTGCACATTACTGTCTTGTGCACACCAACGTGGCCAGCTATAGCTGGTTGAACCGGTGTGCAGTGACTGGGCAGAGGAGCACGTGGGATTATTGCTGGCTTAGTCCATGTCTCTGTGTTCCTGGGGACAGCATGAATTCACAAGGACTCTCCTGTCCTCCCTGCTCTGCAGAGTGCCCACACTGCAGGGTGGGATGGTGCCCGTCCTACCTCTTCAAAAGGCTGCTCCTTTGTGTGCAAAGTCCTCAATGTCCTCGCTTGGCTTTGAGCTCCATGTGGTACCGGCATGCTGGGGATGGTGAAAGCTGTTTGCCTCTGGTTTCAATGCAAGGCTTGGGCTGCCTTGGCTGCATGCAGGAAACTGCACTACTGGATGTTTTCAGCAGCTTCCCCTGGGTGCACGGCACTATTTAAAGTGAAAGTACTTCGATTTGGAAGAGGCAAGGATGAAGGTGAAGGCTAATAATGGAAGTCTCTAAATGCAGCTGACATCTTAGCACCCTGTGTCTTTCATGCTGTCCTTCATTTACTCTCCTGGTGATCTCTCCTCTTTTAATGCTCTGTTGTTTTTCCCCCTGTGAGCAAAGTGTGCTGAGAGTTATTGGGGTAGCTGAGTTTGATCCATTTACATGCCTGTGGATATAGAGGGGGCTGTTATTTAACACTGAAATGTGTGAAATGATCCATGAAACCTCCAGGGTGAACTATGCTAAGGGGCAGACTTTTATAATCTGTGGATTGTACTCTACAATACATGTATATATTATAGAGTATACATTTATAGGTCATGACTAATATGGAAACCCCTCTTATAGTTAATAGCTTCTAGTAGAGACCCATCCACATAACATTCCTATGTGGGTAGGTGGCTGTTGGCACCAGCAGTGGGATGACTGACTTTAGTTCTGCTCTGGGCTTCTCAGCTAGGCTCCTGCTCCTCCTCAGCTGCAGGACGTGGGCAGCAAAAAGGGCAGTCAGCCTAGATTATAAGAAAAGTCTGATACAAACAAGAACTTTTCTCCTCCTCTGTTGTCTGCCTGGGCTCTCCATGTAGGTGGCTTGGTTGGATGTGAACCCTACAGACAGCAAAACCTGTGTGAGGTGAATGTGACTCATACTGAAAGTCTCTTAAAGTCCACAGCAGGTGAGTTGGATGGTGAGATCCTGAGTCCTTTTCCACAGCCTTGAAATGGGACTATCCCTCTCCTTCTGCCTCTGAAGCTTCTCTGTTCCTCCCGCCTCTGCTTTGCCAAGTGAAAGTCCATCTGGGAGGTGTCCAACAATGAGCACACACAGCTAGCTGGTTTGCACTGAAACCTCGTGTATTTCACAGATAGGCTGAGCTTCCCCAATGTAGCTCACTAATCACCCTTCAGATCCCTAGGGCCTTCCTGTCTCACAAGAACAGGGGGAGCTCCTCTACCCCAAAATCTTCCTCAAAAAGCACTTGCTCAGAGGTAGCAGAAGGCAAAACAGAATGAGTTCCACAGCTGAACTCATATTCAAGGAATTATTTCAAGCAGTCTATACATTCCTTCTACTTATAATTTATTATTAACAGTCTGAGAGGAAGAAAAATAATTCATTAAACAATCAGTAAGGCATTCATAAGACATTACTGAGATCAGGTCTCAGGGAAACACATGCGCCTTCACAAGTATTAAGTTTTATCTACTCTTTTATGTCCTTTTACATAGGAAAGTGAAATTTAATCCAGCTGCTCTGTCTCTGTAGCTGCTGCTCAAGGGGAAACAAATTCAGATCCACTATAATCTGACTAATAGGTTCAATATCAACTCCCTCTTATCAGAGGGAAAGGAGCATGCCCCATACTTATCTATTCCCTGGTGGCCAGATATCAGAGCAGACCAGTGAGAGGAGTCCCCTTCTGGGAACTGGAAATTAAAATGCCTTGTTGTGAGACCCTTCTTCCTTGCTGCAGGCAGTTAGCAGGTGCTTTCGTTTCCAGATGGGAGTGGCTTGTACTTGAGATAAAAAGTTTGAGAAAGTGCAATTTCTCCCATAGCTCAAATCTGTATTCTTGGTTTAGCCAGCATGGAAGCAGTAAGGCACTGCTCGGTCAAACAGCCACTCAGGAAACCCCCACTCTCCCTCCACTAAAGGACATCTGGTACACTTGCCTCTAACCAATGATGGATGATTTGGTATTGTTGACAAGCTGAAGCTCACCCACATCCTCAGTTCTCACCCCCATACGTTGCTTTCTGAGCCTCTATCATTTGCTTGTGCTGTGCAGTGATGATCCTGTACGGGAAATGACTTAAAAAACATCATAAAGATATTTCTGGGAGCAGTGGAGTCTTCAAAGGAAAATTTTTGGGAAGCTGGAAATATGGTGGGAGGGAAAATATAATCTTTCTCTCATTTCAGATGAACTTCTGCCTTCCTTGAAATTCCTGTGAATTTCAAAGCCTTTGATAGTCATGAAACATCAGAGGAGCCTTTATGCTAAGCAAAACGTGTGTGAAAGCAGTGCTGCTTCTGATCCCGCCAGGAGCTGCTGCACAACCCGTTCCTCTTCCTTATGTTTGTCTTCCCCCAGCTGATGCAGTCGATTTGCATTTGTCTGGGTGGTCATGGCTGTGCCCTTATATCCTCTGTTGGGTGACACCAGAGCAAAACCCATTACAGGACTTGCCTGCATGGCCAGTGGCCACCCCAGCTGCTCCCCTGTGGGCCAGCCTCGATGATCCACAGGGATGGCTGCACTCTGAGCCCTGGGATGCCCTGGCTGCTGCAGAGTGCACGACTCAGGCTGGTTTTGTCCCAGCCTCCTATTACAGGGTCAGCATCAGGCAGCAAGGCCATGGCACAGGGGTTTCCTGGAAGAGCTCTGATGGTACCAGGCACAGGTGGCAGATTTATAGGCAGACACTGTGATATAATGCAGATATAATATATCTGCATATATATATGCAGCTATAATGCAGCTATAATGCAGCTATAATGCAGACAATGTGATGTGAATGCAGGTCACTGAAAAGGACAGCACAACCACCCGAGCTGGGGCAGCCTATCCTTAGAACAGCTACAGCCTGGGTACAGCCAGTGGTGTGGGGTGGGGAATTTCTTCCATGTAGCAGATCCAGCCACAGGAGACTATGCAAGGGATGCCATAGAAATTGCAAGAGCTGCAGAGCTGGAATATAATCCCCACAAGCCACTCCTGAAGAGGAGCACATATCTCTGTGAGTAGGTACAGGCCTCCCACTTCCTGCACCTCACTTCCCAGCTGCTTCCAGCAGCACTCATGGGTGCTCTATCATGGACTCCTTCCAGAAATTAGGCTGCCAGAGAACAGCATCTGGTCAAGCAAAGGGGGAGAGAGAAGACCACAGAGCAGAATTCCCAAGGGTAAAGGGACTTACCTGTTTTTCTACCTGGGTAATGGTTATCCTGTGAAGACTGTTGCATTCTTGTCTTCTTCACTCAGTGGAAGAGGCTGCCAGGGCTGCTGAGCATTGGCAGGTCCAGGCTGATCCCATGGGGCAGCCCCTGCTCCAGCTGCCTCATGCTTCCCTTCCCTACGTGCCAACCAAGGAGAAGCTGCAGCCTAAAGGGGCAGGACATGGCATGGGCACCTCCAGGGAAAAAATCTAGGGAAACTGAGTTGGGAGAAGACAGTGAGAGCACTGAGGAGCCTTCCTGTCACCACAAGCAGGCTGCAGGTGAACCAGGGTGTGCAATGTAAGAGCTGCAGCCCTGCAGCAGTCATTGTTTACTCATTGTGGAGCCATTGCCAGATGAGATTTGCCTCATCTCTCACAACTGAGGGCTTATTTGTGTTTGAGCTGCCCAGGTCAAATTCACCTCCAGGTATATCTCATCCATGTGGGTTTGAGAGCCCACACATGCTTCTCTCTTGTCTGTCACTGCATCTGTTCCCTGGCATTCCCAAGACTTCCCATCCCAGTTTACTTCCCCTGGCCCCTTTTGCTGCTGCTTTGCACCATGTTGCTTTTCAGGATCCTGTTTGTCCTCTGCCTTGCTCCAGCATGCTCCTTGCCTGTAGCTGTAGGTATCCCTCCAACAGGTAACTTTGTTACCCTTAAACTGAAGTAGTGGACTATTTTTGGAGTGACATCATGTGTTCCATAGCAAGTGAAGCTTATGCTTTCTGCTGGAGAAATGTTGAGAAGAAAATTCCTCTTGATGTGAACCAAATGTAGTTTTTAAACATGGGATTGGCACAAAGTACACAGGTAGTGACTTTCTACAATGATAAGCTGAACTAAGGAGTAGAGCAAGTTGAATCTTTTTTTTTTTAGCTACTTTGGCTGAGTTTCTGCCTTTGAACAAGGGTGGTTAGGTCCTGGGCAGGTGTGGGACACAGCTATGCAAGCATGCAGACACGGGTATGTAGGCAGAGCTGTGAAGCATGTCATGAAGAGTCAAAGGCCTTGATGACTTTTTGTTAAGATATGCCACAGAAGGACAATGTTATGACTAGAGTTATATGGACCGAGGTCAGCATATAAGTGAGGCAGAAGACTGCAAATAAAGCAACAGCATTGTTCCATTCTTCACATGACTAATGAAGCATCACTTGATAATGCTGATTGTCACTTGCAAACACAAATTTAAGCACAGCTCCTGTTCCCACTCTGCAGTGTTTATCACACTGGTCCCCTTCAAAATGGACTCACTTCTGCAGAGCCAGCAGAATGATTTAATGATTAGCCAAGGGCCATGCTGAGGATGAAATAAGCTATCACCTCAAATAACTCCCCACCCCTTCTGTGGAAAACATGCAATAATTTTTGACTGAACTCTGTTTGAAACCCAGTGTACTGATTTCAACCCAAAGAACAGAAAGAATACAGCTACCTAATACGTGCAGCTACAGCAGCACAGCTACCTTGATATCATGCTGCTTGTTACTGAAAGTTCTATTATGTATGATTTTTTAGTCTACGATAGAAGTGTCCAGTAGCTGAGGCAAGTGCACAGGTGTGGCAAGAGGAAGGAAAAGTATGCTGAAACCTGGCAGTATAGCAGGGTGGTGTGGAAGACAAATCCTCTAGAGGATGAACAATTCAGGAAAGTGTTACTGTAAATGAAGAAATTAAAAACTGTGGGCTAGCCAGAAAGTGTCCAAGACAAATTAGAAGGCTGGGTCATCATATGAAGTTTAACTGAGGTAAGTGATGGATTCTGCATTTGGGATGGGGCAAACTTGGATGTATGCACAGAATGGGAAATGAGAGTCTGGAGAGCAGTGCTGTGGAAAGGGACCTGGGGGTCCTGGTTGATGGCAAGTTGAACAAGAGTCAGCAGTGCCCTGGCAGCCAGGAGGGCCAGCCCTGTCCTGGGGGGCATCAGGCACAGCATCACCAGCTGGGCAAGGGAGGGGATTGTCCTGCTCTGCTCTGAGCTGGGGCAGCCTCACCTCGAGTGCTGGGGCAGTGTTGGGTGACACAATGTAAGGACATAAAGCTCTTAGAGAGTGTCCAAACAAGGGCCAGGAAGATGGTGGAGCACCTTGAGGAGCAGGGAGCAGCTGAGGTCACTTGGTCTGTTCAGCCTGGAGGAGACTGAGGGGAGACCTCACTGCAGCTACAGCTTCCTCATGAGGGGTAGAGGAGGGACAGGCACTGATCTCTGCTCTGTGGTGCCCAGTGACAGGACCCGAGGGAATGGCCTGGAGTTGTATCAGGGGAGTTTGAGGTTGGATATTAGGAAAAGGTTCTTCATCCAGAGGGTGATTTGGCATTAGAAGAGGTTCCCCAGGGAAGTGGTCACAGCATCAGCCTGACAGAATTCAAGAAGTATTTGGACAACACTGTTAGGAATGTTGTGGAATTCTTGGGGTTGTCCAGTGCAGGGCCAGAAGTTGCACTTTGAGGATCCTTGTGACAAACTTCCAACTCAGGATATTCTGTGACTCAAGGAAAAGTCTTCTAAAGAACCTGAATGATTTTGGGACATTGGTCTAACAGCAGACTAAGTCACTGGTAGAGCTGCAACCCCAAGCTACTATTCTTAAGCAGTAAAAATAAAGGAACTATTGGCCTTGCAGTACCCAGATAACCACTCACCACCTGACTGCTGTCAGCTTCCCTACGTGCAAGATCATTGCCTTTTCACAAAAACCTCCTCTGGGGCTTCTCATTTTCTCCTGATTCTCAAGTGGCACTTGGTTGACTGATCTATGTGGTGGTTTTCAGATGTTTTGGAACAGAGGTGTAAGTAAAATATCAAGTATTTAGTAGATCTCTCTATGGAGATAGCTGGACTCGACACCTCTTGCAGAGCTCTGGGAAAGGGAAGGAACAGCCCCAGTACAGAGGGGCAGGCAGCTCCTCCAGGACTGGAAATAGGGAAAATCACAGAATGACATTTCAGTTGCAAGTAAAAATGAAATATTTTCTTTTAATATAGTGTGGTTAGTTTCCTTCTTCTGCCACACACGAAAGAGTTTTCAAAAGCACATGGAGCTAATACGTCTGGGCACCCATTAAACTGGTAGAAATAATTTCTTTACTTTTGTAGGGCAAAGTAAAGCACAACTGCTGCTTGAAAGAAGAGCTGGTTGAAGATTGCACCCATCCTGCAGTAAGTTTTAGGGGGATTTTTTCCTTGCTAGATCAAACACAGTTTTTCAAGTCTTTTTACATGAGTGAGACGTGCATTGTCAAAGTCAAGTTTACTTTGATTTGCACCTTTTTCTCTACGGATGCAACAGAGGAAACGTCATCTGATCATGAGGCCCCATGGATATCTTTCAGTTCTGACAAGGGAGTGAATGCAGGTAATCTGCTCCCTTCCACCCCCCACCAAACAAAATTTAATCAGAAATAATCTGATTTCTAGTCTAGCCAGAAAAGATCAGATGAGCATTCCCTTCACTGAAAACTTCAGCAACTTCTATTCAGCCAGTAAAAAATAAGTGATTCCAGCTCTAGATTTCCAGGAAATTACCAAATCTGGTAGGTAGTATTTGGAGGAAATGTTGGGGTTTGCTTGTTTTTAAAATCCCTGCATAATATTTATTATGTACATGCTTCATAATGCCATAGTAAATAACTGTAAATTCTCCATTTCACAAAGTTAACAGCCCATGTGCTTTCTTGCACTCAGAAGAATCGATCAAGGTGCAGCCTGAGGAGTTTGGAAAGGTCATTTTCAAGACTAGAGAGAAATTGAAAATGTTGCTGCTAATCAAAGAAGGGATATTTAATATCTTTTTGACAAGAAATGCAAATAACATTAGTTCCAATACTGTCCCTCTGGCCTAGAAGTGTTGTTAAGACAGTTCTTGTACTTTAATATAAATATTATCTACTTCAGTGTCCTCTGTTGTCCTGGCTGGATAGTGTGGTGTTTAGTGGTGCAAAATTCCCACTAGTGCTTGGGATCACATCACCACTGCAGGTGTTGCCTTTTTTGCAGTCGTGCTTCTTTCCTGGGAAACCAGCTGGAGCAACTACAGGCACTACTTCCACCTTCTCCTTCCTCCTCCCTGTGCTTTTGAGCAAGCTTACGTTACCTGCAGTCTCTGGATATATCTCCCTCCCTGCTGTCCTGTAATATCAACAGACATTCCCACCTTGCCCATCCCAGTCCTCTTGCTCTGAATGCTTAAAGACATGGGAGCTCAGCACTGCTGGTGGGGATTCAAAACCCAGCCCAGGCTCAAGTGCCAGATTTGGGCTAAACAGCTGCTATGTACTGTCAGGTCTGCACATGACAATGATTTGTGCAGCCCATTGCTGAGCCAGTTAGAGCCATTTGTTTATAAAATAAAGAGACAGATAAATTCAACTCTTCCCCTTCTCCTAGCAAGCTGATATCATGTGCCTATCTTAAAAATGGCTTGCTCCAGAATGCATTAGAGCTAAATTACCATTTATGTTTGTCACAGGGATTGCTAATGTGTAATGAGATTTTAGAGTTAATGTTTTGTACAAAGCACTTAGCAGAGCTGGGATGAAATTGGTTCAGGAATCTGATGTGGTGTTTTAATTAAAGATATTTTCCAATCAGGGCCAAGCAAACTACTTGTCAGAAGGTTTTGTACCCATCAGCCAGTATACCAGTGCAATGTTGGTCTCGCTTTCTGCTTTCAGATTTTCTTCAGGGAATTAGAGGAGAGAGCCTCTCCAAATCTCATGCAGAAGAACCTTTCTTAGCTGCAACCTTTATAGGAGAAGAAATATGTATTTGATTCTCTGAAATCTTTCACCTGGGTGTCAGTAGTCTGGCTCATTGCAGCGTGACAGACACCAGCCTTAGGCTGCCTTGCTTTTGTTGAACTTGTAGCTGTAGGCTGGTGCAATGCACTCACACAGACTGAGAGCAGTGGGAAGCCCAGTGCTGTGGGTGAATCCTGAGGTTTTGTCTGCTGTAGCAGCATCTTGAGCTCCAACTGCAGTTCCTTGTGTCCTCTACTGTTGGGCATGATTGCCAGGGAGGAAGCAGGAAAATGGGTGGTGCGGATCCAAAAAGAGAAGAGGAAGGATTTCCAAAAATTGTACCCGGTAAAACCAGCATAATAATGACTGAGGTGTCTCCGGCTTAAACGGGCTTCAGCTGTATGATTCAATGTAAACATCAAATGCATGTTAATAGGCACAACTTTTATTGATTTCTGGATAATAAGGGTCATTATTACCAAATTAACACTTTCTTTTTTTTTTCTTAGCTACCTCTGGTCCATGCAGGGAACGTCAACCACCATCAGGTCTTAGGCTGGGATATCTGCTTGAAACAAAATCACAAAACTATAACCAGACACAAAGAGCAGCTCTCAGGGCTGGTGTCAGACACAGGCAATGTAAATCTCTGGCAGAAAACCAGCTTCCATTGTCAGCATTTGCTCTGCCCATCCTCCAGCCATGAGAAACTCATCTGGGTGGAGCTGTGGAAGGAGGCTGAGGGGATGCAGGGAAGTGACTCCTGCTGGGAAGGGGCAAGAGGGAGGAGTTTCCTTACTCAGTGCTCCTCCCACTTAAACCTTCTTCCTTTCTGTTCCACCTCGACAGCTGTGGCCGAGAGTCCCGTTTTCCCTGCACTCCCTGGTTTTTGCCCCACTCCCCTCTCCCCAGGCAAGGGAGGACAGCCCCACAGCCAGGGCAGCTCTTCTGGAGGCTGAGTCAGCTCCATGGATACAGGATAGCACTGCTGGAGATCCACCCTGCGGGGGTGTGCAGCTGTGACACCACAGCATCATTAACTTGGATAATAGGACTGAGCCACAGCAAACCACCCTGGATTTGTATAGCTCCATGCCGTGTTTGTTTTTGCAGTGTTTCTGATATAAACCCCTTTAGAGCTGCTTAGCTGAGAACCTTTTGGTAGTATGAATTGCATCCTGCTTGCTATGATAATAGAAAAAATATCCTTCCTTATATGCTCATGATTTCAAGTACATTTGGTCGGTTGGTTTGCTTGCTTGTTTTTCTAAGAAGGGCAAGAAGAAAGCTTTCATTTTATAGACAGTTCTGATGTTTTAACATATAAATGGATGAGGGTTTTTTGTATTTTTCTTTTTCAGGTTTGCCCATCTACAGGTTCCATGACTGTTTGGAAACAGATGAGCAGTAAGTAGGAATTTTAATCCCAAAAGCAAATTGTAACCTAATCTGTTCATTAGGTGAATTCTTTAGCCCAGTATGGGAATTTGCCTGGGTGGTGTAAAAGGGAGCTATTGACTAGAATAGAGAGATGAAGGTGAATGTTGCAGAAAAAAAAAATCTCATATTCTTACCTCTGCTGTACAGTGAATACATGTATATGCTGGATATTCAAACATTTTTTGTTACATTTTTTTTTATTATAACATTTTGTTTGCATAAGCCTTACATCACAGGATTTTAGAAAATTCCAAAGACAGAAGGACATCAAGGTGCATATTCAGGTCAGCCCCTCCTCAGTGAAATAGCATCCTACTCCATAAGATATAACACACACTACAGCTTCACTGTGCACCTCTTGGCCAGCCGTGTGGGTGCTTTATCCCTGAGAACACTGACACCCACTTAATGAGTGGTGTCGACCTTTTCAGAGACAGCAAGGTACAGACACGTATGGGGCATCTTTTCCTGCCAACCCCAAGTGTTCCAAAGGCATGAGTCAGATCTCCCTGTCTCGTAAATTATGAGACTAGATGAAAAAAATGTTAATGAAAACACCAAATAAATGTGTTGATGTCCTTCTCTGCCATGAATTTTATGGAGTCTATGGATTTGAGCCCTCAGAGGTCACTCAGGTTAAACTTTAAGTCTTTTGTTCTCTATAAGTGATAGAAAATTCTGCTGATTCATTCAATTACAGGACTAAGTTACAGACGCTGGGGAATTATGGTGAACTCTCTAAGAGAGGCACCTTTGTGGTGAACTGTCTGTTGCAAATCTCTGCCAACATGTGCTGAACTGTATGAATTAAATTCTGCAAAATGTGTTAGGCGATACAGAGAGCTGGACTCGCATCCACAGGGATGGTGCTAAAGCTTCTGAGTTTCCTGCTCACTGCTGCCAGGATGCTGAACCATTTCATAGGAGTAAGTCCCTGTTGTCAGAGATCCCCTATCCAGAACTGTGGGGTAGAGAGAAAGAGGAGGTCTGGGTTGGTGGAGAACCAGGAAAATGAGCCATGAAGGGACTCCCCATTCTTTTTAGCATCTGCAAGAATGAGTATACTCTGTAGGAACTGACCACTCCAATGGAAAGGCTGAGGTAGTATTTACAGGATTGTTTTGGTAATGCATGAGAAAGACCCACACCTCCTTCACTTTGGAAAAAGAGTGAGTGAGTGAGTTTTCTGGTGAAAAGGCCAGATTTTAGCACAGGGCAATGGCACCACCAGGTACATTGTGGAGTTGAGCCATGGAGCAGGGGCTTACGCAGATCTCATTGTTGCAAGCACTGCCTTCACAATGGCTTTTTAGGTACCAGCACTACCACTACAGATTAAAGTCTTCTGCAGCAGTCGCAGCACTCAGGTGATCAGGCTTGGTGTTTTTGAGAGGAATTATCTCACATTGACGTGTGTGTGTGTGTCTTATTTTACAGTCATACTTTCATCCAGCCTCTGTTACTGTAGGGTCAGTCCTCCTCTCCTCTTGTTGTCTGCTTCTGAGAGACCTGTCCCTGCCAACATGCCTTTGACACAATTGGTCGCCCTGGTGTGAGTGAGGCACCAGCAGCAGCAGGGAGGTGAGTTAAAGCAGCAGGTGTAGAGGTGCTCACGAGCCGTTCTCTGAGCATGGCCTCCCACTATCTGCAGTGGTGTCCCTGTGCTTCCTGTGGTGTTGAAGCAGGAGAGGTTGAGAGGGATGTAGCAGGGACAGCTGAGTGCAGGGATTGTCCTTCCCTAGCACAAGTAAAGGTGAACATGAGGATGTGCTCCAGGCACATGTGTGCGCATGAACCTTGAGCTGACTCCTGAGGAGGTGATTTCAGAGAGCAGCTGAAGGTGAAGATATTAGGCACTTACTAAGTCAATATATGGATTAAATTTTCAGTGAGAACCTGCTGCATACTCAGGACTACTTGAAACCAGGCCATTTTTTTAAGCTGTGGAGTAGCCAGTACCAAATTGCTAAGTTGTGCTTCTGCTGGACCCATTCAGGCAAGGAAGTCATTAACCATGTGCCCCCCTTTTGAGCTCCCATACCTCATGATGCCTCTGTTCCCAAGGGCTCGTGTCTATTTTGATTTTATGTTCAGTCTTCATTTGTAGCTTACTCCTATAAAGTGATGCTTTTCCTTCTTCTGCACTGGCTTTTTTGTTCCAAAAGGCTTTGGTAGCTTCAATTTGAGGTGTCTCTTTTTCATCTGCAGAGACAGGGCTTTCAGACCCTTCAGGTGTCTGGCCTTGAATCCTGTCACATGTTGGGGTGCCAGCACTGTTCTGGAGGCTGCTGCCATCCATTCCTCAGTATCTCACTGCTTTAGCACTTTTGGCTGTGCCCTCTGGCAGCCTTCACTTGGTGCCTCGACACAACGGTTTTGATACTGAAAGAGGTATTTCCCAAAAGCACCACTTTGATGCTTCTCTCACTAGTACGAAACTTCTTATTTTATAAAGTGGTGCATTTTCCAAGCCTCTGTAGCAGGACTCATCTTGCTCCACCCGTGGATTCATGGGAAGATGATGCCAGTGGGATGCCCGGGTTCAGCAGCTGCTTGTGCTAGTGTGCCTGTTTAGCAAGTACAGATGGAAAATGCTGCTGTTTTCTTCTCACTGATCACTGTCCAAAGCATCTGAGACTCCAACAGAAGAGCCAGAAGAGAGAAAAGTTTCTCTTCCCACAGCTTTGTTACTTTCTACCCTATCTCAATTTCTTTAAAATTTACCATGCTGTACTTAGGCTTGGCATTGTAGCTATGGTGGCCCCTCAAGATAGGTCTGTTTTGGCACAGGGAGGGCTGTAGGGACCTGCAGGAAGCAGTTGAGCTCAGGTGTAGAGGGACATGGATTTCTCCAAGCCAAGTGGTTTGTTCATCCTTTAATTATGCCCTCTTTTTCCTTTTCTTTTTTTCCTTGTTGCTGGTGCAGGTGGCTGGAGTACGCTGTGCAGTTCTGTTACAAGCAGATAAAGACATCTGTAACTGTCTATATCTAGCAGCCCCGGCCCTCTGCCATTTTTCTTTTGTTGTTTTAATACTTTTACAAGTGGTTCCCTCTTAAATTTCCAGTGAAATGAATAACATCAACTGAGCTTGTAAATCTTTCCCTCTGAAGAGGGAGGAAGATACTATAGGCATGGGATGCTGCAGGAGGAGCTGAGGATGACACAGTTGCAATTAGGCTGAACAAGTACAGCAACTTCCCTCTATTTCCTTTTCCTCCCTCAGCAAGGTGCTCCTCTGCTGCCCATATAGAATTTCTTCTCCCAAATGTGGTTTCCTTCCACACTCTGCTCCTTCCAAAAGTAGTTGATAATGGGGTGTGACCCACACCTTGAGGGTCCCCATCAGTCCCCTGGCACCTCATCAGTCCAGGGTCTCATTGCTGCATTGCTTTATTTCATTGTCTACCCAGGTAAGGTTGCTTTTCCCCTTTGCCAGTTTTGCTGTACTGAAGCATCCCTGGCAGGAGTGATGCCATGGTTGAAGGGAACATTGCTGCCAGCCAGCCCCTGCCTGTCAGTCACAGCCCGGCATGCTGGTGACAGGTGATGGTCCCTCTGGAGATTGTCTGGACCCCAGCCCTGTGCTGAGAGCACCGCCACATCTGCGAGGTGCCAGGGGCAGTGGGGCGACGGGGTCAGCTCTCCTGCTGCTGCTAGCTTCTGTGTAGGAAAACATCACCTCCCTGACAGGCCACTGTGGTGGGAACATTGCATCTCTGTGTAGGAAGGTACCATGGCACAGCAGACAAGGCCCTTCCTTCCTGCCTTCCTACCTTCCAACCACCCTGCTTGCCCCTGCATCTCATGATGTCTGTGGGCAGCAGCACTGAACAGAGGGATGTGCTGGCACAGCTAGAGCACACTCTCAGGAGGCTCCTTAAATTGCTGTTTTGGTCATGATCATTCCCCAGAAACCTTCTCTTTGTAGAAAGGCTGTTATACTTTGCGAAGTAATTGCAGCAGGTGCCTTGCCCTTCCCTGCTGCCCATCGGTAAGTGGCTTTTCTTCTCTCTGCTCACGATGGGCTCACTGCTAAGTGCTCACTGTGCAGGACGTCATGGAGGGCTGGACCAGAGCCCTCTGTCCCTGCTGTCTTCCTCTTCCAGCCTTCTATGCTTGCCCTGGCATGGACTTTTCTCACAGGAGATGTAGGGATTTTTTTCTGTAGTGCAAAGCTTCTTTTGAAAACCCGTGAATTCCCGACTGCTCACGTGGCGGGGCCCAGCCTGGCTGCGCAGCCAGGGGTGGTTTATTATGAGAAATGGTCTGTCGGCTGCTGCAGACTCGCAGCACCATAAATGTGTTTTCTGCAGAAACACAGGAGTGGGGAGAGACAGAGAGAGATTAGTTGTGAGTGGGAGGGTGAAGATATGGGGAATGGAGGTCACAGGAAGTGTGGGTTTCAAAACAAGACTAGAATGTAATGCCAATTGCCTTGTGATTTTTTTTTTTTTTTTTTTTTAATAAAAAGGCAGATATCACTGGCAGGTTTCAACATTGGCAGGTGTCCAGAAACTCCTTCCAACTCTATTAACTTATCTGTATCAGTTCTGCAGCCCACCTCCTGTCAGCACTGCTCATGGGGCCAACAGGAGAGTACTGTTGTGGTGTTGGGTCACTTGCTTCTCAGCCATCAGATCACAAAAAGAGGTTGCTATTTTTTGAGACTGAGAGTAAATTGGAGAAAAATCAGTGGGTCCATGTCTGACTGCTGACCAAATCAAAGCCTCATTTCAGAGTGGGAAGCATCAAAGAAGGTTTTAAGTACTGAATATTTGTCACTGACTTTACAGGCTCCATTGCTTTTACCCCTAATCTTCCTCACTTGCTCATGCTGTGCATGCAGAGGCAGGGAGGGATGATAATGGACTTGCAGTTGTACTTGCTGTTCCCATAACAAATAGCAGGATCTTCACATAAATTGTTTGAACATGTAACACTGCTCTTATTTCTTAACGATAAGGGCTTAGGAGCTGCCCTTTACCAAAATGAAAGAAATGAACCAAATGTTATCTCTTTGTTTTAAAAAATGATCCCTGCAACTATAACAACAAAAAGCCATTATGATGATCTGTAAAGGCCTTGCAAGCTTTTACAGGAGAGATTTTCCGCTCATCCAGTCTGGCTTTGCTCCCATTCCCTCTCCCTGTTCCCAGCCCACGTGGTTCAAGCTTTCTAGGGCAGTTTAAGCTCCTAGACACAGCTGAGCTGAATGACCCTGGCCTCGAGGACATGTCAGAGGTCAGACCTGGGGGGAGAAGTATCTCTGGATACTGTGCCTAAAACTAAGTTCTTTAGATCTTGCTCTGGTCCCAAGTGCATCCATCATCAATTTTATATCTGTACTCACTATTTACAAAGGTTTCTTGTTTATCATTAAATATTTGCTTCAAGGCTCTGCATCTGTTGTTAAGCCCAATAGCATTGTCTATTGCTTGTGCCAAGGAAAAAGATGTCACCATAACTTTTCAGTACTATGGCACAGATCTATCAGATGGCTGGTGTTGGACCTCTGGTAAGCCATGGTGAGCTGCTTGCTGAATCTGTCCTGGACCAGTGGACAGATTAGGGGTGAGTTTAAACTTGAAATTTTCTGAGTTTAAAAAAATAACCCCCTCCTTTATCTTGCATGTAATAGATCTCTGTTTCTGGGGGTAGTGGGGACAGATTAAAAAAATGCATTTGAGCAGCATATACAGAGACACCCATGTATGCAGACACGCATTAGAGTTTGCACTGATGAGTGAGGTAAAAAAACCTGATGATATGAAGTCTCTTTGTGACCATCCCAAGACAAAGCTTAAGCCCTTGAGTGGTTTCACAATCTCTGGAACAGGAGGCTTGGAAACTTAACCCCTTTGATTTCTGCAGAGCCCTCCTAGCTTAAACATGCTTATGTAGGCTAATGCACACACCCATTAGCTTTCCCACTGTCAACTGCTGTTAGTGTAGCTGCTTAGTGCCCAGCTGGGAAGGAGATGGATGGACTCCTCCAGATGCCATCCTGCTGCTGCTTCTTTTAGATCAGTCCTAGGGGATGCAGACCCTCTATGACTCTCCTTGAGCTGTGAGTGGCCAAGCGAAGCAGTCCATACACATGCTCTCTCACATTAAGTTTTCTATTTAACAACACCCCACACTATTCTTTGGTATATTAAGTGGAAATAACGTTTTTTTCAAAGTGGATAAGCATAACTGCTTCCCAGGTGGAGAAGAAAGAGCCACTGAGGGATTCAGAGATATGGGCTGAGCCAGCTGCAGAAATGTGAATTAGCTCCCCAGCTGTAAGATCTGCCAGTCAGCCTTGTACCTAATCCAGTATATCATGGCTGAAACCTGGAGTTGGCATGAGGAAGTGCTGGGAGTGGAGGGGGAGACAAAGAAAAAAGAGAGAGGATTATACATGAATGAGATAAATGAGACATATAAAGGCAAAATTCTCATCTGTCTGCAGAGGCCTTATGAACTGAATAGCTGGTGATAAGAGCAACTTCCTTCCATGCATTCTGTATCAGGTATTTAGCATGGCTGTGTCTCAGCAGTGTGTCCCCCTGTGCAAGACTGTAAGGAGATGATCAGCATCAGTATGCTGCATGTAGTAGAAAGCGGGTGGATTTGCTTAGCTCTATGGGTGGCAAAGACTTGGGACCATTTTTTATCGTCCAGGCAGGAGTTAATATTAATGTATTTTTCACTGTCTTCCTTTGGATGCATCACAAGATCAGTCTATGCAAGGAGAAGCCAGGGGCGGAAAGGGGAGGGAGAGACATCTAGAGCCAGTGCAGATGGGAGACATGGCTGAGTGATGGAGAGTGAAAGATGCTAACCAGGCTCAGGCCACACATGAAGGGCTGGCTGCCCTTCCTGACCCTCCCTAACTGTGGAGAAAGACAGACCTTGCAGGGCTGTGGCTGGAAGGGAGCACGCTCTTTTCCCTCACATCTGCTGATGTGAGACTGTGGGGTCTTTGTCATCTTCCAGAAGGAATCCCCTATTGGCAAGGAAGAGAATGGGCACATACAGAGTTGATGGGAGTGTTGTTCTCACAACTGAGCTAGACAGTTGGGTGGAAAGTCTTCCAGCTGCTGGACACCTGCTACTGGAGTAGCTCCACCTCCACTGCTTGAGAAACCAGCCTGTCTTGGAAGTACAACCTGTGGGTGGAGACAGGAGAAAGTATATCCAAATCCTAAGCAATTTCTGCTTTACTGAGGTGTTGCTGCTTTATACAATTAATTTCTGATCTCTTGTTGACAATTACCCTAAATCAAAATGAATAGTCAGCTGGCTGCAGTGCAGGGGTGTGAGGTACAGCCAAGGGTGTTTTGGCAGTGGATGGAGGAGAGGAAGGGAGAGAGCTGCTGCATTCTGATTCAGACCTCATCGCTGCTGCTAAACCTGGGTCTTGCAGCAGGGAGAGAGGAGGGCAGCGCTGCCCACCAGTTCCAGGTTCCAGGGTCTCAGTGCAGTCCTTCCCTCTACCCAGGTCCTACACAGCCCAGGAGAGGACTTGGCATGGTATGGGACATCCACCCACGCTGGCCAGAGCAAACAAGGTGGCTTCTCAAGGTGCTCAGAGTGGATCTAAACTCCTCCAAGGAGCTGCATCAGGGTGGAGGGTTTGACTGTACTGGTTTGGCCCTAGGGTGGTGCTGGGCTGCTGTGCCTGATTTTCACACACACAGCCTCAGCCATGCCCTGGGGCTGGCTGGCTTTGGTAGGTGGGTACCACAGGGATGAAAGAAGACCAGGGGGTCTGCCCCTGGGTCTCTCTCACCTGTGCTGGCTCACAGGGCTCTGTGCTGATGTCTGTCAGAAGCCTGCTGTTATTTAGGAGAGAAGTTGTCATCCTCACACACCCACAGCTCCTCCGTATTTGCCCAACCACCCCAGGCTGGGGAAAGCAAAGGCTGTACAGATGTGTCTGCACTGACCTGTGGCATCCCAAATCGAGGGCTGTGCTCCCTGGGGAGAAGCTCCATGCTGTCCTGTTTAGGCACTTTGTATTGCTTAATTGGAGTTGCTACGGAGTACATACATCGATCAGTGGAGCACAAAGTGACAGGACAACAGCTGTCATGTGTCTCTGATTTTCCCTCTCCTCCCTGAAAGAAGTCGGGACAGAAGACTACATGTGTTTGTTGGCCCACAGAAAAGCACACATAGTTGTGTGTTTGTGTGCCCTTGATGGCACATCCTTAGAGGAGACACAGTCGGAGCCGTGCCCTTTGTGGGCAGCACAAAAAGGGGCAAACCTGCAGCAGCCTCTCTCTACAGGCTGAGCTTCAGCTTTGAGGCTGCTCTGACCCCATCCCGTTCCCCTGTGCTCTGAAGCCAGTGAGCACAAACACGGGGGTGGGAGGACAGTCCAGCTTTTATTTGTTTTGCACGGTGGATTTTGGTGTTTTCTGAGTTCAGGAATGCTGCCTGCTCCTCCGCCTCCTCTAGTGCAGCTGCACCTCTTGGTCCCAGCCCCAGCTGCCACAGCTTAGCTTTGCCTCCAAACACATTCTTTTGCTGGGTGCAGT
The DNA here is from genome assembly GCF_031753505.1 of Anomalospiza imberbis. Lineage (NCBI taxonomy): Eukaryota > Metazoa > Chordata > Aves > Passeriformes > Viduidae > Anomalospiza > Anomalospiza imberbis. The sequence goes on along the minus strand of NC_089683.1, from coordinate 76,459,239 downwards.
GCCTCTGTGCTCTTGGATGGAGATTGGCTTGAAGATGTCTCTGTCTGCATGGCATCTGCTTCCCTCTGCCTTTTTAATCCTCTGCATTTTCCATAACCTAACATAAACGAGTAACAAATCCGGGATGCACTTCTCCAGCCAAGGGGACAGATCTGGGGCCGTGGATTTTACACCTACTGTGATTTCTGCAGCAGTCCATCTTTCTTCTTCTTTTCTCTTTTTTTTCAATACACTTCTGAGAAATGTATTCTTATGTCAGTAATGTTCAAAGGCAAAAAGAAAAGCTGCCAGAAGAGAGCTTTAAAAGTCTGACATATTATCATTCAGAGAAGAATTTTCAGTGCAATTATTCTGGATTTTTTCCAATAAATAAATTGTGCAGACTTTTAAGGGAGAGCTTTTAGGTTAATGGAAATATTACTTAAATTAAAATACATCCCATTCAGCCATCAATTCCACTGTCATTGCAGCATGTGTTTAATCTTAATGACATGCTCAAATAAAAAGGAAAAAACTGATTTGTTTTATTGTGTCCAAAGCTGAGTATGATCTGGTGTGGAAAGTTAAATACAAGCCAGAGTGGGCACATGGCAGCATCAACAGAAGCATGTATCAACAGAAGGTATATTGCACAGCACTGTGCATGGGAATGGTAAGAAACATGTTTCATCTTGTGTTTTCAGTGAATTGATTCTTACTTTTTTTCCTTATCTTGGTGACTTTATCAGCCTTCTACATCTTACAGGCTCTGTCCCTTTGTTTTTTGGAACCTCACACAGGGGAGAGTGGATCCCAGATTCCATCTGAGGCAGGTTCCAAGTTCACTCCTGCTCCAAGGAAATGGTGGGCAACTTGGAGGGGAGCTGCCAAATTCAAATGATGTCTTGAACTCTGGAGTTTCCAGATGAGCTCTCACCAGACTAGGTTTCACACCACCTGCATTAGGCCCTTCTGCATCCAGCTGGGCTGGACAACATGAGAGACAACTCCTTGGGCCTTTGGAACCTGTGCTTTCCATTCTGGCAAGGGAACAAGGTCAACAGACAGGTGAGTGAGCAAAGAGGAAAAGCTAACTGGCTTCTTCCTCTTTTGCCTTTTGATTTATGATTTATGCTGGATTGGGAGGGGCAAAGTCAGCAGAGGAGGTTTCTACATTTTCTAGCGTGTCACTTGTCAGCAGGTGACAGGACTCTTGCTTGGGATGGACATGAGCTTGGCTGCTCACCCACTGTAGGGTTTTTAGTCTTGACCACCAACTGTGGTGCAGGTGTGTGTCCTTGGGTTGGTCACCCAGGTGTCAGGTCTGCTGCCCAAGGGACAGCAGATGCAGAGGAAGCCTGGGAAGGAGATCAGTCCAGCAGTCTTTTGGAAAGAGAGCACCCTTTTGGAAAGGGTGGCTCTTAATTGCAGGGCCACGGGGAGCAAGGACAGATTAGCTGGCCCAGACAAGATCTGTTACATCACAGCCACTAGTGCTGTGTTGCATCCCCACCCTGAGAGTCCTCTGGAGCCCGTCTGCCCTTCTGGAATACAGATATACCAGGGATTTTCCCTGAATCCTTGCTGGAAAGCAGGTGGGCTGCCCACCCAGGGCATAGAGTACAGCACTTAAAACATCAATTATAAACATAGTGCCCACAAAGTTCAGGCCTGAGGTCTTTAAATGGGCTTAAGAAGGGTTTCAAGGCAGCATCTACATGGGCCCATCTGTAGTGAATATACTTAGTGACTCAGTTCAGGCTTAAGTCCAAAGACTGGAGCATTTTATTCAACAGAATAAGCCAGCACAGGGATTGAAAGGTGAGAGGGATCATTGCTTATTGGTGTCTTTCATACTCATGGCAACATCTGATACCCATGTCAGGATACGTGCAGTAACAGCAGTCTAGGTGATAGCTACTTCCCACCTTTCAGATGACAAACTGGCCACTGTTACTGGGGACACAGGATTGCATCCAGAAACACTTCATCCTGTGGAGAGAAGTGAACAGGTTTTGCTGGCTGCAAGGGCAAGTTCTCCTTGCTGTATTTGTCCTTCACTGAAAATCTTAGGGCAGGAGAGCCACTTCCAAGTGGAAGGCACAACAAGGCCAGGCCTTGAATCTGTGGAGATGTTACGTGGAGCTTGTTCTCCAAACTTTCCTGACTTCTCAGTCCATTCAGCAACATGCTGGGAAAAGTACTGGATCTGATTTCATGCCCCTATGGGACTTGGGGAATGTTTGTAGCAAAGGGAGAAATTACTCAGTTTGAATCCTGGGATTCCCTTGAACATTCCTTGCTTATGAGCAATTGAAGAGGCATTTGTGATTCTGACTGCTGCGTGTTGTCATGGCTACTTTTCTGTCCTCCTGGGGTAGGGGTAGGCTTTCACTTAAGGGCACTGTAGTTCATGTCAAGTGGGTTTTGTTCCTTTTTTTGGTCCTTCTCCACGTTCACATGAACTTGTTCTTGTTTTCATCTTTCTAGCCTGCTCCTTCCTCTCAGATCTTCTGTCTTGGTTCAAAGGGTCCTTGTGCCAGCAGGCTAATGCATACCTGGTACAACGTAGGGACAATTCACTCCCAGGGAAACAATGGGCAGTTTGTGCATTCTCATCATCACCAGGGGCTTCCTGCAATGGAAAATGGAAAATAGCTCAAGGTTTCTAAGGCTCTCTTCTCCCAAAACAAAATAAGCCTGTAGGCAGTTGTAAAATCAACACATGTCTGTTTTGGCCTTGAGCCCACCACTGCCAATATTGCCTTCTTTGGGAAGTGAATTCCTTTGTATTATCCTCTGCTTCCCTGTGCTTGAACTGTCTGCTTTGCAGGACCCTGTCTGCTTAGTGCAGTCCTAGGGTGAAATTAGTGCTTTCCCTTTTAGCAAAGTATTTTCTTCATATGACACTGCTTCTTTGGCTGTGGTTGCCATTCATCACACTTACAGTAAAAGACCTCCTTGGTATTAGTACATTCTGACTGTTTCCCATTTGGGAAATGAGCATAGCAATTCTTCTGTCTCTCCTAGGGGCATTCTGAAGAAGCTGTGTTGAATTATCCTAGCCTCTGGTCTGTATGATTAGTATATGTGATTACTGCCTGTCATCCAGGTAGATTTATGTAGACAGGCAATGTAGGATATAAGATGGACCTTCTAAAAATGGGAAAACTCATTGGTAACAAGTGCTCGGTGGTCACTTTGACCTGAGAGCGGTGGCAAATCTTGTGCTTTCCTGGTTTACCAGGGACACCCGTACTGCCTGCAAGCAAGAAAACATCTCTTGAGGGATTCTGCAATAGTGGGAGGCATACATGCCATGGGGGATGAATTTGGACTCCATGCAGTTTATCTATGGAGCAGTCACTTGTAATCATTGCTAATCCAATGACAGTAGTAAATAGTTATGGACTCTTGCATAGATTTATTGGTCTGAGGATAAACCAACTGGCAGAGATAAAGCAAGGGACAATATTTACCAGAAATAAATGTTGATGTTTGTGGAATAACTAGAGTGTGTGTTCACATCTATTTTGAATGTTTTTGTGAGAGATACCTGAGAAGTCTCTATTTTGGGTATATCTTCATAGGGGTAATAAGTTTTTCTCTTAAGCCAATATTCTAAAGGGATACATTAAATTAAAGGTTCATTTTAAAACTATTTCTTTTCCCTTGGAAGGTGAATAATATTTTTCACTTACACTGCTGCAGTCCATCATAATGTTTATATTTTCATGTGTAATTTGGTTATCTAGTGCTACTTCAAGCTCAGTATTATTCATTTCTGATGAGCAAAGAACAATTTGAGTTCTGGCTCTTTACATTAAATTATAAATTAAACCCATCAAATAAAAGCTTTCCCCCATTAATTTTGATATTACAAATGCCATGGATGTCCTTGGGGACAGGGTTCTACACAATACTCTTACACTTAAACACTCACCTAAGTGTTTGCAGAGTCCTCATTTTACTGGCCATCTATGTGCCAGAGGCTCTTCTTGTGTTTAACAATTACAAGTGATTCCAGTGAAGACCTTGGTCTTCAAAGTTTTGTTGCAAAAATGCTGACCTGTTTTTCATATTCCAAGAGCAAAACTGGTTAAAGGAGAGAAATCTGGGCTGTCCACACTGTGCGTGTGGTTGTTACTCAGGGTCAGTGTTTCCCTGCGCAGTCAGGCAGGGATAGATTTTTATTTGCTCAGGTCTATCTCACAGCAACAGAGAAAGACTTTATAAACATGGGAAAATCTGACACAATAAAGCTAGCAGGGGAAACTGTCCAGTCTTTTAGAACTAATATATATGCATGCATTTAAGGAATGGCATATAATGTAGCTGAGACAAAAATCTATTGAAACATATCAGAATTGTGAGAATTGTGAAGTGAAACATTGGGTTATGGATGGATGCTGTTTCCTGACTAAATAAACATCCTTTGTGGTTGGCTTTGGTTTATTTTATCTGTTTATTTTTCACTCTCACTGTTCGGTGGGGGGTTTTGGGTTCCTTGGACTCTGCAGAGGATCAGTCATTTTTTCCCTGTGGCACTCTCAGCAGAGCATCTTCATCCTTTGTCTATTCACAGCTGACTGGGTGCACTGAAGTGTTCTTTTTGTTTCCTAAAATCTTAGTTGTGGAGAGAAAAATAAAAAAAAGAGGGTCAACTAACTGGGCAGGTCCCTGTAGGGAACTCAAAGACCTTGCTTTTGTTGAAATTGCTTGGAGGGCCATGATGTTAATATTTTCCACCTGATAAGTTAGCCAGACACAACAGGTCATGGTTAGCTTTTACTGAATCGAGAGAAGTGTTTTCTTGGGGCTTGTTTTGTTTTGTGTTTTGGTTTTTTTTAATACAAATCCTGACCAGAGCCAGAACCAAATGACAGTGTTTGCACCCAGTTTTCTGCCAGCACCAACACAAAATGATAAAATGGCTGTTTTGCTTGTTTATTTGGGTTTTGGTGCCTTTTCTTTTTTTTTTTTTTTTTTTTTTTTTTTTTTTTTTTTTTTTTTTTTTTTTTTTTTTGTCCTGAGCATAGATTGCCAGTTCTTGTTTTCTTGTTTCCTTTTTTCTATATTTTCTGCTTCCCTGGAGTATTGCCACTCTGCTGCAGACACAAGGCCATAACCAGATAAACTCTCGCCTTTGCACCTGCATTTACTTGCCTGCATTTAGGATGGAAGCAGTGAAGAGCCCTTCACAAGGGCTGCGAGTGTAGGACAGCAACTGCATCCAAACAGCAAGAGTCTCTGCGCATGAAACAGAGATCATCTTCCCTGTTTCCAATAGCACCTGCCTACCCTGCAAATTAATCTCTGGGAGCCTGAAGATAGGCACCCAGAAAATGAGGTACAGACAGTAGCAGTGTGTGACAAATTTAGATTAGGAGTGATCTTTCACAGCCAGAGTTGGTACTCATTTCTGAACTCATAGGCAGCAAATACTCATTGACATCAGTGGGAGCACAATGGGGGCTCGCCTTGCCCACAGTTACTGTATTAAATGACCTGTAACTCAAAAGGTCTTGGATGAAATTTTTTATTCTACACCAAACACATTAGTTTACAGTGATGTTTTGCTCAAGACAAACCCTGAAGAAGTGATAAGATAATGGAAAACCACAGAGGGAGAAAGAATAAATTAAATCTAGGTTATTCTATTATTGATTTTTTTAGTCTAAATATCTGTGGATAATTTTGTTCCAGTTCCACAGAAACAGTCCTTCCTTTGTAAAAGAAATTTCAGATCCCACAGTTTCCAGAACAAACCATGCACTTGGAAGGTTTTATCATTGAAACTATGCTCACTGTTGAGTAAAGAGAAATTCCCTCCTATTTCTTATCATTAATACAGGTCCATAGCTGACCTGCTGGAGTGTCCTAGTAGTCTGTTGATGGCGCTAGTCAAGAATATTGCAACTTCTGCTGTCTCTAGGTACGTGCCTGAACTGACATGTTTCTGAAATGCCTTCTTCAAACACTGTTCCATTGCTTTTTCATTGCTTTGGGAATTCAAATGGAAAGTGCATTCACTCCTTAATATAGAAAGAAAAATGGAAATTATATATTAAAATATTTAAAGTGGTTAAATTAGCAATCAGCACAAAGTGAGTTTGGTCCATTTTTTAAAAGCAGCCCCCCAATAACAGGCAAATTACGGGTCATCAGACTCAGATCCACTCTCCATTCTCATTTTGATGAGATTTTGTGGGTCTTTCATTCATTTATGGTAATGCATCAAATTATGCTTTAAGAAAGTTAGAAATGAAGACAAGAGATGCTGCTTGTTTTAAAGTATTTTGCATAATGCAATGACTTTTAAGTTTGGGTAATGCCAAAGATTGATAATGCAGTCTAGAAGCAAATAAAATGCTGACATCCTCTGCAAGCTTTTCATCTGTAGATAAATATCTTTGCTGCCACTGATATATGCATCTTTGTCCAGCTTTGTCCAGCTGTGTGCTGTAGTACAAAGCCATCATTTTATTCTTTAGACAGCCAAAATTCTGAAATGTATAGGCCAGCAATTTGTTATACTTAGTGGCCTGATAGAGATTTCTGAATGTTATGTGGACATATCAGGGCAAAGAGATAATGTGATGATCAAAATCAACATGTATAGGAGTACTTACCATGCAGTATTTTCCTTTTTTTTCCTAGCTTGAAACTAGCTAACCCTTCAGATATGTGTATTAGTAATAACAGAGATATGCTTTCATAACTGCAAATGGCAACCCTGCAAGGATTGTACTGCACCTTGGCAAATGATGTTTTCTCCAAAACCAGTTGTTTAGAAAAATTATTAATTAATTAACTTGTGCTTCCATGAACAAAGCACACTTCAATTATTATTTTCCCTTGTCTTTTTGATGTTTTGTTTAGAGGCCTGTTTTTTGTGATATTCATTCTTCTAACTCTATTTGGTAAGTATATTACCATATCCTCTACCTGACAAGCCATCTGTAATATACCATTCAGAGAAATGGTAGCTAAAGGAGTCTGGGAAGGAGTGTGTTTCTCTTATTTGCTGGGCCTGCTAGTCATGAGGTGTCAGGACAAAAAGGGAGATTTCACTATTTCACTTCCCTGGTTCTTGTCTGCTTATGGGTATTTTGAAAGCACAGGCAGAAGTGTCACTGAGCCAGTGCAAAATCCTGTGGGGCACTAGAACTGAACCCATCCATCCCCATGTAAAACATGGCCACAAATGCCTTGGGTCAGTTTTTCAGGGGAGCAGGGAGCTAACAGCTCGGCAGGAACAATGGTCCATAGCAGTCTCACATTCTCCAGGTGTGGTCTGTGAGGCACAATTTCTGTGACTCCCCTCCTCACCCCACAAAACAAGAGATCCAGCTAAGTGGGTTGGGAGGCTGGTGATCAGCATCCATGGAGGTTGGGTGACCAACAGTCAAGCACTGCTGGTGAAGAAACGCTGCAGTATCCTGAGGCCAAGCACTGATCTAGAATAAGCTGAAGGTCTTGATGTGCCATGGTAGGAGGCCAAAGCACATGTCAGTGTTTAAAAGCAAGCATTGCTTGTGGTAGCTCATAAATATTATACTTGTCATCTTTCCCCCTCCTGGTAGACCTAGATACTAGGCAGGTTTAACTCCATTTTAAATCTGCTGTGTCTATGACTGAAATCATAATATTTATGTAGGGTAGTTTTTCAAGAAGCTTAGTGAATGTGAAAACAAGTTCCTGGGTTTACCCCTTTCATGGAAGCAAGCTGAAGGTCAAATTTACAATATCTCAAGCTACATTCTGTGCTCATTTACACAGCTGTAATCTTGAGTTATGCCACTGAGGACAAGCAATTGCTCCAGACTTACAGGATATAACTGACAGCAGAATTTAGCTTGGGGTTGCCAAAGCTTGACAGAAAAGGAGCTGCAAGGGTAGAATTTGGTGCTCGTGAAGTAGCTTGTATATATTCAAGGAATGTATGAGCCCAAAGATTTATTAGTAGTGTTTCAGAGCATTATTGAAATTAGACCTCATTATCTGTGTAATTTGCTGGAACCAACATTTTAGCATTTTTGATCAAGTATATGCCATTAATTTAAAAAAGAGATGTACCAGGCTGCTCTCAAAAAGCAAAATTAAAAAAAAAAAAACCTAAAAAGAAAGCCCATCATTTCTAAATAGTGTGTTTCAAAAATTTCAAAGGTTGTTGTTGGTTGAGTCCTTCTGCCCCCTTTGCAAAACAGTCCATTTGCAGTCTAATCATATGGAAAAAAGTTCACGTCACTCCCAAAGATTATTCCAGCAGGCAGAGAAAATAATTATCTCCTTGTTCCCAGATTAGCTCTGCTATCCCTCTCCCACTTGTCCTTGCTCCGGCCCCATTATGCCAGTTGGAAATGGTGCTGGCTGTCTTTGGATGAAGGAGCAGAAGACAAAGCTGTGAGCAATAACCAACCTGCTCCTTTGCAATGAAGAAAGTGCAAGGCTCCTGTTCAGACCTGTACCCTGTTCTCTCTGTTCAGGCATGATCCACAGGTACTGCTTGGTTTGAGAGTATCATCTCCAAGCCTAAGCCTCTGTTTCTGCAGTGGCTTCTTGCCAGTCTTCTGGTGCCCGTGGTCACCTGAGCTCCCAGCAAAGAGGAATGTTCTTGTGATGAAAAAAACAGCCATGCAAAGGTGCAGTGCACCTTGCTTTTCTGCTGGTTTCTGTGCAAACTTTGGAGAAGATCCTTTGCTATTCTCTTTGTCATGCATTTAATAGCAACAATGATGCTTACCTCTTTCTGAAAGTGTGCTTTGAGGATACAACCATTGTTGTGTACAAATAGCTTGAAGCTTACATGAACACTAAAGTTGAAGGCAAGAGTAAAGACAACACAGCCAGGTTATTAGCCATGATTTTTTGCCAAACTTCTGCTCAAAGAAGCTTTTGGTTTGGGACAGATGCTGTGTGGTGCTTTTTCTGTGGGCAGCACTTCTCTAGTTCAGATTTTCACTTTCTTTTTTTTTTTTTTTTTCTTTTCTTTTTATACCTTCTTAACCCCTGCCTCCATGTAGGTCTCCAGCAGCATAAACATGGTCAGCACGTCATTTTGGGAGCAGTAAACATGAATGGGGGGATGCTTTAATTGAAATGTTCTACACTGGCTCAAACGTGGAGAAGCATCAGCTCAGACCTTCCGAGTAAATGATTAACTTTTGTTTGCACAGAGGAGAGAGCCACAGTAAGAATGCAATTAATTACACTGGCAGCCCAGCCAGGCCAGCAGTCAGCAGTGCTCTCGCTTGCAGCTCCTGGCTCTGCAGGTCTGATTTGAGAGTAACTAATTAAACGCAGGTGCAGGCTAGCAGACTTGTTGAATTAATGCAGTGTCTTCTTTTCAGTGTTCCCAGGCATTTGTAGCTCACAAAAATAGAGCAGGCACTTGGTGCTACAAATAATAATAGAGTGCTGATGACGGAGGTAATTAATCCTTTATTACTGTGGTGTGATAGGTTGCTGCTGGGGCTGTCATTCAAGTACTTCTTATGCAAAAACATGTCTGAGAGGTGAAAGAACATGGAGTAGGAGAAAGACAGAGGAGCATTCTAATGGACTTGCTTGTGTTATGGGCACAGATATATCTTCATGGTTTTGGCAAGATTGTCAAAACCTGGTAGTCAAAACTCAATACCAGAAACTCACTGTACTATATTCTGGGTTCTACCTTTGACTCACCAGGGCACTTTTAGTAGCTAGCAGCCTAAAATAAAAATTCAGTCTCATTCAAATGATACACAACCATGAAAGAGAAATGCAAGGCCATAACTGTAGCTCACTGTGGCCTTTCTTTTCTCTTTTATTGCTTCCTGAAGATCCTCAGCTAGCCATCATCATTAACAGGCTACTGACTCCAGTGGATCCTAGGTTTAACCCCAGTATTGTTCTTTGTGATGGTGCAGGGGGTGATTGTCTTACTTTAAGGGAGACTGGCTTTGAGTGGAGGTAATGCAGATGTCCAAGGAGCTGCAAAAAGAGCAAATACTGTTTAGGGTTATTTATTTCCAATAACAAATGCTGTTCCCCTTACTGGTTCAAATCAAGCTGCAGGACTCAAGTATCTTTTCCAGCTAAAATGAAGGGTAAACTGTGAAAATGTTATCAGCCTTCTCTATCTGTTGTGTTTTACTTGTTTGTAATACCCCTTCTTCCCAGCCACAGGAATTTTGGGATTTTATGAGATGTCAAGAAGGAAACAACCTTCTGTGGTAGCTGCCCCAAGGAGTGCCAAACATTAAGATACTGCAGCCTCAACACAAGGAAAAACTCCAAAACACAATGTATGTGTTTACTTTAAAGACAAGGAGTGATTTCATGTTCTTCTTGTTACTTCATGATGAAAATGGTCCGACACTATTAGGAATGTTTATAGTGGGAAAATAATGCCAAGTCTAATAAATGATCAGATAGGACAGACCATGTTTTATTCAGTGTGGGAACCAAACACTGCCATATTGTACAGATTTGCTGATCTGGAAGAATCGTTCTTGACTTACAGAATGCAGCTCAAAAGCCGAGTGCATGAATATGACAGTTTTCTTTTTTTTAATGCAGAGAATTTTAAGACAGAAACATTGCTTGGAGAGTTTTCTAAGGGATTCTGATCAACTTACATAAATTCAGGAAATCAGCAATAATTTGTTATCCTTCCGTAATTTCCAGTGGCTTTTGTTTTTCTTGCATCACAGTTCTTATCCCATTAGATACAAATAATATTCAAGTATTTGGATGAGAACTAGTATTCTGCTACAAATTTTAATGCTAACTCCACGGTAGGTAAATAGCTGAGAGCAGTTTTTAGAGCAAGGATAGTTTCTGATTCTTTTCTTCCTCTTTGCTAGTTACTTGTGGCCCTGTGGGAAATTTACATGGTGGAGTGTTTGCCCTCACAGGGTACATAAAAGGTTTGTAAAAACACTTTTCTATGACCATGTGTATTTTTCAACAGTATGAAACATTGCTGACCTTTTCCTGGCTGTGGGTCCTGATGGGAGAGAGCTGAGAAGGGTGAGGCCCTAAATTACTGCTCAGCTCACAGAAAATTGGAGTGTGCGTGTGTGTGTGTGCATAACCAACCATGTGCTGTGCCTGCAACAAGCATGATTCTTTGTTTTCTGAACTCTATGCTCTGAAATTTCCAGGAAGCTGCTCTTTGCTGCTGACAGTTGCTATAGGGGTGATGGCAGCAGTGAGGTGGTTTTTGTTCATGTCTTCTTGTGTTCATTAATTTCCAGTGTGTCATTTCAGCTGAAAATATAAAATTGCTCTTGATGTGTTCAAAAGCATCATGTTGGCTAGGTGGTTATTTATGTCACAGTAAATATTTGATGAGGAGGTGTGTTATTTTTAGCCACAATCACACCATATTATTGAAATTTATAGGCCTGAAATAGTCATCTAACACATGATCGTTTGTTACCTTTACCGTTTCCTGAGGGGTTTTTTCCATTTTCCTTCACAATATGAACTGAAAATGTGGTGATTCACAGTGCTGGTATAGATTGTTGCACACAAGCTGCATAGTGGGGGCAAACATCAAGTCTCAAATCGCAGGACCCATGGTGATGGGGGATGCTGCAGCCACTGAAGCAATAAACCCAGAAAGGCTGTGCAAATATGTGAATGTACAAATGGATCTCAAAGCTGTGATTTTCATATTCCAGCAATCACTGCCGTAGGAGTGCATGACTGACAGCACAAAGGACTTAGATTTACTGTAGAGAGATGTAAATTGATAAGCCAGTAGACAGCCATCATTCTTCCTTTATTCTCTCTCTGTATCCCATGTCTTTCTCTGGTGGTGTAATCAGAGCTGACACAGTGCATTCTATACCAAGTTATATTTTTCGTAATTATAAGACAGCACATGAGATCTGAAGTTGTTATTCAGGAAATGGCACAAAGCTTGCTGAAATACAGGTTTTCAGATTGATCCTCTGATAATATTGTTTTTCACATAGATTCTGGATACTCAGACTCTACATCTATGTCTTTAAGCTGTCTGGGTGCTTTAAGAAGGGATAAGTACAGGAGAAAAAAAAAAGAGGGAGCTTTTCCTTTTGTGCAGAGGAAAAAATATACAAAGCGTGAGATACTGGCTTTCTTTCTCCTTACCAGCAGCTGAATCTGAAGCATTTTGTCACAGCGTTTCTAAAAAAGTTTGTAGGGAGCTGACTTTGGGCGGAAGAGTTACAAGAATTCAAGAAACAAAAATAGAGAGATCACCCATAAAGACCTAGGTGAGCAATCAGCCTTCCCCTCGGCTGACTGACTGGTGGGGCACACCTCTCATGTCTTGAGGCCAAAGGGTCTTTTTCCACTGATTCATCTCGTTGGACTCAGCTGCCTCTGACTTGAATTGCAATGTTTTTAGATCTAAAATGAACAGACTATGAGATATAATGGAGTTGTTATAATACAGATGCATTTGGAAATCTCATCTTTCCTCAGGTCTGAACAAGTGTGGTAAAATCTGAACGCTAATATTGCAACCCTTTGACCTCAAATGTGCAAGGCTGAAAATTCAGATCCCATCTGGACCCAGTGAATGTGTGACTTGAAAGAAGGCAAATGAATGAAGGCTTCCATGCTCTGGAGCTCCAGCAGAGAGGTTCTGCAGATCACCTGGGAAAATCCCAGTGCTGCAACTAATCTTCCATATGGTTTCATTTTTAAATTCTCTGGTATTTTAACTGAATTAATGAAAATAGCAAGGAGAAAGAAAAATAATATTTGGATTTTTACTTAAAACAGATTGACACTAGTAGGAAGAATGGGATTATCTCACTTGATAAAGTAGAGATTATTACTTTCCATTGAAAAACAGTTGTCTCTTTCAATGTCAGACTTTTTATGCACTTCCAGAAACAAACTGAGAAGGCTATAGCTATACTTCATGGATGTTTATGTGCAGGCCTTGTCTGCTTATTGGGCTCCAGACTCGTGATATCTCTAAGTCATGCTTTGCCTCACTGACCTACATGCACAACGACCATAAGGCAGAAAGCAAGGTCTTTCTCTCCCTTTCATCTTTAATACAAGGAACTTCTTAATTCCAGTAGCTCCTCTGGTTAAATATAATTAACAGGTAGTTTTAAACAGGCATATTTTATTTTTTCTTTGAGCAATTAACTCAGCTGCCAGAATTGGGAGCTTTTTAATGTTAAATTGCTTCTGTAGTTGATGGAAAAAGAAAGGTGCTTCTGACGGGAGATATAGCTCTTAGTTGTCCTTTGGAAGCACCTGGTCCTTGAAGCAGATGGTACCTGATTTCAGCATGTCTATTTTAAATGCTTCTAATTAAGCAGGATGGACCCAGAGTTCTTCATACTGCTGGGAGCTTGCTGGGGACATGTGAGGAAAAGCATTGCTGGTCATGCACTCCTGTCAAAAGGCAGCTCCTTGTCTTAGGGTAACTCAGGGAATCGCAAAAGAGGAAAAAAGTCCAAATATTTTTTGCTCTAACTAGTGAATAAGACAGCTTATTCTAACTCCTAATAACTTAAGTGAGAGTGGTTGTCTGAAGTACTCTTGAAGATGAACCCCAGGTTACTCCCATCAGTCTGACTACTGTTTAAACCTTTTGCTTGCATGTATTGATTGATGCATTATTGCTCATGTCAGTGAAGGACTTTTCACCAGAAACCTTTTGGGGAGGTTATAAGGAGTGTATTGGAAAAGAATTGAAATTTCTCTGTAATTTGTGCAGTGGATACATAGCTCTGTAAGAGCTGCCCTATTGGACACTGCCAAATGATTTTACATAGGTCACTGAAAAAATCTTTGGAGTAGCTATGCCAAATTGCTACGAGCACAGATTAGTTTCAAACATAGAAAGAAAAAAGCAAAATCTTATTACTAATTTCCTAGCCATCCAATTCACAGGCATCAATGCCAAAAATGTTTTTACTGGATTATTTTCTTAACAGGGTCATTATGTCTCCTTGAAGGTAATTCTTAAAGAAAGGGTTTACTTCTCCTCACTTTTTCATGTCTGTGTCTCTGTCAGGAATAGGCCTTTGGGAGCATCTTAGAAGTGAAAGTGTAAGAAACCAGAATGTGTGCTGCATGTTTGTTGCTGCATATTCCTTCAGAACTTGCTTTTGAAATGCATATTGGTTACAAAATAAACCCGAACGAGCCATTATACTCTGGTGTGTAATTATGTATTTAGGACACATACTACACACAGCTTTAAAAGAAATCTGTATGGAAACAAATTGCATTACATTTGCAAATAGCTGAAGGTAGTTGAGCACCAACACCTCGAGCCTTTCAAAATACTGAAGTAATTTACACCATTTTCTAAAGTAATTATCTCCCAAGCATCAGATTCCAGTTGTTTCAATGCCTTTGCTGCAGAGGAGCTGCAGAGGTCTCAGTATAGCATAAAAGACCTGGTCTTGGCTAACAGTTTTGATGTAGATTTAGTGCTTCTGCTGATGTACCATGGCAGAGCAAGACTGCTGGCCTTTGGGAGGGAGCGCTACTTGAGCTTAACACCCTACGCTGAGAATGGAGACGTGCCAAGTAGACAGGCACCCCTGGGGCAAGGATGAAACCCAACTTCCTGTCTCCCCAAAGTTTAGTGAGGAGCAGAGATTTAAGTCTTGGTTGAACAGTTCCGTGATTTAGTGGAGTGATGGATCTACTCTTGTGGCCAGCTTCGAGGATGGAGAACCCTCTGGCTTCTTATTTCAGGGTTTTGAACTGCCACTAAAGCAAGACAGTGCATCTCCCCAGCTCGGACAGTGTTGTACCACTTATTTTTCCTCTTTAACTGGTGCTTGGCAAAGTACCTGCCTCTCAGGGGGCCAATCCTTGGAAATAGCCATGTGTAACAGAAATGGCAGCAGGCACCCGTAAGGAAGCTGTGTGCCTGCCTGGGCTGATGATATGGAACAACATCAAGCGTGCTTCCCTGCCTTGAGACAGCAGTTCCTGCCTTAAATCTACAAAATGCCATTCTGTGCACAGTGCAGTTGGAAATGTTAAGAGTCACACTTATTTGCACTGGCACATATAAGGCAGAGCTGCAGTAATGAGTTAAGTGTCCTGAGGATTTGAGGACTGGGGTGTTGCTTTTCCTTTTCTGGAGCTGAGCACTCGAGAGACTTTCATTAAACCTGGGACTTGGCAGATCCTCATGCTGATTCTGCCACTTATTTGTTGTTCGGCCCCAGGCTAGTCACTTAACCTCTTGCCGCCCTAATTTCCCCATCTGGAAAATTATATTTACTTACCTCTCCTGGGGATTGCACGGGGCTTAATGAATGCCCGTAAGGGATTTGAAGATCCTCAGATCTGAGATGATACAGGACTGCAAAAGAGTCACTGCATGTGCAAGGAGGAGGAGGGGATGTGTGCCCAAGCGGGAGAACCTGCCTGTGCTCCTGGCCTGGAACCAAGTCGGAAAATCTAATCAGCAGGGGAGGATCATACTCTCTGTTTTAGATTAAATCCTCTTCCTTGTGGCCTTTTCAGATTTGCTGGTTGAAGAAGGAGGCAAGTGACTGAATGGGGAGGAGAGCAGCTGAGGTTAACTGCTTTCTCCTGTTGGTCCCTTGGATCTTTTTGTCAGTGCAATAACAGCTGGATCTCCCAGGAAGGTAATGATCTTCCTAGATACTCCATCTTGCTGCAGGCTATTAGAGAAGCCAGACAGCCCTGTTGCTGCCCATTTCCTTAGCAGGAAAAAATGAACCTCTGACCAAAAAAAAAAAAATCCTCCATATAATTAAGCAGCATTAGAATGAGGCCTGTGCCTTTGCTGATGAACTTCAGTGAAAGCAGATGGTCACAATGGTATTAAAAACTAAAGACTTCAGTCAAGCTTTTAATTGAAAACAATTGGACCCTGCTGGATGGTAATTACCTTGGCTGCTTGCAAATAATATCACAGCATTGCTACCTATGAAGGGAGAATGAAGACTGAGTTAATAAGAACTGCTTAATCTGCATACAATAAACAAGGAGCAACCAAAACTATTTTCTCTGGTAGCTTCTTCCTGGCAAGAGGCTTTTAAGTGGTTAGCAGTGTGAAAAGGAACACGGAGTGGCAGAAATTGAAACGTGTGAAATGTTTGCTGGGTTCATAAAGTAACTTGAAGAGCCCATCTTCTCTCATCTCCCTCCTTTTTTTAACAGCTGAAATTCCAGATGCATCTGAGAAAAACAGCAAAATATAATAAAGTGGAAAAGCTCTAGGTTATCCAGCATTCCTTCTCTTCTGAATGGCAACAGTAATGAGAGTCTGTGTTTATCTTGTTTTATCCACTTTCTTATTCCCTTGCCTGTTCGACTGGAAGGCTGGGGCCTTCTAAACACCCAGAGTGTTTTTCACCATGTTCCTAATTGGATTTTAACGATCATTAACTTAATATGCCTCAGTGTCTAACAAAGCAAATGTAGTATGTGGCATATTTTGCCTGATAATTTCCTCATTCCTCTGCCTAGTGCCAGGATCAGATGAGGGTTAGAGGGCTAGACCACCTAAAAGGGTCCTGAGTCCTGGTGTGCTATGTATTTGTTGACACACCATGACATTAATACTGCTTTACAGTGTCTTCCCTGCTGTGGAAAAGGACATGTATTGCTGTGGATGTGCAGGTGGAAAAAAAAGTCCCAGTGTTGTCTCTTTTAAACACAGGTCCTAGACATGTATAGAATGAACCAAATCTTGTCACCTTCCATGTAAACACTATTTTTCATGTGGTAGTTCTCTTGGGCATTGCTTTTTGTTACCCTATGAGCAGGCAAGATGCCTTGCTGCCCCAGTAGACCTCAAAAAGCAGCAGCTACTGCAATTTTGCAAAATTAATGAGTAGCTGTGAACTGCTAGTAAAAGTGATGCAATGATTTTCCGTAACATATCATTTTAGAAGAAGTTACTTGAACTGCTTTTTCTTTTCCTATCCAAATATTTGTCTTTTCAAGGCACCAGCCAAGAGTTTGTCTTGTCTTGTCTGGCAGTGTGATGAAATGAACTTTTCCAGTGTGTTTCGTCTGGATTTGATGATTTTATGCCTGGAGTTCAACTTTCATTCACTTAATGTGCCATGATTAACACAGAGAGTGAGGTCCTGAACCCGTGAAAGTCAGTGGAAGTTTTCATATTATCTTTGGTATGATTTTGCTTATTTTTATGTAACCAAAATATGCTTAAAGCTTTATTGCTGTAATGCCTCAGAAACTGCTAGCTGACACAGTCACAAGACATAGGTGTATTTCACAGAATCATTAAAACTGATGGTTTTACTTCCTGTACTGCCATCTAAGTTGAGGCATTCTCATTTGTGCTTAGGATTTACCCTTGGTCTTTCCTCTGCTGCTGGGCTGCTGGAGAACAGGTCTGCAGCTGATGGGGCTGGTGTCCTGCTCTGTCTCCTGGCTCTTTTGTTCAAGCTGGTGGCAGGGTCTGAGCAGAATTTTACTTGCAACCTTTCCAGCCCCTCCTTTATCAAAGAACTTGGGATAAATTTGAAATTAGGAAAGGCTACCTTTCAAAAGTGTCTCATGCTAGTGGCTGTGGTGATTTTATCAATTTTATAGCACCTACTTTTAACTCTACAGAGTTTTAGTTTTAACTATACGATCTTACTGTAATTACTGCTTGCAGCTTTAAGGGAGCTGGTGTGGACCATACTATTTTAAAGGTATAAGCTCTATTGATCTAAAGTGTTCTGAGCGATAAACAGCTGCTCAGGTTGATTAAAGCTGAAGGGAAGCTGAAGCATTTAATCAATCTCCAAAGCTGCTCCAAGTATATTACAAAGCAATTGTGATTATTGCTATTATATGACAAGCTATATCATAATAAAGAAAGAGGGATCATTTTTCTTGGAAGCATTTAGAGGTGTTGTGGTGCTTCTTCTCAGCCTGCCTCACGCTGTCACCTCTGAAGCTTGGCTAAGTGACAGAGCATGCCACTCAAGCAGACTAATCTTGAAGGGAAAATACAAGAGCGGGGCCATTCAGCTCCCCAGAGCCTTCTCTTCCCTGTGTCTATCTGTGGCCAACAGCAAGTGCTTGCAGAAGAAAAACAAGAAAGAAGGCAAGTGTACAGTAATGCTGGCCACATTGTAACTGCCTCTGATCCTTGCATCCTGCATAGCTTGGGATGTTTTGGGCTGTGGGATATGTTTGTGTCTGTCTAAAAGTCCTGAAGGCACCTTTCTTTTATTACTTTTTTTAATCACTTCTTGAACCTTTCTTTGGACAGCCTTGGGCTTCACACCATCCCATGGTGGTGCACCACACAGTGCTCTCACGTGGTTTTGTAAAACAGTACTTTTTTGTTCTTGTTTTTCAACTTTCAATTTGATGTTTTCTTTTAGTGCCTTCTTACCCTCGTGTTAAGAAAAGCAATGGATAGTAGTTATCTGTTAACCTCTTCTATTTCATAGACACAGAGCTGTCTGCCTTATCCTGCTCGGTTGTCTCCCTCTTTTCCAAGGCCTATTTAGTCTCCCTTTTTTGGAAGGTGACTTATTCCTCTGACCATCCCTTTCACGCCTGTATCTGCCGCTCTTCTCATTTTGCTGCACGCTCTTCAAAAGGATGTAACCAGAATTTCATATGTTACTTTAAGATGTAGGCTTTTCTAAGTTTATTATTTCTTTCTTTTTCAGGTGGCCAGTGATTTGTACTTATTACATAAAACATACATATGTCATGCAATATTGAAGACGTGGATATATAATTTCTGAAAACTAAGGTGCTATGTGAAATAATCTTAGGTTTATGTGAAATAATCTTATGTTGCATTTAAAATGAAAAAATGGATAGTATATGAACAGAGTAGGACTATTCCCCATAGAAAATATAATATGAAAACAAATTAATATATAAGTTTATTAAACAAAGATTAGTAAATAAATAGACAAATTAATAGATAAGTTTACTAAACTTTGCCCTTGCTGTAATTGCAACAAAGAAATTATAGTACTTTAGCCTGGAGAGGATAACATTTACACAGGCTAACTTTTGCAGAGGGTGTCTTGTGTCAGTCCTCTCAGTGCTTTCTTTAGTCTTTCTCCACCAAAAATAGTCAAATTGTCTCAAAACCAGGAAGTCCATGCTGTCTGAAGAAACCTCCAAAGGTATGCTCTTGGGAGCTTTTGCTGAATGCACCCCATACAGGCAAGTGAGACCCCCTTGGGTTAGCAGGCAGACACAAGATGTCCCTTCTTTTGTTTCTCTATTATATCTCTTTTGAAACTTTGAAACATTTGAAGCCTCTCATGACTTTCATGTGAAACCTTATGCATGGTCCTAGTGTGCTGGAGGCTGAGCCTGGTGCGGTGCAGTTATCTTTGTTGAATAAGATTTTATTGCAACAACTGTTAAATCTTCTTTATGGCGGTTTCATATGAGAGTCACAAGTCTTCTGGGAAACTTAGCTCCTGAGTTTCACTTTATAGTGGTATGAGAGTCTTGTGAGTCTTGTGAATGTATGTTTTTAAGTGAGAGTTTAGACCAGTAAATAAAATTTTAATTGGGAACTCTTGAGGTCCTCCGTGGATGGATTGTTTGCCCTTTGAGAGGAGGTGTTGCGTCCTCCTGTTCAGCTGGGGGAAGAGAGAGCTACAGGTAAGCCTAAGAGCAGCTCAGGTTCTTGACTTAGCTTGGCTAGGACTAGTTTCAGTGTGCTGAATGGGTTGGACGGCTGAAACTACAGACCTAGCTGTCAGCGGTTTCCCACTGGAAAGTGGGCCATAGCAATCTACTAACAGTAGCTCTCCTTTCCTTAGGATGAAATTTGAAGAGCATTTCCTTTGCACTCCTGTGTTAATTTAGTGGCACCAGCAAAGGTCTGGTACAGCTACATGGCAAATCATCAGGGAACCAGTTCAGGTTAAAAGTAATCCTTCTTTTTTGTTCATTTGTTTTAACCAGTTTTAAAATTGATTCCTCCCACAACTCCATGAAAATTCATCTTTGTGCCACTGAGGCACAGAGCAACAAAAGGTACAGCCTTCAGGTCAGACTGTGGCTTTACAGTCAGTTTTTAAGAGCCCCCTGGAACTATCTCCCAATTCCATGGCTCCATGGATTGCCAGCTGAAGATGACCATTTGTGAAACTGGACTTCAAGTCAAGTCTGTGGCAAAAATAGATGGCAAAAACCATGAATCACAACTCAACACTGCTGCACAATGCTACACTAATGCTGTTCTGCCATTTTTTGGGTTGCAATCTAACCATCTGTTAATTGGCCCCATCGCACATTGCTACAGGGTGCTGAGATTCACTGTAGGCCTACAGGATGATTGGTGTCTCCTGAGCCATTCAGGAAGGGGCCTTGCAGCTTTTCAGGTCCTGCTGCTGTTTACATCAAGTGCACTGAGACTGGCTATTCCAGCTGCCATCCTCCATCTGATTGCCTCAGCCTCATTGCTATTTTATGACCAGAGATTGTGTTTGAGCAGAAGGATGTGAGTGCATCACCTGCCTCCAAGAAAATCAGTTTGTGCCAAGGAGGACAGGATTTTTAGGCATTGCAACTGTCAGTTAACATCACCTGGAAACCAAGTGTGATGCTTTGCCTGGGGTGAGACTGATCCTGCACCCCAGCACTCAGCCTTGGCATTACTTTCACAGGGATCAGAATAATTCCTGGCCAAGCTAAGACCCACTTCTGTTTATGTTCCTTTCTAAAACTTTCTAAAATGAATCTCTTTTTTCTCCACTGCACATATTTTCACATTTGTGCTAATGAAAGCACTGGATTGTTCCAGGGGATCACATGGAAAATATCTGTGAGCTTTGGCCATCTCTCTGAAATACTACAGTCAATTTGGTGTTTGCTTTGGCATGTTGCTGTGAAAGATTGTAGAGTGCTTGTGTTTATTACGCATACAGGGGAAGCGGGCTCCTGCTCATTGTGCCTTTGTGAGGCTGCCAGACTGTCTGGCCCCATCTATTCTACTGTAAGTGAAAAGAGCCTCGCGAGCGCTCGCTGCGTGCTTGGACCAGGCTCTGCTAGGTACTATGCTTGGAAGCCGTTCTGTCAGCTTGAAAAATATCTTTCTGCCTGAATAGTGTTTACTCCCTGTTGTTACAAGTAACGTGTAGGATTTCTTGTCAGTGAATAAATTTTTCCTTCTTCCCTTTATTTCTTCTGTGTACTGGGGAGCTTTGCATGTAGTGCATTTTGGTGGCCCTCCTGTACTAGGGCAGCCAGCTGCCCTTTTAGAACAAGAGAGGATTTTCCATACAGAAGAATGAGAAATAATGTGTGAAAACTGGTGGTATGATGTAGCCCTGGTTGAAAGATTTGGACAATGCCCTTGAGAAAGGACTTACTTTCTTCCTGTAGCCCGCTGCCTTCTGAAGGAAGATAAGACAGAGGTTTTCAGGTGGAAGACTTTTCTGTCCAAAGTAAGATTTCTCTGCTCTGTGTACAGAGACATTGTCCAGCTGAAAGCCCCTACAACACCCTTTGAGAAGATGAAGGATGACTCCAGCAACTCCTCTATTAATTTTCCTGTCTACATGAAAGCTTGTTCTAAAATTTAGTGATATCTGTGAGCTCCTGCTGAAAAGTCATGGGCCGCAGGACCTGCACTTGACTAGTAATTATAAAGTGCTTTGATATGGAACTTGGAGTCTGAATAGCAGTTTGCAGAATTCAGGTCTCCTTTCCTTTTTCATGTGACAACAAATATTTATCTCAGATTTCCTCTTCTGGAAGGAATAGCTGGAAAACAAATGTGCATTGATGGGAATTGCCAGGTACCTGGATCCAACCTGTAGCCCAGCTATCCTTAAGTCCTGTCTGTAACTGCACTATTTGGAGGAAGATGCAAATACTGCTGGAATGGATGATTGCAACTAAACTGCAAACAATCCTGCTCACTGCTTCTCAGAGAGCTCTGTCAGCTTTTGTTTCAAGCAGCGGCTCTGTTAATTTCAGCAGGGGAGGTGCAGTAGCTGATGCTTAACAATTAATATTTTTTGTTTTCTTTCAACTGTCACGCTTTGCCAGCAAGTTTTGCTTTGCAAAATCTGTAAGTAGGGAAGATAGGTGTTTTCTTTTGTACAATGGGTATGAAGGAATTAAAGGATTCAAGACTGTAAAGCCTTAATGAATAATTTAGGTTGTTTTTAAAACAAATATTCACTCTGCTACGTACACACTGATACTGGGCTTGGACATTTTGGTATCAGCAACAGAGCCAAACCCCCAGGAGCCAAAAGTAAATACCCTTTTATTCAGTGTCAGCCATCAATCTCTTTCCAACTTTCAGGACTTATTCTTGTCAATTAGGTGCTTCAGCTTGAGAAACCTGGCCTGTTAGCTTGCAGTGAAAATAAACAGGACCAGGTACGTTACCTGCACAAAGCTCCCCTGTGAGACTTTGTGCAGCCCAGACAGCCTTGTTCCTCCTACTGCTGTTCTTCGTGTTGCTGCTGTGAATAAACAGGGCTGCACGGGCTTACACCAATAAACTCAGACACTTGACTTCTCACTAAAGCAGCTGAACTACCTGAGGCAGGAATAGCAGGAGCCTTCTCAAGAAAACCAGTCAGTGAGCTTCTCTGTGTCTTGGCCTGATGGTTTTGAGGGATATTCATGACATTATGGAGATTGAAGGAAGCCTAGGAATTTGCAGTTGCCTGGTAGCCAACGTCAGATTCTCTCAGTCCTGCCAGTGTGAGACCTTTAAGGAAGGATTTTCCCTGGTGTAGCCTTTTAGTTTTTTGGTTGGGGGAGTTTGCCTGATATTTGGAAATACTGAAAGCAAACTCTAAGAAGGCTTGCTTTGTCAAGAAAGCGCCTTACCAAAGCTCTGCCTAGTACAAATGGATCAATCCTCCAGCTCAAGAGCTGTTTCATACTCTGTGCCTCAAAGCATTGACCACCCTAGCATCAACAGCCAGCAGGGTGAATAAGGATCAGCAGGTCCCTGGACTTCACTAGTGCCAGGACTAAATGTTTGTTTCCACTTCTCAAACCACCATATCTGAGGGTTCAAAACACCGCTGTGCCTGCTTGCATCCCCCCTGCTAGGGCATGGGGGCATATGCTTCTGTAAAACCTGTCAGAGGTAAGCTGCTGCTGAGAGCTACACAGCACTGAGTGCAGCCCTGTGCATTTGAGAAGATAAATGAATCCAGAGGAAGAAGCTTTTGCTGTGCTGCTGCTATTTCAATGGGAAAGTGGAACCCTGAAATGCTCCGTTCTACTTCAGTAGCACTAAGAAGAGCCTTTCTCCAGAGGTCTCCAGCATCCAAACTAATTGAAATAACTCCAAAGGGCTCCTCTAAACTTAATTCTTCCTCCATGTTTTCAGTTTCTTTTTTCCCCCCTCCTGTCTACACCCTCTCTTGAACAAAAAGCTTGAAAACTTTTTTTAGAAAGGATTCAAATGTAATTTGGATGAAGTTAATGTGAAGTCAAGGTTGATTGCTCATCCCCCTGAAACCACCAGCAGTGGCTGAGTGCTGGCAAGTGTGAGAAGGGAGTTCAAACATAGCTGGGAAACTTGTGAGCAAGCTGAACAAAGGGTGGGCTGGAGGCTGGGGATCACTGCTCCCCCTCCCCCCATGTGACTTTCTCAGCTCACGCTGAACCCTTTGATCACTGTCCAGCACGGCGTTATGTGGCAGCCTGGGCTGGGGCCAGGGATGTATACATGGGTGGAGGCTGCTGTAATCTTCATATGCCCTTGCTCCACCCTGTACCCTTATTTCCACAAACACTGTCGCATATCACAGCGGGGTGCATCACTGCCGGTGCTTCTTCAGCTAACATATGGGACTGTCCCTGCCAAGCACAGCTCCCTTTTCCAGAAATCTCTCTGACAGCAACATTTTGAAAAGTGTGCTTGTATTTTGTAACCATTACTCTATTTTTGCCAAGCACATTTGTATTTGAGACTGCAATACAACACTGTGAGTACAATAGTGCTATTCAGCACACAGAGTTTGTGTCTTTCAGAAGTGGCTGTTCTGGGAAAGCTGCACAGGCAACATGGCTATCTTGGGAAGGGGCTGCTCATGAAGAGAGCACTGCCAGAATCTTACCTCTGGAAGCACATTCTCCAAACCACCTGCTTTAGAGCAGTATTTTAGCTCCATATTCCTCGAATAAGGATTTTAGTACTGTGCTTAGTGGCTATTAAGAACTCTTGAGTCCAAGATAAGTTCTTACAGATGTGCTACTATGATCATTCATATTTAAATGTTGACATAGTAATCTGCAAAATGAGCTGAAACTCTTGAAGAAAAAGGCTAACTGTCTCTAAGGTAAAGTGGATGAGAATCATTGATGGAGAGGCAAGCTGTGGTCCCTTATACTTTTCAGTTGCATTTGTTTGTGGTCATTCACCATCAGAAAGTGGGAAGAGAGATCTGGTTTCTCCTGTCTGCCTCTGCCACTGTGTCTTTGGGTAAGTTGCCTTCAGCACAGTGGCACAAGTAGACTTTAGGGGTTTGAAGACTGCCAGCAACATGTGTCATGTCACATTTAAGAAAAAACCCTCTGTTTTCTATTAAAACCTACAACAAAACAGGTATGGGTTCCATTCTTCTGTATTATTTCCTATTTATTTTGGGATGGCCAGAGGACCCTAAAGGAATTGTACCAAGCAAAATCTGTTTGGCTAATTCCTACAACATGGTCATGTATGGTCCTCTGGTTAAGTGACACCAGGTTTTCCCAGGTGTTAGATCCACTACTCCTAGCAGGATGTTGCAACCCTGCAATTACTTTTCTAGTGCAAATGCTGAAACTGGTTGAAGAAGATTGAGAAATATAGCCTGTCTCTCTTCAGCTCCCCCCTCCCCCCAGGTTACTTCAAAGGTCAATGAAATGCAGTTTTGCCCAGACAGAGGAAAAGCTGGGTCATGGAGTCTCCTCATTCCTCCACGTTTCAGCACAACAGGACCAAAACAATACACAATCAAATGCATGGAGCATGAGACTGAAACTGCCATGAGCCTGCCAGTTATGCAACTCAGAGTCCATCTGGAGCCACAAAGAGGGGCCAGGATGTGTAAGGGCGATTGCCTGGGGCTTGGGCATGAGTAGTGGGCCATGCTGTGTGATGGTGATGCAGAAAAGCAGGTCTGACTTGGGGACCCATGGGACTTTTGTCTTTCCTGTCCATTTCTTAGAGGGAAGCTGTAGCCAGGTGAGCTCAGCCCCTGCTCTGGGACAGTAGTGCTTGCTGCTCTGCTATTTAAGAGCATCCCCTATCCTGTTACTCTGGTGTAGTTACAGAGGTAAAAATCCTGCGTTGTAGATAAAGATAGACTATTTATTGCTCAACCAGGGAATAATCAATCTTTTTGTATCAGGTAGAAGATGCAGCTGAAGGAGCCTGGGATACCTATATGCCCAGTATTCACACTGGGAATTTTGGTGCTGCATTAGGACAGAGGAAAAATGCCCATGGCTGCTCCCTCTAGAGTGCCTTGGAGCTTGATGTCACCCCAGGAGCAGCCTCCCCAGGTTGCTCTGCAGCATTCATCAGCCCCAAAGATATGGATGAGGATGTGGCCCTTATCCTGGGCCTGAACTGCAAGTCAGCCCTGAGGTGAGATGCTGTGATGAGCAAAAATTGAGAGAAAAATTAATCTGGTTTAGGAAAGCTACCTGTCTTTAAGATTATTTTGAATGTTCACATTTTTTATGCAGCATTTTAGAACATTTCAGCTGCTCCCATTTGGAATTCAATTCCTCTCCCTTTTAATCAATAGCAGGCCTTAACAAAACAATATCTCACAGGAGACACAAGCACACGGTGCGGAACAAAGCAAAAGAGCCACTGGCTTACAGCAACAATTGCTGCTACACAATGGGTTTTCAAAGCTCAGTATATATTTTGTCCCTACTGGGAAAACTATAACAAGACTGAATTAGTGCCTAGGCTTGCCAAAGGGAGAAATTAAAGTGTGATGACTTGTCTGACACCTTGAAGTACCTTTATTTATTTTGGGGGAGAGGACAGCATGGGGAAATAAGATGCCTATTAGGGAAAATTATTTTCTGTTTCTTTCCAAAGTGTACAGCAGATCTGCATGTCTAAGGGCTTAATCCAGGTCAGGGATCAGGAATACCTTCTGATGGCTCTTGAGAGGAGCTGACAAGTGTGGGGATGCTGGCCACAGATCTGGGGACACCCAGGGGTAGATCTAGGAGTGTGGATTTCAAGGGCAGGATGGTCTGGGAGTCCCTTGTCCTTTCCTGGGGAGGCTTGGGGTTGGTTTGGGAGTGGCTGTTTGGTGAGGGAGAGAGAAGAGGGAGATACTATGTGAGAGCAAAGCAAATTCCCTTCCCCCCACGTGGCTGGTCACCTCTGAGCTTGCAAACTTGGCTTCTCATCTGTGGCTCTCTACAGCTCCTTGCTCTGGCACTAATGGGTTTCAAGAGCTCCCAGTGAGCTGTAATCACCTTGGTTCAGGGCTCAGCTTGCACCTTTACAAGCACCTTCACCCCTTGCTGTTAACCTGTGGTCTCCTCTATTCGGCAGCTGAGCTTGTAAATTCATGTAACCAAATAGCTGTGCTGTTAACTGCCTGCACGAAAGTGAACAACACATCCATCTTCCAGTGCCCAGCCAGCAGCCTAATGACACTGTTCACTGTGCTTGTGGGCAGCCTTTCAGACATAACTAACTCTGGCACTGTAAAAACAATTGTTTCAGTGCTCACACAGGCCACATGGCTCATCTGGGCAGAGGAGGGAGGTTGTGCAAGGCAGAAGCCTTCCCACGGACTGTCCCTGTGCACCAGTGCCCTGTGCCATCGTCATCACATTCCACATTCCAGTCTGATGGCTGGCTAGGGAGAACTTCACCCTGCTGGTAAATTGAGCCTCATGCCCAGAGCAGCAGCCTGCTTGCAGTGGTTTTATTTTTGATTGTGATTGATGTTTGTCAAGTCTTTTTTAAAAGGCATGCCTCAGTTTTGCTGTCTCTAACCTGAGTGCAATTTTCTAAAGTAAAGTGCCACCAGGAGGACAGCCGCTAATGAAACACTGAACGGTGCTGAGGTTTTCTGGCCTCTCTGCTTCTTGTTGAAGTCTGTGGCTTGAATCCTCTAGTCTTGAGATTGATCTTGTCATGAAGATTGTCTGAATGCAGCCCTGGAGGAGGCTGGGCTGCAAGTTCACCCTTGGCTAGAGACCCCACGAAGGAGCTTAGCTGGGGACACCACTGAGGGAGACAAGGTGTGGCTGCTTCCACTGGTGCTCATGTCACTACTTGTTATTGAAGGAGAAACAGTGCAGCTTTCTGTCTGCAAGTAACTTAGACCTGCCATTGGCAGCGATCTGGTATGTTACCTTCCTCGCCCCAAAGCAATCACAAGCAATCAAAGTTGGGAGCACACGAGCTGACAGGGGTTGAATGGTCACTGCTTTTCTTTATTTGCTGGCTGCTTACCTGGTGCAACAGGCACTACAAGAGAATTTCTTCATTAACTGGGCTTTGTCCTGGGCGGCACATGTACACTGCCAACGGGCACTATAAAAGCACAGTTATTGCACTTTGGCTTGGGAAAAGCCCCGGTGCAGTTGTGTTGTTAAGGAAAGAGTCTTGGAGGAAGGGAGAGAAGGAGACTAGTCTCCACTCCAAAGGCTGTTTGTTGTCTTAAACATGGCTGGATCTAACCTCGGGGGAGGTGCAGGCTTAATTTGAGCTGCCTTTGAAAACAAATTTGAGCAGTGCACAGCATGGTCTCAGGGAAACAATGTTTATAATCTGTATCCTGCTTCAAATTGTATCGGCACCGCGCTTCTGCCCCACTGCCAAAATTAGCTACAGTCACCAGGAAGCAGCTGGTGTCCCAAGCATGAGACCTTGCACTCAGCCATCATTGGGTAGCTTTTATACAGATATGAGGCTAGAGTTCTTCCTGGCTATTGAGCATCACCTACTCTTTGCGTTTGTAGCAGCAGCAGGAAACTTTTCATTTGTGGATACTGATCTGGTGTTCTTAATCATGCACAGCTCCTGCTGATTTTAGCAGAATTGTTTTACAGTGCATAGTTGAAACGTGTTCCTCGAGAAGTGGTCTGTCTTCTGTCCTCTCTGAAGGAGGGTGGGGAATGCATTGCTCTGCCAGCTGTCTGCCTGTGTGTCATTAGAAGTGTACAGGTTATGATACGCAGTCCTTAAATTTAAACAACAGTATTAGGGATTTTATCAAGCTAGGTAATATTGAATCCACGGTGTTTGTCGATTAGCTTTGTCATCCATTAAATCCAGGGTGCTTTCAGCTTTTAATTCACTCTGCATAAATTAGTGCACTCCTTTCCTTCATCCTTTTGAAAATGAATGGCTGCTTTTCCCTCCAGTTTAGACTATGGAATATTTGAAAAGTCGCAGTACAATAATTTCTGCTCCAGCAGAGTTTTGCAGGAGAAACAGCTCTTTAGGTTGTTCTGTGACCACAATATATTTGAGAGAGTTGGTGTCAGAGCTTTTTGTAATTATTTAAAATATTGAGTAAAGCAAACAAACAGAAACAAAGGAAAATAATTAGGGAGGGAAGGAATTCCTCTGCTCTCTTTCTGCTGTTGCAGGTTTTACTCTGACAGGCCAGCTTTGCATTCCCCAAGGTAGAGACTTTTATCCTGTCTTTGTGACTGTTTTACTTCCCTTTTCTCCTGGGGGAGGGGGAAATGAATAATTTCTGCCTTCCTCCTGTGTCTTCACCTTCATCAGGAAAGAGGAGATGAACAATACCAGGACCCTGCTCATTTGTTACTTTTTTCCCTTTTTCTTTCTCATCACCAAAAGATGGAAGAGGGAAATGATGGCAGGGCACTCAATATCCATTCATTTTATCAATCCAGCTCTTTAACTGCTTTTGTTATTCAGTGGCATGATGGTCTTTGGCTTGTTATTTACCAGCTGTTTAATTTAAATGTATCCCCATCAGGGAGCCAAAAGATCCAGTCTTAGAGCTCTTTCGAAGGATTTGTCTAACCACTCTCTAAATTATTTAACATGGCTCTGAACTGTTTGCAGTTTTTTTTTTTTTTTAATTTTAAGCACTATGATTTGATTCAAAACATCTGTGAATCTTTGATACAAAAAAAAAATCACAAATGACCTTACATCTGGGCAACAGCTCAGTTCTGTCTTGAACTTCAGTAGGGTCAAGTGTGCGAGCTGTTTGAAAAGCCTAAAATTCCTGACATGTTGAAATTCTTTTCCTACTTGTTTGTTGACAGAAGATGGGCAGGGAAGGCAAGGCAAAGCAAGATCAAGATGCTGTGCCGCAGGGCCAGAAGTGAGTAGAACATCTTGTTACGGAAATAGCCACGAAAACGCTCCTCCCTGCATTAGAAAAGCAGCTATTTAAAGCAGGATCAATTGCCAGTCCTCTTTGCCGCTGTTGTCATTTGGATGTGGCATGTGCAAATAATATTTCCTCATGAAAGAAAACTTCCAGCAGTGACAGCGCTGCTGTGGTGTATCCTCCCGCAAAGGGGAGAAATCAGCTCGTCCACAGAAATGGCGTCTCCCTCTGAAAAGAATCCCCAGGATCTGGGTTTTGTTTTTCATCTAAGACTTTAGGCAAGTGGATTTTGATCCACCAATGACATCAGGGTGGTGTAATTTTTAAGATGTGTTTGGGCATTGGAGTTATATAGGACAGTGCTCTTGTTAAAGTAAAACTACATGGAGAAAATGAACAAACCTATGTGACACAGAGTAAAGCCCGCTTTCCTTTAAGATATGCATAATAAGACTGGCAGTATATGCCTTTGAAAGAGATTGCTTTAGCTTCAATGATGTCAGTGAGCAAAAATCCTTTTATTGGCAAATCACGGTGGGGTGATATCTTTCAAAAAACTGGAATTATCAAACATAGGTTTTCCAGGGAGGTGAAACCATGCTTGGTTTAAGCACCCTCAAACTTTCCTTTAGTTGAGATTCACATCTGTATCCCTGCTCTACAGCTCAAGCCTGCTGCTGTTTGTTATTGTTTGCATTACTTCAGGGCCCACTTAGGGATTGTACAAAATGTTCTTTAAAAAAAAATAAATATTGAACTGTACAGAATTGGAGAGAAACACACTCCTTTTGTAAGGTGCTGCCATCTGATCATTGCAGAAGTACAGAAAAGAAATCTTGGGGGCATGCAGGGTGCCCCTGCATGTTTTCACAGTATTAGGGGCTAGGAGTCATCCTTATTTCCATGTAAGCCCCTGTACCAAGTGAAGGGAGAGCATGAAACCTTTGAGGGACATTTATATGTCCTATGTAAGCGAACTTAGAGAACTCGCTGGGTTCAGGGATTGGAAGAGATTTAGACCACCTGAGCCTGTATTTTAGAGCTAAAGATCTCTTCTTGTTCTAGCAAATCCTAGCTGAGGAAGAATTGTTGAGCAACCCTGTTGCTATGTCCTGAAGGCTGTGAAGATACAGCAGAGTTGATGGAGATACCAGAGATACAGATCATCCTCTTGTTTCTCCTTTATCTCCTTTTCTCCAAACTCCTTGTTTCATTTTTATTGGGATTTTCTTTGGATTAACCCTATTAAATGCATCACTAGCCCTGAAATTTGCCGATGCCAATAAACCCATCTGTTTTATTAACTAACCACAGTCTCTGGAGTGTTTCTCACTGGCTGAGACATGAGCAGCCCTTTCTGCTGTCTCCAGCGTTGTGTGTCAGCCCGGGGAACAATGGGAGGGAACCCAGGAGGTCGCTGGCAGGAAGTGCTGCTTCCCCTGGATAATTAACCGGCTGGGAGACTGAGGAATGAAGATAGCACATAAGACACACACAGTACAAACTGCTAAAACAATAAACAAACAAACCAACGACCATCACTTCCTTTTCTTATATTGTTAAGACTGCTTCCTTAACTCAGGTTGCCCCAAACCCACCCCTCAAAATGAAGCCTTTTAGGCTCATAAATTCTTAACCTCTTCACTGCCAGTTCTTGCTGAAGGCACAAATCAATTTTTGCCAAGGTGAGACCAGCACAGGGTCTGTGGCTTCTCCTTGAGGCTTGCTGGATATACTGGAGATTCCTGTTTCTGAAAGTGATAAAGGCACTTTTACCAAAAACTCAGTGAAGAGAGACTTATCTTGGCCATAAGGCTGCATGGTTGTAAACAGCCTGGTACCAGGGCTGCTCCTCCTGTAGCTATCAGCTTCCAGATCAGGTGACACAGTCTAGCTCTGAAGAGGTTAATTTCCAGAGAAGCTGGCCTCAGAGCCAAGACCTGGAGGAAATCTGGATCAGGGCTTTGTGTCTCAAACCCAGCTTTCATATCAAGCCATCCTCTGATGTGCCATTGTTTCACCATCTCTGGTGGAGGGAGGTCAGCTGCCCAGCCAGTGCTTGCTACCGTCTACACTGGTGAGCATCCAAATGCACATTTCCACTGAGATCATCTCCCCTGACTCCAGGCAGGGTTGCATGGTTTTCTCCCCCATCTAAACCAATCTTTGGAGAAGTTGCTGTTTTCTTTTTCTGACCTGCTAACACCAGAATTATGAAAGCAGATATCGGTCAGTGGCAAT
The DNA here is from genome assembly GCF_031753505.1 of Anomalospiza imberbis. NCBI lineage: Eukaryota > Metazoa > Chordata > Aves > Passeriformes > Viduidae > Anomalospiza > Anomalospiza imberbis. Next base: position 76,427,755 of record NC_089683.1, on the reverse strand, counting down.
GACAGCTAATTCTTCCAGATGTCTCATTGAAGAGCAGTCAGAGATTGTTTTTGTGCACAGAGCATCATGTGTGTCTTTAACCCATGGAGGCCAGTGCCAGAGGTCCCCAAGAGCTGAGGTGACTGTGTAGCCCACATCCACCACATATTGATACCAGCTGGTGGATCTCATTTCACCATGTCCTCAGCAAAACACTGCCAGCGAGAAGGCACTGCCAAGGATTTTTGGGGAGAATTAGGCTGATCCTGCTGGAACTGGGAAATTTGGTTTTCAAAAGAGATTCTGATGTTTCTCCTCATCAGCCTACAGATTCAGAGCAAGGTGGGAGCAGTGGTACTCAGGACAGGGGCCTGTGGCCTGTCCCTGGACTGGCCGCCTCCTGTCCTGGGGCAGGTCCTGCCTTGCTACTGAGTGCTCCCAGCTGGCACCTTATTTGCTATTACTTTAAATACCCGCTGTTTGTGTTAGGCATAGCAAGAAACCTAGTAAACTGAAAAGGTGACATTTTAAAAATGAAGTCTCTCAAGCAGATTTTTAATCTTTCTAATAAGGAAGTAATCTGCTAAATATCATGTTTAACAGTTTGCAGTAAGTCCATATCATACAATCATAGAATCACAGAATAGTTTGGGTCAAAAGGGATCTTAAAAATCCTCTCGTTCCAAGCCCTGTGCCATGGGCAGGGACACCTTCCACTGGATCAGGTTGCTCAAAGCCCCATCCAAGCTGGCATTGAACATTTCCAGGGATGGGGCATCCACAACTATGGGCAAGTTCTTCCAGTGTCCCACCACCCTCACAGTGAAGAATTTCTTCCTGATATTTAATCCAACTCTACCCTCTTTTAGTTTAAAGCCATTCCCCCTTATCCTGTCACTACATACCCTTGTAAAAAGTCACTCTCCAGCTCTCTTGTAGCCTCCCCTTAAGCACTGGAAGGCTGCTGTAAGGTCACCTTGGAGCCTTCTCTTCTCAGGCTGAACAATCTCAGCTTGCTCAGCCTGTCTTCATGGGACAGGAGCTCCAGCCTTTTGATGATCCCTCTGGGTTTGCTCCAGCAGGTCACATCCTTCTTATGTTGGGGGCCCCAGAGCTGGATGCAGAACTTCAGGTGGGGTCTCAGAAAGGCAGAGCAGAGGGTCAGTATCCTCTCCCTTGTCCTGCTGACCATGCAGATAGTGCAAGTGCTCTCTGCCAGGTCATGTTGAGCTTCTTGTCAACAGACAGCCTCAAGTCCTTCTCCTCAGGGCTGCTCTCAACCAATTCCCTGCTCAGCCTCTACTTGCGCTTGGGATTGTCCTGACCCAGGTGCAGGACCTTGGCCTTGTTGCATTTTACGAGATTTGCACAGGCCCATCTCTCAGACCTGCTAAGGTCCCTCTGGGTGGCATCCCTTCCCTCCAACGTGTCGACCACACCGCCACGTCAAAATATAGCTGGTGAGGCATGGTTTAACACTTGGTATGTAATTAATCCATGAAGACTTTCCTGCTTAATCTAAATTACACCTGTAACCCACAGATTAAGGTGCAGTGCTGGAAGTTTTGCCAGTAAAACTGTTGCTTTAAGCGCTGTGGCACCTGAGGCTCTGGGGTGGCTGGGAAAATGGAGATGACTTTGTGCATCAGGGTGCTGCTCACAAACCCCTCAAGCTGGGTTAAGGACTCCCTTCTCCCTTGCCCTTTCCAATAAAGGATCTGTGGCTGCTGTTGTCCTCCTGCCACCTCCTTAGAAATCCTCCCTGCTGGCTTTGTACCCTCACTGGAGCATAGTTACAACATCTGCTGCTGCCAGCTCTGGCATACCATTGTATAGACAAAATCAGGCATACAGGGAAAATCTTCAATGCTTCCCGTGTGTCTAGATGAACAGATGAGGCCAGACATGGGACACTACATGGAGAAATAATGAAAACCAGTTATAGAGATTAAAGAGTGTGGTAGGAAACCTGCCACTAGTGTGGATTATCAGACAAAATATCCAATGTCTTTTGCCATACATACTGCTGGATGCTCTTCAGGTCTGCTCAGAGCTAGAGCTCCAGCAATGTTCTGCATGCTGTCAGCCATGGCTGGCCACCCCAGATGAGGTCCTCTGCTGCCACTCAGGAGAAATAGTGGGTGGTGTGGAAGGGACAAGGGACTGTGGATCCTGCTGCTCTGCTGTGACTGACATCTGGTGAGTGCTTGTGACATGCTTTTTTGAGAGAGGTGGGAGGAAGGATGAGGGTAACACCTCTCCCTCTTCCTCTTGGGGGGATCAGCCTTCCTCTCACAGAGAAATGCTTCTCCTTGACAGGTTTCCATCCTTAGTGCCTGGTATATATTGGTGTGTTTAAGGACTCAGTATTTTTCATTTCTACTGCCAAAATCCCTCTGTGTCACAGTGTGTGTCTCCAGCAGTGCAGAGTCAAGTGAGAAGTGTTGGATTTGCACATTGAAACTTCAGTGGAAAGGAAGAAATGTGAAACTCTTCCTTAGCCCAAGTCCTTAAATTTCAGAGGGTTTCCAGCAGCTACTTGTATGGTGCCATTCCCCTGAATTCTGCAAAATTATGCCATGTTCAACCAACTGCAGAAGCAAGAGGTGGAAGAGTGGTGCTATGGGAACAGTTTTGAAAGGAGCTGGGAAGGGACAGGTGTGCCGCTACATCAGGGAGGTGCTGTAAAAAGCCCAGTTCCTTTTTTCGTGTCATGAATCAATGCTTCCACCTAAATCTCCTTGCTAACTGATTCATTACTCTGTGTCATGCTAACAGCAGGCTTCTGCTATATGCCTCTTTTCACAGTGTTATATGAAAAAAAAAAAAGGCTTTACAGTTAAATAACAGTTCAACAGTTTACAGTTTAAATTAAATAGCTTTATTTATCATGGAAAAGATAGGATGTGTGCTGTTTAAGACTTTACATAAGGCATGGATGGATCATCCAGAAGATTATGGAAATTCATTTTTTAGGCACCAGCAGTCCTCTTGTTTGCCTCTTTGTAAATGCTCAGTGATTCTGTGCAGTGAAGTTGCTCTTAGAGCCTCAAGGAACAGCACAATTAGACATGGAAACTAGCTCCCTGTTCTCAGAGGACCAAAACACAATCCCTAGCTGGCTTTGGCACTAAACATAATATAAAACCACCTTCACCAGGAACTCCCATATTCTCAAAACCCTCTGGATGATGTGCTTGAGAGACTCCTAAAAGTATCAAAACTTTACTTGCAGTCATTGGATTGGAAAGGCAGCTTCCTTCCTTCCTTCCTTCCTGCCTGCCTCTTCCGTCCCATCCTGAGTCCATGTGAGGCAGCAAATGTCACTTGGAGAATCATTGGATTAAGGGGAGCATGCATGTTCTGCTGCTGGATTTTCTGTGCCTTGCACCTCTTACTGAAGAGTGGAAAAGGCACCCAACTTCATACATTGAAACACATGATAACACACACTAGTGTATTTGCCAGTGGGGAACTTGGTTTTCATACTAGCTCTGGCTGTAAACCCAATGGGATGGCTGAACAAGGGGAAGAATGGAGATTGGAAAATACAGTGGGGAGATGTATGTGGCAACTTGCTTCCTTCATAGTTTTGGGCAATGAGAATATACTGAACACTTTGCCTTTGTCTTGTGCTGAGTGAAAGAGAAAAAGAGAGTGCTCAGATCTTATTTCCAAAGAGACCAGATCTTTAGGTGGGCAGGTTGCAGGGCATTGGTCCTATTAGAAAATGTTTGGGAGTTTCACAGTCCCAGCCACATGAAAGTTGAAAGTAAATGTCAGCTTGTGTGTGGCATGCCAGAGTATTTTGACGCAGGTAGAAAAAACATCATAACATACTTCTTGATTTATCCACTCTATGTGAGGTTAATCTGGCCTTTTAACTATATGTCCACAGAGGAAGAAACTCATTCATAAGTGGAGAAATTACATTGTCCTGAAGTGCAATAAGTCTGATAGAGTTGGGGTAAACTTACACTACAAAAAATCATGTCCTAACTGATGGGACTGTCCTTATTCAGAAGAGATTAACCACCTTTTGTGAAACTTCTAGCATAAAGAAGACATATTCCATAAAATGCTCCCAAAATGAAATTTTACTAGTTGTAAGGCCTTGGACACCTGCATCTTGTGTTTGGTGGGGTTAGGCAAAAAATAAAGGACCTGGTTTTTGCAGCCACTGCTCTTCTATGGAGGAACCTTCAGGACCAATGCTCAGGTCCTACATTGTTTTGTATGTAGGCCACTAGTAATAATGAGTATAATCTCAAAAACCAAACCAGCAGCTAAACAGCAATGGAAAAGATGTGCTACAGTTGCATTGGTAGTGGATGAAGGCAGTGGTACACCCCAGCTCTTTCCTGTATCTGTACCAGCATGGTGTCTGAGAGTCACAAGAAATTTTGAAGCTCTTTGTCTTTCCCTTTCTTCCCCCAGGGCAGGGCTTGCCGTGCTGGGTGGGCAGCAGGTGTTGGGTGTTTGCAGGTGCTCAGTAACTTATATAATGGAATGGGATGGGGCTTGGGGAGGTTGGAGGTGTTTTCCCATCTGGTGTTCCAGTGGCAGGTAGATCATGCTCACACCAGGTCTGGGGCATAAGGGCACATTGGGGTTAGTGCTTCTGAGAAAAATGGCTCTGCCCTGCTGCTCCTGGCTTCTTCCTAAGCAATGACAGGAAGGTCTGCTGCAGACTTCTCAAGTAGCTCTGGTACCAACCTAAGGACTATATGTGTTCAGAGAGATATACGGGTAAATGTAGAATTTGCCAGTGCTAGTATGCCCACAGACTGTTATGCGGGAGAATTGTCAGGGCTGTGAGTGCTAGCAGATGATTTCAGCTGCTTTCTGCAGTGTGTGTGACCACAGCAGGGTGGTGGGCAGCACAGAGAGGAGACAGAAGTAGAAGACAAGCACTGCAACTTTGTTGTATTCCCCCATATGAAGACACAGCTTGATTCAACTAATGACAGTAATTGGAGATAATACTTTGCTGAGAGTTTCCTATTTCCTTTATAATTAACCCTGGGGAGCTTATATATTTTCTTACCTACAGCAGCCTGTAATATGTGTGGTGAGAATTTGTTGAATTTTTCTTCATGTTTTCTTTTTTGCCTTTCTGCCCTGCATATCCCACCTCCCTCTGTGCTCCAATTCCATGACAAATTTTGGCTTTCTCCATTCATAGATAAATGGAACATCACTGATGGAAATTGCCACCTCTTATATCTGTGAGCTGATAAAGAGGAAGTGTTTTGGGCTCATGGCCAAGAGTGGCACCTATGAAGTCACTATTAATAGCTGTTCTAAAGGCATAGGCCATAGGTGGTACGGACATGTTAAGTGACTTGCTGATATCAGCTGCTAGAATTAGAAGCACTTCAGGATCTTGGTGTGGTCTGAGAAGAAAGTTTTCATAGTTCCCATTTTCCTGGCACAGAAATTAGCTAGAATACCTAGAGCAGAATTTAGCTTTAGATTTGGGTGTTTATGCCAATTAATAATTTGCTCAGATTACCAGTTCCTTACCTGAAAAAGCATTAATATACCCAGAGCTGAAATCAGGACCCAGCCAGGGCCCTGTTTTTCTTTTGCTATCTTTCTCTGACCCCAACTATTTCACACCATCTGTGTCTAGTGAGAAGGATGCATACATTGATGGCAGGTGTAGGTGGATGTCTGCTCAGTGGCTGTATCTGTCCTTTATTCATAAGCTTATCCCTGTATAAGCTTATGAATTTCCTGAACTTTAGGTTAGGTCCGCATCTTTGTATTTAGCCTCAATTTCTGTCTCTTTCCTATGAATTTTTATAATTAGCACCTGAATCTGCTTGTACTTTTGGTCTTTGCACTATCCATTGGCAATGAATTCCACAGTTTAACTCAGTTGCGTGAAAATGTACTCCTTTTGCTTCTTTTTATCTTGCAGCCTGATGATTTCTATGACAACTCCTACCTTTTGCATTGCATAGATTAGTGAGTAGTACTCCCTGCTGAGTTTTTAGAAGCACTTCTGATAATCATTCTTGACATTCTGCATGATTTTCCTTAATCATATATCTCTTTTTTCAAGCTAAGGAGTCCTATGCTGTTTAATCTTTTTTTATACACTAGCTATATCACTGATGATAATTCCATAGTTAGTAAAAATTTGGGTACTACCAAGAACTAATAAATTGCCTGAACAGACAGAGAAAAATTTTGTTTTCCAATCCACAGAAGCCTCATTCAAGATAGGAGGAGGTGCAATGTAAAATGGAACTGAATATTCCTCTAAAATGGCTACCTTAGTATAATATGGTGTCTTGTGCTTTTTAGAAGATCACAGTTTTCCCTACCAATTCAACAGCACAGAAGTCTAAGCAACTGCCCTAAAATTATATCCAAATTAATTATTTTTGAGCATTGTCTTTTCCCTGTAAGATCTGAAATGAGAATTAGTATTTTTCAAATGCTTCATATGCTACATGCTCATGAGGACAAATTACACGTGTTGTACCTACAAATACCCATGGCCATGTATTTTTAATTTAACTCAGATACTGATGTCAGTAACCAGACAGACAACACAGATGCTTTGGGTCTTGGACCCAGATGTTTTGGTCGCTGTGACAACACCTGTGCTGACTCTGTTGGCAGCATAAGCAGCCCCAACACAACTGCTGTCACTGCACAGTCCTCAGAGGAGCAAACAAGCCTGGTCCTCTAGTGGGGTTATGGTTGGCAGCCTAAGCATGATGCAGAAGTTTATCTTCGTTGCAAAGTTACCTCAGAAGCTGAGGGGAAAGCAGATTAATATTTTACTTCCTTTGTTCTCTGAAGAGCAGAGAGAAGAAAGACATAGTTTGTTGTTGTTTAGTACAAAGCAAGTGGGGTTTTTTCTCTGTTCACATTAGAACATGCAACATAGGATGGGACAGAGATGAAGACATCCCAGTCAGGCACCTGTGGCAAAGTGGGGAGGAAATAGCAATAGCTCTGATGTTTTAGCAACTGGCAACATGGGAAATTCATTTAAACTGTGACTTAGTGAGTAGGCTACCCTGTGTAACCAAATCTTTCACAGGGTCACTGGAGTGATTTAATGTTTCATTTCACACTTGTTAGCAAATTAGTCTTTCAGTGACTTTGCAAGTATACCTTAAGAAAGGCAGGATAGAGGTGGAGAAGTGCTTAAAATACTCTATGTATAACCCACTTCTTTTTATTTGTATGTCGTAAACAATTTATTTCAGTCTTGATGCATTATATCTGCATGAACACAGATGCCAGGCAGTGATGGTCATACATATCTTCCAGAGGGGAGCAGTGCTCAATGATTTGGCATGATGTCAGTGCTTTGTTAAAATTCTCCAGGTATAATTGGTAATCAAATGAGTAGGTAGAGGATACAGGGTTTTGTTTTCAGTTGGGTTGTGTTTGGGTTTTTTTTCCCCACAGGCAGGTTGTTATTATTGCTGAGAAGATGGGACATATAATGCAAATGACAAAATCTAGATGATGGCTATATTGCCAAGAAGCAAAAAGCAATCAAATGGAAAAGAAAATGACTAGGAGAAGTCTTGACAAGGTCATAGTGCATGCCAAAGATGCTGTATGACCAGGAAGATGTATCATGCCTAACCTAATTAACAAGTCTATTTAAATGTGAAAAAAATACTGGTTCAGTCAAGGTTTGACTGAAAGCATTCAAAGAAAGGTAGCCATCAAAGATTAGCAACAGAGAGCAGGGAGGAATACATATATATTTTCTCCTTGTCAGTAAAGTATTTTCCAGTCATAAGAGTGTCTTGTGCCGCATGCTGATCTCACAGATGGTGCCGTAAATCAAGGCTAACTCTGAAAGTGTCAGTGGAATTATCTGTGTGTAAATGGTATCTGAATTGGTCCCTAGCTGTGAAAGACAGGGTTCGCCTTGGGGCGGAAGCACAGACAGGAGAACTAAAGGGTTTGTTTTCCCCTCCTTCCTCCCCCCTGCTTTTTTTTTTTTTTTTTTTTTTTTTTTTTTTTTTTTTTTGCCTTGGAGTCTGACTCACTTTGTGATTTTGAGGATTTTGCATAATTCTTTTGCCGTGGTTTCCTCCCTGCAAAGTCAGCTGATAGTTCTAGAGGAGCAGAAAAGTTTGATTATGGAAATTCTTTTTTATTACTGTTAATGGAAGCAACATAATATATTAGAAAATTTTAGCTCAGTCAAGGGACTTCGAGGCAAAGGGCTCTACAGATTCACCAGTAACTGGTTTTTGAAGTACCAGCTATCATGCTGTATGATGAAGAAAACTTTCAACTTTGAGGAAAAAACTACCACCCAAGAGTAAAGCAAAGAATACAATCCTGTGACTGCATGGGTCAGACTTCAAAACAGTGTAAGTTCCTTGTGACTCACATGTGAGTTCAATGTCAGGCAATAATGACCACAAGCCATTCTTCTTTGATGTCTGTTCAGCTTATATTAAATTTGAGGATGTTCTGCAATATTTCTGTAGATGAAAAGGATTTTAGAGGTCTGTTACCTCAAGGAGAGACTCTGGGCTTGTCCAGCCTGCTATACTCTTTCCCTACCTTCACTCCTTTTCCAAAAGACACACCTATCTTCTGGTTAAAGATTGTGAAGGGTGAGGTCTGTGCTCGCTGTCTATTCAGTGTCAGGAATATTCATTAAAACATGTGGGCATGTTACCACAATAATCTTATTTGAATTTGAGGCAACGGATGCTCACATATTAAAAATCCTACCTGCGCACTACATAGGGGATGATGTGCTACCAGAAGGGAGCAAGCTGGCAACCTAGTAGCAGTGATAGATTAAAGCCAGTGAGTGTAGTTATCCTAATGTCTCAAATAAATTATCAGGGGCTAAGCAAAGAAAAAGAGAGTTTCTGAAATGGTGAATTTCGTTTCTGGGAAGAAAAATCCAGAAGCCTGCTCACTGTGAACACATCCTTCAGCTTTCTAATAGAGAAGGCTGGGATGTGCCAGCAACAGAAGTTTTCTGGCCTTAACTATAATTCTGGACATGGAAATGGGATTAATTTTGCCTAAATGTGGCCAGGTGTCTGGCCTCCTTCCACCATCAGTGGAGAAAATGGAGGTGATTTATCCAAGCTCTCTCTGTCCCTGAGCTGTGGAAGGAACCTAGTTAGACCAGATAGTAACTTACAGACAGATAAAATTAGCAAGATGAATTGCTCTTTTACTACTTTATATGTTTAACAAATTGCACACTTTCCCCACAATTGTGTATAGGGTCTTTTTTTTACACAGAGAGAGGAACGTGAGGCTGAGGTGAACTTGACTTCCACAAAAGACAGATAGCAACACAATTGAGGTTCAAAAACAGATGTTCTAGGGTCCAGCCCCCACCCTTCTTCCTCTGCCTTTACCCTGCTGCCTTTTAAGCTTATACTGCCTCCTAAGGACAACAAATAACTACTCTCTGTGCTGGAAACCATTTCCACTTCATGGACATAAGAAGGGTCAAAAAATTATGGCCGAGTGGAGAAACATAGCCCGCTCCATCAGGCAGGTTTTGAGATTTATGATTTCTTGTGGGACTAACGGGGCTTATTACCAAACTTGGCCAATTTCAGTTTCCTAAAGTAGGGTGAAATTTAAAAAAAATTGTTTTGTGAAGAATTGTGCAATGATTTACCTGCCTTGCCTGACAACAGCATTGCATCCTTGCTGTTGCTCTTTTTGCCAAGCATATGGAAGCTGAGTGCTCCCTGGCTAGTATCCAGACATCCAAAATTGATGGGAATTGCCATGAGGGTTCTAGCTAATGGGAGACATAAAAAAATGAAGCCTGTTTTATTTTTGCTTGTTTCTTTTCTTATGAGGGTTTTCTTCACAGAACAAACCTAGATATGACTGTGTGCAGAATATTTCTTCTGTGTTGTACCCCTGGGGATGACTTATACCAAGCTGTGATCAGTTTTGCTGTTCCAGCCCATTGGGCTCATCAGTTTAGTCAACTGACTTTTTAAATGACCCTATTCTTCCTGACTTTGGAAAAAGTGGCAGGAATCTAATTGCACTTCTGGGCATGGCATGTAATGCCAAGGTGGTGGGATGAAGGAAGAGGAAGACTCTACTTCTCAGAAGGAGAAAAGGTCACTGGCCAAACCCACTGAGGTGGCCTGGGTGAGCCAGCCATCTGTACACAGGATACGCTTTACACCATGGAGCTGGTGTCTGCACAACCCAGTGTAGGATGCTCAGTGGTTTCTTATCCACAGGGACAGATGTTACAGAGAAGCTTAGATATGCACCTGTAGCTAGATTAAATGTTTGAGGGCCTGTCTTCTTCAAGCCATTAGAGCCTGGGGTCCCTCTTCACAGTCTGCTGTACTTGAACTCTCTGGACCAAACTGTAGATTAATAGCTCTGCAGATGGAGAAATTTTTTTTTCCTAAATCACAGTTCTGTTTCATTTTATGTTGCTTGCTAGATTAAGTTTTAGAGCTGTCTCTCTTTTTTTTTTTTTTTTTTTTTATGCAAAGTGAGATCAGAAATTTTTACTGTTGTGCAGTTTTGAAAGCTTTTTTTCCCCTTTTTGCCATAAGCAAAGCTCAGGAAATCGAAGGTGATTCATCTTTAAGCAGCAAGTGATTTAAACCAAACAATGCTTTTTGATTTATGATAATGAAAAAGATTGCAGAGTGATGACAGGTCAGATGAAAACTCACACTGCACCAATTTTTATGATAAGTATCATTACATTCCTGCACTCAACTAATGCTCCACTATCAGTTTTATTTGTGCATTTTATTTATATTAAAAGTTTTTATTTTGAGAATTTATTGCCAGGGTGTGATTGACAGCCCTGGAAAAGGCAGTGTGCTATTCAGAGAACAGATATAAAATTTCCTCATGCAGCTCTGCCTGTGTGCTGCAACTCATCAGGACCACAATGAAAAAGTAAAAGAACATGAGACCATCTTTCTGTGGTCAGATTAAAAGGATAACCTGATATCTTGTCTTCTATAGTGACCCATAAGTCCTGGGACTACCATGAAAGGAAGGGAAATGCAGGGTAATATTTTCTCCCCAAAATTTTCACAGTCACCAAGAATTTGTGGCTCAGAGATTTCCCGTGCTGGAGTCGCACACGTGTAGGCATGCTCATAGCATTACCGCACACACACACACACACACACACACACACATGAAGAATACACAGTATCCTGTGGCAAGATGTTCCACATTCTTAGTTGCATTTTTTGTGACAACAAAATATTTTTGACCTTTGTAATTTTTTTTTGTTGTGTTTTGTTTTTTTGTTGTTTGTTTTGTTTTTTTTTGGTTGGTTGGTTGGGTTTTTTTGGTGGGGTTTTTTTTGGTCACCAGTAGGTTTCTTTGAGTACTTTGCAATTTTGAACTGAAAAGGGGGTTTCCATATCCCTACATCTATGTCACTGTCTGGGAGGGCCATTTGTTTCTGAATCTTTCCTTAAGCAACACAATTTCCTTTTGTGCTAACTTCATGCCTAGACTTGACTTAGAGGATGGCCATGAAAAACATTAATTATTAATGAGCACAAATGATGGAATCAATCCCAATCATAAGATTTTTTTTAATCAACTGTTTTTTGATTTTTAAGCTAAATAATGTATTTCATGTTTCTTGTGGATTTATAGCTGCTGGAAGTACTTCTCTGACATGCTTTTAATTTATTTGGACTTTTCTTTTCCTGCAACATAAATTTAGACACCTTTTTGCTTATTTAAACTTAGCTTTCATGAATCTGCTTGACTCAAGGAGCCAGAGTTTTAAGAAATGGGTCAAGTACAGTAAAATTGAAGACAAAGCCATAAGATCTTTCAGCATTAGGATATGTAGAGTGTTGTTGTTTTCTTTTCAGAAAACTCATTCAGGAAACATCTAAACAATGATGTACTTTACCTAGGCTGCTCCAGAGAGTCACAGCTGGAGTCTGTGTTTAGGAAAGAGAATCAGGGAAAAGTAGGTCTGGAAAGGGTCTGTTAATATCATTTGGCTCATCCCCCTTTCTGAGATAGGATTTCTGTGCCATTATTTGTCCAAGCTAGACTTAAATTTTCTTCTGAGACAAAGAGATTGCAGCCTTGCACCTATCCTAGTGCTTAACTATCCTATCACCAGAAAGTTTTCCTAACATCTAAACTAAGTCTGTCTTTTGGCAGCCTAAGCTTATTATTTCTTATCCTACCCTCCACAGAGATGAAAAACATTTATTTGCTGGTTCTTAGCAGCAGCCTCTAGAAAAGCATTATTGTGTCCTTCCTAGGTAATATGTTCCCTATGCAAAACAGCCTCCATTCTCCTCTTTCTTCTCACAGGCCACTGTTTCTAGATTGTTCACCTTATCACATTTCAATTCCCTTGTTTTGGCACGTGTCTTTATTGAGGCATGCAAGTGGACCCAGCTGTTTCTTTGGGGAGGCTATCAAGCCTGGGGTAGTGCTGCAGGGAGGAGATGGACCATTTCTCACATCCTACTAACATAGCCACTGCAGAACTCCATCCCAAATCTGAAAGGGCCCGAGGGCTCTTTCTCCTGTTTGCCCATCCCTTTGTGCATTGCTGCCATCCCAGCCAGCCCCTCCCACATTCTCCCACCTAAGCACAGCATTTTGCTCTCATCCCCCCCACCCCCCCCCCCCCAATTGATGCCTTTGTGTGGACCAAGGCCCCACACCTGGTACACAGCTGTCTCACACCTCAACTGGGAGACCTTTGGACTTCAGCATGACCCCTGAGGATGAGGCAATGAAGAAGACAGGTGTTGCAGGGATCTGTCTAGACACAATCACTTCATTACTGAAAGCACTTGAAAAATACTGCAGGCCTTGACTTCTCCCTGTACCTTATGTTTCTTGCACCTGGTCAGTGCTACAGGATAAAATGTATTGCTTCTGTCCCATGAGACATGATTTCAAATAATGTCCCGTAACTTGTTTTTCTTACAACTACTTGTACCTGAGACTTGTGTCTCTGGCTATGTCTTCAGTTGTGAAGTTACAGCTTACATTTCAGCCAAGTTTGTTCCACCTCTGCTGAGTCCACAGGGACTCAGCTGATAGTTAAGAGCATGGTACTTGATGTCTTTGGACTGGTGTTACCACCTTTTAGGGATAATCCTCCAATGTGCTCTGGTATTTTTCATGGTCCAGCCTGTCTGGAGTGCACTATAATCACAGTTCTTGCATATCCTGAACATGGATCCAATATACCGTTAGAGCTGGAGTTCACTGATGGGTGCCAATATATTGCACTCTTCACAATAATTCAATATGTTTGTAATTTTTTTGCTTCATGCACAGTGGCCTTAAAAATGTGTTGAAACAGCATTTTTATTATCTTAGTGATGGTGTTGGCAACATCATAAACCTATCATTCCTTCTTTCCTGCACTGGTCAAATTTGCCCAGTCCACTGATGTCTGACACACTTTGCAGCTTATAAAAGCAAGGTACTACAAAGATTTACTCTCATCTCCTTTAAATGAGGTAAGCTGGTTTTGGCAGTCAGTGGCTTTCACCTCTGTCTGATCAGCTTTCATCAGTAACTGCTCCACGCTTGCCTCACACTGTGGAGCACACACTGTACTTGGCACTCCTTGCTACTCCTGTACGATGCAGATCTCCCTGGGCAGTTGATGAGTCACTTTGGTACTACTTCTCCCAACTCCTGCAGCTCCCAGATGTCAGCAGAGCCTCCCAGTAGAATGATATTTGGAGTTTCTGACAAATCTGAAGGAATTAAGTGGGGATCTGTTATTACTGTCCATTGCCAGGACATCATCAAACTTACACGATCTTATTCCTACACAAGCACAGTGCCTGCAACCTAATGCCAAGGATTAAAGGAAATCCTGGAAAATTCATGTGCTAGTACTGTCTTGCCATTTTCTTCTTGTTACCCTCTACAGCCCTCTCTCCTCATCCTCCTCCCACTCCTTCTTCAAAGAGGGCAGGGCAGAGATGAGGAAGATGTGGCCAAGAGATTGAAATGTCTCTTTGAAAGGCACCTGATAAACTTTATTCAGTTAAGTAGATAAACCTGTCACTCATGGAAGGAGCATTAATGAGATCCATCTATGTGCTGCTTTTTATGATTAATTGTTTATTTGTTCAGTTTGTTTATTTTGATGGTTGCCAGGAAAGTCAAAGATCTGGTGCATGGGTAACAGGGAGGAGAATGGAGGGTGGAGGAGGTATTTGGATTTAGATAGGGCTGTCGGCAGCATAAAGGTTACAAGTTTCATGATTTTGTGCAGAGATTGAGACTGAACTGGCTGAGACAGCAGCTAGATTACCTTGAATTAAAACCATCTCATCAACAGTTGTATTCTGCAAGCCTGTCAATTGCTCAGGCTTGTCAGATTGCACCATGTCATTTTTATTAGCTTGATGTCTGGAGAGCTATCTCAGCTATTAGAAAAGATGGTTAAAACTACATCAAATTATTTGTATGTAACATAATGTTGCTGTTGGGTTGCCAGCCACTAAAAAACTTTCTGACATCGCCTCCAGTGTATCACTTCCCGCTGAGTAGCAACTTTTAATATAAAATAAAAGCCATTAGCAATACTATGTGGTAAAGTGCTCAGAAACTGGCCTTACTCATATTTTGTTTGGCTGCCAATAGCTTTAATCAGAGTTACCTTTTCTGAGTCATCAGTGTGACTAATACCCTTGTGAGGCCACCTAGAACAGACCTTTTCTGAAATTGCTTGTCCTCTTCCCACAGAGCTACCTCTGATCCATAAAGGCAACTTTGGCAAATCCCTTTGGTCTTCCATTGTATCACAGTCTACATCACAGAATTAAATCAAGTAAGTAAAAACATTGGTGTGTTTCCTTGGGGACATCATTAAGTGTTCTGCTGAAAGAAGGAGTGCTTGTCCTTTCTGATGCAAAATAAAATTAGTTAAGTGACTTGCCTAAACTCCCATTTTGAAGCAGTGTTAGAGCTAGGATTAGGATCAATCACCTGAATCCCAATAACAAGATTTATTCACTAAAAATAAAAAAATCTCAGCTTCTCTAAACCCATCACAATGGATTTTCAGATTCAGTCTAATTGGGAATATGGACATATTCTAAACATTCCACTCTATTTATACCTTCCTCTACCAGTACACCTCAATTACCACATTTCTGCATGTATGGACCATGTGTTAATCATGAAAAACCTTTTAATTCAGCAGAATTGCTACTTGTTTGTAGGTATGGCAAGGAGAAGAGATGTACTGTATTACCAGTCATGGACCTTTTCTTCAGAGTCAAGAAGAAGATTATTCAGAGTCAGAGTCACGTTCCTTTCTGTCCTCAGTGCAGAATGCAGTAGAAGCTTTTCCCCACAAGTAGGTTATTTGAAGCTTAAGGTTATTTTAGGGAACATAATTTCCCATGGGATTCAGTTTTTCTGGGAGGTGAGTTTTATATGTTAAACCCATGACAGCCCAGCAGATCTTGTTATAGATAATCAAGATATTTGTGTACTGTGCGTGGTTTGATAATTTCTGACAGCAACCTAGGGATTTAATTTTTAACTTTTTAAATTAGTTATGGTGATAAGTTATCAATGAGCACTGAGGCCTCACATGTCTAGTTGCCTTGATACAAAATTTGCTCACATCTATGTGCATCTGTGGGTTACTACAGCCTTTGAAGACCGATTTTTGTGTGTGTAACAGCATTGTTTTACAAGCATTGATCTTAATGGGAGTATTGTATTAAGTATCTTTCTCCACACCTTTGTGTGGGTGCTAGCCAGTGCTGCCTTGGGATTACTGAGGCTAAAATCAGTTTACTTGTCTTCTGCTGTTAATCTAGCACAGTGATGATGATATGTGTTGCATTGGCATATGGCCTCACAAAATCAGCTGGGCAAGCAACACTGACTCAGTGCCACAGGAGAGTGAGGGCCAGGAGGAAGTGGGAGAGGGAGACAGTCACAGGGGAAAGGATTTCCACACTCTTAACGATGGTTAAAGATTCCCCATTCTGTCGTTTTGTGAACACTCGCTAGAGCAGCTACATCTCATTTTGTTTCAATATTCAAGTGATGCAGGCACTGGATACCTTGGGTGGCATCAGTCATGGGTAGGCAGTGTAGCCTGAGTGGCCTCTGTGGCCCTTCTGCCGTGTAAGCTAACACAGCAAGGATCAGCATTCTTTAATTTAAATACTTATTAAAGGATTCCTTAATACTGTCTGGTAGAAGCATGCATGTAAGTGTGTATGTACATGTGTGTATATACAGATGCCACTTAAAGAAGCTGTGTGTCTTCAACAATACTTCACAGTCCAACAGAAAACTGTAGACATGTTTGTCTCAAATAGTTTCTGATCTAGGATTGTGTACTTTTGACTTCTATTTAATGAGATTTCTCTAGCAAGATCTGGGAAATAGCTTTTTTTATTTGTGTTTTAAGTAACATTTATGCTTCCATATGGATTACATGACTCAGCCTTTATCATTTATAGATTACAAAGTTACAATTAAAGACCTGGATAAGACTAAGAAGTTGAGCATGGCAGACAGAAGCACTCTTTTCTTTTCTCAAATGTAATTCTAACTTAATTTTAAATATGCAAAGAAGGCCTAAATTCACAGTGAAATATTGATTACAAAGAGTTAATTTGTATAATGAGTCAATTCTGAGAAATTCTGCCATGTCTAAAAAGTGAAGATTGCCTGGCGCAGTGTGGTCATGTCCTTCTGCACTCTGCTCCATCATGCCATGAAAACTGCATTATTCTTGATACAGATGCTAAATGATTTTTTAAGGACTAATTCTTTAAAGTAGAAGATGTTTTGAATACAATTTACCCTGGATCCTTATACATTGTTTATTCAGTTGTCATTCAGCAGTTTTGTATTTTCTGCTCATGGTGGGGAATGTTCACCCTGCTCTGTTTTAACATTATTTATAATTAAAGTATGTTCTTCAGTAGAAGAATATATTTTCACAATAGTCATCTAAGACATGCTTTTCACTTTTATCTTAAACTTCCAGTATCTGAAGTCCAGTAAGTCTGACCAGGCAGTTGCCCTTCAGTGCAGAATGGAAGGAGGAGAAAGGGTGTGCTGTGACTGGATGGTGAGGTGCACTTCTGATAACTTACTGGGCATTTGTGTGTTTGGTTGAACCAAGATATTTGGATATTTTCAAATTTTTGTTCTCTTGCTTTTGTTAAATGCAACGTTATTTCAGCAGCTGCTCTAATAATCTGCACCAAACCTTACTGACTGACTGAATAGTCTTGCTTGTTTGCTTATTTATGTATTTATTTATTTATTTTTATTTATTTATTTTTTAGTGAGTACAGATTAGGCAGGAAGAAGGAAAACTCAGAGGAAAAGCTGGTGGAAATTCCTCTAGTACGCGGCTGCTCTTTACTTTTGTCTGCCCCGGTCAGCTCCCGAATGCCCGGCTTGGGCTTCTCAGCTTTTCGTTGGGGCCGGGGCTCGCCGCAGTTTCCGGGCGCTTTTGCTGTCGTGCTCCGGGGTGGGCTGTTGGCCGCACTTTGCCGTCGGCGCGAGGGAAGAAACAAAGAGGCAGGGAATTCGTCCAAATCCGTCTGCGTGGCGGCTGGATGCTTTATTGGCTGCGAGAGCTGCGATGGAAAGGCTGCAGCCGCTCCCAGCTTCGCACGGACGCAAATGGCCTCGAGCATGCCGAGGAGTGGGGTGATATAGGGAAGGGACAGGGCGGATGGGGAGCCCTCCCGCCCAATGGGTACAGACATCGCGGTGATGATGTGTACTACAGCGACCAATGGGAACACGGCAGGGGCGGACACGAGACTTTGGGGTGAGTGGGACCGCGAGAACGGGAACACAGGCACGGAAATCGCAGGAGTAGGGGAAAATCCGGGGGATGCACGAGGGTACAGAGAACTGGAAAACTAACAAAGGAAAAACCTATTATGTGAACCCAAACCTGGGATGCAATACTAGTAGAGAAGGTTTTGTGGTGTACAAGTCTTTGAATTTCTACATGCTCTGGCTTTGGCTCTCCAGAACTGTGGAAAACTCTAACTAAATTTATGGGAAGGGGTACAAGAGAAGAGGAAAAAACCTTCAGGAAAATGTATGTGTGTGACCCTCCATGCTGCCAATTAGAGGGCAGAGTTCTGTTCTTCATGCAAGTGCAGGTCCCTCTCCTCAGGCCTCCTGAGTGCTGTGGACCATCCACATGAGATAGTAGTTTCAAGAACTGCTGAAGTGTGATTGCAAATTTCATGTTCTTTCTCCTTCAGGTGAGCATGTATTTATTCAGGTTGCTTTAAATTACTTTCCACTGATCCAGATAGTTTATACTCAGGTTCTTTCATACTCAGGCTAAAATGTAAAAAGGTCATTTATAATAATTAAAAATATATTCTTCTTGTGAAAACTGAAAGAAAAATGTAAGCTTTAATTAAGTTAGAAACAAATTTGAAAAACATAATTTTCTTATTCAACAGCTTTTCCTTGAATGTACTTTGCTTTAGGCACATACACTCAACGATACTGTAATGCATTTGTTTGCTTTTTAAAACAATTATTAAATATATTACAGATTCTTTATCTCTGTGTGCAATCAGGAGAGCTTTCATCTTGTTCATCTTTGCAAAGTCTTTATTGCTGTTAATGACATGTGAGCATGGAGGAATTGTGGTAAGAAATTTAAAAATTGCTGTGATCTAAAGCAAGTGACAGACATTTCATAGAATGTATGTATAAGGGTCAGGATAGGTCAGTATAAAGATTTTAGAAGAGGAATGACTGTTATGTATATGTTTAAAAGGAACTTCTCAGGTACTTAGTGTGCTATGTATTTTTTTAATGTAGCTATATATGACCTGTCTCCAGGAAATGGATGGTCTTAGATTATGCAGGGCCTCAGACGAGCCCTGGGGTATTTTAAACCAAACTTTACCACTCTTTACTTCCTCCTAACCCCCTGAGGCCATGTTACATACCTTTGACAGCCTCCAAACACTCACCTTATTTCTGCAAAACCCAGTCCCAGACCTCCTCTAGCCCTCTTCTTCATCTGCCCAGTTTCAAAAGCAGGAAGCTAATGCCTGTGCCCACACATTTTGTTTTAAGAGGTCCTATCCATTTGCTTTGCTCTCAATTTCTGTTGGAAAATGGAAAAACTCACCTTACACATGAAGGATATATTTGCTGAAATTCAGCCTAGGGGACTTTCTGAGAGCATCACTTCTTCCTTGCCTATGACCCAGGGGCAGCTGTTTTCTTTTCCTTATCTAGGAGTTGACTGGAAAGAATCTGTTTCTTTTACAGCTGTCAAGTGCATCTGACAATATTTGTCCTTGTATTCATGTGCACACTGTAGAAGGCAGATGCTTCATCCTTTTGTTTTCCTGATCTCAGATTCCCAGGAGGTTAAAGAGAATTAAATAAAATGTAGAAAAACTTTAGCATCGGAGGTTTCAATGTTGTTGAGGAGTCTAATATACTGTAACTGTTCAAGCCTTTGATGTTTTCTTTTGGTCTTGTTTCTCCCTCACTATGATTAAGTTCATGGTGAAGTCTAGATAAATATGACATTTAATGCAAGCCTATTCTTGCTCCTAGGGAGACATGCCTTGTTGAATGTGTTGACTTCACTGTGGTCTGGAAAGCATGATAAGTTCAACATGCTTATGCCAGGTTTTCCTAGCTCCTGTCTTGTTAATAGCTTAACGTGTGTGTAAGTATAATAATTGCCAACTTAACACATTTGTCTTCATTAAAGCCCTTCAACAGACCTCAGTTAATGAAGCCCTGTCATTGTGGCTTTGGGAGGGAAAGGCCTTTTACAGTACAGGAAAAATAGTGAAATTGAGGGACAGAGACACTATAAATTTACATCTTCTGAGGTGTCCAGGTACCCGGTAAGGTCCGGGTTTTGTGTTAGGGTCTCTACAGTGGCAAAGCCATTTAGAAAATTTTTCTGTTCTTCCCCACGGTTCCACCTGAAGTTTGTCTTTCCCCTCAGCCAAAGTGGTTCTGTGTTTGTGAGACTTCTGAAAGGCCGATCATCATGTTGCAAAGAAGACATCCTGGCCCCATCTCCTTATCCAGCCCTTAATGAGGATGGATACCAATGGAAATTTTTCATTATAAAGATGGAAACAAAACCAAACTAGGATTCAGGTTTTAGGCAGGGTGGCAGTCCCTTTCGAAAGAAGCATCTGCTCCTTGCTGTGCATACAGGAGGAAGACAAATTCTCACCCTGCCTAAGGTGAAGAAATGTCATGTAAACAATGTAATCAACCCTTTTCTAATTTCTCTGTGTTTTGTTTGTTTGCTTTTTTTTTCCCAGTCTGCATTTTTTAATGACCTCCTTAATCCATGAATTCACAAACAACCAACTGGAAGGAGTAGGGATTAGTTCCTAAGATCAGAGGGAGGGCAAGAGCTTTGCCCATAAAGAATTCATATTTTGGAATAATTTCCATGGAGATTAATGGGAGTTTAGTATATAAAAACTAGAGGTATTGTGTGTGCATATCTGTCTATAGTAGGTCAACATGAATACTAAATCCTCTGTGTTCTCTAGTTGGTCACAACTTAACATGCTGGAAATAGGGTCTTGCACCTGATTTGCTGTTTAAGAGTGGAAATCCCTGGGTCCACAGCAAAGCAAGGACAAACTCCCATGGAGCCAACATGTCACCTACCTGCACCATGGAATCCATGGTGGTGTCAGCTTTTTGCACTGTTTTGCATAATTTTTATTTCTGCCCTCTCTACATAGGTTTTAATAAAGGACAGGTTAATGAGCACTAAGTGACATTTATTATCCAGACAGCATATCAGGGCCAGTTAGCCTGATGGATTGGTAGGAACATGTTTTAGCTCCATACCATTATTCAGTCCTTAATTAGGAATTTTTCCTTAGCAAGTGCTGAAAACCATGCAAGGCTTTCAGATTTACCTTGTGTTATTTGTAAGGAGCAAGTGCTTCTTCTGCACACTCCAGAGGACACAGTCTTCTACCAATATCTGTGAAGGGCTTTGCTCTAATTTCTCATTTAGAAGAATTTAGTGTACAGGAGCTGTGTCTGCATGCAGGAGAAGACCCAGGCAGAAGTAGCTATGCCAGTCCATTAACTCCTTTAATTTTAAAATGTATCAGAGGTACTTTATTTTTCCAAGTATGGAAATCAGGACATGCCTGTAGTCTATACCTAGAACTTACCTCTAGATGGGTTCATCCTCTTTACAGCCCTCTTACTGGACCAGCACACCTCTAGTTGCATGGTCAGAGACTTGCCAAACTGCTGTAAGAGCTGAGCTCCCTCCTCTAATGGGGTCTGAACAAGATGTTTGTCCTCCCAGAAAGACACTGTGGGCATCTCTGGCCAAAATAAAGTTCTGGTGGCACAGACAATCACTGCATCAGGAAAAACCTCAAAGAATATTTCTTTCTGCAAGTAGTAGAAGCAAAAGGACTATAACTGCAGCCTGTTAGCAACCACTGAGTGCCTTCTATCAAGTGAAAGAAAATTGTACTTTGATCCTTTGGGAGATGCATTTGGATGTAGCTAGTTTTGGCATATTTCAGGGAGCCTTGGGGGGAACTTCTGGTGTGAGTGTTTACTTTGCAGCCACTACCTGTGGTAGCTGCAAACTGTCATGTTTATTTTTCCTCTCCAGGGGAGATAAAAACCATGCCTGTTTCCAGTGATGATGGAGGCTTGACCTGTAAAACACCTTCCTCTGTATATACTGCAGTGTAATATTTTTGTGGAAGCAAAACTAAGCAAATCAGATTTGTTAACAACAAATAGAACTTACTTCTTGGAGGCTGCTGTGGTGCAGCTTCCCCAGTTCAAAATTATGCTAATTTGCTCTTACCTAGTTACCAAGGCAAGGCTCTGTGATTTCAGATATGTCACCTGCTGGAAATGACTAGAAGACTGAAAAATATATTCAGTTCCTCAGGGAGTGTTTTTTTATCCTTTTAAATGAGTTTTTGTGTGAAGAAGTATTTGATAGACTGTCCCCAGTGTAAGATAAATAGTTTCCCTGAGTTCAGGACTAATTATCCTCAGGGACACAGCAGACTGAAGAGCTAGATGAGCCAGAAATAAACTGGTATCTCTTGGCTGTGGTGGGAAGTAGGCATTTACATTCCTACCATACACACTTAGATGGTTGTTGAGCTTATTGCTGCTGGAGAGAAAGTGGATGGCTTTCTCCTAAGAGCCTCCACATGTAACAAAGAACATGTGCACTGCAGCAGCACCCTCTCCGTTGTGCACAGGGAGAAGTACATCACTGGCAGCACTTGCTGGCTGTAGGTATTTCAAACTAAACAGGCTCTTAATATAATCAAAAGAGAGAACTTTTTGTGTATGTGGCATTGTGCTTTTCTTGTTTACATAACATTCTCATTTCTTGCGGAAGGATGATAGGGCATGCTTTTGTTCTTTAAAAATCCAGGAATAAAATGAAGTTTTGTCATGTTTGCCCAATGCTTGAGATCTTTTTCTGTTTTCTTTATCTCTTCTGTTTTCTCAGATATTTTTCATTAACACTTAGCTCAACATTTGAGGCTCCAGGTTGTGACTGGAAGCAGAAGGGTAAATGCACATTGAAACCAACCAGAAATCTAATGAGAATTTCAAAGAAAGATTAATTTTTGCATCTTAGGGTTAAGGTGTTTGGTTTTTTTTCACCTCCTAAGACAAAACTCCCCTTAAAGCCAAATGTTTGAGGTGATTTTCCCGAGTAAGTACTGCAAGATCTAGCCAAATTTGGCAGAATAAAAAGTTCATTTGCTTCTTAAACTCTGGATGAGTTTCTAAACTCTGTGCCACATTCCTAAAATAGATCGTTCCCCATGCATGCCTCACTCTAGGACAAACCCAGCCAGGCCACGCTGTGGGCTGTGCTGGAGGAGGCTCCCATAGGGTAGAGTTCATCTGTGGGGCCACATGGGATGTGTGGGGGCACCAAGAGCTTTCTATGGAGAGGGGCAGAAAGAAGGGAGAGGGTGAGAGGCAGAGCACTGGTGAAGGTGTGCAGTTCAACCTTTTAGGTAGCATTGTCATGTGTCACCTCGCCCGCCAGCGGTGCGGTGTGCAGCTGGGAGGTGAGAAAAGCCTGGAGCATGGCAGCGCTGGCCCCAGCCAGGAGGGTCGGGTGCAATCTCTTGGCTGGCTGAGGGCACATCTCACTGTGGCTGCTATTTATAGCTGGGGGAGATGAAGCGTGACAGCACTCACAGCCCCCATCCTCCCTCTAGGTGTTTGAAGGGCAAATGCCTCCAGGACAGAGGGCAGTTTCTCTGTGAGCTCTTTCAGGTGCTACTCAGAAACTGTTTTATTTTCTAATGAAAGTTCATGTCTATCAGTCTGCTAAAACTGGGGCTTGGGCCAGAGCACAGCAGTGCTGGAACAAACACCAACTCAGTGGCCCTCCACCCCGCCTCCTGGAGAAGAGCAAACACATCAGCTACAAGTTCCTCTCAATGTCTGTTTGGATGTGTTTGTTGATGAAGTTGCCAAATAGAGAGACATAAAAAGGAAAAAGGTCTTAGCTTTAGCCAGTGGATTTGTGCTTAGCATGGTATATTAACTAACTGTCTGAGAGCTCAGAGTACCTTTGAGAGCAAGGTGTGCCTTGGAGAAGTGTGAAAATAGGGCTTGTCTAGATGAAGGAGGTCTTTTGACATTATCCTTTCCTCTGTGCTCTCCAGATGCTGCTGCTGTCAGCACTGGGGAGCTGTTTGCCAGCATCCCAAGGATTCCTAAATTTTAAATTAGCATTGTGAAAGCAAAGGCAGCATTCATAATTTGCGATTCTCTAAATGGAATGTTTGTGACCGGTGCATTCACAACTTGCAGTCACAAAGCTATGAATTTTTTGATTTTTGTCACATTCCAATAAGATTAAAAAGCCCCACATTTATATTTGATCTTGCTGACGGGGTTGCAGAAGTAATTTCTTGTTCAACTGGAATATAAAACTTTGGAGGTTTCATGTCCATTGGAATGTAAAGTAATTGATAAATTCCCATTAACTACAACCACCAATCAGGGAAGTTTTTCTTTTCATTTTAGCAAAAAGGATTATGTAGAGCACCCTCATATTTACACTAAGAGACATTTCAGAAAGCAAGCAACTAAAGCTGGGCCTCTGCCTGTTTGGAAAAATACTACCATTTTTGTAAGAAAATCAGAACTTTGTATTTGGTCTGCAACTTTTAGGAGGAGTAGCATTTAAAAGTCAAAATTTTTATGTTTTGAGACTTGCCCACTTTAAGTAACTTTGATCAGCTTTGTGGGAGCTTTTGGCCTTTCAAGCCTCTTATTTTTGAATGTGCATATCTGCATTTATTTTGGGAGTTGCTCTTCTAAATTGTAAACATTTACTAATGACCTTAAAATAGCTGCAGATTACATTTTCTCCTGGCCTGCAGGCAGAAAAGGAGCACTTGTCAATCACTTACAAAAACAAGAACAGTGACATGAACTGTGTTCATTTCTTGTAAAGATAAAGAAAGCACAAAGAAGAAACATTTTGAAGGTTAATTCTCTGAAATTCCTACGTTAGAACATTTGAAGAAGGAGAGATTTACTATTAGTCAACTGTATTGATTTTTGCCACTAAGGGAAGTGGGAGAAAAATATTTACTGTGCTAAACTGCTGAAGCTTTCAACCAGTTCATGTTGAACACTGTGTCCTGCTGTCTTCTCTTGGTGTTCCCTCGTAGAAGGGAAGACTGGAACAGACACTACAGCAGAGCAGTGAGAGGGAGCTGCTCTGTGCCTGTTAGCTTCCTCAAGGGAAACAATCACCCCTTCTCACCGTTAGCAACGGGTCACAAAATAATCTTCGTTATTGTGACAAATCAAGTGCTGCTGCAATTAAAAGGGGTTCATTGCTGCTTTTTGGTCTGGTTCCTCTACATGGCCTTCTCAAATGCTAGGAGTACTTGCAAGTGCGGTTATAAACATGGCAAAAAAAAAAAAAAAATTGGTTCTAGTTGATTTGTTTCAGGATGCTTGATATTTAGGCTGAGTTGCCAGAGAAATTTTGTTGTTCTCTGTTTGGGAAAACTGGAATAAGTGTCTTAGTTTTTAGGGTGTTTTTTGTGATTTTCTTCTCTTTTGTTTATAAACATTAAACCTTAAACATGAACTGTTTGCTTCCTTAAGAGAAGGCAAAGAAAAACAAGCTCAGGCTTTTAACTAAACTCTTAAAACTGAAGATTGATAGATGGATAGATGTATTTTATAGTGGGGCTCTACTCAGAAAAGTGGCTGGGTAATGATGGTGTCTTCTTCCTCAGCATGACACTGTGTGCATTCAGTCAGATTTTTATGGCTAAAATATGTCTTGACTGCTTTTTACACATTAGCCCTGCAAAGGCTACATAGCTAAGCAGCAAATGTAGCTAAGAGCTAATGAGCTAGATTTTCCAGTGGTGAGCACTGAAGCCTCAGCAGCTGAGACTTCTGCAGGCTATTGATTGCTCCTTACAACAATGGGGTAGTAGGCGCAACACCATATTTCTCAAAAGAAATTAATTCCAAATAAACCCAAACCAGCTGCCTGTGTACTTGACTTTTAAGTTTTAATAAGATTCTAGGTCTGAAAAATCAAAATGAAATGGAAGGCTGAATTTGAAAGATCAATTTAAGTTCACCCTTTTAAGGCTGCACTTTAAGACACATTTATTTTCATCATTATTAATTTTTTTGGTAACCAACAGTTCTTTTAATGCAAATTAGATTTCACATTGACACTAAATAGATGATATATTACATATAAGACTTCCTAGATTTGATTATTAAGGCTTTTACTGTAAGAGTTCAATGCTGAATCATTAGTGTTTGAAACTGCAGTATGTGATAAGTTACTCTAATAGATTTTCTGCAATGTTCCTGAAATTAGTCCATGAATTTGTAATCTTCTTTCAATTAGATAAAAATGACTGCTGTGACTGTAGAAATCTGAAACGGAAACTGAAAAGAAGATATGATATTTTTGTAATTTTTGAAAATTATGAGAAGTACGAATGGGAGAGCTTGGGGATCTGTAATGGGAACTGCACATGCTGAGACCATTTTCATTAATAAAGTAGTGAAGCAAATGTTAAGGGATGAGAGCTGATGAACAATAACACCTTTATACATATATTAAATAATCTCTGACATACTGAATTGATATTTTTTAACATTACTGAATTTGTAGTCAATGGTAATGATGGCATGACTGAAATACAGGGATTTCTCAATATTATTAAAGAATATGACAAAATACCTGCAACCTGAACAAATATTTCGTAGCAACTTGGGTATAAGCATTGTCTCACACATGGAAAGAGTCTGAATAAATGGTGGTGATTTTCAGCAAAATATTGAATCCTGGAGGTGCCCAAGTGATGTGGTGCTGGACAATGTAATGTAGATTTTTTTTTTAGTGGTGTTTATTAATTTTTGCAAGAGAAGTGTAAACTCCACATTAATTATGTTCCACTTGGATTAAATGGGGAGGTATATAGCAGAGGATGGACTAATCACTTTATCACTGACCTGGTATAATTTAGTATAGTCCAACTAAAAGTGGGAATAAATTTTCCCTGATAGGAAATTTATTTCCTGAGCTGGTATGTGGATCTGTGCTTTACTTCTTTCAGACATTATATATCTGTTCTTATGTCAAGGCTACTGGCTTTTTTGTTATTGGTTTTTAAACTGCTTGTAGATGCTAAGTGCAAATAAAGCCATTTTATTAAGGATGAAAAGAGGAAATGGATAAATATTGAGGCTCACACAGTGATACAAAAATAATCAGAAAAGGCTGACAGAGCAGGGACAGCCTGCTGCTGAGCCAGACATTATTCTTTGGGTGTTGTACATTTACAGGGTGTGCTCAGGGCCATCCGGTGGAGAAAGAGGAGGCTATGGTCGTCCATGGAAAAGTCTTGCACAAAGGATACAATCTGATGTTTTGTAAGAAAATTTCTCTAGTTATTTTAGTTCTGTTTCCACCCTGGTAAGGACTCTCTGAAACTGAGGAGACCCAGCTCTCTCACAGGGCAGAGGGGGAAGCAGGGGAAGACAGAAATTCCCCTGTATAGGGTACACCTCAACTTTTTTGGTCCAGAGGGTGGGTGTGCATTTCTCAGCCAGAACTTTCTGGAAAGGAGATGTTTTTCTGTCAAAATGAGTTTTAAGGATTTTTAGTGCCTACACTAGACCTCAACTAGCAAACTTTGGATGTGACTGGAGGATGGCACAGTTGAGGGGTGACTTCAGTGAGAGCTGAGCTGGCTTCCATCAGAGTATCTCAGGTGTCAGAAGTACAGAAGTTGCAGGGTAAAATCTTTAGCTTTTGCTCAAACTAGCCAAATTACAATGAGGCAGCTTCTTGTGTTCTGACTGCATGTAGGGCAGGTGCAGGCCAGAACAAGCTTCCTTCGCCTAGATCATGTTTTCATACAGAGGAAAGAGTTTAGAAGAGCAAGTTCAAAGGCAGTCCAGACAGGCAAGGCCAGTGCATCTGAGGCTGCCAAGAATGGTGCTTGTAATTGTAGCAGTATTTATCGCATTTCAGTGGAAATGAAAACCCTGTAACATCTTCCATGGACCCTTAAGATGCTTGGAGGCAAGATAAAATTTTGATTTAAACCATTGGCTTAAGTTATTTAAAGCAAGAAGAGTGCCTTGAAATAGCTTAGGTATGATAACACATTTTTTCCTCTTGGCTCTGGTGTCAGCATGAAAACTCTTAGGAGAGTAGGAAATGGGGTGGTAGAAGTGAGTATATAATAAACTTATAGAGGAAGTTCTTGCCTACCAACTCCTAAAAGGCTCCATGTTATCAGTGGTTTGAGCTAGTGAGATATCTTATTTACTTCTTTAGAGTTTTCCATATTGATTGGGCCTAAATGTGCTCCTTTCACAAAAATGTCCATGGGGGTGATTAAGTCTTGCATAAAAAGTGCTGTAAATTCTTGCAAGCTCTAGGAGACTCTTTAGCAGTCACTCGGCACCAGCACTTCCTTGCCAGGACCCTGTAAATCAGGTACCATCTGGCAGTTTTAAGTTAGTTCCCCTACTTTGTCTATTCTTTGAGCAAGTGCTAGAGACAACTGCATTTGGCTACATGCACAGTCATCTGCGATGTCCTCTGTCAATTCAAGGCTGGAAAGTTTGAAAAACAGAGAGCATTGGGATGGGGATTGAAAGTCTTCCTCCTGCTGCCTCCGGCCTCATGCCCAAACCCATGAAGAGGCAGCTGCTGGAGCAAACAGTTAAAAAAAGAGGATGGATTCACATTTTGGCAGGTGCAGGGTGATGTTACTCCTGCAAAGCTTGATTGACATGCACCTAGCAGTGCAGGGAATGTGCCTGGGGTTTCTCTACATACAGGGGAAGTTCATCCTGTATAATGCATCCTCTGTGGTGTCTTCTGGGCTACTAACTCAGATCTAGGGAGGGTAGGTGAGGTCCACTTGCTTTTGATTGCCATGTGGGACACTACCTAGTAAGAAAGGAGATGTTCATGACCATCTTTCAACATGGAAATCAGAATAATTTTTTCTGGACCTCCCAAGTCTGGATTTACGTTGTTTACTCTTTTCTCACAGTCAAGAGCATCAGACTTTGCCTTTCAATCATAAGAGTGGCATTTAATGGTGGGCCTTGTCTTTTTGTTGGTGGAGAACCCATCTACCAAGGTACCGATGCCACTGGATTCACTTAGAGATGCCTAAGTTACACTTGACAAGAAATTAGTCTGCTGCCAGCACCCATCTGATTCTCTTCTGCTTCTCTGCTGCTGCAGCATAAATTATATGGCTGAAAATATTTCATGGTTCTTGGACTCAGATATATTCTGCACATGTGATCTGATCTGATTATTAAATGATCTGATTATTAAATGTTGCCTCATGGTCTGATTTGTTATGTGTTTGTTATGCAAACCTCTTGATTACATTGAATGACTTCTTCAGTGAAGAAAAGTGGATTTTAGGGGACAAATTGTTTGAAACATTTATTGGTAAGCAAGCTCGAACATAATTTGTGGAAGACTTTAAATTCCTGACTAAATTGTATAGCAAATTTCATTCAGATTTTTTCTATATATATATTTTAAATGTGTATATATATATATACATACCCATATTTTTTTTTCTTTTGAAGTGAAGACAAGACTTGGCAATTTCAAGCTTTGAAACAATTCTTTCTGTCAAGGACACAAGTCCATAAGTTGTGATTTTTGGATCAGTATGCTGCTGAGCTAGTCAAGAAGGTGGTAAAAGTTTTAAACTAGCAGGGGTATGCCTGAGGCAAGCTTCAGGCATACTGGCATCATAGCTGCCTTCCTGTTTTGCCAGCAGAAAAGTGATACCATATAGACTGATTAGAGGAACATGGACAAGGGAAAGAGTAGATTGTTCCAGATAAAATAAACAAATCAAACCTTCACGAAGTAGCAAGCTTTTTGTGATTAATTTTTTTTCCTGGAAAAAATTTTTCGTGCTCTAATTTGAGAGTTTGCTTTCAACTGCTGTGCCATTTTCATCTGAGATAATGTGAATTGGCAAGTTTTAAATAGGACTATTCCTGGTTTACTCCCATGTAAATGATACACCTTGCCTATGATATCAAAGACTTTTCTTGTGGAAACCATAGATTTATATCAAGTTCTTAATTCCACACAACAAGGGAAAGTGCATTTTCTACCTTGTTCTTGATCACATGTTGCAGCACAATGCATTTGTGAAACTTACATCTAGATTATGATTTCTAAAACTTGATGATCTTTAAGACTTCATATGCATTGATTTGGACCTATCTTAATATTAAACATTGACATATAATGCTTTCTATATGTAAACATTCTCTTTACCTTTCATTTTCTATTTACCACAGGGAGGTTAACAAGAAGATGGAGCCAAGTTCCTCACTGTACTTCATGCTGTTATGATTTTTAATTGCTGGTTTTCCCAGTCTAGTTACAAAAGATGTTTTGGGCAGTGTTAGATGAAGACGAAGGCCCTTTCCCAAAGTGGATATAATTTATAAATATAGAAAGGCAACTAAGATGTTGCCATTGCTTGATGAAGATTGTTGTTTAGGAAGACATGACTATAAATCATAAGGATAGGAGTTGAACTCCCTCTGGCACATTGGATTTTTACATATTTTTAATGTAGTTCTTAGGTCAGATTGGCCAGGGACTAGACTTCATTCCTATTCATTTCATGGTCTCTCCAGAACAGCAGTGCAGTGATTATTCACTTGTGAGCCATTTAGTTGGGTTTAAGTGGTAGCAAAAGCAAGCACAAACCAGGTAAGCAGGTGTTTACACTGACAACTCTCTACTGTGTTACAGTCATTCCCCTGGGACTTCTTTCTTTGAAATCTTACAATTTTTCGAAGAAACTTCTCATCTGCTTTTAGCTCTTTGCTGATGGTAAAAAAGACATTCAGATCCCAGTCTTGAAGTTTTTTGCCCTCTCTCATTTCACTTCTGCCACTTGAGCTATGATTTACACTTCTCTTAGGAATCTCCCCAGAACTCCTTGTCCTCCTTCCTCTGACACTGTAGGCAACGCAAAATGAACCATTTGCTGAGAACATCTTTTGCAGTATCCCAGCTGATACTTTCAGGGATCCATTCAGGAATCCCACAACTTCTCCAGGTTTTCTTGCTTAGTCGAAAATCCCTGTCCTGAACTCCTATCCACTTCTAACCTTCACACTAACTTTTTTTCTCCAAAGGTCAAGTTAATTCTAGCTCTTACCTTGACTTTAGTGGATTTACTGCTGGAATCTGAATATCTCATTGTCTTTCACTTCTGAGTACTAAGATAACTGCAGTTTTATGAGCTTCTTATTTTGAGACTGCCATTAAAAAACCAGCACTTTAGTGCCCTCTGATATTTGAGCTTTACTGTGCTATTTGTAGTATCTCCTATAGTGAGAACAAGAAGTATTGCAGTGTAGATAAAATTTGAGGTACCATAAATGTTACATTTATTTTAAATGACCCATTGCAACCCCACAAGAAAGATATACTTAATACTTTATTCTGTAAATATAAAAATTGCTCCAAGACTATGTCCCAGGAAAGCGAGAAAGAAGTAATGTTTCTTTCTCTCAGAGAAATTGCATCTTGAGTTAATGAATTACCTCTAGATCTTGCAATTCGTAGGTTTTTCCATGATTAGAGATCTTAGGTGGCTTGTTCCTACTGCCTCAGATTGCTGTTAGGGGAAGACCATCTTTGCAAGCACCTGACCTTAACACATGGAGTGGAATACACACCTCTAAACTGTGATGGCTCCAAATCTGAAGGAAAAGTGAATTATCTGAGATTGTTTGAATCTTGCAACCCAAAGGTCTAAGCAACTGTAACTTTTACTTATTTAATTCTGTGTATAAATAGGGAAGCTTAAATTATTAAATTTGCCTACCAACTGAGAGAGATTAATTTTTAAAGCTGCTGCCATAGGTGAAAATTTAGAGAAAATTCCCAAGGCTTTTGAAAATTGCAAGGAAGTTTGCAAATATTCTTCATGGGAGGATTTTTTTTTATAATTGTCTTTTGAAGGGAACACAAAGCAGTTGAGTTTATAATGAAAAAAAAATCCTTTTTAGGAAGATATTGCTGCCGTACAACTCAACACCTCCCTTTGTTGATCCAAGAATATGGCTGTTTTGGTCAAAAATCCTAGAAGAGTTTCAGTATTTTTCTACCTATACTGAATGTGTGAGGAAGAAAGAAGGCAGATAAGAGTCCTCTATTGCTGCTAGTGTGCCTGAGAGTCACAAACACCACTCTACTCTGCAGTGCAGCTCTAAGTACAACTGTGGATGTCCTTGTTTAGATCTTTGCCTTCTGCCTCTGTCACCGTTGAGGCAGGACGAGAATAATGAAGACTCCAAGTCAGAAGGCGAGAAGAGAACTGATTTATTTCAAATACACTGCTCTTTTTATAGAGAACATCGTGCAGACCAATTTCATTGGTCTAAAGTAAAAACATTTCACACCATTGGTGCGCTGTGAATGACGCACGGTGGCAGAACATATCTATAAACAATGTGAACAACAAGAGAGATAATGAATTATTTACATTCCTTTTGAACTCTTTCCCAGGCCCAGCCTGGTAGAAATCTCTCCTTTTCTCTCTGACTGAACTGAGAATATCCACATGCCTCAGCCTTGTGTCACATCACTGATATTGCGTGGACATGTGCTCCAAGGAGCAATGTGCTGCCATGCACCTACCTCCTCAGCTACAGCCCAAGCCAAGGTCAGCATCCAGGCAACAAAAACAGCAAGTGTTAGCAGCTGGGCAAGTTTAGTAGTGCATGGCAAACCCTGATATCCATGTTTGTGCTTCTCCTGTGGCATAGGATTTTGCCACCTCTGTTTTTACTCAGTGCTAAAATGCTATGAGACAGGGTGTGCATAGAGATGTGAAAAAGCTGTTGCAGTGCTGCTTTTTGTCACTGCTTCGTGGTTTGGGTCATGTTGTTAGCAGTCCCTTCCTGCTAAGAAGTTCTGTGAAAAGCAAATTAAAATCAGTACAATTTGGTTGTAGAGGACATTTTATAAATGGAGTACTGATTTCTACTTATTTGTATTTGCAGTGTCAGGAGCAGGACTAGATAAAATAATCTTTCCTGATTTGAACTAGCAAGGTGGCTTCTTTTATGGTGCTTTTGAGCCAAGGTAGTGAAAAGTGACTAGAAAATTTTGGTGCTCAAATGAAAAAATTAGAGAGGTCTAATCTTCAGAACAAAGGTACAGATCTCTTTTGGAAACTGAACAAACAGGGGCATCTCAGTAAATGCTGCCATCCTTTCAAGAAAACCTAGACCACAGGCTTTTGAGGAGAGGTATCTGTGTTTCCTTTTTTTGTATATGCAAGTTGGCTGGTTAAATTAACTACACAATTTCTCTAGGATACTTTGGTAAGGATTGGAGACACTGTTTATTCCAAAACTGGTGTAGGGAAATGACAAGGAGCATACTTGGAGGCTAGAGAGAGTAGCCAGCTACTGCAAATGGCTGTTAGGTGAGTGGGCAGTGCAAACTCTTCTGAGAAGGTACATGGATATCCTTTATATAAGGATTGCTGCTTTTTGTAATTAATTATGCAGTTATGTGTAAAACTATTCAAATATAGTTATGTCCTTAAATTAGGAAATGCAATAAATGTAGATGGTATTTGAATGCTACAGTGTGCTTAATAGTCCTAAATCATTAAGGAAATTCTCTGTGTGTTTCTGTAGCATGTGTGCACATTTAGCTCTTTCTTCAACCCATCTGGTTGACTATGTTGCTTCCTTAAAGAGTATAGTGTATCTTTAAATCTCTGTTATGCCATATTTATTGTGTTTGTTTTTTTAAAAAGGAAACATTCTTCTTTTAAACTTAAAAGACTCCAACTTTTTCAAGTCTCTTTCTGTATAGTTCAAAGGTGCTTTGACATGCTTTAAAAGTTCAAACCAAAAGCAAACACAGATTATTTTTCCCCTGGACTGGAATATAGAGAAAAATTATTCCATTGCAGACACAAATCTCAGGTGTATCATGTTCTCAGCACCTATATTTTTTCTCTCCTATTGGACACCTGAAGAAATAAAGGTGATTGTAACACAAAGGAGAGAAAAGGTAGTTCAAGTTTATATTAGCCAAACACGAGAAGAGAAGCAGGCAGCAATTTATGAAGTCTGAAATGCTTTTTTTGGAAAGGACTATGACAACTTCTTTGTCACCAGCAAATAGGACACATTTTAACTTGATGGTTCTTCTGCCCAAATGCTCCTGTAGCAAGGCAATACCTTGAATAGCAGTTTTGCTTTTCTGTCAAATGCTCTTGGGTTCATGTATCTAGAGGCCAGAAGGGCCTATGATGACTTCCTAAATAAAGCAAGTAACAGAATTCAATTCACTGATGTTTGCAGAAAGTCCCTAGCTCCTATTCATGAATAGGTTTTAGTAGACATGCGGTTTTGTTTTAAACACACCCTATAATGACAAATTACTGGATTCCACAGGAAACTGTTCACATAGTTATTTCTTTCTCAAAAGCAAGCATTTTGTGTTGCATTTGAATATTTCTAATTTCATCTCCCCGGTGTTTCTTATCTCATTATCCAAAGATGCTAACAAGCATTCAACATCAGGCTCAGACGAGATCACTGGAGCAACTGTTGCCCCATCTGTTCACCCACCCCGTCCCAGAGGCTGCTGCCCACCAGAGCAGGGATGGCTAAATGTCTACTGAAATGACACAGTTTACAGTGATAAACTCATCCTGGGCAGCAATTTACAGGGAAAGAAGACCTAATTGGTTCTTGCTGGAGCCACAGAGTTTGATCTTTGGCTGCATGCATATCAGTACTTTAATGTACAGTCTGAGGTTCCTCTTATCTCCATGGATGTAGTTATGATCATATATCTTCCTAACCTGCTCTTTGAACAGACTGACCTCTGAAATTTGCCTGTAATGACCCTGTAAATTGTGCCTTTGAGACCCTCAGTTTTGTAAATCTTTTCTGAGACATATTTTAACATGTGGACATGACACTTTGATAACCATTTCTGAACAATTATCCAGCAGTACGTGTTCATCTACATAGATCTCTCCTCACTGAAAAAAGGTAAGCCTCTCACACAGAGAGTTCTTTGCAAATAAATTTCTCAATTCTGCAAGTGTGACGTGGTGCTGGATTACTACAGAAAAATGTGGGTTATGAAGCTTTGGTATTTAAACACCCCATTTGAATACCACTGAGAAAAAAAAGCAAATGACAAAATTAATGACATTTTATTTACACGTTGTTTCTTTGTTTTTCACTGCTGTAGTGGAAAAAGCTAACTGAATACAAAACTTTTGCATTGAAAAGACTTTTCTTTTTAAGGAAAAGTACTTTCTTCCAATATGGAGTTAATAGTTTAAAGCAGGATATTAGGACTGTCCATTTCCATTTGGAAGTTCACTGGAGTAGCTGTAATATATTGGATGACCAAATTAATATGTTTCAGAATGTCCAATATATACATGCAAAACCTCTTTGTTTTTATGGTAGCTCACTATGCAGAAGTATGAGCTACCTTGCATTGCTGAAGTAGGTGAAGTTCATTAATGTTCATTTTGGGAATGATTTAATGATGAGCAGTTGATACATTGCCAGCTCATAGTCAGCTCAATATCAACTTGTTAGCAGGAAGCTGGACTCTGTGTGAGTTGTTCTGAGACTTGTGCTTCAAACACACGTATGGGAGAGTAATGATTTTATTAGAAGAAAATAGTTTTCAATATAAGAAACCATATTTTAAAAACAAGGTGAGAGTTTATGGAAGTAATGTTGGAACTGCCTTGAAATTGCTTTCCAGGAAAGCTCTCACACTTGAAAAATACAACACGAATAACAAGGTATGTCAATGTCTTTCTTATGCTAACACAAAACCACTATTCTTTGTAACTGCTAGAAGCTGCTTATGTAGACTTACTATCTTATACTTTAGATCTAGGAAATCAACACTGAATTTAATTTAGACTCAGTAGAGAAAAACAAATCAGTAGCACCATATCAAAAGCACAAACTACATCTGGTCTCAATCAGTTTATGTACAACATTCAACACACTTGAAAGCACACCACCCACAGCAACATCTCCCAGCATGCTAAGAGCTTCCAGTACTACCTTCTCTGCTTTCTTCCCCTCATTTAGAGTGTGTTCTTTAAAAAAAAACGAATAACAAAGTATGTTTTTATGACTGTTTTTTTTTCCTTAATCTTGAGTTTGAAGCACTACCTCTACTTATTTTTTAGATATTCCTGTGTTCCTTCCTTCATTGTCTCAAGCATCAAACAAGGTGATCCATAAACTCCATTCCTTTGGCATGCACTTTGCAGCTCCTGAGACATTTGTACCCCACAGACTCACATCTCTTTCCAGATATGTTATTTGGGGATCCTAAATACCTGAGATTATCTTTTAATTGTTGGTATAACCAAATCACTGATATATTGACTTTTGTCTGTTTTCATTTATCTGCTTAAACAAGCAAAAAATATTGAAAGATAACAACATTGTTGATTGATTTGACTGCATGACATTTGATACAATCCTCATGGGCCACAAAGCCAGCATTAGGTTTGCAATCACAAGAAGTCATCTCTAACAACTCATGGAGGAGGAGAGCTGTTGGTGCTGGGGAAAAAAAAACCAATTCCTGTAGTAAAGAATCATTTGTTTTGGTTTATTCACTCCAGTGACATATATGAAGGCAATGACAGTAAATCAGCTGTCAGCTGACAGCAAAAGACCACTCCAAAAAAAGAAAAAATTGCAAACTAGGATCTGCCAGTTTCACGCCTGGTAGTTTTAAAAATACTAATAAAAACAGGAAAACGTGTGACAGGAAACTGATTTATACAAAAACCCAGCAAACCTGTGTTATTTGTAATGTAAAGTTTTCTGCCTCTTACAAATGCTCCCCAAGAAAAATTCATAGCTTGAAAATCTCATTATCCTATGGATATTTTGAGATGACCTTGCTCAGGTCTGGACTTTGGGGATAGATCCTGCTTTTGCTAGACAAGTCAAAGCAGTGGATTCTTGTGTGGCTGGCATGACCTAGCCAGCTCTTGTAGCTTAAGAAGAGAGAGAAGAAGCTGATCATGTTTTTGATGCAGAGGTGTTCCAGTTTCCCTTTGCAGGCAAGCCAGTAGCTGTGAAAGAATTGTGAAGAGAGAAGTGGGGCCAGGAAGTCTCAAAGACAACACCAGAAGGAAATTCTTGCTGAATTTTTCGATGATTATATCAATTTTGTGTTCCTAGGAAAAAAAAACTATTTTCTCATGGTATATTTCATTTGTTTAAGTAGAGTCATTAAAATCATGGGAATAATAATTTGTGAGGTAGCTTGTGATCCATGCTGCTCTTTCCTCTCCTTCAGCCTAACTCAGTTTAAAAAAACTTCCTACATTATTGTCAAATTCTTCTTGCAGCTAAGAAGATAAATGCAGTAAATCATCTCCTGTTAACAGGTAAATTGCAGTTTCTCCCTACTGGAAGAGCAAACAAGTGTTTTCTGTACAGGGTAACAGTTTGTTTTCATTGAGTCTGCACTGAAAAATGCAGATAATCCCTGTGAAACAGTTTACAGAATGGAAAACTGGGAAAATTAGGAACTTAATGTTTCACTTTTTACCAAGAATGGTTGTCATACTCTGCCAGGAAATTTAATGAAGAAATTAGCAATAAGCATTTAGGACTGTATCTTCAAGAGAATTGTTACCAGCTTAGGTGTACAGAATATTTGCACTGGAGAAAGTAAAAGTTAAGTTAATGAACAAAAGGTGTGGTATTACATCCAGACAAGGTAAACTGTGCAGCTAAAGAGAGCCTATGCATTTCTACACTACAAGCCACCACTGTTTCGTAACGTGTAATTTCTCCTTCCTTTGAATAGTCTCACGTAGGCACCTGGGTCTCTTTTAGGTGATGGCAACTACCTCATGCTCAGGAACATATTTTAGAATAAGGAGATTTATGCTTAGATCTCTTTTCCATGCCTTAAGTGTGCAGTTTTTCTAGAAATAACACAGGGCTTTGATGACGGGTGTCAACGTTTTCTTGAGGGTGTTTGATGTTGGTGTTAAACACTGTGCACAGGGCTGCTGGCCCAGCTATAAATGGTACCTGGCCATGAGAGTTAGGGCTCCAGAAAGCCAGAGGCCGTGATACCTCTTTGTCTGCCCTGCTGTGCCTCCTTGTCTATCAGCTGTTGAGCAATGCAGCCAGGCTTGGCCACACCTTTGACCTCAGCTTCATCACAGTGCTGTTTTCTTGTCTGCTCAGGAGACTCTCAAAATGAAGCTATATACTGCTTTTCTTAGTTTCAAGAATACAAGCTACTGAATAACAAACTACTCCTGTTATTCAGGGCAAAGAAAGCAGAATCTCCTCAAATTTCTCTGCTATATCCCCTTCTTCCTTTATAATTTTAAACTTTTTTCAATATTCCCTACCAGCTTGGGCTGGGTGGAAAGTCAGCACTTCCCGCTTCCTAATGCCAGGCTGTGATGAACGCTTTGCTCTACATTGCAGCCTTTCTGCTGGATTTGGTTCTGACATAAACTGGTAGGACAAGCTGTCACTTGTCGCTCACATGATGTTTTCCTTGTGAATGGGTTCTTCGACATCCTTTTGCCCAAAGGACAGTCAGACACTCTTCTCTTGTCTGCTCTGTTTGTTATCTTCCCGTGCTTATTGCTCTGATTGTGCCAGATGCAGAGAGGCAGTTACTCCCCTTCAGAAACTTGCAGTAGGCCTTAACTGAGGACACAGACACAGGTATTTTTGTGGTCCAAGGAAGACATTAAACAGCTGAGGTAGGAGGGGGATGATGGCACCTCTGAACCAAGCTGGTGCCCTGTGGAAACCTTAGCTAATTACCTCTGGATGAAGAAGCTGTCATGGTCCACTGGCCAAGCTGTTGGACGCTGCTACCTGAGCAGTTCCATGGGCTCTGGGCAATGAGCCAGTGCAGCTTCTAGCCTTTGCCAGTCCATTAGCTGCAAGCTACTAATATGACACATCCCTCATGACTTGTGTCCTCTAAAGGCAGTGCTGGATTCAGTCCCAGATCCAAGCTCCTACATCATGTGCTATTTCCAGATTTTATTTTTTTTTATTAGAAATAAACTAGCAGAAACAAAAGCCTAACTATTCCTTGCTGCTTAGCAAGCACAGAGAGTTGACACCGTGGTGCCTGCTTCCATGTAAAGCAGCACTGGTGGGAAGTGCCAGCACACTGCAAACTTCACTGCGCTGCTGATGCTGTGCCCCAAAGATCCATTCCCCAATCACCTTGAGAAAAGTCTGCCAGACAACAATGTGGCGGCCCCAGGCCTGCACTTCCAGGGAAATACTTCTAAGGGCCTGAACAAGCACTGATGTAAGCAGAGAAGAAAAAGAGATTGCCTAGACCTTGCTTGCCTGGAATGTGAGGGTGGCTACCTGTGCTAATGCTTACTTGGGGGCAGCAGAAGGCAGCAGCACAGTATCCCTAGGCTGTGCTGGCAGCAGCAGGAGTAGCTTAAGGACTGGTGTGTGCTTCTTGCTGGTACAACCAACATTTAACACATTCACTTCTAAAAGGACACCTCTCCACCTGTGTGAGACAGCTCAAAGCTATTTTAAGCGGACACCAGCCTAATCCAGCAAAGCCCAGACAACACTGACATCTCCAAATGTGGGAGGAAAAATATCTGAATGAGCACAACAGTGAAGAGTCACTATCCCAGTCAGCCAGAAGCACAGCATCCATCCCACACTGGCCATTAATCTCACAGAGTAATGAGAGTCTGGGGAAACTCCTTCTTTTCTCTGGTGGAAAGAGACAGCTGGGCAGAGCCCTGCCAGAAACGGAGCACTGGTCAGGCTGTGGGTGACAGATGTTTGCAGGACAAGTAGAGGTTTCCTGGAGGAAAGTTGACCTATGGCAGAGTTCAGGGCTATGCTGAAGGACCATGGCATCAGCTGGCAGCACTGCTAGGGCTGTGTTGCTTTACTTTGCTTTGCTTTGAAAAGGAGAGGAGGCATTTACCAGGTGCATGACAGGTGAAACAGCCAGAAACAGCCCTGCAGCCATCTGAACCACTGCCATGCCAAAACATCAGTCACCTTTGGCTTTTGTAGTTTTGCTCTCTATGCACTTGTTTTTTAATGAAGGATAAATTCCTTCTGTAGTCTATAGCATTTAAGCAACTTTCCCTCCTGGAAAACTACTTCATAGGAAACCTCACAGCAGTGACAAGAGAAAGATGGAGCCATGTCAGCATGCTGACTACAGACACAGAGTTGTCACTTGGCCAAAAGTGCCTTCTTCATCAGTCCTCAGAGCCCAGCAAAACTTATTCTACAGACTTCATACCACTACAGAGATGCTGTACAAAGGCACTGTCTGCCCCCGCTTCACTCTGGAGGGGCAGCTCCAGCTGGGGGTGCCATGGTCCGGCCATTCTAGTAGATAGGCTGATTGCCTTCTGTATGGGCAGCAGGAGCTGCAGAGGGCCAGAGGTCTCTCACCTGAGGCCATTCTACTGTTAATGGTGGAAACAGCTAGATCCACTTCCTTAGGCTATTTGTTACTGTTCCTCAGCAGCTGGCTCTCAGCTTGCAGCTAAACTGATGAAGGAACCTAGGAAGGCATTTCAGTGGTGCTGAGTTCCTGAGGCCCTTGGGTTGGTTTTCCACAGTGAGTAAAGCTTACCTAGCTAAAATATGATAAGAATTGCTCTTATAGTCTGTTCATCTGCTGTTTAATGTCTATTTGGACCTCTAGTTTGTGTACCATAATTGATGGTAATTGTGCAAATAATATTTTAGCCTTGTACAGATGTTTTTGTTGTAAGTGACCACGAGCTAAGAAAGGAAGGATTTTGATCCATATGTTATTTTAGTTTTCCTGAATACACCTATGTTGTTATTTAACCTCCTGGTGCCTAGAGTATTTTAATATTTGGATATGTTGGCTTATACTTAGAAACAGACTTAGTGCATAATTTTTCCTGTACCATCACCATTTTCAGCCAAGGGTAAGGATGTCATGTGACCTTCCATTTCAGTTGACTGTGGTAGATTAGATTATAAGCATGAATAGCTTGTAGAGGTTATGGGCTGTGTTCACCCAACACTCTTGTGTTGTTGGTACCCTCTGAGGTGGAAACAGACTGGCAGATACTGCTGCTATCAGGGTTACTTTCTGCCTCACAGCTCTGTTATGCACCCAGAGTTGGCAGCTGGGTTACCAGTATAGGACAGAGAGCGCTGTAAGAAATTCCCACTTCTAAACCTGTTTCAGCCAGCAGAAGCTATCACTGCACCCAGCTGCCCATCAACCAGAATAACATCCCTCCTGTTTGCTTGGTGAAAGGTCCCTACTTGGCTCTAGCTAAATCAGGTTCCTGAGTCCTCTGTTTATGCTATTTGAGGAGATGGATAACCTCTGATGCAGGAACTTTTGAAGTTTCTTAGTGGGCAGCAGGGTTTGCTGTCCTGAGGTCTGTACAGTACACAATTGTAGTCATGCAGGAAAGCAGCTGAGCCTCAAGAACTGACTAACTATTTTTGCCCTTATTGAAATGATGTTTCAGGAAATAATAACCCATGATAACTTAACTAGTCAGGTTATGACTAGACTGTAGCAGGCGCTTTGGTATGCAGATAGCCAGGAGAAGAAAGCTTACAATTTTTTGTGCATGTATATTTCTAAGTGTAATGTCCCAGTAACATTTTTCTGGCTGTGTGTACAATTATAATTAATTTCTTGTAATACTGTACTGTTTTTAGTAAGACTACTCTTCTATTTTGTAGTAGCTTTCCCAATTGTTACACTTGCTGCTTTGTTTGGACCAGGCTATAATCTTTCTGAAGGAACTCAGTGTCTCAGAAAAGTTATGAGTCTATCAAAAAGCAGCAGTTTAATTTTATAGGCACAACTGTGAATTTAATTCTCCCTCTAAAACTGCTCTTAAGTCCTTAAAGGGTCAATCCAAATTCAAGGTGGGAAGTTTTGATTGCATGGTTTCAGTAAACTGCATGATATATAGACACAGTCAAACAGATAAGTGAGTGGTCACTAATCCTGAAACCTGGCCAAGTCATGTTGTGATGCACTAAAGTCACTGCATTTAAAATGAAAAGTTCCTCTTATGATAAAGATCCATTTATTATTTCTTTATTTATTTCTTAGTGCTGTCATCTATTAGTAACTGCTAGCAGCTGCTAGTAAGGTCATTGGTAGTTAGAGGCTTTCCCCACCTGGGCAAATGTCAGTGAACTATAAATTCTAGTACATGGCTATTCTTGCCCCACTCCTTTCTTAAACTGAAGCAAAACATTTTTATATACTACTTCATATCAGCTCATACAAAGAGTAATCTCTACCTTCAGGAAAATAAAGCTAAAGGGGAGCAGAACTTCTGAGCTGGAGAAAACCTGCCTATTAGTGCAGCTTGCTTTCAAAGAAAATGCATTTGGGGCTGTCAGTATTGAATGTTACACATAACAATGGTATTTCTTCCTAGCGTTTCACAAAAAACCCTAAACCCTTTCCTATTTCATCCAGTAGGTGAGATGAAGGCCTATTTCTTGAAAAATTGGACGTAGCTGTAGAACAACATGCGCTAAAGATTGCTTTAAAGTGATCTTGTTAGTAAGCTTTTAAGTTTTCTTAACAGTGGCCTTAGCCAAGCTGCACCTCAAATTTATCTAAAAGTTCTTCTAAAAATTTCTATCTAAAAGTTATCTAGAAGGGAGAAAAAGAAGAAAGCAGATTAAGAAAATATCAACCCAGGCAGCTCTTAAAAATATGGACAAGATTACAATGACCTGACAGACAAAATTACTTGAGCACTGTTTAAATTCAGGCTAAAATGTATTTGCTTTACTGTTAATGTCTGTGTGTCTCTTATTGTATGCTCTTTTTATCCTAAATCAAAGCCCTAGCCAAGTCTCTTTATGAAGTACTGATATCTTGACAAAACAAAAGTACCTGAAATCTCTGGATTGTCTGTTCTTTGGGATATTCATGGCAAGTTTGTAATTTTAGGAAGGTGAAATTGCTACTCTGAAGTCCATGTGAGCCCTGACATTTATTTCAGTAGGGCCAGTATTTGAGCGAGTCCGTTATCTGAGGATCTCCCTCTTTATGGATGGTGGGTATCTCACATGCTTACTTGAACCTGTTACATACTTACCTAACCCTGTTGAGGTTTTTATGTCATTAAATATGAAGCATAACTATCCTGATAATTCATGGACTTTTTCCTTTTCTATCACTGAAAAAGGCTGAAAAGGCAAAGGAAGAGAGTTGCTATGACTAAACATGCGCCTTGGTGAAACCTGAGTTCCAATCCACCTAAGAATGCTGGCTCAGACTTGGGGGTGGGGGGTGTTGTCCAAGACCCTCTGCAGGGTAATCCACGTGGTGTAGGCAAGCCCTATGCTTACAGAGCTGCGTTAGACAAAAGCTCATTAAATCTATTAGTAGGCAGAGCAACTTAATTTGTCTTCAGTGACAAGAAGATTCTTAATGTTGCACAATGAAAGGGCAGTGGATGCACCAGGGCATTTTTGGTTTTACTGACAGGTGAATTAGCTGAGGTTGAATCACCAACCTCTCTATTAGTGCTGACCTTGCCTAGCTGTTAGGAAAAACCTGCAAGC
This sequence comes from Anomalospiza imberbis, assembly GCF_031753505.1. Lineage (NCBI taxonomy): Eukaryota > Metazoa > Chordata > Aves > Passeriformes > Viduidae > Anomalospiza > Anomalospiza imberbis. Next base: position 76,384,564 of record NC_089683.1, on the reverse strand, counting down.
GCTTGTGGCCCCTTGCAATCTACAGCAAGATAACAATCCCAAGTTTAAATAAATAAATAAGAAGGTGGACATCCTTTCCCTGCCCAATACCTTTGTGTTAGAGAAGACAGTAGCCTCAGTTCTGAGAGACCGCTTAGTCATCTGGCCTCAATGAAATATTATCATTATATTGTCTGTAATTGAATTTCGTCTCTGGGTTAGAAGAAGTAAGGAAAGAAAGACTATGGGACATTGGAATAACAGAGGGAAAGTGCAAACGGATGGTAGAGAAGAGAGGTGCAGGAAACCTGATTAGTATAAAAATCATCCTGGAGTATTCTGATTTCTATTTTTGTCTTATTTATACATCTTTACATTGATTTCTGTTTGTTCCTTAACTCTAGAAAATGATGATTGTTCCATACTTGGCAATTACTAATGGCTTTAATAGATTAAATCTATGGTAAAGTCTCTACAACCTAATAAAGCTGGGTAGTTTGTAATGCAGAGCATTAGGATTTCTGTTCTTTCTGTATTGGCAAGAGGGAATATGACAACAAGGGAAGCAATTCTAAGAGCATGCAAACAAAACCCAGGAAAGACTTGTGAGTCTTCAGAATTAAATGAATTTATAATGAAACAGTCTTCACAAAGAGAAGCCCTTATTGCTTCACTGGATGTTATTTTCTAGAACTATTTGACAGAGTTGCTCATATCTTGGAATCTAGAGAACAAAGAGAAATTATTTTAATTTCTTTTGTACTAAAATAGTACCTTGATGTTTGGGTTCAATTTTGATAATACTCTGATAGTTTTTTGCACTTGTATATACAGCTTTCCATTTTAAAATCTAGAGTATCATACGTATCCTGAACTCTCACATACCTTCATGATACTGGGCAGTAATGATACCCTTGAGTCACAGGAGGGGAAACTGAGACATTGAATGTGATTTCCTTAGTATGCTCCAATACATCTGAGGCAGAATTGAGAGGACAGTCCAACAGATTTCATCCTGCCTTTTTTTTTTCCTCCACGTTTACTGTGAAGCTGGATATCCCATCAAATTACTTATATCCCCTCTGCTTTTCTTCTTGGAGGAAAAGCCTAGGTTTGCAGAAACATCTCATTGATGAGATGAATGGAAAATACTGATAAACTTGTCCATGGTTAGCTAGAAATAATCGTGTTTCATCATGCTTTTTGTGTATATGAAGAGCTTGAAGGGTTGAAAAATAAAGGGTTTTATTTTTACATGAGTAAAAACAGAACATACTTAAGGGATCAGGATTTTCAGAGATGTGTGAGTGGGTCTTCCTATAGCAGTTTAGGAAAGTATTTGAGCTGGTCATTTAGTCTGAACCAGAAAAGATGGCTCTTTTTGTCCATGGAAACTGCTGTCCCTTGCTGTGTTTCTCGTGCCTGCAAAGTGGAGGACTTACCCTTGCCTCAGCTGTTCCTGTGCAAATCGTGTGGAACAGATCAAAAAGCCAGTTTGCTAGCAGGTGTGGCTGAGCAGGCCACAGGGCCTTGACAATATGCTCCTACAAAGGGAGTAACTTCTGGCAGAAAGTGTGGTTAGCTAGAAATAATAGTGTTTCATCATGCTTTTTGTGTATATGAGGAGCTTGAAGGATTGAAAAATAACAGGTTTTATTCCCCCCCCACAAAATCCTAAGTCTTATGTCTGAATGAATTGTTGCATCTTATGCCTGTCTACTGGGCTCTTTAAGTTTTTGACTTTTTCTTTGCAGAATTCTGAGGAAGAGCTACTAATCAGCTTGTAGGTATACTTGCTGCTTGCTATGTGTTTGCATACTGTAAGCTGCTTTCACTTCTAATTAAAATTGTTGCGATTCTTTTATGAAGCTGTTTTTCAAAACCTCTGGCACTGACCTCTGGACAGAAAAAATTCTGAAAAGTTAAATAATATGTTACACAGTGCATTTGAAGAAGCTTTCTGAATTGTTTCTTCCTTGTCTATAAATCTTCCCATCAAATCCCCTTTATATGACCATTGCTAGGCACCAAATAAGTGACTATTATGCTTCTTGCTTTCTCTGCTGCATACCTATAAATGGCTATTGCCTGTCTTTCTGAAAAGACCAGATCATTTTGTATAAGGTCCAACACAGGCAGGAAAGAAGAGGTAAAACCCTGTGGTCTCTCACATAGCTTCCTTTTGTATCATCTAGCATACTTATCTTAGCAGGAAGAATAATTTTGGTCTTTTGTGTGTGGATGAACGTGACAGGATTGAAATATGAGTCTATATCCACAATAACTTCAATGCATTGTCCTAGAATACTGCAACGGATTTAATAACATACAGGACTGGATGGACAAAGACCTATTTGATCTTCTTCCATTAGCTTTACTCTCAATGGGACCCAAAGCAGAAGGTTTCCTCTCCTCAAGCTTTAAGGGGTTGTTTTTCTGTTTTTGCTCACTGGTCTGCTCCTCTGCCAGAAGTAGATGCCAGCACTTGATCTTACCTCTGAGCTGAAGGATCAATGAGAAGAGTTAGCAAGAAGTTGTTTGTGCTGTGTTAGACCTCATTATCAGTTTGGCCCATATCTTGGAAATCATGACCTTTTATGGAACATATCAGTTTCAGCAACAAACAATTACACGAGGGAAGCTAGAACACACGTTTGCCTGTTAGTAGTTGTGGATGCCTGAGTTTCATCTACTGCCTATTTTCTTCAGTGTACTCATTTGGAATAATGATGGTGAAAAAATGAAGGTTTAGCCCCTCATAGGAAACACAGACGTGCTGATTTCAATGATTGCTCTTTGGCTGTCTTTTAGGTTGTCTTTTCTATCTCTATTTTTGTGGTGCTTACTGAGGAGCAATGATATGGATGTTTTCTATGGATGCTGAACCAGGGGATTGTGGAGCTGAGGCTAGCTAGTGATGTCAGCACAGGTGTAAGTGGTGTTCATTCAGAGAAAATTGTTTCTTTAAATACACAATTCCTGTGCTTCAGCTGACCTCTGGAAGTATTCTAATGGTTTTTCACTTGTAAGAATCTAAGGATAGCAAGTTTTGAATTCTAAAAAATTCCATTCAGCAGATTCCACTGTCTCTTTGCTACATCTGGTACAGTTTGATTTTCCTATTAATGAGAAAGAAGTCACTTAGCATTGTTAATTCCTTCATCTTATGACTCTTCAAATCATTGAATAATAAGAACCCATTGTGTTCCTTATGGTTATTCTGGATAATAATAGTCCTAATAGTTATTTGTATAATATTTTTTTATCAGTTCCTCACCTCCACCCACAGTTGTTAATGCTTAGATGACTTGGGAAGAAGTGACTCACCCTTGTCAGGCTAACACATTTTATAATAACTTAACAACTTATGAACTTCTTAAGCTTTAAATACCTTTTGGCAGAACATACATATGTATCCTATAACTATATTAAAACTTTTCTACTTATTCTCTCCTGCTTTTATGCTTGATGAAATCTCTTAGATGGCCCAGTAATTTAGGCACCAGGGCCTAATATAAAATGGGAAAAGTGCACGTGACTAGATACATTTGTTTAAAATCACGGATGTGATATAAATGGATATTCATGCAGTGATTTTAGTCTGGTTGTGTCATCTCAGATGATGAGTATAGGAGGGCCAAAGCCTGAGGCAGAAGAACGTACAACAACAGACCTGGAACAGGGTAATGTAAATACCACAGAAGTGCCACAGGAGCAGGGTTAACTACAAGAAGGTGGGTGACGGTAGGACTGCAGCCTCTTTCCTCCTGTCATTCAGTTCACATTTTAGTGTTAAGGAGAATTTGTAAGTTAGGTTTTTTTGGTGTGGCTTTTTTTTTTTTTTTCTTAAAGGAAATTCTAAGAACACAGTAAAGTTTGGTTCTGGATGAGAAACAATAACAAAACACCAAGTCTACTACATGGATCTGACTAAAGCCTTCAAATTTCTTACCCTTCAGATTCACCAGAAGCTCTGATCTGACATTGCCTACTAACTGGCCTGGGCTCTTGGAAAGCTGTGTGATCCATTTGATAATAAAACTGTAAAATAGCTATGTTTCTCTAGCTTTAGGATTCTGCTTTGAAAATTTCATGTTGTGGCCATGTCCTTTATTCTCATTTTTGTTCTGCCAGGAAAGCCTAAAGATGAATGGCTTTTGGGGCCCTCCATGTAACATTCTTTGATCTCTCCATTACAGTAAGCAAGTCAGAAAAGTCTTGGCATGGTTTCTCTTCCTGTTTCCTTCTTTTTGCAGCAGTACCTGGTGGGAAGCAGTGGAAGCATCAGGTTTGCTTTCCCTTCCCAATCATGATCTCTATCTCAAGGTCTGAATGTTGTGATTCAGTTTGTTCTACCTCTGCCTTTCTCCTCTTTACACCATCTCCTCAGGGAAAACTACCAAAGAGCTGCCTTCATTATGCTGGACCTTTGAAGGGTAGGATACCAGTACTCAGGCAAACCACAGGTCACTTAAAAACAAGGAGATATTGCCTTGATGTTAAAGCCCTTTGCTGTTAGATTGTTATTGTTCAGCTCTACTATGAAAATCTTAAGAGTACTAATTGTATGATTCAGGGCTCTGCTCTGACAACAGTAATCTAGAGCAAGCTCCTTAAGGATGACTTATGAAATGGTGCAAAATTAGTAAAGCAAAAGACTGCATTATGTTTAGAGCTGAAATGAAACTTGTACCTTTCCATCCTTTGGAATATTTGGGAAAGGAAATAAAAAAAACAACCCTATTCTGTATTGAAGCAGACCTTTTGAAATATTTGTAGAAGGAAAAAACAGGTCTGAAAATTTGGGAATGGGATTCTTGCACACCATTCAAAGGCTGGGATTTGGTTCAGCTGAGGTCTCTGGGCTGCCAGGTTTATGATGGATGGGTAGGACAGATGTCCAAAACTCCTTAGACTACTTTCTCTGTCTGGGATCTTGGGGAGCCTGGAAAATATTTCACCTTGCTTCAGAAGCACTTGTCTACTTCTACTGATTGCCTCATTGTTTTCTTTTTATCACTGTAGTAAATATAGCCTACTCAAATATCTCTTTTGCAGTCCTTTCTGAAAGAAGACTGGTAATTACTGAAAGCTGGTTCTCTGCTATTTGCAAAACTTTAACACCGTACCGATCTATTAGGCCTCAACATCTCTCTTGTCTCAGGTGAAAAACAAATCCTGTTTGATGACTGACCTTCTTAGGAACAGAAGCTTCTCCAGAAAGACAGATCTATTGGTTTCCAGCTGCTGCTAGGTAAAAATCATTATCAGAGCACACAAGGGAAACCTAGTTGCACTGGCTGCCTAACTCAATGAACGTATTTCTTAGAATATTCCCTAAATAAGTACGAACCAACATGGACATAATATGATTGTATCTCTGGCCCTTTGAAGGGAAAGGGCTGTAATTAATTGATAGGATTTACTGAGTAGAAGTCAAGTAGTTATATAAAAAATACCCCACCACAACACATCTGAGTTTTGACTTATTTTGTTGTCTCCCTGCTCTTGGAAGAGGGTTAAATGGTACAGGGTCAGAAAATCTTTCTCTTGGTAGGCAAGTGGCTCGCTTTCTCACTTTGTGTACAAATGGACTCAGTGTGTGCTCAGTCTACATAAGGGATTAATTCCATTAATCAATTTAATTCCCTGTTAATAAAGTAGCTGATGATTGGCTAGCAACACCTCATATTGCAGTCAAATTTTTAAGGTTGGAACAGAAGTGGCATCTGAGAGGAGAATATCCTTGTATTTATCTGGCTGAAATCAAATCCTTTTGACACTTAATTTAAATGGCATAAATTTCTTGACATCACTGAACTGGGCTGTGACTTTACAATGTCTCCCAGCAGTAGACTGAAATGAGACTTCTCAGCCTTGCTATTGTGCCTCTTGCTCTGATAGTACCCTGCTGCAAAAAAGTACACTGAGAAGATATTTTTTTACTATGCTGGCCCTGTTGAGTTGGCTGCTGGTAAAAAACAGGAAGAGACAGCAATGAACCAAGACCCTCCCCGCCTGTAAAAGAAGAGAAGATTGGCATCTCCTTCACTTGGAAATGCAGATTTTGCCTGTGGGCAGCCTTTGGAATAAGGAGGCCTCTTGCCCCACCTTTCTCACCAAAAGAGGTCCTGATGGGTATGCCCAAGTCTGTCCAGGCAGCTTCAAAACAAGTGGAAATCTGAAGATAGTAGATAATTATATTCTATTATCACACCTTATGTTTATTTCCTGCTCCATCCAAAACAGCTAAAAAGAAAAAGAAAACATTTCTCTATGTTTTTAAAAGAAAACTATTACAGCTACTGGTAAATCTGAGACTAAAATGAGAAACAGCCATTTGAGAAACATTTGTAATTAATGCTCACTTGTTCTTGCCTTATTAACATTTCCCACCCCCATCATCCACACACCTACACATGCAGCCATCCTTCCCCAGCTCATATTAAATTCTGTCTTCTGGTGAAATGCAGTATAAAGTAGGATATAGAGCATGAATCTAGTAAGACTGTACTCGCTAATCTAGTTCTGGGTTGTTTGTTTCTTATCCTTTATTGCTCTATTTTGTCCTTATTGAAACTCCAATATATTGCCTGTATTATTTGATATTCCCTAAGTTTGAACTTTAATAGCTGGGTATGCCCAGCAGTTACTGACTCTCAGTTCTGTTCCTTTCCTTCAGAACAGAAAGTTTGGGGTTTCTGTAGCCCTCAATGCACCATATACAGTCTTCCAACTTTTTGACTGCAATAATCACCTGGCTTTGCAATATCAGGACTAGCATGAAAGCATCCCATGAGGACTACACAGATTGGGTTTCTCTAGATTCAAGTGAATAAAGTCCTCACTCTTACCTCTTACATGAGAATGAATGTGGTTAGTCTGTAACTGGTTGGTGATTCCTTAGATGAATTCTCTGTCATTTTGTATAACTTTACATTTTTTGCTTTTTTGTTTCTGAAAAGCAATTCAAGTGGTGATCTAGGATATACAATATTATTCAGGTTCAAAAGTGAAGCAGATGATGTTGGGAATTCAGATATTAAATGGCTGGCATACTGAAAATAAGGTTTTGTAGATAAATTTAAGGAACAAACCTAATTTTAATTAAAATAAATTATAATGAAATTGGAGGTTTTGATCACAAATTATCCCAAAAATGACTGGGCATTCCAAAACTTTGGGTTTTGCACAACAGCTCAGTCCACTGGTATCCAATAGGCACATCCCCATCAATTACTTTGAGCTAAGGGTTTTGTTTCAGTCTCTGAATTTACACTCTGTGGAATCAGTAAATGTTGTGGAAAAGAAGCAGAGGATAAATGCTGAAAGTGTGCCATTGATGCGAAGCTGAGGTAGTATATCTTTACAATAAGTCAATACAGCTCAAGAGATTGAGGTTATACTGGCATTACCTACACACAGGGGGCTGCATCCATATCAGAGCTGTGCTTACTCATTTACGAATGAAACTTGGATTTCTGGGGCTCTTACTATCCCTGTTGTTAATGAGCTGGTGGCTTCATTTGTGGTGGCTTCTCTCTCTGGTCCCACTGGAGGATTAGGGGAGGAACTCGAGGCCTTGCAGTCATTTGTTTCCTTCCCCTCTGAAACATAATTATGAAAATGGCTGATTTGTACTTTTTGAGCTGGTCTGAGTTAAAAGTTCTTAACAACACACAAAACCAAAGAGTTTTTTAAATTTTATTTTTTAATTGGCAGCTGAATCCTTATGAGCAAGTTGCTCGAGAGAGCTTGCTTGGAGAAACAGAGGCTGATTTTGATGCCTTAGAGTGGCTACCTAAAACAGAGGCTGGACAAGATTAAGAGAATAGAAGTGGGTATTTATTGGACTTCAGTAGATTCACCTTGGGCAGTCAGAAGCCTCTGAGGGGCTACACCCAAGATGGACGATGGTTACAAGTTTTTCACACAGTTTTAAGTTTGGTCCATTTGTATATCAGGGGTTAATCCTCCAATTACAGCTTCAGGTAATGAAGTCATTTACTCCAAGTTTTCCCCCCAGTTCACTGCTATTTACATCTCTCAGGGCCTGAGACAATAAAGTGTCCTTTAGTTTCAGGCCTAGAGAGGAATTGTTTTGTCTGAATAAAATGGAAGAACAGTAGTTGAGAGGCTATGGAGTTTTAGAGTTATACTATACTAAAGCAGTACAGGATCTGAAAAATATATAAGCTAAATCCTAAGGCATCACCTTCTTGCTGGGCAGGAATATTAGCAGAGATACCTGAAATTCTTCTTCATGAAGAAGGGTCAGGATTGTGTTTGGATGAGCAAGTATGTTCTCTCTCATCATGGCTGCTGATTTTTGGTTTTTTTTTTAAATATCTAACTTTAAACAGACCTGTGAGTTTTGATGTTGCTCTCTCAGGATAAGTTTTGTTGTCATTGCTTGTGACTAATTACAGTTCCCCTGCAGTCACTGGCTCACACAAATTTTTTGTAAAGTTTGAGCATGGATCTCAGATCACATCAACAAAGGCCTCTTAGACTGCCAGCCTCAGCTGTACCCTTAGCATACCTGCTGAGCTAAGAAGTCATGACTTTTTTCAGTCTTTTTTTCTCTGTGCTTCATGGTTTGATGTGTATTCATTTCATGTTTTCAGCTCTTCTTCCTGAGAGCTTAAAAACCTACTAGGAAAGAAACAAGGAACACGAAAGATGCTTATGCAAGTCCTCAGCTGCAGTTGTGATTAGAGCACTAGATTATTGCTATAATAATGATATAATGAGGTATCAGTGCCACAGAAGTATGCCCACATCCATTCACCAGACCTAGTGAAGGGAGTAGAAGAAAGTGTGGGGAGGGCTCCAGCAAGAATGTTGCTCATCATTATTTCACTGAAGAAGCTGCCTCTGTGGATCAACAGCTTGGACTATGAAGAGATAGCTTGAGACTTGAAGGTGTCTGCCCAGATTTGAAAACCACCTTGGTACTGCTGTGCTCATCCCTGCATAATGCAGCCCATGCTGGAAATAACTTCAGTTTGAACAGATGTAGCTCGTCTCCCAAGCCTGCCTCATTGTCTTCCTCTCCCTGAAGGCAGTGCCCTCTACTGCCTCTCTTGGTGGGGTTTTCTTCATAAGCCAAGAAGAGCCTTTATTTTCTTCCCTACTCCCCAAGCCCTGCTCCTCAGTGGTGCAGCTGCCAGTCTGGAGAAGAGTTGGGATGCAGGGCTGAGTCCTGCTGTGCTGTGGTGAGAAGGAACAAAACTGGGATACAAGCATTAAGCAGAGATCTCAGTGGCACATGTGCTGCTGGCAGCACATGACAACCCCATGCATGTGACAACCCTTCTCTTGGCAGTAGGAGTTCTGTAGGCATGTGGTGGTTATTCAGGCTGTGTTGAGTATTTGTTATCCCTTCAGACACAAAATAGGCAGATTACTGCTGACTGCAGGGTGCTGACCTGTGCAGCTCACTGCTGTGTTGGTGTCCTGATCCAGGTTTATGGAGTTTTTTGTTTTGTTTTATCATTGTCATTGTATTAATATTAATGTTATTAAGGAAAACAAAAGCAGCAAAAATCATTTGGATCACCAAGCCTAGTCTCTCTTGACTGCAGGCAGACAGAGAGAGAAGGTATGTTGCTCTGGAGAACATCTGTTTCTCTGGCTTCACAAACACCCTGTCGCACACAGGGTGGCTTTTGGTAATGAGGGTCAAGATTCACTTCTGTCTAGAGCACAACAGTTCATAAGGATTTCACCATCCAGATAGTCTGTTCATTTAAATGCTAATAAGATTCCTGTTTTGTTTTGAAATGTAGAGAGGATCTTTCTTCTTCACCCTTTAATTCCCTTTCTCCTGTTTTTAGAATCTTGCTTCAGCAGTTCAGTCTGGTATTGCAGATGAGAAACATTTGATTTAGCCAGAGTGAAAGTATCTTTTAGGTGTACTTTTCAGAGTAGTGTATGCTGGATGTGAGTGGTTCAAGCATGATCAGGACAACTCTCTCCACCTTTTTGGACTTGTTCCATCGAGGACATCCGCTTTTGTTTTGCTTTCAGAGCTCTAGTACTGAGAACAAAGGCCTATTCTGCAGACAGGCTCTTATATTTTACCCAGTAAGTTTTCTACAAAGACAGCAAATGCACCTTTAAGGGCTCCACAAGTGGCCACTGGGGACTTGCTGCTCAAAGAGGGCAAATCCAAGATAACAAGAGCATAGTTTCCGTGGGAGCCTGACTCCACTTAGGAAAGAATGGTGCTTTCCCCCCAGTATTGAGCTGGACCAGAAATAGAAGCAGGCTGCCTCTGTGTACCACGTGGCTTTAATGACTTTATAACAATGACATGAGTAACCCTGTGAGTATGCTGTAAGATGACAAGAAGCTGGAGATAGTGCTGTACATGGTCTTCTCATTATGTATTCTAGATGCAGAAGGTAACAGGACATGAGTCCAAAAGCATTTAATTTAAATAAGGCTCAGCTCTTTTACATTACTCTGATGTGTGTCTCGGGATTATACATTAGAATTGATAGAAAGGAAATTTGAAAGGTCCTGCTAATATTATTTGTTATAGTTTTATTCATTACAGCGACCCAAGGGTTCCACTTTATGTTGGCCCAATCTCTGAACATAAGCATGTGTGCACTAAAAAAAGTTCCTGATATCACAGCCTCAGATTATAGCATGACCCAATCATAGCTCTATTTTGAATTTAGGGACAACTGCTGTCCTCCTTTTCAAGTAGTAGAAATGGTTAAACCCTTTGGGGCATAGTGATGCTCTTCAGATGGTTTTCTATATGCATATTATTGCCCAGGTCAGAGGAACCTGGAACCTGGACCCTTCAGGTATCCATAGTACAGGAGAACCACTGAGAAAACCTCAGAAATGATGGGGAAAAAGACATAAAGGAAAGCTTTGAGAACAGCTCTCCTGAGTAACCCTGAACAGACTAGAAGAGAGAGTCTTTTTAGATTGTGTGCTGATGCCAGTGAAGATGAAATTTCCTGTCGTGTGACACCCTCAAACCTGGCAAATGGGTCTTGGTGTTCCTTGTCAGAGAGCAGAGTTTCTATAATAGATACCAGGCTCTACTGCCAAATGCTTATTCCTAATAGGACAATTTGCGAGATCCCAAATTTTGGGGAACTGTTGAGTTCAGAGAGAGTAGCAACAGAGCTGAAAGTGTTATGTAAACAGCATATGTTAGATGTCTGATGTGTGGAGCTGGTTTGTTCCACACAAAGTGCTAGAAAACTGCATAGAACATAGGAGCCCAATTTCCAATTTACCAGTGGAAAAAAATAACTAAAAAGCAGAAAAGTGAATCTTTATTGAACTTGAAGTAAGAGTGTCTTTTTTCTTATAATTATTTTTTCTATAGTTTTTATGTTTTTTTCTCCCTTTTAAAAATTCTTTTCTGTTGGATGTTTGCATAAAGGAAACCACTATGTGAGTTGTATTTGAATGAGAAGGTCCAGTCAGAATATAAGCTCAATAATTAGGCTTGGAATCTTCTAAAATAGATTTTGCAATCAAAAACAGCCATCGGGCCTAAGCCAGTTGTCTAGGTACGCACCATAGCTAGAAGAGGGGTATCCCTTGAGGATAACTTGGCCCTTTTTAGAAGGACTTTTAAAATGAGCAAGATGGTTTGTCATCCAAAGGTGATTTTCTCTTTGTTAGAGAAAACTTTGGATGACTTTTTTATTCCTACCCTTTGATACCCTATATGTACATACCTTATGCTTACCCTTTACGTAGTCAGAGTTAACTGAGAGAAATCTTGTTCTGAAGTGTCTAAGAAGCCTGAGTTTGAGAGGCTGTCTGAGCAGAACTGATCACAGAGCAATGCTGGCCATGTTGCTGCTGATTGAGTGGCTGTTTTACAGACCAACCTCACCAGATATTTTGCAGCCTGGGCAGGGCCCTTTGCTTTTGTGGCACCCAGCAACGAGTTACTGCCACAGCACTGAAAAGTCCTCTGCAAACTGTTACTTTTCTCAGTCTTGACTTGAGCGTTCTCAATTGATTGCAGTTTCTGCTTTGTCTTCAGATTCGTATTCAAGCACTGTCGCATTTGCTGGTTTTCTTTCGAATTGTGCTGCTGGTGCTCTGACAGCTGAGTGCTACCTTGGTGGTGGCATTACTGCGGGACATTTGTGCTGTGCCTGCAATGACAGGCCCTGACATTCAAAGCTTGTCTTCATCCACTTGCTTGAGGGGGGACGAGAGTGAATTCTTGCCTTCAAGCTGCAACCTTGATGCCAAATCTTTTAAGGAAGCCTGCATCTCAGATGTGAGAGCTCCCCTTCTTCCTGCTCATTAGGTGGTAGGATCTGCTACGGTGGTTTGACTTTTACAATGCCACAGGCAAGAGTTGCTGCTGCTTTTTACATTTTTACCTGGATCATTGGCATTCTGCCTCTCTGCTTCTGAGACTTGGATTAGGTATCGGATTCAGGAGGAGGCTGTAAGACGCAGAAGCATGCAGACTGCTTTCCAAATCAGCCCTGATTAGAGATGAAAAATTAATTTCTTTTACACATATTATATATTTATGAAAGCATTGTCTCTATGCAAACACTAACATTTTTACCTATGTATTATAAGCCAGTCAAAATGGATCATTCTTTGTGTGTGTAATGTTAAACAGTCCTGCAGTTTTTAATTTTGGAATGTTTATTTTCTGTGGGTGGGCTCTTTTTCTTGGTTTTTTTCGGGTTTTTTTCTGACTTGATGCAATTGATCTTAGTGCCTTGTTTCCGATACCTAGCACTTGTCCTGCAGAGGAGAGAGACAGAAATAGAATGTCAGATCCCTGCTTGGCTGGAAAGGCATTTGTTCCCTTGCAGTGATGAAGAGGGTGACAGCTCCTCAAATGGTGCTGCAAGCAGCCATGTGAGGGAAAACCCAAGCCAGCTGTCATTGCAAAGACACTGTAGCAACCTAATGCACCAGAGCAGCATAAAGAACTAGAAAATGGTTCAAAAATTCATGCATTCCCTCCACCCAAGTAAAAATCCCATGTAAGTATGTGGTTCTAAAAGAAAACCTAGCCTGATCCTGGGCTCTCTGTAGTTACAGGCTTCTCCAGTGAGCTAGCTTGCTGCCTTGCTTCCTCCCTTTGCTACTTCATCCCAGTCCTAGGGGAGGAAAAAGGATTTTGTTTCAAGTTTCCCACATTCTACTTTGACCAGTTAAGTCTTTAATAATTCCCCATTTCTTCTTAATCAGTTGCTACCCTTAATAACTCATAGAGATGAATTTTCTTTTATCTTTTTCTTACTGCTGAGACCCAACATAATTTTAGGCCATAAATAATACTTTTAAAAAACTTTTCAGAACTATACTCTGGATTACTTCATTACCTCTTTTCTCATGGTCATTCTCTTTAGCACCACACAGCATGTACTCAAAGACAAAATGAGAGGTTGCTGAGTTACATCCCTGTCCTTTAGTATTAGCATTTTGAACATGTTAATATATTTTGAGTCTACAAGTAGCCTCACAGCTTATGTCTTTTGAGTATTTACAAAGAGAAGGAACTTCTGGAGCTCATGTCTTTGAGCTCTAGAAGTTGTGCTGAATGAGTTGTGGGTTTGTTTTGTGTAAGGTGGTCTGTGATGTGATCTGAGATCCTTTTGCAGAGGTTCCAGTAAATCATGCATAGCTCCACTCACTGTCCTCTGTGCCCAGCCCTAGACACAAGGCCAAAAGCTGAAATTCACCTCTGAGTTGAAGAAATACCTAGAATGGTTTTACTGGAGCAATGAGAGGCAGAGGTGGCCGGGCACTCCCTTGTGTTGGGGATCTCAGATGTGGGCACCCTACAGTGGGAGTGAGTGGCAAATGGGTTTTGCCACTCCACCACCCCTGGACCTCTGAGACTAGCACTGACTGTGGCAGTACTTCAGTACCTGTCACTGGTGTTATTTGTAGGGTTTGGCAGTAGGATTCCACAGAGACTCAAGAAAATGCTGTGAGCTCCTCTAGCTCCATATTATCATGGGGCCTTTGGGACTTTCAAAACTTCCTACCCTCCTTCCAGTAGCTCAGGAAACTAGAGCCCTTTTTGCATTGTATTGTCAGGACTGTGCTCCTCAACAAGCCTTTTTTTTGCTATGGTACAACGCCTGGAAACAATTAAAGAGAGGCACAGGTAAAAATGCAACCAAATAGTAAATGCAATGGGAATTTTGAGATAACAGCAAAAGGTGTCAGAGAACAATGAGCCCAAGTTCTCAATCACACAAGCACCTTTTGATGCTCATTGACAGATTTCTGGGGTTAGGACAGAGTTTATTTGTGTAATACTGCTAGGACATCCCAGTTGGGAACCAGTGCACAGCTGTGCAAGCCAAAATAAGCACTCCCAGATTGATGTCCCCATCCCACATACAAAGAAATAGGCTCTGCCCTGGTTTAATCCAGGTGAAAATTTGTCAAAGAGTTGCCCCTACTGTAATTACATAAGTTTAAGTAAAGTATCTCTTGGAGCTTCTCAAAGGCCAGGTCCTGGCAGAGGCACTGTCAATTTTCATGCCTATTGAACATCATCAGACAGTTTTCCTGATGGCACAAAATAGCTGCTCTCAAAGCACTGCCCTACCTAAATTTGCTCACCTTGTGTCATGAAAGGAACTGGTGCACAGTGGCCTGCTCCAGCCTTTGTCAGAGAGGGAAAGTTGAATCGTGGATAGAGCATAATACCAAGGAGTTGCACAAAATCAAAATCAAGAGACTCCAATATTTGCTGAGTGGTGCTTGTGTGGCTTTTGTTGGGTGGTGTGCATGCAAAGGCTTTTAGCCCCAGTGAGATTTTGGAGTAGTTTTGTACTATCAGGAGTGCCACTGGGATCTTGCCTGAGAAGCAGAATTTCTGTGTTGTGTTTATCTTCTCTTTGTTTGATAAGCAAACATAGATATTTTAAACTCTGCTGTATCCATGTGGTTTTCTCATGGCTGTGGTCTTTCATACAGAGCAAAAGGTTCAACAGACTATTTGTTCCTGCTGTCAGATAACAAGCAAGGGCTGGCTGTACACAAGGAGATGGGGCCAGGGTCAGCTTGAACTGAAATTTGCACTTGTTAAGTCCCCGAGTTAAGACAAACCAAAATTGCTTCTAGTTTTTTGGTTATAAAACGGGGAGAAGATGGATCTGTTCTTATAAGACTTAGTGCTAAGTACTGCTAGAAACCATCCTGTCTCGGGAGCATTTTTTTGGCACTAAATGAATTTTTTTAGTGCTATTTCTTAAAGCAATTTCATGCTTTGATAAAATACAGTAATTTTTCTATGTTATATGTAGTAGAGTAGCCACTCTCGAGTAGACCAAATATATTTTGTTGCCTCTCTGTCCTTGCTGCAATACAAAATACCAAAAGTAATTAGTCTGCAGCATGGATGAACTGATTAGTTTGGGGAAGAGATACATTTTAAAATGAGAGCCTCTGGAGCCATATCTCCCTCTCTAGTAAAAAGTTGACTCATATTCACCACAGCACTGTGTTTCTTTTTTTTTAGCTCTTTCTTTTTTTGTGTTTATGTCTTTAATTTACTGTCCAATTTAACACAGCCATTTAAATTCACTGGATTTGATTTATCAAGTGCTCTGTTCCATCTGGGCAAAATAGAACTATGAAGAGCAGGGATTCATCATAAGTGAATAGGCAGCAACCCTTCCTGATGGAGGGGGTGGTGTGGCTTGGGGCAGGATGGCAGGAGAGGAATTGGTCATCAGAACCCCCACAGTGTTGATTCTGCACTTCCTGCTCTCTGTCTGCAGTGGCTGCTGAAACAGCTGGATATTGCAGAGCAGCACTAAGAGGCATGAGCAGCCTGTTTGCAGGAGACCCAGGCCAGTTCCTTGCTGGTCCTGCTCTGGATTGAGTGTAAGGGGGAATGGACTTCCCCACTGTGCTGTGCAGCTTATGTGATGCCTCAGTACTTAAAGATCTCGGATAAAAGGTACAATTAAGTCCTGGCATTATTCTGTAACTTAAAAATGGTTGAAACTCTGGTTAAACCCAAATTTAATTAACTTTGTTTTAAACAAAGATTATTGTAAAACCTTTATCCAGTTAAAGCTTTATCTGCCACGTTTCACTGCAGGCTATGCATTTGCATAGCAGAGTTTTAC
The DNA here is from genome assembly GCF_031753505.1 of Anomalospiza imberbis. Lineage (NCBI taxonomy): Eukaryota > Metazoa > Chordata > Aves > Passeriformes > Viduidae > Anomalospiza > Anomalospiza imberbis. The sequence continues at coordinate 76,368,467 of NC_089683.1, read as the reverse complement.
ACACTCCTGAAATTTGTGGTTTGCAATGGAAAACCTGGCAGACTTGGTTTTATCAGCATTAACAGACATTCAATATAATTGGAAATACTGTCCCTTGCCAAAAATTGTATCCTAAGAGCTTAATAGATTTTTTTTTCCCTTTTCCTTCAGGTCCTTATACTTTAGTAGTGGAGGTTGCACCTGAATTTATATCTGGGCCATACATGGCTATGAATTCCACCTCCTGCATCTTCTACCCATGATCTTGGGGTGAGAATGCAGCTCTCCAATTTAAGAGTAATGCCCAATTTCTGCCCAATTTCCCAGTATGGTCTTGTGTATGTGAGCAATGGCCAAGGACATTTTAGAACACCCGATTTCTCAGGTCAAGCAGTATGATGCCCTTTGAAAATCCCTATGTCAGGGAAGAAAGGCAGAGGAGAGGTGGGAGGGATACTCATGTTTCACAAAGTCCACAAACTGCAGCCAGACTCAAAAGTGCTTAAGTACAGGCTGACTGCAAAAGGAATTCAATATTCCATTCTCCAGAGTGAATGACGCTGATCAAAGAAGCTGTGTCTGAAAAGACAAACTCTCTCCTATCCCCTTCACTTCCAGACTTGAAGGAAAAAGTGTAAGAGATCACTATGCTGCAGGAACTGCCAACCCTCATTTCCTTGGGGAAAATACTTTTTTTCCCCTGCCAACCTTCTTTCCTTATATCAAAATAGTGTTTATTTTTATAAAGGGAAATGCTTAACTTTACTTGCACTGTAAAACTGGCTTCAAAAAGGGTAAGACAAATACAGAGTAGGAAAAAAACACTAAGAGCTGCTAAAAAGCTCTAAACAGAGCTGCAAGTGCAATTTCTGGATAGAGGGGGGAGCATAGAGCACAGAAGTGCAAGTCTGCTCTTGCTTCTGAGCTTCCAACCGTACCATGATTCCTGTGTTTGTCCCCAGGCAGCCGCTGCTGTTGTCAGAGTCTGGCGAGGCAGACCTCTGGTTTGACAGAGGACAGACATCATGTTGCCTTACCCTGGTAAATGGGAAACAAGATGTTGTTCTTTGTTGCAAGGAAAGTCCAGGTGCACCATGTCATGGTCCTGCCTGTATCATCATTCCCCCTGAGGACTCATCCTGCACACTTGGCTTTCAGCTGGTAAAGCTGCTAGTGCTGAGCACCATCCCAGGGAGCATCCTGCTTTCCCTGCAAGAGCAGCTGCTGCCTGGGAATGCTCTTTGTGGCTGTGGTCACTTCTGTGGTGGTTTGAGGTGGCTTGAGTTTTCCAACTCCTCTCCCTGCATGAGACAGGAGAGTATAGGAAATGCTTCTGTGTAGGGAGATACAATTCTCCAGGCCCTCAGAAGGATCCTTAGAGAGATTTACATTCAAAACACCAAAGCTGAAAATATAAAACTGTAAAACTGCATCAGATCAAATAGTTGTAATTATAGCAAGCATATGAGACAAAACCCATTGTCATTTTATCTCTCTGGGACGCCACACTTTTTGTTTGAGCCCTATTATTGGTGAAGTATGAAGTCTAAAATTATAATAATTAGAATGATTATAGAATCTTGGGGATTATAAGGTTTTTTTTTTTTTTAATAGCTGGGAACAGCCTGTTCATTACTGAACCAAAGATTTGGCTTTAAATTCACATCAGTTTAAAATATAGCAGGAGGGGGAGTGTGTTACGTGAATGCAGTGAGCATGTCTGAAGGCTGGGTCTCCTTTTACCTCTCTCAGGCATCAAGAGGAAGGGCAGTCAAGGGAACTGTGGTGAAGGGCAGTCCTGAACAACGGGCTGGAAATGTATCACGTCTTGACCTTCTGGGAACCTGCTGGTGACTTCTACTTTGTAAACACTAAGCTGATGGCTTCTGCAGCCCAAAGCTAACATGTGGGAGCAGGCAATACATTATTTTCATTTTCTGGAAAGAGAGTCTGAGGATGAAAAATTGAAGAGAACCACTAGAGGCGTCAGCAATTGGAGCACAGGAGCACTTACTGTCAAACGCACCTTCGCTGTGTTGCTTTACGTTGCTTGTTTTATGCCAGTGCTGCTTCTTGCTCCAAAGTGCCATTTCATTCTCATGGCAGAAGGTAGGGCGTCTCTTGCTGGGGCAGCAGCCTCTGCCAAATATGGTAGCAAATCTCCACAAGTTGACTCTGAGCTCTGTAGGTTCCCAGGGCTCAAATGGGTAGCTCAAAGAGAGAACATATTGAATGCCTGATATTCAAAATACTTTTCATTTTCAGATTGGTGCAACTTCTGGGATGAAATGGCCTCAAAATGTCAACCATGTCAGTTCTGTGTCAGAAACAATTGAAAGCTGAGTGTTAACTTTGGGCACCCTTCCAAAGCTGTGGGAGAGGGGAGGAAATCTATACCATAGATTTCAAAGAGCCCATATGTCTCATCTAGGACTCATTGTCTGTCCTTTGCCAGATCAGGCCCACATCTGTGAAGAAGTGACTAGGTAGCAACTAGGGGATGGAGGGGATGGGGAGGAGAAAGGAAAGGGAATCAGAGAAACATTGATAAATTCTATTTAGTGAATAATACAATACATGTAGCAGCACAATGGCCTTTTCTGCAGGCAGATTATCCCAGCCAGAGTCTTTGCTATATTAAAAAGAGGGGGAAAAATAGAGCACCAAAGAAAAGGAAAGGCGGGCTGTACAGCAGCAATCAATGCTGCCCTTTGTGCTGCCTGACATTTGAGGGACTTGTTATCAACGACTGCTGGCTGCTTTATCTAAATGTATCTCCCCAGCTGCCAGGCACAGCGCTGATAGGCAGCGGGACGTGCCGATGGCCCCAGCTGATACCGTGGCCGCCCAATTCACCCGCCAGCCTTGCTGCCGGGGGAGGATGGCTTCTGTCACACCGCTGGCATGCTGCATCTGCTCCCTAAGGGGGAGGAGGGCCGTTTCTTCCCCCCACCTCCTCCCCATGCTTATCAGCCGCTTTTTTGTCTTTTTAAAGGAGAAGGAAGGAAAAAGAAACAGTCCAAACAGGTCCAAAATGTAAAACGGAAAAAAAAAAAAAAATCAAGAAACTTGGGATGAGAAAGGAATGTTTTGGGGAAAGGAAAATGTACTTATTTTTTTTATTTGTCCTATAACAGTTCTGTCATCTGCTGCTCTGGCAGAAATTCCCATATATGTGCTTGCCTTCTCTCTCCTGCTTTACTGCAAAAGAGTGATAAGAATAATCTAGTGCTTGGCTGCTAGGTTGTCTCTTAGTGTGAAAAATGCCTGTCTAATATTTTTTGTTTGTACAACATATATACTTGTGTCTATGTAGTGCAAGGGGCTGTATGCACAAGTTTGCTTGCAATTATTATTAATTTTTTATGAATGGAAGATTTTGAATGGGCATAAAATAAATGTTAGCTTGTGGCATCTCCTAAATCCTGAAGGATATATGTATTTAAAAATAAATAAAAGTGTTGAAGTCCACTTCCATCCAGAAACTCTCTGATCTTAGGTGTAGATGCTGCTTAAAGCCTGCTTAATTATTCCTAAAGTATAGCCAGTTGACACATACTAAAGTACGAAAGCTCTGAATTTGTGTGGCCTCTTATTCCATGAGACAGTTTAAATTATTGTCTTTACAGCTAGAAAGGTTTTGAGGTCTGTGTGGAAATGTCAGCTCATAGGTTTGCAAGTATATTTACTCTTGCTGGGTGCTAATGAAGCCATTAAAAATGCAATATAGCAAAGCTGAAGGATTTCTTAAAAAATGACCATTTTCTGATGTCTGTGACTCCTTCTGTTGAAACATTTGGAAAACAAAGTAACCTCAAAGCACAATAATAGAGGGCACTGTATTAACTGATCTACTTTCAATGATTCTTTGCCAAAATCTGAAAATAATTGGAGCTCTCAAAAAGCAGATGATTACAAGATAATACATTCTTATCTCTCTCATGTCCAGCTGTCTTATTTTAACGCGTGCACATTGCTACGTTGACCATAGTTGGAATATGTTTCACATGCATGTAGTGAAAACTAATGTTAGCTGTGCATTTTGAGGAAATTCTGGCCTATTTGAAGCATTATTTTCTTCTGCAGTCACTTACAGTTACTTGCATCAAAAAACCAAGGAGGAGAAAAGTGAGCATGCATGAAGGGGTGTTGCAGACCACAAAAATCCCTCAGGAGAGCCAAAGCCCAGGTACCTGTTCAACAGAAGATTAGCAACATATTAATAAAATACAAGGTTTGCCTTTGAAAAATGGCACATTTGAATGTTAGCACTTCAAAAGTCTAAGCTGAATACGGAAAATGGTCAGGGATCTTTGATAAAGTTCTGGGTGAGAAAGCATCATGGTAAGAATCTAGTTCACAGGTCAGAGCTGGATGCTGTCACTCACCTCTGCAGATCCCAGTTTTGGCTGGGTCATGGAATTCTTTGTGGAGCCAATGCTACTGTTCTGTGTAAGAATAACAATTTCACTATGCAGTGTGGAAGTGATCGTAAACGGAAGCTGTTCTGCCTAGCTTCCTTCATAAGTTATCCAAAAAATAGCAGAAGTGCCTTTAATAAATAAGTTATCCAAAGGCAGAAATGTCTTTAATTTATTAAAGGCAGAAGTGCCTTTAATAAATAAGTACTGTCCAGCACTGGGTGCCTTTGCCTTTCTGCCTGACAGCACTGAGCAAGGGGAGAGCATTCCACCCCCTGTTACTGCTCAGCCTTTTGCAGGTGCAGGCAGCACAAGCTCAATGTGCACACAGTATAACCTTCCTGTGCATTTCTCTTTCTGTGGCATTAGGAAGCCAATTCCTCCCAAGAGCATGTTTATATCAATCTAAAATTCATTTCAGCTGAAATATTTATGATTTTGTGGGGGGGAGGCAGGAGGTCTGGGTGTTGAATGTGGTCAGATCAAGTTAGCTTCAGTTGGCAAGGTTGACACAAGTAGTAATCTCTCTGTCCCTCCTCCCATACCTAAATGAGCATTTATTCCAAGCCCTTTCTTAATGCTGTAACATAATTCATTAGGACAGCCTTAATGAGCTGGTAATTAGTCTGGTGGGAGGGGGGTGAGGAGGGGAAGTAGAAATGCTAGACAGAGAGAAAGTCGAGCAGGCTGGGACACCTTAAAGAGCCCTGAGAGAGCCTTTTGTCAACAAAATGGATCGGGCTTGCAGGCAGTAAAACTTTCAAATGACCTTCGTGTCAAAATATTAGGCAGCTATTTTTTGCTAGATGGTGGTTTCATAAACATAAAAAGCGCACGTATCATTCAGAGTGTCGTAAAATTTGTCAAATTTGTCTCGAAGATGTGGTGTTTCCTTCCCTCTTTTTTTTTTTTTTTTTTTTGGTTGTTGTTGCAAGACAAATATCACCTCTGTATAGCATGAGTGGGGGATGGGCTAAGGGGGATGACATCTAATATCACAAACTTCTGCTTAGTCTGAGCATAATGTTAATAGCAGCTCATCTTTGTTCTGATGGTTTTAAGTGCATGTTCTTTCTTTTTAGGGGGTGGGGGAAATCAAATATGTACCATAGTATACATGCTAAAAACAGCTATTGAGATGGTGACATTTTCACTTGTAAAACTCGAAAATTACTTAGATGTTTATAATTTATGGCAAAAGCTAGATGTTAATATTGCTCTGTGATTTAGAAGACAGATGTGGTATAATAAATACATCAAAGACAACAGCTCATTTCTGCAGAAGTGAAGCATCAAAACAGTTGGTTATTTAAGTGCTTTTTCTTCTGTAAAGTCTTCATTTCCAAGGTTAAATTTTGACATGGAGGATAAAGGGGTCAATGTTTTCTACAAGGCAAGGAAATGATTACTCAAAGCATCCAGTCGTTTTGCACTGAGCTTGTCTTTAAGCTCCTTTCGTTTCTGTACACTATCTAGCAAGCCCCAAAAGTGGGACTTCTGTAACTTGGATAAGTTGTAGAATGCTGATAAGTCATCACTGGAGTTTGAACCATAGGAATGTGCAAGCAGAAATAACTGGGGTAAATAGCCAAGTTAATAAAGACAAAAAATAAGGTAGCAGAAGGATGGAAAAATTGACTTACTGATCTGTCATGGGGTTAACTGTTTCTTCTCTGCCATCACATCACACAATGCAGAAATGACAAGCTGCTCCTTCTCTGCCTGCTATCTTTCAACTGTATTTCCCCTTTGACCTCCTGAACAATTTATCCCTTGTAAACAGCCATTGCAGTGAGGTACTGGCAGCCAGGCCACTGCTGGGAGCCCAGATCTTCCCCCGAGAAATGGCCATGACAGGTGATCAGAGCTTGAATAAGGAAAAGCCAGGGCTGGGCTTAATGGACATCTAACATAGCCAGCCACCAGCTTGTGATTGGGTGTAATTGCTCAGAATTTACACTGATGTCAACTGAAATATTTCTTATGTGGCTGGAAGTATCAGGACTGATCCTCAGACTTCCAGGTCCCAGTAATTTCCCACCTCTTTAGTATGCCAAGTAGACTTGCCTGTGGCCAGTTAGTGGCAGAGGCTGGAGACTGGCTGGATTTGTGCCCATGAGCAAAGACCACATGGGACTGGCTGCCTCAGGGATTTACAGTTTGGTAGACATTCCCTTTGAGATCTGAAGGCAATCTTTCCCACATAAAATGTGAAATGTAAAGACAAATTTAAACAAGGATGAGATGATGCTTGACTTCTCCTCATAGACCAGAGCAGAAAAGGAAGTCTTACATGGGCTTGTTTAACCCAGTGTGGTTTCACACTGCTCTTTTATCCATTGTGTGAAAAAGAAAACACTTTGGACTTCCTTTTCCTCCCCTCTACTTTAATAATTAAGTACATTGCTAGTGTTATAGTGCTCTGTCAGAACTGATTATGGATCACAATCATTTCTGGAGGACAAGTTCCTGAGTTAATAAATTTGGTCTTTTAAAAATTTATTTTTTAAGCCAACAGAAAATATAGAGATGCTGTAAAATACAGTGTAACATACAGGCATATATTCAGGAAGATTCCAAGTGTGATCAGTTCACCGTGGGGCAAAATATTGGTGTTGCCCTCCATTGAATCCTTTTGCTGGGCTACGTTAAACCTACCAATCAAACTTTATTTCATCCCTCCTTGCTATTTTTTTTATTTCTTATTTTCTACTTTTTCTCAGCTGCTTACAGAAGAGACAATTTCTTTCACCCTTTAACATATTCAGGATGATCCAGGCCCACCAATAAAATACCAAAGCTCAGTAATGAAACTGGATCTGTTCATAGGGTGCAGTGCAACGTTTCTGATACACAACACACCAATGACATGACCCCCAAAAAAGTGTCTTAAAAAAGTACTTTTTTACAGCACAGTTGAGACTTGTAATGTTCTATCACATGGATAACTGGTGAGGCTGTTCTCTGCTTAGCTCTCCTTATTAGAAGGCTGTTTCTTACATTCCTTTTTCTTTTTTTCCTTTCTTTTATGGAATATGTTTACTTTTATTCCCCAAACCTTGATTTTGGGAAATTGATTGAAATTTTCTCTGCTGGGTGCCTGCTGCAGAATGAAGTTCATAATTCTCAGAAAAAACATGTTTTTAGCAGGAATAAGGGAAAATTACATGCTGAATTCTGGCAAATACTTTTTTACTACTACTTTTCTTTGTGAAGACCAGCCATGACTGAAAGACAGTATTTTAAGATGGGTCTTAAATTGTTTTTAGAGGGATGTCTTCTGCATCTTTCTCTCTGCTTTGACAAATTTATCCAATTTCTTTTAGTTTTGAAAATCTGCAACAGGTATAAATTCAATAAACATTTCTCAGGTGACAGGAAGATGTCTTAATGAGAGGAAAAATAAAGTTGGAGGGGAGGGGAAGGCTGAGAGAAGAGCTCAAAGGAGCTGAAGTGCTGCTGGGAAGGGGGCTGGGGCATCACATGTGGGATCAGGCAGGTTTTGAAGAATACATAGGGGATGGAGCTGTGAACCTGGCTTGCCAGACAGGAATTAGTTGCTTGTATTTCAGTGTCTGAGGAATGAATGAAGGAAGGACCTTGGTGAACAGAGAGGGATTGTGAGGGAGAGGTTGGATAGATTAGAGCAGATGGTCTTATGGTGTGTCAGTAAATACAGTTATCTCTGTCCATCACAGCAAATGCCTCCCTCCCTGCTCCAGAGTACCTGGAAAAGAACCTCAGGTCCTTGAGTTTCAGGATTTTCTGCTACCAGCAAACAGCCATGGCATCGATTGACAAAGCCTTCCACCTTCTCTGAAAAATCAAATTGAGTCCTAAATTAGTGGTTCCTTTTACCCTAATATCCCCGTGACTTGCCTCTATGTACCATGGAAGTAAATTAACTGTGAATTAGTGCCAGAGCCATAAGGAACTCACAGAGAAGTTAATAGTTCTGTCTTCATAGCAGGGACTGAATAATGTGCAGCAAAATAAGAGCTAGGCGAATACATAGAAGAATACAAACAAAATATTGTAGACATGTGGTCTGTGCTGAGGCAAGAGTTCCCAAGGCAAAATATACGATTATGTAATTTAGAGTGGTAACCTAATGCAGTGGCAGTGAGAAAAGGCTCTGCAGGCATCCTTCATTCCACTGTGTCCCAACTCTGCTTTGCCCCTGAATAATGATATTTAACTTACCCATTTTGTGAGATATATTTGTCATTGCACTTTCCACCTACCTCCTGCGCAGTGTTGAGTGTCAGAATTCACTGTACACCATCCCTCAGTAGCAGTGTTATTTTTCTTGCTCTGGAAATGCCAAAGCTAAAATTGCCCACATAACCACAACTCTGGCCCCCTGTGTAAATACATTATAAGACAGTCTTTAATTACATGAGTTTACATTTATTTATTTTTTCCCTGCTGCATGATACTCAGAGGCATCTGGCCGTATCATTCAAAGTGTGGCCCAGGCCTTATTTACATTGTATCATCCAAAGAGCGTGCTGAATACGAAATTATTGATTCGCTCTTGGGTGTTTCAGCCGTGCTTTCAGCAGAACGTTTTGAGTACTTAATAGAGACATGTGGATTCAAATTCACAGCACCCCTGTTAGGCAAGAAGGTGACAGTATTCCCATTTTACAGATGGGGAGCTGAGTCACAGGGAGATTAAGGTCAAAGGACCCACTGATTTTGGGGCCCCAGTTTGATGTTTCCGAGTACTTAGTGTTTTTATAGCTCAATATATGTTCAAAGCACAGCTCCCAGAGACTTCAATTACAGCTTCCAGCACTCAGCACTTTGCAAATCAGCCCCCAGGGTTTCAAGTCAGGCATCCAGAAAATGAGGAACACACAGTTAGTGACCACCTGTGGTTTATAACTTGGCCAAATGTGCGTGGGTTTTCATGGTAATAGCAAAAGGCACCTCTCTTATTCCTGGGTGATGCTTTTCTCTCTCAGTTGAGTCAACTGATCCCTGCAGTAAAATACAGAGTGCTGCTAAGGTCTCTCAGTGGAGCAGTCCTGCACCCTGTGGAGGAGAAATGCAAGGGGACCACTTGTCTTTACTGGAAAAACAATACTCTTTAATGTAATTGGTGGCAACAGCCAAAATCTCCTTTGTTCAAGTTTTAATGTGGCTTTTCAATTTCTAAGACACAGCAACTTGCCTTCAAAGTCTTAAGTCTCAAAAGACAAATTGTGAAAAGTTATAGAGGGACAAAGTGTGACCTGAGACTGGGAGGTAGTAGGCATCACACTGCAGGGATTGATTTCTGGTCTACTTCCAGTGCTCTCTAGCTGTATCTTGAAAGTGAAGGGGTGATACACTGGGACCAGTGCTCTGCTTCTGCATAGTATTGGTATGGGGAAGAGTACTATTAGCTGTGCTCAGTCTGGGACAAATTATGGCAATCTGATGAAATCCCTGGAAGTGATAATATTAATGGAGACCTCCATGGTAAACCACAATTATAGCTATACAAGTGGTTTTCATTAAAAAAAAAAAAATAATTTAGTAACATGGAGCTGAAATGCCCAGGCATGGCTCACTGCCTTTAATAGTATTAACAATAGAAAGATAATTGTGAGCATGGTAGGGAGGATGCATTTTATGAATGAAATAATAAATATTATTTATTTTCTTAAAATAGAGAGGTGAAACTGAATTAATCTCAGGATTTTATCTACATTCCACACCATGCTCTCTGTGCTGGCAGATGCTTATTACTGAATAAGGTGAAACAGATGATGAAATGAGTTGCAGGTTGCTTCAATTTCAATAGGAAATATTTGAAATATCAGCATATAGAATTATGTAAATTGGGATGAGCTCTGGTGTGGGGAGAACAGAAAGCATGATGCACTGAAGGATGCAGGTGGTTTGGACTGAAAGAGGAAAACTCTTTTGAGAATTGATCCTTAGGGACTCATGAGATCCTGGAAAAACTCAGAAATTATTTCAAAAGAAGTCAGTAGAGCTGGAAGAAAGACACAAGACACTAGAAATGGTCCGCTAAGAACTTACAAGATCCAGTTTCCTTAGAGAAGCAGTTCGTGTGAAGTAATGGCTGCTCTTAATTTTCTGGGTTTTTTGTTTACTGTGAGCTCACAGTGCTGATGATGAGTCTGTTCCTTAGCAGCAGCATACTTTGCTTGTTAGTTTTTCCACTGTTCCACAAAAAAACTGAAAGGGCTTGCTGGTAGACAGAGTCAGATCTCAAGGCAGTGACACTTTCTGCATTGACAATACTTAAAATCCAACTTGTATGTTCACACTTGTCATTACCATCAGGACTTTCAAAGCACAATGGACTCTCTAGCACCATATTTATTATCATTAAGGCTTGATTATGAGGAGGAAAACTTATCCCTCAGAAAAAGCAGTTAGATTTCTCCATACTATTTCCAATTTTTTCCCCTTTTTGTCTCTAAGTTGGAAGGAATGTTCTGAAGAAGAACATGTGAGACCATCCCTTAAAATTATGGAAAAAGAGAAAATATAACCACAAGAAATGGAACAAGGAAGAAAACATCTTCCTTGCCTGAGCTCAGCTGAATCCTGCTCACCTTTTGTGAGCAGCTACCTGAAATTATTTGCTCTGGGTAGACAAGCAGAATTTGTTCCCTGGCAATGTTCAGAGGACTTGGAAGAGAGGCAGCCAATACCTGAAGGAAATAAACCCAAACAAAATAAACCTCTTTTTAGCCTCTCTTAACAACAGTCCTTTAGAGGTTGCCTTTAATAGGCTTGCATTTATGACATTAATATTTGATCTTCCTTTTTGTATAATCTCTGCATGTAGGCTGAAGCAAGACTATGAGTGCCTGAAAAATACAGAGGCTAATTACAGCAGTGTGAAAGTAAAATAATGAGAGCTTGAGAATGTGACTGATAAGCAGTTAGATAATAGACTGGCAAGCAGGATGTCTGTAGTCCATCAAAGGGCTAATGAAGGTCTCTATGTCCTCTGCTATTGCCTGAGGAGAATGTACAGATGGAAAATATCCATACCCAGAAATGGCATGTAAGGATCTACATCATGTAGTAACTGCATGGTGATATAACGAGTGGATTCAGTGAGTGCTTAACCTATGGATAAAGTAATTAAAGTGCACACTAGATGCTGATAACCAAGTGGGACATGCTTGAAACTAAAGTTTACAAAGGAAGTGGTGCTTGGTTTCACCTGTCCCACTGAGCTGGGCTTGCAGTGCTGCACTGGATTCAGTGCCTTGGGAAGGTGGCACAGCAACACTGAGGTGGACTGGTGCCTGGGGGTGGCTGTCTTGGGAACAGGAAATTGGGCTGCTGCTCTTAGAGTTAATGGGGGCATCTGGCTCACGTGCAACCCCTCATGTGTCACAGTGATGCAAGAGGACCTTTCCTGACAACAGCCCTGTGAACATTGATGTCTCTGCTGTATTTTCAACCTCTGTCGGACTGGCTGACTTTTCTTAGTAAACATGCAAATTCTGACCCTTTGGGGTGACCTGTTTCAGACAGGCAAATTGGGGAGCTAAGCATTCTGGCAGGCTCAGAAAATGTCAAGAACACAAAAGAACAACAAGCAAACCCATGACCAGAAAAGATTAATAAAAAAAGACATTTTGGCCATTTGGTCATAAATAGTACTGTTCAATAGCACAAGAAATCATGCAGGCTGCGCAGGGAGACATAAAACCACTGAATTATGTATTAATATGTCATATAAAAGGAAAAAGTGCTAAAGAAATACTGTTGGAAAAATAAATAAAACCACCATTAAAAGTGAACATGTCCCATTTGGTCAGTTATGCCAAACATAAAACAACAGAAAGTGCCATTTGGAAGTTAACAACACTTTTAATTTTACTACTGACTTTTCCATTATAAACCATACAAAGGTGTGGTTAGACCATAGGCTGAGGAATTGATTTTATGTCTGTGCTTATCTAAATCATCAGGATTCCGAAGTATGTATCTAGACCAGTATTTCTCTGTATATACGTAAGAAAGAAGAGAGGAAGAAAGGTTTGGAAAGCTGAGGTTGTGTGAGCTGGCCAATGCTAAAATGGAGCTGTTACCCTCTCAAAGGGACTGCTTGAGTAAAAGGAGCCAGAGCTGAAAACTGCTGGTGGTGGCCACAAGGCCAGTCCTCTCCAGACATTTGGTCTGCAGAGGTGAGATGTATGAACACATGGAAAAGCCAGGTCCTGCTTGTACCAGTCCAGGCTGTCCAGCACATTGGAGACACTGTTCAAGAGCACCTGGGGGGACAGTGTGGCCTTGCTCAGGTTTCAGCTTGAATTTCACTCCGTCCCTCAAATGCCTCTGGTTTTAATGTGAGATGACAGGTGCCATGGCAGGCCAACCTTATGGAACCAGCAATGGCAGAGTGATAGGATCTGGGAAAGGGGCTGCCCACACCTACACAGCTGGGCCTGCTCTGGCAGGGCACCAGGATTGCCCATTTATCCATGCAGGAGGGCAGCTGGGGATGGCTGTGAAGTGCACCCATGAGGTCCAGGCAGCTCAGGTGTGGACAGTGCTTTGGGCCCATTAGCCCTTGTGATCCTCTCCCTGCTGTGGAGGGCAGGGACATGGCTGGCTGAGGAGCCTCTCTGCAAGGGTCACTTGTCTTGCACACACACTTCAGGAGGGATTACAATGAAAACAAAAATAGGGATGGAGAAAACATTTTGCTGGCAGAAAGCACAAATGACATGGAAACTGCTGGGCCGCTGCTTCATTAAATACGCTGGCCCGCCAGAACTGCACTGCAGATATCCTCCCAATGTGTTTTGAATAGCAAAACCCCCTTTGGTCAACTCCACTGCTCTTTCTTTGCTCTTCTCAGTCCACCTGCCATAGTGCCAGTAACATCTCTGGTGGGAGAGGAGAGGCTGGGAGCAGTGGCAGGGACAGCTGGGGCTGGGCACAGTGCTCCAACACCTGCCTGTTCCTCTTTCCCTGTGCTGTCTGCACTGGGGGAAGGCTCCAGACCAACATCTGACAAGAGGCAGCAAAACCTGCCAAAGCTTATCCTTCCTCTTGGGCCTGCACAATGCTCCACGGGGTCACCTCTGCAGAAGGAGAAGAGCCTGTCTGGGCTGTGGCTCCAGCTTGTGGATTTTCAAAGATGGTGCTGCAGGGTCATTTTCATCAGAGCCCATCTCCAACATAAGGGAAACACAGAGCTTTGGTTTTGTTTTGCTTTAATTTATAGTCCTGGGAAAGTGTTACAGAGCATGAGAGAGGAGAGAAAGAAAAAATAGGAGGCAAATATGTAAATAATCACAATTAATCTGAAGGTCTAATGGCCTGCCTGCCTGCCTTCCTGCTGTAATTTACCATATGCTCTAGTACTTGTGTGAGGTTCCCTGGCTCACGTGTTGTTAGTTTATGTAAGTGTGCACAGACCTTTGGCAAATTTGTATTTTTATTATGTAGAAGCTAACATTTAGCTTTCTTGTTGTGGGTATGTTGTAGCATATGTTAGTGTTTATGTTGCAGGGAAAATGAATCTCTTGACTAGAAAATATCTTCTTCTACTATTCTAGTGATTTGTTATTTTGACCTTTTTTGTAATGATGTTTTGTCAATAGCAAAGCTGAGTGGGATGGACCAGGTAAAGGCTAGTCATTTGTGTGTGACACACATGGTATATCGTTTCTTCTGGGTTCTTGAGGGGATAATCACATCCAGATATGATTCAGAAGGTCAACCTGAATTGGAGAGAAATGATTTCTCAGAAGTGGATATGAAATAGGATGTAGTTTGTTTTCCCTTTTTCTTTTTTTCTTTCTCCCCCACCCCCCCGCACCCCCCATTTAAGTTTGAAAAACCTACGTATGACAGGGATGCTATGGCTTTTTTTCTTAATTTTCTGTGTATATATGTTACCCTCAGCAATTTTTTTTCAACACAATCTTATTTTTATCTTTTTCATTAAAGAATCTTCAATGTTTTCAGTGGGGAATATGTTTACATCACTGATATCTGTTTTCTCCAGGGCCAGTAAATAGGATCGCACAATATGTTATTAATGGACCAAGGCCAATGTGACATGCTGTGATTTCCTACAATTAGTGAGAAAAAAAAAGCCTTAATGTTAGCAGAAGTTTGAAGTGCTACAAAATTTGGGGTCTGTTTTTTCCCCAAAAGCCTGTGTGAGGAATGGAAAAACTTCTCTGAGCTCCATGGTACCTGGATTTGGCATAAAGCTTAAGCCAGCCCTAATGGCTGGCATGCAGCCAAAGAAAGAAGGCGGTCCCTCCACTGGGCTCCTCTTGTGTCCTGAGACTGAAGTGTGTCCTCTGTAGTCCCACGACTGGAGCGAGTGGGCACAGCTGAGTAGCTCTCTGAGACTGCTCCCATGTCTGGAAAAGACATCTGCATGCTAAAGGGGAGAGTGGGAGAGGTTTGCCTTTTGCCTTGGTTCTCACTGATTTTATTTTACAAAATTCCCATGTGCTCTGACCCTTGGTTTGCTTTTGGAAATATCTCTCCTATATTCACAGAGAGGTCTGATTTCATTATCTGCAGTCCTGTGACTTTGTATGCTGTGTTCAGGTCAGATTCAGTAATTATTGTCTATAAGTTAATAGCTGTGGGTTTTTATGACCTCATGTGATGTCTCAGGCAATGCATTTGAATTCATAATGAACAGTGATAAAAAGTGCTTTTGCCTGTGTGACTATTTGCTTCTGCACTTGAAGCACCATGAATGTTGTTGCTTGTGAGTACCATGCAAACCAAATCAGGAAAAAGTGGGGAAATCTTTTCAGTTCAGACACGAAATTTCCTTGGACTCCATGTCTGTATGGGAAATTTTCTCTATTTCATGCAACCTAGCTTTGACTGCAACAGAAATGTGTGCCTCTAAAGCTATGCTCCCTGTCTTGAAAAGAATGGGCATATTGTGATGAACATCCAAAATAATTACTACTACAAGGATCAGAAAAGAAATTGTTGAAATATGCTTTTAAGCTTGATGTGACAGTATTTACAGAAACTAATGTTTCCTGAATCTCTACAAGTCATGTGTTTCAGAACTGCTGAACATAGTATGAAAAGATCCTGACACTTAATGATTTATAGCACTCCGGTGTTTCTATACAAGCTGCAGCCCAATATCTACCAAGCACAGAACATGACCTGGGCAACAGGGAACCAAAACCTCATTTAGTTATACAGAAGCCTAAATTGAACAGTGATTGAAAAATCAACAGGATCTTGAAATGAGTCTTGTAGCCAGCTCAGCAGCAAGTGAAATATTTTGGATATGAAGAGTGTGTTTTTGACCAGGTTTAGACTGTGCTGAAGCTGGGACAGCTGGATTATGTCAGCTCCCACTCCAGGGAAGCCTGTGAGAAAAGACATGTCCATAAACTGGTAACTGTCCCTTTTTCCATTTTTAGCTGTTTTTTGTCTTTGGGTGCATCAGAACATCAGGAGCAGGTTTTTGTTCCTTTCCAGAGTGTTTAATTGTAGCCACTCCTTCAGTGCTTTCTACTGTGATATCAGGAAACACAAATATTGCTTCCAAATGATTTGCCAAAAATGGCAAGAAAACAGCAAATTTAAAGTTCTCTGGCATAAGGCCATACATATGGATTCTCATTAGCTAATATTTGCTGGATTTTGGTTTTCTTTCCCTTGAAGTGAGAATTTGTTGGCCCACTGAAAATAGGATGTCACGTACTTCCCTAACTGACATGTAATGGAAATACTGACATGAACGCTCTGTGTTTGATGGGCAAAAATACATGGGGAAAAATATCTGCGCAACTGCAACAACTTTTTGTATGGTGCATGACTAGCTTTCATTCATGTTGTGAAAGCGTGAGAGTAAACAGGAGGCTTGAATATTTTGCTACAAGAGTTTTCTTACAGTTTTGCTTTTTCTCACTTAGGTGCTTTCTGGCATGTAGCACAAAGAGGGCTGTTTACCTAGGAAGGACTAGGTTATTTTGTGAGTAAAATACTGAGGGAAAAGATCAAATCTTCACTCTGGAAACTGCACTGTTCAGTCTCCAGTGTCTTTTAAGTACTTACCAGATGCTGCAAGGGAACAGTATTAATAATGCACATATTAATACAGCCTGCTCAGTCTGTTCCTCATAGATATGCATCAGCACGTTCTGGGTGTATCCCCCAAACTGGAGCCACACACCTTCAAGCTGTCTTAATCAGGGCTTGAGGGATTGGCTCCTACCTGGGTTTCTAGGAATGTTTTCTTGTGACATGGAGTTTTTGCAGGACTGCTTTATAATCTAAGATCCTAGAAACATGGACTTTTGTTTTCCTAACATCTGCAGCCCAGCATTCTCCATGACCAAATCTCTTAGCTTTCCTACACAAAAAGAGTCTTCTGCAGTACAAACCAATGCCTTCTGATCTCTCTTTGCTGCCTGAGATTTATCTCAGCTTCTGCTTTCCCTTGCCCTATCCTTTTCTTCAAAGCTCTTGGAGGAAAACATTTCTTTATAATTTTGTTCCTCCTAGTCAGGGTCAATGCTCGTGCTGATAGTCCTGACTGAGAAATCTATTCTGAGACAGAGATGTAGACACTACTCAAAATAAAATAAAATTTAAAAAAAAAACACAAAAAAAACCAAAAAAAAAAAACAAAACAAAACAAAAAAAAAAAACAGGGCAAGAAGTTATAGCAAATATGCACAATGGTTTCAATGTACAGAAATTCTGTGATCTTAAAGAGAATTCACAAGAAGCTGCACCTTGATTCCTTGATCCATGGCAGAGATACTTATCCTGTGTCTATACCACACTAACTATGTTTTTTTTTTTCAGGAAGTTATATTTGTTGACAGATTATTCTATGCTTTCTAAGCACATATTGAAGAGGTTTTGGGATGTTCTGAATAACCAGCCACATCAACAAACCAAACTCTTACACAGATCTCTACTTCTGTGGAAATATATGCTGGTGCGTCTGACCTACTAGGCATTATTTAATGCAGTTAAAATCTTCCCATATAAAATTTATTCTGTGCAAAATCCTACTTTCTAACAAAATGCATTTCAATTGTAACCCATTGCTCCTTCTTAGTCTAGCAGTAAAACCATTGCACTGGCTGGAAACAGCTTTCTTTAACATCTTTAAACCAGAAAGATTTGAAGTTGACAAAGTGTTTGTGGCATCTCTTGTTTCTTGCTATTTTTCTTGATAACTAGGCTCTGGGGAAAAGTCTTCAAATCCTTAAACAAGCTGAAGAAAATAATTCCTTCTGATTTGCACTCCTCAGTGGAATCTCTTCCCTGCTAGCTCCATACTCGGCAGTGGATGAGACACACAGAGGGCATCAAGAACTGCTCTGTTTGCAGGAAGGGCACTCACTAGGGAAAAGGCTCTCTGGCTGCACTGGCTGGAGGAGGGATATTTGTCTCCTTAATGAAGCTTCATTGGCTTGAGCAAAGGTATATTTCCAGAAAAATCTGGAAGGATGCCTGGTCTGGAAAAAAAAAGGAGCCTTCCAGATTTTGGTTTCTTCCCTTTCCAAGGGAAAAACTGAAGGATCCATATACTTGATGCTTGACACCTTACACAGCAGTGTCAGACACTAGCAGCTCTTCACTCTCCAAGAATAAGTGTAACTGCTATGATTTAGCACAATGTCGCTAAATGTTCGCATTTTTCCTTTTTATGATCCATCTAAATATTCATACCAAATTTGTCACCATGAACTCTGAATATAAGTTTGGTTATGGGCCAGATAAGTACAGCACATAAAGCAACTTGGAAACTTCTACTACAAAACACTTGCTTAACTCCTTACTGCACTTGTGCTATTAGAAAAAATGAATCGCAGTAATATTTTGCATCATGGTTGTACCTGCCAATCAAAGACCTTCAAGCATTTAAGAAGTAACTAGTTTTACTCTGTATTTCACCAGGAATCTGTGTTTTTTTCCAATTTGTATAAGATCACAGTGAGTAATTCCTTTTATAGATTTGAGCTTTTTCTCATTGTGATGAGCCCAGCCCAGCACTTCATCCACTTACTGGGTGGGTCTTATCTAAAGAATTACTGCTGAGCAATTTTTGATCTTTATATTGATCTTGGTCTTTATACTGATCATCTTTGCTCAGTGCATGGTAAGACCCTGGAACAAGTTTCCCAGAGAACTTGTTGATTCCCCATCCCTGGAATTGTTGAGGCCCAGGTTGGATGGGACCCTGAGAAATGCCACACAGCGCCTTTTTGAGAGAGAGCTGGAACTGTCTTCAAACTCATGTCATTACATGATAATTCCTCATCTGGTAGAGCTTGAACAAGAACAGATGCATGCAAAAAATGTAAAGGAAAGGAAATGCATGCAAGGAAGTGTTTCCAAATGTTTTTGTGCACATCCAGGGCTAGTGATGTTAGGGGGTCTGCAGGCATTCTCCAGGCAACACTCCTGCTCTACTGAGATGATCCTTCAGCTTTCATTGCTGAAGGATTTCTTTCATGTTACTTCTCCCCTTTTTCATCTATGGAGAGGCACACTCAAAAGACATCATTAAAAACTCTGGAGCTCTTGAACATTTCTGCAAAAAAAAAGATGCCAGTTAGTAACAATACCTCACGCAAACAGTGATATATATGTGTGTGTCCTCGACACGTATCAGAAACCTCAGAAAGCCATTCATACAAATGCTTCTAATTTTTCCAAGTGGCAGAGAACATACTGGCAGTTTAGCTTTTACAAATTGCTTTAAGTTGGAAAGAGTCAATGGACAAAGCTGCATCATGCTGTGGGTGGGTAAAGCTTCTGTGAAAGAAGCACTCACTCTCTTCATTGATTTTTTTCTTGCAGCATGAATTTGTTCCACTGTCCCTAGCTCATGAGACTCTTTCCAGTCTCTCTCTCTTTCCTATTTATGTCTTAATTCACTGCTGTCATGATTTATACTAGCAATACAATGTGCAAGACATGAAAATCTATATATCTATCATACCCCTGTCTGAATGCTGGGATATGACATTTCAAAATTATTTTTTCTGTATACATTTATCATACATTTTTTTTTCAAAAGGAGGCACTGTGGATTTAAACAGACTGAAGATGGACCAACATCTCTGCTGTCCTATTTCATGTACTCCATGTGGTTCATGGGGAGAAATAGGGGCAGTGTTGTGGTTAAACCTCAGCCAGCAGCCAAGCCGCATGCAGCCACTGGCTGCCTCCTCCACCAGTGGGATCAAGGAGAGAATCAGAAGGATAAAAGATACAGAACTTGTGGGTCAAGATGAAGACAGTTTAATATGGGAAGCAAAAGCCATGCACACAAGCAAAGTAAAATAAGGAATTAATTCACTGCTTCCTGTGGGCAGCCAGGTGTTCAGCCACTTATAGGACAGCAGGGCCCTATCACATGTAAGAGTGACTTGGGAAGACAAATGCCATCACTCCAAATGTCCCCCTGCCCTTCCTCCTTCTTTCCCCACTATATATACTGAGCATGATGCCATATGGCCTGGAATATCCCTTTGGTCAGTTTGGGTCACCTGCCCTGGCTGTGTCTCCTCCCAACCTCCCATAGACCCCCAGCTTCCTCATCAGTGTGGCAGAAAAGCGCAGAAGGCCTTGTGTCTGCATAAGCTGTGCTCAGCAATAATGAAAACATCGGTATATTATCAACCCTGGTTCAGCATGAATCCAAAGCCTAACCCTGTACTAGCAATTGTGAAGAAAATTAACTCTACCCCAGCTGAAAGCAGCACAAGGAAGCACTGCTCTGTTGTGGTTCTGGGCTTCTTTGGCTAATATTGTGGAGGTAAATATTTTATTATTCTTGTAGAGATTAAGGGAGGTTCACTTAGCATGTTATCCATCAGTGGCAATTTGAGGTTTAGTGTCAAAGTAAATTGTTCTTTAGGGAAGAGTAAGGATCTGTGCTGGCTTATACCTTCAACTGACTGATCTTTATCAGCTTTCTGACAGTCTCACAGGGACAACTAGTTGTAATTAGCTCATTTAATATTGATTAAGTCTTTGGACAATTAATCAGGGTTCAGTGGTGTTTTAGAGTTGTGAAAATATGTATGTAAGAGCTTGGGATACCTAAGTGTGCAGAAGGATGCATGACATCAACACTGTCCCAGGAAATGCATGCAGTTTAATCTGTTTTGGAGATCTGAAAACATGTAGAAACTTTTTAAAGAAATCTTTTGTTTCCCTCATCATCACCTCTCTATACAGTGTAACTCTGGGAGTGGTTGAGCACAAATAACAAAATACACTGAGACAAACAGTTCTTAAAAAATTTTCTGCCCAGTCTTAGATCTTTCTTCTCTGGTTGCACCTGTTAGCAAAGTTCTGCCTCCCAGAAGCTGTAAGGCACTGGAGCCTGAAATTAGGTGCTGATCTTATTACTGAAGCCCTTGTGCTTTTTTCCACGCATCCACATATTGGTAGTTACACTTGTTCTTTGTAATTTAATTTTAGACATAAGATAATCTTGTTGGACTAAAAGCTTGTGTCTCTTTGTGTGTGTGTTTGGTTTTTTAATTTTTTTTTTAAATAAAACATGAACTGTAGTGTCTAGATGCTAGGCAAGAAAGTTGTAGTACAAGGCCCAGATTTAAATTTGTTGTAAATCTTTTTATATTTTTAATGTGTGTTAAAAATTGTGAACATTTTTGAATGGAAAAACAAGCCTTTCATACAGCTGGAATCTAGTTAGAAATAATTTTCACTTTTTTTTGGTTTTAATTGTTTTCTATGTGGATCTCCTGAACACAGTAGATATCTATATTTTGTTTCTTTAGATAACCGTGTGTTTTAGAAGTGAAGTTTTTTTCAAGTTTAAATTGGTTTTTGAATTAGGAAAATAAGTCAACCCTTATATTTTAGATTGTCTTTTGCAAGACTTCATAATGTACATTCTTCATGAAAGAAATCACCTCCTATTCTCCCCATTCCCAAATATTTTTTGACTAAGTTACACTTGGACTGGAAATATTATGAAGAAATAATTTGTGATTTTGCAGACAGTGTGATAGGTAATTTAGAAAGAAGAAAGTCAGACAACTGATTAATGCTCTAAAATTAAGATATAGCTAAATGCTGAATATCTCCTGGATTTGCATTAATTCTTTTTATATTAGATCCAAGCTTAGTACTAATTATAATAGCAGCAGTAGGTCTAAAATTCAAACATATAGTAATGTGGAGCAAGTCAATGACTTATCGGAACAAGAGTAATTAGGTGAGTAATTAACTGGACCATTCTTGAGGTTTTTTTTTCAGTCAAAGTATTTAAACTAAATATGCTGTTCTTTATCCCATCACAACGAGTTGTTCACAGAATGTATATGCTACATTCTGTGCTGACATATGGCTTTAATATGCACTGACTCATGCCATTAATAAAGTGGTTAATATCTACAATTAATTAAATACTTTTGGTATACTATCCCCTCTAAGTCAATGAGCAGAACTGGATATAATTTGAAGATTTAGTGATTTCTCCTCTGTGTTAGAATTTTCCTTGGAAGTACGCAGAGATACCTGGTTTAAGAGGCTGAAGTTTTGTTGAACTTCCTCCATTTTTTTGTGTTAAAGTACCCTGACATGTAATTAAGAGTGAGGCATTTGTGCATTTTAAGGATTTTAAAATTATTGCCAAAGACATGTTATTTGAGATTCATTTAGCCATAGGTCTTATTGTCTGAAAGATTTAAGAGTAACTTTTTAAATTAGAGTCCTAGCAATGTATTTAGATTAGATTTAATAAGACAGTTATTTGTTCTGCTAACAAAGGTCCCAGGCCTATGAAAAACATTAATTGAGGATTAGCACAGATGTAGTAAATTTAGAAATCTTTGATGAAATCATTGCAAAGCATCATTTGTCATTTGTGATTACTGCAAATATATTAACATCATTAATGTGACCATCTACTTATAAATCCAGCAGATTTTGTTCAATTCAGAACAGTATGCTTCTGGGGCTATGGCCAGCCAAATCAATTGAGCTTTTTTATACAGTGTTTAAATTATGGCCATTTCAGAACTGTTTGTAGGTGCTCTTACTGCAGACATACAGTCACTTTCCTGGTCTGCAAATGGAATAGGTAACTGTGCACTGACTTGGAGATGAGGTACATCAAGTGATGCCTCCCTGCAAAACAAAAGTATCTCAAAACAGACATTTCAATCTCTTCTGGAAGCCTCCAGTAGGAAGGTGTTTGTATATTTGCACATGCATAGTGACTGTATTGCTCAACTGAAGCGGTCATGTGCAAAAAGTTGCTACAGCTTCCTTGCTCAGCCTGGGTAGTCCCACTTCCCTGCCTCAGTGACATCCTCTGTGCTCTGCTGGGAACACAATTAAACCTTGGGGGAGCTATCTGTGGTGTGTAATTCATAATTTTCTATTAAGTACTGCTGGGGACAGCCTCTGCCTATGCTAATTGACAAGGTAAGGCCAAGTGGAGCTGTTGGTGAGGTCCCATTTTGGACTGTGCTAAACTGATCCCCTGTGCGCCTGTTCTCATTTCATTGGACAATGTGATTTGTAATGCAACTTGCTCAGGAGAGGCTGAGAAATTTGATCTCTGAGGCTAATCAGTGAAGAATGCCTTGGCTTGAAGGCTGCTGGAAGGAAAAAAAAGGGAAAGAGATGGAAAGAGGACTGACTACATCTCTTCCAAAAGATCTTTTCATGGAAGACTGGAAAATGGAAGGGGTGGGCCCATTGACTTTCTTCTCTGTGTGTATGTGCAATTGTTTCAGTTGATTGGCTTTTTTGAGAGATAACAGTCAGTATGAAGAAGGATCTGCTTTGCCAACATCAGGGTATTCTGCTTCTCTTTTAGTATTTTAGGGACAGAAGAGAAAAGTAGACTTCATGGTTATTCTGCTCTGTGCATCCAGCCAAACTTGTTCTCTGCTTTCTGCCTCAAAGAAAGGAAGCCCTCTTTGTCTCTGCTGGTCAGTTAATGCCTCAGTGACACCCTGTCCTATTATTCTCCTACTATTCCTGCCAATTTCAGGCTCACCAATTTTTTTCTGATGACAGGAGAATTCCCTAGTGTGCTGCAAGGAACTGGACAGGCAGTACACATGGTCTTGCCTTGAGGGCTGTAATGTAGCCTTATAGTAGGATCTAGTAAGGATGTATTATTATAAGTCCTTAGCATGTTTATTTCACTTTTCATTCACATTCCTTCCAATCTTTTGATATTTAGCCTTGGGGCAGATGTATCCAAGGATGCAACTTTACATTGAATTAATGGGTATCTCTTTGCTGGTTAAGTTAACAAAAAAGGAGTAGGTGTCACTATTTTGCTTATGGTGGGAATTTGACGATGCACTGAACCAAGCACAACACACTTCCAGAATCTTAACTAGTTTGATTGCTCCATTGACACTGTTATTTCGACAGTCCCACTCTCTGGCATCTGGCATAATTGGAAGCAGCAGCCAGCAGGTATCAGATGTCAGTATGAATTGTCTCCTGCTACGTGAGCACTGACTATGAAATTGATTTGCTGTCTTTTTTACACAGTTTTGTAATGGAAGTAAAGTCCCAAACATGATGTCCCAGACAAATTCTGCATTTGTGTACATACAGTTAAAACAGGTATATGTCTGAAAATTAGAGAGGGGGAAATATATCAACAGAAAAGCAGTATGGCACCATCAGGCCATTTTTCCTCACAGGTGGTTGTGGTGCCAGTCTCTGCTATGTTCCTGAGCTAAATCAATAGCTGGAAACCAATTTCTTTTGGGTACTTGTATGGATCAAAAGCATAAAACATGAGAAAGAAGAACCCTTCAGTGAGTGAATTTTATCTCTCTACTTTACTCACTGGTGTTAATATGGCAAGCAAAAAAGACTTTGGAAACCAAATTTTCAACCTGGAGCAAATTTTTCTCTTATTTGTCATCAGGATGATCAAGGTCCCTAAGGTGAAAAAAATTGGCCTGAGCAAAGTAATTGGTAAATTTCTATGGATTTACCATTGCCAGGATGTTGCCTTGGGGCACATCAGAAATAAACGACTATCAGTGGATCACGATGCTGTTGTGCAGAACAATTTCATGTGTATAAAGGTAATGTTTCAGTGACTGGAATCTTGACTACCAAATTGAAGAATTATGAGGGAGGATTAGACCAGGTATAAAAGAGATGCTATCATCCCAAGCCTTGAGAAAAGCCTTTGAGCACTTCTTAGGGATTGCTGACATCTAGATGATGGCAGTAGGAGCACAGGATGCTGGGCTTCACTGGCAAGAACTGGTGCCTTTTCTTAAGCAGAATTTCAAGTAGCTACGAAACAAGCCTGTTTATGGGTCTCTTCCTCAGCTTGATGCAATACTTGGCTTTGAAACCAGAAGGCTTAATCAGCTCCTACTGTAATAAAATTATTCAAGATTTTTCAAAGAGAGAATTGCAGCAAATTCCTGTACTAAGAAGTCAGGGTCAAAAGCCTATTTAGAAAAATCAGCTTAAATGTTGATTACTGAGTGTGGCTGCATTTTAGAAAAGCACAATGGAGAAAAACACTCCCAACATCTGGTTCAATGAGACCCAAGACCAGTGTTTAATTGTGTTTTTACTCTGACACCCAGTTGCATAGCAATAAGGGGGAGCATATGATACAATAATCTATATATAGGATAGGTGGAGCTGACCCTTTGACTTGAGGCCAGCTAGTCTGGTATTCCAATCTTGGTGCTGACATGAAGGCAGCCAGTAACCTTAGGCAGTTTGCTTGAAGTTCTTCCTGAATTTCAGACCCTCTGTTGATGAAAGGACTGGTCTGTAACTGTCTTGGGATTGACAGTTGTCATAACACAATCCAGCAGGCCATTTCATACACAACCAGGGCATGGGTGCCCAGAAAAACTTTCCATCTATTCAGGACAGGCACGAGATAATTTACAGGCTGCTCAACTCAGAGAACAGTTTTCCCATAGAAGTAGAAATACACTGCAGGCTTCTTCCCTGCAGAGGGAAACCACCCTGGTTTGAATCTGACCACAGGAAAAGATGGAGGGCAGCCGCTTGAGCAGCTGGTCCTTTTCTTTTTCTCCCACAAGGCACAAGCAATGGTGTTATGGCTCCTCACGATGCCTGGACAGCTTCCTTTCCCCAGGCACCTTTTGACCTAGGTAGCGCCTTGTTTTCTCTATTTCTGAGGCTAGGAAATGGAAGCTGATTCCAACAGCAAGAAGACAATCAGATGATAGACTCAGGTCCTTTTCCAGCCAACCAGAATTTCTGTCAGATTTTAAACCTATGCTTTGACCACAAAGATGGGTTGCAATTCCGCATGCAAGAGGGTGTTTTTATATAGATGCTCTCCGCAGCTCATGCTCCAGAGGGATGTGATAGAAAGAAATTCTCCCACCTCTGTGCTGGAGCACTGTGTAGGCTTGCTCAAACAGGATGTTGCTGACTCAGCCAGCCAAATTTGCCATTATATTCTTCCCCTTATTTTCTTGGGAAGATTTCCTAAGTTGTGCAGGTCTCCAACAGCAAGGAGGAGGAAGAGGACTCTATTCTTCTTACTGCAACAGAAAAAAAAAATTATATTGTACTAGAGAAGCTGTTGCCTTACTACACTGTCTGTCATTGAAATTGGAAGAACAGGGACCCAAAACCATTTCCGTTTCTTAGCTAAGGAAGAAAAATCCCATCATTTATTTAAAGGGTGCTGTTACCAGAATCCACAAAATTTTTCATGGTGGTGCAATCACTGGTAAAGAAAAGAATTCCTGCAAGAATGAAATACAAACCTGGATAAACTGAACTGCAGTCTTACAGCAATACATTTTATAATGCATTTAACAGACTCTTCCAAACTATGTTCTTCCAGTCTGTTTCCTTCCCTTCATTGTTGTGCTGTGAAGTCAAATGAGTGGTAATGCTGAACATCATGGTTTCTGAGACCCTGCTCCCACTGCTCTGCACAGCACATGGTTGTCATTTTACAGTGACTTTTCCTGCTTTCCAGTGTTCTCAGATACTTATGAGGATTCAATCACCTGTGTTTTTCAACAATGGTTGAATAGCTAAATCCCAGTATGGTAAGTGAAGTCCCTTCCAGAAGTAGCATTTCCTCAGTTCTTTCAGGTGACTGTTCAGCTTTTTTCTTCAGTTTCTTTCTCTTAAAAGGAATAGGCTAGTTGAGATCTTCTCCTGGATTCTCTTTAAGAGAAATTTCAGGGGGATTAGTGTAAGCAGCATGGTTAAAATCCTGGCCGCTATGCTGGAAATGTAATCTTCAGCTATTGTTTTAGTAGTAGTACAGCTTTTGGAACTGTGTGACTTTTTTTGAATGCTTTACTGTTTCTTTTTTAGCAAGTGTTACAGCATGCACATATGATGTCAAATTCCTCTTAAGAGCACTTGATTTTTAGAGACATGAATATGACACAGAGGGACATGAGAACCGGCTGTTGATTCAGTCTCTCAGTGCCCTTTTGTTTGTGTCTGTGACCTGGTCACATAGTACAAAGAGTTTCCTGCTGAACTACAAGCAGCTGCCTGGCTGAAAAGCATGTGAGAGGCTTATTTGTCCTGCAGCCTCAGATCTTCTTGGAACAGGTTCTCAGATCCCTCTCAATGTAGAGGTGAGTGATATCACTGTGCAGCCTTCCAAAGGATCCTATCCTCTCTGGAATACACCATCAAGGATCTGTAGGGCATTAAAGCCTGCAGTATCCTGCCACCTATTTTTGTCAAGGAGAGCAAATGTAAGTGGGGAACATAAACTGAGGCTTGACTGGTTCATATCCGTTTTTCTAAAATTATTTTAATAGATTTACACACTCCCATACTCTACTCCCACCCCCCCTTGGGAATCCCTTATGCTGTTATGAAAACTACTCAGGCCTGCTTTTCCATTTTCCCATTTTTTGATGATAGGAAAGACCTACAGATCTGTATTGATCTATCTGTTTCTTGAGATGGCTGCAGCACGTTGTACCCCACCTGCAGCATGGTAGGCATGCAGCCTTGAGACTAGGAGGAGTCAGAAATGTTTGGGTCATACAATGGCCTGCAAGTTCTGTGGCACTGGCAGGCTGATCAACAGTTTTAACTACAAGAAAAGTGCATCTTCCTCTGGCACAAGCTCGGGTGCCCAAAGGGCAGGGGTGTATTGCTTGGATGGCACGGATGTTTGGTTGCATATCCTGAAGGTACCTCTGTACCACTGGGTGTCTGACCATACTTCCTGGGGCCCAGGAGTCACCCTGACAGCTGAGCAGAGCTGCACTCCTTGGTACAAAGTATCACTGTATGTCCTGGAATGAGGAGGCTACAGATACAGACAGAAGAAAACATAAACTCCCCACTAAATCATAAAATCAATCTACATGCTTCTTGGCAGCCTTAACTGAAAGGATACACTTTTCCAGTACATCCCATTGTTTTGCATTATGTGTTTTCTTTCTTAAGTGGGGGCCTGGTTTTGCATCTCACATTCTCCTGAAGTCCTCCATACTTCCCTTTATCATCTCCTCATTTGTGGAGCACTACTCTTCCACCTCTCACATCTTTGGGTTTCTTACATCCCCATTTCAACACCAGCAAGTGATCACATGAGAATGCAATATTAGGAAATGATTTGGTATATTTTTAGCAGGGCTCAGGCTGAAATAGCAATGAGAATGGAGGAGTGCCAGCCACACATGACCAACCAGCTGTCTATGGCCCACATTTTGGAAATCACTGATTCAAGTAGTTGGCAATAGGTTATGGAAAGTTTCCCTTTTAGATTGCTAGTTCAAGCTGACCCCAAATATACAAGGTAGGAAGGTCATCTTGGATGTACACAACTTTATGATGTGTGAGCCATC
This sequence comes from Anomalospiza imberbis, assembly GCF_031753505.1. NCBI lineage: Eukaryota > Metazoa > Chordata > Aves > Passeriformes > Viduidae > Anomalospiza > Anomalospiza imberbis. The sequence continues at coordinate 76,340,251 of NC_089683.1, read as the reverse complement.
TTCATCCAGTTTCTTTGCCTTTTAATGCAAGAGAAATATTTCAATTGGAAGTGAAATTTGTGACTCTTAGCTACAGGGGCTGCTGAAACGTCGGTATGGCTGGAATGGAGAGGCTGTGTGGCTGCAATGTGCTTCTTTCCTACTCTTTGGCACTTGGTCACACTGTGATAAGTGCTGAGCTCTTCTCTATTGTGTAGAGAGAGGGGGAACCATCTAGCAGGTTTAGCTCCATACATTGTAATGTGACAGCCATGTAACAAAAACCCCCCCATTAAAAATGTGAATCTTCTTCCTTTTCCAACCTCTGTCATGCATATCTATTGGCTAGCACTTCTAGTTTACCTCCTTTTCTGTCTTCTTAATCCATGATATTTTAGAAGCCAATAATTCCTTGTCAGCTGGTACCTATTGCTATATATGCATCAAAGGCAGCTGCCTGCTAGAGTTCTGCATGCTTCTGGGGTTATTTAACTATACATATGAGGAGATCTTGCATTCCTTGTATGTCATCCATCTGTGAAATTCCCTGCACCAATTTCAACCAGGCTTGCTTTATCACATTCACTCCTTGCCAGCCTAGCAACCTGCTCTAGTCTATTTCCTGTCCCAACGAGGAAGAGGGGACTATGTCTTTAATGTAAGTTGCCTGACTTCTTATGGTTTTCAGCTTTGTTTCTCTTGCTGACCCTCAGACCATCACTGAGCATAGCAGAAAGTGAGATCAGGACCCTTCCAGGCCCCAGCACGTACACAGGGTTGAGTGAAGAATGACTTCTATGTGCTTGCCACCCCCAAATCCTGAGACTGATAATCAGCCAGGTCTGTTTAGGAGAACAAGATCCTATTCCCCACACGATATGGGAAAGCAACCAGAGAATCCCAGTGGGTACCCTGCTAGGGCTGCTCCATCCTACTGGGAGATTTGATCTTCCTTGTAAATCTGAAGCCTTTGCCAAGCTCCCTGATGTGCATTGTCTGCCAAGGAGGTGACAGGCACCATGAACCAGCTGTGATGGACGTAGTGGAACGAAGTACTATGTGTTTTGATTGGACCCACTTTGACTCCAAAGAAAAGCCCCCAAAAACAATCTTTCAACCTCCAGTGAGGCTACTATTTATTTTAGTTTTTTAGGAATGCATTTTGTAAATCACTCAGGTGATGGCAAGTTTATGTATTTGTGTGGCAAATTTATGTTGTGCTATTAGTATCAAGGAAATCCAATTGAGTGTGTAGATTTTAGACTCCCGACCTCTAAGTAGAATGCTTTTTTTTTTTGAAGGAGTGTGAAATTACCTGTTCATCTCCATGAGCTGTAAGTTCTGTTGAATGAAAATGTCCTCTGTAGAGACACAGGAGATGTGAGTGGTGGGAACTGCCATTCATCTCAGTCAGTGGTTCCTCCCTTCCCAACCCCTTGTCAGTGCCTAGGAAACTGTGCTAAGAACTGACCAAGTGTATTTCCAGTCTTGCACTTGTGTTTTTCAGAAGGGACCAGGAAAGGGCTGCCCTATTGCTGGCTCCCATAAGGAAAGCCAGTCACCATCCTCTGGAGATGGATCTCAGGGTTAGGGTTGCCCAGATCTCACTGAGGACAAAGAGGAGGCAGGGAGGAAAAGGAGGAGTTTGTTTACTTGCCTTGGACCTTGTCAGGACTGGGAGCATGTCTGTGTTTCTCCAAGTCTTGTCCCTTTTCTCCTCTTCTGCCACCCCATTACCCCTTTCCCAGACTTCACCCGCCTTCCTACACAGATCCAAATTTCTCCCCCATCCCTGCCATACATGTTCTTATTTAGCTTCAGTGCAATCTGAGCTTTCTGCTCTCTTGGTTTGATGTCTATCAAACTGCAAACTCCTTTGACAGAGGCAGACCATGACAACATGCTTTGCTCCTCTTCCTGTTTTTTCCATGCTTTCTGCCAGTGGTCAGGTTTGAACTGACATTGGTTGGTTGTAGGTCAGGTTCAAAAGCATCAAGCACTGTCTGAACACCCCCTCAAGATATCAGGTCATGTAAAAACGAGTAGTCTAGGAAACCTCTGTGACTGCACAGAATAATCCACTTTATTACTGAGCTCCTAGAGTTGGCAGACTTCTCATTTAATATGGGGTCTCCCATATTTTAGCTTGAAATCCTGCATCCTATGGTAAAAGACAGTCATAATAACTTCCCTGGTCTTTTTTTTTAATATAAATCATGTTGATTTTTAGCCTGAAATATGGAAAATAGTCTCACCTTACCCCTTCTCTCACAGTTTCCTTGGTTGTCTGAAAGCTGCTACCTTGCCCTGCGAGTAGAAGTGGTTATAAGGTGGCAAGAGGGAAGTGTGTATACATGGAAGATAAATGGGGAACAGCACATAGAAGTGCTGTGGCAGTGCAGCGGGAACATCCCATACTTTTAAAATGCCGATTTTAAGAATACTGATTCCTATTTTATTTCTCAAAAATTAATGGATGCAACAGAACATCTTGGGGATGTCTTAAGTGATTGAGACCCAAATGTAGAGGGAGAGACAAGAGCTATAGCTACACTGTGTAGCCACTGAAACTGGCTCCCTGCTCTCCCCAATTTGTTGTACAGTCTTCTTAGGAGCCACTTACATAAATGTTCCCAAATTTGGTGCACGCAGCCTACACTGCTGCCCACAAGTTCCTAACCTTTGTGAGCAGGAGGATTTTAAAGCCTTTGTAGAACTGAATATTTAAACAAAGAAGAGCTTCTCTGCTGTAATTGTGGGGGATTGTTCTGTTTGAGTCAGAGCACACATCTTTAGCCTGTTTAATTCAGCATCAGCTTGAATGAGACTCTGTTAATTGACAGCTACTTGATTTTTTTTTTTTTTTAATAGAACTTCTGGGGTAAAGGGAAATGATGGTCAGTGGCTTAGAATTCATAATACCCAGCTCCTGGGTGTTTTCAGTATGCAGCACTTATAAGCCATCACTTGATGAATATGGCCTGAAGTGATGCAGGCAACTTATTGTAATTTTTGCTGTGCTCTGTTTGGATTTATTTCCTAGTCAGTCAGGTGGGACACCCTGTAGATTAAGACTTAGCACATGCATTTTGAATCTGTAGACTAGTACTTAGGTTGAAATAGGAATCCTTTATGTTTCAGAGAAGAAATGGCCTAAATTGCTAGAAATAACCATAATAACAAACTGCTTGTTTCCCAAGTCGGGCACATAGTGCAAACAGCCTTAGTCTCAGTGCACCCTGTTTTTTAATGAAAATAACAGGGATGGGAAACTGTCCAAGAAGAGTATGTTCCCTTGGCTTGTCTGATATTCTTTTTGAAACTGTCTGCTACTATGAAGAAAGATAATTACAGAACCATTTAAAAGTGTGGGTCTTCTGAAGAGGAAAGTGGATGGGGTTGTATGTAAACATGGAGGTATAAACAGCACTAAGGCAAACCAAAAAAGCATGTCGAAATTTCTGTTTGCTAGGATGTTTTTGGGTGACTCTCCTAATTTTGTTAAATCTGATATATAGAATAGGACTTTCCTGCTGACAGTCCCTCCCTTGCTTGTGTGTCTCTTTCAGACATCCTTCTCCTGTATCCTCCTTCATCCTGTCATTTGCTTCACAAGGAATGTTCAGAGTGCTCTGTTCAGAACAGCAGCTTGGGTGGGTTTGGAGAAGTCTGCCAGCCTTCTGTAGAAGAGCTCACATCAGACGTTTCATTGCATTTCTCTCTTCAAAGTCCCCACTTTACAAGAAAGTTCTCTCCGACTCTGTGCCTTTCCTTTCTTTCCAGGACCTTCTGCTTCCCTGTTTCATATTTCACACAGGCTGTGAGACTTCCTTCTTTGAACCACCAAAATGTCTATAGTGGTCTGCTTAGAAAGGCTTGTGAAGACACTAATAAAGTGCAGGTATAACTATTCAGGCCTTAGTCTCTGCTGAAAAATGTACAGCCTAAAATTGTGGCAGCAATGATGGAGACGTGAGCAGTAACGCAGAGGTGTGATATCAGATGAGTTTATCATTGTGGGGTAAGGGCTATGTGTCAAAGCACCACTCAATCCCAGCAGAAGCAGGGCAGACCTACCTGCATTCTCTAAGCAGCCTAAGACTTGCTCAGAGTGCACTTTGTTATGAGAAGATCTTGACTTAACTTGGTTTCTGCCAGCTCGTGACAGGAGTTTTTACTGGCCCTGTGGCAGACTGTAGCAAACAATAAGTCTGATTCCCCATGAACATGAGTTCGTGCCTGGCAAACACATATCACAGGCTCCCATGACAAAAGTGGTGGCTCATGTTGACTGAGAGCGAGGGAGGGAGGAACCCCAGGAACGAGCCCTCCTGTCAACTGTCTTGTCAATTGTGATCGGTCAGCTGCTGCTCATGATGAAACCAGTCTTTGGGAGATTTCATTCTGCATGGCTGGCCAGCTGGTATGTGTTTCTGTCTGGGGTCTGACAGCCCTAGCCTTCATTTGGGGAGGGAGGGCCCTCCTCAAATGTTTGTTCTGTATCAGACTTCAAATAGTTTGGCATCTGTTGGTTTGTGTTGTCTGCTTGACCATTTGTTGCACTAGTGAGCTTCGTTCTAATCACAGCTCCTAAACAGTCTGTTCCCCTTAATGGTTTCTGCTCTAAAAAGTTAAACTAGAAGTGTGTTGGCTGTAAACAACTGAACCTGCTCTGGTTGGAGAGGTGAGGGTATCTGCACACAGGAGATTGAAACCAGCTACAAGGCATTGCTTCTGGTTAACTGTTTGGTCACACTACAATTCCTTACCACCAGGGCACGTTAGTGATGAAAAGTACAAGTTGTGTAATCCATAATTCCACTATTTTGCAGACAGCAGAGCTGATAGTCAGAAAAGACTGGTAGTGATTAAATCTACAGCAGTGATTCACAGCCCAGGATTATAGTTTCTGCAATTTGCTTGAGTTTGTACAACCCAAATATCAGATAACAGTACGATTTACATTTTCCATGGAATGCTGTCTCAAGAACGTATCGATTTATACTGCATCAGATTACTCAGGGGTTGGAGAAAGCCAAGAGGAAAATTTGACTTTTTTCCTGCTGACATTTGAAAAACAGTATTACACATCTTCACACCTAGCCCCGTGTAACCTTCAGCAACCAGCCTTGGAAAGTTGCTTAAGAATTACAATTTTTTAAGCTTTCCTCAAACAGTTAAGAACTCTCTTCAAATCCCTTGAAGGCAAGGATTGGTCTTTTCCTGCCATCTTCGCTGCAAGCAGTATGCAGAGTGAGGTGGGGGAAAAGATGCAAAATTCACCCTTTGGGTTCAGCATCACCGTCTCTGCCTCAGATGGATCCAGGTTTGCTCATTTGCATCCTTGGACTCCTGGATGACCAAACCTGACTAGAAAAGCTGCCGTCTTTAGTGTCAGCGAGCTGCCTGGAGAAGTGAGGGTACTGCTCACAGGGGGTTTCTGAGATTTGGGTGTGATCAATCATGCTTTGCCCTCCCTACTGGTACTATCTGTTGTAGCACTTGGTCTGTGCCACATTGATGGGAAAGTGGTCCTGCCATTGCACAGCCTGCTGCTCCCACATCCTCAGTGGTACTCAGTGTGGTTAATACTACAGAAACTAGACTTTCAGTGTTAGATTTTTTAAATTATTTTTATTCAGTATTCATTTGCCCTTACTCTCAAATGAAACAGTTTCCAGGGGAAAAAATTAAACTGAGCCATTAAAACCCCTAGTGTTAAGCACCTGCTTGAATGTATCCAGTTTTCAGAGGAACTGAGCCTCTGTGTGCCCCAAGAAACACAGTTTTGAAGCAGTGAAGTCCCTGGGCAACACCAGTGCTCAGTAACTCCCTCAAAACAGGTCACTCTTGGTTGTATGCCTAGTTTAGTCATCCGATTTTGGCCTCGAATCTAACATGTGGAGATGAGTGGGGAGGGGGAAACTGAGATGTATTTTTTTTAACTTCTCAGCTGCTTTGCTTAGAAGCCACAGACTGCTCTTTGTAAGCATGCAGCTGTGGCTAGTCTGTCACACAGTATTTTATTTTTGGATGAGACAAGCACCGAGTCAACGTCGCTCCTATTGTTACTTGTCTGTCACCCTATGTTAGCAGAATTCAATGCATGCAATGTTCACCAAGGAGATGTGGCATTAGAGACGCATATGCAGATGAAGGCTCTCCAGATGTGTTGCACTGAAAAGTTCAGGGCCTGGAGCACGCAGCAGTTACTTTTCCTCCCCTTGGAATCTGTATAATTCGATGAGGCACCACAGACTCGATAATCTCAAAAGAAGTAATAGCCTTTGCCACAGCAGGTCACTCTCTGATGCAATGGGAGGAGACGTCTTTGCAGTGCTGCGCCAGGAGTTATGCAATCTAAAATGTCAACTTGAAACATGTCCAAGCAGTACTCAAGAAATAGCTGCAGCACTGAACACTCAGGTGCTAGAGATGCTTGGGTACTCGAACAGTACCCAACAGTGAGTGGAAGCTCAGCTAAATTACTTTTGTTGTGCCTGAGAAAACAATGTCACTTGAAGAAATTGAGCTATTGAGAGATTCAATTTGCAAGGAAGGAGATGGAAATTAGGTAATTGTTTCAATATACTAGAAGAGGAATCTATTTCTTGGTAGAGAGAACTCTTTTCTTCTTGTAATTGTGTTGTTAAGCCCCAAATCCCTCTTCAAGGAGGGATGCCATAGGTCTGTCTGGGATCAGTGAACTTTCTGCTCATTTCCCAATGTTATTGTGGGGTACATATGCTATTTTTCAAGAAGGATGGTGATGTGTGGGTTCTTGCAGCATTAATCTTGTGTCCTATCTTGCTTCCCAGTTCCACCTCCTTAGCATACTCCATTGGAAGAACCAAGCATTGGAACCTTGCATGAAGAATGATTTTGGGGTAAGATGTAGATTGTAATGAGCCCAGATTTGATGCTCTCATAATATCAGTCTCAGTTTTGCAGCATAGGCATTTTCCTGGCTACAAAGGATTTGGCAGGCTAATGAAACTGCTCCATGGGGAAAAATGTTTTCGTGATACTTGCTTCTGTATACCAGATATTACAGCAACATCTCTCACTAGAGTAACTTTATTCAAATATTTCATCTCAGGCATTTGTTACCCTTCACCAGTTCTTTTGCAGGGTGCACAGAACTACAGGCAACATTGCATTGTTAGAGAGGAAAGCACGGACAAAAGTCACTGTAAAGTCAGAAAAAACCAAGAATTAAATAATCCCAAACTAAGGTGGATACCGCTGGATTGGAAAACCTGAGGAAAAGCCTCAAAAAGCCGGGATTATGGAAGCCATTTAGGAGGTGTAATGGTGAACCCCAAATATTGTGCAATGAATCTTAAAAATAGTCACCAATTGTGGCTACTACTTCCTACAGTGCTATCTCATTCTTGGTAATAGCCATAGCAGAAAGTCTGATTTTCCTTGGCTTGTTCACAGAAAAATCAGGGAAAGGGGCTTCAGCCTGCTCCTGACAGTCTTGCAGCCCAGAGACTTGTCCATCTTTGGAGCAGGTCTGTGTAGCATTGCCTCACATTCAACAGCTCCTTTTCCAAGCTTATTTAAGAGCTTAAGGCAACTCAAGCTATGACAAACCAATTACTAAAGAGGATTTCTGGAGATTGTAGATGGTGGAGGAGGAAGACCGTCCAGGATAGTTTATGCCATTCACAGATGGGTATGTGAATCAGTCTGTGGTGCTGCATGGTGTAGGACAGGCAGAGGGAGGTGTCCTAATGTTCTCCAAACTTCCAGGCACACAAACTTGGGTAATTAAACATGCCAGAGTAGAGATAGTTTGCATCACTGACAGACAGGTGCTCACCAACACTAATGACTTGAAAAGAACATGAGGGGAAAAGAGAGGTAAAAGCCACTTGTCCATAAATGTGATGTGCCTCTTCTCCCATGATGAGTTATAAAGGGATGCACTACATAGGGATTGGACTGCAGGTAACAGGCTGGGTGACAAGGCGCTTTGTGTGGAAGGACATAAAAAGACATGAAGTGGCATTTATTTCCTCAGCTTTTCTTTGCCCTTGTCATTATCCAAAATGAACCTGAGAGATTCAAAAATCTGGTGGATACTTTTTTTGACTTTTAATTCAGAGAGTGAATTACAAAGTAGAGATAATAATACATATGATTTTTAATGCCAATTGATTGGCAACTCACAGTAGCTAAGCTTTTTGAATGATTAGTCTGTAAATTCATTGTCTAAATTTGTTTTCAGAAACAATCCCTGAGGCGATTAGAAACACAGAAATAAATTCATAGTTAGAATGACCTATTTGCAAATAATTTCTTTAAATTAAAAAAATGAGTTGATTTGAAGAGAAAACAACTCTCCTGTAGTGAATTATTTGCTCATATCTGTTTCTGAGGTTTCTCATCTCCTTCCATAGATTTCTAAGCCTTTATGCATGAGTCACTAGCAATATGATGAAACAAGGGATTTGCATTAAATAAAAATTTGCTCCATCTTTTTAAGACACGTTTCATCGCTTCTGTGCTTCTATCTTTTCTCTCTACAGCAAATCAGAATAGAAAAAATATGTATAGACTATATAACTAATGATATCCTGTGCAGTTGTTTGTTCCCACCAGACATCCATATTATTCATACTATTATTTGTGAAGCTGTTGCTGATCAAGAGATTTTAATTTTTTTTTTCATCAGCAACTTGTACACTGCTTTGGGGACATGCTTTGGAGAGTTTGCTTTCTATGGCAAGGTTCCTCATCAGCAGATCTTTATAAAAATTATAATGTGTGATTTTTTTTCTTTGCCAAAGTGTCTTTTTTTTCATGGAAGATTGACAGTAACTCAGTCTCCAGTTATCTGTTTATATAGTTTCTAACTGCATTACTTTCATAATGATATGCTATATGTGCTATGCATGAATCCAAAAATACAATACAATAAATTAGAGAAAGATGATGTTTGATTTAAGAGACCTACTATTTTTATCACACTCTGCTATTGGCATACCAGGAATGCAGTTTTAACCAGGCGTTCCACTGCTATCAATATCTTTTAGATAAGCTTTAAATAACCACTGGAAAAACACCCTGGACAGCTTTATGAAGATAATAACAGCAATTAAATCATGAGTCTTTGGGGAGAAACCCTTAGCAAACCACAGATGAAAATTCCTCCATAAGATCTACTCGGCTGCATGTGTAGAGGCAGAGAAACCCACCACAATCAGGATCAATGGGGCCCCTTGTTGGGCTGCAGCTGGCATCACACCCCAGCAGGTGTGCAGGATTTGGGCCGCGTGCCTCTGTCAGATCCCCGTGCTCCTGCCTGCCCCTCGCCCCATCCTTCTGGCAGCTGCAGGGGGCTGCCCCACTTCTCCCCCTGGCACCCAGCAGCTGTGCAAGGGCTGCAAGGAGCTCTACTCCCCCTGCTCACTAGGATTGCTCTTTATGGCAAAGACAGAGCCTGGATGCTTGGGCATGGACAGTACCATGTGCCAAATGCTCTGGGCTGGGGCTTGGGAATACCCCTGACTGTCCAGCCAAACAGTGTACAGAGCCTTCCCCAAGAATCTGCCTTGCTGAGTGCCAGGGTGGTTTTTTTGCATAGTTTCTTTCACAGATGGACTGCAAGTCAGACAGCTAGAAATGCCCCACTGCAGTGGTCCACCACTTGTTTTCGGGTGGATTATGCTGGGCTTAAGGCATGAGCAGCTCTGACTTGTAGGCTTGAGGACTCTGCAGTGGAACCCACAGCTTTGCAGGGGGCTTTTTCTTCACAAAATGTGAGGATGGGCATGAATGTTTAGTGCCTTCGGGTTTTCTCCCTCTATCATCTTAGAAGGGTTGCCCCTAGTCAGAGCTAATAGCAGCAAATATGTGGTGGCTCCACACTAGTGACAGAGAATGGACCAGCCACAGGAGTCTACGCTAGCACTGGCTGGCACAATGGCTGTGAGAGAGGCAACATCCCCTCACCCTCCACACACAATCCCAGTGGAAGAGTGTTGCCACGAACAACAGGTGCTGCACGTATCCTAAAATTCCCGTTGGACTGACAGTGGTGAGTCTTGGTGGAGTTCTGTCATTGCCTGGGACTAACTATCTGAGCACTTTACCTCTGGTGAAGTACTTGGCACTGTTCCTCCAGGCATGGGTGAATTCTGTCATTTGCTCTTTATTCTCCCTAGCATAGCAGTGGAAGAGGGATTCACTGTCTGACTAATCCCCCAGGTTTCTTAGTCTCTGGGTCCCCTGCTATCCCTTGCAGCCACAAGTTGAATCCCAAGACCAATACACATTTCTGTTTGGAGACTTCCAAATGTGTGTCCTGCTGGCAAAACTTGATGGCCCCTGTTGGCTTGGCACACCCTGGGCAGTAGCAGGTTCCTGCTTGGTGTTAATGTCCTACTGTTCTCCAGCATTTTACTGAGAGGTGCTGCCTATTCCAGCCAGCAGCCCAGGCTGCAGAGCAGTTTGTCACTGCTGCCAGTCAATAGCTAATGAATGGCTGGAATTTGCACAGAGAGCGAGTGACAGCACTGGGAGTGGACTCCTGACTTTTCCTGCTCTGGACACTGCAGCCTCACAGAAACAGGGTGAGCAATGGCAAATTGCAATCTTGTTTCAGGCCTTATGTGAACACTGAGATGCAGTGGAAACTGTGGAAAGAGAGTTTGTAAACCAGAACAGCTTTGGTAGAGAAAGAGGAGAGAACATCATGAGCAGAGCATGGGAATACTCCAAAAGCATGAATGGCTGTTCCTGGTGGGTGCAGTTACCTAAGTCATTCATTTATATTCTTCCCCATACCTAGCTGAGTGCTCACCACTTCATGGTGGCCTCCCCAATGTCCTAAAAGTTGTCACTTTGCTAGCTTCCTCCAGGAATAAATAACCCAAGCAGCTAACATGGATTTGTGGCTGAGGACTGCTATTTTTGTGGGAAAAAGCTCAGCATTATGCATGTAGACAGCGAGTCAGCAGTGAAGCCAAAGTGAGGAATAATGGTGCCTTTAGAGCTTCTTTTCCAAATGCCTGCCATTAGGGTTTTAAGTTCTGAAAGGAGCTTATTGCTTTCAGGCAGGACTGTTTTACCACAAGAAAATTGGAAAAAAGAGGAAGAAAGAAGAGGGAGGGGAGAGGAAAAAAAGGAGTCTTGTATTGTATAAAAACAATTGAGACAGTGGAAAGTGGAATTGGTTACTAATGATCTGTGGCTAAGAAAGCATTAAACACATTCAGACTCCAGGCTCTGTGATGATAATACTCAGTGGGTGAGAGGAAGGCAAACGTGAATGTCAGCGAAGTAGGAAAGAACTATAGTCCTGCTGCAGTGTGGTGTGACTGCCACCCTGGTTTCCGCACTCAGCTGGAGCCTGACTGCCTCATGCCCACTGGGTACCAGAGATGCGGTCCTACATCAGTGATTAGCAACTGCTTTCCTGGCTGCTCCTTGTGGGAAAGCAAACAAACAAGTTTTTGTCTAATATCTGTCCGTTTCCTCTGCACTCCTGCCGAGACTTCATGTGAAAGCGGGTTGCAAGGAGCCTCATTGCAGCAGGGAAGAGTAGGTGTTACTACTGCAGGAGCTGCTGGATAAAATTCTATGGCTTGTGTTTCACAGGGGGCCAGGCTACATGATTGTTGGAGCAGTTCTTGCTGCTCTTAAGATCCACGTCATTGACTGCTTCAGCAGGGCTGGCTTGCAGCCTAGGGGCTGTAACACAGGGGTTTTTTTGTGAAACGTTGATGTTTTGGTCATCCTGCTGCCTGTGACTTTAATTTATGCTGCTTAGAAGAGTCTGTCTTATGCACTGAATTCATATGAACTGCTTTATTTAAATATTTTTTTTAAATATTTTTTGATGACAATACTTTTGTGGCCACAGCCTCTGTGGACACGGAACATCTGTGACATGAGTCTTTGCACTTCATGTCTGTGGGACATGTCCCTCATCCTCTCAGGAGACCCTTTGCCCTGTACAGCTCTTCTGAG